>NC_045779.1:5668333-8502500 GCF_008692025.1 Phocoena sinus | reverse complement strand
AGCAAGGTGTCGGGAGCCACATCCACTGTTGTGCTTATGCACCCGGTGGATGGGGTGCTTTTTCCTAAAACGGTGAGACTGGAAAACAGGCTTGGGGCCAGAAGGTCACGAGTACAATCTGTACATCCTGATAGTGCCTGTTGAGCCATCCAAGGGGAGATACCAAGTTAGCCGATGGATGGTGTTTGGATCTGAGAAGTCTATTCGTAGTTGAGTTTGAGAATCATCAGAATGTGCATTGTGATTGAAGCCAAAGGCTGAGATCATTTAAGGAGAGAGGAGAGAGCAGGAATAGAGGAGGATCTATGGCTGGACTTTGACAAAAAGCAACATTTAATGCCTGGTAAGAAAAAGGTGATGTGATGAAGGCTGAGAAGGAGAAAGGAAAGACTCAGAGGAGAGTATGGTCACATTGGAGTCCAAGGACAAGGAGCTGCTAGGAGACCTGATACAGTAAAGGCAGGAAGTGTCCATTGGGTTAAATGAGTGCTCGTGGGAGGTCTTAGGGGAGCATTTTCAGGGATGTGATCAGGGCCAGAAGACAGACTGGAGTGGGTTGAGGAGAGGAAGTGAGGAGACAGCATGTGCAAATGACTCTGAAGAAATTAGATGGTGAAATGGAGGAAGGAGAGGACAGGGAGAACCTATGATGGAGAAGAATCTGAAAAAGAATACACACACACACACACACACACGTATAACTGAATCACTTTGCCATCCATCTGAAACATTGTAAATCAACTATACTTCAATAAAAAATAAAGGACATAATAAATAAATGAATAAAATTAAAGTAACAGCAAAAAGAAAAGACTTGTTTGTTTATTTGTTTTTCAGTTGATAGACTTGAGCATATTAAATGCAGGCACCGTTCAGGGTGACAGAGTGAGCAAATATTCACTGCTCCTTTGTCTTCCAAATGCCACCAAAAGGATAGAAAATGATCTGTTAAAAATTATACCTTGCTCTACCTGAGCACTAGTAATAATATCTGAAATACAGGAGATGTTCAAATTTTTTTCTTTATTAAATGAACAAGGAGAATATATTTGTAACCATGCTAGAAAAACAACACAGTTTGCGCTTAGGGTAGCAGAAATTTTCAGGCATTTTGGAAGATGGAAAAATAGGGATCAGGCTGACTAGGAAAGCAGTGAGCCAGCCAGGCATGAGGGGAGACCGCAGCCGAGACAAGGGCCTCCTTTGCAGTGGAGCAGAGAGAGATGAGCCTGGACTGTGGTTAAAGTAGTGGATTAAGACCTGCCCGCAGAACCCTCTTTCTCTCAGGGACTGAAGGCAGGCCATTTGCCCCAAGTGAAAGATCCGAGCATTGCTCCCTAAGCAAAGTAGAGAATCTGCCTGGTAAAAACTTGGACCCAGAGTGAAAAGCGGGTTGAGCCACGGGTAACTCAGAGCCTCCACTACAGTCACGAAGCAAATAAAAAAATGAAATTCAGTATCACCCTGGGGTAGACAAATTACTGGATCCAGGTAAAAAGTGACTGGGGAGGAACTTTAATTTTCCCCATTTTACAAGAAGGAAGCATATATAATTGCTCCTCTGGCTAAAAGTGGCTGCCCTGCAATTTGAATACCAGGCCTGTTTTACTCCAGACCAAACTCTTCCTGGCTTTACTCTGTAACCTGCCGCTTCCCAGTGACTGAGACCCAGAGGTTCAAAGATAAATTAGACATTGAACCATACTGCAAATGTTGTGTTTTAATGGGAGTTACACGGTGCTCAAGGATTATTTTTTCTGTGTACTTTGCAGCGTTTGAGCCATCGGAAAATGAAGGGACAGAAAATTCAGGTAAGGTATTTGTCTAAGCAGATGTTTCCTGCAAGTCAGCTCCCCTTGTATTTGTGAAAATGAATATAGCTTGTGGAACAAAGGCTCCATAGCACAAGGAGATCAACTCAATGCTTTGGGACCACCTAGAGGGGTGGGATAGGGAATGTGGGAGGGAGGCTCACGAGGGAGGGGATATGGGGGTATATGTATACATATAGCTGATTTACTTTGTTATACAGCAGAAACTAACACAACATTGTAAAGCATTTATACTCCAAAAAAGATGTGAAATAAAAAGATAGATTTAGTCAGAAATACAAGACATTCTCAAGTCACCAAGGAAGTAATTGGATCATGTTGATATGTTTATTCCCTGTTTATGGTGTAAGTTTTATGTCAGCAGGGATAATGCCAGCCTATTGATGTATTCTTTGAATATAATTTAGAAATTAAAGTTGATATTCTAGTGAGTGTCTCTATAAGAAGCCCCAATCTAAAAAGAGCCAAATTTAGGTCTGAGTGGAAATGTTCATTTAAGGACCTAGTGAAGATGAGTTAATGTAAGACATGTTTGCTTTTTTTTAGATAATGCTGTAGATGACTCAAACACAATTTCAGAAGGTAAGTTAATTTTATAGACATGATTTTACTTTTTATATTAAAATTATGTTCATTTCTTCAACAAGCACTTATTACACCTTACTGTTTGCTGTCTTTACAGTGCTCAGGGGCTAGGAGGGCAAGAGTGAATAAGAGAGTTGGAATTCTGTTTTCACTGCAGCTGGAACTCTAGTGGCCAAGGAGATGAAGTCATTAAAGATTATGAGAAGTGCAGTGATGGAGATAAAACCAGGATCGTATAGTAGAAAGTAACTTGTTAGGATGAGGAGGGCCACCCTAAATAGGAGGAGGTGGTCTTGTGGGAAGGAGTTATCCATAGGCAGAGGTGGGTTGAAATGGTAGGAGTGTAAATTGATACAGCCACTATGGAAAACAGTATGGAGGTTCCTTAAAAAACTAAAAATAGAACTACCATATGACCCAGCAATCCCACTACTGGGCATATACCCTGAGAAAACCATAATTCAAAAAGAGACATGAACCACAGTGTTCATAGTTGCGTCCTTTACATTGATACTCAGCTGGGAAAAACTTTTTTTGAACCTGAAGGATTTGTTTCAGAAAAATAAAACCTGTTACATATGTTACATAGTGGTGCTTCGACACGACTTAGATTTCTGAAGTTCATAACAGTTTGCAAAGCTCATTCCCATATACTGTTTCCATTGTTTCTCACCATAGGCACTGAAGAGGAGCCTGGGCAAATAGCATTGTACTTACTTTACAAATGAAGGGCTGAGAGCCTGAGGTGAGGTCAGGTGGCTGCCCGGGTTCCAGCTAGAGTGGCCGGGCTGGTCTTCAATCCAGCACTGGGGCCGGCAGTTGACCCTGGAGTCTGTGTGTTCACAAGGAACATGTCATGGGGAATTTTGCTCATGAGATTAATCTTAGAATTCATTTATGATCCACTGATTGTCAGTTTTCAGGTTAAATGTTACTGCTTCTGAGCTTGGTTAGACAAAGTACAGTCAACTGAATTGGAGAAGGTGGGGAGGGGGAAGGGGAGAGGAGGAGAGAGGATGCTAGAACTTCCCTCATTGTCCACTTTGCTGCTGGGAGAGACCCCAGCACAGGAGCTGTGGGCCGCTCTGTCTAAGCTGATCATCCATGGAGCAGGCTGGATGGCACTCACGTTTTCTCCCACCTCCTATTACTCAGAGTCTGTATTTTTATTCAATTAGGATTAGAAAATGGAAACTCAGAATCCCTAGAAAGAACTTCATCCAACCCAACCCACATATATTGTTTTATGTAAAAGAACTAACCTCACAATATGCAACTTGGCTTTGCCTTTTTTTGTATTAGAAATACAGTTTTTCTGAAACCATTTCCTCTAAGATCAGGAATAAGACAAGGTTGTCCACTCTCACCGCTATTATTCAACATAGTTTTGGAAGTTTTAGCCACAGCAATCAGAGAAGAAAAAGAAATAAAAGGAATCCAAATCGGAAAATAACAAGTAAAGCTGTCACTGTTTGCAGATGACATGATACCATACATAGAGAATCCTAAAGATGCTACCAGAAAATGACTAGAGCTAATCAATTAGTTCGGTAAAGTAGCAGGATACAGAATTAATGCACAGAAATCTCTTGCATTCCTATACACTAATGGTGAAAAATCTGAAAGAGAAATTAAGGAAACACTTCCATTTTCCATTGCAACAAAAAGAATAAAATACCTAGGAATAAACCTACCTAAGGAGACAAAAGACCTATATGCAGAAAACTATAAGACACTGATGAAAGAAATTAAAGATGATACAAACAGATGGAGAGATATACCACGTACGTGGATTGGAATAATCAACATTGTGAAAATGACTATACTACCCAAAGCAATCTGCAGATTCAGTGCAATCCCTATCAAACTACCAATGGCATTTTTCAGAGAACTAGAACAAAAAACTTCACAATTTGTATGGAAACACAAAAGACCCCGAATAGCCAAAGCAATCTTGAGAAAGAAAAACAGAGCTGGAGGAATCAGGTTCCCTAACTTCAGACTATACTACAAAGCTACAGTAATCAAGACATTATGGTACTGGCACAAAAACAGAAATATAGGTCAGTGGAACAGGATGGAAAGCCCAGAGATAAATCCATGCACATATGGTCACCTTATGATTGATAAAGGAGGCAAGAATAGACAATGGAGAAAAGAAAGCCTGTTCAGTAAGTGGTGCTGGGAAAACTGGACAGCTACATGTAAAAGAATGAAATTAAGGCTTCCCTGGTGGCGCAGTGGTTGAGAGTCCGCCTGCCGATGCAGGGGACACGGGTTCGTGCTCTGGTCCGGGAAGATCCCACATGCCGTGGAGTGGTTGGGCCCGTGAGCCATGGCTGCTGAGCCTGCATGTCCAGAGCCTGTGCTCTGCAACAGGAGAGGCCACAACAGTGAGAGGCCCACGTACCACCAAAAAAAAAAAAAAAAAAAAAGAATGAAATTAAAACACTCCCTAACACCATACACAAAAATAAACTCAAAATGGATTAAAGACCTAAATGTAAGGCCAGACACTATAAAACTCTTAGAAGGAAATATAGGCAGAATACTCTATGACATAAATCACAGCAAGATCCTTTTTGACCCACCTCCTAGAGAAATGGAACTAAAAACAAAAATAAACAACTGGGACCAAATGAAACTTAAAGGCTTTTGTACAGCAAAGGAAGCCATAAATGAGACGAAAAGACAACCCTCTGAATGGGAGAAAATATTTGCAAATGAAGCAACTGACAAAGGATTAATCCCCCAAATATATAAGCAGCTCATGCAGCTGAATATCAAAAACACAAACAACCCAATCCAAAAATGGGTAGAAGACCTAAACAGATATTTCTCCAAAGAAAATATACAGATTGCCAACAAACACATGAAAGGATGCTCAACATCACTATTCATTAGAGAAATGCAAATCAAAACTACAATGAGGTATCACCTCACACCAGTCAGAATGGCCATCATCAAAAAAATCTACAAACAATAGGGCTTCCCTGGTGGCGCAGTGGTTGAGAGTCCGCCTGCTGATGCAGGGGACACGGGTTCGTGCCCCGGTCCGGGAAGATCCCACATGCCATGGAGTGGCTGGGCCCGTGAGCCATGGCCGCTGAGCCTGCGCGTCTGGAGCCTGTGCTCCGCAATGGGAGAGGCCGCAACAGTGAGAGGCCCGCATACTGCAAAAAAAAAAAAAAAATCTACAAACAATAAATGCTGGAGAGGGTGTGGAGAAAAGGGATCCCTCTTGCACTGTTGGTGGGAATGTAAATTGATAGAGCCACTATGGAGAACACGATGGAGGTTCCTTCAAAAACTAAGTAGAACTACCATACGACCCAGCAATCCCACTACTGGGCATATATACCCTGAGAAAACCATAATTCAAAAAGAGTCATGTACCACAATGTTCATTGCAGCTCTATTTACGATAGCCAGGACATGGAAGCAACCTAAGTGTCCATCAACAGATGAATGGGTAAAGAAGATGTGGCACATAAATACTATGGAATATTACTCAGCCATTAAAAGAAACGAAATTGAGTTATTTGTAGTGAGGTGGATGGACCCAGAGTCTGTCATACGGAGTGAAGTAAGTCAGAAAGAGCAAAACAAATATCGTATGCTAACACATATTTATGGAATCTAAAAAAAAAAAAAGGTTCTGAAGAACCTAGGGGCAGGACAGGAATACAGACACAGACATAGAGAATGGACTTGAGGACACGGGGAGGGGGAAGGGTAAGCTGAGACAAAGAGTGGCATGGACATATATACACTACCAAATGTAAAATAGATAGCTGGTGGCAAGCAGCCGCATAGCACAGGGAGATCAGCTCGGTGATTTGTGACCGCCTAGAGGGGTTGGATAGGGAGGGTGGGAGGGAGACACAAGAGGGAGGGGATATGGGGATATATGTGTATGTATAGATGATTCACTTTGTTTTAAATCAGGAACTAACACACCATTGTAAAGAAATTATACTCCAATAAAAATGTTAAAAAAAATCATTAGTGATGAACTGAAAAAAAAAATATACAGTTTTTTTCTAAGCCTTTTGATCAGCCAGTAGAGGGCGTAACAGAGGCTGCTCAGGGAATTCCTTCTGCTGGGCAGTGGGGCTCTGGACTGTGTGCCTGTGGCCCAACCCGCAGTTTCTACGTTCCTGTGGCACTTGAGCGCACAGCGAGAGGAGACTTGTCATCGTCACTCGCCCACCAAACTTCTCTTCCCTTGTCTTCCCCCATCTTGGCTGGTTGCATCAGTAAGTCCTCGGGGTCCCAAACCAGAAATGTGGGTGTTGTCTCCTCTCCCCCTCTCTCTGTAGCTAATCCCAAGTCCTGTTGAATAGTCTACTTAAACATTTCTCAAATTTATTCTTTCCTCTGAAGCTCTGGTAATCTAGTTCAGCCCCTCATCAACTTCCTGGACAATGGCTGTAGCCTGCTAGCTAGTCTTCTTAACTCCACGCTTGTCGCCTTCAAATCCATCTTTCACAGTGTCACTAGGATGAGCTCTTCAGAAGTACACAGCTGGCTATGTCAGTCCTGTGCTTAAACCCTTCTGTGTCAGTAAGGTTACTTTCTGCTACAGGTAACAGAAAACTGAATTTGAATTGGCTTAAGCAGTAAAGAGATGGGACAGATCATTGGGGGCCTTGGAGGACCTAGTAAGGAATTTGGATTTTTTTCTGAGTACAGTGAGAATCTATGGAAATACTTGTGAGATATGACATAATCTGATTTATGTTTTGAAAGATTACTTGTACTCTTAGAGAATGGATTGGATGGAGCGAGAAGGGAAGCAGGGACCACCCTGTTAGGAAATTATTGAGTCTTAATCCAGAGAAGGGATCATGGTGGCCTGGAGGAAGACCATGAAGTGGAAATGGAGGGGAAAGTTTTGAAGTTGAAATGTATTTTAGAATTACAACTGATGGAACTTCCTGATGGTGGTGAAGTAAAGAGGAATAAAGGGGCCTTTGGTTTGATTTGAATAACTGTTGGATGTTAGGGCTGTTTACTGAGAAGAAATGATTTTCTTTCCTGGTTTAGGGAAGAAAATCAAAGATTCCATATTAGGTATTTTATGTTCAGGAATTATGTGAGATACCCAGGTGGAGGCATCAAGTAGGGAGTTGGATATGCCAGTCTGAGCTCGATGGGTGAGATCTGAGATGGATATGAATGCTTGGGAGCCATCCCCATGGAGATGGTGCCAATTCCATGGAAATAGATCGTTTTGGAGGTGAGTGCAGAGGGAGTAGACCAGCAGTTCCAGAACTGAGCTCTAAGGAATCCCAACATTGTGACGTTTGAGGGAGCATGCATAGCCAGTGAGAAAACCAGCAGGGAAGGATGGGAAAGAGAGCAGAAGGAAGGAGGAGTATGTTCTGTGCTACTGCCATTGGAATTTCAGGACTTGCAAAGCATCGATCGCATTTGGCAATGTGGAGAATGTCGGTGATCTCAGCAAAAGCTATTTGAGTAAATTGATGGGGGTCAAAGCCATACTGAAGTGGGTTTACAAAGTCCTGGAGTAAGAAAAAGTAGGCTTTATCAATAGGCAATACTTTCAGGTTGTGCTAATATAACGAATTATTTCTTTTAAAAAATCTTGTTATATCATTACCAAAATACATTTCAGATAAGTTTGTTAAATGTACATTTTTCTCAGAACAAATTTGGATGAAAATTTATCACAGTAATAATATCTCTCTTAGTATAACATCAGGGATGAAAATAACAACGGATGTGGTTAATACTTTACGATGCATACAAGTTTTTCAAATATACCTAAAATGATAAAAGTAAAAGAAATTCTGAGAAAAATATTGGTCAAGTTGGTAAAGTTCTAACATGTCTCTAGATTATTAAGAACCAAATAAATAGGCAAACCATGAACAAGCCAGTCACAACACCGAAAGCTAGTGAACATTCATGGTGCTGCCACTAGGAGAAGGAACTCTTCCAGAAGCTTAACAGGGGTCAAGGAGAATATGTGTGATAGTTTTCTGTTTCCTTTTTACTTTTATCTAAAATATTTCCAACTGTTTTGAGCATGTATCATTCTTAAAATTAGAAGCAAAGTAATGCAAGAAGAAGCTTGATTAAAATAGCTGCATAAATATTTTGAGTTTTAGAAAACGCT
Organism: Phocoena sinus; assembly: GCF_008692025.1. Taxonomy (NCBI): domain Eukaryota; kingdom Metazoa; phylum Chordata; class Mammalia; order Artiodactyla; family Phocoenidae; genus Phocoena; species Phocoena sinus. Next base: position 8,493,938 of record NC_045779.1, on the reverse strand, counting down.
AATAAAAATTCCTCCTTTTGACCAAAGCCTGTTAAAAATCTTGAGCAAACGGAAAGCAGTCTTACCTCTCGATTACGGTAATGTTACAGGGGTTGGTTGGGATGAAGATGTAAACGTGATGTAATTTTATAGAGTGAATCAGGTCAATATATCATTATACTGTTGAGTGGTGAGGCTTACAGTTTCTTTAGTTGTAAGTAGGTTGAAGTCGCCAAGGAAAAAGACTAGATGTTAACATTCATATCCACATTTCTGGCTAGTTTTAGAATATGTTAACCCTGAGTATTATTTTTCAAAAACAAGTTTATTGAAGATAGTGATATATTTTTAAGATTCGGTTTCAATTTGACTTTTTGTGCCATTAACAAGAAACGAGATGCTTTAAATGTCTTGCTTCAGCTTTCTTATCAAGTCTGATGCAAAATTGTGGTGAAAACTTAGGTTTTAGTTCATATCTCCTTTGCCAGACTGAGTTTTGAGGTCAGTCAGTTAGGCAGATAATGTTTTAAAGCCTGTAGTTCAGGACAGTTGAGAAATATACAACATTTTACGAAGTTATAGCTAATTTTTCTGTGTTGGGATGGTGGAAAAACCTAATGTTTTATGATAATTGCAATTGAACACCCAAAAAAGTCTGTAAAAATGATCACTGTAACTTAAAGATCAGTGGTCTATATTTTAAATACTGGTCAGCAATCTGTAATGCAGTGTTTTATGATTTATGATTTATTTATTTTAGAGGTGCACGTGCCCCGTGCGGAGGAACAGCGAGAAGTACCACCAGGTATGGCATTTTGTCAGATGTATCGCTTTTTCCTTTTTTGTTTAAAAGATGCTGCTGATACACTGGTTGGAATAATTCTATGAAGAGTAGAATTCCTGAGAGGAGGATTCATTATACCTAAATTTAAAAAGAAACTGTTCCGTGTTTTCGTCAGTTGAGCCAAAGTAATGGGAAATAGACATCAGACTGAGTCTAGTACATATTTGTTGAGTAGACTTTGAGGAGTACTCATGATCACAGTACTGTATGATTGTTGCCATTATAGATGGTGCTAGTAGTGGAAGTTAGGTAGGCTTCCTTCCATTATAGATGGTGCTAGTAGTGGAAGTTAGGTAGGCTTCCATTATAGATGGTGCTAGTAGTGGAAGTTTGGTAGGCTTCCATTATAGATGGTGCTAGTAGTGGAAGTTAGGCTTTTTTATTTTTCCTTTTGTTCTGATTGACAGGCTATCTGATGGAGGATGTGGAATCAGACTTGCCTTCAGATAAAAGTTTAATAGTGTTTAAATTAGTGACATTGGCCCCCCTCCCCCCCACCCCATCTTCCTGAGAGCACCCTTGTGCCCTGTGTGACCCAGGCAGTCCTTCCTGCCAGCCCACTGTGCTACACCCGTCCCTCTGCTTTTTCCTCCCTTCCCCCGTATGTCCCTTTCATCATCAGTGAGTTTAAACTCATCATCAATGAGTTCAACCAAGGCCTGTGCTTTCAGATGCGTTTCAGAGATGACATTGACCATACCTGCAATCGGAAATTAACACAGAAACATCTTGCTTTCAAACTGGGAAAAAAATGTTTCATTAGGAGAGGATTTTTGTATTTCTTCTTGTCTCTCTGTTTTATGTCCATTTGTTTTCTTCCTGTGTCCTTTGTTGGTTCAGTTTTTACTCACGTTTTTCACATGACGCTTAATGTGAATTCTGTAGCAATGATGTACATTCGTATTACTGATTTTGGTAGAAATAATTGTGTCTTCCAAAATTTAGTGAAATACTAAATTTCAAGAGGAAAGAAACCTTTTCTAATCAGAGTGTTTTTAGTTACACCATAGCTCATATTTGCTTATTTAACAGTTGGGATGTTGTAGATTTTGATAGTTGTGGTGTGTTGTACATTTAAAATATATACGAATACTAAAGGAGCTGCATAGTTGGTATTGTGATATGAGTGAGAAAAGAAATCCATGGAGAAATTGATCTTTTACAAGATGACTACTGGGCATATGAGTCTATTTTGTGTTTAGGAAAGATGCACAGAGCAAGGAAGGTTGATGTTTCTGCCCTGCTTCTGTAATTTCCTCTTTGTTGTTGAGCAATTCTTCACAGAGTGCCTTGTTTCTAACCTGAGCATGCAGGGCAGGTTACTGAATTTGCATTTTGATTACTGTCCATTCCTCTCAAGAAAATTGTTTTATAAGTATTCCTAAAAATAACGAGTTTCTGCAACACTGACTTTTTTCTAGTTATAGTTGATATTTTTAAATATTTACCTGACTTGAATGAAGGTATGAAACGTAATAATATTTTCTGACCAAAAAGTTCTGTGCTTCTACTTTGGTGTTTTATAAATGCAGTCCAAGAATTTCCTTGGAACATAAATACGAAATACTAAGTGGTTGGGGGGCTGGAATAAGGTGCCTTTTTTGATGAGATGTTTAACAGCTGAAGTCAATGAAAATGAAGATTTGATTCATATGCATATTTCCTGACACATAATGAGCTCCCAGTAAATGGTGGCCGTGGCTCTTATTGTTTAGTAATTAATTAGCCTGATCTCTGAGGTAGATCAAGAGAAGCTAAATTCTGAGAGACCTGATCAAGGAGTTGTAACCTGTCAGTTGTAATGCATTTGTCTTACATTCTGGTGTCATAAAAATTTGAGTGATGCACTGCACGGCTGTAGTTTGACCTTTACCAAAGAGGACGTGAGGCGGAGAGTCAGCAATAATTATTTGTAATGATTGCACTGGGTTTGCTTATTTCCTATTCTTAGTCTTACTTTATATTACATTTTTTAAGTTATTCAATCTTACAAAAGAATAATATTCATAAATCGGTCTCTATTTTGTACAATAAGGTGACTGCTTTTGCAACAGTGTTGAATTATGTGTTACAGGAACTGAGGAAACAGTCGTGGGACCCATTTCCTTACTACCTTTCAATCTTTAAAATTCCTTATTCAGTGGAAAACGCAAACTGAGGCCCTCTGCAAAATGCTGGGTATCGGTTTTTTCTGGCCCTCGGAATCTAACTGATGATTACTTTGCCTTCCCCGATCTTTCTACGACTAGGTTATACAATCTTAATATTGCGTATTAAAGTTCATAGTAACGTACTTATCGCTGTGATAATCCCATCCTGTGGGTGTACAGCTGGGGATAGCAACCAATAGGGCGTCATTAACTTCTCAGAGTGGTACACAGGGCAGCACCCAGAGGAGGGGGAACTAAGCCGACTTTGGGGCCCGGAGTGTAAGCATGAGGCAAGACCTCCCACGTGTGGTCGTGCTGGACGGAGCCTTGAGGAGCTGCTGGAAGTGAAGGAGCTGGCACGTCGGGGGTGGGCACGGCAAGTGCTTGCAGCACAGAGACCAAGGTGGTGTGCCAGGTACAGGTGTAAGTAGACAGTGTGGACGGGCAGGCGGCGCTTCTCGGAGGATCCCGTAAACGATGTTTGCGAATTTGAATGTGGGCCTGAAAGTGCAGGGAAGCAGCAGAAAAATTCCAAGCCGGGGAGTCGTGTGATCAGATCCAGATTTGAACAGAGGAGGTCCTGTGAGGAGGTGGAGACCAGTCAGGGGGCAGATGTGTTCATCTAAGCAGAAGTGGTGGGACCTGGAACTGGTGGCAGGGATGCAGAGCAGGGACGGATTTCACGGACCCTGGCGGTGGAGGTAATTTGGTGGGAGAGGGGCTGGTTGAGGGGGAAGAGTCGAGCTTGATTCCTGTGCTTCTGGCTTGAATGGATGAATGATGGAACCTTAATGGAGATACAGAAGGCGGGAGGAACAGAGGGTAGCAGAGACCACTGGCCTGAATTCGGAGACGCTGGGTTTGCAACTTGGTGGAATACTTCTGAGTGGAGACTTCTTCAAATACGTAGGGGCATAATTTGAGTCATTCAGAATTGTAACTGAGCTTTTACGTTATTTGCCTTGTTATTCTTTGAATAAGTTCCCATGTTCTCCAGGATTTTTGATTGCACAGGTCACAGAAATGCTTATTCCTCACAATCCAGCTAACGGTTAAATTCTAAGAGAACTTAAGGTCAAACCCATCTTTTAAAACTCTTTCTGTTGAGGTGTAATTTACACACAGGGAGGTGCTCACATGTTGAGGGTACAGTCTGATGGACTTGTACGTGTGATACATTCTTGTACCCACTACGCAGAGTTCTTCCAGCCCCTGGAGGTCTCTCCCTCTCCCCTCCCCCAGTAACGCGCCCACAAATGATAACTACTGTTCTGACCTGTGTCATCATAGATTGATCTGCCCGTCTTTGAATTTGATTGAATAGAACCGCAAGTAAACACACACACATATATATACACTTTTTTTGTGACTGGTTTCTGTTGCTCATCATTATGACTGTGAGTTTCATCCACTTTGATATTTATAGTTATTGGTTTTATCACTGCTATTTACTGTAATATTCCATTTAAAAATTCCATTCTATGTTTATGGCTGCAGGGACTATTTCTAGTTTGGGGCTGTTACGAAGAAAGCGGCTGTGAATATTCTTATACATGTCTTTTGGTAGACAAACATTCATTTCTGTTGGATGTACAAAAGTATACATATAATTTCCAGTTACTTCTCATTAGCACCAAATAATTCTGCTTACATAATAATTTCTGGTTACACACACACACGTATGCACACATGTAGACAGATACATAGCATAGGGCAGGAAGGAAGGGAGGGAGGGAGGAAGGAAGGATCACAATCCAGCTTTAGAAATTATATCGGAATTTGACTGGGCCTTTATGTGCACAAACGCCTTTTTTACTCTAATTGTAACATAGATCCAGTGCTGTGGTAGTAAAATAAATCAGACACTAGAGTTCGGAATAAGAAAATATTTGTTGAAAGTTGGACAGGAATGAATTTTACTTCTTTTAAAATAGTGTATACTTTTTTTACCAACCACTTATATCTTCAATAACATTAAAATTGATATAAGATTATTAAAGTAATATATTTTAACTGCAACTTCAGTATCCTCTTGCCCCTTGAAAATCCTTCCTATATTTGTGTTTCAAATGCCATACTAGATTTTCCCCCCCGTCTATTGCATTCCTTTTTAATACAGTGAAAACACTGATGGGAGAAATTTAATGCTTGTATTTCTCAAAAGACTGACATTTTAAAATTCAGTTGTAATTCTCAGATGCTCTAGAGAACCTCTAATTTTCATTAGCTTTGCAATGAAAGCAGTAGGAACTACTTTCATAGTAGTAGTTTCTTTCATAGTAGTAGGGCCCACAGGGACTACTCTAGGTAGTGAATCATTCTGTTACCCTGTTGCTGTTAAAAACATCAATACAGCATTTACTTCTGTTGCTGGGTTTTTTAAAAGTAGAGTAAAAATGAAGCGGTTTCGCAGTCTATGTCTAGTTGGTCCTTTAATTTAGATTTCCCCTTATCTTTGCAGATACTTAAAGCTTCAGAAAGGCTGCCCCTACCACCACAGGAGGACCCGTTTACCCATACGCTGCAAAAGATGGCTGGGATAGATCTTGTGAAGTAATTTCTGAGCAGACCAAGATCTTTGGGAATGAACACTAAAGATGTTTTGAATGGACCATAGTCCACTGGCATTTTAGTGTATTTTCTTTTAGAAACAAAAATCACATGTGATGTTACATTCCTGCATGTCCTTTTCTGATAGCCTTAGTGGATCCATTGGATTTCTTTTCTTTTTCCTTTTGTGACACAACTTTTAGTCTTACCTGCATTTATGTGTTTTTCAGACAATAGTTAATAATCGTATTGATGATGTAGCAGCAATTGTCATGGCAGGGTTTTAATATCTCTTATCCGTAATTAACACTAACTGTTGGGCTGACTTGTATACACTGTGTGAAACATGATTTAAAACCACTAAGAGTGTCTTAAAGACACTGATGGGGTCATTATTAGCTGTGAAGATTTGCGTTGTATATATCTGCAGCAATACCTTTATAAAAAATTGCTACATTAGCTTCGAGTATTCAGGGTAAAGCTCAACATTTGAGATTCCTGTAGCTTTTAACTTGTTAATTAGAAAATTTTTAAATTTCAATAAAAGTTTAAATTATCATGGTTAATTTATTTTTCAAAATAAGGGGGGAACATTATTGTTAGGACGCAGGGGAAAGGAATGGCCTGTTATATCATGCAAAAATGCTTTTCCACACCTCAGAGCGATTGTAGAATAGCTGTAGTCCCATGAGTATCTGTGTAAATTTTAGAAAGTCTCTTATCAATTACTGGTGCATAACGTAAAGGTTGTTCTGCCTTTGGCTGGTTAAGTAACGCCCGTACAACGCCGAAGCCTGCTCCGTGTATCAAAGTCCACAGGGCCTCTGGCTGGGTGATGTAGGGTGTGTGAAAAGTGCTCACAAGCCAGAGGCCCGCTGCTGTTTGACAATGTTTGAGCCCTTTCCTTTCCACGCTGAAGCATTTCTTCTATTTTTAGTGTGAGTAATTTGTGGCTCAGAAATAGCCGCCATGATGAAAATACTCATTTGTTAGAGAAAAAAAAAGGTAGCTACACCCTCATTTTGAAAGGACCCTGAGCTATAAAAAAAAAAAAACTCTAAGAAGTGGTTTCATTTGTGTGTCCGGGGAGCTCTTGATCATGTTCACATTGTTTTAAGATAAAGTGGCATTTTTTTCTGCTTTTAGGGTCAAAATCAAAGAGATTTTATATTTTTCTCATTAGAGGTCATCGGTACAATGTAGTAAGTTATGCTGAACCGTAGTGTAGTGAAACCCAAAGTAATATGTTAGTAAAGAAGCAATAATTTTCTAAAGCTGTGATCTGGGTAATACAGAGTTGCTACTCAGAATCTCCTAAAGCTCTTACTCCGTATTGTGAATTATAGAAGACTACTTTTTATAAAGCCATATTTTTTTTAGGGAAACTTAGGAGTGACATAGAACTGATAAATGCGTAGAATAAATTTTGCTGGATTTTTGTATATAATCATCTCTAGAACTCTGGACATTGAAGATTCATTATGCTGTGGTCAACTTCAAATACTTTCTAATTCCAAATATCTCAATGAATGAGCCTTGTCTTTACAGATACATGCCAAGCTGGGCAGCATCAATGGATTTTCTAAAAATAATGTAATCATCTTCTGTTGAATGTTATTTGAGTGCAGTAAAATGCAGAATTCTTCTCTACATTGTCCTTATTTTGAAGTATATTATTTTTTGTTTTGTTACATAACAAAATTGGTTCATTTTATACTTGCTAGTATTTTAGAATATTATAGCATTTTTGATGACTAAAATCATAAAGGCGTACCTTCAACCTCTTTCTTAACCTGTTTCTAGTAGGTAATGTTTATTTATTTATTTTAACATTTACTATTATGCTACATTTTGGGGAGCAGAATGAAAATGAAATAGCCCCTGCATCCATCCTGTGTAGGTTTTTGTCCGGCACCTAGAAGTTCTGATAATTCCCTGGTGCGGCCACTCCCCTCCCCTGTACCCTCTGATCCTCTATTGACCATCACACGGTGGGGATATTAACTTCAGCCTGGTTGAGAGGACCAAGGAGCAGCTGGAAGGGCAGCATAGGGCACAGAAGGTTCTCTTCTGATCTTCATTCTGTGGGCAGAAAAGGAGAACTAGACACATAGGGACGAAGCTTCTGGGGTTCTAGAAAGTGTTGTTTTCTCTTCCGATATGCCCAGAAGAAACTCTTAGAAAAAGACTTTCAGGCTAAGCAGACCACTTTTCCTGACTGCACTTACTCTGCTAAGTGCTGAGTTAAGGAGTCGAGTTTTCCCAGCACATGGGTGTTATTACCCTGCTTGCACACAAGGAGACTGAGGGTCAGAGAGGCTGAAATGCCTGCTGGCTGAGGTCATTCATGGCCTAGAGTCTAGAGTGCTCAGGTGGGCACCAGGTGGACGGCGGAAGCCGTTGGAGGGCGGCCACGAGCTGGTGGAGGGCAGTTAGGTAACTAAGGAGTAGTAGTCCAGGTGATGTTGTGATAGGACCTGACCTGGGGAAGCGCTATTGGAGAGAGAGGAAGAAGACCACGTGACTTAGTGAAGACTGGGTCAGGGAGAAGCGGAGCCCCAGGTCTGGGTCTTGCGGGGTGAACAGATGCCAGTGTGACAAGGAACTCGGGAGGACACACAGGCCTGGATGGAGATTAGCTTTGCCAACAAGAACTGGCCAGTAGGCAGATCAGCGTAGTAGCTGGAATATGATTGCGTTCAGAATAATTGAATATGCAAAAGTGATTTTTTTTAATGGTTGTATGACAGTTTTTAAAAGATTAAGATCCTGTTGTTTTTAGTAAGATTTTTCTTATAATGTTAAATAGTGTTGAAAAAGAAAAAGTAGGCGGGAGCCCAGAGCGAGGCGCACAGCGGAGGAGTTTCCTCCCAACTGCGGCCCCGTGCGCCACCGCCGCCGCCAGGGCTGGGGCCCTAAACTGCGGCGTCCCCGGCCCCCCGCCACCTGGGGGGTCGCCCTCCCCGCTGCCGCCTCCTCTCCGATTCCCGCCTGCCCAGGGCCAAGGGGCTCTGCTGCGAGCCCCCGGCCCGGAGGGGCGCCCCGGGGTCTCTGTGCCCGCCCACGCCCGCCGGCCCAGATACCTGTTCGGCCCACACCAGCCTGGTCGCCGGGGGCCAGGATGAAAGTGACCGTGCGCCTCGGCAGCACCGGCACCGTGGTGCCCTGCAAGGAGGGCCGGATGCGCGTCCGGGAGCTCACACAGCAGGCGCTGCAGCGGTACCTGAAGACCCGGGAGAAGGGAAAAAGGAATCGGAAGCTCTGAGAACACTGTGCTTTACTCTCCCACATGGCAACCATCGGCTGGAGCTGAGGACACCTCTTTAGAAGGAATCATTGTGCTGTAGTCTCCATTATCACCTTTCCCAGCACATGACTGTGCCCCCAGTACTGTTTCCTTGTGTGCTGGCGCTTCAGGGTTCTGGCCTTTCAATCGGATCTCATCCATTCCATGGCTTCAGCTACCCTCAAGCACACACCTCTAGCCTTGAACTTGCTAGAACTCAATATCCACCAGCCTGTGGACTTCACCTCCTTGATGTCCCATATACAGTTCGAGCCCAGCCTATTCTCTGTACATCTGCTCGCCCCCATTCTCCTGTAGCCTGTTTCTCCATTTCTGGTGCCGCCATTCACCTGGTTATCTAATCCAGAAACCTGGAAATCCTTCATTCCTTGATGACCTCTCCTCCGTATTCTACCACTTGTCTAGTTGGTCAGAAAGTTCCTTTGATGCTTCCACGCGCTCTTTGATCTGCTTCCTCTTTTCTGCGCCAAACCTTGCGTTTCTCATTCCTACCATGGGAAACTGCAGCAGACCAGTTAACTGGCCTTTCTGCCTTTTCTAGCTCCCAACTCTTCCAGACTGTTCTGCATTGAGGACTTTACAGCTGCAAATCTGATCATGTCTGGAGTATTGCTGGGAGTATTTGAATGACTCTACATTGCTTTTAGGTGAAAACCCACTTTGCTTACTGGTCCAGTACCTTCTCTATTCCACTATACCCTTTAAACTGGTACATGGCAATGTAGTATTCTGTCACATTTCCCCCCACCCCAGGTAAATCCTGCTTATCTTTTAGGATGAGTCTCCAGTTGCCTCTCCTCTAGGAATTCCCTCCCTCCCTTCCCCCCTCACGATCACTTAGGGGCCTCATTCTCATGTTCCTAGAGCTCCCTGTGCTGTGCTTTCATTTTGAAAACTACATTTACATTATACTGTCTATTGGTCAGGGTTTAGTAACTTAACAGACAGCCCCCGAAGGACAGTGGTTTATCCCAGCAAAGGGTCTCTTTCTGGGTGGGAGGTGTGGGCTCTGACCCATACAACCACCTGTCCACCGTTCCTTTTTTCCTTTTGGCTTTGGCTGCAGATCCCCTGCTCTGTGCTAACTGATGAACAAAGAGAGTGTGGAGGATGCCACAGGAGACATAGGGCCTGGCCTGGAAGTGGCAGACATCACTTTTGTGTCAGCATTCTGCTGGTGAGACTGGCCATGTGCACCGTCTAGATGCAGTGGCCTGGGGAAGTAGTCCACTTGGACATAGGAGAGCGACTAACTGGGCTCTGCCACATGGTGCAATCATTTTGTCTCTCTTACTCTACTGTGGGCTATTCAAGAACAAAGAATGAGTCATTTATTTTCCTATCCCCATTTTTTAGCACAGTATCTGATATATAGTGGGTATACCAGAAATGCTCATTAAATTATATCAAAGTCCACATCGTTTTCTTTCATAAAAATGAAAATGACCTTGTATTCAACACAATGTTTTGTAAGTTTGAAATCTTCATATGTGGTATAGTTTTAAAAAGAAAGTCTAAATGCAGCTTTTCTCGATTATCTTCAGTTACCTCATCACATCCACATGTGCCGTAGGCAGTAGTTTAGTGATCCGTTATATCTGCCACACTGATTGTCTTTAATAACAGCTTCAAATTCTGACACGTTGACTTACTTTGTAGATTTTTGAGACTGAGTGCTCTGCAGTTGTGGATTGTCAGCAAAGAAACATCATAATGTTTTTGTCCATGAAGATTTGTGCCGTGCTGTCCCACGTATTTGAACAATGTTTGATTTTCAGCATTTTATCCATTAATTTCATGTTGATTTTAAAAATGATTCTGGACTGTCAAAAGAAAAAGAAAAAGTAACGTTAGTACAGTTAGAGAACGTGTAACATCGTTTACTTTTCGTGTATGTATTTAAACACTAAATTCGAGTTACCGGTGAGGTTGTACTTTTGTAATTTTCTGGGTTGGACTGAGTGTAGAGTTCCCTTTTATGTATGGACTGCCCACTGTTGGAATATACAGAGCATGACTAACGTAGTATTGTTGTAGAGTGTGGCCTTCTGAATCGGTCTTAATTGTTCTGCAACCCTTGGCAAGATTCCTTAGCCTCTCTAAGCTAGTTGCCTGATCTACAGAATTAATATTACCTTTCAGAGCTGATTGAGTTAAATGGGATCATCTGCATTAAGTGTTTAGAACAATGCCTGGCAGACAGTTAAATTTTAATAAATCATTTTCCTTTTTGGCGCGTCGAGGGCCATTTGAGATCTCCCAGGGAAGCCTATGTACAAAGAGTAAAGTAAAGCAAAGTTACGCTTTATTCTACTGTGTGGAATGCTAGTGAGGTAAGCTGGATCTCTTAGAAAACTTTCCCTAAGCTAAATTTAAGCACTGAAAACCCGAGAAGCTAAAATTCCCTGCTCTGTGTATTTTCCACACCCAAACACGAGTCTCAGATCTCAGCATGCTGATGTGAGGTAGGGCAGAAGAGGACACAACCCACAGCTTTCGCCCTGGGGCCGGAATGATTGGGCTAGGCCTTCTTAGGGCAGCCTCTCGCCCACCCTAGGTATTGCATTGCAGGAGATACAAACGCGGTGGCCCTGATTCCTGGGAGCGCACCTGGCCAGGGCCCTCCCACACCTATTTAAAAGGTGACCAGTTCAATCCACTCCTCCTTCCTTGGTTTCCCCCCAGGGGCAGGAAGATTTGTGGAGAGCCCTAAACTTTTCTTCATGACCAGCACCTACCCGTCTTCTCTAGTCAACTTAGAAACTTGCATTTTATGCTTGATTTTTAAAATTACACTAGCCATGTGTCAGGTAACAGATTACTGGAGGGTGTGGAGACTCCCAGCCCTCCTGGAGGCATTGCTGGTACCGCAGAGAGAGAGCTCCTTGGAGATCGAGATTTTTGATGCTTTTCTTCTATCCTGTATCCCTGATGCCTCCAAGAGTGCAGCTTACTAACCGATGTACTGCCTGTACTGATAAGGAGGGTATATATTAATAAGATCAGAAATTCTAGAAAGTTCAGTAGTGATCTAGAAGTCTTTTTATTTTATATCCTCATACCTCCTGAAGCACTGGCTAGTGTGTATACAACCATTGTTATAAAACCCACTCTTTGCAAAAGTCAAGACCTGCACTTCTCTTTCCCTTCGTTTCCCTTGCAACAAAAGTAGAGGCTGGCACAGGAGAAAGAGCGTGTTTTGGGATTGTGTGCACCGCTGACCTTGATGACTTGGGCCCTCTACTTTCTCAGCTTCCGCTTCCTTCTCTGCACGAAGAAGGAGATAAGACTTTCTGCAGAGGGTGTCGGGAGACAAGAGACGTGCCTTGTGCTTGGCACCAAGCTGGCACACTTTTAGTCAGTTTGCTTCCTCTTGCCTGGGGTCTCAAAGGAGAAAGACACTCGATGGATAAAAATACCCCTTGCATCAGGAGCCTGCCTCAGATTTACTTGTCGCCTCCAAAAAATGAAATGGTTTATATGAATGAATGTGGGAAACTGGGGATGAAAAAATCCAATGATTGTGACTGCAACCCTGAATGCATCCTGCACGGCACCCGCACCCTCTCACATCTACTCTGGGGAAAGGATGGAATCTATGACTTTTAAAAAATTAATTAATTTATTTTGGGCTGCGTTGGGTCTTCGTTGCTGCGCATGGGCTTTCTCTAGTTGCGGCGAGCGGGGGCTACTCTTTGTTGCGGTGCGCGGGCTTCACATTGCGGTGGCTTCTCGTGTTGTGGAACACGGACTCTAGGCTCACGGGCTTCAGTAGTTGTGGCACGCGGGCTCAGTAGTTGTGGCTTGTGGGCTCTAGAGCGCAGGCTCGGTAGTTGTGGCGCACGGGCTTTGTTGCTCCACGGCATGTGGGATCTTCCCGGACAAGGGCTCGAACCCGTGTCCCCTGCATTGGCAGGTGGATTCTTAACCGCTGCGCCGCCAGGGAAGTCCCTGGAATCTATGATTTTTTTAATCAATCTCCCAAACTCTGCCCCATCCCCACTGGAACTCACGCATACACATCATTCCTAGGAATTCTCAAAGACTAGATAAGTACCTACTGGGACAGAAATTAACTGGTCTACCTTGAAAATTAACTAGATCCTAATCTGTACTAAACAAAAGGCCAGATAGGAGGTTATAAATGCAGAAATGAGCTTGTTTACACAGTCAGGTCATGTGCTGTTCCCTGTGTGTGGTGGGTGTTCTTCGGCCTGTCCAGGTTCTTGGTGGGTTTCGCTGTGCTCGGCAGCCCCATCCGTTGGTGTAGAGACACTAGCTGTGATGAACTTAGTGAGAGGCTGATACAGCCTCTCCTCAGCAGGTGAGCTATAGCGCACCTGGGCTCAGTGTGGGCATCCCCAGTGGGTCACCTGGATGTATGAAGTCCTTTAGGAGTGTGGCTAGTGTTCTCAGTAGGGTGGCATGCTGCATTCCTTGAAAGCACACAGTGCCTATTATAAAGTAGTATATGGCTTTAGGAGACAATAAAAATATTGGACGGGCCTTGAGGAGGGCTTCTCCTGACCCAGTTTGCACCCACAGGGGCACTTACTGTTGGTGGAGATGACCCTCCACCCCTTATAGTCCAGGAACATTCAGCCTGGTGCCCAATGCCTACTTACTGCTCGGCGACTTTTATAAGTTATTCAGATTCTTAATATTTTATAGCAAATTGCATGTGTAAAGAATTCAGGATTTAGGAAAATTAAATTGTTTGCCCAGAAATATTTTTCTGTTTTTTTAAATTGAAGTGTAATTAATTTACAATGTCATGTTAGTTTCAGGTGTACAACAAAGTGCTTCCGTCATATACATTATATAATTTTTCAGATTCTTTTCCATTGTAGGTTATTACAAGATATTGAATATAATTCCCTGTGCTGTATAGTAGGTTCTTGTTGTTTATCTGTTTTATATACAGGAGTGTGTTTCTCTTAATCCCAGAAATATTGTTCTTAAACGATATTTATTTGAATTCATTTAAGATAGTCCTGTAATTTGAGATATTGAATCATGACTCTCACAGTACTTATTTTGCTTTGTCTTTTCAGAAACAAATAAGAAAACAGATGATCCAGAAAAAAAAGAAAAAGGTGAGATTATCAAATCGTTTCACATATACATAGGGAAGAGTTACTGTATCAATACTATCCATGAATAACATGATTTTATTTTATATCACTAGTTAAAATAAATTGCCAGTGAGTTAATTATTTCAATGATTTTATCAACAGACATTAATATTCTCCATAAACACTAAAAGCTAAGGCTCTGGAGAGAGATTGGCTTCTAATCCTGGTTTTGTCATTCACTGTACATGCATCTTGAGAATTACTTAGCCTCTGTGCCACAGTTTCCTCTTCTGTGATATGGGAATAATAATAATAGTACCAACTTCCAGGAACTGTTTCCACAATAGTAATTAAGTAAAAATATATGTAAAGTTCTTAAAGCAGTGTCTAGCACAGGGAAAGCACTTAGGAAATGTTAATTATTATTGTCACCTTTGTTGACAAAGGTGCCAAGTAGAGAGATCCAAGGTAGAGAGATCCAAAGATTATTAGAACGTGTTCTTTTTTCAAGGAACTCTGAATTGTGGGAAAGAAAGGCATGCAAACAGTTACATCCATATAGAAAATGTCATCTCTGCCTTCTGAGAACTTATTACAGAGGCATTCTAATAAATTTAAGAATGGTGTAGAATTTTAATTCAACTCTCACAGAGGTCATTAGAGTGAGGAGTTATTAAATTTATAGTTAAATTTATAAATATTATATGGATGATCATAGAATAGTGTTTATACTTTTAGAGTCAATTGAATGATAAAATCGTCAGTGATTAAACATTATTGGAGTTTCAGGAATGGCTTTAATTTGTGGTGATAAAAGAAGTGTTTACACTTAAAAGATACAGTTCGAGTAAGGTCCAAGATCTTACTTACTCAGTATGTAAATACTACTTGAGTATATGGAGTTACTGGCCTGTGGCCATTGTTTTATAGCCCTTAGGCTGGGAACCAAGCATCTAGCTCGTGCATTTTTTTTTTCTGACTAGCTGTTTTTAATTTTATATTAAAGTGATATACAGGTCTAATTTTTAAAGTGTGACTTATAAAGAAAAATAATATTCTTCTACCCTACTACTCCCTATCCATGAGTCCCATCCCAACATTTTTAGTTGTTTCTTCTAGTACTTCCCTATGCATTTCTTTTGTTTTAATTGAAATACAGTTGATTTACAATGTTGTATTAATTTCTGCTGTACAGCAAAGTGATTCAATTATACATTTATATATATATTTTTTTAAATATTCTTTTCCATTATGGTTTATCATAGGATATTGAATATAGTTCTCTGTGCTATACAGTAGGACTTTGTTGTTTATTCATTCCATATATAATAGCTTAAATCTGCTAACCCCAACCTACCAATTCATCCCTCCCCCACCCCCCTTTCCCTTGGCAACCACAAGTCTGTTCTTTACGTCCGTGAGTCTGTTTCTGTTTCATGGATAGGTTCATTTGGGTCATATTTTAGATTCCACATTTAAGTGCTATCATATGGTATTGGTCTTTCTCTTTCTGCCTTCACTTAGTATGATAATCTCTAGGTGCATCCATGTTGCTGCAAATGGCATTATTTCACTCTTTTGTATGGCTGAGTAGTATTCCATTGTATATATGTACTACTCCATTGTACATATGTAGTACATCTTCGTCCATATATCTGTCAATGGACATTTAAGTTGTTTACACCTACGCATTTCTAAATAACTTCTGAATTCCACAATTTTCTCCTCCATATTGGAAACCATTGGCTGGCTTTTATATATAGATGACTGGGATTTCACCTGATCATCTACTCACACAAGCTCTCCATGCTGCCTTACCTCCCCCATCTTCCACTATATTCATGACTTACTCTGTTGGGTAGTGATGAGTACTAAGGAGAAAAGACAAAGCAGAGAGGAGAGTATCAGCAGCTTTTGAAAGAACTGATCACTTCCTGTCCTCCGCAACACTTCCTTCCCTTGGCCTGCAAGATGCCACGGTCTTCTGACTTTCCTCCTATCTGTACTGTTTGCTTTTTCCCAGCCTCTTGGGGTGGTTGCTCCTTTTCGCCCTGACCATCAAGCATTGGAGGCTCCAGGATCAGTCCTCAGAGTGTTTCTCCATCTACACACACTCCCTTGATGATCCCATCAAATCTCATGGCTTTAAATATGTCTTTATGCCAAAGACTACTGCTTTAACTGCAGGCTGGGCCTCTTCCCTGAACTCTAGACAGGTATGTCCAGCTGTCTACCTGATGGCTACCTGGTGCCCTCAGTTGGGTATCAAATAATCGCAACAAACTTAAAAAGTATAAAACGGAACTCCTGACCTTCCCCTGAAAATACACTCCTCCTACAAATCTTCTCTTTCCTGCCTCCCTGTCATTCCATCTTCAAACCCTGTCCTCTCTTCCGAATGGATCCCGAATCCAGCTACTTCCTGCCACCTTCCCCCGTCTACCACCTGGGTCCCAGCTGCCACCATCTCTTGCCTGATTATTTCACTTGCCTCCTAACTGGCCTTGCTTTGTCTCTATAATCTTTCTCAGTTCAGTAGCCACAGTGACCGTTTTCAAACCTAAGCCGTATCATGTTGCTCACATGCCTCCAGCCTCTTCACATCTTCCGCAGGGTAAAACCGAAGTCCTTTCCAGTGGTTTACAGCCCTCACGCATCGGGTTCTCGCTCTCAGAAGGTCTCTGAGGCGGTTAATGATGTGCTCGAGGCTGCTGTGGGAAGACTTGGCTAAGAGCACTCCAAGCAGAGAACAGTCTGTGCAAAGGTCCTGAGGCGGGAGCGAAGGCCTGAGAAGCTGGAGCACCCCTAACAATCTGAGATTGTGTGGAGGGCAGTCGGAGAGAAAGTCAGGGGCCAGACCATGGCAGAGTCAGGATTGGTTTCTTCATGCAGTGGGGCGCCATGCCCAGCCCATGCAAGTGCCTGTGCAGAGCAGAGCCTTTCCACTTCACACTCTGGCTGGTTGGCTTCTGGGAGGCTCACTCCAGCACCTTCTTGCAGAGGTAGAGACGGGAGGGTGGGTTGTGGAGGTCACTTGTTGCCAACGTAAACAGGGGCAAACCCTGCTCCAGACGCCGTGCACAGCGTTGCTGTGACCTCAGGCTGCTCACTCCGCGGGGCTCCGTTTCCTCCCGGGGGCTGTGTGTCCCTCTGCACTGCCTGGTTCCCTCTGGTACCCTTTGCACAGCTTTACCCTCCCGGGGTTCTGAGCCTAAAGCGATCTTTCCAGGGGCCTGGGAGGTGGGCTCCCTTGGCTATTTCTTCACGGAACCTGTGGAGAGAATCCGCAGCAGCTTCACCTGATCGGCTTCTCACTCCATCATGTAGAACTTATATTAATACCTGTATCAGTACCAACCGAGGGATGTTGGCAACCGAAGTCTTTTATTGATTGTGACATCCAAGAAGAGTCTTAGGATTAAAAGACATAATGAATCAATGTTACCCCAGATTTACTGAAAATCCTATTTGAGCAAATTGTCAGCTTTGGGAATTCCATCTGTTTTTTACTCAGATAGATTCATCCAGGGCTGTTAACTGGAAGGGCAGAGGGAAGGGGAAATATTCCATTTCCGGAATATGTGGTGAAAAAATTGAATGTTTTAATAGCCAGACATTAATTTCATAATAATAGAAATGGAGATTTTTTAAAATAGTAATTGTAAATTTGTCTCAGGATAAACCATTAGGTTGTCTAATTTTCTACCGCGTTACCTCCCTCAAGTTCTTTATCAAAGAACCACGGATGAGAGGGGGAAGATATTATTTTTACTTAGAATTAATAATTATATGATCCTTTTCTTTTAGAGAATCAGGTTTAGTATATTTTGATAGAGTCATAGGTTTGGAATAGGGCTAATTCCAAAACAGGCCCTCTTTGGAGATGCCAGCTTCTTAAATTGAATCAGTTTATTTACATCTGTTTTAGCTAAAATTGCTATATCAGTTTCTCCCCACTGGATGTCATCTTTTCCCACACATTCCATATTCCACAGCCACAGAATGGGATTGTGAGTCACAAAGTAATGCAACACAAAAATGGCTTATGAAATGTCCAGTTCAAACAGTTATTTTTATTCATCCATTTATTGAGAACATATTGAGTACCTGCTATGTGCCAGGCCCTGTTTTAGGCACTGGGGCTAAAACATTCAATAGAAACAAAGTCTCAGTTCTCGTGGTACTTATAACTTATATTTTAGTGTATGTGTATGTAGGGGAAGTATATAATTAAAAAAAAATAGAATATAATATGCAGTGATAAGTATGAAAAGGAATATAAAACGGGAAAAGAGTACAGAGAATGACAGTGGGCTGGGGTGTTGCTCTGTTGATGGGCCTCTTGGACAGTGACATTTGGAGATGCAAGATACAAGGGCGTGAGCTCTGCAGCCACCTGGGAGAAGTGAGTTCCAAGGGTGGAATATGAACATGAAAAACATATTCATAGTCCCTCGGGGAGGTGTGCTTAGCACGTGTGAGGATTAGTGGGGAGGCTAGTGTGGCAGGTGAGGAATATGAAGGGAGAGAGGAGGGGGTGAGATCAGAGGGGTTATAGGGTCCAAATCACATAAAGCTTTGAAGAAGGGCTTTGAATATGATCTCAAGTGAGATGGGAAGCCATTGGGAGATTCTGAGAAGAAGATTGGTATGATCTGCTTTATGTTTCAAAAGACTCATTCTGGATGTAAGGATGCAAAATTGGAAGCAGGGAGGCCACTTAGAAGATGCTTGCAGTGGTCCGGGCATGAGATGGTGACACCTGGGCTTAGGATGTGGGGTAGATGTGGCGAGCAGTGGTTAGATTCTGCATATATGCCCATGTGAGGTCTGTAGGATTTGCTAATGGTTAGGATATGGGGTATGAGAGAAAGGAGTCAAACGTGACTTCTTAAAAAGCTGTGCGTTAACAAATTCATTGAATGTTAAAAGTATGCAGTGTGTTACTGATTTAATACATGTCAAATGTCAGTTATTAGAACAGGATTTGTGAGCCTTTAAAGAAATTTGAGGAGCAACAGAATATACCCATGCCTGCAAAAAGGGAATGTGCTTTTGTATGTGTTTGTATGTCTGTGTGTGTGTGTGTGTGTGTGTGTGTGTGTGTTAGATAAAATTGCTTCTGGATCAGAGTCTTTTCCAGCAATTCTCCTTTGATTTAGACTAATGTTTAATATCCCACTATATTATTCGTTACAATTAAGGATATGCTTACTCACTAAATTTTGTGAATGTCTTTAAAAAGGCATTTAAAGATTTCCTGGTTACTATTTGTGTTCTTTTAAAAGTAATAGTGCCTCAACAAAACACCAGTTGGCACTAGAAAACAAGTCACATTTACACTAACAAATGACATTTTTTGTGCAACTTAGAGAAAAGTCTGGGATGGCTATATTACTGCCCTTAAATCAGCTTAATGCAACCAGTACCTCATACGGGTATTTCTGAGTTTTCTGTGATCATAAGGAAAATAGAGAGAGAGCCAACAAGGGCAATAATCAAGCCTAATTAAGAAGTTTTCATGTTTTTAAAATATCAATATGTCTGTCTCTATGAAGATTTTCCTGGGATTCTTACAACTGTATGTAACGTATTTGAGCAAAAATGGAGAACATTGCCCTGAGGATTAAAAACTAGACTCCTTACGGCAGCACTTAAAGCATCTCAGGATCTGGCGCCTGCTTATGTCTTTCCTCTGTTCAAAATGCGCTTCCTTGACTCCCCACTTCACAGTCACAAACTCCTGTTCCTCAGAACTGAGCATAGCGATGACCTCTGCCAGGAAGCCTTCCCTGACTACACCCCCATCTCCTACCCGAGGCTAGAAGATGTACTTCTCTTCTCTGTTCCCAAGAAACCTCGTGTTTCAGATTTTTGACATGTATTTTGAGTTTTCCCCTTAATTTTTACACACACACACAAAAAACTTCTTAAGGGTGGGAACCATGACCTCCTCCACCCTTGTATTAGTCAAGGTTCTCCACAGAAAGAACCAATAGTGTGTGTGTGTTTGTGTGTGTGTGTGTGTGTGTGTTTAGAAAGAAACACAGACACAGAGAGATGTATTTTAGGGAACTGGCTCATAACATTGTACAGGCAGCAAGTCTAAAATCTGCAGGGCAGGCAGGCAGGCAAACTGGAGACCCAGAAGAGAGTTGATGTTATAGCTCAAGGACAAAGACATTCTGGAGGAAGAATTCCCTCTTTCTTGGAGGTGGGAGGGGTGTCAGTCTTTTTCTTTGGGTCTCCAACTGATTGGATGAGGCCCACTGACATTATGGAGAAAAATCTGCTTTACTCAAAGTCGACTGATTGAAATGTTAGTCTCATCTAAAAAATATCTTCTCATCTAAAAAAATACCTTCACAGCAACATCCAGATAAGTTTGACCAAATATCTGGGTACTATAGCCTGGTTAATTTGATGCATCAAATTAACCATTACATCTCTCCAGTGGCAATTAACCATTACATAGTAGGAGCTGAATAAAATAGTTGTAGTATGAAAAAATGTGGTTAATTCCATTTCCTTTGATTGCCTCTTCATCTGATGGTGATAATATGAGATGCAAATAGCCTAAATGGTGGGAAGGGAGAATTATAAACAGAATATCCAAGTACGAATGAACTTTGTGTCTACAGTGTACTATATCTCAAGTTATTTTCACATAGTTTCTCATGTAGTCCTTATCAAAAAGATCTTGTGAATTAAGTATTTTTTAGCCATTATTTCAAGTATTTTTTTTTCTTCTTTCTCTCTTCACTACTTCTGGTGTTCCAATTAGTTACACGTTGGACTGCATGATACTGTCCCACAGCTTTTGAACCTTCGTTCAGTTTTTTCCTTTGTATTGCATAATTTCTATTGCTCTATCTTTAAGTTCAGTGATTCTTTCTTTTGCCATTTCAAATCTGCTGTTGAGTCCATCTAGTTAAAATTTCATTCCAGCTACTGTTCTTTTCAGCTCTAGATTTCCAATTGCTTCTTTTTTGTAGTTTCCATTTCACTGTCAAGATTTTGTATCTGTTCACTCATTAAAACCTTGTTTTTTCTGTAATCCTTTGTATTCAGTTATAATCACTAATTTGAAGTGTTTTTCTGATAAACCTGGTATTTGGGCACGCTCAAAGGCAGTCGCTATTGACTCCTTTTTTGTATCCTGATTATGAGTCAGGAGAGTCCTTTGCCTTTGCATGTCTAGTAATTTTTGGTCAAAAGCTGGATTGTGTATGTTATATGTTGTAGCATCTCTGGAATTTGTTTTGCTTTTTCTGGGAGTTGTTGGTGTCTAGTATACAGTTAATTTGCTTGGGCTCAAACGGAAAAAATCTGTCTCCCCTGCAGTAGGAAGCAGCGACTGCCTCTACTCAGGGTTTTTGGCTTCTAACCGCTGTTTTTAAGTCTAGCCCTCTGGTGGGTGGCGGTCGAGGTGCCCTGTGGCTGCATAGTTTACTGGTCTGCTGAAGATTTGGGCGGGATTCATACTCAGATCTCGGGGCTGGCTTCTGAGATTTCCCTTTGCATGTGGGATTCCCCGTCTAAGTTTCTGGTTGCTTTGCCAGCGCTACCTTCTGCGCAAGTTATATCTCAAGCCAGGAGGACATCTATTTTCTGCTACTCAGACTGTGTGTGTATTGAGAAATGTATTCAGGCAAGACACAACAAACTTACAGATTTCACCAGAAGCAGTTATGTTTTTTGAAGATCGATTTCTGCCATAGTTTTTGCTGCCATGAAGTCTCCCGATGATTCCTGCCTCCTAGCAGTCATGCCTCTCTGTAGTCCTCTCTTCACTGAATAGGGCGAACCTGTGTGACCCAGAGGGTATCGCAGAAATGACAGAGTGTGACTTCCAAGGCTAGGTCATGACAGACATTGCAGCTTCTACCTTGCTTTCCTTTGGATACCTGCTCTGGGGGAAACCAGTTGCCATGTTATGAGAACACACAAGCAGCCCTTCAGGCAGGTCTGTGGAGGAGGAGGAACTTGTGTAAGATAATAAATATTTATGGTGGTTGTAAGCTGCTAAGTTTGGGGGTAGTTTGTTTTGCAGTCATGTATAACGAATGCATCCTCTTCGAGTTTCTGCTTGCTTTTTCACCAGCCTCCCTGGGGTTACCCATGAAGATGGAAAGTTAACCATCAGCCAGGGATTTGGGCAGAGTTTACTCTCAGGATCTCAGTCCTTCTGTGGCTCTCCTGCTTCCAACATTTCTCCTTTAAATTTCTATCTGCTCTGTCGCTCTGAATGCCGCCATCCACGCCCTTCAGTGAGGAAGGACACTGCCCATGCAAGAAAACCACAAACTCATCATTCTTACCCAATGTAGAAACAATCTTTCAAGAATAAACCCTTCTATTTTTAAGTTTCTCCCTGTCTTTAGTCATGTTCTAGTGCCTTCAAATAATTGTTTTAACGTTTCAGCGATATTTCATTGATTTAATGAGTGAAATATAGAATACTAACACTCTGAATATTGAAGAAGCTGGATATCTCCAACCCATTCTGGATTCCCTGACTGTGAACTGCCTCTTCGTACTTTAGTTAAAAAATTTTTTCTTGTTGATTTTCAGTGGTTTCATTTGTATTACTGATATTAACCCCTTGTTGGATTTTTGTATTACCAAAATATGTTCCCAATTGGTTTTTAATCTATTAACTTCGTATACCATGCCTTACAGGTACATAATGGTTGGGATAAATGAGTGTATGAATGAATACGTGAGAGAATGGTGTCCTCTGGTCTGTTTTGGTACTTTGAACAGGTCTAACAATATCACCGTGCTTTCATATACTTTGCCATTATAAAATAATAAAGTATGTACAAAAACATTGGACAACCTTGATTCAGATGATTTTGTTTTTGGGAGCTTGGGAAGAGTGAGGCAAAGAATAAATGCTTCCAGCAAAGAATTTATTATCTTATTGAGATAAGAACTGTAGTTTCTGACTGTGGAGACACGTGTCATCAAGCTTCAATTATTTGGTCTCTTAGGGTCCTTTTCATTGATGTACATAGGCTTGACCAAGTCATCACTGCCTTGAACTCAGTTCCTGCACCGTCAGTGTATGTAGGTCTTCTGTCTTTTAGCTGTCGATTGGAGGTGCTTTGGTTCATTGTCTTCAGCAGTCCCTAAAACACTGTAAGTTTTTCATTATTAGTACCACAGCCCATTTAGATGTAGCGTAGGCTGGTGGTTCAGTTCAGGCCACACCACTGTGGCTTCAGAATTTTCCCTTAATGTAGAAGAGCAATGTAGCAATAACACACTTAAGCCAACTCAGGGCAAAGCTTTGAAAAAACAATCTCCCTTCCACCCTTGCAGCTGTGAAAAGACATTATGAGATAACTGCTGTTAGAGATTTATTATAGTCGTTACATTCAACAGCTACAGTAGTTTTAGTGGTTCCTAAAATATACCAGCAGTTATTGTCTGATTACTTCTCCAGATAAGTTAATTATAGGAGATTTCTGACTCTTATACAAGTCTGATTTAGAGAGAAGTTTAATTACAGCAATTTTAGTGATTTCAATAAGCTCAGCATATATTACCAGTCTCAGCAAGTGAAGCAGAGGTTTTTAGCTGTGTTGAAATGCACATTTGCTTTGTTTTTATTTTTCATTTCGTGATCTTTAACTGTATCGTGGTACGAGTGATAATTCAGACACCTGTTTCCACTAGAGTGGCTCTTCAGTCAAATACACCACAGGACAATAATGGCAAATTCTTTGTTATCATTAAAATCCCATTCTAATGTTTCCCATTGAACACTCAACATTTTACAATGCTCATTTCTGTAATGATTGTGACAACATGAGAAGGGAAGAAAAATAGGTTTCTTAAGGAAAAAACTCAGATATTAGTGTGTTTTACAATTATCATTAGGATCTAAATTTTCTTTTAACTGATGGGAAATGAGACTCTGCATCAGAATAATCCATTTTTTGTGTATTAACACGTCTATTTGTATACCGAAGCATATTAAGGAGTGACATATTAGCTACATATGCCCAAGCTAGCTTAAAATTAAGCTTTCAAAAAATGTGCCATAAAAAGATAGTGCTGTTGGTAGTTGAATATATTCATTTACTTAAACGAGACTTCAAGTTGGAGAGTGCCTTAGTTTGAAAAAGGTATTACTGAGAATTATCTCAGTCTGATTACAGAGTCCTTCCTCCCAGCATTTTTCATTCTTCTGATGTAATGGTGAATTGTACTGACATTTACAGCAGGAATTCTTGCCATATGTTTATATTTTTCATTAAAAAATCAAATATGTGTTGACAACAGAAAGTATTAGTAATAGTGAAAATAAATCACATCCTTTCTGTTTCACTTTGGGGGATTTGATCACGTTCTGCCTGGGAAGCTGGTCTATTTATCCCTAACACCACGTCAGTCGTGCTTTTCTCCTTTGCTAGAATGTTCTTTCTACTTTATCTCCTTAGATCCTACAGCCCTTTGCTGTTATTGAGGCGGCTCAGCAGTGGCGCAGAGCAGCATGGGAGTGGCTGGAGCCTAAGGTCAGGCAGGCACTCAGGAAAGTCAGGCAGGCGCAGCAGGTGGTGTCGGAAGGCCATCCAGTAGGCAACAGGCAGATCTATCTTAGGAATGGGGAGAAGCCACTAACTCTCACAGGGATTCGGGAAAAGACCACAAGAAAGGCTGGGAGTGGGAGGATGTTTGCTGACAAAGTATTTTCACGTAGAAGAGGAGCACTGAAATTCTCCAGAGGCCCTGGCGTAGGGTAGAGCCCACCGCCAGCCCTGCCATGGACTCTTAGGTCCAGGGTGATGGCAGCAGGGCACGGGGTTGGTGCAGGGACACCAGCGACACTCAAGGTTTATCAGCTGCCTTAATGCTTTGATTTAACCCCCCACTGGCCTCCTCGCCCTCCATCCAGAACATTGGAAGCTGGTATATGGATAATGAACTGCTACTGAAACCAGGGAGGCACCTAAACACAGCTGGCTTCCGTGTAGGCACTGGTGTGTAATGCAGCATTTCTCAGCCTCGCCTCCATGTTAGAGTCACATGTGGGAGTTTTCAGAAAGTGCCCTGGGTCCCACTCCCAGATACTGTGGTTTCCTGGCTCTGGAGCACCGTCATTATAATGAGCAGACATGTTGAGAAGTACTAGGTAAGGCATGCTGATGACCTGGTCAACTTGGTCTGTGCACCAGGATCCTCTTAACTAAAACTTTTTCATTGGGTCCACTTGGTTCCGATACCATTCCTTGATAATATTTGAATCCAATTTGAAGGGACTCTTTAATAAAATATAAAGACAACAAAAGGATTATCTGAGAGAAGCTGAACCTATACTATGG
The DNA here is from genome assembly GCF_008692025.1 of Phocoena sinus. Classification (NCBI taxonomy): domain Eukaryota; kingdom Metazoa; phylum Chordata; class Mammalia; order Artiodactyla; family Phocoenidae; genus Phocoena; species Phocoena sinus. The sequence continues at coordinate 8,468,700 of NC_045779.1, read as the reverse complement.
AAAGAACTATCGTTAAGTTTATTAAACAGCTCTCCTACAGATAAATATACGAGCCACAAGTGGTAAGCAGACCCCTGCCCCAGCGGTGCAGGTCTGAGAACCGGCTACTTCCTCATTGTGGCGTTGGTAGCATGCTGAGCTGGGCAGGGTGTCTGTGTCTGAATTTGGTTCTGGACCCTTTTCCTCTTTCGCGGCTCATGTTCTGTCTCATCTGCAAACCCTCTTCTCACCTCACATGGGCCCATTCCTTTGCTAAACCTTGCAAATTTAAATCGGGACTAAGAGAAAAATGTTAACGAATTCTCAGTCACCATCTACCCGCACTCAAACTTCAGGTATTAAAGAACAATGACGCTTTCCTAAGTCTAGCTTTTTCTGTTACCACTAGTTACTATCGCACTGATGTCAGCAAATGTTGGAAGCAACTTCAGCCCTTCCAACGCTACAGAGATACCACCTGGGAAGACACTGACTGCCTCTCTGGCCTTTGACTAGGAGAGACCCACTTCCAGGCAGACTGTGCTCAAGCCCTCTGGCCCTACTGTCCTCTTTCTCCACCCTCCTGCAGCAGCCAGGGGCAGAAACTGCTCTCTTTGGGATTTTTGCTGTTTAACTAATTTAACCCTCATCGTGGGCAGGTTATAAAACATCTGGGGACCTAGGACATATCATTGATTGAAGATTTGTTCTTATATGGGATGACGATGTTCGGGGAAAAATATAAACGTAATAATAGAGAGCAAATATATTGCACTATTTTGTCTCATGCTTTGCCCTCTCCTGATGGGGCCCAGCTGTGCTTTACACACAGAAGCTGCTCGGCATTGTGGTTCACTGCCGTGGATGCCTTCTTGGATGGCCAGGGAGAACTTTGTATAAACTCTTTTCTGTTAAAGTCGTAAAAAAAATCACTGAGATAGTTAAAGGAATCTATTTCATACATCCTCCAAATTGTTCACTACTAGAGATATTAATCATTTAAGGCAAATGTACAGCAACTTATATTGTAAATTCTAAACTTATTTCAAATCATAAGTACATTTGTCCATTTGATTATGGTAGAATCAGGGAAGACTGATTTTGCTTTTGAGTTAATTCTTAAGAAGTCAGCTCATGTGGATGAAGGGAGTAAGGGTAGAAATTGCATATATCCTAATACATTTCTTTTACCGGAGATTCACTTGTGTTGGGTGAAGGTATAGTCCCGGTTCACCCCTATGTGTGTTGACTTCTTAAAGAACGAGCGTGGGAACTGAGTCAAGGGACAGCAGCTTCTAGTTAAGAGGGATGATTCATTAAATTAACCAGCGTTTCAGCTTTGTTTGTTTGCCATGCTCTGTGGAGTGCCCTGAAAATAGAGCAAATAAAGCAAACGATATAAGGAGGCAGAGGTTATGAGCAAAACGCGGTGGGAGCATCAAGGAGGGAATAACTCACTACTGGGGGTGGGAGGGTAGGTGGAAAGAATGGACGTCTTCATAGAGGGTGACATTTGGGCTGGTCCTCAGTTAGCGAACAAGGGTTGTATCCGTGCAGGTCTCTTCGCATAGACCTGAGAATTCAGATACCTAATTTTTTTGTTGTTGTTGTTTTGTTTTTTTGTTTTGCGGTACGCGGGCCTCTCACTGCCGTGGCCTCTCCTATTGCGGAGCACAGGCTCCGGACGCGCAGGCTCAGTGGCCATGGCTCACGGGCCCAACCGCTCCGCGGGATGTGGGATCTTCCCGGACCGGGCACGAACCCGTGTCCCCTGCATCGGCAGGCGGACTCTCAACCACTGCGCCACCAGGGAAGCCCCCTAAGTATTTTTAATGACAGGGATGATGGGTTAAGAAAAACAACTCCTACGTGTTTCTGCATACAGCCAGCTCATCTTAACTCCAAGAGCAGTGCTACTAGGGTATCACAGGAATGCTGTCTATGAAACAATTGACATTGATTAGAGTCCCATTTTGAAACTCTTGACAACTACCACTTTGGGGGAAAATTGTCGTAATTCTTTTTTTTTTAATATCCAGTGATTTTTAAAGTACTTTCCTTTGTTTCTTCAATAACATTGATGGTACCTTTTGTTTGTTCCTTTTCTGGTTCACCAAATAGATTAAATTAGAGCCTATTTCTAGAACTATTTATGTATTATTTATCTGGAGCCTTCAGGGTCAGTTAGCTACCATGATTATATAATATCAACTCTGCTCAAGGTGGAAGTAGCATTAATTGCAAATTATAGCTTCTGCATAAAACTAATGAACTTGGGTGAGCTTTTTATTTTGTTGCCTTGTCACTTTGATTCATACTGCATCTTGCTTTTTAACTGCTTCCATGAACCCCATGTGCTTTCCTTCTGCCTCGGGTGTTAAAGCTTTATTAACAGTGCTTTGGAAAACAGCTAACTAAAAAAACTAAATGCTTAAGGGATTTATTATAAAACTCAACCGTGCCATTAATTGCTGGAGTAAAATAATGTATTCAGCAAGGAAGCAAGTTCCTGCTTCTCCCATGTGTCTGCTTGATTGTGCTATTGGTAGCTCACTCTTTAATTAAACGTGTCCAAAGATAGGATCAGCTAAAGTGTGTACTGTATAAATAGTTTTCATTCCCAGTTTGCAAGTTTAAAACCCTGGTAAAAAGAGTTTGCCATCTGTTAAAACCCAAACATGCAGTGTGCCATTGCATAAAAATAAGCTACACGTTATTCATAAAAAGAATCACAACATAGATCCTATCTTTCAGGCTGACAGTCATCTGTTATGTTTTAGAATGTCACCACCTTCTAAGTGACAGCATGCTGAGTAGTGCATTCTGTTAAAAAAAACATGATCATCTAGAAACACAGTGAAATTAGTAGGTTCATTTTTATTCAAGTGAAGATAGATTTGGATCTAAGTTTTACTGGTGAGAAATTACAGCTTTTTTCTTTGATATGGGCAAATGAAATTATTTCTAAGAGTTTTATTTTCAAATCTTATTTTCCCTAAAATTTAACCATTTCATTTAGCCAGGAAATTGGCTCTCTCCCTGCACTGCCGTTCCCTCAGCCCTGTGACAGCTTCTCCTCAGACTCTTACAATCACTTCCACTTTTTTTTTTAATCGAAGTATAGTTGATTTACAATGTTGTGTTAGTTTCAGGTGTACAACACAGTGATTCAGTTTCATATATATATATATTCTTTTTTAGATTATTTTCCCATATAGGTTATTACAAAATATTGAATATAGTTCCCTGTGCTATACAGTAGGTCTTTGTTGGTTATCTGTTTTATATATAGTAGTGTGTATCTGTTAATCCCAAACTCCTAATTTATCCTGACCCCCCTTTCTCCTTTGGTAACCATAAGTTTGTTTTCTATGTCTGTGGGTCTATTTCTGTTTTGTAAATAAGTTCATTTGTATCTTTTTTTAGATTCCATCTATAAGTGGTATCATATGATATTTGTCTTTCTCTCTCTGGCTTACTTCACATAGTATGGTAATCTCTGTGTCCCTCCATGTTGCTGCAAATGGCCTTATTTCATTCTTTTTTCATGGCTGAGTAGTAGTCCATTGTGTGTGTGTGTGTGTGTGTGTGTGTGTGTGTGTGTGTGTTTATACCACATCTTCTTTATCCATTCATCCGTCCATGGACACCTAGGTTGCTTCCATGTCTTGGCTATTGTGAATAGTGCTGCTACGAACATTGTATTGCGTGTATCTTTTCCAGTTGTGGTTTTCTCTGGATATATGCCCAGGAGTGAGGTTGCAGGATCATATGGTAGCTCTGTTTTTAGCTTAGGAACCTCCATACTGTTCTCCATAGTGGCTGCACCAATTTACATTCCCACCCACAGCATAGGAGGGTTCCCTTCTCTCCGCAATCACTTCTTCTTATACTCTTTGCCTTTCCACTTATATGTATTCACGACAAGAGAAACTTCCTAAAACGCAGGTTATTTATGATCATTCATTAAAACCATCAGTAACCATTGCCTGTGGAACAGAGTCTGAATTCCTCAGACGACTGTTTAAGAAACTCCATAATCTGACTCTGAGCCTTCTGTGAAGCCTTGATCGTCACTATTCCTCACCCAGAGCCCTGTGAAATTCCACCAGACTTCCCACAGATCCCTGAACTGTCCTCTTTCAGGTTTCCACCTCCATATTTTCCTCTTTCTGTGGAAGATTTTTCTCTGCTTCTGTCTCATCCCAAGTTAGATCTGTGCTTCAAGACTCAGATAAACACCAAATTCTTCCTTAATTCTTACCTTATTGTTCCTATTAGAAGTAATACCTTGCTTCTTTGTGTTCCCAAAGTATTTTATAGTTCTTATTTTGCCCAATAATTTTCAATATTCTATTCTAGTCATTAATTTACCTTTTTTTTTTTTTTTACTTTCTAATGTCAGTTATTTGAGAATAGAGATTTTTTTCTTAGTCTTTTCAAGCTGCTGTAACAAAAATACCATAAACTGTGTGGCTCAACAGAAATTTATTTCTCATAGTCCTGGAGGCTGGGGAGTCCAGGGTCAAAGCACCTGCAGATTTGGTATCTGGTAAGAAGTCTGGTTTGTAGATGGCAGATTTTTGCTGTGTCCTTACTTGATAGAAAGGACTAGGGAACCCTGTGGAGTCTTTTTTTACGAAGCACTAACCCCATTCATGAATGGGACCTTCATGACCCAATCACCTCCAAAGCGCCCCACCTCCTAACACCATTACCTGGGCGGTTAGGATTTCAACATGAGTTTTAGGGGGACAAAAGCATTCAGTCTATAGCAGGATTACATACAGTTCATTTTTGTATCCTCTTCATTAGCCAGCATAATACCTTGTGAGGTACTTCATAAATGTTTGTCAAGATAGTTTGAAAACTGATGTACACATTCCTCTAAAGAATCCATAATAACCAGAGGAGACCTTCAAGATGGCGGAGGAGTAAGACGCGGAGATCACCTTCCTCTCAACAAATACATCAGAAATACACCTACATGTAGAACAGCTCCTACAGAACACCCACTGAACGCTGGTGGAAGACCTCAGACCTCCCAAAAGGCAAGAAACTCCCCACGTACCTGGGTAGGGCAAGAGAAAAAAGAAAAAACAGAGACAAAAGGATAGGGATGGGACCTGCACCAGTGGGAGGGAGCCGTGAAGGAGGAAAGGTTTCCACACACTAGGAAGCCCCTTTGCAGGCAGAGACTGCGGGTGGCGGAGGGGGAAAGCTTTGGAGCCATGGAGGAGAGCACAGCCACAGAGGTGCGGGGGGCAAAGCAGAGAGATTCCCATACAGAGGATGGGACGCTAAGGCCGCTGCTGCCGCCACCAAGAAGCCTGTGTGCAAGCACAAGTCACTATCCACACCTCCCCTCCCAGGAGCCTGTGCAGCCCGCCACTGCCAGGGTCCTGTGATCCAGGGACAGTTTCCCCAGGAGAATGCACGGCGCGCCTCAGGCTGGTGCAATGTCACGCTGGCCTCTGCCCCCGCAGGCTCACCCCACATCGTACCCCTCCCACCCCCCTGGCCTGAGTGAACCAGAGCCCCCAAAGCAGCTGCTCCTTTAACCCCGTCCTGTCTGAGCGAAGAGCAGATGCCCTCAGGAGACCTACATGCAGAGGCAGGTCCAAATCCAAAGCTGAACCCCGGGAGCTGTGCGAACAAAGAAGAGAAAGGGAAATCTCCCCCAGCAGCCTCAGGAGCAGCGGATTAAATCTCCACAATCAACTTGATGTACCTGCATCTGTGGAATACCTGAATAGACAACGAGTCATCCCAAATTGAGGAGGTGCACTTTGTGTGATTTTGTTTGTACAGCTTTGCTTTTACCGTTTGTCCTATGGTTCTGTCTGTCCATTTTTTTTTTTTTTAAAGTATGGTTTTTAGCACCTGTTACCATTCGTGGATTTGTTTCTTGGTTTCATTGCTCTCTTCTTTCTTTCTTTTTTTATTACTTTTTAAAATTTTAATATTTTTAAAAATTTTTTATTTTTTAATAAATTATTTTCTTTCTTTCTTTCTTTCTTTTTTTCTCCCTTTTATTCTGAGCTGTGTGACTGACAGGGGCTTGGTGCTCTGACTGAGTGTCAGGCCTGTGCCTCTGAGGTGGGAGAACCCAGCTCAGGACATTGGTCCTCCAGAGACCTCCCGGCTCCAGGTACTATCAAATGGTGAAAGCTGTCCCAGAGATCTCCATATCAACATTAAGACCCAGCTCCACTCAACGACCAGCAAGCTACAGTGCTGGACACCCCATGCCAAACAACTAGCAAGAGAGGAACACAACCCCACCCATTAGCAGAGAGGCTGCCTAGAATCATAATAAGGTCACGGACACCCCAAAACACACCACTGGACGCAGTCCTACCCACCAGAAACACAAAATCCAGCCTTATCCACCAGAACACAGGCACCAGTCCCCGCCACCAGGAAGCCTACACAACCCCCGAACCAACCTTACCCACTGGGGGCAGACACCAAAAACAACGGGAACTATGAACCTGCAGCATGAGAAAAGGAGACCCCAAATGCAGTAAGTTAAGCAAAATGAGAAGATAGAGAAATACACAGCAGATGAAGGAGCAAATTAAAAACCTACCAGACCAAACAAATGAAGAGGAAATAGGCAGTCTACCTGAAAAAGAATTCAGAGTAATGATAGTAAAGATGATCCAAAATCTTGGAAATAGAATGGAGAAAATACAAGAAATGTTTAACAAGGACTTAGAAGAACTAAAGAGCAAACAAACAATGATGAACAACACAATAAATGAAATTAAAAATTCTCTAGAAGGAATCAATAGCAGAATAACTGAGGCAGAAGAACGGATAAGTGACCTGGAAGATAAAATAGTGGAAATAACTACTGCAGAGCAGAATAAAGAAAAAAGGATGAAAAGAACTGAGGATAGTCTCAAAGACCTCTGGGACAACATTAAACGCACCAACATTTGAATTATAGGGGTCCCAGAAGAAGAAGAGAAAAAGAAAGGACTGAGAAAATACTTGAAGAGATTATAGTTGAAAACTTCCCTAATATGGGAAAGGAAATAGTCAATCAAGTCCAGGAAGCATAGAGAGTCCCATACAGGTTAAATCCAAGGAGAAACACACCAAGACACATATTAATCAAGCTACCAAAAATTAAATACAAAGAAACAATATTAAAAGCAACAAGGGAAAAACAACAAAAAACATACAAGGGAATCCCCATAAGGTTAACAACTGATCTTTCAGCAAAAACTCTGCAAGCCAGAAGGGAGTGGCAGGACATATTTAAAGTGATGAAAGGGAAAAACCTACAACCAACATTACTCTACCCAGCAAGGATCTCATTCAGATTTGATGGAGAAATTAAAACCTTTACAGACAAGCAAAAGCTAAGAGAGTTCAGCACCACCAAACCAGCTTTACAACAAATGCTAAAGGAACTTCTCTAGGCAGGAAACACAAGAGAAGGAAAAGACCTACAATAACAAACCCAAAACAATTAAAAAGGTAATAGGAACATACATATCGATAATTACTTTAAATGTAAATGGATTAAATGCTCCAACAAAAAGACATAGACTGGCTGACTGGATACAAAAACAAGACCAATATATATGCTGTCTGCAGGAGACCCAATTCAGACCTAGGGACACATCCAGACTGAAAGTGAGGGGATGGAAAGAGGTACTCCATGCAAATGGAAATCAAAAGAAAGCTGGAGTAGCATTTCTCATATCAGACAAAATAGACTTTAAAATAAAGACTATTACAAGAGACAAAGAAGGACTCTACATAATGATCAAGGGATCAATCCAAGAAGAAGATATAGCAGTTGTAAATATTTATGCACCCAACATAGGAGCACCTCAATACATAAGGCAAATGCTAACAGCCATAAAAGGGGAAATCAACAATATCACAATAATAGTATGGGACTGTAACACCCCACTTTCACCAATGGACAGATCATCCAAAATGAAAATAAATAAGGAAACACAAGCTTTAAATGATACATTAAACAAGATGGACTTAATTGATATTTATAGGACATTACATCCAAAAACAACAGAATACACTATCTTCTTAAGTGCTCATGGAACATTACCAGGATAGATCATATCTTGGGTCACAAATCAAGCCTTGGTAAATTTAAGAAAATTGAAATTGTATCAAGTATCTTTTCCAAACACAGAGCTATGAGACTAGATATCAATTACAGGAAAAAATCCATGAAAAATACAAACACATGGAGGCTAAACAATACACTGCTAAATAACCAAGAGATCACTGAATAAATCAAAGAGGAAATCAAAAAATATCTAGAAACAAATGACAATGAAAACACAACGACCCAAAACCTATGCAATGCAACAAAAGCAGTTCTAAGAGGGAAGTTTATAGCAATACAATCCTACCTCAAGAAACCAGAAACATCTGAAATAAACAACCTAACCTTACACCTAAAGCAATTAGAGAAAGAAGAACAAAAAACCCCAAAGTTAGCAGAAGGAAAGAAATCATAAAGATCAGATCAGAAATAAATGAAAAAGAAATGAAGAAAACAATAGCAGAGATCAATAAAACTCAAAGCTGGTTCTTTGAGAAGATAAACAAAATTGATAAACCATTAGCCAGAGTCATCAAGAAAGAAAGGGAGAAGACTCAAATCAATAGAGTTAGAAATGAAAAAAGAGAAGTAACAACTGACACTGCAGAAATACAAAGGATCGTGAGAGATTACTACAAGCAACTATATGCCAATAAAATGGACAACCTGGAAGAAATGGATAAATTCTTAGGAAAGCAAAACCTTCTGATACTGAAGCAGGAAGAAATAGAAAATGTAAACAGACCAATCACAAGCGCTGAAATTGAGACCATGATTAAAAATTTTACAACAAAAGCCCAGGACCAGATGGCCTCAGGGTGAATTCTATCAAACATTTAGAGAAGAGCTAGCTAGCTAGCTAGCTAGAACCACCCTTCTCAAACTGTTCCAAAATATAGCAGAGGGAGGAACACTCCCAAACTCATTCTACAAGGCCACCGTCACCCTGATACCAAAACCAGACAAAGATGTCACAAAAAAAGAAAACTACAGGCCAATGTCACTGATGAGCATAGATGCAAAAATCCTCAACAAAATACTAGCAAACAGAATCCAGCAGCACATTAAAAGGATCATACACTATGATCAAGTGGGGTTTATCCCAGGAATGCAAGGATTCTTCAGTATACGCAAATCAATCAATGTGATACACCATATTAACAAATTGAAGGAGAAAAACCATATGATCATCTTAATAGATGCAGAGAAGGCTTTTGACAAAATTCAACACCCATTTATTATAAAAACCCTCCAGAAAGTAGGCATAGAGGGAACTTTCCTCAACATAATAAAGGCCATATATGACAAACCCACAGCCAACAGCATTCTCAATGGTGAAAAACTGAAACCATTTCCTCTAAGATCAGGAACAAGACAAGGTTGCCCACTCTCACCACTATTATTCAACATAGTTTTGGAAGTTTTAGCCATGGCAATCAGAGAAAAAAAAGAAATAAAAGGAATCCAAATTGGAAAAGAAGAAGTAAAGCTGTCACTGTTTGCAGGTGACATGATACTATACATAGAGAATCCTAAAGATGCTACCAGAAAACTACTATAGCTAATCAGTGAGTTTGGTACAGTAGCAGGATACAAAATTAGTGCACAGAAATCTCTTGCATTCCTATACACTAATGATGAAAAATCTGAAAGAGAAATTAAGGAAACACTCTCATTTACCATTGCAAAAAAAAAGAATGAAATACCTAGGAGTAAACCTACCTAAGGAGGCACAAGACCTGTATGCAGAAGACTATAAGACACTGATGAAAGAAATTAAAGAGTATACAAAGAGATGGAGACATATACCACATTCTTGGATTGGAATAATCAACATTATGAAAATGACTCTAGTACCCAAAGCAATCTACAGATTCAATGCAATCCTTATCAAGCCACCAAAGGCATTTTTCACAGAACTAGTATGAAAAATTTCACAATTTGTATGGAAACACAAAAGACCCTGAATAGGCAAAGCAATCTTGAGAAAAAAAAAGGAGCTGGAGGAATCAGGCTCCCAGACTTCCGACTATACTACAAAGCTACAGTAATCAAGACAGTTTGGTACTGGCACAAAAACAGAAATATAGATCAATGGAAGGGGATAGAAAACCCAGATACAAACCCATGCACATATGGTCACCTTATCATTGGTAAAGGAGGCAAGAATAGACAATGGAGAAAAGATAGCCTCTTCAATAAGTGGTGCTGGGAAAACTGGACAGCTACATGTAAAAGAATGCCTTAACACCATACACAAAAATAAGCTCAAAATGGATTAAAGACCTAAATGTAAGGCCAGACACTATAAAACTCTCAGAGGAAAACATAGGCAGAACAGTCTATGACATACATCACAGCAAGATCCTTTGTGACCCACCTCCTAGAGAAATGGAAATAAAAACAAAAATAAACAAGTGGGACCTAATGAAACTTAAAATCTTTTGCACAGCAGAGGAAACCATAAACAAGATGAAAAGCCAACCCTCAGAATGGGAGAAAATATTTGCAAATGAAGCAACTGAGAAAGGATTAATCTCCAAAATTTACAGGCAGCTCATGCAGCTCAATATCAGAAAAACAAACAACCCAATCCAAAAATGGGCAGAAGACCTAAATAGACATTTCTCCAAAGAAGATATACAGGTTGCCAACAAACACATGAAAGGATGCTCAACATCACTAATCGTTAGAGACATGCAAATGAAAACTACAGTGAGGTATCACCTCATACCAGTCAGAATGGCCATCATGAAAAAGTCAACAAACAATAAATGCTGGAGAGGGTGTGGAGAAAAGGAAACGCTCTTGCACTGTTGGTGGGAATGTAAATTGATACAGCCACTATGGAGAACAGTGTGGAGATTCCTTAAAAAACTAAAAATAGAACTACCATACGACCCAGCAATCCCACTACTGGGCATATACCCTGAGAAAACCATAATTCAAAAAGAGTCATACACCACGATTTTTATTGCAGCATTATTTACATTAGCCAGGACGTGGAAGTAACCTAAACGTCCATCGATGGAAAAATGGATAAAGATGTGGTGTATATATACAATAGAATATTGTTACCAAATGATTTACATACCAAATGTAAAATAGATAGCTAGTGGGAAGCAGCTGCATAGCACAGGGAGATCAGCCTGGTGCTTTGTGACCACCTACAGGGGTGGGATAGCGAGGGTGGGAGGGAGACACAAGAGGGAGGAGATATGGGGATATATGTATAGCTGATACACTTTGTTGTAAAGCAGAAACTAAGACACCATTGTAAAGCAATTATACTCCAATAAAGATGTTTAAAAAAAGAATATATATATATGAGTCACTTTGCAGTACACCTGAAACTAATAAAACATTGTAAATCAATTCTACTTGAATAAAAAGTTTTGGAAAAAAAAAGAATCCATAAAAACCAAATAACCAAATAAATTCAGTGGAGAAATATAGGTCAGAGCAGATTTTTAGATTCAAGTATTCCATCAGAATTTGCTACGAAGATTATTCCTTTCCCTCTGAATTGGCTTTGCACCTCCATTGAAAATGCTCTTATACATTGGCTCTTTTTCTGAACTGTATTCAGTCCCATTGATCTGTTTATCTCTCTGTATATCAATGCCACATTGTCTTGATTCATCGTGTTTTATAGGAAATCTTGAAATCATCTAGAATTTGAAACTTCTTTTTCAGTTGTTTTGGTTATAGTAGAGGTTATTTGTATTTCCATATGAATTTTAGAATTAGTTTGTTAATTTCTACTGAATAAAAAACCTGCTGCGGTTTTGACTGAGATTGTATAAAATCTATATCTTTACTTGTGGTGAACTGATGTCTTTACAATATTGAGGCTTCCGGTCTCTGAATTTGGTGTGTCTCACTATTTAAGGGCTTTTAAAATTTCTCTCAGCGTTGTTTTATAGTTTTTCATGTACGGATCTTTCACATCTTTTGTCAGATTTAGTCCTAAGTATATTATATTTTTGGATGCAAATGTCAGTGGTATTAGTTTATAATTTCAATTTCTTCTTGTTTTTTACTGGTATGTAGGAAGAAAATTGATTTTTCTATACTGATCTCCTATCCTCATGCCTTCCTAAACTGTCTTACATATTCCATTAGTTTTCTTCAGGTTCTATCAGATGTACAAAGATATTTATGTACCTCTAAATAAGGACAGTTTTACTTCTTTGTTTTCAATCAGGATGCTTTTTCTCTCTTTTCCTTGCCTGATTCAGTGAGTAGAACCTCTGGTAGAATTTCAAACAGAACTTATGAAAGTAGAGATCTTTGTCTTGTTTCTGATCTTTGGGGGAAAAAAATCCGCCTTTCACCATTAAGTATGATGTCAGCTGTAAATTTTTCATAGATGCTCTTTATAAGATTGAGAAGGTTTCCTTCTATTTCTACGTTACTGGGTTTTAGATTCAGTCGAAGACTGTTTCTGTGCCTAATAAGATGATCACATGGTTCTTCATTTTTATTGTATTAATATTATAAATTACATTGATTGATTTTCAAATATTAAACCGACTGTGTACATTCCTGAGATAAATCTCATGATGCATTATCCTTTGTATATATTGTTGGATTTACTTTGCTAAAACTTTGTTTGGAATTTTTTATGTCTTATGTTCATGAAGAAAATCAGTTTGTAGTTTTCGTCTCATGTAATGTCTTTGCCTGGTTTTGGTTTCATAGTAATGCTGATTTTATAGAATGAGGTGGGTAGCAATCCCTCTTCTCTGAGAATTAATGTATTATGTATTATTTCTTCAAATGTTTGGTGGAATTCACCCGTGAAATGAGTGGGCCTAGAGTTTTCTTTGTGCTAAAGTTTTTAATTACAAATCCAATTTCTTTAATTGATATAGGATATTCAAGTTATTTATTTCTTCTTGAGTAACCTTTAGTAGTTTGTGTCTTTCAAGACTTGTGTCTATTTCATCTAGTTTGTTGAATTCATTGACACATAATATTGTTCATAATATTCTCTTATTGTCCTTTTTTTTTCATATTATCGTTTTAATAATTGTAGGATCTGTAGTGGCATCACCTGACTTATTCCTGATATTGCTTATTTATGTCTTCTCTCTCTTTTTCCTGATCAGTCTGGCTGGAGTTTTGTCAGTTTATTTATCTCCTCTCAAAGTCAGCTTTAATATTATTGACTTTATTATTTTTTTGCTTTCTAAGCTATTGATATTTTCTCTGACCTTTATTGTTTCCTTTCTTCTACTGCTTTAGGTTTAATTTGCTCTTCTTTTTTTTTTAGTTTTTTAAGTTGGAAGCTTGGAAAATATTCTCTGTGCCCTAGTAAAGATGTGTATTTTGCTGTCGTTGGGGAAAGTGTTCTAGAAATATCAGTTAGGTCAACTTAGTTTATACTTTGATTCAAATCTTCTTTATCCTTGCTGATATTCTCTCTCCTTTTTTAATCAGTTGTTGAGTGAGGAATATCAAAATCTCTGATGGATTTGTAGATTTTTCTGTTCTCTTTATAGCTCTGTCAGTTTTTGATTCATGCATTTGGAAGCTCAGTTACTAGATGCATAAACATCTAGATTATTATGTTCTCCTAATGAATTGACTCCTTTATCCTTATGAAATGACCTTTGTCTCTCTTCTTCTGGAGTAATAGAATAATTTTTATGATTCCATTTTGTCTCCTTTGTTGAGTTATTAACTATAACTCTTTGTTTTGTTACTTTAGTGATTGTTTTAGAGTTTATGGAATACATCCTTAACTCATTACAATCTACCTTCAAGTAATATTATACTACTTCGCATACACTATATAGAACCTTCTCAAGGAAGGGGAGGCTCAGAGAGTAACGACAGAACGTGAAGTGAGGAAATGGGCTGCTACGCTAAGTCTACATTCTTAGCCAGGGGGCCCTGCCTCTCTCTCAGAGCAAAGCTCTTCTCCTGTTGACTTAGCACAGGATAGAGAGGAAAGAATTGACAAAAATTGTGGAGCATCTCTGAACGTCCAAAGAATTTTCCCTTGAGAGGCTAAAGAGGAAGGTTTGTAGACCAAGAGTCCTTGTTTAATCTCCATGAGTACCTCCCACCGACTTGTTCACCAAACATCATTTCAACAGACTGTAGATGTACAACGCCAACATTTTCTCATTATTTAAAAACCAGCTTTCACATATGGGGTTTGAAGTTTGCCTGTTTAGTGTTTATATTTTTCTTCACTCACAATATTCTGACCTGTGAAAAAAAGAATACTAAGTGGTCAAGGTGATCTTTTTTAAAAAAGCTCTTAATATCATAGAAACTATGCTTTTTGTTTAACTTTGTGTTACTCTGGAAAGAGTCTAGTATTAATTGAAGAAAAACTTAAATGACTTGCAAAAAAACCGCTTTCTTCTCTCCTCGGAATTTGTGCTATCGTTGTCAGACGTTTTAATTTTACATATTCTCTAAAGCTTACACAACATGGTTATTGTTTTTGTTTAAACAATTATTTTATTTAAAATAATTATCTTTTAAAGACTTAAATAATAAGGAAGAAAACTGTGTTAACCCATGCAGTTACCATTTCCAGTCCTTTCATTTTTGTGTGTGTAGATCCGTATTCCCCGCTATTTTTATTTTCCTTCTGCCTGAAGGATGTCATTTAACATACCTTGCAGTGCAAGCCAGCTGGTGATGAATTCTTTCAGCTTTTGTATATTTTTGTTTTGAGAGACATTTTTGGTGGGTGTAGAATTTTCAGTTGACTTTTTTTTCTGTCCATACTTTAAAAGTATTGCTTCACTCTCTTCTCCCTTTCATTTTTTCTGTTAAGAAATCTGTTATTCCTATTTTTGTTTCCCTGTTTGTAACATGTCTATTCTGTCTACATTTAGAGTTCTCTTTTTATCACTGGTTTTGAAAAATTTGATCTCTGTCTCTCAGGGATCACTGCCCTTCATTATCTGATGTAAGTGCCTTGCAGGCCATTGTTTCATGTATGACATGGAAGTATTTAGAAATTTGATTTTGTTTTGAAAGTATGCTCTCAACCTTAGTATTTGAAAATAACATCTCTTTCTTCTTTGTGTTATTTCCACTACATATATTTCAAAAAGGCAATGGCTTTATTTTTCAATACGTTGAATTATAGGTTTATGTCTCTGTTATTGATCCATATTCACATTTGTCTGTAATTAAAACCTGGCCATTTAAACATGTATTTTCTACTTGTTAAAATATCAGAAATCGTTTGTCACTTTATCATCCTGCTATTGCCAGAGTAAACACAACTATCTCTCATTCTCCAGAGATCCAGATCTTTACAGTTGGGTTGCTTGTTGAAAGTTTGTGGTCATCTTATCGTGTCTACCGTACTCCTACAAATCCAAATTAATATATTCTGTAATATCAGGTTTTCACTTCTGTCACACAGGGAGAAACTCCAGAGGCACTCTTGGGATTTCTGTCATTGCAATGATCAAATTGTATTGAAATATCCACTTGGGTTTGGCGAAATCTTTGATGTTGTCTAAAAGAATGTGAGCCAGATGTAATTTCTGTCTTAAAAGATGTAATCATCAAAACCAATATCAATGCTGACAAACACCAATCAAATGTGTACATCCTTGTTGACATCTGAACAATCAAGTAAAAATCAAGGTAGTGTTAGAAACTTAAGCTTACAAATACTTACATTATTCATGTATGTAGCATATATTAATCTTCAGATATATCTGAGATGTTGTAGAGCAGAGTTACCTATACTTACCTATACTTACTTTTTTTTAGTAGAGTTTCTTGTTGCTTCCTAACCCTAACCCTAACCTACCCCCTTCATGATTCTTATCTGATGGCACTTGGGATTGTCTGTTTTGTTTCACGTTCCCCTGGTGATACTGATGTGCGGACAGGCTTGAGAATTATTGTGTTATTTGACATTACTGGGAAATCAATATTTCACGGAAACAGATATTTAAACATGACTTTAAAGACCCTTAAGCACCACTTAAACAAAATTAACAAAAGTTGGTAGCTGCTTTTCTAAAATACTTTTTATGCCCCTCTGCCTTTTTAAATTGTATGCCGCACACAGTTTAATTTTCTTTGGTGATTAGAGACTGTCATGCCCATTTTAATGAACATCAGTTATTGTGCAGAGATACCTTTTGGGGCTGTTGAAATACATAGCACTGTTTACCTGTACACAATTTGACCCATATTGGAATGCTATTTGAGCTGGGTTCATTTCTGATGTCTTTCTTACTTCAGTCTGTTGGCTTTTACATCCTGCTACTGAGTGTATATCTGATTCAAGCAACCCTCACTTCTTTCTAATATACTTATAATAAGGTAAAGGTGCTAGCCTCTAGAACCAGGAGATCAAGATTGTTACAATTGTGTCTAAAATAAAATTTGGGGAAGGTGGCTATTCTCTCATGGAACAGTGAACATGGAGATGAAATTCTTAATGTCTGAATTAGCTGTTGGTAAGCCTGTGGACTGCCTTGACACTGAAGGGGTTTCTGTTATGTATAGAAAACACATCACTTAGCATCTCTGAAATTTCCAACTTAACATATGGGGTCACATCTGTTAAAGGATTATTACTCTAGAAGGGGAGTGATGTATAATTTATTAAAATAACCCTATGGGGAGACAGCAGTCTACATTTAATAAACCGGAATACTTGCTGGATCCATTGACTGCTCCCAGCTGAATCCCACATTATTTCAACAGAGGGGGCAGAGGAAAACAATTGCCCTTTATATAATGTTTACTGTGTTGTATTAGTTAGTGTCTCTCAGCAGAAAAACATTTATGTTAACTGTGTGGTTTAAGCTTTGAATATTGAGCTCCTGCTGGCATGTACTTGATAGTTGACTCAGGAGAACAAAAGTCCGTTACTCCTTAGCTGTAGGAGGAAAGGAAGGGTCCGCCTTTCTTCTTCCCTCTAGTCATCAGTTAAGGCTGGCAAGTAAGACAGTCTCCCCTGAGTTGTCAAGATTTACCTCTTCTCCCCCTACTATATACCTGCAAGGTGGATATATCACATTAGAGGAAGTGGGCTCAGAAGGGGCTCTTTTTGGATCAAACACATTAATTTTCCTTTTTCACAGTGATAACAAAGACTCCCGCCAGAAGCACTTCTGTGGCTGTCTGCCGATTGGGTTTCCCAACAGCCAATAACATGACCCACTATCGATATGAAAGCAGATTTATTTCAGACCCTCGTGTGAAGCATAGCAATAGAATACCTTGCACAATTCCCACTTGTAAATGAAAGACAAAAGAACTGAGAGCTCCCACCAACATCCCTGCCTGTGCCTTGGAGGAGCATTGGTAGATCTGGGCTTGCTTTCCCTGTACCCAGCAGGAGGAATTTCATCAAAAACCCTAGTACTGGATTCTTGAAGTCTTGAATATTTCACTCTGTTGTTTCCTTCTTTTTTGTTATTTGCCTTAATTTATAGATTTCCTCACTGCCGGACAAATTTAGCATGGAGGTTTTTTTTCTTCCATTGAAATCTATCACTGATTTTAAAAAGAAAAGCACAATTAACTTCCAGTTGTAACATAGGAAGACTAAAATATGTAGTGGGGTCTGTCGTGGTTTAACTGCTCTTTAACATGAATAATATTGAAATTAGCATTACATGATTATTTCAAAGCTTCAGGCTGTATCTCAGATATAGGGCACATTTTTCTTCAATGACTTATTTTGGTCTTACTCTTCCTTCCCTTAAATCATTTTGCTCTTTAGATTATTTTTTATCCAATTCCACCTTTGGATGCCTATAACAAAAAGCAACCCTTCATGTTTTATGTGGTCCTGCTTGAAAACACAGCAGGGTTTAGGGAGCAAAGGGAGTACAATGGAGCCCCATAGCTCCTTAGTCCTTTGTTGACCCAGGAAATACAAACGGGTTGTAGGAATGGTTTGGCAAAGTTATTAGTTGTCCAAAGTCTCTGCCAGAGAAATGTTTGACCGTAGAGCAAATCTGGTATCTTAAAAAAATTAGTTCCTCAAACGTTTACTAATAAGGTACGTCATACATATCTCCCATTTAATTAAAGAGCAGAAATTTAAAGGAAATGAAAATAAGGTATTATAGACGGAAGTCATGATTAATATTTATATGATATTTTATGTTTATGTTCCTTTATGGTTGGTAGGTAGGGGTCAGACGTTATTCCTGTTTCATGGAAGTGAGACTAGCAAGTCATCTAAGAAAGGCAGAAGTGAGGCTCACACCCTGGCCTCCAGACTCCATACCCTGTGACCTTCCTGCTAAGCCAGGTGTCTCTGTGTAATGTGTACACGCTGGGTCTTTGAGACACAAAATGAAGGGAAATCACTGTGATTATTTAACTGCCTTTATCCTCTGAGACAAGTAGTACAAAGTTCAGCTACTTCCTTACACAACATAATACTTACACTAATACTTAATTCCACGCTGTCTTCACTCTCCAAACATGCAGGAACACCCTGGTGTCTGAACTTTTGGGCCAGATGCCGGGTATACAACAAAATGTTGTCAAAAGCATAGACACTGGAGTCAAGACAACCCCCAGCTCCAGTCTTGGCTCCTACTGTTGACAGTTTGTGCAGCCTGGGTGAGTTGCACATGTCCAGCAGGGTAAGTGATCAATGAATGTCAACTATTATTATCAGCAAATAATTTGACAAGGCATTAAGCAAGACTCAGAACATAAAAAGCAAGCTGCCTAGTGTAGTTTTTATGTTCTACTAAAATCAGCTGAACTTTGCAATCCAAGAACTTACTGGTTAGTTGTGTCTAATTTTCTGCCACCGTGTTCTAAATTCTAACTATATGGAAAAACTAGAATGGAATAAGAAATATCGGTGTTCTCTATAAAATCTTCAGTGGGGATTGTCTCGCACTTACCTTGTGTCTTTCTCTTACCTTCCTCCTCCCTCCCCTCTTTTGTTGTCTGTTGGCACTTTTTGGACTAGACCTTCTTTATAAAGCACGCTATTCTCGTTCTCAATTCATTCTCTATCTTGGATGCTTACAATTTTCCGATTGTTTTTTAAATAACTGATACACCTAAGTTACAAATTGACATGGATATCCCCTTCTGGAATATCTTTTTTTTTAATTGAGTTATAATTAACATGTAATATTACTTTCAGGTGTACAACATAGTGATTTGATATTTTTTATACATTATGAAATGATCACCACGATAAGTTCAGTTACCATCTGTCACCACACAAAGTTGTTGCAATATTATTGACTATATTCCCTACGTGACATTCCATCCCTGTTACTTATTTATTTTATAGATGGAAGTTTGTCCTCTTAATCCTCTTCCCCTTTTTCAGCCACCCGCTAACTCCCTCCCCTCTGGTGACCACCAGTTTGTTCTCTGTATCTGTGAGTCTGTTTCTGTCTTATTTTGTTTGTTCGTTTGTTTTGTTTTTCAGATTCCACATATAAGTGAAATCACACAGTATTTGCCCTTCTGTGTCTGACTTATTTCACTTAGCATAACACCCTCAAGGTCCATCCATGTTGTAGCACATGGCAAGATTTCATGGAATATTCTGATTCATTCGTGCTTGCATGTATTTATGTACATTCAGAAACATTTATTGAAGACTTTTCATGGGACAGACCATGTGCTGTGCTGGAAATAAATTATGAGGAAGACACAGTTCTTTCTTCACAAAAATTAACAATCCAGCAGTATGGGGGGTGGCGTGGGGAAGAGAGTGTACATCATATATAACCACATGGCCCACTTAAACACAGCCTGAAACTTTGCTATTTCTAGAAACAAAGTGTTGTATGAGCACAGGGGAGAAAGTTTTGTTGTTGTTGTTTTTTCATGAGGATGTCTTTAGATGACTTGATAGAGGAAATAGCATTTAAACTAGGTCTTGAAGGTTGAAAGAGAGTATTCTTTGGTAGAAATAGAGGGAAGGGTTTTCCAAGCTCCCAAAACCAAACCACCACCAAAAAAAAAAAACAGCATGAGAAAAGTCACGGAAGTGTCACAAGTTCATGCGAAATTTGAGAGTCTGTGTAAAGGAAATGTAACTGCTTTGCAGGTAAGTAACAGGAGGTGAAGATAGAGTGGCTAGGAGACAGTTTGTCAAAGGCAGTAAAGCTGGTTCCAGGAAACAACTATGAAAGGGTTATTTCAAGATGTACGGATTTTTCTTGACTAAATACAACGTTTCAGATAGGTTTTGAGTTGGTGGGAGAAGTTCTCATTTTCTATCTTTCTTCCTCCCAGTAAAGTTAATTTAAGGTCCTTAATCAGCTTACAGTGTTGTATCAAAAGCAGATGGCAGCTCCGAGCAGAGTGGCTGGTTTGGCCCTCAGCGTGGGAATCTTGAATCCCGCCTCTGGCTGGGGTGCGGGGCTACAGCTGTCCACTCTTTGTCTTGCATGTTTTCAAAAGCCCCATTCTTGCTGTGCCACCTCTTACAGTTGGGGTGTACATCCTCTCTCTACAAAACTAAAACTCCCTGGACATGCATTTCAGGCCTCTTCTGGCTCTTAAAGCAGGTTCAGTATCACTAAGGCCACGTACCCGTATGTGGGGAGAAAGCAAGTCAGTGGCCGGGGTCCCAGAGCAATACCTCCACCAGTGTGAGCTTTCCAAAATTCTGGAAAGCCCAGATTCCCATAATAAGAACGTATATATTGCACCAAACCATAGTATCCAAGCAGGAGGAGATTTTTAGAAAAATAAAGAAAAATAACTAATGGTGAAAGTACAATGTCCCAAACTTGTGATTGATTTACAAAATAAATACTCTTTCCTCTGCTGGGAATGCTACTTCTATCTGGGTCTATACTTAAGTCCTCAATTTCCCCAGAAAGCTTTCCCTCCCCCTTCCCAAAAAGATTAGCACCACTCCTGGTCCGCCCTTATAATTACCCTCATTCCTCTAAGCATTCATTATCCATTTACAGCTTTCTCCCCAGTAGCCTCCTTGAGGAATGTTCTGTTGAATCCCCAGCACTTAGCACAATCCTTGAAACATGGTGGCTTTTTAGCAAGTAGTTGAATTGAATGAATGAATGAACCAGTGAAAAATGTGGGTCTCAGTCCAAAGCCTGGGGCCCCCTCCACTGCTTAGAGTCACACACAGAAGAGCAGCAATGGTTTCCTATACTTCAAGAGTAGTCAAATTTTTTTTAAAAAATAAAAATTAAAAGTAGGGTGCTTGGAGGGTGGAATGAATGATAAGAAAGAGACAGGAGCAGAAAAGGTAGCTGGGATATTAAATAAGGAGAGAATTTTTCTTCCTTTTTTCTTATATTTGCAGGGAGGAGCTTCTTAAGCATAGTTGAATTTGAGTAAGTTCAAATTACCTCCTGATAGGTTCATGGTTGGCGGCGGATAACTCAAAATCAGATTTAATTTTAATTTTGAAAGAACGATGTTTTTATGCCCAAATGCTTCTCATACTGATATACCTATGATAAGAGTCTTCACTGATTTTATTTTTTGTTCGTTTGTTTTTCTGGCCATGCTGCTCGGCTTGTGGGATCTTAGTTCCCCAACCAGGGATCGAGCCCTGGCCCTCCGCAGTGAGAGCTCGGAGTCCTAACCACTGGACCTCCAGGGAATTCCCGAGAGTCTTCATTGAGAATCATGTGACTTGTCTCTTCCTTATAACTTTTTTGTCAAGTCAGGTATTGAGGTGTAATTTACATATGGTAAAATCCACCTTTTGTGGTGTGTAGTTTTGACATATGCCTTGACATCTAGTTACAATTTCTCCACCACACTTAAAATCTAGAACTCTGTATCTCAAAATTCTCTCGTGCCCTTTGGAGTCAACCCCTTTTCCCACCTCCAGCCTCTGAAACCACTAATCTGTTTTCTTTCCCAACAGTTTATCCTTTTCTAAAATGCTGTGTAAAGGGAATCATCCAGTTAGTAGCTTTATGAACTTGGCCTCTTTCCCCTAACGTGATGCACTTGAGAGGGATCCACATTGTTGCACGTATTCTTATCATGGCTGAGTAGCACTGCATTGTATGGCTCTGCCATAAACCGTCTGTCCGTCCACCAGGTGATGGACGTTTAGGTTTTGTCTACCTGTGGCTGTTACAGCGCTTCAGTGAATGCGTGCATATGAGTCGCTGTGTGGACGTGTGTCATCATTTCTCTTGGGCAGAGAGCCAAGAGCAGAATTACTAGGAAGGAGTTTAGTGTTTATTTTATGTGCTTGGGGGATCCATGGCGATGGAGTAACATGGACAGGTTGTGTTTCAGGAAGATCCTGAGGACAATGTAGAGAGAGAACAGACTGGAAGCAGGGAGACAGGTCCGGAAAGTTGCTTTTCTGTCTACCTTATGGCAGACCTTGCACCTTCCGTCACTTATCATCAGAGCATGTCGGGGACATAGAGAGATGCAAAGATCCTGTGTCTGTTTTCATGGGTGGTCAGCTTCTCCTCATGTACCATAGTATGAAAACATCTTCTTCCGTTGACCAAGTGGAGAGCAAAGGGAGTCAACATTTAATTTTTATATAATCTACATGTGTATTGTTAGTCTTTTTTCATGCCTTTAATTATTCTTTTATTTCCCTTCTTTTCCATTTCATTTGCTCTTAATGTTTCAACGACGGCAAGGGAAGTCAGGATTTGAAATGCAACGGGTCACTTTTTTTTCTTTCTTTGTGGTTTTGGAAAAGGACAAAATACTTGTAATGGCAGTGACCAAAAAGAAAAGTTCAAAGTTTTATAAAACATAAACATCTGGTTCCTAAGCCACTTTTAAAAATCCAAATTCAACAAAATTAACAACCCATGGCAATACTCCTAGGTCTACTTTGAAGGATTATTAACATGATTTAAATCAACTGAAAATTAAAAGTGCAGGATTTGTTCGGAGACCTTAAGAGAACCATTTGTAGAAGAAGAAACTAAGGCCCAAAGAGCCTGAGAGAGTTTGCTCCATCCTGTCACAAGCCCTGAGACCCCACTCCTGGTTCTGCAATAAGACCACATGTTTCCCCAGAACAAGAAGGAACAGATCTGGGTTTTTTTACAGTTGGAAAAATTGCCTTAGGCTTTTTATACACTTAAAAATAGTCATGACAGGAATAAACTTGAATTTCAAAGAGAAGAGCAATATTAACAGCTATTAAATAGGAAGGTTTGTGAAAAGAAATTTTATGGGACAAAGTAATTTCTCTTGGTAATGAGTGCTTCGAGATTTTTAATATTCTGTTTTTCTTGATGATACTGAAATATGTTGACACTGAGTACAGTATGGCTATTTAACAAACATATTTTAATGTTAACTATATATTTTGGATGTCCTAAGCTGCCAATAGCTTTTTCTTTTCCCCCCCTGTAAATAAACCTCATGTTAACTTTGACAGTGGAACATGGGAGATGCGCTTGGGAAAAGTCCTGATGCCAGCAGTAACCCTCTGCTCAGGTGCTCGCCAGGCTTTCCTGGTCCTGCTGTTGTCCTGCTGACAGACATTTCTGCAAAACCAAAGCGAGCAATTGCGAGACATAAGTCAGTGCTGGGTGACACGACACTAACTTCCACCATTTATAAATCCCCATCTCAGCCAAATGTCGATTCATTTCCCATGTCCTCAGCACGTATGCTAACATATCATGGCATGCCGTTGAATGTGCCCACTAGTCACTATTTTTTCAGTCTCTGCTTTAGACATATTTTTCAACAATAGGGGGCTTTGGGGCTTGGGGGGAGGAGAAGAGAAAGGTGGAATAAATAAGAGAATACCAATTTTTAAAAAATATATAAGGAATGATATATGTACCACATCTTCTTTATCATTCCTCTGTCAGTGGACATTTAGGTTGCTTCCATGTCCTGGCTATTGTAAATAGTGCTGCAATGAACATTGGGGTGCATGTATCTTTTCAAATTATGGTTTTCTCCAGGTATATGCCTAGGAGTTATATACGATGGAATATTACTCAGCCATAAAAAAGAACAAAATAATTCCATTTGCAGCAAATGGATGGAACTAGAGATTGTCATACTGAGTGAGGCAAGTCAGACGCAGAAAGACAAATATCATATGGTATCACTTATATGTGGAATCTAAAAATAGGGCACAAATGAACTTATTCACAAAATAGAAGTAGAGTCACAGAGGTAGAAAACAAACTTATGGTTACCAAGGGGGAAGGGGGGAAGGGATAAATTGGGAGATTGGGATTGACACATACACACTGCTATATATAAAATAGATATCTAATAAGAACCTACTGTTTGGCACAGGGAACTCTACTCAATACTCTGTAATGGCCTGTGGGGAAAGAATCTAAAAAAAGAATGGATATATGTATATGTATCACCAATTCACTTTGCTCTACACCTGAAACTAACACAACATTGTAAATCAACTCTACTCCAATAAACATTGAAACTATATTATATACAAGGAATGAAATGAAAAAAGTGATCAAAGTGTCAGCTTTATTACTGATAAAAGTCGAATTGAAGAATGGGACTTAAATGAGCAGGAATAATAGGTTTCGTAATCTTGAACCCAGGAATTGGACATACCCGCCCACTCCAGGCTGTGGAGAGCAACCCTAGTTCCGCCATGTGGGTGGGAACCCCTCCCTGCAGGATGTGGCATCCGCTCAGCGCATTAGTGGTACACATCCTGGGGGAAGGGAAGGGGTGGGACTGAGCTACACAAGCTTGTTGCTTCCCCCTAACTCAGTGATCGGATAAGTCACACCAGCTCCCCTGTGGGGAGAGGCAGGAGGCTAAGATACTTAGGAAACTTCCCTGTTTTGGGAAACCATTCAGGTGGGAAATGTAGATGGGAGAGGGGAGGTGTCGGAGGACGGACGGAACAAAAAGTGCCCACTGAACTGAGAAGGCATCTTGAGACCGAACAACGAGGCAGGAAGCCCCGTGTAATCAGTGGATCAACTTATTACAGGGTAACTTACTCACAGGGTGGGATTGGGCAGAAAATGATCTGGAAGCATTCGCAGAGGCTATAGCCACTGGGACAATTTGATAGTTAACCTGGGGTATGGGGTGCTTGGAAATACGGCGTGTATTCCTAAGTCAAGATTTATGAGTGGGTAGCTAGTCTTGTGGGCGCCCGGAATACGCCAGCAAAGGTCTTCATCATTGTTTGGAGACCGACAGAGCGTAGAGGCCACCTGGTCCTAATGATGATGGAACAATATCTATTAACTCTAAAGCCCCTGACAACAGAGAAGTGATTCACGGCACAGTACATTCCTGGGTAGTGTCAATGGAAGGACAGGAGGAACTGTCAGGCCCAAGATGGCATCAGCCATGCTAACAGCCATAGGGGAGGTGTCAAGGGACTGACCCCTTTGAAACCTCAGTGGCCACATCTGTGAAGTTAAGTTCCCCATGTCCAAGAGATTGAGAGAATAAAAGGAGATATGGCCTGGAGACCGGCACACAGTGAGTGCTAAAAAAAATAGTAGCGATTACTTTCAGTCTTCGGATAATTCCTCATGTTCCTTCTTCTTTACTCCGGTCACAGACTGACCAGGTTTGTTATTTGGAAACATGAATACAGCGCCATCCTCTGAAATAGGACAAATCCGAGACAGAACAGATTTGTGAGCAGTAGCGAATTTCACTTTGGATCTGAGCTTGAAGCCTCTGTGCCCATAGGCACTTGGATTTATGATTTTTGTATTTCAGGAGAAAAGTAACTAGTTAACATGGAGCTCAGTTTGGAAATTAAACCGTGGAAGCCCTTTAGAGGCTGAAGACTGACCCTGATGAGCACAGCATACTGCGGGGACAGGAGGAAAGCCAGGAGAGCGGGCAGCACAGAAGTCAAGGCGAGGGACCCTTTCAGGAAGGAGGGAGGAGTCCGCCGTGTCCGGTGCTGCAGGGTGGCCAGGTTGGATGGGAGAAAAAGGAACAGGGGGACTTGCAGAGATGGCCATACGGATTATTAGCTCTCAGATACAGAGCACTTACTGTATGTTGATCACTGTGCTAGTTGCCCACATGCAATATTATTTAATTCTCAAGAACGCTACCCCATGTTATAGATTAGGGAAGTGAGAGTCGGGAAAGTCTACCACCAGCTTGGCTTAGGTCACAGATCTGGGACAGGACAGAGCTGGGACTCAGGCCCCTACCATCTGACTCTTAACCACTGAGGCTCCTTCCTTGTGGACGACTCGCTTTTGCCTCCATGGTGGGTGAGGACAAAGCACTGTGGGTGGGAAGGGAGCCACGAGGGAGGGGAGGGGGGGAGAGGATGGCGAGTGGGGGTGGGGAGGCTGAGGTTCGTCCTGGTTGGTTGGTTTGCTGGCTTTAGGATGGTGGAGACTTCAGCGCTATGAAACGTGGACAGGGGCTCAGAGGAAAGCCAGAGTGAGGAGGCCTATGGAGGCAGCAGAATGCGGGCCTGTGGGGCAGGGCGGGGAGTGACCTTAGGAGGGAGAACCCCTCCTCCTGCACCTGGGACAGAGCACAAGGAACTGAATGTGTTGGTTTAATGTCAGAGCATTAAGGAAGTTCTCCTCTGACTGTTGTCATTTCTCTCTACCTGGAACATCCGGCTTACCTTTCAGGGTCACACCTGGTCATGCTCTGAGCCCGGAGACGGGATTATTTGCTCTGGGTCCACCCGGAAGGCCCCAACCCTCCCCTGCTGGTCATGACTTCAGGCTGAGTCAGCAGGAGGAAATTCAGGTTGCGTCAAAGACACGGTGCCACTCTGCAGGGGCTTACGGTTTGAAAAGGGACCAGGATAAGTACATAAAAGTCCCATATAATAGGGGGAAGAACCACACACACACACAAAAAGACATAAGCATGGTGCTGAGGATTTCAGTCGTGTGATAGAGAAAACAGAGCACTTCTGTGAGTGATATGTGGTGTGAGTGGGGTTTTCAGCTGGTCGTTGAAGGAGGGGGGCGTATTTTCAACTGACAAGGAATAAGCCATTTTACTTGGAGAAGGTAGCCTCAGAAATGGCAGAAAGCTTATTTGGGGAGTGAGGGGTGGTCCCATCTGGCTCGAGTATGGAATATGCTGGAATTTAGGTCCAGGATGCAATGGAAGGGTCTTGAGTCCTAGACTAAGAAATCCTGCTCCCTTGAGAGTAATTTCCTACTTTTATCTGATCGGGAAACACTGTGGGTGTGTTCAGAGACAGTTGTAAGCAGCCTTTTGGGCTTAGCCAAGGAGTTGATCCTAAGAGTTTAGAAATCATACCTACCATTTTCATTCCAGAAATTAGGTCACTATCCTGAGAGTTTCAGTATACCAGAATGCACCCAGTCTCCCAAGAACACCTTCGAGCATCTGAGAAAAAGGGCCCTGACCGCTTCCCTGTGGTTTGGCAGTTACGGACTGGGTCATCCTGGGGGTTGGGAGAGCCGTGTAGGGAGCTGAGCCAGGACTGTGCTTGGTTCTCCAGTTATAGGCTCAGGACCAACGCTAGGTTTCTTACTACTTTCGTAAATCACTATTCTCAAGAACTATTTCTAGACAAAAACATAAAATAAAAATTTAAAACCTCTTTTTTTCTTTCAGTGAAGAAAAAGAAGCCTAAACTATTAAATAAATTTGATAAGACTATTAAAGCTGAACTCGATGCTGCAGAGAAACTCCGCAAACGGGTAGGTGGTTTTGCTTTTCGCAGGAACACCCGATGGTTTCTTTGTTAAATAAACTCAGCCATTACTCTTGATTTGTTTTTTTAAAAAACTGTAAGAGAAACAACCTTTGAATAGAGTGGATTTTTCCCCAGGCACGTCAGCATTCCACGTGAAGTGAATCAAATGAAAAGAAAAACGGCAGCTATAATGGCCACATAGAAATAGAACTTTACCGGCAGGCCAGCCGACTTGGGTGTCAGCCCCTCCCATCACTGTCTACTTTGGTGGCTTTGGGCAGCTCACTTAGTCATTCTGAGCCTCCGTTTCCTTATTTTAAAAAATGAGACTAATACATGCTCTTCCTACTTCCTACTTGGTCTTTTCCAATGAGATAAGAGATTAAAAAAGAAGCATCAGTGCTGTCAAGTACCATACAAGTAGGGGTTTTCATTTTAAAGCAACGCGATGCAAAAAGAAAACATAGGTTAGTCCAATGCTCTTAGGACAGTTACTGTTAAGGTGAAATGATGTTAGATTTAAGATTCTTCTCACTTGGGGTTAACCTCACGCACCTCCAGTTTCCAGGGTGACTGAAGTTTTGCTTTGTCATCAGTTAATTTGAAATACTATTTGCGTGTGTTTCTGGATATTACAGTTTTTGGAAAGTCAGTTAACCCTAGATTGAAGTTATCTGTTCTCTTAACTCCATCACACTCATGTAATGATTGGGCCAAATATTTGTTATAATGTATCTAATGACACCTTCACTGAATCATCTACAGACGCACCTCATTTTATTGTGCTTCATGGATATTGGGTTCTTTACAAATGGAGGGTTTGTGGCAGCCCTGTATCAAACAAGTCTACCGGTGCCATTTTTCCAGCAGCATTTGCGCGCGTCGGGTCTCTCTGTCACATTTTGGTAATTCTCGAAATAATTTCAAGCCCTCCACCAGCAAAAAGATTAGGACTTGCTGGAGGCTCAGATGATGATTAGCATTTTTTAGCAATAAAGTATTTTTAAATAAGGGATGTGCATTGTTTTTCTAAACATAACACTATTGCACACTTAATAGACTACAATATAATGTAAACATAACTTTTATATGCACTGGAAACCAAAACATTCATGTGACTCACTCTGTTGTGGTATTCGCTTTATCGTGGTGGTCTGGACCCAAACTTGCAAGATCTCTGAGGTCTGCCTGTAGTTGTTTCTCATGAAAATTTCTCGCTCTACTCTGTACTTGAATTTATACTTGCATTTTAAACTGATACTCATTAGTTTTCCTGTAATGTGGTTTTTTAATCAGTAGACATTAGCTGAAAAAAAAAAAAGGAATAAGGGGACTGTCATAGGTAAGCGACAACAATAAAAACACCTGAGTTAGGCACTGAAGTGGGACGAGAATGTGCTTCCCCCCATATTTACTGGAAAAGTCCCAACAAGCATGGCGACGTCTGTAACTAGCATTAGGCACGGTTCCCAAACCAAAGCCTGGCTCACCCTGGTCGGCAGCTGATACAAAGGTAGTAACTCCAAAGAATGTTGCAGCAAAGTCTTTGTTCACTAAATTAACATCGAATGATTTCTGTGTCTGTCTTGTTTGACTTTATAAAATGCAGCCATCTACTATTTGATGAAAATTTGCATTTCTTAATAGAAACGAAGCAGGAATCTTCTTTTTCTATCACCTTGTTTGGCATTCTCCACTTTCTCTGTGCTACATGCCCTTGATGAAAATGGATGCCTATTTCACAGGTGACTTTAGGGATAAAGAACAAACGAACAGCTTTAGAGAAGGATTTTTATGTAATTATAATGAATAGTAGAGAAGGGCTCAGTTATCAAGGGGCAGATAAGTCAGTGAAGCATAAAAATGCTGGAACAATCCATGGGGTATTCTCCAGTTCTCGCTTATCTGGAGAAATTTTGATGCTTTCTTCAAGGAGCACCGTGGATCTATAACAGGGTAAATAAAGGAGGAAGAAGGGCCCACAGAGGCAATTCTTGCTTCTGAAACAGCAGGGAGCCATGTTATTGACTGCGTCATCAGTGTAATTAAATTTTTTAGGGTTGTTTTTATAGCTGGTAGTTTCAAATAATGCAGCCGACTACTGGGATTGCTACAGCCATAAGGCAGCAATGGTCAGAGGAGGCCTGGTCTCAGGCCACACCCATGTTTCAGAAACTGTGTGACATGAAAGTACGAGGTCACTTTAGTTTTCCTGCAAAAATGCATGGATCATATTTTAATCATCAATTTTTTTTATTTTATTTTTTGCGATACGTGGGCCTCTCCCGTTGCGGAGCACAGGCTCCGGACACGCAGGCCCAGAGGCCATGGCTTACGGGCCCAGCCGCTCCGCGACATGTGGGATCTTCCCAGACCAGGGCACGAACCCGTGTCCCCTGCATCAGCAGACGGACTCTCTTCCACTGCGCCACCAGGGAAGCCCAATCATCAATTTTTTAAAATAATATTTATTGCTTAAAACTCCTCCTTATGCCCCAGAAGAAGGATTTGAAATGATACACTGAAATATTTGTTCATTTGTTGGAATTAGTTTTTATTATTGTATTATAAGTGGAGAAAAAGAGAGAAAGAAGGGAAAACTTTATAAAGTCAGAGTAAGTGCGACACACGAAAGTTCACACCACAGGCTTTAAACGGGGCTGGGAAAGAAGTAAACTGCGGGCAGAGCAAGGAAGGGGTGTAGATCACACTGTCAGACGGATAGTAGTCCTCAGAATAGCTGTTCTGCACCAAGTCCAGAGAGGAACCTTATGCCATAGATCTTCATAAAGGGCCTAGTGATGGATGGCACAGCCTCCTCCCTAATGTCTCGCGCGCGGGTTCTACGTGACCTCCATGGGGTGTGTCTTAGTGTCCTTCAGCGCACCCGCTGACCTCGTGCCAGAACAGGAGCCGGGGGTGGCGGGGGGTGAGGCAAGTACATGTCTCTCCAGTGAACTGTCTTGGTCCTAGGATAAAATGTAAGCTGTGTTGAAGAACAGATGATTTTCAGGCAGTTCTTCGTGAGCACTCTATCCTGGGTTGAGTTTTTTAAGAAGAATTGTGTAATAGTATCTGGAGCTATATTCTCCAGCAAGAACCTGGGGAAGGGAAAGTTTTTTCAGACTAAAAGCAAACACATTAACTTTGCCAAACAGCTGAGGTGAGGGCAGGACTGATGGTCCCTTAGGAAAGGCATAGAGCATGTGTGTTAAGGGATCCAAAGGATGCCTAGGACAGAGCCAATGTATTCCATTATTTTTATAACCTTGATGGCCAACTAAGGGAGTGTTAAGCTGGAAAAAATACTTTCGCAGAGTTGTTATGAATATTGTTAATCCTATGGTTTAAATCTGGAAATGGTGCATTTAGCATGATTTTCACAAAAATAGCCTCAATATTTGCGATTTAAGTTGTGTAAGTCATGTGATAGGCGAAAAGTAATCCGTCCAAAGATATTCTGTGTCCTAATCCCTGGAACCTGTACATGTTACCGTGTTTGGAGAAAGGGTCTTTGCAGATATGATTAAGTTAAGGGTCTTGAGATGGGGGATTATCCTGGGTTATCCAGTTGGGCCCAAAATTCAATCACGTGTTTCTATATGAGAGAGAGGCAGAGGGAAATCTGATACAGACGAAACAGGAGAAGGCACACACAGGAGAAGGCAACGTGAAGACAAAGCGGTGATTGAGGTGATGTCAGGAAATGCTGTCGCAGATTCTCCCCTAGAGCCTCTGGAGAAAGAACGGCCCTGCCCACATCTCGATTTCAGCCCCAGTGAAACTGATTTTGGACTTCTGCTCTCCGGAACCATGAGCGAATGAATTTCTGTTCTCTCAAGCCACAAAGTTTGTGGTCATTTGTTACAGCAGCCTCAGGAAACTCACACAGGTTAGTTAGAAGAAAGTCACACGGAGAAGGATATTTAACATGAATTCTTCATCCCTTACAATCACTCATGGAAGAAATAAAATGGTGGTTTTAGAAACTGTTATCCAAAATATACAAAAAAACTCATAAAATTCAATGATAAGAAAAACAACCCAATTTAAAAATGGGCCAAAGACCTTAAAAGACAACTCACCCAAGAAGATATTCAGGTGGCAGATAAGCATATGAAAAGATGCTCCACCTCATATGTTATGAAATGCAATTTAAAACAAAATTGATATCACTACACACCTATTAGAAAGCCCAAAATCTGGAACACTGACACCACCAAATGCTTATGAGTATGTGGAGCTTCGGAATCTCTCACTCACTGCTGGTGGGAGACACAGTAGTACAGCTGCTTCGGAAGACAGTTTGGTGGGTTTCTTACAAAACTAAGCATACTCGTAGCATACAGTCTAGAAATCTTGCTCCTTGGTATTTAGCCAAAGGAGTTGAAAACTTAGGTTCTCACAAAAACCTGCACATGGATGTTCATAGCAGCTTTCATAATTGCCAAAAGCTGAAAGCAACCAAGATGTCCTTCAGTAAATGAATGGATGGATACATCTAGACAATGAAATCTGATTCAGCACTGAACAGAAATGATCTCTCAAGCCATGAAAAGATAGGGAGGAAGCTTAAATTCGTATTACTAAGTGAAAGAAACCAATCTGAATAGGCTACATACTGTATGATTCCAACCATATGACTTTCTGGAAAATGCAAAACTATGGAGACAGTGGATACATGTCATTATACATTTGTCCAAACCCCCAGAATGTACAACACCAAGAGTGAACCCTAACGTAAACTATGGGCTTTGGGTGATTTCAGTGTGTCATTGTAGGTTCATCAATCGTAACAAATGTACCACTGTGCTGAGCGATGTTGGTTATGGGGGGAGGCCGTGCACGTGTAGGGGTAGGAGGTACGTGAGAAATCTCTATACTTTCCTCTCAATTTTGCTGCAAACCTAAAACTGCTCTAAAAAAATAAAGCCTTTAAAAAAATTAGTATCGTGAGAGACACAGCATATTTTAAATAGCGATACAATGATTTCTGACAACAAATACAACTTAGAGAATATCTTCCTGACTTGATTTATCTCAGCCTTCCAGTCCTCATTCTCTTTGCATTAACCTGTCTGTCAGATAAGAGATTACTTGAGGCACGCTTTATTGTCTCATGTGGGCTCACACATCCTCCCCACGCTACGATAGTAAGAATCATAATAGCTACCATTTTTCATTGCTTTCCATGCTCTCTGCAGCGGCTATAAGCATTTTATATATGTTATCAGATTTGACCTTCACAGCAGCCCGACAAAGTGATCAAGTACCCTCATTGTACCCGTGTCACAGATGAGGCATATAAGGCAAAGTCCTAAGTAAGTTGCCAGGAGTCACACGCCTCCTAAGTGGTGGAGCCCAGGGTCTAGCCAGTTGCTCTGGCTCTGGAACCTGCACTCATGACCGCTCCTCTGTGCATATACTGTCTCCCAGACCCTCAGCGCCACTGATGGGCATGTAACAGGAAATAAGAAACCTCCTTCTTCCATGATTTTAAGGAACTTTAAAATATGGATATTGCCTGGCTCTATTTAGTCAAGTTGTGGAGAAGTAGGTATCAATAATGATCAGGTAGTAATGTATGGTTTGCTGAGCCCAGCCACGTTTGAGGCGTAAACTCTGTTGCTGTGAAAACTCACTCAGTGAGGGTGACAACGTACAAACCACAGTGAGCTTGCATTTAAGCATGGAATGAATGGATTTACGGATTGATAGGCAGCTGAAGTGGTGGTAAAGTTCAACTCAGAAAATCCATCTCCATCGCACGGTTCCAATATTCTGACCTGCTGCCTTCCATTAGACACCAGGGGATGTGTGTTTCTCCTTGTGGATGGACTGCGAAGGGGAGAGGGTGCCTCACCCCCATGCCAAGACCCTCAGCAAGCTTACCTGTTACACATCCCGCATTTCCGCTTGCACAGTGGTGGTCAGAGACATACCACAGCTGCTTGGACCAGCTTCTTAAGGGCCCGCGTGGGCTTTGCGGGGAGGGGGGGGTCACATGACAAGGAAGCAGTGGGGTGCCCCAGCAACCCGGTGAGCCACATCAACCCTCATGTTCAACGGGTGACAACATCGGCGGCCAAGTGGCCCCGTCATCCTGCGTGCTTATTGCCTGCCGACAGTGCCCTTCTCATTGCAGACCCCAGGCATTCTAGCTGCTAGCAGTATGCTTCCCCCAACTGAAATCCTAAACTTTTTTAAGAGTGCATGTGGGAACTGTACATATATAGAGAAAATGCAATTTCTTTTCTTTTCTTTTCTTTTTTTTTTTTTTTTGCGGTACGCGGACCTCTCACTGTTGTGGCCTCTCCCGTTGCGGAGCACAGGCTCCGGACGCGCAGGCTCAGCGGCCATGGCTCACGGGCCCAGCCGCCCCGCAGCATGTGGGATCCTCCCGGACCGGGGCACGAACCCGTGTCCCCTGCATCGGCAGGCGGACTCTCAACCACTGCGCCACCAGGGAAGCCCTGTTTTTCTTTTTTTAATTTTCATTGGAGTAGAGTTGATTTGCAATGTTGTGTTAGTTTCAGGTGCACAGTGAAGTGAATCAGCTCTACATATACACGTATCCACTCTTTTCTTTTCAGATTCTTTTCCCATGGAGGCTATTACAGAGTATTGAGTAGAGTTCCCTGTGCTATACAGCAGGTTCTTATTAGTTATCTATCTTATATATAGTAGTGTGTGCAATTTCTAGTACATCATTTGCCAGGTGTCTGCCTTTTAAAAAATAAAGTGTATTTATGTTCATTTCTAGTTTTTTGTTTGTCATAATGCAGTTAATTATTTAGAATCTTAGGATAAAATTGTCTTAAACTAAGAAAGGAGTCCAGGGAATTTTGACAAAATTACTTGGTGAATATTAAATGACTATATTGAATAACATTATGCATTTGGATTTATTGTATGTATATAATTGCCTCTTCCTAACAGGGAAAAATTGAGGAAGCAGTGCATGCGTTTGAAGAACTGGTTCAGAAGTACCCTCAGAGTCCAGGAGCGCGATATGGGAAAGCAAAGGTATGCTGAAACCTTGCTACTTAGGACACGGTTTTGATGTCCTTATGCTCTGTATAATTGGATTTTCAAACCCAGTATTTGCATTTTATTTTTCCTTTCTAACTTGTATAGAGAATCAGTTTCTCATGCATATACATAAATTCAAGCAAGAAATACAGTTTTAAATAAGACAATTAATTATTGCTATTTTGTATCGTGAATTTAGTAACATTTTTTGCTCCCCCTCCATCTGGCTTCTCTCCGGTTTTGAAAAGAAAGTAAAGAATAACACTTTAGTCACTGATTTCCCATCACCCTCACGTTTGTTCCCTTTAGACCCACCACCTGGTTTTTACTTCAGCCTTCTTAGAGGTTTAAGAACCTCATTTTATCACTAGAGGTTGCAAAGTGTGCTTAGAAAAGACTTTTAAAATATAAAGTGGGATGGACTTTGTTCTCTGTGTAGTTTCTGTCAGCTGACTCATTTCTTACCCCTTACCTTCTCCCCAGCGCCTTCCGCACCTTCTCCTTTCTTCCTTTTTTTATTTAAATTAATTAATTTATTTACATCTGGCTGCATTAGGTGTTCGTTGGGTTGTGCGGGCTTCTCATTGCAGTGGCTTCTCTTGTTGTGGAGCACGGGCTCTAGGCTCGAGGGCTTTAGTAGTTGTGGCTCTTGGGCTCTAGAGCGCAGGCTC
Organism: Phocoena sinus; assembly: GCF_008692025.1. NCBI lineage: Eukaryota > Metazoa > Chordata > Mammalia > Artiodactyla > Phocoenidae > Phocoena > Phocoena sinus. The sequence continues at coordinate 8,433,335 of NC_045779.1, read as the reverse complement.
AGTAGTTGTGGCGCATGGGCTTAGTTGCTCCGTGGCATGTGGGATCTTCCCGGACCAGGGCTCGAACCCGTGTCCCCCGCATTGGCAGGCGGATTCTCAACCACTACCTTCTCCTTTCTTATTGGACTTTCTCCATCTTCCAGCTCCTCAATTCATGAAGCTTTTCCACGTTCTTCTGTAGCTGGGAAACCCTCCGTGGGCCACATTCTGTTTTAGGTCCTGGGATTTATCATGAAGAACACTCTCGAGGTCTGTGTCCTTGTGGAGCTTATATTCCAATGGAAGATATTTTAAAAGTTTCTTACTCAAGTTTTTTGTAGTGAAAGGCCGCTCTGTGGCAGGCCTATTCTAGGCATTGCAGGCACAGCCATCAACAAAGCACGTGGTGTTTTCATTGTAATGGAGAAGACAGTGCATGAGACATAGAAGGAAGTCTCTTGCTTGCTACTGGATACTTTGTCAGGAGACAAAAATAAAGAAGAGCACAGCCATAGGATGTGTGAGGGGGTTGAAATTTTGGATAGGGTGGAAGGAAAATATCTCACCGAGAAGGTGATGTTTGAGCAAACCCCTGATAGTCTTTATAAATAAATATATATTTAAAGAATATTAGAAGGGTTAAAAACAAATGTATTAGAACATCTTATATGATAGTACTGCCATAGAGAAAAGAAGGTCATGGAATAAAGAACATGTTATTATGATTTTTTGTTTGTAGGTGGTGTGATTGAGAGTGACACAGCAACACTTACGATAATAAGGTGATCAGCAAAGGCCTCCCTAGGGAGGTGACAAGTGGCTGAAACATGTCAAGGTCGAGGAAGGAGCTGTCCAGGCAGAGGGAAGAAGGGGGGCAAAGGCCGTGATGCCGGGAATCAGCCTTGGCTTGATTGGAAGGACAGGAACAGGGGCGTGCTGAGGGAGGTGACACGGGCAGGCGGGACCAGGGCCTCTCAGGTTGTATTCTCTGTGCGCTGGGGGCCCTTGGAGGGTTTGTGCGTGGGTGTGCCCGTCTGGTTCTTTTTTTGTTTGTTTTTGTTTTTTGCGTTACACGGGCCTCTCACTGTTGTGGCCTCTCCCGTTGCGGAGCACAGGCTCCGGACGCGCAGGCTCAGCGACCATGGCTCACGGGCCCAGCCACTCTGCGGCATGTGGGATCTTCCCGGACCGGGGCACAAACCCGTGTCCCCTGCATCGGCAGGCGGACTCTCAACCACTGTGCCTCCAGGGGAGCCCTGGTGGGTTTTTTTAATAACGATCACTTTGGTTGCTTGGTGGAGAATGGATTCTGGTGGCACAAGTAGAAGCCAGACGAATAGGAGACAATTGCAGGTGCCCTCGAGAAGCGCTGGCTCAGACTGTGGTCGTGGCCATGGAGATGGAGCAGTGGACAAGGGCAGAGCTGAGAGGTCTTGATGATGGATTAGATATAAGGGTCAGAGAGAAGACTCGAGGGTGACTTTGGATTTTCCTCTCCGTGCGGCTTGCTGGGTTCCAGACCAAGGATGGAAACCAGGCCCCCTGCAGTGGAAGTGCAGAGTCCTAACCACTGGACTGCCAGGGAATTCCCAATTTAAAGGTTTTTGGTTAAGCCATCTAAGGAAAGGATAGTGCCAGGTTCTGACCAGGAAGACTGGTGGAGGAACAGGTTTGGGGAGGTACAGAATCAAGCATTCGCATTTGGTCCTGTGAAGTTTGTGATGCCTATTAGAGACGCAAGTGCACGTGTCAGATAGATGGTCGGAGATATGTAGTCTGGAACTCTGGGTAAAAGCCAGGGATGATGTACAAATGTCAGGCAGTAAAGCTCCTCCAGCCCTGCCTGGGGGGATGAGACTGTCAGCCCTGCTGGGAAATGGCAGATGCAGAGCTGCAGAAATTTTCCAGACCCAGGAGAAGCTGACAACACCCCTTTGGAGGGGGCAATGCCGTCACTTGTGGGTGACACTCACACGGAAACTAACGCATCTGGAGATAAAACGAGTGTGCTTTGCTCTGAACTAAAGGTGGCAACCACTTGAAGTCCAGATGCTCAAATTCTTCCTATCTCCCCCTTAAAAACTTATTAATTAAATTTGTATTAATTCAGTTTTAATAAATTAAATTTGTGAAAATTTAATGCAAAGAAGTTCCTTTTATCCATGGTGCAATACAGACTAGGTTTAGCAGACAGCAAATGTATCATTTCTATAAATTAATTTGGTCAGTAATCCTCCAAAATTGCTAAATTGTATTGCTATTAAGCAAGAGAGAATATATTTATTACCGAAAGATGGTGCCTATTCAAATAAGTGATGTGCTTTGCCACTAGTCCCGGCAGTCATTTGATTAAGGAAAACCATATTAACTCGAAAAAATAATGATTGGGCCAAATGCTCATCGTGGCAAAAATGGTTAATGCTTTAGAATTTTTCTTTATATGTGATGTTAATTGCAGTTTCCAAAGTCTAAATAAATGCAATACTCTTTGCACGTGGCACTTGCTATATTTATACCCTTATTTACGGTCAGAATTTGAGATTTATGCCTCAGCAATATTTTTTATCTCTAAACTATTATGCTACAAGGTGTTATCAATATTAATGCAAAATTTAAGCATGGTAAATTAAATTTTAATAGAATAATTTAAAAGAAAGCTTAAATTTGTAGGAGTTTTAAAAATAAAAGTTCAACAGAAGACGGATTTTGTAAGGAGGAGTACGTGATGACTTTTCCGTTCTTTGTTAGCAGATTAAACAATTACTTTGGAATATCCCAACAAATTTTTCAAATTCAGCAACATTAAGTTAAATAGAAACTACAGTATCTATCATTTCTAAAGTAGCACTGGGGCTTCCCTGGTAGCGCAGTGGTTGAGAATCCGCCTGCCAGTGCAGGGCACATGGATTCGAGCCCTGGTCCGGGAAGATCCCACATGCCATGGAGCAGCTAGGTCCGTGCGCAACAACTACTGAGCCTGCGCTCTAGAGCCCGTGAGCCACAACTACTGAAGCCCGCATGCCCTAGACCCCGTGCTCCACAACAAGAGAAGCCACCGCAATGAGAAGCCCGTGCACCGCAACGAAGAGTAGCCCCCGCTCGCAGCAAGTAGAGAAAGCCCACGTGCAGCAAGGAAGACCCAACATAGCCAATAAATAAATAATGAAATACATGGAAAAAAAAGTAGCACTGATAGTGTCTTATTCTTTGGATTACTGTGAAAATCAATTTTGACCAAATTCCTTGAACATCAGACACAAAATTATGAGCTCAATTCACTTTATTATCTTACACAAACCATCAGTGCCTCTCAGGCAGAAAACACCACATCTCAGGCATCTTCAGGCATCTTCCTGCCACAAATAGGAAGGTTGGATGGGGAATTCACTTGAATCAACAAACGTCTTTCTGATGTTAATGTCCTGTAGCAAATGCTCAGTTTCAGGGCAAATCCTTTATCTACAGATGCTAAACTAATCAATATCAATCAATTTTGATATTCAAAGCAAAGCCTATCAGTTTTGTTTAAGAGACTTTGAAGAATTATGTACTATTTTAACACTCATGTTAAAATTCCATTTCCGGAAGTTCTAAAATGTTTATACTTCATTAAAATGAAGGACCTTGAGGATGGAGGAGGGAAAGGAACAAGGCATGTAGTTGTATCATCTGTCTCTCATTTCAGATTGAGTTTAGTTAAGATATTTATTCCCCTCTATATAGAGAATGATGTCTCGGTTGACATTTGCCCTTGAACTAACCTTGAAGAGACCCTCCAGTTCCGGGATCTGTTTGGTAGCGTGACGAGGCTACCAAATGAAGAAGGTGAACAAGGTGGTCTCAGAAGGGCTCTCTCAGCTCTAGGACTCTGGCATTCTGTGATATCATCTATGAACGACCATGTTTGGGGGAGTTAACTCACCATAGCCAAACTCACAAGAAACTGATGCTTAAACAGAAAAGCCAGCGTATGAATGTATAGAAGTCCATGCAGTCAGGATGACCAATACAGGATATTGACATTGGACTTGCTCTCCTGGTAGATAAGTCTACTCTGGAGACCATTTGCAGATATGAACAGATTGTTGTATATTCTGAAGCTTTTTTTTTTCCCCATCAAGCACAGGTGAATTGCCCTTTTCTAATCTAGAGATTTTCATCCTGTCAATTTTCCTTTATCATAAAACTGTCCACTGTCCGTCACCACTGATTCAATTCCAGCCCTTATTATCTTGGGAAACTTACCCTTATCAGTACATGTTAACAAGTTCTTTCTTTGATGTGGTATTTTATGAAAAGCTTCCCACAGGTATCTTACTTTATCAATTTGTGCTTGTTAGTTAGATTCTTGTTAGTTTTTCATTTTGGGGTAGAGGAGGGATGTATCGTTTCCTTACTGTGTCCTCAAGCTGTGGAGTTAGACTTTGTTTCTGCAGGCATCTACATACTGCCTACAGCACACACTTTGTTTTAACAAGGTAAACATGTTAAATAGGATATTCTGAGAAAAAATTACACATGCTACTTTTAGCATCTATATCGTTTTTTCCTCAAATGGTATGCTTCAAATTGTAGTCTACTAAATCTGATGAGATTTTTTTTTTTTGTAAGGTTCTTTTTTTTTTTTTGCTGTACGCGGGCCTCTCACTGTTGTGGCCTCTCCCGTTGTGGAGCACAGGCTCTGGACGCGCAGGCTCAGCGGCCATGGCTCACGGGCCCAGCCGCTCCGCGGCATGTGGGATCCTCCCGGACCAGGGCATGAACCCGTGTCCCCTACATCGGCAGGCAGACTCTCAACCACCGCGCCACCAGGGAAGCCCCCTCTGATGAGATTTTGATGACCATTTTACAGTTCGCCCCTCTCTTCCTACCTCTAGTATTTCAGTCCCTGTTCTCGTGGATGTTAGCATGGATGAACTGCTCTGGTCCCTTTCCCATCCCCTCTCACCTGCTGAAGGATGTCATTCTAAATTTTGTGTCCCCTGCATCATCAGATTTCCGCCCTCTCCTGGGTCTTTTGCATCAGCTTAGAAACATGGTGTAATATTTCCCATTGTTAAAAAACACTCCCTTGTCTCCACATTACCCTCCAATTACTGGCCCATTTTTCTGCTCGCCTTTGCACCGAAACTCCTTGAAAGAGGTGTGTTCACCTCCTCCCCTCCTGTTTTCTCTTGAGCCTCTCAGCTGCGGGTCCCCAGCAGCCCCATGGAAATGCTCTTGCTGGGACCCTCAGGGGCATCACATTGTCCCCAATCCAGAGTGATCTAGTTTCAGCTCATCTTGTTCAACCTGACAGCCACTTTTGATACAGTTGACCACTCCCTCTCCATACCTTTTGTCACTTGGCCTCCAGAATACCACTTTTTAAATTGTTATTTTCTTCTCTCTTCCTTCCGTCCTTTTTGCTGGTCCTATCCTGGTCCTTTCTGACCTCTGATGACCTTGGAATCTTGCAGCTCTTCAGAGTTCAGTTCTTGGACCTCTTCTTTGCTCTGTCTACACTCACAGCTGCATCTAGCTTCTTAGCTCTAAGTACCCTCTCTATCCTCGATGATTCCCCAGTGTCTCTCTCACTCTGACCTCTCTCCTGAACCCCAGACACATGTAGGCACCTTTCTATCCATATCTCCACTTGGGTACCTAATAGACATTGAAGCTTAAATTTGTCCAAAACTGAACTCCTGACCCCATATCCCTACAAACCTGCTTCTTTCTGCTCTAGCTTACCATTCTCAGGAATGACAGTTCCAACTGGTCACTGCTCAAGCCAAAAATGTTGAATTCATCCTTGACTTCTCTCTCCCTTTCTCTTATACTCTACATTCAGACCATCTGCAAGTCTGTTGGCTTTGACTTTCAAAACGTACCTGTAATCCGACCACCTCTTACCACCTCATTACTGCCACCCTAGTCCAAGTTGCCATCACCCCTTGTCTTGATTCCTGCCAGAATGTCCTAACTGGGATCTCCACTTTTCCCTTTACCCACCTCTGTCTATTCTTCACATCACTGCCAGTGTCCCTTCGACTCATACAGGAGATCACGTCAAAAACCGTCAGTGTCTTTCCTTCTCATGTAGAGTTAGTGTAGTAGGATTGGCAGTGGCTTACTCGGCTCTTCATTACCCGATGCCCCACCCCCCATCAGTCTCCTCCTAGCTCCCGTTCAACGTACCAGCCTTTCCTCTATTCCTCACTTCTGCCTCAGGGCCCTTGCTCTTGCTGTCCTCTCTGCCTGGAATGTTCTTCTCCCAGGTATTTTTGTGCCTCACTACTTTCATGTCATCCCGATTAAACTAGCATCCTTCCTGCCACCCCACGCTCAGTACACAGAAGCCTACATTATTTTTATCCACAGCACTTACGGCCACAAGACACAGGATACTTTTATTTGTATATTGACTTTCCCTTCTAGAACGAAGCAAAATGAGAAAAGGGCTTTGTCTGTTTTGTTCAATTTGTCTGCCACCTGTCTAGAACAGAATATAGTTGTTGAAGGAGTGAATGAACACAGGAATAACCTAGTGAAAGAACAGGAACCGTGGACTGGAGTTCTGTCTATTAATGATGTATGACAGGATATAAATTCCATCAGCCCTCACATATATTAGTCTTGCTTTTATGATAGCCTTTCTCATCTGTAGCTTAGTAGCTAATTTTTCTTCATATTATTAAAATAACATGCTATGTTGCTTTCCTTTATTTTTTTAATCCTTGACAAAAAGAAAATTTGAATTTGTCTTGAATTACTTTGAAAGCATGTCCCAAAGTCGACTTTTCATAACTATTTTGAGCAACTGCAAATACAGCTTGTCCTGGGACATTTCTCCCTCCCTCTAGTGTGAAGATGATTTGGCTGAGAAAAGGAGGAGCAATGAGGTTCTGCGCAGGGCCATCCAAACCTACCAAGAGGTGGCCAGCCTGCCTGACGTCCCCGCAGACCTGGTGAAGCTGAGCTTGAGGCGGCGGTCAGACAGACAGCAATTTCTAGGTGAAATGGAGTAAGAATCAGTTCAATGGCAATCGATGGCGTGCTTTTATCTGGAAAAACCTGCAGGCTGTGTATACTTTTAGAAGAGTTCAGTTACATGGAAGGAAACCTGAGTTTTATAACTGATTTCAGGCAACTTCTCTGATTGTGTCAGACTGAAAGAGTAATCCTTCTTAATTACAAAGATGCACATGGTACTTTGCCACTTACCCATCCCCCCACACACACTTTAAGGAGAAGGCAAATGGAATTCTGAGAGGTTGGATACATTGCCTAAGGGATCATAGCTAATAAATTAAAAGGTCTGCAGTCAAAAACTTCCTATCATGCCAAATTCTTCTTTTCTCTCTTAACGATAACCGACTGATTCATGGTGGCTGAAATCATCGGTGCAACAGTTTTTATGGAGGAATGTTAGGAGTTCTAAGCACTCTAAAATTTTTACCTGTAAGTTTTGACTCTATACTAAAGAAAATGATAGAAAAAAATTTTTTTAATCACTAAGTAAATTTGCAAATGCTTTCAAAAGAGCAGCATAAATCATCTTTTCTAACTGACCCAGGATCCCAGTGCCAAAGGCAAGGCAGACTCCCTGTACCCTAGCTTCATTATAACCAGGCCAGTGATTGGTTCTCTCTCACCTAAAACGCCATCGGTAAGCCAGGAGGGAAGAATCTAAGCCATGTATGTGTAACCCCTAAGGTGGGTTCTCTGCTGGCTGGATAAGTTTATGTAGACAAATTATCTCGATTACACTAGGAAATGCTCATAAAAGTAATATTCAAAGTCAACTGAACTTTATATCAAGGATAAGTGTTGCTTTGGTAGATGAGTAAAATCTGTGACAGGAGTAGAACCTAAGCGATGATTGGGAACTAGAAGAAATGGTCTTATTCTAGAAGAATGGACTTATATTCATAAGGGCCAGTCCTAGGGAAGGAAAACATACAGCACACATACAGGATGGAAAAGGCAAGGCTGGGGCTGCATGGAGGCGCTCGCCGTGGGCGCAAAATCAGTGTCACTGAGTTGTCCTCTCTCCTAGGGCTCTGACATGGCTTGCTTAGGACTGTGGATTTTTTACATTAATTTTAATTTTTTTTAAATGTATAAAATATGCATCTTGATGACTGAATTTTTGGTGCCCTCTTAAACTTTGCCTCTCTTGCCTCACCCTATTCCTGGCCCAGAGCCCACCGGTAGATTTAACCTTCTTTGGAAACAGTCCTTCAGTATTTGAATATAGTCTTTCCTCCGAATGAGAATGAGGCAAGTTCACTAGAGGAGGGACTCGTGTGCAGACTAGGTGGTGAAGTCCCTTGCGATTCAAAGTGGGGGAGGATTTGGAGATTGGACGCCAGTCCCCACACTCCCCTCTTCCTGGTTGGCAAAGTCAGCATTCATTGCAGTGGTGCAGAAAGGCTTCCTGGAGGAGGTGGCGTTTAGCTGACCTTTGAAATTGGGCTACCATTTGAGAGGGCAGTCTTCTCAGGAGAGGAGAACTTTCAAAACAAAGTCATGGAAGCAGATGCAAACTATTATATATAGGATGGATAAACAACAGTGTCCTACTGTATAGCACAGGGAGATATATTCAGTATCCTGTGATAAATCATAATGGAAAGAATATTTAAAAAAAAAAAAGTGGAAGGGGCGGGGAGGACATGGCAGCAGGACGGACTCTCACCTGGGCCTTTGTCCTTTGTTGTTTATCTATTTTATATAGAGTGGTGTGTATATGTTAACCCCAAACTCCTAGTTTATCTCCTGCCCCTTCCCCTTAGGTAACCATAAATTTGTGGTTCAACAGGGGAAGTTTAAAAGCATCAGAAAAGTGAGCCCAAGTGGGGCAGGTGGGGGAGGAGGGGTACAGAGAGGTAGAGTCAGATTTATTAGTGAAGGAATGAAAGGCTGAGCAAACCATCCCAGACTGGTGAGGAACGGGGAGCGGCCTGTGAGGTGAGTTGGTGGTGTTTTATGCCAGTTTTCCTGTTACTGGAGCGTCCAAATGCATTCGCTCATTGATGGTCCTACCATGTCTTGTCTGATTTTCAGTTTATGGTCAACAAAGCCCTTTAGGTAATTAATTTTGTCATGTGGACTCTCATTTTGCACATTCTCCCTTATACAATTTGTCTTTCCAACTGTGGAGAGGAGTGATGACAGTTGGCTCCTGAAATCTTCAACGTGCATCCAACAGCCTTAAAAACGACTTGAAGCTAGGTTTTCATGACTTGTGTGTGCATAGGCCCCTGTCGTCCACCAGAGGGTCCCCTAATACTGGATGATGTCTCCTTTACTCCAGGACTAGGTCATTACTGAGAGAAGAGGACAGCATAGTACTCTTATTTGCCTGTCCTGTAGTCATAATTTTAATGATAATAAACCAAAAATATCCCAGTAAACATTTTTCAATAAGGAACTGGTAACTAAAACTTTCTTAAGAGGGAATTTGACATAAAAGGGGAAATGTTGACAAATTCAGAAAACAGGAGTGTCTTTAAAGGATTTATACTCAGCGTTATATTCAGTATCTGTTTATGGGAGTGACTGATGCCTCTGCAGCTGCAGGATGAAATTCGAATGCGTACTTAGCCATCAGTATCTAGAATCAGATTTAAGCTGGTCCTCAGGCTCTGTTGAGGAGTCTCTTACGATTTGTAGTCTCAACACAGAGGTGTACAGAATCTGCTTTTATTTCTATTTTTTTTTCTTCCCACCAATCAGGTCACATGAGGGGTTCCCTGCTTACTCTACAGAAATTAGTTCAACTATTTCCCGATGACACTTCCTTAAAGAATGACCTTGGAGTGGGGTACCTCTTGATGGGAGATAATGATAGCGCCAAGAAGGTTTATGAAGAGGTAAGCAAGTAGCAGTTTGCTACTAACAATGAATCAGATTATTTTGAACGTGAAGTTCTTATCTTATTTGTAAATTGCATTTAATACACCTAATCACTCAATCTCTTTAAGTTAAATCAAATTTGTCTCATTATAGTTGACATATCCTAAATTTTTTTATCTCCCTTTTTTTTTTCCACTTCATCAGAAGATTTTAAATTTTAGTTAACACTTGGTACATCGAAACCTTCAACCTATAATTGTGATTTTTTTTTTTTTTTTTTTGGCGGTACGCGGGCCTCTCACTGCTGTGGCCTCTCCCGTTGCGGAGCAGAGGCTCCGGACGCGCAGGCTCAGCGGCCATGGCTCACGGGCCCAGCCGCTCCGCGGCATGTGGGATCTTCCCGGACCGGGGCACGAACCCGTGTCCCCTGCATCGGCAGGCGGACTCTCAACCACTGCGCCACCAGGGAAGCCCAATTGTGATCTTTTTAAAACTTATATATTGATATTTATCAGTCCACAAGCAGCCTTTCTAAAAGTGTTCTTTGTGATAGGAAAAGGAACTGAAAAACTTATGAGCTTAAACTCATGAACTTAAAAACACTAATCTTGTACGTTTTTTACTAAAAGACCAAACTAGAGAGAGACTACAGAACGCAAGCCTTTTGAGCACACGAAATAAATGACTCACCTTTCAGAGGGCACTGACTACCTGATCTTCTAGCAAGGATACCTTTAAAAGGATGTCTGCCTTATAATGGATGCTCTAATGAATAACTGCTAAGTCACAAGTAACTATGTAATCTAGAGAACTATGACTCCTTCAAGCAATGAGGGGCGTCGTTTGGTACAAGTTAAACAGGATACCAAATGAACTTTGAAGCTGGACCAAGTTAATGCATCTGTAAAAGAAAGATGAACACGTTTACTTGTTATTCTTTACTTTAGGCCTCGGGATCAGTGGTTTTCAGGCTGGTGCACTTTGCATCAAAATGCAAATGTCCCGGGCTTCCCTGGTGGCGCAGTGGTTGGGAGTCCGCCTGCCGATGCAGGGGACACGGGTTCGTATCCCGATCCGGGAAGATCCCACATGCCGCGGAGCGGCTGGGCCCGTGAGCCATGGCCACTGAGCCTGCGCGTCCGGAGCCTGTGCTCCGCAACGGGAGAGGCCACAACAGTGAGAGGCCCATATACCGCAAAAAAAAAAAAAAAAAAAAAAAAAAAAAAAAAAATGCAAATGTCCCTACTCAGTAGAGACGATATGAGTCCTTCTATTTTTAAAATGCTGTCAGGTATAGTGATTTCATACTCAGTCTCGAGACTGGGTCCACCCACAAAGTGGTGCTTTCCTCCTTTTATTGCCATTGGTCCCATAATTGGGAATCACTGGATTTGAGTGAAATCGAACCCCTTTGGGTTTTGCGTAGAGGAGGGATAAAATCTGACTTAGGATTTAGTGTGTCCTTTCAGGACCCACGTGGAGAATGGGTTACAGGAGAGTGGGGCTGGGGTTCGAGGATCGGCAGTTAGAAGGCTCCTGTAAGAAGGTAGCAGAGAGATGATAGACTTGGACCAGGATGGCAGCGGTGGAGGAGGTGACAAGGAGTTTGATTCTGAATATATTGTGATGGTATCATTGGCTGGATTTGCTAGTGGATGAGGTACAGGCGCAGATGCAAGATGGAAAACACTAAAATATTGGCAGAGTGCACTGTGGACTCACCAAGAGTATGGGGTCCCTGCCCAGCACACTTACTCCTTCTGTGTAAAAGATCCCATGACTCCCTTTTCCTACTCAGGCTCAAGGGTGAAGAGAAGCTGTAGGATAGTCATCTTTTCTCTACATGCGTTCAGCTCAGACCTTCTTCACCCTTCACTCCTGGTCTGTAAACTAGTTTCTCTGAGCAGCTTCACAAGTTGAATGTTGTTTTGGTTTCTCACTGCTAATATTTACTTTAGAGGCATTTTGCGTAATTTATCTTTAATCATAGTAAATGCATATGATAATAAACCATGAACTGATTGATATTTACCTGGCTTTTATCACAGAATATTGGATTTGGTCACCACTTTATCCTCAGTCCTTAAAATAGTCTGGGTGTTCAAGAAATTTATGATGGATCGTGATATATTTTCAATGCAAATCTACATTTTCTCGTAATTAAGGCAATGTGTAAAGCATGTACATAAAGAAACGTGTAATAACCATTTGGAGTTGACTTCAAGTAAAGCTAATTGAAAGCAGTTTTTCCTGATCGCTACAAAAATACTGAAGTCGTGAAACTGACAGAGGTTTTGCTGATTTGCATCGTTAAAGCGATGCTTTGATGGTCATTGCCTTTTCATTCATTTCTTCATTCTTGGAGAACATTTTGAGTTGAGGGGAATTGGGGCCATTTAAGCCTAAGGTATTGCAATGAGAAAAAACACTATAGCATTTTAAGCTATAACATCATAATCCAGTCCAAGGACTGTACAGCAAAGCTAATTAAAATTTGTTGTGATGGTCATTTGTAGAACTCATAGTCCGTCACAATAGCTTTTCGTTTTCTTTGAGTTTAGGTTCTGAATGTGGCGCCTAACGACGGCTTTGCTAAAGTGCATTATGGCTTTATCCTGAAGGCACAGAACAAGATCGCTGAGAGCATCCCCTATCTAAAGGTAACTCCCTCCCTTCCTCTGTTTTCCTCTTCTGATCCCTTTGAGTCATTTGGACACCCTTGATTATGTATTGTAGATTGATTGGCATGCACTGCTGACTCTTTTCAATGCTGAAATGTACACCCTTGGACCGTGACATTCACAGACAGTGTGGACCTTCAGCATAGTCAAGGGTATCAGAGGTAGAAGTACCAACTATGTGAGCAGAGACTATTTGGAAAAACTTTTATGAAGAAATTCCTAAAACTGCAGTTGTTATTAGTTGATAAAATATTTTAAAATATGGACAATGTGTTAACTGTTACTTTTACAATTTAATTATACATTGAAATGACTTTGAACAGGGCTCATGGAAACCTTTACAAAGCAAGGTAACCAATGCAGACTGAATAGGTCAAATCCCCAAGAGCCTGATAGCCTTAAAGACTCAGATTAAAATATGCTATCATTTTTTTCTCACATAAAAATTGAAGTTCACCAGAATCACATTTGGTCTGGCTCAGGGGTCTCCAACAGAACTTACTGCCACAAAGGAAATGGTCTTTATTTGTATTCTCTAATATGATAGCCACTAGCCACACGTGACTTTTGAGCATCTAAAATGTGGCTGGTGTGACTGAGGAGCTGAATTTTTTATTTTAATTGTCATTTAAATAGTAACACTAGCTACTAGCTACCATATCAGCCAGGTAGCTGACTGACTGCTTGTGAACTTTAAGTAGTACTTTTGTGATCCACCTTTGTGATCTCTTTCTTTCACATGACTTTGATCCGAGATCCCAAATAGCGACCCACTGATTGCAAGTAGCTTGCGTGTTCTATTTGGCCAGCATAATTCTCTTAAAAACAATTTTAATTGCTTGCCTTAGTTGAAAATCTGAACATTTTGTATAATCATGCAGATTTCTGGTGTCTCTGGAAAGTTCACATGTGGCCCACATCTCAGCACAGGAGCTGAGCAATGGTATCCCCTTGAGGTGGGCATGCAGCCCTCAGTCGGTCTTGGCTGTCACCGGGCCTCTGCAACCTGCCTGTTCCCTACCATAACCCTGTGGGCATGTGGGTTTTTCTGATTTAAAGCGTTCCCCTTAGATTTCCTTTCATATAATAAGTACTCTCCTGGCTCAGAGGTGAGGAAGTGGAGCGCAGGGTTGGTTAGTTAATGAGCAAAAGGGCGTTTATTTGAATGTCAGTCAGTCAGAGCCGAGATCACAGCTCTCCTCTCATGAGTGATGCTTCTGTTCCGTGCTCTTTTCCAACGTTATGCAAATAAAATTTCTTCTGAGTAAAAGATAACGGGCTCCTTGTGAAGAGGCCTCAAAGATGCAGTTTCGTAGACATTCACATACGTTGTATCTTCATCCTTCTTTTACTTTTCTAAATTCATTCTCTTGCTTTAATATTTTCTCTCTTCCTGATTTCTACATAAATTTAAATTTCAGTTCTTTTGTGGACAGTGGGGATGGAAATCAGCTGAGTGTTTTAGGATAGGAGGTGTTTAATAAAATTAAAGATTCCAACTGGCTTTAATCCTGTTGTATGTTCTGTCAAAGATTTCATTGAAAAGTGAGGACACATTTGTTTTGAGTGGAAAAAAAATATTATTTGCAGTTGGGTCTCTATCATTTCAGACATCTGTGAGCAACTAACCATTTTGGTTCAGGGATAAAAAAGCCTCTAGATGACATATGGTCAGATTTGGAGAGCAAAATAAATGTGATAGAAACTCGGACAAAGAAATTCTTTGAAAGATTGAAATACGATTGCGCCTGCAGAGACAGTTCCCCAAGCCTCAGGCTGATTTTGTGGGGTATTCCACTGTTAATTGATGATGAATATATTGTTAGGTTGGAATTTATCACCTCCTTTTGGCTTTGCATTGTAAATGTTGACCAGTAACCTAATTGCCAAACCTTAATATTGAGGTGATTTTCTGATTCTTAGAAAACATTAAGTCAGTCAATGAATTAAATCTGGTATTTAATTCTTTCATAAATACTGGCACTGTCCTTTCTACAGGAAGGAATAGAATCTGGGGATCCTGGCACTGATGATGGGCGATTTTATTTCCACCTGGGGGATGCCATGCAAAGAGTTGGAAACAAAGAGGTAATGCGTTCGTGAACTTTTTGTTCTCTTTAACGGAAGATAGAGGAGGGGGAAAGTATTTCTATGAGAGAGTTACAATTGAAAAAAATGTGTTAAGCATAAACTTTTGAAGGTGGTGATTTAAACTTTTTGTAACAACCTGACAGTTCTTACCAAATCCTATAAAGAATTTTTGGGATTTGACTTTTATAATTTCTTTCAAGAAAGTATCTGAATAATCGTGAGTAGCCTGTAAATTAGTGTGCCTGTGTGTATGTCTGTGCGTGTACCTAGAGATAGATATTGCCTTGAAAAAATATTTTTAAAATTATGAAATGAAGAGATGTGTTTGAAATATTGAAAATATTTTTGAGATAATTTTACAGTTTGCCTAGATTTATTTTTATTTTATTTTGGAATTTAAAAAGTAGTTATTTTTAGAATGAAGTCTTTATTCAGCTGATTCCTAAGCACACTGAACCCAGTAGTTAATTGTGTAATTTACCTTCCAAGATATTTAATGCCAAGTTGAAGATGAATACCTATAGCTATAATAATGACTGCTATTGACACAGGAAATATAGCAGCTAAAGCAAATCACATGTTTTCTTTGTGATTATTCCTTTTTTTCTGAGTACAGTGTCAGCTTCTTTAAACATAACATTTGGTCATTAATCATGACATCATACAATGTAAATTCCCAAACTCTCACCATCCACTGTGGTTCACACACCATTGCCGGGCTGTCCTTCACCATCGCGTGGCTCTAGGCTGGGCTGTCCTTAGAGTCGGGGATCAAAGGCTGTAGTGAGTCCTTGGCTTTTTGTAACCATGCATTCCATATATGTAATAAAGTGACATCTAAGGATAACATAGCTTCGGGTTTCTAAAATTAATAAGAACATGGGACCATTTGGACAATTGAGGGTTCGTTGGAGCAAGGGGTTTTGTGATGGGGTAATTGCCGGCTAGTGACAGGAACCAATTTCGGGTAACAGAAATTTGGATAATTGACACTGTTTTCTTTATACATTTCTGTGTATCTATACCTTCCCCCCTCTGACCTACCAGTCAATCAACTGGAATAGAATGAGAAATGAGAGGCAAAGAGAAAGAAGGGAGAAGAAATTGCTGATCAGTACGCACTTTTGTGTTCCTTCATTCTTTTAAGATGTAAATGCCTGGTACCTCCTTTGAATGAGAGCGATAAGAAAGATTTTGCTACAGTATCTAACACTTGATAAGTGTCCATATGTGATTGCTATAAATGTAATTGTCACTAATTAATTTACCTTTTAACATCTCATGGTCCAGGACAAAGGCAGATAAAAGAAGTCTGTGATTTATTCTCACATCTTAGATGAAAACAGCCCTTACTTCAAGGGCAAAGAATTCACTACTACACATTGTTAGGGGCTTGGGATTTGAACCTATGGGATTGTTCTATCAGCTTAATTATCATTAAGATGCAAAGAACAGCACAGTTCTTGAATTTAAATGCTCACAAAGATTCATCCTTATAGGAGAAACAAGCCTATAGAAATCCCACGTTAGCATATTCTCCATATTAGATGTTGAGTCTGAGTTGACTCTCGTGCTCTTGAGTTTTCATATCGGGAAGCAACCCTCCTTCATGCTCTTAAGCTCTGCTCCAGGCATGAAAAGAGAAGCAAACCCACAGCCTCTGTGCTGCAGAAGCTGACAATAAAGTAGTTTTGACTTTTCTCACGGGATCATTTCGTATGGGCAGGAAGTGGGAGAAAGACCAGTCGTGATACTCTTGTAGCAATTCAGCCTCAGCTTTTCCCAGAATTTCTGTAACTCCCAAATCCACATTCGAGCTCCCGTCTCCTACTCAAAGTCCACAATCTACTGCCTGCCTAGTTTCTCCACACGATGCCGCAGTGACAACTCACTTGTTCTCCTCTAAACGACGTTTCTTCCTGGGTTCTGGCTCTCATTGGATGGTATTGCCAGCTCCCAGGATCCAGACTTGAATCAGCTTAGCTCCGCCCTTTCCTGTGACAAGCCCCCTCCTCACTCCAGTCCGGTCAGGTCAGTCAGCTTCTTCGGAGGTCTGGCGTCCATCTCATCTTCCCTCTTGCTTGGTCGGTGTTCTAATTCCAGCCTTTGTTACCGTCCACCTCTGTGATGGCTGCGAGAACCTGGCTGTCATTTCCTGATTTAGTCTTACTTTCTTCCAGGCATCTTGGGCTCAAGAACCCCATGGTGCAAAATAGAAATAAAGCCCTCTTCCCAAACGATGGCGTTCATGGTTCTCCCAGGCCAGTTGAACCACCTGTTCTCATCACAAGTGTGTGTCCCATGTCCCACTGTGCACCACGCTCCAGGCAGAACAGGCTCCGGCTGGGGTCACGTTCCACGGGCCCCAAACGTGGCCTGGGCTTTGCTGAGTTAGACTCTCTTGACATACTATTTCTATGTAGTTCTACGTAGCTATGTAGTGAGTGTGTGTGTGTGTGTGTGTGTGTGTGTGTGTGTGTGTGTGTGTGTGTAAACTATACCTGGCATTAATTTGAAGTATAGTAGACATTGATATAGACCATATTTAACAAGGTACCCAGGTATGCTTTCTGTCTATTTTAGTATTTCTGTAAAGAGGACATTTTCAGAGGATTCTAAAAACTTGATCATGGATTTTCTAGCAACTTTTATTGTGAGGTAGTCTAGATGTTTAAAAAAAAAAAAAGCAGTCTGGCTGAACTCATTGGGTCCCCTATATAATTGAAGGTATCATTGAAGATGATTTTTTAAAATTTTGAATATATCATTTCACAGTTTTGTTTCTCTAAAAGTTAAATGGCAGAGGGTATAAAACCAAGGGCCCTGTTTGATGCACTTTGAGTGTCAGAAAAGCTCTTATGGGCAGTTAAACATGCCCCCGTAAGCAAAGTCTCTTGCCCAGACATTCAGCCTGGTGAGTGTTAAGGCCAAGACTGAAATCTAAGACTTGTAACTCCTGAACTAGAGTTATAAGTTTTTCTATAATATGTATATTAATATAATATGATAATAATATATTTTCCTATAAGAATTTTTCTCACTACTCTAACAATATGCCCAGTCCTTAAAATGAATTGCTGATGATTAAAAATCTAATGGACTGTAAGAGTTTCCAAAAATCATCTGTTGTAATTAATAATGTTGTTTAGGGCTTCCCTGGTGGCGCAGTGGTTGAGAGTCCGCCTGCCGATGCAGGGGACACGGGTTCGTGCCCCGGTCCGGGAAGATCCCACATGCCGCGGAGTGGCTGGCCCGTGAGCCATGGCTGCTGAGCCTGCGCGTCCGGAGCCTGTGCTCCGCAAACAGTGAGAGGCCCGCATAGCGCAAAAAAAAAAAAAAAAAAAAAAAAAAAAAAAAATGTTGTTTAATACTGAAAATTATAGGGAACAAAATCCTAAATTTAAATTGGACAAAAATAACTGAAATAGTCAATTTAATTTCAAAGGTAAAATGCTATATTTTTTGAAATCAATGAACCGTGAGCCGTTTTTAAAGAAATTACTTTATGGTTACCACTTACATGTATTTCAAGGAAAACATATAAGTGATTAGTATATACATTCTTAATTTGAGATATTATTGAGAAAGATAATTAAGTAAGAAGATCCCTTGTGATAGTTTTAAGTGTTTCTTTTAATGATACAAAGATAGAAAGAAAGAGGAATAAATTGCCAATAAATTGCCCTGGGTGATAATTCAACATATTTAGTCTTTTTAAATCTCAGATCGAGCATTTGTAAAATGGAGCTATTTGGGGTTATTGGAAAGAGCAAATGAAATTACGCATGCACAAGCTAGTAGTAAGCTGAAAAGTGTTACTGAAAATAGGAGTGGTTCTGCTATCACACTTGATTTTTCTAACGAAGGAAATTTTTTGACTTATGAATTTTAAGAGACTTAAAAGTTACTATTTCTTACATCTAAAGTAAGATGAGGTTTTATGAAGATACTCTTCTATCTTCTTACTCTGCCTGATATTAACTGCCTGTTTTCATTGATCAAAATATGTATTTGAAATCACTCTTCAAAAGTAATCTTTAGATCAGAATTAAAATAATGGAGGCGATACCATTAGGCACTCTCCTAGAACCGTCTTCCAGTCTAAAGACAATGGGGTGAGCACGGTGCAGGAGGCATGTGGGGAGGGCCCCTGGGAGAGGACGCGGTTCGGGCATCCTTTGAAGTGTACGTGTGGAGCTGCAGACTGCAGCCTGCTGTCCCTGAAAAGGCTAGCTAGTCTTCTTGGAGGCAAGGTGTATCATGTTACAGCTAGCCTGCAACCGCAAATGTTATCCCTTATGGCAGGAAGAAAAAATACTAGGAACAAAAATTCCCTTCTGAAAAAATCTAACGTGGGCTATCACTCTATTTACTGCTAACTCAGAATAATATTTTCTTTCGGTCTGCTTCTTTAATGGAGGATTTATACTTCGTTACATTGGGGCAGCCTTCTTCATGTGGACGTGAGAAGACTGTTCATGTTGCTGTCCGGGAATTCCCTGGTGGTGCAGTGGTTAGGACTCCCCGCTTCCACTGCAAGGGGCACGGATTCAATCCCTGGTCAGGGAACTAAGGTCCAGCATGCCACCAGGCGTGGCCAAAAAAACAAAACAAGGAAGTTGCTGTCCTTCTTAACATCCCAATTCAGTAAATGCAGATATCTGTGAAGAAATGATGAAACTCATACTCCTTTCCTTTGAAAGGAAACACAGACTTTAAGAAATGAAAGCTAAAATATAAACATAGTCCCCTTTTGTGTCTTAAATGATTTATCCACTCAGCAAAGTCCTAGATTCTGCTGGACACTCCGGGGAGACCAGTGAGTGCAGTGGAGTCCTGTGTTCAGAGAGCTTTCAGCCTAGGAGTGAAAATAAAAAACACACATTTATTTAAAATAATAGGTCATAATCAGAGACCCAATCAAATAACAGTATTTTTGCCAGTGTAACAGATTTGGGCACCTGACTAGCAAGCTCTTTATTTAAAAGTCAGACCTTGTTTTTAGGGACTTTAATTGTAAAATTAGTGAAACTGCTTCGTTTCGAGTTCAGTCTTTCTGAACTCTTCCAGGCATATAAGTGGTACGAGCTTGGGCACCAGAGGGGCCACTTTGCATCTGTGTGGCAGCGCTCACTCTACAACGTTCATGGACTGAAAGCCCAGCCGTGGTGGACCCCCAAGGAAACGGGCTACACGGAATTAGTGAAGGTGAGTGTTAACTTTGTCGAGTCCTTGTCTGTCTCGTCCTCTAAATTCAAAGACGGCTTCTCATGGAAAGCAATGTCAGGGAGGAGATAGATTTTCTTTCCAGTGGCATTTGCAGAAAATATGGCAAAAAGGATCTTCATCCCATCAGCCAAGAGTTTAGGTGAGATGGTGAAGAAAGAAATTTGTTGAAGAACAGATCTCAAATATTTTGGCTTTAGGACCCCTTTGCACTCTTAAAACTTACTGAGCACCCCAAGGAGTTTTGTGTGTGTGTGTTGGGGGATTATATGTATCAATATAATTTTTAGAAATTAAAACTGAAAGGAAATTTAATCTTTTAAATGACTTCTATGAAAATAAAATAATAACTCCATTACATGTTAACATCAATAAGTTTAAAAAATACATTTTCAAAGCAAAAAAAGTGAAGTAAGAAGATGGGAATTGTCATGTATTTTTACAAATCTCTTTGGTATCTGGCCTAATGGAAGACAGGAGGGTTCTCACCACTCTTTCACCCATAAGTCCAGAAGCGTCCTGAGTGCAGGAGCTCCTGTCCTCATGGAACTGGGGTGCACAGCCTCCTGGCCTGTGGACAAGCGCACCCACCCAAAAGCACATCAAATCTTGTGGTTCAAGAGGTTTATAGAGCTTAATCTGCAACACCCATGTCCATTCCCAGTGGTGGGTGGGCTGGAAGTTCCAGCCTTCTAATCACCTGGTCTTTCTGGTGACCAGCCCCATCCGGAGGCTATCTGGGGCCCCATGCTAAGTTGTTTTATTAGCATAAATTCAGGTGTGCTCAAAAGGGGTCCTTATGAATGACAAAAGTCACTCCAGTTATTCAGGAAATTTCATGGGTTTTGGGAGGGAACTGGAAACAAAGACCAGATATATTTCTTATATTATCCGAAGCTACCCTCTGGGTTTTGAGCACAGATCCCTTCTAACAAAAGAATCCTAACAGTTAACAGACGTGGGCACATTACTAGATCTCGTTCAGTCATTAATAATAATGAGTCCAGTCCATTCTCACATTATATGAAAGTACCTCCCAGGGCAAGGCCACTCAGGTTGGCAGGCCTCCGTTAGATCTCATAAGTTCCAAAAGTAGGAGTGGTCTTGGCAACATATGGCTTTACCCTTTCAGACATCTGGTGTAGCTGAGCTAAGAGACAATATCTTGCCCTGAGCCTCTTCGAGGTGTTAATGTAATATTGGATTTCCCTCATTACATACCCTATTTATTCATCCTCTTACCTTCAGCTATTATTTCTCCTTTTCTTCATTTATACCCTAACTTTTCCATCCTTGGAAAGGACATTAAGTTTGGCCACTGTGCTGGTCTGGATTGCAGGCAGCTGTACTAGTCTAGCAAATGCCTCCTCTCAGTTCACTCTCATTCAGGTGGGGTAGGGTTACCCAGGGGCAAAACTCGTGGGCTGTTTGTCCCACCAGGCAGTATAGCTACATTCACTCATCGGAGAGAGGTGAGAAGGGAAAAGCAAGAGTGACAAAATATTGATAATTTTGGAATCTAGGTGATGGATATATAGAGGTTTCTTATACTCTTTTCTCTACCTTTAAGTATATTTTTACATTTTTCATATTTTTTTTGTTAAAGAACATCTAGTTCTTTAAGACCTATAAGACTTCACTGATCAATTTGGTTTACTGGGGAAAAGAAATTTTCAATGAGGTTTCAATAAACGTATATTAAGTGAGTCTTCCTAGACCACGTTTATTCTATATTTTATTATAAGATCAGAATACAAAAATCAATTGTATTTCTTTACACTAGCAAAAAAAAAAAAAAAAAAAAAACCCACTCCCAAAATGAAATTAAGAAAACAATTCCATTTGCAGTAGCTTCAAAAAAGAATATAAGATACTGTATTAGCTTGATATACCTTCAGTAGCAAAGTATCACAAACTAATTGTCTCACAGTTCTGGAGGCTATAATTCCAAGATCAAGGTGTCAGCTGGGTTGCTTCCTTCCAGGGGCTGTAAGAGAATCTGTTCCATCCCTCTCTCCTAGCTTCTGGTGGTTTTCTGGCAACCTTTGGAGTTGTGACCTATAAATTTCTGCCATCATCTTCACATGGCATTGTCCCTGTTTGTGTATCTGTCTCTGAATTTTCCCTTTTTATAAAGGACACCCTTTGTAAAAGACACCAGTCATATTGGATTAGGGCCCACCCTAATGTCTTAATTTTAACTTTATTACATCTGTGAAGACCCTATCTCCAAAAAGGGTCACATCCTGAGGTACTGGGGGAGTAAGATTCAACATGTAAATTTGGGGGTCATCATCCAACTCTTAAAAGATACTTAAGAATAAATCTTACAAAGTGCAGGATGTACACTGAAAACTATGAAATTGTATTGGAGGAAATTTCAAACCTCTGAAGAAATGGAAACACATTCCATGTTTATGGACCAGAAAACTTGATATTAAGATAGCAATATTTCCCAAGTTGATCTAAACTTTCAACACAATCTCTATCAGAATTCCACATGGCTTTTTTTTCTTTTATGGAAATTGACAAACGGATCCTAAAATTCGTATGAAAACACAAGGGACCGATAGCCAAAACAATTTTGAGAAAGAACAAAATTAGAGAACTTAGACTTGCCAGTTTCAAAACTTACTACATACAAATTAAAGTAATCAAGACAGTGTGATAGTTCCATAAGGATAGACATATAGATCAGTGGAATAAGAATTGAAAGTACAGAAATAAACCCTTACATTTATGATTAATTGATTTTTGACAAAGGTGCCAAGACAATGCAAAGGGGAAAGAACTGTCTTTTTCACAGGTGGTCCTGGGACAATTGGATATCCAAATGCAAAAAAATAAAGCTACCTCATACTATACATAAAAACAAACTCAAAATGGATATAGACCTAAATGTAAGAGCTAAAACTATAAAACTTGTAGAAGAAACCATAGAAGTGTTCATTAACATTATTGAGTTAGGCAATGGTTTTCTTGGGTGTGACACTGAAAGTACAAGTGACAAAAGACAAAATAAATTAGATTTCATTGAAACTTAAACTTTTGTGCTTTGAAGGACATGATCAATAAAGTGAAAGTAAAATCCATAGAATGAGAGGTACTATTTGCAAGTCATATATCTAACATATATATATATATGATATAATAAGAACTCTGAATATAATAAGAACTCTGATAACTCAATATAGAGACAGATAACTCAGTTAAAAAATGGGGAAAGATTTGAACACTTATTCAAAGAAGTTAATGAATGGCCGAGAAGCCTATGTAAAGGTGATCGATGACATTTGTCATTAGGGAAATGCAAATCAAAACCACAATATGATAGCATTAACCCTCACTGGGATGGCTGCAACAAAAAAGATGAACATTAACAAGTGGTAGCAAGTATGTGGAGAGACTGGAACCCTGGAACTTTGCTGGTGGGGAGGCAGAGGGGTGCAGCCACTTTGGAAAACGATTTGGCAGTTCCTCAAAATGTTAAACACAGAGTTAAGGCCCAGCAGTTCTTCTCCTAGGTGTATCCCCAAGAGAAATGCAAACATATGTTCACACAAAAATACGTCCCTGAATGTTCTTAGTAGCATTATTCATAATAGAAAAAAAGTGGCCAGTCACCCAAAGGTCCATCTAAATGATGAATGAAAGAATAAACAAAATGTAGTGTATTACACAATGGCAATAAAAAAGGAAGAAGTGCCAAGGTCCATGGTACAGCATGGATGAACCACGTGTTACATGATTCTATCTATATGAACTGTCTGGGAGGCAAATCAACAGAGAGAGGAAGGGGTGAGAGCCAGGGACTGAGGAGAGGGCCTGAGGGTGAGCAACTGCTCGTGAGTAAGGAGTTACTTTTTGGTGTGATGAAAATGTTCTAAAATTAGATAGTGTCGATGGCTCACAAGTCTGTGAATGCACTAAAAACCACTGAATTGTAAAAAGTTAATGGAGTGAATTTTATGGTATGTGAGTTATGTCTCAATAAATCTGTTAAAAATTGGGAAACTGTGATATATATGTTGTGGTTCAAGTATGTTGAAAACTAAACAGGTTTCTGGGGGTTGATGAAGAACACCTAACTTCACCATCAGTGAGGCAGGTTAGAGCATATGCTCCATAGCCATATTGCCGGGTTTTGTTGGTTTGTCTGTTTCGTTTGGTTTTTCACTAAAGTATAATTGATTTACAATATTATGTTAGTTTCAGGTATATAACATCATGATTCAGTATTTTTACAGTTTGTACTCCCTTAGAAGTTATTACAAGATAATGGCTATAACTCCCTGTGCTATAGAGTATATCCTTGTTACTTATCTGTTTTATACATAGTGGTTTGTATCTCTTAATCCCATACCCCTATCTTGCCCCTCCTCCTTCCCCTCTCCCCCTCAGTAACCACTAGTTTGTTTTCTGTATCTGTGAGTCTGTTTCTGTTTTGTTAGATTCATTTGTTTGCTTTATTTTCCACATGTAAGTGATAACATAGAGTATTTATCTTTCTCTGACTTATTTCACTATGCATAATACTCTCTAGGTCCATGCACGTTGCTGCAGATGGCAGAATTTCATTCTTTTTTACGGCTGAGTAATATTCCATTTTATATATATATATATATATATATATATATATATATATATATATATATATATATATATACCACATCCTCTTTATCCATTCGGCTGTGGATGGCAATACAGTGAAGCAGTTTAGAGCATTGACTCTGTAGCCACACTGCCTGGTTTTGAATTTTTGGTCTCATTCCTTAATAGCCATGTGACATTGAGCAACACTTCTTCATGCTTCTGTTTCATTATCTGCAAAGTGCCTGTGGCAACAGTGCTTGTTCCATGGCTGTTTATTTAATGAGTAGGTAGGAAGTGCTCAATAAACATTAGTTACTGTTATCATTTATAATTTTAATTTATGTGTTACCTTGTTTTCATAGGAAAGTATTTTCTAGTTTCTAAAAAATTAGTCGGAAAGCACATTTTGAAATTTTATGTATTATTGAAATAATAACATAACAGCCCTCGTGTATTAAATGCCTACTTGTAATCATTGTGCTGAACACTTCTGTATATAATACTTCTCATCTTTACAACAACTCTTCAAGATAGCTGTCATTGTACCCACTTATGTTTGAGTAAGTAAGGATTAGAGAAACTAAGATTTGCCCAAGGCCCTATATTTAATAGGTGAGGGCTGTGACTGGAACTGAGGCCTTCTTATGCTCGAGTCCGTGCCCTCACTGGTACCTCACTACGCCCTCAAAACTACTGAGGTCTGCTCTTACGTCTCGTGTTATTCTCCTTCTAGCCAATTAAATCTTTATTTCAGGGGGCTTCCCTGGTGGCGCAGTGGTTGAGAGTCGCCTGCTGATGCAGGGGACACGGGTTTGTGCCCCGGTCCGGGAAGATCCCACATGCCACGGAGCGGCTGGGCCCGTGAGCCGTGGCCGCTGACCCTGCATGTCTGGAGCCTGTGCTCCGCAGCGGGAGAGGCCACAACGGTGAGAGGCCCGCGTACTGCAAAAAAAAAAAATTATTAAAATCTTTATTTCAAAATTCTATTTCTCTGGGCTTGATTTCAGCCCTGCCTGTTTTAAGCTCTGCTTCATCTAAGAAGAAAAAAAGCAAGTCCTGGGCGTTAATCACAGGGTCCCCAGCAGCATAGAATCTCAGAGTGTGTGACAGCTGTGGGTTGTGATTGTAAAGTTAGCTTTACTTTACTAACTACCCGGATTTGCAGTAATGTTAATATTGTATATGTTATGACTTTAAAAAAAAGTAATTTCGGGTGACCACTCACCAGTAGTGAGTATGACAAGGCAGAACTTTCTGTGTGAGGAACCCAGGGCCCAGAACCATTTAGCTGACACACACTTGCACATCAAGATTTTTTTCCATTTTCAAATTACAGATTTGACTGTTATGGATCATGGATCATCACCCAGGCATTCATACTGTAAGGTGGAAACCTTCTAGATGGGGTAGCTGCCATGTTTGGCCAAAGTCCTATTAGAATACTTACCCAGATCTGGCCCTTACGTAATGATTAACTGCCATGCATAGCACATTTTCATTTAAATTATTTTCATTGTATGTTCCAGTGAGCTGTAGAGTGCAATTTTCTTGAAGGCACCGGACAATGTTCAGTAAAATGTTATCATCTGTGTTCTTCCATTTTGTTGAATTGTCATTGTTTCCCCTTATTGTGTAGCTTGCAATTTGGTAATTCCGTGCACTGGGGGTGTTAAGAGGCTGTGCAACTCGATGAAAAAAATTTAGAGAAAAATATTCCAGTAGAGTTTTCTCTTTTAGGCATATGTTCATTAAAATTGAGTACTTTTTTTGCCCAAATAACAAATATGAAAACCCTAAGTGTTTTGGGGATATTTAACGTAGAAATTGAAACAAAAATAGATTAATGTCTTTGCTAGGTTATAAATAGAAAAGGGAAAAGAAATCTCTTCCAGTGAGAGGAAAGCCATCATAGTTAAGAAGTTTGCTCTGCTTCTTTTTGAGATTAGCTTCTTGATCCAAATTATTCCATGGCTAATTTAGATGTAAACATGCATGCATTGAAACCGCTGTAGTAACATGGAGAGCACAACAGCCAATAGCAACTGAAAACCATAGTTCAAAATAACCCTTTTCTATTTTTTTCCCTGCTACCTAACTCTGCATTCATCACTGGGAAAAAGGGAAACTCTTGAATGCTTTTTCTGAGGTTTTCACAGCATTTGCTCTGATAGAAGCATATAACATCGCTGATAAGTTTTCCCTCCTCATACGGTAGTTTTATTACAGTTGGAGAAGTGCCCAGTAAAACTTGCCAGTGTTGTGACACAGTGCGTAAGAATGATTGATTGAATGATACTCCTCCTGGCATTTTCTCTCAGACTCTGGCTTTTATTAATTAAGAAACCTGTTGTGTATGAATAATGCCACCTGGACAAAAATAGGACTTATACAGGAGTGAGTTCGTGGTTCAACATTCGTATCTGTGTGATTAAATATTTGAATATTTTCACTGAACTGCTTTTGAAATGAATTGGATTGAGGCAGAAGCAAAAAGGTCAGACTTACAGTGGAATTAAGCTATAAAGTAAGAGGATTATCAATTTTATAGAAAAGTAAGTATCGTACTATAAAGAAGTGCTGAAAGCAGTTTCTTAAGATAACGTAATAGTTTAATCCTATTTTTCTAAATCAGACTTTTGACTTTTGGATTCCAATGATACTTTCACTAAACATGACAACAAGAGTCCAGAGAATTTACAGAATTCGACGGTTATGTGATTTAAAAGTGAACTTTAGAAGCAGGTTAGTTTTGCTCTCTGCTCTGACACCTTAAGGAAGCCATTTCATCCATCTGGGCCTCGGTTTCTTTCTCTCCAAATGCAAAATAATTGCCTCAGTTCCTCCTCTCCTACAAGGTGCAGAAACAGAACAAAACACCACCATCATGGATGTTCCCGTGTGTGTTTAAGTGTGAGCCCGTAATAAGAGCTGACACTCTGCTACGGTTATAGGAGGGTCTAAGATGCCAGTTATAGCAACATATCAAAAGGGTGAAATATTAGAAATTCTTTGAATTATTTCAAACTCAAAGGTCATATTCTTTCTCAAAGCAAAATTGATGAGTTTTCAATATTTGTCAGTTTTTTAAAAATGCCTAAAAATTGCCTTTATCTCTGGTCCACCTCGGGAGCTTGCAGTACCGTGTTTGACTTACAGACCCGGGCACTACACTGCAAGCTGCATCTGTAGGTTAGTATGCCATTTGCAGTTCCAAAATTTTTGATCAAGCAGTGTTACCAAAAGCGGGATCTGGCCGCTCACCGCTCAAGAGCTGGCATGCGGGGAGGGGGGTTGGGAGAGGGCGAGGTGTGTGGAAGCCGACTCCTGTCCAGAGGACAGCCAGGGGGCAAGAGCTTTTACAGGTGCAGGGAGGGGCTGCGCGCAGAAAGAGCACAGGCAGCTCTGACAGTCATCTTGAATTGGTCACGTGGTCGTCTGACAAGCATCATCTCGATTGTTTTAAGTACGGTTACTCTTCAGTTCCAGGTCGGTTTGTTCCCATTTCCTTGAGGCTAATTCTCGGAATTGTGGCAGCTCATGTCATGGCTACAGTCTGCTCATCGTGTAGTTAATTTCTTCCACCCGAGGGTTTCAGTATCTACAAGACAGCTCACAGGATAGGGCTCAGAATCTTATCTGTAGCCCTTGAGGAGGAATTAAAGGTCCATGACTTTGCTTCCTGACTAAACTGTTATTGTTTTGTCCTGTTTGACTGCTTTTCTTTGCTTCTGCATTTTCTCACTTCTCTGATTAAATGTACTCTTTGGCTAAAGTTTTTCCACAGACAAAAGGCAGGCGGAGGACATGGGGAGCAAGGACCACAGGGTCCTGCTCTGTTTCAGTAGGTCATGATCTATATCTTAATATACATACACACATGTGCACATACACATTATAGATAACTTGCTTATCTGTTTATCAAGTGGTTTATTATATATATAAGCAGAAAGTCTCTGTCAGACTTGCAGCCCCTTGAGATTAGGGGCTTTGGGGTTTTTACTCCCTCCTGACCTAGCCCGCTGCACCGTTCCCCATGGGTAGAGCAGGGAAGGGACGACAGAACTTTATTTCCCCTTTTACCTTCCTCTGACTGAGAATGTTGGCTGGCATCCCTGCCAGTCTGGGCTAGAGTACAGGAATGTGGGTCTCCTTTGCACTCTTGTGTCCTTGAAGCCCTCAGGCTGGCTGCTTCTCCTGGCAACCTGGGCTATCTTTTTGCCTTTCTCCTAGGAGAAGAAACCCCTTTTCTCCCACTCTTTAGAAAGAGCAAAATTCAGTCCTCTAAGACTCTTCTCTTGCCCTGTGCCACGTACTTTATGCTGTCCATTCCCTTCAGTAAGGATACGAGAGACTGTATATACTGAGCGGCAATGGCCAGGCCATTTATGAAGATAGAACCTTGACCTACAATCTGCAGCAGCCTGCCAGGGAAACGAACCCCTTTTCTACAATAAATAAACCAGGAAGCCAGCCTACTGTAGATCAGACTGGCAGGAGGCCAGATTACTGTCTCCAGTGGCAATCCAGGAAGCTAAACAATCACTTCTATCACATTCTGCCCCACATGGCCAGCACTTGACTGATAACTGACAGCTTTCCTAGTTTTTGTCCCCGCTTCCAACTTAAGACCCACCAGAGAAAGTCCAATATGCTCCGCTAACCAATCACCAGGACACCCAGCTTCTAGTCAGCCTGCCTACAGCTTCCCCAGGCCAACAGCCTCCAATCAGGGCACCCCTGAAGCCTTCTCTTTTTTCACTACAAAGTTTTCCCACGTCTCTGCCAAAACGCTGGTGATGGTGGCAGACTCCCTCGCTTGTCTGAATAAATAGCCTTTGCTTTTCTCATTTGGTTGGTCCTTGTTTATTTCCATGATAAGAAATGCCAGATGTTTTCCTTTATTTTTATATTCAAACTTGAAAAACAGGAGGTCTGATTAAAATGCACTAGGGGGCTTCCCTGGTGGCACGGTGGTTGAGAGTCCACCTACCGATGCAGGGGACACGGGTTCGTGCCCCTGTCCGGGAGGATCCCACACGCCGCGGGGCGGCTGGGCCCGTGAGCCATGGCCGCCGAGCCTGCGCGTCCGGAGCCTGTGCTCTGCAACGAGAGAGGCCACAGCAGTGAGAGGCCCGCGTACCACAAAAAAAAAAAAAAAAAAAAAAAAAAAAAAAAAAAAAAAAAAAAAAAAAAATGCACTAGGACCAGCAAGAGATTGCTCCTTCAATGATACTAATTTCCCTAGAGATTTTATTAAAATCAGCTTGCTGTGAGAGCGTTGCACACGCTGTTGTGTTTGCTTGGATTTCATAACTTCAGCTCAGTACTCAGGAGGACGCCCCTCTACCTGGTATATTCTTTCTAAGGCAGGGGACACTGCCACCCATGTCTTCTCATCACAGTGTAAAGTATAGGCATGTTTTAGCGAAGATTTAAGTAAACTGACTTTTAAAAATCAGATCTATGATTCCTAAAATAATTAACTAGAGCCAGCATGTTCTTAGATAATTAGGTAAAAATGGTATACATTTTAGTAACGCACCACTATTATCAATGCGTTCTAACTCCAATTGAATGCGTAAACTTGGCCTGGAATAGTCTTCGACCACATGCCTTCTCTTAATTTAGAGTCAGAACCTTTCAAAGTACACGCACATCTCTGGGACTTCTCGGTTGCCAATGTCTATATTTTCTCAATTCCCTTTTTTCTTAACAGCTAGTCATACACAGTTACTTACCTAATCTTGCTTATGTTAACCTGAGCTCTGTGAATTCTTGTATTATGGTTTGTTCACATGTTAAAAGCGTAACTCTTCCTGACTTTTTCCATGACTATGCTTTATTTTGCTGCTATAGACTTACTTGATTCCTGATCCCTTCCCATCTGCTATTTGCTTTCTTAGCTGGATCTAGTTCTAACCTGAACCTGCATTAGTGTTACAAGTTACTCGTGTCCCCTCAAGAATTATATATTGAATTCCTAATCCCGTTAGTACCTCTGAATATGACGGTACTTGGAGATAGGGCCTTTAAAGAGGTAAAGTTAAAATGAGGTCATTAGGGTGGGCCCTAATCTAATATGACTAGTGTCCTTATAAGAAAAGGAAATTTGGGGCTTCCCTGGTGGCGCAGTGGTTGAGAGTCCGCCTGCCGATGCAGGGGACATGGGTTCGTGCCCCAGTCCGGGAAGATCCCACATGCCGCGGAGTGGCTGGGCCCGTGAGCCATGGGTGCTGAGCCTGTGCGTCTGGAGCCTGTGCTCCACAGCGGGAGAGGCCACAATGGTGAGAGGCCCACGTACCACAAAAAAAAAAAAATCAGCAAAGAAGATCTTAAAATTCTCATCATTATCATCATAGCTCTATCCATATATAGCACAGTTACTTTTACCACATTTAATCTTCTTATATACTCCTGAGGGAAGTAGCAGTATTTTATGCTCTTTATAAGTGAGGACTCTAAGGCACAGGGTGGTCAAGTAACTTGCCCGATAGCACACAGCTAATAAGTGGCATAGTCAGATTTTCAAACCAGGCAGCCTGGCTCCCATGTTTTACACCCCTAACCACTACACTGTATTGACTTTTATAAAGCTTCTAGAGGGGAAGAGAAAAAAAAGAATCCGAAAGGCATCAGATTTCCTAACAGCAGCACTAAATGTTATATAACGGAATGGATCAATGCTTTCAAAAGTCTATGTAGAAATTATTTACTACCTAGAATTCTGTACATAGTCAAGCCTTCAATCAAGTGTAAGAATAGCTTCAGATAAGTCAGAAAGACAAAGATCAATACCATGTGATACGACTTAATAGGCGGAATCTATAAAACAACACAAATGAACATATATACGAAACAGAAAGAGACGACACAGAAAACAGACTTGTGGTTGCCAAGGGGGAGGGGGTATAGGGGAGGGATGGATCGGGAGTTTGGGGTTAGCAGATTATATATAGGGTGGATAACCAACAAGGTCCTACGGTAGAGCACAGGGAAATGTATTCAATATCTTGCGATAAACCACAAAGGAAAAGAATATGAAAAAGAATATATATATACACATGTATAACTGAATCACGTTGCTGTACAGAAGAAATTAATACAACATTGTAAATACTTCAATAAATTTTTTTTAAAAGAATAGCTTCAGACATTTTTAGAAATTCAGTTTTACCTGTGGTGTGTCCTTTCTCAAGAACACAGATAATCCTTTATCCAGATTAGAATCCAAAAATTAGGGAGCCTCATACTGGGCAGAGGTCAGGAGAAGCTCCCTGATGACAGTTGTCTGGCAAAAGCCCAGACACCGACCACTTCAGAGCAGAGCGAGGCAGGTGGCTCCTGGAGGGTTATCTTCGGAGAAAGAGAGAAAGAAAGTAATAGCTTACATGGTGTTTTTGGCAAAGCGTAGAATAGTATAAGAGATGTTACAGCACTCTTGCAGGGCTATAACGAAGAAACAGTGATAAGGCCATTACAGAATAAAGCCAAAGCAAAGGAGGCAGAATCTATAAATGCTGCATGTGACATGAAGAGTAATTGTTACAACTCAGTAAAACCCAGATGTGAGTTTACCCAGATGTATGAAAGGTTTGTGACAGAGCTGAACTGCTAGATGGAGACGAGGGAAAAGAAGACAACAAATCGTTAACTTGTTCCCTTCCCTGACAGAAAATGAGATCAAGTCTAGAATTAATAAATCAAGAGATAGCAATATAAACAGATTACTTAGATAGAAGCAGGCAGATATGAGAAAAAAATATTTAAAGGGATTATTTGGGGGTTGAACTCTGGGAAAAACTTGAGTAAGGTACTGCTCCTTTCATTATAAGACTTGTAGTAATATTTGACTTTTAAAAAAATATGTGTCTTAATTGAATGAAGGGAAATAGTAAGGGAAATAGTTAAGAATTAGTCTGCTCCTCTGAAGGCTTTCCGCAAGAAATCAGTGTTAGGAGAAGCCTTTAAAAATACGACTTAATCTGTTGTGGAAGAGAAAAGTGTGCCATCCAAGCGGGGTGAGCAGGATATCTGGGACAGGAGGAAATGACCCTGAACTGGAGGGAGGGTGTGGGTTAAGGAGAGCTGGCGCACAGTTTGGGATTGATGAGGCTTGAAACCGGGAAGTCCATCTCTAGATGGCTGGAGCGCCAAATATAGCTGAGGTGTAACTGAGAGGCGAGCGCTGATGACGGGTGTACGAGGCCTTGAGGCACTGTGAAAACAAGCGAATCTCTGTTGGCTAAAGCCTGTGTAGCCAGAAGAAGAAACGTGAATCAGAAGTTGTTGTCTTCTGGGCAAGCAGCTCAAATACTAACCCTGAGTTTCTCTTTTCAGTTTCATGAAATGAATGAATTTAAGGTCAAGGAAGTAATAGGTCAAATGAAACCTTTAAAAATGTTGGCATGGCCTGCTCTGTGTGAGCCTTCACGTTCATGTTGGAATTTCCTAAAAAGCGGAATTTTTTGCAAAGGTGATTGGATGTAGGGAAAAGGTGAGGTAATCAGTGGTCTGCCCAAGGTGTTTCTAAGTTACACGCTTCTTCATGGAATGTATGTGTAAAAACGGAGGGACTTCCCTGGTGGTCCAGTGGTTAAGACTCCATGCTCCCGATGCAGGGGGCACAGGTTCAATCCCTGGTCGGGGAACTAAGATCCCACATGCTGCATGGCATGGCCTAGAAAAAAATTTTTTTTAATAAAACTAAATAGATAAAATAAAATAACAATGGAGGCACTTAGCATGATCTGAGTGTGCAGATTTTGGTCCTCGACATCAAACAGTCATTCATCAGACACCTATACAAGCCCAGTTTTAGGGTCAGTGGTTTGAACTAGACACAGCTGACTCCAAGTGCCTAGAAAACAACTCAGGCAAACGTCTTATTGTTTAGGCTAACATGAAGCTTGGAGGGTATGCAATTTGCAAGAAAATAATTAAGGCGAGCGTGGGTAGTAAAGTAGGCTGCAAGCAGATATATAGCAAACTATAAGACAAACTCAAGAATTTCTGTTAGTCACCAAGTTTCTGTTAACCCAATGGGGCACAGTTTCAGGATGGGTTTTTTAACTCTGTGGGACATGGTTTCAAGATTATTTGTGGACAGATGATCCACACCAGCAGAGAGCATGGTGATGATAAGAGCAGCTCCAGATTTTGACACAAATCAGTGGGTGGGTTTCATAGAAATATAAAATCAATTGGTGCAGCTACTGTGGAAAACAATATGGAGGGGGCCTCAAAAAGTGAAAAATAGAACTACCAGATGACCCAGTAATCCCATTACTGGGTCTATATCCAGAGAAATGCGAATGTAATTCAAAATAAAATATTTTGAGATATCTGCACTGTTGCATTCATTGTACCCTTATGCACAATAACCAAGATATAGAAACAACCTAAGTGTCCATCAATGGGTGAGTAGATAAGGAAGATGTAAGACACACACACACTCACGTGTGCACACGATGGAACACTATTCAGCCATGAGAAAAGAAATCTTGCCATTTGTGACTTGGACGGACCTTGAGGGCACCAAGTGAGATAAGCCAGACACAGAAAGACAAATACTGTATGGTATTACTTACAATGTGGAATCTCAATTTTTTTTTAAAAAAAGTAAAACTCCTAGAAACAGAGTGGAAGAGTGGTTGGCAGGGGCTGGAGGCGAAGGAAGTAGGGAGAGGTTTGGGTAAAGGGTACAAACTTCCAGCTATACGATAGATAAGGTCTAAGGACCTGATGTATGACATTGCGACCGTAGTTGACAACACCGTATTATATAATTGAAATTTGCTAAGAGAATAGAAGTAAAATGTTCTCACTCCCCAAATATCAAATAAATAAATATATGAGGTGATAAATGTGTTAATTAATCAGGTGGGGGGATTCCTTTCACAATGTATATGTATATCAAATTACCACAATCTACATTTTAAATAACTTACAATTTTATATGTTAATTAAGCCTCAAAGCTGAGTTTTTTTAAAAAAGAAATGTCAGTAGACTCAAAGTAACAGGGGGGGAAAAAAGCGGTATAAAATCAGTATCTAATCTTAAAATCTACCGCTTGCCCTAGAATATTGGAATATACCTACTGTGGTCACACAGTGTCACAAGCGTTCCCTGGGTTTGGCTGAAGTTGGTACCATGTCTTCACACAAATCTCTGAGTGTATCTGTCTTTGGTGGAGTCCTCTGCTCGTGCCGTCTTCCTGGCTCCTTCTTGGTTTTCCTACGTTGAATTGTTAATTCATAAAGCACGCGTTGGTAAAAACACTTTACACCTACTCTTGTGCTTTGCCCCACCTGTAATTGGTCATCCAGCCTTCTCTTGAATACTTCAAAAGATAGAGACCCCTGTTTTATTTTATTTTATTTATTTATTTATTTTTTCTTGCGGTACGCGGGCCTGTCACTGCTGTGGCCTCTCCCGTTGAGGAGCACAGGCTCCGGACGCGCAGGCTCAGCGGCCATGGCTCACGGGCCCAGCCGCTCCGCGGCATGTGGGATCTTCCCGGACCGGGGCACGAACCCGTGTCCCCTGCATCGGCAGGCGGACTCTCAACCACTGCGCCACCAGGGAAGCCCGAGACCCCTGTTTTATAAGGCAACTCGGTCCACATTCAGAGCACGCTAATTGTTGCTTCCATTTTTTTGTATGTGTTTGTAACTCATCAGCTTTACTTCCTCGCTCTTGAGACCCGATTCTCGTTGAAATCATCTGTTGTGTTCTTTGCTATCCAGGTACCTGTAGACTCCACGATCGCTTCCACTTCCCATGCAACGTAGAAATGTTTGAAATTATGAATGTTTCAAAATCCTGGTTTCTATGTGTAACAGCCTCTTTCATGCCGTTTTCATTCTTTTCTCCTGATAGTACTTCCTCCTAGGCTGCCACTCCGGATGCTTGCCCTGGCCTGCTGTCCCCCATGGCACCCACCCCTCTGCCATCTCCACTGCTCATCAGTATCGCTGTGCAGTGAGGGTTCCCAGGAGGAGAGCCTGTCCTTCTCCTCCCATGGGATCTACCCTCACCAGCCAGGCACTTACTGACAGAGCCTAAGGCACCCTCAAAGTGAGAAGTCAAAGAAATGTTTTTGTTTGGCTGAATTCTAAACACGAGGACATTTATTGGCTTTATTTTGCTACTAATTTTATAACACATCACATGCTCCAATGGACACTTTCCCAATGTTCTTGAAAGTTTAATTAATATTTACCACGTTGAATGGCATCTTTATGAGGACCTCTATTGGGAGGTGGAATTAAGTCTGTGATTTGTATTCCAGTTTGGACGCTGGAGTGTCATGTGGACTGTACGACAGGGTCCTGATGTAATAATGCTCAACAAGATTAGTCCTCTTGGTTGGTTAGGGTCTGTGAAAAAAACGACCTTTAGGCAGACGTGAAAACAAATTTTAGACGGAACTGCTCTCGGCGGTTCCTAGGAATTACTGAAATGTTTATGCTGCGAAGGCGCTTGGTTCTGAAAACTAATTATTAGGTGGGTTTTTTTACACCCTTGACAAGAGGTCCTAGAGGAAATTGAAATAAGTAATCTAGATGAGAGGGAACATTTCATTACTTATTAATCAGACAAACAAAAAGCTGAACATCACTATAAGGTGTTTTACCAGGCATATTTTCAGTCCAGTAAAACCAGAATCTTCCCTCTAGTCCTTAGAAAGAAACTGGAAGTTAATCCGAGATGAAGGCCTTGCAGTGATGGATAGAGCCCAGGGCCTGTTTCTGCCTGAAGATGAGAACCTGAGGGAAAAGGGTGACTGGAGCCAGTTTACGCTGTGGCAGCAAGGTGAGCGTGCTACTTCCAGATCATTCTCTGCAACCTGATGGGAAGGGGGCACTTCTGGTGATACCTCCCAGAGCTAAGGTTCCCTGACTTAAAGGAAACGACCTGGGAAACCCAGATTATGAAAATCTATTTGTTGCTTCTTGAAACTATGTAGGAACGCTCATCTGTGTGTGTGTGTGTGTGTGTGTGTGTGCATGTAAATATATGGGTGTGTATATGCGTGTGTGTATTTGGATAAATATATATATATATGTTGTATTTTGATTTTCCTGGTCTTTCCTGTTAAATGATACGTTACAAAGAGTAACCCTACTGTACAGACGTAACTGAAGAGCCCACTGTGTGCTCATCGATGCCTTAGAAAGGAGCTTTCCTGAGCCTCATTTGCTCCTGTACCTTGGAGACGATGTTGCATGCCAAAATGATATCACCGCGGTGAGAGCCGTTAGGGGTGATGACAAACCAGAGTGACAAGTCAATAATAACTAGTGTCTGAGCTCATCAAGAATAGGAAGAGGGCTTCCCTGGTGTCGCAGTGGTTGAGAGTCCGCCTGCCGATGCAGGAGACGCGGGTTCGTGCCCCGGTCCGGGAAGATCCCACATGCCGCAGAGCGGCTGGGCCCGTGAGCCATGGCCGCTGAGCCTGCGCGTCCGGAGCCTGTGCTCCGCAACGGGAGAGGCCACAACAGTGAGAGGCCCGCGTACCGCAAAAAAAAAAAAAAAAAAAAAAAAAAAATAGGAAGAGGTTCACAGTCAACCTAATATTCCTTGAGCTGAACCCAGGTCCAGGTACACAGACAGGGCCCCAATCTGTGTGTGTCCGATGAGTTAATATATCAATCTGTCCTCAAAGTGAGGAGCACTGAATTTTATCTTTAAAGCTCTCTCCAACTCTCTTCTGGAAAATTCAAGTTAACCTGGGTTAATGGTAGCTGAACAAAAGTAAATCTATTTTGAAGACTAAACAGCATGTGTCACACATCTTTAGCTGCAGAAAATAAATTGAGAGGATGATACGCAGTTGGTTTATATTATGGGACAAATAGCACTGTTGTTTATGTCGGTATGCTTTCAGAATACTAAGATTTACACGTCAGAGAAAGAAGAACGACTTCAGTAATATTTCCAGGGAAATGTCCAACAGAAGAGACATCACATGATTTCAAGTGACTGTGTCAGCTTTTTGCCAGCAAGATTTTTTTAAATAGAGCTGTAGTAAGGTCAATATGTGAACAGCATGCTAATTTTGTCTATTGGCATCTCCCTAAATGAGTCAATTCTGTTAGCCTCAAGCATTCGCCAGTTCATCTGATGGCTCCGTTCCATCAACACCCTCACGCTTCATGGCTTCCTACACTAAGTCTTCAGAATAGTATGCATCCTGGCAGTAATTTCCGGAAACCATAGTCTCTGCTAAAAGCACATTCTTTAATAAGCTTGAAATATGCAAAGCATTATAGGGCATATAAAAGTGTTAAACAGGAAAGGAAATAAATAATGGAGACAGTTTCATTGGGGGCAACATTTTGACTTTTAAGGTTTTTGTGTATTTAAAAAATTTTTTTAATGGTAGCACAGTACATGTAACTTAAAATTTACCACCTCACCTGTTTTCAAGTGTACATTCAGTGGGGTCACGTATATTCATATTTTCACGCAACCAATCTCTAGAACTGAGTTTCATCTTGCAAAACTCAAACTCTGTACCCATTAACAACACTCCCCATTGCCCTCCCCCAGCCCTTGGCAACCACCGTTGCACTTTCTGTTTCTATGAATTTACTACTTCAGACACCTCATAGAAGTGGAATCATACGATATTTGTTAACTTATAAATTTTCATATATTTTGATTATACCTGATTTTCCATGAATTAGAGTAATTTCTTAAAATATTATTTACTTCTTTGATCTTTGTTAAATTCTTCTTCCCACTGAATGGAATTTGCATGTTCCTTTTTTTTCTCTCTCCTTAAGTTTGACAAAGTGATCTAGTATGTTCTTTAAAAACCTCAAATTATATCTCACCTTATTTTGATTTTTTTCTAATTCCTGCTTTTATATTTTTCTTCCTCCTCATGTTCTTTTTGTTGTTTATTTTATCCATTTTTTCTAAACTTTTCAATCAGAACTTCTTAGTAAGTTTATTGTCATTCTTTCATCTTCATTAATAAAAGCATTTAAGGCTATGGACTGATCTCTAGATTTAGCTTTGGATACTTTCCTTAAGCTATAATTTATATTTTCACTTGTATTATTCCCCCCAGAAACGACTTCATTTTTATCTCAATTTCCATTTCGATTCAAAACAATGTAGAAGTGTGTGTCTGTGTTTTATAAGTATCTGTTTTCCAATCAGTTGCAGTCAATTAAATAGAAATTAATTTCTAGTTTTATTTTATGATCATAAAATAATACAACTCCCATAGTTGCTCTTTTAAGAAGTTTTATTAAGGTTCTTGGTGGTCTTTTGTTTGTGGTTCCAGGCTTCTGTGAGAAACCCAGTAACTGTTTTCTGGAAACAAATTTCACAGTTTAAAGAATTTTGAAGGCAGCTAGTATTGTAGCTTGCATAGAAGCAGGGTGGCACCCCTGAAGGCAGATGCCCTGTTGGCCTGGAGACAGAGGGGAGGGAATCCTGCAGCAGGAGGGGTCAGGAAGATGAGGGGAGGGAAATGGCGGGGTCGTTTCTTAGCCACACTGAGAGCTCAGATTCAGACAGGAGACCCATGAGGATCTGACTTGTGAAGACTTAGAGGTTGTCTAGCCTAGTTAGGAAAGGATGCTGCTGGAATCTTGAAGGCCTTGAAGCTATGGCTGCAAGCTTCATTTCTATCCATATGTAAGTGGGAATCGTGGAAGTTCTCTAAGTAACCCAACCATTTCTGAAGTATATTTATTCCTTTTTAAATGATCAACGTTTTTGAGTTGGAGAAAAAAAAAAAAAAAGACCGAATCAACAAATATACATAACTAATTTTTCCCCACAGATGTTTTCAAATTGCTGTGTGAATGTTACAGAACATCTGTTTTGCTCGTTTATTGTTTTAACGATGAACGCTAAAAGGTAGTGTTAACAAATATGCCACACGTGCACAGTCACGCTTTCTTCCAGAGCCCATGGGAGATGGTGCTAACCCATCCCAGTAGCCTTTCTGGATGAACTCAAGCTGAACCTCTGAATCCTGCTCAACACGGTGTTCTAGGTAGCCACTGTCAACTGATCAGAGTTGTCGTGCAAGATGAACCTATTGTCATCCCAGCAGTAAAGCCTTGAAACTTCAGAGAGATACAACCCAGAACCTTTAAAAATCTCACCTCCATGATATCCCTCATAAAGTGTATTCTTCACATGTAGATGAAATATTCAGTTGATTCTTTCAGATTTGCATCAGCAGTTAGATCTCTTTCTGGGGCTGTTTTTCCCAAAGAAACAAAGTTTATCACATCTTGAAAGTTACTTTAAACTGTGTGAGAAATAATAAATTAAAAACAAAACCACACTGAGTTCAGCTGCTGGGCAGTTTTCTCCTCCGCGGAATGGTTTGTTCTGCACAGTTATGTTCAAATCCAAGACGCGACATAGTGAAAATCATGCTTTAAAGCATAGCCTTTGGAGACTGAGGATCCCGAGTTGGGGTCCTGGCTGCACCACTTGTTAGTGTGTGATGTGGGCTTGTTCCTGACTCTCTGAGCCTCAGATTCCTCAGCTGAAAAATGACGATAAAAGTAGTGCCTTGACCGCCTGCTGGTGCAGAGGACAGGGGTTCGTGCCCTGGTCCTGGAAGATCCCAGATGCCGCGGAGCGGCTGGGCCCGTGAGCCATGGCCGCTGAGCCTGCGCGTCCGGAGCCTTTGCTCCGCAACGGGAGAGGCCACAGCAGTGAGAGGCCCGCGTAC
This sequence comes from Phocoena sinus, assembly GCF_008692025.1. Lineage (NCBI taxonomy): Eukaryota > Metazoa > Chordata > Mammalia > Artiodactyla > Phocoenidae > Phocoena > Phocoena sinus. Next base: position 8,393,212 of record NC_045779.1, on the reverse strand, counting down.
CGCAAAAAAAAAAGAAAAAAAGAAAAGAAAATAGTGCCCCGAGTATGGGGTTGTTACCAGGATCAGTGAGCAAAGGTCTGACATACAGAAAAATGATAGCGATTCTAGTTTTTATTACATAATAAGCATACATTATGTAACAGTAATGGAGACATCCTTAGGTCGCCGTTAAGAACATGGACTCGGTCCAGTTGGACTGGAATTCCCGCTCTGCCACTTACCGTGTGACCTCTCCGTGCCTCGCTTCCTCTTCTATAAAATACGATTCTAATAGTGTCCCCCTCCCTGGTGTGTAGGCATCAGGTGAGTGGTCCCTGGCCCGTGCTGAGCACCATGGAAGTGTAGTTGCGTTCCTAAACCCTCCCAATCACATGTGAATAGTTAAAACTACCAACGGCAATCCACGAATGATAAGATTCCCCTACAGAGAATCTGTGTTTACAGACTAGAAAAGATTTATGTGGCTAAATGGCTAGAGATGTTCTCTAATTCACTCCTCACCAAGTGGCAATCCTAGTGACCCAATCTGTTAGGTTCCCCATTTATTAGCTATCATTCGGGTAAGACACACGTGTTCTCCAAGTGACACGTGCTCAGCCCTCACCACTGTGCCCGTGGGAAATCCAGACACCTCTGGCCGCTCCTCAAGGCCCCAGGCTTCACCTAGCTGCTGCCTGAACGCACAGAACCCACAACGGGTACTACCGCTAAGTCATCCCCACATCCTGCATTTAGGACGGGATGGGAAGCTAGGGCTTGAACATTCTTTATGATGTCGTATACAAGAATCTATTGGCTCAAACTGACATTTTCATTAAACTCATTCAATTAGTAACTAAAAACAGCAACTACCATTTTCCTCAAGAGACAGATTACTTAGGAAAAACAAATATAGAAGTTGTTTTCTAAAATATTGAGGTCCATTTGATTGAGGACACTGCCGTTAAGATACGTTCCTTGTTAACTCTCATTTTATTCTCAGTATATAATTATTTTAGGACACAACTAACATTAATTAAATAAAGTTGAACTCAGCTTAGGTGTATCAGTACCTTGTAGGAATCCTGAGTAGGGAATGACAATGTCTCTACCTTTTAAAAAAAACCCATTGTTTTCCTCGTCTGTGAGAGCAAATGATGCTGTACCTTCCTAAGCACATCTTTCTTAAGAAACAGTGATTTTGTCGATGGTGAAGGAATTTGCCTAGTCCAGGGTGCTTTAGACTATGTCCCAAAATCTGTGTTCTCAACCAGGCCCTCAGAGAAACCCCCATCTCTCAGAGACCTCTCCCCTCGTCACTGAAATCCTATTCTTATCAGCATATAAAGGATGACCTGTACATTGGAAAATACATTAAATTTCAATGAAAACTAATGTGTGGGTTAGTAGAATATAGACCTAGAAAATGCACTTTTAGGTCAGAAGTGTAACATAAGCCATTTTCCTTCCTTGGGGGCTGGGGGGTGGATGAGTTTCCTGTGGCTGCTATAACAATGACCATAAATGTCGTGGCTTAAGATAACGCAGATGTTTTACGTTTACAGTTCTGGGTCTCACTGAGCTAAAGTCAAAGTGTCATCAAGGCTGCATTCATTTTAGAGGCCGCCCACATTCCTTGGCTGTGGTCCCCTTCCGTCTTTGGAGCCCGCAGTAGCCCCTCAAGTCTTTCTCATTCTGTATCACTCTGGCACTGACTCCCTCTTCTACATTTAGACCGTGTGATTACACTGGGCCCATCCAGTTCATCTATGATAATCTCCTTCTTTAAAGGTCAGCTAATTAGTAATCTCCATGTCACCTGCAACCTTAATTTTCCCTTGCCACGTAACATAACCTATTCACGAGTTCCTAGGCTTAGGATGTAGTCTTCTTTAGGAGGGAGCCATTGTTCTGCCTGCCACAGGGGGAAAAATAAGTATTCAACACATGCCTTGTCCGTTAGACATCCTTAGTCAAATACGGTAGTCCAAGGATGGGTGCAGAGCTCTGGTCCTTGCTGTGCCAGTCAGTGTTTATTGGAACAGGACACTCTGTCTTCTTGTGTTTACTCGGCCTTCTCATTCTTACAGTAAGGAGGACAAGATAGATTGTGTGTGGTCAAAACGGGATGAGTTAAAGCTTTACTGTGATTTGTTTCTAACAACGGTTTTATCATTTATTGTTCTAGGAAGGAAAAATGAAAATGCCTGTAAAGGAGCTCGTAAAACCTGTTCTTTACTAGATAAATTCCCCGAGACGACAGGATGCAGAAGAGGACAGGTACCAAGAATGTTTTCCGTGCTGGGAAGAGCACAGTCAGTTATTAGGGGAATAAATGGGAATGCTCATGTTTACAAAGAAACGGTTATTTCCTTTGACCCACTGAATGCCTCTTTTTTCACTTGCATTTTAATAAAACATAATGTCATGCCCTCGACGGCAGCACTGAGGGTGGAAAATGTTCAGTGTTTATAGCTTTGTGGAAAATGGGAGTCCTTATTTTTAGTTCCTTCACAAAGAAATAAGACGAGAAGATAAATTCCGAGTACTGCAAAGGCACTAATCTAAATTGACAGTAATTTTGTACTTTTAGCAGTTCTCCCACACCTTGGTAAATGGATGAACAGGGTGGTACGTTTTCTGTGCAGATCAAATATTCCGTCATGCACCCGGGAACCCACGTGTGGCCGCACACGGGACCCACGAACTGCAGGCTCCGAATGCACCTGGGCTTGGTGATTCCCAAGGAAGGCTGCAAGATCCGGTGTGCCAACGAGACCAAGTATGTTTCCTCCCATCACTTTCTCTCTTACTCGTCACCTCTGAGGATGGATGTTCGTTACGAAAAAGCTATGCTCGGTTGGATTATTTCTCCTTCTTTGTAACTGAAGTAGACTGGAGTGGGTGGTATTAATCCAACTTCTTAGTCGGTGTCCCACCTCTGCACTTTCCATTGGTCTGGAGATACTCCCCAGTTCTAGGGCTGCCCTCCTTACTCATTTCTCCCCAGAGCATTCTTGTCTGATTCATGAGCCTTCTTGCTTCTCTTTCTAGATGGACAGACTTGCACTCAGTCAACTAACTCGTACTAAACCCTACACATATTACATTGTGTTTATTGCTTTACACCTTGAACTATGCATCAATACAAAGAGTCTCCTTCCTGAAGAAAACACCCTGTGATATTTATATGTCCTGCTCTAGAGGACACAGCATGGTGCAGTGGACGTGGCTGCCTTTTCAAATCCCAGCTGTGCCAACTAACCCTGTGTAACCTTGGCCGGTCACTTAATCCCCTGCAGCCTCAGCCTGCTTGCTTATAAAATCGGCAGCGTTGCTATCTGCTTTGCAGGATTGTTGTCCAGATTAAACGAAATAATGCCTACAAGGCACTTAGCCCGGGTACCGGCCTGAGAAGGGACGTGGTGAATGTCAGGGCAACTTCTTTTGATGCCTTTGCCTGTCCTGGTCCTATTACTCTGTTCCCCTGGAATGCCCGCCTTTTCACCCATCCAAAATTAACCTATTACTAAGATCCAATTTTGTTCCTAAAAAGGAAACCTCTCCTTTGACTTCTTAAGAGTATTTACACGGTATATTCTCAGTGGTTCTGCGTTTTATTTCCATTGCTTTTTATTAATTGGTATATATTGGTCTAATATCTGGGACTGAGCTGTAAGTGCCTGGAGGGCAGAAACCAAGTTGTCTTCTCACACATGTATCACGGCCCTTGGTGGAGGTCTGCTGGAGGGGTGTTCAGGAGTGTACTGGTCGTTCGTTTGGTTATTGGCAGACACCTGCCTGCCCCGGGCCTGGGGCAGCAGCCCACCGTGCCGTGAGGGATTCTGAGATGACTCACATGGGGGTCTTCCCCCACCAGAGGTGTCCAGTCAGGGAGAAAACTCAGCTCGAAAGTCGTGAGTCATAAGAGAGGCTCAGGCAAGGATGCTGCAGGTGGTCGGTGGGCACGCAGCTCATTTGCGCTGAGAATTGGGAAACTTGACAGTGGTGGCTTTTAAAGACAGGAAGGATTTGGACATTAAAAGCTGGAAGAGAGGGGCAATTGAGGCTGAACAAACAGCATCAGCATAGGCACGGAAGCCAAAAATTACAAGCCACGTGTGAGCGTTATTGAGTGCTTTCAGCAACCAAGAGTGTGGGATACTGTTAAGAGGTAAACGGACCTTTAAATTCTGGTAAATTTTTCCAGAATTTATTTGAACATATATGATTCGAATCAGGTAACGCCAAACCAAAGGTGGTTAGGGGCGCTCCACCGGCAGGAGCTGGGGGCCAGGTTTTCATAGAGAAGATGCTGAAGCAAAGCAAGGAGATTATTTGATTGGTTATAGTGTAAGCGGTTGCCTTGTTTGGGAAAGGCTGCTGGCTAATTGTGATTGGTCGTTCTTAAGTTTCACTTTCTCAGATTCCAGTGAATTGACTCCGGGGTAGGTTTTGCTTTGCTACGAGGCTACCAAGGCATTAGAACACCTCCGTCTAATGGCCTCCTTGTTTCCTTACTTTAACATACGGAATGAGGTTGGAAAGTGAGAGAGTGGATTAGAAGCTAAATCACGGAAGGCTTTGAATACAAACTAGTGGGATCAGATCTCTTTTAGGAAGGCGTTCTGGAAACCCTGGGTGTGTCCGATGGGGCGTTTGGGAAGAACAGTTAACAGACTGCCACAGTAGCCCCACCCCAGAAGGGCAGGGATTGGGATCCTGGAAAGAAAGGGAGAGTAAAGAACAGGCAGGAGATGTGATGAAGATCGACTCACGTGAGTCTCGAGCGTGTGGGGCAAGGGAGGGGTGTCCGTGATGATGCGGCGTTTCCATTTTGGTCAGTAGCGGGGTGTTGACGCTTTAGCAAATGCTGAGAGCTTGGGAGGCATGAGGCAGGTTAGGGGAACAGATCATGAGTCCGGTCTTCATATTATTTGTTTAAGTTGCTGTTGGAACACAGGAGTGGAAATATCCAGGAGTCTGCTGGATAGTGAGGTCTGGAGCTCGGGGGAGAAGTTAAGTGTAGACATAAAGGTTTGAGAAGCGGGCTTATCGGGAGGCTCTAGAGGAAACCTGAGAGTCCATGGCCACATCGACATTTCGGAGGCAGAAAAAGGAAAGAGAGCCAAGAAGGAGCTGGGGCAGCAGAGGGCAGAGCTGGAAGAGCCAGGAGGGGGAATCAGAGATGGCCAGACCGGGTGAAGTTTCTTCCAAGATGGAATGGAGCTCACCAAGCCTTGCTGAGCTCCGTTCGGGTCTACAGGGTCTCTCTGCCAAAGGGGAGAGGGGCAGGGGACCCGGGGAAAACAGAGGGGAGGTGGGAGTGTGCTGGGGAAGGCAGAGTTTGACGAGGTCAACTCCTAAGAATCACAGGGGCCGTGAAGATGGAGAAGAGCTCCAGACCTAATTTAGTATACCAACTTAGGGTCTTAAACTGAAGCTGGGAATGTGATTAGGGGAACTGTCAGCACCCACCAGAAGTAGGGAAGGGCTATAAGCCCAGCCCCGCCGCTCACTTGTAGGGTGATCCTGAATAAGAACATTGACTGGGCAGCCCCTCCATTCCCACTGGGCTAAAAGCCAGCCTCCTTCAGGTGGCAGTAAGTAGCTGCTGATAACAATACTTTGCAGATGGTATAGTTTACAAATTCACAGTGATTATTAAAAGGCACTTGCCAACACCCCGCCTCTCGTTGGGCTAGGGCGGCGGTTTGGCGGAGGATGGATTGTTTCACGCTGTCTCGTCCCCAGGGAGCTTTGAAGCATCGGTGCCCTTCCTCTCCCTCCTCAATGCTGGTCAGCCTCCTTCTCCACGTCCCTTCTATGGTACTTGTTTTATGTTGCATTACATTCTCATCCTTCATAATCCTTAACTCCAGGGTGGCCGGGTCAGGCTAAGTATTTCATTACAAAAAGAGTGTTTTTCATGAGAGAAATGGGTCAGTGAAATTAAAGCACTGTGCAGTGCTTCTAGTGAAAATAGCTAGAGAGCTGAATAGTAGAGTCAGTTTATAAACTCTGAGGACAGAACGTGAAATCTGTATGTAACATGAAATCATACGTGATATGAAATCTGGGAAGTTTCACACTTACTATGGAAGCACTATTAGTGTGGAAACAGAAGCACACATACCAGGACATCAGGCTTCCTTGTTATGGGTAAGTGGAAGCAATTTTTCAGAGCTTCTCAACTTTTGAAGGAGTAGTGGTTTGTGCCTGGTGGTTCTCAGGTATGAACCATCACACTGCGATTGCTGCTAGCGGGCGTGCGTGTTGGTTAAAGATTCCATCACTGCGAATCGTAGCACGGCTCTTTCTATCTGAAGATGGGCTTGAAGGTATGCAGCTGTCTATCTCAATAAGTAAAGTGACCATTTAAAATGAATAAATGCTTTCCGATGACAAAACTGATGCATGCCCCTGCTACATAATTTGTGAAACACAGAGAAGCACGATAAAGAAAGTAAATATTATTTTTGATTTCGGTACTCAGAGATATTGCTCAGACGCTTCTCGGGGCCTATATAGTGTATATTCATGATGAGAAAGCTCATAGTGATAATATGGCATTGTGCTTACTATGTGTCAAGCACAGTTCGAAGCCCTCTGCGTGCCTTCACAACAACGCCACGTAACGGGGAGTATTCAAATCTCTACTTTTCAGCTGAGGAGACTGAGGTATAAATAGGCTGAGTAACTTCCCCGAGGTCACTCAACAAGTGTCGATATTTGTGTCAGGGTCCTAGGGCTGCCATAACAAATTAACACAATCTGGATGACTTAAAACAACAGAAATTTATTCTCTCGCCAGTTTGGAGGCCAGAAGTCCAAAATCAAGGTATGGTCAGGGTTGGTTCCTTCTGGAGGCTCTGAGGGGGAATCCCTGTCCCCTGACTCTCTCCTGGCTTCCGGTGGCCGCGGGCTCTCCTTGCTGCGTCCTGGCTCGTAGGCGCATCACTGCCATCTCTGCCCCTGTCATCATGTCACCTTCTCCCTCCGTCTTCTGCCCTTGTCTTCTTTTCCAAAGGCGCTTACTGAGGACCTTCCTGGCGGTCCAGTGGTTGAGACTCTGCACTTCCAATGCTGGGGACACGGGTTCCATCCCTGGTCGGGGAACTAAGATCCTACATGCTGGGGGCATGGCCAAAAAAATGAGCAAATAAATAATTAAAGGCACTTACTGGATTTGGGGCCCAACCTAACCCAGAATGATCTCAAGCCCTTTAACTTAATTACAAGTGCAAAGACCCCTTTTTCCAAATCAGGTTATATCCACAGCTTCCAGGGAGACATACTTCTGGGGGTGAGGGCCACCATTCAGCCCACTACAGTGTTGGAACCAAGGTTCCATGCCAGACAGTTTGACTTGAAGGTTTGTGCTTCTAGCCTCATTGCCATAGACCCACTTACATATAGGTTTGGGGGCTTTTTGAGTTTTGTTCACAAGATTAGAATCCTGCTATACTTATAAGGTGACCACTTTGAACACTGGTTTTTGTTTCCAGACATCAGGGTGACAAGTAGAGAAGGCTGCTGGGGAGTCTCCATCTCTGAGGGTTTGTTCGTGTCCCCCTCGACAGGCCGTGCTTTGCAGTCAGTAAAATGAGCTCATTAGCGATCTTGAGTCAGAGCTGAATGAACTTGAGTCAGTGGATAAACAGGCCACCGCTGACAAGTGGAAATAATTGTAATCCTCACAGAGTGGCCAAGGTGTGTGAGCTTTGGGTGATCCCAGAGACAAATCCTTTCTTCTGAGTCTCCACGAGGGCTTCTGGTACATGCTGGAACCATACCAAGGGAAAGAAGGGTGACCGTGCAGCTCTCCTGGAGACCCAGCCTCATTGCTTGTGAATCGGTGACCTGAAACGTTGCACAGGACCTATATGTAGCCAGAAAAGCATGTGTTGGCATGAGTGTCAGCAACAGACTGAAGAAATGAATTGGCAGTAAGTCATTTAATTCCTCTTTATATGGTTGTGGAAATAATGACCTTTTCCCACACACGTCAAGTATTCTATAATATATTTTTTCATTACTCTTTCAAGTTTCCTATTAGGAAGATTGTGTGGAAGGCGTGCTAAAATATTAACAGTCAAAGAGAGAACGTTTTTTTTAATCCACCGTGAATTGTTCATAGACGTTATTTGTTATGTTTTCATAAAGGGTCCAAGAAGATAGTTCAAATTTTCTCTCATCATGTTATAGAAGCTGTGAATTACCAAATCATTTGGAACCAAATATTTTTGTCTCTTCTTCCTTTTTGGGGGAGGGGGGGTGTTTTTTGGTTTTTTTAGTCGTTTCGCTGAAGTCATAGATCTTCTGTTTCACAAAATATACCCATCTTCCATTCAAATTGTAATGTGACCTTTCCACATTACCTTATCCACCATTCAAGCCTGCCCATCTGGGACTGTAGGACCAAAAATGTCACTTTTAACTGGATGGGATGCTTCCCTCAAGGTTTGTTGTTAAATAGTAACGTTTCACGCTCTTTCTTCATTTACTTAAGCAATTTGGAGAATTAAAAACACCAGTAAAGTTTCTTTACCCCTGTCCTGGTTAGCATGGGGTGTCTATGGCTATCCATACACACAGATGAATATCTATGTCTCGACAGGGAAACAGCACTTCCCACATTGAAAACAGATTTTGTCCAAACATTTGTTCATTGAACTGATGGTTGAGAATTTGGAAAGTTCAGATCCATTTTGCTATGGCAATAATAAATGATGCGGAGGTTTCTGGGCCAGTCCCTAAAAACCTCCTAACTCATGGTCTCTGTTAATAGGGCTCTAGCACCAGTGACTATTGGTTTTTTTTAACTTTTTATTTTATATTGGAGAATAGTTGGTTAACAATGTTGTATTAGTTTCAGGTGTACAGCAAAGTGATTCAGTTATACATATACATGTATCTATTCTTTATAATAATGTTTCTATGGGAAAACAGATCTGGAGTTTTCACTTCAGATTTTAACATCCTGTATCTTCATGAAAGTAAATTAAGAGCACCAAAGTCTCATGACCTGGGTTCAAATCCTGGCTTCCCCTCTTACGAAGTGTAACTTTAGACAACTTGCATGGCCTCACTAAGCCTCAATTTCCTCATCTGTAAAATGGGAAGAATAAAAGTATGTCTTGGTGTAGTTTTGAGAATTAAAGTGATCCGTATAAATACATTCAGAACTGTATTTACAGAGTGTGATGTGGTAACTATGCTCAGTATTTTTGAGCTTTTATTGTGCTCGTCTCTGATTGCTGCAGAAATGGGGACTTCTGCCCCTTAACCTCCCAGGGAGTGAGACCAAGCACTCCTGTACTGTCGGAGGTGGTCCTTGGAACCTGCAGCGCGCACTCTGGCGGGGATGAGGGTGGGTGCTCTAAGGAGACAGGAAGGAGGGGGAAACGGGAAGTCGAGGGTGTGCAGGGCCAGGGCTGGTGAAGGAATGGATCAGATACAGAGGGGGGCTATGATTTGATAGACCTGGGGCTGGGAGGGGTGCTGAGGCAGGGGGCACAGCAGGGCACAGCGGATGGCCACCCCCTCCATTTCCCCTTGTGGTGCCGCCACCCTGGAGAGGGGCCAGAGGCATCCCAGCTCTGTGGCCTCGGGAGGTTTCCTCTCCCTCTTCCCTTTCTTTGTCCTCCCCTTTTGGCTTTCTTCGCGATGTTACAGAGCCCTCTGCTACTGGGTAACCGAGGACCACGAGGGGGAAGTCAAAAGCTGTTACAGAGGCAGCGCAGGGGCTGCACAGCAGAGCTGAAGCCCCAGGCCCACTTGGAGGGGAGAGAATCCCTGCAGCAGCCTGGCTGGAACGAGCCCCCCCAGGAGGGGTGGAGAGAGATACTAGGGTGCATGTATACAGAACCTGTTAGGAAAAGAGCTTCTTTGTAATTTAGCCATCTTTTATTGAAATTACTATTTTGACATCCAACAAAATAGCAAATACCATACCCATTTCTCAGATGACAGTTTGTGAAATGCATCCTGTAAAGTGCAATATGAAGACTAAAGTCCCAGCCAACAGCTTGGCTCAGAGAATTAAGAGAATTTCCGAGCTGAAAGAAGCCTTGGAGGCCCTCCTGTCCTCCTCCATCATTGCACAAATGGGGAAACTGAGGCCCACAGGTGACATGCTTATCACAGCCACATGGCTAGTTAGCAGTGGTCAGAACAAGAACACAGGTGTCCTAGCTTCCAGAAAAGTGCTTTATCCTGATAGATAGATAGATGATAGATAGATAGATAGATGATAGATAGACAGACAAAGAAGATATGTGCATGTGTATTTCTGTATTAGGAGGAGAGAAAAAAGAGGAAGTGGCAATAATGCAGTTTTAATTTCAATTCCAGGATGTGCCAGGATTTCCAGTGCAGTCAGAAACTGAGGGATTTCAGTGGATCAGAATTGATAAGAGCTGTGTTAAAGTAGCCTGATTCCTGAGCCCTTTGACCCTTTTCTGTACTCCAGTCAGCCTGTTTAAATTCCTTCCAGGCCACCTCAGAGCAGCTATAGGCGCTGAGAATGTTTCCTAGAACCATGATCTTGAGCTAGAGGTTCAGCTGTAATGCAGCAAGCCCTAGTGCCTTTCTGCTTCCTTCACAGAATCACGGTGTCACCGCAGGCATCCGAACTGGCTTCCATGTGATTCCTTTGCTGAAAAATTAGAACAGCGTCACTTGTCTACCTCAGAACCTTTTAGCAAAGATCACTGAGATATAATCTATAAAGTTTTTAGGTGGAAAACTCTATAAGCGCGTAGCATCATTATTTAGCATTATTAATGGTGATGGTAATTCTATGACAAAATTATAGTTATTAGGCTTTATCTTGTGACCAGATATTCTTCTATCTTTTGACAAACCAGGGAGAGACGTTCTTCTCCTAACAGTAAGAAATGCTAAAATTAAGCTGAGGTAGCCATCTGGGGATGGGGTGCAGCTCCCCACTGCTATCCTGCCTTTCTGGACCCTCAGAGGAAGGCTGGGTGAGCGTCTCCAGGAAGACTTCTTTCCAAGGCTGCTCTGAAAATCTTTTCTCCAGAGGGTCCTTTTCTTGTCATAATTTGAGCATAACTTAAATGTATGTGGTGGAGATTTGCTCTCAAAGCGAGTAGCCTGAAAACTATTTTCTTTGCATTGCAATGAGTGTCTTTGTTTTTCACTCAGAAGAGGTGTAAGACCTTTGACATCTTTGAGCTCTGTCTCTTTTTGTTCTGGAAAACCTTCATCCTTTCCCAGACAGGTGACACATCTCTTGTTGAACTCAAGTCACTTTAGTCTGCATGTCACTTGGATGGGGTTTTATTGTCCTTCCCAATTAGGGCTGCACTTTTAGTCATTCTAGCTCTCATAAGTGATTGAAAGACATCGTTTTTTACCTATTCAGAAGGTATCTACATTTAAGAATCTACAGTAAGTAATTGAGTATCTTTACTGTTTTCTGGGAAAGTGTCTGAAAGAAAATAGAAAGGCAAGTATAAATCTAATAGAATTTTATGGCCCTAATGGAATCCAGCCCCTTGGAATACCTCCCAGATTTCATGTTTAAAAAATCGTTTAATCAGTGGTTTACACTAGTCCATATTTGACCCAAAATATCTGCAAAGCCACAACCCAGTGCTAACTTAAGTTCCACCTTTACAGGCACTGGTATGCCATGAATGAACCAGCGCTAAAAGCTTTTCCCAATTTATAAGGAATTTAAGTTAATGAATGGAACGCTTAAGGTTTTTCTCACATCCTGCATTCCTAAATCTTTGGCTTTCTTATACTTACCGTAATCTAGTGAAAAATGTCATTTTGTGCAAACTTAGAATGTTCAATTTAGTTGTCTTAATTACTTCCAGTGCTTTAAGTAGGTTCTAGACTCTCTACCACTCAGAAAACATTGAGAATCACTTGTCATTGCCGCACCAAGCGTTATGTCACAGATTCTCTCAAGGAGTTTTGATATTGCACCCCCTGGGAAGTTTTCAGTCTTCTCCAATAGAGGCAGATTACTCATAGGGAGTGATGCCAAAGTAATTTTGAACTCTCTATGAATTTGACTACTCTAGGTGCTGCATATAAGTGGAATCATACAGTATTTGTCCTTGCATGAGTGGCTAATTTCACTTAGCATAATGGCCTAAAGGTTCATCCATGTTGTAGCGTTGTCAGAATTTCCTTCTAAGGCTGAGGAATATTCCATTGTATGTATAGACCACATTTGTTTATCCATTCATCTGTCAGTGGACACTGGTGTTGCTTCCACCTTTTGGCTACCGTGAGGAATGCTGCTGTGAACATGGATGTACTGTTGTTTTCTTTTGCATGCCCTTCCCCCCTTGTCTTCTGCCTGTATTGTAGGCTTGTCACTGACATTGCTTAGTCCCACCGATAACAAGACTGAGGAAATGACCACCAAACTGTATAAGCTAGGGATCATTTTGCTTTTTTTCTCCTGTCATTTTTTTCTTTTCTTAACTTTGCTTTTCTTTTCAAATTTGGCTTTGCATGGTAATGAATACATAGTCAGTCATTTGCCCCTGAGTCTATGTATTTATGTCCTTCGTTACACTTGGATGGGACTCCAGTAGACCCTGACGCTTCAGAGGAATTGGATCAAAGAGCCAAGCAACTCATTTACTGAGTGCAAGACTTTAGGGTAGGTGGGACCTCCCCTGCGGTCCAGTGGTTAGGACTGTGTGCTTCCACTAATGGGGTTGTGGGCCCCATCCCTGGTCAGGGAGCTAAGGTCCCACAGGCTGTGTGGCGTGGCCAAAAAATAAACAATAAACTCACAACATTGTGAATCAACTATGCTTCAGTTAAAACAAAGACATCAGGGCAGGTGTGTGAGGCAGCGCAGGAGGTGGGGCTGGGGAGAGAATGGGTAACAGAACAGGGGATTGGTTCCCAACTTCAAGGAGCTTTTAACTTGCAGATATTTGTTACTTTAAATTATTTGGAAATTTTAGTGTCAGATTCATTAATATGTCTGGGACAAATTTGTCTCCCACTTCACTGCCTTCCAACTCAGGACATTTGGCAATGACTGGAGACTTTTTTTTTTTTTTTTTTGGCTGCATTGGGTCTTCGTTGCTGTGCGCGGGCTTTCTCTAGTTGTGGCAAGCAGGGGCTACTCTTCGTTGAGGTGTGTGGGCTTCTCATTGCAGTGGCTTCTCTTGTTGTGGAGCACAGGCTCTCGGTGCGCAGGCTTCAGTAGTTGTGGCACGCGGGCTCAGTAGTTGTGGCTCGTGGGCTCAGTAGTTGTGGCTTGTGGGCTCAGTAGTTGTAGCTTGTGGGCTCTAGAGCACAGGCTCAGTAGTTGTGGCACACAGGCTCAGTAGTTGTGGCGCACAGGCTTAGTTGCTCCGCGGCATGTGAGATCTTCCCGGACCAGGGCTGGAACCCGTGTCCCCTGCATTGGCAGGCGGATTCCTAACCACTGCGCCACCAGGGAAGCCCAGGAGACATTTTTGATTGCCACAGTTTGTAAGGGCGTGCTACTAGTATCTAGCGGAGACCAGAAGTGCTGCTAAACGTCTCACAGAGCACAGGACAGCCCCCACCCGCCGCCAAAACAAAGAATTACCTGGCAAAAATGTCAGTATTGCCAAGGTTGAGAAAGCTTGCCGTGTGTAACATTATCTAATTTAATATTGATTAATCACCAGGTAATGAACATAAAAAGACAAATCATTTCCCTAAGGAAAACTTCTTTATGATAATGCAATAGGTTGAAATCAAGCTAGCGTTTTCCTCCTATAATTTTAATTATTTGCTAATCCAGGAAGTAAGATTTTAAATACTTGAGAGGAATTTTGATATCTAGAAAAAATTTCCTAGTAAAAATTTCATTTCAGAAACATAACTTAGCATTTACCATATTGACAATTAATACCTATTCGAAAAAGAAGAAGACATTAGCAAAAATAATAAACTTTCCTTGGGTTTGAAAGTCATTGTATGATTGCACCCTGCATTTTACTCTCTCGACTGTCTTATTTAGACTAACCATATTTAGATCTTAGCTCCTCTACAGATATCTTGTGAAGTAGTGCTGTCAGCCCTAAAGGATGTTTTGCAGCATTCATTTAAAATATTCCATGGATAACCCACTTGCACAGCGTATAACGTTAGGAGTATAAACAATCTGCCCTTCCATAAAATGGAACTTTAACAAATGGAATGGGTTGAAAAGAGAATCATTTGGAGATGCACAGACACCATGCCTATGGGACATCAAAGTGCCTGAGACCCAGTCACTGTCTGTACTTCCACACCAATCTCCAAAATGCCAGGGAGGATACCATGGAGCCATTGACTGGGAGGTCACCTTGGGAATGAGCCACTAGGGCACACTTTTGAGTGCTCGCCCGACTAAACAAGCCTTGCCTAGGTTTGTACCAAGAATAAGTTTACCCTTATCACCTGTCTCCTGCCTTTTGTATACCTTCAGTGCTGAGCATGAAAGCTGATGTTCATGGTAAGAATCCTGAAATTCTTTCTTAATCACCGAGGAAAGAACACATCCTGTGTTTCACTTACCTGGTCCTATTGCAAAGGTTATCATGAGAGAGCCTTCCTGAACACAGACGTGGATTGATCCTCAGGCATCTGAATCACAGGCTTCCATGCTTTTCTGTTCCAGGACATGGGAAGAAGGCAAGGTGCTCATCTTTGATGACTCCTTTGAGCATGAGGTGTGGCAGGATGCCACGTCTTTCCGGCTGATCTTCATCGTGGATGTGTGGCACCCCGAGCTGACACCCCATCAGAGACGCAGCCTTCCTGCGATTTAGCATTTTGTGCAGGCTCAGGACACGCTGGAGAGAGGCTGCCTCTCTGGTTCAGTCACCTTGGATGTGGGCATAGACGTTCAAACACCACAGCCCTTAATTCCCTGGATTTGCAGCCTGAAAAATTCTAAACCTCCTCCGAGGGTCGGATGACGCTAAAGGGAATATATGCCTCGCTGCAATTTCTTTTAGAAAATACCCACGGTATTTCATCCATGACAGCCCCCATCTGATGCCTGTATTCCAGGTGAACCCATGATAGCTTCTACCTTGCCGGCCAAAGATATTTTTTCCACTTAGAATAGGCAAAATCAGTGTAAATGAGAGTATATGTAGAAACTGTAAATGGGTTGCTTTAGTTTGTAATTTTTCTATGCAATTATATTTTTCTAGGGTAGCAGGATGATTTTGTCATCACACACCGCTACTTTTTTGTTGAGTTTAATGGCAAGCTGTATAAACGCTTTAGTTCTGCTTAATCGTAACTTTCCTGGTGAACTCAGACGTCCCTCTTTTAATTATTTTTAGTAAAAGGCACTCATATGAAAAAACGATTCTATTTTCCTAATACAAAGGAGAAAGACATAATTAGGCCAATGTCTTCATGAACCGTACTGCTCCCTACCCATTGAGTCTCTTTGCTTTTTTGTCACCATTGAGAGCTCATGTCTTAATTTCTCTCCTCGCTGTGTGAATGGTGGAGATACTGTCAAAATGGTATTTCTTTCTAAGAGGAACTTTTTACACTGAAGAATGACTTGGAGTCATTTTGTAATGAGTTATAACAATGACGCATGTAAATTTTTTTGATGTCAAGCACTAGGCATTAGAAAACAAAAAGTAAAATTTCTCCAAGTGAAAATTTTCTCTTGGGATCAGGTAGATAGGGGGCTGCTAGGACACCTGGCTCCTGGTCACTTTGCGTCTATGAAACAGGGCTGGAATCCAGAGTGTTTTCTGTTGGGGATCCTTGTGAGTGATGAGGTCGTTGAAAGGATTCCCATCAAAATTTTGTAAAACTATGAAGGATGGCAGAGTGGAAGACCAAGAATATGCCATGATCTCTGTCCTGCGTGTAGGATGTAAAAATCGCTTTCCTCTTTGAAATTGTTTGGAAGACTCTGACATCTCCCTGGCTTGAGAAACTTCTGCCATTTGAGCTTCACTTTGAGATGGCAATCATTATTGATAGTTCAGCTTTAAAATTTCCTACTGCATTGAAAGAACAGTTGCCTACTCGTTCCGAAGATGACCACGTCATTAATTTAGTGGAATATTGATGCATTAAATTTTGTGTTTTTTAAATCAAAGCTAACTAGAAATGTTAGCTATAAGAATGTAATGATATTCATGCACTGAATTTTAAGCCATTATGAACAAAAATGCTGGAGAAATGACACATAGGTTACCAGATTTCATTCGCAGGTAGAAAAAACACTTGTGCTTTCTTTTCCATTCAAGGACAAAGAAAGATGCTTCCTTTATCTTATTTAGAAAACATTCTTTAATATTGAAATGAACCCCCTTTGCTTGTCTTTAAGGACTTCAGCTTCCAGTCAAAGAGTTTGTAAAATATTTGTCCTCTTTCCTTCTGTTTTGCCAATGTTGAAAAATCTCACTAAAATAGATGAAGACGCATGTAAGGAAAAATGTCAAAATTAATTACCGAAATCCAGAAGAAAAAGCAAACTCTTGAAAAATAAAAAAGCATTTTGTGTCCTTCAGTATTTATTGAACAGAAGTAATGACTGACAAAGAACAATGCAATCTAGGGTTCGTGTGGTAACATTCATGTCACTTACTGAATTTGGTTCTTGTATGTGTATTGTATTGTATGTGTATTGTATGTGTATGTGCATTGTGTAAGTTGTCACTGTTGAACCATCATCTCTGATTCGTTTAATGAAATCATGGAATAGAGTCAAAACTAGCTCTTAACTTAGTAATTATAGTATGGTATTTAAAATCGGGTCACTACAGGATTCTAAATACTGCCGATTGGAAAGCCAGAGCTATTACTGCTGCAAAATGTTGGCCATAATAGACTCCAGTAGCATTTGAAATACTGGATCCCACAACTATTTTATAAACTCAAGTAATAAAATGGGTTTTCCAATTTGCTTTAATTCTTCATCTTTCTTCCCTGTGTTGTGGTATATAAGAAAAGTGTTTCAGTCATTGCATTGGTAGAATTATTTCAGTGTTATTTTTTTGTTATTTGAAATGTCTACACAAAATGAATTGGTTTTATTTATACTGTGATGCAGTTGGTTGAGAAATATTTTAAATTCTCTTTCAATTTTATTTCAAGGGTGGAATACAAAAATCACTTCTGTTATTATTTTCTACCAGTAGAAAAAAATTAAAACACTAGATCCATTGAGAAAGAGACGTAATACATGATTAAGATTAGTATCTATTGAGGGTGATTATGGCCAGTTGAATCACCTCTTTCCTTTGAAATTTTTAGCCAACAAATTAACCCTCCCAAGTACTTAACGTGTAAAATCATATTTTACTGCTCATTATCAACTAAAATATTTTTTGTTTGACATTGAGCACCAACTGGTCATGCTAATGAAGGCCCATGTCATGCAGATGGCTGGGAGAATAAGAGATAGCTAAGAACATACACCTGGTTTTGGGAAACATGGCACAAATAAGGATATCATATCTTATGATAATCTGCTTATTTTTTTATCTGATTTCCTTTGAATGGATAGCTGGGGACTCCATTTCTAAGGATAATAAACAAAGAAATAAAGTGATCTTTGGCATTTCATCCTGCATTCCTGGTCTTTTCTTATTTTCAGTTCTTTCATATTTCACCATCCTTAAGGGTCTTCCTCCATGATTGATACCTACCCTCTCAGCAACAGCCAGGCCCTTTCTCCACACCTTTAACTGGTTGCAAGAGGAGGTAAGGGGACGTGGGGAGCAGTGTGATGCTTTTGTAGCACTTTTCTTTTCTGTAGTGACCCAAGTGAGGCAACTTGAATGGATTCATTAATCAGTGACATATATTTTCAATGAGACCCCCCCACCCTCTAGAGACACACACCCCCTGTGGGAAGCCACATTGCTGAGATGAAATAGAGATCTTTAAGTTTGTGTCTTTGTTTAAAATTAGCTCATGATAACCAGCTGGTGGCCTGATCAAAGATGTGATATCAAAATCATTTTTGCAGGATATCAAAAAAAAAAAACAACAAGCTCTGCAAATAGCCAGACCTAGGAGAACGTGCTCTTAGGCTGAACAATTTGAAATTTGATGCTGGTGATGAGGTCAAAGAAAGTATTTCAATATAGGAATGGAAATCACTGGAGATACTATTGTCTTGGGGCTTTGCACTACATTAAACTTGACAATTGTGTCTGCACAGTTTAATTCTTATGTATCTACTTGGAAATGCACTTAATCTTAAATTGCAAAAACTGGACAGAGTCTCAGCAAAGCCTCAGAAAGATCCTTATCCTAATGAAGTGTGTGCATCAGGTTTAGTTTTTCTCTCTTCAATTCACTTAATACTATAAATGTGGGATGGGGGGAATCTTGTTTCCATAACTGCCTTGCTTCATCCTCCAATTCCCTCATTGAAAAAAAAAAAGCATCTCTCAAGTCTTTGTTCAACTTTGGCTACTTAGACCAATGGCTGGTGACAGTCATTACTGGGTGGCAGGAGAGGAGGCCCTTGTGTCGAGCCGAACGCACGCATTGCGGGGTCAGTTGCACATGTGCTTCCTGGTGGCTGCTACCACTGAGGGCTGGCGATGTTCGGAGCCCAGGGTGGCTCAGGGTTCAGTCCAGAGCCAGGAGTGGCTGAGTGTTCTCATTCTCTCCCTTGTCCTCATGTTTCAGGGTCCCAGCTTCTACCACAGACTGAGATCTAATAACCGGAGAAGGAAAAATATATGATTACAAATAAGTCATGGTGTCAGCCATTTTGGAATCTTGTAAGGCATTCAGACTTTATGTCCCCCTTATTAACCAGGACACTCAAAATAGCTATATAACTTCTCCCCGCTTTTGTATCTCTGTTTTCCTTGCTTTTGTGTCTTCTACACCACATTTTGAGGGAGCGAGGCATCTTGGAATCTTCTCTGCAGGAATCTCTTCTTTTGGTAAAACGAACACGTGTTCTAGCCGCAACTCTGCCCCCTTGTCTAAACATCCTGTGGATCTTGAGATGTATAGAGTCTCATAAATTTTGTTGGATTTTTAATGTTTCAAAGTATTTTTGAGAGCCTTTGTTTCTCAAGGTCATAGGAAACTATCATGTATGATGTTAAGACCATGAGATTTGGAATCAGATGGTCAGTGTATTCTTGACTCCTTACTGACTGAGGAGTCTTGGGGGAGTTCTTCGAGCCCTGGACCTTTATTGCCTCACCTGTAAAGCAGAGCTGTTACCTACCTTCCAGCGTTGTTGAGAAAGACTAAAACTAATACTATACCTAAAGCACTTGACATGTACTTGTAGTCACAATTTATGGGGCACTCTGTTATCGCCATTATTGCAACAATGGCATTGATCTTAGTTTCTGGTGTGTCCTTTTATACTAGAGTAATAACAATTTCCTGTGTTTATAACATGATTGAAACTGAAATTATTTTCTAGCTTTATGGAGAGAAGATTATAAGAGCTATGCACACAGTAGACATTCAATAAACGTTCACATACCAAAAAAAAAAAAAAGCCATTCAAAACATTTAGAAAATGGTTGAATTGGGTTGCTCAAATAAGCAAGATTTACATATATGTGCAGTAAATGGTTAACTCAGTAGGCCTGAGTTGCCCAAACCCTCCACATTCCAGAAGTCTTCAGGACTGTCCCTTGACTGGTTCTTCTGAACCCTGGGAGTATCCTGACTGATAAAGTGTCTTTGTATGCCTAGACTTTGGGCCACGCCTCAATGGTTTATGCAAACAATGTGATTTATGGTGAATGCCTCTTTCTGTATGCCTGAGCTTTGGATCACACCCTGTCAGTTGGACTTCTTGTTGGGGAAGGTGGAGGAGTTGAAGACCGAGTGGCTAAGGTCAGTCACACATGCTCTGCATGCCTATGTGACGGACACCCCCCCACCCCAATAAAACCCAAAACCCTGGGCATCAAGGCATGGGTGGGTGGGTGGTGACACTGTGCATGTATTGTCACTCGTCATTGCTGAGAGAATTGAGCTCTCTCTGTGTGACTGCACGGGAGGAAAACTGGAAGCTTGCAAGTGGTCCAGTGTACCTGAACTCCACCCAGTGCACCTTTTTCCTTTGCTGATTCTAATCTGTATCCTTGTGCTATAAGAAACCTTAACTGTGAGTGTAACTACATTTCCGGGTCCTGTGAGTCCCTCTAGCCAATTATCAAATCTGAGGATCCCAAACACAGTATATAATAACACTAATATTTGCTGTCTGTGCACCTGGTATAGTTGTAACTTCTTTACATGCATGAAGTTACTTCATTTTCATACCCCTAAGGAGTGTTGCTATTATTGCTTCCATCTGGGGAGTGGGAAAAACTAAGGGACAAAAAAAATCAAGTAACATAGGAAAGGCTGCACAAATAGAGAACAGAGAACAGGACAGGTATATCACCCTCACAATGTTCCTGGGTCTACCTAACACTGCAGAGATTTTTAGCTGCTCTGAATGTCAATCCCATCAAACAGTCCAACTTTAGGTACCAAGTCTAACCTTTGAAAATGAAATGGACTCGTTTGCTTCTGGGACAGGGCAGAGAAGCCCCAGGCAGTAGTGTAGTTCAGCTCTTTTACACATTGCCTACATATTTCTGTCTTTGCTTTTAAATAAGGCCTGGTGTGTGTGTGTGCACGCATACACGTGTGTGGGGGGGTGGTAATTGATTTATATAAGAAGAAGAAAAGCTGAAAACCCAGAAGGCATGAAAACAAACAAAAACAGAGAAGTAGAACTGCCCACACAGGCCACTCCATGCAGCACCTTGGACAGCTGCCTAACTGCTTTGCCCTTCAGGCCCTGGTGAAGATGAAGGATATTCAAGGCCGGTCCTTTATTACTGAAGTGTATTCCTCTACTTTCATGCCAGTTGGCTTTGTTTTACAACATGGCAAGAGAATCACAGCCACAGAGTTAGAAGGGACCTTGGCGACCCACTAGGACATACTCAGTCAGGGGCCACGCAGCCTCTTGTTGAATATATCTGACTTAAGAAATCTACTCCTCCATGCTCGTAGAGGAGGAGCTCTGCTAGAAAGTTCTTTCTTACACTGAACTAAAGCCTGTCTTTTTGCAATTTCTCTATACTGCTTCTGGTTTCGTCTGCTGGAGCCACCAGAGTATGTGTAATCCATCTGGTCCACATAACAGCCCTTTAAGTATTTCTCTAGTGCTCTCCAGCCCTCTCTCTGCCCACACTAAAACTAACCAAACTCCTCTTGAGCCAAGGTTTCTAAAATTACCACTCTCCCGCATCTCTTCATCAGCTGGTTGCCCTCAGGACGTCACCCCAAAATGGAATGAAATTATTGCTTCCTCTCTTCTTCTTTTTTTGTATGCTTCTATTGAAGCATAGAAAATGCACCTAGAATTGCCTTAACCTTTCTGGCACTCACGTAATAAAGCCGAGGGAAATATTAGCTATATTTACACATGCTGCTGTTAAGTCGTTACTCCCCCATCTTGAAAGTGTGTGGTTGAGTATTTCATCTTTTTTAATCTGGTTCATATTACCACTGTATCTCTGTCCTTTTGGATCTAGAAATTTGTTATCCATCCAAATTATTGTCTGTGATTTTCACGAGTAATGGATTTGTTTCCAAACTTTCCCTTCCCCTATTTTGGGAGCCACTATGGGAAAAAAAAAAATCAACAAATTCTCAGATATTGAACTTTCGATCAACAATCAGTTATTTCCACTCACTCATGGTAAGAAATGCTTGTGAATGTCTTCTGCTATATGCCAGGGACTGTGAGAAAATGTTCAGAACCCCTCATTCTTTAGTGGAAATATTGCTTCAGTTACCCAGTCATAAACGCACAGATAGGTATGGGATTACTGTGATAGGCACCCTGAGAACAGGGCATTTGGGGGAGGGGAGGCATTAGCTCTAGAAGGAAAGGAAGGAAGGAAAAAGCTATCATTCACCCAGTGACATCATTCACAGTCCTTATTCAGGTGACTCTTCCCTCCACTTGGCATCAGATTTGGATCTATTTGGGATTTTTTTAATACCCATACTGACAGCAGGGACACAGAATGCTAGTTTTGTTATCTCAGCCAATAAACTGTTTGTCTTGGGTGAGTGGTGAGTAACAATTGAACAGTTCTGAGGCACCGACCATGAGGGACCAAACACAACATTTTTTCCCTTTGTTTGCTTTCTTCCTGTTTAGAAGGAGACCATAGCCTCTTTACTCCCAGCATGACATGATTCCGTTTACCTGGTCACACAATGAACATTTGATATAAGGAACACACTCATTATGAAGTGTTTGAAATTCACTGGAAAAACAGAAAGCATATGTTGCTGTTTTCAAAATCTAGTATAAATAAAGCCAAGAGAAACACCTTTCTTAAATCTTGCCCTCAGTCCATGTAGCTGAGTCACAGTACTCTCTGGGAAGACCGATCCACTGCTCACTGATAGAAATGTCTCCACCACTTGTAAACAGAGAGCTCAGGAATTGTGCATTAACTGGAGGACCACTTGCCTTGCGACTTTGTTGCCCAGATCACGCTCAGTGGTAATCCCTCCATTCGGTGGATTTGCCTTCTCCCAAGAAGATTAACACTTCTGCTAAAATAAACATTTCAGACTTTTCCCTTGGGTCCTCTTTCCAACACTGAAAGTCAGCTTAACTCCAAGGGCAAGCAGGGGAGTTATTTGAGCTATCTCAGCCGTCATCATCTCAGTGCTATAGCAGACTACCCTCACAAAGGCTTCATTCTTGCCTTCATAGCCACATTTTGTTTTCCTGCTATTATATCTCCTCTCTCTCTCTCTCTCTCTCTCTCTCTCTCTCTCTCTCTCTCTCTCTCCCCCCCCCGCCCCCATTCTCTCTACCTTTCTTCTTTCTACCTTCCCCTTTTCCTCTCCAAAATTTGGAACTTTCTCCACTGCATGTCATCAAACATCTATAGCCATGGTATAATTCTTACTGATCCCAAAGGCAATTAAATTCCAAAAAGAACAAGATAAAGACGGAAAATGTGCACCATGAGCTAGTCCATTCTGCACAGACTTGCAGTTGAACTAAGAGTTCTGTTCTCAGTCAGAGGCTTATTTGCAGAACTTCACTCAGCTACCTTATCTCAACAGCTGTCACCACATATTCTTACTAATGAACTGCCATGGCCTGGCTTGGGCTTTGTGGACCCCAAATAAGGGCACAGGAGCTCCGCCCTTCAACCCCAGACATTCACCTAGAGTCACTGAAGGCCAGGGCTTTAAGGAACCTCAGAGGCAATTTAGTCAAACCCTCATTCAACTCAGGTCCTCCCCATTTCTCTTCCAGGGACCAACCTCATCACTTCATCAGGAAGTATTCCATACTTCTGGTTTTATTTCTTAAAGTTAGTGATGGGCTTAGTTTTGTGGAATAGTGCAGAACTGCCTAATACCTTAGTGAACCTGTATAAGAACTTCTAAACAGAAAGGGTGGGGGCTTTTTTAAAGATATTTTTAAAGATGCCTCTAAGTAATTTTGTTTAACCTCTATTTCTCCCCTGTACGTTCAATTATCAAGGCAGTTCCCTCAGGAGCTCCTGCCTGGGCTTGAATGATGGCTCCACTGCTGGCTTTGTGAGCTTGGGCAAATTGAACCCCCTCATGTGTAGAATGGAAATAGCATAGTGCCCACAACCTGGGACATGGGGGTGATGAGAATTAGATGAGTTACAGCAAGTAAGGTGTCTAGCCCAGTGTCAGCTTGTTATGTGCTCCCACATTTCTAGCCCTTGTTATTCTTCTGCATTTGCCAATAAGAAAGTTAGGGCCTGGAATATGTAGTTCATTTACACATCGGGTCACAAAGCGTGAATTCAACTCCAAGTTCCCATAGCTTCATGATTAAACTTACAAGAGAAAATTGTGTGTCCTGCTTGATGTGTCAGGTAACCTGACACTAAATGCGACTAAGATTTGAGAATGGATCCAGACTCATATTTTAGAATTTCAAAATAAGTGATGTGACTATTCCACACGAAAGCTAACCTGATTATTTTACTTTATATCCTATAATTTTCAGAAGTCACACAGAAGTCCCCATCTGATTAACAATTATTTATGTAGCTTTCAGCACATCTATTTGTTGTTGCTTTCCACCGTGTAAAGCAATGTGGGGTTTCCTTCTACTATGATGCCTTTGATAATGTCCTTGATAAGGAGTCGTAAGTTACAGCTGTAACACGTGTATTCTTCTGTCCAGCTACCAAACTCTTCAGTATTAGACTCATACTTTCAGGCAACACGAAACAATATTTACTGAACTAGTAAATAAATCACGAATCATAAATCAACAAAGCACTTTAACAAAAGGTAAACCTAAGTGTTTTTCACGTCAGCAAAGCTTTTCCCTATCAAAGTAAAGAAATAAAAAGTAAACCTCCCTCTACTTTGACAGTATAGTTAGCCACAACTTACTGAAATATAAAGAAGCCAGTCCAAGAAAAAGAAATATTCTATTGGTGTTTAAGTGAACTATTTTTAGAGTGAGCCAAACATTCAACTCAGGTCTTGCCTACGCGCGGTATAACTCAAATTTAAATGTATAACGTATTTCTATTTAACCATGATGGGTACTGATCTTATAGCAAGGAGGACAGAGCCAGGAGAAAAGGCACTTTCAGAAAGGATGAAATTGGGCTCACGTGTACATAGGACTAGAGCAGCTGTGTCCAACACAGAGCCCTAACCACATGTGGCCACTGAGGACTTGAAACTGGGCCGGTCTGAGTTGAGATGGACTGTAAGGATAATGTATACATGGGATTTCAAAGACAGTATGGAAAAAAAAGAATGTAAAATATCTCACTAATACTTTTAAAATTATATTGAAATGATAATTTTGTACACATTGGGTTAAAACATATTAAAATTAATTTCACGTGTTTCTCTTTACTTCTGTAACGTGGCTACAAGACAACATAAAATTCCATGTACGGCTCACATTATATTTCCGTTGGACAGCCATGTTATTTAAGACCTCATTCCCTCCATCACACTTGCAGCTGAGCCAGAGTAATATACTAATCCTCATTTAGAAATTCATAGTCATCCCAAAGGACCACAGCAACAACATTACGATCTGTCATTGCCAGTATTCACGGTGCTGAGTTACTTTCCATGTGTAAACTCACTTAATCCTCACATTGACACACACAGAGCCCGAGGTGGCATGAGAGCTGCTTTCTGAGTATCGCTGTCGTTGCTTGAATTCTAAACAGAAAGAAACTTCATCAGTCTAGATTCCATTCATTTGTTATCCTTTAGATGAGAGTGAACACATACCATTATTTTACCTCTAAATGAATAAATAATATGAAAAGACTTTAGGAAGAAATTTAACCTACTTGAAGTGAAAGAAATAAGTCCTTTCTGAACATATAGCAAAATTAATATTAACTTTGTGTGACCACTACAGATGTTTTTTGCTGTTCATTGTAAGGGTCCTTGGAGAGCTGAGCTGACGAAAGAGAACTAGACTGGGAGTTCAATGCCTCTTCTCATCACCCCTGTCACTAACTTGCTGTCACTAACTAGGGCTCTATGGAACACCTCACTTGGCTTCTATGATCCCACATTTTTCAGCTGTAAAATGATCTCAGACAAAGGGCTATTTTTAACCCCAAGATTTCATGACGTCTAGGAGACTGGGTTAAATCACCCATTAGTTCTTGAAAATAATTAGACGTCATTTTTCAGAGTTCTACAATTCAGACTTTAAGCTAATTTGCTCGGATAGTCTAAGTTCCTCTCTATCTCAGCATTTGTCTTTACCTCCTTCTAGAAAAGCATAACAATACTAAAAATGACAAAATTTAGCCAGACCTGGAAAGCCTTTCCTGAAGTCTGTGTATGCCCAATACACTTAGATTTCATGAGTCAAAAAGATTTACCTTTTAAAAATATTTTTGTTTCCGTAAGCTTCTAAATATTGAATTCAGAGCTGCCAGGTGCTACTTAATAACGACTTTCCTGTGTCACTGCAAAGCGTTTTAGTTTATTTAAAGAAACTTCTTGCTACGTGTCCGCAGGTCACAGTTTCCTGCTGCAGAGTAGCTCCCATCCGACCTGGAGCCACCAAGGGTTTTCCAGTGTGCAGAAAAATTCCAGTTGGCACTCAGCAAATCTTGCTTGTCACATCTGAAATCAGTTTCAGAATGTTTTGGAAAGGAAGATTTCAACACACACTTTAATTGGATATTTTTAGAAGTATCACCTCCAGGAGAGTTTCCCATCCCCAAGGCTGGTTATTATAATTACTGTCATCATCTCATCGTGGCCATCAACAATAACAACCACACCATCTATTGAGTATTTATTTCATGCCAGGTTCTGCACTAATTATTTAGCCTGCATTATCTTTATTTAAACCTCACAATAATTTTCTGAGGTGAGTATTGGTTGATTTGCAATGTTGTGTTAGTTTCAGGTGTACAGCACAGTGATTCAGTACATATATATATATTCTTTTTCAGATTCTTTTCCCTTATAGGTTACTACAAAATATTGAGCTTAGCTTCCTGTGCTATACAGTAGGTCCTTGTTGGTTATCTATTTTATATATAGTAGTGTGTATACGTTAATCCCAGCCTCCTAATTTATCCCAACCCCCAGTCCTTTCCCCTTTGGTAACCATAAGTTTGTTTTCTATGTCTGTGAGTCTGTTACTGTTTTGTAAATAAATCCATTTGTATCATATTTTACATTCCACATGTAAGTGATACCATATATTGTCTGTCTCTGTCTGACTTACTTCACTTAGTATGATAATCTCTAGGTCCATTCATGTTGCTGCAAATTACGTTATTTCATTCTTTTTTATGGCTGAGTAGTATTCCATTGTGTATATGTACCACATCTTCTTTATCCATTCATCTGTTGATGGACATTTAGGTTGCTTCAGGTCTTAGCTATTGTAAATAGTGCTTCTTTGAACACTGGGCTGGGGTGCATGTATCTTTTCAAATTAGAGTTTTCTCCAGATATATGCACAGAAGTGGGACTGCTGGATCATGTGGTAACTCTATTTTTAGTTTTTTAAGGAACCTCCATACTGTTTATGGTATAGCCATAGTGGCTCCACCAACAGTGTAGGAAGGTTCCCTCTTCTCCACTGAGGTGAATATTGTTAATTCTGTTTTGCAGATCAGGAAACTGAGCCTTGGAAAAGTTAATTCATTTGCTCAAGTTTCCACAGTTAGTTGTGGAACTAGAATCTGAACCCAAATATGACTCTATAACCCACATTCTTAAACACTATGCTATACTGTACAAGAAATACCTACAACTTGGTAAGAAACCAAAGGATACGAACATATATCCAGAACTGTTAATATTCAAGTTCTCAGAGAAGCATTTCTTCTATTGGCATCGACGAAGCCAGTGGTTAACAAAATCATCTATTATGTATTAAAACTTTATTTTAGGCACGGTGATGAAATCAGAAAAGAAAATAGCAGAACTTCATTCAGGAAAAAAAAGTGTTCTAATAATTACCTGTTGTACAATCGTATCTTCATCTATAATGACCAGCAAAGAATTTAATAACACTTCAAGATCCTTTCTTTGAAGTGTACAGCATTCACCCAGATACCTGGGAACAGCTCTACAGAACTGGAATATCAGCCAACATGGAGAGTCCATTAGGATGGAGAAAGGGAGCAGATAAGATTATCTGAGAACAGAGCTCAGCTGCCAGAAGACAAATCAGGCCAGGAACTTGGAGACGAGGAGGAAGGAATGGAAGGAAAGACCAGGAAAGGCCACGGTGGAAACTGGCAGCTGCAGCTGGAGGTTCCGCTTCATTTATTTGCAAACCGGTTTATTGCTCTGTATGAAGCGATGCATCCCTGTCATATTAACTCACAGTTTTTCACCGGTACAATGAGGACAGGATATTACCACATTCTCTAGAGGGCTATGAGAGATAAAAGATACAATAAAGTTCTTGGAGCTCTTTCAAGGAGAAATGATTTCAGTTGGAAAGACATCATTTTACCAACACTTCTCTGAATATGATCTCTGAGTATAAACAGCTGATAGTCTTTCTGGTAACAGAGGCAGCCCTCGCCTGCCGTCTTGAAGAAAACCAAAGAAAAGAATGCAGATATAGAAAATAGATATAGAGAAGAGGATTGTTTAATTATAAAAATATTCTTAATGTTACCGAGCAATTTCCCAAAGCATTCCTTTAAGCAGAGTCGCCCTAGTGCCCCTGAGGATGAGAGTGTTCAAGGTCATAATTAGTGTGTGTTGTGTTCCTTCAGAGGAACCCCAGGCAGCAGAGTGAGGTCTGCAGATGTCTTAGGACCAGTCTGTAGCTGAACCAGATGACTGTCCTTGCCATGAGCTCACATTCTGTGTGTGTGCAGGTTTCCAAAATGTTGAGAAACAGAATGCATTGCTATAGATAACTCCGATGTGGATTCAGGTGTCCTGAGCGCTCAGAAGATGGTTCAAATAATACATTTTCAACCTGCAGGTATCTCTGGGGAGTTTTTTAATACTACCAATCCTATCTTAAAATAGCAACACAGCAAACGGCTACAGGTGCTGGCACCCCCTGCTTTGAACACACTCATCTTTCATTAGAATTAGACGGGCACAAAGAGCTGCCAGGCACTTTCAGAGCATCCCTAATTTTTCCAAATTCTTCTTCTCCCTGTGAAATGGATGGTGCACAGCCTCAGTGGAGTTCCTTTGCTAGAACTGGAATATGGTGTTCTGAAGCAGGTAGAGAAATGCCAGGGGCTGCCACCAGCTGAGACCATGAGGATGACTCATTCCACCTGAGTTTGAAAAGGATGGCTAGGGTTCTCGATAAAAACTACCTTCTGTAAGTCTGTTTTTGAGTCAGATGACTTAAATGGATCTAAATGACAGGACGTTAATGGATCTTCTTTGATAGTACTAAATTAGCCTGAATATCAGTTTTCTTCCTGAGTAGCTGTAGCTTCCCCACTCAGAATGGGGTTTGGGGACAGCACAGTACATGAAAGTGTGACAGAGTAAGTTGCTTTTCAACTGTGTTAAAGACAGGGTACAATCCGGGCTGGCGGGAACGGGAACAGACATCCAAGACAGCTGCAGTGCTTTGCGCAAAGGCAAATGCCCCGAAAAGGTGCTCTGTAAGCCCCCGTGGAAGGAAGGAAAGGGAAGGAAGAAAGGAGGGAGGGAGGAAGGAATACGCAAAAGTGTGAGAACAGATGTGATAAAGGAGACAGAGCATTGGGCTTGGAATGAAGAGAACTGAATTTACAATATTTTGCCACCTACCAGCCCTGTGATCTGGGCCAAATCATTTAACCTCCGTGGGCTTCAGCTACTTGATCTATAGCATGGGGATAAGAAACTGTCTATTTTTATTAATTTTAATCTATTAAAATTCTCTATTTTTAATCATATCTATTTTTTTTAAATTCTCAAAACCTGAAAGGCTCAGTTTTTCAACAACCCTTGGAATAAGTCCAGGAACATCTGTGTCCAGTCTGGCATGTGGGGAAATATTCCAGTCTAGGGCCTTGCCACTTAAAGTGTGGTCCCCAGACTAGCAGCACCCATACCACCTGGGAGCTGGTGAGAAATGCAGGTTCTCAGGCCCACCACAGACCCACTGAATGAGAACCTGCATTTTAACAAGATCCCGGTGCTTTGGACGCACATTACAATTTTCAAAGCATTGCTCTGGAGCTGTCACTACCTGGCTAAATAATTGTGGGGCAGTAAGAAACCTTCCCATCCCAGGTTCGCCTAAAAGGAAATCTGCTTTCATCTACCTCAAGAAGAGCTGTAAGGATTTGTCAGGTGTGGCTCATTCAAACCAGATTCCTGCTTCTGTTCACTCATTGATGCAGTATCTTAAAGAGTCAGAAGAGCTCATGAAATGCCAAATTTATCACTGGGGAAGAGCTCTCGGTTTAGGAAAATCTACCTTCAAATCTGGGAAATATTTCAAGGGGCAGGAAAACATTTTGGAAATTCAAAGTTGAGCAATCCTGCTTTCCCACTTCGCATTTTGTCCGTGTTCATGTCACACGATAAATTTTTCAAAAGTTTTGACCATGTCGGTGCTTTGTGACCACCTAGAGGGGTGGGATAGGGAGGGTGGGAGGGAGACGCAAGAGGGAGGAGATATGGGGATATATGTATACGTATAGCTGATTCACTTTGCAAAACTAACACACCATTGTAAAGCAATTCCACTTCAATAAAGATGTTAAAACAAAAAAGTTTTGAGCATGTACTGTATGCTAAATAAGGAAGGGAAAATATCTCTGCCGTCAAGGTATTCACATGGAAGAGATACAGATTAATACAAAAACGCCTGTCACTCTGGCAGCTCTGTATACTCTCATTCCAGAGAGTTGCCCAGACTCAGTGTCAACAGCTCACACACAGTTTGGAAACACCCTTGGAAAGTCAGGATTGTGCTGTCTCCAAGCTGGGCATCACTGTAAGTGCTGCACCACGGGACTGATGCAGTCAGAGAAGCCTTGTTCGCGTGACTAGTGGGGCTGACACAGACAATGAGCATGGAAGATGGAAGCAAACGAGAAACTTCTGGAAAGTGAGAAGTGCTGGGAAGCAAATGACTCAGGGCACTGTGACAGAGAGGGCCTGGGGAAAGGGGGTCTTGTTCCTTTAGTGAGGATGCTTCTCCACCAAGATTAACGACTACTGTGATTCAACTCGGATCGCTGTTTTATACTTTGGTTCCAACTAAACGTTTCAGAATAGCACAAAAGTCAGATTTTAGAGTAATGCATCCAGATCTGTGTTCAGTGGGTAGAAGCAACAAGATTGGGGAGAAGGTTATGTGTTCAGTTTTGGACACGGTTAGTGTGAGGGCTTGTGTGGCATCCAGTGAGAGTAGTCAGCTGCTTATATGGTTCTAAAGCTCAGAGGAGAATTCTAGAATGAACATAAGTTAGGGGCTCCAAGGCATAAAGGGATGCAAGCCACGGGAACAGAGGAGAGCTCCAGAGTGAACATCAGAGTGGTAGGAGGTGAACCAGAAGTGGCTTCCTTGAAGCCAAGGGGGTAGAGTGAGAGTTTCAGGAAGGATAGGGTAGTCTGCTCTGCTGACCTTCTCCCCACTCAGTTCCTCCTCCAAGTTCCCTATCTTGGGAAGCAGAAATGTTCTCCAGCAAGGTACCCAAGCCAGAGACCTCCAGTCATTCCTGAAATCTCTTCCCTCTGTTCCCCATAATGACTTTATCATCAGATCATGTTGATTCGACCCACTAAATATCGTTGAGTCCACCTTCTCTCTGCTTCCACGCACACAGCCCTGGTCCAACTACCGCCATCTCTTGTCTGTACCATTGCGGGAGCCCCAGACAGTCTCCGTGCATGTACCATCCCTCACTCCAATTCATAATGCTCACAAAAGGCTGGGTGAGCCTTTTCATAAACTCATATATTCATGTCACTCCCCTGCTTAAAACCTTTCCATGACTCTCCTTTGCTCTTGGGATAAAGGTCAACATCCTTCTCAAGACCTATGTGGTCTTGCATGCCCCACACACACCTCTTCTCGTCTTACTTTCTGCTCTCCAACCTCTCTGGGCTTTTCTGTTCTTGTTTTCGTTTTAATTCTGTATTTCATTGAATCTAAGATGTCATCATTTGTAAGACAGGTCCTGATTTCAGAAATTTTTAATTTAAAAAAATACATCTTATAATTGGTAAAACACGGTTGTCCCAGGAACCACCCTGCTCCTTCCAAATGCAGGGTGTTTGCTCCCCCAATTCCACGCTTCTCCTTTCACCTGGGAACCTTTTTCTCAACCCTCAAGTCTCAGTTTATGCGTCACTTCCTCAGGGAAGCCCTGTCTGACCAGCACCCCTCCCAGACCAGATTAGGACCCTCAAGATGCACCTCATGGTACATCGTCATTGTCAAAGCACTTGTCCTGGTGAGAATAAACCAGCTGTTTGTACAGTGATGTGTTTAAAGTCTCTCTCCCTTCATAGGCTGTGGACTCAGAGAGCAGGGGCAGGGTCTGCCCTTCCAACCACTCTATCCTCAGCAGCTAACACTTCTCTTCATCCTCACAGCACAATAAGGCAGATCTAATAGTTTTTCCCTTTGGAGAGAGGAAACCAAGGTCACAGAGAGATAGCTACTCAGGTCACGCGGCTCCTGATTCGAACCCACAGAATCTGATGTAGATCCTGGTGTCTTAATGACTCTATCTTGTACTACGTCTTGGTGTCTAGTAGGTCCTCAATACATATTTGCTGAATGAATAAATGAACAAAATTTTCAAGAAGATAAGTATTATAGTTAATGAAAATCCAGTAACTAGGAGAAATGATCAGACTAAGGAGTTAGTTATAGATACCCTTAGAGACAATTTCAAATTCTGATCAAACATTGATTACAGATAAGACGATGATACTGTCTTACTCCATTATGCGTGGTTGACTATTAACCTCATCACTCTACAAAGTCCTCTGTTCCTAACAGCATTTACTGTCGTACAGTTCCTTCCTTCCTTCTTTCCTATTTCCCTTCTCCTTTTTTCTCCCTGCCTCTCTCCTTGCCCTCTTTCTTCCTTCTTCGGAAAATGTGCATTGAGCATCTATTATATACTAGGGTATTTGTGAGGCACGGGGTACATATTGGTGAATAAAACAGCCCAGCCCCTGCCCTGAGAGGGTATATAATCTATAGAAGGGAGATTGAATACATAAGCCAACAGATGTGTGATTATGGGAGTGTGATCCCTATTAAGAAGAAAACAGGGACTTCCCTGGTGGTCTGGTGGCTAAGGTTCTGCGCTCCCAATGCAGGGGGCCTGGGTTCAATCCCTGGTCAGGGAACTAGATCCCACATGCTCCAGCTAAGAGCCCACATGCCGCAACTAAAGATCCCACATGCCGCAACTAAGACCTGGTGCAGCCAAATAAATAAATATTAAAAAAAATTTTTAATGAAAACAGTGCTCAGTGACAGAGGAGAGCAGAATGGGAAGGGAGGGGTCTTTGGGACGGGGAGGGTGAAGAACTCCCTCCAGGGCTGTGGGTGGAGAAGCCAGCCCTGATGAAAGTGTGGGCCACGAGCCAGGGGAGAACATCTCGGAGCAGGGAGGCCCTGGAGGCGGTGGACAGAAGCCAATGTGGCAGGGGCCTGTGATAAAGGGGAGCAGCCTTTATCCAATGCAGGGAACCAGTGGGAAGTCTGTAGAGGATGTTGGGCAAAGGGGTGGCATCATTATGATTTTTAAAGATTACACTTAAGATTCCATGGATAATAAGTTAGATTAGAGGGACAGAGAGGAAGGAATAACACTAATAAAGACCAATAAGGATAGAACTGCTATCCAAGCCCAAGAGGGCAGGCTTAAACCAGGACGGGTTGGTGAGTGGAAAATCAGTGCTCCTATGAAGCCTAGACCTTCTTGGCAGACAGAGAGGAGGAGGGGCAGGGGGTCTGTGTCGCTAATTCCCCCCGCCCTGACTTTGCCTTCTGTGTCCAGCACCCACTGTGCATGACCGTCCTGGGTGCAGGGCTCCAAGGGTACAAAATTCCTGCCCTCTGCACACATTACGGCAAAGAAGAGGGAGATGGCCAGTGTAAGGCTGACTCCTAACCCGGAATTCAAGGCATCTCCCTTCAGGCCACCACACCTGATCACTGCCTGCTTCTCTCTTAGGGAGTTGGGAATTCCCAGCATTAGTGAGAAACTTCCACTGGGAAAGAAGTTAAAACTCTAAAAACCTGGAAATCCTTACGAACCATGCTGGAGAAGGAAAGCTACTACTTACCATCCTGTTTCTCTGTAGGACGTCCTGGGTACTGTCTCCCCCTGCTGCCATCTGACTCTGACAGCGACCCCTGAGGTTATATCCACTTTAGAGTTGAGGCAGCCAACACTCCACGTGTGCCTAACATCACATAACTAGAAAAATCCGTGGAAGGAAGTGACCAGAACGCACATCTAGTCCCATAAGGGGAGACTGGGGGTGGGGGAAAAGGCAAGTGAGAAGAAGAGAACTGTAAACGCTGCCCCAAAGTCTCAAAGCTGAAGCAAGCGGCTCGGTTAGGATGCGGTGACACGTGCCTGGAGCCCCTGAGGCCCGTCTTGAAGAGCAGTGGAGCAGAGGGAAGCCGGGCCAGCGGGGCTGATCGCCGTCATCACAGGGACACAGGCAGCTGCATCCCAAACGGGGCCCTGAAGGAGTTTCCTACGAGATGCTGAAAGCTCAACAATGCTCACTTATAGCCTTGACGTGAGAACTCGAACACTGCAGTTTGGATAATTTAAGCCCAAATAGGATCTACGGCAGGTTTGCCTAAACCTGAAAAGGAGCTGAAATTCTCTAGGCAAGCAGCGCATTGTTTTTATGATTGACACTTCAAAGAGATTTTTATCACGTGTCATGTCAAATATTTGTTTTCATATACGATCACTAAAACTTATACGAGAGACCCACTGCTAGCTAGATGTTGGGTACACACAGCATCAGCGTTATTGGAATCAGGCAAAATGTTTGTCCACCAACAGCAATATGTTCACAAGAAATAAGCTTTCTTTGCTTTTCTTGCCTAGACTACATCTCCCTTTCCAAGTAATTGCATCTGACTCTGAGTCTGCAGCAAACAGGAGTCTTTTTCAGAACAGACACTGTGAGTAGCCAAACACTTTGCACTTGAAACTACACCCAGTCACACCCACGTCTGTTCATTTCCCTCTAATTCAACCCTACTTCCTGGCTTTG
Source organism: Phocoena sinus (assembly GCF_008692025.1). Lineage (NCBI taxonomy): Eukaryota > Metazoa > Chordata > Mammalia > Artiodactyla > Phocoenidae > Phocoena > Phocoena sinus. Next base: position 8,358,511 of record NC_045779.1, on the reverse strand, counting down.
CCAGGAGCTTAGAACTCTTGATCTCATAATCTGTCATGTCATTCGTTAAAAAAGAGGAGAACGTGGCATCCCCCCACCGTATTTTATCTGGCCTCATTCATGTCCTTATGGACTGAATTCATCGTAGATTTTCTTCCATTCTAATGTTGCATGGCTCTATAGGATGCATTTGCAAGGAGATGCACCACCACCCCCATTTCTGCCCCAGCACAGTTGTATAAAAGCAGGACATCCATCTCAGCCGGATGCACAAGTAATGATGAGACTAGGCAGCTATTTTTCTCGGTTCTTTAAGATATGTTAACAGTTTCCTGTCAGCATCCACGCAGCACTTCAGTATCCAATAACCGACATAAAACACCAGGCACGTGTGGCGCACCCATGAGGTCTTTGCTTCTAGAAGTGACGATATGTCAGGCATTAGCTGCCTGAAGAGGAGTGACACCCCCAAAGTATGAAGTTCAATCCTGTTTGAGCTATAAACCAGTCACAAGACAACTTACAGGGCAGCAGGGACTGTGGGGCATTCATTAAGAAATGACGCATTGTGTAATTTTACTGAACATAACCTCCATATGGAACATCTGTTCCCGGGCCACACAGTAAAATGGGCCCTTTTTTGCCCCGACTGCTTAGAAGACAAGGGTCCTCCTGTTTCCACACCGCCACCCCTCATTCTTTTCGTATGGGTTGTATTTCATGATGATGTATTACTTCTGCCGGAAATGAGTGGTTATCCAGCAAACGCGTACATTCACCCTATAAAACGAGGAGTACATGCTGAAAGATCACCAAGGTCATGGCCAATTCTATTGACAGCTGAAAACAGTTAGAACGACTTTTTTTTTTTAACCACCCAGGCAGGACCCAAAAGGGAACAACATGGCCAAAAATTTCCTTCTGGCTCAGAAATCTGAACTTGATCCAAGCGTTCCCTCACCCTCTCCCCACTCCCTCCAAAAAAGCAGATGGCTCACAATGTCTTTTGACATCGTCCTACTTCTTCCATGTGGGATCTAGGAGAGGACTTTAGGGAACATAGGGACGAAGGCGTTTTGTCAAAGGGATCAAAAGCAGTCCTTCCACTGTGTAGCTGGACAAGACCCCAAAGCACTGGCCCCTCTGATCGCCCGGTATACAGGCTGGATGATGTGGACCATTTCTCTGGAAGCTGGGGCCACTCCTCACTGGCATGAGTGAAGGTGCAGCTCAGGTCTTTAAGGCCTCTTCCTCTACAAACAAGTTTCTGGATTCCTAATAAGTTCTAAAGGTTTAATAAATAAATGAAAACAGGAGTTATTGCATATACTCAGCCAAACTTTATCTATGATCAGGCTGCATCAAAACCCCCCAAATTACTGGAAATGACAAAACTTGCCAGTTTTGACGAACGAATGGTGTTATCTCTAGCTAAAAAAATAATCCTGGGAACAAACATCTTTACATGTAAATACACACTGAAGGCAGCACAATCATTGCCGTGTCATGCCAACTTAGAAAGTCGGTATAGAATTTATAACTAAAATGTTACATGTGTGCTCTTCTACATGGGTGCTGCAGTATTGCCACTTTTTGCCTTGAGGTGCTTTGCTCACACTGGTCTTTTGATTCCATGAGGTACAGGGGCCTGTGATCTCAGCACAGAGGAGCTCTCCCTAAATACCTATCGAATGGATAAGGCCAGGCTTCTATACCACTCTGTGTATCTTCAAAGTCACTTTGGCTCTGCTTTTCCTCAAAGTGACTCCGTCTGATTTGGTGGCTGGTGCGCCTGCATCACAGGTTGGGTTTAGCTGTGAGGCCCCATTCAGCTCACTCACTGTACAAGGAAAAAGAAAATGTGCCTTTCTGCCTGTGGTAATTTCTGGGCTTTTGAGAAGGAACCATGGCTCCACCATCATCAGGCTAGGAGTTCCTCTTCCAGGGTTGAGACACGAATGTTTGTTTGGAAAATTAATGAGCTGAATGAGACTGGAATCCCAGATAGTACATTAAAAACATCATCATCATCGTCATCCCTTTCCTTGAATAGCAGGGATGCCAGATTGAGCCCAGATCAAAATGCAGATGTATCTGAGCGCACTGCGAGGGGACCTCCAGGAAACAAAGGATGAAAATTGTGAGTCAAAGTTCAGCCCGGTTCCATGAACTTAAATCAGCTCCCTGACTTTCTCTTTCGAATACCCGGGCAGTGTTTTCCATCCTCGTAGCCTCTGGGAGATGAGTGTACTGTAAGATGTTAACAGCTGCTCTACTCAGAAAGCACCCTCTGATGAAATAGCTCTGGTGATGCAGCTTTTTTCCCCTGCAGGACTTCTCAGGACCTTGACTATGATAATCAGACGAAGAAAAATATTTTTTAAATCTTAGTACCAGTGGAAAAAAAGCATAACTGTGTACCATATATACTTATATATTTTTTAACTAAAAAATATTAAGTATGTATGGAGCGCCTGCCATGTGCAGGATACCATGCTTTTGGCAGAAGCCAGCGGTGTGGCCAAACCAAAAATCTTCAGACTGAAAGTTAGGACGCTGAGCTTGATTCCCAGCTATTCCACTGAAGCAGCAATAGGCAAGGGGATGGGGTGGATATCTTTACATGATGGTTGATGGTCCACAAAATGTAATGGAAATTTACCATCTGTAAGACTAAAATTTAAGTTAAGCATCAAATAACTTTTTTTTTTTTTAATTAAAGATCTTAGGAGAGTTTTGTAAATAACACTGATTCCATCATGGCAACACGAGTTTGTGATTACTTAATAAATGCAATGTTCTCATTACCCAACATCTATATGTGTGTGTGTGTGTGTGTGTGTGTGTGTGTACACACACACACACAACCATGTGGGGGACACCTGATGATCTCCAGATGACATCTAAGGACCTCCTCCAGCTCTAAAATCTCCTAAGTCCCTGATAATAAGGAGAATGATAAAATGTATTTTATATGCAATTTTAGTATTTTATATACAGTTTTTGTGGAGGTGTTTATCCTGCAAACGGAAGCTGTCTGCAGTGGTTTAGACAAGAAGAACCTGCTGGAGATCAACAGAGGATGGCCTTAAATAGACTGTTTTTCTCCCTGGCTGCCCTGGTACAGACCACCTGTCCTTCCGGTATGGAGGGAACACACCGATCTGGTCTGCACCCCTTCCTCTTTCTATAACAATCTGGTTTAGTCCGGGATCTTACCCCGCCCTCCACCAGAGTGACCACATGCCCAGGCCTGGAAATTCAGATGCACACGCGCCCTGCCTCAGTGATGGGCTCAGAGACGGCGCAAAGCCTGGCTTTTCAGAGGCCTCCCTTTAACGTTCGCCCGGAAATGTGGGGAAAGACACTTTATTTCTTTGAGATCGTCAGCTCCATTGCCAATAGCTGCCATCAGTGTCGACTGAGATTGGGAGCAACCAATGGAGGCATGAAACAATGCATCTGAGAGCAATTTGTCATCTCTCCTGGGCTGCAGGGGGGCTGGCGATAACCTCGCCTTCTCAGTGCTGGCTCTGAGCAGACTGTACCAAACCGGCCGCTTCTGCACGAGCACGGCTCCACCTCTAGGGAAAGGCTTTAGTTCCTTACTTGGAATCAAGATCTTAGGATAAAACTTACACAGGATTTAGCACCAGTAATTTAAAAAATATATATGTGTATGCATTTCAACATACACATATATCCATTTGTACATAAACACCAAATATATAGTATACATATATGTACAAGTACATGTGTAGATGTCTACACGTATAATACCTACAAATATATTTTAAAAAGTAAAACCTTTCCAAAAATGCTCCTCAGCCACCAGTAGTTACGTCAAGATTGTGTATGGGTGTGCCTTTTTAATGATATCCATAGCCATTTTAATTACTTTATCAGAGATATAGGCTAGAACCAGAAAGTAATTAATTAACCAAACCTAATAACTGAAAGAGATGTCACAAAATCTGTGACACTGATTTAAAGACCCTGCACTTCCTTCATGGGACAGAAATTCCTGGCCTGCCCTCCCCAAACTGAAGCAGGGCTGCTTGTTCCCAACAAGCCATTCCCTCCTCCTTCCAGGCAGCAAAAGCTCCCTCAGTTTGGGTGTTGTCCTCCCCCTGTGAATCAGGGTGGACTCCTGCTTCAGAAATCTTCACTCGTGCTGGACGCAGGGGTAAGGACCTGGGTTCTGGTGGCAACCCCTGAGCCACTAGAATAAACATTCCTGTAGCCACCTTACTTTGTAACTTCTCATTATGTGAAATAATACATTTTCCTTATTGTTTAAAGCAATGCAGTTGGAGTTTTGTCATATTTGCAGCCAAATAATTATGTAGAGCCTAATACAAAGCCTACTCACTGTTATTTGTTGGACAGTATTAAAAAGTTTGGCTACCTACTTTCCAGATCTTAAACATATTCCAGTAGTAGATTAGGAGGAAGTAGGGTGCTTCAGACCTACACAGTCCCAAGAACACAAAGTGGCAGCCGATGGCCTGAGAGCAAGGCCATAGACTATAACAAATAAAATAAAAAACAGAAACAAGAAGTTCAAAATACAAAACTCAGGGTCATCTAGTATTAGAGCAGAAAATGTCACACACTCAGCCCACAAAGGCATTATCGTATCAAAGAACTGACCAATATAGAAATAAGTAGTATAGAGAAATTTTCAACTAAACTAATAATTTTTTAAAGTTTCTGTGCTCAAGGGTTGAACCAAAACTACCTGGAAAAAAAAAAAAAAAAAAGCGCTGTTAGAACCACTCATTCACTGAGAACATCACACATCTTGGATTTTACTCTGTGCCTGTGCCAGATGCGTTGTTCCGAGCCGCCTGGAACTGAGACAATTTCTGCTCCTGAACCACATTATGAAAAGTGATTGGGTCCCAAGGACACTCACAAAAGCCCATTTGATTCCAAATGGGTCTGAAGACTGTTGGAAACTATGGCAGGATTAGGACTACGGGCATCGTCTACCCAGTGGAATTGACAGCGCTGTTGCAGAGGTCAGACCCAGGTCTTCTGGCTCAGAATAAGGAGGCACGTCCTGAAGCCGTGCAGCAGGGCACACGCTGGCCCATAAGCTGCCTGCCCGTCTCTGGATGGTGCAACTTGGGGCCGCCTGACAGGCTGTGCTGGAGAACAGGCCACCATATGGGGTGGGGGGCCGGAAGAGATGACCTTCAAAGTCTCCTCCAATTCTGTTTGCAATTTTCTCATCCCCTCTGGGTCCTTACAGGTCAAAAGATGCTCTGAATGGTGACTGTTCTGTCCCCGTAATCTCCACGTTCATCACAGAGCTCTGTCTGTGAGGCATCTGATGGCAGGCACAGCCCGATAGCAGGAGCGGTCCCTCCTTGCTGGCGTCACTGCTGGCACCAGGCTGTCGCTGCCCATCCTGCTGCTGCCTGAAATCCCCAAGCAAAGACTCAAGGATGCCAAGGACAGCAGGACTGGTGGGGTAATGAGATGCATATGCAGTTGCTAGCTACTCTGGCATAGTCCTGGATGTTGACTCTGATATATTACCTTCTCCAAAACCTGGGTCAGCTTTGCCTTCCTTCACGAAGACTGCTCTGAGTCTTCTGGTTGAAATTAGTGAATGCGTCCTCAGAGCACTGCAGCAGGTCTAACACCTCCTTCACAGTGGCTCTCCCATTCTGCACCTAAATATAGTTATTTGTGCGGACATCTTATCTCCCCTATAAGATCCTAAGAGGCAAGATCCAGGGGAGTTTTGGTAAAGCAGAATTAGCTCTTTCCGTCTGGGAGCTGACAATTTGTTTGAAGCAATTGGGCAAGTGCTCCAAGGATGGGTTTGCGAGGTGGCAGCTTTCACTCAACGTTGAAATGCAGCGAGCGTGTAGAGCGTGTCTGCTGCGTGTCTGCTGCGTGTCTGCTGTGCGTCGGACGTGGAGTTGGATTCTTGGGGAGGGAGTGAGGTGAACAAGAGTTAGTTAGACAAAGCCTTTACCCTCCAGAATTCACTGGCTGATAAGGGAGGGTGTCACCTCCTCTGATCCTCGACATTAATTCAGAGGTGGAACTTGGAGTCAGGACGTGTCTAGTCACCCAAAAAAGGTGTAACTCTGTAACTGATCATCTGGGGAAAGAGTGGCAAATTCCTGTTTCATGCCACTTGACTTTGGAAGTTCAGACATAGGAAGGTATGATGGCTGTATCCGAAAGAGATAGGGTAGGGACAGGCCACATGAGATACACTATTCCTGTCCATGGAGGGGTTGGAGAGAGGAGGCTGGCACTGGAGTTGAGGATAGAAAGTACAAGGAAAAGCAGGCAGCGTGCCATATCTTATAGAGGACACGAACCCAGAGCGCGGAGCCAGCGTGCCTGGGTCTGAGTCCCAGCTTGGCCATTTACGAGCTGTGTGAGCTCGGGCAGTTGCTTAACCTCTCTGTGTCTCAGTTTCCTCATTTGTAAAACGAGAATAATGACAATACCTTTCTCATACAGTTGTGCTGAGGATTTGAAGAGTTTAATGAGCTAAAGGGCTCAGAACAGTGTCAAGAGTGTGAGTTGTCGTTACAGTTGTTACTGTGCTGTCGTCTGGACTGAGGGTAGGTCAGGACGCGGGCCGCTAAGTCAGTCCCTTCCCTGTTGAGGCACGAAGCCAACCTCAGCCACCATGACCACCACTTCCCAGAGAATGTTGACTAAGAGCCTGGGGAGTAAATGAATTTCCAGGTCCCTCCCGTCCCAGCAGAGAGGTGTTCCAGACATTTGAGTGTAATAATCCTGACTGAGCAGGAAATGCAGAGCTTCTTCTCCTCCTGGACACTGTGTCAGTTCAGGACATCAACATGAGCCCAGCGACCCAAAGGAGGCTTCGACAGTGACACTGCTCCCTCCCCAAACATCTCCAGAATTCAGCCGTTCTTCTACCACTTCATTGTCCGTTCCGGCCCTCATCTTCCCACCTGAGCCCCCATATCAGCTGCTGATGGCTTTTAGTCTCCTTTTCTCTGATAATTCCACGATCCTTACAAACCCCAGACTGTAACTGTGCTTAACTATGTCTGGTGGGAAAATACAGATGAAAACAAAAATACGTACGGCTGTCCCACCATCAGGATTATGGTTAAAACTGACCTAGAGGGGTGGGATGGGGAGGGTAGGAGCGGGTCCCACGAGGGACGAGATGTAGGGATACATAGAGCTGATTCCATTTGTTGTGCAGTGGAAACTAACACAACATTGTAAAGCAATTATAATCTAATAAGGATAAAAACAACCAAACTCATAGAAAAGGAGATCTGATTTATGGTTACCAGGGGCAGGGGGGAGGGGGAGGGAAAATTGGACGAAGGTGGTCAAAAGGTACAAACTTCCAGTTATAAGAAAAATAAGTACTAGGGATGTAACGTATGTACAACATGATTAATATAATTAAAACTGCTGTTACGTTATACGTGAAGGTTAATAGAGTAAATCTTAAATCTTGAGTTCTCATTACAAGGAACAAATGTGTTTTCTATTTCTTTGATTTTGTATCTATATGAAGCGATAGACGTTCACGAAACCTATTGTGATGATCATTTCATCACGTGTGTAAGTCCAGTCATTACGTTGTATACCTTGAATTTATACAGTGCTGTATGTCGATTATATCTCAAGAGGAAAAATTGAAGTCTGATAACATCAGGCACTTTTCACGGGTCTGGGAGAGAGATTCTTACACACTCCTGGTGGGAAGAGGGTCATTTTGGAGGGTAGCTAGACAGTGTGGACTGAAATTTAAGATACACAGTCCTCTGACCCAGCAGCCTCAGGGCTCCAAGCCTACCCAGAGGAACTTTCTCCTGAGAATGAAGGAGGCACATCAAAAAGGTTCAAAAGGTTCATTGAGCCCCATTTAGAACAGAGAAAAAACCTAACTGCCCATCAACAGGGAAATGGCTACACTGTGATATATCCATGTTCCGGAACACTACACAGCACCGAAAACATAAGATACACCTAGATTTACTGACGTGGAAAGATGTTACATAATGACATGTTATGAGATGAGCTGTGTCCCCTCCTCAAGTTCATGTTGAAGTCCTAAGCCCTAGTGCCTCAGACTGTGACTATATCTGGAGATAGCGTCTTTAAAGAGGTTAATTAAGATAAAATGAGGTGGGCCCTAAGCCAATATGGCTGGTGTCCTTATAAGAAGAGGAGATTAGGATACAGACACTCACGAAGAGACCATGTGAAGACACAGAGAGGAGATGGCCATCTACAAGGCAAGGAGAGAGGCCTCGGAAGGCACCAACCCTGCAGATACCTTGATCTTGGACTCCTAGCCTCCAGAAATATGAGAAAATAGATTTCTATTATTTAAGGCACCTAATCTGTCCTAGTCTATGGGACTTTGTTACAGCAGCCCTATCAAACTAGGCTACACAATACCCGGTATTAGATATTTTCTCTGGATGTGTATAGATGTGTGTAATATATGGAAAAGAGAACGGAAGGGCCCACCCCAGTCTGATCCCTCCTTTGGGGAGGGGTTGGTATTGGGGAATAGTGATTGAAGGAGTAAAATTAAGTTTTACTTTTTATACATTTCGTACATTATTTGTACATCAGTTTTTAAAAACTCTCCTTCGTGGCTCTCCATTGAACACAGTATGCAACGTACTTCCCCACCTGCATCCGACCATCTTTGGAACATTATTCCCACTCTCACCCCTGACCCTCACACGCCTCTCTGCCACACCACACCAGAATATCCCATCCCTCCACTGCCTCCAGGCCTCTGTCTATCTTGTCTTTTCCTCCTTTTGAAGACTGAGCTGCTGATTTTCATCCTTCTGAGCCCAGCTCAAACATCACTCGCATTAGAAATTGGTTGCTAGAAGTCTTACTTGGCAGATTTTCCCAGGGCCGCCTTCTCGGTTTTTTTGTTTCTAACATCTTTATTCATTTTTGTACTCCCAGTGCCTACTCAGTGACTGTGGCCAAGTAAATGCTCAATAAATGGTTCCAAATGCATCAATGATAGAAACGTTTTCTAGCAGATTGCTTTTTCATTCAATGTATCTCAAGGTCCCACATTTCATTCTGTGTGAGTTAACAGATTCCGCAGAGACTAGGACTGTAATCAACGACATGAATGAGGTCCCAGCCTTTTACTGTTTCTATCATACAATGGGAACAACTGTATTTCTGGGCCAGCCAACCCCCATTTACTTTCAGTTCTGGTGAACTCAGCTGAGAATGTATTGCAGTTTATTTTATTCAAGTTCTGTGCCCATAAAGGTCTTCAATTACTTAACCCACAATAGGCCCAAACCCAAAACGCCTCTGGACCTCTAACTGGGAGGCTCTGCTAACCCAGGCCTTACCTCTTCATCGGCTTGGGTGAGCACTCTCTCTCCAGATTGGAGGATGTGTGTTTCACGTGCATTGCATTATAGGAGGTGTGAGTGTAGTCATTTTCATCGCTGTAGTCAGGACCCAGTAACGTCCGGGCCCAGGTTCCCATGTCATAAGGAGGAAGGGTTCCTCCAAATTCAGACGGCAAAAATTCAGGGTGTATTAGCTGGTGGAGGCTGTTTAAGTTGTTTCCATGCAGGAAAATCTGGAAAGAAAAAATAATTAGCAAGGAAAACATCCAAAACTTATGACCAAACATTTAATCTAATACACAACCTAGCAATGACAAAGTGGACGCGCTGCTGGTGATCACGGGGTTTAAAGAGGCGTTCAATTTTGTGTCTGTAGCTTAATCTGCATAAAGTGTTAATTTATTGCTCAGAAAAGGGCCTGAATTAATAGTCCTTAAAAGTGAAGTTCATGAACAAATTGGGTATTACTTGGCCATGGCCCAAATTTACACGTACGACGTCATCTCTTAATTATCCCTGCTGATGAAAAGAGTAGGGATGCAGCCCATCCGAAACCATCGAGTCATGCTTCACACACAGCTCCACATTGCTGTGTTCTCCCCCGGAGTACCCTCTGAACCCTCCTCAACCCTCTCCATCCTTCCCAAGCCTACACCCAGTGGCAACTTCTTTCTCAGTCTGTCCCCGTGGCACCTGCCCACTCTGGTTCTCCCCTCTTCCCCAAATTAACTCTTCATTGTGTGATGACTTCTAGTTTTTTCTGATTTGTTCATTTATGTCTTGCTTCCCCATAGCAAGAAAAGAATGCTCAGGAAAAGGGACAGTGTCGTCTTTCTCTTTTAATACTTTCTCTTTTAATACTCCCCTAGCTCGTCTTTCTCTTTTAATACTCCCCTAGCTCCCAGGGTGGTGTGGGCACAAGGAAAAAGCTCAGTGAATTCTTAGTCAGTGGAACTGAAAACTGGGACCTGAGAATTTACCGTGAGATATTTTTGCAATGATTTTCTGTTTTTGTCTGGATTTGCCAATACCTTCAACAAACAAGTTTGCATCTTCTAAGCATATGATAGATGGTGATGGAAATTAGTCAAGCAGGGGAGAAAACACCCCCAAATAACAACATTTTCAAACAAATCTATAAAGTGGATAAGCCAGAAGTTGATAATTACCATTGCCTGCGATTTAGGAATTGACTCCTGAAAGTTTATCTAAAGTGCATCTGTATAAAGACATTGGTTCCCACACTTCTTCAAGTTGCAGGCTTAATGCGCATAAACTGTACTCAAGTATAGGGCCATCAGTTACACACACACACACACACAATTAACCATGATGAAGTGTAAATGTGATTTTTAAAATACATAGAGTATAATATACCATATAAGTATTATGTTATGCTATATACTACAGGCATCCCTTGTTTATTGTGCTTTATTGCACTTCACGGATATCATGCTTTTTATACATCGAAGGTTTGTGGCAGCCCTACATCAAGCACATGGCATCAAGTCCATTGGTGCCATTTTTCTAACAGCGTTTGCTCTCCTCGTGTCTCTGGGTCACATTTTGATAATTCTCTCAATATTTCAAACTTTTTCATTATTATTATATTTGTCATGGTGATCTGTGATCAGTGATCCTCGATGTAACTATCACACTTTTTTTGTTGTTTTGTATTTTTAATTAAGGTATGAACTTTTTTAAATAAAAATTTTACTTTTAAAATTTAATAATTATTAACATTTATAACATATTTACGTTGTTTTGGACAATTGTGCATTAATAGCATTTTTATGATTACCCAACTTAAAAGAAAAATTTTTGATACTTAAAGCATTAGGGTCATGGGTAATCAAAGAGTAATTTAAATTTATATACATATTTTTGTTGCAAAGAAATGTAACAGGGTGACCGATAAAATGCTTTCCAGTATAAAAAAAATGTTATATGAGGCTGTGATTCGGTGGGGGAAGTATAATGGAAACACAAGTTCAAGGAGAACAAAAAGAACATGTAAAGTTTCTGACTGTTAATGAGGAATTTGTTTAATAATTTTTTTAACATCTTTATTGGAGTATAATTGCTTTACAATGGTGTGTTAGTTTCTGCTTTATAACAAAGTGAATCAGTTATACATATACCTATATCCCCATATCTCCTCCCTCTTGCGTCTCCCTCCCACCCTCCCTATCCCACCCCTCTAGGTGGTCACAAAGCACCGAGCTGATCTCCCTGTGCTATGCGTCTGCTTCCCACTAGCTATTTTACGTTTGGTAGTGTATATATGTCCATGCCACTCTCTCACTTCGTCCCAGCTTACCCTTCGCCCTCCCCGTGTCCTCAAGTCCATTCTCTATGTCTGCGTCTTTATTCCTGTCCTGCCCCTAGGTCCTTCAGAACCTTTTTTTTTCTAGATTCTATATATATGTGTTAGCATACGGTATTTGTTTTTCTCTTTCTGACTTACTTCACTCTGAATGACAGACTCTAGGTCCATCCACCTCACTACAAATAACTCAATTTCGTTTCTTTTTATGGCTGAGTAATATTCCATTGTATATATGTGTCACATCTTCTTTATCCATTCATCTGTCGATGGACACTTAGGTTGCTTCCATGACCTGGCTATTGTAAATAGAGCTGCAGTGAACATTGTGATACATGACTCTTTTTGAATTATGGTTTTCTCAGAGTATATGCCCAGTAGTGGGATTGCTGGGTCGTATGGTAGTTCTATTTTTAGTTTTTTAAGAACCTCCATACTGTTCTCCATAGTGGCTGTATCAATTTACATTCCCACCAATGGTGCAAGAGGTAAGGTATGAGCATTTTTTTAGACATAATTCTACTGCACACTTAATAGACTACTTTATCACAATACTCGCCTTTTTGCGCTGGTCTAGAACCAAACCCGCGATATCTCCGAGGTGTGCCTGTTTATTATAATGTACTATATAAGTATATAATAAATACTTGCTACTTTGTTCTGTTGTACTGATTTTAACTTGTGATGTAATGACATCATTTAAAGAGGAAGGGATCAAGAAGCTAAGTGTTAAAATTCTTCACAAGAATACTGTAGCACTTCAGAAAACAATGTACATTTTCTGACACTGGATTGTTGGCTATGACTGAATTTTAACAAGAATTTTTTTGAAGAAATTCACATATTCTGGCTTTTGCAAAATGTCTCACTGGAGGAATTGTAGTATTTGAAGCATGGAAAAGCTGGAGCAAAATATTGGCCCTGGTACCCACCCACGCAACACTTCCAGTTCTTAGAGGAAAAGGAGCACTGTTGAAACTGGCCCTCTCTCCGGGGGTCCTGTGGGGTGGAGGAATTCAGCAGGTAGGAGGTGGAATCCCCACCTGTCAGATTCTGTTCTGCACCCAGAGCTCCAGAAACCCCCTTCAATGGCACAGCACAAATGTCGATCGCTTTGTGGGAGGAATTCCCACTGGATCCTTCTTAAGTAGAAAATGAAGCCAGTGGGAAGCATGAAGCCACACTGGGAACAGTCTAGGGCACTTCTCTGCCCGTATCACTGTCGTGAACCCCAGACAGATTGCAGAATGTTCCAGAATGTCTCTGCCTCTTGGGGCTGGTGTATTCTAGTTCCCAGTTCCACACTCATTTGGGGACAGCGGAATTACCCCGTATCCCATACCCTACTGCCATGTTTCCTAAGGATCTGGAAGCATCTGAGGTCTAGGAGTTAGGAAACCTGCAGAGTGTGTAGGGGAGGGTGTCCCTCACATCGTCATTCCCCCGCTGAATACTGAGAGCTCTTCCCCAGCACGGGGTCCCTGGGGCATAGAGGCCTATGTAAGGCGCTGTAAGACTGACACTGGTTCCTTTAAGAGGTGATGTCCCTGAGCCAGGTGATAGCTGAAATCCGAAAGCTTACAAGAAAAGAGAGCTAAATGGGAAAGAGAAATTAGTGTCATGGAGTCTCTACTACGTGAATGGCTTTATGCTATCTGTCTCATTAAATTACTCCAACCACTCTGTGATGTGGGTGTTAGTTTTTCCATTTTACAAATGAAGAAACTGAGATTCCGAGTGGTTAAAGAATGTTCGGTTTCTCAGCTAATCAGAATGCCATGAAAAAATACCCAGCTCTGGTGGAAGAGGCTGGCTTCCCAAATGTCATCAGCTGATGCAATCAAGATTTTAAAAGCCTTCTTCCTACGAGCTCTATTATTTCCAAAGAAGAATGCTTTCCCAATCTCAAAGGTGACGGAGCTGGCAGCTATGACCCAAGAGCCATGGGGAAAAATACAAATCATCAGTATTCTTCATAGCAATAATATATTCACAGGACAAAATGCTAGCTCTTAAAATATTCCATGAACAGGAAGCTGCTTGACTCCATATTTCCCACAAGCATTTACAGTAAAAGGGGCATCTGGTATTTGCATGCCTTCCATGTTTCCTTTGGTTTGTCACCCGGACTGTAAAATAACTCAGTTACTCAATTACTGATTAAATCCAGGCCATTTGCAAACTCCAGCTGAGGCTCAAATGCTCAGGGACTACAGAAAAGCAGGAAAAAACACAATGAAAAATACAGAGAGAGGGAGAGAGAGAGAGGGAGAGAACAGGCTTCGTAACTGTGCCTCTGAATCCCCCCTTTGGGTTTTTGTTTTCATTACCCGTTTCCTGGTCTTGTCTTTAAGGAATGGCTTGATGAGCGTATACAGGGCATGAATGTACCAGGGCTGGTTGACAAAATGGACTCCTCCGAAGCGGGCAGGAAAGCTGTCCTGGGTGGAAAGAAAGAAACGCACACCAATGAGCGCACATCACAGGTTAGAGGGGAGCAGCCTGCTTCTCTCAGACTGAAGCACCAGCGAGCGGAGGGAGAGACAGGAAACACACTTGCTTCCCAGCTGTTAAGGTCTTCTCTGTTCCCCTTGCCTCCCTCTTCCCCCGAGGCTCCACAACTGAGAAATCATACATCAGGCCTGTCTTTTCCAAGTCACAATTATATGACCTCCGACGTGACACCAGAGCGTTTGCAGCCCAGATAGTGAAGGAGTTGGGATTCTTCGTAGTGTCAGGGCACCAAGGCTTCAGTTCCCATGAGCCCTACAAGATGGCTGTCTTTACCCTTTACTCTCATTCTCTGCTCTCCAGCTCCAGCCCTCTCCACTGGGTGATCATGACAATAACTCAACTTTCTGGGTTATTGAAGCTGTGTAGGGAGGGGTTGTAAAAGGATTTCAAAGGCTCTTCAGAGATGGGGCTCTCTGAAATCCTCCAAAGTCTGACGGCATCCAGCATCTGTGGCTGCTTTTCACAGATTTCAGAACTGGCTCCTTACTTCAACCTGGGATCCACACAGTAGGTCCCAGGGACAGACATTTGCTCATTGATGGGCTAGTTGATTCCCCTAATTGAGGTCCTCCTTTTCTGTGATGAACGCATTTTGTAAATATCAGGAAATAAGAGCATTTAAAAACATGCTTTCAATTTTAGAACCCAGCTCAGGGCATAAGCTTACACTTTAGAAGCCAAGAAGCTGCTTTGCATGCTAATTAGATCCACAGAGCGAGGGACCTTGACCATAAAACCTGAGCTAGTCCCACAGCACCAGGTCCTGAGTTCCTGATATAGAGCTTCCAAAGATTGCATTCGTGTGGTTAATGGCATTCAAAAAGAAGGAACATCTAATGCAATTCGAATTGCCAAGTGCGCTGGCAATCAATTTCATTGCAACAAACATCTTTGTAGAATGTTAGCAAGATGGGATGAAAGCAGAAGGAGCCTCGGCCACTAGCTGCTCCTTGCGGTGTATGAAATGCCCTGCCTGGGTCTTTTTTACTCACAAAGAATGAGGGTTATTAACTTTTTTCAGAACCCTTTGAGTCTATAGGCTCCATGGGCACCTTCTACATTGAGACCTAGTTTCCAATGTAAGTACATGGACCTGTGCTTAAAGGTCAACCTTTAAAAAGTTTAACAATAATTTTGCCTCTATCTAGACATTTTACAGAGTACAAAGGAATTAAATATTTTGAAGGGTAAACTAGACAATTTCAGTAAAAGGTCTTTGTTTGGAGGGGTATGTATTTTTTCTTTTGTTTATTCTATTTTTTAAAAAACTTAATGAATCCACCAAGTAAGGGTGGAGAGACCGTTTATACCAATTTGCACATTTGTTATAATCTCTCACTATTCCAAATGTAAATTTAGAAAAGTAGAAGTTCTTAATAAGGTTCTCTTTTCTCTTTCAGGTACAGTTTGGGATCTAAAAATTCTTTGGTTTCTTAAAAAGCAAGACCTTTCCCAGAAGGTTTTCCTTTGCAATGAGCACTAAGCAATAGCCTGTCTTTTAGGGCCTTTTGAACTTGTTATCCAGAACTAAAAATAACTATAATTCATTGTCTTACATGCTAAACAGGGGTTCTGGGTCTGTAGAAGGAGAAAAAGAGCAAAGAGTTTATCTGTAAACCAGGGCTTTACTATCCTTTTCTTTTTCTTTTTTTTTTACATCTTTATTGGAGTATAATTGCTTTACGATGGTGTGTTAGTTTCTGCTTTATAACAAAGTGAATCAGTTATACATACACATATGTTCCCATATCTCTTGCGTCTCCCTCCCACCCTCCCTATCCCACCCCTCCAGGCGGTCACAAAGCACCGAGCTGATCTCCCTGTGCTATGCAGCTGCTTCCCACTAGCTATCTACCTTACGTTTGGTAGTGTATATATATCCATGCCTCTCTCTCGCTTTGTCACAGCTTACCCTTCCCGCTCCCCATATCCTCAAGTCCATTCTCTAGTAGGTCTGTGTCTTTATTCCCATCTTACCCTTAGTTTCTTCATGACATTTTTTTTTCTTAAATTCCATATATATGTGTTAGCATATGGTATTTGTCTTTCTCTTTCTGACTTACTTCACTCTGTATGACAGACTCTAGGTCTATCCACCTCATTACAAGTAGCTCAATTTCATTTCTCTTTATGGCTGAGCAATATTCCATTGTATATATGTGCCACATCTTCTTTATCCATTCATCCGATGATGGACACTTAGGTTGCTTCCATGTCCTGGCTATTGTAAATAGAGCTGCAATGAACATTTTTCAATAGGACCAATAAGAGGGTTTTTATTTCTATTGAGAGTCTATTATATAATATATTTCTAGGTTGGTCAAGTGGAAGAAAACTCTGTAAATACTACTGCAAAGGCACTAGGTAAAATCTCAAAGAAAACATTAACCTTTACAAAATATCTAGAGACTCCTAATTTTTGTCTGTGGAATCTCAGTCCTCAAAGACAGCAGCACCGTCTTCGATTTGTGTCAGAAGAGATTGAAAGAAGACAGGGCTGAGACCCATCAGTTGTCTGTGGGTTGGCCCTGGCTTGGAGTGTGCCACCTTGAGGGCATATGGGATCTTACTGATCTCATTCAGGTTGGAAAACGAATATGTGCAGATAAACACATGTAACAAGGCTCTCCTGTGTAATAAGGGCAATGTGCAAATGGTATGGTTATCCTCGAATGAGCCTGACTGCATTATTAATTAGTGTGTGTGTGTGTGTGTGTGTGTGTGTGTGTGTGTGTGTGTGTGTGTGTATTGTGCAAAGGGAAGGATGAGGGAAGGGAAAATTAGAAAACAGAGGGCCCTTTTAAGCAATGCCCATCATTCTTAGTCGTTTTGCCTGATCTCATTAGCAAACCACAGATAAATGGGAAGTTGTCTGTCACACAAATGTCTCCCAGGACCCCAAAGGAGTCCATCACCCTCACGAAGGTGCATTTCTTAGGGGCTGGAGCGGACCTATCTCAATAGGGTAAACCTTGATTCCATGACAATGTGACATTTTGTTTTTCAGAGTTCTTGGTGACTAAAGAGTATGCTCCAAAAACATACCCCAGGTTCAAGAACGTGGCATTAATTTCTGTGTATTTCATGCATTTATCAATAAAGATATAATACAATTTTGAATTATAAACATATTCAAATCATTAAAATTATCTTTTCCCTAGTTTATTTTAAATTAATTTATTTCCTTATTACAAAAAATATACCCATTCTAGAAGAGTACAAAATTGATTAAAAAAATTATTTGAAAAATTAGAACATACAAAAAGATAAGAAAGAAGAAAAGAAAAAACACCTACCATCCTACTGCGAAAGACTGTTACTTACTATGTTCTATGATTCAGGACAGGCTACGTTATGTTATAGTAACGCACAACCCCAGCTTTTTATCATTTAAAACTGGAAAGATTTCCTTCTCGTTCACACAGAACGTCCTTGCAGGGTTGGCAGGAGCCGGGCTTGACTTGTTCTCGGCCAGGGATGTAGCCTCCCCGTCTGGAACAGGGCAGCCACAGCTGAGGGAAACAGCGTGGGGAATCGCACCTTAGCTCTTAACGTTGGCTGCCAGAAGGGACATGCTTCACCTGTCACATTTTACAGGCCAAGCACGTGGCTGACGTCTAGGGTGTCAGGAAGTACAATTCTACCATGTGGCTGGTAAAGAAAAGACCAGAAGTGCTGGTGAACAGCACTAATGATTACCCAAGCTCTCCTTTCCTTCTTCCCTTCCCTTCATTTCCGGTATTCCCTCCTTTTCTTCCTTCTTTGCTTTCTAAATGGGATCATGTTTTTACATTGGACAACTGATGGCCTGCTTGGTACTCGTGGAATAATAGCAAATAATCAGTGTCAAATAATACAAGGTAGAGTTTACAGAGGAGAGGGGAAGACAGAAAATTGCCTTTGTGTAATGACTGGTTTACTGTCTTTAATTCCTCACTGAACAATCAGTTCAGACCTTGCAACTCTTTTTTTTTTTTTTTTTCGGTACGCGGGCCTCTCACTGTTGTGGCCTCTCCCGTTGCGGAGCACAGGCTCCGGACGCGCAGGCTCAGCGGCCATGGCTCACGGGCCCAGCCGCTCCGCGGCATGTGGGATCTTCCTGGACTGGGGCACGAACCCACGTCCCCTGCATTGGCAGGCGGACTCTCAACCACTGCGCCACCAGGGAAGCCCCAGACCTTGCACCTCTTCAATTCAGCACATACTTATGAGTGTCGACTACAGGACAAACACTGGATTATATTCTTTGAAGCACTTGGCAGAAATGGCCATCGCCACGGCCTTCTGGTACTTTGACTCCTTCTCCCTCCTCTACCTGAGCTCTACTCATGCCCTCGGCTGCTGAGGTCAGGTTTGTGTCCCTTGGTGTCCTTTTTTTAAACTTACAGTCATGCTTCTCTAATATTTTTCTTTGGAATAGTGGTGACACAAGAGGTAGCTTGGAGTGCTAACATCACTATAATCAATCCTTCCTCTAACCCCCAAGTCACACAAATACATGTTCACACTAGATAATCTAGCAAGCATATCTTCCAAACTAACTAATATTCTAACTCCACATTCAAAGAGTGCTACCTCTAAATCCCTCCTAAATGGAATACTGGCTCAATGATTGACCAGGAAATCTGAAGCTAGGATCCCCTCTTTGCTCTCTGAATATTCAGAGAAGGCTATTCTCATCCATCTGCCTTATTTTCCTACACCAGATAAAAATCAGAGCGTTCAAGGCTTATTAAAATAAGGATCTGATACCCGAGAGTGTAGGAAGTAGGGAGGAGATATGGGGGTATATGTATATGTATAGCTGATTCACTTTGTTATA
Source organism: Phocoena sinus (assembly GCF_008692025.1). Lineage (NCBI taxonomy): Eukaryota > Metazoa > Chordata > Mammalia > Artiodactyla > Phocoenidae > Phocoena > Phocoena sinus. Next base: position 8,339,499 of record NC_045779.1, on the reverse strand, counting down.
AAGCAGAAACTTAACACACCATTGTAAAGCAATTATACTCCAATAAAGATGTTTGGAAAAAAATGAATGAAGGAGGAGCCAGTGACCAAGAGAGTGGTGGGGTAATAAGAAATAGGTCTGAACATGCGGGGGAAAAATTTTTTTTAAGAAATTGGGAAAGCCAGTTGAGTGGGATAAATCAACTAGGAAAGAGAAGGAGATAGAGGAGGTTCTACTGTACATTCTATTGTTCAGAAATGTAACTGTGGAATGAGTATTGGAGATGGGACTTTATTGTGGAAAATAAGAGGGTGAACCAGAGTCACAGCATCATGGATGTGGCATGACACTTTCAGAGCCGTGCAAGGTACCTGGGCTTAGGACTGAGGTTAATTAAAGAATCAAGATCAGCTCCCTAGAAGGAATTCCCAGGGAGAGGATAACTGTTAACGCCCTGCGAGGCTGATAAATGGGTAACAAGAGAGAGCCTTGTGGTGATGAAGGTGTTCTGTAACTTGACTCCACTGATGTCAATATTCTGGTCGTGCTATGGCTCTGTAGTTTTGCAAGATGCTACCAGTGGAGGAAGCTGAATAAAGGTTGTACGGAATCGCTCTGTATTTTCTCCTACAACTACGTGTGAGTCTACAGTTATCTCAAAATAAAATCAAAGAATATGATTACTGTGAATATTTCAAAACTCCCCAGTAGGAGTAGCCATTTTTTTAAGTATAGTAGAAGCTTTTCCAAGGCTAATCTTTTCTGCCTTATGTGAAGTGTTAAACAAAGAATGCCAAGGTAAATGGTAAGGCACAAGATACACTGCAGGACATTCTCAGGGGCTCTTCTCTCTTTTCTTTGGGAGTCTGGAGCAGCATTAAGTGATTCGTGCAGTCCATTAGAAAAATCGTTCATTTTTAAATGGGCACTACATTTGCACTTCACTTTCACACTGGCACTATTCAAGCATCACTCAGCTGCCTTTTCTTGTGTTTGATCAAGATTTAGGAGCAACACGGTAGAGCCAAAACTATTTCCTCTCTCTTTCCTTGACAATCAGTTACAGATGTTACTGGTGGCAGTTGGCCGAGTTTCCTGCTGGAAAATAAAGCACTTACTAGCGATATTTGCTAAGTTTCTAATGCCTGCAGGCAAACATACTTCCAACAGGGTTCAAGACACACCTGACCTCAAAATCACATTGCCTGGCAAGGCTTGGGGAGCTCTGCTCAGTCTGGCTGTCTCTAACTCCCATCCTTCCTCTCTTCTTCTACTGCACTTATGTGGAAACCAGAACAGGACCACTCAAATTCACAGATACTATGCCCTCTGCCCATCTATTAAGATTCCTCTGAAAACCAAAGGCAAAGAAGGAAAGAGGGAGAGGATGAGGACATGAGCTGCTTCTTCCCTGTGGTGACTCTGAGTGTCTTTCAGGACCTTGGCTGAAGGCCCCCATTCCTTCACCGAACTGCACGTATGTAGGTCTGAAGGCAACACGAGGACACAAGCATGAAGTTAGGATTTGGTTCATGTCCTACTAATGACACCCATTTCCCACATCAAAGCAGACAGATAAAAACATTTTCAGCAGCATAAGTGGGCTTCCCTGATGCAAGAGAGCCTTCTAAAAATGCTATATTTCATGGTGATGGGTTTCATTACACCATGTGGTACTCATTAGTGTGAAAGTCACATATCCACCTATTTGCAAGGAAATGGAGAGCTCATGCAGTAACAGTGACACACCAGATGCTTTACGTAGCAAGTCAGTAGCAAGCATGAGAGAGAAAAGAGCATGCATATTCGGACGCCGCTGGGAGATAGCTCCAGCTGTTTACGGGCTATGGATTTGATTTGAATATATGCTCCTAGAAAGCATCATTGATTTCTGAGAAGCTGTACCAACCCAGTGTTCTCTTGAGGGTAGGAAGGGCTTGGGCTTTTTATGCAGGTTCAGATCAGGGCATGCTAAAGGATGGATTTTTTTTTATCCGCAGATCCTAGAACTGTTATAATGCTTTGGCAATTCTCCTAAACAGAGTAAGCAAAACTGGCCTTCTGTCAAACCAGTTCAGACCAAACTCAGAATCTTCCCTGGCTACAACCTAAACAATGTTCCTTGATAATATTTTTCATAGTCCATTCTGGTCAACAGTTCACCATGCAGTTATTGAGCTCATCATATGAGTGAAATGCAGGGGTGCAGGGATACAGGACGTGCACTTCTGTGTCCAATCCGCTCATTGTCCGGTGGGAGAGACAGGGAAACTGCGATGCTTCGTTTGAGATAAAGACACAGATCAGACTTTAGCCTCTGTGGTTTATGGTAGTTTCTTAGAGCAGAGCTAATAAACAGCATAGATAACCAGAGGTGAAGGTCAGGGAAAGCTGAACATGCTGCAGAGGCCAAATAAGAAAGCCTTCTATAGAGCTATCCAAAGATTTGGTGATTAATAAATACACGTGACTATGTTGGAGAGTCTTCAAGCGTTTATTTGTCACCAGGAGACCCTACATTTTTCTTAGCCCCACTGTTTTCTAAGAATGAGCTTACAGATAATCTCTATTTAAAATTTTTTTTTAAGAAATTAAAAGGAAGGAAAGGAGGCAGGGAGGGAGGGAGGAAGGACGGAAGGGAAAGAGATCAAAAACCACCTATCTCATGGTGCGTGCCTGTCAAATTTTGGCCGAGACAACAGAAAATGTGAATGTAAACTTAAAGAGTATCTTGATTACCCTGATATCTGCCTCACACCTGGTAGGAAAGTCTATAGAGCAAGAAAACCAGCTGTTTTTTGTGTTGTTTTTTTTTTTTGCTTCCTACTTAATAGAGCGCCAAAGAGGAGAACTGCATTCTTCCTGGACTCTGGCAATCTCATTGCTGGCCAGGCAAGGTGACCAAGGAAGTGACTGTCCTAAAGGAGGTGACCGCTGTTGGGAGGAGAGAAGGGGTAGACTGCAAATCCATCCAGCCTGGTCACTCTGAGTCAGCAGAGCTGAGCTCAAGCAAAGAAAATTTAATTTGCCAGAAAAATCACTCCTGCTTCTCTAACCACAGTAACCTATAAAAGGGCTTCTAGTTGACTATGAAGTACACAATACTTCATCTTCAGGATTCCCTCAGGGGCCTTATGTGCTAAATAGATGATCGTTGCTCATTATTTAAAAGCCAATTAGTGGAGAAATCCAGATTGCTTGAATCACTGATTTGCACGGGCAATCAATGCCGGAAGATACGATGTGCTTCACCCTTTAGGCCTTACAGTCATAAAACCATGGTGTGTCTTAGAGAAAGAAGCACGGTCAAAGGAACACAGAGGTCACTGGAAGCAAACCTTCTGGCAAATGTTAAAGTTTTAACCACGAAAATATCTTTGGTCTGTAACTAAGCTTGTAACAAGTAAGTGTAGTAAGATGTTAAAGTCTTAATAGATATAATTTAAGAGAAAACATTAAAGTCAGTAAAGGTAATTTAATAGTTAAGAATTGGGCACTTAGGGCTTCCCTGGTGGTGCAGTGGTTGAGAGTCCGCCTGCCGATGCAGGGGACACGGGTTCGTGCCCCGGTCCGGGAAGATCCCATATGCTGCGGAGCGGCTGGGCCCGTGAGCCATGGCCGCTGCGCCTGCGTGTCTGGAACCTGTGCTCCGCAATGGGAGAGGCCACAGCAGTGAGAGGCCCGCGTACCACAAAAAAAAAAAAAAAAAAAAGAATTGGGCACTTAGTATCTACCAGGAATTTTTACATATGTTATATCATACCCATGACAATTTTATGTAGGTATAATACATGTGTTATAGTGTCTATAATATCCCAATTTTACAGATGAGGAAACATAATCTTACTTAGAGTAGTTAAAAACTTGCTCAAGTTCACACATCAAGTAAGAGACTGAATGAAGTTGAATCCAGACCTGTCAGTTCTTATAGTTGAAGCTCTTATCTCCTACTGTAGGTTCATATAAACTCCATATATGTCAGCAAAATTTGGATTGTCGACCATCTTCATGAGGGTTTTAAGGGTGCATATGCTCACTAATTGAGATAAAACAATAAACATTTCAAAGCATAAATCTCAAATCCAAGTTAAAATTTCTTAATCTTGCTTTAGCTGCGAGCATTTTAGATGACATTTACAAGAGGACTGTGCTCATGGTTTGAAAGTGCTGTCCTTTAAAGAGTTTCAGTTGCTATTAGGACAGAATGAACAGGTGTTCCTAATGAGCACGCTGGAAGTTTTAAAGGTCAACTTGAATTTCTCCACACTGGCCCTGCCTTATGAGGGAACACTGTACTTCTATAGCATAGGTAGAATCATTTTAACATGGCCTCATTCTGTACGAGATTTGAGTCAGCTGAAAATTTTCTTGTATTTGAGCACAATTTATTTTCCAATCACTAGATATACATCACTTCTCCATATCAAAAGCTAGGAGTGGGGCTTCCCTGGTGGCGCAGTGGTTGAGAGTCCACCTGCCAATGCAGGGGACACGGGTTCGTGCCCCGGTCCGGGAAGATCCCACATGCCGCGGAGCGGCTGGGCCCGTGAGCCATGGCTGCTGAGCCTGCGTGTCCGGAGCCTGTGCTCCGCAACGGGAGAGGCCACAACAGTGAGAAGCCCGTGTACCGCAAAAAAAAAAAAAAAAAACCTAGGAGTAACCCATCTCCAAAATAAACAGCAGGGAGGATTCTATTAAGACAAAGCCATGAAATTCACTTGTGGTACTGCCCCTGGTCCTGCAATGGAGCTCACCTGTACCCTGGTCTTCTCCCCTGTCTGGGAACCTGGCTAAACTACACTTCCCAGCCCCCATGTTACAAGATGAGGCATACGACCAAGTTGTGGAGAGCGGAACGTAGGCAGAAGTAAGACTGTAGGTAGAAGTAAGATTCACCACTTCTATACTCAAACAAAATAGATGTGAATCTCCCATGCTTTTTTTTTTCTCTCTTCCACATGGCTAGAAATGAAGAACTCTGATGCCCTAGAAGATGGGGGAGCCCCAGAATGCAAGGAGCCCCAACCTATGAGCCACTTGCTGGAGGAGAGATCTGTGCTTAGTGGAGCTGCCTACCAAGGACAGCAGGTAAGAAGTAAACGTTCATTCTCTTAGTAAAACCAAACTCAGCATAGCTTATCCAGCCCTGATGAGCTCGGCCACTACCACGATGGGTCGGGACATCTGGGCTGCCGAAATGACTTGGGAGTTATCAGCCTGTAGATGATGTTCGCATCCACGTGCTTTGTGAGTGAAGCGAGAGCAGAGATGAAATCTCAGGACTGAGCCCTCCGCTTTGCCATGTTTAAAGGCACAAATATGAGAAGAATCCAGGACAGATATCTGAAGGGTGGCCAGTCAGGCAGAAAAGAGGACGGTGTCCTGGAGGCTGAGTGAAGGGAGCATTTTCAGACTATCTCAGTATTTTCACAGTTGACGGAGCATTCCATGGTGTTGAATAAAATAATGGGCTGAATAGAATGCAGGCTGAGAGCTGTCCCTTGAGTGTGGCAATAGGGTCCTGCCTTCAAGGAACTTACCCTCTATTTGGGAGGGAGGGAGAGGTAATAAACCAAAGACAGAGGGGAAAAAAAGCTAGAAGGTGCCACGTTGGAAAATAAACAGGGACGAAGGCTCGTGAATATTGAGAAAGGGACCTGAATTTTAAAAAGTTGACCAGGCAAGGCCTCACTGAGAAAATCACCCCTGAGTAAAGACTCAAGGAGATGTGGGAAGCCAGCCATGTGGCTGCCTGGGGCTAGTATTTCAGGCAAAGGAAACAGGAGCAAAAAGCCCGTGGTGGGAGCATCCTCACCGCCTCCACAGAAAGGGGTCATTCAACTAGCATTTCCCAAAGTAGGTACTGCAAAGTATTATTCTGCAGGGTCTCCTCGTACAAAAAGAGGATTCCAAGTGAAACACCGCATTCTTGGCCTTCTCTTAGGAAGTAAAAGAACATGTTGGTCTATTTAATTAAAGCCTTTGAAAAAGTCTGGTAGCAAAAGAACCAATTGAACTTTGTTTAACCTTTTGTTTCCTATGCGTTTTACAACATAAGATCCATTTGGGGGAGGTTATCTATTAACCAAAACTAATATTCTAGAAAATCCACGAGGGAAAATATTGGACTTCCTCACCTCTCTGTGTAAGTCAGAAAACAATGTACTACTTCAGGTACTTGGATCGGTCAGACTTGAGTTGGCAGTGTGACGGTTTGAATATTGTCAGATACCATTTTAAAGAAAGCTACTATGAAAGTCATATAGTTCTAGGGAGCAAACATGTGATTTCAAGATATTACTTTATCTGCTTTTAAAGTTTGAACTGTGCTTTAGTCACTTGAAAATCTGTATTAGTCATATTTCACCCAGCTTACCCGTGTTCTTGAGAAAAAGACGCCCTGCAACTTCTTGCAGGAACAAAGAACAGAACTGACTCTCCTCCTGAGACATCCGTCTATATTTCCATCCCAATCACTTGATCTCAGGTCTGGGGAAAGAACCACGCCACCCATTAGAGTTTAAATGGTACCTACGTTCGTCTGAGGTTAGGAAAGAGCAGAATCTTGCCTTTAAACAGGACCACATTAAGCACTGATTTGGTGTCACCTTGAGAGCAGGGCACCAACGGTAGCAGAGCCTGTGGAGATGGGTGACAGGTCATTATGACCTGGGATCCCAGAGAAGAGCCAGGCTGGACCTGAACAGAGCCCAAGTCTCCTTTCACACAGGCAGAGAATATACTGCTTCTTACTGCCTAGAGAGGGTTGCTGCTTTCCTGGATGAAAAAAACAAAAAACACACCATGAACGTGGAGGGCAAATAACTGATCTTGGGGAATTTTTTTCCCTTTCTTTGAAAAATTACCTCATTACTTCTTCTTTAAGCTCATCTGTCTGCCATGTGGAATGGGGCCTAGTTTGTCTTATAACCACTTACTGCACTACCCAAAGGAAATTCTCCCTAAATCCCAACACAAGTACCCAAATGGTGCCATGAAATGTAATGTTTGATTTAAGCATCTTAGAGATCTCATGCATTCACATATTTATGATTTATAAATGCATCTGCAAAAGAGTGTTGGCAGTTATGTAGACTTTACAAGAGTTTTATGCACTTATTTATATGTTGCAGTGGCCTAAGTGCTATTTTAAGGGTACAACTTAAAAATCCCAATCAGTTGGGCTTCCCTGGTGGCGCAGTGGTTGAGAGTCCGCCTGCCGACGCAGGGGACACGGGTTCGTGCCCCGGTCCGGGAAGATCCCACGTGCCGCGGAGCGGCTGGGCCCGTGAGCCATGGCCGCTGAGCCTGCGTGTCCGGAGCCTGTGCTCCGCAGCAGGAGAGGCCACAACAGTGAGAGGACTGCGTACCAAAAAAAAAAAAAAAAAATCTCAATCAGTTCTCTAATAAATATTGACCATTATAAATATTTGAGTGATTTTTATCATGGACACAGCAGCTTACAGGGACAGTTCTTTTAACAATGATAGAAATTATCCCAGAGGGAATAACAGCTCACCAACAGGACGTGTTAGATTCTAAATTCTACTGCTTGTGCTTTTAACTCAGCTATGAGAATCTTCAGGAATTTAAGGGCCAAATGAGAGAAGATTATTCCTGATAAAATTAGATATTTTCTACCTCCATCATTATAAAATACCTTGGGGAAAATGGCTTTCCAGTTTTTTATTAGTAACACAAATTCTTATAAGCACTTTATATTTTATACCAGCAAAACCACTAATTTATTGAAAATTACATCATGAAGGTATTCCATTTCAGATTAGAGCTTCCAGAATTACCTATTATCTTCAAGAAAATTCTTTTAATGCTATCATACACACACACATATCTGCAGGATAACATCTTCAGGGATTATCTGATCGTCAGGGAGTGTCTCAGTCAGCTCCGTGGGGAAGAATGTGTCTTTTTGTATCCACACAGTATTCAGATTTGCTAGCCACATCCCCTCTGTGGACTTCGACTTAAGAAATGGGAATCCTCTACTTGCGGGAAAAGATTCTAGGGATCTTACTCAGGATACTATGTTTCCTCCTTTGTACTTAATTTTAGTTAACATTTTATCCACTAACTCTAGCTCTGTAATGGACTATTAACTCAGGATAAAAATTCTTATTTTGCTCTCTCTCCCCTTACACACACACACACACACGTACACACACACCACAGACCCCAGTGCGTAATTGGTATATGTCTACCTTTCGGCTTTTCTCTTCCGTGTTTATAATTGAGGCCTCCCAAATTTAGGATTAAATGAATTCAAATTTACAACAACAGCAAAAATTTCCAACGTCAGCCTTGTCAGCAAGCTGTGACTTATGTGGGCGTTACCTCAGGGGTGAGAGCGAATCCCCACCCCCTTCTACAAGCTGCAGATCCATCATTAAAGACTCATGCCTCTGCCATAGAGCCGATCTCCTGGTAAAATAAGGACGCCACTGTCAGGGTAACACTTCAGTTATTTTTCTCCCGTTATTGCCCGGGAGCAGATCTGGAGCTGTTTCGGATGCGAGGTTTGTGTGCATCTGTGCGCTGAGGGTGCTGATGGGGGTGGAGCGGAGGATGTGAGTGTCGGTGGCAGAGGAGAACTGTAGGGCTGAGAAGGAAGCCTGCAGAGGAAGGTGGAAGAGCGCCAGCTCTCCCTGCCTCAGCACCAGCTCTGTTCCTCCAGTGGCGTCGCCGAAAGGCACGTATTCATCGACACCTTTGAGTACCCAACACTGTGTTTCAGGGGCAGCACGGTGGATGCAAACTCGCCTTCAGTGAGCTCTGATTCCAAAGCTACAGGCAGTACAACCTTGGGCAAGTTGCTTCATCTCTCTGGGCCTAGTTTGCTGCTGGTAAAACTCTGCAGGCGATTGTGAGGCTTCACTGGATCAGAGTGTGTCATCCGCCATGTCTGGCAACCGGCATAGGCCCTGCATGTCCCCTCTCGTGGCAGTAGGTGTGGGCATGCCCAGGTGACCTGGCTGCTTCTGCATGCCAAGTCTGTCTTTCCGTTGCATCCTTATTTTCCCCAGCTTTGTCAGTGATATCTCACGGGGATTGTGTGTGTCCTGGGCCTGTTTAACCCAGGGTAGGTCCGTCACTCACCCTCCCCTCCCTGAGCTAGATAGAGTGCAGGGTTTCTGCCCCTGCACCCAGGCCACCCTCCCAGGTTCCTTTTCAGCCAACGGGGAACTCAGAGGTGGGTGGGATGGGGGAGAAACCAGGGCATTTCCCCCACATGGTTCCAGCTTGGGTGGCCTCTCCTCCAGGCTCCTGTTCCCTTGGGACAGGTCTGTGTGGGTTCCGCCGCTGGGTCCCAGGAACGCTTTGTCTTTCAGCCTCAGGTAGGTCTCTGCTTCCGGTTCCTGCTAATCTCCAGTTTGCGCCATCATCCCTGTTTGTCTTCTCAGATTGGTGTACCCAATTCCCTGTGTTAAATTAAGCTACCTCTGTTTAAAATACTTATTGTTTTCCTGGCTGGACCCTGACTGACACATGGATGCTGTGTTACGACGTTACTGAATTTTTGCCTCTGGGTTGGAGACTCACACTGTGGAATTTCAGAGCAATGGACTTGAACCCTCACAGGGCCAACTTAGCTCAAGGAGCCTGGTGAATTCAGCTCTACACATCAGCACAGAAGACACGTGTGTGATCCGTCCAGGTAGGACCTCTGTTTACCCCTGGCCACAGATTGTGTTGAAACAGGGAGCTGAAACTCCTGTAGGAAGGACCGAAGAGAATTTTGAAGACCAGAGAACCCCTTCCTGAGACGAGCGATTCGTATTCTGCGTTTGGTGAGGGGGCAAGACGTCCCATCAAGTTTAGGTTAAGTGGTCGTAAACAACTTCTGGGAGCTTGCTGCTAGATCACAGCATCAAGTGACGTGTCCCCAAACGGAGAGGACAGCTCTTTACCAGCCCTGTTAGATTCTCTGCATTTCTTAATCTTATTTCACTGGTAACAGGGACAAAATTACTACTGGAGTATTCATAATCTTCACCCATCTAAACCTTCTTTACCGCTCTCCCCACCTCCACCCACTTCTAGGAAGGAAGGCTACTCTTGCTAAGTGGGTTGGTTCCAGGCTCTTTTCTGCGGTGCAGACTTAGGGTAATGAGTGAAAGAGAGGGAGTCAAGGAAGCCAGAGAGGCTGAGTCTGGCACTGAGAAAAAAGCCCAGGCTCTTTTCTGCAGTGCAGACTTAGGGTAATGAGTGAAAGAGAGGGAGTCAAGGAAGCCAGAGAGGCTGAGTCTGGCACTGAGAAAAAAGCCAAGGGGCAGATGCCTACAAAGTAGGTGCCCATCGAGTGAGGGGAGAGACTTGGGGACCGGGGTGAGAGGCTGCAGAGAAGCAAGGAGTACAAGAAGATGGGCAGACAAAGAAAGGTGATTTCGTGAAGTGTTGTTGAACGTAAGTTACATCTCCTTTAAAGCTCTTTGAAAGATGCAGATAAAAATCTGAGGTACTGTAAAATGAGTTTTAGTGGTTGGATTATACTTTTCAAACGTGTTTTACTTCTATACCAGACGATATGGGTACCTAAAGTTTATTCAGTTTACACGTTGTCGGCTGTGACAATTAACCCTTTCAGTGATACTGTCTCGTCCTCTTATTGTTTCAGATGTGTGTGTGCTGTCTTTTTGGCTAGTCAGAGAGCTGCTAACAACTGCCTTTTAATTTATTTATTCACGTGACAAAAATTAATTTGAGAGCCTGCTGTGCGCCAGGCTCTGTGTAAAACTCCACTCTGCCCATGAGGTGCTCACAGCCCAGGGAGGGAGACAGAAAACACAGCCCGTGTTGTACCATGGGGTAAATGCAATGATGGACATGAGGATACAGGGGAGCACAGAGGAGGGATGCTGCTTTCAAACACCTGGCCCAGAGCCAGGCACATAGCAGGTGCTCAGACACAAGGCACATCCAGTGAAAGAGGGTGCTGGGCTGGACACCAAATGCAGGGACATAGCCATACCAGTTGTCAGGGGCCCAACTCTCCATTTAACTATTATAAAATGGGAGTCAGTAGAAACGGTGGCTCAACCCACAGCTTTCCACCTGACAGCTAAACCAATTCCATGATTTGTCGTGTATTAACAGCATCAGGACACAGTGGTGGTGCGGAACAGGGACACACTGGTCTCTAGTCTCAAGGCAGCCTCATCCTCTTTAGGAAGATAAGACAGACACGGAACACAATTAGCAAACATACAAGGAAGCAATAAAATCATGAGCTAGAAGTGGCTAGGTATTGTGGGAATTGACTGTCAGGTAAGCCTTTCCTACATCAAGGAATTCATGCAACAGAAATTAATGCCCACAAGAACGTTTTGAGTATATTAAGGTGGCACTACGGACCCCCAGGAGGAGGGAGTGTGTGTCGGGAAGATGAGTGTAGGAAATGATGGATTGGTGTTCATGGGCCATACCCTGGTTGGTTTCCCACTGAAATAGAATAGAATCGAGGCAAAGTGTGAGATGGAAGCAAGTCAAAACTCTTCACTTATATCCTGTGGTCTCCTGTTTCGAGCCAGGTTCTAACTCTAAATAGACTTGTGAAAATGTATTCACAGCTGTATAGGGCCAGAGATACCAAATGATGGTGCTCTACCAGCTTAAAACTCTAGCTTCATGCAAAATGGAGTTGTATCAGATCTTTCATCCGTCAAGCACAGAAAAGAGAGCTAGTCTGTGTACTCTGAGTTTATCTCAGAGAAGAACCATATCTCACACTCAGAACTGTCGACTCTCTTCCCTCTTTTACACCCCAGACAGTATTCAATAAATATGTATAGAACAAATGAATAAGAGAAACCACCACACCAAAAAAGTCCACTGTCTATTCTAATCACAAAAACATTCAACTCAGCCTTTAAGGTGACTTTTCCAATTGAAATGAAGCCACATGGGGTTTGGGGGCAGGGGTACCGAGTAGTGAGTGCCATTAAGTACAGAGTTTCTATGTAGGGTGATGAAAATGTTCTGAAATTAAACAGTGGTGATGGTTGGACAGCTCTGTGAATAAACTACAACTCACTGAATTGGGCACTTAGAAGGGGTTAATTTTGTGGTACGTGAATTATATTTCAATACAGCTGGTTTTTTTAATCATAGTTGAGATTCAGTCTTGATGAAACACATTATAACTGGAGAATCCAAATACAGCTCATTGAGCATAGTGTAATCAATTAGTTTTATTCTTGAACATAAGGAGACTTATAATCCAATGAAAATTATGACCTTATGAGAGAGAAAAATTATTCTGATGAAATATGAAAGCACTTTAAACTGAAGACCAGCATGTAAATGAGGAGGAACTTATTAGCTGAGAGCTGCAAATACTGTGTATCAGAGAATGGGTAGTTGGGTTATTGGTTCATTTGGTCTCTCATCCAATGAACATTTTTAAAGAAATCTGAGTAGCAGTATTCCTCTAGGATCCTGAAGAGCTGTCTCATCACTGGCTGAATCAGTGAGCAACAGAAAGGTTTGAACTTCTCTAATACCTTGTGTATATACTACATCCCAGGTTGTATAGATCTGTTTCCTCTACAGCAAGACCTGGGGCTCTCTCAGACGAAAATTGGAAGAGAGTTACACAGCTGTAACAGAATTGTGTTCATCTTGACCACAAATCCTGATGCAAACAGAAAAATGGACGTTCTTTCCTAGACAGAGTGACTTTCCTCTAACATTTACGGCCCAGAACTACCATCAGCTCTCTATCTACCCGGCATCCAGTGTAAGCTTCAACGAACTATAGCTGATGGGCAGTCCAGTGCCTCTAGACACACGTGGTTATTGAACAATTGAAATGTGTCTTATCCAAGTTGGGATGTGGTGTCAGTACAAAATACCCACCAAATTTTGAAGACTTAGTACTAAAAATCTAAACCATCTCTTTAATAGATTAAAATTTGTATTTTATGTTGAAATCACACTCTTTTGGATATATTGGGTGAAATAAAAATATATCACCCCCTCCCAATGTAGCTTTTTCTTCCCTGAGGATGAACAGCAAAGAACTCAGTTAAAGAAAGGTCAGCCTTGTGAAGGCAACAAAGAATATAATGAAAAGGGGTGAAGAGAGAGGCATGGCAAGTCTCTGCTCACTAACTTGTTATAACTGCTGTCGTAACTGGGGGGAAATTATAAGAATGAGGTTTGAGGTGTTCATCTAAACCCTTCAGTCCTTCTGAAATGTTAACACCATTTTATAACCAAGACTTCTTTCTGGAAGGGGAATCCCAGCTGACCACAGGCAGACTGTGTAGCTGGGCATTAAGAGCTAGATCTCACACATAGGTTAATGTAACCGCTGCTGCTACGTACAGGCTCAACTGGACATTTGAGGCGTTGAACCAGCTGCACAAGGATGATCAAAAACTACCGGAGCCCCTTGCCAAGATGTAAGTAGTCATTTTTAAACTATATTCTTCATATACACGTGGATAAGGAGCTCATAGCATAAAATGTAGGGATTTAATCTTCAGGATACATTCCCTGTGCATTTCCTTTATGTGAACGGTTCCAATTGAAAAAGAAAACACACGAATCTTCCAGAGTAACTCATATGTGCTTCCAGCTCTTTGCCATCAATAATCTAACGAGACTCACCGTGTCTGGGTGGAGGTATTAGAGACACAGCGATAAAGTGACTGGGTAGCCTCCCTTGAGAGAGACACAGTTTGATAGGGGAAGGATCCAAGAAAACGGATAACTGCAGCAATTTTACACATATTGTCTAATACTTGTGATATTTGACTATTCGTGGATGCAGGAGAACATGTGCCTTTTTGTAAGTAATTAAAGGCAAATCTATGTAACCTACTGCCTGATTAACAAAGCTTCTACTGCTGCGGGAGAACAAACGAATTATCTGCTAATTATCTTGCTTTAGAGGTTAGTCCAAGCCACTTTGGTGTCTATATATTTGTGTCTATGGTTATTTGCTGCTGGTGATACAGAACAAACAAATGAGGAGTGAGTCTTTTGTGAGGTACTCTATGCCCAACGCAGCCATTGGTCAGGGGAATCTCTGTGCTTTGCCCACAACCCTTGGTGCCCTGGAGTCCTGCAGAGAGTAAAACCTTTGTGAAGTCCCCGTGTTCACTGAGAGGCACTCATGTAGATAATAATGGCAGACAGTTTAGGAAAACAGATTAATTATTACGTCTGACAACTTTGGGGAAAAAAACAGGAGCTCATTTACAAATTTGCTAATTAGCCCTCTCCATTGTGATACAGAATTCAACAGGTATATCTGTGTATAATGCAGGATGGCTTTATGTGGTGTGTGTCTGTGTGTCTATGTGTCTGAGTATAGACAGAGATGGTTTGTGTTCTGGAGTCTCGCGTAATAATCTTATAAATCATTGCTGAATGTTCCCAAGTCTCTGCAGATTACTCCTGATTTGTAAATGAGACGCCTTTGCTACATACAGAAAATCAATGTTGTCATATTTGCAAATTAACCATTCTAATCCTTTGGTATTGCTCAAATTACACTTCCGTCTTAGTTCGGTCCACTCTCCTGAGAGACACTTTGGTCAAACATGGTTTCCTCTTAGGTAGTGGAAAGGGAACATTCCTGGTAATATTTGAAAAACGTAGTTGTTTAGTCAGCACATGTATTCGGATGCCCCTACTACCTGTTAGGTAATAATTCTACAAAGAGGCAAGAGGACAAGGGGGCACAGATGAAATCTCCCTGAATAGTGTTTTCAGAGAACTTATATAAGAAAATCATTCTTTAAAAAAAAGAAAAAATCTTCCATTAATCTGAATCAGGCTAAGAAAATGGCTGTTACTCGTTGTATCATTAAATATTAGGTTCTGCTTGTGTGTATGTGTTTGGTGGCCAATAAACAGACTTCACAGTATACTTAGAATCTTTATAAAATCCATGTGGGCAGTACACATGTGCCCATCTTGTAGAACGTGGAGCACAGTCAATTTTCCCCAGTTTTATAATTGAACATTTATATTTTGATATATATTTGGTTAGATTTAGGACACATTCCCCTTACTGAAAAACGTTTTTAAGCACAATTATGTAACACCACACAGATTGCATTTTGGAAGATACTTATAATTAGGTGAGAAAGGATAGCCTGTGTCCCTTGCAGGGAGAAATCCCTATAGAATATTATCTATGCTGGTCCTGCCCTAGAAAAGATGTAAAAGTCATGATGAGATTGTTTTGAGTAAGCTAATTAGCATCATTAGTTTAACGTGTTCTGCGAATTAGAAAAATTTCTAAATGGCCTGACTTGAAGAATCTTTTAATTTTTAGTACTACTACGTAATAAGGAGCTGTAACTCGGCACAAGTTACAGCAGTTTGACGCTTACTCATATGAGTTTTGGGGTGACACTAGTTAATAGAGAAATAAGCGCCTGGCCCTGATGCCACAGCCTAGGAGAGGAGGTAGCAGGGAGGGGACCCGTGGGAGGTGGTCTCATCTGCAGGGCGGGGCCGGTGGAGGAGGGACCACACAATGCAGGGCACATTTTGATCATTCTGGTAATGCTTTGAGATGCACTTTTTTTTTTTAACATCGTTATTGGAGTATAATTGCTTTACAATGGTGTGTTAGTTTCTGCTTTATAACAAAGTGAATCAGCTATACATATACATACATCCCCATATCTCCTCCCTCTTGTGTCTCCCTCCCACCCTCCCTATCCCACCCCTCTAGGTGGTCACAAAGCACCGAGCTGATCTCCCTGTGCTATGCGGCTGCTTCCCACTAGCTATCTATTTTACATTTGGTAGTGTATATATGTCCATGCCACTCTCACTTCGTCCCAGCTTACCCTTCCCCTTCCCTGTGTCCTCAAGTCCATTCTCTAGTAGGTCTGTGTCTTTATTCCTGTCTTACCCCTAGGTTCTTCATGACATTTTTTTCCTTAAATTCCATATATATGTGTCAGCATACGGTATTTGTCTTTCTCTTTCTGACTTACTTCACTCTGTGTGACAGACTCTAGGTCTATCCACCTCATTACAAATAGCTCAATTTCGTTTCTTTTTATGGCTGAGTAATATTCCACTGTATATATGTGCCACATCTTCTTTATCCATTCATCCGAAGATGGGCACTTACGTTGTTTCCATCTCCAGGCTATTGTAAATAGAGCTGCAATGAACATTTTGGTACATGACTCTTTTTGAATTATGGTTTTCTCAGGGTGTATGCCTAGTGGGATTGCTGGGTCGTATGGTAGTTCTATTTGTAGTTTTTTAAGGTACCTCCATACTGCTCTCCATAGTGGCTGTACCAATTCACATTCCCACCAGCAGTGCAAGAGTGTTCACTTTTCTCCACACCCTCTCCAGCATTTACTGTTTCTAGATTAACGTAAGAAGGTAAAAGAGAAACCTGATTTCCAACTCAGCTTTGGAGTTCCCTTGGCTGGTGAAACAATTACAGGTCCCCAGAGGCCACCAGCCTTCAATGAGTCAGCCAGTTTTTTTCCATTGCTTATTCAGAGGCATCCTCAGATCTCTTAGAGAAAATTCCCTATTTTCCCTCATTATTTCCTTCCATATTTTCACGAAAACACTTCTTAAAGAAATGGTCCCATTTGGAGTCTTGTTTGTACCTTCATTTGTTCCTTTTAAAATTCATTAATCTATTCATCAATTCTTCCTACATTGTCATCCCACTCTTATTGGTCAGTCACCCGCAGTGTGCCTGGTGCTGGGGGCAGCCATGGATCAGGTAGCCCTGGGGCCCCTCTTCCCCAGCCTTGGGCCCTCATACTGCTTCCACTGAGGCACTCTCCACCGATGCTGGACAGATGGGACAACTCTGGATTCTATGCAACAAAATTACTGACTGCATTTGTGTTTAGTAAACTCACCTATTCTTTCACTCAGTTTACCTCTCATTGGTGTTAGAAAGAGGAAGCTGAGTGGCGACTACAGTTTACCAAGCTCTTTTAGGAATCTGATTTCATTTGCTTCTGAAAACAATGTATAGAGTAGGAAAAAGGCTTGTTGCAGAATAATGTATATATCATAAATTTTAATACAAAAAAATTCCTCTTATTTATGTTCGTATGAGCAAGGAGAAAGAGGTGGAAGGGTGTACATTGGGGCTGCGTGTTTTGCCTGTATCAGGAGGGAGGGCATGAGGGGGAAAGGGAGAAAATCAGCTTTGCCTTCATGCCGTTTTGTTAGCACTTGTTTCGTTATATAAACTAAGCATGCAGTACTTCTGTAGTTTGAGAGTTATCAGGTAAAAATTTTACACTTAAAAAAACACAGAAATAATCCTATGAAGTTGAGATTAGCAATACCTCATTTTTATGGGAGAAGAAATTGAATGTGGGGAAAGCAAGGGTTTTCCTCAAGTGATAAGGCCAAAAACAGAGCCAGGCTCCATTCCAAACCTTCTGGTTGAGGGGACAGTGAGATTTCTGTTCCAAGCAGCTGTTTCCTTTCCATAGAACAAACACATCACAACTTGTTAGGATTGCAGGCAGTGTACCGAAGCAAAGTAAAACTCTCTGTACTGAGGGATAAGATGTTTTGACTGAAGGGATAAACAGAAGGCCAGTTGGCTCTGGATGTGATGTCGGACTCCACGTCGAATATGCCAGGCTCTTCATAACTTCTTTTACTTTTCTTCTACCAAGTCCAGAGACCCTCTAAGAGCTCCCAGCTGCCATCAAGTGTCTCTTAGGGCAGAGTAGCCAGTCTCTGGCACAAGGAAGTAGGTTAAGGGATTGACCAGGCTTTTTTGTACTCGTCGGGGTCTAGCTCAGGGGTCTCCAAACTTTTTGATAATGTATACTTATGTATAAATTGAATGCGTGGATAAAATCTACGAAGTTAGAAAATAGAAATTTTTCTTCCTATACATCAGTGGATTATCTTTTTTTTTTTTTTAACATCTTTATTGGAGTATAATTGCTTTACAATTTTGTGTTAGTTTCTGCTTTATAACAAAGCGAATCAGCTATACATATACATATATCCCCATATCTCCTCCCTCTTGCGTCTCCCTCCCTCCCACCCTCCCTATCCCACCCCTCTAGGTGGTCACAAAGCACTGAACTGATCTCCCTGTGCTATGCAGCTGCTTCCCAGTAGCTATCTATTTTACGTTTGGCAGTGTATATATGTCCATGCCACTCTCTCACTTCGTCCCAGCTTATCCTTCCCCCTCCCCGTGTCCTCAAGTCCATTCTCTATGTCTGCGTCTTTATTCTTGTCCTGCCCCAAGGTTCTTCAGAACGCTTTTTTTTTTTTTTTTTTTACATTCCGTATATATGTGTTAGCGTATGGTATTTGTTTTTCTCTTTCTGACTGACTTCACTCCGTATGACAGACTCTAGGTCCATCCACCTCACTACAAATAACTCAATTTCGTTTCTTTTTATGGCTGAGCAGGTGGATCATCTTGTGCACCATCTTGGGGCTGCTAGTCTGTCCCCTTCTTAATGACAATTCGTGTGCTTCATCACTTTGAGGATGAAGATTGGTGGCCACTTGTTGGAAACGCTTTGCATATCTGGAGAGCAAACAGCATGGACCGTGTACTGGCAGCCATGGACGGCTCTGTGAGAGCTGAGTCCTCCAGTTCCTGGAATTCTGTAGCTCTGCTGGCGTTCCAGCAGCTCTGCCTTCCTGTGCACAGGGGTCCAGACATTCCTGATGAGCAGCTGATCATTCTGATGACTTTGAATAGAGGTCTACACCGTGGAATGACTTAGCCATCACCATTTGAAAGACAATTAAGAATCTCCTAGGAGGGACTTCCCTGGTGGCGCAGGGGTTAGGAATCTGCCTGCCAATGCAGGGAACACGGTTTGATCCCTGGTCCGGGAAGCTCCCACATGCCGCGGAGCAAATAAGCCCGTGGGGTATAAAAAATAAGTTAAACCCCATGCCTGGTAAGCAGGCCAATTGTCCCTGGCTGGGAGAACTAAAGCAGAGGCAGGTGCTGTGAGGGGGAGCTGTGTTTGACCCTCGTCCGACTGGCATGCAGGAAGCTGCCTGTTTTCCTGCACAGACAGGCTCAGTTTAATCAGATCAACTCTCAGCACCTTAATGATGGTGTTGCTTCCTTTTCCTCTGTAGCTTCTTTCTCCCACAGCTTTCCTCAGTTGACTGTGGGCTGGTGACAGCGATGGTAAAGGTAGGAGCTGGTTCCATACATCAGTCTTGAAACCCCAGACCCCATCCACCACCCCAGCCAAGGAGGAGGCCATTGCTCCATCTCTCGAAAAACAATTTGAGACCTGGAAGTTCACAATAACATCTTTGTTAAAGATGTCTCATTCTTGAAACTAACAGTAAATCAACTACAATTAAAAAAAGTCTCAATTCTGTTCTCCATTTCATGTCATAAAAATATCCCAGGAGAAAAGAAAAAGAGTGGAAAATATGAAAAATAAGTTTTCTGATAAATTCCAGATGAAGCTTGAGTACCCTGTTTTTCTTCATTGCCTTTGTGTGTGTGTGTGTGTGTGTGTGTGTGTGTGTGTGTGGTACGCAGGCCTCTCACTGTTGTGGCCTCTCCTGTTGCGGAGCACAGGCTCCAGACGCGCAGGCTCAGCGGCCACGGCTCATGGGCCCAGCCGCTCCGTGGCATGTGCGATCTTCCCAGACCGGGGCACGAACCCGTGTCCCCTGCATCAGCAGGCGGACTCTCAACCACTGCGCCACCAAGGAAGCCCCTTCATTGCCTTTTATAACCTATTTATTGTGTAAAGTCCCCTGCAGATCCCATTTCAGTCACGGGGCCTTTTTTGCCTAATTGCATGAACTCCCAGGTTAGGCATTTCTTTCTCAGAACTCCATAGCATCTTGGGCACACCCTTATTTTCATACTTCTCACTCTTCTTTGTATCAGTTTATATATCTATCATTCCTACAAAACTGTGAGCCACTTTGGGGCAGAAACGCAGATTTATTTCTTTTTCTTCCCTGCACTCTCTCATTTTACATTATGTTATATTATTATTATTTTCTGGTGGCCTAGCACAGAATGCTCAGTGTTTGCTGATTGACTAGGTCCCCCCAGGGTTAAGTTACTAATCAGTTATTCAAAATTAGAAATTAAGTTTCCAGTAAGTTCCACGTTCAGAATGGCAATTACATTACGGGCATCATTAATCACTCCCTCCAAGTATGTATTTGTGATCAAGGAGACATATTAGCTATGAGTAGCCGAAAGCAATTCTATTGCAATATTAATGGAGTATAGTTGACCCTTGAACAATGCGAAGGTTAGGGGCGTCAACCTTCCACGCAGTAGAAAATCTGGTATAATTTGTAGTTCGCCCTCCATATGCGAGGTTCCTCCAGATGGGCAGTTCTGAATTTGGGGGTTCAACCAACTCCAGTCCTGTAGCAGTTTAGTATTTACTATTGAAAAAAAGCCGAGAATAAGTGGTCCCTTGTAATTCAAACCTGTGCTGTTCAAGGGTTAACTGTATATCCTTTGCATTCTGTGAATGTTGCTGTAGCATGTAATTTGCCCCATAAAATAAATCTTTGACCAGGAGTTTCAAACAGAACTCAGAGGGGTTGAGAAGTTGATCCTGGGCTGAGCCAGCCTGCTCATGGTTAAGTGACACGCCACACTGCCAGACTTGCAGTACCCCGAATTCAAGGGCCACAGCAAAATGACAAATTGTCATAGCCTTGAAGCATCAAGGCCTTATTTACACACAAACTAAATCAAAATATTAATTCCAAAAATACACAAAAACTTCTGAATGTAAACCAGAAGGGCAAAAACCAAAGAGGAAGTAATAGGTATCTGTTATAAGTGGGGAATAAAAAAAGGTACAATTAAAGGAGAATAAAGAGTTGCAATTTAGAGACTATATATAATTCTGACAGAAAGGTCTAGAAAAGCCTAGGGAAATTTCAAACTTCCTAAACTAGGTCTTAACTCCTTCAGTGACATTCAAGGCCCTCTGAACAATAACTCAAACCCAGGTCTGAGCCTTAGTTCTGCACCCCCTTTTGTGTGGCCCAGTCTTGGCCACTCTGGCCCCAGGGTTCCTCGCACAGAGGGTTCGGCTGGCCCCGGAGCCACGCAGCCTGGCGGTGCTGGAGGAATTGGGACACCACTATCCCTGAGGACACTTGGGCTTTGCACAAGTAAGTTCCACTCATCACGATACCACGATCGCCTCTCAGCACCATCCCCACCAGTAATTGATTCTTACAACCCCGGGCAGATGCCAGCTCAGGGCTTCCGTGAAAATTCCTCCTGATTCACCAAGTCCCCGTCAGTCCTCCTTATCACAAAACCTCCACTGAGACCCCCAGCACGTGTGGTCGTTTGCTTTTCTAAATCTTCACAGTATTTCCACAGCTTTCATGGCACGTCTCATAGTATGTGTGTGCTTTTTAAATACGATTTTAAAATTAGAAATAATTTGAAACATGTGTTTTGTCTCAATTACTGGTTTACCTATTCCCATCCCCACCAAACCATCACTTTCTCTGAGGGTAGCACTTTGTCATTCCCTGCTTGTACCCCCAGGACCCAGTGTGGTATGAACCACAGAGAACGCCGTGTCCCCTTTGCTAACAAGGGCGGGAGCGGGTGATGCACAGTGAGGGCCCTTCGGGGGCTGAGCCTTCCTGGACGCACAGCTGCTTCTTTCGGGGCCCACAATGTTGGCTGAGGTGCAGGGAACACGTGGCTCTGTTTTTCTTGGATACGGACAGAGCCCGGACAGAGCTGCGCTCAGCCCTGGGGTCAGGCAGCCTTCTTCTCATTCCTCCCCGCAAAGGGCTATCATTCTGAGCAAAGTGGGGAAGACTTGGAAGAGAAAGGGAGAGTGGATGAGAGCGAGTGAGAACGAGGACACTGAAGGAGTGATGAGTGAGAGTGAGTGCGCGAGGGGGCGAGTCTGTGAAGGGGTGAGTGAGTGCGTGTGTGTGAAGGCGGTGCTAGTGTGTGAGGGGCAGCGTGTGAGTGTATGACGGGGTGTCTGTGCGAGAGGGAGAACGAGTGTGCGAGGGAGTGTGAGGGTGTGAGAGGGGTGTGAAGTGTGTGAGGGTGTGAAGGGGTGAGAGAAGTGTGTGCGTGTGTGTGTGTGCGCGCGCGCGCGCGAGGGGCGTCCCTGGGCGGCAGAGCGGCGGAAGGGCGTGGGGGGTGGGACCCGGGGGCACCGCCTTCCCACCCGGACCGTGCCTGCGCCCCGCCCTCCTCGGCCCCGCCCCCTGCCCGCGCGGGACGTGGGCGCTGCTTCCCTCCGTGGCTTCCGGCGAAACGCGGCCCCCGAGGCCCTGGAGCTGCCCCCGGACCGGTGAGAACTGTTAAGTGTGCTTCTTTCAGGCCTCTCTGTCTCCGTCTGTGTCTCTGTCTCTGACTCCCCGGCTCCGGAAGGGCGGAGAGGCGGCCCGTTCCCTCCTGTCTCTGCACGTGTCAGGTCGGGACACGGCGGTCACTGGGTGGCGCTGCTCTGGGATTCCAAGTCCAGCAAGCTCTGGAGCCTGAAAAGCACTTTTTTTTTCCAGTTCATTTTCTTTTCTCTAATTCCGACCCGACCCCGTTTTCCTTTCTGCCTGACCCGCTTGATGTATGTCTCTATCTCCAAAATATATTCTTGGAAGCCTACATTTCTCTAATCCATCTATAAAAAGTTAATGATTATCTGCTCCCCAGAACAACTTTTAGGATCTAGATCCAACAGCCTGGAGGGCAGGTGTAAGTCCTCAAACATCTGAAAGCTTTCAAAAGCACTGCATTTACCATCTTACAAATAAAAGCACAGAGAACGGAGGAGAAAACAGTTCTTTGTGCCCACAAACAGCAGCTTTAAGGGTAAATCTGATGGGGAGAGGTGGGGCAGGTGTGCAGAGAGTAGAAGCAGAGTGAAGGAGGCTGCTCTCAGGGAGGCCACGTGGCTTCTGAACCAAGAAATCATACAGTCAGCTTCGGAGAATCAGCTCTATTTCTTTTCATAGCCCATACATTTATATCGAGTAGAATTTCTCAAAGGAGCTAAATCTACTGGATATTAAAACATTTTTAAGCCTCAGTAGTTAAAACGGTGTGGTATTTATGCATGAAGAGACCCAAGTATATATGGTGTATGATGAAGTGGCAAGTATAATCAGAAGGGTGGAAATTAATGTGTCCATAAGTTGTGTTGGAACCAGACAGCCTTCTAGGAAAACAACAGCAGAAACCCACACTGTGCAGTAGGATAAGCTGCAAAAATGTAAATGCAAAATAAGCCATGAAATTTTAGGAGAAAATCCAGAAACCACACAAAATTGATAAATACTATAATTTTAAAAATGCTCTTATCTAGCAAAACCAAAACAAAGCAAAAAATCCTGCAAGTAAAATCAAAAGATAACTGAAAGAAAACTATGGGAAATATTTGCAATTCATATGACAGAGCTAATCCCCCTAATGTAAATTGATAAAACCAACAACGTAATAGAGGAAATGGGAAAAGGCTATGAACAGAAAATTAACAGGAAAGGAAAGACAAATTCCACTTAAACATATGAAAAGATGCTCCACCTCAGTCATAGAGAAAGCAAATTAATATTTCACTGAGACAACATTTTTCATTCTGTCAGTCTGTCAAAAATCCAAAAGGTTGAAAATACATTCTGGCCTTGGCAAGGCCTTGGATAATAGGTGTTCTCATAATCACTGATGATAGTGGATATTGTAGTACATCCCCCATGGAGGGATATTTCTGAATATTTACCCAAATTACAAGTGGATAATTTTTAATTTATACAAAAATCCAACTTCTGGGAATTTATCTTGCAGATATAATTGTACATGTGCAGAATACTGTATGTACAAACTTGTTCCTTGCTGCATTGGTTGTAATAGCAAGAGATTGGAATTAAACCAAATATCCACTAATAAAGAACTGTGTTTAGCAAACTGTGGTACATCCGTATAATAGAATACTCTGAACATGTAAAAAGCAAATAAAAAGAAAGTTTTCTATGTGCTGATATGGAAAGATGTCCTTTCTATGAAATGATATGTTGAAATCCTCAAGACATATTGTTTAAATAATAAGGCAGGATGGGTAATACTGTATAGAGTATGGAATATTTGAATAAAAAGGGGAAAATAAGAACATATACTTCTATTTCTGTTACACAAAAAACAAAGACACAAGAAACTAAGAAAAGAAGTTACCCTTGTGGAAATGAAGGATAGGAATGAAGTAGAAACATTTGATGAATACCCCTTTATATTGTTTGATTTATATGCAATGTGAATGGATTGCCTATTCAAAACATATATATTATGTGTCAGTCATACTGAAATACGTCTGATTTTGATAGTATCACTGAAACAGTCCTCTTAATGAAAACCAAAGCAAAACTCAAAACTGCTTCTTGGGGCTTCCCTGGTGGCACAGTGGTTGAGAGTCCGCCTGCTAATGCAGGGGATACGGGTTCGTGCCCCAGTCCAGGAAGATCCCACATGCCGTGGAGCGGCTGGGCCCATGAGCCATGGCCACTGAGCCTGCACGTCTGGAGCCTGTGCTCCGCAGCGGGAGAGGCCACAACAGTGAGAGGCCCGCGTACAAAAACAAACAAACAAACAAAAAAATCTTACAAATTACTCTGTCTCCTCTTTTGTTTTCTGTTCCCGTTAGGGCTTTTAAGCCTGACATGTTTCTTCCTTTGACTTGGAGAAGAAGATAAATAACTGCGCTGATGAGTGGCCTGAGAATTTGAGGTGTTCTGTCAACAATATGGAGACCACCATTTCCCATTAACTCTGGATATCTGTCTCTGAGGCGTCAGCTTTTCTTAATGCACTGTTTTCCTCTATAGGCCACGGCTCTCAACCTGCTAACGACACCCAAGTAGATCTACAGCAGTCATGTTTCAGCCCAAGAGTGACTGAAGTAAAGGCGGTGTCTCTCATTGAGATGAATAGCACCAGGATCCCAGGTATTTGCACTTACATGCCTGAGCTTCTTCTCCTCAGTTATAAACAGCGGTTTATATATAGTTGGATTTTATAATGCTTCCGTGCAAACTATAACAATTCCTCAATGCATCTGTGTAGATAAAATAAAGTCTGTGACTTGCTGTAGGTGTACGAAACCCTGACAGTGTCCTGGTCTGGTGGGTCGATTTCTAGGTCTAGAGAGGAGAGTCAGGTTCTGACATGGCGTGGGGCGCACCTGGAGGAGGTCAGGTGCAGAGTTGCAGGAAGGAGAAGCTTCCACTTGCCTGTCTTCCCAATCCGATTTTTAAAAAACTCTCCTGAAGGCCTTTGCACGTGCTGTGTCCTCTGCCTAGAAATTGCTGTCCCAGATCTTTGAATGACTTTCTTCTCTGTGTCATTTAGGTGTAAGCTCCTCAGCCCTCCCGCACCAACCATTATTCTATCACGTCCTCTGGTTTTACCTTCTTGATAGCACTAATCACTGTCTGAAATGGTCTTTTTTACTCACTTGTTTACTTTTTTATCATTTATTAACCCTCTTCTCCCCACCACCCAGTAGACTGCAGATTCCAGAAGAGGAGGGGCCTGATCTGTCTTGCCCTCCCACGTATTCTTGTGCTTAGAACGGGGTCTGACACATAATAAGACCTCCGTAAATGTTTGGTGAACGAATAAACGAAGGATTAGAGTCCACGTCTAACTGGCTTTTGTACATAAAACCTAGCAAATGAAATTAGCAAATTCTTATTCAGTGAATGAGTAAATTCAAGTAAACTCTTCTTAGACATGGGCGTGACCTTTCAAAACACTCAATGGGGCAAAGAAAATACTCTAGGCTGACCGTTACTTGTTCAGCCATCACTGTTTCTTATCACACTTAGGACAGTTACTGATATCTCAGAAATTCTGATTTAAAAAACCAGCTTTCTTCTATAATTTTAGTATTGGTTGAGAAGGCCCAAAGTGCACTAAAAAGCTTAGTTAACTTACAAGGCTTATTTGACTCTCAGAAGAGTTATTTGTTATACACATAATTTTTCTTGAGAATCAATGGAACTTGTGCTGAACTGAATTTCGTTTTCCTCCAATAACTGATTTAAAAATCAGTTGCACAGAATTCCTTGTCATCGACAATACAATATTTCTTTAGGTGCTTTATTCCAATTTCAAATGCCATTTTTATCAGTGTGAAGATAGATTTTTAAATTGTATAAACAACTAGAGTTAATTGATGTGTTGGTTTAGTAAATCCTAACCACAAGGCTACATTTATAATACTAATAGTCCTGGAGACATACCTAGTTACATTTAAAAATACAAATAATATCTGTGCTTTTCAATGAGGTTTAAATCCTTTTTTTGCAAAAGTATTTTCCTTCTGCAACATATGTCCTTTTCTAATGAGCTAGAATTACAGATAGTGAGCCAGGTTTTGGAAAGGAACACGAACATGTATTGGGTGTCTAGACATAGTTCTGGGTATTCTTCATATGTTGGGGACCAATGAAATGTTCTCTGGAGTTTTCTGCCAACCACTGAGCCTTTGAGGCACAACTCTTGTGGGCTGTTTTGTGTGATGCAGTGTACATTGTGACGCGGAACCTTGGGAAACCAAACCCTTTTGATCTGGGTCCAGGATAAATCTTATTTTATTAAATTTATCACAAGTAATAATGATGTTCAATATACTGTAAAATCCTTGAAACTACAGAATCTTGTCTTTTGGAGAATTTTTGATTAAGATGATCTTATCTGGAGGGAATTATATGTCAAACTGCATGTTATCAGTCAGTTAATTAGGAGCTATCTTAGGTTCTCTTCCATTCTGAGGATTATATGTTAACTCTTTTAGCCTTCAATTTTATTTTAATGAACACATGCCTAAAAATCACATTTCAGATCAAAGGAGCTGAAACACAACTGATGACTAGTCTCTGTGTAGTGAATTACTGAAAAAAAGCGTTTTCTTGGAGCACAGAGAAGGGAAAGTAATGGGCCATGCACTTATTTTTTTATCATTATTTTCTTCTCTAAACTCATGGATCTGTTGTAACAGATATTGTTTTGGAAGATGGTTTGGAGTTCACGTGAGCAATGTATTCCATGGTTGAGATAGCTGAGTTGGGAGAAGTAACAGAAATTGAAGAGAAATTACTCTTTCCCCTCAGACACACAGAGCTATGAGTTAAAATTTGGACTCTTTATCTTACCTGTAAAGAGGACATAGGAGCTTTAATTCCATAGAGGGTTAGCCTGATAAAATGGACTTCCGTACCTTACAGAGGGAAATGCCAATTGGTGGATCATGTCTGAAAGGCAATTTCTAATGTGTACCAGGCACCTTAAAATATTTGTAGCCTTTGACCCAAGAATTTCAAGGATTTGTAGACAGCAGCAGTTCTTAAATTGTGGTCTGCCATGCTGCAGGGATCCTTGAGACCCTTTTAGGGGGACCCCAAGGTCAAAATTCTTTTCGTAATCGTATTAAGATTATTTGCCTCTTTCACTGTGTTGCTCTTTGCACCAATGATGCAACAGGAATCAAGAGAGTGGCGCCCAATTGCACTAGAACTCACGGTCTTCCACATTGCCAGCCCCAGGAGAAAAATGTGTGTCAGTTCCACTTAAGGGTATCCTCGGTAAAGTAGTAAAAACCAGTAACTTTATTAAGTCTCGACCCTTGAATACAAATGGTTTTAATGTTCCGTGTGAGAAATGGGCAGTACAGGTGGAGTATTTCTGCTGGGCACTGAGGCATAATGGTTGTCTTGAAGAAATGCCCTGTGTCATCGTTTGATTTGTGAACTGAACTAGCTTCTTTTTACGTGGAACACCGTTTTTTGGTGAAAGAACAACTGAAAGGCAAGCCACGGATATTCAGATTTGGGGCTTCAGCAGATACTTTCTCCTAAATGAACAAAGCAATCCTGTCATTTCAAGGATAACAAGTGATAGTATTTTTAAGTCAGAAGAGTCAGGGCTAGAAGCAGGGCTAGGACGGTAATTAACACAGTAATATTTTTAGATGAATTAGTGCTTCTGTTCCCTGCCCCTGGAGAGTTCTTTGTGACGTTCCAGCACACCCAGTTGGTGTCTCAAGCAGCAGCCATTTCCCCTTAGCGCGTGTTGGGCAGAGCCGCGATTGGGTCCTGGTGGCCGACCCCTAGATCGTGGTAACTGGCTGGTTTAAGGCACACGTCATAGTGCATCCTACTCTTTTCACCAGGGCTGGAGATTGAGCTTGACATTGAATCTCCTCCCCTGCAAAAGATAGCTGTCCGGGTCTCTTGGGCAGGCTGAGCCCAGGGCCCTTCTGACAGGTCTCTGAAGGGATGAGTACCAGATGCCAGAGTTCTTGTTATCAGGTGCAGTTAGCGCGTTAGTTCTTTCATCCTTATAAGGTATGCAAGTAGCGTAGACAAATGCCCTTACTGCCAATCTACCACCGTTTCCCTCTCTTTAATTAATTCATAACGACCTGACCTGTGTTCTTTGCTTCAAGTTTCCGGTTGATAGTTGCTGTTTTGAAAAATCCTGTTTTCTGAAATCTTTCTAGTCTGCTACCTCTTACAAGGTAGTCTAATTGTAATGGACCTTTCCCCTATTCAATAAAGACAAGGATTTCTCTTTGAATTAAAATCCCCCCAGGCATTGAAATGAAAATATGATAAGGAGGTGTGTGTATCGAATACAATTCACTCTTTGAAAAAACATTAAAATTCCACTAATGAATCACTGCGGTAGATAAAAATCAACATATAAGGTCTTTGCTCTCAAGGAACTACAATCTAGGGAGGCCAAGAGAAAAGTAAACAGACTCTTAGGATACCCTGGGACGGTGCTGAGATGGAAATGGGAACACTGGTTGGGGAGGGAACCCGAAGCTGATCAGTGGGCCAGGGCTGATTTTCTAGACAAGGAGCCTAGTCTTCAAGGCACCCACCCCCAAGTCTGGTCCATGTTTATGCTCCAGTGTTTCCAGTAAGAACTCCTCACCCCAGGCAGGGCTCTGCTTACTCTCACAAACTCACCATGCTTTTTCCTGTTCCAAGGATCTTGCTTAGATATTTCCTATGTCTGGAATTCTCTTCCTACTCTCTCTGTAGCCATTTTTTTCCTATTGTTCGATGCCCGTTTCACTCTCTGAAGCCTTCTGGATCACACCAGCCTCCTTTTGAGAGGCAGTGTTTGTCATTTCCTCAGGAAGCCTCATATGGGTGCCCTTCCTACACGTTCCCATAGAATCCTCTGCTCGTCTCTGCTTTGGTACTTACATATCCAGCTGGCAACATGAATCTCTACTTGGAAGGATTCAAGCTTCCAGTGTACAAAACCGAACTTCTGAGCTCCCCGCCCCCGTCCCCGATTGGATTCACCTGAAGGCGTTGCCCTCCCCTCCATTCTCCTAGGTGTTAGCCCTCACCAAAACCCTGAGTTCATCTTCGAATCCTCTCTGTTTCAAAACTCATACATCCAATTCTGGTGGCTCTAACTTAAAATATATCCGGAGTCTGGTTATCTTCCCACCACCTCTGTTGTTTTCACTCTGGTCTCAGCCACTAGAATAACCTCAAGCCTAAATGTTGCCAATCATCTCCCAACCTGTTTCCCTGCATGTGCTCTTGTGTTGTCAGTCTAGTCTTCACAAGCAGCCAGAGTGATCTGTTTAAATATTTGATTGTATCACTCTTCTGCTCAAAGACCTCCAGTTGTTCCTCATTTTACTAAGACTAGTCCTTCCAAGGCCCATAGGGCACCCAACCTCTCTGACCTCATCTCCTACAGCTGCTCTTAGTCACTTAATTAACCTCAGGACTAGAGCTTTTTTGCTGTTCTGTGAATACCGCAGGCACTCCCACCTCAGGGCGCTGGCTTGCCCGCTCCCTCTGCCTGGAGCATCCTTCCCTCAGTAGCTGTATGGTTAACAGCCTCACCTCCTTCAAGTCTTAGCTCCAGTGTCACTTTCTTGATGAGGCCAATCACAAGGGCTGTGAGTTGCACCCCATTCTCATCTATGCCCCAGCAGTCTCAATCACTCTACTCTGTTTTCTCCATAGTATTTATTTTTTTTATCATATTACATAATTTATCTACCCACTTATTGGTCTCCTCTCCCGACTAGAATGTTTGCTCTATCTGGGCGGAGAGTTTGGTCTTTTTAATTCATTGCTGTGTCATGCGCACCCCTAGGATAGTATCTGTGATGGTATTTGCTGAATGGATAAATATAAGTTATATGTTAACTTGCATTACTTCCTCACTAGACTATAAATTCCCTGAACACACAGATTCTGAATTATTCAACATTATATATTCAACATCCAACCCAGTACCTAGCATACTGCTAGTGCACAGTCAATAATCGTGAGTGAACGAGTCTCTCTCCACTGAAACGCTGTTGTCTGCACTACCCATCTTGACATTTAATTATTGACTGCTCTAATGTCTCACTGAATCTTGTGTGTGAGCGTTCACCATTTGGTGAAACCTGCTTTTATTACAGTCAGAGGCTACAGCTCTTACTTCTTTTGTGCATGAACATGGTAGATTGATATATTGATACAGTCTACTGTATTTTTTGAGTTGAATTGAATGTATAATAACTAGTGGTGGATATTGTTGTTGAGCAGTGGGAGAAATGGGGCATAAGCGTCCCTAGGAAGGTGTTTCCTAGAGACCATTGTTTCCAGTAATTGAGACAGGCTCTGTAAACTCAACACTTTTTGGTTTTTTTGCTTGACTTGTCTATTTGTTTGCCATCCATATTTTCCTGCATTTATATTCCATGGGCCCTGGAACAACTCCATTTACCTTTAAGGTCTCTTGCTTTTTATGGCTGCTAAGAACTTTAGGATTGTGTGAGTCTTTTTATTCATTTATGTATGCTCAGTATTAAAAAGTGACATAAATCTCAACATCCATCCATTCATCTGTCCATCAAATTACTGAGTGAGTTCCAGGCACTGAGGATGAAAGATGGTTAAGATATGGCCCTTGACTATAAGAAATTTATCCTCCTTGGAGAGGCAGAAACTTAAATCAACAATGCAGAATAGTATGTGAACTCTAGCATAGGAATATGTGCAGTGTGTTGTAAAAATATAGAGGAAGGCACCTAAACCAGATCTAGTTAATTGATATCTTTTTGAAATTAGTGGCACTTGAGCTGTGTCTTGAAGTATAATTAGGAACTAAAGAGTAGGGATAAGGCAGAAGATGAAACAAAGAGACATGAGGTAACATGGAATGTTAGGAACTACATACAGTTTACAATAGGTAGAGCTCAACATTTTGGAGATGAGGTTGGAAAAGGAGGTGCAGAGGGAGTATCCAGAGACGTGGCTGGAGAAGTAAGCATGGGAAGCTCCAGGAGGATCTTCAGTCACAGGCTGTGGAGCATGAACTTGATCTGATAGGAAATAGGGATCTACTGAAGGATTTTAAAAGGAGATGGTTATTGACTGACCAAACTAGGAATAGAAATTTCCTCAACCTGATACAGGGCATCTACAAAACATGCAACTAACTTTATACCTAATGGTGAAAGACTGAATGCTTTTCCCATAAGACCAGGAGCAAGACAAGGATGTCTATTCTTACCACCTCTATTCGATATTGTACTAGAGATTGTAGCCAGAGCAATTAATCAAGAAAGAAGTCATCAGATGGGAAAAACAGTAAAACTGTCTGTTTTCAGTTGACATGATCTAGTATATAAATAATCCTAAGGAATCCAGTTTTAAAAACTACTAGAACTAATAAATGAGTTCAGCAAGGTTGTAAGATACAAGATTAATGTACAAAAATTAATTATATTTCAATATACTAGCAATGAAAAATTAATTTCATTTAAAATATTATCAAAAAGAATAAAATACCTAGAGATAAATTCAACAAAAGAAGTGCAAGGCTTGTATAACAAAAACTATAAAATATTTTTGCAAGAACCTAAATAGGTAAATGGGAAGATATCTCATGTTAATCTGAGACGTTAATATGATGACATATGTTAATATGATGACAGAATATGTCAGTATGTTAATATGATGACAGAATTCCCCAAACAGGTCTACAGATTCAGTTCAGTCCCTATCAAAATCCCAGTTCCATTTTTTTTTTTCCCAAAAATTGTCAAGCAGATCCTGAAATTCATGTGAAAATGCAAGGGACCTAAGATAGCCTAAACAATCTTGAAAAAGAAGAATAAAGTTGGATGACTCACATTTCACAATTTAAAACTTATTTCAAAGCTACAGTAATCAAGACAACATTATACCAGCATGGTATAGATATATGGATCAGTAGAGTAAAATTAAGGGCCCAGAAAGAAATCTATATATTAATGGTCAATTGATTTCAAACAGGGAAGCAATACCATTTAATGGGGAAAGAGTAGTCTTCAACAAATGATGCTGGAACAAGTGGATATCTTCATGCAAAAGATTGAAGTTGGACCCCTACCTCACACTATACACAAAAATTAACTCAAAGTGAATCACAGACACCCCCCAAAAAATATAGGAGTGAATTTTCATGACCTTGGATTACACGAGGTTTTTTTTTTTTTTTTTTGCTACGATACAAAAAGTACCCACAAGAAAAGAAAAGAAAAGAAAAAAGACAAACCGGACTTTATCAAAATTTAAAACTTTCCTGCTTCATAGGATTCTATCAATAAAGTGAAAACACAACTTACTGAATGGGAAAAAAGTATTTGCAAATGATATATCAGATAAGGGAATTGTATCCAGAATATATATGTGTGTTACAAGTCAATAATAAGAAGACAAATTACCCAATAAAAAATTGGCAAAGGATTTGAATAGACAATTCTGCAGAAGGGTATACAAATGGCCAATAAGCACAAGAAAAGATCCTCAGTATCAATAGTCATTACGGAAATGCAAAGCAAAACCACAATGAGATACTGCTTCACACCAATGAATATGGATATAACTAAAAAAAAAAGACAATAACTAGGGTTGGCAAGGAGTGGAGAAATTGGGACTGTCATACATTGCTGGGAGGAATATAAATGATACAGCCACTTTGGAAAAAATGTGTACCTGAATGTTCATAGCAAGATGATTCATAATCATCAAAAGTGGGAAGAGCTCAAATGGCCAGCAACTGATAAATGAAAAAAAAAATGGGGTAGCCATGCAATGGAATATTATTCAGCAGTAAAAAGGAATGAAGTACTGATAGATACTACAGCATGGATAAGTCTTGAAATCATTATGCGAAATGAAAGAAGCCAGTCACAAAGGATCACATATTATATGATTCCATTCATATAAAGCATCCAGAATTGGCAGATCTATCCAGACAGAATGTAGATTAGTAGTTACCTACAGCTCTGGAGCGAGTGGAGGAAGTGATTAATGAGCAGTGACTGGTAATGGGTATGGGATTCTGAGGGAGGGGGTGATAAAAATGTTCTAAAATTAGATTGTGGTGATGGTTACACAACTCTGTGAATATACTAAAACCCACTAAATGTACCCTTTAAATGAGTGAATTATATGGTATGTGAGCTATAGCTCAGTAAAAGGTGAAAAGGAAAAACACCAAAATGTGAATTGTGGTTCTCTCTGGTTGATTTTTATTTTCTTCTTCATAGTTTTGAAATTTTCCAATAAGCTCAAGTAAATTTTTATTTTTTCAACTTATCATGAAAAATATTTATTTAAATTAAGACAAAAGGAAATGGTGTATATTACAAGACAGATTTGACTTTTAGGAAGACAGTATGGAACCTTTAGAAGAATCAAAGCAAGCCTAGAACAAAGCAGGAAGAACAATTTTAAAAAGTGTTCTGTCTTTTGGGAGAGAACTGATGAGGTTCCAAACTGAAGTGGCAGCTCTGGAGATGGAAAGAAGAAGATGGAAATGTGAAAAATATTGAGATAAAATCATTTGGAATTGGAATTGGGAATCAATTTTTATATATATGTATATATGTATACAACACACACACACATATATACACATACACATACTATATGTATATATGTATATCAACTAGATAGATAGATAGATAGATATACACGAATTCAAAATGATATATTTACCTCCATGTCCATTACAGTACTATTTACAATAGCCAAGATACGGAAATAACCCAAGTGTCCATCAACGAATAAATGGATAAAGAAATTGTGGTGTATATATATATATATATATATATATATATATATATAATTGATTCCGTGTATATACACACACACACACACACACACACACACCACAATGGAATATTATTCAGCCATAAAAAGAGGGAAATCTTTTCATCTGCAGCAGCATGGATAAACCTCGAGGGTGTTATGCTAAGTGAAACAAGTCAGACAGAAAAAGGCGAATCCTGTATCTGTATGTTCTCTCTTATATGTGGAATCTAAAAAAAAAAAAAAAAAGCAAAAAATAACATATGCTATAGTAGTGATTCTCAAAAAGGAGCATATCAGCAATGTCAGCATTATCTGTGAACTTGGTAGAAATGCAGATTCTCAGACCTTACTACCCCAGGCCTATGGAAATCAGAAACTCTGTAGAGGGGTTCAGTATTTTTTTTAAACTTTCCTGTAGATTCTGAAGCATGCTAAATATTGAGACCTACTGATCAATACCATTCCCAAGTTCTCTTTTAGATCTAAAATTCAGTGGTCTAGAAGAAACCATGTTTTTAGGGGAAGAAACGTTCATCAGGAATTAGAAAATCTGGGGTTTCCCTGGTGGCGCAGTGGTTGGGGATCCACCTGCCGATGCAGGGGACACAGGTTCGTGCCCCAGTGCGGGAGGATCCCACATGCCACGGAGCGGCTGGGCCCGTGAGCCGTGGCCGCTGAGCCTGTGCGCCCGCAGCCTGTGCTCCGCAAGGGGAGAGGCCACAGCAGTGAGAGGCCCGCATACCGCAAAAAAAAAAAAAAAGCATTAGAAAATCTGGAGAAAATCTTCACAGAGGAAGTAAGGTTTGATCTAGCAACGGGACATCATACTAATCATAAAAGATGGAGAGGATTGTTAAGAGGTAGAAGGGTAGGGGGATTGGCAACATTACAAGCTGAGGTACCAGGGGGAATGGGAATGGAGAGAGGGGAATTTTATAATTCATCTGTGATCAGGGAGGAAACTAGGCAAGTGGTGCAGGAAAGGGGGGGTAATTTTGGGCAGCTCTGGTAAATAAACTTGGATGAGTAGAGTAGAGCCACTTATGGTTGCTCTTAAATATTGAATATTAGTTTATGCTCATAGTTGGTTATTTTCTCTATGTGTCTATTATACTTTGAATTATTATATTTAGCTAACTTTCTTATGGAAGGTGCTGTAATTAAGACACTGAATTTTTTACAAATATAAAGAAATGTGAGTATCTACAGGAAAAAGAAAACACAAGAATAATCAAGCAATAGAACTTTGTACCAAAGTACTCAACAATACTGTGCTCTGACCAGAGAAAAATATTTCAGAGTGTTCTCAGGCTTTACGTCTGTCGCAACTTCTGAGTCAGGTCTTCTCTTCTCTAGATCTCCTTCAAAACTGAGTTCCCCCTTCCAAAGTCTGAAAATCCACTTTAACGTTGCCCTGTCCTCTTCTTTTTCTAAGAATATCTTAATTAAAACCTCATTCAGTTAATGGAACAAGTTATTCATAATTTCTTCCAAATCCTTAATGAGTCTCTGGATTAAGGCATCAGGGATTACTCCTCTCAATTAATGACATTTCAGCTGAGCTGGCATTAGCTTAACCATTTAATTTTTTTCACATTGTTAATACTCTCCACCAAACATCTTGAAATTCCTAAACTCCACTCTAGTATTATTGAAGCAGGAGAAATCATGTTTATGACTGTATTTTTAGAGTTCCTTAGCGGTGAAAGATATTTTTCAAAGTCTTCAGTCCAGCTTTTGTGTGCAACAATCGCCCTGTGTCTGGCCAACACCCCTCATTTTTCCTTTTCTCCTATGTGGAATGGAAGGAACACCAAGCTAATCTTTGCCCCGTCCTGGGGGCATGACCAGCTGGTCCCTCCACCTATGCCTGCCTGGAATTCTGGCACATGAAAAGTTGAATAAATAGTTGTTGAATTAAAGTGAATCTCCTCTTCCAGCCTTTGCCAATTCATGTTACCCATACTTATCAAAAACTAGCTCAAACTTTTAACAGAAAGTATTAAATGAATAACTGGCTCTGCCATCACTCTCCTTAATATTTCCTCATCACTGATTTATCCATCTGCTAAAATGCATTTCAGGAGGCATTCTTCAATAACTGGGATTAAGACAAATCAAAATACCTAGAAAAAAATTAAGTTAAATCCCTTCCTCCATACCTTTTCAAATGTAAATTCTGATAGATAAAAATGTTAAATTAAAAAAAATCTAAGTCTAGAAGGAAATATGAATTTTATATAACATTTGGGAAAGAAAAGACTCTAAGCCCTAGCAAAGCCACTTAACAGACTTGATCATATAAACGTCTTAAACTGCTTTAAACAAGAACAGCAAAAATAAACATTAGTCATTGTAGATGCAAATTATGGAAAAATGTTTGTGACGTGAGAAAATGTTAATTTCCTTAGGTAATCGAAATCTCTTACAAAATTAGAAATAAAATTTAAAAACCTCAACTGAAAAATGGTTGAAGTACATTAACAAGTGATACACAAAACAGCTAATAAAAAATGTATAATAAACATCTGGGAAAATGTTCCACCTCAGTAGTAGTCAAAGTGATCAAAGCAAATTAAAACAAAAAGGGACCGTGTGGTGGAGGCATAGTGAGGAGGTTACAAATAGAGCAAGACTTATTTGTAATACCCAGTGCTGATTTTGGTTCAGAAGCAGACCCTTTCATATAATGCTGATGAATATGAAAAACAAAAAACAAAAAAACCTTCTATAGAGCATCTTCAAGATTCATTTCACCTCTAGAAATGAATCCTAAGGCAGTAGTTCATGTTGCCAAAAATTTAGTAAAAGGACATTCATGTCAGGAATTTACATAATACTGAAAAAATTGAGAACAGTCTGAACATTCAGCAGTTGGGAACTGGTTAATACATTATCATATAAGTAAACAATGGAATACTGTGCAGTCGTTATAAATGATGGCGGAGGTAAAATAAAGAGCTAGAATACTGTTCACTGTGTACTATAAAGTGAAAAGACCAGATGCCCAGGTTTAAAAGGTTTATTTCTGTATAGGGTTGTGTGTAATTTGCATTTTCTTATTTTTATTTACCAGTATCACCAATATTTTTAAAAGATTTTTTTATACTGAACATGAATAATGAGCCCCCAAGAGTGGGGTTTGGGAGTGGAAGTTGAGTTTAGGGAATGTTACAGATTTCAACAGCTGGAGGTGCTGAGGGCATTTATTGTTCTTCCATTTCAGGGAATCTATTAGACAGACTTTTAAAGAGCTCCAGCCATGGGAATTCCCTGCTGGTCCAGTGGTTAAGACTCGGCGTTTCCACTGCAGGGGGCATGGGTTCAGTCCCTGGTCAGGGAACTAAGATCCTATGTGCCACATGACGTGGCCAAAAAAAATAAAATATAAAGAGCTCCGTCTTAGCAATGTGGAAGCTATTTGCACTATATAATAAAACTTCTCTGAAGTCCAAATAATAATTTCTGGGATGCCTGTGTTATACAAGTGACTAAGGATTTGTCTCTTAAACTGTAAAATTTTCTATATCACATTATTACTGTTTTAGATGAAAATCTCTCTACTGTTTACACGTTTCCATGGTGTCTTCAATAATGCTTATTGAATGTGATAAGGCTTTTTTTGATAGCTCAGGATCATGGCTGTGTACATCCTATCTGTTCCATGGTATACAATGGTCTCAGGTACATTAAGCTCTATGCGAAACGACCTCAATTATAGTGCTCTCTAGTTTCAATAGTAAAATTTTTATCTTATTTGTGTTTCTTCCATGGCTGACAACTGTTATTTCTTGATATAGTCTATACGGCAATGTGAATTAGCCCCTCAACCAAATTCTTTTACAGACTTCTAATATGTGGTAAGTTTGGAAACTACATGGCCAAATTAAGAAAATAAATGGGCTCTAAAGGAAAGTTAGAGAGATTCTCTTAATGTAGCTATTTGTAACACTTATTTGATGCTGCATATTCTGTATTCTATGAGATACAATTGTCATATAGTTAAATTCCACAAGGACAATGTGCTACTGCATTTCTTAGCCTTGGTATTTTCCAAGAATAATCTTATTTATTAAATTCCAAACATAGACATTAATAGTTTAGATCTTTGATGAAAAAAGTACAAGCAGATAGTACACCAAGTGTTGTGATGCCACGAAAGAATGATTGACTCGGGAACACCTGGACACAGGGGGTAGGTAAATCAAACTGTACTCTAGCAAAACGAATCTACCGTGTGGGAAGTCAGGATAGTAGCTACCTTTGGGAGTCAGCTACTGGGAGGGGGAAGGAGAGGCCTCTGGGTAACTGGCAGTATTCTTTTTCTTAATCTGCGTTTGGTTACTTAAATGTTTTCATTTTCTGAAAACTCACTTGGCTGCACACTTACAGCTTGGGTAGTTCTCTGGATGTATATTAACATATCAATAAAAAGTTTATTGGGACTTCCCTGGTGCAGTGGTTAAGAATCCGCCTGCCAATGCAGGGGACATGGGTTCGATCCCTGGTCCAGGAAGATCCCACATGCCTAGGAGCAACTAAGCCCGTGCACCACAACTACTGAGCCTGTGCTCTAGAGCCCACAAGCCACAACTGCTGAGCCTGTGCGCCACAGCGACTGAAGTCCACGCGCCTAGAACCCGTGCTCTGCAACAAGAGAAGCCACCGCAATGAGAAGCCCATGCACTGCAACGAAGAGTAGCCCCTGCTTGCCGCAACTAGAGAAAGCCCGCATGCAGCAATGAAGACCCAACACAGCCAAAAATAAATTAAGTAAATAAATTTATTTTTAAAAAATGTTTATTCTAAGTATAAAAACAAAATACTACACTTTGAAAAATTATCTTTGGGCTCAAAAGATATGTGGCAGCCTTGACATTCACCATCCACAGTGAAAGGAACCATCACCAATCAGTGCCAGCATTCTTTTTTGCCTGAGCTGCATTCGAATTGTTTAGATTTGGCGTGGGAGGGCAAGCCTATTTTCCGTCCCTGACATAAGCACTAAGGCTATATCCATGAAGGTAAAGTTATAGATTTGTGGCATTGGGTGGTTAAAAGGGTTGTAAGAATTATCTAGTCCAGTGTTGTCAAGAGTTGTCCCTGGACCAGCACATCACATCACCTGACGACTTTTTGGAAATGCTAATTCTCACTCACCTACCCGAACACGCCCTCACCCCGTGCCGACCTACTGAATCAGACACTCCAGGGTTGGGACCCTGTAATCAGAACTTGAACAAACACTCCAGTGATTTTGGTGCGTGATGGAGTTTGAGAACCAGTGCCCTCATCCAATCCCCATTGGGTTTTGCTGATGAATAACCTTAGGTCTATAGGTGTGATGCCATTTTCCCAAGGTTATCCATGGAATTACAGTTGCCAAACAGAAATAAAACTCGGCTTCCTGATTCCTAGTTGCTACATTGGATAGCAAGTAGAGGATTGCAAGAAAACTTCCCTCTGATTTCTACCTTACGTTTCTAAGTGAAAATTTTTGTCATTTCCCACCATCTTTGGGGGGGCACCCCTCCAACATTCTTAGTCTCTGTGGTTTGGGTTTAGCATCTTGGGTGGGCTCATAATCTCATCTGTCTAGAGCACCCTCAGTCCCCTCGCTCCTATCAAGAATGTGAAAAAACCTGTCTGAAAATGAAGTCAGTACAGAGATCTCATCTTTGGTGTGCTGAGGAATGTCATCCTGGAACTAAACAATTCACAGAGGTCAATTCTTTGTCAGGACTGATCTTCCACAGCTGCGTGA
The DNA here is from genome assembly GCF_008692025.1 of Phocoena sinus. Lineage (NCBI taxonomy): Eukaryota > Metazoa > Chordata > Mammalia > Artiodactyla > Phocoenidae > Phocoena > Phocoena sinus. Next base: position 8,299,649 of record NC_045779.1, on the reverse strand, counting down.
AGGCCCTTAATATATTCCTCTGCTGAAAACTCTTGTCCAGTGGAAAAGTAAGGCGGCATACTCCTTCCAGAACCATCTTCCTGGTCCCTCTCCTCAGTCTACCCACCCCCCTGGGTCTGTGGGACATTCTTCTTGATAGAGTTATCTCCGTTTCTCCACCGCCCTCCTCAAACTGGAGCTTTCTAGATGCCATTCCCACAGCTACACTGAAATAGTTTGCCTCCTTGAAGGCCCATCCTTTGAGTTTCTTTTTTTTTTTTTTGTGGTACGCGGGCCCCTCACTGTGTGGCCTCTCCCCTTGCGGAGCACGGGCTCCGGACGCGCAGGCTCAGCGGCCATGGCTCACGGGCCCAGCCGCTCCGCAGCACGTGGGACCTTCCCAAACCGGGGCACGAACCCATGTCCCCTGCACCAGCAGGCGGACTCTCAACCACTGCGCCACCAGAGAAGCCCTGTCCTTTTAGTTTCTTGATGAATGAGCTCGTCCTCCTTGTCAACCTGCCCCTTCTCTTTCATGGGCTCCTCCTCGTCTAACTTGTTCATTTTTGTAGCTCTTCACTTGGGTTCTTTTTCTCAGTCACTGGCTTCACTCCATAGTTTTTCTCCAAATGATCTTTCCTATGATTTCAAAGATCACCAACTCTATAGATCCCGCCCAGACCTCTTCCCTCAGCTTATACTTAATGTAAACAGTTAAATACGCCATGGCATCTTAAGCTCAACATGTCCAACACTCATTCTCTTCCCACACCTGCGCACTCCCATCTGCACCATCTCGTGGGTCGGCACCACCTCCGCCCTTCACCGGAGCTGCACACCCAGCTTCATCCTCAGCTCCTGCGCTTCCGCTTTCCATTCTCAAGCATCCAGCCACCAAGCACTGCTTTGCTTTACTTCCTATGTCCTTATTGAATCCTTTTATCAGTCCTAATTTCGCCTTTGGTTGTTTCTTACTTGAATGATTGCAGTTGTCTTCTATTCGGTTCTCCTGCCTTTGAATCTTCCCTGCTCATACCTACCAAACTGACCCCGGATGAAATATCAATCTGTGTTGTCATCCTGCTTCAGTATGTTCAGTGGCCCCCAACGCCTGCAGAAAGAGACCAAGCTCCTTAGCATATGCCACAGGGGCGTACAAGCTGCTTGCCTGGCCCTTCCTTGTGCACACCAGGATTATGAAATTAATTCTGCTTCTCTCTCTTAGTGAGTGATGTCTTGCCCATAATATCTCCTCTACTTGAAATTTCTCCCACCCTGCCTTCATGTAGCTATTCCACAGTCATCTGCTAAGAATCAGCGGAGGTGTGGCCTCACCCAGGAGGCCATTCCTAACTCCTCCTGCCTGGATTGGGATTTTATTAACCCGGTACATATGACCCTTCCAGCACATGCAACATTGTTTTCATCGTTTGTTTATAGATCTGCCTCTACTCTGAATGATGACTTGTTGAGAGCAGGGACTGTATCTGTTTACTTTTGTGGCTGACTCAAAGTCAAGTCTTAGTAACTGTTTCTTGAATGGATGAATCCGAGCACTGGCTGGGTCTATAATGCATGAGAGTCCAGAAAAACCAGTTATCAAAAATATGCCAGAGATAGACCTATATAATTGGAACTGTTTTCAATGGGCCATCCTGTCTGCCATCTGGATCACCAGAATGTCATTACCTCTAATTGTCTTCCTGAGTTTAATTGATATTTAACAAGGTAGAGCACTGAAAGGGATATTTTGTTCCTCTAATATTTCTATAATAACATATTGCACTACTGCAAACTCAGAATTACAGCTTTGTGGCCTGAGAAAGTAGTTTGTTTAGAGAGAAAGTGTTCTTCAGGCACCCCTGGAGTGTCCAGAGTGAATTAAGAACCTTCTTGGCAAAATACATACAAATATCCTTTTCCTTCACTTGTTTGTATCTAATATTCTTTAATATATGAAAACTGTAAGCATCAAAGACTGTAAATGTTACTGCTTGAAAGAGTCCTCCAGGATGAAAGAGGTGAATTTTGACCCCATTAATCACTCAGCTACAAAGGCTTTGGGAGTGGACTCTGGTGATAATTAAAAGGATCACAACACGTAAACAGAAAGAAAAAACACCTCAGGTGCCACAGTCTGAACAAGTAACACCGAGCTGAACCCAAGTCATTAACTGAGGTGCGAAGGTAGCTCCCTTGTTGGGGGTCAGTGAACAGGCTGGTGAGGTCAAACTTTAGAGCTGAGGCAATGGAGAGCAATTTCATTCAAATTCGTGAATTAGAGCCACAGGAGCCCACAGATAAGGGCTGGCCTCTTCATTCCTTCAATAAAATTCTACCTGTCAGTGAGCACTGACTATGGCCTGGGCACTTTTCATGCACTATTTAATTTCTACCATAAACCTATGAGGTAGTACTGTTCTGACACCACATTTTTACAGACAACAAAACCAGAACTGAAAGAGTTAAATGACTTGACTGAGGTCTTAAAGTGGCAGAGCCAGGACTGAAGCCCAAATAGTTGGACTCTGCTCTCACCTGCACCAAGGCGTGGTTGTACCGGCAGCAGTAGCATCACCTGGGAACGTTTTTGAAGGGTAAACTCATGGGCTCTTCTCCAGATCTACAGAATCAGAAACTGGGAGTGGGGTCCCGCCGTGTGTGTTGTAGCAAGTCCTCCGGGGAGTCTGTGTACTTACAGTTGCGATCCATCGCTTTATACGGCAATACCGTCTATTAGAGCAGTGCTCTCCAACTGTAATGTGAGTACACATCACCGGGAGAACTTGAAATGCAGACTGATTCAGTAGGTTTGGGGTAGGGCCTGAGAGTCTGCATTTCTAACCAGCTCCTGGTGATGTTGAGATTGCTGGTTTGTGGACTACACTGCATAATAAAACCCTAGAATGTAGCTTCAGGAAGCCAGGTTGCTTTGTTCTCTGCTGTCATCTGGTTTAGAAGAATACCAGACTCACCTTTTCTTTTGAATGAATACACCGCAAGTCAGTATGTCTGCATGTCTGAGTCATAGACTGTTGATTTGGTGTGAATCTACTTGTAACTCGAAATGCATCTGCCCAACCAGCCTTTACAAATTTCTACTCACACCGGTCATTCATTTACCCTCAGGAACTGTCAGGTTTCCCGGTGACTTGATGGACTTTTTACTGTTCTAGTCTTTCAAGTGAATAGAGCACTTTGGATTCCCCAAGGGCAAGTGAACAAACATATTGTATGTTTTGGAAAAGAGATGGAAAATCAGAATGTGGGAAGGAGTGGGATGCGGAAAGGAGGCTAGAGAGAACGGATGAAGGTTGGAAACAGTTTAATGAAAGGGACGCCCAGGAGATGGATGATTCCCAGCTGCCTGAGCCTCTGAGCCTTGCCCGCAATCCCCTCCCACCTTCGGGTTAAGAGTTGGAAAAGCGATGAACCTCCTTCCACACTAGACTGGCTCAAAGCTGTTGGGAGAGTTTAAATCAAAGTAGATATAAATATTATAAAACCATTTTTAACAAAAATGACAACAAAAGTCACACAGTAAACCTTAAACTGGAATGAAGAGTTAATGAACTGATAAAGTGTCTGATTGGCTAGAAGAAAATGACATAAGCACAGAAATGAGAAAAAAAACAAAAAGCGTGCTTCCTAGATCTCCTCTGGTGAGTGAAAAGTAAGCTTCTCTAAACCCTTAACAAACATCTGGGTCCTTAGGGAATCAAATATTTTGTAAATAGCCTATGGGACAAAAGGCTATAGCTCTTCCTAAGTGAAACACTTCGGCACAGTAAATTCTTGAAGTATCTGGGTTGGCTGAACATTGATAAATGCTGTGTGCTGATCGGAATGGTTGGGTGGCAGTGATTTACAAGAAATAATTCCAAAAACTGATTTTGGAAACGGTGCAAAACTCAAGAACAGGAGTTCAGCAGGCTGCTTATTCTGCCAGAATTCCCCAGCAGAATTGAGAATAATGCTTTGCTCTATTAAAATGGTGGCATAAATACTACTTTGATTAAAATTTAAACAAGTTGTAATGAATAGATATAACGGCTCTTTTAGACATTATTGACCACATTTAAGAAATGAAACAGCAGAATGAGAGAAAGTGACTTCTAGGCATTCTCAAAATTAGTATTTTTAACTCGAGTTTTTTGAACTAATATTCACAGAATATTTATGTATCTGGGACAACTTAATATTCTAAACAATGACATACCCCATTGTCCTAAAGGAGGAGTATATACTATATACACGATTAGAATTTCATGACCGGCTGATGCAAGGTAATTTTTGATGTAAAAAAAAATCTGATGACCCCTTAAAGCGCAGTCTTGTACCTGATTATTATTATTATAGCTCATTAATTCAGCCTGTGAAATACATAACCAAAGTTCTATGCACATGCCATTTTTTTTTTTTTTTTTTTTTTTTTTTTTGCGGTACACGGGCCTCTCACTGCTGTGGCCTCTCCCGTTACGCAGCACAGGCTCCGGACGCACAGGCTCAGCGGCCATGGCTCACGGGCCCAGCCGCTCCGCGGCATGTGGGATCTTCCCGGACCGGGGCACGAACCCGTGCCCCTGCATCGACAGGCTGACTGACTCTCAACCACTGTGCCACCAGGGAAGCCCTTAAAAGATTTTTATTGAAGTATAGTTGACTTACAATATTATATTAGTTTTAGGTGTATAACATAGTGATTAGATATTTTTATGAATTATACACCATATGAAGTTATTGTAAATTATCAACTATATTACCTTGCTGTATATAATATCCCTGTATCTTGTTTTTTTATAACTGGTAGGTTGTATGTCTTAATCCCCTTCACCTATTTTACCCCTTCCTGACCCTCTTCCCTCAGGTAACCACTAGTTTGTTCTCTATATCTGTAAGTCTGTTTCTGTTTTATGTTTGTTCATTTGCTTCGTTTTTCAGATTGCACATATAAGTGAAAACATACAGTCTTTCTCTGTCTTCTTTATTTCCCTAAGCGTAATACCTTCCAGGTCCATCTGTGTTGTTGAAAATGGCAAGATTTCATTCTTTTTTTATGGCTGAGCAATATTCGATTGTGTATATTTACCATGTCTTCTTTATCCATTCATCTGTTGATGGGCACTTAGGTTGCTTCCATATCATGGCTCTTGTAAATAATGCTGTTATGAACATTGAGGTACATGTGTCTTTTCAAATTAGTGTTTTCGTTTACTTCAGATAAATACCCAGGAATGGAATTGCTGGATCATGTGGTAGTTCTATTTTAAATTTTTTGAAGAACCTCCATACTGTTTTCCGTAGTACCAATTTACATTCCCACAAGCAGTGTACTTTTCTCCACATCCTTGCTAACATTTGTTATTTCTTCTCTTTTCAATGATAGCCATTCTGACAGTGTCATGTGATACCTCCTTGTGGTTTTGACTTGCATTTCCTTGATGATGGACAGTGTCGGGCATCTTTTCATGTGCCTGTTGGCCATCTCTGTGTCTTCTTTGGAAAAGTACCTATTTAGGTCCTCTACCAATTTTTTAATTGGATTTTTTTTATGTTGAGTTATATACATTCTTTATATATTTTGGATATTAACTCCTTATTGGACATAGCATTTGCAAATATTTTCTCCTATTCAGTAAGTTGCTTTTTTGTTTTATTAATGGTTTTCTTTGCTGTGCAAAAGCTTTTTAGTTTGATGTGCTCACATTTGTTTATTTAGGCGTTTGTTACTCATGTCTGAGGAGATAATCCATAAAAATATTGCGAAGATCAATGTCAGAGAGCATAATGCCTATGTTTTCTTCAAGGATTTTTATAGGTTTTAGTCCTACATTTAAGTCTTTAATCCATTCTGAGTTTATTTTTGTATGTGGTGTGAGAAAATGTTCTAGTTTTACTCTTTTACATATAGCTGTCCAGTTTTCCCAACCTCACTTATTGAAGAAACCATCTTTTCCCATTGTATATTCTTGTCTCCCTTGTCATAGATCAATTGACCATAGGTGCATGGATTTATTTCTGGGCTCTTTATTTTGTTCATTTGATCTCTGTATCTCTTCATGCCAGTACCATACTCTTCTGATTACTGTAGATTTGTAGTATAGTTTGAACTCAGGGAGCATGATACTTCCAGCTTTGTTCTTTCTCAAGATTGCTTTGGCTAATCAGAACCTCTTGTGATTCTATACAAATATTAGGATCATTTTTTATTCTGTAAAAAACGCCATAAATATTTTGATTAGGATTGCATTGAATCTGCACATTGCTTTGGGTAGTATGAATATTTTAACAATATTAATTCTTCCAATCCATGAGCCTAGAATATCTTTCCTTTTATTCACATCTTCTTCAATTTCTTTCCTTAATGTTTTGTAGTTTTCAGTATACAGGTCTTTCACCTCCTTGGTTAAATTTATTTCTAGGTATTTTATTTTTTAAAAATTTGATTGTAAATGGGATTTGTATTCTTGCTTTCTCTTTCTAATAGCTCATTATTAGTGTATAGATATGCAACAGGCTTCTGTATATTAATTTTGTATCATGTAAATTTACAGAATTTATTTATTTGTTCTAATAGTTTTTTGGTAGAGTCTTTTGGGTTTTCTATATATAGTATCATGTGATCTGCAAATAGTGACAGTTTTACTTCCTTCCAATTTGGATGCCTTTTATTGCTTTTCCTTGTCTAATTGCTCTGGCTAGGGCTTCCAAAACTTATGTTAAATAGAAGTGGTGAGAGTTGGCATGCTTGTCTTGTTTCTGATCTTAGAGAAAAAGCTTCCAACTTTCCATTGTCAAGTATAATGTTAGCTGTGGGTTTGTCATAAATGCCCTTTATTATGTTGAGGTGTGTTCCCCCTATAGCAGCTTTGTTGAGAGTTTTTATCATGAATGAATGATGAATTTTGTCAAATGCTTTTTCTGCATCTGTTAAGATGATCACATAATTCTTATCCTTTGTTTTGTTAATGTGGTGTATCACATTGATTGATTTGTGGATATTGAACCATCCTTGCACCCACTTGATCGGGATGTATGATCCTTTTAATGTGTTGTTGAATTCAGTTTGCCAATATTTTTGTTGAGGATTTTTGCGTCTAGGTTTATCAGGGATATTGGCCTCTGATTTTCTTTCTTTTTAGTGTCTTTGTCTGGTTTTGGTAATGCTGGCCTTGTAGAGTGAGTTTGGAGGTGTTCCCTCCTCTTCAACTTTCTGGGATAGTTTGAGGAGGATAGGTATTAACTCTTCTTTAAATATTTGGTAGAATTCCCCTGTGAAGCTGTCTGGTCCTGGACTTTTGCTTGTTGGGAGTTTTTTGATCACTGATACAATTTCATTACTAGTAATCAGTCTGTTCAGTTTTCCATTTCTTCCTGATTCAGTCTTGAAAGATTGTATCTTTCTAGGTATTTAATCATTTCTTCTAGACGGTTCAATTTGTTGGTGTATAACTGTTCATAGCATTCCTGTAATATCTGTTGTAATTTCTCCTCTTTCATTTCTAATTTTACTTTTTGGTCCCTCTCTCTGTTTTTCTTTATGAGTCTGGTTAAGGGTTTATCAATTTTCTTTATCTTTTAAAACAAAACAGCCTTTAGTTTCATTGTTTTTCTAAATTCTTTTTGGTCTCTTTTTCATTTATTTCTGCTCTAATCTTTATTATTTCCTTCCTTCTACTAACTTATAATTGTCATTTAAAGCATTAAAATACAACTGGTAGACCCAAACAGAAGACTGTCACCAAGCTGCTAGCCCAGTGCCCATCACCTCTATCTTACATGGTATCAACTCCACTTGGGGATAATTGGGACTGTATATAACCAAGAAAAAAAGCAGTTAAACATCCAGATTCAAAAGAAAGGAAGCTTCTCGACATGACATTACAGGGCATTCAATGTGTTTTGCTTATTGTGGTAGATATTCTGTTATGCTGCCAGGCCCCCTTTAGGACTGAGTACTTATTTCCCAGCTGCTTGAGGTGCTACCAGGAGAAAATTCTCAGATAATAGCTCCAGCCTCTGGAGCCCCAGGCTGAAGAGAGCTGCTTTGCCCAAACTCACAACCACTTCTCAGGACAGCCTGCACCCAGTTACTGAACAATGTGGGAATATAAAGGTCCAGTCCCTTGGCTCCAGTCAGGGACAACTCTGAAGGGTCATCTCAGTTTCAGAACACCTGAAGCTTTCATTGGAAATGATTGGATCCCAGCTTAACTTCTCCTGCTGCCAACCATTCTTCGTAGCTTCCCTTCTGCGGGTGCTGACCCCAAGAGCATTCCCTAATGAGTCTCCTGCATGTTAATCTCTGTGTCAGAATCTGCTCCTCAGAGAACCCAACCTGGAACAATTAGTAATTGAGGGTCTCACTGAACAACTTTCTTTATAGAGAACTAAGAACAGAGGTAATAGAGCTAAAACTCAGGGTTTTGAAACTAGGTTGTGATGCAGGCAAAGGACTGAACAAAAGTGATTCTAAATTCTCACAACCTGAACACCCCACCCCCTTCTCCTGCAGGAGGTATTGTACTATCTGTGTGTGTTGAGGGGGTTGCCATATTTCTGGGCCCCAGATTCTCTAGGAGTTGATCAGCAGGTAATCCTAGATAACGCCTATGAACAGCTGAAACCCCAAACCAGATGGCCTAGCACAAAAGTAGTCTGATTAATACCCCCGTGCCAGGGTACTTTCTCACATCTACCCCACAAAAGGCAGGACAGCAGAGAAAGCAAGTTCCCTTCACTGGAACATAGGGTCTCCCTCCCCTGCAATCTCCTGCATGTCTACAGGACACTCGAACCTCTTTGGGCCTCTCTGATGGTGCAGAGGAAAAAGGAACAGCAGTGACTTCTCATCTCTCACTGACCCTTTCCTTTTCTCCAGTAAAGTCCATGGCCTTTACCCATGCCAGTGGTGTTATGAAATTTATCTTGAACTTTCATGGCTGACAGGTGGAGACCTGTATGGGATCTTCCTTGGACCACAGTGTGACCACAAAGATATGAATTCTGCTAGTATCAGTTAGGACTTTTTTGAAATGCCATAAGCGGTTAATGGTTACCCTGTGGATGGAAGCAATCCCTGCAGTGATATAAGGTCCCTGGGAGAGCTGGTAGAGAGGTGACCATGGTGTCTGAATTCCTGCAAAGCCTGAGAGAGGATAGCCTGGAGCGAGAAGTTGCCAGTGGCTGGCCAGAGTTGACCACCCACTGTAGGGCAAGAACAAAGCCAACAAGCTCGTTAGGACAGGGAGCCCATATCCCAGACAGAGGAGCTGCGTCCAAGCTCAGCTTCTCCTGGCAGGAGGGTCTGCACCTTTCTAAGAGTTCTTAGGTCTTCAGGGTCTGGGCAGGCAGAATTCACAGAAAAAGCTGCATCCCAATCCAGACAGCCTGACGGGCCTGATGCTTTCCCCACAGTCGAGGGAGTTTACCTTGTTTAGCAACAGGGAGGTCCAGGCCATTGCTCTGTGAGATGCTGGGAGGAAGTACTTTTTCTCCACTCTGACCCTGACCCCATGCATCTCCCCTTCGCTCAGTAGAGGCTATGCTTTAACCAGAGCTATAGGACGTTGTGGAGTTCAACCCAGACCCTGGTACGTGAAGAGAGAAGGCCCAGATATGACTCGCTTTGCCCCACAAAAGGTCATCTAGTATTTCTTGTAAAAATATATTACAAACTTATGTACAGCTTTATGTTTTAAAACACATTCACATGCATTAACTCAGTAAGACCCACATTAGCCTAGAGAAGTTGGCAGGGGACATGTTATATAATCCACACATTTCCAGAAATAAAAATTGGAACACAGGGTTGGAAAAAGTACATTTTTCTTCCTGATTTATGAAAAATCTTATAAATACATAGAATTTGAATCACAGCTACTTACACATGTAATGAATTATCTCTTTTTAGAAAGATAAAATTATATGAAGCTTGTACTACACCACAGAAAATCCTGGAAATATGGCCAGCATAATTATAGGGAATGAAATAAACCTTGCAGCTTACTTTAAATCTCCCTTTCATAAAAGCTTTAAGGAGAGAAAGATCAGATGTTCAGAGGCTTAGACGAGAGGACGCTGGAGAAAAGGAGAGCTAAGAGAAAGTGATTGACAGTAAAGGACAAACAAGTCTATGATTGAGATTGTTTTAAGGCAAGGCAGGGTACTCTGTAGTCTAGAAACGCAAAAGCAAATTTAAAAATGTGCCCCCGATACACTGTGTGATGTAACTCCCCAGGATAATGTGGCATTCTTGGAACAGTGTGTACTTGTTCCTCTTCTGAAATAGGAAACCCTTTCAACAAAATAAGTTCCATTCAATAAACATGAGTTTATCAGAGGCCCTGTAAGTGCTGCATATTTGCTGGGAGCCAAATGTGAATCTCCCACAGTTTAAGACACAGGCCCATCGGTTACTCATCACACTAGAGTATGATGGGTGATTGAAATGGGTTTCCCAGTCTTGTACTTTGAAGAGCTTGAGTAGTGGCTGCTTGATCTGAGAATTAGCAAATAGTTCGTGATCTATGTAGCTGCGTGTAACTGCCGTCTGTTGGGAGTCAATCTTCCTACAAAATGAAGAATGGACTTGAGTTTTATCTATGCTGATTCTGAATCTTCCTGAACAATGATAATGCATCACCGGGAAGCTGAGCAGCATTGCTTAGCTCTGAGTTTGCTACTTTTCATGGAATCACCGGTCTTTAAAAGTAGAAGGGACCCCAGGAACTGACTACCCTAACCTCTACACAGCACAAAAACCCCTTCCCCAGAGTCCTGACGACTGGTCATACAAACAGGAAGTAGAGTTCCATATGCTTCCTTTGCACTGAAATGATTTACTTTAGTACAAACACCTCAGCACGTTGCCTTCAGAGAAGTGAGGACCCACCAGGTATATTTTCATGTGCAAAGATGCTTCCAGAAACCCTGGAAAGCTTCCATGCCACTGCAGTATAAGGGCACACTCATAAAGTAGATGTTTTCTAGTTTTAATTTGTGTGAACTCTCACATGGATTTGGCTAAACATCTCCAAGCTTTATTCATAATCGCAGCGGTAGGTAATTTGTGCCCATGGTAACAGTAGTTTAGAGTTGTTAATGAAAATGGAGGCTAATTTTTTTTTTTAAATCATCTCAACTCAGGCTGGGGTAAAAGTACGGAGTATTCACAGGTGGATTCTATCGAAGTTTTCTTTTTCCATTCTCAAAGGCAAACATTACTTGGGTTGCAATAAGAAAAGAGCACACAGTCGCATACTATCTCATACGGTACATTCATTGAACATACCTGCAACCCTTCAATGGCCAGTTTGAGGATTGATGGTGTCAGTTTGGAGGCTTGTTTGAAGGAAAAATTACTCCAGTCTATAATTAAAATGAAACCATTTATCTGGAGCTCCGGATCTTCAATAAGGACTTCCAATGACAGCAGGATGGCCCGGAGGATGTCTGTGAAGGAGTTCCTGCAGCCAAAGCAGAAAGGAGAGGCTGTGCATGAATGTTAGCACGTGGTAGGACTTTGTGTGTGAAGCACTGGCTGCCTGTCCTCTGCTCCGTGAGCCCAGCCTGCAGGGTAACGCCAGTGTCCTGTACCCAAATTGACAGAAAACACATTTGCTAAACTTAACAGGAACAATGCTTTGAGAATCAGAGGATGGAACCTCCCTTTGATCTGACTGCACCAGAACCCCAGACTTTACAAGATGTCTCTCTTTTGTGTTTCCTTGGGTCTCTGGTCTCTTGCTTCCACCACAGACCTGATTGCATTTCATTGAAATGCATCCCTTACTTGTCTCTCCCTCCTGGGCCATAATCATAGTTGCGGCCCCAGTATCTAGCTACTTAACGAATATTGCTGAAAAAATGAGGTAAGGCCTTCATCAGAGGCACTTGTTTTGATTAAACCTCTTGTTCTTCTTGTGTGGTTAAAATCTTGCTCAAAGTGTAAAAACAACTGTGCAATTGCCGCTACTTTAGCCTCAATTCATAAATAGAGAAAAATAAAGCAAGAAGAATGGCTTATTTTCACTGACGGTTTGCAGAGTGCGATTCAGGAAGGAAGTCGCTTGGAGTACAACAGTAACTATGACAACAGGTAGACCTGAATACAAACTAGAGTGACGGTTCTCTAGTGTTGCATGTGTTCTGCCACATCATATATTCCCAGTCCCCAGCTGATTTTTGTTTTAAATAATTTTCAGACACGAAGAAATGATGGCATATTTTGCTAATTCTCCCAGCAAATTATTTGAGCTAAAAATTTAAGATCTTAAAGGATCTCTAAATTCTGTGGATGTCAAGTGATGGCAAAATCCGTTGCTTCCTTCAGGCTGTCATTACAATCAGAAGCTGTATCGTCTGGTGAAACTAGATGAAATGAACAGATTGCTGAGCATTTCAATCTGATTCAAATTATAACCAAATCTAATGATTCTAGATTTTGGAAATCAGAAAATACGTGATTAAATATGGGATTAACAGATACAAATTACTATACATAAAATAGATTCACATCAAGGATTTACTGTACAGCACAAAGAATTATACTCAATATCTTGTAATAACCTATAATGGAATGTAATCTGCAAAAAATCCTAAAACTATCACTGTGCTGTACTACCGAAACTAACACAATATTGTAAATCATCTATACTTCATTAAAACAAAAACAAAACAAACAAACGACCAGTAAGAATTTACTGAGTGGCTGCTATAAACTCAGAGCTCTGTTTACTACTTGAAGTTATAGAATAGTATGTCATATTTCTACTTTCAAAGAGCCCTTAATTTAGTTGGGGTGGGGTAGGCGATTAGCAAAATGAGTTGAAAGGGATTGATAAAACTTGAGTAATTAGGAAGAGCTTACAGAGCAATGAAAGCTGGGGCTAAGCCTTGAAGGGTAAATAGGATTTTGGATAAGTGGGAAAAAGAGTAAGACATTTCAGGAAAGAGGAGTGACACGTGAAAAATACAGATATTAGCCCATTCTGTTTCTGTACAGTTCTTACTGAAAAGGTCTTCCTTATATCAAGCAAAACTTTTCCTCCCCCAAATCCACCCACTGAGTATATAGTTCTGCTACAAAGAAGAGAACCTCAGGTCTTCCTATACCACACACTAAATTATCTAAACATGGTGGACATGACGCCGTATATAATCTCTAGATTAAAAAATATATATATTAGTAACTTGAACCGTTTCTCATAGGAAGTGGTTTTTAATAATGTTCTCATCATTTTCTTTTACATATATTCTCTTCTAAATTTTAGAGATGTCAAATTCCTATTAATGTAGGGTAAGTTTTCACTAGGGCTTTGAGTTTTGTTTTTGCATTCATAGCAAATAGGATCTAAAGACCCAAGTCTTTTTTAGAGATACAGCTTTGTATTGGGAAGAAACATCGATTTAAGTGGAGCGTGAGACCAGAGATTGTGAGCTTAGGCAATTCCAAAGGAAAATATGGAAATGCCCAATGGTAAACTATAAATGACCATTAGGGAATTAGAGAGTCTGATCCTGGATAAGCTTTCTTAGCAAGCATACACACATGGAGAGAATCAGGAAACTTAGAAAAGCTAAGCCTTATGTAAAGCTTACATACAGTTCTGAGGTTGAACGAAGAAAGGTTAAGGAAATAAAAAGTGAGAGAATCATGATAGTAACGTGTTTTCTAAAAAGGCGGGTAGTGTTTCAAGAAGGATATGATAGATTGCACTACTGACCCCAATTCTTTACTCATCTGAGCATCCACACACAATCTATGTGTTGACCTCATTGATGAGAGTGTATTTCTTGCCCTTTGGCCATGTGACTTGCTTGAACTGATGGTATGTGACTGAAATGACAGTGTACCAATTTGGGGCCTAGCTCTTAGAGACCTCAGACGTTACTCGTTCTCTTGCTTTCTGCCGTTGCCATGGAAAAACATATGCCACAGCTAGACTGCTAGACTGAAGAGAAGAATGACTCCCCAGCCAGCCAGCCAGCCAGCCAGCAGATCTTTGAAAGAAGCAGAGCCACCCAGCTGACCCCAGCCTAGATAAACACTAGCTGCCCCACAGATGTGTGAGCAACAGTCAATGACTGCTTTTTTAAGCCATTGAGTTTGGGGATGGTTTTTTATAAATTAATAGCTACCCAATACCATCAGGTCGTTAACCAAGTCAAACGCAACAGAAAGATAAAGGAGAATAAGGAAGGAGAAAGGGCTATTGTATTTGACAACAAGGAGATCTTTGGAGAATTTTGAGGTAGCCCTTTTCGTTGAATAGTGAGGACAGACACCATTGATTATGAAGATCTTTAGCAAATCGCTTAATTGCTACCGCGTTTTACTCCTCTGTAAATGAGAGATAGCGCCTCTTCCACCACATATCCACTGGTATTCACTCCCAAGAAAGAAACATTGACTCTTGGAAACTTGAAAACTATTTTATACGTTTTCAAGACCAGAACCTTACTGATGGGTAGGCGTTTGCAATGAATGAAGTATTATACTTACGGGGTGATCCCAGGAGAAAAGTAAAATAACTTTGGAATTCACTATAGTTTCCAAATGTTTGAACACTTCACTTTTCTAGAAGAACTAGAAAGTTGGGCAGCAAAAAGTTGGATGGAATGGGTCTCAAGTCATGAAGCTTACCCCTGTTGAGGGGTGTGACCGCCCCCTATATCTTAGCTGATCATTAGCTTGAATTCCTTATTTCCTGGTTTCCTCTTTCTTATTTATGATATGTTTGCGTTGTGAAATCCTCTCAGCTTTTTATAATTTGACATACCAAATACTTGATATAGTTACTCCACCCTCATGGAGGTGGAACGTAGCTTCTCACTCCTTAAGTGTGGGCTGAGCATACTGACTTCTTTTCAAAGATCTTGTACAGTGTGGAAAGGGAGGGAGAAAGAGTAACTTTACAAGAGAAACCAGACAAACACTTCCTCAGCCAGGTGACCAGGGTCGACATCGACAGAGATAAACCATGTTGAGAGGAGTTGCCCTGGACATGATGAAAATCATACTTGACCTCTGTGATCTTCCTCCCCCAAAACCATAACCCCAGATTAGTCAAGGGGAAAGCATTAGGCACATTCTACTTGAGAAACATTCTACAAAATACCTGACCGGTACTCTTCAAGATTGTCAAGTTCATAAAAAACCAAGGAAAGTCTGAGAAACCGTCACAGCCTAGGTGAGCCTAGGGAGACATGAAGACTAAATGTAATGGGATATTTTGGATGGGATCCTGGGACAGAAGAAAGATACTAGGTAAAAACCAAAGAAATCTGCATAAAGCATAGGCTTTTGTGAAGAATAGTGCATCATATTGGTTCATTAGTTGTAATACATATACTATACTAATGTAAGATATTAATAATAAAGAAAACCCAGTGCAGGGGATAGAGCAACCTTCTGTACTATCTTCACAATCATTCTGTAAATCTACAGTTGTTCTAGGTAAAAAGTTAATTTTTTTAAACTGCTTACTGGAGTTCGTAATCTGCCATGGTAAGTTTCCACGAATCTCTTCCAGAATTTCCAGAATTTACTCATTCTACCAACTCATTTAGACTTATAGCACGGTTTAACTCTAATAAACCAGAGAGGGGGGAAATTATTTTCTGTATTGCCTATAATCGCTGTTCTCTCAGTGTAGCTGAGCACTTGTCTCAAAATGAACTAACAGGTGACAAGTGGATATTCAGATTTTTTCAGTCTTCTTCTATAATTTGCAAGGCATTTATTTACACAGTCAGCTATGGATTAGATCAGTCTTAGTTTGATAATTAAAAGCTCAAATGTGAAAATGTGCGAAAGCTCTGTGAATGGCAAATTGCCAGTGACATGTAAAGAACTTTTCTCAAAAAAGGATAATTTTGTATTAATTAGGACTTATTAAGGGTTTATAGGTGGACGTTCATCATTATATTATGAGCAATTAGAGATTATGAAAATGGATGCATTTGTAGTTCTACTGTTGTTTTTATGAATTGAGCACCCAACATTGCCACCTGAGGCTTTAAAATCTAAGTCAACAGCATAATACAAATGAGATGCAAAATAGTGTTTTATCTATAAGAAGATATTTAAGTTTCAAGAAGTGACTCCTTTGTGCTTTGAATTTTTAGTGGAGATTTTAGAACCTAGATCCCAGGGCTAGACGCATATAAGAAAAAAGAGACTACCTGTGATCAGATAACCACTTAAAGGCATGATGTGATAGCCAGTGACACTATTTCTCAGAAAAACTGGTGGGAAGCCTCTTAGTTAATTCTGAAATCACAGTGCCTATTTCTATGCTAATTCTTCTGCATATAACAGCAAGAAGTCTGTTAATATTAGTAGCTAAAGCTCTTCACTTTACAATCAATATCATTGTGTTTATGACTGTTGCTTGGAGATTTTTAGGGTCCTCCTTAAACCACAAACTAGTTGTGCAGATGGTTTGCCACCAATATCTATTTGCAGCAGGTGCAGAAACATTGCATCTGAGTATGTTTCTTTATCTCTTCATCCCATTTGAAGTTTCTTTCAAAGTGAATTACTAAAATAACCACAGCATGACTTTCACAGTTCCTCCTTTGCCCCTTTTCTGATAACGTTACCTAAGCCGACATGGAGAGGAATATGTGCTCCCTCTGCAACTCTTCTGATGTATTTTGGCCTCTAGACATGGCAAGAACCCTCTGAGTAAAGTGGCAAAAGAGTCTATACTCAAGGGCTTGACATCCTGGCTCTGCCACTCAACAAGCATGCAACTCTGTGTAGAAGACTGAAGTCCAACGTGGGGTGATTTCCTGTTTCTCCATGTAGGGGGCTGTTGCATGGTTATGCAGAATTCCATGTGTGAAGGAGCTTTGTGAATTGGAAAGTTCATCCCAATAGGATAGGAGGCAGTATTTGTACTTGCATGGTATATAGAGATACCCCTCTTGGTTACACTGCTTTCATGGTGGTGATGGCAGCAGGACAATAGGAAATGTGCAAAACTCCATTGTGTTCTGTCCAGATGAACCTATTTTCTCCTCTTCTAGGGCTGAGGGTCTTTGATAAGTGGTTTGGAATGGGAATTCGGGTGATATATTTTCCTAAATGGGTTCTAATAATTTGTATGTGAATCAGGTTTCAGCTGGATGGTCTCTGTGTGTCATTATGCATCTAGGCAAACAAATCTATATTTCTCAATGAGGTAATCAAGAAAAAGTAAAAGAAATAATTGTGTTCAGATAATATTAGGTCAAGGAAGATGCTAACAAAAATGTTTAACTTTGCTGTGGTAGAATTAATATTTGCAAGACCTTAATCTTAAATGTATTACCCTGAATGTTAGCTGGAAAGTCAATTAGTTAATTACTTGTCTTAGCAGGGATGGTCTCCCAGAGAACAGAAGCCTGGGATTTAACTCTGCCTCATATGGTTTGATGAAGCTCATATGATTAAGAGGAGTAAGAAAGAAAAGGAAGGAGAAAGCAGGGAAGAAAGGAAGGAGGAAGAGAAAAAGAGAGAAGAAAGAAAG
The DNA here is from genome assembly GCF_008692025.1 of Phocoena sinus. Taxonomy (NCBI): domain Eukaryota; kingdom Metazoa; phylum Chordata; class Mammalia; order Artiodactyla; family Phocoenidae; genus Phocoena; species Phocoena sinus. The sequence continues at coordinate 8,282,151 of NC_045779.1, read as the reverse complement.
AGAGAGAGGAAGGAAGGAAGGAAGGAAGGAAAGAAAGAAAGTAAGAAAGAAAGAAAGAGAGAGAAAGAAAGGAAAGAAAGAAGGAAAGGAAAAGAAAGAAAGAGAAGGAAAGGAAGGAAGGAAGAAAGAAAGAAAGGAAGAAAAAAGGGGAAACGGAGGGAGGAGGAAGGGTGGGAGGGAGCCCCAACTCACCTCTAACTCAAGCATTTGCTTATGGAGGACAGAACATAAAGGGTAATGTTCTTGTCTAAGAACAGGGCCCGGCTTTTGAACTAGTATAGAGAAAATAGTGATGTAAATGGTGAAGACAGTGTTCTCTCGCTCAAGTAAAGTATGAAGATAAGAGACTGTTTCTTTAGACCAATCCTGACAGGTCTATCCATCTCAGGATATAGACACAAGAATGCAAAGTATTCATATCCACCATTAAAAAGGAAACTGAAACTAAAGTTTTCAAATTCCAATTTGCCAGGGTTTTTCCTTGTTTGTGTTTCTGTGGTGAGCAAGTGTATAAATCATCTGTGTGCGTGTGTCTGTCTGTGTGTGTGTACACAAACAATGAATTCATCTTTTAGGGTTGCCTCCATTCAGGCTTTTTTTATTTTAAATGAGAAGCTGGTTTGAATAAATAAAAACAATATTTTATTACGTTTGGTCCAAGTGCTTCTAAATTCTCCCAAGAATTGAAGAGAATGAAATTAACATCACATGCTTCTATCTGCTCACTTAAACAGTTAATGAAATTTATCATCACTCAATGTTTTATTTTAAAAGTTTTGAAGTACCTAAAACCAGATAAGGAATCAGGAAGGCATTTATTCAAAGATATGACAAAATTTTACTTTGTGGAAGATACATAAGATAAAAGGATATTTTTTACTCTTCTGCTAGTAGATGGAAACCAGTAGAAGACATTAAAAAATACATACATGGGAGGCAGTGAAGCATAGTCATTAAAAGCATAGGGTTTGGAGTTAGCAGACTGATTCAGATCTCAGCTGTTCTGTGTAAACTTAGCGAGTGAGTTTTACCTCTCTGTGGTTTAGTTTCCTCATCTGTAGAAAGAGGATCCTAGCACCTACCTCCCTGGTAATGATAACATGAGCTAATGTACACAAAGTCATAGAGCAGCTGACTTGTTCTATCCATAGAATGAGTTGATGGTCATGTTGGTTTTCATTATTACATACGTGAACATGATATCAGGTGGCAAGTGATAGGAATTGCAGAGTGTTTGGGAGTTATAAGGCAAGGTCACCCATGGCTGGGAGGTTTCAGAACATCTTCAGCTGGGCTGTGAAGAATGGGAAGGTTTGGATGCTGGACGTAGAAGGAAAAGGGCAGAAGGAGCCACATAAACAGGAAGTTCTGAGAGTGTAGAGACTATTGTATTGGGAGCAATGGCAAGTTTACCAGTGCCACTGGGGCAAGTGTAAAGGAATAGAAATAAGGTTAGAATTGTGATCCGTCTTCATCCTGCTTGCTGGGGGAACTACTGGCTGTTTATTCAGAGTAAGGGAGCAACAGCAGTTATGCTTTAGGAAGGTTTGAACTGGTAACAGAGATTATGTGGATTGGAGTTAGGAGACTGGAGACACAGAGTCCAGTTAAGAGGAGGCCATTGCAGTATAGTAAGTGAGAGCTGAGTGGGGATGTAAAGAGAGGAAGGTCAGAGGTACTATTAAGGACAAAAGGAACTCTGCTGGGTAGGAGGTGAGTTAGAAGTGCTATAGTTGTATCTAGTTCTTACACGGTAAGGATCAGCACCCAGGACAGCAACGCACGTTATTAATATGACTTGACTTCGGGGCTGTCAAGGGGGTGCCTAGAAGTGCATGGTTGTGCGGGGTCTGCATTCCTGCCACTCAAGTGATGAAATATCCCCCTACGTAGAAGCCATGTCTGCAGAAGAGAATGTTTCCTGTTCTCTTTGCAAGAAGGGACCACTTGCCTCTCTAACCTAGACTATGAGCTCCATCAGGGCTGGAAGTGTGTCGTGTTTGTCTTTGAGTCCTTGTAAATCACCAGTACCTATACATAGTGGATGCTGAATAAATGATTCTTAGTAAATGAACGAAGGCAAACATGTTAAACCAACCTGTTGGAAGCTTTGAAACACTGAAAATAGACAAAACCCACTCTGGGAGCACCACTGGGTACATTTTCTTCCTCTTCAATGTCTCTAACGCTCATTGATAGGAGCAGTGATGGCAGATGTATGTCCTTAAGCCCTTTTTCCATCATGGCTCATATTTATAAAATAATATGCTACTAAGTACCATGTATACAAGAATTGGAAAGAAAACCAGGCTTTAAGATTAATTGGGGGGACTTTCCTGGTGGTGCGGTGGTTAAGAATCAGCCTGCCAATGCAGGGGACACGTGTTCTATCCCTGGTCCGGGGACATCCCACATGCCGAGGAGCAGCTAAGCCCGTGCGCCACAACTACTGAGCCTGCGCTCTAGAGCCCGCGAGCTACAACTATTGAGCCCGTGAGCCACGACTACTGAGCCCGCGTGCCTAGAGCCCACGCTCCACAAGGGAAGCCACCGCAACGAGAAGCCCGCGGGCCGCAACAAAGAGTAGCTGCCACTCACCGCAACTACAGAAAGCCCACGCTCAGCGACGAAGACCCAACACAGCCAAAACTAAATACATAAAATAAATAAATTTATTTTTAAAAAAGGATTAATTTTGGTTTAGGAGAGGGCTGTGGCTGTATTCACGTAAGGTTAGTGTGGGAAGTAAGAAGATTACAATCTAGAACAGTTAATAATAAATGCTAGTTGGATGTCTACAGATAGGAAGGCTAGTACACCACAAGATTCTTAGCCCACTGGGAAAGAACTGGTCCCAAAACACCACTTTAAGACAGCCGAAATGCAAGCAAGGAAGAGGTTTATTTCATTAGCCGTCTAGATGGGGATTGGGCCAGGGCCTATAGGAGCAGCAGCCATGGAAAAAAAACCACCCCAATGGGAGTGAGCTCTGGGCATTCCATCCATTACTAAATGACTATGACAAACTAGTTTCATGCTTATCTATTCTGGTAACTCTTGGGCTGAGGAGCTTCAGAAAAGTAAAAACTAGGAAGAGTCTCAAGAATGCAAAGAAAGCACTTAAGACTAGACGTGGAGCTATGATCATATCAGCCTAACTGGGGTCACAAACAGCAAGATCTCCTCTGACATGGGTGAATGAATATGAATGGCCACATCACTCTTACTTACAATGGAATTCAATTGATATTTATGGATCTTGCGTGGAGTTCATGGTAGTGTACTAGCCACTGCTTGAAATGGAATATTCTTTCCTCTAAGTCTGTCTGGCTCTTATAGCCATAAAATCACTTTCAGGATAAGACATCGGACCATAAGGTGAGGAGGCATTTTAGGAAAACGTGCATCCCGTGGTACTACACTGCTTTGAATGATTTTTCCCTCCTGAGGTCCTTCCCTCTGAGTGATATGCTGCAATCAAGAGACTCCTTTCTGAAATCACAAACTGTGTGCAAGGCAGTTTGAACTAAATAGTGCATTAGCAAAACAACTCTATAGATGTTACCTTTCATGGAAGGCATACCTGTGACTTGAGTTGGAAGTATGCAGCATCTCATAATTTTAATTAATTCATAAAATTGGCCATCTCCAATGAAAACTCCAAACCTCTGTACTTAACGAAGAGATCAATGTATTCTGGCAGGATAGCAAGATCTTAAAACCAAGAGAAGTCCCAGGGTTCTAAAATTAGTTGCCTGTAACTAGGAGTCTCAGCCCTGAAAAATATGGGTAGTTCACATCAGAAGCTTTAATAGAGACTTATTGAATTCAGAGAGTCTGCAATCTCATTGAAGTTTTCAAAGTTGGTTTATCCTTTCCCCTTTTGAAAATTCTAGCCTTCTAATCATAAGCTACTTAAACAGCAGCAAGCAATCAAAGGTATGCAGGGTTAAAAGGAGAGAGCCACAAGGAAATCATTACATAATGGAAAGAAAAAGCTTATTTTCGTAGATAATATATTCAGGAGAGCTTTATAATCTACTCTGATAGAAATGCGACTTGTTGGCTGGTTTCCAGATAGGCATCCTCTATCTGGTTATCACCCTTGAGCTGTTTCATCTTCCTCAAGACACCTCAAGGTTATTGGATTCTCAGAGAGAGAAAGATATAAGGCTCCCATGACCATCACAGCTGTCAGGCTCAGGAAGCCCCTTACCACTGTTTATACTGTCTCTGAGCTTTGGCACGACTGAGGCTAGTCTGACAGGAGGACTTTTTGGTCTTGATCAACTCCTATAATGCTTGTGATGGTTCACAAATTGCAATAATGACAAGCAGTTTGATCATCCTTCTGAAACTAAGATAAATATATTTCGTGCCCAGAAGGAACAAGGCTTTTGCAAACCCCACGTACTTTTCTTCCAGAAAAATCCCCTTTGGAGGTTTCAGAAGACAGGTTGGACCTTGAGTGCTCTGCCTATAATAGTTACCTGGCGGGACCAGACATGTCAGAATAGAGATGTGGGAATTTCTAGAATTCTCCTAGAAGAGGTTCCACATGCACATTCCCTGGGCCCCAACCCAGCCCAATTCAGGTGGTGGGTTATGGAGATGAAAGAGTGGCAGTGCCCCTCTCCCTGCACCCTCTTCCCAAACCAGTGGCCTGGAAGCTCCCGTGAACTCACTTACGGACCCTCAATCAAAACACAAGCTCATATTTTTACCCTGCTTATTTTGGGAATCAGAATCAAAGCAAAAGGTAACTCTTGAAACGTTCATAAAAAAATAAACATAGGCTCTACGTAGTTCATTTAACAACAACGACAAAACCAACGCAGGGTTTGGTTGACGTTTCCTAGCTGAGGGAGTATGCTTAGAGGGTTAATTTTGCCCCTTAAGGTAACTTTACTCATGGAAGGTCAGATGCCTCTGTAGGGAATCATTTCATGGAGGTGGTTAAAGACAGCATTGGTTTCCTTTACTTAATTACATCACAGATTATCACTTGGCAATTCTCTAAGCGATTAGAGCCAGTGGTTATCATTTATTGCTGCCACTTAACAGTGGCTGCACTGCAGGAGATACTGTAAAACATCAACATACATTTATCTTCAACATAAGTCCAAAATATCCTACTCTGAATAGCAGAACAGAATTTGGAAAATGTATTACATATGTATAGAGACACGATTTATATATTTTAAATATATTTCTCACACAAAGAGAAAATACAACATTTTAGGACTTGGAATGTTGCTGTAGGAGGATTTCATTGCCTATATTTATCCTAACAAAATCTCAGAGATTGTAAAGGACGACTTAGAAAGATCAGTAGTTTAATTTCCAAAGAGGAACAAATTTAAATGCTCAGGCTCTGGAAAGTTTTATCTCAAAATTTCCCTCTTGCTTTGATTCTCATCTGCTACAAACTGGTGGGTTAGTACCCATTCCTCTTCTATTAGTCCAGGCACAAGGAGGGTATTTCTAGTTCTGGCTCGTAAGAACATTCCCAGAGGAAAGAGCTGGAATTTTCTGTCTCTTTCACCCACATTCAGGAATATGGGATGGTACTTACCCACCCACTTAATTCTCTGGACTCTGGGGAAGCTTGGAGGGAGGGAGAATGGAGTAAGACGAGGTTGGTTCTTCCAGAATGGATTTACAATTCAAATAGAGTGAAGCAACAGAGAGCTACAAGGAACCTTGGTGATTACAAGGTGATTTTCAGCAGAAGGTAGGATCACTCCCGCCCCAGTTTGGGGGACATCTGGTTATGTGTACGGGAGGGAGTCATTGCTGGTTTTTACAATATTTGGAGAACACTGCCAGCATTTATTGAGCAGAGGCCATTGACGCTAAATATCCTGCAATGTGCAGTACGGGCCCCAGAATAAGGTCCCCATCCCCAATGCCAGTAACTTCCTTGTCTTACATGGTGAAGTTCAGATCCAGAGATGCTCAGTGAAACCTCATTAGCAGTTGGTTGCACAGTCATAACAGGGTTCCTGACTCCTGGGTCTAGTATGCCTGTCACAGCTCTGAGACTCACAGAACATTCAAAGGAAGGAACACTGGCTCAGATGGGAGGCTGAGCGGTAACGCGGAATCAAGAATTTCTTGCTGCTTCTCTCTTGCACTTTCTTCCTCTGTGCCTAGACTGTTCTTTCCCTTCTCCTCACCAGGCTCTTTCTCACTCTTTAAGCCTTGAGTCAGATGATACTTTGTTAGGAACACTTTCCTGCCGCAGGAAGTGGCAGAGTATTGACAAAAAGCCCCACCTTGACCAAACTTTAGTCAGGCTCCTCTGAGTGTTTTCTTCATCCAGGCCTCCTCCTTGGTCCACATCCTTGGCCTGCAGAGCCCAGTTTTCCCAAAAAGTCCTGCTAAGCCAGGATTTGAGAATATTGACAATATTGAGAAATTTGAGAATATTGAGAATCTCCCCACCCATCCTTGGCACCTAACCAAATTCCTCTTAGGAATTGTCCGTCCACTCCCTCTCCCTGCCCATCAGCCATAAATCTCCACTTGTCCCTTGTCAAACACTCTCTCCTATCACAATAGTCTTGACCCCTATATGCCTGTATATATGCAGCATAGGCTGACCTCACGTTACTGAGCTTTGCTTTATTGTACTTCATGGACACGGCGTTTCTTACAAATCGAAGGCTTGTGGCAACCCTGCATCAAGCACGTCTATCAGTGCCGTTTTTCCAACAGCATTTGCTCACTTTGTATCTCTGTGTCTTCTGGTAATTCTCACAATATTTCAAGCGCTTTCATTATTACTCTATTTGTTATGATGATCTGTGATCAGTGATCTGTAATGTTACTATTTCCATTGTTTTAGGGCACCACACGTCGCACCCACATAATAACTTAATGGATAAAAGTCTGTGTTCTGACTGCTCCGCTGAGTGGCTCTTCCACTGTCTGTCTGTCTCCCTCTCCTCAGGCCTCCCTGTTCCTTGAGACACAACGATGTTGAAATTAGGTCAATAACCAATAACCAAACAATGGCTTCTAAGTGCCCAAGTAAGAGTCGTATGTCTCTCACTTTAAATCAAAAGCTAGATATAATTAAGCTTAGTGAGGAAGGCATGTTGAAAGCCAAGACAGGCCAAAAACTAGGCCTGTTACACCAGTTAGCTAAGTTGCCAATGCAAAGGAAATGTTCTTGGAGAAAATTAAAAGTGCTACTCTAGTGAACATATGAATGATTAAAAAAAAAAAAAGTGAGGGGCTTCCCTGGTGGTGCAGTGGTTGAGAGTCCGCCTGCCGATGCGGGGGTCACGGGTTCGTGCCCCGGTCCGGGAAGATCCCACATGCCGCGGAGCGGCTGGGCCCGTGAGCCATGGCCGCTGAGCCTGCGCGTCCGGAGCCTGTGCTCCACAACGGGAGAGGCCACAACAGTGAGAGGGCCGCATACTGCAAAAAAAAAAAAAAAAAAAAAAAAAAAAGTGAAACAGCCTAACGGCTGATATGGAGAAACTTTTAGGGGTCTGGTTAGAAGGTCAAACCAGCCACAACATTCCCTTAAGCCAAAGCCTAAGCCAGAGCAAGGCCTCAGCTTTCTTCAATTCTGTGAAGGCTGAGAGAGGTGAGAAAGCTGCAGAAGAAAAGTTTGAAGCCAGCAGAAGCTGGTTTATGAAGTTGAAGGAAAGAAGCCATGTCCTTAACATCAAAGTGCAAGGTGAAGCAGCAAGGGCTGGTGTAGAAGTTGCAGCAAGTTATCCAGATCTAGCTCAGATAATTAATAATCTTTATAATAATATAATGATGGATACCTTTCATTATATATTTGTCCAAACCCATAGAATGTACAACACCAAGAATGAACCGTAATGTTAACTATGGACTTTGGGTGATTATGACGTGTCAGTGTAGGTTCATCAGTTGTAACAAACGTACCGTTCTGATGAGAGATGTTGACAACTGGGAGGCTACATGTATGGGAGCAGGGGGTATATGGGAAATCTCTGTACTTTCCTCTCCATTATACTGTGAATCTAAAACTACTCCTCTTAAAAAAAACAAATAAAAATGTACATTTTATTAAGAACAACTACAAAAGAAAATGACTCACACGTTCCTCTGTTTGTTAGGATGGACGCTAAAATCCACGTGCCCAGTGTACCCTAAGCTCATAGCTTTTAGATCTCCTCCATTGCATTGTTCTTCCTGCATTACTCGGACAGCCTCTCTCCTGGGACACTCGGATCTTGAGAGGGGAGATGGGTTTTCAGTTCTCTGCTCCTGAAGCTGCGCTTTGAGGGCAAACACACCTGTTGGCACAAATCTTCATAATCATGTTCAGCTTTGTATCCTGGAAGGGGAATGATGGTGTCGGTGTCATGCCTGGAATTCTGATGAAATTTGGGACTTATCCTTGGATAAGACACACTGGTCAGGCAGCTCAGAGCAATAGGAGCAAATTGGCTAAAACTTGGCCTGACAGGCTTCGGAAAAGGGTACAGAGGAAAGTCAAATACGGCTACATCTTGATAACAGAAAGGCTAAAGAGGCTTGCACATGGTATACAATATAATGGTATATTGATCTGACTTGCTAGAAATGACTAGCTTCAGAAGGGAGGTAGGTGATGGGCGAACAAAGAACATTCTTCAAATATTTGAAGAACACTTTCTCTCCTTCCTTCTCTCTTTGTTGGATCCAGAAGAAGAGAGAAATTTCTTAAATTACTGTTTGAAAGATTCATGTTGAAAGAAAAAATGTGCTGGCAATAAGGATTGTTCATGATGCGAATGGATTATTGAGAGATTTAGAATCAACTTCTCTGCTGACCTGAAGATATACAGAATTTTAGAACTGTTCCAAAGCCTTCATCTTTATACATGAGAAAAAAACGAGGCTCGGAAGACACAGCTAACAAATATCAGTGCCAAGATTTGAACGTCAGTGTTCGAATATCACAGTGGGAAGGCACCTGAAAGACCATGCCATCCCCGCGTGGCCAGCGGGGTTTGTTTTCCACCAACTTTTTACTAAGAAAATGTCCTGGCAAACAAAAAAGTAGAAAGAATACCACCATAATACACCCATCATTTGATTCAACAATTGTCAACGTTTGGCATAGTTGCTTTATCTATCATATGCGTATGTATGCGTATGTGTGTGGACAGCTAAAAGCAAGTGGAAAGTCCCATACATCAATTTTTTAAAATGATTTCCACGTTACTTGTCCTGTAGAATGTCCTACACTTTTGTTTTCTTGTTATGCCATTTAATTTGTTCTTTTTAAACTGGAAAGAGGTCCACAGGCTTGGTGAGATTCCGGTTAGATATTCCTGGAGAGACTATTTTGTAGGGTGATGTGTCAATAGTCTTGAATTCATTGCTGATTCTGACCTACTGATGGGTGCTGCAAGTGCTCTTACTGAGAAAGAGTCAAACACTACGTGGAAGCTCAGCAGAAACTGGTGCCAAGGTGGACTTACTGGTATTGAGGGGGTGGGAACAACTTTATATTTATGAAGAAGAGGGAGGAAGTGAATATTTTTTCAGTTGAGATAATTGTAGACTCACATGCCGTTTTAGTCATTTGTGTGTGTGTGTCTATATATGTGCATTTAGTTCTGTGCAGTTTTTTTTTTTGTTGTTGTTGTTTTTTTAGGTTTCAAAACATGTTTATTTTTCCGTTAACTTTTCTTGAGGTTATTTAGATTTTTTTAAACATCTTTATTGGGGTATAATTGCTTTACAATGGTGTGTTAGTTTCTGCTTTATAACAAAGTGAATCAGTTATACATATACATATGCTCCCATATAGTTCTGTGCAGTTTTATCAGACATATAGGTTGGTGCGTTCATCATCCCAGTCAAGATGCTGAACAGACCCATCACAGCAAGGGCCCTACATTGCTGCCCTTATCATTCCTCCCTAAACCGTGGCAACCATTAAACTTGTCCTTTGTTTCTAAAATTTTGTCACTTCAAAAGTATTGTAATAAATGGAACATTATGGTATATAACCTTTGGGGACTATCTTTTTTCATTCAGCATAATTACCTGGAGTTCCATCCAAGTGGCTGCATTTATAGCTTATTCCTTTTATTTCTGAGTAATATTCAATGGTATAGATTTGCCACCGTTTGTTAAACCTTTTGAAGGATATCTGAGCTGATTCCAGTTTTTGGCTATTACAGATAAAGCTGCTCTTAAGCACTTGTGTATACGCTTTTATGTGAATATTAGTTTTATATCTCTGAGACTAATGCCCATGAGTCTGATTTCTGGGTTGTATGGTAATTGCATGCATAGTTGTTGTTTTTTTTACATCTTTATTGGTGTATAATTGCTTTACAATGGTATGTTAGTTTCTGCTTTATAACAAAGTGAATCAGTTATACATATACATATGTTCCCATATCTCTTCCCTCTTGTGTCTCCCTCCCTCCCACCCTCCCTATCCCACCCCTCCAGGCGGTCACAAAGCACCGAGCATGCATAGTTTTTTAAAAAAGAACTGTCAAACTGTTTTCCAGAAATGCTCTGCTGTTTTAGGTTCCCACTAGCAATATTGATGAATCAGTTTCTCTTTATTCTTCCCAGTATTTGATGTTGTCACTGTTCTTATTTTAGCCATTCTGATAGGTGTGTAGTGTTATCTCCTATCTCTTATTCAGTGGCTAGAACTTCCAATACTATATTAAGTAAAAGTGGTGAGAGTGGACCTTGTTGCCTTATTTCCTATCTTAGGGGGACAGCATTCAGTCTTTTACCCTTAAGTATAATGCTAGCTGTAGGTTTTCTGTAGATGCTCTTTACCAGGTTGAAGTAATTCCCCTTTATTCCTAAACTGCTGAGTTTTCGTTAGACTAAAAGAATCATAAATGAGTACTGAATTTTGTCAAAGCTTTTTCTGTGTCGATTGATATAATAGTAGGATTTTTCTTCTTCACCTTGTTGATGTGGTGAATTGTGCTAATTGAATTTTGCTTGTTGAACTGGCCTTGTATATTTGGAATAAATCCTGCTTAGTCATTGTGTATAATTCTGTATATGATGGGATTCAGTTTGATAAATTTTTTGATGATTTTTGATTCTAAATCCGTGAAAGGTATTAATCTATAGTTTTCCGTTTCTCTACTGTCTTGGTCTGTTTTTTTTTTTAATTAATTTATTTATATTTATATGTATTTTGGGGGGCACTGGGTCTTCACTGCTGCTCGGGCTTTCTCTAGTTGCGGCAAACGGGCTAATCTTCGTTGCGGTGCGTGGGCTTCTCATTGTGGTGGCTTCTCTTGATGCGGAGCACAGGCTCTAGGCGTGCGGGCTTCAGTAGTTGCAGCACACGGGCTCAGTAGTTGTGGCTTGCGGGCTCTAGAGCGCAGGCTCAGTAGTTGTGGCGCACATGCTTAGTTGCTCTGAGGCATGTGGGATCTTCCCAGACCAGGGATAGAACCCGTGTCCCCTGCAGTGGCAGGCAGATTCTTAACCGCTGTACCACCAGGGAAGTCCTTGATCTGGTTTTGCATCAGGGTAATATTGGCGTCATAAAATGAATTGGGAAATGGTTCCTCCTTTTCTTTTTTCTGGAAGAGATTATGTAAACTTGGTGTTAATTATTCTTTAAATGTTAGGTAAAATTCTCCAGTGGAACCATCTGGACCTGGAGGACTCTTTTTCAGGAGAATTTTAATTACGAATTCAATTACTTTAAAGGTTATGGGGCTATTCAGGTTATCTGTTTCATATTGATTGAGTTTTGTTACTTTGTAGTTTGGGAGGAATTGCTCCATTTTTTTCTAAGTTGCTGAATTTATGAGAATAAAGTTGTTCATAGTAGTCCTTTATTTCCTTTTTTAAGGCTGTAGGATCTGTAGTGATATCACCATTTCATTCCTGATATTGGTGATTTGTGTCTTCTCTTTTTAAACTTTTTATCAGTCTTGCTAGAGGTTTATAATTTTTATTGATTTTTTTGGAAGAGCCAACGTTTTGCATTGATTTCCTCTTTATTTTCCTACTTTCAATTTCAAGGATTTCCATTCTGTATTATTACCTTTTTCTGACTGCTTTGGGTTTAGTTCATTCTTCTCTGTTCTAGTTTCTTAAGGCTGAGATTTAGGTTTATGATTTGAGCTCTTTCCTCATGTCTAATAGCAGCATCTCATGCTATAAGTTAACCCTCTCAGCACTGTTTTCTCCGCATTCCACATAGGTGTATGCGTTGTCTTTTCATTTTCATTTAATTGTATATACTTTAAAAAATTTCCTTTCAGACTTCCTCTTTGACCCATAGGTTATTTAGAAGTGTGCTGTTTAATTTCCATGCTTTTGAAGATGTTCTAGTTGTCTTTATGTTTTCGTCTTATTTCAGCAGTGGGAAAATGCCATGCTTCTTCCTTCTGCTGCCATGGTCAGATGAAAAATCCACTGTCACTTGAATTAGTGTCCCTGTATACGTAATGGGTCTCTGGCTGCTTTCAAGATTTTTTCTTTGTCTTTAGTTTACAAATATTTTATAATGATGTGTCTTAATTTGTTTTATTCTGTTTGAAATTCATTTAGCTTATTGGATCTGTAGGTTTGTATTTTCCACCAAATTTAGGAAGTTTTCAGTCATCGTTCTTCAAGTACTCTTTCAGACCACTCTCTTCTCTCCCTCTGGAACTCCAGTCATACAAATATATGATTTTATGATATTGTCCCCCAGATCCCTGAGTCTCTGTTCAGTTTTTTCAGTCTATCTTCTATCTGTTGAGATTGGCTACATTCTATTTATCTGTCCTCAAGTTCACTGGCTCTATCCTTTTTCTCCATTCTACTATTGAGACTGTCCAGCAAAGTTTTTAAATTTTCTTTTATTATATTTTTCAGTTCCATAATTTCCACTTGGTTCTTTTTTATAACTTCTATTCTTTTGCTGAGACTTTCTATTTTTTCATGATACACAGCTCACCTTATGTCACTGGAGAGAGTATTGTTAGATCCCAGGGGGAGGAATGAGGCCACCTGGGCCGCCTTCTGTTGCTAAGTTGGATGCCAGGAAACATTGACCCTGGGTCACTTTCTTCCATGGGTAAGGATGTAAGATAACCCAGGGCTATGCTGTTTTCCAGTCCTGGGGTCTTAAACCAGTTTACCTTCTCCTTGCCACCTTCCAGCAAGGTTGTCTGGTTGTCTTCCGTGCTATTTCCAGGGATTATAGCTATGGTTAGTGTAGAGGAGCAAAGAGAAACCCATCTATATCATTTTGTCTGGAAGAGAAGTCAGAAGAGACTGGTTTTTAAGGCTTTTTCTTCCCAGAGCAGTGGTTCTTAATCTGAAGTTATGTTTGGTGCCTTTGTATGCCTCTGTCTTTCTCTGTAACCTGGAGTTTTCTTTTGTGTATCAAAGGAAAACACAGTGAAAAGTGTCAGGCCTTGCTCTCAGAGTGGCATCATTCCAGACACACCAGCTCTGCCCAGATGATGGGTTTCCATGAAAGGGCTCAGCTGGGCTCTTGGCCACTCCTGCCTCCCCTACTCAGGAAAACCAGAGCCTCAGTGCTGAGTATTTGTCAGAACCTCATGGTTAGGTAGCCCCTAAAATAGAAGCTCTACAAGGGTAGCATCTCCATGCATTTTGCTCACTGCTGTATCCTCAGAGCCTAGAGCAGTGCCTGGCATCAAGAAGTCATTCCATAAACATCTGTGTAACACTTGGACTGGAGCTAAAGTAGCCTGAGAACACCCCACAGCCCCAGAACCTCCTTCTGAGCCCAGGGTAGCTCACTTACAGCCCTGTATGGGGGAGGGAGATTGTTCAATATGGGGTGAAGGCCTCATGGAGAAGACCCTATTTGATTTAGACCTTCCTGGGATGCCCTGACAATGTGGGATTCCTTGGAGGAGTCCAGACCTGAGCAAGCACAGAGGAAGGACAAGGTTCAGCATATACCCCATAACGTGACTTACTAGGACAAGCCATGGTGCCAGTTACATCTTTCTGGGACAGATGAGGACATGCATTTATTTCCTACCAACTTCCTCATGCATCCCAAACTTTTCTAGAAATCTCCATCAGCCCACCACGGCAGCCCACCAGGCAAGCAGCACACCATCTCTATTCAGCTGCACAAGCAGAGAGAAGTGAGGAAGGCTTCATAAGAAAAGGCCAGATGCCCCTGTAACTCTGCTACCATCACAACCATGTGGGTGACTGGGAATCACACAATTAACTAAAGGCTTCCCCGCAGCTTCATTTCCTCTGCTAAACATGGTAATTGCTTTGCTCATTTTTGCTTTACCTTTGATTTCAATTCATATAAACAAAAACATAATGATATGAGGGGGAGGAGAAGCATAAGCATTTCCTAAGCTGTCTGGGGGTTGACGATTGTTTGAATGTGTGCGTACTTTAAACAAGATGGTAGATTACACCATTAGCTTATCTTCAGAGTAATAAAGACTACCATTTAGGAACCAAAAGTCTTCTAATGGTTTATTGAAATGGTTCCCTCTTGCAATGCATTATCGCCGTGCTTTACAATAAGGAGAAAAGTATGTTCCAGTACATCAGATAATGCCACGGACACAGGCTTGCAAGAGAAATAGCTCACTTGGGAAATAGAAGAAGGGAAGAAAACGCACCGAGTGCAAGGTGCTAACTAGAACTCTGGTAAATGAAGTGAGCAATGACCCACGTGGGACCCCCGATTGTCTTCCATGGTCAGAAACACTGAGGAAGAGAGTGAGTAGAGAGGAGCCACCGTTTAATGCGTTTTAGTTCATTGAATACCCTCACAGATGTATTAACCTAGGCAGCAGGCAAAATTAAACCTTTCTTACAACATTTCTTGCATGGCAAAGAGACCAGGTGCCTCAATGATACAGTTCAGGGATTATTTGGATGGGGCTTAAAAAACACAGGCAGTGGGCTTCTCTGGTGGCGCAGTGGTTGAGAGTCCACCTGCCGATGCAGGGGACGCGGGTTCGTGCTCCGGTCTGGGAAGATCCCACATGCCGCGGAGCGGCTGGGCCCGTGAGCCGTGGCCGCTGAGCCTGTGCGTCCGGAGCCTGTGCTCCGCAATGGGAGAGGCCACAGCAGTGAGAGACCTGTGTACCGGAAAAAAAAAAAAAAAAAAAACGCAGGCAGTGTAGTGCACACCTGTGTTGTGTTTGGAAAGTGCTAGAAGGCCAGGAAGTGCTTGATGTAACTACCCAGACTGATCCTTCACCACCTGGTGATTCCTGCCCTGTGAAACTTTAATGTATGGAAGCTAATTCTGTATCCATATTTTTTTCTCTTTGGAATTTTCAAACGAGAAACATTTGGGAGTTTGGAATCAAGTACACCAGAATTGCAAATCATTTCAAATTGTTTTTTACTGACTCCAAGTGGCAGGTCAAGAAGGTTCTGAGCACTCAGATGGGGGATCAAACAGAAAGAACAAAAAACTTCCTGGCGTGTGTTCTGAACCATATGACAACCCATTCCGTCTTTGTATTCCTTCCTATCTCAGGCACTATCCCAGACCCAGGTTCACATGCAGAAATCTGAGACGCATCCTTGACCCCAGCCTTCTCCCCTTCCTCTCACTAATTCCCAGGCAGTCACAGAACCCTGTTGATTTCACGTCCTAGTAACTTTGCAGTCTGTCCAGGTCACCTTATCTCCACCACCACCTTGCTCCTCCAGTCACCTTCATCTCTGCAGGAAATAGCCTTGGAACTGGCCTCTGCTTTCACTCTTACCACCCTCTAATCCATTCTCAGCCCAACGGGCAGAGGGAATGTTTTAAGAGGCAAACCTTATTCTACCGATCCTTTCCTTCAAACTCTCAACGGCCTCCTCCTGCTGTGTCTCAGGATGACCTACCAGCCTCCGCGTGGCTTTGTCTCAGCCCTGCTCCGCATCAGTGCGTGTAAGTTGGGGCTCATTCTTGGTGCTGCCGCAGCCCCCTTTTGTGACCTGTGCCCCCTTGGAGTTAGTTGTGCAACAACTCCAAGGGTGCGTACATTTAACAAGAGAAGAAAGCACCATTATAGGAGTGAGTACCACTCTCCACCCAAGCTGTAAGCCTCCCGCTCACTAGCCTTCTTAAGTTCCCCGGATATACTATGCCTTTTACCACCTGAGGACATTTGCACAGACTCCGCTGTTGATATGGGATGCTAACCTTGGCCCTTTCAGGTCTCCTTTCAAATCTCTGCCCCAGAGCAGATCAGGGGGCCCTTGCTTTCCATTCCTCAGAATCCCGTTCTTCTCTCCTGAACACCTATCACACTTGTGCTTAAAAAATTAGATGGGGCATTATTCGTGTGATAAACTCTCTCACAGCTGTTTCTACCATTAGAGCAGAAGCCCCGTGAGCACATCTGTCATGCTCATAACACTGTGGCTTGCTCGGGGCAGGAACTCAAGGTCTGTCACATGAATAAATGACCTGGGAGCAATACCTGCTTCCCGGTTTACAAGGAAATCTCGGGAGCAAAATCTTGAAGCTTTGCTAGTGAGAAAGTGATGACAAATGGACGTTAATTGTACGCTGCCCCTTTTCTAATTAGAGGCGTGTAGAAGGTTATCATTAGTGTTTGGTAGGAGCCCTGTTATATCTTGGTGAGCACAGGCATACTGACACGGGCTTTAAGGGCCTCTGAAAGGCTCCCATCCTTGATTTTTCTCTATTTAGTTTGCTCATCTGTGTCCTCTGCGTGTCCATGTGGAGACTGCTCAGGGCAGTGGTTTCAGCCCTGGCTTCACTGCTGGGGAGTTTCCCAAAATACTGACGGCCTTGCTGCATGCCCAGAGACTCTGATGTAATCATCTGGGGGCAGGTCCCAGGTAGCCTGAGTTAAGAAACACAGACTGAGCTCCATTCCCTACTTAACTTCCATAAGTTATTCCATAACTTCAGCAAAATGCCCTATGCAGGTACATTGGAAGTTCTTTCATTTTTAAATAAATGTTCCTTAAGATTTGATGGACACAATTTTACCTTACGCCATTGGACCAATGTGCTTTTTTATGAAGTATATCACCACAGAGTTAAGTGTGCTCTCTCTTCATTGTCTAAAATAACCAAGAATGGATATGCGTTTAGGGCGGTGGAGTCAGTCACTCTTGAGCTGATTTGGGCTGAGTTTCCTGAAATACCTGCCCTACCACCCAAGCTCAGGACCCTCCCCAGCCCTGCCCCCGGTGACCCTGCCAGCCTCCGTATCCAAATTCTCCAGCACCTGCTGTCACCATCCACAACCCTCCCCAGCTCAGGAACAAGGCTCTTCACTCACTTTTCTTCTTCTCTACCTCTTCCTTTCCTTCTATCTCTCTTCTTTTCCTCCTTTTCCCATTTTCTACTTCCATTCTGTTTTAGTCAAGGCTGGGCCTTTGAAAGACCTGTTCTTTTCCTGTAACAGCTGAAAAATATCTGCACATGCCATCAACCAGACACACACCCAGAAGCAACTAACGGGGAAGAGAGAAAAAAGCTGGCACAATACTCTAGAGAACATCCAGTCCTCCAAAGGTAATGAAGAGTTTCTTTCTCACCCAGGACTACAAACATTGCTTCTGAACCCTGAACACCCCTTGCTTTTAGAAAAGGGTGTCCCACACGCTCTGTCATCTTTCTGAGCGACCCTCAGCCTGTGAAAGCGTCTAGTATGGGGCACTCATATGAGGGCCTTGAACAGTGCAATGTCAGCCTAGTCTCTGCATAGAGAATAAAAATTAAAATGCAAATGGGATTTTATAAGTAATTTTCATAAAGGTGATTGTCAGTAATGGAAAAAATACAATTACAAGAACTATAATAGAGGAAAATGTGGTTGATAAGTATGCAGGTCACGTGGTCATGAGAAACGAAGTTGAACTTGCTTCATCTTGGCTCTCATGGATATGCTGGCAGGTGCATTGCTCTTCTGTAGCAATGTACTCTTTAATATAGGTTAATAAAGGGATTTTTTTTCATTAAAAACCTTCAATATGATAGTTTAGAAAACTACCACTAAAGAGATTCTACACAGCAGCAGATGAGCTGCTCTGAGCCAACAAGATACACATTTGCCTTTGGTAACAGTGGGTCACATGGATGTAATTTTCCATATCCATTCCATATGGTACTTTTTCACTCTCTAGGATAGCACTTTTTCTTAGGTAGTTCAGACCCCAAATGGTATGCCTTTTGCAAAACCTCAATTTAATAAGCAGGAGGAAAAAATGAATACTTACCAAAGAAGTATGTCTTATAGCTAAAACATCAAGGCAAATATTGGAACCAAGGAAAAAAATAGAGCTGGTTCCTTCAACAAGGGGAAGAGTGTCTCAGATCCTACTGGATATTCATTCATCTATGGAGCACCCATGTCTATGGCCCGATGCTCAATTCTAGAACAGCTGAGATAGAAGGTCAGCTTGCACATACTCCAGTCTGTACTGCAAGATGCCAGAATTGGGGGCAGGGGGTTGAGCAGATTGCTCTGGGGTCATAGGGGAGACAGAGGTTATCCGGCAGAGCTAGGCTGTCCATTTCCTGGAGATGGAGTCTAACCCTACTACAGTGTGCTGAGCACCGTGCCCCATCTGGTCCTACTGAATTGAAGAGAGATTAATCTTGCACTGTATTCGGGATGGTCCACTTGTGGCCATCGTGGTTAATGGTGGGAGCTCTGGAGCCAGACAGTAGGGTATGAATGTTGCATCTGAACTTCCCAGCTCGACTTGGCCAAGTTCGTTACTGTGTTTTAATTTCTTTGTGACTCAAGTTCCTTGTCTGTGTAATCAAAATGAGAGTGCCAAATTCATAGGATTTTGGTGACAGAATTAACTTTGAAAAGATGCACAAGATATCACTCATTTGTTTAGCAAAGGGTAACTGAATTCTGTGTGCCTTGCGCTGTGCCAGATGCAGGGGCAACAGAAGTGAGGGCAACACAGCTTTGGTTTCCAAGCTTACCATTCAGCGAGAGACCAAGAAGAAAACCAAGCAGTAGATCTCGCGTGAGAAATGCAGTGGTGAACGGGATGCCAAGCAAGGCAGACAGGTAGCTCAGGGAGTTTTGTGTACGGTGGGAATTGGCAATACATGCTGACATCAAACTTCACTGGCCAAGTCACAGAGGAGCTAAGACCTCTCTCCCTGCTGAGTCCAAGGCAGAGCCCTCTCCTCTCGGCAGGGCTCTGCTCCGCTCTCTTTTCTCTCTCCTCCCACCAGCCCAGTGATGCAATTAGAAGGGCCCTGAGCTCCCTCTGGTTGGGGAGGAGAGTTCTTCCCCCTCTGCAAGGGGCACGGTGGAGCCAGGATGAGACGTGGGTATGAGGGGGAGGGTGCTAATAAGGGGAGCCCGCTGGACGCTCCAAGGAGAGAAGAGCAGGTGCAGCCCAGTTCACCACTGGAGCGAACAGAGAGATTTGGGGCAAACCACCACCTGGCACTTTCCCTGCAAACACCTCTCAGGAATCTGGGGTTTTCGGAGGTGGGTAACTGAAGGTTAGAAATTCTATCGCTTTCCGCTGGAAAGCCAACTAACACATTTTCATGACTCTTTGAATCCGCCATTCTTCAGATGCTAAGCATTAAAAGCCCTCCAGGAAATGGCCGTGAGTTCAGCATCCATTCATACCCTACTGTCTGGGTATGAATGAGGAAACAGCAGCTGTTTTCACTCGGGAGTGTTCACACCCAAGTCTTCTTCAAATGCCCTTCAAAGCCATCAATTAGATTCTGGTAGCTTTATCCCAACCTGCTGGTACAACCTTGGCTTCCGCCTCCAGCCTTAAAAGGTGGAACATACTGCCAGACTGTCTCCCGTGTATATGTTTTTGTCTGAAACAATTCTAAACCCCAGGGGAAAGTTCATCTGAGTGACGCTCAAAACAAATCCTCCCGGGTTGTAATTCACGGAGGCACGCGGCGCCTGGAGAGCTGGCCGCCCAACGATACCAGATGGTGGGTGCAGAATTGATGAGGGACCCTCCTGAGAGATGCTGGAGGATACAGGCATGGGTGGGAGTTCCCAGCCTGCGGGCCAGGCCTATGATTTGGGACATGCATATTCACGAAGGCCCCAAAAGAGACCAGACAGCCAGCTGTGAACACATTGTATGTATGGAAAATGGCCCCCCAGAGCACAAAGAGAGCGGGGCAGCAGGCCAGAGGACCCTCCATTCATTTGTGGGTTTTAACACAGGTCTATTATCTTTAACAGCTTCACGCCTCCATCCAGTTTTAGTTCCAGCACAATTTGCAGACCCCTTTCCCTCTAAACAGAATGATGGACTTCTCAATGTGTGGAATAGAATTCATTCTGCTGTAGTGGCTAGAATGAAAAACACCAATACCATCAACAAGCCGAAGAGAAAATGTTTTCTGTTGTTTACCCGCTAGGCCTAACTTATTCTTCGCAGTGCACTTTAAAGGTGTATGTTTGTATCCACAATACCTTTAAGAGAAGGCCAGTATCTTCAGTGCCTCTATCCTGCCTGTGATGTTTGCGCTGAGCTGACAGAACGGACACCTGGTTACAAAGCAGTACAAAGCAAAACCCAGGACCTACGAAGTGTCTTCCCATCCCCCAAACTGCCAACCTGAAAATATTCTACCCCAGAGTTTAAAAAGTATTGAAACTATTAAAAAAGAGAGATTATTCAGAAACAAAATTTCTATTTGCTTTCAACAATACGATATTGAAATTCATCCAATTAGAAATGTACCCAGCACTTCTAGAAAATTAGGAGAGTTCCTATTCTTTATTCCTCCCTCCCTCCCTCTCTTTCTTTCTTTTCTTTCTTTCTTTCTTTCTTCCCTTCTCCCTTTCTTCCTTCCTTCCTTTCTTTCTCTTTCTTTCTTCCCCCTTCCCCCCTTCCTTCCCCCCTTCCTCCCTCCTTTCCTTCCTCCCTCCATTCCTTCCTTCCTCCCTCCCTTCCTTCCTTCCTTGTATTCCTCACTGATCCTATCCGAGGGGCTGTACCTCTCCTTTCAGACAGCATCCATCTGTGCCCTGACCCTGGCCTCTGACCCCTTAAAGAGTCAGAGTCCCTTTATCCACCACACTTGGTGTGCCTGCTGGGTGAGTTCCCTCCAGGGAAAGGCATGCCATCCCAGGATGCTTGGATATCTGATCCCCTAAAGGCTCTACTCTGTGTTTGGGGCAAAAGAGAAAAACATCTGCTTTTACTGCAGTCTCTCTTTCAAAAAGAGTAAAGCAGAAGTTTGACACGTTTTAGAATGTGAAGTTTGATGCTGAGAGACAACCAAAGCCTTACATTGTAAAATAAACTCTAGACAATTTATACGTGTTACCTAGGTTTTTACTACATATTTACAAATAGACTCCTACTCTGAAGAAAACTGGCTTAACAATTTCAGTGAGGAATGCAAGCGGGTGGGCTGGGGCTTCTCCACACCTGCTGGACCCTCCTTCCCACTCTGAGCTGTCAGCTTGGGTCGGGGACCCACAGCCAGACCCAGAGCTGCTTCCAGCAGTTGCTGGGACACCACTCAAGCTTCCCTTCAGAGTATAAAGTCTCACCATACATTCATCCTTGAGAATTTCCAGGCTTTAACCCAATTTGAGACTCACATTTCCGTCTGTGAGTGATAGACTTCTGTTTTGTTATTATTTGATCTCCTAAGGAGGAGAAGAATCTCTCATCAGCCAGAAAAGACGACTTTTCCTAGTCCACTTGGACATAAGCGATATTTCCTGGTTCAGAGCTGATGCCCTTCTCTCCACCTGGATAGATCCTGGTCATTCACTAAGATCCCGCGTAGCCATCGCTGTCTGCCCCTCCCCTCCCCACACGTGAGATGCCTCTCCTTTGCGTTGCCATGGCAACCAACATATTTATTTATGACAGACAGCACTTACTGCACTTTATGGAATTACTTTACTCAGGTATCCCCTTCATTAGCCACTTAATTTTTCAGGAGTAGCCATCTTGCTTATTTATATTGACAATGTTGAAATTTATCCAATTTCTGTGATCCTGGGAAACAGCAAAGGTTAAGCAATCTCCCCACCCTTTGTGCTCCAGGAAAAAAGCACTGACTGCAAAGAAGCACCCTGCCCGCATGACTTAGACTCACACAGACGCTCCCGCCTTTGTTGACCTGTGACAGGCACAGACTCCCCAGCTCCCCATTCATTGCCTCATAAATGATTAGCTGAACTGCCGGTCCCCACTGATCAAAGGAGCAGAATGCTTGTTAACCAAATCTGGTTAAGATTCTCTCCTTTCCCTGGACCCTGAAGGTTGGTTCATCCTCACCTGGTCTCAGGATAATACATTCTCTGATTTCCTCTCCATCTGGCCATCCTTTCATCCCATTTCCCACATCCAGATCTTTCTAGCCTTGTTTATTCCTCCCCAGAAAACTCTTTCTGCTTAACCCGTGAGACACTCGCAGATCTTATGTTCAGAGTGGTCTCCCTATTGCTTTTTTATTTATTATTATTAAAGTGTGGTTTTATTTTTTCTTTACTTTTTATTTTGTATTGGAGATAGTTGGTTAACAATGTTGTGATAGTTTCAGGTGCAGAGTGGTTTCCCTTCCCCTGCTACAATAGGGGGACCCAAGGGAACTTAGGATGTTTCTACACTGCGCGTCATCTGTGTGCAGAAGCTCCTTCTGCAGGTTCTTGCCGTCCGTCCCAGTTCCTCTTGCTACCTTCTCCCATGGCTTCCACGTGCTGGGCAGGGTGGCTGCATGGTGTACATTGTGATCTGTTGGGTATTTTTTTTTCTGTTTAAAAAAATGTTTTTAAGTAAAAAGCAACTCACTGAGTTACCTTGCAGTGGGTTGTGTTTAAATCTTTTTTTAGACTGGCTTAAGCGTTGTTCAATTTAAAACAAGTAACTTAAATAACTTAAACTTATTTAAATCCTGAATTGTTAAAAGAAATTATTTCCTCCCTTTGCGATAATCTTTTCTGAGTGAAGTCTCTCTCTACTAAGTCCAGATTTGTTCTTTATTTGACCATATATTTATTCTCACACAGTAAGCACTTGGTAAACTTTTTAAGCTGTTGTTGCTTTTGCTAGTTTTGAAACTTAAAGTTTCTGATGAATAATTAATCCTAAAGTTTCCTTTCTATTTTATTTTTCTTGCAAGCTCCAGTTAGTCAAGTACTGTTAAGTCAGTACTTTTGGGATCTTTACAGGACTCTGTCAAGTATCACAACTAGATGATTGGGCTTTAATTTCTAAAGGAGTTTTCCGATTATGATTACTTCCTACTATGATGCTTTACCTATTTGTCACTGGATATGCACCTTATTAAACTTTCAAACTTTGCCATATCTTTCTTCTTGCCCTAATTCAAAGGGTATTTCAAAACTTTTTTGCTTTCTAAGCAGTGTAATAAAAAACATAATCAGTAAATGCATATAAAAATGCATGGACTGGGAGCTTCCCTGGTGGCGCAGTGGTTGAGAGTCCGCCTGCCGATGCAGGGGACACGGGTTAGTGCCCCGGTCCGGGAGGATCCCACATGCCGCGGAGCGGCTGGGCCCGTGAGCCATGGCCGCTGAGCCTGCGCGTCCAGAGCCTGTGCTCCGCAACGGGAGAGGCCACAACAGTGAGAGGCCCACGTACCGCCAAAAAATAAATAAATAAAAAATTCATGGACTAAAAAACTCTTAGGTATTTTAAATGTTAACATTGTAATATCCTTGCAGGAAAGTAAAAAAATATATGTACAAAATGAAAGAAACCTCTTACAGCTTCCAGTTAAACATGGCAGATTGAGCATATGATTTTATTTCTTCTCCACTTAAGACCTTATTTACATAAGCGTAAAAGAACTTTTTAAAAATGAGTAAACCTTGGGAACAAAGAGAACATATGGAGAGATGATGGCAGATGAGAGATATTATCAAATTTTGGAAGCTGGGAAGCAGATGGACAAGTGGCTGCTGACGTAACAGACCAGAGGAATGAAGCCAGCAAGAAACAAGTCGATTTTGCACCATGAGCTCCTGGAAATGCTCAGGAGATAGTCTCCTCTGAAGGATGGGGCAGGTGGCTCAAACCAGGGGAGTTCGTGGAACGTGTTTAAAGGAGCAGTTAGATACTAGGTCCCACTCAACAAAAGGACAGTTTACCCTCTGGAAGTTGGAACAGAGAGGCTCCCGGATGCTATGTGCAGCTGGGGCTGGGCCACGGGCCAAGCAGGGGGTTCACTGAAAGTCTGTTTCTGAAACTGCAAAAGCACTTGTCCTCCTTCCCCACACCCAGCTCCCAGAGAGCTGGCACCACCCTCACCCCTGATCAGGAGATTGGGAGGACTTCTCTCTGGGGATGCTGAACTGAGCAGGAAAAAAGACCTATAGATACTGACAACTGGGAGGCCTCCATGGAAAAAGACAGCTGACTACCTTGTCATGCCACCGTAGAACTCACAGGGCCCTCCCATGCAGGCTGAACTTCCCAACAGGTGTTTAGTGCCTCCACTCTTAAAAATGACTTAGCCAAGGATCAAGGACAAGTAAGGAAACAAATTAACTTAGAGAAGGTGAGCATATGCAAGAAGGAGGACTATAATTAATATTATCGGAGAGATGGAAATATTGCATCTGTGGGGGAAAAGGGTAAGATATTTTTAACAACACAACCAAGAGTACTCTTAGCAAGGAAAGGTGTGATATCATGTGTGAAAAATGCAGAGAAGGGTAAGAAAGTCACATCAATAAAGTCTTAAAAAGATAAAATAAAACAACAAAAAACAAATTTTGAAAGTGGAAGAAAAGAGTAAAAAAGTTAGAAGTTAACTCCTGTAAATCAACCATTCACATAACAGGAGTTACAAAAATAAAAATTAGAGAAAAAGGAGAAGGGGATTTAACAACAAAAAGTGATAATAAAGTAAGAAAGTTTCCCTGGACTTAAGCACATGAATTTTCATATTGAAGGGCTCATGGAGTGTTCAACTGAGTAAATGAAAAAGACTCAGCCCCTTCCTTTACCATGAGGGGTCTTGCACACACCTGTGGATGCTACACACCTGCGCCTCCATCAGCCCTTGGCCTTGGAGTGTGCACACAGTGAGAACATCTGCCTTTGCAAGGAGGACCTGAAAGGGCACGTGGGACCATCTGGGCAGGGAATTCTGGAGTCCAGGGGTTCAGAAGCCAGATTTAGGAGGGCAGAGGGGCACAGCGTCCAGGTGGACATGTCCCTGTCCCCTTGGCTCCCTTGGCCAGGGCATCCCATGACATAGAGGGGCGAGGATGGAGGAAAGCCAGAGTCTAAGGCTCGTGGCCAAGGGCAAAGGGCAGTGCTGGATGCACAGAACATCAAGTAATCTCTTATAAAAGCAATTACTAACCTAAGGGATAACAAAATGTTGTATAAGGAAGGAAATGTCATCATAGTTTTTTACTGTTAAAAAACATTTAAAATATAATCATTTTTTAATGTGGTCAGCTATGAATATGATTTATATAGTTATAAAAATGTAAACACTAAGTACTGATTTAGTCCCAAATTGTGTTTTCATGATTTTAAGAAGTTGGGAAGAGGGGAAAATGATGTGCAAGTTGGGGTTAAACTCTCTTAGCAGAATCACTAAATTCTCTTAGCAGACTCACTAAGTAGTAACTTAAACCAAAATGATAAAACAAATAGCAATTTATGCATGTCACTTCAAAATTTGCAAGTAAATACCAGAAGATACAGTCAAAATGACTGAAAACATTTGCCTCTGTACAAAGGAATTAGAGATAATGAGAAGTAAGGAGATGCTGTCTACTGTTCAAAAGCTATTACAATTTGGCTTTTGATAAAATCAAAAGTAAATTGAAAATTACATTATTACTTTCATAAAATCAAAATTAAATTAAAAAAGAAGATAATTAGAAGGAAATACTGGGGGGAAATGAATGAGAAAAAATGAAGAGAAAATATAAAAACATCAAAAGGGAGGAACTCAAAATTTTTTAGAATAGAAAGAAATAAAAGGAAAAGGAAAAGAATGTACAGGTCCAACTTGCAGACATAATATTGAAAATTCCATTTTAGACACAGTGCACTATTCTGCAAAGCTTTCATGGATTTGTCATTCACTTATTTTATTGCCTTAACTTATTCCTCATAACATGCCTCTGAGTTGGCAAATGTTCAGGGTAAATAGAGTGCAGGGTGTGGAGGGAAGGGAGTTAATAACCAACGACAAATCTTTGTTACCTGAAGACTTATCTCCCGCTGAGAGACAACCACATAAGTGGGAAAACATGAAAACACAAATGATAGACCCATAGAAATCCGTCTAAGTGAGATTAGAAATGAACTCACATTCTGGAGGACTTCTGAGGCTTCAGGGAATCTGCAGTCTGAAAGATGCTTTATGGAAGTAATGGATTTTTCTGATGAATGAAGGAAGAAAAGACAGTTCTTGCATGGTGATAAAAGAAGGCGATTTTTAGAAAAGAGTAAGATTGGCCAGGACAAGGTTGAAGGGGATAACAGGCAACTTATGCTGAAGGGACAGGACAGCCTGCCCACCTGACCCGGCTCTAACTTGCCCACGATAACCCTGACCAACCTGTGTGTCCAAGTCGACCCTCACCTTCCAATTCAAGCCCCATCTCCACATAAGCCACAAATGTCTTCCCTATTAGGAAAGACAACAATAATTTCTCTCCTCCTCACTGTTAGCTGAGGTCCTGTACCCTCATTTGGGGCACTTTTAAGATTTTCTGCCAGGTGTCCCGATCCAACTATTCCCTGGATTAGAAGACCACCCAGAAAGAGCGTGGCCTTTGACAGTGAATTTGAGTTAGAATTCCTGCTTCATCTACTTACTACGGCAGTGGTACTGGGCAAGTTCACAGAACACCCAGAGCATGTTTGCCCACCTGCAAACTGCGCATAATGAATGTGTAATTAGAAATGTCTTTGGAAGTATGGAGATAATGTATGTAAAGTACCTGTCAAAGAGCAGGTGTGCAAAACATGGTGGCTGCTGTTATTATTACCGAGATTATGGTTATTTACATAAGTATTCGTTTCTCAATTAAACAACACATATCTTGAGAACAGCGACTTGTCTTTTTCCCTTCTTAGAATCATAGTGCCAGGCACATGGTGGATATTCTTGCATCTGTGTAGATTAAGATAGGGTTGGCACCGTGTGTGTTTAGAGGAGAATCCTATACTACTAATAAAAGATGATGGTTGGGGGGAGACCACTGAATCTAATCCTGACCCAGGAGCAGGGAAGGACACTTAGGTGTAGGTGATCTGACTATGTTGTGACACCCCTTTAATATGAGGAAGAGAAAAAAATGGGCAGAAGACCTAAATAGACATTTCTCCAGAGAAGGCATACAGATGGCCAAGAGGGACATGAAAAGATGCTCAACTTCACTAATTACTAGAGAAACGCAAATCAAAGCTAAAATGAGGTATCACCTCACACCTGTCAGAATGGCCATCATCAAAAATTTACAAACAATAAATGCTGGAGAGGGAGTGGAAAAAAAGGGAACCTTCCTACACTGTTGGTGGGAATGTAAATTGGTGCAGCCTCTATGGAGAACAGTATGGAGGTTCCTTCAAAAACTAAAAACAGAGCTACCACGTGATCCTGCAATCCCACTCCTGGGCATATATCCAGAGAAAAACATGGTTTGAAAGGATACATGCACCCCAATGTTCATTGCAGCACTGTTTACAACAGCCAAGACATGGAAGCAACCTAAATGTCCATATCAACAGATGAATGGATAAAGAAGATGTGGTACATATACACAATGGAATATTACTCAGCCATTAAAAAAATAAAATAATGCCATTTGCAGCAACATGGGTGGACCAGGAGATTATCATCCTAAGTGAAGGCAGTCAGACAGAGAAAGGCAAATATCATATGATATCACTTACATGCGAAATCTAAAAAAAATTATACAAATGAACTTATTTACAAAACAGAAACAGACCCACAGACTTAGAGAATGAACTTACGGTTACCAGGAGGGAAGCCGGGGGGAGATAGGTTGGGAGTTTGGGATTGACATGTACACACTGCTATATTTAAAATAGATAACCGACAAAGAACCACTGTACAGCACAGGGAACTCTGCTCAATATTCTGTAATAACCTAAAGGGAAAAAGAGTTTGAAAAAGAATAGATACATGTACATGTACAACTGAATCACTTTGCTGTACACCTGAAACTAACACAACATTGTTAATCAACTATGTTCCTGTATAAAATAAATTTTTTTAAAAAAATGAGGAAGAGAAAAATGCCTTCACAAGTATCTGAAAAATATTTCTTTCCAATGTGCACACAGGAATAAAATCATACAGAAAAGTTGAAACTTTTTAAGTCATAGTTGGAATTGGAACTACAAGTTCGATGTGCTTTAATTCAGTTTAAATCTTGAGGAACAACTAAATGCAGTGCTCTGAGAAAGTAGGTAATACATAGTTTTAACTTTAAAGAGATAAAATATTTATATTACAAATAATTCTAAAAGTGATTGGAAATTTTCTGTTCTATCCATTAATAAGCAGGAACGTAAAACGAGGCTCAGATATTAGACAGTAGAGCATTATCATGACAACAGAAACACGGTGCTGTTAGTACATACATGTTTATGCCCAACTTCTACCATATTTTAAATTGCCGGGATTTAAAGTTCCTTTGATTATTTCAAGATGAAATTTATTGCAATATATAGAAACAATGCTTCTTCGTCCTGCCCCACCCCCCTTTTTTTAACTAAAGAGAAAAACTTGGATTTCTTCCTTGAAGGGCTCTCTTTGAACTTCTCATGCTCTCTCCATCTAATAGTTTCCTCTACACAGACATACATGGCGGCGTATATTCATGTGTGTGAATTGTTCTTGCCTCCGGAACAAAGAGATCTCCTTTAGCTCACTTTTCTCTGATAGCCTGACTATTGTATTCATGAGAGTTGTCAAATCGAAAATCCGAAAATCCGTTAACTGAACTGAACACGCTCTTAGGGATTTCAAGTATTAAAAGATAAAAATCAGCATTTTTATGGCCACATTTATTATGTGGAGTGCAATCCTAAAGCATCGGGGGAAAAATGCCTTTGAAAGTATCTGAATGCCAAGTCTATTTTAAAAAGAACATCAGATTTGGAATTGCTAACCTAAATTCTTCTTCCTCCTTCACTTCAACAAATATCTGTTAGAGCGCTTATTTGTGTTAGATGATATGCTTGTTGCTGCAAAGAATATAAAAATTAACAGGACCTGGCTTCTGTGATACATTATTCAATAGTCACAAAGACCTCCCATCTCAGGAGACAGCTCCATTTGTAACGTGACTGGGCTGCACCCCTCAACCGGAAATAAGAGTCTCTTTCTGTACCTCTTTAAACCAGGCTGGTCACATGACTTGCTTTGACAAATAGAATGTGGAGAAGTAACATGTAAGTTCCAGGGTCTAGGTCTCAAGAGACCCTGTAACTTTTGCCCTTTCTCTCTTGGAACCCTGTAACCACTATAGAAGCCCAAGATGAAAGACTGCTTGGAGACAGAGGTCCAGCTTTCCAGCTGTCACAACTGAACCCAATTCACAGCTGACCCTGCAGCTGATGCAGGCATGTAAGTGAACCCAGGCAAAACCAGCAAAGAACTACACAGTCAAGCCACAGGATCATGAGAAATAATATATCGTTGTTTTAAGACACTAAATTTTGGTACAGTTTGCTATGCATAATAGACAGTAGATCCAAATTGATACTGGGAAATGGAGTTGTGCTGTACCAAAAACTTAAAACACGTGGCACTGGTTTTAGTTCTGGGTTGCAGGTGAAGGCTGAAAGGCAGTGAAACTGTTGTTAGCAAAGGCTGGAAGAGCAGTGAGGAAACTGCTATTAGAGACTGCAGAAAGCCAGTTTGTGTTATCGGTGATGGAACATTTGCAAGACCGTTTTCTGGGGTAATGTAGAGCACAGAAAATGTACCGAAAGAACTTGTGAATATGGCAAAAAGTTGAAAGTGTCAACTGGCACTTTTTGGTCATGTATGATAAATTATGTCAAAGGAGAGATGAACTAAAGAAGGAACTCTTCAGTATGAAAGACCCAGGATTTGTTGAGTTGGAAAATAAAATTAGTTCCTATTCTCAGTCTCTCCCGCTAGCAAACAATTCTCAGTGTAAGAGATGGCTTCAAAATAGAGACCAAATCAAGGCTGTGCCTGTTGGTACTTTGCTAAACCTCACAAAGATTTAAAATGGCGCCCAATAAGCACTTCCGGCTAGACACTTTCTGCCTGCTTATCGTTGGGCATGACATGGAATGGGGCTTTCGTGTAAGTCCATGGTAAGGGTAGGAGGAGACAGGCTCTGTTTACAGATGATATGATACTATATATATTAAAGACTCCACCAAAAACCTGTTAGAACTAATCAACGAATTCAGTAAATTTGCAGGATACAAACTCCATATACAAAAATCAATTGCATTTCTATACACTAACAATGAACTATCAGAAAGAGAAATTAAGAAAACAATCCCATTTACAGTAGCAGCAAAAACAAACACAGGAATAAATTTAACTAAGGAGGGGAAATATTTGTGCACTGGAATATAAAAGATGAAAGAAATTGAAGAAGACGCAAATAAATGGAAAGATATTCTATTCATGGATTAGAGTAATGTTTTTAAAATGTCCACACTACCAAAGCACTACCCAGTCTACAGATTCAATGCAATCTCTAACAAAATTCCAATGGCATTTTTCACAGAACAAGAACAAACAATCCTACAGTTTGTAAGGAACCACAAAAGACCCCGAATAGCCAAAGAAATCATAAGTGAAAAGAACAAAACCAGAGGCATCACACTTCCTGGTTTCAAACTAATATTACAGAGCTATCACAATCAAGACAGTGTGGTTTTGGCATAGAACAGACACCAGAGAGAAAAAAAACAGATACCTATGAAGAAACATCAGATTGACAATACACTTTTTTAAGGCAACCAAAATGCAATTAATTAATATCTTCAAAGTGTTTAGGGAAAACAATATTTAATCTAGATCCATATACCCAGTTAAAATATTATTTAAGAGTAAAGAAGAAATTACATTTTCGTACACACAAAGGTGGGCTAAGAGAGTTTACTAGCCACAGCTACTCACTTCAGCAAGAAGGAAATAAATTCACAAAGAGGAGTCATGTGCAAGATTCAACAATGAGGGCTTCCCTGGTGGCGCAGTGGTTAAAAATCCGCCTGCTAATGCAGGGGACGTGAGTTCGAGACCCGGTCCGGGAAGATCCCACATGCCACGGAGCAACTAAGCTGGTGTGCCACAACTACTGAGACTGCACTCTAGAGCCCATGAGCCACAACTACTGAACCTGGGTGCCACAACTACTGAAGCCCATGAGCCCTAGAGCCCATGCTCCACAACAAGAGAAGCCACCGCAATGAGAAGCCCGCGCACCGCAACAAAGAGTAGCCCCCGCTCGCTGCAACTAGAGAAAGCCCACGTGCAGCAACAAAGACCCAACGCAGCCAAAAATTAATTAATTAATTAATTAATTTAAAAAAGATTCAACAATGAGCAAAGAAATTGGTAAAACACCTTGGAAAATTTGAACAGGCATTAATTGTCAAGTGATAACAATAACAATAACTCTGGGGTTGAATACATGGTAGGACTAAAACAATAGATAGCAGTGATTTTAAATATGGGGAAGTTCAGAGAGAAGTTAGAGCTTTCTTAAATTGAGACCCAGAGTGTTTACATGATTCGTCCAGGCTCAGGCAGCTAGTATGTGGTGGAGCTCTGACTCCCACTCAGGCAGTCCAGCCGCAGCTCTTGAGCTCTATATCATAGTGCTGCCCTGCTATCCAGTATAAGCCTGATTGTGTGTGTGTGTGTGTGTGTGTGTGTGTCTATGTGTGCAAAATGTACTTCAATTCTCAGTGTAAAAGTGGTTATAGCTCAGTGGGGGGATTGTGGATGATTTCCAATGTCCCAATACTTTACTGTCATGACTATCATCAGTGCTTACTCTTTTATTTTCCAGTTATATATATACATATGCATATGTATATATGTGTGTGTGTGTGTGTGTGTGTGTGTATGACTTTTTCAGATCCTATTCCATCGTAGGTTATTGCAAAATATTGAATATAGTTCCCTGTGCTCTGCCGTGGATCCTTGGTGTTTGTCTATTTCACGTATAACAGTAATGCTTCCTCTTACAGTCACACAGCCCTTCACGTTTAGGATAGAGCAACAGGCCCATTTGGCAGCCCTTCTGTAATACTATCCAAGTAGGGTCTTTGCTCCCCAGGGCATCACAGAACTGTATGCACAGGGAAACCAGTAAATCGAATGTGGGGTCCTTAAACAACTTTTGGCTGTGAGCCTCTTGAGAATCTGATGGAAGCTGGGTACCTTCTATACCAAATGCACATGTGTCTAAAATTTCAGGAGATTTACAGATTCCCAGTGGCCAAATGTAGACCAAAAGTCTCTGCCCTCAGGTTCAGAAGGAGCCAGGTAAATGTGTCTCACTTACCCAGCAGCTGCAATTACTTAGACCACTGTGGAAAACAAGGAAGAAGGCATCTCCCACGTTTCTCCCCGGCTAAGGTGTCTGTGAGCCCATGAGGCTTTGCCAGTGTCCGTGTTCCTGTCCCCATCCCTGGGTGAACAGACCAAAGCAGTATAAATTTAAATCTATAAATATAAAACTTATTATTTGGTCATGGTGGTGGGGTCAGGGTCCTATGACACATGAGAAGGGGGTGGCAGCTCAAGTGAGGAGACCAAAGGGAGTGGGCCCAGGGACAATGCTCTTTGGATCCCCACTGCCTCAGAGTAGGTGTTCAGGAAAGACACAGGATGTAGTAAAAGATAAACAGAGAGCTAAGCTACTTTATGTTGCCCAGTATATTCTTGATGAGAGACAAAAGCTTGCATTTAATAGCTAGAAAAATCTAAACATAAAAATATAAAGGATAGTCACCACTTTGGTAAAAACAGGTTTAGTCCAAGTGTAAATGAAAACAGGTCCTTTTCTGTTAGGCTGGGCCAATATTATAGAGAAGAAAGACACACAAGTCAGAGGGGGGTGTAGTATGTGAATCCAAGATGGGAAACACCTTGGAAGAAAAACTGCCCAGGTTTTCCATCTTGCACAGTTCCAGATAGAATCTGCGTCAGAAGGCGCTTCAGGCCCTGCCTGCTGGTGCGTTGGGCAGGACTGTATTTCTGAGCATACAGATGAGATGCCGTAAAGCTCATGCACTGCTGCAGCTCATTTACGTTATTTCTTGGGATTCCCCATAGATCTTCACCCAAAGCATACAATTCAACAAGCTCAGTTTTCTGGTTTCCTAATCCACAGAAAATGAGGAGAAAGGGTTTTGAAGCAAGCCCACTAACGATAGCCAATTAATAGCTAAGAGGAGAAAGGGGTACTAAAAACAAAACAAAAGAATTAGAAAGTGCACATAGCGTGGCAGTCTGGGCCATGTAGCGTGGGAACAAAGCCCATATGTTCCAAGAATCCTCATCACAATAGTTATTTCACAGCCCAGGGCACGGTAACTTATATTTACTGTTGTCAACATTTGTCATTTTATTTATTTATTTTTTTTTTGCGGTATGCGGGCCTCTCGCTGTTGTGGCCTCTCCCATTGCGGAGCACAGGCTCCAGACGCGCAGGCTCAGCGGCCGTGGCTCACGGGCCCAGCCGCTCCGCGGCACGTGGGATCTTCCCGGACCGGGGCACGAACCCGCGTCCCCTGCATCGGCAGGCGGACTCTCAACCACTGCGCCACCAGGGAAGCCCCTCATTTCAAAAAAGTATTACACTATATTTGACAAGGGTAGGCAGTACATAATGCATTCTAAGGTGGTTTTTGTAAAAAAAAACACAACTGTATAAAATAAAATTTTTAAATTGGCTTCTAAAAAGCAACCCTCAACTATCTGAAGATTTAACTTCTCTGGATAGGATACCCTCTTCCCTTACGAAGCTATAAGGTAAATGAGGCATTGCAGTATTATTCTGGGGGGTTTCACAGATCAAATATCAAACTGAAATACTCTAGCTGTGGTGGTGTGATCTACTAATCAATATGCATGCTATAAAATTATATGATGGATTAACTCATCAGAAACTCGTGAGGAAACGCGCGATCGACATCAGCCACACAAACCTGTCAGACTGAGGAGGATCCAGAGTAGAAATAAGACGCCGCTCGCAAAGAATGAGACGGGGAGTCGGGTTTCCGCTCCCTGAGCTCTGCAGGGAAGGAAGTACCCTGGACAGTGGGCGCTTCTATAACACGAAACCTTCTCTCAACTCGGTCTTAGGTACAATGACACGCACGGAATACAGAACGTAAGAACTGAGAGAAAACCACACAAGTCATCTACTTCCACATCCTTATTAGGCGAGGAAATCAGCACCTGAGCTCATCGCACAGTGGGTGGAGCCACCACGGACCCCGCAGTAGTGACTCCCGTCCCACGTCCTGGTTGTTCCTGCTGCTTCTAGGACATTCTCTGTCCCCATTACGTCATGCTGAGGATCACTGGGAAGGCGGTAGACAGAGCATCCTCATCTCTTCCTCCTTCACTCTCAAGT
The DNA here is from genome assembly GCF_008692025.1 of Phocoena sinus. Lineage (NCBI taxonomy): Eukaryota > Metazoa > Chordata > Mammalia > Artiodactyla > Phocoenidae > Phocoena > Phocoena sinus. Next base: position 8,247,604 of record NC_045779.1, on the reverse strand, counting down.
TCAACTGCACACAACTCCGGTCCCCTTAACAAGAATATTGTCATTGGGGAGAGTCTACAAAGAGCTTCTCCCCTCTGGACTTTCCAATGTTCCAAACTTCCCCCCGGCAGTCAAGAGGGAGGGCTATTCTGTACCTGTGGGTACCAAGGAGAAAAAGACGCAGCCTCCTGCCTCCAGAAGCTTCCTGAAGCATGGAGAAGTGTGCAGCAAAGAAGATGAGTGTGACAGGCATTCAGGGAAGAACAAAGGAAGAGATCGGTGCTGCCCCAGCCGTGGACAAAGCTTCTTAGTGTGGAGAAGAGCTTTGAAAGAGGAGTAGGGCTTGATCTGGCCTCAAGCATAAAGCCCAGGTTCCTTGTGGCAAGCAAGGCCTTTCATTCCTGGCCTCTGCTTACCTCCTGAGCCACATCTCTCTCCATGTGAGCCCTTATAGTCTATGCTCAATGGGACCAACTGAGGCTCTTTCAACAAGGCTAGCTCTCTCTTCTTTCCTGGATCCCTGTACTCTGTGGTCTTTTTGCCTCAAAAGGCCCCCCTCATATTCCTCCCCTCTACCTGCTCAGTCGTCCCTCTCCTTCAAGTCAGATAATGGCTTCAGGAAAATTTCTCTGAGGCCCCAGCTTCCCAGTGGGTTAGATGCCTCTTGTCTGTGCTCCTGTAGGGCCCATGCTCACCTCATCATGGAAATGAAAACTAAATAGTAGGCACTAGGTAAGCAAAGGTGGGAAAGAGCTTCAATGAGTGAGGAGGGGGGAAGGGGGAGAGGAGGCTTACTCAGGTGGAAGATGTCCTTTGGATAAGGAAAGTAATGCCAGATTCTTAAGGTTTTCTATGGCAAAATGTGTGGCAAAGAGACTGAAATCAGTTTGTTAGGGAGCCCTTAAGGATTCCCGAGCAGGGAATTTGTAATAAATTGTGAGTAATCAGAGATTAGGTGACACAATCCCCAGAAGCAGACCCCAGACATAACCGGGTATCATGAAGAAGGAGAAAGAGAAATACTCAGAATCAAACCACCAGCCAGTCTTGTGATTTTGTCCAGATTAAACACCTTCTATTTAAAATGAAGATAATAATTCACCTTCATAAATTGTTGGGAGGATTAAATTAACAACGTGGCACAGGAGATGCCCATTGCCTGGGAAGCATTACTAATATTAGCACACTCTTAGCCAGGAAGACACTGGGTGTTACTTGCGGCAGTGCCAGATTTGAAATTAGATTCGGAGACACTCAGCAGGGAGTATTAGAGATGGGGAAGAAATAGAGGCAAAGAGAAGAGAAAAATGATGAGAAACGAAAAGAGAATTTGCAAAGAAAAAACAACACATCACTTATAAACCCTCACAACAAAATTTACCTTCTCTTTATTTTCCTGTCTGATGCTATGTTTCTCAGTATAGTGGCAATAACTTCTGCTGCTTTATAGGACTCAGAATAAATGGCTTCTGAGCTTGATTTACAACCTCGGCAAAGTGTAGGCATTTAATCATCCCCAGCAGCTATTTAAGGTTCCGTATATCACCGTTCAGGAGCGATTATCTAGGAACCATATAAGGGCAGGAGAGCTGGGCGCTGGTGCTAGGACTGAGGTTCAGGGCTCAGGCACTGGGGGGTTTCCTTGGAAGCTCTACAGTGTGTTTCTTGTAAAGGGATCAAAAGATGCTTCCCGGCTGATTGAGAACCGGGGAAAGCAGCGAACTGCCCAGAAGAGCTTCAGATCATACGAGAAAAGGCCCCATAGCTCACAATGCACTCGTTCAGGAAGTCAGCTACGCCCTTGAGAAAACCTCACACTGAACGCAGCACACAGACAGCGCCGTGATTAAAAACGCCCTTTCTCCGTGCCCTCTTTTACTACCGCTGGCCTTTTAAAGAGCAGACCCAGGCTGTGCCCCCCACTGGAGCAGCATTTCAAGTTGAGTAAGTAAGCAAAGCTCTGGGTCGGCTGCTTTATCCAGGCCACGCTCCAGGCAGGAGGAATTTATTCTTAAACCCTCAAATTTCCAGGCTTCAGAGGAGACTTCCTTATCTACAAAGTAATGAGTGTCATGTCTTTTAAACTCCTGGGTTTGTAAGTGAGAATTTGCGAGGAGCAGGTGGCCTGGAAAGATATGCTGTCAGTGAAAGCTTGCTCTCCTGGTTCCCCTCCTGCTGCAAGCCTGCCCGGCCTTTGTAACAATGTTACAGGAGCTGTGTGACATCCGACAGCTCCCTGAGGGGCAGCCACCCAGTTAGGCAGGAGCGTGCACTGCTGTGTTATCTCAGAGCAGAGACGCCACTGCTCTGCCTTCCATTCAATCCACACGGGAGATGCTTCTAACGGGCATGCTTTCAAGGACCTGAGCTCAATCGGAGGGGATGTTGACAGTGGGCAGAAAGCAGCTGAGCCCTGGACTAAGCAGAATTAGAGTGTGAGTGCTGAAGAATGTCTGACAAGGAGTTCTTATGGAGGAAGAGGAGGATTTAAAAGAAATATTTGAGGAACTATTTGACTAACCCACGTGGCGAGCCATACACTCATCCAGCAGGTTGAGGAAGCAGAGTAAACTCTTCTAGCTTCATTTCCGCATCAATCACCAGCTTTTTAGAAGCACGTAACAGAGCACGTCCATCTTATAAGGTCTTTAAACCGAATGAGAAATTGTATCTTGGGCATTTTACATTAGATCGACGTGGGAAAACCACCTGAATGATGGAAGAAAGGACATGGCTGTCTGTGTGAGACCCCTTCCTACCTAGCACCTCATTTAACCCTCACAGCTCTACCAAGGACACACGATTATTACCAGACAGTGAGGAAACCGAAGGTTAGAGGAGTTATGTATCTCGCCAAGGTCACAGAGCTGGTAAGCTGTGGAGCTGGGGTTCTGTTTGCCAACTGAAAGCTGACTCATCTTAGTGGAAGGAACAGGTAGGCAAAGATGACATTTTCGATCACTATCTTAGATCACACTCGTACTAGGACCACTTTCTGTGACATATTCCAAGCAGTATCCAGATTGGGCTGGGGTTTTTAAAAAGTCAAAGTTGTTTTTGTTGTTACTCTTATTATGACCAAATAATTAGGGTGGAGATTGGACAGGCTCTTCAACATTTGATTTGCCAGGTTTCTATGAGATTGGAGTACGTGGCAACAGGATTTCCCTGTTAAGCTATGAGAGTCTTTTCAAGTCTTTGGGACCTTGAGCGACCAAGAGAGACTTGCTCACTCATACCTTGCTGAGAGCCCTCCAGAGTGTCTGATCGAATGGCCCCCAAGTTTGGCAAATGGGTTCTAGTGGTGAGCTATACAGAACGGTATTTGAACTATGGAGTTAGGTCCGAGATCCAGCTCATTTTAGCCATGTACCAGCTGTGTGACCTTGGATGGGTCACCTAACCTCTCTGAGTCTCAATCTCATCACCTGCAAAATAAGGATATGAATAGTGACTACCTAAGAGCATTACTGCCTGCCGCAAGGTAAGCGCTCAACACTGTCTGATTTTGTGGTTGTAATACTCTCCTTCTCCTCGGTTCAACTTTGCCCATTGCCATGGTCACAACAATTGGAAAACTAATCACTCCCAGAACGATGCTGGGAATGTTTCTGTAGGAAGAACAGAGAGCTAGACCTTTTCCTGAACCTGCCTCGATAGGGCCTGGGACTGGGGAGGAGGGTTGCCTCATGGCCCTGGTGAGAAGCACAAAGTCCACCTGACTTGCCTCCCCCTTGGCTACCCAACATTCAGCACTGACATTTTGGAAATCTGGCCCCTCGTTCACAAGTTCTTATACTTAGGACAGTAAAACTGAACGAGGTGTAGACCCCCCGCTGCTTGTAAAAAGCTCTTTTATTTTCTTAGATTCCATATATATGTGTTAGCATACAGTATTTGTCTTTCTGACTTACTTCACTCTGTATGACAGACTCTAGGTCCATCCACCTCACTACAAATAACTCAGTTTCATGGCATGGCACAGGGAGATCAGCTTGGTGCTTTGTGACCACCTAGAGGGGTGGGATAGGGAGGGTGGGAGGGAGGGAGACGCAAGAGGGAAGGGATGTGGGGGTATATGTATAACTGATTCACTTTGTTATAAAGCAGAACCTAACACACCATTGTAAAGCAATTATACTCCAATAAATAAAGTTGTTAAAAAAAAAAAAAGCTCTTTTATGCTCTTGCAAAAGCTAAAGGTGAACCTCCATCAAGTGGCTTATTTATAGTCTGAAGACTTACATCCCACCCACTAGCTCAGGGTTTTACTCAGAAGAGAAAACCCACTTAATGCGCATCTCCCACCACCGTGCTGTCGAGACGCAGGCCACGCCAGCCCTTTGGAGGCTGCCACAGCTCAGCAATAACCGGTGACGTCTGAAGGAGCTGGATCGCCAGCATATCCTTTAGCTCCATCACGTCTGGCATGAGGCGACGAGGAGAAGCTGAATGCCTGTCCAGAAAAAAGTGTGAGTGGGAAAGCGCCCGGTCCCTGAGAGCAGATAGATCCTCGGTTGATTTCTTCGTTGCAAAGTAAACATGGCAGTGTCCTTGCTCTCAGAATTGTGACAGCAGGAAGGTCAAGTACCCTAGTATCATTCATCTTCCTGTCGTTTCACACCTGAAGGGACTGGGAGGGGGGCCGGGGGGGCTTGTGTGAGATGCCATTCTGGGATGCGGAGCTCCTTTGGACCTTCAGGAACTCACCCAGAGCTGGCCAACTCTAACTGTTCAGCGCGACTCTGGAGTGCATGGAGGAACGAGTGAACCTTGGATTCATCCCGCTAAACAATAGCAAGTTTTACAGTAGATAATTACACTATAAAATGGTTAACAGGGCTTGTTTCCATACACTGAACGCTAATGGTGTGTCAAAGACTCCGCCAAGGTCTTCCCTGGTGGCGCAGTGGTTGAGAGTCCGCCTGCCGATGCAGGGGACACAGGTTCGTGCCCCGGTCCGGGAAGATCCCACATGCCGCAGAGCGGCTGGGCCCGTGAGCCATGGCCGCTGAGCCTGCGCGTCCAGAGCCTGTGCTCCGCAACGGGAGAGGCCGCAACAGTGAGAGGCCCGCGTACCGCAGAAAAAAAAAAAGGCTCCGCCAAGTGCTTTGCCTGTATTATCTCGGATCCTCACAGCAATCTTAGCTAGGGTTACTGCCAGGTCCCATTTGAGAAAGCCGAAAACTTAAAGAGCTACATCACCCAGAGTCACATAGCTCACAAGTGGTAACGCTGGGATTGAACCATACTCTTAATCACTGGTCCCTAACCTATGGACCCAATTCTCATAAGTACCATCTCATGAGGAGTCAATAAACTGCACATGGGCCCTAGTATTTTCTGCAGCCTGAATACATTACAGGCCCAGCTCTTATGTATAGTTATTTTTCAAGTGTTACGCTACTGCATTTAACAAAATACTAACCACATAGTTAAAAAGAGACTAGCAAGTCTTGTCTGTTGTTCAGCACCCCACCCATCTTCTTATTTGCTCAAACTGAAGTGATGGGTCCCTCTCCACTCCCTTTCTTCCCACTCTTATTAGGGCCCTCCCCATTGAGCCTCCAGATTCATCTCAACTTCTGGTGCACCCAACTTGCAATGCTCATCCTTCACTGTCTGAGCCCCACGGGAACTCACGAGGAATGGCTTTGTTGTTTACACCGAGACACCCTGGGCTTCTTGGCTAGGAGAGGGAGCTGAAAGGAGGCTGTGAAAAATCTTGCATTTGGACCCCAGGGCTGCTTTGCCACTTAGCAACACACCAGTGATTCAGATTTTGATTGTAAGAAGCTCTGGAAGCTTTGAGTTCAGGGTAGGAATGAGACCATAGCTAGGGTTTCATGGGAAGGCATAGTCCTTCTATTCAGACAGACAGGAGAAGCATTTCATCTCTTTTATAGATTACCTACACACATAACATAGATCCTTGCAGGACTATGGTAGGAATTAGAAATTATATGTATCAAACACTTGGCACAAAGGCAATTAACAAAGGGTGTTGTTGACATTGATGTTAGGACGTTTTTAGACACGCCCCATCAGGGGTTCTCACAGTGGGTTCGGCTCCCCTAAGGGCTTTGGAAATATGAAGGTGGTCGTTCAGGTGATGACGGCACCTGGGACAGGGGATGCTAGACATTCCCAATGCTGGACACAGTCCTGCCCATTAAGAGCTAAGCAAATGCCAGTTGTGCTTCCTTTGAGAATCTCTGCTCTTAAATCTTAGATCCTCTCCACTGTGGTCGTCTTCATCTACACCCTTGTCTACCACCAGGAAATCCACTTCCAGCCTTTGAGAAGCTCCGTGGATATTCTGAAATATCTAATCACTCAGGAGCTGAGCAGTGAGCTCCAAGTGTCTTTGCAATGAGCTTGGAATTGGGAGCCTTGAGTCTCAAGTTTTTCCGTTGACGAGTCATCATGCTCCGTGTTTAGAAAGTATCCTCTCCTCCCCAAACCTCTTCTTTGTTATTTGTAACTTAGTGATACTGAAACTCCTCAAATGGTTATGAGCATCACGTCAGAAAGCGTACGTGGAAATGCTTGGGAACCATAAGGTCCTAACAGCTGTACAAAATTATACACTGTAATATAACTGACTAGGAACCAACTTAAGGCTCTTCCCTGGAGAAATCTGATTGGCCTGAGCAATGCTGTGCTGAGCCATATTGGAACGCAAAGCACAAGGAGAACTCAATAATTCTTATCCTGCCTTCTTGAAAATTTGGATATTCTGTTCATCAGGAAGTTTTGTTTGCGTTAATTTTGATTCTAAAAAATATTTTATGACAATGTTATTTCCTTTGATTAATGAAGTGTTTCGGTGCCCCCTTCAATTTTGCATCCCAAGCAAATGCACCAACCCCTCACCCTTGTCCCAGCCCTGGGGCTGAAGCCGTGGCTCAGGCTCCCTTATCTTCAATCCAGATGGTTGTGCTTCAGTGCAAATCTTTTGTCCCTGGTTCTGTATCCTGGGGAAGGAGAGCCTACAGGATTCATTGCCTTCTTATAATAACTCTGTATACTCGAAGGTAGTAATCAAGCTGTCCATCAGCTGCCTTTTCTCTCCGCTGAATTACCCTAACGTGGCTCTTCCTTAGAATGCCTCAGCCTCCTCAAAGAACCAACTTTGCAACTAATTTTCCACCTGGCTGCTGATTTTTTTTTTTTTTTTTTTTGCGGTACGCGGGCCTCTCACTGTCGTGGCCTCTCCCGTTGCGGAGCACAGGCTCCGGACGCACAGGCTCAGCGGCCACGGCTCACAGGCCCAGCCGCTCCGCGGCACGTGGGATCTTCCCGGACCGGGGCATGAACCCGCGTCCCCTGCATCGGCAGGCGGACTCTCAACCACTGCGCCACCAGGGAAGCCCTGGCTGCTGATTTTTGAGCTTTCAGTTGTGGGAAAGAAACAATACACTGACAAAAGAATGTCCAGTGTAATTTTATATATTTTGATTTACAATGCATTTCCAATTGTTTTGTCCCCCATTAAAGTACTTGGGGACCAGCTGGTCTTGCACATGGCACCAACAGATACTATTGGAGTCTATTGTGGGGCTTGTATTACCTGGACTGCTCCCCGCCGATGCTTTTCTGATATCCTGAGACTATAGTAAACATAACAGGTAGGGACACTAAGACCAGGTGACTTCTTAGAGCCTGCCAGCCACAACTGAGCTACCATGGAGGACTTTGGAGCGTGGTGCTTGGGTCTTAGCTGTACTGTCTGTACTTTTCAGGAGGAGGCAAGTTAGTAATGGCATCAAATTCTGCTGCCCTTAGAAACAACATCTTGTGACCTGATATCCTAGACACTTGCCTGCTTTGAGGTTTTTTTCTTAAGAAAGAGCTGCCATTTATTGACTAGAGCTAATCTGTGATCATGGTCCTCCCCACTTCACAGGTGAGAAACTGAGGATAATAAGAATTTAAGCAACTTGCTCAGGATCCCATAGCTGGTTAGGAGGCGGCTGGAATTTGAAGCTGGCCATCTGGCTTCAGAGTTTGTGCATTTAATCACTAGCCTATTCTGCCCCTTGGACACCATCAACTAGAGTACTTGGGGTTAATCCTTGCAACAGCTCCACATGCCAGGTACTAGATCCATTTCCATTTGATAATACTGAGGCTCCAGAAAGTAAAATAACCTGACCAATTTTTAGCTCTTTTGTTAACTGAGCAAAATCCAGAAAAAAATAGACGAGTTCTTCTGTGCTCACATTTTCCCCTTGGTGGGAAGGGCATTCCTGGGCAAATCAGGCTGTGTGGCCCCATGCAAGTATGCAACTCATAAAGAAACAAGAAATAGACGTATTTTTTTATCAGATATTAGGGGACAAGTCGGGAATTCTTGCCAATGTTGTTAGGAATTTAGGTGAAAAAGATCAAAAGGCTCATTGAACAAGAGTGTTTCCTTAGGTCTCCGTTACACACCAGGCTCCGGAGCTGAAATGTACACTCTACTGAACCTGGAGGTGCCAGGTTCATTGTGTGAATGAGTAGATGGGTGCTGATGTAATCTAACTCGTTTCGGTCCAGCCCGGCAGCCTCAGGAAAGACAGAAGTCGGCTGAGGAGGCCAGTTTGTGCTCGGAGGCTCCTGTGCTCTGTGGGCACACCTAGCCCTGCACATGCCCCTGGAGGGTGGCACTTCTCATCACTCACTGTTCTGGGCTCTTACTCAGGCTGTCTGGGTCTAGATGAATGAGATTTACGTCGTTTTAATAAATATTAATAACCATTTTAATCTCAGTAAACCTTTTATATAAGGCGTTCAAATCACTTTCCAGTCATCTCGGGCTCCCCACGAGAGTCAAGTAATCATTCTGCAAAGCTGTGCTAACTCTTCAGCCCTTCAGGGTTCCATTAGGCTAGGTCTGTGTGACAGGGAACACTTCTGGGGAGAAAGCTAACAACTGTTGAGGATGGGCGAGGGGCAGCTCACACTCGTCGGCCCTCTGCTGTTCTCAAATATTGTACGCCTGTCTCTATTTTTAACTTATTTACCATCTGTGCTCTATTATATTTGTAGTGGGAGGTTTAATAGTGTTTGCGATAATACTAGAAGCTAACATTAGTTGTTCACCATGGGCCAAGCAATGCGCTGTGTACCTTAAATGCCTTGTTTCATTCAGTCCTCCCAACTACATCATTAGATAACCATCAAGAGGTTGCTTGTCCCAGGTCATATAACCAGTAAATCACATGACAGCATCCAGGTTCAAATTGAGGTTTGTTTGCTTCTAATCATCTTTGGCTATCAGTAAGATGGCCTTATCGTTCACCTTCTTGTTAAAGCCAAAGTGGTTTGGAACAAATAGTATTCTACAATTTGAAACAAACGGCCTCAAGTAGACCCAGCTTTGGGAGGGGTAGGAGGGGTGGAAGAAAGAGATTGTGTGTGTGTGTGTGTGTGTGTGTGTGTGAGAGAGAGAGAAGAAAGGATTACTTCAAAGAACCTAGTGAATCAGGAGCCTATAAAGTGAATTTTAAAATCCCTCTCCATCCATAGGATCAGGCTGAATGAGCTTCACATTCATGAGCCATTAGAGCTAGAAGATATCTCAGGGATTACCTAGTTCAAGCTTTTTATTTTACACCTGAGGAAACTGAGGACCAGAGACGTGAAGTAACTCTTTCAAGGTTATCTTAATCATAAAGATTTGAATTATTCCCTTAAAGGCTTGTTTCTTCTTGCTTCTTAACACATTTTGAGGTACATACAGACCAAAGACTAATACAAAACAAGATATTTCATGATGATTTATCTCCTCCTGTGTCAATCATCGCTTACTGGTGTTCTGTGCGTCATCCGTCTTAGCAGATACAAGTTCTCCAACACGTTCAACTAAAGCACAAAAAATGTTCATGTGCCCTTTTCGAGAGGACAGCTGTTCCCTCTAGTTTAAGACTCACGTCCTGTGTTGATGGTTTACGTCTCAAAAGGAATTCTCCTGTGGTAGATGGGAGTTAGCTGTCTATGTGTTTGCACCATAACTGGACAGTGGGTGGCCCAAGGGGTTGTTTGCTGGAGGGACCTTGTATTTTCATCGTGTTCATCATGTCCTTGTGCTTTGGCACAAGCCCTGGCACAAAGTCTACACTTGTCACATGTTTGTTGAGTGGATGATATATGCGAGAATGTAAAGACCTGGAAATCTTTCTCATCAGTAGAGCATTGTAACAAGAGGCTCATCCTTAATGCTTATGGAATAACAGAACAGAGGCATAGCAGGGCAGCCCAGGCCTAGGTGCAGACCGGAACAATCTCTAGACTGAGAGCGTTAAAACATTCAAATACCTTTTCAGGGTTAGATTGCTCTATTCCAGTTTATCAGCCAGAAAACAGCCAGTGGTCCCTAAGGTGTCCCATACTAATCACCATTTTTAGGAGGAGGAATAGTCATATGAGGCACTAAGGGGGCGCCCTAGAAATTCCTTTTTATTATATTTGGGGGAGGGGCTCTTTGGTATATTTTTAAAGTTAAACGTATGTTTCCCCAAACACCATAATTTCAGTATGATCCCCCTGTGAGAGCTCAAGCCACAGGTGAAGTTTTGGAGATTAATTCATGCATTCTTTTGCATTCAACATTTATTGCCTATTGGACCATGTGCCCAAGAGATAAATAGGAAAAAGTCACAGTCTCCTGCTCTTAAGGAACCTGCAGTCTTGGGAGGAGGGATAAGAAAGAACACACAAGCAAACACGCAATTACAGTAAAGCTAGGTTAAGATAACTTGCTCTCAAGTCAACCCCACTCTGTATTTCACTAGATGTGTGACACTGAATGAGTTCCTTAACTTCTCAAGACCTTGTGTCATCAAATGTAAAATAGGGATCATAGGAACACCCATCATGCAAAGTTCTTGAGTGGATTAAATGAGATAATATATGTACATATAAATGCTTAGCAGAGTATGTGGTATGTTTTCAAAAATATTAACTAAAATAACAGTGGTTCTTATACTCCAACTGTAACTACTTTAACGGAAATATGTGAGCAGAGGAAGGCACCTCACTGAAACAGGTTGGGATGGAAGGTAGGTAAAGACTACCTTCCCGAAGAACCATAGAGATAGGTGTGAGTCAGTAGGCAGGTTATGTCCAAGATGGTTGGACTTGGCATAAGAAATGGTTGATCCCTCCCTTAAGTAGCTGGTGGGGCAAGTCCAGGGGCTTGGAGGCATGTTGAAACCTCAGCTATTTAAGACAAGGCTTACACTTCCAACCAGAGAGCATGAAAAAGGGCAGAGGGTGAAGAAGAGCAGGAGATGCAGAAGGTGGATCATACAGAGCTTTACTTTACTTGGAAGACCCTGCAGGTCACTGAAGAATTTTAATGAGAGGAGCGACGTCACGGAATTTTGGAAGGGTTACTCTGATGATGGTAAAGACTACAATGGCTCAGAGGAGACTAGACCAGAGGCAGGGACTCCAGTCAGGAGGCTGTCTCAGTGATGCAGGTGAGAAAATAATGAGAAATTACACTAGGGCAGTAGCCATGGGGGCAAAGAGAGTGAAGAGATTTGAGGTGGTTTTAAGAAGAAAGGGGTAGCACTTGGCAATTAATTGGATGTGAGCAGCAAGGGCAAAGGAGTGGTCCAGGAAGACACCCAGATTTCTGGCTCGAGAGACTGGAGGGATGGAAGAGCGGGGAGAGTGGGAAAGATGCTGCACTCACTTGGGACATGTTGAGTTTGCGGTTCTTTATAGGACTTTGCGGGAGAAATGGCTGGCAGGCATTTGGATGGGAAGGTCTGGCACGCAGAAGAAAGGTCAGATACTAAAGTCATGGAGAGGATCCAAGAAATTAGTTCATGTGTTAAAAACACTTGACTTAAAGCCATCTACTGAATCCATTTTTGTTGTTGTTAAAGATGAGAACCCTAAAGACAGAATATATGGTTCTCCTAGAAGACCAGATTTCAATTTTATTAAAACAAATGACCCACTTTGATGAATAGAATAACTTCTGAGGTCTCTTACAATTCTAAAACTGTGATTCTTTTGTTCCAAAACATTGCTGTGGATCTGTAATCACCTATTGATGACAGTAAAAGACCTGTGGCCTTAAAATTCTCTTTGTGGACGTGTAGAATATATACTTTTAAATAAGAGCCCGTGACCTGTAAAGGCATACAGCCCCAAACATGCAGTGACAATGCTTATGAAAAAGAAAAAAACAAATAAAGACACTATCTACATTTACCTACTCTGATCCCAATTGGCTGCAAACAGCAGAAGAATCTTCCTGCCATAGTGATCGCGGTTTTCCAGCACTCCAGGGAACCCATCGATGAGGGCCCTCTTAATGCCAGGATCATCAGCCTTGAAGTTTTTGAACATGTCCAGGTTTAGCTGGCGGTACTGGAAGTACTGGGCCAGGAGTCTAAAGGCATCTGCTTGGTGAAACTTCCTGGCTCGGAGGAATCTCAGGATGAAGGCATCATCTGTGCGTAAAAATCCAATGTCAGGCCTGGTGATGACCATGTCCCTGACTTGCTGGATATCCTGGTGTAAAACGTCTGGGTTTTCATTCAGTTCTAGGCGAGCTTTCTCTATAGTCTCTGGGCTGAGTCCAGCCTGTAAATGGGTCATCTTGGCCAAATCTCCTTTCCAAGTGCTTAATTTCTGATATTTGGGAAGAAAAGAGACTGGTCCCATTCACGTGATGGTCTGCTGAAATTGTGGCCCATTCAACAGTTTTTTTTTCTACCAAGCTGCCACGGAAACAGACAAATAGAGGGTCTTCTTTCTGTTCCTGGAAAGCAGTAGGACATTCAGGTCCTATGTGGTGGCGGCCATCCCAAAGAGAAGCAAAAGCGAGGCCATTGCTTACTGCAAAACAAATGCACACAAGAGACACAAACAGAGATGATACAAAGAAAGTCTGGGTAAGTTAACTGGAACTCAGAAAAGCAGTATATTATGCTGCAGGTCTGATCAGAAGAATAAAGGGTATATTTTCTTTAAAAGAGGATACTTGGCCTAATTTTATTATTGACAACTTCAGTGTGTAATATGCAAGTATTTGCAATACGTTTAGGAAGTTTTTAGTTACATTGACTAGTTAACATGATAGCGTATGGTCAGATTAGTAATAGATTGCTTTTTTATGAATCACCCAAGAAGAGAGAAAAATCCTCCTCTGTTACCGCCTGCTTTATGGGGCCATTCACAGGCTTCCTATCCAGAGACATTATGGCCTCCCATTAGCTTCTTTTCTCCGTTTCTTTCACAGAAATATGCCCTCCCCCACCTGTTTTAAAGGCAGCCATTTGCAGCTTAACAATAAAAAGGGACTTTTAAAAGTCACCCTATTTTCACCCCACAGTACCTAATTACTCAAAACTAAACTCAGTAAACCGGAGCAGGGAGGAAAGGACAGGCTTATGGCTGGAAGTTTGACCTTCAGTCATCAAATTCAACAGCAGTGAGAAAGGGTCTCATGTGCGGACATTTACAAGTGGTTTTACTATTCTACTAAAGACAAAGGGACTTGAGGACTTCCCTGGTGGCGCAGTGGTTAAGAATCCGCCTGGCCAATGCAGGGGGCACGGGTTTGAGCCCTGGCCCGGGAAGATCCCACATGCCGTGGAGCAACTAAGCCCGTGTGCCACAACTACTGGGCCCGCATGCCACAGGTACTGAAGCCCGTGTGCCTAGAGCCTGTGCTCCACAACAAGAAAAGCCGCAACAATGAGAAGCCCGTGCACCACACAAAGACCCAACACAGCCAAAAATATAAATAAATAATAAATAAATTTATTTTTTTAAAAACAAAAGGCAGGGCTTCCCTGGTGGCGCAATGGTTGAGAGTCCGCCTGCCGATGCAGGGGACACGGGTTTGTGCCCCGGTCCGGGAGGATCCCACATGCCGCGGAGCGGCTGGGCCCGTGAGCCATGGCCACTGAGCCTGCGTGTCCGGAGCCTGTGCTCCGCAACGGGAGAGGCCACAACAGTGAGAGGTCCACGTAACGCAAAAAAAAAAAAAAAAAAAAAAAGGCAAGGGGACTTGAAACTCTTGGTTGTCTCCCTGGACCTAACCCAATATCCATATGGACTTAAAAGTCATTTTTTCGTATAACTTTTCTGTTGTCCTGAGATATTATTTTACTTATGATAATGATTGTTTTTTGTTTGTTTTGTTTTTCCCTTGGTGAAATAAATTTATTTATTTTTTATTTATTTTTTATTGAAGTATGGTTGAATTATAATGTAGTGGTAATTACTACTGTACAGCAAAGTGACTCCATCATACATATACACATAGTCTTTTTCATATTCTTTTCCATTATGGTGTATCACAGGATACTGAATATAGTTCCCTGTGCTCTACAGTAAGACCTTGTTGTTTTTCCATGCTATATATACTAGTTTGCATCTGCTAATCCCACACTCCCAATCCAACCCTCGCCCACCCACCTCCCCCTTGACAACCACCAGTTTATTCTCTATGTCTCTGATTCTCTTTGTTTCACAGCTAGGTTCATTTGTGTCATATTTTAGATTCCACATATAAGTGATATCATATGGTATTTGTCTTTCTCTTTCTGACTTGCAATACCAATCCTGGGCATATATCCAGACAAAACTATAAGTCAAAAAGATACACGCACCCCTATGTTCATAGCAGCACTATTCACAATAGCCAAGACATGGAAACAACCTAAATGTCCATCGACAAATGAATGGGTAAAGAAGATGTGGCCCATATATACAATGGAATATTACTCAGCCATAGAAAAGAATGAAATAATGCCATTTGCAGCAACATGGATGCAACTAGAGATAATCATACTAAATGATTGAGTGTTTTAATCCCCTTGGATTTTTCTACCTAAATGGTATACAGACAAATGCTCATATTATTTGCGTCTTTAATATAAGTGTTTAAGCTCTCTCAGACATTGGTTTGGTCTAACTTAGAAGTTCTAAAAATCAGAACATATTAGGTTTAAAAAAACTTGCAGGCATGCATTTTTTTCCTAGCTTTCCTAGATCAAACAGTATATGCAATAAGAGGCAGAATATTTACTTCCAACCTAATTATTAATGCCATATCGTACAAAATAATTTTAAAGACAAAAATGATTCTTTTACTTAATTTAGGACTAGCAGTAATTTCTTCAGGGAGACAGTCACCTCACACATTTCTGCTTTATATTGCCTTTGTGATATGGAGGAGATGAACTAGTTATCAGTTCAGGTAACTAGTATTCATTTTCAAGAATGAATATAGAATAGTAAAAATTTTTTATTTACAGAATGCTGGTCTTGTAAACTAATTTGTAAGAAAGTAGCACTTAGCTCTGTAATGTGTGAAAATAAGAAGTATCACGGAGTCTTGATTCTCACTGATTCTTAAGGACTTAGAATAGTAAAGGAAAACAGTGCAATGCACTAGTCCCAGGATTGGAAGAATCTTTAAAATCCGTCTAGTTCGACATCCATCTGATTTTTAAATTCCCTCTCTATTAGCCTCACCACACCGCTTCAAAATTCATCTCTACGCCCATTGCAGTCTATCTTTGATTGCTCTCACCAACCAATGACCAGGATGATCATATCATTTATTATCCAAATTTAGGCACCAGGGGTCACTAATAACAATAATGCTCAACAACAGGCATAAATGGGGACATTTGCAAGCAGACCCAGACAGATGGTCATTCTACTAGTGAATGACCTTTCTGCTGCTACCTCCAATAGACACATTTTGGTAACCTATTATGGGCGACCCCATCAGCAGTTGATATTGATGGCTTCATCCTTCTTAAAGCTCTCCCATTTTCCCGCTCTTTTCTGTGATTCCATATACCCTATTTCTCTCCTAACCTCTATCCATTCCTGTTCCATCTTCTTCTGTGCTCACCACGTCCATATGCTTCTGTGCTCACCACGTCCAGGATCCAACCGTGACTTAACCACCTGCGTGTGGATAACTTCAGTCTATAGCTGTCTCCTGATCTTCAGGCTTACTTACACATCCCAGTTGCTCACTGATCACCCCCACTTAGATGTCCCCTAGACGCCACAAACGCAGTGTGTTCAAAACTGAACTAATCGTAGTTCCTTATCCTGAATCTGCGCATCCACCTCCGTCTCTTACTGACTGACATCATCTCTGTGTAGTTTCCCACGCTAGAAGCCTGGGAGTCAACTATTATTCCACCTTCTCCCTTACCGCCCACATCCAGGCAATCACTTCCGTAATATTTCTTAAATCTTCCCTGTTCTTTCCATCCATTTTCACTGTCTTTGTTTAGACCGCGTCTCCACTCATCTGTTTAGTTCTGCAGCATTCTCCCTATGGTGCCCTTGCGAGCAACCTTGCCCTTTTCTTGTCCATTCTCTGTACCGCAGTTGAAATCTGCTCATGTCACTGCTTGATTGACAGTGATCAATAGCTTCCAGTTGTCCTAGGATGAAATATAAAACTCTGTGACATGGTTTCCAAGACTCTTCATCATCTGGTCCCTATCTGTCTCTCCAGATTCACCCTCCAGCCATGCAGCCACACCGAGACACCTGTAGTTTCTTCTCTCTTCTCTGGGCCTTGGCAAAAGATGCTCCCTCTGTCTAGAAAAACCACTGATTAACTCCTCTTTCCCCTTCAGGAGTCATCTTGGAGATCATTTTCTCCAGGAACCCTCCCTTACCTTCAGAGGTCACAGGGAGCCCTCCAGCCCTGACCACACCACATTTTATTGCCATGTTCCTCTCTCCCCTCTCACTCTGAACTCCTTGCACAGAATCTCATTAATTACCTGGATCTTACTCATCTGCGTATTGCCAGCACAGTGCCCGGCACACAGAGGGTCCGTGCCATGAGCAGAGCCACTCTGTTGTGTTCACTGCCTATTCTCAGTGCCTGGAACTGTGCCTACACTGAGTAGGTGCCATATACCTACGTACATAGAGAACCAATTAATAAAGTAGGCAAAATGTTGTTTTAACAAGTAAGTGGTTTTGCCTTCTGTTTGGGTACCTCTAGGACTGTCTTCCTTAAATGAGGGTGTGGCAGCTGCCGTTTAATTTCCTTCCTCATCTACAAAGTCGTTTGTTCCTAGAAGAAGTTAGCCTAGGCACACTGTACTTCAGATCATTGCCTCTTTGAAGCATGCTGGGTGCTATTCACGGTTCCAGCCATGGCACAGCACGCTCAGAGCACAAGGCATAGCGAAGGCTCGTCCCTGGCAGAATATTTAAAGCTGCTGGGAGCAAGTTACTTATCTTGCAGTTCAGGGAACTCAACAATGTTTCCAAGATAAATTACTGTGAGTTCAAGGGGAGAGTTGAGGTTGCATTTTTCATGGCCCACTCCCACACATAGTTATGCCTCCAGTCTATAACCTCTGAAGTAAATTTGTCTCAGTCTGTATCTTCGTTCTGTGCTCAGCACACAGTGGAAGCTGCCGGGGAGAATACCCAAGCCAGGGTCACTGGGTTCCATACTTAGGATGAAATAGACATTTTCCATTAAAGGCGAATCCTTCATTTCAGAAGTCTGAATAGACTGCTACTAAAAATAACAGCTTCAATTGATAAGACTTAAGGCACTAAAAATGCTGTGCTATACAAGAATGTTCTCCAGATGTAGCATTTTCAACTGTAACTTTTTTTGTTCACATGAAGGATTTGGTTCTCATTCAACTTTTCTGAATTGGTCAAACAAGTATAAAGGATACATTGGACTAGGTATCACCTGAAGAAGTAGGAGCGGTTTCTGTCCTGGTGGTAATAAGAATTGCTTCAATTTGTTATTTATTATAACTGTATTTATTATGTCCCAGGCACTTGCATACTCTCTTTTTTATATAGTATATTATTTAATCCTTAGAACAACTATATGAGATGAGTATATTATTGTCCCCATTTTTCAGCTGAGGAAACAGGCACAGGAGATGGTAAATGACTTTCCCTAGGTTACACAGTTACCAAGAGTCAGAAGGGGGTTTAAGCTTAAGTAATATTTCTGCTGTCCCATGTTCTTTATGACTGTGCTATTCCATCCTTATATGTAGCAGAGAGGTTCTAGTATTTACCACTTAAGACCTATGTGACCTTCAGCAAGTTACCATCCCTGCCAGAACCTCACTCTCCTTCCCTAAAATTCCATCCAAATTCACTATTCTGTAAGCCTAAACGTGCCTAAGGGGTCAACAGACATTTTTAGGGTGGCCTAACGCCATACCTCACAAATGTCCAGTTACCATCTTGTCCTCATATTTCATCAGCGGATGGCTGGAACTATTTAAAATCTACCTACATATGACTTTTCCAGCTATCGTTGATTTTTGCTCTGCCTTTACGTATTTTCCTATGGCTAAAATGACAAATCCGAGGCCCTGCCATTCTACTTGAAGGACTGACATGTCGGCATGCCTAGTAGAGTTCCAAGCATAGCCTGGGCATCGAAATGTGCTTGATAACCCAAGGGGGCACTTTAGGCAGGTTCCTATGTGCCTCGGAAACTCTCTCTTCCACTGCTGGTTGGGTCCGAAATGATCATTTATTTAGAGATTGTTTCAAATACATGAAGAGTAACTCATTACACTCTCTGGGGAGCCCAGGGTAGAAGCTTACTTCCATTTCTAATCCATGCTTTTTCTAATGAACTAGAAATTTAGGTAGTGGTATTTTTGTGTGAGGGGGAGGAAAGAAGAGTCTCCACGTCATGACATTTGAAATCATGGCATCCATAGATTCCAGATTCATACTTCATCTCAAATTTACATTAGAAAAAATACATATTTGTGTATTTCCTCATATGGAATTCAATCTTAAGAAAGTGTATTTGCACACGCAGACTTATAAACACATACCCTAGTCTTTATGAACCAAGGGGTCTAGGTGGAAAAATCATTTCAGAAAGTATAATAATTCAAATGAAATCTATTTTGGTTATTTTATAATCTATTATTCTCATTTATTTCATTATCCTTAGAAACACACATTAAATATAGGATAACAATCAGAATAATAGTAACCGTGTCTTATCTACAAATATGTACATATGTGTATCATTATTTCAAAGCATTTTACATCAATTATCTTTTTTCATCATTACAATGATTCTGCAATAGGTAGAATAAAGATGATTCCCTGGGAGATGCTGAGAATCATGTGAAATAATGTAGGTTAAAGTGCTTTGAAAATGAAAAGCTCCAGTTTACATTTACTGTAATATTTTTGTTGATATCATACTTCTGTTGTCTCCAGGTAGATAAAAGGATGTTGAAGCCTAGAACAGCTAAGCACCAGGCATTAAGTTAGATAATGAGCTAGTGTTAAAAGTGAGGGAAAAAACAGACAAGTATTTGTGACTACTTGTTACGTGCCTCGGGCTTTGGTATTATATAGTCTAATCTCCACACCAACCTTTAAAGCTAGGTTATTACTTATTAGATAAAAGGATAAATCTGAGATTTAGATAGATTAAGTATAGGTGGAAGAGCAAAGATTCATACCCAAACCTGCCTGACTCAAAGCCTGTGTTCTGTCCATTGCCCTACCTTGCCTCTCAGAATAGGTGCTTTCTCTTTACCAGCGTGGGTATCAGTGCTCTCAGACTCACTCACACAGCAAGCACAGACCTACACCCCATCAATCCTAAGGAAGAACATTTAAGGGATGTAAAATTGGCCAAATTTGGGAGGAAAGAGTATATTGTTGTCATGACCAGAAAGATGAAATCTGTAAATCCTAAATATTATTTGAAACATAAGAACATCAATAACTAATGAACAATACCTCAAATATTTATTGCTTCTGAATGTTCTTGATAATACAAAGAACAATTTTAAATACACATCAATTTAAATTAACACAGATACAAAATGAGAAACTATACCTATATTTGTTTCATGGGTTTCTTTTATAAGAAAAAGATGGAGAATGAATCTCAGTGATAAAACTTTCCACATGGAAGTCTAATCAACTACCTCAGCCATCAGTAAGTGTGAAAGATGTGTTTCAAAATTTTAAATGTATATTGAATTAGGTTAACCCTTATGGCTCTTCACCTTTCTAAAATCTCACTTCTAATTTTTTAACTGAATATGTATTTCCCCCTAGGAGTGCTGAAAGGGACTTTTACACTGAATGAAATAAAAATAGATGCTGCTGATATATCAAAACTAAAATCAAAAGTCACAGTGAGCAAAAATCTTTTTTTAAGTACAATTCTATTTGAAATCTTTCCTGAAAGGTGATATGCTCCCTTACTGCCAGTGGAGCCTATATTTAAATCTCAGAGGTCGGTTGATTACAATATTCTATGATGCTGACCAGAAAGGAATCTTATTTCCAAGTGATGAATTTGAGATTGACCATTAGGGTTTGTAGGACTCTCTGCATAAGTACTGGCAAGGGGACATAAGCCTCGTGAGTAACAAATTGAACTCCAATCCATTGGCTTTCTATCAAACGTTAGCCAACTTGCAGATATGAGCTATCTATACCCGGGGCAGGGAGAGTAGTCTAGAAGGATAAAGGGGAGACCTTTAATCATCTGAAAGTGTAGTGTGGCCAGAATTTAGCCCCTGGCTCATGGTCAACTTTCTGTTGCCTTTAGCTCAGTGGTAGCCCAGGGCTTGCCCTTGCCACATAAACATTCATTGTATAGACTCCCTTGGCTCCCTTTAAAATAGCAACTGAAGGGCTTCGCTGGTGGCGCAGTGGTTGAGAGTCCGCCTGCCGATTCAGGGGACGCGGGTTCATGCCCCGGTCTGGGAAGATCCCACGTGGCGCGGAGCGGCTGGGCCCGTGAGCCATGGCCGCTGAGCCTGCGCGTCCGGGGCCTGTGCTCCGCAACGGGAGACGCCACAACAGTGAGAGGCCCGCGTACTGCAAAAAAAAAAAAAAAAAAAGAAGGCACGTGTTCTTTGCCGTTACTTCTCAAAGTATATGGTCCATGGCTGAGCAGCATCCGCAGCTCCTGGAGCTTGTTGGGGTCTCAGATGTCAGGACCCACCCAGACGTGCTGAATGGTTAGCAGAATCCCCGGTCAATTTGGATGCCCATTAATGTTTGAGAAGCACTGACCTAAAGGATTGATAATCAAAGGGGTTGAGAAGGTGGGTTAATTACCCCTGAATTCAGAGCTCACTCTGTCTGCGGACAGCAGCGCTACTTTGTCCAAGAGGAGAGTAAAAGCACTCCCAGTGTGCTTTTGGAGCACTGACACTTCCTTCTGGAGCACTGACACTCATAAAAGATCACCTCATTAATTGTTCTCAAACATGCTGGCATGCTCTATATACCAACCAAAAGCAATGAAGGGAGGAAGGAGGAAGGAAGCAAGTGAAAGCAAGAGAGAGGGAGAGAGAAAAGGAAAGAGAGACAGATCTTACATGTTTAGTTTGATTTATTTTGTCCACACATAAGACTAGATGTCTTTTATTTATAGAGCCTGGGACTGGAGTTCCCAAGTGCCATTTCCAGGCCCACGGATTCTCTCTTATTCCCTCCAAAACTACCAACTAGTGAACACTGAGTACACTATGTACTTGACACACATACAGGTGTGGAACTTTACGTAAGACATGTCAGCAATAACACAGGCTGAACTGACATGATGTTATTCTAAGGAGAGTAGATGGAGAGAGGTCTGAACGATACCTACAAATTGGAGATGTGGCTAAAAGTGTCCAGAAGACAAGAGTGGATCATCTCAGACACATATGGGGAAAACCCTACTGGCTCAGCAGTCAGGAAGAAGAAAGCTCACAGAGAATTGAGCCCCCCGCACAGAAACTTTCATGTGATAGCAGGTCTGTAAAGGGGGAGAATAGGGTTACCCAGCCAGAGACAAGATGATAAGGGGCTGTGGGAATCAGCAGAAATAGTGGCGAATAATGAACTTATTAACTGAATAAATGAAAGCTTTTTTATGGAGAGGAGAGTGACCAGTTGATTTCTGCATCCATGAAGAATCAAGCCAAAGAAGATAAACCTTCCATTAAGCTAAGAAAAACTTGGATTGAAAAATAACCACAGTTTTCTCTAGAGAGATGTACACTTGGGGCTGACAGTGGAGGCTACAGTCTTAGAGTAATACTGTGGATCTTCTCCTGAAATTTAGTCCAGTAAATAAACAACTGGATAAAATGAACAATAATCAAAACAATAAAAATTTGGGAGAAAGATGTAATGGGGGAAAGATCCCTCTTAGCTTAAGGGGTATTTCTGGGCTGATTGCATGCGGCCAAATTTCATACTTTGTGTACCCATTCTGCTGTGTTACGTCCTCTGGGTCACCATTTAACGGGAAAGCAGAGAAGATCCAAGTCAGCCTGGATCCATTTACTAAGGATGCCTCTGCTGGGGAAATGTGTAAAATCGTGAATAGGCTTCTCAGGGTTACTAAGGTGTCCCTTTGTGAAACCTGCAGAAGTGAAAAGACACCACCAATTCTGGAGTTCTAGATTCCCCCATTTGGGAATGAATGACCTTCCAGCTTGATACTCCATGATTCTAAATGATGCACCTCTCTGGGAACATGTCTACAAAAGTGTTATGATGCCACTCTGCTGGAAAGTGCGTTTTCTGTTCACCTTTAAATCCATCATAAAAATGAGAAAGTTCTGTTATTGAAAATATGGAAAAAGCAAAATATCCCTTAATAGAAAAAACAAAAGGGGAAGCCAGGATAGTGGCACTTTAGAAAAATTAATGAGCTCAGTATAATATCTTAGTCAAAGAAAAGCATTGCTTCTGAGACAGATGCCTGTAAATCTCATGGAAGCAGCATTGTTTTGAAATTTCCCCAGCCACAGGAAATCGTATGAGGCACAGGAAGACGTAGCATTGAAGGCACTACATTCCTGGCCTGAGTTTCTAGTTCAAGCAGCTAGAACTGGCAGTATATACATTTTTAAAATTTGTCTGGGCTGAACCGGTCTTTGCAGACAGATAAGGGAGTTTTAAGAATCTGGTTGCTTGGGGACTTGAGAAGTCCAGTTTACTGTGGATATTACCAATCTAAGGACAATATATAGATGACCAGATTTCCTTCCTCTCTAAAATCCATTTCACCAGGTATTCTCACTAGTTTTCTTGGTTTGAATTCAAAAGTGAGTGAATTTTAGATGCAGATAGAATTAATTCATAGCAGTAAATAACTTTTGACAAAATGCTACTATTCCTCATTCAAGAAGAGTATTTGATGTGAATTTTTCCTCAAAACTTCTTCCAGCAGTTCCTTGTTTGTGACTATTTTTTTTTTTTGACAATGCCTCTGATAATGAGCAAGCTGATTTAGACAAAACTTGCTTCTTCTTCTTTTTAAAGAGGCAGAATAAATGTACAACGGGGATTTTTTAATCAACCTTTTCTGTGCTTTGGTTTAAACTTGGTTGTTACATGTGACTGACATTATCCCCATATGAAATTATAATCCATCTCATTTTTAATAAAGATGTTGATTTTATGAAAAACAATTTGCTAAAAACTCCAGCATTTTGCTGTTTGGTAACAATTGATTAAATGAGTACCCACGAAAAGATTTTTATTTATGACAGGCTCGGGCACTTATTTTCTGAGGTTTGTTAGCGCTTATAAAACAGATGATCCTGGCTAAATCAAAGAGGTGCTATGACTTGTGTTTGTACCCTCAAGATATCTGAAGACCCTAACTTCCTTTCAGCTGAGATAGAAAATCTTAGAACTCTAAAAGCAGAACCTGGTAGAACACAGTTACATAAAATGCCTTTTCCATTTTTTTCCCCACTCTATTACCCTTTACTATTATAGAAAAATGGTGTTATCGCCTGATTACTGAGAAAGCACACAGAAATCTCGCCTTCCAAATCCGAGTCAGTCCTTGACTAGGATGAACAAAGCCAGGCCATCTGCTCTGAATATCATTACTACTTTGGCCATTTGGGCAAGGGATCTATCTTCTCTGCTTCAAAGGGAGGTTTTAGATTGGAAAATTGAAATTAAATAAGTAGACAGGAAGAGACATTTGGACAAATAACACTTTCCAAAGAGAGCCCTATTTGTTAGGTTCTTATCATCATGATCATTTTAATTTTCATTCTGGACACACAGTTAACCTTTGGGGTCTCCATTTTACAAAACATTTCAGTAAAAAACTTAATTCCAGAGTTTCTGCAATAAACGCTTAGGAAGGAAAACCAGCCTGTGGGTGAATATGAGTCATCAATCACCCCCCCTCCGCCGCTTCCTGGTGGCTCTCCACTGGGAAACCAGGAACATGGATTGAGTTTATACAGCTATTTCACCGGAATAATACTATACCGCAGGCCATGTTAATTTCCTGAGCTAAACAGTCCCTAATCTGCTGAAAGGCAGCTGGCTAACTGCTGGTGTCTGGCAAGTGCCCCATCTGTCCCCCTGCCCAGGGTCTCTCTCTACTGTCTTCACTTTCCCGTTCTCTCAAGCAGGCGTCTCTCTTTGTTTTCAGGGGTGTAGTCCACCTGAACTTTCCTTTCTATGCCTGAAAACTTGGGCTCTTTTCCTCTATCCTGCGGACCTGCGGCTTTGTCTAAGTGACAAGGCACAGTTGTGTTGACTGTAGTTACGACGCTGGTGATGGTGGAGATCATGACGGTGATGGTGGAGATGGGGGGCTGATGGTGTAAGGAGCGCAGGCTGAGCGGGCGCCGGGCGGGGGGGGGGGGAGGATGGACCACGGAGGCGGTGGAGAGTGGGGTGCGAGAGGGATGGAGTGAGCAGGGATTGCAGATGGGAGCTGTCCACGCACCGAAGTGCTGAAACGCCGCAGCCATGGCATCACAAGAGCGGAGAAAGGCGGGGAGGCGCTGCAAATATAGAAGGGAGAAAAAAGGCAACAAATACCTTCACACGGCCGCCCAGCCTTGCTTTGGGAATGTGTTTCTGCAGGTGTCCTCGTTGCTGAGCTGAGTGGGTGAGATCCCCTATTCTGGCAGGTTCGGGCTCAGATTTCTCTAGAAAGCTGTGAATGAGAGCCCTGGCTCTTAGGGGCTGTGATTTTGGTAGGAGGCGTGTGCGCCCGAGACTCTGTCCTTCTGTATGGAGCCTGGCTTTCCCCTGGGTCCTAAATGCCTCCGCAACGTTGGTTTTCCTCGGTTCCGTCAAGACAATACTAAGAATTATTGTAATTTTGTAACATCTGGGACAAAAAGTATTTACTTACCATTACCCCCCGACAGACACATTTTAAAAAGAAAACCTTTTAAACAGATTAATGCAAGCGCTGAAACAAGACTCGTGTGTGTGTGTGTGTGTGTGTGTGTGTGTGTGTGTGTGTAAATTTAACAGATGAGAAAGTATCACAAACCTATAGGGGAAAGGATGGATTATTTCATTAACAAATGGTGGTAAGAAAACAAACGATTTGGAAAAGGCTCAAATTAAAGCCCCATCGTACCAAATTAATTCCACCTAGATTAAAGAGCTAAATAAGAAAGTAAAATAAAATTTAGAAAAACAACTAGAAGAACATAAGAAATATGGTTACTGATTTCAGCATAGGGAAGGCTTTCTAAGCACCAGAGGAATAGAAGCAATCATCAAGAAAAAAGGGCAATAAGTTTGAGTGCATAAGAATACTTCTGAATGTAAAAATGTCGTTAACAATGTAAATATAAATGACCACTTGGAAAAAATTGCAACAAATATATGATTCATACATAGAATATCTCATATATCAAAAGAAATACACTATCAGCCCAAGGGGAAAAAAAAGACAAGCACATGACAAAGAATTCACTAAAGAAAGGTGAATGCGTTATAAACCTATTTTTTTTTAAATCAACCTCTCCCGTAAAGAGATACGTAATTTAAAATAGTGGATTTTGGCTGAGGGTTTAAATCTACTTAATATCTCATGTTGTTGAGATAACGGTGAGGAAGTGTAACCTTTCTATAGATCTATTTTGCAACATACATTGAGTCATAATATACATACATGTAGACCCAATAATTCCACTTTATGCACCTTATCCTGGGGATATAATCAGATATGCAGATAAGGATTTATGTACATAAATTTAATTTATAGGACCATAGAAACTGTCAAAAATAATGCAAGAATCACATTTGTGTATATAGCCTATAATATTTACAGCTATTAAAAACATATTTTTGAAGACTACTATAGACAAAGAAACATGCTCACAAAGTGGTAAGTGAAGAAAAAGCAAGATAGCAGATACAGTACCCCCCATTATAAAGTTTTCATATTTACTAATAAAAAAAGAAACATTAAATATTTTAATGCAGTCTTTTTATCATATATTTCACAGAGCCTTTAAAATTGTCAGAATTCTTCCAACGCTGACGTAGCATTATGTGTTTATTTACTTATCTGTATATTATCTCTCTCTCCAATAGAATGTAAGCGCCACGTGGTAGAAAATTTGTCTCTTCTGTTCAGGACTGCTTCCCCATCACCTAGAAGAATGCCTGAATGTCACAGAAGTTCAATAAATATTTGAGAAATAGAAAAATGAATGAATGAATGAATGCCATAACCCCCCCACATACCGATATTTTTTAAAACATTTTATAAAGCTATGAATTTCATATAAAAAGTTATCCAAAAAGGTATAATACACCAAAACGACGTGAGGTTGCCACTGAGTTTCGATCACATATCAGCTTAAAGGGACATCTTCAAAAGTATAACTAATCATGGACATGACTTGCAAAGTAGCACTAAATGGGAACTTTTTAGGAGAGAAAAGTTTTCTCTAATTAATTTGCAGTCTAATACTGTTCACTTCTTCTTGATCATGATCCCTTTAAAAGCTTTGTAGACTTTCCTTTCTTCTCAGATGTTAATGTTAATTATTCTGCTTCTCTTCCTCCTTTCATCAATTTTATAACCAGTAATAGAAATATAAACCAAGACCAAGACATAAGTGTTTCATTAGCCTATGATATAAAAAGACTTTTTCAAAGTTTCAAATGAATTTGGCTACCTTTGCTCAGCCTCTGTTCTCTTTCAGTTTTTTTCCACTGTCCATTGTGACTTCTGAATGACATCAGTGATAACCTAGCCAAGTTTTATTTGTATTTGTAGAAACAAAAATCATATATATGTGTGTGTGTGTTGTATGTGTACTCTCCTTCCCGAGAAATCTTTATAGAAGAAAACTCTCCCCACTTGTATGAGGCTGAGACATAAACCCAGAGTGTTCCTGCCTGATGGAGTGATAGGACCTACAGAGATGGGCAGAGTAACCACGAAAGCTACTGGCTGCCAGAATATAGTCTTATATTCTGAAAGTTTTAAAAAAGTTTTAAAATTTACTTGCACTCATCAGAGTGAAAAAAAATAGTTGCTTTTTTAAAAAAACCTCACTTTTATTTATGATTAGAACAGATATACTCACTATATTACAAGATTTACTTCTTCGCAAAGTGCCAGTGAAAGTATACCATTTCACTTTGTATTTAAGGATATTATCCTTGTATTGTTTATCATAATACCATTCTACACTGCTTAAAATTTCTGTGTAAGAAAAACTGCCCTTTACCGAGTAGATGTGTCTTCACTGTGTTGGATCTTTTTGTTTCCAGGATCCAGATTATCTTTGCTCAGAGCCTTTGCTTGATAACTGTTAACCAGAGGCTTCTGTGATGGGTTTCTCTTCTTTCCTCACCCTGATTGAAATTGTTCTGATACTTGGCACGCTCTACTTACCCTCCATTTCAGCTTCTTGTATTTCTCAGCCGCCTACATATTTGTTTGCAGGGTTCCTCCATATCCCATTTGTGTATAAGTAGCCAATGCCAAGGGTTCAAGTGTAGTCTGCCCATCTGCTCAGAAGCATCTTTCCTGGTCCCTGACCTCGTGCCTGACATACCTAAGTCAGTTAACTCATTTCCATACTGCCTTAAAGGACCCTGTTAATGTTGGATTTGCTGTGGTCTAGGTTCGGTTCATGGGAAGGTGCTTTCCGTGGCTGGCTA
Organism: Phocoena sinus; assembly: GCF_008692025.1. Classification (NCBI taxonomy): domain Eukaryota; kingdom Metazoa; phylum Chordata; class Mammalia; order Artiodactyla; family Phocoenidae; genus Phocoena; species Phocoena sinus. The sequence goes on along the minus strand of NC_045779.1, from coordinate 8,219,686 downwards.
GTGACCGATGAAGGTTGTATCCATGTGGGAGTGCACTAAAGTCTAAGAGTCCAGGCAGATGGGATAATACCCAGAGAAATCTTGATATTTATAAGAGGGATGTTAGGATGATATTACAATGGTAAAATAGCACATTTCTAGACAATTGGATGTTTAAGGACTGGGTAATATATAAAGACTAAGGTCAACTTGCAAAAGTAAAAATACTTTACTTAGCCATAAGGATAATTCATTCTCCTTACGTATGTTTTGTAATGTACATCTCAATTTATTTATTTATTTTTATAAATTTATTTATTTATGTATGGCTGCACTGGGTCTTCGTTGCAGCACACGGGCTTTCTCTAGTTGCGGCGAGCAGGGGCTACTCTTCATTTTGGTGCGCGGGCATCTCATTGCGGTGGCTTCTCTTGTTGCAGAGCACGGGCTCTAGGCACACGGGCTTCAGTGGTTGTGGCTCGAAGGCTCTAGAGTGCAGGCTCAGTAGTTGTGGTGCACGGGCTTCGTTGCTCCGTGGCATGTAGGCTCTTCCCAGACCAGGGCTCGAACCCATGTCTCCTGCATTGGCAGGCGGATACTTAACCACTGCGCCACCAGGGAAGCCCTCAATTTATTATTATAAGAGATTGTCACTGATATTTTTACTATCTACTATGCATGCCCATGTTGAAGTTTTAGAGTTTGTATTAGTCAGGATAGGCTAGGTAATGCTGAAAGGACAAATGAACTCTACAGTGCCAGTGGCTTCCCACAGCAGTGTCTTCTTCCTTGTTTATACTTGTTTGGGGGCTGGGGGGAAGAGGAGCTGTGTCGCATCTAGTCACCTAAGGGCCAGGTGAGGAATTGGCACAGCAGGGAAGAACAATGCGTGGAGAACTTAGACCTGCTTGAAAGTAACACACATCTTTTCTGCTCACAGCCCATTGGCCAGAACAAGTCACATGGCCCTGCCTGTATAAAAGGGAGCTGGGAAATGTGTACAAGCACAGGGATATTTGATGAGCAGTCAATATTTATACAACAGTCTACCCTTGTGGTTACCAAAAATGTCTTAACTCACATAGAACATACTCAACGCATCTCCGAAGATTAATTTATTCACTACATCTAGCTCCAAGTTTCAGATCTCTAGGTTTTAAGGAGTTGTCTTATCCAGATGTGATCCTCTGTCCTAAAGATGTATTAAAATGCAAATAATTTGCAACCCATCTGCCAACATACCCAACATGTAACAGTAAGAGAGGGACAGGGTAACCACAACAAACACTCCCGTTTAGAAGGGGAAGGATGGGAGGATACCTGGCAGTCACTGAGCCCAGTAATTCTGAAATCACACTGAACGGGTGCGGCCAAGACCTCCTACACTGGGGTTTAGAGGGTTTTTTTGATTAGAGTCTTACTCTGGTCTCTGGGAAAAGCTTCTTATTCCTTTGTTCTCTGTGACGCCTGGTACCACATCTGAAAGATTGCTGTTTTTTCCATTATACACCTTGGCCGCATCCAAAATGGGAATTACAGAATATGCCCTTAGTTGAAATTGAATTTCCAATTTTAGTTTCAATTTCTGTTTCACTTGGGTCACAGCAAACATCCAGTTCTTTGAGTAGCAGTATGCACTCAAGATACCACACGACCACATAGTTAAATATTTATAAATTCCAGCATTTATTTCCTCCAAAGTCTAAATGAGTAAGCAAGCTAAAAAGGTGGTAAAGTGGTTTACAAACTGTGTCTCTGAATTGGTCAGTTTTTCTCTGTCTTGACCACTACCAGATATCTTCTGCTTGTTGCCATTTCAAGGGTTCTTGGAGAGATTCAGGGAACCAATGTCACAGGTTGCTCCATCACTGCTGTGGCAGGTTGGGTGTATCTTCCAACTGGGACCTGGACGGTATCGATATACCTCACATTCCATTGATTCAAGGTTACAACATTCAGTGTTGCATCCTTAAACTGGAGTGTTCATAGATCATTGTATTCTAATCTGTCCTGGGCAAGGTGACCATATGCTCATCAAAGTATCCCATTTCCTTTGGAGTGACGCGGGAAAACTTAAGATCAAGTTAAGTTCACATCCAGTCAATTTTGCATGTAAGGCAGGTGTGAGCAAGTGTTTACAAACAGGATGAGGCATCCTTTACAATATTTTGGAAGATATATACTTCAACCTCCTTAGGGGATACAGCTTTCCAGACCATTACCTTCCATAGGGGTACGAGGGGGGCACACAAGTTATTTCAGTTCTCTAAGGCTCATGAATTTTTTATTCCAAGTTCATAGGTTTTTTGAAAGTATCATTCTCTGAATAGTTTAGAGGTGCATTGTCTGTCTGGCTTAATCGGTTTCATATTATAATATCCACAGTATAGTTCTTTGGAGACATAGACTTCAGAGCTGCTATATTTATTTGCTTTTTTACCCCCTCAATATATTTTTTACCTCTCAGTATATTTGAGCCTCTCTGGAGTAGTAAGTGGTAAAGCCAGATCCTTTATCTGATCTTTTTCGGGAAAAAGTCTAAACCATTGAGAGGTTTTAAGTAACCATGAAGTAACATCCTTAATCTGATTCTTGCCAAAAATATCTGTTTTAATGGACTTTTCCTCAAGTTCTTTCTTAATTTTAACTCTTTCTTTGGGAGTAAAAATCAATCAGCTATTCCAACATGGTAAAGTGTTGGATTTCTAGAAGTCTCTATTTCCTTGTATTTCTACTTATAAAACCAGTCATCCTTTTCTTTCTCTCTTTACTATCTTGTAAAACACAACAAATAATAACCAAGACATTCTACCACAAACACTTTGTTTTTCACTCACTTTCCCCTAGAAATGTGAGTTCTTTAAATATGCAAACTTACTAAGTTATTGCAGTGACAGTTTTGCCAAATGTTTTTACCACTGCATAACACGGGTTATGCTCCTTACCTTGGATATAAGACTCCTAACCACATATTGCCAACCATTAAGTCAACACTACACAATTTATTTTTTAATACAGCACTTCACTTCCAGGAGATGGTAGGCTATGCTTCAGTGATAAGCAAATTCAAAGATCTCAGAGTCTTCATACAACACAATCTGATTTCTCATGCTGGAGGCTCAGGGCTGGTTGACAGGCAGACGGGATGCAGGGGAGATTGAAGGGCTCTGCTCCTCAAAGTCAGACTTAGGGAAGTCCCATCATCTGGAAGGCCATCATGACAGGAAGAACGAGTCCATGAGAATTCACATTTACTCTTCCTGCTCTGACCTAGAAGTGACATGTGTCATTTCTACTCATAGCCCATGGACCAGAATAAGTTGTCTGCTCCTACTTGAATGCATGGAGCTGGGAACAAGGGAGAGAGTAGTTGATGCACAGTAGGATTTAATAGGGAAGTGCAAGCCTAAGCTCATGTCCATGCTTGAGAGACTAAAAACAAAGACCTAACAATGCATCATTACACTCTGATACTCATCGGAGGGAATCATCACGCAGGATCAAACAGTAGGAAGTGCTCAAGGTTGGAAATTCTTGACAGAAAGAGTAAAGTAATTCAACCTGTAGAGAATGTCTACTATGTTTCAAACAAGGAAGCATAACCACTGCTATCAGAATTACTACTTTCTATGACTGGAAAACAAAAGAACTCAGTAATCAACATCAGTGTGATTGAAGAAAGAGCATGAGATTTGGAGTTCAAAGGCTTTGGTTCAAGTCTCTGCTTCTTACTAGCTGTGGGATCTCAGGCGAATTACTATAGTAAACACAGGTTTTCTGTCTGGACTATATACCTTTGTAGAAACTCCTCTTCCCCCACTATCTAAAATTCCTGTCCAGACCATGACATGGGCGGACACGTGACAATTTGATTAATTGTTGCTGTAAAGTGCCACAATGGGTAAACAAAGTAGGAGGAAATGAAGCCCATGAGAGTTTGAAAACCTCTGGAGAGTATATCATTTTGTGGCATCGCTGGCAGCAGATCTCCTGCCCCCGCCCCTCTTCCCGTTCGCCCTCAACAATGTTTTAGATCCTCTTCATCCTTCCAAGCCCGTCTCTTCCACAAAGCTTCGCCGGAGACCGGGCTCCCGGCATTGCTGTGATAGGCTTCCCGGCATTGCCGTGAGCTGGGTGGACGGTGCCATGACTCTGGTTGTAGTCTTTTTAAGTACTGGGAAGACTCAGAGAAGAAAGGTCTAACCTGAGAGGCAATATCTTGAGACCATTTATTGTCTTCCAGAGGGAAAGGAGCTCAAGCAGGAAAGTCACAGTTTGGTGACTTCAGACTGTCTCAAGACTGTCTGCTCCTTGGGGTCAAAATGGATGTCGAATTCATCTTTGTTTCCCAAGGCACCTGGCACAGGGAGAAGTCATCCAGAGAGTCATGAGGACACTCAGGCAGCCTCTGGAGAGGCCCGTGTGGGAAGAAACTGAGGCCTCCCATGAGCTACAAGCACCACCTTCCCAGCCTGTGACTGCACCACCTTGGAAGCAGATCTTCCAGCTCCAGTCACTTCTGATGACTGTGGCCCTGGTGACATCTCGGCCGTAGCCTCATGGGATGCCCTGGGCCAGAATCACCCGGCTGAGCAGTTCCCAGATTAATGAACTTCACAAACAATATCATGATGGTTATGGAGTTTCCTGTACATAAGAATGGCCTGGGGACTTTCCTGGTGGCACAGTGGTTAAGAATCAGCCTGCCGGTGTAGGGGACACGGGTTTGAGCCCTTGTCTTGGAAGATCCCACATGCCTTGGAGCAACTAAGCCTGTGCGCCACAACTACTGAGCCTGCGCTCTAGAGCCCGCGAGCCACAACTACTGAAGCCCACGTGCCTAGAGCCCATGCTCCACAACGAGAAGTCACCGCAATGAGAAGCCCCCGCAGTGAGAAGCCCGCACACCTCAATGAAGAGTAGCCCCCACTCGCCACAACTAGAGAAAGCCCGTATGCAGCAATGAAGACCCAACACAGCCAAAAATATAAATTAATTAATTAATTAATTTTTAAAAAAGAATGGCCTGGAAGAGAGTGGCGTCTATATTAAGGCTTTCTGCAGATGCTTGCATCCATGTCATCAGAGCCTCCTTGCCTTCATGGGGCTCCGGTTGTAATATATGTTGTCCATGTTGCCACAAAGCAGCCTAAAGCTTCCCATGACTTTACACCAGCATATGAGGCTGAGAATGTTTGGAAATGTGCCCAGGGTGCCAGCTATGACAGCAGAGTAGAAAGAGGATCCCTGGATTTCACAGGCAGACGTACCAGACTTGGTGCTGTACCCTTTTCTCAAGCTTACCACTGCGTGTGGACTGCTTTTGAATCCTTTTCTGAGGATGACACTGCCAATCCCGTGTGCACTACAGATGCAGGAGTCGTATTCAAGGACTGTTAGTTGGACTGTGTTTTATATTGGTTTCACTGACCATATCCCATCAGACAATGGTACCAATTTTAAAGCAGAAAGTACCCTGCCGTAGGGAACTTCACATGACATTCCATGGACCATTCACTCCCTGAGTCACACCAGGGAGTTAGGTGTCGCTGAAAGATGGCTTGGATTCTCAAAGAAAAAGCGTGAAAAGCAATGGAGAGTCGATGCTCAGCTTCTAGTGGAGGTCATGGTTAAGTCTGTCAGGCTGAGCTCTGAGGTGGCATTTCCCCAGCAAGTACCTCTCATTTAAGTAGAATGTTTAATTATGAGATTGAGGAAAGGAGGAGGAGATCCAGATTCAGAATTCTGAAGGAAATGACTACTGGGCTGTTAACTCCTTCTGTATTAGTCAGGGTTCTCCAGAGAAACATTACCAATAGGTTATACATGTATATACACACATACATACTTATATCTGTATCTATATCTATGTATCTATCTCTGTCTCTATCTCTATATGTATACTTCGCGGCCTTCAGCTGAGCAGGAGTGGGGGCAATGCACGTCCACACCCCTCCTACGTCACCACTGCCGGAGCCCTTGACCTCAGTCCCTGACAATGTCACTCTCTGTCCGGGGTGGTGTAACCAACTGCTGCTCTGGGGATGGAAATGTCACGCTTGCGCATGTTTTCTGTGTGTGTCTGCATGTTGTAATTGGGCAAATAAGTGCTCACTCCAAACTAGTGGTATATTTCTCGAAGTTTTATACTATTTTTGTGATACTGAAGTATTTGCTTTAATTCTAAATAAAAATTTATATTTAAGAAAAAAAAGAAAACCTATGGAAAGAGAGTCCTATGGGTCGCATTTCCTGTTCCAAGGTTTTGATTCCCAAAACTCTTCCCTCAACTGTTTGAGCCACATGAACTAGCCCATCAAGTTCATTTGAATGGAATTTGAATTTTCATCTTTGCTATTAAGTAGTTCTGGTTAATCCTACTGATTTCTTTGAAAGAGTTTGAGGAGACCTTTCTACTCAGACCATCATTTCTCTATGAAACCTGGTCCTATGAGAAACGTCTGCTTTCCTGAAAATTGGCCCCCTTAGTGAATGCCCAACCTTAGGAGGAGAAGATAAGAAGTCCTAGTGAGTTTAACTGGCATTGCCCATACTAGGATTTGCCTATGAGACTTCTTACCATTTAGCCAGATTACTTTGGGGAATCCCAAACTTCTCCACACACGTCTCCTCTTTGTTAGGGCAAAAGTAAGCAGTTGAGTATTAGAAATTATACACCTTAATTCCCACCAAACCTCTGCAAAATGTAAGTGTCTTTTAGAGAGAGGTTATTCATTATGTCATAATAACTATGTGTTAGTGTCTTTCACATTGCAAGGAATAGATCCACACTTCATTTACTTCATCAGGTGGGAGCTTATTATAAGTGTACACAGTTTATAATAATAATAATAGCTAAAATTTATTAAGCTTTTCCTATATATAAGCAATGCAGTAAGGAGTTTACAAGCAATATGTCACTGAATCCTCACAGCAATCCCATGACGGGGTTATTTTACTGCCCTCTTTTTACCAGGGAAACTGAGTCACCGAGAGTTTAAGTACACGGTTGAATTATTTGGGCAGCTGGGGGCACAACCCATGTCTGTTCCCAAGCCCAATGCTCTTAACCACTCTTCTATGGTACTATGTGAATCCCACAAGAATTGGGGGATGGGGCCTCCTGGAGAACTAAAAAGTGTCATATCTCAGTGTCGCCCTTGTGGTCTCTTAAGCGGCTTCTCTCTTGGCTTCTCCATCCACTCCCCCTGCTTCTACCAGTCGCTTCTTTCTCTCTTCTCCTTTTTATCTCATGACTTCTGCTACTTATACCTTATGCCTACTGAGATTTTCTCTGTGTGTTGCATTCAAACTTTCATAGAACCACAATCTGACTGGCTTAGTCATTATCAATTGAGGAGTGTCCTCTCAGGTAAAATTCTTTCATAGGCAGCATGATAAGCTGTCCCATTGCTAGCCGCCTTTTGCTCAGGACCAGCCCTGTTCTAATTGGTCGTGGCCAGGGTGATGGCGGGGTGACATAATTGTAATGGAACACACATAGATACTCTTCTCAAAGGAGAACATGAAAGGTGTTCAGAACTTCATGGCTTATTAGTTATTTGTTGCTACATGTTCGTGTACATCTTTGCAAGTTTTAGTAACTAAAAAATAGGCAAACCAGTCACTTATTTGGCAAGTTTCTCAGGGTTTGCAATGTAGGATCAGTATGTTTTTAGGAGTGGAATATCATAAATGTCTGGAGTCAGGAGAGCAGGTGGGAATTACAGGGGATCAGTGGATGCCTTGGAGAGACAGGATGCAGCAAGAGGACCTTGAATATCCAGTGGGATGGGGTTGGGAGTATGGCAGACACGCAGAAAGGGATGAACTAGTAAATGGAAGGACACCCTTGCATTAGTCTGCTGGGGCTAATAACAGGTATCCCAGAACTGGGATAGCTTAAACAACAGACATTCATTTTCCCACAGTTCTGGAGGCTGGAAGTCTGAGATCAAGATGTCTGCAGGGTTGGTTTCTGGTGAGGCCTCTCTCCTTGGCTGCAGACAACTGCCTTCTCGCTACTTCCATGCACATTTGTAGTCTCTTTCTCTTCTTATAAGGACCCCAGTCCTACCAGATTAGAACCCTATCCTTGTGACCTCATTTAACACTATCTCCATGAAGGCTCTATCTTCAGTACAATCATAGGCGGGTAGAGCTTCAACATATGAATTTAGGGGGAGATACATTTCGGTTGGTAACACCACCAAACTCTTTCCCTTACCCTTTGGGTCATGAACAGCCCTGCACTCACCCTACTCATTCTTATACAGTCCAACAATTCATGCCTTATTTCAGAAGTGAAGGAAGAACCACATTTCTTTGATGTTTTCTAGAAATTTTTTTAATGATGCTGTTTATTCTGCTCAAAAGAAACTGTTTAGAATAAATGGACAAATCCAAGTCTCTGGGTTTAGTCTGGGGAGCCTTTCAAGGAGAGCCTTTCTAGTTGTCTCCAAGACTGAAAAGCACATGCATGTCTCAAGCGAGGTTTAATGAAAGAAGACTGAAATGTACATGTGCATGTTGGTCATAAATAACTGCTTATGAGGCAAGAGCATTTTAAAGTATGTGATAAAAATTACTCCAAAACCTCTATTTTTTGAACTCTTATATTTGCAAATAAGGGGCTTTGTTGCCATTAGTGAAGGTGCAGGGAAATTCATCCCTAGTGTCTTTAAGAAATACCTTAAAAAAAAAAAAAAGAAATACCTTAAAGTATTTTTACTTTAAAATGTGATATTCATTAATGCAGATGTTTAATGATCTTACTATGTTCATTTATTTTTGTTTCTATTTCAATATAAAACATTTTAATATAAAACTCATGATAAAATAGCTCTTCAATACCAAAAGTCAACAATATGATTTTTTTAATTGGATTCAGCAGAAACTGGATATCATTTTGAATTCCAAAAGAAAAATTCTAATACAAGGGATAAACTTAAGCAAGTGTGTATTTAATTGGGTTCGTTATTTATTTAGCATATTGAAACTATCCATTTAATTTAAAAATTAATCCTTTTGCCCCATGCTTTGAATAATACAATTAATAATATGTACAGAAAATATTTAAGTATGTTGACTTCTTATCCTATTTAAAATAAGATATTTAAAATTCACTTTTGTCTTCTATTCATGTAATTTTATGCCTTCATGACAAATACTATCATGCTAGATGAGGCTTCATTTCTTCTAATAAAAATTAAGCAATTTCAAAGTTATTAGTATTATTTCTGAAATTCACAGTAACCTTACCAAAAATCTTGAGACTCAGAAAGTGGGTTAAGTATCTACTGGGTTCTAAACTCACTGTGTTTAACATATATATTATAGACACATATCATAAATAAATAATCAACCAACCATTCAACTTACACATGTATATCTTATTGGACTGATATTTCAAATTTATATCCTTGTGATACAGTTACAGTTTACATCCTTCCAGTTCCTCAAGGGTTTCAGTGGATATCTTAGAGTTATGGTTTGGGAAATTAGTGCTACAAATCGGCTCTAAATGGATTCCAGCCACTGTGAGTTCCCCTTTCTGCAAAATTGGAATAGCTGCGGAATGATTTCTGCAGATCTTTTCAGCGACCACAAGAGTTTGGTTTCTAAATTTGCAAGTCATTCTTTGGGAAGACCATAAGGAAAAAGAGAACTGGTCCTTGAGAATAGGAAAGAAGCAAAGGGAAAGGTAGAAAGGAGCAGAGTTTTTGCATGAAGACTTGGGAGAAATGAGGAAACTAAGGCACATCTGGGCCAAAAGCTGGAGGTGGGCTGCAGAAGAGGAGATGGCTTTGAATAAGAAGTCCTGTGGGCAGAGCTGTGTTGTAAGAAGGAAGGAGATTGGGGTTAGGAAACACAATTCAGATTTTTTAAGCCCCACTTTTCTTCATCCCAAATGTAACCTATATGACCTGCATCACAAATTCTAAATGTCATAGGGTCACCAGTCTCCTATGTTACTTAAATATGTCTCCCAAAACCTTGTCAGCAGGAAGTCCCTGCTTCCCCCAGGTTAACCAGCCCCCCAGGTTAACCCAGTCCGAAGGGATGGTGCTGGCCCCGGCCCACCCCACCCCAAGAGTTACGGTGCAGTTTGACTGGCTGCCCGGGCGTGTTTCTCACAGCCATATTCTATCTCTGGGAACCAGTTCCTACACCAGTGGTGCAAGTCCTGTCAGGGAGGGTGCCTGACCCATCACTGTGGCCTCTGTCCCAAGCAGGGCTGCCTGTGCTCCACTGCTCAGCACCAGCCTGACCCACAGGTCCCAGGAGCATGGGATTAGGCTGGAGACAAGCACCCTTGTGGTCCAGGGAAAAGACACCTTTAGTGAGTCCAAGATGATCTCCTCTTCTGAGGGAGACCCTCTAAGTCATTCCAAGGGGCCTAGTCCTAAGCTTGTGGGAGTTGGAGGAGGGAAGTTGCCTTCAGTAATTTCAAGGCTCCTGCGTGTATGTATATGCGTGTATATACATAGATACATAGGTAGATAGATATAAATATGTACATATGTAAAATCTCTGATGACATCCAGCACCACATATAACCAAAGTAGTCTGTAGTACTAACACTACCAGAGAACTTGGAAAGTTGTGTCCAACACTTCTAGGTTATAAAAGCAGAGACATTTTGAACATCTGCTTTGAAGACAGGACATACGAAAAAAATGTTCACAAGAAGAAGACAAATTTACAAGGACCTTTTTGAAATCGTAGTGGAGGTTGAGGCTAAATGTCTTCTAGGAACCCAAGACTGGGTTAGTGCAACAGTCCGTGTGATTGCTATTTAGTAAGTGTACAGTGACACAGTCTTTGCTTACTGGGTTGTCTTTATTGGTTTGTTCAGTGGACGTAAGAAGATTCATGAGAGACGAGGCCATTTGTTTTTGCACACCACTATGTCGATCAGTAAATACTTGTTGGATAAATGAGTTTACCTAAGACCTTGTAAACTCCCTCTAATTCCCCGTAAGAGCTTGACATTCCCCCCACATGGAGCTGTTGTGAAGAACAAATGAAGCAATACACGTAAAGCACATGGCAGGAGCTGACATTTATGGGAGCTGAAAGTGGGAATCAAATAAAAGAGGCATCCCCCCACCCATAGATCACCCCCTTGTACATACACCCTTGGCTGTGTTCTGTATCGTGAGGGGCCTCATGGACACATATGTGGGTATCCCACACAGCAAAGCTCATCCAGCCTCACCCCACAACCAACAACACGGGCATGCTCAGGAAGGAGGAACTTTGGAACAGGTCCACACAAGCCCCAGGTGCACGTTTGGGGCCATTTGGGCAGGGGATTCTTTCATTCCGGGTACTTGGGACATGGAGGGGGGGGGGGTGGTGCAGACTCTGGGTGGACATGTCCCTGGGCACCAATGAGCATTTCATCCCACGGGGATGCTATGCACATGACCAGGGCAAAAGCTCCCATTACCCAGATCTACGGGCAATGTTGGTGCTTCTAGAACACACCTGGTACATAGTAAATGCTCTATCAGTGGGGAGAAGGAGGGAGAGAGATGGAGAGCAAGAGATTGAGTGAGAGAGAGACAGAGAAAGTCAGAGAGACAGAGGGACTCCTGAGCCAGCAAGACCAGACTTCAGTCAGATTGAAGAGACTGACAGATACAAAGTAAAAATATGGGTAATGAGGAGTTTAGTCTGTTATGGTGGAATTAAAAAAGGAGAATCTACAAGACAAATCAGTATGGCCACAGATCACTCCAGCATCAAAGAGGTGGCGAAGGTAAGCAACAAGACACCAGAGGAAGGGGACAACTTGGTAGGGGATAGAGAAAACATCAGAGGTCAATGGGAGCCACTCAGCCCCCTGATATGCTTGGGTCATGGGTCTAAGCCAGCTTCCCTTCCCTTGAGGGCACCATTCCCTCCATAAGATGGCCTCCCCGATTCTTGCAGCTCAACCATTGTGTCTATGTTTCAATGTATTAACTAAAACGCGGAGTTTTAAGAAAGCAGGCTCCTGGGCTTCCCTGGTGGCGCAGTGGTTAAGAGTCCGCCCGCCGATGCAGGGGACACGGGTTCGTGCCCCGGTCCAGGAAGATCCCACATGCCGCGGAGTGGCTGGGCCTGTGAGCTATGGCCGCTGAGCCTGCGCGTCCGGAGCCTGTGCTCCGCAACGGGAGAGCCCACAGCAGTGAGAGGCCCGCGTACCGCAAAAAAAGAAAAAAATAAAAAAAAATAAAAAGAAAGCAGGCTCCTTCACAGACAGTTATTATCTGGTGTGGTTTTGCTCATTCGTTTTTTTCTTTTAATAATATCACATATACTGTGTTAGGTGCCAGGAGTACAAAACTGATTAAGGCATAATTCCTTGTCCTTGAGGTGCGAAGAGGCAGATGAGGGAGCAGAATATGTGAGCAAACGGTTATAGTGCATAGAGCTGGATAGAGATAGGAAAAAATGCTGTAGAGCACAGGGATGGCTTAGAACTAAGAGTCTAGTTTAATCAAAATCTAAAAGCAAAAGAGAATATTGCCAGAAAGACAACTTTACTGGTGCATAAATGCAGGAGTTTTTCAAGCAATCTTTCTAACTCATATAGATCTCCTGCTGGGACTGTTTGGGATGACCCCTCAGAAGACAAAAAAGGAGTAAACAAAAAAGAAGAGAAAGGTATTTTTAAATTTTTTAATACATTTAAAAATTTTTATTGAAATATAGTCGATTAGGATTTGTTATAATGTGATAGTTTCAGATGTACAGCAAAGTGGTTCAATCATACACACGTGTGTAAATATATATATATATTCTTTACACTCTCTTCCATTATAGGTTATTACAAGATGCTGAGTAGCGTTCCCTGTGCTATACAGTAGATCCTTGTTGGTTTTCTATTTTATATATAGTAGTGCGCGTGTATTTTAATCTCAAACTCCTAATTTATCCCTCCCTCCACCTTTCCCCTTTGGTAACCATAAGTTTGTTTTCTGTCTGTGAGTCTCTTTCTGTTTTGTAAAGAAGTTCATGTGTATCATTTGTTTAGATTCCACATATACGGGATGTCATACGATGCTTGTCTTTCTCTGTCTGGCTTACTTCACTTAGTATGATGCTCTCTAGGTCCGTCCATGTTGCTGCAGTGTATTTTAATTACCAGTCTGAACCTCGCCCTTCATTCTGTGGTCACCTGCCCTAATTGTTAATGGCTTATTCTAAATGTCTTAGAAAACCACCAGAAGCATTGTTCTCTTAACGAATGTTTAGCTCTGAGTCAGAAAGTGCAAGGAGCCCAGAATTCCCCAGACTAAACCTTTCTCTGTTCCCTTTTATGTTCCTATTATGTAATCGTGGATCTTGCTTACTACATTAATGGCATGACTGGTTAAGAAGCACAGTTGCCTCTTTCGCCTACCCCAATGATCTTTTTGAAATGAAGACGTATTGACATAAGGAAATCTTGCATGAGTAATATGATAGCTATGAGAAAATAATTTCTGAGCATGCCATAAGACTTTACTAATGTATGTTAATTTACTGGGTTGTTCTTTTGAAGGATCAGTGGCATTTTAAAGGCAAGCACCTTCTACAAATTTATTTGTAAATTTTGACTCTGCTTACAGAAAGAAATGCCGTAACTTAATCACCTTTCACAGGCTGTTCCCTTCATTTTGCAAAATAAGCAATAAACCCTGTGTGTGTGTGTGTGTGTGTGTGTGTGTGTGTGTGTATGTGTGTGTAGGGGAAGGTGTTGAGTATAAGACACAAAACCCAGCTTTCTCCTTCAGCTTGGTTAAATTACTCAACCTCCTGAACTAAGCTTCCTTTTCATAACTCCTTCTTCTAAACTACTTTTGTGATTTCATTCATAGATTTTTAGTTGGTTCTGACTTTAATCTCTCAGACTAATATAACCAAGGCTGAAGTACAAAGGATTCTAGATGGACAGTCAGGATGTGGGTGAGGTGACCCGCGTTATGAAACACACTGTTCATCAGTTACCTTGAACAAATCACTCACCTCCACAGTTTTCTCATTTCCTTACTGTGAAAACTGGGTCACAGATTGAAATGCCTTGAGGTGCCAGGCGGGTAATACAAATGCGGGAATGGGTTCAGGGGTTGGGCAGTGTTGATGGTGGGAAGTGTGGTGGACAGATCAGCTTGCCTTTCCTAAAAGCATTCAAAACCAAAGCTAAAGAAATAAAAACAATCTGTAGGCCAGACGAAGTTTGGAGTTCTGCTGTTTGCAATCTCTGAGTTAGATAATAATTCTCTCCCTCTCCAGTTTCCGTAGGTCTGTAGTCTTTGTTTCTCTCTCAGCATCAGATTCTCCCCAGATTACAAATTGGGCACCTTTGGAAACTTCATTAATTCTTTTCATCACCAGAGAGCCCTTCCATAAATTAGCTTATTCGTTGCACTCTTTATGTATTACTCATCGATTGCAGTCTTGAAGCTGCCTGACAACCTTATTCGTACTTGGAGAATTGAACAGAGTCTATAGTATGAATTTTGAAGACATAAGACACTACAAGTGTTAATCAATTGAAGAAAGCACCAAATTTTAAGTAAGTTTATCTGGAGAAAAAGGATGTGTTTTAAGCTAGTTTTAAGCCATCCAAACTTAAAAAGAATCAGTGATTGTGTCCTCCTTTGCCATGATGTATCTTCAAAATGGAGATAAATTCTTAGGGCTTGAAAATCAGTAGCAGTGGGATGAATGAGGAAGGTAGCCATTTCCCTGCTTCAATGAAAACATTTCAGATTCGCTACGTGTTAAAAGACACCCGGAAACAAACTGTAATGCGCTCACTGATCAGAATTTGGTTAAGATGGAGGAGGAGAAGAAAGCAAGAAGAGAAAAGCTTAAAGGAATTAAGTATGTCCTGGGTGAAGTGATTCACTGGGTAGAGAAATGGCATTATCAATAACTGTCAAGAAGATTTAAACTGAGAGAAATAGAGCCAATTTCAGCTGGAATAAAGGAACACATCAGTACTGTAAGGAAAATAAATTCAAAGAATGCTTAAACTAATCCAAGCAAATGGCAACAAAATAAAAATAGATTCTGTAAAAGAGTGGTGAAAGAAAAGCTCTTATGCCATTTTTTTAATCACCCATTGGCTGTCAGTGCAACACCAAGCATGATGAGGGTACTCAACAAATTACCTGATTGCCTGACACGTGAAATGTTTAAAATAAACCGAATGTTGCTTTTAAAATTTTTTATCCGGAATAATTAGCCATTTCTAATTCTTACAAGTTCAGAATGACTCTCTTATCACCAGAACAGCTGGTGTCAGCATTTTTTATTGTGCTGAGAAACCACCAGGGCCCATGAATGGCAGAGTCTCTTTCCATGATCAACCCACCAATAAAGAGTTAATTGACGCCCTTTTCCATGCCCAGTCCTGAGACAGATTCCTTAAGAGCACTGAGCAGAATTTTCTTAAATAAATTAACTCAAAATGACAATACAGTTATGATAAAATGAAGCATATTTTATGGGTCTTGAAACATAATCATACCAACTTGCAAAGCTCGTTTGTTATGCGTGTAAGAAGGCAATAAACCCAAGTTAGCTACGTACCTCAGTCATGATTCTCATTTAATATATTTGCAATTAAGCAGGATGCTTACGTTAGTCACGAGAAGAGGAAAAACTAAACTGGTTTGGTTTTTTTAAATCATAGCTGTTTAAACAGCAGTATATGGAAAATATAGGAGTTGCTCTGTCTTTCAAGGCTGAAGATAATTTTTCCCATAAAATTATAGTCAGACTGAGACTAAGCACGGGTGATCTAAAGCAAAGAAAAATGTAAAAATAATGGAAGATTGTGTGTGTGTGTTGGGGTGGCAGTATTTAGGGCTTAGTGAGTATTTTATTTTACTTTGTTTTGTTCCTGTTGGTTTTAATTTTTAAATGTAACCAAGAATACAACACAAATTTGATACAAAATTTATAAGATGCTAAATATCTGCTTGAAAAGTGGGAAATTTTATTTATAATAATAGCCCTGGATTACATGGGTAGTTAGCCTCCTGCAGATACAAAGACAAACCCATCTTTATTCAGCATCTTTATTCAGCATCTCATCTTTATTCAGCATCCCAGTCCAGGTGGTACACAGTGATGGCTAGAGTGGAGAATGAGGGAACTAAACTCTTGAGACGACCAGGGCAGGCATTTTTTCTGCAAGTGAATAAGAATGAGAGAAGTGGCTGGGTAAATGGCAATTCCATTTCTACCATCAGCCACCTACTCTTGGCTTGGATGCCTTGTCTGTGTGCTTCATAGCAGTTGGTGGTGGGAGGGGGTATTAAGCAATGAGCATTAGATTTGTTGCAGGAAGGGGGACCCCATCCAGGGCCCAGGAGTGGGCTCTTAACACTCAGAAATGAATTGTCTGAGGAGACACACGTACTGACAAAGCAAAAGACTTTACTAGGAAGGGGCGCCTGGGCGGAGATCGTGGGGTAAGGGAACCCAGGAGAACTGCTCTGGCACGTGGCTCACAGTCTCAGGTTTTATGGTAATGGGGTTAGTTTCCGGGTTGTCTCTGGCCAGTCATCTTGCTTGTTGCCCATATCTGGTCTGACTCAGCATCCTTCCGGGTGGCATGTGCCTCTCACAGCCAAGATGGATTCCAGCAAGAAGGATTCTGGGAGGTTGGTAGGATATGTTATGGGCTGGCATCTCCTCCCTCCTTTCCGCCCCTCTCGAATTCTCTCGGTTAGTTTTCGGTGGTAGCACCGTGCAAGCACCGTGTTCCTTATCGGGACCTCCTGTTGTGAGACAGCTCAGGCAAGTGGCTACCATCGTGCCTCGCCAAGGCGGGCGGTTGTGGTCAGCGGTTCCCTAACAGATCCACCGTGCACAGGGCTGCCATACAGAAGCTGCAGTATTTTGACTAGAATCCCAAATGACACTCTATTTTTATTCCATAATAGATATCCATTAAGCACTTATGATGGGCCGGGCGCCTTTTAGACACTGGAAACTGTCAAATAAAAAAATAATTCCAGATTTATTTGAGAGAGACTATTCAAAAAGATTATTGCAAGGGAGGAAAAGAATTATTGCAGTAGGAGAAGAGGAATATAACAATACAAAGAAAGCTGTGGCCATAAGATCTGTGAAGACCTCAACAGTTAAACAAGGGTTTTTCTTTTACAGGGAGGAGTGAAAAGGCTAGAAAGAATCTGTGTGGGAGAGTGGGGTGAAGGAGTGGTCTGATCAGACAGTAGATCAGAGGACAGTTTACCCTGCAGCCAACGTATTCTCACCTGCCTGCTGGCTCAGGCTGAGGGTGGGCCACAGTTCAGTGGCCTCAGGGAAGGAGAGAATATTAACCAAAGTTTGGTTAATAAATATTTCGATCCAATTGCTCAGTAGAGACAAGCAGTTCAGCTAGTCATTTATAAGGCAAAGAATAGAAACTTGGAAGGTCTGTGTCTGACCTTGTTATAGGTAAACAAGGGGCATCCATGAACTTTAAGTCATTTTGGGGAAGGATGGTTCTCTTTTTTTTTTTTAAACATCTTTATTGGAGTATAGTTTCTTTACAATGGTGTGTTAGTTTCTGCTTTATAACAAAGTGAATTAGCTATACGTACACATATATCCCCATATCCCCTCCCTCTTCCGTCTCTCTCCCACTCTCCCTATCCCACCCCTCTAGGTGGTCACAAAGCACCGAGCTGATCTCCCTGTGCTATGCGGCTGCTTCCCACTAGCTATTTTACATTTGGTAGTATATATATCTCCATGCCACTCTCTCACTTCGTCCCAGCTTATCCTTCCCCCTCCTCGTGTCCTCAAGTCCATTCTCTATGTCTGCGTCTTTATTCCTGTCCTGCCCCTAGGGTCTTCAGAACCATTTTTTGTTTGGTTGGTTTTTTTTAGATTCCATATATATACATTAGCATACGGTATTTGTTTTTCTCTTTCTGACTTACTTCACTCTGTATGACAGACTCTAGGTCCATCCACCTCACTACAAATAACTCAATTTCATTTCTTTTAATGGCTGAATAATATTCCATTGTATATATGTGCCACACCTTCTTTATCCATTCATCTGTCGATGGATAAAGGTTGACAGGTTGCTTAGATTGCTTCCCTGTCCTGGCTATTGTAAATAGTGCTGCAATCAACATTGTGGTACATGACTCTTTTTGAATTATGGTTTTCTCAGGGTATACGCCCAGTAGTGGCATTGCTGGGTCATATGGTAGTTCTATTTTTAGTTTTTTAAGGAACCTCTATACTGTTCTCCATAGTGGCTGTATCAATTTACATTCCCACCAACAGTACAAGGGGGTTCCCTTTTCTCCACACCCTCTCCAGCATTTATTGCTTGTAGATTTTTTGATGATGGCCATTCTGACCGGCGTGAAGTGATACCTCATTGTAGTTTTGATTTGCATTTCTCTAATGATTAGTGATGTTAAGCATCCTTTCATGTGTTTGTTGGCAATCTGTATATCTTCTTTGGAGAAATGTCTATTTAGGTCTTCTGCCCATTTTTGGATTGGGTGGTTTGTTTTTTTGATATTGAGCTGCATGAGCTGCTTGTATATTTTGGAGATTAATCCTTTGTCAGTTGCTTTCTTTGCAAATATTTTCTCCCATTCTGAGGGTTGTCTTCATCTTATTTATGGTTTCCTTTGCTGTGCAAAAGCTGTTAAGTTTCATTAGGTCCCACTTGTTTATTTTTGTTTTTATTTCCGTTTCTCTAGGAGGTGGGTCACAAAGGATCTTGCTGTGATTTATGTCAGAGAGTGTTCTGCCTATGTTTTCCTCTTAAGAGTTTTATAGCGTCTGGCCTTACATTTAGGTCTTTGATCCATTTTGAGTTTATTTTTGTGTATGGTGTTAGGGCTTGTTCTAATTTCATTCTTTTACATGTAGCTGTCCAGTTTTCCCAGCACCCCTTACTGAAGAGGCTGTCTTTTCTCCATTGTATATTCTTGCCTCCTTTATCAAAGATAAGGTGACCATATGTGCGTGGGTTTATCTCTGGGCTTTCTATCTTGTTCCATTGATCTGTATTTCTGTTTTTGTGCCAGTACCATACTGTCTTGATTACTGTAGCTTGGTAGTATAGTCTGAGGTCTTGGAGCCTGATTCCTCCAGCTCCATTTTTCTTTCTCAAGATTCCTTTGGCTATTTGGGGTCTTTCGTGTTTCCAAACAAATTGTGAATTTTTTGTTCTAATTCTGTGAAAAATGCCATTGGTAGTTTGATAAGGATTGCAATGAATCTGTAGATTGATTTGGGTAGTATAGTCATTTTCACAATGTTGATTCTTCCAATCCAAGAACATGGTATATCTCTCCATCTGTTTGTATCATCTTTAATTTCTTTCATCAGTGTTTTATAATTTTCTGCATACAGGTCTTTTGTCTCCTTAGGTAGGTTTATTCTTAGGTATTTTATTTCTTTTGTTGAAATGGTAAATGGGAGTGTTTCCTTAATTTCTTTTTCAGATTTTTTCATCATTAGTGTATAGGAATGCAAGAGATTTCTGTGCATTAATTTTGTATCCTGCTACTTTACCAAATTCATTGATTAGCTCTAGTAGTTTTCTGGTGGCATCTTTAGGATTCTGTATGTATAGTATCATGTCATCTGCAAACAATGACAGTTTTACTTCTTCTTTTCCGATTTGGATTCCTTTTATTTATTTTTCTTCTCTGATTGCTGTGGCTAAAACTTCCAAAACTATGTTGAATCATAGCGGTGAGAGTGGTCAACCTTGTCTTGTTCCTGATCTTAGTGGAAATGGTTTCAGTTTTTCACCATTGACAATGATGTTGCTGTGGGTTTGTCATATATGGCCTTTATTATGTTGAGGAAAGTTCCCTCTATGCCTACTTTCTGGAGAGTTTTTTCAAAAATGGGTGTTGAATTTTGTCAAAAGCTTTTTCTGCATCTATTGAGATGATCATATGGTTTTTCTCCTTCAATTTGTTAATATGGTGTATCACATTGATTGATTTGCATATATTGAAGAATCCTTCCATTCCTGGGATAAACCCCACTTGATCATGGTGTATGATGAAGGATGGTTCTTTGCAAGCAAATCATTTCCCAGATACAAAGGATGGGGGGGGGATTTCTTAGACTTTACTGTTTTACAGGCTCTCAAGCATCAGGTAAAGTTCAGAACTGTCAGAGCATGGCAACAAAGTAGACAAAGTGGGTCCTCACAGTCAAGGACCTGAGATTCCATGGGATGAAATGAACAGGGACCTCTAAGCCTGCCCATTAATATGGTCGTTCCAGATCCTGCTAAGCCTATGAAGAAAAGAGGAGGATATGACGATGGTGGGCAGTGACTGGTAGAGGAGGCCTCTGATGGTGGAGACAAGAGAAGGTCTCCTAGAAGACATGCCATGTGAGCTGAGAATTAAGTGATGCAAATGAGCCATCATGGCAGCTAGACCCTCCTGAATGAGGTAGGGAACAGGAATGAGATTGGAAAGGAAAGCAAGACTAGAACAGGTGGGACTTAGAGGTAAGGAGCCTAGACTCTGGTTGCTCTGCCGAGGATGGACAGAGCAGAGGAGAGCAAAGACAGGGAGGCGAGTAGGAAGGGCCCGGGAATTCTGCAGAGCTGGAATGATGGTCTGGACTGGGGTTGTGGTATTGGGATAGTGAAAAGTCATCCAGTTCAAGGTATGCTTTGGAAGTAGAGCTAATGAAATTTAGATAAGGCATGAGGAGATGGTAACAACAGCAAACCCTTCCATAGAACCTACAATGCTCTAGGTACCGTTGTGAGTGCTTGATGTGTACTAACACATATTTTATCTTCACCAAAAAATATGAAAAGATAGGTACTGTATGGTTCCCATTTTCAGATAAAGAAACTGAGGCACAGAACGATTAAGTAATTTATCCAAAGTCACAGAGCTAATAAGCGGCAGAGCTGAGATTTGAACCCTGGTAGGCTCCAGGGCAGAGTCTAGCATGCATGATTCCTGTAATTTTGATCTGGGCTGTTGGTCCTGCCATTTGGTTGAAATATTTAAGGCTCGGTGGGAAGTGGACTTGAAGAGGAGATCAATGGCTCAGTATAGGCCATGTTAATTTTCTAGTACCTGTTAGATAACCAAGTGACAGTATTGAAAATGTAACTGGGTATATGTTTGGACCTCGGGGAGAGTTTCAATTTGGAGCTGTAACTTCCAGCATCTTCACCGTATAGATGGCATTCAACACCACAGGGTTAAATGAGATCACCTCAGGGTCTGGGGGTGGGAGAGGAGAAAAAGACAAGATCTGCACCCTGGGCAGGTCAGAGGTGTAGAAGCTACACCACTGGCTTTGAGCCTCTATTCGAGTTTTCCTGATTTCGGCATGAGGATATCTGTTCTGATGCCTCCTTCTCATACTCTTGCAGCTTGAAAAGAAACTTTGAAGTAAGCTGAAAGTTAATTTGCAATTTATTTGGGGCGGACTGTCTCTCTGTGTATAGAAAATCTCACCCTTGATCACTATGAGAATGCCCACTTGCTCAAGCTAGGATACCGCTTTGTTAACGTGTAGGAGACCTACTAGCACTGGAGCCCCAGACTATTTGGAATGTAAAAGACCGAGTTGCAGTTTACTAAGTGGTTTCATATCTCCCATCCTCTTTGACCTTCACACACACCCCAGGAGGTAAGCAGGCCACTGATGATGATGACCCTTAGCTGCTGAGAGTCTGATGTTTGAGAGACAAAATTACTTGCTTAGGGCTATACTGTTGAGTAGCAGAACTGGGATTCAGACCCACATCACGTGCTACCAAATCCTTTGCCCCCTTCAGCAACACCAAGCCTGCTCAGCACAGCCAGTGTGCTTCATTACATTTGCAACTCCCATCATTTTGTCAAAAGACAAAGGTAGAAATGCAAACATTTAACTATCTCTCCTACTAGCCGAAATGTCTAAGGGTTGCTAATATTGAATCCCAGGACATCATGGGTTATAGATAAGAGCCCATAAAAGGAGTCAGACAGGAACTGGGCGGACTGCCAACATTTGCAGAGGGAGATCGGCCCAGTCGGGCTTCATTACTTTGTTAAACATGAATTCTCCAAGCATGAAGCACACCCATTTTCATATGTAAATATAAAACTACGTGTAAAAGTCAACTCAAAATAATCTGTGGATTTTTTTAAACCATAATTGTGTACTTGCGATATTACAAATAATTGAGAGTTGATATTCAAAGAAAAGCATGTAGGTAGAAAACAACAATATGTAAAACCCATCCCCTGTCCTCTGTGTGCTGGTGAAATGGGCAGGGACTTTTAGCAGAAATCTTAAGCAAATTATAGCAAATATGAGTTGGTTTTTAGTACCTGTGCCAGCCAAGCTGACTCTTTAACAAAGGATTCTTCTGGGTCATTTTTCACCTGTCAAGATTCCCAGGGAGGTGTCTCTCTCTTGCTCCCCCCCCCTTTCAAATGCCAGCTGATTCAGTCACTAGAACGTTCATTTACCTTCCTGCTTTGAGACAGTACAGCACAGCAGGTTTAACTAAATTGCCAATAAGACCATCTTAAATTACTGGTACCTCCACCTCCACCCCTTGCAGCACCTCCAGCGGGAGCAGGTGTGACGGGCTTTCAGAGCAACAAGTGCTCTTTGCTACGGCTGCTCTGAACCCTATGGCAGACACCAGTCAGGAAAGGACAAGTCAAGGACAAGGAACCGGAGGGTGAGAGCACCCGGAACACTGGCCACCCTGTCACCCGACACTGCCTGCAGCCTGGGGGGGCCGAAAATCATATACGAGGGGGAACTTGTCTGAACGCGGCATGGGCTCTGGTTAGCAGAGGAAGGCCACCTGATCTCTATCTTTCCAGATGCTGATGTCAAAGACAAGTTCAGCAGATGTGCTGTCACTGACATGATGCCATTCTCTGATCTCAAAACAAGGAACAAAATCCCTCTGAATTCTCACCAGATGTGCCTGTGAACCTGTACAGCTGACGGGTGAGTACTATCTTCCTGGACAGTCAAGCAGCATCCTACGACATGCTTTAAAAACACAAGGCAGTGAGAACCGCTGTCAAAAGGTGAAAGAAAGAGAAGCAGCAGTCATTTGACACAACAAGAGAGCATCCCTTGTCTGAAAAATGTGAACTGTGGCATCCTCCCTTTCGCCAGGGCTTTCTGTCTCTCTGGATTGGTGCAGTGGACCTCTCCTGAACCCCAACCTGGTCCCAAACTATATCCTTTCTACTCTCTTTTAGTTTATTTATAATTCCTCTGAAATTAACTTTATTATTCAAGGGGTAGTTAGCCTGTGTGGGATTCTAAAACAGTACGGCTTAGCCAGTGCCTCACAACCTCTTTTTCACGTCAGCACACTCAGAACAAGTGACAGTATTTGGAAAACACAGCAAGGGAAATGGATGAGGCTGGTCAAGGGTCCCTGGGCCACCCCCTGGGAAGCAGTATCTGAGCACACATCACTTGGAAGCACTGACTTAGATCAGGGAGCTCAAGCCACAGGTACTTGACTCTTGTAGGACAGGAAAACATGCAAGACTCACTTTTATGATATTATCAGGGCGCCAGAATGTAGATTCTGGGGTCCAATACTTCCATCCTAGAGCTACTGAATCCAAATTCAAGTAGTCGGGGAGATCTGGGGATCTGAATTTATGCAAGCTCCTCGTATCGTCTTCATGCGGGTTAAGCCTGCAAACCTCTGTGTTTGGTGTCTCCATTCTCATCACCCTTACTTCCCCAGCATCCCTTACTTCTCTCCTGTATCCACTTCCTGGCTGGGGTGTTTCCTCTGGGGAGCTGGCACTTCCACATTAAGATAGTAGAAGACAGAAGAAAGAAAAAAGACTCAGCAGAATTAAACGCAGAACTTGGGTGCTCAGAGGCTGTCGGTACGTTTGAGCTGGACCAGGGAGGACCCCTCACTTTATACACAAGACCCGAGGGCCCTGAAGATCAGAACTCCCACCCCTCCCCCAGCTCTTATTAACCAACAGCTTCACCAGAGGGGTAAAGAAAGAAATGACGCATCCCTGGCATGGCGAAGTGGGAAGGAGAGAGAGGGGTAAAAATACTTCTTCCCACTCAGCTGGTGTATGGGAAGAAGAGGACCGGAGAACAGCTGCTTGCTGGCAAGCTAGAGGAAAAGGCAGAACGCGGTTTGGTTCCTTCCGTTGGACTGTGCGTTGGCTTTATCACCTAATAGTCAGATTTGTTTACAGGCAAATGGGCTCTCAGATGTCCCTGACCTTTCAGATGTTACAGACACAGCCAAGGGCGCCACAGTTAATCTAAGGAAGCAATTCTAAGCGCTTGCCTAACTCTCTGGCTATTCATATCCTTTATAAAAGGCAGGGGTTGGACACCCTAATAAGATCGATCTAGCACATAAGTGCACAGATAATGATTAAAAACAGGGATCTGCCGCCCCAGTTTAGCTGGGCGAGGGGGCAGGGGAGAGGTGCCATTCACACTGACAGCAAAAGGAGGAGAAAGCAGAAAAGGGGGCTAATCGTGTGCTCTGGGCAGAGACCACATTCGTGTGAAGGGAGGGATCAGGTGGGCGTAGTTACTGCAGAGCTGCACCTCGGCCACCCCGCAAAGGCGAAAATACAGCAGCCCCTCCTGCAAGCTTGGTGCTGCAGCTGGGGAGCTGGGGCCAGCGCACCCCTGCATGCAGCGATGCAGCGCTATGCCGACGGCTGCAGCCCGGGCTGCCTGCGGCACCGGCACCGGCCTGCTCACATCTGCTGTTCACCGTCAACACCCGTGCAGCTGCGCACGGTGCCGAGTGCTCTCCGGAGCCCCGTGAGTGTGTGTTCCCAAAGGCTAAGCTAGAAGATGAGGCAGGCTGTTGAAATCTCTCCTCGGGATGGATATGACCACATGCTGCCTGCACTGTCTCACTCTTCTGTCACCACATCTCTGGTTTTGCCCTCAGCACCTTGGCTGCCGTTTCTGTCAGGTTTAACCCAACCCCACCCAGGACTGCACATGATAACTGCCTTCCACCAATGTTCCCATCAAGGAAGAGACCACGATAGCGATTCCTTCCTATAGAGAATTATCTTTGCACTTAAGGGTTACCCGATCTGCTGTGTTTTGGGGACTCTTCCAATATGCCAGGTCAGGAGCCCCTCTGATGTTGTGAATTATACAGTGTATACTAGCCAGTGTGCTTTAGTGCTATGACTGCCAGAAAACAGTCCCTCTGTGGGTGATGCTACCCCTCATGTGAGTGGTTTCGCCCAAATGGAAAACTTACCTAGGAAAGACAGTTTGACTTTCCAGGTATTTAAGCAATAGTTAAATTGGTATTGTATTTCATTCTTAAAATTGAAAATGAAGTGTTCATTTTCAGTGCACTCCGAAGTTATTCACTAATGATATGCTGCAGTTTTTAAGCAGAGATGGTATATTAAATCACTTTATGAGTGATTTTTTTTAAACATAGACGTTGACTAAAATGCTGTACAGTAAGTCCCCTACATACGAACCTTCAAGTTGTGAACTTTCAAAGATGCGACCGTGCATTCCATCACCATCAGGCGCGAGTGAAATTAAACCTCGCCCTCCGTCTGCTATTGCTGACGACCCTTCAGCTCTACCGTCTCCCGCCTCCTCTCCCTCCCCCAGTCAGTAACTCTTCTTGCCTGTTCCCTCGATGCCAGCCCCTGTGTGCCAGCTGTTGTACTGGACTGCTGTACTTTTCAAGGTCCTGTACTGTAAGATTAAAACATGTTTATTTTTTGTTTTTTACGTATTATTTATGTGAAAAGTATTATAAACCTATTACAGTACAGTACTATATAGCCAATTGTGTTAGTTGGCTACCTAGGCTAACTTTGTTGGACTTACGAACGAATTGGACAAACCCACTCTCGGAACCGAACTCACGTGTATGTAGGGGACTTACTGTAAATAGTTTGGCTGTAGAATTCTTGACTACGCCTGGCTTAAGAATCTTTAATGTGCAATTTTTCAGACATTGGAAGTTTTTAAATGTTTTGTACCTGCTGCGCCCCAGAGTTAGGGACTCTGCATTGCCCTCCTACTCTAGGTTTACACTAGAGCTTTGGAATGTGTCAAATGAAACCAAAGTTCGGCATTGCTTTTCTTCAAAACATTCTGTTGTGCAGAATAAACTCTTACGGGAACAAGAATATTAATTATGTAATAATTTCACTAGACAAGCAAATAACAGTTCTAATCTAAGTAATGTCTCCTTATACCTCCCTTTTATGACATAAACACAGTGGCGATTTTGAATGCACTTACCAGGGATGTTCTCTATGGTTTAGGTGAAAGCCATTCAGCTGCTCCAGGCAAGGACAGCAGTAAGTAACAGCTGTGTCTGTGCTGGCGTCACGGGTATAATGCCTGGGTCACAGGGGTGAGAACTGATTCTGCTGGGCTTGTGCTTCATGGGATGCTTCTGTCTCCTGGTCCCCACCCCTTCCCTGGGCCACCTTTGTTAAGTATGATTCGGCTCAAGCCTGATTCAAAGTGGTCCTCCTGGTGTGTATGCACTTGTTCCATAATATGAGACAACATTTTCTTCTCCTCTCCTTGCCAGGTGCATGGCACTGCTTTGGACTTTCTAGGATGTAGGAGAAAAGAAATCTTTTAAAATATAAAATAATCAATTCTTTGGAAAACTGAGTTGGGCTGCGTTCTTGTTGAATGTTATTATGTTGACTACTCAAATACCAAGGTTTTTTTTTTTGCATTTGGTTAATTAAAAATCTGCAAATTTACTTCTCTTTTCCTAGCTTTATTGACATGTAAAATTGTAAGATAAAGTGTACCAATTCGATAATCTGATATACATATATATTGTGAAAGGATTCCCCCATTAATTAACACACCCATCACCTCACATATTTACCCCCCCCCACCTTTTTATTTTTGGTGAGAACATCTAAGTTCTCCTCTCTTAGCAAATTTCAATCACACAGTACAGTGTTATCAACTGTGGTCACCACATTATATATTACGTCCTCAGACTTTATTCATCTTATAACTGAAAGATTTTACTCTTTACAGACCTCTCCCTATTTTCCCCAACCTCAGCCCCTGGCATCCACTTTTCAACTCTCTGCTTCTGTAAGTTTGACTATTCTTTTCCTTTTAGATTCCACAAATAAGTGATACCACTCCGTCTCTCTCTGTCTGGCTTATTTCACTTAGCATAATGCCCTCCAGTTTCACCATGCTGCTGCAAATGACAGGATTTCCTTCCCTTTTAAAGGCTGAATATTATTCCATTGTATATATATACACATTTTCTTGATCCATTCGTCCATCGGTTGACAGACATTTGGTTGTTTCCCTACCTCGGCTATTTAATGCTGCAGTGAAAATGGGGGTATAGCTATCTCTTCAAGATCATGGTTTCATTTCCTTTAGATACCCAGAAGTGGGATTGCTGGATCATACGGTAGTTCTATGTTTAATTTTTTGAGGCACCTCCATATTGTTTTCCGTATTGGCTGCACCAGTTTACATTCCCACCAACAGTGTAGGAAGGGTCCCTTTCCTCCACATCTTCACCAGCAAATCTACTTCTTTTTTAAAAAATTTTTATTGGAGTAGAGCTGATTTACAATGTCGTGTTAGATTCAGGTGTACAGCAAAGTAAATCAGTTATACATATACATATATCCACTCTTTCTTAGATTCTTTGGATTCTTTCCCATATAGGTCATTCCAGAGTACTGAGTAGAGTTCTCTGTGCTATACAGTAGGTCCTTATTAGTTATCTATTTCTTGTTCATTGTTAAATTCACTGTAAATGAAGGCTTTTACAATTAAAATGAGATTTGTTTCCATCTAAAGAAAGAGGCAAGAGTGCCTGCAAAACTGAAACATGGCCCGTGGGAGCAGAGCAGAGTGACAGGACTGGCTGGCTCGCCCAGAAATTCTGCCCCTTGCTTTTTCTTCATGCCCTTATTTCCTCCTATCTGGCCTTTTCTCCTGTCCTTGGCTTTCTCGGTAAAAGTCATCATCCTCATCACCACCATCACCATCACCATCGACAACCATAAATACATATTTAATAAAATAGCAATGCATAGCGAGTCTTCTCCAGAAGAGAAACAGAACACATGAACACATAGTAAGTCAGGTTAGTATGAGCCAGTAAGTGGCACACCTTAAGTTGCTGAAAAATACTCAGTAAGCACTCTTGGAACACGGGTACAAATCTTACTGGGTTTGTAGCCTGCGACCTGCACTGGTGGGTACAAAATCCACTCGCTTCAACTTTGTGAGCAGACAGGAGCGTTTCCAAAGTTAATTCAATTAGAGGACAGAAAACTGAAAGCATCCAAAACGATTTACCCAACCTCTTCAAGTATGCTTGAGTAATACGTAATTTAAGCACTTCTCGTCATGAGTTAAAACATATTAACACTTACAAAATCTTAAAAGTCAAGATTTAAAATGTGTGGCTTTGCTGAACATACATCAAATTTATAGGCATTGAAGGCCTGCCTGCCATCAATTAATGGTGGCAAAACAGCTAAAGATGTTTTACCAGTATCTGTTTGCTAAAAGGAAAAATCTGTCTACGCAATTAGCACAGACAGAAAATGAAAGTGATGCTGCTAATGCCTTTGTTGGAGTTATCCCTACAATCTGGGTTTTGTTTAAATCAAATAGTACGGCTGTAATCAATTTTAACCCATTTTAAAATGCATGTGTTATGATCAATCAAAACCATTTTTTTTTTTTTTGGTGGTACGCGGCCCTCTCACTGCTGTGGCCTCTCCCATTGCGGAGCACAGGCTCCGGACGCGCAGGCTCAGCGGCCATGGCTCACGGGCCCAGCCGCTCCGCGGCATGTGGGATCTTCCCGTACCGGGGCACGAACCCGTGTCCCCTGCATCAGCAGGCGGACTCTCAACCACTGCGCCACCAGGGAAGCCCTCAAAACCATTTTTCGTGCTATTTCAGGAAAGAAAATAATTCTGAACATCAGAGAAATGTTTTTATTGGCACCAGAAGCATCACCTCAAACCCATACGATGTAGGCCCTAAAGCTCTTTTAAAATTGTATTTCTTGCGAGTGCCATGGTGGCCTAGTGGTTAGGATTCCCGGCTTTCACTGCCGGGGCCCGGGTTCAATCCCTGGTTGGGGAACTGAGCTCCTGCAAGTTGCACGGCCAAAAAAAAAAAAAAAAACCTTAGATTTCCAATTAGGAAATCAATAACCATAACACATACGTAGTTAAGTTGATCTTGGTCTGAAACTTGCCTTCTTCAATTCACTTAGAAGCCCTGTATGTCATGAGAGGGCTCTAGTGATTTATTTTGTCAAAATGACCTGAAATCATCTCTTTCACTAACACCACCTCACAGATTTAATAAGCAAAATGCATAAAAACCACAATCAGTGACAATGGTCAGAACAGAGTTAACTTGTGCTAGTAATTTGATTCCTATATAGAGTAAGTCAGTTTTAAAAATAATAGTTTAAAATAGTGTATGATTCCACTGACATGAGGTCCTAGACAAATTCACAGAGACAGAAAGTAGAATGGTGGTTAGCAGGGGCTGGGGGCAGGGTAAATGGCGAGGTTTTGTTTTACGAGTATAGTTTCAGTTCAGGGTGATCAACAGTTCTGGAGATGGATGGTGGTGATAGTTGTAAAACAATGTGAAGGTATTTAACACCATAGAGCTGTACGCTTAAAAATGGTTAAAACTGTAAATTTTGTTATGTATGTTTTACCACAATAAAAAATAAAACTAAAAAAATTCACATTTTAGCTACCTTATTCTCAAAGCAATAATAAGTAACTGGTGTGAAAGGAAGCTGAATGATGTATTCCTTAAGTGAAAGATGGTACTTAGATTTCCAAAGTATATATCTCCCTTCTATTCAGTAGGGTCTATTTTCTTATAGCAAGGTCAACTTTCAGAGTTTTTTAAAAATTACGAACATTTCAGTGGCAAATCTTTCTGTTATTTTTGACAGATAGTATACAAGGTGCTTCCTTAGAGATTTATTTGACCTCTACTCCTGCTCTGTTGTCTTACTTGAAAAGATGTCCCTGAAACCAAACATCATACCATTCCACGCCTAAGAGAAGACAGGTGGAGATCTACCTGTAGAATGTAAATGATTACAAGGAGAAGCTTATAAAGGAGCTAGAATAGCACTGATCAAGACCTGAAATTATATTGTACCTTTGTTTGTTATTTTCTATCGCCTTCACTGCTCCACACACACAAACAAGAATCTGACTTCTGTAAGTACTGAGGTTTTGTCTGTAAAGCTCGCTACTACACCCTAAGCACCTTGTGTGGTTCCTGGAACATATTAACTGATTGGTAACCATTTGCTTAAAGAATGAATAAATGGAGAAAACTGATGAGAAGTCTGGGAATTTGAAGGTACCCGAATCCTGTCAAAAGATCATATTTCTAGTAATTTTTTGGCACACTGTCAATTTAGTTGTGCAATCTCAGGCACATCCCCCAACTCTCTGGGAACCTATATCCTTGTTTATGGAAGGAAATCCAAGTTTCTTCCAGCTGCACTATTCTGTGATCTCATCCTGTCTTCACTAAGGCCCTAGAAAGGGAAGCATCGTATCATAGAAGTTGAATTCCCAGAATGGTACAACTCCTCCCTAAAAGAAAAAAAAAAAAAATCTACAAAAATTCGTAGCAAATATTTATTAGATAATGTAAATGTCAAGACAAAAGTACTAAAAATGGTAAATGATCACTTTACCATAGTCAGGCCAAGGCCCTAAATCAGAAATGAACTTGGCCTGTTAAAGAAACAGGAAAAAGGTCGATGTGAGTTGAATAAAGTTTGGCGGGGGGCGGGATGGAGGTCAGACAGGAGGAAAGCAGGGGCCTGATCCTACACGTGTAGGAGTCTGGTTTTATTCTAACACGGGTGTGAAGTCATTTAAGCAGAAAGGAGCATGCTAGACCCTCTCCATCTTTATCTCATCTCTACTTTTCAGTGTTGGTTGGTCTAGTTTTCCCCTGCTAAAACTGCGCTGCTTCCTAGGGAAAAGACCTGTCATTGGCCAGAGGGCCTTGGCTCTGTAACTCGATGGCTAGTGATGTAGGCATGTCACTTAACCACTGAAAGTCTCAGTGCCTTCACTTTCTAGACAGGGAGATAATAAGGGTATCCGGGATTGATTTGCATGTGAAATTAAATCTTCCATGAAAGCTTGGATAAGGAGTGACACAGAGGAGGCACTTTCACAGTTAGCTTTAGTATCATAAAAGCTGTATCTTAAAACAGCCGTCCCCAACCTTTTTGGCACCAGGGACCGGTTTCGTGGAAGACAGTTTTTTCACAGATGGGGGTGGGGTGGGGGGAGATGGCCTAGGTGGTAACGCAGGCGATGGGGGGCGATGGGGAGCGGCAGCTGAAGCTTCATTCACTCGCCAGCCGCTCACCTCCTGCTGTGAGACCTGGTTCCTAACAGGCTGTGGATCTGGGGGTTGGGGACCCCTGTCTTAAAAGACTGAGAAATACATGTATTAGAATGTAACTGATCTCTGGATAAGGCCTGATTTTCTAAACACACTAACAATAAAGGAAACCACAAAGGAAATATATGCAAATTCCACAGGTGATTTTAACAAAATTTAGAAATACTTTAGGGCTGATATATCCAGTTGTCTACATTTTACGCTCTACAATCCCAGGGAACAACGAGCAACAGTACATCTTTATTAAATGATCACATTAAAATAAAATCTAAAAATAAGCTGGGTTTAAAAATGAAACAAATATAGTAGCCAATACCATACTATTTTAGAAGTTCTAGGGAATTCCCTGGCGATACAGTGGTTAGGGCTTGGCGATTTCACTGGGGGGCCCTGGTTCAATCCCTGGTTGGGCAGCTAGGATCCCACAGGCCTCTCGGTGCACCCAAATTTAAAAAAAAGAAGAGTTCTTGAAATAAAAAGGATAAATCTTCCAGCTGTCAAAATGGCAAAGGTAAAATGCTGAAGAAATTGCAGTGAGATGGAGACTCATATCCCGCTGTCAGTGTGAAGTGTGAATTGGCTTACTCCTTCCAAAAAGAAATTTGGCCGAATGTATTAAGACCACTAAAATATGGGTATCCTTAAACATGAGACTTCTATCCTTAAACATGTCCCTTCTAAGAACATCGGAGTTTACCGTACAGAAAGAATCATACTTATCCACCAAGACTGATGTATAAAAATATAAATCAGGGGCTTCCCTGGTGGCGCAGTGGTTGAGAGTCCGCCTGCCGATGCAGGGGACACGGGTTCGTGCTCCGGTCTGGGAAGATCCCACATGCCGCGGAGCGGCTGGGCCTGTGAGCCATGGCCGCTGGGCCTGCGCGTCCGGAGCCTGTGCTCCGCAACGGGAGAGGCCACAGAAGTGAGAGGCCCACGTACCGCAAAAAACAAAAAAAAAAAAAAAAAAAAAAATATAAATCAGGGTGAAAAATTAGAAACTGCTTGAATGGCCACAATAGCAGATTGATTCAATAAATCATGTTATCTTCATTTGCAATAATATTCTTAGAAAAATACCTAATTGGGCTTCCCTGATGGCGCAGTGGTTGAGAATCTGCCTGCCAATGCAGGGGACACGGGTTCGAGCCCCGGTCTGGGAAGATCCCACATGCCGCGGAGCAACTGGCCCCGTGAGCCACAACTACTGAGCCTGCGCGTCTGGAGCCCGTGCCCCGCAACAAGAGAGGCCGCGATAGTGAGAGGCCCGCGCACCGCGATGAAGAGCGGCCCCCGCTCGCCGCAACCAGAGAAAGCCCTCGCACAGAAACGAAGACCCAAGGCAGACAAAAAAATAAATAAATAGCGTTCCCTTTAAAAAATATATATATACCTAATTGCGTGAGAAATTACACACAATTTAATATTAAGTAAAACAAAGATTTTTTTTTAAACTATGTGCGGCGTGACTCCAGTTGAGAGGCTGAGTGTCAGGAAGCACACAGGAGCACGTGATGGTGGGTGGCCCACCACTGCACCGAGAAGCAGAGAAAACCCACCTACCCAGAGAACTGGCTGGAGAGAACCAAAGCAGAGCCTTTCTGGGTTACCCCCAGCTCGAGTCTGTTGCTGGGGCCCGGCAACAGCCATCACCTTTGCTCTAGGAGCCAAGCTGTAGCCTCTTAATGAAGCATCTCTTTGTGGGGAAAAGAGAAGGAAGGAAAGAAAGAAGAAAACGAGAGGAAGGGAGGGAGGGAAATGTTCACGGTAGGGCCTTTCTGAGTGTTAGAATGACAGGAAACTGTTGATTCCCTTTTTTTATACCCACGGCACAGTCTCGGATGATCTCACAGCTTCTTCATGACACCCGCTCAGATCTCTAGGACCCCCTGCTCGGTCAGGAAGTAGTGTGGGACGGGATAGGAAGAACCCTACAAGTTAGGATCTGTCAGATCAAACCAGTCATTAAAGTGCCTCTTTAACTCATCTAGTCTCTGCCCGAATGACCCAGGTAAACACTCAGCGCTTTGGAGTTCTGTCCGACTCCCAAGACTGCCTGCCATCAGGTCCCATCATCTATCCTGATGCTCCCGGAAGGTCAGCCGCATGGCCTCTGGGCCTCACCTGTCTTTGAGTCCATCTGCCTTCGGAGAGGGGAGGGACCTGGTTCTGCCGTTTGTCTCGAGTCTGCAATGTCTCTGAGTGTTGAGCTTCTTGGGTGTGACCGCGGGTCTCGCTCCCCTTCGGGCCCTCCAGCAGCTTCTCAGTTTTCTAAAGGATCCCATCAAACCACTGCCCCCTGGACAGGCTGCTCCACCATGGTCTGTCCGAAGGTTCCCAGAGTTTTGTCAAAGCTGGGAGAGGAGTCACTTTACCTCTCTAGACCTCGGCACCCTCAGCTCTTAAATTACTAATTGAACAAGTTTGAAAAAATGGCCCCTGAGTCCATTTTGGTGTCCAGCTCAGTGCCATCAAGATTTTCAGAACAGAGGAGAACTTCTGTCTCCATGGACCACCTTGCTCTTCCATTTCCCCCCTTACTGGCATTTCCAAACAACCTCCTAAAAACGGACTGCATCATTCTGGCTGGGGGCTTGCTGCCTAGGCCAGCTCCGACTTTAATCTGATAGAATCCTCTTAGGTCTGGCACAGAGCCTGGGCTAGTTAAAAATATTCCCTTTTGCCTTACTGATCATTTGTCCCATGGATATATTTCTCTTAGGGACTTCATATAAAGGAATGATTACTTGAAGGCAGGATTTGAGAGTTTCTGGGTCCTCTGGCCACATTAATAACATTTACTTATACTGTGTTCCTCCACCAGTTAATTAATTCTCTCCACCAGTGTGGAGAGAACAGTGTTGAGGAGGCAGGTTTCGGCTCCGCTGACCCCTCACAGGCTAAGTGAGGGCTCATCCATTTGAGCTGATATCCCCCCTCTGCCCCCTGCACAAGCTGTGTGACCCCGGGGAAGTAACTCAGCCTCTCTTGGCCACCATTTCCTCATTTGTAAAAGGAGGTCAGTGAACTAGATGATCTCTACCATCCTTTCTGTTTAGAAGCCTGTAATCCTTCTCGTTTTTGTAAGTGAAGCCCAGCTGGATCTAGGCCCTGGGGAGCTATTAAGGAACAGAGCAGGTGCTGAACGCTGGGAGAAGAGATGGGATTTCACGAAAAGAAAAAGCTGTCCGCCAAGGAACGATGCCAGGGCTGCATTTGTGAAATTTTACTCTGACTCCAGAGGTCTATGCTTGGTTGGATTTCTGGGTCCCAGAGGGATGTCTGAGCAAGTGGCAGGGGCGGGGGACATCGCGCCCCCGCAGGCCACATCTCAGAAGGAGGTCTTCTACCCGCTCTCACTCGGGAATCCCTAATTGCCTGCTGTCGCCACGTCGACTGCCTTCCTGTAAACACTCCTCAGGCAGACTTCGCGGCTCTCTCCCACCCTTTCTTCCTCAGGCTTGAGGACTGGCCCTTCCCCGCTCTCGTGCCCTTGGCCTACGTGCTGTTCTCTCCCTGCCCTTGGCCCTGGCGGCACATTGCCTCATGTCAACCCTGGGTCAGCACAGCCGAGATGAACGGAGGGGAGCTTGGCTCAGGTACCGGGACTTACGCCAGAGCCAACTCATTCCCGACCGGTTTTCCTTCCTCACCGACCATGGAAAGTGCTCCAGCAGCCTCACAGAAGATCCTGACATCAATAGCACATCTCAGCAGATCAGACCCCAGCCTCTGATTTCACCGGTCGGAAACCTGACTACTGGGAGTGCCAGGCCCCGCTGACCGCGTGCCAGAGGGCACATCGCCATGTTGACGGGGCTTCTGGCTCAGGGGCAGGACTGAAAACAAAGAAGGAAAGTCTCAAAAGATCCTGGCCCCAATGGTCTTCATTCCTAGCCACAAGAAGTGGTTGGTACGTTCTGTTTCAGCTTCAGGACACAGAATGTGCCAGAGAACAAGGCAGTCGTATATTAACCTTCAAGTCAAATCATCTGATATTTGTGGGTTCCGACATCCTTACAAATGCAGGCTGTCTCTGGACACCGCTGGTGGAGATCAGCCTGGGAAGAGGAACTGTGCGTAGACAAACCAAAAACTCTCCTTTCCCCCCACGCTCCTCCTCTCTACTTTCTAGAAAATCTTGCCCTCAAAATTTATAATTGCTTCTTTTCATTGAAAGACATGTTCAGAAGCTTTGAGAAAATAAAATGGTGAGTTTTGCTAAATTTGAATAAAACAAAACAAAAACTACAAAGTGTGTCCACTCAAGTTCCATTTTCTTGAGCTTTAATCATAGTTATTGATAATAACACAGAACTAGGTAAATGCATCTGTGATTTGAAATTCTTGCCTCTTGAGACCATTAAAAAAAGAAGGCAGAGGGCATTTCAGTGCAGCTCTGCTGGGCTTCTGTTGGAATCCTCTATCTGTGGGTCATTTCTCTGTTCAGTTTGGGGGCTGCCACAGATCCTCCAGCAACTGGAGCATTTTTGTGTTCTGCTCACGTGCTTGGATTTTAACCTTTGAAACCTTTACTCTACAATCTAAACAGTAATTGCTTACAGGACAGTCGAGTCATTGAGATGCTCTTTCCACAAATTCTTTTAGTGCTTCCCTCTACCCAGCTCCCTAGGCTTTCTATTTAAGTGGCTACCAGATCCATCTATGAGCTGCAATTAGATTGGTCATTTAAAAGCAACACTCGGCTTACTCCATTTAGGGCCACAATGATTATTCTGAAGTGACCTAGAATTGCGTGTCCCATGCAGAGAAAAACACCTGCTCCTTAGAGATCTAGGGTGGAAGAGAACCACAGCAGCGATTCTGTCGGCTCTGATTTTGTTTTTTTAAAGACCTAACTATAAAAACTAGCAAAAATTGCACCATTTATGCTGAAGTCTGTGAGCTCTGAACACCCCTGTTTTCCTGCCGAGACCCACGTCTGCTAAGCTGGTAAAGACTTGGGCAGTATCACAAGGGTTACAAGTTTACATCCAAGGCCAGAGACCAGGGACTGATCCCTGGCTTGTCCTTGTCTACCCGTGTGATTTGGGGCAAGTTATGTATACTTCTAAGCTTCAGCTTTCTCATCTGAAGAAACTGAGGATAATCAAAGTATCCAATCACGCAGGGTGGTTGTGAGGATTAAATGAGATGGTGTGTATAAAAGTGACAGAAACTCTTAATGTATACGCCCCATCTTGTTCGACTCTCCCTGGCTTAGGGGGACTGGAGATACATTTCTGCTTGTCCACAACTTGAGAACAGGGTCATGTGTCTACACGCTGCATACCCTGAACTCCTAGCCCCAAATCTAGCATATAAAAAGTCCCTGCAAATATAAACAATTATTATTCATCAGAAATGTGTTGAGGATACCACGTCCCACCTGATCCTCATTGACTTCTGTTTGTGAAGGTTATGCCTATGGCCCCGAGGGCTCAGACACTGCCTTGCTATTCCGGGCAAGAGTGAAAAAGGCTGTTCTCTCCACTGCGGGAGCGGAGGCAGCCTACAGCGAGCAGTTAGTATGGCCTGTCATTGACGCGAAAGAGTTCTTCCTAAAATGCCAGGATCCCCGAACTCCACCCACGCACTCCGATTCTGTGTGGGACTGCCAGGGAGGCACACTCTCCCTTCTGCTGGAGCAGCTGAATGAGAGCAAAGCTCCAATGTGCTTTGGGCCCCCGCCTGCCTGGACTCAGATAAAAGGCATGTCCACGCTCTGTCGATACAGGTGGGCCCAGCAGGGATAATTCACCTCTTCCTTTGGAGTAATTATCTACAGTTACTTATGCACAGACCTAGGGACCCTGAGCCATGCTGACACTCCAGCAGCAAGGGCAGGACAAAGGATGACAGGGCTCGTCAGACCAGGCCCTGTCCCTCCAGCCAGAATGCCCACACTGTCCAGCCAACCAGGGACAGGATCCAGCCACCCTGGTTCCCCACTCCCTGGTTGAGAGAGACTTCTGCACTAGGGTCAATGATGCCCTGGTGCCGGAGGCCTGAGGTGAGATCCTGGACTAAGAAG
This sequence comes from Phocoena sinus, assembly GCF_008692025.1. Taxonomy (NCBI): domain Eukaryota; kingdom Metazoa; phylum Chordata; class Mammalia; order Artiodactyla; family Phocoenidae; genus Phocoena; species Phocoena sinus. The sequence continues at coordinate 8,182,209 of NC_045779.1, read as the reverse complement.
CAAGCCATCAGCTCTGCTATCCATCCAACTGCTACCCCTTTCCTCTCCCCTTCCTGAGTTGGGTACGCAGGGAAGAAAAGAGTATCACTTACCCCCAGTGCAAGACTCACACTTCCAACCATTTCCTCGCTCTCTCTGGGGGAATCTTCTCAAAAAGAAAGGGAGAGAAAGTCTCCAAGAAAACCAAACCAAGCACTGGGTGCGCAGAGAGAAGGGCCTGGCATCTCGTTCTGCGAGTGGATGTCAGCCATGCATAGCCCTGGGCAACAGACTGCTCCACCGGCCACGCAAAGAACAGAATGAGGGCGGGGCCAGGGGGAGGGGGGAGGGGCGTGTTTTACCCAGGTTGAACGGACCCCGTGGATGAAGCAGGCCCTTTCCCCAGCCAAGGGGACAGGCTGCCAGGAGAGGAGACCCCGGCTATGAGAGACCGGGGGTCCTCAGCCGGGACAGGCAGCGCTGGTGGCAGGCTTGGAAGAGGTCTGGTTCTGGGAGAAGGGAAAGAGATTAGCATTAAGCCAGAACTGAGTCTGAAGTTTTAAACTAGGCTATACCAACCTAGATTTTTAAATAACTGGAAGTTGTAAAAAGCTATGGGTTCTTCCTGAGACTTCATGAAGAAATGAGAAATGGTTGATGGAGAATGGCCGACAGAAACGATGGGGAGAAAAATAAGAAAATAAGCCCTTTCCATGTCTGTCCTCCACAAAATCTCATACATGTAAATGACAGATATCTAGCAGTCCTGAATACCTCACAATGCAAACGGATTCAGAATATGTAGACACTCCGTAAATTCTCATTTAGCCTTTTGAAATATAAAATGACAAACTCTAGCATAATTTGTCTGGTAGATACACTAATATCTCCTATTTCCTAATTTTTTCACTTAGCAGAGAGAAACATGTCCATAATTGCCTCTTTAGTGATTTCCTTATAAAGGTTCAAACCTTTATATGTTCAAATGACTGCTAAGTTGTTTGATTAATTAATATTAGTTGATTAATAAGCAATGGTTTATTAATCAAAGATATTAAACAATTACTATCTTCTTCAGACATGCTAGAAAGTAACCAACGTATTTTACCCTCTGTTAAAGCTTTATGTGGTTATATAATTTTTATATATTATTTTACTTTCCAAAGATTCTAGGAAGCCAAGACTAAAAATGAAAAAAACCCGCAAAATTAAGCAAAGAGCTAAAGACATGATCAAATGTGGTTTATTTTAATGCAACCTCTCAGTAAATAATATAATTCATGCTGTTACACTTTGCTCAAGAGGCCCCACTTATCATAGGGCGAGACATGAAAATATTGCCAGGTAGTTGCCATGGTAACTGCTATGTTTTTGATGTTGGGTCAGAAAGTCCAGGGGTAAGGATAGGCAAAGATTGATATTGGGGTTTGGGGAGGCTCTCACTAAGAAAGTTTCTAGATCCATGGATATTCACACAGTAAAGAGACTACGGATTACATCATGGTGGCATCCAAAAACCAACCCAACACTGCAGATCTGGGTTGCAACTCCCATTTAGCAGACTTTCTATGGGGAATGAACCTTTCAAATGAAGGAAACTAGTCTGGGAAAACGTGAGGGTTAAATAAGACTTCTTTTTGACCCAAGCTTCTCATTCTTAAAAGGTCCAAAAGCTTTCCATATCCACAAGAGCCCCAAATGTGGCTGACCCTAATAATAGAAAAACCTCTTCCATATAGATGCCTGGAGGTCCCCGATGCAAACTATACTTTTAAAATTATCCTAAAACTTTTCTCAGGGCTCCTTCTTTGGTTGCTCCATCGACCACAAGGGTCGGGAAGCATCTAACGTTACGGCAGCAAAAGACATACAGGAGGTCGCTCTGACTGCCTCTCCCGTATCTGCCCTTGCACACACCCATTCCTGTGTTGTGAGCTGTGGTGAGGTTTGAATGAAGTGGCCCTGCCCTCATTTCTAGGCATGGGTCCCTACTGGTCTAAGCCAGGTTCTCAAACCTTAATGTGCACAAGCGTCAGCACCTAGAGAGCTTGTGCAAACAGCGTGCATTCCCAGTTTCGGATTCAGTTGTCTGGAGTGGGGCCTGAGAATCTGTATTTCCAGCGAGTTTTCAGGCAATCTGGATGCTACCCAGTTTCCTGTCATTGCCTCCACTGCACTTTAAATAGTACAATAGGTGAATTCAAAAAGCATTCGTTACACTCAAGAAATGAGAACCCTCTGTGTGCCAAGGGGGTAGGGGAGTTACGGGGTCGATTTACTTTAGAGCAGTGGGTCTCAGCATGGACCACCTGGGGCTCTCTAAAAAAAAGAAAAAACTGAGACCCAGCCCCTACTCTCAAGAGGTTCTAATTTCATTGTTCTGGGGAGGCCTGGGCATCAGTATTTTTCAAACTCCCCCAGAGATTCTAATGCCCTTTTTAGTGGAAGCAAGGGACCCAGTGGACTCTAACAGGGGACCTGGTCCAGCTGGCCCTATGGATTCAGATAGCTTTTAGGGAAGATAGCTTTTCCGGGTCCTGGATCTCCAGGTAAACGGCATTGTCCAGTTTTGCATACTAAGCCACGTGGCTAATTCTGCTCGACCCAAGTGGAAGGTCTGAGTAGATGAACAGGAAAAAGAGAAGGTGAACAAAAATAGCAAATTACAAAGTACACAATTAAGATTAAATAGTAGTGATGGGGCTTCCCTGGTGGCGCAGTGGTTGAGAGTCCGCCTGCCGATGCAGGGGACACGGGTTCGTGCCCCAGTCCGGGAAGATCCCACATGCCACGGAGCGGCTGGGCCCGTGAGCCATGGCCACTGAGCCTGCGCGTCCGGAGCCTGTGCTCCGCAATGGGAGAGGCCACAACAGTGAGAGGCCCACATACAACAACAACAACAACAACAAAAAAATTAAGAAATAGTAGTGATGATATCTGCCTTACAGTACACTTTGAACTTGGATACTTACAGCTAATACTTAAGCAACACTTACTGTATTCCAGAGACTATCCTATGCTTTAACTATTACCGAAAGGATTCCTCCTAATAACTTCGATGCTGTCTTTCTCATGATCATTTTCCAGATGAGATTATTGAAGCTCAGAGAGGTTAGTCACAGGCCCAAGGCCACACAGCCAGGGAGTGGAGAGCTGGGATCTAGACCTAGATGGTCTGTGTGATCAACCACTGTGCTAGATGCTGCCCATCTGCTAATATTGACATTTGGAATACTTAACTTATTCACCCAAAAAAGCAAAGCAGAAACTGGCTACACAGTAGTTCCTGTCCGGGGTTAGCACACAGCCTTTGAGAACTTCATCTGTCACTGGCCCCCCCTTTAGTTTATTCCTGTTAGAGAGCTTCCCAGATCTTAGAGAAAAATGCCCTTTTCGGATGGCCCAGCATTCTCCTTGCTGATGTAAACATCAGATAAGAGGACCCATGTGAAGGCTGTTAGAAACGTGCCTGGCACCACACAAATGCTCCACCGCTCAGCTGTGCGCTGAATCCCGGGTTTTGCTTCAAGGGGCACGGTGTCACGGGGGCTTCATTTCAGACTCTAGTGGCTTAAATCCCACCGTTCTGCCTTGGGCAAGCTCCTTTGTCTCTGAGCCTCTGTTTCTCTACCTAGAAAGTGAACTAACAATGGAATTCAGTAATTAGAGTTATTATGGGGAATAAATGAGAACACAGGTGGGTGCTCAGCATGAGGTAAGAGCCAGCATGGTGAGTGTAAACCTCACCACAGGACGCATGCTGTTCCTTCTCTGGTTTACAGTCGACCTTGAACAAACATGGGCTTGAACTGGGCTGGTCTTCTTATATGTAGAATTTTTTTCAATAGTAAATACCGGACTATACCATCCTAGATTGGTTGAATCCGCAGATGCAGAAGCACAGATACAGGGACTGACTCTGGGACTTGAGCATCCGCGGATTTTGGTAACCATGGCGGGTCCTAGAACCAATCCCCTGTGGGTACCAAGGGATGACTGTATTTCTGTTGACAATGTCTTACATAGGAAAAAGATACTTAATAAATGTTTTTGAATAAATTAATGAGTGGATAAGACAAACCACTTAACTGTTGGTTTTAACTCACTCATTGAAATTCAGGGAAACCAGAAACAGCTGTTTCTCAGAAAAGTCACTTCCCTTTGGAACTAAACACAGAATCCCACAGACCTCAATCTGTCAGGGTACCAGTTTTTTATCTTCCCACCACTTCTGGTATTCGATTTCTGTGTATTTTCTTTCCAAACAGGAAACACCTCTTCAAACAGGATTTCTCTGTCTTGATCCTTCCTGTCTCATTAGTCTAGTCACTATCTTAGCACAGGTTGGACAACAGCCTTGGTTGGCCAAGCATTTCACAGTTTTAGTACCAACAGTCCTGTGTTCAAGAAAACCTCTCTCACATCACCCTCCTTGGCACCCAGATATCTTTGAACTGTAAAAGCTTAACATTTGGGTACCACGCATTGTAATATAAAATGTCTCAAAATAACTCATTCCTCTGCACCTGACCTTTGTCAACAAACAACATATGCATTCCCTCTCAGTGTCTCGTTTTGGATACGATCACGACGGGAAAAAGGTAAACACGAGAATGAATGTGTCATATTTATGGAAAATAAATACTAATTTTTTGGCAAAAGCCAAAACAGGAATTAATATAAAAAGAATGACTCACATCCCTTCAAGATATTTTTCTTTAAGTTGGATTATTTAAACAGAAGGAAATGTGAGAAAATGCTTATAATGAAGCAAAGAGCATCAAGTTCTCATGAAAATGTAATGGTGTGGTTTCAGCTCAGGGTACATCAAAGGTTTGCTGGAAATGCGATTATACACTTTGCCAGAATCAGATTTTACAGCTGTGGGCCTGATGAGAAAGATTGTAAAATCGCTCACACAAGAAAGGAATAGCGGGCTTCCCTGGTGGCGCAGTGGTTGAGAGTCCGCCTACCGATGCAAGGGACACGGGTTTGTGCCCCGATCCGGGAAGATCCCACATGCCGCATAGCAGCTGGGCCCGTGAGCCATGGCCGCTGAGCCTGCGCATCCGGAGCCTGGGCTCCGCAACGGGAGAGGCCACAACAGTGAGAGGCCCGCGTACCGCAAAAAAAAAAAAAAAAAAAAGAAAGGAATAGCAGTTCTCACTGCATCCTTAAAGGGCTAGTTCCTCACAGCCAAGTGGACTTCATTGTTAATGAGAATTCATTCAATATGGCACTGGTCTATGATAGAATCTTGTTTTATAAGGCAATCTGCCTGGATGTTCATCTATTAGTACACAGCTCCGGACACACACGGATGTCATGGGCCTACTGGTAACACTTCGTTTTGTAGTATGCCTTTCAACTACTATCAGAACTTATTTATTGGAACCAGGTGTTGCTGTAATATTGAACTGCTTCTGAAAGGCTAAATTTAACATGGGAGCTGAGCAAGGAAAAACAAGTTTTCATAATATGACAGGTGTTCTTCATGTACGGTAGTCACCCCCTCATCCGCAGGCAGTACATTCCAAGACTCCAGGAGATGCCTGAAGCCGTGGATGGTACCAAACCCTAAATATACCATGTTGTTCCCTACAGATAATACCTATGATAAAGTTTAGTTTATAAAGTAGGCAGAGTAAGAGAATATGCACATTTCCAGCATCACTACTCTTGCACTTTGGGGCCAATGTTAAGTAAAATAAGGGTTACGTGAACACAAGCACTGCCACACCGTGGCAGTCAATCTTACTGGCTACTAAGTGCCTAAAGGAGAGGAATCGCTGGGCAAAGCAATGATTCACGTCCCAGGCGGAACTGAGCGAGATTTCATCACGCTACTCAGGACAGCGCACAATTTAAAACTTATAAATTGTTTATTTCTGGTATTTTCCATGCAATATTTTTAGGCCGTGGATGACCCAAAGTAACTGAAACCATGGAAAGCAAAACCACAGATAAGGGGGGACTCCTGTAATTCTAAAAGCCCAGATCATCAGAAAGGAACCCTCATTATGGAGAATAGTATGGAGGCTCCTTTAAAAACTAAAAATAGAGCTACCATATGAGCCAGCAATCCCATTCCTGGACATATACCCAGAGAAAACCGTAATTCGAAAGGCTGCGTGCACCCTGCTGTTCACTGCAGCACTGTTTACAATAGCCAGGACGTGGAAGCAACCTAAATGCCCATCAACAGAGGAATGGATAAGGAAGCTGTGGTACATATATACAATGGAATGTTACTCAGCCATAAAAAGGAACAAACTGATGCCGTTTACAGCAGCATGGATGCAGCTAGAGATTGTCATACAGAGTGAAGTCAGAAAGAGAAAGAAAAATATATACTATCACTCGTATGTAGAATCTAGAAAAATGGTAAACTTATTTGCAAAGCAGAAATGGATGTAGAAAACAAACTTATGGCTACCAAGGTGGGGAAGGGAGGGTGGGATGAATTGGGAGATTGGGATTGACATATATACACTACTATATACAAAATAGATAACTAATGAGAACCTACTGTATGGCACAGGGAACTCTGCTCAACGCTCTGTGGTGACCTAAATGGGAAGGAAATCTAAAAAAGAGGGGATATATGCACATGTATAACTGATTCAGTTTGCTGTGCAGCAGAAACTAACTCAACATTGTAAAGCAACTATACTCCAATAAAAATTAGTCAAAAAAAACAAAACAACGAACTCTCATTCATTCTAAATACTTCCCAAAGAGAAACGCATTACCTCAGCTGTGCCATCTTTAGACCGCAGTACCTTCTGATGTCCTCGCTAGACGGACATTAATTCTCATTTTCTGACACCAGACCAACGATTGCAAATAGAACCAGTTACCTTCCCCCCATATCCCCACCAATTTGAGCCTCTTCCCTCCCCAGGCCCAGCGTTTAAATGAGAAGGCGCCACAGTATGGCCTGCATGATCGCCAGTGAAGAGATGATTTTGATCTAACAAGTCCACATGAGGAACACTCCAAAATTATTCTTCACTCTAAATTTTACTGATTTTAAGGGCAAACTGAGTTCTGCCTCAAATCCTGTTACAAGAAGGCATCAAGATGCATGCGAAAGTGGAGAACTTGGTGTTTCCTCACCCATTCACTCTGATCAGGTTAAAACAACACCAGCTATGAACAAAAATAAAATGCTGCATGTGAGAAATGGCTTCCAATTTTAAGGGCCAAGGCTCAAGCTGAAAAGCTTCAATGATCTTAAGGGTCTGGACATTTTGTTTTCATTTTAAAAATAAAACATTTTGAGTGTCTTATATGTTCCAAGCCAAGAATGCAGTCACTCTTCAAAAACAAAACTTCTGGGCTTCCCTGGTGGTGCAGTGGTTGAGAGTCCGCTTGCCGATGCAGGGGACGTGGGTTCGTGCCCCGGTCCGGGAAGATCCCACGTGCCACGGAGCGGCTGGGCCCGTGAGCCATGGCCGCTGAGCCTGCGCGTCCGGAGCCTGTGCTCCACAACGGGAGAGGCCACAGCAGTGAGAGGCCCGTGTACCGCAAAAAAAAAAAAAAAAAAACCACAACTTCTAATAATACCGTTGAACAATAAATTGTGGGCTGATTTTCCTTTTAAAAGTAACATCTATTCTTCACTAATTGATTTAGCCATATTGAAAAGAGCCACAGGTTTTTAAAAAATTATTTGACCAGATTTTTCTTTTTCATTTCTGGAACATATTAATCTTACTTCAGTAAGCATCTCTGCTCCAGTGCAACACTTGTGAAGCCAAAACAAACCTCGAGCTTATCTGCACTGTAGTCAGAGTTAGTAGTTATCACCCATGTATCTCAAATTGGAAATTCATGATTCTCCTTATTAAAACGCTTACAGGAAATGTCTTGAGAACTAAGCAAAGATGGCCGTTTAGGGATAGTAGTAGAAACCCAATTGGTTACACCATCACTCATGGTAGAACTGGAAATAGTGGACATGATGTTTTCCTGTGCATTACATTTAGCAATTGCTACCCAGGAGGAAGCACTACCAGGACAGGCAAATGCATCCTGGGGATTAGTGATAGCCCAGGGGTTGCCAAGGGACTGAGTTGATGACAAAATTCCATTAATTCCAACTAGTCATTTTGCCCTAGGATGTGCTGTCCAGATAAGTAGCTCTGACTATTTGTAGCGCGTGCAAATAGCCTGAAATACACACACTGACTTACAAAATACATTCCCCTCCAGCCAAAATAGGATTTTTTTTTCTTCTGGTTCAGGTTTCATCCTAGTGGTTCAATACCTGTAAAACTGTAAAGGGAACTGTGATATGAGTTTAGAAGAATCCCTTCAGAGTTGAAACTGCCTTACCAGGATTTGAGAATCCAGCGGAAACATCTCGCTTTCAAATCCCAACATGTTCAGCACATTGGAACAAGAGCGCCAAAGATTTCACTTACCAATAACAACGTGTGATATTTTTTAACTCGTTTCTCAGGATTTGACAAGTATAAATGATGGTCGATCCTAGTTCATAACCACTAGGCATGAAGGTTTCATGTTCCTTTTTTTAAGCTTCTGTTTTCAAAACTATAAAATTACTCTGGTAAAACACAAATATGTATTTCTCCCAAAGTTATAGATGAGAATTCACGGTGCATTTACAGAGGATTAGAAAGCAAATGTCCCGCAGTCTGGTTAAGGACCATCTCCTCCCATCTCCCCGTGCCCTCACCCTGTCCTGTGACCCCACTGAACGTGAATTAACCACATCGAGAGAGGTACTCTGTTTACTTGTTCATCTCTCCCACCTACAAAGACTGTGAGCTCCTGAGCTCAGCCGCTGTCTCTTGTTTGTTTGTATACCATCTAGTGCCCAGCCCATGGCCTGGCAAGTAACAGGTGCTTAATTAAAGCACTGAACCACGAGGCTAATATAGTCAACCATATTCTAACAGAGAAGCTAAATGGTGACTTGAGGCATAATTTTGGTCCAAAATGCAGTACTCGCAGCATTTATACTTTAGAAGAGGAAATGTACTTGAGCATTTCTCGCAGGCTACTTCCTTCCACCATCTGGTGTTACTTTTCTCCCTTCAACACCAAATAGTCTGCACTATTGATACTGTGTATAAAATAGATAACTCATGAGAACCTACTGTAGAGCACAGGGAACTCTACTCAATGCTCCGTGGTGACCCAAATGAGAAGGAAATCCAAAGAAGAGGGGAGATATGTATAGGTAGAGCTGATTCATTTTGCTGTACAGTAGAAACTAACACAATATTGTAAAGCAACTCTACTCCAATAAAATTTTTTTTTTAAAAATCCACCAGTCTGTTAGGAAATATAAAGGGGGGCAAATGGCATTGTAGCCCCCTTCATTTGGCCCCTGCCATGACTTTCTTGTGATTCGTGGGGGATACATACTTTGGTGAACGAGAAACATCTGAAACCCCAACTCTCCAACCTGTAAATATGAGGGACTTTCTGCAAATCAAGATCAAATCCACCTACACTGATGAGATGCTATTTAACACAACTCTTGGAAAAGGGAAAGAAAATGGTAGAAAAGCCTCAGAAAAGGTAATGAAAAGCTCTAGAGGAGCTGAGATTTCAAGAACTTGAGATTAATTAGGATAGTGTTTTAGAAAAGAGAAGGTGGGAAAATCTAGATCCGGACAAGTGATGAGCAGACATTTTTGCCTGATGGACAATTAAGGAAGGTTAACGATGCTGAAATCTGTGCTTTTGTTTTGAGTTAAAACATATTTAGAATAGCCTGGAGGTGGAAGGTACATGTTTCTAAAGATTGTGTCCTGACATCACAGAAGAATGCCAATGAGAACCTTGCCCTAATGTCATAGGACCTGGATGCTAGAATGCCAGCACCCAAGCCAGGGCCTACGTCAGGGCAGAGGCTGGCTGCTTTGTGCACGTCCCAGTAGAGACAGAAAACTGGATTCAAATCCTTATTACGTCTACAACATCTGTCAAACTCCCTTGGGTAAAATACTATTTCTGAACGTCCATCTTGCAATCCTGTTTTGAGGGGTGATAAAATCCATCTGGTTTCCCCATCTTGATCCCCACAAATCAGCCTCTTTTCTCTATTTAAGCACATTAATGTTACACTGTTGGTGGTCCAGAGCCCAGCTCCTAAGGCAGCGTCGCTGTCTTTGTGGGGAAGCTGTAAGGTGGATGCTAGCTAGCACGGTCTGCTAAATTCCATCCTCCAAACAGACCAGAGGGTGGAAAGGCCAGGCAGGTATATTTAGAGAGCAGACTGGCTTCCAGCGCACGTTTGTGGCCAGCGAGGCGAAGGCTCTTGGGGGGATCTTCCAAGCTAGTCCTAAGGATTCTAGACTCGCAATCATATTCCCTTGACACCCAGTTTTTGTCACGTGACCATGAGACCCTAATGAATTTAAACAGTAAGGAGCCAGCGCTAACATTTAATCTACTGCCCTGTGAGACAAGCCAGTATACCCTCCAGTTACGGGTGCTCTCCATTAGCGGGACTCTAAATTCAGCGTGATGGTAAAGGACTATCAAGCCCCAGGGCAGGCCTACCAAGGGGAAAGTAAAGGCCAAGGGGATATTTTCTATGTCCCCCAAATCCTCCTGTGCTGGAATCTGACTCACAAACTCGGATTGAGTGTCCACTATCCAGTTTACATGTTCACGCACCTGGGAAGGATCCAAGAAGTGGAGTGAACAGGGGGTGGAATGACTCCGAGGCAGGAGGAGAGCGAGATCTGTTGACCCCAGGTCAGCTCCCTGGGTAGAAACAGCACTCACATTCCTCTCCCCAATGGCACAGCCATGGGAGCTAGTTCCTTCCCCAGGTCAGCCTCGATTTCCCTTGACAAAGTCATAACTGTCATTCTGAAGGCATGTACAATTTTTTAAAGTTGGAGGACAACTGAGCTCTCTCATTGTCAATTGAATTCCACCTGTCTTAGCAGTGATTTGGAAACTTAAGTAAGTGAGTAGGATGGCACTCAGAAACACACACACACACACACACACACACACACACACACACACACACACACACAAGCACTTTCAATTTCAATGCTATGAGTTCAACATCATTGAAAAAAGGGGGGGGATATGAGGTTTCCAGGCCTCTTCTGGCTAGGATCCTATAGGTAAATGAAAAGCCAAGTGATTCTTCTCCATAATCATAGTTTTTTAAAAAAAAAAAGACCTTGACTAAACTTTACCTTTGATCATTGGTAAACAAGCTAGCTCATGAGGCTGGCCCAATATAATGAGTTTTAACTCATAGACTGTCAAGTTCAGGTGCACAGTGTGACTTTGGTATAATTTTTCACCTCTTCAACTGTTTTTCAATTTTTTTGGGGGGGGGGCTGCGTTGGGTCTTCATTGCTGCACGCGGGCTTTCTCTAGTTGCGGCGAGCGGGGGCTGCTCTTCGTTGCAGTGTGCGGGCTTCTCACTGCGGTGGCTTCTCTTTTTGCCGAGCTCGGGCTCGAGGCGCGTGGGCCTCAGTAGTTGCAGCACGCAGGCTTGGTAGTTGTGGCTCGCGGGCTCTAGAGCACAGGCTCAGTAGTTGTGGCGCACGGGCTTAGTTGCTCCGCGGCACGTGGGATCCTCCCGGACCAGGGAATGGAACTCGTGTCCCCTGTATTGGCAGGCGGGTTCCCAACCACTGCGCCACCGGGGAAGTCCCTCAGCTGTTTTTAATGTCTGTTCCCCCGATCTGTGTGCCACACAGCCTTGCTATAGCAAAAGTTTTGATGCTACTATTTTTATATAGCCAATTTAAAGCGACTGCTAGGCTATTTAATGCAGTCTAAAAATGAACTTCTAACCTTTAAGGTTTTTTTTAAACTATGTCCTTTGAATACCTGACTTCTGTACCCAAACCGTATCCCATTTCTCCATCTCATCTTGGACCACAAAGCTTCAGGAGGTAAGAGATGGGGCACATTTCTTAGGAAAAAAAAAAAAAAAGGCTTGTAAAAGCTGAATATTTACTTTACGTCACACAATAGGAAACATGGTCAAAACATTTCCAGTGTGAAAATGGCTCTGTGGGCCCAGAAACTCAATTTTACAGTATTCACAAGGAAAAGAAGGATTCAAAGACTGAACCATCATAAACATACTTGTCAAACTGCTGCATTAACCAGAAAGCCGGTCAACTAATTCACGGTGGGCGATAGAGCTGAGAAGTGGGCTGGGATTCTCATGAGGTCCGGTTAGTGAATTCTTTCCCCATTATAATAGTTGCAAGGGAGGTCAGATTATAGCCAGAAAGTTACTCCAGGAGTTGGAAATCAGGGTGTAAAGAGTTGGACGGATGTATTAGTTTTCCAACTCTGCCGTAACAAAATGCCACAGACTACTTGGCTTGAATAACAGGAATTTATCTTCTCACAGTTCTGGAGGCTAGAAGTCCAAGATCACAGTGTCAGCAGAGTTGGTTTCTTCTGAGGCCTTTCTCCTTAGCTTGTGGGTGGCCGTATTCCCCCTGTGTCCTCACATAGTTTTCCCTCTCTATGTCTGTGTCCAAATCTCCTCTTCTTATAAGGACACAAGTTAGACTGGAATAGGGTCTACCCATACAACTTCATTGTACCTTAATTACCTCTTTAAAGACCTCATCTCCAATTACAGTTCCATTCTGAGGTCCTGGGAGTTATGGCTTCACCATATGAATTTTGGAGGGACACAATTCAACCCCTACCAATGCATGACTTCAAGGCTAGTTCACCAACATTTTCATAGATTGGTACACCCATCCTCATTGCAAGGTGAGCCCACCATGCAGATGTGCAGTGGTGGGGTCTCTTCAGGGTACCCTGCCTGACAGCACTGGAAACACCAGTTCTTGGCCCATGGGATCCCCGTTCGAGTTCAGTGATGACAGTCCCACCAGTGTTGCAATTTTCCTTCAGCGTATCTTTCAAGCGATTAGATCTAACCTTCCTGGGTTGCATTTTTATTTCAATCTTGCCTCTCTCGACTGGCAGCTTCCTTGGATTTGGGCTGTTCCCTAACTCCTGAGTCACACATTTCTTATGTATGACTTATTCTTTTCCACAAATGGCCAAACCCATTCACCTAGTGGGTTTCATTAGTTTAACTCACGGAAAGCAACCATATCTCAAAATTCTTCATTATACATTTCGGTTGCCACTAAGCCATTGATTAAAGAATTAGAATATAGTCATAAAGCGTTCTTGTAAAGATGTTGTTGATTTATCACTACAAGCTTCCCACTTTGTTTTAAACACATTAGTGACATCACACACACACACTTAATTTGAATAACTTGAGTGCAGTTAAAAACAGAAGAAACAATACATAGATCAGAAATGGGCACAGCTATAAATGGAACTAAAACTGCAGACTGGTTCTGGGTCAAAGTGCCCACTGGCTTGAGAAACGGATATGCCATAAACCCAGCTTCACCATGAGGGTCCAGCCAATAGTGTAAGAGCTGCTTCTGGACAGGGAATCTCAGGAGACCAGATGGACGCAACTTTAGGGCCACCAGACAAGGAAGAAAAAACAGAGGAAAAACTTTGAAAGTAACCTATTTTGACACAACTGCAAACCATCATTTCAAACCACATGAGAAAAATTAAACACTAAGAAAGATAGCCAACAAACCAGCTTCCACCCAACTAGAGAGATGGTATAGTGCAGACCTGTCATTCTCAAGTTTGATACACATCACAATCACCAGAACATAGTGTTTAAAATATAGATCACAGATCCCCAAAGGTGCCAGGACAGGCACAGAGGTGCCAGATACGATGCAGGTCAATGAAAATCTCTTAGCATAGGTACGTCTCAAATATTGCATGGGACACACTCATACTAAAAATAGTTATTCATTGTTTATCTAAAATTCAGATTTAACTGGTAATCTGAAAAATGACCAGCCAGAAGAAAACTGGGTTTTGCTTTTTGGCTTTTACTAAGTCTGGCAAATAACCCTGCTCCCAACAAAATGGAATACTTAATAGACCAATCTGAAATGACTTTAACATAAGTATGTTTTAGGACCTCAAAGAGATAAAGGAAGAAATAACACTCATTTAATCAAACCATAAAAGTATGAAAAAAAAAACTGAGATTAGCCAATTGCCCCCTGGAAATAATAATATATGTTGACATGGAAATTAACTTTTACAAAGTTAACAAACTGGATAAACCTATGACAGGGCAAAGTTAAAGGAAGAAAGGATGTGATATGAAGTAATTTGCCTAGAACGCTGTACAGAGAGATATGAAGCTAAAAAGCATGCATGAGAGTTTAAGAGACATACAGGAGGCTGCAGAAGCTTCCTCGTGCTAACAGGAACTCTGTTCGGAAGACTGGATGGGAGGGCAGAGGGGTGAATGAAACGGGTAATGGCTCAGAGCTGTCCACAACAGAGTGCGTACAGAAGGCCTCAGAGGGTGAGTAAAACAAAAGCCACAAGGAGAATCCATATAGTAAAATGCAGAATACCAAGAATAAAGGTAAAAACTTTCAAAGCCACAGGAGAGAAAAAAGTCACAGAGTGACACAAAGGGACCATTAATGATGGTAGACGTTTCATTGGGGCCAGATGTGCTGGAAGGTCAGGGTGAGATGTTTAAACAGGATCGTTTACCACCCACAAACCACTCTGAAAGATCTGCAGAGGCACTGGAATCACCTGAGACTTGGATGTAGCATAATCACAGAAGCCATATCCCATCACCTTGGTCACAGAAGCAAGTTACAGGTCACCCCATACACGCACACTCAAAAGAAGAGGTTATTCAAGGCCATGAGTCATTGGGAATCCTCTTAGAATTCGGTCTATGACACTGACCTTCAAATTATCTATCCAATTGCCTCCCAAATATCTTTATCTTAGACAACACAGGTACTGACAAAATATGTCCAAAAGTAAATAATCTTTTTCCTCAACGCTTGCCCTTCCTCCTCTCTTGCAAAGCTCAGTTAACATTAACCCAGTCACTCAGGTCCAAAAACATGGCAGTCACCGTTCACTCCTCATTCCTTCTCACCACTCCCACTCAGACAGCCGGAAATGGGACTAATCTCCCTCTTCCATCTGCACTGCCTCTGCCTTAGTGAGGCAGTGGTCTTCTTGTCCCTAGATGACTGCACTTGAAGCCAGTCTTGAAGCCGTTAAGCAGGTCCTCACGCTTATGGCTTGCCCACCCGAAGCCACACGACAGCCAATGTTCTATCATAGTTGAGTCTATCTTCTTCTGCAGCTTTTTTGAAGGGCTATAGAAATGTGACAATAAGTATTTTCTATGAGGATGGGATAAAACTTTCTAAGCTTGAGGCAGTTAGGCTGGGCAGTCAAGACAGCAACCTCCACACCCAGAGAACAAGCTTAGCCTCACAGCTGGCTGCTGGGCTCCGAGGCCAGCCCTGGATACTGAGGGGCCCCTCGAGCCTGGTCCACACAACTGTCATTCATTCTATTCATTGTGTGTCTCCCTTAGAGTTACCAGGTTGAAATTATGGTCAGTGCCTGGAGAAATGGATGCTGTTACCTTAGTGACAGAGAAGTTTATTAAGATAGCCCCACATTTAGTAGAATTGACATAGGGTCTTTTTTTAAAAACATCTTTATTGGAGTATAACTGCTTTGCTATGGTGTGTTAGATTCTGCTTTATAACAAAGTGAATCAGCTATATATATACATACATCCCCATATCTCCTCCCTCTTGCGTCGCCCTGCCACCTCCCTAGCCCACCCCTCTAGGTGGTCACAAAGCACCGAGCTGATCTCCCTGTGCTATGCAGCTGCTTCCCACTAGCTATCTATTTTACATTTGGTAGTGTATATATGTCCATGCCACTCTCTCACTTCGTCCCAGCTTACCCTTCCCCCTCCCCGTGTCCTCAAGTCCATTCTCTACGTCTGCGTCTTTATTCCTGTCCTGCCCCTAGGTTCATCAGTACCATTTATTTTTTTTTAGATTCCATATATATGTGTTAGCATACGGTATTTGTTTTCCTCTTTCTGACTGACTTCACTGTGTATGACAGACTCTAGGTCCATCCACCTCCTACAAACAATTCAATTGCATCTTTTTATGGCTGATTGATATAGGGTCTTGCACCACCCTACCAGCTGGATAATCTTACAAGAATCACTCAGCCTCGTCCACCCTATTTTTAATGGGACCATACACCTGCCCACAGCTGTCTCTTAGAAATCAAAGAGGATTTGTGAGAAAATTTCTCCAATCCCTTTAGAAAAGGGTGAGCAGTCAATTTGCTAAATTATTTTTCATATCTGGTAGATATGTTCCGATAACTTTTATATTTTGTTGATTTTCCTGTTCAAACACTACAAAAATACCCTTAGTCATTGATGTGAAAAATGTGGGCTGATTTCTGAAACGATTGCAGCTCTTGCCAGGAAAGAGTAAGATGTAATACTGTTCTGATGTATCTCATATTTTGTCAGAACCCTTTCTTCAGAATTAATGACCTGGATGCCTTGCTCCAAAGTATATAAAAGATAGGCTCTTTACAGAATTCTGCCGCACAGTTGAAACTAAATCAGCCTGTGTGTCTGGAAAAAATCCATCATTTTGTGAAGCCAATAAATATCCCTCCTTAGCAAATGTACTGGTAATGGATCACAAAGTCACTTGATCTATCTGTATGCAATAAACTATCTGAAAGCATTGCTAATTTCTGAGCTCTCATTTATAGTTTTGTTGAAGGACCGAGAACCCAGATGAAAGGTTACAGGGACGAATCTGAGTTTCCTGTAGACCTGAGCCCACCGCTCTCCCCCGGCTTCCATCCACCTGCGATAACCAGGGTGTGTCCCCTCCCACCGCCAGCGTGTGCTCGCCTAACTCCCTGAGCAATGTCACCATCTTTCCAAGGCCCTCCAGTGGCAGAAAGCTGGAACTGCAAGACCAGGTAGACAGGCTGCCTGGAAAGCCAAGGGGCTGAGTGATTTGTCTCCACCCGCCCTCCCTGTGAACAGTTAGAGCTGAGAATCATGATTGATAAACATAACTAACCTTTTCCCTCACACATTCTATGTGGATAAAAATGGGGTCGAATTATGAGCCAAGTACTTCACAATCACTGCCTCCTCACCAAAACCCAATATACAGTAGAGAAACTGAGGCTGAGTCGGCAGGTCAATCACTGGAGGTCGTACAACTGGCCAGTGACAGAGCCAGACTGTGAGCTCAGGTCTCTCTGTCTTTTTCAGTAGCTTGCAGACCTGAGTGTATATCAGAATCCCTGAGAGTCTTTTAGAGCCTGGTACCAGAGCCCTGGGAGCCCCGTGATCTGTATTTTAATGCTATCTCCTGGCAAGTGATGTGCGTGCAACTTAAGGAGGCCAGCTCTGAATCACACCACCTCCCGACAGTTTATCAGGAGAGCAAAGCAGGACTCTTCCACCTGAGATGTCAGCTGCTTTGGGGATGGAGCATGAGACAGCATGGGTCTCACAGCTCCCAGAAGTTGCTCAACAAATAATATATGAGGGATATATATAACCCAATCAGTCTTCTGTACACCTGAAACAGACACACACTGTAAATCAACTATACCTCAATTTTAAAACTATGAGGTAGTTAGAGTAATCGAATTCATAGAGACAGAGGCAGAACATACACAGAATATATACAGAAGGTATACAGAATGTATACAGAATATATAAAGTATACAGAAGGTACACAGAATATATACAGTAGGTATACAGAATATATACAGAATGTATACGGACTATATAGAGAAGGTATACAGAATATATACAGACTATATAGAGAAGGTATACAGAATGTATACAGAAGGTATACAGAATATATACAGAAAGTATACAGAATGTATACAGAAGGTATATGGAATGTATATTGAATATATACAGAAGGTATACAGAATGTATACAGAAGGTATACAGAATATATACAGAAGGTATACAGAATATATACAGAAGATATACAGAAGGTATACAGAATATATACAGAAGGTATACAGAAGGTATACAGAATATATACAGAAGATATACAGAATATATACAGAATATATACAGAATGTATACAGAAAGTATACAGATATACAGAATATATACAGAATGTATACAGAATATATACAGAATGTATACAGAATATATACAGAAGGTATACAGAATATATACTAAATGTATACAGAAGGTATACAGAATGTATACAGAAGGTGTACAGAATATATACAGACGGTATACAGAATGTATACAGAAAGTATACAAAATGTATAGAGAAGGTATACAGAATATATACAGAAGGTATATACAAGGGAATACTACTCAACCATAAAAAAGAATGAATTAACGCCATGTGCAGCAACATGGATAGACCTGGAGATTGTCATACTGGGTGAAGTAAGTCAGACAGAGAAAGACAAATATCATATGATATCACTTATACGTGGAACCTTAAAACATGGTACTAATGAACCATTTACAAAACAGAAATAGAGTCAGAGATGTAGGAAACAAACTTACATTTACCAAGGAGGAAAGGGGGCAAGGATAAATTGGGAGATTGGGATTAACATATACGCACTACTATATATAAAATAGGTAACTAATAAGAACCTGCTGTATAGCACAGGGAACTCCACTCAGTACTCTGCAATGACCTACATGGGAACAGAATCTTAAAAAGAGTGGATATATGTATATGTATGGCTGATTCACTTTGCTGTACAGCAGAAACTAGCACAGCATTGTAAATCAACTATACTCCAATAATTTTTTTTTTAAATAAAGATTATGGTAACCAGGGACTGGGGGAGAGGAGAATGCAAAATTATGGCTTAATGAGTACAGAGTTTCAGTTGGGGATGATGAAAAAGTTCTGAATTTGGATGGTGGTGATGGTTGCACAAAAATGTGAATGTACTTAATGCCACAGAACCGAATGCTTAAAAATAGTTAAAATAACAAGTTTTATGTTATGTATATCTAACTACAATTTTTTTAATGTTTTAATTTTTTAAAAAAGCATTATCCTCATTAAGCTTAAGTAATTTCCTCGTGATGTATGAATTCATGAAACTTGGCAGATTTTCTAGTTCTTTCAACCAAATGAACAATTCTATCTACCTCCAAAATTTCTTTCCTAAGCAGTTATTCTTTATGGAAAGTTCAACCATTTCCTCTGGCTTAGCAGTTACTGACTGAAACAGATACATCCTTAAATTGCAGTTTACAAAGTTGACATCCATAAGCTACTCCCATTTCGCTTTTGTTTGGTTTGGTTTTGGATTTTTTAGTGGCGAAGAACTCTTGAAGAAAACAAATAAAATACACTAAGTCCATCAGGTCATCTATTCGTGGGATAACTTGGCCTCATGGAAGCTTAATGAAGCTGGATTCCCACATACAGTAGAAACTGCTTTAATAGACTAAAGTAGCTAAACAAAGTGACATGTGGCACTTCACATTTGTCTTGTTATATAAAACTGATTCTTTTCTTTTTTTTTTTTTTTGCGGTACGCGTGCCTCTCACTGTTGTGGCCTCTCCTGCTGCGGAGCACAGGCTCCAGACGCGCAGGCTCAGCGGCCATGGCTCACGGGCCCAGCCGCTCCGCGGCATGTGGGATCCTCCCGGACCTGGGCACGAACCCGCGTCCCCTACATCGGCAGGCAGACTCCCAACCACTGCGCCACCAGGGAAGCCCTGATTTTAGATATTTTTAATGGCTTCTTGACATACTATTGATACTGATTTTAGAGACACTGCAATTAATTCTTGTCATCAATATGCGTTTCTTAAAATTTAAGGTTAAAATCCACTGCAATTAATTCTTGTCATCAATATGCATTTCTTAAAATTCAAGGTTGAACGACTCTGAATCCAAGAATCGTTCGAGTAGGGCCTTCCCAGCCTCCTCTGAAGCCCAATCTGTGCTCTGCTTCTGCAGGAGACTTTCAGTTCCTTCCAGAACCAGTCAGGCCAGAGAAGAAATGGAAACACACCAGCCTCAGCTCCACGGACAGTGAACAGTGAGATAAAAAGTCCAGCCTGGGGAAGTGTCAGTCACTTACGGTGTCAGCAAGAAACCTAAGTCTAGGCGGAAAGGAGCTATAAATAATTCTGAGGGCCTCCCAAGAATTCTTGGAGAATGTTCAGGAAAATCAAGCTGCTCCCAATTGCTCTGAATTCCTTTTCCGAGTGTAGACAATGGTTCAATGTCGGCTTACTCCTCCCCTCTGGGCTCTGTTCAGGACACAGCCCACTTTTCTTTCTGTTGCTCACGTGACAAAGCCCCAGAGGACTGTCACACCAGCCATTCTTTCTCCTCCTGGCAATCAGTTAAATGCACGAAGCCTTGACTTCCTCTTATGGACTCAGATCCATGCCTTGTCTTACAGCGTTTTGCATTCTCAGCAAGCTTTTTCATTTCTGATAAATGATTGGGTGCCTGGAGAGGAGCTGTCCCGGTGGAAAGACTAGATAGCTCAGGAGGCTGAGGAAATAAAAGTGCTTTTCTCTGATTCAAATCCCATTTGGTTAATGGAGACAAGAGGCTATTGTCTAAAAGCCATTCACCAGCAGAGAAGGAGCAAATCTCCCCCATACCCGGGAGTCTTTGCAAAGGTCACTCCTCTGGACTTGCTGTGAACTGAATATTGTGTCCCTCCAAAATTCATACTTTGAAGCCTCATCCCCTTAATGTGACTGTAATTTGAAGATAGAGCCTTTGGAAGTAATGAAGGTTAAGTGAGGGCATAAGAGTACAGCTCTGATCTAGTGAGATTAGTGTTCTCATAAGAAAAGGAAGAGACACCAGAACTCGCTTGCTTGAGCGCGCGCTCTCTCTCTCTCTCTCTCTCTGTCTACAAGCCAGAAACAAGAGACCTCACCAGAAACCAATTCAGCCTGTATCTTGATCTTGGACTTCTGCCTCCAGAGCTGTGAGACAGGAATGTCTGCTGTTTGAGTGCTGTGTCCATGGCGTGTTGTCATGGCAGCCCGAGCAGACTCAGACAGGCATGAGCCATTTCCGCAAGCTCGCCCAGCCTTGTCTCCTTGGGCCTGCATTTGCACCCCAGCCTTTCTCCTGACTGCCCCGGGACCAGCGGGTGAGCCAGGAAGAAGCGTTTAACGTACTAAGGTATGTAAGGCAGGTTCAGGTGGGGAAGAAGGCCCCTCCAGAAGAACACACATGCGAGAAGTATTTACTGAGCATCTCCTAGGCCCAGGACTCGGCCCAGTGAAGTCCTTTGTAAGCACAGGCTAATAGCACAAAGGAAGCAATTTTACTAGTAGCCAATCGGGTCCAGATGCTACTGCAGCATATTTCTTTATGATTCCTACCCTCATCTTCCAGCCTTTCAGAAGCCATGGCAGATAGGCCAATGAGGTCTTTCTCTTGACCCCTTTCTTTCCTACCCTCGCCCACCCTCTGACCTAGACTCATTTTGCTGCCGCCCCTTTAGGTTAGACCTGTGAGGGGAGCTCTGTGCTCAGAGCCCAGGCCATCCAGCCCCTCATTATGCACTGCTCTGTCTTCTGCAGAAGCACTTGCCAGACGAACAAAGCTCTTTTGCAACCCATGACCAATTGGCTGTGGCTTTAACTTTTTTTCCAGTTTTGTCGAGCTATAGTTGACATACACCATTGGATAGGTTTAAGGCATTCAGCCTAACGGTTTGATTTACATATATTGTGAAATGTTTATCACAATAAATTTAGTTTGCCTCCATCATCTCATATAGATACAATGAAAAGAAAAACCAAAATAAGAAAAAATATATTTTTTTCTTTGTAATGAGAACTCTTAGGGTCTAGTCTTCTAATAACCTTCCTCTATATCACCCTGCAGAGTTAACTACAGTCCTCATGTGGTACTTTATACCCTTGGTACTTATTTATCTTCTAACTGAACGTCTGTACCTTTGGACCACCTTCCCCTGATAACTTCCGTTTTTAAATTGCGGTTTAATGCACAGTGAAATGCCCAGATCTTAAGTGTACTGTCCACTCAGTCTTAACGAATCTGCATCAAAGCACAGAACATTGATGTTGCCCCCAAAAGTCTGTCTGCCCTTCCCCACTCAATTCTCGCTCCCTGGAAGTAGTCACTGATCAGATTGCCATCACCATAACACAGTTTGCTTTACTTAGAATTTTATATAAGTAGAATCATACGTTTAGGTTTTGGCTGGTGAGGAGGTCTGGCTTCTTTCACTAGGAAAATGTTTTTGAGGTGCATCTATCTTGCTGCGTATACCATTAGTTTGTTCCTTTTGCTTTGATGTACTTTTTGCTTAGATGTACCACAGTGTGCTTATCCACTCTATTGACGGGCATGCAGGATACTTCTAGTTTGGGGCTCTTATACAGAAAGCTGCTATAAACATGCTTGCACATGTTGTTTTCATCTCTCTTGGATAAATACTTAGGTCATAGGGTAGTTGTAAGTTTAACTTTTAAAACACTGTCAAACAGGAGGTTCCACTTTAGGCTCCTGCTAGCAATATATGAAAGCTCTGATTGCGGCATGTTATCTCTCATTTTATCCATTCTAGGTGTGCAGCAGTATCTCGTGATTTTCATTTGCATTCCTGAAGGATCATGTGTGCTTTTTCATGTGCTTACTGCCATTTCATTATCATCTTTTGTGAAATACTTAAGTCTTTTGTCCAGTTTTTATTTGGTTGTCTCTTTTATTAATGAGTTGCAGGAGTTCTTGATATACTGGATACAAGTCATCTGTTATATGTATGTGTTGTGAATTATTTTTCCCAGTCTGTGAATTGCCTATCAATTTTCTTGATGGTGTTTTTTAATCCACAGGAATTTTTAACTTTGATAGTCTAATTTATTAATGTTGATTCTTTTATGGTCTGTGTTTTTTATGTCCTCTCTAGAAAATATATACCCACCTCAAGGTTGTAAAGATATGTCTGTGTCTTATTCTAGTAGGTTTACCATTTTTGCTTTCTCACGTAGACCTGTGATCCAGCTTCAGTTGATTTTTGTGTGCGGTGTGAGATGGAACAAGGTTCTTTATTTTTCCAAACAGATGCACAGCTATCCCAGCACTGCCAGTTGAATAGATTTTCTTTTCTCCATTAAATGGCTTTGGTGCCCAGGTTAAAAATCATTTGAATGCTTATATGTGGACTTACCATTACTTTAATATGTTTAAGTGAAAAAGAGCCCCTTCCTACCAGGAGGAAGGGAAGGGCACAGAGAAATTGATTCTCATCTGTACAAGGACTATACCAGGTCTGCTGTGAACCCTCCGGAGCAGGAGCTGCCCTGTCCTCGAAGAGAAGAAACCAACAGTGAACGAAGCCCAGGAGCCTTCAAGCTGGGGAGGCGATTGGCACAAACCAGGGGGCATTTCTACCTGAGGCCTGATTCTCACGTTAGCTTCTCAAGCTCTCTGATGATGAGAGAGAGAGGGAAAATCAATCAAAAGAGCTGTTGGCATTTGCAAAGGACAGACTGTCAGTTTGTTTTCCATCCCCACTGAAAGAGGAATGGTCCCAGGTTCTTCATGAAGCTCTGCTGTGTGGGGTTTCTTGATCCAAAACACAGTCATTTACTCTCATTTCTAGAAAACTGCATGGAAACCTCCTCAGTGCTAGGGCACTGAGCAGATATATTTAGAGTTTTACGGCTGCTCTAAATCAGAATTAAGGAGTAAGTAGCTTGACCAATTTTCACTTTCCTATTTCCTCCTCATAAATTCTAAAGTGATTCTTATCATAGGGAAGCTGACATTTTAAGAACAGTAATTTTTTTACATCCATGACAGATAGGTCTCTTTGAAGTTTTGGTGGAAAGCCTTCCTTCCAGCTATGGTTGTCAAAGTCATAGTGTAGGGGCCTTGTAGGTATATTGAGTGCTTGGAGACGGGCAGGAAAGGAATTTGCTGGGCCCTGACTGTGCCATGAACTGTGCTAAGCTCTTCAGAGGCAGCATCTCCTTTAATGATCACAACCACGGTACAAGGGAGGTTTCATCATTATTATCTTCTAGATAACGAAGCAGAGACGCAGCGAGATCCAACCACTTGCTTGTGGACACAGAGCTAATTGATCCTGAGTTTGAACAGAGGGCTGTCAAGCTTCAATGCCTGTTCTAACCACGATGTAGGCTACATTCCTCTGTGTTGCTCTGGGTTCATTTGTTTTATTTTTTGCCAGATCAAGCTGTGTTAAAACTACCCGCCCCGCCCCCTAAAGTGATACAGTGCCCTCATACGCTTTGGCAGCTACAATTTTTCAGGCCAGAATGATGACATGGTTGTTTCTGATTTTTCAGTTGGAATGTTTGGCAAATAAACGCTATTTCCTCTGTTGAATCTGATGGTGTTGTTGAATACAGCCTCTTTCATTTCAGCTTCATTCAGAACAGACAAAAATCAATTCCTGCTTACCTAAAAAATAAAGTAACGTGCTCCACCGGGGGGGGGGGGGGGGGGGGGGGGGGGGGGGAAGATCTCAGGTTCCACGTTATTATTCTGAATAATGACAAAAGCAGGGATGGTGCTGAGCCTCTTGTAAGTGCTGTTTGGGGTTTCCTTTTTTGCTTTCTTTGTGGAGAAGAAAATAATTCTGATTTGTAGACTTTTTTTTCCAGCTGCGCAGATAGTCACTCTTAAAAGCCTAGGGATCTAGCTTAAAATGGCTTGTAAAGCATCTTGAAAGGACTAGGTTTTTGTTTTTGTTTTTTGCACATCTGAACTCCATCTAACCGTATTGATGCAACTTTACCTGGAAATGCCCCCAGGACACCGGGTTCAGGAGCCCGCCAGGTGGCCGACATTCATCCTTTCCCTCAGTATCCTGGAGGCACCCGGAAACCCAGGACAAGCCCGGACCCACGATGTTGCAGGGACAGCTGCATG
The DNA here is from genome assembly GCF_008692025.1 of Phocoena sinus. NCBI lineage: Eukaryota > Metazoa > Chordata > Mammalia > Artiodactyla > Phocoenidae > Phocoena > Phocoena sinus. The sequence goes on along the minus strand of NC_045779.1, from coordinate 8,157,381 downwards.
CAGACGCGAGGCAGGGGTCCCGTGGGCAGCACCCTCCTCCTCCCTGAACCCCGAGGCCGCCACCCTCCTCCAGGAGCGACCGTCCCCCTCAAGGCTCCCCCCCCCCCCCCGCCCCGGAGGCACAAACCTCCTCTCCCGTTTACTTTATCCTCGTTATTGGAGGACTTTATTTTTATGTCTACCTTGCCAGCCACAGAAAACAAACCACAACAGCGCTTCCGATTGTCTCCACACCCGCTCCCCCTGGAGCAAATCCCACCTGCAGCCACCGTCTGCGAGACTGCTCTGCGTGCATACGTTTCCAACAGACCTCGGAAAGGCAGCCACTTGCCCAGCCACGCGACTGCTTTCCCGCAAACACTGCGATTTCAGATTTTAACTGCAGCCCCTTGATTCGACATCAAAAGTCCATAAGTGGGCTCCCCTGGTGGCGCAGTGGTTGAGAGTCCGCCTGCCGATGCAGGGGACGCAGGTTCGTGCCCCGGTCCGGGAGGATCCCACATGCCGTGGAGCGGCTAGGCCCGTGAGCCATGGCCGCTGAGCCTGCGCGTCCGGAGCCTGTGCTCCGCGGCGGGAGGGGCCACAACAGTGAGAGGCCCGCGTACCAAAAAAAAAAAAAAGTCCGTAAGTGAGTGTTTGAAATGGCATTTCTAAAAGGCAAATCTACCCATTTCAGCGCTTCCGCAGGGTTGTCCGAGAACCGCGCTGGTTTTGTTAGGCAGCAAGTTAGCCATGAGCAACGAGAGGTGGTCCCCTCGGAGGAATGTCCAACAGCCACCTAATCTGCCAAGCTATTTTGCCAACCCCGCCCCAAACACGACCCCATCAGTCCTCCAAAATGGTCAGGGCACCGAAACCACCACCACCACCCCACCCCCGCCGGCTGACTGGAGGGACGGGCCTCACTCTGGCACATGCGCACATCTCAACCTATCACGTCCTTTGATAACCTCTGGGCTCATGAAATGTTCATAAATATTCTATGAATACATACATCTAATTATAACAGACTGCATTATGGGAAGAACATGCACAGTCGAGCCTCTTGTTATATAACCTGCAGCTGTCAATTAAGACTATCAATCAACGACCTCCTGGATTACGCAAAAACCTTGCCTAAAAAGCTCTACACCCCAGTCCTTGGGGGCCGTTGCCTTCCTTGGCCTGGCCCACCTCTCTTTTGAGGTGTTCTCTCTGTTCTCTCCTTATCTTCAGTAAACTCTCTTGCAACCGGTAAGACCTCAGATTCTTCTTTGCGTCCTTACCAAGAACCAAGGCCCATGAGAGAAGGGGTCTCCAGACTCTCTTCTGCTAACTGTTTACCAATTTTTGAAAATTCGCTTGCACCACCCCTAGGAAAACACTCTGGTGGGTAGCATTAGTTATTCTTCACTTTAATAGTCACCTTTTTCAGATACTTACAGAGAATCTGAGCCTCGCAGCAGCCAAGAAGAAGAAGAAATAGAAAAGGAAAGACAGTGGGGGAGACATTCAGTGAAATCTCGCCCCTACCCCACGCGGGTCCATGAGGCACAGGGAGGGGCAGCTGAACACTCCCCTCCCCTCCCCTCCCCCGGCCTCCTCTGCAAGCACCTGGTCTCATCCTTTCAACTTTAATAAACCAGGACCTCAAGGATTTCAGATCTGAAAATCTGCAAGGAAGGGGCTTGCACCCAAGTGGATCAGCCTTCCTGTGGGAGAAAAATGCAAGAACTGGAAGCTACTCCTTCCAGGAAATATTTGTGAACCACTTGATATGCACCTGGCCCTGTGAGAGGTCACGAGACAGGCCCCCCTCATGCCCTGCTCCCCACCATCCCCTCACACTTTCCCATCTTTCCACAGGAACCACAGCCCTCTTTAAGGCCAAAATCTCTCACTTTAAGAAGCGCTCGGGGGTTCTAGAAAGAGCAACAACTTCAAAATCAGACTGATCTTGACGTCAGTAAAAGCTCTGCCTCTTTGTAGCTGTGGGTGCTTGAAAGAGTAACTTAACTCCACTAAACTTCAGTTTTCTCATCAGTAAAATGGGGAGAATATCTACTTCATAGGATTATCATGAGAATTAACAAGATAACATAGCAAAGAACACAGCCCAGGGTCCAAAGCCAGTAAATGTTCAGTAAATATTAGTTTCCTCATTCTGGCCCCTTTCCATTTTCTGGTTTATTCCAAAATCCTCTGAACAGCACCGGACTTGAAAACCTACCTTCCTAATTCACCCAAGCTGCTGTACTAACACCGCAGAAGCCCAGCTCTTACTTCTCTTCACCTCGACATTGACTTCCTGTTACATGCACGTAGGTATAAGAGTTTGTGTTCCTCTAACCCTGGTAGCCAGTGTACTAGTCAGGATTTTTTTATTGCAAGAGACAGAAATCTAATTTTTCAAACATGGTCTGGAAGGGCATTGATTCCCACCACCGAGAACTTATGTCCTGGCTTATCCAGGGCCCTGTAACGTCACCCAGCTCTCTCTGGCTCCATTTCTCATTCTGCTTTCCTCTGTGGAGCGGCCTCCTCTCCCGCTGCAGATGGGCTGTCTGATGGGTGGGAAAGATGGCTTTCTGAGGCCCCGGAATCTCATCCTCCCAGCGTACCGACCTCCATAAAAAGAGGGTGCATCACCCACAGTGCCTACACACCAACTCCAGGGATTTGCCCCAACTGGCCCTGTGAGAGTCACATCTTTGTACAACTGAGGGGACAAGCAGGTCACAGTGGCTGGGGCTTCTGGTGGAACCTCAGGGCAAGAAAGGGTTGTCATGACATTCTGGAGGGCACATGCCTGCTGCAGCCAAGGATCCTGGGCCCAGCGACCCAGGGCCCTACCCCTGGAGCATTAGACAAAGCCCGGCCCGACTGGGGTCTGTAATGGGAGTCAGGGGCGGGCTCCCCACCTGACCCTCCCTTCGGGGCAGGGGTAGAATCCAAACCAGGCTTTCCACGTAACCCATAGAAACTTCGGGTCCCAGAATGGGACAAGGCAGGCTCCCCCAGCATCTGGCCTCAGGAGATCAAGCTTAGAAAAGTGTGGAAAGGAACAGCAGAGCTACCCAGGGCCACTCGCGCACCTGGTCGAATGCAGGAAGTACTAAGCGCCATGACCTTGACCCTCTGTGTGGCTCAGAGCTTTGTCTTGCTGGACCAGAAATGAAGAAGAGTGAAACTGGAACATGGCAGCTAAGTCAAGTCTTTCAAGGGTTCCCATCACACTGACAAAGCACTTTCAGCCTTACATTTGTCTGCTCCCAGGACACACACACACACACACACACACGCGTGCGCACACGCCAGGTGCTGTGGTGAGGACGGTTACAGGGAAGTGTCTGCAGAGAGAACAAGAGGGTTGTTTGGCCTTTACTAGATGCCTCTTGGCATCACAGGAGTACTTTGGAAATATTTAATTAGGTCACAACATGTCTGTAAGGAAGGTAGTATATTATTCACCTTCCCCAACTGAAAAAACTGAAACAGAAAGTTCACAGCGTTCCCAGGAAGTGGGATTTCCAGGAGCGTGACGGTCACAGATTCTGAACGCGGCCACCAACTCACCTCTTCTCCTCTCCTGCGGCCGTGAGTGCGCCTTAGCAGCCAGAGGTCTAAATCCACGTGGTTTAAGCTGGTAAGTCCACACAACGCTGGATTCCTAAAGAGGAGAAATTTTAAACATAAAAAATATTGTTAGCTTAATCTCACCCACTTGTAGAGGTCATTGAATCCATTTCTCACTCTAGTCCTGGCCTGCAATGTTTTCTTTGAATATATCAAGGCACAGGGAACCATCCCCAGAAAACACTGGTTCCAAGACCAGACACCAGCAATTGTTGGAACATCCCATGTCTTACTAAGTTCGAATTAGTCTCTTCCTAACTCTATGCACTACGTCTATTTTTGCCCATTGGAATCCATTCATGTTTTCTTCCTTCCTTTCTATCTTCCAGCTATTATTGATTAAGAATCTACTCTGTGCTGTTTAAATTGGCTTGAGCAGCAGGACACAGCATTGAAGAGGAGAGAAGGGCCCTTGCATCACGGGGATTATAGTTTGATGGATAAAGAGAAAAAAAGAAAAAAGAAAACAAATGAACAAAAATTTCAACTCGTGCTAAGCCTTATAGAGGAAATGAAACAGGATGATGAGATAGTGTGGGCCCGGGAGGAGGGGCTTTCTATGAGGGGTTATGAAGGGCTAAGGCGACATATGACCTGCAACGTGAATGTTCCTGGAATCACACAGCATATTTCCAGCCCTCTTGCCTCGGCCTCTGCTCATATTTGAAGACAGATACCGTGACACTCACGCACGCATGTGTAGGCACATGTAGGCATGCAGACACAGCTGTCTTCTTTCCCCTTGGTTAAACATCGATATTCCTCTATCATTTCAAACGTATAGAATCTGTCCATCAGTGTTGCTCTTAAACTAGAGTGTTCAAAACTGGAGCGTCCACTTTAAATTTGGTCTCACAGACAGGAGGGGTGGATCCATGCACTCACTCTCTTGTTCTGGACTCCATCCTACCATTAAGTAGACTTCTGTGCTTCCAGACATTGGGGTGCCAAAGTCGCAATCGGCTTTGACAACCTGTATTCATTAGTCCTCCCATTAAGCTCTCAGCCAGCTAAGTACAGGAAGTCTAGCACATGCGCTGTTGCCGAGTGTCATCACTAGTATCCTGTCACTTTGTCATTTTGGGTGGGGAGGGGTGGTCAAGAGGAGGACCTGGGTCTCACCCTTTTTCTGTTAAAGCCATTTTGCTACCTGATTAATATTTTCTTTTTTTTTTTTTTTTTTTTTTTCGGTACGCAGGCCTCTCACTGTTGTGGTCTCTCCCGTTGCGGAGCACAGGCTCCGGACGCGCAGGCTCAGCGGCCATGGCTCACGGGCCCAGCCGCTCCGCGGCATGTGGGATCTTCCCGGACCGGGGCATGAACCCGCGTCCCCTGCACCGGCAGGCGGACTCTCAACCACTGCACCACCAGGGAAGCCCGATATTTTCTTTTTTTTTAGTGCAGATATTGTCATTAGGATTTTAACTGAATCTACATTTCACTCTCAGATTTGATAAGCATGATACCAACATTCAGATCCAACTCATGATAAAAACATCTCCCAGGAGGGGACAGGGAAGGACTGTGGACAGTCAAGCAGCTATCAACCCAACTAACATATAATGAGCCAGTCCACAGAAAAGAGAAAGATGCAAGACACCTGCTGAAATCCAAATACACTTATACATTCATTCAAGCCCCAGCGAACAAAGAAAGAAGGTCATTGTGGCATTAAACCGGTGCTGAGTCCTGAATTTGAATTCTCAAAAACTCTCCTTTTGAAACTCTGTTCTAAATACGTGTTCTAGAATCTTGCCTATTCTATATATGGGCTCACCAGCTTATGGAACACATATTTTTATTTTCCCCTTGAAAATTCCAACTTTAATCCCTGGATCATGTTCCAGGATCCCCCAGAGGTTGCTGACAGCACTGCTGCAGTTGAAAATGAAGGTTTTTTCTCAGTGTCCTAAGACGCAATCCATTTGGGGCCAGAGACTTCGAAACTTAGAACCCATAACAGCCTCACTTTTACAATCATTGATCTAATGTTGGGTTCTTTTTATGGTCATCAGTTCCCCCATTTCCAGTAAGATTCTCATCCCTAAAAAAAATTGAGGTAGAAAATAGGAATTGAACACTTCTCCATTTATTGCTTTTCGTGTATCGTTTTTGTTGTTCATACCTTTTATCTGAGGATATAGAGAAGTTCCCCAAGAGTAAAGCGGAAAGTGATAGAAAGGAAATCTATATAAGAAATAAATGAAAGACAAATACTGCACAATGTCAGTCATATGCGGAATATTAAAAACAAAGTGAACAAACCAAACCAAACGAAAACAAACACATAGACACAGAGAACAGAGTAGTGGTTGCCAGAGGGGAAGGGGCAGGGGGGTGGGCGAAATGCGTAAAGGAGGTCAACTGTATGGTGATGGATGGAAACTAAATTTTTGGTGGGTATACAGAAATAGACATATAATGTTGTACACGTCAAACTTGCATCATGTTATAAGCCGATGTTACTGCAATTTTAAAAATCTTTAAAAAAGAAAAAAATGAGGTTTTACACCTATCTTTTTAGGATATTCTGAAAATTAAATTTCTAAATTCATATGTGCCTGGTCTAAGCACTATGGTAAGACATTTCTTTAAGCTTCAGATGACGTCGTTCTCTCTCACACCCAAGGTTTTTATCATTACAAAGTATTCCCTCTTTGATCTGAAATAATTCCACAGCAGCAATATCCATTGTTGCTTCTTTTAACTTCCTAGAAATAGAACTGTCGCCAAAACAAGTGGAAAATCTATCGGCAGGTCTGTTTTCACTGAGTGAGGAGTCCAGCCGAAGTCGGGTTATTTCCAGCCCTCGCTTGTGATTCGCTCTTTCCCCTAAGTCTGTCTTGGGGTGTGTATCGGGAACATGTGATTCACTTCCTGCCTCAGACGGGTGGGGGGGTGGGGGGGGATTCCACACGGCAAGCAACGCCCCTTCTCCTTTAAGCTTGACTGAGAAACCCTCCATCTTGTGAAGGGGACATTCTCAAAAGGAGGAAGTCCTGCTTCAGTCACCTTTTTGCAAGGGCTGCTGATCTTATGATCAATCCCATCACCAGGAAAGGAACTCAAATATGGGTTGCGCCTACCTAATTACGTATGTCCCCCAAACAATATATAAAGTATGCTTTTAACTCGGGGCTTTATAAAGACCCTACAGTCATGTTGATGATATATATATATATATATAGTCAAAATACTGGTTAATACACCAGTATTCAACAAATAAATACAGAAATAAAATATTAGAAATATGTATCATATATATGCTATTTTCTGAAAGCTGCGATTGTTCTTAAGTGAGTTGAAATGCAACTGAGGTCATAGAGTAAAGTTCCACTTGTCTCCATGTTTAGATGAGGTTATTTGAAGAAAAGAAGGAGACCGAAAAGAGGAAGCAGAGGAGTAAGGGGAGGGCTGATATTTCGGAGGACCTACTATGCTGCAGGTGTTTTTGACACCTCGTTGTACTTTATGTACATGTGCACACATGACGAAACCACTCTTATTATTACCCCATTTTACATCTGAGAAAACGGGAGCTCAGATGAGCTCAAATAAGTGAATTGATGAAATTAGTAAAAGGCAGAAAATGGACACAGAATGAGTCTCACCCTTCTGGCCAAATAGGGGAGGATTCAGGGTCACTTTCAGCCTCGAAGGTGTGCCCAGGAATCTGCTGTAGCACAGTGACAAGCAGGGGTGAAGAACGGCAAGTCAGTGGAGATGGTGAAGGACAAAGAAACTGCTAAACGTTTCTCCCTGCTAATCAACAGAATCAGTATGAGAGGAGACACCTGTCGCCAATGGAGAGATCAAGGCTGCCTGTCTCCCCTCACTTTCTGCTTCTCTCCCTTCATCAGGCTGTGACGCTTCGCTGCCTTCTAGATCACAGCCTCTGGAAATGTGCCTGCCTCCTCAGGCTCCTTAATGCAGCCGCCTGCCTTCCCGCCCGCCCGGGTCCCGGGTCCGCTGCCCCTTGTCCGCCGCTGGCGGCGCCCCCAGAGAGGGTGCTTGGCGCTGGCGAGAGGGGCTGGGAGCACGCGGCCGACGTTCACCGGCTCCTGTACCAACCTTAAGCGGGAAGAGTGTGTCACCAGATGATAAAATGCTAAACGACAACTCATTTTCATTCTGCGGAACAGATTTGTTGAATATTTCATTCCTGTCACCTGCTCCTTTTCGGGCCACCGCCACACGGCTGGAAGGGCTCCCGGGGAATTGCGTGGCCCGCCACACGGCTGGAAGAGCTCCCGGGGAACTGCTTGAAAGGTTGGCGCCTGCAGCGAGCGTGGGTCCTGACGCTCGGCTTTCCGGCGTGGCCCCCGGGCGCCGGCTCCGTTGGTGTCTCAACGCTGCCCTCTGCTGGGCGGAGGCCCGCAGCCACCGAGCGGCTGAACGAAAAGGGGTCACCTACGCGGGAAGGGAGACGGCGCCAAGGGGCGTGTAGCTGTATACAAGGGGGCACAGCAGAAATCCGCCGCCTTCGAGGGCATCGGACCTCACCGGATGGATGCTCAGCTGCTCTTTCTTTCCGCTGCGCGGCCGCTGCCACCCGCTCCCAGGCTGTCAGTACACAGATGAAGAAAGCCACTGTCGCCGAGGACTTTCCTGCATGAAAGAGATTTGCTTGTGGAACGAAGATACGTGAGTTGGAGGCGTGGGGGAGGGTTGCTACTAGGAAAGAGCGAAAAAACACCTGGGGCGTATATACAAGATTTCCAGATTCAGGGTCCCTTGATAAACCACACATTCACGCCAGCTGGGAACCACCATCCCCCGCAAGGAGCACTCCCTGAGGGGACCCAGCCCCGCCCGCCTGGCCGGCTGCTGTCCCCGCCCTTCAGGCTGCGTTCCTGGCACTATTCCCCGTCAGTCACCCCAACTTGCCCCTCCCCCGCCAGCTCTCTCCTCCCCAAGTCCATCCTCCACTCAACCCAAGGAAATCTACATTAAATGACTCAATTAACATAAAGCTCTTCAAAGAGTGCTAGGCATGGGGTGAGCACACCAGAAATTTTAGCTAGAAATTTAGTTATCTCTGATCAGCCACTTCCTGCCAAGTGAATGCTTTAAGGGGCTCCCTACGTATGTCAGCGGGCCTCTGCCTAGCTCTCTGCTTCCTCTTCAAGCATCTTCTCAAGCTTTACAAACCAGCGATGGAACCCCTGGGGCTCTCCCGTGCACACCCTGTGTCTGATCTCTGCCAGTGGTAATGCTAATCCCTTTACCTACTAGACCCTCTCCTGGCCCCTTCATCTGTTTATTGATCCCAACACTCAAGCTTTCCTGAAGGCCTCTTCTCCTTCAGGAGTTTCCTAAGTGTCTGCTTAGGAGTCTGTCTGCCCTCTGTGTATGAGCTTCTTGAATTCCAGGACTGTCTGAGTCATCTTTCCATCCCGTACAGCCTGCACAGTACATGGAGACACTTGAGACTCACCAGATGTTCATTGCATGAGTGAATGAATGAAGGCAGGAAAGAATGCACACACCAGAGGGGTCCCAGAAGCACCTACCTGCCCCAACCATCTCCTTGTACCTGCCAACTCAGAGCCTCATGACTTAATCTGCTCCTGTGGTGGTTGGGAAGGACACCGCGTCACCCCCTGGGAGGCTTTGGCCAGTCAAGTTCACCTGGACCTTCAACTTTTTAAATTAGATGATGCTGGCCACTCCAAGCCTAGCTACCTGTGAGAAGGGAAGTGATTTTTGGAGGAGAGGAGAGAGAGGTTCTGGAGACTTGGGAACTTGGCAGAGGACAGGTCTGGCAGGAGTACAAGAATTGAGACCCAGGAGAGAGCTATTAGGACCCTAGGCACACAAGGAAAGAAGAGAGCGTGGGAGCTCCGCAGAGGGGCTTAGAGGAGAGGAAAATTGTCTGAGTCCCTTGTACGTGCCAAGTGCCGTTCACATCACTCCTGAACCCCATGCCAACCATAGAAGGTCACGCTCCCCATTTTCTCAATGGGAAATTGAGGCTCAGATAGATTTGGTTCCATACCTGAGGTCACACAGCAACTAAGTGACAGCCCTAAGATTCAGACCCGGGCTCCATGACTTTAAGCCTATATTTTCGCATTACGTTAATGTTTGCTCTGCTTTGAGAAGAAAGGCCAAAGCACCTGGCACCTAGCAGGAACTAACCTCCCACCTCCATGTGAAGTGGTCTAGCACTTCTAAAGATCATTCTCCTCTCCATCTTGGGAGTACCAGTGGATTTCTCCAGCTCTGAAACAGGCCCCCTTGAATATTAAGGGTCACCTATAATTCAGACCCCTTCATACCTCCCGGTCTGGGCAAGTCCTAGGTCTGATGGGGAACAGTAATTGAAGAGTCTCATTTCCCATCTTATATAGGCAAGGTCCACTTTCATATGCCCCACGTTACTAGGAAATATGAGATGCTACTTCATTCACCACGTTCCATCCCTTCCTTAGGCATCAGTAGGATTAAATAGCGGTGATTAAAGAGATCTAATCGACTATTACAGTCTTTAGAGAAGAAACCCAAGCTCACAAATCTCTGTACTTTGGTGTTTCAGGGAAACCCAGACTTGTGTCTCAACTTTATTTCACAAAATGGTGCTGCAGTGAACCAGGAGCTTAGAGCTAAGAATCTGAGCCACGTTTTTACCGAGTCCCAGTTCGCTCTGCTTGCCCACCACACGACAGGCCAATCAATTGGAGATGAGGTGCTGAGGCAAGGAAGACGACTTTATTCGGAAAGCTGGCAGACCGAGAAGATGGCAGACTAAAGTCTCAAAACAACCATCTTATGGGGGTTTGGATGCCAGTTTCTTTTATAGCACAGAGTGGGGGAGGAGATGAGGAAGTAAAGTAAAAACCATAAGTTTTGCAAATATCGCCTGGAATGGCCAGCCTCGGGGAGCGGATGTGTTAATTTCTTCTTTCTTGCAGCCATCCACAGGTGGACAGGGTTTCCCTGAACAAAGGCACTTTGGTTTAGCTTTCAGGCAGAGGGGCAGGGTGCCCCGAGGCAGGCCATTATGTAGAGACAGTATCCTTTTCCTGAACAAAAGCAGCTGAAAGCAAAGGTTAAAGTGAAAGAAACAGATCCAACATATAATCAGATTTGGCCCTTCCCTGTTACAATGTCAGCAGGGGAAATCAAATCTCAAGTCTTCGACAGCAACATCCACTGAACTCCACACGCATCCCACATGACCCTCCGGTGATACCATACCTGGCAAGAGTCAGAAATAGCAGCCTGAGAGCAGTGGTTCTCAAACTTCGGTGTTCATCACAGTCGCTTGGAGGGTCATTAAAATGCAGACAACTGTGCCTCAAAATCCCTGGAGTTTCTGATTCAGTAGGACTGGGGAAATCAAGAATTTTGGTTTCTAACCAATTGCCAAAGTGATGCGGATGCTGTTGGTGTGGGGCTCGTACTTGGAGTACCGCTGCCCCCGAGCAGTTGTAGCCAGAGTCAGCGGGAGAGCCCCGAAGAGTAAGGACCGGCACTGGAGCGCCCCCTGAGCATCCCCAGTGGCTTCATCCTTAACTTACAGTGGTCCCCAAGGCATGTAACCTCTAGTAGAGTTACTTTTCTGTTGTGAAATGCATTTTTTTTTTTTTTTTTGCGGTACGCGGACCTCTCACTGCTGTGACCTCTCCCGTTGCGGAGCACAGGCTCCGGACGCGCCGGCTCAGCGGCCATGGCTCACGGGCGCAGCCGCTCCGCGGCATGTGGGATCCTCCCGGACCGGGTCATGAACCCACGTCCCCTGCATCGGCAGGCGGACTCTCAACCACTGCGCCACCAGGGAAGCCCGTGAAATGCATTTTTAAGCCTCTACTCACAGACTGCACGTGCAAAAAACTCCAGAGGCCTCTAGGTGTGTTAGGGCTCATCTGGTTTAAGTGACAGAAAGCCTGGCTCCAGTTGAAACAAACACAAATACATTGCAAAATAAAAACATATATATTGGTTCCAAAAGCGAGAAGTCTAAACCTGGCTTGATCAGGGCTCCAATGATGTCACCAGGACCAATTTCTCTTTCTCAGCCCCTCCTTTCTCGTGCTCTGTCTCCTCTCTCCCTTTCTCCTTCACATAGAGCCCTTTTCACTGGGGTCTAAAGAAGGCTACTGAGGCTAAAGGCCTGGCAAATTCTTACATTAAAATCTTTCCCAGGATTCCCAGCCAAAATCGCATTCCTGTGATCGCTTCTCATGGACACAAATTGAATCAAGCCCTTGCGCCCAACCGAACGGGAAAATGGTAATTCACGTTAGGCTGACATGGCGTACTCCACTCTTGACCCCCAGACAAATCGCAGGCGTTTGGAAGGGTTCAGGTGCATGGATTATGGGCCTCCCCAGGCCATCAGGCAACACTGCATTTGCCTCCCTCCTTGGACCACTTTTCTCCTGGCTTTCTTGATTACATACTTTCCTTGCCCTCCTCCAACTTCAGTCTGCCTTTCAGGATCATCTTCTTATGCCACTTAAATCCAGGTGTACATCAAGGATTTTTCCTTAGGGCTCTTTTTGTTTTATGTACTTTCCAGGATGCCATCCACGCTCTTGCTTCTAAATACCACGCCAAGGCAGCTGATTCCCAAATGTATATCTCCATTCATGGAATATGGCAGAATAATGGTCCTCCAAAGATGTCTACATCCTAACTTCCATAACCTGTGGCCGTGTTACATCACATGGCAAAGAGGGATTACAGTTGCTAATCAGCTGACCTTGAGATAGGAAGGATATCCTGGATTATCCAGTGGACCCAATATCCTATAAGGAAAGGGGTGAGACAGAAGAGTCAGTGCCAGACTGGTGTGATGTGACAAAGACTCCACTGTGGTTGCTGCTTTGAAGATGGAGAAGCGGCCACAAGCCAAGGAATTTCGGCAACCACTAAAAGTGGGAAAGGCAAGAAAATGTGTTGTCATGTGTGTTACCTAGGACCCCAGAAAAGCCCTGACAACACGTTGATTTTAGCCTAGTGAGACCTGTTTTGGAATTCTGACCTCCAGAACTGGAAGCGCTTAAAGTTGTATCATTTTAAGCCATGAAGTTTGTGCCAATTAGTTATGGTAGCAATAGGAAACTAACACAGATTTTAGTCTACTGATTCTCAAATAGATATCTCCATCCCAGATACTTTACATGGCAAAGATGTTTTGAAGCCAGCGTATGTGGCAAAATTGCATCTAACTAAAAATACCCTTGAGAATTCCTTAAATCATTCACAAAATATGCAGGGGTTTTTCTATACATGCATGTACAGTAACATATGTGTACAAATGCATACTGAGTTTGGCTTGTGCTTAGTGGTATGTTACTAAAGCAATGTGTCTCTAGTCCCTGGAGCAGGGATCATCACACTTCATCTGTAAAAAGCAAAATAGTAAAAATCTTTGGGAGCAAAACTGTCTCTTTCTTAACTTTGCTAGTATATCGCTAAAGCGGCCATAGATAACTCACCAACCAAAATAAGTGTTGCTGCAGTCCCCTAAAAGTTTATTTATAAACCCTGAAATTTGAATTTCATATAATTTTCACATGTCATGAAATATTCTTTCTAAAAATATTTTTAGCCACGCAGCTTGTGGAATCTTAGTTCCCTGACCCTGGCTTGACCCCGGGCCCTCGGCAGCGAGAGCGTGGAGTCTTAACCACTGGACGGCCAGGGAATTCCTAGAACCATTAAACCCCTGCCCCAGAATCACCATCAGGCCAACCCTCACACTCTGAAAGGCCCCTGGCTCCACTGAGGAAACGCACGGATAATGCCTGCACCGGCTGCTTCCCACCGGGCATATGCTCGTGAGCAGAGTGGCACAAACAACACTTTTTAAACTAGTGTCTCCTCTCCCTGGACCTCCCTATCTGTATCTATGTGCTGGCTGCAGTTGGATTTGCATACACTACATATGCCAATGATGTGTGGCTCCACTATGTACCCAGCTGCCCGCCGGACGCTGCCCCTGAACACCCCATAAACACCTTACGGGCACCGTGTCCAAAGCTAAGCTCCACTGAACTCATTATCTCTACTTTTTCTCCCCGCCCCACACACTTGACCACCTCAACCGGAAACAAGCCACTTCTAGGCACCTTTCCCGGCTTGTCAGCACCACAATGCACCTGGTCGCCCAATTCAGACCTCGAGAACATCATTCTCCCCTTCTCTCCCTCATATTCTGCAGCTGGCCGTGAGAGCCTGTGGTGTCCACCCTTGCCACCCAACAGCGCCCTTGAACTATCCCCCTAGCCAGTGCCTCCATCCCTAGGACTCTCCATCACAAAGGCCTCCTAAACCTGGGCTAGCAAACTCCAGTCTTGCCCCTTGCAATCCTTCCAGCGTATTTTGCCAGAGTGACCTCCAAACTCTTTAGCAGAGTCACTCCGTGACTCCTGGACCCAAAGCCCTCCAAGATGTTGCTTCACTGCAGGGTGAAAGGTCCCCATGACCTGGCCCCTGCCTGACTGTCCACATCCTGCCGCCCCCTGCCGCGCTGATTACGGGTCACAAAGAACGACTTGCAACATCAAGAAACATGCTGTTCCGTGCTGTCACGCCTCTGCACGTGCCGTGTCTTCTTCCTGGATTCGTGCCCCTTTGTCCACACAGCTGATCTATACTTACTCAGCACCCACGTCTGCTGGGGAGATTTCCTTAGCGCTGCCTCCTGTGCAGAACTGATGGGATTCCTCTCCATTCCACCTCTGTATCTTTTTACATCTGTCTCTCTGGCATGTATTTAACTCCATCGAAATTATTTGCTTTCCGGTCTGCCTTCCCCATAGGCTACTAGGTCTTCGAGGGCGATATCTCTTGGTGTCTCCGGGACCAAGCACAGCACCTGGCCCTCAGTTGATGCTTCACGTGCATAAAAGCTCTAACCTCCAGGCTGACACGAGACCCCCCCACCCACCCACGGTGCAGTAGAAGGACGCTGGTTCTCGCAGGAATTGGATGTTGGCAGTTATCACTCTTCCAATTCAGAATCTCACTGATTTCCATAAAAAGAGCCACGCTGCTCAGGCCTTTCTGAAAGGGAAGGGTGTCCTGTGTGAGGCCCACCCCACGAAAGCTGCATCTCATGCTTGGCTAAATGGCAACAGGAGGGTCATGCATCCCCCGTGGAAGACGAAATCACATGCCCTGCGTCACGCTGCACTAATGCCATGCTACGTGCACCCCAAGCCACCCCCTTCAGCATCATGGGACACTGGAGGCCCCATCACAGGAGCGAACCCCACCCCGCTCCCAGGGCATCGGAGGCGTCCAGTTGGCTGAGCAGCCGCCAGCCCGGGGGTAACAGCCCTGGATCAGCCCCGGGAGTCTCGCTACTAAGTACGCCCATGGACAGGTCGATCCTGTGAGAAAAACTGACAAGTAGGCTGGGCTCTGCCGCACAGAAGGGCAGGTGCTACAAGATGCAGTGTCTCTGATGGAAGGAAGGACACCGACAAGGGTTCTCTCTTCTCTTTTGTGAAAATTGGGGCAACTGCTTCTTGGGGGCGGGGATCCACCTACGCCAAAAGCCAGCCCCGTCCCACCAGCCTCAGCCCCCCTCACGTGACTGAGTCGCCCTTAGCCGGTGCATCTCCAGCTTCCAGAGCTTTCCGGGAACACCTTTCTGGGCCTGGCCAGAGTGTCTTTGGTTCCAGGCTCTCTCTCCTGACCTGCCCACAACACCAGTGTCACTCTTCATCACCACCAGCAGCCGATCCCAGCCCGGCTGCCCAGATCCCTCCCAAAGGGCTCCCAGGCCAGAAGACTGGGCCAATTTAGGGCTGGTTTCTCACACTGTGGTTTCACTTACTGCAAAGAAGGACACACAAAATCTCCCCACGAGTGAAAGAATCACAAGGTCATAAGGACGAAAGCACTTTGAAGCTCTAGCCTGACCCTTGCCCAATGCAGGTGCCTACCGGGATTCAGCAGCAAGCACAGTTCTTTCTTTCTTTCTTTTCTTTTTTTTTACATCTTTATTGGAGTGTAATTGCTCCACAATGGTGTGTTAGTTTCTGCTTTATAACAAAGTGAATCAGTTATACATATACATATGTTCCCATATCCCCTCCCTCTTGGTCTCCCTCCCTCCCACCCTCCCTGTCCCACCCCTCCAGGCGGTCACAAAGCACTGAGCTGATCTCCCTGTGCTATGCGGCTGCTTCCCACTAGCTATCTACCTTACGTTTGGTAGTGTATATATGTCCATGCCTCTCTCTCGCTTTGTCACAGCTCACCCTTCCCACCCCCTGTGTCCTCAAGTCCATTCTCTAGTAGGTCTGTGTCTTTATTCCTGTCTTGAATCACTCTCCCTTCTGCTACCAGAGGGAACCTCCTAAAATGCAAACATGCTCAGGTGAAAAAGCTCTGGTGTCAAATGGTATGTGCACACCGTTGCTATGATAATACCTCAGCGCAGAGCCACAGATGGAAATTACCTCCCCAGAGAAAAACACTGGGTCATTGGAGGGGGACATAGAGTGGGGAGTAGTCATTGCGGGGACCCCTGCCTGGGGATTAGGCGTGTGACCCTTGTGTAGAACAATCCCCAAGTATGCAGGTGGGCACACCCAGGGCTAACCTAGAAGTAGGGGAGGGTTCAGAACATTGAGGCCTGAAACAAGCCCTGAGCCAGAACTCCTTCTAACCTTACAAATAGTGAAATTATTATGATTTGATGCACCTGGAATTTTGGAAACGTCTTAGGCCTCTGCCCTGGTATCAATTTTGCAGAGAAAGGAAGAGGCCCAGGGTGATCATCAAGGAGCTCCATGGCAACTAGCTTCCAGGCTTCTGAGAGAATCCCAATGTTCCTTCCATCAGCAGTGAAGTCAGGGAGGGGGACCCTGCAGCCTGTACATCTCAAACACTTGCCCTGGAGCCTCTTAAAGCTCTTCAGAAAATGTTGTCTTCCTCTGCCTTCCTTCACCCCATCAGGCAGTATTGTGAATATATGTAACTACCTTTTAACGAAATCATATGTACAAATAAAACAAAGAAAAACAAATGCTATACTAATTATAATTCAGAAACATATTTCCTCACCCAGGATGCCACGTTATTATTCATTCTGTTGGCTTCTAATCTATTTGGCTTAAGAGTTTTTTTGATTGATGACAGATACGTGAACTAACGCATTATATATTCATCCATTCACTCTGCAACTCTTTATTCACTATCCACAGGACACTCGGCATGAATTGGGCCAACTGGATGTACACAAAGGCGCTGTACTGTTCATGATATCTTATGGAATGTACTGATCTACAGTGGAGCTTTGCAATATACATGTGCTTTCAAACTCTTTAAACGAATTGTTCAATCAGGATCATTTAAAAAAAGCACGTGTTTAGATTCACACCAAAGAATATATTGACATTGTCTTAGAGAGGTGTGCTGCTTTGAAAATATGTCTGCAAATGGTTTGACAGTCCTGCCATCGAGAGGTAGCAGTCTGTATGCCCTCCCTTTGAACCCGGCCCAAACGTAGTCACTGGCTGACCAACGAGTTTGGCCGTAATGGTGCTACAGGACTTCTGAGACTGTGCCATAAAAGCAAGGTGGTTTTTACCTGGTTCTCTGGAACGTTCACATGGAAGCCCTAAGTCTCTGCTAGGAAGTTCTACCACGGAGAGGATGCCATTCTATGAGGCCCAAGCTGGCCTGTGTAGAAGGACCCCACAGGAGGCCTCGAGACTACATGGAGAGAGAGAGAGAGGTATATGCCTGCACAAGCCTCTCTCTCCAGCCTCCTACTGTTTCAGCTCCAGCTACTGGCTGACGGGACCATTCGGTAGACCCAGAGGCAGGTCAGCCTGGAGGAGTCTTCCTGAATCCCTGACCCTCAGAAACCGTGATTGATTATAAAATGATTACTGCTGATAGACACCATTAATCTTGAGACTGGCTTATTACCCAGCAACAAACAAGTGATACAGGAGGAAAGGGAAGGTTTTCAATATGCATTTCCACTGCTCTCATTAGGAACGGTCCAGAAAGTATTTCCTATTAACTTCAACAAGACAAACCACCTCTCTCTTCTTATATTTGACCAGTTATTTCTCTGAGTAGTTAATGTTTCATGTGCCCTTAAGTAACATTGGACTTCTCTATCCATACTTGACTCTAAAAAGATTATTCATAGATAGCGACTCCAACTTGCTTACATTTTAAAAGGAGACAGAGTTAAAGGAAAAAGCAGTAACCATAGGTTTAGCCAAAGTGTAAATGTCAGAATCCCTGCAGTGGCAGGACACAGAACCAGAAGCAGTTTTTCCTCCACTTAATAGCTGTGTCACAGGTGTTCAAATCAAAGTCCTCTAATTGCTACACAAGTAAAATGGCCAAATTTCATTCATCCACAGGCAAAGCTTCCACTGTGCCTCTTCTTTTCTGAAACAGATAAGGAATGTGAAATTGTCTGGTCACCAGCAACCATGAGTTACTATCTTTGTTCCATTTAGCTACAAACAATTCCATCTCTCTCTGTGGCTTGCCTGGGGCCTATCTTGCAACAAATGAATCAGCTGAGGGTTAGCAATCTAACAAAACTGGATGGGCTTCAGAATCTCCATCTTCTTGGTGTAGAAACAGGACTCACTGAACATTACCCTGGAAAAGGCTGAACAGTATCTAAGGCAACAAAAACAGAATCAGTCACTAATCAATCAGAAATCCCCCAAACAACTTAGGAAAACGAACAGAGGCGCAGTGGAGCTGCTCTGTCCTAAGAGCAAGCAAAGAAACAGTAGGACTGTGCGCTTATTATCTATTCCTCCAACAAACTGGGACAAGGTCAACTCTTGATGGTAAAGATATGGGTCTTCTGGGAATTCCCTGGCAGTCCAGTGGTTAGGACTCCACACTCTCCCTGCTGAGGGTCCACGTTAAATCCCTGGTCGGGGAACTAAGATCCCACAAGCTGTGCGCTCAAAAACAACAAAGAAAAAAACGGGTCTCCTAAGTGGGTTGATATGAGAAGTAGCTATTCAGCAGCGTGCTTTTTAGGGGTTTGGGCTGGAGAGTGAGAAGGAAGGTACAGACGGCAGAAAGCCAAAGTGTATTGACACGTGTCAGTGAAGCTATTGAAAGTCGAGGCCGATGGAAACACTGGGACAGGTTGAGAAGCCCCAGAGTGGAGACAAAAGAGCACAGATGGAGGCCACGCTTGGTGGCTGCCCTGGCACGAATCCTCTGCCTCTTTCTCCTCTGGGTTCGGGATTTCATACCATGTTACATAACGCACCAAATCAGGGCTTCATATTGCAGGAGCCTGCGACCATTAAGAAGATAGAACAATAGTTAGAAAAAAAGAATCTAGAGGAAGGAACCCTACAGATGGAGGAAAAGAGTCCAGGAAAAAAAAGCAGATGAGAAAGACAACCGAACACCCAATTCTGTGGCTAGTTCTGACTGTGAGGGATTATAAAGGAATTTCTTTGAAAGCATCTAACAGATCAAAAAGAGTAAAATCGAACCCACGTGCCTGTGGAGTAATTCAGGCCTTACCCCTCAAGTGCCTAAATGAGTTCCGAGAAGAAGTTAGATCACAATAATTCTTTCAAGACTGCATGTATCTGTGCACAAATCAGGTATCATTACTAAGAAATAGCTTTAGATCTAGGTGATCATATACAGCAAAAACTAAAAAATATCAGATATTTGATTATACTCATCCCAAAAAGCTTGTTTAAAAAAGATAATAAAATCAGTCAACTAAACACTCCACAGCAGCTGGTTAATGAGTTTCCAAAATAACAATTTTTTCCCCACTATTGTTGCTTCCTAGATCTTCTATGTGTATTTAAAACCATCTCCCATTGGGATGGTCCTCTAATAGTGACAGTTGTGTTTATTATAAAGAATGGTTAACAGTGTTTCTTTCACATGGTTTGTAGAACAGACTGTACATCTCGAAAAAGAATGAGGGGAGGGGATTCTTGTTTTGACTTCACAAGGATGCTCTTTGATATTGAATATCCAGTTGGAATGCACAATGAAAGAAAAGTGTATAATCTTCAAGTGTAGTTTATCCCAAAGATTAATCAATTTGGCTTAAAATGCTCAGTGTGTTAGCAAGTGTGGATATAACATTCTATGAGCTCATTAGGCATATTCCAGTTAAAAATTAATCAAAACTATAAAAAAATCATTGTATGTTTCCTCCACTTTATACTTTTTTAAATCCTAAAACACATACATCTGAGGCTTAATTCTAAACTGAATCAATATTAAAAATAAATAAATAAATACAAGACAACTCTTGTTGCTGAAGTTTTTGTCTGCAACCCCCCCTTTTTTTTTTTTTTTGGTGGTACGCGGGCCTCTCACTGTTGTGGCCTCTCCCGTTGCGGAGCACAGGCTCCGGACGCGCAGGCTCAGCGGCCATGGCTCACGGGCCCAGCCGCTCCGCGGCATGTGGGATCTTCCCAGACCGGGGCACGAACCCACGTCCCCTGCATCGGCAGGCGGACTCTCAACCACTGCGCCACCAGGGAAGCCCCTGCAACCCTCTTTTCGGAGGTTCTTTTGGCAAGCTCCTCCCCCATTCCTGTGGGCCTGTACAGGGGTGAAATCACCATGCTCATTTCAAGCCCCCCAGCAGGCCCACTTGGACCTGCCCGCAGGAGGGGAAGAGATCCCAGGCCAACACGGAACCATACCCCCAGGACACAGTGATTGGTTCAGGATGTACATGTGAGCTAAGTGTACAGTCCTCTGTGCCACCTCTTGGCTTCAGAAGGAAAGACTCCCCTTTCCGTTTGGGGATCGTGAATGGTAGGAATGTCAACTCAAGACTTTCCAGCAATTTAAAGAAAAGTATGAATCAGGAAGAGAGTAAACCTGACATACAAACAAAAAACAGAAAAAAGCTGCTCGGAAAAATGAGAGGAAGAGAGAGAGAAAGTGACGACAGTGTTTAAACCCTTGGATCCAGCCATGCAAAAGTGTGAAATTTTCCCTAGACCTCAATTAAATCAGTCAGGGCTTCTGGTTCCTGCAGAGCAAAAACCCCTGATTAATACAACTTAGGTGGTTATTTTAATATTTCTTTAAAGCTGTCAGTTCCACTGGATACAAAAATTATATATTTTATGTACATCAGAATACACAAAATATTCCAATTTTGTAAAATAATAATGTAAGAAATAATTCTAGTTATGACAATAGCAAACAGTTTTGCCCACTTATTATGTGTACATGTATGTATAAAGAGAAAGAGAAGTGAGATCATGATACAGGGCCAGCTAGCCTGGCAGGACAGACCTCCACAAAGTTCATGGTGGGGCTCTGAGGAAGCCTAGAGACCTTAGTGATTTCCATTTCTTTGGGTACTTATCATCCATTTCCAAACCTTCCACAATAAACTATATTACATTTGGAATCTGACCAAAAAAAAAAAAAATGTCCTTGAAAAAGACTCTACTCCATTTATCAAACCAGCAAGGCTATTTCTCATTAATTGTTGTTTTAATATTAATTAAGAACATTTATGTAATGTTGAAAAATCAAACTAAAATATATTATCTGTCATAGTTTTTCATTGCGTGTGTCTCAGAGCTGTGTCTTCCTATTAATCTCCCCGGGATATTTGCATATCGCTTTTTAAAATTCCCTCCCAGAAAACCTTCCTGGTACTAAGTAGGACATTGTCCTGACCCTGGAAAAAAAAAAACAATGGACTTCTTTAGATTAGAAAATCTCTTTGGACTGAATTTAAACAATAGTTTAAAGTTTGTTGCCTGTCTGTTTATTTTAGCTCTCCCAAGAATGATTCCATGGGCCTCTATCATGTGACCCAGTGTTCTTTTAATCTCGTGTTTTAAAGGAAGAAAAAAAAAATCACTCATGTCTTTTTCAGTCAGTTAGAACTAAGTGAGAAAAGAAATAAGATCTGGAAGAGACAAACCAAAATGAGGAACTGGATTTACGTAATTGTTTTAGTTTTAGTTTTGAGTAACCCCTTCTGGGTAAAACCTGACTCTCCTAGGCCAGCTGTGCTGTGGCATAACCTGTCCCCCATCCAGCCCTCACCCTCTCCCGGGACACTGTCGCATTTGTGGATGCAGCTGCCACCATGGGGGAGATAGACCCACTCTGTGTTTGCAGCACCAAAGCCGAGAAAGGGGAAGAGAGCAAGGGTTAGCGTTTAAAGGCAGACTCCGGGGTTCATTGCCTGGAGGAGAATCTTAAAGTTTTCATGCTGATTGCATGACCTTGTCAAGTTGCTAATCTCTGTGGCCCTCCGCTTCCTCTTCAGTTTAGAGATAATAATAGGAACCGGCAAAGCGGTGTGTGGAGAGAGATGAAAAGTGCCTGCAACACCCGGGTCCGGGACATGCGCGTAGTAAGTGCTACGTGATTGTTTGCTGTTACTATTAGCCGAGGACTTTCCCAGACATTCACTCTCCTCTGTCTCTGATGTCCCCTGCTCCTCTTGTCCCCAAGGAGAACCGATCACCACCACCTCCCACCCTCACTTGGTGTAGGGACACTTCCAAGAGCTCAGGGCACGCATGACATGAACATGTGCGTCCCTGCACCACAGCGTAACTCACGAGGTTAATAATAGTAAGCCTGTATCTTACTGTCCTTGTGTGTCTGACACCCAACATCTAGTGGCCATTCCCTGAATTTTAAAGGAATGAGTGGATGAATTCTAACATGAAGAACTGGAGGCTCAGCCGTCCTAAGCGGCTTCCTCGAGATCACAGGCCGGTGAGTGCCCGTCTGGTGCTTTCATTAAAGGGTCTGCAGGAACCACAGTGACACGCTGCAGTTTCATGTCCTAGAAAACTAGACACGCTTGACTAGAAAGGGGACAAGATAAAGGGGCTGTTAAAAATAACGAATTTGGATCGAACATATGACAATAACATGCTCCCTTTATAAGAAATGGAGGCCTTGTCCAGACACGCACACACCAGCTTTAAAACAAAGCGACCCACTCCAGTGCTGTCAAACATGTGATGACTGGGAATGATTCATCTCCTTCCAGGGATCGGTCACTAACCATGGAATCTCATACGAAGTACTGGCCTGTTTTTTTAAGACCTCCTAAATCTTGTCCTTTGGTTATGTATTCGTTGTTTTCATTCAAATCGTTGTTTTAAAACCTACTCAGTGACGGTGAATTTTGGAGGGCTTTCCATCTGCAAAGGTTTTAACCTGAAAGTATAACCACCGAGGAACGTTGATCCTCTGAAACACACGGGTATTTTACTAAAGTGACTTTTTAACAGTTGATTGTCATCCATTTCTTTTTTTTTTTTTTTTGCGGTATGCGGGCCTCTCACTGTTGTGGCCTCTCCCATTGTGGAGCACAGACTCCGGACACGCAGGCTCAGCGGCCATGGCTCACGGGCACGCGGGATCCTCCCAGACCGGGGCACGAACCCGCGTCCCCTGCAACGGCAGGCGGACTCCCAACCACTGTGCCACCAGGGAAGCCCCCCTCTCTTACTTTTGTCTGTTCCAAATCTTTGGAAAGAGTGAGGCCACTAGCATCTTATTTCTAATCTTTTATAGAAATACACATGTAGTATTGACCTGCAAGGCTTTAATTGGCTAGTTATTTCAAGGCTTTAAGGAAAGACTTCTCTCTCTGCCTATTCAAATTATTTCAAAGTTTTAAAAATGGGAAGCTTTGCAATTATTTGATCAACATAGCTGAGCTCTGATATAAAACCTTACAAAGGTAGCACTGAAAAAGAGAAAATGATTGAACAATTCTTAACTACAACAGAAATGCATGAAATTCTACATTAAGCATTACAAATTTAATCAAGCTTATATTACTGAGATTAATACACCATGATCAAGTAGGTTTTATTCTAAGAATTCAGGAATGGTCAGAGGAAAAAAAACATATGAACCTCTTTATGTGTGTGCACGAGTGCATGTGTGTGTGTGTGTGTGTGTGTGTGTGTGTGTGTTTAGCATGGAGAACGTTACACCAAAATAATAACGGTGCTCACATAGGTGGTGGGCTTATAGATTCTGGTTTTTTCTTCCTTTTTCTTCTCTGTAAAGCCATTTGAAATATAATGACGAAAAGATCTTATTCATAATAGCAAAAAAAAACAAAAACAAAAATGCCTAGGTGAGATTTAGCAAGAAATCTGCAGGACTCATTTAAAAAATCTTTCCTGAGATTACTAAGAGAAGACTCTACTAATTAGAGAGATTTTATGGCAAAAATAAATGCCAAGTCTCTGCAAAATAATCTATAAATTCAATATAATTTCAATAGAAATTTCAAGGAAATATTTTGAAACCTATAAAAATGATTTTTGGACTTATTTGATAGAATGAATATGTGACAGCCAATAGTTTTAAAAAAGACAACAGAAAAGAAGGAAGACTCATTTTCCCATATACTAAAACATGTTCTAAAGCCACAATAATTAAAAAGTGTACTACCAGCAAAGAACTAGGCAGAAAGATTTACAGAACAGAGTAGACCCAAAATGAGCCCATATATAAACAAAGAGGTTATAACAGTAACATTCAAATCAACATGGAAAGGGTCAATAAATATAGCTAGAACTTGTTAACTAAAAGGAATTTCAATTGAATGAAAGTTTAAATGTGAAAGATAAAACCACAAATGGACCCTGCTTGTGTTTCTTTTCCACTCCCAATTCTTTCATGCTACATTCAAAGGATAATACACATCCAACACATCTGTCTTCACCAAAAGTAAATTCCAAGAAGATAAAGAAAATACTGAGCCACCATCCTTCTCTTGAGAAAAGTGACAGTGCCTTTTGGGGAAAGAAGAGCATCTTGTTTCTGTGATGAACCGTCATTACGTAGAGAATTTTAATAATCTGACAAATATTATGATCTTTCTGTTCACGAGTTTTCTAGTTTTTTGCACAGCAAAAGCTGAATATTAATATCTGAATATGTTCTCTTAAGCATCATTGCATTTTCTTCAGAAAAAATCCTGCTTATTTTTATAAATCTTCACAGTTTTTTAATTATAGGCAGGGGAAAACGTCCACATTCATGGATAGCTGTCTTAGATTTATTTTCCACCTAAGACAGGGCTTGAGACAAGGATTCTTGGGAAATTAAGAAACAGTTCTCCAGAGTGGACAGAGGGAGGGAGCAGGGGAAAGAAGATGCAAGACGGGGTCTCTTCTGGAGCCTGGCTGCAAACTGCACTGAGGGGTCCCTCCTTGAGAAAGGGGGGCTGCTCTTCTGTGCCCACTGCCAGTCAGTCAGAGCCACAGGCTGCTCCCATTTCAGGGAGAGGGGATGGTGGAGCCTTAATTTCCCAGGTGAGGCAGCTCTGTTCAGCCAAAGGGGCGACTGGGGAGCCTTCAGCAGCCAATGTGAAATTCCACCTTAACTGGGCATCCTGTTTTTAGTCGCTTAATTTGGCAACCCTAGGGGGTGCCCAACACCACGTCCCCCCAGTAGCACACAGGTACCAGGCTCTTTTATGGAAATTACTTCCTTTAGACTTTAAGAGTAGTAGTATTTTCCTTATAGTATGAATGAGGAAAGTTACAGAAATCACCGGAAGAAGCAGAATGTGGACCCAGGATGACTCCCCAGCCTGAGGACATCAGCCTCCACCAGCCACTCAAAGGGACCCCCTGCAGTCACTCTTCCCCCGTCACACCAGGTCCTCGGGCCAGTGCTTAGCCAAGGCAGGGAGAAACCCCAAGGAGAAAACTGCTTAGTGAATCCTAAAATAGATGGGAAAAATCCCTGCTCACCCCCTTCGCTCCAACCAGGCATCTTGCTAAGGAAAATGCTCTCTGCTCTCACAGGAAAGGCTATTCCCCTGCTCAAGGCAACGTGGCTCAGAACCGAGGGAGATGAGCAAACTAGAATACAGAGCTGGAAACGCCCACAGGCCTCTGAATCAACAGGGCTGCCTGGCCCACTAAAGAAAAAACAGCCTTCTAAACTGAGCTCCAGATTCAGGGCTGAGCTTTGTAACAGTCAGGACATGTACAGCCGAGAGGGTTGTAAGTGGAAAGGAAAAACAAAGTCAGGGGAAAATACAACCCCTGGATTAAGACTCATTGTATTTAGCCTGGTTGGGTCTTAGAAGATTTCTTGGAAGTTCTAATAGTCTTACCCAGGCTCACACATGTAAGTATAATAATAGGTGTCCCTTTCATCCTTTCTTCCAAATGTTCTTAGGGATGCACATATTATCTGAGTATGAGTATATACAGAGAAAGAGATATACACACAGAGAAAGAGACAGACACAGAGACAGAAAGAGTGAGAAATTGGAATAGACTAAAATAGAGATCCATTCAGAGCTTTTGGATACCAGAATTACAGATCAACTAAGTAGTCAACAATGACCCATGAATGGCACAGAAAAGTACCAAGCAAGTGTCACTCCTTTTGATATAAAGGAGAAATGTAGCCATTAGTGTATGTTTGTAACTAACATTACAGATTTTTATTACACTTAATACAAGACCCAAAAGAGCAGAAATTCCTATCTGTTTTGTTCTCTGATGAATCCCAAGTGCTGGAGCAGAGCCTAGTATAGAACAAGCACTCAATAAACATTGATTGAATGAATTACATTTCAGCTTATAAATAACCAGAGAACATAGAAACATGTCGGTTCACAATTCCACCCAATCCAAAGGAAAAGGCGATCTCTTGAACTCTGGAAATTGCAAAGAATGGTGGAAATATTTCCAAAGCATCTCCAAGGACATTTCAGTTCAATCCAGACAACACGTTTCTGTGCTAATTGATGTCCCGCTGAGCAGAGGGAGATGCAGACGAAGATACTGCAATAGTCGACTTCACAGGGGACCATCCGCGGCTCCCGGTTGGTCCTCACAGGTGGAGAATCTCAGTACACTGGGTTCCGCAGAGCAAAGGAAGGCTTCTGTCCTGAATTCTGACTGATCTTTAGATAATTTCTCACTCTCTCTAATGTGCAGACCAGCCCTTACGGTTTCAAATTGTCCACCTAGTTTTTATGTTCTGCTTCCTCAGGGTAACAGGGACGTAGATGATCAAAATGTCCAAAATCCATTAGGATAATCAAATGGGGGAGTGAGGGAGGGTGGCGTTCGGTCGGCTTCCGTCCATCCTTCTGAGACGGCCTTCTCAAAGATTCGGGACTGTCACTGCCTGGGCCCTCCATCAGGCACGCTGTCACATGCAACCATGCAGCTGTGCCCATTTTCTCATTCATTCATTCATTCATTCATTCTATCAGCACTGAGTACCTGGCCCTCCGCTTGCCTCTAGGCATCCAGAGATAAGAATCCTGGTCTTTTCTTCTCAATGTCACGGTACATCCCTTAAAGCTGACTTGGGAGCTTCCCTGGTGGCGCAGTGGTTGAGAGTCCGCCTGCCGATGCAGGGGGCACGGGTTCGTGCCCCGGTCCGGGAGGATCCCACATGCCGCGGAGCGGCCGGGCCCGTGAGCCATGGCCGCTGAGCCTGCGCGTCCGGAGCCTATGCTCCGCAACAGGAGAGTCCACAACAGTGAGAGGCCCGCGTACCGCAAAAAAAAAAAAAAAAAAAAGCTGACTTGGGATGATTCTTATCTATGAACTTCACAGTACCTGGGAGTATACCCAGTAAGATTTCAATAGCTGTGTCTCCTCTGGGTGCCGGGAACAAAATCAGGCATCTCCACAAGGCCAAGTGCCTCCAAGCAGCCCGTCCAGGCAGGCAGCCTGCATCTAGGCTGCTTGTCAACGTGCCAGGGGCTGCGACGCCCCAGCACCATCCGCCGCCAAGAGGCCAGCAGCTCGTTCCGCGGGGCCTGGAGCAGGCCCGGGCTCGCGCTCCTTTTCTTAACCTCTAATCCTCCCACCATCATTGTGTGTCTCCCCTACGCCCAGTCTGGTTGAAGAGCCTGTTCCAAGCATTGTTTTTCTGTTTGGCTCCCCAAACGTCTTTAGCCTTCACTCTAAATCTTTTTTATTTTTTAGGAATTTTGGATTTTTTTTTTTTATACAGCAGGTTCTTATTAGTTATCTACTTTATACATATTACTATATACATGTCAATCCCAATCTCCCAATTCATCCCACCACCACCACCACCACCCCCGCCGCTTTCCCCCCTTGGGTCCATACGTTTGTTCTCTACATCTGTGTCTCTATTTCTGCCCTGCAAACCCGTTCACCTGTACCATTTTTCTAGGTTCCACATATATGTGTTAATATACGACATTTGTTTTTCTCTTTCTGACTTACTTCACTCTGTATGACAGTCTCTAGATCCATCCACGTCTCCACAAATGACCCAATTCCGTTCCTTTTTATGGCTGAGTAATATTCCATTGTGTATATGTACCACATCTTCTTTATCCATTCGCCTGTCGATGGGCAGTTAGGTTGTTTCCATGTCCTGGCTATTGTAAATAGTGCTGCAATGAACATTGGAGTGCATGTGTCTTTTTGAATTATGGTTTTCTCAGGGTATATGCCCAGTAGTGGGATTGCTGGGTCATATGGTAATTCTATTTGTAGTTTTCTAAGGAACCTCCATACTGTTCTCCATAGTGGCTGTATCAATTTACATTCCCACCAACAGTGCAAGAGGGTTCCCTTTGTAGTATAGTATGAAGTCAGAGAGTCTGATTCCTCCAGCTCCGTTTTTTTCCCTCAAGACTGCTTTGGCAATTTGGGTCTTTTGTGTCTCCATACAAATTTTAAGATTTTTCTAGTTCTGTAAAAAATGCTACTGGTAATTTGATAAGGATTGCATTGACTCTGTAGATTGCTTTGGGTAGTATAGTCATTTTCACAATATTGATTCTTCCAATCCAAGAACATGGTATATCTCTCCGTCTGTTTGGGTCATCTTTAATTTCTTTCATCTGTGTCTTATAGTTTTCTGAGTACAGGTCTTTTGTCTCCCTAGGTAGGTTAATTCCTAGGTATTTTATTCTTTTTATTGCAATGGTGAATGGGATTGTTTCCTTAAGTTCTCTTTCTGAACCTTTGTTGTTAGTGTATAGGAATGTAAGAGATTTCTGTGCATTAATTTTGTATCCTGCTACTTTACCAAATTCATTGATTAGCTCTAGTAGTTTTCTGGTAGCATCTTTACAATTCTCTATGTATAGTATCATGTCATCTGCAAACAGTGACAGTTTTACTTCTTCTTTTCCAGTTTGTATTCCTTTTATTTCTTTTTCTTCTCTGATGGCTGTGGCTAAAACTTCCAAAACTATGTTGAATAATAGTGGCGAGAGGGGCAACCTTGTCTTGCTCCTGATCTTACAGGAAATGCTTTCAGTTTCTCACCATTGAGAATGATGTTTGCTGTGGGTTTGTCATATATGGTCTTTATTATGGTGAAGTACAGTCCCTCTATGCCCACTTTCTGGAGAGTTTTTATCATAAATGGGTGTTGAATTTTGTCAAAAGCTTTTTCTGCATCTATTGGGATGATCATATGGTTTTTATTCTTCAATTTGTTAATATGGTGTATCACATTGATTGATTTGCATATATTGAAGAATCCTTGCATCCCTGGGATAAATCCCACTTGTTCATGGTGCATGATCCTTTTAATGTGTTGTTGGATTCTATTTGCTAGTATTTTGTTGAGGATTTTTGCATCTATATTCACCAGTGATACTGGTCTGTAATTTTCTTTTTTTGTAGTATCTTTGTCTGGTTTTGGTATCAGGGTGATGGTGGCCTCATAGAATGAGTTTGGGAGTGTTCCTTCCTCTGCAATTTTTTGGAAGAGTTTGAGAAGGATGGGTGTTAGCTCTTCTCAAAATGTTTAATAGAATTCACCTGTAAAGCCATCTGGTCCTGGACTTTTCTTTGTTGGAAGATTTTTAATCACAGTTTCAATTTCATTACTTGTGATTTGTCTATTCATATTTTCTATTTCTTCCTGGTTCAGTCTTAGAAGGTTATACCTTTCTAAGAATTTGTTCATTTCTTCCAGGTTGTCCATTTTATTGGCATAGAGTTGCTTGTAGTAGTCTCTTATGATGCTTTGTATTTCTGTGGTGTCCTTTGTAACTTTTCCTTTTTCATTTCTAATTTTATTGATTTGAGTCCTCTCCCTCTTTTTCTTGATGAGTCTGGCTAAAGGTTTATCAGTTTTCTTTATCTTCTCAAAGAACGAGCTTTTAGTTTTACTGATCTTTGCTATTGTTTTCTTTGTTTCTATTTCATTTATTTCTGATCTGATCTTTATGATTTCTTTCCTTCTACTAACTTTGTGTTTTGTTTGTTCCTTTTTTTCTAGTTCCTTTAGGTGTAAGGTTAGATTGTTTATTTGAGACGTTTCTTGTTTCTTGTGGTAGGCTTGTATTGCTATAAACTTCCCTCTTAGAACTGCTTTTGCTGCATGCCATAGGTTTTGGATCATTGTGTTTTCGTTGTAATTTGTCTCTAGGTATTTTTTGATTTCCTCTTTGATTTCTTCAGTGATCTCTTGGTTATTTAGTAACATATTGTTTAGCCTCCATGTGTTTGTGTTTTTTACGTTTTTTTCTCTGTAATTGATTTCTAATCTCGTAGCGTTGTGATCAGAAAAGATGATTGATATGATTTCAATTTTCTTAAATTTACCGAGACTTGATTTGTGACCCAAGATGTGAGCTATCCTGGAGAATGTTCCATGTGCACTTGAGAAGAAAGTGTAATCTGCTGTTTTTGGATGGAATGTCCTATAAATATCAATTAAATCTAACTGGTCTATCGTGTCATTTAAAGCTTCTGTTTCCTTATTAATTTTCTGTCTGGATGATCTGTCTATTGGTGTAAGGGAGGTGTTAAAGTTCCCCACTATGATTGTGTACTGTCGATTTCCTCTTTTATAGCTGTTAGCAGTTGCCTTATGTATTGAGGTGCTCCTATGTTGGGTGCATATATATTTATAATTGTTATATCTTCCTCTTGGATTGATCCCTTGATCATTATGTAGTGTCCTTTCTTGTCTCTTGTAACATTCTTTATTTTGAAGTCTATTTTATCTAATATGAGTATTGCTATTGCAGCTTTCTTTTGATTTCCATTTGCATGGAATATCTTTTTCCATCCCCTCACTTTCAGTCTGTATGTGACCCTAGGTCTGAAGTGGGTCTCTTGTAGACAGCATATATATGGATCTTGGTTTTGTATCCATTCAGGAGCCTGTGTCTTTTGGGTGGAGCAATTAATCCATTGATGTTTAAGGTAATTATCAATATGTGTGTTCCTAATACCATTTTCTTTTTCTTTTTTTTTTTTTTGGCAGTACGCAGGCCTCTCACTGCTGTGGCCTCTCCCGTCGCGGAGCACAGGCTCTGGACGCACAGGCTCAGCGGCCATGGCTCACGGGTCCGGCCGCTCCGCGGCATGTGGGATCCTCCTGGACCAGGGCACGAACCCGTGTCCCCTGCATCGGCAGGCGGACTCTCAACCACTGCACCACCAGGGAAGCCCCCTAATACCATTTTCTTAATTGTTACGGTTTTGTTTTTGTAGGTCCTTTTCTTCTCTTGTGTTTCCCACTTAGAGAAGTTCCCTTAGCATTTGTTGTAAAGCTGGTTTGGTGGTGCTGAATTCTCTTAGCTTTTGCTTGTCTGTAAAGCTTTTGATTTGTCCATCGAATCTGAATGAGATCCTTGCTGGGTAGAGTAATCTTGGTTGTAGGTTCTTCCCTTTCATCACTTTAAGTATATTGTGCCACTCCCTTCTGGCTTGTAGAGTTTCTGCTGAGAAATCAGCTGTTAACCTTATGGGAGTTCCCCTTGCATGGTATTTGTCATTTTTCCCTTGTTTCTTTCAATAATTTTTCTTTGTCTTTAATTTTTGACAATTTGATTACTCTGTGTCTCGGCATGTTTCTCCTTGGGTTTATCCTGTATGGGACTCTCTGCGCTTCCTGGACTTGGGTGGCTATTTCCTTTCCCACGTTAGGGAAGTTTTCGATTATAATCTCTTCAAATATTTTCTCAGGTCCTTTCTCTCTCTCTTCTCCTTCTGGGACCCCCATAATGCAAAGGTTGTTGTGTTTAATGTTGTCCCAGAGGCCTTTGGCTGTCTTCATTTCTTTTCATTCTTTTTTCTTTATTCTGTTTCACGGCAGTGAATTCCACCATTATGTCTTCCAGGTCACTTACCCGTTCTTCTGCCTCAGTTATTCTGCTATTGATTCCTTCTATTGTGTATTTCATTTCGGTTATTGTATTGTTCATATCTGTTTGTTGGTTCTTTAATTCTTCTAGGTCTTTGTTAAACACTTCTTGCATCTTCTCGATCTTTGCCTCCATTCTTTTTCTGAGGTCCTGGGTCATCTTCACTATCATTATTCTGAATTGTTTTTCTGGAAGGTTGCCTATCTCCACTTCATTCAGTTGTTTTTCTCAGGTTTTACCTTGTTCCATCAACTGGTACAAAGTCCTCTGCCTTTTCATTTTGTCTGTCTTTCTGTGAATGTGGTGCATTTTGTCTACTTTTCCTTCCACAGGCTGCAGAATTGTAGCTCTTCTTGCTTCTGCTGTCTGCCCTCTGGTGGGTGAGGCTACCTAAGAGGCTTGTGCAAGCTTCCTGATGGGAGGGACTGGTGGTGAGTAGAGCTGGGTGTTGCTCTAGTGGGCAGAGCTCAGTAAAATTTTAATCCACTTGTCTGCTGATGGGTGGGGCTGGGTTCCCTCCTTATTGGTTGTTTGGCCTGAGGCGACCCAGCACTGGTGCTTACCAGGCTCTTTGGTGGGGCCAATGGCAGACTCTGGGAGGGCTCACAGCAAGGAGTACTTCCCAGAACTTCCGCTGCCAGTGTCCTTGTTCTCTAGTTGAGGCGAGTGGGGGCTACCCTTCGTTGTGGTGCGTGGGCTTCTCGTTGTGGTGGCTTCTCTTGTTGTGGAGCACGGGCTCTAGGCGCGCGGGCTTCAGTAGTTGTGGCACGTGGCCTCAGTAGTTGTGGCTCGTGGGCTCTACAGTGCAGGCTCAGTAGTTGTGGCACACGGGCTTAGTTGCTCCATGACATGTGGGATCTTCCTGGACCAGGACTCGAACCCACGTCCCCTGCGTTGGCAGGCGGATTCTTAACCACTGAGCCACCAGGGAAGCCCTCCTCATGGGAGTTTTAAGTCAGGCAGGCAACAGATACGTTCTCTGTCATAAGAAGTTCCCTCTGGTAGTTATGAAAAATGAAATGAATGAGGAAGAACCTGGGGTCAGAGAAATCAGTTGAGAAGCTATTAGATTTCAAAGATAGAAGTTTTATGCAAAATTGCGTGTGTGTGTGTGTGTGTGTGTGTGTAAGGTATGCACAAAAGTTCTCTGTGTACATCTAATTGATTCAAGTTTGTTTTTCAAATTCCTTTTATTGTTTTTTCTTCCTATAAATACTGATGAAAGCTACCTTAAGAAAATCTGTATTTAAAAATGTCTCTTAAAATAAATTTAAACATTCTGATCCAATTCTTGGGTTTTCTTCAAAAAACACATATGCTTTTGATTTGACCAAAAAAAAAAAAACCTGAAAAATATCTGTATTATATAGAATAAACCAAGTTTCCAAATGATGATTTGAATGTGTTTCATATTCTTACAGGTCACTACAGCTAATAACAATAAGATGTAGCAATAGATCGCTTTTGTAACTTGGGTGAGTTTTTCTTCTACTCCATCCAAATCACTAGGGTCAAGGACTGCATTAATTTCTCTTGGATTTCCCGTCACTGCCAACCACAACAATAGAGATAGCCACACTTTCTCTATACCTTTCAAGCACATTAATTTTAATCTGCTGAAACAACTGCTTAGCCTCCCATTCAGCTCAAGAGCTTTGAAGTTGACCACATGATGAACCCAGCCTGACTCCTGGTTTATATGCACCAAGTTTCTTCCTTCTGCTGCCTGTAACTCAAGTTTTCATTATCTATAGCAAGAAGTTTTTAGAAAAGCAGAAATTTTGCGAGGCTGAGTTTGTGCTTCAAAGAGCAAAGGGCTCAATTTGCTTACTTTCATGCCTTCTGAAATCCTAGTGTCTAGTAGATTGTTAATCACTTTCCAAATACATGAAACACGCAGAGAAAAAAATCCAGATTTTATGATCTATGTTGGCTATCTATTGTATTGTGCCCCTGAATACCAAAAAGCCGAAAGACTTTGTAGTTGGAGTTTTGTTAGGCTTCTAGAAGAGGGGTCTAGTGGAGGGACGATATAATAGCATCTATTCTCCACTCATAAATTCCCACCCATCCAGGAGAGAATAGAGCCCTAACGTTTGCATTCTTTTAAGCCAGCCCTTGCCTAAAGTTCACCCCTTCCTGAAATCCAACTCAACTGTTCAGCACATGTCGACCCTGCAGTAATGAATTGGCAGAAGCCTAATTCTTCTGATGATTAATGGAGCGCCTCGGAGGCAGTCTATTATTTCATCGAAAGTTAAAACAGTGACTCATCATTAATCACTATAAGAAATGGGCCAGTGATTCATAATTCTAAGCCAGCCCGTTTCCTTAAGGATCCCGTTTGCCTTTTGTTATTCCAGAAGTGGCACCGTTCATAGCCTTGTGCTGCCTACATTCTCATGTGCACATTTTCTGATTAATTCTCTTTAAAAACTCACATACTCCAAGGATATTTCCTTATAACCCCAAAGCCTCTGAAAAAGCATACTCCTTTCAGATACCAATCTTTTTCTGGATCCAGCTGCCTTCAGATTATCCAAGTTAAAACAAGCACCCACAACCCAGAGATTGAATGAATTAATCACAAGTCAATAATCCTCACGGTTACCTTTGGTCCTTGGCAAAGAACCACATTTGGAGTAGGGCCATTGGGTTGAAATGCACTCCCCTTGGCTATTTCTTCATTGTTACCCCTCACCTACAACCAGATGGTCACCAGTGGGCAAGGAAGAGCAGCAACACAACCGAGGTTTACCCTTCCATTCCTGGCTCAAAGTCACTGACAAGGACAGAATCGCCGCTTTCTACACAGAAACCTGCATTGCATCATTTGCCATCTTGACGCTATTTTCTCTAAAACTGCCCATCCTGCATTTGCTTTACACAAAGAAAATGAAAGCCTTTACTAAGCTAGAGCACCACTGCCTGCCTTTCCTGCTGGTGATCAGGAAGTACACAAAAACCAACAGCATCACTGCTGGCACGACTGCCTACACAGAGCTCAGAGAGGAAACCTTCAGCCCCAGAGCCAACTCTTTTTTTCTGTCCTTTTCCTTCTCCTCCTCCTTCATTACCTCCTTCCTATTTCTCTCCCTTCACTCACTTCTCCTTTTCTCTCTCCTTTTCCCCTTTTCCTATTTTCCTAAGATATTTCTTCCCTAGGGACCTAGTAGTAAATCCAAGATGACAGCTCAGCCCAGTAATGGCATTTAGGAATAAAGAGCTTTGGAGAGGCACGGAGCTTGTCACTATGATCCATGATATTCTCTCCAGAAGTTATAATTTCTAACCAAGTCAATTAGGCAAGAATCTTAAATAACAGGCATACAGATTGGAAAGGAGAAAGTAAGACTAACTCTATTTGCAGATGACATGATCTGATGTATAGAAAATCCCAAGGAACCCACTAAAAAACTACTAGAACTAATAAACAAGTTCAGTGAGGTTGCAGGATACAAGAAAAATATACAAAATTCAATTGTATTTTGCTACAGTGGCAATGAGAAAAATAGAACAGAAATTAAGAAAACAGTTCTGTTTATAATACCATCAACAAAAAAATACTTAGAAATAAATTTAACAAAATAAGTGTAAAACTAATACTCTGAAACCTATAAGATATTGTTGACAGAAGTTAAAGAAGAACTAAATAAATGGAAAAGCATCTCATGTTCATGGTTTCGAAGACTTAAGGCTATTGTTAAAATGACAATACTCCCCAAATTGATCTACAGATTTGATGTAATCTCTATCAAAACCCCAGCTGGGAAGATGGCGGAAGAGTAAGACGCGGAGATCGCCTTCCTCCCCACGGATACACCAGAAATACATCCACACGTGGAACAACTCCTACAGAACTCCTACTGAAGGCTGGCAGAAGACCTCAGACCTCCCAAAAGGCAAGAAACTCCCCACGTAACTGGGTAGGGCAAAAGAAAAAACAGAGACAAAAGAATAAGGACGGCACCTGCACCAGTGGGAGGGAGCTGTGAAGGAGGAAAAGTTTCCACACACTAGGAAGCCCCTTCGCGGGCGGAGACTGCGGGTGTTGGAGCGGGGAGCTTCGGAGCCGCGGAGTAGTGCACAGCGACGGGTGCGGAGGGCAAAGCGGGGAGATTCCCGCACAGAGGATCGGTGCCGACCGGCACTCACCAGCCCGAGAGGCTTGTCTGCTCACTTACCGGGGCGGGCGGGGCTGCGAGCTGAGGCTCGGGCTTCGGTCAGAGCGCAGGGAGAGGACTGGCGTTGGCGGCGTGAACACAGCCTGCAGGGGGTTAGTGCGCCACGGCTGGCCGGGAGGGAGTCCGGGGGAAAGTCTGGACCTGCCGAAGAGGCAAGAGACTTTTTCTTCCCTCTGTTTCCTGGTGCGCGAGGAGAGGGGATTGAGAGCGCTGCTTAAAGGAGCTCCAGAGACGGGCACGAGCCGCGGCTAAAAGCACGGACCCCAGAGATGGGCGGGAGCCGCGGCTATCAGCGCGGACCCCAGAGACAGGCGGGAGCCGCTAAGGCTGCTGCTGCCGCCACCAAGGGGCCTGTGTGCGGGCACAGGTCACTCTCCACACCCCTCTTCCGCAGAGCCTGTGCAGCCCGCCACTGCCAGGGTCCCGGGATCCAGGGACAACTTCCCCGGGAGTACGCACGGCGGGCCTCAGGCTGGTGCAACGTCACGCCAGCCTCTGCCGCCGCAGGCCCGCCCCCCACTCCGTGCCCCTCCCTCCCCCCCCCCCCACCCCGGGCCTGAGTGAGTCGGAGCCCCCAAATCAGCGGCTCCTTTAACCCCGTCCTGTATGAGCAAAAAACAGACGCCCTCAGGCGACCTACACGCAGAGGCGGGGCCAAATCCAAAGCTGATACCCGGGAGCTGTGAGAACAAAGAAGAGGAAGGGAAATCTCTCCCAGCTGCCTCAGAAGCAGCGGATTAAAGCTCCACAATCAACTTGATGTGCCCTGCATCTGCGGAATACCTGAATAGACAAGGAATGATCCCAAATTGAAGAGGTGGAATTTAGGAGCGAGATCTATGATTTTTTTCCCTTTTCCTCTTTTTGTGAATGTGTACGTGTGTGCTTCTGTGTGAGGTCTTGTCTGTATAATCTTGCTTCCACCATTTGTCCTAGGGCTCTATCCGTCCATGGTTTTCTTTAAAAACTTTTTTTCTTAATAATTAATTTTAATTGTAATAACTTTATTATACTTTACCTTCGTTCTTTCTTTCTTTCCTTCCTTCCTTCCCTCCTTTAGACAACAAATCACCCCAAATTGAGGAGGTGGTCTCTGAGAGCAAGATTTATGATTTTTCCCCCTTTACCTCTTTTTGTGAGGGTGTATGTGTATGCTTCTGTGTAAGATTTTCTCTGTATAGCTTTGCTTCCAACATTTGTCCTAAGGTTCTATCCGTCCCTTTTTTTTCTTTTCTTTTCTAAATATTTTTTAATTCAATAACTATATTATACTTTATTTTATTTTTACTGTATCTTCTTTCTTTCTGTCTTTTTTCCTTCTTTCCCTCCTTCCTTCCTTCCTTTCTCCCTCCCTCCCTCCCTCCTTTCTTTCCTTCTTTGCTTCTTCCTTTCTTCCTTCCTTTCCTCCTTTCCTTCTTTCCTTCTTTCTTTCCTCATACTTCTACTAATTCTCTCTACTTTTTCTCCCTTTTATTCTGAGCCGTGTGGATGAAAGGCTCTTGGTGCTCCAGCCAGGAGTCAGGGCTCTGCCTCTGAGGTAGGAGAGCCAACTTCAGGTCACTGGTCAACAAGAGACCTCCCAGCTCCACATAATATTAAACAGCGGAAATCTCCCAGAGACCTCCATCTTAACACCAGCACCCAGCTTCACTCAACGACCAGCAAGCCACAGTGCTGGACAACCTATGCCAAACAACTAGCAAAACAGGAACACAGCCCCACCCATTAGCAGAGAGGCGGCCTAAAATCATAATAAGGCCACAGACACCCCAAAACACACCACCAGACGTGAACCTGCCCACTAGAGAGACAAGATCCAGCCTCATCCACCACAACACAGGCACTAGTCCCCTCCACCAGGAAGCCTACACAACCCACTGAAACAACCTTAGCCACTGGAGACAGACATCAAAAACAAGAGGAACTACGAACCTGCAGCCTGCAAAAAGGAGACCCCAAACACAGTAAGATAAGCAAAATGAGAAGATAGAAAAACACACAGCAGATGAAGGAGCAAGATAAAAACCCACCAGACCTAACAAATGAAGAGGAAATAGGCAGTCTACCTGAAAAAGAATTCAGAATAATGATAGTAAGGATGATCCGAAATCTTGGAAATAGAATAGACAGAATGCAAGAAACAGTTAACAAGGACCTAGAAGAACTAAAGATGAAACAAGCAACGATGAACAACACAATAAATGAAATGAAAAATACTCTAGATGGGATCAATAGCAGAATAACTGAGGCAGAAGAACGGATAAGTGACCTGGAAGATAAAGTAGTGGAAATAACTACTGCAGAGCAGAAAAAAGAATGAAAAGAACTGAGGACAGTCTCAGAGACCTCTGGGACAACATTAAATGCACCAACATTCGAATTATAGGGATTCCAGAAGAAGAAGAGAAAAAGAAAGGGACTGAGAAAATATTTGAAGAGATTATAGTTGAAAACTTCCCTAATATGGGAAAGGAAATAGTTAATCAAGTCCAGGAAGCACAGAGAGTCCCATACAGGATAAATACAAGGAGAAATATGCCAAGACACATATTAATCAAACTATCAAAAATTAAATACAAAGAAAGCATATTAAAAGCAGCAAGGGAAAAACAACAAATAACACACAAGGGAATCCCCATAAGGTTAACAGCTGATCTCTCAGCAGAAACCCTACAAGCCAGAAGGGAGTGGCAGGACATACTGAAAGTGATGAAGGAGAAAAACCTGCAACCAAGACTACTTTACCCAGCAAGGATCTCATTCAGATTTGATGGAGAAATTAAACCTTTACAGACAAGCAAAAGCTGAGAGAGTTCAGCACCACCAAACCAGCTTTACAACAAATGCTAAAGGAACTTCTCTAGACAAGAAACACAAGAGAAGGAAAAGACCTATAATAACGAACCCAAAACAATTTAGAAAATGGGAATAGGAACATACATATCGATAATTACCTTAAATGTAAATGGACTAAATGCTCCCACCAAAAGACACAGATTGGCTGAATGGATACAAAAACAAGACCCTTATATATGCTGTCTACAAGAGACCCACTTCAGACCTAGAGACACATACAGACTGAAAGTAAGGGGATGGAAAAAGATATTCCATGCAAATGGAAACCAAAAGAAAGCTGGAGTAGCAATTCTCATATCAGACAAAATAGACTTTAAAATAAGGACTATTAAAAGAGACAAAGAAGGACACTACATAATGATCAAGGGATCGATCCAAGAAGAAGATATAACAATTGTAAATATTTATGCACCCAAAATAGGAGCACCTCAATACATAAGGCAAATACTAACAGCCATAAAAGGGGAGATCGACAGTAGCACATTCATAGTAGGGGACTTTAACACCCCACTTTCACCCATGGACAGATCATCCAAAATGAAAATAAATAAGGAAACACAAGCTTTAAATGATACATTAAACAAGATGGACTTAATTGATATTTATAGGACAGTCCATCCAAAAACAACAGAATACACATTTTTCTCAAGTGCTCATGGAACATTCTCCAGGATAGATCATATCTTGGGTCACAAATCAAGCCTTGGTAAATTTAAGAAAATTGAAATTGTATCAAGTATCTTTTCTGACCACAACACCATGAGACTAGATATCAATTACAGGAAAAGATCTGTAAAAAATACAAACACATGGAGGCTAAACAATATACTACTTAATAATGAAGTGATCACTGAAGAAATCAAAGAGGAAGTAAAAAAATACCTAGAAACAAATGACAGTGGAGACACAATGACCCAAAACCTATGAGATGCAGCAAAAGCAGT
Organism: Phocoena sinus; assembly: GCF_008692025.1. Taxonomy (NCBI): domain Eukaryota; kingdom Metazoa; phylum Chordata; class Mammalia; order Artiodactyla; family Phocoenidae; genus Phocoena; species Phocoena sinus. The sequence continues at coordinate 8,117,695 of NC_045779.1, read as the reverse complement.
TCTAAGGGGGAAGTTTATAGCAATACAAGGCCACCTTAAGAAGCAGGAAACATCTCGAATAAACAACCTAACCTTGCACCTCAAGCAATTAGAGAAAGAAGAACAAAAAAAACCCCAAAGCTCGAAGAAGGAAAGAAATCATAAAAATCAGATCAGAAATAAATGAAAAAGAAATGAAGGAAACCATAGCAAAGATCAATAAAACTAAAAGCTGGTTCTTTGAGAAGATAAACAAAATAGATAAACCACTAGCCAGACTCATCAAGAAAAAAAGGGAGAAGACTCAAATCAATAGAATTAGAAATGAAAAAGGAGAAGTAACAACTGACACTGCAGAAATAAAAAAAATCACGAGAGATTACTACAAGCAACTCTATGCCAATAAAATGGACAATCTGGAAGAAATGGACAAATTCTTAGAAATGCACAACCTGCCAAGACTGAATCAGGAAGAAATAGAAAATATGAACAGACCAATCACAAGCACTGAAATTGAAACTGTGATTAAAAATCTTCCAACAAACAAAAGCCCAGGACCAGATGGCTTCACAGGTGAATTCTATCAAACGTTTAGAGAAGAGCTAACACCTGTCCTTCTCAAACTCTTCCAAAATATAGCAGAGGGAGGAACACTCCCAAATTCCTTCTACGAGGCCACCATCACCTTGATACCAAAACCAGACAAGGATGTCACAAAGAAAGAAAACTACAGGCCAATATCACTGATGAACATAGATGCAAAAATCCTCAACAAAATACTAGCAAACAGAATCCAACAGCACATTAAAAGGATCATACACCATGATCAAGTGGGGTTTATCCCAGGAATGCAAGGATTCTTCAATATACGCAATTCTATCAATGTGATAAACCATATTAACAAATTGAAGGAGAAAAACCATATGATCATCTCAATAGATGCAGAGAAAGCTTTCGACAAAATTCCACACCCATTTATGATAAAAACCCTGCAGAAAGTAGGCATAGAGGGAACTTTCCTCAACATAATAAAGGCCATATATGACAAGCCCACAGCAAACATTATCCTCAATGGTGAAAAACTGAAAGCATTTCCACTAAGATCAGGAACAAGACAAGGTTGCCCACTCTCACCACTATTATTCAACATAGTTTTGGAAGTTTTAGCCACAGCAATCAGAGAAGAAAAGGAAATAAAAGGAATCCAAATCGGAAAAGAAGAAGTAAAGCTGTCACTGTTTGCAGATGACATGATAATATACATAGAGAATCCTAAAGATGCTACCAGAAAACTACTAGAGCTAATCAATGAATTTGGTAAAGTAGCAGGATACAAAATTAATGCACAGAAATCTCTTTCATTCCTATATACTAATGATGAAAAATCTGAAAGTGAAATCAAGAAAACACTCCCATTTACCATTGCAACAAACAGAATAAAAGATCTAGGAATAAACCTACCTAAGGAGACAAAAGACCTATATGCAGAAAATTATAAGACACTGATGAAAGAAATTAAAGATGATACAAATAGATGGAGAGATATACCATGTTCTTGGATTGGAAGAATCAACATTGTGAAAATGACTCTACTACCCAAAGCAATCTACAGATTCAATGCAATCCCTATCAAACTACCACTGGCATTTTTCACAGAACTAGAACAAAAAATTTCGCAATTTGTATGGAAACACAAAAGACCCCGAATAGCCAAAGCAATCTTGAGAACGAAAAAAGGAGCTGGAGGAATCAGGCTCCCTGACTTCAGACTATACTACAAAGCTACAGTAATCAAGACAGTATGGTACTGGCACAAAAACAGAAAGATAGATCAATGGAACAGGATAGAAAGCCCAGAGATAAACCCACACACATATGGACACCTTATCTTTGATAAAGGTGGCAGGAATGTACAGTGGAGAAAGGACAGCCTCTTCAATAAATGGTGCTGGGAAAACTGGACAGGTACATGTAAAAGTATGAGATTAGATCACTCCCTAACACCATACACAAAAATAAGCTCAAAATGGATTAAAGACCTAAATGTAAGGCCAGAAACTATCAAACTCTTAGAGGAAAACATAGGCATAACACTCTATGACATAAATCACAGCAAGATCCTTTCTGACCCACCTCCTAGAGTAATGGAAATAAAAACAAAAATAAACAAATGGGACCTAATGAAACTTCAAAGCTTTTGCACAGCAAAGGAAACCATAAACAAGACCAAAAGACAACCCTCAGAATGGGAGAAAATATTTGCAGATGAAGCAACTGACAAAGGATTAATCTCCAAAATTTACAAGCAGCTCATGCAGCTCAATAACAAAAAAACAAACAACCCAATCCAAAAATGGGCAGAAGACCTAAATAGACATTTCTCCAAAGAAGATATACAGAATACCAACAAACACGTGAAAGAATGCTCAACATCATTAATCATTAGAGAAATGCAAATCAAAACTACAATGAGATATCATCTCACACCAGTCAGAATGGCCATCATCAAAAAATCTAGAAACAATAAATGCTGGAGAGGGTGTGGAGAAAAGGGAACACTCTTGCACTGCTGGTGGGGATGTGAATTGGTTCAGCCACTATGGAGAACAGTATGGAGGTTCCTTAAAAAACTACAAATAGAATTACCATATGACCCAGCAATCCCACTACTGGGCATATACCCTGAGAAAACCAAAATTCAAAAAGAGTCATGTACCAAAATGTTCATTGCAGCTCTATTTACAATAGCCCAAAGATGGAAACAACCTAAGTGTCCATCATCGGATGAATGGATAAAGAAGATGTGGCACATATATACGATGGAATATTACTCAGCCTTAAAAAGAAACGAAATTGAGCTATTTGTAATGAGATGGATAGACCTAGAGTCTGTCATACAGAGTGAAGTAAGTCAGAAAGAAAAAGACAAATACCGTATGCTAACACATATATATGGAATTTAAGGAAAAAAAATGTCATGAAGAAACTAGGGGTAAGACAGGAATAAAGACGCAGACCTACTGGAGAACGGACTTGAGGATATGGGAGGGGGAAGGGTGAGCTTTGACAGGGCGAGAGAGAGTCATGGACATATACACACTAACAAACGTAGTAAGGTAGATAGCTAGTGGGAAGCAGCCGCATGGCACAGGGATATTAGCTCGGTGCTTTGTGACAGCCTGGAGGGGTGGGATAGGGAGAGTGGGAGGGAGGGAGACGCAAGAGGGAAGACATATGGGAACATATGTATATGTATAACTGATTCACTTTGTTATAAAGCAGAAACTAACACACCATTGTAAAGCAATTATACCCCAATAAAGATGTTAAAAAAAAAGAAAAAAAGAAAAAAAAACCCCAGCTGACTTCTTTGCAGAAATTGACAAGAATGGGATAAAAAATTGAACCCACAGAATGAGATAAAATTTTTGAAAATAATATACCAGATAAGGGATTTGTATTGAAAAAATATACATAAGAATTATTACAACTCACTAATAAAAAGATAACCCAGTTGTTTAAAAGACAGCAAAGGATCCAGATAGACATTTTTCCAAAGAAGATGTGCAAATGGCTAATGACCATGAAATGTCACTAAAAGTGATATTTATCATTTTGAGTTTAAAACAATTAATTAACTGCCTGTGTGTAAGTCTCCAGGGTGATCTGCCAGCCATTGTGATCAGGTAAACCCATTCTGATACCTAAGTGCAGCACTAAAGTAATGTTATTTGTTAAAAATGGTCTCATTTGTTACTGCAGCACAGCCTAGCACAGCCTGAAACAAGAAAACTGGAGCCAAATACAGGTGATGTGATCATAGAAAACATGAGGATGTTTTTAATGCGTTTCCTGGACTAGAAAAGTTATATCCCAGGCAATGTATATATTCATTAAAAACACAGTCTTTGGAGTTCGAGGGGAAAAACCCCACAAAAACTAAAAAAACGAAAACAAAACCTGGTCTCGGCAGTGGGAGCTTTGCAAGGTGGAGTGATGAGAGAGCGGGACTGGGGGTCTGCATGCTGTTCCTGGAGAATCTGCTGGCAGACTTTGACACGAGAGGGGACAAAATGTGTTTCTTGTTTAGGCCACTTCTGCTTGGAGTGTTCAGTCCCTGGCAACCAAACCTAAACCTACCCGTTAGACCTGCCTGCCCAAGAGTCTTTGGATGCTCTGCTCTCCAAAATCAAAGCCCACCCCTCCTAGTTTTGAAGTGAGGTCTGACGGTACAGCTTGAGGTAAAGGGCTCCAGTGGTGGCTGGGTGTGTTGGCACCATGAGGGGTAGGGGGCACTGCCGGCATCACAGTCAACAAGCATGAAAGCCCTGCCCCACCTGTCTATGCTTGGGTCCCATCTCTCCTGCCTCCTCACCAAATGGCCTGTGTTTGGTCCACTCAATATGCCCCCACCTAACCCCACCGCAATCATGTTCGTTTTATTTCCTCTGCCTAAAATCTCTCCTATGCCTCTCACTAAATATCAGAGGTTCTCATCCTAGCCCCAACTTAGTTTCCATCTCCCCCATAAGTATCCTTAATTCTAGCATTTCAACGTTCACCCTCTTTTCTCTGGATTTCTACTGTGCTTATTATCTGGGTCCTCAAGTGGCACTAACTAGACATCGCATTCTATTGCTATTGGCTCTAACATATCTCCTGTTTCCTCAAACAGATTGTAATTTGCCTGAGGTCAAGAATCATTTCTAGTGTCTTTGCTTCCCCAGGAGTCCAGGAGTGTGGCTTGTGTATATCAGGAATTCGGTGCCCACTTGCCGCTGCTGTAAATGATGCTATCACTCCTAATCACAGACCTTCAGCAAATGGATAACCCTGGAAAGTTTAGCTCCGTTGCTGCCCTCAGCAAACTCTTCATCCTTCAGACACATCCTCTTTATGGTCAAGAAACGCCTCTTGGGGCTTCCCTGGTGGCGCAGTGGTTGAGAGTCCGCCTGCCGATGCAGGGGACGCGGGTTCGTGCCCCGGTCCGGGAAGATCCCACATGCCGTAGAGCAGCTGGGCCCGTGAGCCATGGTTGCTGAGCCTGCGCGTCCGGAGCCTGTGCTCCGCAACGGGAGAGGCCACAACAGTGAGAGGCCCGCATACCGCAAAAAAAAAAAAAAGAAAGAAAGAAACACCTCTTGGAAGATTTCTCTGAGCCATTCAAGCTAATTTTCCTTAGTCGGACTTTGTAAATGTCTCTACAATTACTTATTATTTTATATAATAATTATCTGTTGTTTGTTTATCTTTGCTCCTTGACTGCGAACTCCTGTAATATGAGCACTATGTCTTATTCATCTTAGAACTGCTTGCACCCAGACAACAACTGGCGTACAATAGATACTCGATGAATGTTTGTTGAATAAATAAATGAATCATAAATAAAGACAATGGCCCAAGAAGGCTCATGGTTTCCCACTGAATTTGCTACTCTGCCTTTCAAGCCAGTCTCTGGAGCCCTTTGACCCCAGGTTCCAGGCTTTCAGTGCCTCTCTTGACATTAACTAGCACCTTTGGTGCCCACCCAGATCACACGGTGGCCCCCTCTTCTGGCTCCACTGAAACTACAATGAAGTCCATGTGAAACCAGCCCGCATTCAAGTGACACCAAGGAGAAAAGGTTGTCTGTCAAACTCAAAAGATAGATGTCAGTACTTCTCAGTTTCAAACTGAATCCTAACTCTTGTGAAGTTCAAGTTTCATTTCTGCTTGGCCAAATGGAATTTCCTGATTCTATGTAAGAAAAGTTTAAGGGTCTATATTAGAAGACTTGGAGGACTTTGGGGCTCTATCTAAGTGATACCCAATTTTATTTTGGTGATTAATGTACACATCTCTTTTCCTTAAGGAGCACAGGTTTTACATTTCAAGGAAAAAAAATATTCTGGCTTTGTTTTTGGCAAGATGTTCAGTGTGTTGCTCCACACCGATATTCAAAAGCAGGTAGAGACAGTTCCCAAGATCCAGCTGTTATTGGCTTTCACTCCTGAGAAGAGGCAGACTGGGGTTGGGACACTACGCAGCTCTGACTCTTGCGACCTTGGGGAAGTTATTGAAATCCTCTGTGCCTCTGTGGCCCTGTCTGGGAACATGGGCTAATCACCTTGCCTCTGATCCACCTCCCCGGAGGGTTGCAAGTATTAATGAGTTAATGATGTTTGGAGAGCATGTGAGCTTTGGATGAAAGATACAGAAGAACAAAGTAGGAGGGTTATTATGCATAATGAAAAGCTCCAGCAGAAACGCTGGTCTGAGTTGACCCCAATACCACAATAACCACAACTCAGACATACCATAGGACCAGTACTCAAATACAAATCATTTAAAAATTTTAAAACTTAAAAGGGGACTTTAATCTGATTGCATGATTATACCAAACTAGCTTGTCTCACGAGCAGGGGGCTCATAATCACCGTGGGTAAATGCCTGATTCCATTCCTACCCCGAGGTGTTGGTTATTGCCCCGACTGTGTACTACCGCCCACCAAGAGGGCAACTCTCACCCTCACACTGTGAGCTCTTTTCAGACTCTTTTTGAAGAACTCTTAGGGGTAGATCAGGGAGATCCACTGCTCCCAAACCATCCTCCCACGTGGTCATGGATTCTTGAAGTTCCTTTAAGAAGACAAAACCCTTTGCAAATTAGAGAGGAAACTTAAAATACAACTACTGCCGGTAGTAGAGGAGAGCACTTAGCCTGTGAATTACGTCCACCGGATGACATAAACGATAGCAGACCCCACCCTCCACCTAGCGCAGGTTTCCACAGAGAAGAGAGAACAAATGACCTTGAGTTCAGGCATGAAGATGAGTTTCTCCGAAATAATAGGGGCTGGGTGCAAAAGGAGAGACTCGGATGCCTGAGACAGTCACAGCCTCCCTTCCAGCTTCACCCAGAGCACAGACTGCACACAGAGGACCCTCTCATCTTCCTCCAGGGCACGGCCTCCTCTCACACCACCCAGGGAAACGCACAAGCCACGTGCGCTAGAAACCCTGGGCAGCGAAATAGCAACCAGCGCCGTCCTTGCTAGTTTCTGAGGGTGAAAAGGCAGCCTACTGTGAGAGCTCGTCAAACATCACCCCGCTCACACTTCTCCCAAACGGCCACCTAGCGGCCTCGGAGCGCTGCAGCTGCGCCAAGTGCTCTCTTTGCTGGTCAAGTTGATGTCTGAGTTGGACAGAATAGAAAGCAGGGTTTGCAGAGTGGAGGTGATGCTGTCCATCAGCTTCACAGGGGTTTGCCGCGGATGCTCAAGTACAGCAATCCAGGCAGGACCAGCAGGCACAGCCAGAGGAGCAGGTGGTCGGGGGGCGGGCGGAGGGTGTAGGGATCAAGGATCTGAAGGCAGGTCTTCAGCCTGAAGGATAAGCGCAGGGAGCTGCGATGACGTCTTCACACGCGCGAAGAGAGAAAATCCGCTCTCTCTGTGGCGTTCCAAAGCACGGGACCAGGCTCAAGAGGCGAACACAGTTTAATCCAATAGAAGGACATGCTTTTTAATAGCACTGACCCGAGATGGAGTTAGCTGGCCACTGTCCACTGACCACTTCCTGAACTCAAGCAAAGGCTACTGCATTTATTTTTTAATAAATCTTTTTTTAAGAGATTTATTTGTCTATTTATTTATTTGGCCGCACCAAGCAGCATGTGGGATCTCAGTTCCCCCACCAGGGGTTGAACCTGTGCCCCCTGAAGTGGAAGCGCAGAGTCTTAACCACTGGACCGCCAGGGAAGTCCCAACCATGATTTAAGTCTTTTTAAATGGCATTTTACAGTGAAAAGCATTATTGAGTCACTTCTGATATAAGAGGGGAAAAAAATAAAGAAAAATTTGAAATGGCTGCCTTACCGGTTCAGACACTGTGTTGAACAAATCCTTCTCTCAAGGCTCCTCTTTCAATATTTATATCCTCTTTATTATAAATGTGTTACAGAATTTGAAGATTCATTATAAAGAAGAATTTTTCCTACAGAATATGAAGCTTCGCTTTGTATTCTAAAAGAAAATTTAAAATATCAAATAAATACAGATTCTGATCTCTTGAATGACACTGGGAAGTGGGTAGAAGAAAAAGTCATACATAGATTAATGGCTGAGGACGGGCGACTGGGGCTGCGCACGTCCCCGCTCTGTCCTGTAGGTGGCAGCATCTGTTTACAGCTGTCGCATTTACCTTCAATGGCGGCTGGAGGGCAACTGGGTTGAGCGAGTTTGAGTCCGGCTGCTTCAATTTCCAGAACATCCAGCATAATCAATTAAAATTTTAATACTATTAGGTAACTGCCTTTACTGAAGGAAAGAAAGAAAGAAGCATAGAAGTAGGCTCTTCCTGACAGAAAGGGAAGCAGCGTATTGATTCTATGCAAGGTCATAGCTCAAGCCACCACTGTCACATTTTTTTACCTGGACCACGTATTGAATCCTTTATTTTTCCTCTGCTCAAATCTACATGAATGCAACAAAAACTGTTGTTTACTGTTCTCTTGTCCTTCCCACGTAGATTTCAGAAAGAAACCCGTGAAGAAGTAACCTACACTAACCCAGTGAAAATTCAGAAAGGCCGTGAACTGTCTACAGCTGAAACCAGGAAAGTGGGCTAGCGTTGCTTTTTATAAAAATAAATAAATAAAGTATACAATTATATTTTAAAGTTATATTTTTAAATATTATACATATTTCAAATATATATATGGAATGGAATAAACTTCTTGAAGTATTAAAAATGAAAAGCCAGATGTGCCTTGCTTGAAACACCAAACATTCCGCTCCCTATGCCTGGGGTCTCTGTGTTGATATATTACTGCAAAGCCCCAGAGTAAGCCAGAGAGCATGGGGAGAGCAGGTCTCCAACTGCCATTATGGTCAGTCTTTTGGAAAACTCAAAATACTCTGTTGTGTAAGATCCTCTAGGGCAAACATTTCCAACCAGTAGATCAGGATCAACCAGTAGGGTCATGTAGCTCCCCAGGGGGGTGGCCAGGTCAGGGCTGTCCACACCCCACCTGCTCATCCCATTTTTATCCCAGGCTTCCTGTTGGGAAAAAGACACCACACAGGCCCACACCTCAGAGGCCTCCCCTGGGGAGACTCCCCCCAACCCCTCAGCCCTCCCCCATGCCCAGGCTCTCAATCCTTTGGGAAAATAAAAAGTGTTCCACTTCTGGAGAGGCCGCCCGCCCCTGCTCTGGAGTCAGAAAGCCCCACTCTTTGGGGAATTTCCAAACCTTATTGTTTGTTTGATTTCCTGAAACATGTCTTCTGCCCCTAAAAACCAAAAGCTGTTTTGCATAGTTGTTTCTTTCCCTTTAATTAAAGAAAAATTGAGTAAGTGTTGTTTTGAAATTTTCACGGCTCACTTAGACATAACTGGACACCAGGGTAGCACAGAGTCAGATCTGGGAGAGACTATTTTCAAAATTTGGTAAGTATGTTATAAATAGGAACAGAGAGACATAGCTAGTATTTTAAAACATGTCCTTCCAGAATATTAACTAATGCTTAAATGTATTACTTGGAACTTATAGAAAAATTATGAGGTTTACACTGAAAATGTGGGTTCTGTAGTCAGGTTTGCCCCGTGTATAGCCTTGGGAAAGTTACTGTATTGCTTTGCTAAGGCTGCCATAACTAAATACCACAGGCTGGGGGATTAAAACGACAGAAATCTACTTCCTCGTGGTTCTGGAGGCTGGAAGTCTGAGATCAAGGTGTCAGCAGGGTTGTCTTCTTCTGAGGCCTCTCTCTTTTGCTTACAGTTGGCAGCCCTCACCCTGCGTCCTCACGTGGTCTTCCCTCTGTGTCTGTGTCTAATCTCCTCTTCTTATAAAGACACCAGTCATGTTGGATTAAGGTCCACCTTAATTCACTCCCCTCTCCCACTTCTGACACAGATATCTCAGAGCAGAAGATTGCTGGACCCACAGGAAATTCCAGCAGAGGAGGGTCTATTTAAAGTTCTGACTTCTCGGCTTCCCTGGTGACACAGCGGTTAAGAATCTGCCTAACAATGCAGGGTACACGGGTTCGAGCCCTGGTCCGGGAAGCTCCCAAATGCCGCGGAGCAACTAAGCCCATGCGCCACAACTACTGAGCCTGCGCTCTAGAGCCCGCGAGCCACAGCTACTGAGCCCACGTGCCACAACTACTGAAGCCCAAGCGCCTAGAGCCCGTGCTCTGCAACAAGAGAAGCTACCGCGATGAGAAGCCCGCGCACCACAACGAAGAGGAGCCCCGCTCACCGCAACTAGAGAAAAGCCCACGCACAGCAACGAAGATCCAAACGCAGCCATAAATAAATTTATTTAAAAAAAAGTTCTGACTCTAGAATTCAAACCAAACATGGGTTCAGAATGAAAGCAAGAAAAGAAAGATGCATTTTCCTTCCCTCAAAGAAGTGCATGGCTGTGCACAGAGTGGGTGGTCAAGCAGAGAAGAAGCGATGGCCAAATGACTGGCACCCCATGCTCCCAGGCACACTGACTGGGACGGAGTTTCACAAGCAGAGCTCTCCTGGCAGAGACAAAAGCTGGCCTGTCTGTCCCTCCTTCTCCAGGGAAAACGCACGGCCATTCACCCAGTCACCCCAGTGGCTGTGACACCTGATGCTGGCATAGCAGCCAGCTGCTGAAACAGCATTGCTAAGGTAGCCCGAGAAAACCGAACCATGGCAGATAAACGCGGTGATTTCTTGCTGGAGGGGAAAGGGCCCCAAGAAAAGAGCAACCAAGCAAGTGTGCTCCAGAAAGAAAGGTAAACCGAGATAGGCCAGGTGCCTCACTATTTCTTCCTTCACCTTCTCCCCGGTGCGTGCTTTTAATTTGTGACACGCGGTACTAAAGAGACTGTCCATAGATTCAGCATTGACATTTCCTTCATGCAGTAATCCTTTAAATCCCATTTGCTGTAGATTTCTGCAGAGTGACATAAAAAAGACTTGTTTTGAAATTAGCGAGCACATTATAATGAGCTATTTTTTTCCAGTATTTGGGGGAACTTGAATAAGCTAACTCACCCAAACTCACCTCGTTCGGCCTGTGCCCAGGAAGAGTTCTACAGGAATAGAGGCTGGATTACAAATCATCACACTATCCTTTGTTATGAAAAACGCCAAGGGACACCGGCTCTAATCACATGATTTTTCCCACACAAAGAACTCAGACCCTCACCTGACTTAAGGAAAGGATTTGTATGGGGTCAGTGTGGCGACTTCAATAGGATTTTAGCCTTTTTTCCATCACACTGGTGCACTTCAGAAAGTTGTGTATAGTTGTCACATACACAGTAAAGTATAAACAGAAGAACGATATACTCTCTTGCTCCTAATAAAAAGGTTTCTGAGAGTCCACATTTTAAAAAAAAAAAAGAAAAGGAAAGGAAAAACGAGAAGTTGGACGTTCAGTACAAGACGCTTACTTGGGGAAGACTTCCCATTTTGCAGGGAGGAGACAAGGGATTTCTTTCTCCCCGCCTCACACTGTGAGGGATGTGTCTTGTCCACGCCTCTCCATCCACGATCATAGCTCGCGCGGTGGTCCAGCTCCCACCGTATCGCCCTGGCTGCCAGCCCCAGTAACACCCCTTGGGGGAAGCAAAATAATGGCTTCCAAAGATGTTCACGTCCCAGTTTCCCCAAATTGTGACTATGTTACAGTAGAAGGCCAAGAGGGATTAAGGTTGTCAATAAGCTGATCCCAAATAGGGAAATTACCCTGGATTGTCTCGGTGGACCCAGTGTAGTCACAAGGGTCCTTAAATGTGGAAGACGTGGCAGAAAAGTGATGTTTGAGTGAGGTGATGGGAGAAGGACCCGCCATCGCTGGCTTTGAAGATGGAGGGTGGGACTCAGTATCCAAGGAGTGTGGGCAGCCTCCAGGAAACAGGTCCTCCTCCAGAGCCTCCAGGAAGGCCCTGGTGACACCTTGATTTTAGCCCATGGAGACCCACTGTGGACCTCTGAATTACAGAACTGCAAGGCAATAAATCTGTGTCATCCTAAGCCACTTAGCGTAGGGGAGTTTGTTACAGGAGCAGCAGCAGAAACTATCCACCATGCCTGCCCCTTGGCCTCTGGAACTAAGGCAGGGGTAGCCTCCTACTCTTGCGGACCAGTGGGTCTCCCCACTGCCCTTGACTAGATGTCAGATATTTCATCACATGCGTAACCCACACATCCGGTTTCCTGACTGGTCTGTGACTGATACAGGTACCATCAGAGCAAACTGGTACTTAGTCAAAAAAGCTCAAATGCTAAGAGAAGAAATGCCACCTAATAAGCTAGCTGTCTAAATAGAATCTTCAAACTTTTCCATCTGCAAATCTTTTCCAGTGAAAGAATCTGCATCCATACGTTAAATGTAAATGAATTAAATGTTGTACGCGTGCATCTCTGATCAGTCAAAAGAAGCAAGAACACATGCGAACAAAGACCTCAGTCTAAAGAATGTTCTTCCTAAAATCGAAAGCACATACATTTTACTTCAATGTTTTGCCAGATCTGCCCAAACCTGTCCTAAATAACCAGTGCCATCAAAAACACCTCGCGCGCTTTAACCATGGCATTTTTCCCTATTAGGATTTCATAAGAATATCAATAACGTGATCTTGCTTTCATTTTGGCAAAAATAATGTTATGCGTTATTGTTAGTTTCTTTCCTAAGAGGCCTTAGGTCTTCTAGAGAGAGGATTTTAAAAATGGAATTAGTTCCGATATTTAGTAAAAGCGGAAATATTGTACCCCAGGTCGTAGCTGCTAAATTATAGAACTTCTGTTTTATGAAAGACGTAATAATTTAGTTGCCTCTTTGTAGTGCATTTAAAGATGTTGTTTTGTTTGAGAAAAAGAAAATTCACCAATTATAATGACATAAACAGTCCTCCGAGGAAAAATGTCCCCTCCCTCACTCCTTTTCATACAACTGCTCTTGCTGACGTTCTTGCATTTACAAGAGCACTGAAGGACCCTGGCCCAGCAGAGAGTGTATTCGTTTCCTACGGCGGCTCCATAGCAAATTCCCACAAACCTCATGCCTTAAAACAACACACGTGTATCACTTACAGTTCTGGAGGTCAGAAGAGTAAAATGAGTCTCATGGGGTCGAAATCAAGGTCTCAGCAGAAGCTGGTTATTTCCAGAGACTCCAGAGGAGAATCTGTTCCTTCCCTCTTTTACCTTCTAGAGGTGTTACCGACCAGAGTTCTTGACCTCCTTAATCAACAGAAAGTGATCAGAGGCCAGACAAGAAATTCAGGCAAGGCTTTACTGGGGCTCCCGCTGCAGCAGCGGGGAGCGAGAACAAGCAGCCCGTTCCCCTGCTCACTCGCTCTCTCCCCGAGGCAGTGGCAAGCTGGTTCCTTATATAGGGGCAAGTCCAGGGTCAGCCGGAGGGGGTCTTAGGTGGTTTGCTCACCCCTTTGGTGGTGTTGTGTGCAGCAGGCGTGAGCAGTACCCGGCTTTTGCTCCAGGCTCTTCCTTTTGTATCTTATTACCCATAATTTGCCCTTACTGGGCACGTACACGGTTATTTTTAGTCCCTTATAGTTTCTTTGTATTCTGTTGCTGGAGGAGACATTTGTCCAGGTGCAAGCACTGCAGCAAAGGGTCCCAGGTCCCAGGTCCTAGCCTGTCTCAGAGGCTGCTGACATTCCTTGGCTAATGGCCACATCCAATCCAATCTGCTTCACGTGGCCTTCTCCTCTGTCTCTGACGCCTCCTACATCCCTCTTATAAGGATGTTTGTGATTATCAGGCCCACTTGGATAATCCAGGATAATCTCCCATGTCAAGATCCTTAACCAAATCACATCTGCAAAGGTGCTTTTGCCAGGTAGAGTAACAGTCACAGGTTTTGGGGTGAGGGCCTGAACATATTTAGGGGGTCATTACTCAGCCTTTCACAGTCCACCCTCTGGCCCCCAAAGATTCACACGCATCCCACATGCAAACTGCATTAACCCCATCCCAAGGTTCCCAAAGGTCTTAACCCATCCAGTTTCAAGTCCAAAATCTCATCCAAGTCTCAGCTCCCAATATAATCCATCCTAAAGAAGAAGTTCTCTCTTCCTGCGGACTAGTGAAATTAGAAAATGAGTTACATGTTCCAAAAAAACAATGATGGGGGCTTCCCTGGTGGCGCAGTGGTTGAGAGTCCGTCTGCCGATGCAGGGGACGCAGGTTCGTGCCCCAGTCCGGGAAGATCCCACATGCCACGGAGCGGCTGGGCCCGTGAGCCATGGCCGCTGGGCCTGCGCATCCAGAGCCTGTGCTCCGCGACGGGAGAGGCCACAGCAGTGAGAGGCCTGCGTACCACAAAAAAAAAAAAAAAAAAAAAAAACAATGATGGGACATGCATCATTGGGATGGGATAAGTTATAGGCATGCCATTCAAAAGGGGTGAAAATGAAAGGAGAAAGGGAGCATGTGGGTCTCAACAGTATGCAACGAGGCAAAATCCATTACATTTTGGGACCCGGGAATGAGTCTCTGTGGCTCAGCCCCCAGCTTCACCCTCGAAGCCATTCTTTTTCTTTCTTTTCTTTTCTTCCTTCCTTCCTTCCTTCCTTCCTTCCTTCCTCCCTCCCTCCCTCCCTCCCTCTCTCTCTCTCTCTTTCTTTCTTAATATTTATTTATGTATGCAGTGCCAGGTCTTAGTTGCAGCAGGCGGGATCTAGTTCCCCGACCAGGGATCAAACCCGGGGCCCCTGCATTGGGGGTGTGGAGTCTTACCCACTAGACCAGCAGGGAAGTCCCTCATCCTTTTTCTTGAAGAGTACTGCATGTTTGCAGCTGAGTACTTTTATCAGCCTGTCTCCTACCTGTGGAATTTGGGGAGCCCACCAGCCTTATTTTGTTTCATCTTCTTTCTGTCCCTTTCCATCCCAGTGTCAGTGTTTCTGCTGGAATGACATTCTCAAAAACCTGTGGGCCATTATTCAGCCTCTGCCACAGATTGCTCAGACAGGATAATTAATACAGGGAGGAAAACGTGACTTCTGAAGGATGCGTTTGGCTACCTACGTTATAAAGCACCACATACACAGAATGCAATCATTCACCGCTCTTAAATGTGGATTTAAGGTAGGTCAGGTCTTTAAATCTCAAGTTATACACTAGAACACGATATTATCTGAAAGACCTTTCAACTGCGATATATCTCCTTACAGGAAAAGTCAGAATGAGTGCTAAAAAGTAAAAACTGGACTGTCCAGACGATGCTCATGACTAAGAAATAGAGAATAATTTTAAAAGGAAGGAGGTGCTCAAATTACAGCAGGAGGTATTAGGGACAACTTCCTCATAGGACCCCAAATGAGCATCAGGAAGGTTTATGAAGCTGTGGAATCTGCTTCCTGGAAAATTTTTAATAATTTCTTTTGAAATTAATGGCATCAAGGACTTTCTTTCCTGCGTTAGGCCCCCACTGCTGGCAAGGTGGACACTGAAAAAGTGGCAATCAACTACTTTGGAAAACAGTTTGGTAAAAATTAAAAAGTGATACCACACAGCCCAGCAATCCCACTCCTACATATATACCCTAAGTGAACTCTTGCAAATGGGCCCCTTTAAACATGTTTAAGACAGTGTAGTATATAATGGCAAAAATGCCAATAAGCCAAGCATCTCTTGACAGGAAAATCGATAAATACGTTGTTATGTATTCACACAATGGACTACCATACAGCAGTGAATGTGAAGAAATTATAGCTACGTGCTTCAATGTGGACGAATCTTAGTAGCTTAGTAGCAGGTGAAATAAGCAAGTCATAGAAAAATACATACATATAGTTCGATACCATTTAATAAAGTTCAAATCAAGCAACACATTATAGAATACTCACATATGAAACAATTGTAAAGAAAAGAAAGTAATGAAAATAAACCAAATATCAGGGTATTGATCAACTGGTAGCAGAGTGAAGGATGGGCGGGGGTGGGGCAGCAGGGTCTACAGGGAACTTCAGGATTTGAGGCATCTTCTGTTTCTTTGGTCAAATGGTGGGTTCACAAGGGTTCATTTTATTATGAAGATTAATAATTTCAACATATTGCATAGTTTTAAAGTATAAACCAGACTCAAGATAAAACTAAAAAATTCTCCCAACGTCATTTTTTAAAAAATTATTTATTTATTTTTGGCTGCGTTGGGTCTTCGTTGCTGTGTGCGGGCTTTCTCTAGTTGCGGTGAGCAGGGGCTACTCTTTGTTGCGGTGCACGGGCTTCTCATTGCGGTGGCTTCTCTTGTTGTGGAGCACGGGCTTCTCACTGCGGTGGCTTCTCTTGTTGCAGAGCACGGGCTCTAGAGCCCAGGCTTCAGTAGTTGCGGCACACGGGCTCAGTAGTTGTGGCTCGCGGGCTCTAGAGCACAGGCTCAGTAGTTGTGGCGCACGGGCTTAGTTGCTCCGCGGCATGTGGGATCTTCCCGGACCAGGGCTCGAACCCGTGTACCCTGCATTGGCAGGCGGATTCTTAACCACTGCACCACCAGGCAAGTCCCCAATGTCATTTTAAAATTAGGGTAGAGGGGAGCCTTTCCCCTCCATAGCTCGATAAAAATGCCAGCAGGCTCTGTGACTGCACTGGTCATTCCTTCCTAATAGAAATTCCTGGTCATCTTACATGAGTCAAATCAGAAATGAGAATGTCTTCCATCTTCATTCCCTGCTGAGATCTGCTGAGATTTCTCTCACTTCGTCCAGGTGGGCATATCACAGGCACGCTACCCAAGGTCAGCTTCTCCTCTTCTATAACTGCCCGTACCCACACCCCCACCCAGAGCTCCTACCAAATGCTCCTCTGAGTTGGAGCCTGAGAAAGGATCTGGGAAAAGGAAACAGAATGTTCTAACTTGACCAGTAAGATCATAAGCTGGCTTTGAGCCCTCTGGACATGGCAAATTCTAGAACTGACTCCCTCATGGTTCTTCTTGAGGATTTCTGCAAGAACCCAACTGTGACACCCATGTGGTAGGCCATGCACTTTCCTCTTCCAGCTAATGCCCGCATGTGGCCCCCACGTGGGTCTCGGTTTTCCACTGCACACAGATTCTCCGTTGGTGTGCCACTGCTCTTCCAAGACCCCGCATGGCTTCAGGCTGGCTCTCCCCTGTGTAGTCCACATCTGTTTTGCAGGAAACACTCTTGTCCCCTTGGCCCCAACAAATGAGTGCAGGTCAGCTCCACTCTCCTTTGTCCTGCCCCAGAGCAGCTCTCTGGACCAGCTTTCTTTCCCTCTCAATTTCCAGGGCTGGAGGGTGGAGGTCAAACAATAAAGACAGGGAAGGCGGTCACCCTGAGCCTCGGGGATGACACACTCCACCCCTACCTAGCCCTCCATCTCCATGAGGGGTGGGGTGAAAAAGCCACAGAATAGCTTTCACCAAGGAAATCAAGTTCAAAACTTCCTCCAAATGTCTAATCTCTTTTATATGCATGATTTGGGTGAGGAACCGAAGAGTCATGTAACTCTTTCTTGGTTGTTTCCTTAAAAAGCAATCTTGGGTGTCTTTCTCAACTCACTTTGGCATTTTCTGTCTTTAGATATTAGTGTCTGAGGCAAATATTCTAATTTAACATCTTTTGACAAGTGTTATCAAATATTTCACTTCTCACATGGAAGGGAGCCGCCTTGAGATCGATTACAAAACCCACCTGCCTTCCTTTGCTTTTGACTCTCAGACCTGGCTTCCTTGTGGTCGGCACTTTGGGCTCATGGTCAGTCTGTCCTTGTTAGATTAGCCCTTGACCTTATACTGCTTCTTTTCAATAGCAGCGTGCTAACACAGCAACCATCAATGAGCACACGATAACTTTGGACCTCATTTATGAAATGGGCATATTACCTGCTTCACTCTGGTGAGTGTTAGATGGATACAGAAGTTAAAACACCACGCAAATATAATTTGCTTTTACTGTTATGATTACAGCACTTCCCTGACAACCTTGGAGCTGATAGTCTAGAAAATAACCATGGAAGGCAGGATCAAGGTCTTGAAAATATGGAAATATTTAAATAATTAAAAGGGCATAGGAATTAAAAATTCTAGAAGGTGTTTGCTGCTTAAAAAATAGGTGCTATATTTGAATAATATTTTGAATTGCTAACTTGAAAAATATAGCCCTTTTCCTGAATAATCTTAATAATAAATAATCTTATTTAGCTGTTCAAGAAATATTGCTTTGGATTATGGTCTAGGATAGCTTTACTAGATAAAACAGAGGACACCCAGTTAAATTTTAGTTTCAGATAAACAATAAATATTCTTTTAGTATAAGTTAAGTGCAATATTCGGGATATACTTGTGCAAAAAGTGACCAGAAGTTCAGACAAACATGAATGATTTTTTTTTTTTTTTTTTTGCGGTACGCGGCCTCTCACTGTCGCGGCCTCTCTTGTTGCAGAGCACAGGCTCCAGACGCTCAGGCTTAGTAGTTGTGGCTCACGGGCCTAGTTGCTCCGTGGCATGTGGGATCCTCCCAGACCAGGGCCCGAACCCGTGTCCCCCGCATCAGCAGGCGGACTCCCAACCACTGCGCCACCAGGGAAGCCCCATACAGAGGTTTTTTTATCACTAGCCTTCCTTTTGGTTCTTAGAGTTTCCATATCCCAGTTTATATTATCCATCTCTTCTTGCACGTTGTCCACTTTTTGAATTAGAGCCCTTAGCCTATTAATCATAGCTGTTTTAAATTCCCAGTCTGATAATTCCAATGTCTCTGCCGTATCTGAGACTGGTTCTGATGCTTTCTCTGTCTCCTCAAACTCTGCTTCATGTCTTTTGGTATGTCTTGTAATTTTTTGCTGAAAGCTGGGTATGATGTACTGGGTAAAAGGAACCTGGTGCTGATTCCCATGGAGGTTTCTGCTCTGGTACCTCTACTCCAATAAACTGTGATTCTCTGTATCTGCCTATCTGTATCTCTAATTGGGGGGGCAGTGGTTTGCCCCGTGACCTCGGTCTCTGATGGATCTAATAAGAGTTGCTGCTTTTCAGTTTCTTAAGTCTTTCTCTTGCTGTGAAGATGGGAGTAATGACTTCCAAACTTTTTACAAGCCAGCCTGAAAGCTGGAAGTCCTCCCTTTTGTTTATACCAACAACAAGACACCCTTATCTCTGCAGACCAAGATACAATTTACTCTATTTGCCTCACGTAGGCTCTTCCCACTGATCCCAGGCTCTTGTCAAGCACACAGAGGAGAAATCCTCCATCAACCTCGGAATCCGCCAGGGATGGGGCCGTCCTCACACCCTCCAGCCTGGCGTGCCTGCTGGCTTCTGCAAGCCTTGGCTCAGGCCAGGAAGCCTGGACACACTCAAGTTGCCATCTTTCCAGAACTCTCTTTAATCCACCTGTACCCGATTAGCTGCCAAATCAAATGTAGATTCTGCCTCTTCTCTTTTTTTCCCTGTTGCCACCAGCCTGGCCCAGGTCCCCACTCCTTCTGTTCTCTCTTCTTCACAGGGCATTCTACCAGCTTCCACCCTGCAGGTCTCTTCCCAAACCATCCCAGTTCCGTCCCCACTATCAGTGAAGCATGACTTGGATCATTTCACTGCCTCCTCAGAAACTGTCAGTGTCTTCCCAGTGCTTTCTGGATTAAATACAACATGCCTCGTCCTGACATTTAGGACCAATCTACATTTCTAATCTTAACTCTTACTGATCTCCTACAGACAACCTACTTCCAGCCAAACTAAAATTATAGCATTTTCCCAACACCTGGGCATTTCCTATTCTGTGCCTTGGCCTTATTTCAATTCTGCCACCTAAAATGCTTTCTCAGTTAGCTAAATTCTTACCCATTCTTCCCAAACCACCTCCTTTATAAAAGGACCAAACACACACACCACAACTTCACAAAAAATAGCTAGCTCTTGCCGTACTTTCTCTCTCCTTTGTGAATCTCCAGGCCACTTTCACTTTCAGCATTTAATACTCGCTTTTATTAGGGTGTGATTGTCCTTCGGGCACCTGTCTTTTCTATGATATTTCTAGTCTTCTGAGGACAGAGTCTGTGCCATACTCATCTCCATATTCTCCCATAATATCTAACACAATGCTTTGCAGACAGTACACGCTCCACAAACATATCTTTAATTTAAATGAAACCATGTTATTTTAGGAAGGCAATCCGTGGTTTTCAGCTCATTCGTTATGGTTCTGATGTATTGGATAAAATAGATGCTACGATATCCCTGATATTCACAAGGGGAAGAAGGACTGGGAACCAGATGAATCCCAAATGGTAGAACTCAGAAATGTTCATCTACCTCTTAATTCCTCCTTCATGGCGTCTCTGTCGACAGCTACGTGTTGACCAACTCTCCGTGGATTAACTACATTTTCTATCTTTACTTAACTTTTTCTCTTACTTAATGACCGTTTCATTCAAAGGAACAAAGTTTTGAATCACGTCATGAACGTTACTATACGTGTGCTGGGAGCAGGTAACCAGGAGGGATACTGGCAGCCAATGAGCCTGGCAACTTGTGTTGTTGGTTTTTTTTATCTCCCCCAAATGACAAATGACTATAAATTATAGACCTTATGCTGTTTTTCTTACAGACAGTGATCACCACAACTGTTAAAGCCTCATTGCTAAGAAACTACTATACTAAGAAGAATATTCAAATAATCTGCCACTTGCCATTGATAAAAGTTAGTGCCAGCAATAAACAACTCCAGGCTTGGAATATTACACCCTTGCTGTTCCCGCCACCTCATTGGAAATCACATAGCTACAATGATAGTCAACATTAACATTCTCGGTCACTAGAGTAAGATAAACTTTTTCTATTGACTCTCATTTTTATTTTGGTAAAATACACATAACATGAAATTCACAATTAGTGACATTTAGTACCTTCACATTGTCGTGCAACCATCACTACTATCTGGTACCAGATACACTGACTTTTTTTTCCTTTTCCTAATGGCTTTTTGCTAAAATAAATTAGAACGATCTTCTATAATGTAAGCACTGTTCATTTTGCAGATTGGATATTTTCAATCTCTTAGACTCACCAGCTTCTGTCAACAGGACAAATAAACAGCCCAAAAGAAAGAATCACTGCTGGGTCCCTTTGTTGGTCTGTGTAGAGGTATTCTGCAAGCAATAGGTAATTGATATCCATTTGCCTTGCAAGGACCAGGCAGCACCGTGGTTTCTAGCCCCTGGCAGTATGTTTCTGGAACTATAACAAACCTGGATGAAACACAGGAGACCCAAGACCTTGGCACGTTTTCACCTAAGCCAAGTCACACCATTAAACCTCAGTTAGGAAATATCAATAACTTGGGGAAGGTGGCTTGCAGTTTAGCGTATTACCAGCTGTCAGCACCTCAGGAACTAAATTGAACAGCCAGGGACTTGAGATATGAAAAGTAAAGAAAGCAATCACATGGGTCTCCTTTAATATCATCGGTGGCATGACCACCCCCTGCCAGCCTCACGCCACTGCCCCTCCCCAGCTGAAACAAACATAAACAGTAAAACAGAAGTTTCATTTTATTTTTAAAGAAATAGGGACAGAGCGATTATAAAATTCCAGAAATATAAAAGTTGATGTCTCAAAGACCGCTACTCTTTCTACGCTTATATTTTCTAATATAAACCAGATGTTTTGAGTTTTTCCAAATAACTTCTTTCAGAGAAATAATGCCTTAGTCTTTGGCATGCTTTTGATCTTAGGTCAATTATTCTTACCTACTTTTTCCTCAACCTTCACAGATGTTGTTTTCATACAATTCTAAACGTAAACATCCCCTAACTGGGCTAATTTGCATTTGCAGCTGTTCATCTCAACGTTTAATGTTTATCATATAATAAGGTACTGGTTTTGGAAAAATTGGAATTTAATGAGAAAAATGCATTTACAGGCATATCCCAGAGATATTGCAGGTTCAGTTCCAGACCACCACAATAAAGCAAATATGGCAAGAAAGTGAGTCTCCTGAATCTGTTGGTTTCCAGTGCATATAAAAGTTACGTTTACATTACCCTATGGTCTACTAAGTGTGCAATAACATTATGTCTAAAAAAGATAATGTACATACTTTAGTTTAAAAATACTTTATTGCTAAAAAATGCTAACCATTACCTGAGCCTTCAGAGATTTGTAGTAATAACATCCAAGATCACTGATCACCATCACAAACATAATGAAAAGTTTTGAAATATTTTGCGAATTATCAAAATGTGACACAGACACATAGTAAGCCAACACCCTTGGAGAACGGGCACCTATAGACTTTGTCCTACTCAAAGTTGCCACAAACATTGAACTTGTAAAAAGGCAATATCTGCGAAGTGCAGTAAAGCGAGGTGTGCCTGTAGACAACTCGTTTGACCCAATGATGTCCAATTCTTTGGGAAACATTTGGGGGAACATTAGCCCAATACGGTTAGCAAACTAAGATAGAAGGAATGGCCCAATATACATAAAAATGCCTGAGGTCTCTACAATGGTGGGTTTCGTTGACCAACATCAAAAAAGAGGGAAGGAAAATTCTTGAATTCAGAAAGTGTCCTTGAATTTGTTAGATTTATTGTTAGAGTGAAAAATACAACCAGTTTCAGAATGAATTAGATTCAATCTTTCTGAGGTTTCACTGACGGGTTGCATGCATTTCAGGCTCGTAGAAAGCCCAGCCAGTAACGCAAATCAAAATGGCCATAAAAACAGATATAAGCTGAAACTAGAAATTTCCAGTCTCTGACCAAGACACTGCCTCTCGCCATGGCCTGGTCCCCTGCCCTGAGCCGACCGCCAGAGGTGGCAGAGAAACACACAAACACACACCCAGGTGTCCTAATCCAAATCAGGCCAAGTTAGTGAAAAAAATTCATCATTTGGGCCTCATGACACAGCACAAGGGAGCAACTGTGGTGTGCGTGCCTTGGTCCCCCAGACAGTTAACATAAGCCACACTGCAGAATGCAAAACAAACACACCTCCCTCCTTCCTGTACCACGCAGCTTCTTTTATCAGCTGCCTGGTGCGCCCCTTAGACAAGCAGCCCCGTCAGGTAGACTGGGCACGATGCTGTCTGGGATCCATCCCGGGAAAGCACGGATGGGGGTTCTATGGAAAACTTCAGATCAGCACTCCCCTCGGCTCCCCTGACCCGACCCCAGCACTGCTTGTTAAGACAATAGGACAGCGGGGGCGGTCTGATCCCGAGTCTAAGGCAGCTCAGTCTAGCGCAAGGACACAAAGGCTGCTGAAGGAGGGGCCCAGCGCCCGCGCTGGCCACTGCCTGGCAACGCCAGCCGCGCAGACTCCTAGCCACCCGCCACCCCGGGCCTCGTCACGTGGCTCCGGCGTGGTCTGGGGTCCACTGAGGCCGCCGGTGCTCTGCCCGCTGCTGCACGGGGGAGCGAGAACGTGCACACTGCTCGCCCCAGAGCGGAGCGTTTCCTCTCATTCCCCTCCCCTTCCCGCGCCGATTTCAAACCCCGGTTTGCTGGCAAAAAGCTTTGCGAGTGTTTAATTTTGGAGGGCTTGCTGGCTTTCGGGAGCTCAGGAATAGCTGAATGCTATTCATTCTGGGGAAAGTAGATTATCTGGTTTCTAGGCTAAGACCTGGCCCGAGGCCAGTAACACGTTTTGGTAAATATTTCAAGGACCAAATGTAAAGGATAAAACAGGAGCCCTAGCCGCAGAACAGCACTCCGTAGCACTCCTGGGGAGACACAGTAATGGCCTGGCTGGGTGAGGGTGTAAGAGAGGAAATGCACTGTTGCCAGAAGATGAAAAATGGGCCTAAATCTTAGTGGAGGGCCTCTGGCCTTCTTCCAGCGGGACGGTTAGACCTGGTATCAGGGCTGGTACGGCAGGAGTCGCTGAGATGACGCATTCTGCTGACAGAGCCACCCAAACAGCTGGCGAGCTGCCCTGCTCTGCCCGTCTCGTGCGCTCACCGCGACCGGGACGCATCTGGCACGTTCGTCATCTTCTCCGGGGCGTGAATGGATGCTTAGGAGGCAGATAATTCCGCAGGCATATATGTGTGTATTATCATGCAGATACGACGATTATTTCGTAATAGAAATGGAACCTGGGCCGTCTCTGCCTGACTTTTGATCCTGCCAGCGCTGCAGAAAAAAACGCTCGCTGATATGTTCCGTAGTCAGGAAATGGAAGCACAGAAGGAGAGCGAGATTACAGGCCACTCTGTGCATTCGCTAACACGTGCTGTGATTTTAGCCCTTTCTTGTGGATATCTCATTTCACAGGGAACGGGAAAAGGCAAATGGGAGACAAAGAGGCCGCCACCCAGCATGCACGCATTTTCCATCCCAGTGTGTAACTAGAAAATAGAACAGAGTCATATAAATAAGGCAAAAGCGTATCAACAGACCAGATGCTGTAAAATGGTGCAAAAAAAAGAGAGAGAGAGAGAGAGAGAGAGGTGGAGGAAGAGAGAGAGAAAAAATAAATGAAAGAAATGTGTAAAACTGACTTTTCCTTATGATAACTTTCTTTTGAGTCAGATCAGCGTTACCCCACTTTGTTTCATTTCATGTTGAGTATATAGATAGATAGATGTCCATAGAGAGAAATGATTTTCTACGATAGATATTAAACTCAGTTAGGGCCAGACACAGTACTATTCCTTGTTTAATTCCATAGCCTCAAACTCTTGGTAGAAAATCTAACATTAAACTTTTTTCTTATCTAATTTGGCAGGAATTGGAAGATTTAGGGAAAGAAGGAAGTTAAATAGGATATGAGATCAGGTTTAACCAAGCTTGAATTGACTGAGCTGTAAAAAGAGGGAGGGGAAGGAAGCATTGTTGTCCAAGCCACTGAGTCCACCATGCTCCATTTGTAATCAAGGCGGCAATGGTGAGTCAGTGGCCCAGGACACCCTGGGTGTTTTCTGAGAAGAGCATGTGTGAAGAGGGGAGCAAGGATATTTGAGGGAAACTAGTACCCAACCAATCATTGATATTTATGGGCCATCAAAAATTAGGTGTTTATAACCTGGGAGATACTTTTGTTTGCGTCATACTTAGAGTAGTTTCAATCATAGTTTAAGGTTAGAAAGATGTGACCAGTGCAAACGTTATTTCCTTTTAATTTGGATCTATTTCATGCATCTAAGGAATGTGATGGTCCTGTTAGCTCAGCTCCCCCTCTTTCAGCCTCTACAGGGGTCACACCTTGCCAACACTGGAGGGTGCTTACGCGTCTTGATCCAGATAAACTTAAGGGTGCTTGAGTGATCTGTCATAATTCTTTCAAACTGTTGGTCCTGTTTTGGATCAATTCATTGCCCTTTCAGCTGTAGAGAAAGGAACACCCTCTGGGGAGAATGGTCTGCACACACCTCTTTCATTTGCCTGGGGCTGCTATGTGAAAACAGCCACCTGCCGCCGTCTGGCATCAATCCATCAATCCATGCCATGCTGCTTGAGCAGTTGGTGGTGCCTCCCGTTCCTTAAGTACTTGAGAATCCTTCCCCACGAGCTGGGCCATTGATTAAGTGCTTACTTTGGAAGAGGTGTAAGTAAGGACTACAGCGTGATCATAGAAACCATGTGTGCCCACTTGAACAAGAGGAAAAAGACATAGAAGAGCATTTTTAAAGGGAGGATGTGATTTTCTGTTTCAAAAGTTGCCCCCCCCCATTCTCATAGATCAAACAGCCCGATAGGAGCTCTCTTTGTTGAGCCAAGCTGGGAATAATAGTTCCTTTGTCTGAACACCCAGTATTTATTCATTTAACACTTGGTAAATGCCTACTAAGTGCCAGGCACTTTAAATGCATATTTGTTTTTACAAACAAACCTACAAGGCAACTATTATTATCCACCCCACCTCCACTACCACCACAAATATAATAAATATAAAAATCAGATGAAAGGAATGCAACTCAGAGGAAATGCTAAAAACTAATATAAAATTATCAATAAAAAAGATAGCCAAATACCAAAATATAATATTATTAATATATTATCAATAAAAACATATTATCAATATAATATCATCAGTTAAAAATGAGAGCCAAATACCAAAAATATATAGACTTCCATAAAGGAAAACCTTATCATTTCACTTTGTAGTTTATTATTCCTTTTCACTAAGCTTGATTTTCCTAGAGGTTTCAGAGATTGACCTAAAGACGGTAGCTTAACAGTTCTCTTTGGAAGATAAAATGTTTATTAGCAAACATATAGTGCATGGTATTATTTTATTTTATGCTAATATGTGAGCTGAGAAATGTGATTTCATTTATTGCAGGGGCACCATATTCAAAACCCCTTTGGTGCTATATATGGGAAGCAATAGATGGACCATGGTCCCATTAGCTGTGTTTAAATTTCCATTCTAAACTTTAATACTCTAAATCAAGTTTTTGCTAATGTAACTTGCCACAATTTTGGATGTGGCTTTCTGGGTTTTTCTCTTTTTTTAAGTGAATTAGATAACCTGACTACATTAAGTACAGTTTATTTTATATGTATGTTTATAAGAGCACCTACCATACCAAATATTCAGTCAACGTGGGTCATTAAAATATATAACCTCGGCAAATTAAAACATAATCATTAAAACATCTTAAACCAAAAGAAATAGTAGAGGCACTTGAGAAACTATCAAAAAAATACTTTATATTTAGTATTTTCCATTAGGGACATAGGTCTGGAATTCATCCCCACAGTTGAGAGTTGCAGTCATGGGAGTCGGTAAGATTACCAAAGAAGAAATTCATGAAGGAGGGAGGCAGTCCTTAAAGGATAGAATCTTAATGGAAGTATCTCCAGCTGGGCGTTGAGGGCAGTGGGCAAAACTGAGGAAACCAAAGAACAAGGCAGGGAAGTAGGGGGTGATTCGGGGTGTGCAGTCAGTGGAACAGTGGGTGGGGGGCATCTGTCACTCTGGGCTTTGGAGTTTTGGAGACTGGAGAGAAGCCAATGGCATTACTGGCACCTGAGGGAGCCCAACACCTGGACAACTCCCCTGATGAGTGTACATGTCCTCATAGGGGCTCTCTTTCAACAGGCTGAAGGAGGACATGATATTGGCATGATGGTTTTTCCATGAAGTTAAACACAAACACTGACACTGTAGAATGGGAGAGGCCATAAAAGTGAGAGGCCCGCCTGCCGCAAAAAAAAAAAAAAAAAAGGATTTTAGAAGAATCAAGCTATAATTCTTCTTGGATCAATACCTACATCCTAGTAAGCAAACCTCAACAATGATCAGCTAAAGCTCTCAAAGACCTAGCGAATGAAACTAAAATGATAAGGGTAACATGCATAAGGAATGCACACAAAATATGCCAGGGGGTAAAGCCACCTACAGAAAGCTCAGAGAGCTAGGACAGGGAGGTTCTGCTCAGAACCCCGTGGACACGGCCTTCAAGGGTCAGGCCGAGCAAGAGGCATCCACGGAGGAAAAAGGAACCACGCCAGCGCTGTGAGGGAAACGGGGAGCGTACGGGGAAGTCTGAAAACAAGCAGGGTGGACGCTGTCAAAAGCCGGATGTAAAGACTGAACAAAGATCAGTGGCAGCGAGGAGGTCCCAGTGACCCTGCTGTTCTAGGGGTGCTGGGAGCAGAGCCAGGGAGCGGCGGGGATGACGTGGAGGTGCGTGAGAGGTGCTTGAGCCGAAGCCTGGTGACTGAGTCAAGAAGTCCGCCGTAAGGTGCACCCGGAGGGCTGTGTTACTATTAATAACTACTCATGTATGCAAATGACTTACTTTCAAAGGGAGGGAGGGAAGGAAGGGAAAAGTAGAGAGGCTTTAATATCACCCTTAGTTACTCATATCCTGATACGATTCCTGGAAATAGTGAGGCGTAGATGAGTTGGAGCTAGTGCGCTGGGAATTGCCTGTGACCCTGCATTTTCAAAGATTCCATGTAACTGCGCTGCAGAAGAGGCAAAATGGAAACGCAGGGCAGGTTAGGAGGCCGCTGCAGGAATCCGGGAAGGCGGTGAGAGCGCAGCCTCTTCACAGGCAGAGGGGGCATCGTCGTGGAAATGGACCTAAAGATTGGAGAGCCTCCTGGGATGAGAAGGGATGAGAGATGAACCCAGAAGGGCGGGGGTAGGACACGGACCCTGGGAGAGGCTTACACGGCTGGGAGGAAGCCACCTTACCTTTGCCGGCTGGAGAGCAGGCTGGGAGGACGGACGTGGGTGTAGGTAAATTGCAGGTAGAGGGTGGGAAGTTACCAGAAAGCACGCGCATGCCCTCAATTTTCTCAATGACTCACGAGGTGAAGTTGTCTGCTGAGAGCAGGGGGCGTAGGAACTGAGAGTGAGTCTGTCTTGAGAGGAGCGCTGAGGTCTATAAATAGTCTTCTAACTAATTAGACTGCGGAGGGAGACTGTGGGTCTGCCTGGGTGCATTGGAGGCCTCATAGTGACCTCTTACTGGGGACCACAAACCCAGCTCGGCGCCCCCTGCTGCGGGTGCCAGACGTGCAGTTAACATACCCAGCTCGTGGAGCTGTGCAGCCGCAGGGTCTCGGCCATATTTAAACAGCACTGAGGCCTGGAAGAAGCTATTGATTCCAAAGTGGGAGCTTTTTAAAAAAATGGATTATTGTCAATTTTTTGCTTGTGCTTTCAAAACATATGGCTTGATACTAACTGAAATAGTGTGGCCTTCGGAAAGTTTCTTAACTTCTCTGTGCTTCCTTTGCCTCTTTTGGGAAAAGTAAACAAGCTAATTAGTCCTCATAGGACTCTTGTGACAATTAAATAAAATGATATATGTAAAACACTGAAAAAAGTTTCTGTTTATAAAAATTAAAGTGCTCAATAAATGATAGTTATTTTTGTCAAAAAATATGACTTGTACATATATATCCATACCTTGAATGTATATATATTTATATGTTCGGTGAAAGTATACATATACAATGTGTTGTAGCATTAATATATGTGTGTATATGTATGTAGGTATGCACATATATGTGTATTATATATGTATGTATGCGTGTATAGAAACACGTATATATAATTATAGCAACCATTTATTCAATATGCATTTGTTGAGCACATTCTACATGCCAAGAACGACGCTAGATTCCGAAGAGACAATACTGAACAAAAATAGATGAAGCATCTGCCATTATGGGGTGAACAGTCTGATGGTTACGACAAGAAGAGGGTCAAACTGATGTAAAATGACAACGTGCTCAGTGCTGTAAAGAGCTCTACCGAGTGCAGTGAAAAGGTAAATCAGCACAGGTCAGGTGGTTCCGCCCCACCTGAGGTCACGGGCTGACGTGTCCTCGTCCTTCTCCCCGACTACATTATGATTCCTTCGAAAGCTGTGGATTGCTGCCTACTCCCCTCTGTTCACGGCACCCGACTCCTGACCACCGTGCACACAGCAGGTGCCCAATGTGTGTTTGCTGGCTAACCTGATGCCATGGGGTATTCACCAGCAGTTTTAGTCATGACAGCCCCGTGGGGCACCCACTGCCTTTCTTTATAAGAAACCGCAGAGGGACATCTTGGTGGTAACGGAACAATCGCCGTTGTCTGGCTGATTTGGCAGGAACAGCTCACCCCAGACACTGCGTGAACTCTCAGCCCAAAATGCAGCGTCATTGATGCTTTTCCTTTTAAAAAAGCACAAATCGCAGTGTTCTTTGTGCTAACGTACGTCGAGGACCTATATGCTTATTTCCTCGTTTTTCAGCACAACTTCCATTGATCCAGCGGGTCGTCGGGAAAATGGGGGAATGATTGTTCAATGGGTATACAGAGTTTCCCTCTGGGATAATGAAAAATTTCTAGAAATGGATAGTGGAGATGGTTGTACAATGTTGTGAATGTACTCAATGTCACTGAATTATACAATTAAAATGGTAAGTTTTGTTATGTTTATTTTACACAATAAAAAATCACCCCCCCCAAAAAAAAGATTTAAGCTTGGGAATTTAGAAAATAGAAAAAAAAAAAAAAACTAGGTATGAATAACTGTCACCTTTTTCTTAAAGTCCTTCAACAGTTTCCCATTCTCTCCTGACCAAATCCCAACCAGGCCCTTCATGGACTGGGTCCCGCTTGGCAGCTCCTATGTCTGTCCTTCCTGAACCCCAGGCTCCACCCAGGCCAGATAGCTTGTGTTTCCCCCATGATGCATCTGTGTTTTGCCTGCATGGGTTCTGATCTCTGGGATGCTCTTCTCATCCCCCACCTTCTAGCTGGAAAACATTATGCACCTCAGCTTAGCCTCCTCTAGGGAACGTTTCCCAACACCCATTTCAAATCTTTCAGCCCTGGCCACAGAAATGACTGCTTTCTCTCCCTCTCTTTCTCTCTCTCTCTCTCTCCCACTTTCCCTTGTGTAGCTCATTATCACAGCAAACACAACATTAAATGCACTTGTTTATTTATAGGTCTGTCTTCCTGTGCCCTACCTTGGTGGCAGCAAGGGCAAAATCTTTGTTTTATTTGCATACTATGGTTTTAAAATCTTTGGCTCCAACGGTGTGACCTTGGGCAAGATATTTAACCTCTTCTAGATCTGTTTCACCTTCCATACAATTTGAATAATAATAGTCCCTATGTCATACAGTAGTTACGAAGCATAAATGAAATAATGCATGTGACGCGCTCAGAGAGGGTCTGATGCACATCAACAATGAAGTGTTTGAAGAAAGGAGGTTCATAACCAATAACAATTGTTCAGTGGCTAAAAGGATGAATATTGAACGTTGAGAGCTGACAAGAAGAATGAATCACCTAATTCCAGATGTTTCTTTAGAAAGACGTATGAGGAAGCCGAATGACTGGAAGAAAGAGCATTACAGGAGAACACCTTTTGCTGCGTGTATCATAATATAGTCAACATACTTCCAACAACCTCCCACGTTTCTGCCATAAACTCTTCCACTCCCTCCAGAAGCAGCCTGATCAGGCTACAGAGGTCTTTATAACTAAAGTATCAGAGTCGGAACGAGGGGAAGATGGCGGAAGAGTAAGACGCGGAGATCACCTTCCTCCCCACAGATACGCTAAAATATCAGAGTCTTCTTAGAAAACAAAAACTCAATGAAACCGATAAGAAAGGCTCATTGCCACAGTCTTCAATACCGAACCAGTGGAGGCTCTTCATGCTTTAAAGAATATAAGGCAGTCC
The DNA here is from genome assembly GCF_008692025.1 of Phocoena sinus. Taxonomy (NCBI): domain Eukaryota; kingdom Metazoa; phylum Chordata; class Mammalia; order Artiodactyla; family Phocoenidae; genus Phocoena; species Phocoena sinus. The sequence goes on along the minus strand of NC_045779.1, from coordinate 8,086,598 downwards.
TGATGTAGACGTTGAGGAATTTTTGAGTGTTGTCTATACTGACCCACTTGCATCAGAATTTTGGCAAACTAGCCTGACTCCTGAAATTTAAACCAGTAAGTAACCTTTTCTCCAATCAGCTTGGCTTTGGGTGTAAATTCTTATTTTATTTTATTTATATTTATTTATTTATTTATTTGCGGTACGCGGGCCTCTCACTGTTGTGGCCCCTCCCGTTGCGGAGCACAGGCTCCGGACGCGCAGGCTCAGCGGCCATGGCTCACGGGCCCAGCCGCTCCGCGGCATGTGGGATCTTCCCGGACCGGGGCACGAACCCGTGTCCCCTGCATCGGCAGGTGGACTCTCAACCGCTGCGCCACCAGGGAAGCCCGTAAATTGTTATTTTACATAAGCAGATGCTGGCTATTTTCAAGGTATGGAGCTGGCTTATGCAGTGGACACAAAACATTATGTGACGCTTATGCACCGTTTCTTATAAGGCAACACACACTGCAGGGAACAGTGCCGGAGTCCTCCTGGTGACTGTACCCGATTTCCATGCAGTCCCATTAAAGCGGACTCCACACCGAGCCCCAGGAGTGGAGCTTGTGACCAAGGCCTATGCCATCAGCATATCTCACTTCCCCATCCTTTGATCTTCGTGGATCATATGTGACCTAGTCAGAGTCAATGAAATGCAATGACATTTTCACTGCACCTTCTGGGGAAGAGACTCTCACTCATAACCTCTGACCTAAAACGTAAGAGAATGAGTGGGTTAGCAGGGACCTTTCTGGTACCCATAAAACCCAAGGCTAAAGTCAATGCCGTGGAAGGCAGAACAAAGGAATAAAGTTCTTAAAAGTTGGCAGGTTCCAACGGTAAGCCTGAGCCCTGAATTGAGTCCTGTCTGTAGGTAGCATCCTCTTTCAGCTTTTGAGTCAATAAATTCCCTTTTGGACGAAGCCAGTTTGGGTTGGGCTTTTCTGTAACCGCAACTAAATAATCCCAACTGGCCTTCATCAAAGCCACTCTTCCCAAACGGGAGCTCCACACTCTGATTCCATCCAAGAGATAACTGGTGTCTCTAGAGAACCCACATGTGAATAGAATCAGGGCATATTCAAGAGGGTAAGTGTCTGGGTAAGAAAATCTCTCCTTTGGGGATACCTGTGGTTCACATTTCTGTGTGGGCCAAGAAACTCCTACAAATTTCACCTGTTGACACATTTTCTTTGCAGGCACTTTGCTACTTCAGGGGGAGGAGCCGGAAACAGAGGTGGAGAAGGGAAAGCATGAGGCAAAATGTGAATTATTGTGCAGGAAGCAATACAGCAGATGGCCTTTTCGCAGAGGGCTGGCGTGTGGGTACATGCGGTGTGAATTCACGGTGGAGGAACTAATCAGGCAGTGTTATCTGATCTGGAACAACAAGAAAAAGAAAGGGTCTCTTTCATTTTCCCCTGCTTTGGTATGTCTGAAAGCCCTTATCAGTGTGATAGGGCTTAGAAGCACCCAACCAGAAAACCTTGACTTGCGATTGTGCTAAAGTGGGGACCTGGGATCTGGGTTGTTTTCCAAGGACCAACCGTCATTTCATTTTCAGAATGAATCTGGATTTTTGTTCTGTGAAAACAGGGCAGGTTCTGGATTGAAAACAAAAGTCAGACGTGCTGATGCTTGAATGTAAAGAACTACGGAGTTTCATAAGTACTTCTGAGTAATAGAGGCTCGGCACCAGCCTGGGGCCGAGGAGGCTGTGGGAGCAGACCCAGAGTCTGTGAGGTTATTTCTCCCGTGAAAAGCAAAAGCCCGAAGCAGGACTCTGAATAATCTAAGTGCAAAGCTGCTCCCATGGAAGGCAACAGAGCTTTCAGGAGGGGCCCTGGCTTTTGGGTACCAGGACGGGTTTCAAACTTGCCTCCATCCCCCACTGTCTCCATGGTGACAGAGAAGTTAGTTATCCTCTCTGAATGTATTTCCTCATCTGTAAACATCAGTTACGTTCTTGAGAGAAGTAAGTGGTTGAATTACATCAAGAGTGTATGGCCCATCGTAAGAACCCAAATAAATGGCAACAACACGATTTCAGTTACTCTGGGGAGACTTGGATCAAATACAGGGCTGCAGGTACTGAGACAGGAATACCTTCTTCTCATTTGTCAGGCGAGGGGGACAAAGTTCAGTTTCATCTTAATGTGATTTTCTGCAGAATATCAAGAGAAAAACACCAATTTGCCACCAAATTTCTGCATTTTTCTGGCTTCGTCGAAGCTCAGCAAAATCTTGTCCCTAAACCGCTGAACAGCTCTATAATTCCAGACTGGCTAGAGACAAAACCAAGTCAAAAGACTTTCATTGGACCATCAGTTTCTCAAGTATTCCCAAGTATAAGAATTGGGGTTTATTCCTCTTTTTAGGCCAGACACATAGCATGGCACCTTACGGGTTGCTCAAGAAATTTTTATTCTCTTATCTAAGAAAATGAATTCATTTTCAGACCAGCCAACCTAAACTTCTGTTGGAATGTGCTCAAAGAAGCTAGGAAGGAATGGAAGGAAGGAAGGGAGGGAGGGAGGGGGAAAGGAAGGAAGGAAGGGAGACTCTCTCGGTGTATTAGTTAGGGTAAGAGCTAAGCTGCTAAGGGCTAATAAACCCCAAATTTCAGTGGTTTAAAAGCAGATAGGGAGCAGCGCAGCAACGGCGGCGGCAGTGTCGGTGGTGGTTGCTATTCTGAGCCGCTGAGACGCCTCTGCGGCAGCTGGTGGCACAGGTGGCTTGCGTGGACGTGGGCAGAGGCGGCTGGCCCGCCACCGCAGCCCCAGCGCCCACGGCCCCGGCAGGTAGATGAAGTTCCTGATGGAGCTGCAAAACCACCCACAAACAAACTACCCATTTTCTTTTTTGGAACTCATGAGACTGCTTTTTCAGGCCCAAAGGACATATTTCCTTACTCAGAAAATAAGGAAAAGTACGGCAAACCAAATAAACAAAAAGGCTTTAATGAAGGTTTATGGGAGATAGATAACAATCCGAAAGTGAAATTTTCAAGTCAACAGGCATCAACTAAACAATCAAATGTGTCATCTGATGTTGAAGCTGAAGAAAAAGAAACTAGTGTTTCAAAGGAAGATACTGACCATGAAGAAAAAGCCAGCAACGAGGATGTGACTAAAGCAGTTGACATAACCACTCCAAAAGCTGCCAGAAGAGGGAGAAAGAGAAAGGAAGAAAAACAAGTAGAAACCGAGGAGGCAGGCGTGGTGACTACAGCAACAGCACCTGTTAATCTAAGAGCGAGTCCTAGAAGAGGACGACCTGCCGCGGCAGAAGTCAAGGTTCCAAAACCAAAGGCAGACCCAAAATGGTAAAACACCCCTGTCCTTCGGAGAGTGACGGTACCTGAAGAAGACAGAAGTAAGACAAAGGGGCAAGAGGAAAAACAACCTAAAAAGCAGCTTAAAAAGGATGAGCAGGGCCAGAAGGATGAAGATAACCAAGAAAAGAGCCAGGTTAAAAAAAAGGGGGAAAAAGAAGTTGAATCAAAAAGGAAAAATTTAGGGCTTCCCTGGTGTCGCAGTGGTTGAGAGTCCGCCTGCCGGTGCAGGGGACGCGGGTTCGTACCCCGGTCCAGGAGGATCCCACATGCCGCGGAGCACCTGCGCCTGTGAGCCATGGCCGCTGAGCCTGCGCATCCGGAGCCTGTGCTCCGCGGCGGGAGAGGCCACAGCAGTGAGAAGCCTGCGTACCGCAAAAAAAAAAAAAAAAAAAGGAAAAATTTAGCTAAAACAGGGCTTACATCAACCTCTGATTCTGAAGAGAAACGGGATGATCAAGAAGGTGAAAAGAAGAGAAAAGGTGGAAGAAACTTTCAGACTGCACATAGAAGGAATATGCTGAAAGGCCAACATGAGAAAGAAGCAGCAGATAGAAAACGCAAGCAAGCGGAACAAATAGAAACTGAGCAGCAGACAACATGTAATCTACAGTAATAAAAAATATAGCGCATTTTGGGCTCAAAGCATTAATCCAGTTACTGAAAAGAGAATACAAGTGGAGTAAACAAGAGAGGAAGATCTTGAGACAGACTCATTGGACTGAATTTCCCCCTCCCCACCCCTTGATGGAAGAATGTTCCAGATTCTAAATTGAGGACTTCATTAATGGCATTATTACTGTGTTATGATTGTTAAAAAACATTTCCTGTAAGACACACACTACATACTAAGGTCAGCCATCATTCCTGTTAAAAGTTTTTTACCAAGCTTAAAATGAAGCTTTGTGTTTGAAAGTTATAATAAGCTCAGATGAAGATGGTGGTTGTACATTATTTCATTTAGAAAATATAAAAATTCTTTTTGTTTTGAAGCTAGGTGTTAAACTGGAGTAGCTACTATACCCCCAGAGAATGGGGCAGTTGTGCCCTTCCCCTTGACATTCCTTTGTTGTTCAGTTCTTTAGATTAATAACTGTTTTTTAATCCTGAGAGATTAAACAGTAGACTTATTAAGAAAACAAAAATGAAACTGTAACCAAAATTTTAAAATAGAGTTTTTTTAAAATAAATAAATAAATAAATAATTTTTTAAAAAAAGCAGATAGAAGTTCATTTCTCGGGACTTCCCTGGTGGTGCAGTGCTTAAGAATCCGCCTGCCAGGGGCTTCCCTGGTGGCGCAGGGGTTGAGAGTCCGCCTGCCGATGCAGGGGACACGGGTTCGTGCCCCGGTCCAGGAAGATCCCACATGCCGCGGAGCGGCTGGGTCCGTGAGCCATGGCCGCTGAGCCTGAGCGTCCGGAGCCTGTGCTCCGCAACGGGAGAGGCCACAACAGTGAGAGGCCCGCGTACCGCAATAAATAAATAAATAAAAATAATTTAAAAAAAAAAAAAAAAAAAAAGAATCCGCCTGCCAATGCAGGGGACATGGGTTCGATCCCTGGTCTGGGAAAATCCCACATGCCGCGGAGCAACAAAGCCCGTGCGCCACAACTACGGAGCCTGCACTCTAGAGCCCACGAGCCACAACTACTGAAGCCCGGGTGCCTGGAGCCTGTGCTCTGCAACAAGAGAAGCCACGACAATGAGAAGCCTGCATACCGCAACGAAGCGTAGCCCCAGCTCGCTGCAACTAGAGAGAGCCTGTGCACAGCAACGAAGACCCAACACAGCCAAAACTAAATAAATAAAAATTAAAAAAAAAGAAGTTCATTTCTCCACCATGCAACAGTGCAAAGGTGAGTGATCCTGATGCACCAGGTCATTCTGATCCCCAGGGCACTGTTCTCACCAGCGTGATCAAAGCTGATCATAAAAGAGTCCAGAGAAGCACACACATTATTTTAAGGACTGAACCCAGAAGTAGCACACTTCACTTCCACTCACATTCCAGAAGTAACAACTCAGTCACATGGCCATACCCAGCAACAAGAGAGGCTGCAGAATGGATGCACATCCGTTGTTAAAGAGGATTAAAGACAAGTTACATGATATTTACAGGGCACATATCTGATAAATGTCTTGCATCATGAACATATAAAGACTCTCAACACAATAATTAGAAAACCAACAACTCAAAGACAGTGAACAAAATATTTGAAAAGGCACTAAAGAATATGGACAGATGGCAAATAAGCACATGAAAACATGCTCAACATCATTAGTCATTAGGGACATGCAAGATACCACAACACATCTGTTAGAATGCCTAAAATTGCAAAAACAGATGTTATCGATTATCAGTGAAGATATGGAGGAACTAGAACTCTCATACATTGCTAGTATATGACTCTAAAATGGTACAACCAAGTGAAAACAGTTTGTCATTTTCTTAGAAAGTTAGATGTATACCTACTGTATGACCCATCCTTTCTAGCCCTAGATATTTACCCAACAAAAAAGAAAGCATATGTCCATACACAGACTCACACGTGAATATTCCTTGCAGCTTTATTTGTAATATCCCAAACCTGGAAACAACCAAATGTCCAGCGAAAGTTGAGTGAATAAACAAATTGTATAATACCTGTCTGATGAAACACTGCTTACCAGTAAAAATGAATGGACTCTTGAAATACACAAACAACGTGGAGGAACCTCAAAATAATTTCACTGAGTGAAAGAAGGCAGACTAAAAAGAGTGTATTCTATATGATTCCATTTATATAAAATTCTAGAAAATGCAAATTAATATATTGTAATAAAAAGCAGATTAGAGGTTGCCTGGGGAAAAGGGGATAAGGCAGAGAGGGACAGAGATGGGGGAATTGCAAAGGGATGCAAGGAAACTTTTTGGAGTCATAGATATATTCTCTGTCTTGATTGTGGTGATGCTTTCATGGCTGTAGACATACGCCAAAATTAGTGACTTGTATACTTTTAGGATTTGCAGTTTAATGTATGTTAATTCTACCTCAATTTTAAAAGTATGTGCCTTTTTTAATGGATAATGAGGAGAACAGAACTTGGTGGTCAATCGGAAGTATCCTCCACATCTAGTTAGTTTCTTTTCGTCACGTTACTATCAAGTTCTGGGATATTCTGGACCACAAGAAGGGAGACTATGCAAGGAAGATTTCTGTTGGGAAATAAGACTCAGGAGATTTATCTACAACTCTTGTCCCTGCCTCGAGCTCACACGCTTCTCAAGCATCGACCAAGTTTCCTTCTCTGGTCTTGATTCTTTGCAGTGAACACATCCCATCCTGCACAATTCCATGAAACTCTCCCACCCACTACCAGTCCACAGTGCCAACTGCCAGAGACTTTGCACCCCAGCCTCAGCCAGCCTGCCAGACCACACCTTTCACTGTAACCTGCTGGCCCCAGGCCCCACTCCAGTTCAGCCCACTGGACAAAGTTCTAGCCAGGTGGATGCTGACCTGGCCAATGGGGTGATTTTTCTTTCCCTGACACCTTCAACAGAGTGAGAAGAGTGACTGTATCTGCACCCCATTGAAGCTCACCTAAAACCTTTCCCCAGAACTCCAGTTAGCATCAATGGGACTTTTTCTCTCAATACTCTTCCAAAAGATGTCTTCAAGTCTAACCCCTTTTGCAGCCACCATGCTCCTTCCCAACTGCACAGCACATTCGTTTTGGTAACACTTTGCAATCGTCCCAGGTGGAAGGCTGAGATATATAAAGGCATCATAAAAGAATTCTAGAGGGCTTGGGCAGGATTATTCTAAGAATTTTATCCATCCACTTCAAGCAATCTCTTCTGTTGATCTTTAGGATTACTATGGAAACAGCCAAGGCTTTTGCTGATTTATCCCAGAATATCACCCTTGTGGGAGCCTAGTGGGGAGGTATCACGGAGGCAAAGGTTTTTTCTCCTCTGACTGGCTCAAAGTGGGATACCAGAGCTAAGTAAGAAATAAGCCTATGTAAGAATGAGAAGATTTAGGGATTATAATTGATTCTCATAAACTTAGTTGGGGAGGAGCAGAGTTGCAGGGGGAGTGATTTCCGTCTTCCTCCATCATGTACTCAGGCCTTACATGAGAAACACGGTGTACCACCCACCCTCCCTTTAGAGGTGAGATTTTTCTTGGAGGGGTGTGTGTGTGTGTGTGTGTGTGTGTGTGTGTGTGTGAAGGATGCTAGCATGAGCAGGGCTAGATCAACGGAAATGGTAATAGCTGGAGTAAATAGCTGCTGATAAATCAAGGAAATACGTGAGAGAAGAGACGGAGCATAGAAAATGCCAGAGGTTGACTAAGTTGAATTTCACTGGGACAATGAGATCGCGGCGGTCCTGCTGACCGAAGGCCTTCCCTCTTGGGTTCTTGGAGCAGAATTATCCAAAACAAACTGCAGGAGAGCCTTTCTCCAGCCAGAATTCTTGATAGGCAGTCATGTGGGGGTAATTGCGCCTTTGTCTGGCTCCTACTCCCTCCTCGCCCTCAGACCCTCTGATTTCTGCCTGAATGGAAAGAACTCTTGCTGCGATTAGGTCTTGGGGAGGCGTGGAGGGTGGGGAAGGAGAGGCGCTCCACCGTCCTGACAAAGGCCCTGGTGGTTTACCTCTCCCCACGTGAGACAGGCAGGAAGGAAGCTGGTGGTGATGGACTGTCCAGGACGGCAGGCACTGCGGTAGGTGATTTCTCCTTCAATATCTGCCATAACCCTTACAGCGTCCCATGAGATGGGAACTATTAACCCCATCTTCACAGAATAAGGGACCGAGGAAAATAATTTACAGAATAATTTAACCTAGGAGGTTAAATAAGTTGCCCAAACTTCACAGCTACTACGTGATGGGCTGGAGAACTTTTCCCACACCTGCGCGAAGGTGGGAGTTGACTCACCTGCGGGGGTCAAGAAGCTGGGGGTCTGGGCAAGGCTTGACGTCCTGAAACGGGTACTCAGTGATAAATGATACCCAGATCTCACAGACAGAGGTAGAGACAGAGAGAGTGAGAGAGAGATCTCCATCTTGTTTGCCTCAGACCATGTTGATGTGGAGCCTCTAATTTTCAGACGATTTATAAAAAGAACAAGGTCAGGTAGACTTCTTTTGCTATAGACTCTCTCCTTTTTGGCTGTTTTTTTTTCCCCCCTATGTTATTATAGACCGAGATTTTAAGATGTTTAATTCCAATCTAGAAGGCTATGAGATAAGCGAAGCTCAGTAGCAAACAAAGGCAATTAATTTACTGCCCTCTCTTGAGGCCCACCCTAGCAAGTATTCCACATCCTTTGGAGACACAGTCTGACCACTGCCAGGGTCAAAAACCTCTTGACTGTGGCCACAGAAGGCCCACACCGTCATTACATGTTCAGGCTGGCACACAGCTAAACTGCACCCCCCAGCCTCTTCTCAGGGTGATGTGGCCATGGTCCAGCATCTGTCCTGATCTGGTCAGTTGAAAATGAGCAGAATTGATCCACTCCAATCCCAGGTCTGGAGCACAAATCACCTGTGACCCTCCATGGGCATTTCTCTTCCAGCCACTGGAATGATCGGACTCTGGGAACTGTCTTGAGAGCCACACACTGAACCTGGTGGAGTCACAGAGGAGAGGAGCTGCTTCTTCCAGTCACATCATGGAGGAGAGCTGCCCGACCGGAAGTGTCAGCCTCGGACCGTCCTGAGATCAGGACACAGACTTGCGGCACGTAAGGCAGCTACCATGCGGGGAATTTTCTGTTACAGCAGCTGGCACTTCCGAAGGCCGGGTCTGCTCACCTTCCCAGGATCAAGATGGGAACCTAAAAGCACCAGACCTGGGAAAATAAAAACCACTCTTCTAGAAGAAAAAAAAAAAAAAGACCTATGGACTTCCGAACCTCAGGACTTTCCTCTCCTGTACTTCATGTCCCAACTACAGGAAGTGTGGAAAGGCTTTCTGGAAAACATTTTCTTTATCTGGTTTAGAAAGCAGCATCCAGTTATGGCACCAAGAATATGTATACCTTATTGGAGGGTAAAGTCTTAAAGTAAAACATTCTTTTTCAGACCAATTGTGGGAGAAGGTCAAAGGAAATTAGCGATCAGGGTGAATGATAGGGTATTTAGGTAGTTTTATTGCAGAAAATAAACAGTAGGCTGAAAGCCCGCAGCCTCCAGAAATCCTCAAAAACCTGCTTGTGTGAATCCAGACGATTTATGTGGACCTGGCAACCACTGTCTGAGCGCAATACGATGGTTTAAAGTGCTTGAGGTTGTTTGAGACAGTTTTTCTTTTAAACACTTTAAATTCACCCTTCCTGCAAACGTGTTTAGTCTGGTAACGTGCACTATCTGAGCAAGAGGTAGATTTCACTTCAGCGTCTGTCAAACGCTACAGATTCCAAATGGGTGGCCCTACGTTTAATGAGGTTTGTTGAGTCGGTCTCCTTCATATTCCACGATGGGAGGAAAGTATACTATCGGAAGGAAGGCTCAACATCGTTAGATGATGAAAGGGTTGGTGTGAAAGATAAGACTTCTCCAAGGACATAAGAAATCCTGAAACAGGAGCAAGCAAGAAGGCAGTGATTTCAGACGCACAGGACTTAGACCAAGACCTTGGGTGCACAGATATCGCAGGGCTCTCCGAAGTCCTGCCTTCAGCCTAGGTAACCAGAGATTATCGCTGGAGCATCATTTACCTGGTCAGGGTGCAGAGGAGAAGATCAGGGCTCACCCAGGGCTGACTCATGCATCTGCCCTTGTAGGGAACAGCAATGAGACAGACTGATCAACCCATCTGCACCAAGACCTGGAGGGAGGGTAAAAACATGGAGAAGATGCACTGGATCTTCAGAGCTGAAAGCCAGCACCCATGGATCACACTCTGCTCCCGGTGTCTTTAAGACGCTACAATGTGTGTGCGGCTGGCCCTTTAAAAACAGTTCCAAGCCAGAGAAACCACAGCCAGCAGAACTAGTTTGTTTTAGCAACTGCTTCCCATGCCCTGGTCTCCCATTACTTCATCTGCATTCCCCAGATGCTGGCCCTGTCTGCCCCCAGGCCCGTGGCAGTTCCCCTCGTGGCTTTCATAATCTCCCAGGGAACTCCCAGTACCAGTACGAGCCCTGTGCCCCGCAGGACGCCACCTCCTGGGTCACAGGTGGAACCCGATGCCCTCACCCAGCTTCTCTGGTTGCAACCCTACCTGCCCCAGATTTCAGACCTGCGTCAGAGGCTGCCACACGAAGAGGAGGGAGGTGACCTTGTCTGGTCCTGCCCAGCCCGGCCTCCACCATGCAATTCCAGGCAGCTGACAGTCCTGAATCCAGGGGTTGCTTAGGAAGGCTTCATTCAGAAGCCTGCCCCGCGAGGACTGTCTGTGTCTTTGCCCAGGGGACACCAAGGAGTGGGCGTCAGAGAAATCCCCTTGGATGCAAGGGACAGAGGCCGATTCCAGTGAGTTTAAAACAGAGGTTACTGGCTGGGAGGTGACACTGAGTCCAAGGATGCAGCAGGCTTCAGGCAGAGCTGCATCCAGAGCTGGTCCAGATGCTCTTGTCAGGGACCTGTCTCTCTCCATCTCAGAAGGAGGGAGTCCACCCGACAGGCAGGACGTCTGCTAGAGGCCGGGACTTGCACCGCAATGCTTAGCAACCCCAGGGGAAGGGCCCGTCTGTCCTGACAGCTCCAGGAGGAAACGGCCAGAGAGCGGTCCAACCGGCCAGCCTGGGCCGCGTGCTCCACTCTGCACTGGTCACCGAGGCCAGAGGAAGGGAGCCCCGTGCTTGGCCAGACCTGGGCCCACAAGCCCCCCCTGAGGCTAAGGTAGGGGCCGGAGCCACAGCTAAAGTGTATTGACAGGTTTTCTTTACACAGAATCGGGCTCAACAGCGGCCTCCCCTTCGCTGGCAGCAGCCATCATCTGTAGGCCTTATCTTCGTTGTCACGGACCACCCAAAACACCGACCTGCTCACCCCATGGTCCCAGTCTCCCCCTTAACGGGCCTTTCTCAGCGCCCTGGCCTCCTCATGCTGGAGGCCCCCAAGCTTAGGCCTTGACCTCTCTCCTGTCTCATCCACACCTCCCCCACCCCCAATGGTAACGTTGTTCTGCCTGTGAACTCGAAAGCCATCTCTGTGCCATGGGCACCAAGTTTCTCTCCGGAGAGCTGTCCTGTCGTGGGCTCCAGACTTCACTCTTCCACTGCGGTGACCGACAGGCACCTGGAGAACACCCAGCCCATTGCCCACTCCAGCCCTCCAGCCCTCTCCTTGCCCCCCATTCTCACTGTCCTCCAGGCCAAAAATCCCACCCCACGTCTTTGTCTCCACTCTTTCGGTCCCACACCACGTGCAGGCTGTTCGACCGCTGTCTGAGCTCCGTTTCTCACCTCGTCTGCCTTGGCCAGTCTGGGCCGAGTCATGTCACGTCTCACCAGTACGGTCACAACCCCTCACCTGGGCGCCGTCTCCCCCTTGGTCCTCTTTGGCATCCTCTCGTCTCAGCCATCAGAATGAACCCGTGAAGGTAGTCAGATGATGACCTCCTCGGGTCAGCACCCGAAGCGGCACTCAACTCACTCAGAGTTTTAAACTCGTACAGCTGTCTGCAGAGCCCCTCACCCCACCCTCCCCATCTCCTTCCTGATATGCTCTGCTGCCCTACCTTGTCCCTCACTCACACCAGCTCCCTTACCGGTCCTCTGGCTCACTGAGCACAACTGTGCCTCAGGGCCTTTGCACCTGCCTTCTCCCCTCTGTGCACAGAAAGTGTCTCATTTGTGTGCCACATGTGATCAGGCCACCGAGAACCAGGGCGTTTCTCCTGCCTCCCAGGCCCCTCTGTGGGACCAGCAAACTGTGTCCAAGTCCAATCAGTGGCGATGTTTAATGTCCCTTTTCTGCCCAGAGCAGTCACCGCGCCTTAGAGAATGCATTATGTTGGGAGAAATGATCCTGCCACATGGAGCCCTTGGAGGCTGGGGGATGGGATGGGAGATGCAGGCAAAGCACAAGAATGCATCTCCCTCAGACTCCACGGATGTAGACGAAGTCAGCAATTTCCTCCAATGGGCAAAATATGCATTTTCAAATCAAGAAGAATTTGGATGCCAAAGGAGGTCGTTATAGAAACACACAAGGAAAGGAGGAGAGCGTGAACACAGTAAAAAATAAAATAGAATCAAAAACAAGAATGGGAGTTTCTAAGGTTGGAAATCACCCACAGCGCTGTAAGGAACAGCCGAAAGCAGACGGCAAAGAGTTAAGTCCGGGGCTCCCCTGGTGGCGCAGTGGTTGAGAGTCCGCCTGCCGATGCAGGGGACACGGGTTCGTGCCCCGGTCCGGGAAGATCCCACATGCCGCGGAGCGGCTGGGCCCCTGAGCCATGGCTGCTGAGCCTGCGCGTCCGGAGCCTGTGCTCCGCAACGGGAGAGGCCACAACGGTGAGAGGCCCGCGTACCGCAAAAAAAAAAAAAAGAGTTAAGTCCGGTCTTAGCTAACAGCACCCACTGGTAAGTCCAGGGCTCGTTCAGTGTTACTGTGTTAAAGATGATAGCAGACTTCCTACAACAGAGAGCTCCACATACATTAGTGCCACACAGCGTCACCTGTCTGTGAATTCAGCAGAATTTGCTCACAGAAGAACACAGTACTGCCATGGTCACAGCTTAGAACTACACATTCATTAACAGAAACGGTACCTCTAGCATCTCTATGCAACACTCAGCCCCACAAAAGGCTCATTATGGAATGTGGCCCCAGAGCCAGTAATGGCAGTCATTATGACAATGTGTATTAATATCAGAGGATCTGTAATTTACATTTTTCCTGGTGTCATCAGTGATTCTCTAAATTGTGCACCTCTTTTGGTGTAATCGTGGGCCCTTAGAGCCTCTGACCATATGCAAAATTTATTGCAAGCTGTTGCAGAAGATTTGCCTAGTAGAATGTTTATTAGCTACCATTTTGTTTCAAATTGAACCTCAAATTGTAGTCAAGGTGATTTTGCTATCATTTAGTGATATTTAGCCAAAATCAAATCAATCAAGTGCTTCAGAATTTATAATTGGAATGAACGTAGTGAAGGCAACATCTCTCCTCTTCTCTATATTGGGTTAGGATGGTTTGAGCTAGCCACCAAAACTGGAGGAAAAGAGAGAAATTGATATACCCAAGAAAACTCAGTGGGAAAAAAAGATGACTTTGCCAGATTTGTGTTCGTTGCTGTGGAAATTCATAATCTTACCCACATCCAGTTCTCCCCTCCACTTATAGGTGGGCCATGTCCCAAGTTCTAGCCTATACATGACAATGGAAGTATGATGGGTATTTCTGGGCTGAGTTATAGAAGCGTCTGTGATACCTTGTACCCTTTCTCTTCCCTTTCTGCAATGTCCTTGTGAAAATTCAGCAAGCTGTATATTTCAATGTGCTTTTGTGCATGCATTATCCTTCCATTAAAAAACATAAAAATAGGGCATCCCTGGTGGCACAGTGGTTGAGAGTCCGCCTGCCGATGCAGGGGACACGGGTTCGTGCCCCGATCTAGGAGGATCCCACATGCCACGGAGCGGCTGGGCCCATGAGCCATGGCCACTGAGCCTGTGCGTCCGGAGCCTGTGCTCCACAGCAGGAGAGGCCACAACAGTGAGGGGCCTGCGTACTGCAAAAAAAAAAAAAAAATATATATATATATATAAAATATACATACAATGGAATATTATTCAGCCATTAAAAAGAATCAAATAATGCCATTTGCAGCAACATGGATGGACCTAGAGATTGTCATATTAAGTGAAGTAAGTCAGACAAAGACAAATACCATATGATATCACTTATCTGTGGAATCTAAAGCAATGATACAGATGAACTTATTTATAAAACAGAGAGAGACTCACAGACATAGGAAACAAACTTATGGTTACCAAAGGGGCTAGCTGGGGTCGGGGGGGAGGATAGATAAATTAGGAGTTTGGGATTAAAATTTACCCACTACTCTATATAAAATAGGTAAACAACAGGGACCTACTGTGTAGCATAGAGAACTATACTCAATATCTTGTAATAACCTATAATGGAATAGAATCTGAAAAAGTATATATATCTCTCACTGAATCACTTCACTGTATACTTGAAATTAACACAACACTGTAAATTAATTATACTGAATACTTCAATTTAAAATTAAAAAAATTTTTAAAGTAAAAATAAGAGGTGGTCTTGAATAAATTTTGCCCTTCAGTTCTAAAAATTCTGCCATTAGCAGCTCCACTCACCAGGGTTCTTATTTTTGTTCATGGGATAATGAACAGAATGCCTTCTCCCTAGGCCCAAGGACCAAAGGAGGGAGAATATCAGAGCCTTGGTCAGAGGTCCAGGTGTTCAGGGTTCGTTGAGGGAGCACCTTATGGGAAAAACTGGTGAGGGGAGGGAGGGAGTCAAGCACGGCAGGGAGAGAGAAGAGCTGAGTAGGGCTGTTGTCTTGGAGGAAGTCCAGCTCTGCCTGACCCATGATGGGGGGTGGAAGGAGCCCTAGGGCAGGGACAGAACTGCAGAGTTACTCCCTCGACCGTGATGCAAATGATCCCGCCTTGTGTACCCTTTTATCAGTCAGTCATTGCCTATGGGCCCCCCAACCTGGAGGGCAGTGAAAGTTTTCTTGACAAGGCTGTTCCCGTCAGCGGAGGGAAATGCTTTGGAGAAGCATCCACCTCTGGGAACCAAGATATCTAAAACTGTGTGGACGGAAAACACAAATTACCCAAGTCAGTCATGATGTTGGAAATGATGGTGAAGAAAGCCACAACTGCTTCCCGGAGCCAGGTTTTGACCTCTCATCCTAAGAAATCTACTGCATCCTGAAACAGTGCCTCATCCACACAGAGTGTGACCTTCATGCGGTCACAGTCCACGTGTGACCCAGATGCTTTGTTAAAAGGCCCTTCCACTATTGTGTCATGTTAGCAACTTCTGAATGGTGGGGTAGAGGGTCGAATGAATGATCTCACAGTCACGCACCCACTGCCACACCTCCTTTGCCACAGAGTGAGCCTTTGGTCCAAGGAGATGTTGTGTGTGATCCTGGGTCATGGACTCTCGGTAAACCCTTGCACATAGTCTAATGCCCAAGGTCCTGTGGGCAGAAAAGACCAACCCATGTCCAGAATGTGCATCAATCCCAGTGAGTGTGAATCACGGCTCCGTCTAGAATGGGAGGGAACCTTTGTGACAGACTTACCACAAGCGCCATTCTGGTCTGCTCAAGGGGCTCGGCTTTGCTTAGCTAAGAGATCTGACTTCCAGCAGCACCGTTGCTAAATGAGACTTGGTGAGAGGAAGCCCATGCTTTGGGGCCCATGCAGAGCCTCCTTCTCCGCCTTCATGCTTACTGCGTTCACGAGCCCGTTGCTCACACACTGGGGAAGCCAAGGGTGGAGGTTAACATCAGCTGGCCAAGTCATCCTATCTGTTTAGCTGTTGAGCACTTCTTACTGCAGTGGCTCTTGGCGTGTGAAGTGGCCAAGGCTCAACCTCTCTCCTGAAAGTCGTTTATGAATGAATAGGAGAGATGAGTATGAGAACGAATTCTCAGCTCATATGAGAGAGATCAAAAGCAAAACAGCGATTCAAGCTGGTTGGAATTTTGACTAGAGGAAGTCAAATCCTCCGGAAATCTTAAGTCACGAACAGAGAGTACCCATCTAAACAACTTTTTTCTCATATGATTCAAGCCAATCTGGGAAGTGCAAGGAATTCAAAACCTGAGAGATTAAGTCACCTAATTCAACCATTATCCATTGGAAATACCACCATCGACTGAGTCCTGAGAAAAGTAACCACCATCCTGTACCGAAGGAACCTGCAAGCCTCTGGGGATGAACTTGGATGCAGTGGGCCACAAATGAACCACAGAAGGGTCAATGGCCTCATTTTACAGTGTTTCTCAAATTGCAGGTTTCAACCCAAAATTGTACCTCTTGTAGGAAGAATAGGTATTGTTTTGGGAAGCTGTGTTACTTTGGATGAAGCAAAATATATTTCTTACTGCGGTCAGAACAACTGGAAAAGACTGCATTGAACATACAAAAGAATATAACACTTCAACAAATAAATCAAGCCAGCCTGCAACCAAGGGGCGCCGAGTTAGCATGACATCAGGAGAAAAGTGAATGACCAAAACAGAAGTGTTTCCGAGGCTGATACAGCTACCGATGTTTCTGTGCCCTAAGGGGTCACATTAATGAAAAATAACACGGGTAACAGCAATAACAACAAAAAGAGCTCAATGCTTTTAAACGTTCTTTGATCGTGACCCTCTCTCAGGGTCATCTAAGAGAGACAGGTGTTTGTGCGTGTCCAGAGTCACTTCACATCACAAAAGCACCACCTCCAACACCACTCGTACATGCTGAGCACTCACTTCTCCATAAAGTGGGTCTGAGGAAGTGGCTTTGCTACACAGGCCTGAGCGGGGGAGCGACACACCAACCACAACGGCAGAGGAGGCTGACGTGGGCTTGAGATGCTTGCCAATGCTGCTTAAAGGACAGATCAGCACCAATCCTTATGTTGGCCACCAAGAAATCCAGGATTTCTTCTGTAGCAATCCATTCCACAACAGCCACTCTCCTGATTGGAGAATTCTCCCGCTCTAGGTCAACAAAAGTATAAAAGGAAAAGGAAGAAATGTAGAGTTTTTCAAAGCACTTTTCATCCAGGAAGGGCTCTATATGAGTCATGCTTCATACTTTCCTTCCCAAAGGGTCCTGAGAGCCCCACCCTGCTTAGCACTGCCTCCCATATGGGAAGCAAAGATCCTTGGTAGGGACTCCCGGGGGCCGCAAGGCCTCAGACAGGGATGGGATGTGTGCAGCCTGGAGAAGAAGGATCGTCATGCTTCTATCTACCACTGAGATGCTGCGGTTCCAAAGTCTCAAGCATGTCAATAGCCATAGTTTTATGCTTGGTTCATAAACCAAAACTGAGCTGTTGGAATGTCAGGAACTTGAGTCACACTGGACAACCGGAAACACAGCCAGAACTGATTGCAAACGGGGAGCTGGAAAATCAGTTGAGGAGTTTCGCCCAGAACTTGCCTGCACCGTGTCCTCACCCAGGAGCCTCTTCCCTCCCATTCTGTGCTGGTCTGGCTGCTTCTCATCCTCAGACTGCAACACAAATGTCACCTTGTTGGAAAGCCCCTCCCTGACCACCCACCTGAGCCAGGTCACCCATCAACGCGCTCTCAGCGCATCACTTCCTTCACAGAGCTGATCACAAAGAATAATTATATGCTGACCGGTATGTTCATATGCTTAACACCTGCCTCCTCAGGTTACCAGAGGCTCTACAACAGCCTGTGGGGTTCACCCTGGACACCCAATACGCGGCCCCTGGCACCCAGCACTCCAAGATAGTGCATGTTCGTTGAAAGAGCAAATGAGTTCCCTTTATGAAATTGAAATTTCATTACCTGTTATTTACCATTAAGCAGTTGGTTTGCTATCAAGTTTAGAAGAGATAATCCCTAGTATCAAAATATTAAGTGTTTAACGTACACTCGTGTTCCCAGCAGCAATGTTCGCAGTAGCCAAAAGACGGAAGCAACCCAAGTGTCCGTCGACAGATGACAAGTACGGTCTATACGTACAGTGGAAAATTATTCAACCATGAGAGGGAACGACATGTTGGCACAGGCTGCACCGTGAAGGAATCTTAAAGACAGTATGTTAAGTGAAATAATCCAATCACAAAAGGACAAAGACCGTGTAATTCTACTTAATATGAGGCACCTAGAGTAGCCAAATTCATAGAGACAGAAAGTAAGATGGTGGTTACCAGGGTCTGGGGGCACGGAGGAATGAGGATTTAATGTTTAACTGGTACAGAGTTACACTCTGGGAAAGGTGAAAAAGTTCTGGAGATGGATGGTAATTATGGTTACACAAAAAGGTGCACGTAGTTAACGCCAGCAAATTGCACATTTCCTCTTAGAGGAAAACACAGGCAGAACACTCTATGACATAAATCACAGCAAGATCCTTTCTGACCCACATCCTAGAGAAATGGAAATTAAAACAAAAATAAACAAATGGGATCTAATGAAACTTAACACTTTGTGCACAGCAAAGGAAACCATAAACAAGACCAAAAGACAACCCTCAGAATGGGAGAAAACATTTGCAAACATAGCAACTGACAAAGGATTAATCTCCAAAATATACAAGCAGCTCATGCAGCTCAATATCAAAAAAACAAACCACCCAATTCAAAAATGGGCAGAAGACCTAAATAGACATTTCTCCAAAGAAGATATACAGATTGCCAACAAACACATGAAAGGATGCTCGACATCATTAATCATTAGGGAAATGCAAGTCAATACTACAATGAGATATTATCTCACACCGGTCAGAATGGCCATCATCAAAAAATCTAGAAACAATAAATGCTGGAGAGGGTGTGGAGAAAAGGGAACATTCTTGCACTGCTGGTGGGAATGTAAATTGATACAGCCACTATGGAAAACAGTATGGAGGTTCCTTAAAAAACTACAAATAGAACTACCATACGACCCAGCAATCCCACTACTGGGCATATACCCTAAGAAAACCATAATTCAAAAAGAGTCATGTACCAAAATGTTCATTGCAGCTCTATTTACAATAGCCAGGACATGGAAGCAACCTAAGTGTCCATCATCAGATGAATGGATAAAGAAGATGTGGCACATATATACAATGGAATATTACTCAGCCATAAAAAGAAATGAAATTGAGTTATTTGTAGTGAGGTGGATGGACCTAGAGTCTGTCATACAGAGTGAAGTAAGTCAGAAAGAGAAAACCAAATACCGCATGCTAACACATATATATGGAATCTAAGAAAAAAAAAAGTCATGAAGAACCTAGGGGTAAGATGGGAATAAAGACACAGACCTACTAGAGAATGGACTTGAGGATATGGGGAGGGGGAAGGGTGAGCTTTGACAGGGCGAGAGAGAGGCATGGACATATATACACCACCAAACGTAAGATAGATAGCTAGTGGGAAGCAGCAGCATAGCACAGGGAGATCGGCTCGGTGCTTTGTGACCACCTAGAGGGGTGGGATAGGGAGGGTGGGAGGGAGGGAGACGCAAGAGGGAAGAGATATGGGAACATATGTACATGTATAACTGATTCACTTTGTTATAAAGCAGAAACTAACACACCATTGTAAAGCAGTTATACTCCAATAAAGATGTTAAAAAATAAAAATAGAAATGGTTATGATGGTAAACTTTATGTTATGGGTATTATAAAAAATAAAATTTTAAAAATATTTTTAAATATTAAGTGTTTATTACTACTCAGATGCACGTTTTTGGTGTTATGGCAGTATAGGGCATATTTTGTATAAATGTTAAAAATACTGAAAATGTCGGCCCTCTATTAATGCAAGTTTTGTATTCTGGCTGTGACTCTGGTGGAGCTTTCATCTCCCGCCTTTTCTACTTGGAGAGGCCCAGTGTCAAGCTCAGTGTCGGACACACAGCGGGAGCTTAGAAATACTCATTGTATGGCTGCTGGAGGCCCGATAGGATGCAAGGGTGAACAGACAAGTGGGGAGACTAATAAAAGGATGTCCATGATAAAAGAAGTTGTTCAAAAGTATGTTATAGAAACTAGAATTCATATCCTAGATTTTGGTAGCTGTGACACCGATGTCCTCAAATCACTTCATTCCCTTTTCTAATGAAAGGTATATAAATGATAGATATTTTTAAATAATCAAATTTGAGGGGAATCTTAAATAAGAAAGGCAGCATTTGAAATTGTATGACACTCTTTCTGAAAGAAGAGTTTCATTCCCAAAGATTCAAAAAAAATTATAATCCTTATTTTAACATTTACAAGTTAGCCTTTTTTTTTTTTTTTTTTGCGGTACGCGGGCCTCTCACTGCTGTGGCCTCTCCCGTTGCGGAGCACAGGCTCCGGACGCGCAGGCTCAGCGGCCATGGCTCACGGGCCCAGCCGCTCCGCGGCACGCGGGACCCTCCCGGTCCGGGGCACGAACCCGCACCCCCCGCATCGGTAGGCGGACTTCCAACCACTGCGCCACCAGGGAAGCCCAGCCATTTTTTATCAGCCACATTTTACAGGAAAGATCACCGGAGCAGAGAGAGATAAGGACCCTGCTTAAGAGCACGTGACAAGAAAGTGACAGAGCCGGGGTACAAGCTAGAGCCCGTCTCGTGAACCAAAAGTGCTACTAGCTCTTCCTCTTAAAGAAAGAAAGATAGGAAGGAAGGGGGACGGGAGGGAGGGAGAAGGGACAGGAAAGGAAAGAACCTTTTAGTTCAGCTTCTTAAAATTTAAAAGCCAAGTCATAATCAACTACCTGGTCTAATTTAATGCTCACATTTTAATACAAACACCTTAGAGTGGGGCTTCTGTGAACCCCAAGCCCACCTCCAGTCCAAGTCTGAGTCTTGCCAAACGAAGTCTCTTGTTTCCCAGGATGGTGGCCCCTGCAGCTGCCCTGAGAGCCTGGCCAGGGATCCTACAACATCCAGCGCCTCGCTCACTCTTCCTGTAACAGGGGATAACTTCCCTTAAGATACTCCAGTTTCCGGAAGGCTGCATTGTTCTCAAATTCCCATTTTGGAGTTCCAAAAGACCTCATTTCCTCTGGCCGTCCTTTCCCCGTCCCAGGCAAGCAGCGGAACAACGTAAGCCCTTCCCTCCTCCTTTGCTCTGGTTCACCGGCTCCTGAGGGACCTTACGAAATACACTGAAAGTGGTTAAGACACCGATATCCTCCGTGAAGACGCTTTACCGCCACAGGAGCACAACCTCGGCGTGCTGTGGAAGGCGCAGAGGCGGGGCGGGAATGAGGGGGAATCACAGAGGGAGGAGCCTTACGAAGAAAGTCCGAGAAAGTCCGTGATACTGGGTCTAGATGATACCAACCTACCCACAAAAAATTTTATCAGGTGCACTCAAAAGTGTCATTGGGGCTTCCCTGGCGGCGCGGTGGTTGAGAGTCCGCCTGCCGATGCAGGGTTCGCGGGTTTGTGCCCCGGTCCGGGAAGATCCCACATGCCGCGGAGCGGCTGGGCCCGTGAGCCATGGCCGCTGAGCCTGCGCGTCCGGAGCCTGTGCTCCGCAACGGGAGAGGCCACAACAGTGAGAGGCCCGTGTACCGCAAAAAAAAAAAAAAAAAAAAAAAAAAAAAAAAAAAAAAAAAGTGTCATTGAATTAGAATTTATTCTAATAAATGTTTTTATGATTGATGTCAAGTTAAACCAGTTTATACATAAAGACAATATTTATAAACAGTAATTTTTAAAAAAAGAAAAGAATTTGAGGGAGGGGATGGTCTGTGTTTACCAGTACTCTTCTCCTTGAGAAGTCATTTCTCATCATTGCTGGGGTTTCTGCCTGGTCTTTATCCTTTAAACAAGTCTGAGGAGGGCTTCCTGTGCCTTAGGGAAATGATATCTGAGTTAGTCTGGGCAGACACCTGCATCTCCTAGAGATTACACTGAACAGACCTTCCTTTTTCCCCTCTCGGAATTCTGGCCAGCCCCTGACAATGCAGACCAGTTCTCAGTAATAGTAAGAGAGGTCGGACCGCGGGGCCGGTCACAGGGGCCCAGGCCATCGCACACCTATTCTTCAGGATCAAAGTGTTGGCAATCTCTCTCCCAGTGGTGAGGCTGAGAAATCATAAAATTACTCTTGGGTGTCTTGCCCTTATTTTATCAGTTGACTTTGTAAAGAGTAAAAAAACAAAACAAAAAACATAGAACTTCCGACTGGAAAACGCAAACAAAAGAAGGAAATGACGGAGACACTATGATTTTTGAGCTCTCAAGAAAAGTGCAGCTTCGGTGAAGAAGGAGTTTCAGACTTTCCCCTCCCCCACCCACTTCGTCATCCTAGTGAGGTCGGGGTAGGAAACGTGCCGATCTCCTCAAAAGAAAAGACTAAAGACCAAGAATTTCAGGGGTTTTGTTTGTTGGCTTTTTCGCTTGATACTATTTGCTTGCTAATTTTTAAAAAATATACATTTTCACAAAAAGCTGTATGTACCCCCATGTGCACTGCAGCATTATCTACAATAGCCAAGATATGGAAGCAAACTAAGTATTCATCAATAGATGAAAGGGTAAAAAGGATGTGGTATATATACACAACGGAATATTATTCAGCCATTAAAAATGACATCTGGGGCCTCCCTGGCAGCACAGTGGTTGAGAGTCCGCCTGCCGATGCAGGGGACATGGGTTTGTGCCCCGGTCCGGGAAGATCCCACATTCCGCGGAGCGGCTGGGCCCGTGAGCCGTGGCCGCTGAGCCTGCGCAGCCGGAGCCTGTGCTCCGCAACGGGAGAGGCCACAGCGGTGAGAGGCTCGCGTACCACACATACAAAAAAATGACATCTTGACACTTGTGACTACATGGATGGACTTTGAGGGCTTTATGTTGAGTGAAATAGACAGAGAAAGACAAATACTGTATAATCTCACTTGTATGTGGAATCTTCAAACACACACCCAGGCTCATAGATACAAAGAACAGAGAGTGGTTTCTGGAGGTGGGCGGTAGAGGCTGGGTGAAACAGGGAAAGGCAGCCAGAGGTACGAACTTCCAATTATAAAATAAATTAGTCATGGGGATATACGGCACAGCTAATGACTGTAGTTAATAATATTGTATATTTGAAAGTTGCTAAGAGAGTGGCTCTTAAAAGATTTCATCACGAGAAAAAATATTGTGTAACTACATATGGTGACAGAGGTTAACTAGACTTATGGTGATCATTTTGCAATATATAAAAATATTGAATCGTTACATTGTTCACCTGAAACTAATATAATGTTTTATGTTGATTATACTTTAATAAAAAAAGAAAATAGGGCTTCCCTGGTGGCACAGTGGTTGAGAGTCCGCCTGCCGATGCAGGGGACACGGGTTCGTGCCCCGGTCCGGGAAGATCCCGCATGCCGCGGAGTGGCTGGGCCCGTGAGCCGTGGCCGCTGAGCCTGCGCGTTCGGAGCCTGTGCTCCGCAACGGGAGAGGCCACAACAGTGAGAGGCCCGCGTACCTCGTGGTAAAAAAAAAAAAGAAAAGAAGCCATTGTTCAACTCTGAAAAAAATACGTATGTACATTTTCAAATAATATGCTCAGTGCTCACCTTTAACTTCCAGACTCCTTTTCCGACGAAGCACCTCTAAACTTAAAGCATTAGGTCCAATTACTAGTCTGCAAAAGTAGACTGTCTATTGTCTAAAACATCTGGAAATTCAGGGCAAGTTGTGTACTTATTGTACGTTTATCAGACGTATCCTGAGTTTGGGGACCTCCTATATTTATCTCTCTTTTTCCAAGATCTCTGCTTCTTTTTTTGCAAACACTGTACTGGGTTCCTTCAGGAATCATTAACACAACTTCCCCAGAGAACAATCGTGGGTAGAATAAAGTCGCACTGAAAGTTTTACTCAAAGTTACACCTGTCTGGCAACAATGTTGATGAAGCAGCTCCCAAGATGACATAAGAGGTAGCGATGGTCAGAGAATCGGTAAAACTTCTTAACCAACGACTCTCGGGCATCCCGACTGTGGGAAGGTCATTCCTGGTTTCTCAGCTCTGAGTCAAGAACTGTTGGCTTCTGAGTCTTGAGCTGTGGGCCCGAGGTGAAACCTGATGTGACCCTGGCTCTAACCTCCGCACTTGAACTTGGGGATGACGGAGAGGGCCTGGTGGAGCTGACCCGCCAGAGGAGCAGGTGAAGGGCTGCGTCGCCAACCTCCTGAGCCGCCCGAGGCTCTGAGACCATGGTGTGTGCAGGGTCTTGCTGTTTACTCCTGAGTTTAAACTTCAGTCTACCTTGCTCACCAACAGAAAGGCCGTTGGTTCTACGGCTGGGTTCCTCTGTCAAGGTCTGTCCAGGCTGACTTGCAGCAGAAAAGCTGACTCTCTTTCACCAGCCTAAGGCAGCTCCTTGCTGAGCAGCAGCGGGGGTTGCACCGTGCAGCAGGGGTCTCCTCTGAGCTCTCCGGCCGGAAAGCCCTCAGGCTGTTCAGACCACGGCCGGTGCAGAAAGTCCCCGGGGGTGACTGACACCCTGGAGGCAGGGATGTCCGTCCGAAATTAGGGAGAAAGGACAGGAGCTCTTTCTGTTGCACGTGACAGACAGCAGTAGAATCACCATCCTCTTCGGCGGTGCTGGAGTCCCCGCTGCCCACCCTCTGCGATTCCCCTCCACGCCCGGGCGGGGTGTGCTTCCCTCGTCTCCACGCTGGGCTCAGCCATGCCACTCGCTCTGGGCAATGCCGTGACAGCAGACGTCATGCAGGCAGAGGTTTTGGGAGTGGTGGCTCTCTTGCAATTCTGCCATCATCAGGAGGACGGGCCAGGGTTGGTCTACTGTCCCAGGAGGAGGACAGGAGACACTACGGCCGGAAGCCTTTCCGCCTGCAGCCCAGACCCTCAGACTTGTAAGACCTGATAAAGGGTTGCTGTTTTAAGCAGTTGCGTTTGGAGAAACTTTGTTCGATAGTATTTCGAGGCCACAGTTAAGGGATCCATCCTGTTAGGTTTCCCCACTGGGGCCTGCGTTGACTACTGCCCTGCAGTTTTGCTTAAGGATAGAAGAGGCCTCAGAGCCAGAGGCACTGGGAGAAGGAAAAGTAGGCTTTCCCTTATTCTCAGCCCTTCCTCTGGGGTCCCCCTTCCCAGACCTCACGTAAATGGAGGAGGGGCTTCTACAGAGGGTAACAATCCTCCAGCTCCCTTCATTCAGTTTTTCTTTACAGCCCAAAGGCCTGCAAAAGATTGGGGGGGGGTGCCTGGACCCCCCCAAGAACTAATTGGTCATCGACATCTGCTGACGGTCATCAGTGCTTGGCCAGGACCGTCTTACTGTCGGGCTGCGGCACACGTGTTACCCACAGAGGGTGACAGGAAGTGCTTCAGAAAGAGATTCTGACACATGGCGGTGGTGGAAGGCAAGATAGCAAAGCCCTAGAGAGGCAGCAGCCCCTGTCCGTGTTCTGCCTTCCACTTGGTCTGAGAAAAGAGAGCGCCAGTAGGTGCTCGAATGATGGAGACCACGGGGGCAGGAATGTTTTAACACATGCCTCAGCCCCCTGCCTGTTCTGTCACCCTGATGTCCTTCCCGCCCCCCAGGTCATGGTCTCACCTCTCGGGAGGGAAGAAGGTCTTACCCACAGCAGAGTATGTCACCCTCGATGCTACGCGTGCTCCCTAGGCCCAGGCTCTGCTTTCTGGGCCAGCTCTTTCTGGCTGGCTGCACACCTGCTCCCCACACCCCAATCTGAACACACGATGCCTCTGAACCTCTGTGAAGATCAAATATCTTTGTCTGAAGACTAAAACCTCCCACCAGTGCATTTCCCCCTTTATTTTATTTTGTTTTGTTTCCTTAAATCCTTCTACGCAAATCCAGAAGACCTCCAGTCTTCTGTCTTCTCGGTCATCACATCTTAATTTTGTATCTTTCCCCTCATTTCTTCCTTTCATTTAGAACAGACGCCAATTCGTGTTTTCTTGCTTTAGCTCCTCCTGAAACCCCCACCTGTCCCACAAAGGGTTTCATCAGGAAAAGCCGCTCATCACCTTGGACCCGTTCTGCACGGAATTATTGATGCCACTCATGCTGCTAGATTTCAAGTTCCTCGAGAGCCAGGAACTTTGTCATTTGTTTGGTTTATTTCCTCTGCTGTGCAGTTCTGTGTTCGTTTATTACTCCAAACCCAGAATAATGAGGGAGCAACAGTGTGAAACCCAAAGGCGGAAAATGGGGATTTTTCTTAAAAGGCACAGAGAGAAATTGGGACCTTTTGAATTATTCTGGTGCCTTTTCGCTCTGAAAGAACCACAGAATTTGCCCTTTCAGCATCTGGCTTTGGATGAACCTGACGTGGAGATGGATGGAGGAGGGGGAATCCAGAAGGTGGGTGAGTAGCCCCCGGGTGAGGAAAGGTTCACTCCTGGGAAGATGGCACCAGAAGCCCGTGCTAAGGGCCCAGCAAACGCCAAGTGTTTGTCCCGATGACCGGGAGCCTCGCCGGGCAGCAGGTCCAGAGAAGCAAAGACGGTACGCATCTTCTATCCTCTTCCTGCGACCCTGCGGCCCACGGCCCACCCTCCCCGGGCCTTCGGTCTTCCCCTGAGGGCCGCCATTCCATACAGTTCTGTTCTCCTTGAAGAAACTTTCTGTCCTTCCTCTCACCAAAATTCCTTTCTATCCACTCTGGTAGCTACAGTTTACTGGGTTGTTCAGAACTTGACAGACTTGGAGCAAACATATTCCGGAGCTTTAAATAAAGGATCTCATTTAATCTTCGCAGCAACCCCACAACGAAGCAGGCATTATTAGCATCTTCCTTTTACAAAAGAAGAAACAGAAGCCCTAAGAGTTCGTAACTTGCCCAGAGTTACAAACCCAGCTGAGATCTGGACCCAGCAGCTTGACCCCCAGACTGGCCTCTTGCTACTGCTCGGCACCTCTCCTTCCTGGCGGCCAGCCTGGCCGAAGTCTTCAGACGGGTGCAGCTCAGGGATGTGAGGATTTTAGGGGGTGAAGGACCCGTCCTTCTAGGGAGGGGCTTCCCCAGCACCTTGGAAAGCCTGGCGCCTGGCACACAGTTTGTGGTCAATGAATATTGGACAAACAAAGGGGCGTCTTGTCGACAGCCACCTTCTCCATCCCTGGGCAGAATCCTGCCCCAAGGTTGCTTTGTCGAGGTCTTCCAGAGGAGACCAGGCCTTGGCCCAGCGTCTCCCAGCGGCTACATCTGTGGGAGGGTAAGTGTGAATGTGTAAAGAGCTCTTAACTGTGCAAAGACGTAGGACCTTCACTTCTCCAAAACTAAACTTCACTCCCTCTGAAGCTCCTCCTTTCCACTGATGTTGGAAAATGTAGCCTTGCTAATTCACGATGATTCAGTCAATTCGAGATTTCTTTTCAGTCCCTTTCAGGTAAACGCTTAGTCAATTCATAGTTTGCTGCCCGTGCCTTGTCACTTCCTTCCTCCCCAAGATGATCTAAGTTCTGGGGAGAGGAACATTTCTACTCTAAGGCCGAAACTATTTCTGAATGAAATGTTTGGAGGAGACTATGGCCCTGTTAGCAGTAAATCCTGAACGGAGGCAGACCCGCGGGTCTCGTGAATCGGCACAGGGCTGCCCAGGCAGGCCCAGGCCACCTGCCACCAAGCGGGCAGCCCACGGGGGCATCCGGGGCCAGGCTGAGCCAGAGATTCACTGAGCTCTCCAGTGGTTTCTGTGATTATGGCAAAGAGACCTTAGATGTAAACACACGTTCCAACGCAGGGGAGCGGTGTCGGAGTGTCCTCTGTCCCAGGAAACTGTCGTGGATCTTAACATGGCTCGTAGGAGTTGGTCAGTGAGACTGGCTGAGCCGCGTGGGAATTAAAATCACCCTGGACCTTCTGTCCTGTTTTACACCCTATGTTAGTTAAGGGAAAGAATAAGTACCAACATTTCTGTGGCTTAACACAATCAAAATGTATTTCTCACCCAGGTAACAGCCCAACACAAGGGCTCCCTGTGGGCTGGATTGGTTCATCTCATGATTCCACTATCTCCTGACAGACGAGGGGAAAGAGAGTGGTAAAGTCGTCCCTGATTCTTAAAAACCTCAGCCCAGAAGTGACAGGTTTCACTTCCACTGACGTTCCAGTGGCTGCTCTCCCTGCCCCGCCTCCCTCCCTCTGTGCTCCCTCCACCGTTGACCCAGTTTCCTGGGAGCTGCAGGGGCCTCACAGTAAACCAGACACTCAGGGGGAGACCACACCCTCACCGGCGCCAGGTGGGGGACTCAAACGCTGGTGGCAAATAAAGCCGGGTTAAAGTCCCAACTTATCTCTAACATGCGAGGTAACCTTGAGCCAGTTACTTCGCTTGGGGATCAAGCTACACGTCAAGTGTTCAGCACACCCTTTGGCTCACGTGAAGTGCTTAATAAGTGTGAGCGATCGTATTTGCTGTCATCTCCTGGTCAGACTGCAGAGGCCAGAGCAAGGTCCCCAGACCCGGTGACATCTGCTCATGGCCACTGGAACCATCTGCATGGCACGCATCCGGACTGGGGAGGGGGGTGCGCCCCCTGTCCCTTCTTCACCCTCCTTGGAGTCCACACATCTGGAGGAGGAGTTGAAGCAGAAGCGGAGGCAGGAAGGAAGGGCCAGGGCAGGGATGCATGTGGGTGTAATAGAGGAGAGGGGCCGGACAGAGGGAGGGAGAGCCGGGGGCAGCAGGTGAGGGCTGGTGGGGAGTCCGAATGAGGAGTGGGGGCAGCAGGGAGGACCCGAGAGGGATACGGGCCCTCGATGTCTCCCAGCCCATCGCCTGACCACTTCTCAGAGAACGGGCCATGGGTCTTGGAAATTACCCTTGTCTACGCTGGGTTCCCGGTCACGATTCTCCCAAGTACTCATCTCAGAAACACACTGTTATTCACCACGTGGGTTGAGCTCTGTCCCCCCATGGAGATAGGCTGACGTCCTAACTCCTGGCAGAGGTGGAAGTGACCTTAATGGAAAATAGGGTCTTTCCACATGTAAGTTAAGATGAAGCCACGGTGGAGTCGGGTGGGCCCTTAATCCACTCTGACTGACGTCCTTATAAGAAGAGACACAGGGACAGGCACACACAGAGGGGGAAAAGCCACGTGACACGACAGAGGAAAAAGGAGGACAGCCAGGTGACCACAGCAGCAGAGACTGGAGTGCTGCCCTGTAATCCAAGGAACACCAAGGGCTGATGGTCACTGCCAGCCGCTGGCGGTGCAGGGATGAAGAGAATCCCCCTCTGCGCCCCCAAGCAGGAGCTAACCCTGCTGACAGCCTCCAGAGCTGTGAGAGGATAAAGTCCTGTTGTTTTTGTTTTTGTTTTTTTTCGCGGTACACGGGTCTCTCACTGTTGTGGCCTCTCCCGTTGCGGAGCACAGGCTCCGGACGCGCAGGCTCAGCGGCCATGGCTCACGGGCCCAGCCGCTCTGCGGCATGTGGGATCCTCCCGGACCGGGGCACGAACCCGTGTCCCCTGCATCGGCAGGTGGACTCTCAACCACTGCGCCACCAGGGAAGCCCCAGTCCTGTTGTTTTAAACCACCTAGTTTGTGGGGTTTTTTACAGCAGCCCTAGAACACTAATACAACCCTCCTGCATTTAACAAATATTATTGAGCGTGGATTATCCTCCAGGTATTGTGAACAAAACAGATCTGGGTCTTGGCTTCGTAAAGCTACAGTCTGGTGAGAGAAATCGACATTAATTAAATAGCTAATTATGAAAGTCCAGGGTGCCCCCTCTCCCGTTACCCCAAATGTGAAGGAGAAATGGGGTCTTAGTCACTCTTTATCCTTAGATCCTAACACACTGCTTGTTAGGAAATAAAAAAGCTTCATTAAAGGTGGACCACACGAAGCTAGGTTACCCTGAGATCAAGCTCTCTGTAGAATCATATTCAAAGCCACACTGCCTCCAAAAGCATTGAACAATGATGCAGGTCTTTAGTCAAGATTCCTTGACGAAGTGGCAGTGGCCGGGGTGAGGGGTTTACATCACAGCGCACAGCAAGAGTCTCTCCCCAGAAAGTTCCATTCTCAGTGCAGCTGCCCCAAATTCCTTGCCCTCTCACCTGCCTTTCTCTGGAGGTCTTCTCAACTCTTGGTCTCTTGTCATGCAAAGTAATTTAAACTCTCTGAGCTTCTCAAAAAGGGTTCTGCTTAGATGCTGGGAGAAGGGTAAACCTATCTGATATTTAGACTTCGGATTTGTTCTTCTCAGTAACTGGTGAATTATCAAATGAATGCACAAAGGACAAGCTCCAAGGGCCTCAGGTCTTTGTTTTTAGCAAAGTAGGAAAAATTCTGAGTTTTGTAAGCAGACCTAGAAAGCCCAGAACTCCATGCAGGCGCCCTTCCTCTAGGAAGGAAATTAACTCCTGTGAGGCGTCTCTGATCTCGTGGCTTATCACATGGGGCCTCTGATATAATAGACACTTTTGCATTTCCCCCCATTTGATACCAGATCACTGCTTGGTCAAGGTGCCCTGCTGGCAGCCAGAAATGGGAACCTGGTCTGGGGGTTCACAGATGTGTGCTCTTGGGGAAGACCCTCCAGGTCTCTGAGCCTCAGCGTGAGTCCACGCAGAGGGGAAGGATGCTACAGGAACCCCCTGAAGGCCGGAGCAAGCTGCGGGATGCAACAAGCTTAGGCAGCAGGAAGGGAGGATCAGAAAGACCAACCAAAGAACGGAGCCCTCAGTTCCGGAATCTTCGCAAGTTCTCTGTTAAACAGGACTTAGTGATTTGCTTCAGCTCATCATCATTTCTTTGGTAACAGTTTACTTAGGAGATTCCTTGAACAGCCAGCACGCTTAGAAGAGCAAGGGACCACGACCCAAGGCTCTCAGCATATCTGGCCCAGCAGAGGCAAAGTGGCCAGCAGAGAAATCTGGAATCCGGGAAACTCACGTTGAAATGCCGGGGAACCTCCAGAATTGGGTTTGACACAACCTAACACCTCAGAGTGGCCAGGAATTGCTACCTTCAATACTCTAATGCCTGGACTCCTAAATGCCGTGTCGTTACTAGTTATTGGGTGTGGATTGTGACTACCCCACTTGGAACAAATTCATTTGGTATGAATTTTGAGTGTCATATGTACAGGACTTTCACAAGAATAACTGCGTGACTCAGCGTTTATTAAACTATCCTTAAAGTGAAATGTTAACATCAAGTCATATTTCTTGGATCCTTAAGCCACTGGCAGAGCCTTTATTGTAACTATGATTAGTTATGAATCGTGCGAGTTATTCTCAAATACGTGCATTCACAGACTTCTCCCGACACCCGGCTCCCCTATCTATACATCTGCTCGTGCCAAACAGATTTGTCCAATCAATACCTCCATGTCACCTTGGGGTGCTTCCCTGGTGGCGCAGTGGTTAAGAATCCACCTGCCAATTCAGGGGACACGGGTTCGAGCCCTGGTCTGGGAAGATCCCACATGCCGCGGAGCAACTAAGCCCGTGCGTCACAACTACTGAGCCTGCGCTCTAGAACCCGCGAGCCACAACTACTGAAGCCTGCCTGCCACAACTGCTGAAGCCTGCCTGCCACAACTACTGAAGCCCATGCACCTAGAGCCCGTGCTCCGCAACAAGGGAAGCCATCGCAATGAGAAGCCCGCGCCCTGCAACGAAGACCCAACGCAGCCAAACAGAAATGTTTTTAAAAGATGTCATCCTGTGTTCGCAGCTTAGCCCACCCATACACATAAAGGTTTCGGAGCTGCTTCTATAGCAGTGAAGTGTATCATATTTTTACACCACATTCGTCTCAAGCCCATCCGGCTAGGAAAGCCCTGAGGATCTTTTCTGTTAAACCCCGAGAGTATGCTCTTGATTGCCTATCACAGAATGGTTGATTCACCGCTAACCCAAATCGTATTTTAGAATGCGAACGTGAGAATCAGATGACTTCGAGGGGAACGGTATTGTAAGTCAGGTGAGTGTATTTAGTGTATCACCTCAAACACGCTGATGCCAAGTGAAAAATGGACAACCATGCAGGTATTTGTCATATTCCAAGCAGACACTGGATATTCTAAACACACAGCCCATCAGTCCTCTGGTGCAAATGGGAGTGCGCAGAGAGACAAACACAACAACACTAGAGAAAATATTCAGGAAAGGAACGCAAAATGGTAAATCATGGTGGTGCTGACACTTTTTGAACTTGACCTTAAAGGTCTCAACAGCAAAAGAGAGTTATTTTTAAGTGGGTCAAACTATAACTTTAATTTATGTGGTGATACGGACCCAAAGCAAAGGTGACACACATATAGAATTTTGAGTTAGACGCTCATTTCACCTATTTTATACATTCCACTCCAACTTTTGACATCTGATTAGCCCCTCTTAGTATTCAATTTCCAAACCCCTAGAGCAGATGCCTGATGTCTACTGAATCCTTTTTAATTCCATAGTTTGTGTGTGTGCATGTGTGTGTAAAACACAACGTAAGGCAGGGAAGGGAATAGTTTTTTGTAAAGTACAAGATCCATATTAACGCACAGCCTTGTTGGCTTTTATTGGGAGACAGTGTGAGTCTCCTTGAAACATTGTCTCGCCCGTGGGCATGACGGTGTGATGGATATGATCACGTTCATTTCCTTCATGCGTTCCTTGCCCTGTTGGACCAGGCATGGGATGGTGGTAATCTTACAAAAACTCCACAAGATTTGTTTATTACTGGAGGTTTATGTAAGGCTGTCACCATCACCTGTATCCATTAGTAACCTCACAGGTTCTTAAAGGGACACTAGTAACAATACCTGATTTTAAAAAAAAAGACTCTCCTGAATTTTAGTAAAAGCCCACTTGAAAGGTGTTTCTTTGCTCCGCTTGTCCACTACCTTCCCATACCTTTTAAGAATAGTTTTGAGTTCTTTCACTTTTCCACAAAAAAACACTTCAGGACGTCTTTAATAAGTCAATGTTATGTAGTGAGGTGCACTAAAGAAAACAAAAATGCTCTACACTCTTTTTTTTTTTTTTTTTTTGTCTGCACCACGGGGCATGCGGGATCTTAGTTCCCCGACCAGGGATCAAACCCTCGCCCCCTGCAGTGGAAGCACAGAGTCTTAACCGCCGGACCGCCAGGGATGTCCAAAAATGCTCTACACTCTTGCGTGAAACTGAATTCTCATGATCTGACTTGGTTTTGAAATGTTTATTTACTAACATGAAAAGAAAAACCAAATCCAGCCTAGAGTTGTAGTTGTTTCCTCATATCTACTGATACTAACCCGAATTCAACACGTGTACCGGAGTGGTGGCTGTGCTCGTCGTGTTCTACAGATACCAAGCCAAGTTAGCTTCTGGAAGGTTACTACAAACCCCGTATAGGATAAGCTCAATGCCCTCGGCGTCCAGCAAAGAATTAAGCATCTGACCAAGTACTCCCTGGGAAAAACAGCTGCATCGATGAAAAACTGAAAAGATGAACCAGGCAAGTCCCTAAGGAGTATTTATTGAAGAGGCCTCACCTTTCAGAGCACCAGCAAAAGCTCTCACCTGAGCCTTCTGTCTGGACACCACACACAGGCACATCAGGACAGTCAGCCATTTGTATACGCTGGTTCTGCATCTGCAAATTCAACCAACAGTAGATGGAAAGTATTCCAAAAAAATTCCAGAAAATTCCAAAAAGCCAAACTTGAATTTGCCGTGCTGTCAACTATTTACATAACATTTACATTGTATTAGGTATTACAAGTAACCTAGAGATGATTTAACGTATACGGGAGGGTGTGCGTAGGTTGTATTTGAATACTCCGCCGTTTTATATAAGGGATTTGAGCATCCTCAGATTCTGGCATCCATGAGGGGTCCTGGAAACAATCCCCCTCGGATACCGAGGGACCACGGTACCTTAGCATGCAGTTGGCGGGTCCATAGAGCTTAACTCTGTTCAAAATCATATTAAGGGTCTGCAAAAAAGATGCAGAAAGCACTATGTTTTGAAGTGCTTGATCTGTCAGCGTGAAAAATTTTGTGTCCAGATGTGTGAAGCAAAATAGAAGACAGCCACATCCACTCGTAAACACACCGTGCACACAACAATAATGCTGCACGGACTTCAGTGCTACGTTATGCTTTACCCAGGATTCAGCGGTTAGGTCAGGGCCAGGCTGGAGACCTCCCGAGGCCTCATTGAGTGAACTGTCAACCCCCCTCCACACACACACACGCACACACACACACACACACACACATCCCACCACCACCATCACCATCACCATCGTCACCACCACCACCGCCACCACCACCACCATCATCATCACCACCACCACCACCACCGCCACCACCACCACCATCATCATCATCACCACCACCACCACCACCACCACCGCCACCGCCATCACCACCAATTTCCCCACAGGGAAGATAAGCCTCCCACTCTTCGAAATAAGAGAAGTCGTTTTGGAATACCAGAATATACCGACAGCTGCGTTAACTTTCTCACCTTCTGTGTGAGTGTGCAAGGGTTGCCGTCACGAAGAATCATAGACTAGGAAACAGCAGAAATGTATCGTCTCACAGTTCTGGAGGTGAGAAATATGAGATCAAGGTGTCAGCAGAATTAGTTCCTTCTGGGGGCCCTGAGAGAAGCGCCTTTCCCCTTGGTGTGTAAATGGCCATCTTCTGTGTCCTCACGTGGTCTTCCCTCTGTGTGTGTCTGTGTCCTAATCTTCCCTTCTTATAAGGACACCAGCCATATTGGATGAGGGCCCGCCCTAATGACCTCATTTAACTTGATTACCTCTGTACAGACCCTGTCTCCAAATAAGGCCACATATTGAGGTACTAGGGGGTTAGAATTTCAACACATGAATTTGGAGGGGACACAATTCAGCCCATAACTCCTTCCTACAGGGACTTTGGTGTCAGATAGCACAACCTTTAGACATTTTGTTCCTGGTTTTCTCCATAAAAGAATAAGCCAAACAGATTAAAGACTGAGTTTGGGGGAGCTAATTCATACCCGTGTTTCTTTGCCAACTCCTTTTTATTCAGTAGAGGAAAAAACCCATGAAACAAATTATTATATTAGACAGGAGCTAGAAAGCCATAATGCTAAGGCAGGTAGACCAGGATGCAAGAGGGTGACTCCAGGCCACGGCACACGGACTGCGTGCTGGCTGGTTGGAGAAGCCTTGGGGAACTTGCACGAAAGCAGGACCGTGACATAACTGTCACCAAATGGATCCTCCTGGTAATACTACCAACACAACGTGAAGTGCACGGTCAAGATATTTAGAAGAGTTTGCCTTCAGTCACCAGATGAAGCAAAGGTGATTCCACCTTGAATGTTAATGACCCGACCAAAGAGTCTTTGATTTTTCTTCTGAGTAGCAAGGAGGAAGGCTCTCGGGCCCTGGGTCCTTTAAGAATGGGATTTTCTGCATTAAATGAAAGTTCAGTAACAAACCCATCTAGCACCGTTCCGTCTGCTTTTCTTGAACCAAATGAAGGCTGTTACTTAGTTTTGACGCTTGCCTGGAAAATAAAGTGGTCGTACAATCTCCAGAGATCTGTAACTTCACACGTGCAGAAGAACTATAAATTATGTGCTTTTGTTCCCAACCCGGCAACTGCTTCCTTACACTTCTTTCCTGTACAAACATCTGAAGAAAATGCTTGGAAACTGTGGGGAATGGTGCTGTAGGGAGAGAGGCTTCCTTTTAAGGAGAGGGAAGGAGAGTTCCTTTGGAGGATGAGAAAAACATTCTCTGAACTGTGGGGCTTGGTGAGGTGAACTTAACTTTTAAGAGGCGGTTCTAGCATCTCATTTGAATTGATTAATAACAGTGAAAATCTCCCTGAGAAAGCACAAAATAGGCCATCCCAAACTCAGCCAAAAAAAGCCCAGGACACCATCTGTTGCTATGTTGAACCATTGGACTGGGAAAGGAGGTGGCTGACAAATTAGAAGGCTCGCACATGAATACCTCCTCTGAGTCCTCTGCTTGGGACCCTCATTGGGACATATGGATTACCATGTTCTTAAAAATCTGTGAAAGCACGTGAGTGGCACATTTGCGGAACTTTAGTGAAGCAACGTAGATTAAGCAAAGGTGTCAGAGAAGTTTGAAGTGAGGAACATTTTAACGCTGCTTTGAAGGGATTTCCCTCCTAAAACACATAGAATTATCACTTGATGGTTGTTTATTTGCTAAACGAGATGACTACATTGAACCCAGTTGAAACCAACCTCTAAAACAATGGATGGTTTGCAGTTGCCCTGACCACGCCAGAATTCAGCTCTGTCTTAGAGTGTTGAAGGGAAAAAAATTTCCCTGGGAATAAAATACTTTTTAAAACATCGCACATGGCAAGGTTCAGCGCTGTCTTTATCCGGGAAATCACGCTCTTGGCACATCGGCAGTCACTGTCTCTGCACCTCAATGTTCTCTTTAAACAGTGTCGTGCAAGAGCAGAGACTGGCTTTTGGTAATGAAGGAATGGCTTTCCCAGATCAGCCGGGTAAACAGCAGTTCGATTAGATCATCTGGCCTTTAATAAAGAAGAATGGGAGCAGCAGGGCTGCTAGCAGACCAAACCGTGCTGGCTTTGCAGCGGGAACAGAAAACCCTCCTCCGGCCTCGACAGCAAATCTCCCTGGGTTGTCCCCGCGACTTCAAGTTGACCCACAACGGCAAAGCCCAAGGGAGCAGTTAACACACTCGCTGAGAGCTCGGTCCTGCCTAGGATGTTTACAGCGACGAGCGCGAAGCGGCCACACCGGCCTTCGGCGCCGCTCCCGGAGCTCCGGAGACGGCGGTCGTGCCCGAACCTGCCGGTAGATGGCGCACCGAGCCTCCGACACAGCCTCCTCGGCTTGGGCCGGCGAAACAAGCAAGGCTTTTGGTTCATCAAAAACATAAATTCTACTTGATGAACAATAATAATAAAGGAAATTGACTACTGGGCACCATAGAGATGAATTTTTAAAGCCCCGAAATCAAGTAATTTGAGATTATTTAATTTAATTTACTAAATTTGAATAACTGTGCAGGGTAATGACGCATGGCAGGGCATTTAGGTTTTATAGCTTCTAAATGCTCCTCTTTAGGGCGATTGCTCAGTTGCATGGTCGCCAGAGAACTCTGTCTCCCTCTCCAAGCCCTGTAAACAAATCGAGGAAAGAATAATTACACGTTGGGAAAAAGGCAGGGGGAAATGTATGGAGGGGAGAGAGAGCCCAGTAACAAAATCTCCCCCCTTTTCGGGCAATACACCACCTCAGAAGTACTCCAGGGCCAGTGTTGGAGACCTTCTTAATATAAGCACAGCAGTTGAGCCTAAGCTAAGGGCTTTCTAGGCGCTTCTTGAAGTAGGATCCTCATCTCTTAATAAAACAAATAAGATCTACAACAATATTTACATTCACGTCTAAATTTTTTTAAGTTGGTGAATATGCATCTCTAATAGCTTCTAAACCCACAAATGAGGACACCGTAAAACTCAGAGATTCTGTTCATCTTTTGATCCACGAACATTTTCTGCAAGCAGACGCTAACAAGTCCTTTGGTAAAAGTTCAGCCCCCCGCCTTCCCCTCCGTGTAGCTCCAATGCACACGTTCTGTGCGCACAAACACGCATGTGTGTCTGCGTGCACACACACGTATCGGTTCAAATATCTCCGAGTGTGAAAAATAAATAAGTAAAGGCAACTTCAAAAATCACAAAATATATACATATCTCCTGGTGTGTACACATGCATGGGGGGATACACACGCTGTCTGTGTACCCCTCTCCTCTATTGTTTTCAGCATAACTGATTTTGGCACCAGCGCTTTAGCACTTTGGAAGGGCCTTCATTAGCACTGGGACAGTGTCCAAAAAGGATCCAGAAAAATCAACACATGGCTGCTCTTGTTCTCACGATAAATGACAGCTTTGGTGGAAAACAACAACAGTCAAGAAGCAAAACAAAAATCAAAAAGCAACAAGAGTAGCGATGGCATGAATAGAGGAAGTCAGACATCACTAAAGTCAGATTTTTTAAATTCAAATTTATTTATTTATTCCATTTTTACAACTCTCTTCCTTTGCCACTAACCCTCTGGGTACTTTCGCACCATTAAAAATACAAATAGTGCAAGTATATTCAAGACCCTAATGGAAAAAAAAACCAACAATCATGGGGCTTACGTCTCTTTATAGACACAGACATGCTTATTATATTCTTTAAAATGTGAAACATGTAAGGGGCACATTTATGTAACTTTACTGTTATGGTGTGGCATGAACTGCCCATAAACTATATCAGCCCCCAGTTGAGGGCTGTCCCTTGAGCTTTGCATACCAATAATCCACAATTCGTTGGAACCGGGGTTCTGAAGAGATGAGCCTTTCTTGGAAACTAGAATCTCCCTAATTACCTGAAAGTCTTGTCTCAAAACCATTAATGGGAACTTTTGGGTAGCTCAGATGCCATGAGACTGTGAAAAGAATGCAGTAATTTCTAAACTAGTCAAAAACCCAGTAACATTCAATATGTGTGTGTGTGTGTCCTCACACCATACCTTAATAGGCTGATGATAAATCACACTTTGAAGGAAAGCAGTAACCAAACAAACTACAGAAGACTTTGATTCAAAGGGTTAATTCCTTTGCTCTTCAGCTGTCAAAACAATAGTGGAAAATTGAAGTGTGCATGGCCCTTTAAGGCTCTAGGCTCTGCTCCGGAGACCAGGCAGCAGGGGAGAAAACCCCGTTGGGTGTTAAGAAAAGAGAAGTTATTGTGCTATTCATTCCTCTTTGCTTTCTCTTTCCTTTGCCTTCTCTTTCCTCAGTTTCTCAGTTAGATTTTGTGAGTTGTTTGTCATGGGAGGGTCTTGAAATTGTTCAAGGAAAAGGGAAAAAGGAACAGGGAAGCAGTGAAACAATTAAAAAAGGAAAAGAAGGGAGGAAGTACATGGGATTTGTAGGCATGTGTTTTCTCCCTTCTCTTCTTTTTTCTTTTTAAATTGTTTCACTGCTTTCCCCTTCCTTTTTCCCTTTGCCTTGAAAACTTTCGAGACCTTCCTTGCTTCAGGACAGGAAAAGGATGAGTGCAGGGTGGGCTAGAACCGCCTTTACGGGGAGCCCTGCAGGATGCTGGTGGCGAAGATCCAAAGGAGAAGGCTGGACGTGAGTAGGTAGCAAGAGAAGCCTCTGAAAGAAACAAATCTTAAGCTTTAAGACATCCTGGAAGAACAGCTCTGGAGTAATTCAGAATCAGGAACAGCCTGAGAGCGTAGATCACAGCAGAGAGGAAGCAGTGCATCCCCAAATTAACTCATTGCTGCCACAAATATTAATTAAGTGCCTCTCATGTGACAGGTGCCCATTAAGCACTAGGCACGTGAAAGTAAACTAGCTACTTCTTCTCAATGCCTTTCTGACGTGGAACACGGCCACCATCTTGTCTGAATTCACACTCAGACAGTGCACAAAATCCTCTAACTCAGGAGGCAGAGGTGAAAACCCTTGTGAGTCTGTGGACCAGGAGGAAATTGAATCCATCTCTCCTGATCACGGCATGCTGAACGAGCGCCCTCTCAGGAGCTCAGCGGTTATTCCAAACTATAGCTTAAGTATCTGTGGACAACATTTCATCCTTAGAAATGGCTCCATTTCACCCCGTTGCTGATCATCATCATGAATAAACTCATGCTGGACAGATTGTCTCACTCTCCAAGAAGGACCAGAAAGCCGACTGACAGGTCTCCAACAGGAGAGATTCCAAGTAGAATGGAGGCTACTTCTCAACAGCCTGTTTAATAACTCCACAATATGAGGACAGAAACAACCTGGAGTCTGGCAGGCAGACCAGTGTCAACACTCTCTATATTTACTTATTTATTGGCAGTTTGGAAGGCAGCCACAACTTATGGTCCTTCATTCCCAAATCTGGGGAGTGATGCTTCCTGCCAACAACATTTCCACACCACCTGACCGGTCTCTCTCTGCACAAGCCAGGAGGGGAATGGGTCCAGGACAGTCGTCGTTAGCCGCCATGTTTGAAACATATTTAATGCTGCCCATACTCCCAAAGATGCCCACTGGAGGAGAGAGTGGGCTGCAAGCTCCCCGACGTGGCTTAGCTCTCGCGGAAGGAAGGTTTGGAAGGGCAGAACCTGACCGTCCACACCCAGCCAGCCACACAGCCGCAGTGTAGTCAAGCCCACACTGGCATTCTGTTTAGAAGGTGCAACTGGAGGGTTATGCGAAGACCACGGAGACGGTTCCAGAGAGTTTCATGTCCATGTGGGTGAGGATGTGTTTGGGAAAAGTATCCTTCTGAGAAACAGCCAAGGACATCAAGATTTGTTTGAATGGAGCAAAGAGGGAAAGGTAGAATGGAGTTGTGGGACCTGTAACCGGCTTCAGAATGATACTGGGAGAGTGAGCCTGTCCTTGAGAGTAAGCAGTGGTTCTCAACCTCTGGCACAGCTAGAACAAGAGAAATTGGGGCATTTGAGAGCTGGACAGGTCCTTAGCAATTATCTAGTCTGAACTCTTCACTTGACAGACGATGAAGTTTATTTTTTAGGGAAAGATTCTGAACTAGAAGTAGGTCCCCTAGGTCTAAATGGAGGGCTGGATTCTCACAATTGGCTCTCACCAGCACCCAAAGGATCGGTTTAGACGTTATTAGAAGCACAGACACGTCACCAAAGGCACTCCAGCCACAGGTTAAATTCTAGATCAAGGTAAGCAAGTGTGTTCAGTCAGGAACACAGCACACCCCTTGCCAGACGTTGAGAGACCTCCTGAAATCCTTATGATGGGATCAGACCACTCTTCGTGGACCGCGTATTACACTGCTTCAGAAAGCAAAGGGACTGTGGGAAGGGGGTACAGGCCAAGTTCGACCTGTCCAAGCACAGGACAATGTGGTTTTATGAAGTGCTGGAGTCAGCCCAGTTATAAAATCCAGAGAGCCTTCTAGACAAGCAGCTCAATGGCCACTCTCCAGTCGCTCCCCTGAGCTGATAGGCAATTTCATGGGAAGCAGGTTGTGGACACACCGTGTAAGTTACTAAAGCTCGGTGGACCTCCCCCACGGCTGCAGCGTGAAATTTCCCGTTTGCTCCACAACCTCCAAATTCAAAGCAAAATTGCCACCAGCTGTGCTTTCAACTTTCTCCGTTGCAAGTGAAGAGCAAAGCATCTTTGAGGATAATGTAAGTGGAGAGAAAAATTTAGGGAACCCCTTCTGCACCAAGAGTTCATCAAGCCTGACTCAAGTCAAAGCCAACCCCAGCACTTGAAGAGAAGTCATCTGCTCTCAAAGATGGCATCCTGCCTAGCCCAATAGGTGAAGTAATGAGCCTGGACTGGAAGTCGAAGAAGACCAGAGGCCTTATCTTTCTGATAAGAAAATGCACACTCAAGATTTAAGTGGGTCCACAGGAGAAATATGACCAGAACCGTTTCAGCAGTTTAAACATTCATCATTGTTGCAGAAATGAGTTGCATGTTATATTTTCAGTACCCAAAACACCTTGCTCTCCTTTTCACCCTGTATCTTCGCACACACCATTCCCTCTGCCATTCCCCAACCCGTGTTCCATCTCCACTTGGCCAACTCCTGCTCATCCTTCAAAGCCCAACACAAATATCTTCTCAAGTGAAATCTATTACTTCCTCAATGGAATTAGGGACTCCCTCCTCTGTGATTCCAGGTATAAAATATTACATTTTATACATCTGATCACAGTATTAACATTGATCACATTAAACTGCAAGAAACAGTGAGGGGAGAAAATAACAAGAGCTTTGGTGCCAGAGATAAGAGACTGTATCTCCCAACTCCTCCATTTACAAACTGTGTCCTTGAGCGAATTATCTAATCTTCCTCATCCTTCCTGCAATTCCATCTACAAAATGGGGCCAATAACGCCTGCTATAGAGTATTCTTGTGAAGATCACATGAGATTGGCAAATAAAGCCCCTAGTGCTAGGTCTGACTCATAGCCAGTGCTCGACAAATTAGTCCCCGCCCCTTTCTCCTCCCTCCAAAGGCAAAAGCACGCTTTTCATCATTGTGTCCTCAATATTGAATTGAACACACCAAAGATTTAATACATGCAATCATTCAATGAATATGATAACTAAGGGCAAACAGGGGCCAGTTTTTAATCATAGAATGCCAGGCCTAGAGCGGGCCCTAAACCCATGGCATTTGACCAGATGATTATCATGGAGGAAGTTCAGAGACGGAAAGCCGCAGGACCCTTCTCTTGTGCTTGCAGACCAGGACTCTCCCACTTTCTCCCCACCAGCACATACTTACTGCTTTTCGGGGTTGCAGACCAGAGCCTGAGCGGGCCTTTCTGGGGGTGCATTTTAGCCGGCCTTTCTGCCCATGGACTTGGAGACCAGTGGCTGCTTTAGTAGGAATCCTGTCCAGCTCTTAGTGGTTAAGTTCAATTTCTCATCATCCACACAAATAAAGCTTCATTCAAATTGGAGATGATAGATGGTTAACAGGCATGAGAAAACGTGTTGTGCTACACTCAGAAAGGATGCAAACGACAAAAACACATTGCCTTCTGGAGAGGCAGGGAAATGGCGGCAACAGAACGCACCCGGCTTCTTGCACCTTCGTGTCTGGCTAGACGGTTTTACGGCATTTAGCAGCACCGTGCGAAGGCACCCACGGCATCCCATAAGTCTCACAAAACAGCGTTTTCATGTGCTAATGGCAACGGAATCAGAAACACATGGACTTAATTTCCTCCAAGATACCCAGGGGTATAAAAATCAATGCAGGAAAGCCATTTGGCTAACTATATTGGGGGCTTTTCTGAGCCCAGAAATGGTGAGAAATTGTTGGAGATGGCTGCTGAGCCCAGAAATCCCACCAGGTTCAGCCCTCCCCGAGCACAGCCCTGGCCTAATGTGACGTGAAGCCCCGGCTGTGCTTTTGGAGAGAGGCAGGTGCTTGCTGTGTGGTACCTTCACGGCCGCCATCTCCACAGAGTTCCTGCTTTCTGCTGTTCATTCATTTGCTCAGCTGCTCCCACCACAGAGCCGTCAGGGAGATCTCACTTTGGCAGCAGATCGGGATCCCTGCCTGAAAGTTGATAGAGGTTGAGCTATTTGCAGAAATAATGCTTTCCAGACGTACTAAACAGTATCCCTCTTTCCAGATGGAGTGGCATTAGCGTTGCTTCCAGCCATTTCCTCACCTTCTGGTGTACTTGTCAGCTCTCGCATATGCATCACAAGCCTTCCATATTCTGGGGAATCTCGGAAAACTGCTCAAACCCTCAGCTTCTCACCACTTGCCTGCACAAATGCGCGCACACGCGCGCGCGCACACACACACACACACACACACACACAGAGTCTCCACTGTTCTGTATGCACATACAGTTTTCTTCCTCCACGTCTTGGGAGTCAACTTAGATTTTCCAAGAGTGCTAATCACTAAATGTGATCGTTTAGCAGCTCGGGGAATTAACAGGCTTGAATACCTGGGACACCAAAGAATTCCCTTGGTGTGGTGGTGAGTTCCACCATCCGCAGTCACCGATGACTTTGCTATTCACATTGCCCTTTGGTGGCTTCTGGTTTTCAATGTCAGAAAGAGCCCTTGGTGAAGAGGCTACTCCCTGGCCCCAAATCAACCTCCTGAGAGATGAATGAAGCCACTTTGCATTCGTGGCCCATACATAAGACACTTTGGGTTGCAGGACCCCATAGTATTACATCCATGTGCTATTTCCTCATTGAGAAATTGCCCGGCTCGCCATAGTGTGTGAACTCTGGATGGCTGAAACATGCCCAGGCTAGAAATCAGGTCCTTCTCCCAGGTCCTGTGTTAAGGTCCTTCCCAGTTCTCAGGACTCCTGAAGTTACTTACATGCACTTAAGTCTGCAGACTAAAGTGGTCGATGGAGCACTGGGCCGTATGGTGAAAGTCCAGTATGGCAGCCGTGCTCATTTGTCTACCAGTAAGTGTCCCTGTTGGTTTGCCATCCTGCCTCCCTTTCTAATTCCCTCCTGAAGCTGAGCTTCCCTTGTCAGGGGGAGGGGGAGGGGAGGGGGAAGGGGGAGGGGAGGGGGAAGGGGGAGGGGAGGGGGAAGGGGGAGGGGAGGGGGAGGGGGAAGGGAGGGGGAAGGGGGAGGGGAGGGGAGGGGGAGGGGGAGGGGAGGGGGAGGGAGGGGGAGGGAGGGGGAGGGGAGGGGGAGGGAGGGGAGGGAGGGGAGGGGGTGAGGGGAGGGGGAGGGGGTGAGGGGAGGGGGAGGGGGAGGGGATATTATACACACACACACACACACACACAGAACCCCTCGCCCTCCTCACTCTCATTTCTCAGTTTGGCTGGGTTTTGTCCCTGAGTGGGATATGCTCTCCCCGAAATCTAAGATCTGTCCTGTTTCTGCCTCACATCCT
The DNA here is from genome assembly GCF_008692025.1 of Phocoena sinus. Taxonomy (NCBI): domain Eukaryota; kingdom Metazoa; phylum Chordata; class Mammalia; order Artiodactyla; family Phocoenidae; genus Phocoena; species Phocoena sinus. The sequence goes on along the minus strand of NC_045779.1, from coordinate 8,042,215 downwards.
GGGGTGGATGCAGGAGTGGGGCTGGCTTCTCAGAAGAGCCTGACATTGGAGACACTCAGCACTACCAGTCTGTGAAAGTCAGGCTGGGCAGCCGAGGCCGATTACTAAACACAATGAAGACAAGATAAAACAGAGAAAGCCGTTTAAAAAATACAGACCAGTGGATATAATGGATACCTTCCTCTTCAACTGTTACTCAGAACAGTAGCTCCTGTGTGACCTTGGGCAAGTTTCTTAAGCCTTCTGTGCCTCAGAGGCCCCACCTGTAAAGTCAGGCTAACACCAGTAAATACCTCATAGGTTTGTTACGTGGATCGAATGAGATAAGGCATGTAACATGCTGAGAACAAGCGTGAATACACTAAGCAGTCTCTAAGTGTAGGCTGGTAAACAAACCGTGAATTTTCTTTTTACCTCCAGGAAAGCTTACTTCCTATTACTTTCCATGCTTCTAGGGACTAAAAAGTCCTTGGCTCTTGACCCAGCAATTGTTACCAGAAGATGTGATATTTGTAACACTTCTGGCTCATTATGGTCACTGAGATGCTCTCATCCTTTTGCTGTGTGAGGTGAGTCACTGATGGTCACATCTTGCTCCACGCGGGACCCTCACTGATGAGGTACTTTTTCTTCCGGAGGGCACTGCCCTCATCATCTCAGGGAAGATCTCGCACATCCGAACATAATTTCTTGTTTTATTTTCAGTATTCTACTACTTGTGTTTTTATTTTATTTTATTTTTGACGTATAGTTGATTTACAATGTTGTGCTGGTTTCTGGTGTACGGCAAAGGATATATATCTATTCTTTTTCAGATTCTTTTCCATTATAGGTTATCACAAGATATTGAATACTATCCCCTGGGCTATACAGTAGGTCCTTGTTGTTTATCTGTTTTATATATAGTAGCGTGTATCTCTTAATCCCAAATTCCCGATTTATTCCTCCCCGCCCTTTCCCCTTTGGTAACCGTAAGTTTGTTTTCTGTCTGTGAGTCTGTTTCTGTTTTGTAAATAAGTTCATTTGTATCATATTTTAGATTCCACACGTGATATCATATGGTATTTGTCTTTCTCTTTCTGACTTACTTCATTTAGTATGATCATCTCTAGGTCCATCCGTGTCGCTGCAAATAGTATTATTTCACTTTTTATGGCTGAGTAATATTCCACTGTATATATGTGCCACATCTTCTTTATCCATTCATCTGTTGACGGACATTTAGGTTGCTTCCATGTCTTGGCTCTTGTAAATAGTCAAGCCTAATTTCTTGATCCCTACATCTTTTGATCTTGCTAGAGTGACAGAGATAAGCTCATTTTGCAATTGTTGTACCCAACTGTGCTATGTCCTTCCAATCAGGAAAGGAGAGAGCTTAGCAATCAAATAATTGCTTCATTTGATCACCTGTGTATCTTCCACCTTGATCAAGTCTTCATAGGCTTTGAACCTTTCTACCCAAAGCTGGGCAGATTTGCCATGTTTCTTAAAATCCCCAAACTTTTTTCCTTGATGGTTCAAAACAAATAAAAGCAACAGCAAAAAGCTTCTTTTAAAAAATAAGTTATAGCAATCTTTTTAACATTTCAAAATGCATCTTATTGCTTCATCGATGGATACAAATCAACTGTTCCATATCCAACTGTTCCATATCCATTTCCTTGATGTGCACACTCTTTACTTTCTGGAAGTCCCAAAGAGCAAAATATCACCCTTCCCAATTCTTTCTGCTACTGCTGTTGATAACGGAAAATGAAATATATTAGTTACCACCCATCAACCCAGGCTTCTAATTACACTGTGAGACCTGCTCATTAAAGCAGGTATGGGGTGCAGAGCAAGAAAGGAGGTGTTTCCATTTAGCCTGTGATGGGAGTAACAAGTGTGCTCAGCCTGACACACCAGCTCCACGAGGGGAATACCTTAAACAATCCCATCAACACCGATTTACTTCAACCAGGTGATATTTTAATGAGCCAACCCCAATGCTCCCTGGATGACATGATGCCTCATGTCACACCATGAGAGGGGCACACCACCTTTAACAGAAAAAGATCACTAAAAACGCCAGAGCGTTGACACTTGCAGATGAGTTGAATTCCCTTTGTCCTGTGGACATGCAGGATGCTCGGAGAGCCCCAAGTGCGAGGAGCTGATTTCTGCTGTCATCAGACCTGACCCGCACTCCCCTAGGAGCCCGCGGCCTGTCTGCTGCAATGACAGGAGAGAGAGCCAGGCTGCGACTTGGGGTCCTCAGCTGTGCAGCACTGCAGGCCACATCCAGCCCTGACGAGGGCAGCTGGATCGCATGAATTTTTAAAGTAAAACAACGGATTTGGGGGGGGGAGGGGCAGGGGGCATCTTACTCCCCACCCCACCCCCTTGTGAAATCCCCACAGAAGAAAAGCAGGGACCCAGCATGTTGATTTTGGCAGAGGTACACACAGTCCCTCTGTTCGGAAGATGAGCTGACACGTGCAGATTTGCAGAGAAGCCATTCCAAAAGGTTAATTAAATATTACCATTGTTTTCTGAGCTATTAATGCATATTCTTTTATTTCTTCATGTGAAAGCCTTCTCCCTACACAAAATCAGAGTTTGGATTTGCTTCCCAAACCCTTCCCCTTTTTGAAGCCTGGAAAGAGGATGACCGAGGGACCCAGAGAGAGAGAGGGAGAGAGAGAGAGATGCAGAATGCAGTTTGGAGCTGAGCAAGGAGGGGCTGTTGTCTGAAATGAAGTCCCTGAAACACACTCCCAGCTGCCGCTGCGGATTGGAATCGTGTGGTTCAAGGAAGGTTCTAGAAAGGAGCCAGGAAGGAACCTCTGCTCTTTTCACCTGTATTTATTGGCTGATGTAACTGGCCACTGGAGCTGAGGCATGTTGCCAGCCTACGGCCTTCGGTGATTCCAGGGAGGCTCAGGCCGGGACGAGTGAGGCCTGAGGCAGGAACACGGCCCACCCTGCACTGCCTGTCTGTCCCCTACCTCCTCCAAGCCATGCTGCTTTCTCCCTGCCCAGGGTGGGGGCGTCCTGAGGTCGGCAGGACAAGACCCTCGATGCAAACGGGAGAGGGATTCCAAGACAGACAGCGAGGGAAGATAAGACGGAGGTCAGGGAGAGGCCGAGGTTCCTCCCCGGCAGGAAGTGCCACCCTCTGGGACCGCAGTTGCCAAGAACCCTGAGCTGCGAGGAGCGCAGCTGTCTGCAGGCAACCTTTCCAGACGACCCGTCTTCCAGAGCAAGCGGGACATGTTTGGTTTGCTAAGTCAAGATGCCTCCCTGGATGTGGGGATGCGGCAGTGAACCTATGGCATAATGAATGAAAAACAAAGGACAGCGTTAAGACAGGTGGTGACTTGCCGGATTGGGGGGTGTGCTGGCGTGGATGGGAAGAGGCGGAACAGGCGGTGCCAAGTCGGGCCACGCAGTCCTGCCCAGGACACCGACCCCGAAGCTCTGCCCTCCCCACCTACCCCTGGTACCTGCCCTGCATCTGCGGAGGGCTGGCACCTCACGGTGCTTCCACATGCAGACTTTGCCCCCCGAAGACCTGGGGTCAAAGCCCACTGCCGGCACTCTGGCCAGGCTTCCTTAATGTTTCTCATTTCCTAATAGCTTCGCTTTTAAACACAGATGGCTATGCTGTGGGGTTGTTAAAATGAAAAAATGAAAAGAAAAAGTATGCGAAGTGCCCGATACATAGTAAGTGCTCTTGCAAAGGAAGGGAAGTGAGGGAGAGTCAGCAGGAGCTAGCCGCGGGGAGTGGAGGAGAGCATGGGGGAGGGGGCCTGGATACCTCGCCCTGTGGGAGCATCTGTTAACAGACCACCCTGGAGCATCCTGGGTCCAGCTTCCCTGGATGAGCTCATGCCTGCCTCTGATGGTCCTGACAGGGTTCTCATGCTGGTGGGGTCACCTTGACACACTAGCTACCCACACCTAGGGCTGAGCCCCTGCATGCGCGTGAGGCTTGGTGGTGACCTGTCTGGGATGGAAAGTGCCAAAGCTAAGTGTGTGTTCACACAGGCCACAGCTGGAGAAGTAGAAAGGCCAAGCACACACGCGTCCTTGTGAGCAGGTTGTAAGTGCTGAGATGTGGCCTCCGGGGAGAAGTGCTGGGTCTCCTGTAAGGTTGGTGTCCCGGGGACAGGGATGGCAGGAAAATGATGTCCCAGATTCAGGGACCTTGGGCTGAATTCATTACAACCAGGTGTGCACTGGCACCATAAGGAAATGTCAGGGGGCGTTAAAGAAGCCCCCCCTACACACACACAGACCCTGCTCTTCATGTGGCTTACATCACGTCATGGGGACCAGAGACCGAGAGGGTTAATAGTGACAGCGAATGACAGAGCACGGTGCTAGTGAGTAGGGGTGCGGTCAGGCAGTCAGAGTCACGGTGGGGAGCTGGCAGAAAGGCCAGCCGCACAGAGAGACAGCCAGTCGAGGTAGGGTGGGTGTGGCAGACACCCACTGGGTTGTCCAGGGAACACCACACCCCACCCCCGGCAAGTGGGCAGCAGCGAGGACATGCCCACTGGACACTGGTAACCGACGTGAGGGTGGACAGAGCCCCAGCTCCCTGGCTCTGAGCTGACTGTTCCAGACGCAGACTCCTGACTAGAGTTGCCAAACTCCGCAAATAAAGATACAGGATGTCCTGTTAAACTTGAATCTTAGATAATCAATTAGTAACTCTGTAGTATAAGTATAGCCCATGCAACTTTGGGGAGATACTTATAACTAAAAAATAATGAGCTGTTTCTCTGAAATTCTCATCTGCTTGGACATCCTCTACTTTATCTGGCATCCCTCCTCCTGACCCAAACTGGGCCCTCAAGAGAGTGCTTTCTGCAGGATGCAATGAAAAGAGAACAGAGTCTCCCTCTTTCCAGGGGCTAAAAGTTCAAGGTGTTGTCTGACACATGAAGAAGGCCAACCAACCAAGGGAGAGAATGAGACGAGGACAGAAGTCAGAACTCCGCAAGAGGCAGAGACAACGCCTCTTCCCTGCCTGCCCCGCAAGGGGTTATTCTGCTTTCTACTTGCCGATCCCTACTCCCTGCCCACCCTGCCCTAGCCCCCAGCTCCTGTGGACAGAGGAGAAGGCAGAGGCATTGTAATTCATCAGCTCAATGGTAATAAATACAAGCAAATGTACCTTTCGCACAAGAAGGCCAGAGTTACTATGTTATATGGTACATGGTCAAAGCCACATTACAAGAAGAAATACCATTTCTTATATAGGCCAGACTGGGTGTTCTTCAAAAGGAAATTAATCGTCAGGATGGTGAATTGTGTTTGATTTGCAAATTTAAGGAGAATACAGCCAGTGTGGAAACATACACCTTCTCCCCAGTCAGTCCACAGAGCCAGAAGTCCCCCTGCAAACAAAGCTCACGGACACCTAAGTACCTAAAATTTGAATGACAAATTATTTACCACAAATAATAGGCCCTGGGTTCATATCCTACAAACCAGTAAGAAAAACACTGTCAGCACCTCCCCCCAAAAAATGGGCAAGGGGATATTTGCAAAAGAAATATAAATTTCTAATGAACATATGAAAAATATGTTTAATCTCATTAATAAGCAAACAAATATGGACACAAACATTGAAATGGCCTTTTTAGACTGTTAAATTGGCAAATTAAGAAAAGCAGTTCCAGGGGCTTCCCTGGTGGCGCCACGGTTAAGAATCCGCCTGCCAATGCAGGGGACGCGGGTTCATTCCCTGGTCCGGGAAGATCCCACGTGCTGCGGAGCAACTAGGCCCGTGTGCCACAACTACTGAGCCTGTGCTCTAGAGCCTACGAGCCACAGCTACTGAGCCCACGCACCGCAACTGCTGAAGCCCACGCGCCTGGAGCCTGTGCTCCGCAGCAGGAGAGGCTGCTGCAGTGAGAGGCCCGTGCACTGCAACGAAGAGTAGCCCCCGCTCACCGCAACTGGAGAAAGCCCACAGGCAGCAACAAAGATCCAACTCAGCCAAAAATAAATAAATAAAATTTATTAAAAAAAAAAAAGAAAGAAAAGCAGTTCTGGACTCACAGACTTAGAGAACAAATTTACAGTTACCGGGGGGAAGGATGGGAGGAGGGCCAGACTGGGAGTTTGGGATTGACATGTACTCACTGCTATATTTAAAATAGATAACCAACAAGGACCTACTATAGGGCACAGGGAACTCTGCTCAATACTCAATAACCTAAATGAGAAAAGAATTTGAAAAAGAATAGATACATGTACATGTATAATGGAATCACTTTACTGTACACCTGAAACTAACACAACATTGTTAATCAACTCTATTTCAATATAAAATAAAAATTTAAAAAGAAAGGTAGTTCTACTGAATGCAGCCCAGGGTACAATGGTGTGAGCATTCTTTTGCACGAATCTTGTGTCCCTGATATACAAAGAACTTCTGCAAAATAATAAATGACAAAGAACCCAGGAGAAAAATGGGCAAAGGGATTGAACAGGCAATTCACAGAAGAGTTACAAGTGGTCAAGATAGACGAGAGAGATTTCAGTCTAGATGGTGATTTTGATTTAGGATAGAACCCGTCCTCACGATCAGAGAAGGTCAGGATAAAACACGACACCAGCTCTTGGCCTATGATGTCATAAGTACTGATAACTTCTACTCCTGGGCGGGACATTGGGAAATAGCCAGTCTCACACACTACTGGTAGGCGTCAACATTCCTACAGCATTTTTAAGGGATAATTCCACAGTATCTATTTAAAGCGCCCTAAAATCTCCGACGGCTCTATGTTCCTTCCTTGAAGATACTGCTTATTCTCCTCCTTGTAAAAGGAAATTCCCAATGCTTAGTGTCTCAGGAAATAATAATTATTCCGTGGGCGCCCCCCACCCCAAACACATTTTTAAAATTTTCAAACAATGGAGTTATTTTCCCTGGGTTCTGATCCATTTTCTCTCTATTCCGGGCATTCTTTGATGAATCATGTCTCATTCTTTAACATTCCATTAAGAATGAGGTGACCTATGTGGGCACAGTGTTATTCTTAAAAAACAAAGCATAAATGCCCAAGCAATGTAACAAAGTGATTACGTTTTCAGCAAAGATGGGGAAACAGTGATTGTGTCGAGTGGGTGAGGATCTCCTACACGCTGAGAAGCTAAGCAGCTCTGCTAAGTCCTCCTTTTCCTTCTTTGGAATTTTTCCCACTGCCCCTTCAGCTAAGCATCTTCCCTCCTTCAAGATTTCCTTCGTTCGGGGCAGGAGTCCCTGAGCCTGGAATCCTGCCCTGTCCCATCTCGTCAAGCTGTCTCCTGAAATCATTCTACCAGCTCCTGAGACCTCCCTTCCTCCACAGACCGCCCCCAGCTGAGAGCAGAGTGACTCTCCTCCAGCTGCCCACCTGTTTGGAGCCACGGCGGCTCCCTCTCTCCCCCTCCCGTTGTCTGGACTGAACAGCAGCGGGCTCTACAGCGTCCCGTCCACTAAATGGCTGCAGCATCCTCCACGTCCTTTTCTACGCCCGTCTGCATCCAGAGAAGCCGGAGCCCGAGTCTGTCAACGTGCTTTGCTTAGGTCAGCAACTCGGGACGCTGTGGAGTGACATTTGTATTCTCTGAGATCACCTTGCAGGGCATCACCAAGGACCAGAGTCCTGTGGCTCGGTACACTAGGCTCACATTTAGGGTCAAGTTGAGAGAGTTCTTGAACCTCTCTGTGCCTGTCTCAGTGTCCCTGGGATACAGTAATGCTGACTTAAACTGGCAAGATCTGAAAATCAAACGAATGATAGTGACTTCAGTGAAACGGAGGTCTGGCTTTCCTTTAAATGGTTAAAACACCACTAACAAGTGGATCTAAATATTCGGATCTACCCTCCTGCAATTATATTTTCCTCTTCTGTGATTCAGCGTCGCTGTAATTGAACTGAATTTCACAAGACTAGAAATCTGGTATCTAGGACTATAAAACACCTTCAGTTGGTAAAATATTTAGGAAGTTTTCTTTTAAGTCCTTTTTCAGATTTTGTCTCTATCCACCATTAAAATGAATTTCACACCCATTTCCCCCCTTTTACCTTCGGGAAAGATGCTTGCTTTTACAGCCTCCTCTTAATGTCAAAACAAAAGATCTCTTATACTTCTTAGAATCTTGAGATCCTTTTCTGGTAAAGAGGAAAACAAATGTGCTCTAATTAAGGCAATCGGGGAAGTATTGGGTCACTGCAGACCACAACTAACCCTCTCTAACTTCCATGAACTGGCAGCTCAAATATTAATAGACAACATGAAACAAGAAAATGCCAGGAATCACACAATTTTTCCCTCATTTACCCTTAATTTTTTCCTAAAGTGTTGTGTGCATTTTTGTAAGCCACAATTTGAATGATGTACAGTTTAGGGTGAGATACAAAGGGATACGTTTACAAGATCATATAAAATTATATTCTGGAGTCAACAGTGCTACTGTAGAGCAGAGGATTTTTCTTCCTTTCCCGTCCTCTGTCAGGAAACAAGAGAAACAGAACAAGATCAGGGTCTAAATCTCTGGTTCGTGTGAGTAATGTTTTATGTCACGTAGGCACTGACAAAAAGACCCCAAGGAGGACAAACAATAATAGATAATAAATTATAGATGCTAGAAAATTGAAGGACACTATGCTTCAGCATTTCTGCCTTCTAATCCACCAGGAGGGATGAGCTGTCCTTCTTCATCTGTCTGCTTACAGACCGTTTGTTCATTCACACCCACTGTGTCCTGGGTCACCTGCACAGGACCTCAGCAGACAGACTGTAAAAGCAGGTGAGCGGCCGCTGACTGCTGAACCCCTGCCTCCCTCCCCCTCTGGCCATCTGATTTGGTCCAAGGGCATCCTTGAGAGCGGAGAGAGATGAGGAATGACGCTCCTCTCGGTGGCAAGGAGGGGCCGTGAAGACTCACGCGTCCCCACCGCTGCACAACCTTTGTCGGCATCGAGGTCTCCATCCGCGCCTCCCTCCCGCACCAAGCATACAATCCCTTCCCCAGATCCGGAAGATCAGCAGTCATTGATTTGGCTTCTGGCCCGTCCCCTTCTGGGGCAAAAGCAACAGTACATTTCACTAGCTCTTTCTGATGTCCCCCTGCCCTCCTTCAAAGAGAACCCTCGTGTCCGATTAAAATCGGTCATGCGCCGGTCCTGGAGTGAAGAGGTGCTATTTATTTCCGTCAAGTTCTGCTTGGAAGGTTTGAGGCTTCCTCCTACCAGACATTTTACTAGTAAACAGAAAAGTTACCCATACTGTCATGCTCGCCCTGACCTGCAAGCTAGTGAACAATAAATCTTAATTACAGTTAAATGCCAAATCTGCAAAGAATGAGGCAGCGCCAGTCAGCTGTGAATCGGCCTGCGCGCCTCGGCCGGGGTGCAGCTGCAGGAATACATAAATTAGTTCGTGATTTGTTTGTGCCAGAACCATCAGTTGAGGCTGGTTCTTAAAAGCATTTCCAGTATCAGTGGACACTCAGGCATTCATCCTATCGCCATGTCAAATACAGGTGGCATCTGGGAAGTTTTATCTTAAAGGACCTTCAGCATTATGCTTGGGTTAATAAGAAAGCGCTGTTTCTAAATATCTCGGCAGTTTTCCAAAATAGCGCTCAGTCTCCTGACATCTGCTCCATCCATACTTGTTACCTTTGGATTTGTTCGGGGAGCCGCTGAATAACCTTTTTGTTAGCAATCTCTTTTTTGCACCGTGCAGGGCTACTGGAGTGCAGGCAGGCATCCATGCAGGGGCCTTTTTTCCTTTTTTTTTTTTTTTTTTTCCTGCTGCTGCAAAGCTCATGAGCTCCTTGCTATTCAAGCGTTTGCTTGTCATCATGTTAAATAAAGCCACCCTGTTGTCCCCTTGCCTGGGTCCTCTTGACATATTGGCACCTATATGCAAGAATTAGAAAGATGATTGCCCACATAACTCTGTTCAAGGGCTTCAGGCTGTTCTATCAATTTTGAGACTGACAGGAGGTCGGAGATGGAACGGGAGAAAGACTGGAGTTTGGGCTGCTCCGTGCTTGGTCCCATGAATCAAATTGCAATCTACTCATATTATTCTAGACGCAGATCCTGTTCTCATTGGGAGTCAATCATCCGCTAGACGCCCCCACCGGCAGGTTCCCAATAATAAGGTAGGCTGGTTCCCCCGAGCCTCTGCAATCAGCAGAGGGGTGCGATGCTATTTCACTAAAGAGGAGGTGGATACGTAAGTGGGTAAAAGGGACGCAGAAAAACCCTTTCCCGACAGAGGTGGCGGGAAGAGAGTTGCAGAGTAGGCAGCTTTCTGCTGCATTTTTAAGAAAAGTGTAAGAGGGTGCATTATTCCGTACTTAGATGGAGGCGTCAATTTCACTTGGGACTCCCCGCGCGGAGAGGCCCCCCTTCCTGCCCGAGGCCGCCTGCTCCCCCAGCATCCCAGCGGCCCCGCCGCCTCTCCGGGCTCTTCCCGGCTCTCGCAGGGCCCCATCCTGTCACCAGCGGTCCTGCTTCCTGTTTGTGTTGCCGCTTTGTTGCTTCCTGGCGGCCATCCGGAGCCGCCCTTCTGCTGCGCCTCCGCCCCGGGACTGGCTCTCTTCCCAGCTCTCTCTTGTGCTAGCAAATCTGTCTCCCTCCGTCTCGGTCTAAACCCCACGTTTTTAAAGGACCCGTCCTGGTGCTGGAGTCCTTGCCGCCACGCCCCGCGGGGTGAGGGCCGGCCTCTCCCACGTGCTCTGATTCTCTGCAGACCTTTATCCGAAGAGCTGGTTCAAAGCATTTTTGCATTTGCTACCTCACCTGCCCTTTTGCATTCTTTTGAGGAGGGGCCAAGGGTTGTTTCCCGTTTGTATTGATTGAGAAAGAGGCCCAGAGAGACTGAGGGTTGACTTGGTCCTGAGGAAGAGTGGGGTGATTAGCAATCTGCTCACCCGGGCTGCAGGCTGCTAGCCTGACAGCATGCACCCTGGTCCAGTTTGTACTGCAGGCCAAGCCTTTCCAGGCCTCCTGGCATTTTAATCTCCCGTAGGCGTCATTAGCTTTATTTTAAGCCTTGGAAACAAGGTTCACAGAAGTTATCGTCTTGCCCTGGGTCACACAGCTGGCAGCACACTGCCTGACTCAAATCTCCCTCTTGCAGGTCCCGCTGCGCTTCCCCCAACGACACCCGCGTCTCCTCCAGGGCTCTGCCCAAATGCCGCCCCACAGATGAATCTTCTTTACATTGTTCAGTCCCAAATAGAACTCTGTCCCTTCACCCATCTTTATTTATCTTTGGAGCATTTATCACTACCCAGTAAGTATTATATACCAATACCCAATAATTATTATATATATAAAATAAGTATTTTATTTTTTTATTATTAAAAAAAAATTTTTTTTTCTTGTCTAGCTGTTGCCAGCACGTGTTAGGAAGTTTGACTATTTTGATCACTGCTGTATCCTCCCGGTCACTGGCAGGCATTTAATAAATATCTGTGGAAGGAAGGAAAGAAGGAAGAGAGGGAGGGAGGGAGGGAGGAGGGGGGAGGGAGGAAGGGGGTGCAAGGCTTTCAAGCTCGAAGCTAAATCAGTCATAATGTTTGGCCAGGTTGCCAGAAATGTCAGGCAACAATCCCATCTACATATGGAGAACTCGGGCATGAGGTGGACATGTTCAGGATTCTACCATAAAACACTGGTCGATCTAGGACTAAACCATCAAATTCTGGACTAACAGACTAAGCTATCGTCAGTTATCCTAGCAGTGGCTTCCTGCACCCTGGGAATCCTGTCCGGGAGCTGCTTTATTACGCTTCTCCAAGTTTTCCTCCTGCACACTGCAAAACTCTTGCCTAGACGTCGCTAATCCAACCAACAACACTCCATCGCTCCTGGGATGCAGAAGGCGGCAGGCCTCTTGAGCTGACCCCTATGCCTTCCAGACAGTACACATAGAACTTACTGCCTTCCTGCTGGCCACTCCCCAGATCCATACATTTTTTTAAGTCAAAGACTGTAATTCCGGTGTTTGCCTGGATCATGGAAGTAAGCCCGTCCGGTGTTTAAAATCCCTCACGCTCAGAGGATCCAAGAGGAAGTGTTTGGACCAGGACCCCCTAGAGTCCTGGTCCACTAGAAGCCCCACTAGAAGTCCCACACGTGAAACAGAGTCCCTTCAGAAACCCCCTCTCTTTCTTTGTCCTTTAAGTGTTTTCCTCTGAGCTGCAGAGAACTTGCCAGGGACGGAAGACAGCATATTTGCAAGTCCCTTCCTGGCCTCTGCCTCTGGGCCCAGGAAAGAGACATCTACCAAAGTCAAATGTGGGGCAGCAGATCTGATGTGCTAGACCAGACCAAGGTGAAAACCCAACTGCTCTCCCTGCTTTTCTTTTCTTTTTTCCACGTATGGTCCTTTTAGCAAGTCAACTTAACAGAGATGAACCCCAAAAGAAAATTGACTCTAAAGCTTTCACTCTTCCCTAATCCTGGTGGCCCACAAGGAGGCAACTTGAGAAAGCTTTAGTGCAGCTGATGGAGTGTGGGGGGCTAGAAAGTGTGTGAGGCCGTTTCTACTTAAATTTCAAGGAGATGAGCATCTCGGATTAGACTAGAATACAGGTCAAAGTGGATTCATTGGAGGCACCGATGTGCTTTGAAGGATAAAAAGGAAGGAGAAATAACCGTTGACAGAATCACAGTTCAGAAAATCAGGAAAGATTTCATGGAAGAAGTGACTTCTGAAATAAATCTGGAAGGAGCAACAGGATTTTGATAGGCAAAAACGGTGTGAAGGGAAAATGCCCTGGATGAAGGGGGTGACAAAGGCCCTGCAGTGGAGAACAGGAAATGTGAAAGGTGGGGACAGAGGCTGGATGAGTTTGGCTGGAGTATGAGGTCCATGCCCAGGAATTGCAGAAGATAAGGCTGCAAAGGAATTAGGGGGTAGAATACCAGTCAAAAGAGTTTGCACTTAATATAAAAGACAAAGGGTAGTGAATGGTCCAGCCCTACAGTGGGATGGTACTCTGCAATGAGAATGAGATTTTTAAATTTTGATTCAAATTTAACTAGTGTAAAGTCAACTCTAAAACCTGATGTTCTATTCAGTTATTGGCAATGTTTAAGGTATGTTTGGACAACTTGGTTTGTGAATCTTCTCTTATAAATGTAATCTTACGAAAGCTAAACGCAAGATGAAGTATATCTGATAAAATTTAACTTTAAAATTGAGACGGGCTGTAACTATGCAACACACACTGGATTTGAAGCTCAGTACAAAAATAGGATATAAAATATCTTATTCCTTATTCTGATGTGGATCATACTTTGTAACGATAATATCTTGGATTTCTTGGGTTACGTTAAGATGTTATGAAAAATGAAGACAAAAAAAAGGCAAAGAGGAGCCATTGAAGGTCTTTGAGCTGGGCTGCTACCTGATTAAAGATGCATTAAAATAATAATAATTAATAAGAAGAAGAACTTTGAGGAAGTGCGTGAGGCAGGTCGCAAGGAGAGTCTAGAGACAAGAAAATCCACTGAGAGGTTCTTTAACGGCTACCGCAGACAAATCCTGAGTCAGAGGCTCAGAGATACATACTTTACTCTCCAAACATGGCTCAGGACTGGACTCCCTGTTCTCAGGGATGTTCCCACTGGGCTAACACTAAGCCTTACTCCCCCAGTACTTCACAGTCAGGAAAGTTCCGGGCTCTATTGGGAGGGGTCAGTTACTGTGAAGGGTCACCCCGAAGGGTTCTGGACTGACCCTGACCCCTGGTTTGACTTGGAGGCAACCTGAGAAACTTTGTTATTGCATCTCGGGCTGGAATTTACCATTGGAAATGCAGCCTTTATCACTGGCATAAGGAGAACTGTTTTGCATTTGATGACATTTTCGAAATGGTGTGAAAAAACCTTGACATTTTTATTAGAAAATCTATAAAGCCCAAACAAATGGTTTCATGCTGCTTTGCCTCATTCTTCATATGTTCATTGGCAATCCATCATCCCTCCCACCCCCCGTGAACCCAGCAGCGGCAACGTCTTGCCTGGGAACAAAAGGGCCTCTCAGAGAAGCCGTTTCAACCTCGGTTGCCCTGTGCCTCTCAACTTTTACCCCTTAACTCAACTACAATCATCCCATTTTCACTGGCCCCCTTCCTGGAAGGCTAACCAGTGCTGTCACCTCCTTCCAGAGCCTCTTCCTTTACCTCTCATGACACTGAATTACAGAAGCTTGACCCACCTCCTCTTGAGTTGGACATGGGACTCTCCTTCTCTGGACTCTCTTACACGTGATTCATCTTCCAGTTTGGACCAAATAATTGGATTCAGAGCAAATCAGTGAAGGCTTTCTCTCCTGAAAAAATAATACGTCCCTTTCTTAGATTACCATTTTGGATAAAGATCTCATCTACCCTAAATTTCAACTAAGGTAGCCTGCATCATTCTGCCTCACTGTCAACTGTACCCCACCCGAGATGACTTCATCTGTCTGCCCATCGGTGTGCGACCTCCTGCCTCTGCCTTTAGGCTTCCTAAGACCAAGTGTTGTTTGACTTTCTCTCGCCGTCTCCACCGTGGGGGTTCTCCCCTGCTCCCCCTTCTCCGGGCCCTGTCTCCCACTCACTGGGCTGACACTAAGCTCTTAAGCACGGGTATCACTGCTCATCCATTGGACCCCATCACTCTTCCTGCATCTTCAAGTGAGTCTGGTGTCTCTGCCAACACCATCACCATCTGGTTCTTTCTTAATTCTCCACCTGGCTCCCTCCTGCCTCCTTTGATTAATCAGATTCTCTCTATGTTCTGTTTTCTACTCCCCTATGTCTTTCTTTCTTTAACCGAATTTGTTGAACCAACCAATGGTTGGCCAAGGAGGGCGTTAGCATGAGTTTTGTCTTACAAGGTCTTCATGTTTTCATTTAATTCTCACACCATCCTTATGAAGGAGAGAGGACGGAGGTTATCGGCTCTACTTTCAAGAGGGTAAAATGGAGGCTCAGAGAGGGTAAATCCCTTTCCTAAGGCTCCCCAGCTCATAAAGGGCAGAGGTGAGACCCAGGTCTTCCGCCCCCAAATCACAACGCCTCTCTGCAGAACCCCACGTTCTCACTTCCTCGTTGCCGCTCTCCTGCACTCTCATTTCTGATTTCTGGCCTCTCCCACCTCTCATCCGTTCTCTGCTTAGCTCGGCTTCACCCACGTGTCTTCCTCTCCTCTTCATCCTCTGCCCCAGGTTCCTCTTGCACAGTAACTGCCGGCCAACAGCCTCACACACTGAGCTGAAATGGACAGGTCAGCCAGAGGTCCCAGGTCATCCCAGAGCCCACACCCCGTTTGGCTACAAGCTCTTTACAGCAGGATCTTGCTCTGAAATGCTGCCACTGGCTGTCCCCCACCTGCTCTCCACCCTCCCGCTGTCCTGTCACCTCCATCTCACAAACACCCATCAAACCCCAGGATACTGGCCGCTGGATGGCAGGACTGTCCCCTGTGTTCCCAAATCACCTTAGGCTGTAGCACCTTGGGGGCTCATCTGTGTTTTTTTCACCCTTATTGTGATTTGTAGGACACTCTGGGAGCAAACAGATACCAGGGTGAGGGCTGACAGAAAAGGAGGACCCAGCTAGCAGATTCTCCGGCCACACAAGGAACTGACTACCTGTGCGAGCTTCACTGCCTGACAGTCAACAAACCTGTACTTCAGGTAAAGGGAAAGTCTGTCCAAAAAAAAAAAAAAGTCTGCTTTGTTGTGGGTTTTTTCTTTTCACGCCAAGACTTCTGGGGTCATGTTTACTGACTCCCCTCCAAGACCAGGATCAGACCCAGATAGAAATGCAGGGACAGTAAATAGAATTCCTGCGACACCTCAAGCCTGGCAGGAGTTCTTTTTGTCCCTTGATCCATCTCCTGTGCCACCCAGAGTGACAGCACCCAAACCAGGCAGGCCCGAAAAGCCACAGAGAAGAAGTGGCGCCCCCTCCCCATCCTACACCCCAGGGGCCAGCGCCACGAGGGCAAGCCCCCACATCACGTGGCACTTTGGTTGGGTATCCTGGTATTGCACTGCAGCTATGGAATCAAAGTCAAATAAGCTCACTGAGCAAGGCTGAGGGTGTTCCAGCTTGAAGATGACACCAGGATGGGTGGGAAGCAGGTAGGGAGTGGGTGGGGACCAGCCAGCCAGCCCTCCCGGCGTGACACGGCACCTCTCCGCCTGTCCTCTCAAATCCTTGCCAACTAAGGCCTCAGCACAGCCAGCAAAAGAGACCAGCCCCCTTCCCCCTCCTGTCTTTTGTCCTCCCTGACAGAGCACTCAACTAGGAGTCCACTATATCAGCGGTCCCCAACCATTTTGGCACCAGGGACCAGTTTTGTGTAAGGCAATTTTTCAACAGACGGCGGGGTTGGGCGGGGGAATGGTGCAGGCGATGGGGAGCAATGGGGAGCAATGGGGAGCGGCAGAGGAAGCTTCGCTCGTAGCCCACCACTCACCTCCCGCTGTGCTGGCCCGTTCCTAACAGCCGTACACTAGTACTGGTCCGAGGCCCAGGGGTAGGGGACCCCTGCACTATATGGATTCTTTCTTACTGAAAACGATGCAAAAGCACAAATGCTCATCGCCTCAGCTTGTTTTTTGGTTTTGGTTTGGGTTTGGGTTTTTGGCCAAGCTGCGTGGCTTGTGGGATCTTAGTTCCCTGATTAGGGACCGAACCCGAGCCCTTGGCAGTGAAAGCACCGAGTCCTAACCACTGGACCACCAGGGAATTCCCTATCAGCTTGTTTTAAAAAGAAGATCATGCCTTCCTTCCTCGCCTTCCCAACCTTCCCGCCATCCTACACACACACACACACACACACACACACACACACACACACACACACACACACACTCGCACTCACCAAGCAACACCTGAGGGGTGGTAAGGATCCTGAGTGCTGTGAGCTCCTTTCCATGAACTCTGCATAAATATTAGAACATCTTTTGACCATGACCACCTGGCTATTGAAAGTGATCCTATACTATTTAAAAGAAAAAAATCTTAGGCTCTTTTCAGCTGAAGAAGAGAGAGCTTGGTAGCAGCTTGAGTAAGGTGACAGCCTCCCCTTTCCTTGGTGGCACAGTTTACACAGAAGGAAGAGAGCGGCTGGGCCAGGCAAGGCACGACAGGAACCTGGTCCCTTCGCAGCTCGGTAGCCAGGGGCGTCTTCCCAATGGCAATGTGGGAAAGTTGACAACGGATGGAGACTAGAAAAACTTGGGATCTGCCACCCTCCTCCCCATTTGATTTTATTCTAACCAGCACAGATTTAATACACGTACACTGTAATATGTATGTATGTATATATATATTTAAATATATAAATATATCAAATGTATACATATTTGCACACATTTATATGCTACACAGATTGTTTGCTTGTTGTGAGCCCATGCTCTAGACACTGAGAGTTTACTACTGCACTGTTGGTCTGTATTTTAGGCAAGGATGTCCCACGATTGTTTCTAGATGTTAACTGCAGTGGCTCCCAGGATTCCCAGCATGTCTGTCTGCTCCCTGAAAGCTCTTTGAGGACTTCTCGTCATTACAGTTCCCTGAGTTTTCACTCTTCCCTGGCAAGCCATCTGACCTCTCTGTGCTGCAGCTGTGGTCACCGTCCCCCAAATCCATCCATCAAGAGTATTCAAAATTGCAACCAGAAATTTTTTTTCGCCAAAATCTAGAATTAAAATTTTCTTTCCTTCAAACCTCCATTTAGGTTTCATGCTTCATTTTTTTCCCCTCAAATTCATTATTTATGCTCTTGGAATAGACAGGGCTGTGCATGAGAGAGAAAATGTCTACCTTTATTTCGTCATTTAGCCCCATTAGCTGAGGCCGCTCCCCTCCGTGGTTGCCATTACAATTGCCGTTAAACAGAAGAGCAGAGGACGGCAGAATGAAGGGGCCTTCGAGGGTCAAAGGTTGCAGACAAACAGCCCATGGGCTTGAAAGCCTCTGCCTGCTTCTCCTCAGAAGAAGGGGGGGTGCCAACCGGCAGGCCTTGCCCAGAGCCATGAACCCTGGCCAGAGGGACATTCTGAGTGACCGAGAACCACCAGAGCACCACTCAGAGGAATCCATAACTGGTGATGGCATTTATAGGATGCAGGAACGTGGGACCAGGAAGAGGGAAAAGCGAGAGGAAAGGCCCAGAGCCAGAGCTGCTGCTGCTCTGACCTGGGACAGAGGAGGGGACAGAGAGAGAATTTTCAAAAGACCTTTTCACTTTTCTCATCTTCGGAACCAAGTAGCTCTCTCTCCCTTTTTTTTTTTTTAATATTTTCAGTGGTTGTTACTGGTGCTCTTTACTTCCTTTTGTGTTAATTGAAGAAACACTGAAAGGCTATTTTGTGAAGATATCGCAAGCAACCCCATTGGCTCAGGACAGATTTTCCTTCGTTCTTAAGATGACAATTGTGAACCTGTGCTCCAGTGACACAGGGCATGTGACCAGTAAGACAACAGTTGGACGATGTCCTGAAACCCCTAACAGCGTGTGGCCGGAGGAGACTCACCAAGTCCATTTTTGATGCAGCAGCGTCACAGCCAAAGAAGTTCTCAGCTCTGCCCTCATTTGCCCCTTGCCAGTGGTGGTACAGCAGGCATGGGATGTGAGGGAGCTGGGCGTGAAACAGAAGGAAAGGAAGTCTGATTGCCAGTTCAGCCCAGTCAGAGCTGCAGTAATACCCGCTCACGGACCATAGGTTATCCCAGCGAAATACAGGGCAGCGACACGCAGCAACACATTTTTTTCCTTTTTATATTGAAATATAGTTGCTGTACAATATTATATGTTACAGATGTACAATGTAGTGATTCACAATTTTTAAAGATTATACTCCATTCATAGTTAAAATATTGGCTATGTTCCTCGTGTTGTACAATACATCCTTGTAGCTTATTTTATACCTAATAGTTTGCACCTCTTAATCCCCACCCCTATCTTGCCCCTCCCCCTTCCCTCTCCCCACTGGTAACCACTAGTATGTTCTCTATATCTGTGAGTCTGCTTCTTTTTTGTTACACTCACTAGTTTGTTGTATTTTTTAGGTTCCACATATACGTGATATCATACAGTATTTGTCTTTCTCTGTCTTATTTCACTTAGCATAACGCCCTCCAAGTCCGTCCATGTTGCTGCAGATGGCAAAATTTTGTTCTTTTTTATGGCCGAGTACTATTCCATTATATATGTATATAAATACCACATCTTCTTTATCCATTTATCTGTTGATGGACGCTTAGGTTGCTTCCATATCTTGGCAGTTGTAAATAATGCTGTCATGAACATTGGGGTCTATGTATCTATTCAAATTAGTGTTTTTGTTTTTTTCAGATATATCCAGGAGTGGAATTGCTGGGTCATATGGTAGTTCCATTTTTCGTTTTTTCATTTTCTGAGAAACCTCTATACTATTTTCCACAGTAGCTGCACCAATTTACAGTCCCACCAGCAGTGCACAAGGTTCCCTTTACTCCACATCCTTGCCAACATTTGTTATTTGTGTTCTTTTTGACAATAGCCATTCTGAAAACGTCAACAAGTTGAACCAGCACTGATCAAGTGCCTGCTTCATCCAAGTTTTAATGTACAGTTTTTCATTTAGCTTTTCTGTTATGGGCTGAACTGTGCCCCTCACCCCCCAAAAATTCACGTGTTGAAGTCCTAACCCCCCAGTTCCTCAAAATGGGACTCTATTTGGAGACTGGGTCATTAAAGAGGTAGTTAAGGTAAAATAAGGTGGTGGATCCTAATCCAATCTGACTGGTGTCCTTATAAGAAGAAGAGATCAGGGTACAGATCAAGGAACAACTGTTTAGACACAGGGAGAAGACGGCCACCCACAAGCCAGGGAGAGAGGCCTCAGGAGAAACCAACCCTGCAGACACCTTGATCTCGGACTTCCAGCCTTCAGAACTGTGAGAGAACAGGTTTCTGTTGTTTCCGCCCCCAGTCTGTGGTATTCTGCAGCCCGAGCAGACGAGTGCACCTTCTCAACAGCCTGTACACTCAGAACAGAAGCGAGGATATAAAAGCTCAGTGATAGAAAGTAACTTGCTCAGAATCAGAATTGTGAGGGGGTAAAGCAGGCATGAAAAGGCATCCTCTGTCCTCAACTCAGGAGCCTTGAACAGACAGTGCAGTTTCCAGCTCCTAAAGACAGGAGAGGCGCTGGGCAAGAACATTCCGTCCTCCGGAGTGAACCCAGGGATTAAACCCGTAACCGCCCACCCTGGGCAGCTCTAGAAAAATCATTGACGTGGAGGTCCATGAGGGGCTGCAGTGAGGCTGGCCTGTCTCCTGCCACTCGGAGGAGTGAAGCCCTGAGCAGCTTCACGGGCAGGTCCCTCCCCAGGGCTCCATATGTGTCACACCAGGTGATCCCCACTGCATCCCATGAGCTCGAGACGACTGTCACTGCCATTTTATACCTGAGAAGCCCGGGGTGCAGGGTGAAGTAATGGCCCAGAGTGCCCGGCCAGTGGGCACTGCTGAACGAAATTTTGCCCAGGCTGTCACTGTACAGAACCGCTCTGGAGCCTCGGGTCCAGGGGTAGACGTCCATGCTTGGAACTATATAGAAATGAAGCAAAGGCCATTCCAAACTGACTGTATATTAACTAAATGGGAAAAGATTCTGTAGTTTGGGGAGATGCTGTAAATCCCTCTTCCTAATTCCAGAAGGTCCGTAAGGGGCTAAGGACCAAACAGTGCTTTGGGCTTCCCCCTACCCACAATTCAGTGGGACTGTTGTTATTTTTACATGAAATTTAAGGGAAATTGCTTAAATAAAGAAAAATCCCCATAGCTTTCCAGATGTTAGGAGTCTTTCTTAGCCCCTCATGACACCCTTGTGAGGGAGATGGGAAGGTATTTTTGTAATGCTCACCCATCTCTCCTTCTCCCAAGGGTGAAAATGAGGCTCAATGAAGAAAATGACGTGCTCACAATCCCAGCGGTGACCGGACTCCTCCATGGGGTTTCAAGGACCTTCCATGACCTTCCCTAACTCCACCCCCACACCTCCCATCGGCTGCTGCAGTTTCTGTGAACCACTCCCCACGTCCACCTCCTGGTTCTCTAAGGTTGTGGGCCTGAGCTCTTGGCGCCATGGCTTTCTCTTCTCAATTCATCTGGTCCATCTAAGGCTAATAAGATCTTTAGTCTGTCTTACATCTCTAGACTTTCAGAATTTTCAGAAAAAGTAAGTTCACTCAAAAAAAATATGTACATAAAGATCTCCATGAAAGTTTTTGTGCAGTTGCTAGAGGTTTGCAAACCTCCAAAAACACCTGGCCAACACCCCCTGCCCTAGGTGTTCCCTTCTCCTTCTCTAATAAGTCTTTTCGTCCATTTTCCCCCCATAGCTTTCCTCTCTTGGGTGCCCTCCATTACATTGATTCAAAGAAGACCTCTGCTTCAGAAAGTATTCTTTGGGTCACTTCTTGTGGTGCTGTTTTATGCCACTCCTTGTCTGCTCCTTCTAGCACTTTCTCTCCATCTTCCTTTCTCACAGAAATGCTATCTTCTCTTGCACGCTACACATCATATACACGCAAGCTGACCGTGTCTTTATTTTCTACAACCGTGGCCCCTGAAATTAAATATTCTATATTCAACTCCCACTAGACAGGAGGCTTGGAAATAGGTGATGGAACACAGGAGACAATGAGACTAGTTGGCTCTCGTAGAGTTTACAGGTGAGTATAAAAGATGAAAGCAGACAATTACTTACAAATCAGACGCATTTCCTTACCAAAATAGAGACATATGGGACTAAAGCAAGTTACCGAATGAGCTGCCCGAGAACGTGGCATCTCAGGGAAACCTGAATGGTCAGGGCTTGGTGAGGCCATGCGGGAGCGAGGATGAACCAGGCAGAACAAAGAGCTTGTTGGCTTTTCGCATGAGAGCAGGCTTGGCTGAGCTGGGAGCCTGCACAATCCGTGTGATGGGCATGAATGAGGTGAGAGGACGCAGAAGCCACATTGTGTCCATCCTGAGAAGCCTCCACAAGGACTGTGCACTATACACCAAGGATAACAGGACCACACAAAGTTTTCTTTGTTTGTTTAACTTTTTTTTTTCTTCTTCTTCTTCTTTGGCCACGCTGTGCGGCTTGAAGGATCTTAGTTCCCCGGTCAGGGATTGAACCCAGACCTCGGCAGTGAAAGCACCGAGTCCTGAGCACTGGACCGCCAGGGAATTCCCAAAGGGTTTTTTTTGTTTGTTTGTTTTTCGTTTGTTTGTTTTTTTGTGTGTGGTACGGGCCTCTCACTGTTGTGGCCCCTCCCGTTGCGGAGCACAGGCTCCGGACACGCAGGCTCAGCGGCCATGGCTCACGGGCCCAGCCGCTCCGCGGCATGTGGGATCTTCCCGGACGGGGGCACGAACCCGCGTCCCCTGCATCGGCAGGCGGACTCTCAACCACTGTGCCACCAGGGAAGTCCCCCCCCCCCGCCAAAGGGTTTTTAATAGAGGAAAAACTTGGTCTGATATGGAGGAGGAGCTGAGAGCTTATTTTACTTTTTATTTAAAATTTTTGATACGCAATAATACGTTCACATATTTTCAAACACCAGAAAGCATGAGAAGGCGTTCAGTAAAAGCTCCTCCCTTGTCCCTCATTTGCTTCTCTCCTAAACAGGTATCGATTTTTTATAGTCTCTTATGTGTCCTTCCTGACTTTTTCTATATTCACTCATAATCAAACAAAACTAGCAATTCTTATTTTTCTCCTTACATATTCAAAAAGTAGGGCTTCCCTGGTGGCACAGTGGTTGAGAGTCTGCCTGCCGATGCAGGGGACACGGGTTCGTGCCCCGGTCCAGGAGGATCCCACATGCCGCGGAGCGGCTGGGCCCGTGAGCCATGGCCACTGAGCCTGCGCGTCCGGAGCCTGTGCTCCGCAACGGGAGAGGCCACAACAGTGAGAGGCTCGCGTACCGCAAAAAAAAAAAAAAAAAAAAAAGAAGTAGCATACCATGCGCTGTGTTCTGTACCTTGAATTTTCTGTGATAGCTCTTGACTGTTTTGCATATTGTCGATTTAGCTCTTAGTGTTAGTATGAGTATGAGTACGAGTGTTAATATTAGTATTAGTATCAGTTATCTTTTCACAAATGTAAGTTTCTCCTCTCTGACCAGATGGTTCTGAGAGGCAGAAGCTGAGTCTTATTCAATTTTGTATGAGGTAGGCGTTCGTTAAAAAAAAATCTGTTGAATTGAAGTAGGTGAAGAAAGAGTATCTTTGTCAAATAAATCAGTTACTATTGAAAAAAACAAATGCTTCATCTGGCCTATTCACTTGAATTTTTACTTTTACTTAGGCTACTTTCCCAAGAGTCACAAAGGTAGACAGAATACATAATGAACCCACTTCGCCATGCCCCAGCTTCAACAGTTACCAACATTTTGACGAGCTTGATTCTCATCTATGCACACCACCCATCCACTCTGGGGAAGGAGAGGGCTGAAGTATTTTAAAACAAAGACATCATGTCACTTCCTCTGTAAATACCCGAGAATTCACCTCTAACCGATAGAGCCTTCGCTTCGCGAACAGAAGGGTGTGCAGGCAAAATTAACAGTAGCTCTTCAGCTAATATCCATGCCGTGGTCAGATTTCCCTGATTTTCTCCAGAAGGTCTGTATACACTTGGCTTGTTGAAATCTGGAGTCACACTCAGCCCACAGATAATACTTGGTCAGTTCTTACACCTCTTTGATTCCATCACAATCCCCTCTCTTCCCTCTTCTCTCTCTTGCGTGCCATTGATTTGTTAGAGAAACCAGGTCATCTGTCCTGCTCAGTGCCCCACATTCTGCATTTGGCTGATTGCTTCTTTGCGGTCATATAACTTATTTTCTGTCCCCCATATTTTCCTGGAAACTGGCCAGATCTGTGTTCGGAAAATGTAATCCAAGCTGCTGTGAGGAGAACTGATTGGAGGTGGGAGAGTGGACAGTGAAAGGCCATGCTGTCCCCCGGGCAGGAGCGAGGGGTTCCCTACATGACCACGGTGGCACATAGCTCCAGGGGTGCGAGGACAGAGAAGCGGGATGATTCAAGAAAAACTTAGGAGATATGCTCAACCAGACTGCTGGCTAATTGGGAAGGAGTATGCTTCTTGACGCTCTGTGAAGAATCTGGGCCTCACCATGAGACAAACGGAAAAGTCTGCTTCCCCTGGAAACATTTACATGTTTTCCGACAATCCCCTCACAATAATCATTTATGACAAATTTTAAGGGCATGCAAAGTTGTAGTATTATTGTTGGTATTAAATTTTATTGCTGTGGCTTTAAAATGTAAACAAAAATAATTCCTTAAGTAGTTCGAAATTGTAATGATACTCTTGGGAATAGATTTTATTGCTATGGATACTGTAAAGCACAAAGATAATAAATTTAAATTGTGGTATTAGTATTGGGAATATATTTTATTGCTCTGGCTAGAACACAAAGAAGCAGGACCCCTAACTTTCTTCTCCCCAGCAACAGGTTTATATGAAATGACGCTGGATCTGGTGTGTAGGGAGGATCAAAGGTCACCAGCATCAAAGATCACGTGACAAGGTGATAAACCTGAGCTGATGGGAGAAAGTAGAGAGAGGCTTGACTCTTACAGGTGGCCAGGGAGCTGGAGAGCCACAGGCCCAGTGTCTCTGAGTAGGAGATGCAGGTGGTCCACATGGCCAGCAGGAGGGTCATCTGGGAGGGACTGCTGCGAATCCCCCCCCCACTGAGATGTCTTTGCATCCCACCCACTAGCACACGCACTGCTTCACATGCTCCCGATTTGAGTCTAGTTTTGAAAACAAGCTCTACAGACCATTTAGGTTTTGGTATTGAATGGTCTTTCACTTCGTGGACACTGCCCACGGCTCCCTCCGTATCCATCTCAGTGGAGGGACCCCCACGCTCCTGGCCAGCAGCAGCCTAGAAGCTGCTGACTCTCCTCTCTCACCACGGCACATCATCAGCCACCAGCCCTGCCGATTCTGCCTCCCCAAGTATCTTTCACATCAGTTGCTGTCTCTCCACCCCATCTCAGGCTGCCATCATTTCTCACAGCGTCTTTACTGTTTCGGATCCCGCACCTTGCAGCCCATCCTCCACGCTCACCATCATAATAACCACTTTTATTGAGCATCAGTAACGTGCCGGGGACCGTGCTCAGCACCTTATATCCGCATCTCATCTGACCCTCACGACTTCCCCATGGTGGAGGGACATCTCTTTTTCATAAATGAGGAAACTCGGTTCAGAGGTTAAACATTAAAAGACATAATAGACAATGAAAATCACCAGGCATAAGCAGAAAATAAATATTTGGTTTTTTTTGTTTTAAACATCTTTATTGGAGTATAATTGCTTTACAATGGTGTGTTAGTTTCTGCTTTATAACAAAGTGAATCAGCTATACATATACATATATCCCCATATCTCTTCCCTCTTGTGCCTCCCTCCCACCCTCCCTATCCCACCCCTCTAGGTGGTCACAAAGCACCCAGCTGACCTCCCTGTGCTATGCGGCTGCTTCCCACTAGCCATCTATTTTACATTTGGTAGTGTATATATGTCCATGCCACTCTCTCACTTCGTCCCAGCTTACCCTTCCCCCTCCCCATGTCCTCAAGTCCATTCTCTATGTCTGCAACTTTATTCCTGGTCTGCCCCTAGGTTCATCAGTACCATTTATTTTTTTTTAGATTCCATATATATGTGTTAGCATATGGTATTTGCTTTCCTCTTTCTGACTTACTTCACTCTGTATGACAGACTCTAGGTCCATTCACCTCACTACAGATAACTCAATTTCGTTTCTTTTTATGGCTGAGTAATATTCCATTGTATATATGTGCCGCATCTTCTTTATCCATTCATCTGTCAATGGACACTTACGTTGCTTCCATGTCCCGGCTATTGTAAATAGTGCTGCAATGAGCATTGTAGTTCATGACTCGTTTTTGAATTATGGTTTTCTCAGGGTGTATGCCCAGTAGTGGGATTGCTGGGTCATATGGTAGTTCTATTTTTAGTTTTTTTGTGTGTGTGTGGTACGCAGGCCTCTCACTGTTGTGGCCTCTCCCA
The DNA here is from genome assembly GCF_008692025.1 of Phocoena sinus. Taxonomy (NCBI): domain Eukaryota; kingdom Metazoa; phylum Chordata; class Mammalia; order Artiodactyla; family Phocoenidae; genus Phocoena; species Phocoena sinus. The sequence continues at coordinate 8,016,084 of NC_045779.1, read as the reverse complement.
TTGTGGAGCACAGGCTCCGGACACACAGGCTCAGCGGCCATGGCTCACGGGCCCAGCCACTCCGTGGCATGTGGGATCTTCCCGGACCGGGGCACAAACCCGTGTCCCCTGCATTGGCAGGCGGACTCTCAACTGCTGCGCCACCAGGGAAGCCCTATTTTTAGCTTTTTAAGGAACCTCCATACTGTTCTCCATAGTGGCTGTATCAATTTACATTCCCACCAACAGTGCAAGGGGGTTCCCTTTTCTCCACACCCCCTCCAGCATTTACTGTTTATAGATTTTTTGATGATGGCCATTCTGACCAGTGTGAGGCTTAGGTCCTTTTTTATTCTTTAATACTCCTATTGTCATTTCTTCCTTCCTCCCTTCCTTCCTTCTTTCCTTCCTTCCTTCCTTCTTCCCTCCCTCCCTCCTTCCCTCCCTTCCTTCAATAAATAAACCCCTTGGAATTAAACACAACAGCACTGCCAATTTCTCCAGACTCATCCATCACCGCAGCCCTAAGTGAGGGCAGCACTCATTAACAAAGTAACCTGTAGTTCTTGGAATGCCATTTGCTCTTATCTAGAATGAAATCCCTTTCCCTTTCACTATCTCAAGTCCTATTATCCTTCCAGATTTGTTTTAGACATCATCACCAGGAAGGATACTTTTTTTTTTTTTAATTGGAGTGTAGTTGCTTTACAATGGTGTGTTAGTTTCTGCTTTATAACAGAGTGAATCAGCTATACGTATACACATATCCCCTCTTTTTTGGATTTCCTTCCCATTTAGGAGGAAGTCTACTTTTAAACTATGCATTTCCAAACACCATGAGCACACGCGTGTACACACACGGCTGGATCTCTGGCTTCCTCCTGGCTCCTCCTGTACCCTGGGCATCTGCCTATCTTGGTGTTTATCATACTACATCGTAACCATCCCCCTGGTCTTGGAAGCACTTCTGGACTGTAACCGGCCTGAGGGCAGGGACTGTGTCCTTTGTGTGTAAGCTCCCAGAATCTGCTACGTGAATCCCAGTTCACAGTGAGCGCTCAGTGACAGCTTGCTGAGCGAATACACAAGTAAACAAAAAGGATAAAATACAATGAATTCAACAGTGATTATCAGAACAATGAGACATAAGCCTCTTCAACCTCAAAGAAATTTCAGGTCATGCTTTATTTAGTTTGAGGCATTATATTTATATACTACATTTCAAATTCAATCCGCAGTTACTCACCTGTTCTCAAACACCCAGCAACATGCTACCTATAAACTCAAGGCAGACCAAAATGAATGGAGGATAAGCAGTCCTTTTCAGTGGCCTTCAGCGAGTGCATGGAAAAGATCACCATAGCAACCACACAAATAAATATTGGGGGTAATGTTTACCGTGTCACAGCAAACTTGGAATGCTACAATCAGTTAAAGAAATTAGGTTTAGTAAGTTTGAATGCTCTCAAATGCCAGAATCGGCCCAACTTCTGTGAGCTTCTTGTTTGGGAGAAAACTCCTAAATTCTCAAGTTACATGAAGCTCTGTTCTTTGCATTTGGTCGCCATTGAGGTCAGAAACTTGCAGAGTCAGAGTATGGAATCCGAGCATGTGGAAAGTCCGAGAAGCCGACAGGGACCAGGCCTCTGACCAGTGCCGCTTCCTGCCTCCATTTCTGTTTCCATAGAAATGACCATTGGCTCGGCAAAAATAAGTTCAAGATTCTTTCACTTTGTTATCCTTTCTTCTTCCTTTGAGATAACCCCTCAAAGTTTTGCTAATTCGAGAAAATGGGCTTGCGGATGAAATTTGAAATGTTTGAGAAGTTAAGTATCCTCCTAGTAGCAAGAGCGTGTCTCTACTCTGTCTCACATAGGCCTGCTCCAGTGACAGCTACCCGCCCCCATCTGGGGAGGTGCTCACAACCTCTGGATCTACAATCATCTTTCCGGTCACTTCCAGCAGTTGGATAACCTTTATGACTGAACACGTTGCTGGGGATTCACGATGGTCCCTATCAAACTGAGATGAATGCATTCCCTAATGTCTGTTTTTATTACATTAGCCTGGGAAGATGAAATCAAAAGGACTACGTTCAACAAAAATGTCCTGTGTCGACAGTTCAATACTCTTTCTACAGGCCCTGGAGATTGCCCTGATTGTGTGCTGGATAAAGGCTAAAACGTGCAGCTACCTGTTAGTCTGACAAGGCTGTTCTCAAGCCAGCAGGTTGCTTAGGCTTCTTTTTTTTTTTTTTCTTTCACAGCAGCCCTCTAATTCCAACAAACCTACCGGATTAACAAAAACCTGAAAGTAAGATAGCACAAAATGCTATCCCTGCATGAGCTACTCTTCTACTTTGCAAACTACAATTACACCCGTTCAACCTAAATGGCCCCGAACGTTATTTCATTAATTCAAGCCATTTCAGAACTGGTAAATATTCCTTCTTCTTGGATTTTCTGTTATTATTCGTTCTCAGCAGAGAATCACGAAGCAGGCAGAGGCCACAACGGAGAAGGGCACCCACGGCGCAGTCAAGATGACAGGAAGTGAGGGGCTGGCACAGCAACGGGAGTGAGAGTTGACAAAGTCGATTTGGAGAGAAAAAGAGAGAAAACGAACAGGGGGAAAGAGAGAGATCAAAGAGAGGGAGATCAAGGAGGAACTCTCCAGGCGGCTAGATGGAGCTGAACGGGCTGGTCCAGGGCCCGCGGCTGGCGTGGGACAGTCATCTCGGAAACCGGGTCCAGCCCCGCCCGCTGAGCCCCACGGCCGCCGGGCATGTGCAGAACCTGAGCCGGCTTTCAAGACCTGCGTGCAAGACACCTTAGGGTCTGAGAGTCAAATCCTTTAAAGAGACTTCTTCCTGTGACAGAATCCTTGGACCAATACAGATGCAAGTGTTCGTTAATTTACAAGAGAAAAAAAATGTCTTAACATTCTTAGTTGGTCCAAGATCTTCGTTCAGTAAAAGAACCTTCCGAGCTGGGAAAGAGGATTTGGGGGAAGATTGTGGAGTTGGGCGCAGACAAACGACTTGTGTATTCTCAGCAGCTGTGTGTTGGGCAGGAAAGGAGAAGGACAGGGAAAAAATATATCTCACTCGTGGATTCATTTCCATGGCAGTTGATGGTTAAGAGGAGGGATTCTGAAAAGAGAGGGACCTTGATTCCAATAGCAGCTTTGCTACTTACTAGATGTGATGGGGGGTAAGTTATTGAACTTCTACAAGCTACCATTTCCCCATCTATAAGAAGGAAATTCAAATAGCACCTATGTGAGAGAGTTTCTGTGAGAACTAAAGGTGCGGATAAGAGCTTAGGAAATTGCTGGGTACCTCTTTGACCTCAAAGGAAGGTTAGATAGTATTATTTGAAGCATAATAACATATGAGATGAATAGAACTAGATCTTAGGAGTCTATAAGAGTGAGGGAAAGGGGTTAAAGCCAATCTGAGGGTTTTAATTCTCATTAGCAAAACTGGGACACGAAGCTTCACGTTGGCGGGTAGCATCTTTCTAAAATCAGGTACTAGAAAAGGAAAGATATTCTAGAAAGAGGGAGGAGTCCACCTCACCATCTGCACCATCAGTCCCTTCCTGCTGGTGAAGGTGGCCGTTTGCACCTGTGAGGGAGGATGGGAGGGAGGGAGGGAGGCACCCAGGAAGTGCTGGCAAGGGGAGGGGTCACAATGGAGGTGAAGTTCTCCTTTCGGAACAACAAACATCTCCTGGAAAATGTCAGGTGCTAATCTCGGGGACAGCTCTGCCGGGAAGAAGGGCACCTGCCCACACGTCCTGCGGGCAGACGTTTGGGGGAGCAGGGGGTCTTCCGTCGTTGTTTGAGCTGAGCTGAATGGCCAGCTGGAGCTCTTGGGCGTTGTGCTAGCCTGGATTTCACACTGTTTGCACAATTACAGAACAACAGACAACAGAAAAGGTGCCAATTCTCTCTTCAAAGGCACATGAACACCCCTCGCTCCTGAGGCTGGTTGCAGCATGCAGGCACCGCTGATTCCCGCATCCTTCCCCCTTTGGTACCTCATTCAGGGCCCAGAGCCCTCCCAAGGGGCATCTCCACACCCCCCTCCTTTGGATGGAGAAGGAGCTCCTTGCTGATGAGCCTCTAGGACCCGGGCTCACACTGGTGACGGTAGAGGCTTTTGCTGCCCTTTTTGCCCTCCTGGCTGCTGGGGAGGGAAACCAGCTGCATCCCGAAAACAATTCCACTCCGCAAACAATGCAGTGCCCCGACTAGCCATAATGAGGTCTGGTTCAAGTGTTGGCACGCACACAAAATATTAATTAAAATAACGTGCATGATAAATAATATTGGAATCCAAAGCGTAGGACTCCTGGAAAGTCACAGTTGGCAATTACTTGAGCGCCTGCTAACACATACTCAGAATTCCAGGGTTGCTTCCATGACAAAATCAGTCTTGGGGAGGTGACCTTGAGAGGTCGCCTTGTGTGGTATCCTCCTGTTCATAAACTGAACAACGTCTAAGCAACCCCGGAAGAAGAGTATCCATCCTGATTTTCAGGTGCTAAGGAAAGAAATTCCTTGAGAACTCAATAATTTAATTTCATAATAAATACTGGAGTACCAGCTAGGCTGAGGCTCTCTCTGCTTAGCACTGGGGATAAGGGGATGAGGGATGGGAGGGATCCATGGTTCTGGTTTTCAAGAAGTAACTGGTTATTGGCAGATAGAAAGTCCTTCTATATGCCTCACCTAAATCTTTCATGCTGCTGTTAAAAACCCATTGCCACCTGTTTAGTCCTTGACTGAGGACCCCACAGGATTCCAGTTCAAATGCTTCTAGAGCCTTTCTTAGCTACCAGGGACTTGGGGAGAGGGGTGACAACAGGTAAGTGTCCCTGGTACTTCTGCACTACTGAGGTTTCCCACCAGCTCCAACAAGTAAAGCAATTGTGCACCATCTCATTTATCTAGACCCTTAAAAATGATTACCAAATGTATGGCCCCGGTTAGTACAGAAACCTAACTGGGAGAGGAAAAGACCCCATTATCTTAATTCCAAAAGCATTTTCTATTTGTGGCTCAGGCAACATTTCAGCATCTCATTAAATGTGTTTAATTTCATTCCCTCAACAGTGACCCACATACCACACCAGTGACCACAACTTCGGTGCCCCAGCCCCTAAATTCTATTAGTGTTCAGAAAGCCTCCTGGTTGCAACATAATGTTCAATCAGTGCAGAGAAATTAATTAAATTAAAATTATTTTTATTGTGATTTAATTAGCTCGATTTAATTACTTTGTTCACTGACTGAGCATTCTGTTGTTACAGGCAGATCCTCGCTTTCATTCGTGGCATGAATGTTCCCACAGAATTACACATTTTCTCTGTTCAGCCATTGGAGCAGGCCGGGGGAGTCTGCCAGAAACTCATGATTTATCACAATCAACATCATCACAAATTATAGGAAGCATCCAGCAATATAACTTCTAAATAAGTGTCTGAAAGCAGGTCACACCGCCAGCCTAGGCTGTTAATCCATCATATTTCATAGTCAACCTGACACCTTGTCCAATTAGCCACGCCTGCTGCTTCTCTGGGCGCCCGAGTGAGGGGTCCAGCTCCTGCACAGGCTGGCACCCCTAAAAAGGCCTGGACGGCCCTCCTTGGCCTCCCCAGGCCCCAGCTTCACACTCACTGTGGCTGTTCAAGCTGCCCTTCCTGCTTCTTCTCCCTCTGAGCTGAGCTTTACTGTCTGAAATTCAGTATTTCCTCTGATTGCAAAAGGAGGCAACAAACCACAGTGCCTAGCAATCCCTGGGACTGAGTCACCAGAGCACACCAGACACCTCCATGGTTACATTACGGCTACTGTCGGTATCTTGGAACCCCTTACTTTCCTCACCACTTCGAAACAGCAGTGGGTATTTGACCCCCCAGTAGATCACACGTGAACTCAACCTTTCTCCCCTGCAGGCCAGTCCACGATGCCGCGTGTGATTCAAGCTGGACCACAGTGGCCGTCACAGTGGTGTTTTGCAGAAATGAGATCAGCTCTAGCTTGGCTATATTTGAAATGTGTCATCTTGATTACTGTGCTCAAAGCTGTGCAGAGTTGTTTTCTTATGTTCTAACAACAGTGTGTCAATATATTTGGCTTTCTGCACCATCTTACGTGTTTTATTTTATGATCTGAATCCATTCTCCTGAGAAGGGATTCTATATGCTTTGCTAGACTGCTCTAACAACAGAGGCCTAAGCGGTTTTTTTTTTTTTTGGTCTCTTTGTTAGTTTCCTGTGGCTACTGTAACAAATTACAACTTTGGTGGCTTCAAACAACAGAAATTTATTGTCCTATAGTTCTGGAGACTAGAAGTTCAACCTCAGTCTCACTGGGCAGAAATCAAGGTGTCCTGGGGCCATGCCCGCTCCAGAGGCTCCAGTGGAGAATCCTTGCCTTGCCTCTTCCAGCTTCTAGGGGCCACTAGCATTCTTTTGCTCGTGGCTGCATCACTGCAATCTTTGCCTCCATATTCACGTCGCTTTCTCCTCTTCTGTGTGCGTGATCTCCCTCTGCCTCTCTCTTATAAGGACAGTTTTGATGGCATTTAGGGCCCAACTGGATAATGCTGGAAACTCTCCCCATTTCAAGTTCTTTAACTGAGTCACATCTTCAAAGGCTCTTTTTCCAAATAAGGTAACATTTACAGGTTCCAGGGATTAGGTCCTGATATTTTGGGGGCCACAATTCAGTCTGCTATAGTCCCTACGCTTAATTCTTTATTGACCATACAATTCTGTCCTTGAGGAAGGGACATAAAATGATTTCCAAAATGTGACAAAATCGGTAGCAAGTTAAAATAGATGTCCATGCAAAGCCCATTGCAATAATTAGATAAGAGTTCATGTGATGGTTAAAGAGACAGCAAGACTTTTAAAAAATTGTTTACCATGGCCCAGGAGAAGAAACAGGCCTGTTTCTTCACCTCCAGATGAAGCAAGTACAAGCTTTGCAAGCCTTGCTACTAGAACGTGTGCGGTTCTTGGGCCCTGAGATCTCACGGGGCCCAGGCTGGCAGTTCTGCTTTTCCCTCCTCCACCTTGTCCTGCCCAGAGGGGGCTGTATTTGTGTGCTCTGGCAAAGTGCTGAATGAGGAACTTATGCCACTGACCAGAAGTGAAAAAGGGCAGGGACTGTGTGTTTTTCAATTAAATAGAACAAGAGGAAGGAAGTGTTAACTTTGACTTGAGCTGTTCAGGCTACCGATGAGAACAAAATCCCTGCAGTCAGGTGCGCCAGCCCAGAGTTTATCCAAAAGGAGCTCTACAGCCGCCTCTTCTGAACATCGTGAAAATGGTGCCTGGCAGACCCAGCAGCAGCCGGATCCCCTCCTCTGTCTCCCTGCCCCAGTTATGCCTCTTTAACTCATGTGATTTCATTCACAAAACCCGACCTCTCCAAGTGCCGGTTTCTTCAACGGGGCCTGATGTCCTGCGTGGGCTCCTTAAAGGCAGGACTCACTCTTCATTCCCTGTGTGAAGCTTTGAGCACATGGCCTTGGCACACAGAGGACCCTCAATCAATATCCACTTATCTGGGGCTTCCCTGGTGGCGCAGTGGTTGAGAATCTGCCTGCCAATGCAGGGGACACGGGTTCGAGCCCTGGTCTGGGAAGGTCCCACATGCCGCGGAGCAGCTAAGCCCATGCGCCACAACTACTGAGCCTGCGCGTCTGGAGCCTGCGCTCCGCAGCGGGAGAGGCCGCGACAGTGAGAGGCCCGCGCACCGCGATGAAGAGTGGCCCCCGTTCACCGCAACTGGAGAAAGCCCTCGCACAGAAACGAAGACCCAACACAGCCAAAAATAAATAAATAAATTTTTTTAAAAAATGATTTACATTAAAAAATATATATATCCACTTATCTGAACCGGATGCCTGTCTTACCTGACTCACAGTCTCAAAGTCACGCCAGGCGTGCTGCCTCTGAGGATAATTCCAAAACTCTGCACGGACAGACGGCATCAGTATTGCTGCAGATGTCGTTGTTCTTGCACTAACTCACTTTGCAAGGTCCCTTCCAGCCACATGACACTTTCATCCCTCTTAAATTTAGCCTCACAGAATGAGCATCTGTCCTGGAAATGAGTAGAAAGAGGTCTCTGTTATACCCGTGCTCTTCAATTCAGAGGGCATGCGCTGTCAGTGGGAGACTGTGCACAAACCCTGGTGCCCATAGGCAGGCTGGAGAGACCTTTGAATTATCTAGTTCAACACCCTCCCTTTACAGCTAAGAAAGCTGACAGCTGTCCAATGTCACATGGCTGGTTGGCAGCAAAGAACCCAGGGAGCTAGGACCCACTGCTGCTGTCTTCTGGCCTGGTGTTTTCTCCACGCTATTACACTCCTTCTTTGACCCAAGGTCTTAGCTTGGCCTGGTAGAACTGGCCCAGCACACTACCTCACAGCTAAGTGCTCCAAACTATCAAAGGGTTGAGTATGTTACCGATTCCTCTCACACAGCCTGGGTCGTAAGAACCCATAAATAAAAAACATTGCAAGGTACTCAGAAAGTGTAGAATGTTTCGGTAGGACTCGATTTTGTAGTATATCATTTTGATTCCCTCTTCTTGTCTTCTCTGTGTTTTTGTTTTTGTTTTTCTTTAGTTATTTTCTTGGTGGTTACCTGGGGGGTTACAATTAACATCTTACATTTATAACAACCTGGTTCGAATAATACCAACTTATTTTCCATAGTATCAAACATTCCACACCTATACATCTCCATCTCTCCCCCTTTATATTGTTATTGTCACAGATTATACCTTTGCATATTGTGTGCCCGTTAACATAGACTTATAATCATTGTTGTATGAATTTTCCTATTAAATCATATGGGAAAAAGAGAGAAGTTACAAATCATTACCAAAGTGCAGTATTATGCACTTTTAAATCCAGATACTAGATTTTATATTTAACTATGTAGCTATCCTTACCAATGTTCCTTATTTTTTCTTATGGGTGAGATTTACAGTCTACTGTCCTTTCATCTGAGCCTAAAGGACTGCTTTTAACATTTATTTTACAGCAAGTCTATGGCTAATGAACTCCCTTGGCTTTCGTTTATCTGGAAATGTCTTAATTTCTCCTTCAGTCTTGAAAGATAGTTTTGCGAGATGTAGAATTCTTGGTTGACATTTTTTTTTCCTTCAGGCCTTTAAATGTTATCCCATTGCCTTTGGCCTCTATGCTTTTCGAAGAGAAAGCAGCTGTTAATCTTATTGAGGATCCCTTGAACATCGTGAGTTACTTCTCTCTTGCTGCTTTCAAAATCCTCTCTTTGTGAGTTTTGACAGTTTGACCATAATGTGTCTTGGTGTGAATCTCTTTGAGTTTATCCTGCATGGAGTTCATTGAGATTCTTGGACATGTATATTCATGTACTTCCAGATTTGGGAAGTTTCTGACCATTACTTATTCAAAATTTTTTTCTTCCCCTTTCTCACACTCTCCCCCTTCCTCTCTCTCTCCCCCTTCTAGGACTCCTATAATGTGTACGTGAGTATGTTTGATGATACCCCTCACATCCCTCATGCTCTTGTTCATTTTTCTTCACTCCTCTTTCTTTCTGTTCTTCAGACTGGATAAGTCCAGTTGTCTTATCTTCGATTTATTGACCCTTTCTTTTGCCTGCTCAGATCTGACATTTAACCCCTCTGGTAAGTTTTTCACTTTGGTTATTATACTTTTCACCTCCGGAATTTTTTGGTTCCTTTTTATAATTTCTGTCTCTTTGCTGGCATTCTCATACCAACGATGTTCATGTATTGTTTTCTTGATTTCCTTTAGTTCTTTGCCCATGGTTTCTTTTAGCCCACTGAACATATTTAAGACAGATTTAACATCTCTGTCTAATAATTCCAATGTCTGGAATTCCTCAGGACTGATTTCTGTCAAACTCTTTTTTTCTTGTGAATGGGTCATGTTTTCCTGTTTCCTTGTATATTTTGTATTTTTGTTATTATTGTTGAGAACTGGATATTCTGAGAAGTGTGTTAACTCAACTCTAGAGATCTAGTTCTCCCACACCTCAGGGATTGCTGAATCTTGCTTGCTGAACTTTTCCAAACTATTTTAGCAACAGGTGTATTCCTTGCTATTTTGTGTGTTTCTGTTATCTCTGAAGCCAGATTTCCTTAAATGTCTGCCTGCAGGGGAGGAAAAAAAATGGGTCCTGTCTCTTTAAATCCCCTCAAAAGCCTCTTCAACACATGGAAGGGCTGACAGTTCCTGCTAGCTCAGTCACTGTTTTGGTGGATGGGTAGATTCCTGGAGCTTTCTACTCTGCTTTCTCCCCATGAAGACACGCAGTAGTGACTGACCGATTCTTATTTAGAAAAAAGAGAAAATAATTGTTAACGTAAAATTCAAAGTACACGTTTTTTCCAAACATGAAAAAACATTTCATAAATGTGGGTCTTAACTTTCTCATGGTCTCTCAGAAGAGATTAAACAACCCAGTGATTTTTATCTGCCATCTTTAAGTCACATACATTCTAAAAATCACTTTAGGAGGCAGGCAAGTATAAAACATGCTGGAAACATGATCCGAAAAAAACCTTAGACCTAGAAGAGTCTAGCAGGAGGGTCAGAACTGGGAGACCAAAGTGATGTTGCTAAATGAGGTACATCTTCCAGAGCATGAAGAAAGCTTGTCCTCAGATCAAGGAAAGTTTGAGCAAGAGAAACATTGACTCTGAGTCCAAAAAAGTCCCTGACCTCCCTGTACTTATTGTATGCACTCTTAGCCCTTGGTCACCTGGTGGCTTGTGGCATCCCCATCTTGTGGTCCTATTTGGTCACTTAAATTGCATACCATTTAACTTCCACTGGGATAGGTGTCCTTTCCTTCAGCATATTTAGATCTCTTTTGAGAAATTATTAAGAATAATTTCTTAAACATTATGATTAAGCTGAAGGAGGAGAAGAAGGAGAGGGGTATAATAAAGGGTGTATTCCTTTCCTCGGGCTGCTATAACAAATTACCACAAACTTGGTGCCTCAAAACAAAAACATTCGTTCTCTCACAGTTCTGGAGACCAGAAGTCCAAAGTCAAGGTGTCATCAGAACTGTGCTCCCTCCAAATACTCCAAATCCCTCCTTACCCTTTCTAGCTTCTGGTGGCTCCAGGCCCTTAACCTGTGGGGTCTGTACTAATTCTGCACAATTAGTGTCAGAATTGAACTGAACTGCTGAACACCCAGTTTTGGTGTTTAGAATTAGAGAATTAGTTGGTGTCAGAGAAAATACCCCACTAGGGTTAGGATTTGGATATATATTTTAGGGGTGCATAATTCAACTCACTACAAAGAGGAAGGGAAAGAAGAAGCAGGATCCTTGTTTTCTCACAAAATCTAATAGTACTGAGCACACGTTAATTAAATCTATGAATGTCTTATTTATGGAATCAACCTAAGAAGGCAAAGTACAGAGGTCAATGGGTGCTTCCTGCTAGGGATCTCTTTTGCCTTTAGTAATGAGGTCTTTGTACAAACTTTATAAAAAAGATTCTTTTCAGGACTCACACCACCTGCTCACCGATCCTGAGCTTACACTGCAGGAAATATGAATCACAGGAAATATGAGTTACATTTAATGAGAGTGAAATCTGTGAGTTGATCGCTGGAATTGTCACTGCCCCTAGAGCTAAGGAAGCACGCAAAGCTCTGAGACCCAGATTAAGGCCCCTTTGGACCCCCTTCCTGGATTGTCCCCTGCAGTTTCTCACCATGAAAAAATAACTGATTAAATTCATGCCAAGGTCAGGTAGCCAACAAAAGGCATATCATTATTCTCAATCTTATGATTTTTACTTTCTTTTGTGTCATTTCTCTCCCTTTTCTAACATGACATTTTCTCTCTTTCTTTCCTTGTAAAAAAAAATAATAATAACAAACATTTGCTTTCACAGACATGCAATTTCTCTTGCATCAATGCCACAAGGTAGGTGTCATTACTGCTATTTTATAAAGAATGAAATGAGGCCCCAAAGAGGTAACGTGAGGTTACGCAGACATTCAGTTGTGGAGCCGGCAATCAGCACTAAATCCCACTGTTTTTCCTCAGCTCTATCGTGTCTTCCTTTCTGCTATTTCCTTTTCTATTTCTATTTCCTTTTCCTCCTTTTTCCTTATTCCAAAGGCACTCACAGACCTAGGACATGCACCCACCCATTATTTTAAGAGCGATTGTTCTCAGCACTCTCAGTACCAAAACTACCCAGGGAGCTTTTATGAAAGCTGATGACTGACCCCATCCCAGGCCAATCAAATCATAACTTCTGGAGGTGTGGCCTGGACACCAACATTTTGTCAAAAGCCCTCCCCACCCCTGCCAGATGATCTTAAAGTGCAGGATTGAGAATAACATCCCAATGTATCAAGAGACAGATAAGATCTCTTCTTAACCCTAGAAAAGAAAATATTCACTCTTTCAAGCGTAATCCAATCTTTGGAGCGCATCTCTGTAAACCTGGTTGACGAAAACCAAGAACAAACTGACCAATGAGACTTGCAGATGGCAATTTGAGCCGACATGCTTAATGCCCCCTCCCTTCCTAAATCTCACTAAAAGATCACAGAATTATGCTAAGCAGGGAGAAAAGTGTAAGACATTAATGTAAAATAAAGAAGAATGGGGCTTCCCTGGTGGGGCAGTGGTTAGGAGTCCGCCTGCCGGTGCAGGGGACACGGGTTTGAGCCCTGGTCCGGGAAGATCCCACATGCCGCGGAGCAACTAAGTCCGTGAGCCACAACTACGGAGCCTGCGTGCCACAACTACTGAAGCCCGCGCACGTAGAGCCCATGCTCCGCAACAAGAGAAGCCACTGCAATGAGAAGCCCGGGCACTGCAACGAAGAGCAGCCCCTGCTCGCTGCAACTAGAGAAAACCCATGCACAGAAACGAAGATCCAACGCAGCCAAAAATAAATAAATAAAATCAATTAATTAATTTTAAAAAAAGAAGAAGAAGAATGGTATCAAGGGGCTAGAAACTTTGAAGAAGTTGGCATGATTTGGTGCAGGTGAAAATGACGCACCAAATACCGACAAGCACTATTCAACACGGACAAAGAAAGGCCAGGTGGGAAGCAAGGGGATAAAATTCCCCCTCAAAGACCTGGGAAATTCTCAGACTTGATCTGGAAGCAGATGGGACTGTGGGACAGTTGGTGGGTAGAAAATGAGAGCAGTTTGGCAACAACACCAGTGCCTGACACGGAACTGCTGGCCGCCCAGGAGGCACCTGGGGAAGGAGGGACCCTCATCCACACCTCCAACACAAGAAGCTTCAAAGAAGCTGTTTGAAAAAGCAGTGACTTCCTGAGGCAAAGATGCCTCCTCAGTAGTTTGCTACCAACTTTTCCCAGCTGAATAGATTCCCCAAGCAAGGAAAATAAAACTACCAAATAAATTTAAAATTCCCCCTTTGGGACTAAGAGAAAAAGAACCAGTACAATTGCTGACAAAACCATTTCAAATCTCCAAAATGAATAAATATAGATCTCCTTCCAAAGGGAAAAACAAATCAAAAAAATAGAATACAATAAAAATCACGGAGCATATGAAAAGAGAAAGAAGACATTTTTGAAGACGCAGAGCAAATGTTTATCTATGAAATAAACTTATTCCAAAGCAGGGGATAAGTTTAACACAATCTTTCATTTATATTTTCAACAATGTTGGAAGGACATTATGGAGAATAGCTATAAAGAGGAAACAACTGATAAATATTCCTATCAGTGAAAATCATGCTCACTAGAATTTTTCTTTCTTAAAAAAATTATTTATTTACTTTTGGCTGTGTTGGATCTTCATTGCTGCCTGCAGGCTTTCTCTAGCTGCGGCCAGCGGGGGCTACACTTCGTTGCGGCGTGCGGGCTTTTCATTGCGGTGGCCTCTCTTGTTGTGCAGCACGGGCTCTAGGTGCACGGGCTTCAGTAGTTGTGGCACGCAGGCTCAGTAGTTGTGGCACGCATGCTCAGTAGTTGCGGCACACAGGCTTCATTGCTCCGTGGCATGTGGGATCTTCCTGGACCAGGGATTGAACCCATGTCCCCTGCATTGTCAGGCGGATTCTTAACCACTGCGCCACCAGGGAAGTCCCAAATTTTTCTTTTTTAATCAGCTTCAAGCTGGGTAGTTGTGAATTTTCCAAAGATGGCAAATCTCCCAACTCCCATATTCATTTGCAATGTGGACTTCTTCTTCCAGGAGGAGGAGTCTATTTCTTCACATCCTTGAAGCGGTCATGGGTGGCAGACAGACTAAAACTTCTGAGCGGTAGAATGTGCGGGAAGCGATGCTGTGCCAGCGCTGGGCACAGCTCCCCACTGGCCTAGCAGCTCCTGCTTCTTGCCAGTTGGAAGTCATCAGTCATGTAAAAGGTACGACCGCCCTGAGACCACCACACTGTGAAAAGCCCAAGCCACAGAAAGGCCCTGGAGAGTGAGATACCATGGTGGCGGGGCAGGGCCGCCATGCCACAGGAGTAGAAGCCAGCATGTAAGTGGACCCTCCACCCAAGCTGCACCAGCCGAGGCCGCGTTTTCAGAGACACACCACCCAGCCGAGCTACCAAAGCCGAGCTACTCCTCACCCTACGTATCGTGAGCAAAATAAAAGGGTTCTTCCAAGCCACAAAGTTTTGAGGTAGTCGTGAAACGGCAACAGATAACAGGCAGAGGCAGCCAATAGCGGCCTGCAGTGCCTTCCAGGAACAGGTGGGTTTTGGAAAATAAAAAGACATGAAAATTAGAGGACTCAAACAGACCAACAATCGTCTGTATATCCAAATAACAAAGAGTTCCGGAGAGAAAGAACAGAGAAAATGGAGAGGAGGAAATCACCCATGAAGTAAGTCAAGAGAATTTCCCCAAATTGAAGGGCATGACCCCCACCAAGTCACCTTACCATGAAACATCACAGCAGTAGTGAGAAAAAGAAGATTCTGCAAGGAGAGAGAGAGAGGATCGAAAGAGAGATTGAGAGAAATGTCACGCACAAATGATAAGAAATTGAATGACTTAGAATTTCTCAAAAGCAACACAGAGAGCTAAAAGACAACGGTGCAATGCCTTCTAAAATGACCTCCATACTGGACTCATCTACCCAGACAAACTATGAGTCAAAGGTGTGTGTAGAAGGAAGACATTTTCAGACATATGAAAAATTAACCTCCTCCTACAGTTTTTCTTAAAAAACTGTGGGAGCGTGTGTTCCATAAAACAAAGGAATGAACCAAGGAGGAAGAAGATATGAGTTGCAGGGCTCCGCTTCAACACAGTAGAACAATAAAGGGACTTCCCAGGCCGTTAGTGAAGGGGGACCTCCGAATGACAGTAGCCACTCGGCACAAGAGCTCGTCAGAGGACTCCCGGACAGACTCCTCCAGAAGAGTAAGACACAGGATGTCCTTTGTGAATGCTTATCTCAAGAGACATCTAAAACACTGGCATAGAATCAGGGATTGACAAATAAATAAACAAAACAATTACAATTCAGAGCAGCACCCTCAATAGTCCCATATGTAATTTTACACTTTTTAACAATCATATTAAAAAAGGAAAGAGCTGAAATTAATTTCAATAGTATATTTTATTTAATCCAATTTATCCAAAATCTTATTTCAACATAAAATCAATATAAAATTATTGAGATTTTTATATTCTTTTTCGTATTAAATCTTTGAGGTCCCGTATGTATTTTGCATTTATAGCTCATCTCAGTTTGCACACTGAAATTTCTCAGAAATACTTGATTTCGGCTGTATTTAGTTTTCATTAAATCTGCAGTTGAAAAAGTGATTCACATACCAAAAGTGCTCCATACATACTTAATTTTTTTCCAAAAGCCATCCGTTTTCAATTTAGATGTAAACGAATTAATAATTAAATAATAATAATTATTATTATAACATTTTAATAATATTAAAACTTAATTCCTTGGTCACGGTAGCCACATTTCAAGCACTCAAAAGTTCCATGTGGCTAGTTGCTACTGTATTGGACAGTTAAGATCCAGAGTGATCAAAAAGTTACGTGGAAAAGGAAAAATCATTGTAGTTACGACATGGCTCAGCTTTGAGTAACATACTCTGAATATTCATTTAATCAGAATTATAATATGAACTCCACTGGGAAGGTGGGGATGGGAAATGTTCAGTGTGTCAAAGGAGGAAGAGGAAAGAAAGCTAGATCTCAAATGCCTAAAACTGAAAAATTAAGAAGAAGCAACATAGTCCTACTGAATAGAAACACAGAAATAGATACAGAAGGACCCTCTCACCCTGGCTCCAAGTAACTGCCCCCGAGGAAGGAGAAATGGAGCGGGAAGGGGCTTGGGACTCCTGGGGTCTTGTGTTTTGTGTTTTTTCTAACAGACCTCAGGGGACTGGCTGACTCTTTCAACTCATGCATATATGATTTTGAAAAATGATCTTGGGAAGGTGTGCGGAGTGAGAATTTTCTATGTGATTCTGCCAGTGTAGGACTGTCACTTTAAAATGTGCCTCTTTCTCATCGCTTTATGGAAGGAGAAAGCAGGGGAGGCAGCACCTAGTATAGGAGGAAAATAAAGTGGAAGGGAGCTCAGAGGTGGCAGATGTATCCTCCTGGCCAAATCCCAAATCGCACTCTTACTCAAGTGCCCACGCCCAGAGCAGGCTCCTAAGAGGTTACACAGAACAGCAGAGTTTTCAGGGGTGAGTGCTGCCCAGGCCACAGGGGAGGCGTGCGCTTTCTCCACATCTCAAACCTGCCCATCTGCGAGGCCTGGCAGCTCCAAGGGCAGCGCCAAGACCACCTCCCCTCCTCCAAGCCAAGCCCACCATCCTTCATGGCCCAGGACGGAGCTTCTTTCCACATTAATTTTTCCTGACTTCTACTGTCCTCACCAACAATCTTTTTCTGTTTTTTTTTCCAATCTCATGCAACTCATGCGGTATGTCTCACAGAGTTTGGGCCTTTATTATAAACTGTTTTGAATTGTACACTGTTAATTCCAAGCTGCATGAAAAGAACAAGGACAATCCCATATACTGCCGCAGGCCCCTCGGTACTCAGCATATAGTATCGGTTTAAAGAGTGTTTGATGATTGATTGTTGAGGATATTATATATGCATTCATGCATTTCTACAGTAGCTCTTATCACAGAAACGATGGTATTAGATAGGTAGGTGGATGGATGAGAGAGAGAGAATTTTTATGCATAGGAACCAGGTACAGGGTTCAGTTCATTGTTTCTTCATTTCATGGCACGTTATTATAATTAGTCAATAAAAAACCCCCTCCCTTCTTTAATTTTATTTCTATTTTTTCCCTGTATCCTTGACCCCATGACCTGTTTCCTTCCTCTCTCCCCACCCGATAGACACCCATCTAAAGTGTTAGGAATTTGCCCTTGGAAACATACGATCTTAAAGATAGAGTGTCGCTAGTGTGTGTATGCTTTTCCTAACTCTATTAAAATGATATCTCGCTAAAGATACCGTTCTACATCTTCCTTTCCCATTCAACACTCTTTCTAAGGAACTATGTTTATCTGTTGCTTCATGGCTGCACGGTGTTTACCACTTCTGCTACATCTCACCTATCCATTCCCCAACTTATGGAGACTTACGTCACCTCCAGCTCCCTGGGACCCGAAGTAACGCTATGAGGAGTACCCTTACCCCTGTGCGTTTCCATATGGATGTACGCAACAGTTTCTCTGGCGTACGCTGGGATGGCCATGGCATGGCATATAAAATACATAATATACAATTTTTTAGTTGCTGTCCAGAATGGCTACACCCACCTCACTTCTACCAGTTGTAGATGAGAACTCACTGCTGTGTAACACAGAAAGAGCTGTCAGACACAGTGGGACAGCTGAGCACCTCAGGAGATAAGTCTCACAGTGACTCTCGGCATCTCCACGAAAAGGAGAGGACAGAAAGACGGAGGCTGCTCTTTTGGGTCTTTTCCCCGGCCACAGGGCTTTAATGTAGGGTCGAGGATGAGCTCTGGGAGACCTCTGCTTCCCTGATCCCCCCATTCCTTGCTGCTGACTCACCTGTGCTCCTTAGGGGTCAACTTATTTCAGACAGTGCTTTTGATTCGTAGCTCAAAAGGTTCTGTAACCCACAGTTTCTTAAAGGGTAAACACACACACACACACAATTAACTAGACGGACTAGGGCTCTGAAGTTGACGGCTCCTCCCTACCGGCCTGGGGACTGATGAACCCCAGTGCCAGGTGTGGCTGAGCGAAATGGACTCTGTCTTTTCCCACCCGCGCCCTTGTGTTTCATCTCCCACGGTCTGCAGAGTCCCAGCGGCCTGGAGTCCTTTTGTTTACCCTCGTCCTGCCTTCCACCTGGGGCTCCCTAATCGCGGCCCCTCTGAGACCTCCTCAGCCGTCATCTACCCTCCACAAGTGTGCCCTGTGCCCCCCACGTGCCCGCACTTGAGCTTGAAGATCAGACACGCCAGGCATCACTTCCCCACTTGGCCTCAGCTGCTGCATCCAGAGAGCTGGGCGGCAGGACAGCAGATCAGATGTGGAGACGGAGAAAGACCAAGCACCCAAGAAAGGGCAGACAGCCCTCTCCCGCCTGGGCCCCCGCACCCCTGCGTGTGCCCGTCAGCTTCCTTGCCCTGATTCCCACCATCTGGGATCCACCTAGGAACTGACAAAACTCCTGTTGGTCACATCTGGTTTAAGAGAAAGAAACGAGGAGTTAGGAGACCTCAACTAATAGGCAGCACTTGGCACGCACAACAGAAGCAGCTGCTGTTTACAGCCTGTTTTAGGGTGGCCTCGAGCTGGACCTCGCACTTCCTGTCCCTGGCTCTCCCCTGGGGGGCATTGTTTTACACGGGGCATTTGCAAACCTCACAGTCCTGCAGCTCAAAAAAAAAAAAAAAAAAAAAAAAAAAAAATCCATGAATCTCATGAAGCCATGAAACTATAACGAACTCTCTTCCTGGGAAAATGTCCCAGACTCGGTCCTGATTGGTCTCCTATTGTAACGCAGGTCCCTAAAGCTCCTAACTCCCCACTTTCTCCTGCCCAGTAAAAATGCTACCCCAGGAAGCCCTTTCCTGCATAACAGCCAACGAGGTTTGAAACACTTCGGATTTCTTAACTGGGAAAAATACCAGCAAGAATTCAGGGTGTCAGTTCAAGACCAATATCACACTGCCTAGGAGGCAAGTAGCCAGGGCCTTCCCAGCCCCTCCTGCTTGGCGTTGTTATCTGTGCGTCTCTGCTGACCCCAGGGCCTCTCCTCCCTGGTCTCATCCCCATAGAAACAAGCCAGGAGCTGGCGGGCGCGGAGAAGGCGCTGCGCACCATCTGACTCCGCCAGCGCCCTCCCAATACCCGCTTCTGAGCTCGCTCCGCTGGGCAAGGGGGCGCCTAATTACCTCCCTTCTGTTTTCTCCTTCCTCTCCTCTCTGGTCCTCTCCCCTCCCCACTCCCTCAGAGGACAGCCCTTCCAAGAAATAACACACGCTCACACCTGGCGCGGAGCGATAGGGAGGCTACCATGGAGACCGGGCTCCCATTCCCACCCCGGTGGCGGCTCCTGGGAATAAGCAACTATCTCTAGAATGCTACAAACTCCAGATGTGCCCCGCCGAGTGCCTGGAGACCCGGCTTCCTTGTTTCATTATGCCTATTTTTTTTTTTTCCACAAGTTTCATATATGCATATCGAGCCTTCAGAAGGGGGAAAAAATGGGAAATGGTAATCTTCCTTTTAATATGCTCTCACATGCCAGCCCGGAACAGCTGTGCACACACCACACGTTGGACTGGACGTGAAATATAGCCCAGGACCATTTTTTAAAGCAGTCATTCCCAGGGCTTACAAAACACATTTACTTGGAGGGAGGTCACACAGTCTTCCCTCTGCATAAAAAGGTGGCTTTGAAATAGGTACAGCCATCTGGAGACAGGCTCCTCTGCTATTGATATGTAAAATGCACACAGGACACCATCTTGCTGAGACCGGGCAGAAGACGCAGAGACACACACGGGCCGTAACTGTTTAAATATACAGCCTCCGGTTCTCCGTGGTGCTTACCTTGCTCTGAAAACCCATTTGCCAGCAGCCTCGGTGACGCTGGACAGGCTGGGGGGTGGGAAAGGGTGCAGTTCGCTTGCTGGGGCATTCATCTGTGTGGAGGGGGAGTGTTGTGGAATCCAGATTTGGGGGGAATGATTTGCACACTCTCCAGGGCGGCTCCGAGCTTGCTAATAAGGAAGAATACGTCAAGGGCCTGACTGCAAGTAAATAGCAAACACCCCATCAAAACAATGACCTCTGCTCCTTTGATCATTACAGCCAAGGGTTTGCTTCACCCCGGAAGACTTAGATCTCACCTTTAATAACTGGTTTGGTCAGGCGTTTAAAGAAAACGTGCAATGGCTCCTATATGGCTAGTTGATCTCCATGTAATGGGGTGGGGGCAATGGCTCTATATGTTTACTGACATTTACTCTTTAAAATGAGTAAACCGCCCCCCTTGACAAGACCTTCATCGTGCAGACCTCATCCAAACAAATTCTTGACCTCTGAAGCTATTTAACTTTTGTGTTGTTTCTTCCATTTTTACTTCCTAGGCTTGGTTTTAAATCTGTTTTATTTTATTTTTTTAATATACACATGATATGGATAACATAAATCAGCTGCCTTAAAATTTAGAGTGCCAACCCAAAGCCGGACACTCTCCCAAAAGCAAGCCCAGAAAGGATGCAGAGCTCTGGGTAACCCAAAGGGTTAAGCTGTGAAATGCACAAATAGCAGAGCTCCTGTTACCGAGCTAGCAGGAGAGGGAGGTGACTGGAGGAAGCTCACTCTAGGTCAGCCTGTCCTTTACATTGTGAAAGAGCTTGAAAGGGGCTAATAAACCCAGCAGCCTATGGCAAAGGTAATTTATTTTATATTCTTAGTCATCACATGCAATATTTTTTGGAGGGGGAGAGCAAATATAATTCAAAGAAAGTGATAAACAATAAAAAAAAAAAAAACCACATTATCTAGTGATGCTTCCACCCCTAAGTCAAGAGAACATGGCCCTTCTCTGCTTTTGTGGTGTATTTCTCATCCTGTTTGTGCCTCAACTTCTTCAAAGCGCTTCAGGGCTGGGGTCTGGGAGGAGGCGGAGTGGTGGTGGCTCTGCCTGGCCTGAGGTCAGGGTCCTTCCTGGGGTGGAGGAGGGGAGATGCAAATCCCCTGAGGGGAGCAGCTCCCAGGGTGGGCGTGGACATTTCTGCACAGGCACCTCCCAGCCCTACCCGCTGGAAGCCACGTCCACTTGACTTAGGAATCGGCTCCTGGATGGGAGGGATTACTGAGTGGACAGCTCTCCAGCTGATTTCCTGAGCTTCTCCTGGGCTCCGAGGGAGAGGCTGGGCCGTCCTGCTCCTGTCTCGCATTGGCCACATTTTATGTGCATGAGGTCACCGGGCTGCAGATGAGGTAACTAGGCAGCCGCCCGCGAGCTGGGAGAGGTTACCACGTGACCATTCACGTAAACACAGCGAGGTCCCCGCGGGGCCCACGACAGCTGGCTCTGCTGCTGGCTGCCCTGCCAAGCGGTGGGAGCTGCCGGACTCATGGAGCTTGTCAGAGCTCTTAAAGGAGCCAAATCGCTGCCTGAGCTTGTGTCACACTCGCCTTGAACACTGGTCCCCCAGCCTCAGGGCAGAGCGGCATCCTCGAGGTTGGAGCGCTGGCTGGTCCTGTGACACGTGTGCATGGTGGGGGCGCTGAATGAATAATACTGCCTCTTGAAAGAGGACACCCAAGGCAAAGAGGCACAGGGGTCTGAGGGGGCGTGGTCTCTAAACCTCTCTGCCCTCGGCCGGGAGAGGTGGCCCCAGCATTTGGGCACCTCCTAATCATCTCAAAGTTAGAAACATGGCTGGAAAACAAGTATTTTTGTAAAAGCCAATAAAGAAATACATTTTTAAGCTCTTCTATGGAAGGACAGAATGCATTTCCAGATGTGGAGCTGTGCTGCTTAGGTGTTTCAGGGCCCCTCGGCTCTCAAGGTCAGAAAGTTCTTTCCAAGGTCAAGTCAGATGAACTAAATTCCGCATCTACCCCAGTTCTGCATTTATTCCTTTTTTACGGAGCCCGACCATGTACCGAGCTCTCCACTGAACCCTGGGAGTGTTGTAGGACCAAAGGTTTGGTCTCCACAAGGATGAAGCTCACACGCCGGCAGACAATTCCTGCTATCACACTAGCGGTATCCACGAGTGATGGCAGTAAAGAGGGATGCGTGCAGGGAGGGGAAATGTGGGGTGCAGGAAAACAGAGGGCACGTCACGGAAGGCCACCCTGAGAGCCTCACTGAGCTGGGACCAGACCTGTGAGTCCCAATAAAATTCACGGTGGCAGCCAAGATGTACTGTGGGACCGGTCACACATCTTACAACCACCTGGGAGGTAAATTCACTGTGATCCCCATCTTACAGATGCTCACACAGCTTAAGAGAAGTTAAGTAACTTGCCCAAGGAAGTGGTAGAATCAGGATTTGAACCAAGGGCTGGGACCCCAGAGCCTGCACTGCATAATCGCTCTACACCAGACAGTCACTGGGACACCAGGACAGGAAGAGCCTCAGAGCCAAGCATGAGGTTGGTGCCCTGCCAGCAGCACAAGCAGCTGGGCTCACAGGAAGGGTGGGAAGACCCTGGGAGAAGAGAGCTAGGTGATGGAGAGAACATTCTGGAAAGAAAAAGCAGCAAATGTATAGGCCCGTGTGTGTGTGTCTGTGTGTGTGTGTGTGTGCGCACACATGCGCACATACGTGAAAGAGAGAGAGGGACTTTGCAAGCCATACTAAAGAATCGGAACTTTTTCCTAAGGGCCATGGGAAGTCATTGAAAGACTATAGGCAGATTAATGAGATGATCAGATCTGTTTGTTTGAAATGTTGCCCTGGCCGCAGTGTGGGATATGGATTGGAGAGCAGTGAAGGGCATGTTGGGATAATCCAAGTGAGAAATGATGGCCAGGTCTGAGAGGGAGCCGTGGGCATAGGAGGGAGGTGACTTCTGCACAGGAAGCAGAATCAGCAGAGCTTGGTAACTGACTGGCCACGGGGAGGTGTGTGCGTGAGTGCAGGGAAGGATGGAGGAAGGGGGGGAAGATGTCTTCTGATGGAGCTGCAGGTTGTGGAGGAAGATCAGGTTTAGAGGTGCTCACTAGGCACGTAGACACACAGATTGCAAGCTCAGGACCAAGATCTCGTCTGAAGATACAGAGCGAGGAGCCGTCGATACGCACACAGCAACTGAACCTGGGGAGCTGGCGAGCGTGGCCGAGATGTTACTGACACCCCATTTCTTTACCTTGGCTCTTTTGGGTTCTTGTAGAAAGGCCCATCCTCCCCCACTGGAACAGAAGCTACATGAGGGCAGGGACATTTTATTGTCTTGTTCTCCACTTGTTCCACAGTACGTGGCATCTGAAATGTAGGCAATGTTCCATAAATATTGTGGAATAAAAGAACTGAAGGATAACCCTTTCTAATATAAGGTTCTAAAAATAATACAGGCAGGCAGTTTTTAAAGTTTTAAAGCACACAAAATAACTTTAAATTTAAATTCTCCTTCCACCCTCACCCCTCAAACGTGCTATGTTAAGAGCAGGAAATGAGCGTACGGAGAGTCCATCGTGACCCCAGTTTTCGTCAGCTGCCATGCACCCTCCTACAGCATCAAGGTTTATATTTACCTTCTGTCTTTAACTACGTTTGGGTCCTTCTTGCTTTGTCAATTTAGGTTAACTCTAAATTTCAAAACAACATCAAGTATACTACTGTTACTGTAAAAATATCGCCCACTGCAACAGCGGGGGATGTGACTGTGCTCGTAGAAAAGTCAGTGCAGCCATTGGACTGTCTGTCACTGAGTTCATACTGCCCAGAGGAGAGTGTGCCCCACGTCAAGATGAAAGGCAGATGTGGAGAAAGGGAACCGCCATGCACTGTTGGTGGGAATGTAAATTGGTGCAGCCACTGTGGAAAACAGTATGGAGGTGCCTCAAAAAGGTGCCTCAGGGCTTCCCTGGTGGCGCAGTGGTTGAGAGTCCGCCTGCCGATGCAGGGGACACGGGTTCGTGCCCCGGTCTGGGAAGATCCCGCATGCCGCGGAGCGGCTGGGCCCGTGAGCCATGGCCGCTGAGCCTGCGCGTCCGGAGCCTGTCCTCCGCAACGGGAGAGGCCACAACAGTGAGAGGCCCGCGTAACGCATAAAAAAAAAAAAAAAAAAAAAAAAAAAAAAAAAAAAGGTGCCTCAAATAGAACTACTATATGATCCAACAACTTCACTTCTGAGTGTTTACCTGAAGAAAACGAAAACGCTAATTCAAAAAGATATCTGCACCCCATGTTCATTGCAGGATTATTTACAATAGCCAAGATATGGAAGCAACTTGTCTATCAATAGATGAATAAAGAAAATTATATATATATATATACATATATATATACACACATATTTTTCTCACAATTTCTATTATCTTTCTTTTTTCGGGTTCACGGAAGACAAAGGCACCCGTCTTATCATGAAAATCTTCCAGGTTCTTAATCACATAATGTGTGTAATGTAAGTACCTATCGTATTAAAGGCCTTCTTTATTGGGCCCTCTGCTGTCCTATACTCATTTGGATCAACTGCTTTCTAAGACTGCCGCACAGCTGTCATCCGGGATTCTTTTTCATTATGCTCCTGGGTTTGTTCCACTGTTTCTCAGATTCCCATTTTTCTCTTGGAGACTTTTTTGTCTCAGTCTTGTATTACTCTGTCTCAGCCACACTAGCATTCTCTCTGACTGCCGAAAATACCAGAAAGGTTCCTATTTTACAGTCTCTGCCCTGGCTCTTGCTCTGTGTCTAATGCTCCCTCCCCTACCTCAGATCCTTACAAAACTCGGTCCTTTATCTGATTTAAGTCAGCTTCAAATGTTGCCCTCCTCACCGAGCATCCCTCTGCTACCATACCGTCAAAAAAATAAACAGACAAAAACAACCTCCCAGTCACTCGCTAGTGAAACAACTTCTTTTACTTTCAGCATAGCACTCTCATTTCCTGATATCTTCTAGTTTTATTCACTGACTTATTTTCTTTTCTTCCCCATTAAAATGTCGGGCCCAAGAGAGCAGGAGTTTTTTCTGTCTTTTCTACCTGTAAACCCTAGCCCCTAGAGCAGTGAGAGAAGTGTAGGAGAAGCCCAGGAAACAGGCTGAAAGAGATTTCAGAAGGCCACATTCATACTGAACACCCAAATTTCTTCTACTCTATCCTCTGACACGACAGAAGAGGGGTCAGTCTCTTAGGATATCTCTTCTGAAATCTTGCTAGCCTGTGACGAAAAGCTCTCATATGGAAGAGGAGCTATAAATTGGTACAACAAGATGCTAAAGAACTGAGGGAGATGCTTAAGGAAAAATAGATGATTTTCCTTTAGCTAATTTACCACGCTTTGCCTAATTGAAATGGTATGTGAGCTAAAAGAGAGAACTTGTTAAGTTCTGCTGTTAGAAATACAGAAGACTGGATACTTCAAATATTCTTTCACTGTGAAGCACAGAGACTGCAATATTAAATGAGTTGATTAATAAGGGAAATGCCCAGAAACATAAAGTAAGATAAAAAAAACCAAAATAAGCCATGAGCAAAAAAGTAAGAAAACTCAGGAGCCGGGTCTGCTCAGGAAACAAATGCCAATGCCAGGATTCTACAGCAGGGATTAACAAACCATACCACATGGGCCAACCACCTGTTTTTGTAAATAAATTTTATTGGCAGATGGCCATGCCCATTCATTTATGTGTCGCCCATGGCTGCTTCTGTGCTACAACAGCAGAGCTGAGTAGTTGCAGCAGAGACTATATGGCCTGCAAGCTTTTAAAATATTTACTCTGATCCTTTAAGAAAGCCCTTAATGGTTGTTCAGGGAAATGGGGTCTTTGGACCTATACAAGGTTGGGAGAGGAACCCGAGAGTCATTAAAGCTTGAACCTTCAAAGGGGCTTACTCTCCAGGAAAAGGGTGGGCTAGAAAAACACACCTGCTGGCAAAACAAGTCAGAGGTAAATCTTTCTGTTTTCACCACAACAATGTTATTAATAATAGTGATAATAATAAAAATTTTTAAATAATAATGATGATCTCCCTTGGGGATTTGTAACTACGAACCTGCTTCATATGAACCTCAGATTCAAATTTTTGCTACCCACCTAACTTTGAAAACCCCATACAAAAAAATAAAGTGGTCCCAGTTTGACAACACTTGGCAGAGAGAAATGCAAATCCTCTCCAGTGCAAAGCCTTCCTAACTCAGTCACATGAGGATTGCCACAGTTTAAGTTTGATTACATATAAGTTTTTGAAAAGAGAAAAAATTTACCAAACCACAAGGTAACTACCATCATAAGTGAGAATCAACAGAAATAACAAGCATGATTTAAACTCCCAAGAACTTCAAATATTAGAATTATCAGATATAGGACATAAAAATAACTACACATGAAATGTTAAAAGAAATGAAAGATAGAAAAATGAACAAGTTTTGAAAAAGGTACCACCAAAGTGACCAAACAGATCTGACAAAGAACCAAATAGAACTTATGGAAATAAAAATAGAACTATACATAATTAAAACTAT
Organism: Phocoena sinus; assembly: GCF_008692025.1. Taxonomy (NCBI): domain Eukaryota; kingdom Metazoa; phylum Chordata; class Mammalia; order Artiodactyla; family Phocoenidae; genus Phocoena; species Phocoena sinus. The sequence goes on along the minus strand of NC_045779.1, from coordinate 7,989,387 downwards.
ACATATATTACATATAATAATTATAATGAGATAGATACATTCATACATATATGTGTATGGGTGTGTTTGTATACACTAATGAATAGGTGAAACAACAAAATAAACATGGATGAAGAGAAGATTAGTGAACTGAAGACAGATATGAAGGAATCATTCAGAATGCAGCACAAAAAAACAAATAGAAAAGAGAAAGGGAGGAATAAATGAGAAGTTTTAATATACAGCCAAACAGAGTTACACAAAAGAGAACAGAAAGAATGAAAGAGAGAGAGAGAGAGAGAGAGAGAGAGACCCTGTTTGAAGAACTAATAGCTAAGAAAATGCCAGAACTAATGAAAGACATGGATCTGCAGAGACAGGAAGCATAATATATCCCAGGGAGAGTAAAAATTCTTTAAATTATCACACACGTTTGGCACATCCTGTGAAACTGTAAAACAGCAAAGCCAAAGAGAAAATCTTGAAAACAACAAGAAAGGAAAAACAGATCACCTAACAAAGAATGACCGTGGTCTGACAGCGAACTTCCAGCAGAAACAATGAAGCCAAAAGACAGTGGAACCACATCTCCAGAGGCTGAAAGAAAATAACTGTCAATCTAGAATTGTGTTCTCAGAAATATTATCTTTCAAAAATGATATGAAAATAAAAACATTTTGGCAAAACAAAATCTGAGACACTTTACCATTAATAGATTCTTATCAAAGAAACTTCTAAAGGATGAACATCTAAAAGAACAAAATGTTCCTAAAAGGATGCTCTGGAACAGAACAAGAAATTCTGAGCTGAACTGCAGTGCACGGTGCCTGTCACAGGAGTGCTCAGTAAATGTCATTTCTTGATTTCCCTTTTCCCCAGAGGTTGTGCTTGGAACCTACCATCAACACTGAGACCTGATCTTAGTAGAAATGGGGGTGTTGAGGAAAGTAGAGAGGATTTTGAGGCAAGAGAAGAAAGGGAGACAAGAAAGCTGGCAAAAACAGCAACACTTTGTGGGAGTTAGAAGGAATGTCTAATAGATGTTTTATTATGTTTTTGCAGTGTGGGATGGATTGTGAATTCTTCTTCCTGTATTCCCACAATATCTTCAGTAAAGTATACATTTCTCTCAAGTGCTTTGTGGAGCCAAATTTACTTCTCAAGATAGGAGTAAGAGCCCTTCAAATGAAAAGTTAGGGCAGCACCCTAACCAAATCCAGCCTACTTCCTGATTGATTTTTACATTTTTTAATGATTGAAGGAAAAAAAGAAAGAAAGAAAGGAAAACATTTCGTGACAAGTGAAAACTAGATGAAACTCAAATTTCAGTATCCATACAATTTTATTGGCACACAGCCATGCTTGTTCATTTACATCTAGTCTACGGCTTCTTCTGTCCCATCACGGCAGAGCTCAGTGGTTGCAACAGAGATAACAGTGTAAGGGCTGAGTAAAGTGCAAGGAAGGTGGCTGGGACTGTTACTTCAGAGGAAATAATGCCTGTGTAGCAACAAGGGTCCCCCACACCCCCACTTGATACATGTGCCTCACCTCCTCCTGTAGCTTTAGCTCCTTTTTCCTTTTGCCCAAAATATTTGTCATCAGATTCTTTACAGGAAGTGTTTGCCAACCCCTGGCCTAATTGATAGTATTAACATATTTAAAGAAAAAATGTAATAATCAGAAAGGTCAGTGGGTGTTTCAAAGGAAAAAAAGTCAAGAAAATGAAAGCCAGATGTTCCCAGGCAAGTACTAACTTGTGAGGTTAGCCTGACAAAGGCCCTGGGTTAGCAGACCTGGTAGGGCCTGTTGCAAAATGATGCACTGAGCTAAAATTGTGTATCAGTAGCTGCTATAACACCACTTATCAAGCAAGGCTATGTGCCAGACATTGTGCTTCGTACCTCATATACATTATTTAACGTAATACTCAGAACAAGACTATGAGTGTGGTGGGTGTTATTTCTACTTTAGTGGTAGAAAAAATATGAAGTTCAGAGAGGGTAAGTGGCTTTCCCAAGGCTATGTAGTAAGTAAGTGGACGAGTTGGAATCTTGGACCATCTGACTCCAAAGCTCCTAAACACTAACCTATACAGTTATTAATATTCTAATATTATACCCACTAAGACACTGTCAATTTGGTCACTACTGCCTCTGCAGCATCTAGCCCAAAGCCTAGAGCATCTTAGGTAATTAGAAATTGTTTATTGAGCAAATAAAAGACTCTATGCTCACCCAGCAAGGTTTTTATTATAGTCTGGCTTCCTAGGAAGTTGCCTGCATGGAAAAACTACATCAAATTGAGAACTCAAGGCTCCTGCCTCTTGCCAGCTCACTCTACGTCTATCAAGTCAAATAAAAATGGAGTTAACATATGCGTGAGTCATTTATGAAGCTGGTTAGTGGAAGTCAATCACTGATCTACTCTTGCGTGATAACAGAATCAAGATTTTTAGCCTGCAAAGCTGTGGGGACCAAGCCCCGTTCACACATCAGCACCTGTCGACCTTTAGGGCCCCACCTGATGACAGCCTGTGTCACTGTGCATTGCTGTGAACCCACAGCAGTCAGACTAAGAAACAAAAGACCCAAGTGCCAAGGCCATCTCGCCAGTAGGAGCAAAGCTGGGATTCAGAACCAGTTCTTTCCTGTTCTAGACCCAGTACTGTTTCCTTTTGCCATACTTTCTCTTTTGTATGACAAGATGTCTACAGTCTTCCACTTTCTCTAGTTACTCAAGAAATCCATATCCATTTTAGGAAAAAATTAACATAACAAATTAGAAAAAAATTTCACATGATCCCTCTCCCAGAAATTATCTATTAATATTCTAGGTTATATTTTTCCAGATTTTTTCTTGGGCGTGCATGTTTTAACCAAAAACACATTATGCTGTTTTATAATCTGCTTTGGCCTCTCATAGAGTGTGAATATTTATGACACCCTACATACACATATAATCTTTTTTTTTTTTTTTTTTTTGGCGGTACGCAGGCCTCTCACTGTTGCGGCCTCTCCTGTTGTGGAGCACAGGCTCCGGACGCGCAGGCTCAGCGGCCATGGCTCACGGGCCCAGCCGTTCCGCGGCACGTGGGATCCTCCCGGACCGGGGCACGAACCCGTGTCCCGTGCATCGGCAGGCGGACTCTCAACCACTGCGCCACCAGGGAAGCCCACATATAATCATTTTTAAAGTCATGTTTTATTGTATTGATATGCTGTAAGTTATTTAACCAAAATCTTACTGTTGGACAACCGAGCTTGTCCTGGTTTCTAATTTATAATCTAATGTGTCTATCTTATTCTCAGTAAGCAATTCCCCCCAGCTCCAATCCTAGTCGTCACTTGATCAATGTCTCAGAAGCTAATATTAAATTTATAGTGTTATAGCAATGATCATCACAGCTCTTTGCTCCATCTTTGAGCTCAGAATCAATGCAAAGTAGACACAGTTGTTCAACATGGCAACTTTATTACAAGAAGACTGTAGCGGATACCACAGTTTAGATATGGCCACTATTGGCTCTTCCTAAAGGAACACCACATCTGAACCAAAAGACAGCCCAAACCACTGCCTCGTCGTACCCTCTGAGTTACATCAAGCACACAGCAAGCAGCAGACCCAGCTTCGCAGCTCCTGGAACCCATAATATTTGTGAGCTGGCGAATCTCTGAGAGAGGAGGAGGGCTAAGATGCCACACTCGCTTCTCACAACCTCAACCATCAGACCCAAACACGCCCTCACCCGGGCTGAGGAAGGGCAGAGGAAGCACGAGGAAGAGGCCGGGAGGGTCGCTCCAGCAGAAGGACCCCCGCACTTGATGACACACCTACGGCTCTCCAGCTGCTGCTGCGGCTTCTTCGTCTTTTCGCCTCCTCCCCCCAGATCTGAGTCGGGATGGCTCCCCACGGCTTCCCCACGTATCACATGCCTGTTGGAAGGCCACCACCACAAAGCTACACGTTTGCTTTGGCCACGGCCACAGGCTCAGTGTGGCTGTCGCCAGCCCCGCTGACTCAGCCCTGGTCAGGGTGGCCGGTCTGCAGAAGGGACTTGTTCTGCCTCGACGTGAGTCATTCTGAGTAATAACAGGAGCTGACGAACCCCACAAGAACCTCTTTCTCCTCTCCTTGCCTCTGTCCCTTCCAGGCGGACACCAAAAGGTCCCGGCCACTTTTGGCGCTCCCAGGGCTGCAGCTCCTATGGCCACCTGCTCCCCACAGGAGGCTGCAAATCTGCCCACCCCGAATGTGTACTCCAGCTGCCCTGCCTTCCTGAGCCCGCACGGTCAGCAGGTGAGCATCCTAGCTCTGCCTCTGGGCTGTGTGACCTTGGAAGAGGCACCTGGCTTCTCTGGACCATAGCGCCCTCCTCTGCAGAATGAGGACCACAGGCCCGGGTAGAAACGTGAAGCTGGCGTGGCAGCAGGCACCCCACAACAGGCTGCCCCGCTCCCCACCCCCCCAGCGCCTCTGCTCTTCTCTGCCTGTTTGCATCTCCCCCCCGCCCCCCAACTTTCCCCACATCTGTCCTGTAAGTTCAGCTTCCCCGGGAACTCTTTCCTGCCTCCAGGCTTGCTCGGGTGCCCTCCCTGTGCCCATGGCCTCCCCTCCCTGCCTCTTTCATACCCTTTCCTCAGGGCCTGGAGATTAATCCGGGTCACCTGTCAGCAGTCCATAGGTTTTTCAGGGCGGGAAGCTCGATCCTTTGTTCCCCATTTCCTAGCCCGTTGGCTGACTCTAATGCAAGGTAAGGGGAAGGGGACAGGAGAGCCGTTCAAATCGCAGCATCCCAACTTCTGGAAATCTATGCAATGTCTCCCTTTTCGTGTTTATAACTCTCCAAACACAAAATCTTACCTCTTAGACTGAACGCTGCCCTCTAAGGGCCCTGGGACACAAACCACGGCCACTCAGCGGGCAGCTTCGTGGGTGTTGCTCTGCTGGTGCTGGGTCAGAGGCTCCCAGCCTGGGATCACAGAGAATCTGGTGCCGGGTGCCTGCCCTGCAGCCCCAGGCCACGTGTGCATACAATCATACCTCTCCAGTACAAACAGTCCTGGAAGACAATACCAGTTTGTTCCAAAGAGAGAGGAATTCTGAGCAGTGGCTCTCTCCTGGATGATGGAGTACTCTTTACACTGGAAACATGGATGGTCTGAACAGATTTATTCAAAAACATCTTCTCCCCTTGTTTCAGACTAAGGAGGGGGTTCCACGTCACCTCTGACGGGTTTGTGATAGTGATACGGGAAACATGGAGGCTTCCAAAGGATATTTCTGTGCTGCTCCCCACGGGGTACGCAAATTCCAGCATAAAACCCAGAAATGAGAGGACACAGAAGAATGCCAAGTATATGCACAGTTTTCTGGAAGACTTGGGCATAATTTCTACCTCTGATCAGTCTCATTGTGCAGACGATTTTGCATGCAACAGAGACTTTTTTTTTTTTAGCTTGAATCAGGCTAAGGAGAAAAACACTGCGGCCTTTTATAAGGGGAAGTGTCTCCCCAAGGAAATAACTGAAGGCCCCAATTGCTCAACTCTTTCAAAAGAGACTGTACAAAGTTCTCCTGAAAATACTGTGGGGAATAATTCTGTGTCAGCTGGGGAATTGGCTCGATGATCTAATAGGTCTTTGCCCTTGCTCTAATTTCTATGATTCATGTGTGACTTATTTAATTGTTATCATCTATTGCAGATATATAAAAGAATGCTTTTATTCTAAAAAAAAAATCTAAATTCAAATCATCTTTAATATCACACCAAGTTCTTACTCCCATCAGCCTTCAGAACATTGACATATTAACTTTTTGACCTGTCTTGAACCCTCCCGCTACCTCCCAGGATACAAAAAGTACATCTGCAGCGCTGCTGGGTGTACTGGGGAGCCCTCACCCCACAGTGCATTGAAAACAAGCTTGGGAGAACTAAGGGTTAAGTGAAGTCCCCTAGGAATTCCAATCTGTTGCAGGCCGCTAATTCAGAGGCTGCCTGGGGCCTAGGTGTAACCGCAGCTCTAGGCAAACAATGCCTAACTGCCTTACCCTCAGCAGCATTTAGCATTTATTATGGTCAGAAAACCACCTGTTACTTGGGAGAGATTCAAAAGAAGTATGGGCCATAATTAAAGCAAAAATGAATAAAAACATATTGCGAATCACTACCCAACCCCCAGGCAGATGTGTGATTTAACTGTGGGCTTGATCTATGCTGTTAATCTGGAATTAAAAATAACAGACAACAAAACACAGACCCAGCCAAGGCCCTGCCCTGCCCTGGGGTTTTGTTTCTTTCCAAGGCCGTGACAGTTGTGGTTAGTAACCCACTGCCAGCAGAGATGGCTGCAAACCTGAATGGTGTCTGGCAGCTGGCAGCCAATTGGAATCAAACGCACCCCTGCACCAACGTGGCTACCCATAAATGAAGTTGAAGGAGCGCGTAGGGTTTCCATCCTCCCACACTGCCAGAGGCTCTCTCACGGAGGCCTTTTAACCCTGCCCAAGCCAACAGATCTTTTACCCTAGGAGAATCACACCTGACTACCTGGATCCCGCCAGGAGATACTTGAGGCATTTCACTGGGGAACATCTGAAAACACATTTCTCCGACTGTCAGCAGAATTGCAATCAAACACAGAACATCACATGGGAGGGTCAGTGGTGGGGAGGGGTCAGTTTCTACTTGCAGGTTCTGTTTGGTGGCTATTGGTTTGTTTTTAAGGCTCTGATTCCACCTCTTTAAGCTCCTGTGAAATCTTCTGGTAGAACCAGGCTCTAGAGAGGGTGAAGGAAAGGGCAGAGGGGGTGTGAGGTGAAGGAGAGAGGGGCAAAGCAATTTTGTGGCACCCGGGTGTTCCTAATTTTGTATAAAACATTACTCTTAAAAGAATTCAGAATTCGGTTGACATCCAAGCAAATGTGTGAAAAGTGGGAAAAGACAAGCTAGCGTTCATTTCAAAAGTTGAAAGCATCGCTTTGATTTGCAATGATCTTTAATCTACCTCTTTTACCACAAAGAAACACTGCAAAGAAAGGAGCCCCAAATGTCACGAAATAAAACCTGCCGATGTTCTGTTGGCATATATTTTAATTCTTGAACAATTACCCTGCCATATACATTTATTCTTGAATGTTATATACTGACACATTAAATTTTGGAGTTGAAAGAGAAAATGACACACGTAAATACACCCAAATACAGAGCCGACTTTACAATGTAGTCTACTAATCTGCGTGAGTGTGTGTGTGTGTGTGTGTGTGTGTGTGTGTGTGTGCGCTACAGTAAATCTGTGAAAAGTTAAAAGAATGGCTTGTTTATTGAAGTTCACTTCGAATCACCCTCAAGGACTTTGAATATACATGTTCATGCCCTGAAAAAGTTTTGGGTTAGTCTTTTCTGGGATATGCTATCGTCTATATTTAGGATGTAATCTCTAAACTAGCCAAAATAAGTGGTGCTGATGTGAATTTGTACTTGAGGGTGGCCTTTATGCGGCTGCAGTCATATTGCTGCCCTTAGATGGCTCCTCCATTGCCTTTCAAATTAATTACACACAGTCATTAATTCAAACCTGCCCAAATACGGCCCCAAACATCTTTTCTGGATTCACCCTGCATTACTCTACAAAATCCATAGCAGCCACAGATGACTCCTTGGAGCTTCACAAAGCTCGCTTCCATTTTTTTACCTCTCTGTCGTTGCTCACCCTATTCCCTCCTCTGGAAATGCCCTTCCCAACCAATTCTAGTTGAAAACTCACGCCAAGGATCATTTCCTGGATACCTTGACTATGTCGTAGTCATCACTGTATCCCCAGCACCCAATGACTTGGCAAGGGGTAAAGACTCAATGTACATTGAATGAATGGATTTCACATCCATTTCAAAAATTGGTGTTTTAATTAAGTTTTTCCTATCCCTTTGTCTACTGGACCCCAGAGTTCGGTGTTGGAATTCTCTTGTGGGACTTCCCATGCTGTATCTGGTATCACAGTCACTTGCCTGCCCCTCATCCCCCAGCCCCTCCCTCCAGTCCCTCCATGGTGGTCTCCATGTCTTGCTGACTTATCTGTTGAAGTATTCATCCACATGCCTTCCATGGGCCTTATACTCACTGTTTAACAACAATAATAATATCTAACTCTGGAACAGTGCAGAAAATTGTACAAAGCACTTTCACATTTATTATCTCATTTTATCCCTGCAATAAGGATACAAAATAGAAAGGACCATCATTTGAAAGATAATAATGGGTAATATTTATTGAGAGCTTACTTCAGGCCAGGCATGTTAAATACATGACTTTGTTGAACCCTCACAACCCCATGAGGACAGCCCTATTTTTGTCCTCATTTTACAGAGGAAGAGCCTGTGGCCTATGTTGGCCCAGTAAAGGACCAAGGGCACCCAGCTGGGAAGTGGCAGAGCTGGGGTTGGTCTGGCTCCAGAGTCCAGGCACTTCGTCACTAGCCCCACCTGAAGCTTAGAGAGGTCGTCAGGAAAACTCAGAGCTACAAATGTCTCAGTTCTCCCACTACACCCTACTGCCCCTTCTCTCCTCTGGAAAGGACTCTGGCGACAAAAAAAAAAAAAAGAACTGAACAAAGTTTGAAAGCTGAATCTGATTAGCAGGATAATGGTTAAAAGCACTGATTCTGGAACCAGAAATCCTGGGTTCAAAGTCTAGCTCCACCACTTCCCAGGAGTGTGGCATTGGGCAAGCTGGTTATTTCCCCTGTGTCTTCTATCTCCATCTGTACAATGGGGCTGCAAAAGCATCACCCCTTAAGAGTGTTGTGAGGATTAAGTTAGTTAATATATGAAGAACAGGAGGAATGGCGCCCTGCCCCTCTCGGTGGGGCTCTGAAGCCAATGGATGGTTCCAAACGGCTTTGCTTGGCTTCCAGGATCTCTGTGTGCTAGAACCACTTCTAAACCTTCAAAAGAATGATTTCTCTCCACACGGAACAGGCCCTCACATCTGAAGCCCGGTATAATGGCGTGGTGGGCACTCTAGCATCTCCGCAGCCTCATGTGTGTACGAGACAGCCTCCTGCCAGGGAGACAGTCTCCTGGTCTAATCTGCCCCCAGCCACCGCCCTGTGAGAATCCAGTCCATTAGGAAGAAACTAATGGCCATACAGATGCTCACTTTGCCCTGGCTTCACACATGCGCCTCCAGATGGGCCTGACACTCTACACCATACTGGTGGACACCATATGCGCACATATTTGTGCGCACTTAACCCAACTAAAAGGCCCCCAGCGGTGCCGCCTGCACACGCTCCCAAGCCCTCTTAGCCACCCAGCTCTCTACTTCCAGCTCTCTGCTTCTCTTTTTCCTTGTTTCCTTCTATTTCTCTGTCTCTCTGAGCTTCTCTCTCTCCACCTCTCTTTCCCCGTTTGAGTTTTGCTTCTCCTTTCTCTTTTTCTCTCCCTCCCTCTCTCTCTCTCTCTCTCACTCACACACACACACACACACCCCATGACATTCTAGCTGGGCTCCCAGGAGAGTCTGCCTCACTCATACAGGCAGAAGTGAACAGAGATGGTGAGAAAGGACATACTTCACACCTGTCAATTAAGCTCAATCGCCTATTGTGTGAAGATAGCCCGGTGCCCAGGAACAGGAACCTGGCTGGCTCAGGCCTAGCCTCGGCTGTCCCTCCGAAGTGAGCCCGGGGAACAAATGCTCCTCGTGCTCTCCGTGGGTGAGAGCATCTCCTGGAGTGTCCCAGGAGCAGGTGTGGGCCCCTCCATAGCGTGGATGCAGGGGCCAGTTCCCAGTGAGTTCACAGGACTGTATGTACTGCAGTTGGTCAGCTCTTTTTACAAAATTCCAATTACATAGCTAAAGGACAAAAATCACATAAGGAGGAGATAGGTGACATTCCGGCACTCATGTCACCGGAGTATGTCAGCGGCAAGGAAATGTCTTGAGGCTGGACTGGCCGTAATAGGAAAGAAATATGACCCAAAACAAAGGTGCCTCTATTAATATATTACTTGTGATTTAAAATGGTCTGCCAACTGGAACAGAGCCCATCGAGAGGGAAAGCTGGATGTCACCATGAGGGAAGGTGGGAATATTTTTAAGGGTAAGCTGAGATCCAAGTCTTCATCTATCATTTGATGCATTTGACAATTATCTGAGGGCTCACAGTGTGGAAAGCATGGTGCCAGCTTTCAGAGGTTGTCCCCCAGCCTCACGGAGCTTACAGTTCAGAGGAGAATAAGGACAAGTGATCAAGAAGCACCCACGTTGTATGTGGAGTGTCGCGGACACGTGAGTCCAGGGTATGAACATGGAAAGTAAGTGGGGGCCGGGGAGGGACCAGAGTTGAGCAGGAAAGGCCTCCCAAAGGACATGGCACAGAAGCTGAGTCCTGACGCATCAGTAGAGTTAACGGCAGAGGGAAGGATGAAGGGTTCCAGGTGAAAGGGACAGACAGCGCCAAGGTCAGAAGGGAGAGAATCTGGAGACGGGGGGGAAGCCAGATGACAACGGGTCTGATGGGCCCGTTAAGGAATCTGGGTCTCATCCTCAGGTCAATGGGAAGTTATTAAAGGGTTTTAAGTGAATTGCACTTCGGACGCATTGCTCTGACTCTGGTAGCAAGAGAAGAACCTTGGCAGCAGGAGACAGCTGTAGTGAGACACCGGACAGCATGAAGGAATCAAGTGGCATTTAGGAGGCAAATCAACGGGGCTTGATGGCTGATTGTCTGAGAGGCTGTTAGGAGAAGGGATCAAGGAGGACCTCTCGGCCTGTGGTGTGAAGAGTGGCACCCTGTCCTACCTCCGGGAAGATGGAGGAAGAGCAGAGTGGTCAGGAGATGATGTTCGGTGTGGCCATGCTGACGATGCTTATGAAACGTCTGGCGCTCAGACCCTACGGTGACCCACGATCCAACTCCTGGAGTTCATGCCCTTGGGTGACCCCTTCCCCTTGAGTGTGGGCAGGACCTGTGACTTCCTTCCAGCCAACAGACTATGGCAAAGGGGATGGGACATCACTGCTGTGACTACATAACGTTACGTTACAGAAGACTCTGGCTCAGCCATCCGGAACTAGAGACTGTCCCGTGGGCTTGACGCAATGAGCCGCCATGTTGGGAAAGCCCAGGTGCTGAGGAACAGGCTGTAGACACTGAGGCTGGGGGCCCCCATGGAAAGTAATTCTGCCAACACCTGAGTGAGCCTGAAACCAGATTCTTTCCTCAGCTAAGCCTCCAGATGAGATCATAGCCCAACCAACACTTTGATTTCAGCCTTGTAAGACGCTGAGTAAAGGACCCAGTTAAGCCATGCCTGGACTCCTGGCCCATGAAAACCACGAGACAATAAATGTGTGTCAGTTGAAGGCACTAATTGGAAAATAACACAGTATGTAACTGGAGACAGCGAACAAGCACTTGGATGTTTGGATCTGGACCACGAGACTGAGGTCAAGCCTGGAGATACACATTTGGCAATTGTTAACGTATAGATAGCAGCCAAAGCCATGGGAGAGTGTGCAGTGACGAGGAGAAAGTCCAGGACAGAAACTTGAGGATCCACCAATGCAGACGATAAGCAGCTGAGCAGGGGTCTCAAAGGGTTCTGAGAAAGGGTGCCCAGCACGGCAGGAGAAAAACTAAGAATACGGCCGTATGAATCACAGCTAACATTTATTAAGAACTTACCACATGCCGGGTACTGTTCTCAGTGGATAGCAAGTATTAATCCATTTAATTCTTACAACCCTGTATGAGGCATTATCACGTTAGTACCCTTATATTACAGATGAGGCAACTGAGGTACAGAAAGAAGAAGGAGCTTGCCCAAGGTCACACTGCAGAACAAGGGTTCTAACTCAGGTGGATGCCCCCAGAGACCACGTTCTCTGTCCTCCCTCTTACGCCAAATTGACTCTTCCTGTTCTGAGGAACAGAAACTGAACACAAACTGACTTAACCATGGGATTTACCAGTTCACCGTAACTAAAACGATGAGGGGTAGAACGCGGGACATATTTCAGGCACACCTGAGGGGACAGAGGCAATGTCGTCACTTCTCTCTCTCTCTCTCTCTCTCTCTCTCTCTCCTCCCTTTCTCTCTCTCTCTCTCTCTCTCTCTCTCTCGCTCTCTCGCCTCCCTTTCTCTCTCTCTCTCTCTCTCTCCCTCCTCCCTTCCACCCCTTTCTTTCTCTCTCTGTCTCTCAGCGCAGCTTCCCCTGTGTTGGCTTTATTCTCAGACACACTCTACTGACTCCATGGCAAAGAGAGCTCCAGGCAGATCCTGACTGATGTTAATCTCCACAGAACAGTTTTTCTGCCATCACTTGCCAACCCTGAACCAATTACAGGGTCCAGGGCGATGAGTTCCCCCTCCAAATTTAGAATCAATTGAGAGATGAATGCAAGAGCCAGACAAATAGAATCCACATGTCAGATTTAAAGCTGGGGAGTTGGGGGGACAGTGGCATGGGGAGGATAGAGACATGACCTAGGTATTTGGCAAAAAATGGGCTTTTCTAATATTGCACCTAAGAAAAAAGTTACCACCAGGCGTAGGCAAAACTGGACCAGTGGGAGATGTCCCAGCAGGGGCAGAGCCTGGGACCACAGCCTGTGCAGCCAGGCCGGCCACGTGCACCATCGTGCACCTTCTCTCAGGCATAGGAGAGAAGGGAGCTGAATCTCGCAGGCCCTCTCCCAAACTCACCTGTCAGATAATTCACCTCTCCACCCACCTGCCCATCTCTCCGTCCAGCAGGGAATAATGGAAAAGGAAAAAGAAATTCAAGCACAGACCTATCAGAATGGCTAAAATTTAGAAACCTGACAAAACCAAGTGCTGATGAGGACACAGAGCAACTGGAAGAATCGTCCATTACCGATGAGAGTGCAGAATAGTACAGCCACATTGAAGACAGTTTCTTATGCAGCTAAATGAACTTTTACCACATGACCCAGCAATCCTACTCCCAAACATTTAGCCAAGAGAAAGGAAAATGTACGTCCACATGAAGATCTGTACATGAATGTTTATAGAAGTTTTACTCATAGTCACCAGAAACTTGAGACCATCCAAATGTCCCATCAACTGGTGAATGATTGCACAAACTCTAGTATCTGCACAATAGATACTATTCAGCAATTAAAAAGACCATGCTGCTGATAACACACAGCAAGGTGGAAAAATCTCAAAGGCATTGCACTGAGTGAAAGAAGCTAGTAGTATTTCATCGACGTGATATTCTGAAAATGGAAAAATTATAGGAACAAAAATAAGATCACTTGTTGCCAGGTGCAGGGGGTGAAGGGAGGGATTAAATACAAATGGGGAAAAGGGAAGTTTCTGGTGTGATGGAATTATTCAATACCTTGTTAATGATAGTGATTACATGACTATATACATTGTTTTTTTTAATTTCTCGAACTGTGTGTGTAAAAAGAGTGACTACTACTGCATGTAAATTAAACGCCAACAAACCTAACCTAAAACAGAACAAGAATAAACAACAAAAAACAGGGGTGTTATGCTAGTTCTCAAATTTTAACGTGTGTCAGAATCGTTTGGAGAGATTGTAAAACACAATCTGTGTTTTACATCCCACCCAGAGTTTCTGATTCAGTGAGTCTGGGGTGGGGAATGAGAACCTGCATTCTTAACATGTTCCCAAGGGATGCTGATACCCCTGGTCCAGGGGCCACACTTCAGGAACCGCTACTTGTGAAAACCCCTCCACGTGGAAACAAGGGGCAGGAGACAAGGCTTCACTCCTAACCAGCTGTTTGAGCAGCTCGAGGCAGGTGGTGGGGTCGCTGAGGGAGACCAGCCTTTCCGCGGACAGCCCCACGGGAAGACAGGGGATCTTCCAAGAGGAAAAGAGGGGGTTCTTTTTCCAAAGGTGGAGGATCAGAAGGTAAGTAGCCCCAAAACAAAGTCTACTTTGGAGATGTACCAGAGAAGCTGAAGGAAGCATTTCGACAAAAAAGGAGTGGGAAGCGCTGTCAGATGCTCAGATGGGTCAAGGAGGTAAGGACTAAGGGGATCCTGCCAGATTTAGCAGCATGGAGGCCACTGTGACCTTGGACAGACCTCCTGTAAACGGGTGCTGGTGGTGGAGCCGGAATACAGAGGGATGGTGAGGCCAGGTGGGACAATCGCTGCAGGAACTGACACAAACATGCAGAGCCATACGGACCTGTGGGGTGGGGAGGGGAGGGGAGGGAGCAAGGGGCCAGGGCATCACACTTCTGTCTTCCCACGGGAGATACTTAAGTGAGGAAAGGAGTCCGTGAATGACAAGAGGCTGAAAGTAAAGGTGGAAGAGAATGGTCATGGAGTGAAGTCCTTAAGGAGGCAGGCCAGGGAGGGACCCCGAGCGCACAGGGGACAAGTGGCTGCAGAGAAGCACAAACAGACGGGCACCAGCAAGGAAGACGGTGCAGATGTAGGGATGTTTGTGAGTTCAGTGAAGGGAAACTGAGCGTCTTCCCTTCTGATGGCTTCGATTTGCTCCGAGGAGGAGACAACGTCAGTCAAGGGAGGCCCTAAAGCACTGGGTCGAGAATTCAGTCTCCAAAGTCAGAGTTCAAACCTGCTGCATAACACCGGGCGGAGGACTCCAGGGCTTGACCAACATCTATAAAACGGGGATAGTGACGGGACCTTCCTCAAGGTAAAGGTGCCTAGAACTGGGCCCGAAATGTAGCAAATGCTCAGCGAGCGTCTGCTTCGTGTGAGTGAGGGTCTTGAGGAATGAAGTAGAGACTTAACCGTGGAACTGCTAAGAGGTCACAGCTATTAAAGTTTAGCTTCTACCAAAGAAGTAAAACCCTGGTGAACCCAGTGGGCTGCGGGTCCAGGTGATCTGCAGAACGTCATCAGCGACCCTGCTCAACCTCTAACAGACGCTCCACCTTGTTTGTAAAACTCTGAGAGCCAGTGTGCACACGGGAGAGCGATTCAGAAGTCCTGGGTTCTGCTGCGGCCTCAGCCACACCCAGCTGTGGGAACGTGAGTGTTTCGGAGGCAAGGCCACTGTTAAGGTCATCTCTGAAGTTCCATCAAGACCCAACAAGTTGGTGTTTCAGAGGCTCAGAAGTGAGTCACTCGCCTACAGTTGGCACCTTCAGATGGATCCATTGTGTAAGAAACCCAGGGGGAGGGGGGGGAAGGGAGCTGGACCTGGTTAACCTGTGGAGTCCAAGGTGACTCTTCTCCCCACCCAGACCACCGGCCACTAGCCGCGGCCACAGGTCAAGGACACTGCTTCCATCTCATACAACGGAAAAAGGGAGAGCATTCTTCCCCCAAAGCATTCCTTCTCCCACCCTGTGTGCCAGAGCTGAGCCTGCATTTCCAACGACGTTTCTTCTCCTTGAATTCCTTGAGCACGATCCAGGTGTGAGTCCCAAATTAATCACAGGAACAGCAGAACTACTCCAGTCCCTTTGTTCCTTTTCCAAAAGGTGAGGTTTTTCTGAGCTTCTGGTTTGTGTTTTTTCTTCCTTTTTTTCCTTTACGACCTTTTACTTAGGGACTCACCGAAAGGCAGTTACCATATTTCATCAGTCCTATGATGCACATTTCCCTCACATTCAACATCTGGGAAATGGAGATGCATTTTACAGTCCACGGCACCTTAGCTTTGTGTAGTAAATTGCCCATCTGACAATCAGTGTCTTTGTTTGCATGAACTATGGAAATTGTTCTTCACTGAGTACCTCAGCGCCAGGACTTTATGTAAATGTTTTCCATGGGTCTAACCACAGCCCTGAACGCTCGATGCGATGCCCCATATTATAAGGCAACTTGAGGAGCGGCCAGATTCAGTGACCTGCTTGAGGTCACCCGGTGCATAAACAGCAGGGCGGGATGATTCCGAGTCACCCTGCTTCCTGGAATATTCGAGCTGGATCAGAATCGTCAACCAACCACAGCCATGAACAGTGCAGGGGAGATGAACAAGGTTCACAGGAGGATTTCAACTTACACTATACTGTGATGTACGGACATATCAAGAGAGCCATGTACACAGAAATTTAGAACCAGCCGTGGCAAGAAGCAACCAGAGGACTGTTACCTTCCCTGGGTCTCTCAGTCTTGTAAACACGGTCACAGTGACGATGGCATCTACCACTCATCAAGAAGCTGCCCATCACTGGGTCTACGCCAAGCATTTTACCATGTTGTCTTATTTATTTTCTCACAACAGCCCCCCAAAGTAGACAGCATTTTCCTCACTAGAAACTGTTGCTTAGGGCGCTTAAGTTACTCACCCAACCTTACAGATCTAGCAAGTGTCAGAACTGGAATTCAACTCTGCCTGGCTGGCCCTGGAGAGCACAGAACCCCTGGGCCATTCAGCCCCATGGTCAAAGGAAGTAGACAGGATGACCTCTGAGGTCCTGTCCCTAAGAGGCAGTGGTCCTGCTTTTACAAATAAGTACACAATGGCACTATGCTTAGTGATTTGGGGTTGACGGTTCCTCTGGAAGTTGAACATAGAATGACCATATCATCCAGCAAATCCACTGCTAAGTATACACCCAAAAGAACTGAAAGAAGGGACTCAGACGTTTGTACAGTAATGTTAGCAGCATTATTCACAAAAGCCAGAAAGACGGAGGCGAGCCAACTATCCACCAACAGAGAAATGCTTAAACAAAATGTGATATGTGTGTGTCATATACGATATATATAAAGGAATATTTTTCAGCCTTAAAAAGGAATGCCGTTTGAATATATGCTACAACATGAATGAATCTTGGACGCTCTAAGTGAAATAAGCCAGACAAATACTGTATGATTCCACGTATGTGAGGCACCTAGAATAGGCACGTTCACAAATCCAGAAAATAGAATCGAGATTAGCTCGGGCTGGAGGGACGGGAGGGTGGGGAGTGACTGGACCGGGCACAGACCTTCTGTTTGGGATGATGGGGAAGTCCTGGTGATGCGTTGTGTAGCCGGTTGCCCGACGCTGTGAATGTACTTAATGCCCCCGAACTGCACACTTTAAAATGGTAGGTTTTATGTGGTGTAAACTCTATCACCATTTTTTAAAATCACCAAGGAAATGTATTGGTGACTAAGCATGCTACCCCAAATCCAGAGCAGGAAAACTCTTGAGACCTGTGTTCAGCGAGAAGGGACGAACCTCGTTCCCACAGTGTGTCGGGAGCAGCAGCGAGGGAGAGAGGGGAAAGGGGCACGCCTGGGAGGGGAAGATGCACAGGCAGAGGGTGTGGGTTCTGCCAGGCGACGCCGGGCGCACACACACCCAGAGCATCCCGGAGCAGGTGGGAAGTGCTGCCACGCCAGCAAGGAACAGCGAGGGATCTCACGTCACTGAGAAATAAACCATCCTCCTCTGGTCACACGCCCGCCTTCTCACATATCAGACAATACTGTATCCTTCCTGGAACCTGTAAATGACATCCGTGCACCCTAATTTTCACTGCAAGAAGGAAGCAGTCGACTTATGAAGTCGCTTCTCGGCCTTCAGGGGACGTTGGAGGGATCTAAAGTGTTTCCTCACATCAGATCCCCAGGGCCTGGATTACAGAGTGCTGCGCAGCCCCTGATAAATGTGCTCTGACGCGTGCTTCCTGCCAGGGGGCCG
Organism: Phocoena sinus; assembly: GCF_008692025.1. Classification (NCBI taxonomy): domain Eukaryota; kingdom Metazoa; phylum Chordata; class Mammalia; order Artiodactyla; family Phocoenidae; genus Phocoena; species Phocoena sinus. The sequence goes on along the minus strand of NC_045779.1, from coordinate 7,971,785 downwards.
GCGGACAGGCTTTCCCGGGGGCTCCGAGAAGCTCTGTCCCCCGCAGCGAGGCTGAGGCCCCGCTCCCGGTCTCTCTGGACGCGCGCCTGCCTCCTGTTGAAACAAGCCGCACCCCGATGGGATGCTTGCACGCTGTTCTTACAGAGAAGGGAATCAAGACCCCCGTTGAGAAGAATCTGGAAGGACTCTGGGGCTCACCCTTCTGGGCTCCTATTTGCGTGGGTGTCGTGGGCGGAGACGAGGAGGCCGACGAGACCCGGCCTGTCTCATCTGGGGAGCGCGGGTGCTGAGGAAGAGCCGGCACTGGTTTCAAGATTTATCAGAAACACAAGCAAAGGAAAGTATTCTCTGAAAACGTAGCAAAAGCCCCAACTCAGGATCAGAGGCTCATTTAATACCTCCAGTCCACTTCCGTGGAGCTGCGGAAATCTCAGAACCGCCCAGCTACCTCGGTGCAAAGCTTTACCTGCGCGCGGGCCTTTGGACCGTGCGCGCTGGGAAGTTGGCAGCGGCTCCCTCTCTGTGCCCAAGCTTCCTTGCTCCAAACAGGAGACACTGAAATAGGTGCTTTCCAAGGGTGATATATGTGCCATGTCGCCACTCATTTTGCATTTATAATTTTTAATGAGAAAGGTAATATATAAGGACAATAAAATTTATGAAATGGAGACAAAGTTAACTACCTCTAATCCTATTGTCCTAACAAAGGTCGCTTAGTTTTATAGTTATAACTGGTTCTGGAAAACACTAAAATGTTTTAGCTGTTTTTTCAGGACAAAAAATCTTATTAGTACATTTGATTTTTTTTTTCATGGTTAAGCCCTTATACTTTCTAAACTCCAAGGCCCTGTTCTGTGTCATGATGACTCTTGTGTCCTCCACAAGTCATATGCTGAAGTACTCATTTCCAATACCTCAGAAAACTGAGTATATTTGAGGAAGAGTTTTTAAAAGAGGTAATTACGTTTTTTTTTTATTACTTTATATTGGAGTATAGTTGCTTTACAATATTGTGTTAGTTTCTGCTGTACAGCAAAGTGAATCAGCTATACCTATATATATATCTCCTCTTTTTTGGATTTCCTTCCCATTGAGGTCACCACAGAGCACTGAGTGGAGTTCCCTGTGCTATACAGTAGGTTCTCATTAGTTATCTATTTTATACACAGTAGTGTATATATGTCAATTCCCAAAGAGGTAATTAAGTTTTAAATGAGGTCATTAGGTTGGGATCTAATGGTGGGTGACTTTATAAGAAGAGGCGATTTGGACAGACACGCACAGAGGGAAGACCGGATGAGGACACAGCGAGAAGACGGCCATCTGCAGACAAAGGAGGGAGCCCTCAAAAGGACCCAACCCTGCAGACATCTTGATCTCAAACTTCCAGCCTCCAGAACTGTGAGAAAATAAATGTCTGTTGTTTAAGCCCCAGAGACTGTGGTGATTTGTTCTAGCCCTAACAAAGCAATACAATGAGATATGACTCTTTCTTGGTAAACTACTGATCACACTAAATGGTCATTGACCACAAGGTCCACATAATAATACCCAGGAAAACACACACACACACACACACACACACACACACACACACACACACACTATTTTAATAGCTACAGGTCTGTTACACTGTAACATGAGTGTGTTTTGCAACAATTTGTTTTGTTTTGATCCTGGAGCAGAACAGGGTCTTGCAAAGTAACCACATCCTCTCCCCCAGCTGCTTCTCCCTTCCTGCCAGCCAGCTCCACTCACATAGGTGCTTTGAGAGTGAGCCCAGCACAAGGGGTTGGGTGGGAGATCTCCCTCTATCCTGGCCTGCCTCTCCAGTCCTTTCCGAGAAGGTCTGGTGAACAGCCTGTTCATTCTGGCAAAAGGGAGACGAGAGACAGCCCCCATACGCCGCGAGCCCGCAGTGCCTTCAGAGTGGCTGTGAGCGGGAAGCCTTCTCCCGGGCTCAGACCACCGATCAAGCCTCCAGTGACTCACCAGCGGCAGGGAGAGCAGCTCCCTTGGCCTGTGCGACCGGCTTCCCAGCGGCACTACTGTTTGCTTTGGGGTGGAAAGCTTCGGCTTCTCCTGTCCAGACCTGATCGTGGCGATGGCAGCCACACAGAGACCCGTTTACGTTGTCACCAGTACCGCTATAAACAACACCACCAAAGAGAACAGAGGGTTGGGCTGTTTTTCTTCAGGGGAGCAGGCCGCATGGCCCTGCAATTTTGAGTCGGTATGACTGGGAACCACCAAGAGTTGAATCGGTAAACAATCCACCCTTTCCTCATTCCTGCAACATTCTAAAGAGACAGTGAAGGTCAAAAGGGACACAGTTATCTCTGCACCAAACTGCATGAGTTTCTGAAAACAGCTGCAGCCCAGCACCCGGATGACCTCAAGGGGTAGGAAGAGTGAATAAACGTTAGACATCGAGGTGCAGAAAAGCACCTATTATGCACAGAAGAGGACGGGGCCCGCACATCCCTGAGAATGTCTCATCTATCACACGACCAGGAACGGCACCAAGAAACTGCTAAAAGCACAGGCAGCCTGAAGGCGCATCAGTACCCACGCTGCAGTTACAACCTACGTTCAGCTTTTGCCTCAACCAGACGGTTCGTCTTCTTTCTCATGGGGAGCTCTCCCATGACTACTGTCACCTCCTCTCGTTAAAGATCAGCCTCTGCATTATCGCTTCCTTTGCGTTGTCACCGAGGCCACGAAAGCTAAGGGAGAGAGTGACACCCATGTGGCCCTGCCCTTGGGTGCTTCCTCCAGCCTCCCCAGGGATGTCATTTTTTGCAGGGAATTGATGAAAGGACTATAGCCAGGCTTCCCACAGAGGCGCCGCTCTGGGCCAGCGCTGCCCTAAGGAAGTAGCTAACAGGGGAGACGGTCACCAAAGCCATCAAAGGGGCTCTAACCTTGGACTGGTTCAGAGTAGGTTTTAAGGACCGCAATTTTAGGAGAAGGCATTGACCGGACAAAGGCAAGGGCTGTGTCTCTGTGGGCGATGCGTTCCACACACATCACCCCACCTACTCCTCACGAGTCTGTGAAATATTCATACCCCCGTTCTGCAGATGACCCGCCTTCCTTCAGGCCTTGGTTTATGCCAGCTTCTCAGTGAAGCCTTTCCTGGCCACGTTCCCTGAAATATCAACACCAGCCCCTCCTGGAACATTTCTGGTGCCTCTTCCTGCTTTGCTTTTTCACCGTACGACTTTATCACTCTCTAACATGCTAGTTTACTTATGTCTCCTATTTAATGTCGGTCTCCCCGACTCAAATATATAATTTCTATATAATCATGTATTATAAAAGCTCCATTAGGGCAGGACCACGTCTTTTCTGTTCACAGCTGTATCCCCAGCACCCAGCACAGCGCTCACACAGTGCAGGCTCATTCATGTCTATTGAATGAATGAATGAATGAATAAGGCAACTGAAGTTCCGAAGTTGAACCCAGCAATACAAGCTATTAAAAGGCAGAACCAGTACTGGATCTCAAATCCTGCCCCAGCACCAGGACTCCCTTCCTGGGAGAACGGCTAAAACCGCTACATCAGCTGCGGCCTGGGAGATGGACGACCAGACAAAACGAGGCACAATAGGACCCAAAGGGGAGCAAACACATGCTGTTCGCATTTTCTTTGAGAAAGGCTAGAAAACCAAAGGCAAGTCGAAGGACCCGGGAGACAACAGAAAAGTGACAGCTGATTCCAGGCGGGCAAAAGAAGAAAAACATAGGAAGATAAGGCAAAATGAAAACAGAAACAGAGCTTGGGGTGGAGAAGCCTCCTCCATCCCTGGGGCTTTCTTTAGCAGCAGATGGAGAAAGGAAAAATTCATACAGCCTCCTGGAGAGTCAGGAGAAGAGAAAAAGAAAGAACAACCAATATGTAAGAGAGTGAACTTTGCGAACAGCTTAAGGAAGCCCTCAGGGCTGCGATCCGGTAGGAGCGATCGGGTAGGACTGCCATGGGGGTGAGAAAGTCGTGGTGGGGGAGGAGGGATCCTAAATTGGGGGGTTCTCTCGGAGTGGCCTAGAGGGGGTCGAAAAGCTTCACATTGAGAATGAGCCAGGTGGAACATAAGGGGGAGCTCAGCACCTCTGAACAAAACCAACCTGCACAGCCCGACTGTACAGGACCCACCAATGAAGGGAGGTTACACTGGGCTTCAATGATGGACATTTCCAGAAACTTCAGGCTAGAATCTCCCCCTGTCCAACACCAGTGATTATAAGAAGCGGCAGACATAGTGGCTTCCCTTGGGGGATGAGCCCAGGATTCTTAAAGGAGGAGGCAACGGATTCAAAATATCATCGTGGGGCTTCCCTGGTGGCGCAGTGGTTGAGAGTCCGCCTGCCGATGCAGGGGACGCGGGTTCGTGCCCCGGTCCGGGAGGATCCCACGTGCCGCGGAGCGGCTGGGCCCGTGAGCCATGGCCACTGAGCCTGCGCATCCGGAGCCTGTGCTCCGCAACGGGAGAGGCCATGGCAGTGAGAGGCCCGAGTACCAAAAAAAAAAAAAAAAAAAATCATCGTGGGCCTGCACTGTTATGGGTACCACCTCAACCCCCTGAGGTTCAGAGCTTGGTGCTGGGGGAAGGTGCCTTGTTAGGAAAACACCTAACAAGGGTAAATGATGGGCAGGGGAGCACATGAGGGCAGACGGGATAATGACCCGAAACTGAGAGCTGGGGACCAGGTGACACCCCAGACCAGGCCAGCTTGCTGGAAAAATCCAGCAGCGTTCCGGGAACCTGACAACTTTTGCTGGCAAGGAACTCCTGAAGAGTGGTCTCAGAACCAAGATGCAGGCATGGGTTTTACAGAGAGGCCCTGGAGTAGGCCCCAGGGCGAAATGACCAGAAGGGAGGGTGAACTTCCTGGAATCAAGTAAAGGCTTTTCCAAGTACCTCTCAGAGTGTTTACTACTCTTGGCTGGAGTAACTACCGAATTAAAAATCATCCATATGGGTGAAATGACATGATGCCTGGGATTTGCTTTAAAAAGTCTCCAGGGGACATCCCTAGCATTCCTGCGGTTAAGACTCCGCACTCCCGATGCAGGGGACACGGGTTCGATCCCTGGTTGGGGAACTAAGATCCCGCATGCCACATGGCACAGCCAAAAAATAAATGAAATGAAATAAAATAAAATAAAAGTTTCCAGCCACCTGAAAGATGGGGAAGGGAATGGAAGAAACCTGATGGGCAAAATGTTATACAGTTTACATACTGAAGCTGGGTGAGGGTTACAAGGGAGTTTACTATACCAGTGGCTCTCATAGAGCCCTTTGGAGACCAGCAGCACAATCACCTGGAAACTTGCAAATTCTCAGGCGGCTGCAGGAGACCCCAGATCTACTAAATAAAAACCTCTGGGGGTGGGCCCAGCAATCTGGAGTTTTCACCAAACCTCCCAAGGTTGCTGCTCCCGTGATTCTGATGTTTGCTCAAATTTGAGACCCGCTGCGTTATATACTATTTTCTTTCTCCATCAGTGTTTGTGCAATTATTTCCATAATAAAGGCTTTAAAAAAAAAAAAAAACCAACCCTATGGGCATTTTTGCTGTTGAGTTGTTTATTTCTTACATCACTTGTCTTCAATTGCCATTTAACTATTGTTTTGATCTTTTCCTGGAGCCAGAACTAAAAGCCAGGAAGCAGAGGCGACTACCCCTCTCTCCCTCCCCTCCCTCCGCAGTTTGCAAATGTAAACTTCCTGTAAGAGACGCCCAGGCCGGGTACACAGCACTCACACCTGAAGAACTGGGTCTCCAAAGGGGCCCAGGAACAGCTCTCACCCCAGCCCCCCGCAGCGGGGCGAGATGCCGGGCGAGGAGACGCCTTCCAGGGGTCACCCTACAGGAGTCCGGGGCCCAGAGAAACTGCCACCCGCTGATCCTGGGGGTCAGCCGAAGCTCCCAAGAAACGTTCCCCTGGCCTGCCTCTCAAAACTGCAGCCCCTTGATCTCCGTTCTCCCTTTAGGAAGTTCTTTAGAAAGAAGACCGAGAAGGGAGTGACGGAAGTCGGGGCCGGGTCAAGGGGCCGCCCCCTCCAGCATCATCCTCTCCTCCCTCCTGTTTCTGCTGCTGGCAGCACAGGCGAGGCCGGGGAGGCCTGAGTGGCCGCGGGAGGGAAAGGGTTAACAGGCCGGGGCCACCTTCCCCTCCTGGCCAGCCGGCCCCCCTCCCCCCCCCCCCCCACGTGCTGTAAAACAATCCCAGGGTTTCCTCTTTAAGCTGTTAGCCTCAGGGGCCATTATGGGAAAGAAAGGTAGCCGGGCTCTTTTATCTGCAAGAATCCATTAAGCTTGGCCTCGGAGCCGCGGGCCGCTGTTTACGGGCAGCTTCACTAGGGCACCCTAGGAGGACCTCTCCCCAGCCAGGACGCAGGCGCACCTGTACCCCATCTCACCGCCACCACCCCTCCCCCGCCAGGAACTGGAACTCGGGAGGGGGGGAGTGGAGAGCAAGAAGCCCCCAAACCAAACCAGAGTTCCGAGCATTGGAGCTCCCGGTTCACACCTTCCTGCACGCCGGGGGAGGGGGCACACGTGCGACGGCGAGATGGGAATTGAGCCCCTCGCGGTCTTCGACTCTCCACGCAAGTCTGCGCGCCGCCCCTCGAGTGCTGAACGCGGGCGGCTGAACGCGGGCGGGAGGGCGGGCGCGGCAAGATGCGCACGTGTGCCCGTCGGTCCGCGTGTCGGTCGGTCGCCGCAACCCGCGGAGCGTGTGCGCCCGGCCCCATTCCCCAGCCCGGGCGCTCAGACGGCCACCGCTCCCCCCTACACCCGCGCCACCGCCCGCGATGGAAGGTGGCGCTTCGGGCTGCAAAAGTGTTTCCACTGCGGGCCTAGCAGTCAGCCCTTTACCTCTCTTAAGGAAGCTGTGGCGCAAAACGCCGGCTGGAGAGCCCTGGAGAGGACCCTAGAGGTTTCTGGTGTCTCATCAGAGCGCAGTCTAACACCGATTAATTATATCTTCCCCCGAGAATCATTTGCCCAAATGCCCACTTTGTGCCGGCCTCCCAATCAAAACGAGGCAAGAAACTCCGACAGGCCCGAGGCATAGGACCAGAGAAAGTTGGCTTTGAATTCTGGTCTTGGGGGCAGAGGCAGGGGGAGAGGAGGCGAGGGAGAGGGGGGCGGGACCAGGGCCCTGGGAAGGTCCAGTGTGATACTTTCTTGGAGCTTCGCGGGCGAGGGATATTCCCTTTTTCAAATTGCCAACAATGCAGATTGTTGAGAGGAGCAAAGGTGGCAGAGAAAGCAACGAAACTCTTTCTTTCAATTCTCTGTTGTGTCCAGCTAGAGACAGAATATCAAGTCTGTGCGTCTCCTGCTTGAAATCTCTGTGCAGTGACCTTCTTTGGATCTTCCCCTGCTCTTTCCCCATGAATATAAATATTTTCTCCACTTGCCATATGTTACCCACGCACTTCCACAGACCCCACTGCCACTGCCCCGCTGGGCTCCTTGCAAAAAGAGTCTGCCTGCCGCTCAACCGGGAGGGCAGGGGGAGGAGGGGGCAGTGTTGTTCAAGGGACAATGTCACTTTCCTCTTCGTCAAGATTCTTTGTCAATTGCTGGGGAAATAATTGACCTCAAGCTACTTCAGTCACAACCAATAGAAAAATGGAATGGTGATGTGTCCAGCTGTTAAGGGGAGGCACGCATGCAGGCTGGGAAACAAAGGTGGCTGGGAACAGAGCTGACATGAAAAATATGTAATGCTTCATGTTGGAATTCCTGGGAAACAGTGGAATTTCACTTAAAAAAACAACCCTAGTATTCTGTTCGTTTGCCACATCTTCTAGTTTGTGGTCTTTAATTTATGCCTTTGGATAGCTTAAAAGGAGAATCCCAACCCAGAACAGCCCTTTAATACAGCTGCCATCTTTTCAGTTCTCTGACCCTTTCCTTAACTTGCACAATGGTACTTTTTTCCAACACCCTCCACTCCATTAGCAGCCAGAATGACACAGTTCTGTCGGACTCAGGGGCCCAGGGAATGATTTGAGAGTTCAGTGAGTATTGTTTGGGGGTTTTTGTTTGCAGGCAGTGGGAGAAAGAGGCAAGAGAATGCTAGGCAGGGGACACCAGGAGAAGTGAGAAGAGCACCCAGAGAGGCCACCGAGAAGAAACTCACAACTTGCCTTTGCTTCGTTCCCTGGGACAGATGATGGTTCAGAGCAGTTTGTTAAAACAAATCTCCTGTTTCAAACCACAAGATGTCCCATCTACGAAGCCAGTCCTGTTCCAGGTTGGACCAATCGGGAACAGATCAGTAAGGACATTTGATGCCAGCGATGCGGTAACAAGCAAGCACGATATCGAACAGCGGCTCGACTAGGCCTCCAACACAAGCTCTGAGCGCAAACTCTGTGGTTGGCTTGCAAAGAGGAGAAGAGAAGCCTCTGGAGGAAAAAAATTCAGATGCTACAAAAGCAGCCCAAGAGCTTCGGTGGTTGAAATCTTCTCCTCTCCTGTGTGACTAAGCCCACGTGGCAGACGTGTGAGTGTGGATGAAAAGCCATCACACAGAAGAACTAAGATCCTTGCCCTCTCCAGGCTTGCAACTGAAACACAAAGGGCGGGGTGTCATATCAACATGGCACAAACTCCTGTCACCCGGGGGGAAGAGGTCACCAGAGCCCACGCATGAATTTCTCGACAGCCTGCTTCTCCTCCATGGAGTTGCAGGGAATGCGGGTGTGGGTACAAGTCATCTTGAAAAGAAAGCACAGGCAGTGCACAGAGAGTGCATCGTGGTAGAGGTAAGGCTGGTAAAACTCCATGCAGACGCTCAGTGACGTATACTTAGCGTCACTGTAGAACATTCCCCAATTGCATGAGGCGGTATTCTCAAATGGAATTTTTGAAATTTGTGTGTCTGCTCTCAGATGACCTCAGGTAAACAGGTTGATGGGCATATTTTCAAATTTCTCCAACCAGTAACTACACTTTTCTTTTCTCAAAATTACTGACTCTAATAACCAGTGGGGTGGTACTAAAGAAGAAGAACCTGCTGAAGGAATTCTCTGGTTTCCGTCATTGTTTGAAGCTGCTGACTGCCATTTCATTTGAAACTACAGAGATTTTTTTCACGTACCGTCCTTGAAAAGAGATGGATCTGGACTGGTTTTATTCTAGCTGGATCTGGAACTTTCATTCTAGAATCCAACAACTGTCCAACATGAAATACTCTAATTGTGCCTATTAAGCATTACCCCCTGCCAAGTTCATCTAATGGTTCAAAAAAGAATCCTTTAGGTTGGCTGTCTAGTAATGGATTCTCCCTGGTGACCCCTGCCATTCATTTTCAAGGTGGGAAACCAAGAGTGGGGTGAAATTTGTGGCCACAGTAGTTAGTAAGGCTAATTGGCTCTTGTGAGGATGAAACCTGTGGCTTGGCCTCATTAGCATCTCAGAGTACAGTTGAATGGACATAGCTCTTGCCTGGAGTATATTTGTAACTTGGTACAAATAAATATGGTTCTAACTAAACACTGCCCCATCTGCGACCTGTTCTGGGCCAAACAGAGGAAATCAGGATGAGACGCCAATCAGGATTCACACACACTCACGTTGCTGTCACTGCCTGCACCAAGGATGGTCACCTGACCCAAAGCCACCACGCCATTAACTTCTTAGTGCCAATCAGATCCTCTCTTCTCAAGAATCTGAATAGAAGAGATGTATAAATTACGGTAAAGCGTCACGATAATAAGCTTTTCAGTTCAGATGCTGGCCTGTGAGGCAAGAACAGGCGTCAGCTCCATCGAGAGCACAGATGTGGAGGACGGAGGCCTCTCAGATGAGTGGGACAGGCTGGTCCGCCAGTGGGAAGCGAGGCAGAAACGAAGGCACCAGTGGCCACGCCGCCCTGTGCTGCCCAGCAGAGCTATGCCCATCCTCACAGCTGTCCCGTGAGCAACGTGTCCCAGGAAGCTTGTTGTATGCTAACAGTTCCACGTTTTATTTGAGCTAGCTTGACTAAATTTCTTTCCTTACAACCAAAAGGTCTCAGACTACAACAGAAATAAACACACAAATTATCCAAATGATTGTCTCAATTTGCCAACGATGACCAGTGTACCCAGTCTCAGATCCCTGTGGATGTCTCTCAGGAATCTCAAACCCAGCATGTACACAAGCAAACACATCCACTTCCTGCCTGCATTTCCCCATGTGTTCCCAGACCCTCCCAGTTGTTCAAGCAGAAACCTAGGCGTTAGCTCGACCTTCCCCTCTCCTTCGCCTCCCGTATTCACCCTACTACCAGTCCTCTCAAATATCGCTCAGATCCACCCATTTCTCTGCCCCTCCACTGCCCTGCCCTAGTCCAGGCTCCATCGCCTGCTGGTATCTGCAGCAACCTCCTATACCCATACGTCTAATGCTGAAGCCTGATTGCTGCGCACGGGCGCGGGCACGCGCGCACGCACACACACACACACACACGAGCATTTAAAACACTCTCGTGGCTTTCCTTTCCCTTGTAGGGTAAAATCAATACTCCCGAGCTCAGCCTACGATGCCCTGGCCGTGCACCCTCTCCTGTCGGGCCTCTCAGCATCCCGCCCACGCTCTGCCCAGGCTGAACCTCTTTCAGTTCCTCAAAAATGCTGTGCTTCTCTGCCCGAGGGACTTTCGTGCACCCCGTTCCCCTTTGCACAGAACTCTTCCTCTACCTGGCTGCCTCCGACTCTCCCGTGGCATCTCAGCTTAGACTCCGTGTCCTCCGCAAAGCCTCATTTGACTCTAAACTCAAGGCGAAGGAACCCCAACATGTGGTCCTGAGACCTTCTGACCACTTAGCAACCTTCTTGGTTGTTCCTCATTTGTATTACCTGTCTCCCCTGCTTGACCGTAAGCTCCATGCAGGTGTATCCCGAATGCTGAACCCACAGTGCGTGCTTAGGAAGGACTGGAGGAATGAATGGATTAGGTTCGTAACAACATATTGTTAGATATTTTAGTGAACCAGCCCTTCTACTCATTTTTGTTATAGCTTACACCTTTTAAGGATCTGATACAAGTCCTGAAAGGGAAGGTGCAAGATGAGGCCAGAGAAGAACATTAATAATAATGATTACTGTTACGAGTATTAACGCACCTGAAATTTCTCCTCCCTTTTTGCACTAGGCTGTAGATTATAGTCTCATTCCTCTGATCACACTTTGACTCTCTTTGCCCTTATGGTGAGTCCTTACCCAGGACCCTCTTGGATCTTCATGCAAATCAACCTCACAGCCCTTTCCAGAAGTCTCTCCTCCTAATATCACACTTACGGTGGACATAAACCAAGACATCTCCACTACACGTATGCAGGAGCGTATCATTTAGATGAGGAAACTGAGTCCTCGCACAGAGACGGCTGATGTAACAGATCAGACTGTTCTTTCTCTCCCACAGGCTGCCTTGGGGACCAAACAGTCTGTGGAAGGATAGATGAGACAGTAGAGCTTGGAGGCTGGGGGCAGGGAGGTAGCAACCAAAACATCACAGACACGAAGGGCTCAGGAACTAGATATGTGTGGTGGTCTTGGAAAGGAAACAAGAGAGCTTATCAGGCGGAGTCACTGTGGATGAAGATGCCTCAGACTCAGAACCTCAGAGAAGTAGACAGCAGCCGGGAGGAAGGGTGTTCAGGAGAAGGTGGAACCAGCATGGTTCCAAGGGTGGAGTCATACATCCCGAGGCTGGGAGAGGATTTCTGTTGGAGAGGGAAGGTGATCACTTGGGTTTTAGGCAGATTGGGTCTGTGATGCCACAAGCAGTCCAAGTGGAACTTGGAGTCACGGGAAGTCATCTGCAGAGAGGGCTGGGGATGCCAGTTCGGAGGTGACCAGTGTAGAGTCGGTAGTTGCAGGATGGATGCGGGAGATTCAACAGTGTGAGACAAATACAGGGCCAGCAGGTCCTCCCCAGGTGACATCAAGACAACCGGGGAGACTGGGAGAAGGACTTCAAGGAGACAGAGCAGGCCAAGATCAGAGGCGTCCCAAACGTAGTGCGAGGTTACAAAGCCAAGGGAGGAGAGGCTTTAAGGAGCCGGTCCGCGTATCTGAGCCCGGCCACGGGCTAGGCCTTTCCCAGGAGGTCTTCACCCATGGGCTCGTTGAATTCTTGCAACAGCTCTCTGGGAGGGGTGCAATCATTATCCTCATTTCACAAGTGAGCTGAGACGCCCAGCAATCGCACAACGCATCAAGGTCAGGTGGTAAGATTCAAACCCATCGCCATGGAACCCAGAGCTGGATCTTGAAAGAGGAAGGGAAATATGGAACAGAGGACATGCCAGTGTTCTGTGATGCTAAGTCACTTGACAGAACAAAACAGAAGTCTCTATTCTGCGTGGGCATTGAAGCTGAAAGAGACAGAAGTCTAGACACTCTTCTGATTAAGTGAGGCTAGGACAGGGAGGGAACCAGAGAGGTTTGAGAAAGGGCCACAGGCCTGAGACAGTGGCCGGCGTCTGCTGGGCTGGCTGCTGCCTCTGCCTGGAGGCTTCTCTGGAGCCTCCTTCCCTCCCCCTCCCCTACTGGAAATGCAGCCCCAGGGTCGCCAGGATGGGTGCTTTCCAATGGCCACAGAGCCAGTGAGGGCAGAGACGGGGAACAGCTCATCCACTTGCCAGAGCCCTGGTGGCAAAAGGCCCTACAACCCAGGAGCGAGGTGGAGGCCCTGAGAGGGACTCGCCTGAGGCCAGCGGCTGGGGGTGAGGGAGGGAGGTGACCATAAAAAAAGGAAATGTCAATTGTAGGAGCCTCCGAGCTTGCTTACAAGTGAATTGAGAGCCCTAGGGGTGAGGCAGAGGGGCTGTCCTGCCTCATTCCTCAGCCGGGTGCTTCCTGCTGCCTCACTTAATATTCTTTTATCTTTCCCTCTCCTCCACATTCCACCCAAGAACTGGAAAAGCCTTGCTCACCATTCAGAAATCTAAATTTAGGAATGAGAAAAGCAGGAAAGGAAGGAAAGAGATGGGCCCTTTTTCCAGGGAACTCAGAGGTGACTTGATGCTTTCATGGGAGAAAAGAACCAAATCTGCCCTTGGCTGCTGGGACAGACCTGTGAGTGATGAGGGACACCCCAGGCCTCTGGAAGAAGTGGGAAGCAGACCTGGGGGGCTGGATGGCAGGCGCCTGAGATAGGAGGCCCACACCCAGGTCTGAGGGGGCTGCTTCTGGGGGCACGAGTCTCTCCCAAGGGGAAACACTGGTCCTGGTACACGCGTCACGGGTCTCTCCCCTCAGAACTGCGTAACCCAAGCCCGTCCCCACCAGTTGGCCAAGATGTACCCTCTGACACCTCCCCGCCCCCCCCCCCCCCACTGCAGACAATGGATTTTTGCTCTGCAATAGCTGTGTCTTCTGCTTTCAATCAATATTGCCGGCTTTCAAGGCAAAGCAAAGAAGATTCACAGGTAAAGAGGCATCGTCTGAGCTCAGCAGGCCTGCTGGTTTGCGTGTGGAAGTGACTCAGGGCAGACGCCGGTTACAGGCAGGCTGCAGGTCAGGACAGCGCCCCCTGGAGTTGTGTACGCGGCAAGTGAAGGAACCCTGGGCCTCCGCGCCCCCGCCCGCCGCCCTCCTGCTTCTCCCCAGCCCTGTGACCTGCGCCTTCCCTGTCTGCGACTGAAGCAGCTCCTCCCAGACTTCCTGCATCTCTCTGCCTGGACTGTTTCTCCCAAGTGGCACCATGGCTGCCTCCCTTTTGTTTCTTGATCTCGGCTCAAATATCAGCTCCTCAGAGAGGCCGTCTCTCTGTCCGGTGGTATCATTTTCAAAGCTCTCATCCCCATCCAAAAGTCATTTAAAAATTTACCTGTTAGCTCTCGCTCCCCCGTAGCATGTAAGTTCCGTGAGAGCGTGGCCTTGGCCTGCCTTGCCCTTCCGTACCCTCAGCACCTAGGAAAGCACGTGGCTGGGATCAAGGCTGCTCAGTAAAAGGATATCAAACTGAATTCATTGAACTGAAGCTTCCACCCACAACAAGTGGCCAAATGTTACACATGATTTGTTTCTAAGCAATTACACTTTAGCTACAAATAATTATTTTTGCCCATCCCTCAAAAGGATGGTCCATCTTCTCCCTCCTCCTTTGCCTCTTTCATCTCATCAGATACTACATTCGGAATGTTGGGAACATCTATAAACTCCCCTTGGTTAAAGGGAACCTATGACTTTAAAAAGACAGTCATCACTGAAGTTGGTATGAAACACGCTGTAAAAGGAAAATCTCCCAAGGAGATAAAGGGCGTCAGGAGTAGGGCGGCGCCTTTTTATGAAGAGTTCCTAGGTGGTGCAGGGCCAGCTGCTCCACCCCGGTAAAATAGGGCAGCAGGGAAACCTGCCTGTGGCCTGGTTTAACCCTTCCCTGGCCCTCAGCTCACTAAGATGCTGGGGAAGATCAAAAGAATTCGAGCACTACTCGCTGACTGCAAGAAAAGAGCAAACGGAAAAAAAAAGACTGATTCCAACGTTGCTCCCCAGCCCCAAGCTTTCTTCTCCCAAAGAGCCTTCTGTTCAGAGAAATTAAAGGACTCTGATAGCAGATCACAAATTCAGGACAGAAAAGCTTCACTATGCAGCCAGAGACTGTATTGTGGGTAACCAGACATCGGACACTGTTTTTTGCTTATGAACTTTTGGAGACCATTCGAATAAAAGACTGTTTGTTCCTGGACACTCACCAAGCCTTTAGGAGGAGGGGGAATTTTTGTTTTGCATTTTCCCTTTGTAAAAAAAAAAAAGAGAGAGAGAGAGAGAGAGAGGAGAGACAGAGACAGAGAGACACTTGCTCTATTTACTTTTCAGATGGAAGAACCTAGACTAATTTGTTTACTGTTGTCGGGGATTTGTGTTTACAAGTTCCTATGCCGTTGCGGTAAAAAGAAATGCTATTTTTAAAAAGCAAAACCCCACACAAGCCTCCATATGCAGGGCTTTTCTTCCTCTTCCTGTCTCCCCACCTTCATCTGACAGGTGGTCAGGAACCTATAAGGCAAGTCAGCACTCAGGAGCTAACTCAGAGGCACTTTTCTCTCCCTGCCTCCCTTCACAGAAGGCCATACCTGACCTGGAAAGCACTCTGTCGTCAAAGTTCAGTGAAATTCTACTTGCCCTAAAAGTCACACCCCAGATCTGCTGCTTTTTAGAAAACCCAACTCCTGGCCTGTAGGAGGAACCTACACCCTAGGTTTCAATTCCCCATCCCTTGCAGTCTTCATCCTCCTTGTATCCATGGACCGTTTCTGCCATCAAGCTAGCAAGACATGGACTGATGTCCTTTTAAAAGAGGGTGTGCCGTAACTGGGTCACTCACTGTGTGTGACTAATCGTGGTTGCCTGGAACCACAGTGACTGTGGCTTCAACCTGACTTGGTTGTTTGTAAACCGCAAAATGACCCAGCCATCTGCAGGCTCTGGAGCTTACAGCTCTTCCTAGGCCCGTTCCTTCCTCAGCCGCGTAAGGGATGGGAGTGGCCCTGGGCTTGGGGCCTCTGGGCATGTGCAGCAATCCAGACGGGTGGATCTGACCTGCTCAGACTTCCTCTCACTCAAGTCTTTGCAGGCTCCAGCCTCAGCAAAAGCATTGGCAACAGCTGCTCTCTGGTCCCAAGTCCACTTAGCCACACCGAGTCCAAATGAGGAAAAGAAGGGACCCAGAATAAATTTCTTTTCAAGAAAGAAAAAAGACTTCTCCCAACTTAGTTTGGGGTCCTTTGTTGTCCCTATCTTTACTCATTTGTTGCACTTAAAATGTGATAAAATCCATACATCTTTCCCCAATCACTACAGCAATTTAAGGAATTTTCAGGACAGAAGCATCCTTTGCCAAAGGGTCCCCCAATGTATCCTAAGTTAGGAGCACCTGAGGTTGCTTTGCTGTAATGCTGGCCCCCGGCAGGGTCAGGGATCAGTCTGGTCCGGGTGCAGGGAGGGAACAATTAACCACTTCCCTTCCTGCCACCCCACATCATTTTTTGCAGGCCTGCAGTGCTAAAAAAAAAAAAAAAAAAAAAAAATCAGGGCGAAAAGGTATAGTTATAAATGAGGAAAATGATTGGTGGTAGGGGAGGGAAAGCATCTGTTCTCACTGCCTCTCAGCACAAACGCCTCACCCCACCTCTCTGGAAATAAAGTTTTTTCCTACATAGTTGGGGTAAAAGTAGTCGAAGGTCCGCGGTGGACTCAGCCGTCTCCTTCAGCCCCGCCCCCTTACCTGCGTTCCTCTCACCCCCTCTGAGCAATCCCTCAGGGAGACACTCACTTTTTGCTTTCTTATCACATTAAGTCTGTAAGGTAACTAGTCTTGGGGAGGGGAGGGGGGAGGCATTTTCTCGGAAAGGACGGACGGAAGCAACAAATGGGAAAGAAAACAGGCAACGCTTGTGAAACCCCAAACCGGATTGGTAAGAGCAACATCATAAATTATGGATCCCTCGAGCCGCCTCCGGCCTGTCACCGCGCGGTCCGTCTCCAGGGACCCGCCGGGCGCGGGCGACACCGTGGTCCGGGCGCGCGGGTCGCCGGGGCCTGCGATGCCCCGCGGGGCCCTGGGGGGAAGGAGCCCCCCGAGCCGGCCGAGGCCAGGCTCGCCTTTGTTCGCCGGGACCCCCGGAGCGCTGGCCGGGCCGGGGGACCGCAGGGGCGCACGGGGCAGGTGCGGGGCCGGGAGGGCGGCGTCACGCGCCGGACGCCCATCTGGCCCGGCCTTCCTCCAGCGCCCGCGGCGGCGAGGGGAGAAGTCAAGGTCAGCGGCGGCGGCGGCGGCGGCGGGGCCTCGGTGGGCGCAGAGCCCCGGCCCCTGGGCCCGCGCCGCGCCCAGCGCCCCGCCGCCAGGCCGCGTGCGCCCCTGCTCGCCCTTCGGCCTTCCTGCGGGGCAGCTGTGCCGTGACCCCGGCAGCCTCCGGGCTGGCGGGATTAAAGGAGCCTCCGCCCTGCGTAGGAACTGCAAGCCGGGTCCCCCAACCCTCACCAACCCCACCTATTGTTTTGTTTTTTGGCAGCATTTCAACCACTCTTCATAAGGTGGGCAAGCCCACCCCCCGGTTCATATTTAAATTTGTTTGTGTGCCAAATCGGCCTGCTGTTACAGCCTTTCAGCACTGCAACCCGCACCGCAGACACAGTGAATGAGGAGATTAAAGTCACCGAAAAACGACTCATCCTGCAGATGTTGCCTGCGGAAGGCTGCTCTATTGACGAATGTGTAAAGGGGCTTTGTGTGTGTGTGTGTGTGTGTGTGTGTGTGTGTGTGTGTGTGTGTGTGTGAGAGAGGAGAGAGAGAGGGGGGGGGAGAGAGAGGGGGGGGGGAGAGAGAGAGAGAGGGAGACAAGGAGGGAGGGAGGGAGAAGCCTCACATTTGTTCTTCGGTAATTTGTCTTCAGTAAGTTTTTTTTTTTGATGATGATGATGAAAGGTCAACTATGAGACTCAAAAATAAGCAACCTTCTCTAGCAAGCCCCTACTCCCAGAAATGAATGGCAGAGTTGGGGGTTCTCCTGGGGCAGAGAAAAGGGAACTCCAAATCAAGCTGAGTCGGGTGTGAGTTAGGCCCTGGAGAAAATTGTGCGGAGAGGAAACGTGGGGGACGGCTTCCTGGATTTCTGCTGCAGGAAGAAACCACCAGTGGGAGGGAGGGCAGCGAGGGGAAGGGCGAAAGAGGGGCGGGGAGGGGAGAGGGCTGCGAGGAGGGACCGGGCCTCCTTAAGGCCGCGCGAGGAGGGCGGGGTGGACGGGGGGGAGGTCGGGCTGCCTTTGTTTGGCTCGGGCCGGCAGGGTCTGGGCCCCGGGGAACTCGCCTGAGAGCGCCCAGGCGGTCAGCTGCCCGGCGAGGTACCAGCTGGCACCTGTGCCCGAGAATGCCGCGTGCATTAGCAGCATCATTATTGAGCATTAGAGCACTGCAAAGATAATTACTCACAGTTAGAAAAAAGGAGGACGGGGGACTTGAAACCCCAGACCCCTTGGCTTATGAAACTCCCAGTTTACACGTGTAATTTCCAGCAGGGTTTGGAGGCCACCACCTCTCGCAAAGCTGCCAGTCTGTGACTCTAGATTCGACAGCTGGAACCAGTTCCCCGGGGGCTTCTTTCCAGCTCTCCTCCTAGCTCAAAGGTCAAATTAGGGTCAGAGATAAAATGTCAAAGGTCATCACTCTAAAATTTGCTAATAACCAAAGCAGTTCTACCTGGAATACCAGCACTATCCTTTTTATCTGGAATTAAATAGGTCAAATAAGGGGGAGTGGGTACTTTGGTCTTCAAATAACAAGAATCACCTCGACAGCTAATTGCTGAGCTCTTTTCCTGTGTCAGACACTCTGGAAGCACTTATCACCACCATTTGACAGATGAGAAGACTGAGGCTTAGTGAAGCCCTGGGGGGTACACGGAGTTACTCAGCGCCCAGCAGTCCTGTCACACTGCCGGGAAGGTGAGATGGCAGTAGGAGCTAAAAGCCCACCAGACAGCAGGCGGAATGAGAACGTATATTCTGATTTTCTGTAGCCATCAAAGACCCTTTCTCAAAGCTTGAGATCTAGCACAGAAACGCTCATTCTCCAAAGACATTCTCTCCAAACATGTCCTGGTTCGGGTCAGAAGTAAACCTCACAGAAGTTAATGTTAGGGTTTCTGGAAAACCAACTGTTTTCAAGGAGTGTCTTCTTTTATAGGTTGGTATAGTAATTTAATTAGTGAAACATGTTTTACAAACTTCCTTCTTAAAAAGTCTGCCTTCGGGCTTCCCTGGTGGCGCAGTGGTTGAGAATCTGCCTGCCAATGCGGGGGACGCGGGTTCGAGCCCTGGTCTGGGAAGATCCCACATGCCGCGGAGCAACTAGGCCCGTGAGCCACAAGTACTGAGCCTGCGCGTCTGGAGCCTGTGCTCCGCAACAAGAGAGGCCACGATAGTGAGAGGCCCGCGCACCGCGATGAAGAGTGGCCCCCGCTCGCCGCAACTGGAGAAAGCCCTCGCACAGAAACAAAGACCCAACGCAGCCAAAAATAAAATATAAATAAATAAATTAATTAATTAAAAAAAAAAAAAAAAAGTAGCTCCTGCTCGCCACAACTAGAGGAAGCCTGCACGCAGCGGCGAAGACCCAATGCAGCCAAAAATAAAATATAAATAAATTATTTTAAAAAAAAAGTTTGCCCTCAACACATGCAACTCATTATATGGACAACAGTAAACTGTTTAGGGATCAAAATCGGCTTTACGTTCGAGACCCAGCTAGGCTAGTAAACTCGCCGCCCAACTCCTGACCTAACTTTTTTTGACGTTGTGGTGACTTGAAATCAGAGAAGACATTTAATTTCAGGCGCACATGTTGAGTTTATAGCATCAGATTATGATGCCAAACTGAAGCATTATTACTATTAATACTGATAGTAATGAATAACAGCAATCATGTAAACTGGGCAGTTGTTGTGTGTCAAGTATTGCACCAACTGCTAAACATTCATTATCTCGTTTAATCCTTACAAAGAAAACCCTGACTTCCACTCCCTTCCCAGTCTCCACTCCACACAGCAGTAGCGAGAGAGCGCTTTGTAAAATGTAAATGAGGTCAAGCGCTGCTCTTGAGTGAAGTCTTCCAACGGCCCCCCAAAGTGCTCAGGAACTGAGCTCCAACTGCTTCCCTTGGCCCACAAGCCGGCACCACCTGGACCCGCCTGTTGCCTATTTCCCCTCGCAGCCCACAGCACTGTTCTCCAACCAAGAGTCCAGTGTTCCGTTTCTTCAGCCTTCAAAGACTCTTGCACCTCAGGGCCTTTGCACATGCTTCTCCTTCTGCCTGAAATATCCAGCCTTTGCCTGGCTAATTTTGTTCATTCTTCAATTTAAATGTCTCCACCTCATGGAGATCTTCCTTCAAACCAATCAAATCACGCTGTTTTCCTTCATAACACTTAACATCATGTAAAATTGCTTATTTTTTGTTTGTTTACTTGTTCATTTCCCTCCCTGAGCAACAAAAGCCAGAAGGACAGGAACACACATTCAGTGTTGCTCTCTGATGCGTCCTCCACACCTGGTGTTTTGGGGACACGCAGTGGTATCTGTTAATCAACAGAGAAGCACTCTCACAGGAGGATACTATTATTACCCTCACTTTATAAATGAAGAAACTGAGGCGCAGGGGTGCTGAATAACTTGCCAGAAGTCCTACAGCTGAAATGGGGCAATGACTGTTTCAGGTCGCTAGCTTTGACTGAAGCCAAAAACAAAATGACAAACACACGTGATCATGAAGAAATGTTAAGACCCAACTGGATTCTATAGAAAAGGGACTCTGAACAATTTGAATTTTCAGAAGGGTGCTATTTCCAAATACATCATCAAAGATGAATACATCATCTTGCACACTTATTCCAGCCATACAGGTTAACATTAAGTATTCTGTGGCTTCAGATGCAATGTTTCCTACTATTTCTGACTTTTTTTTTAAGGTTTCAAAGTATTTGAGGATTCAGACTATGTCTCTTCAAATAGCACGGGCTGATGGGCGTACCATCCAGTCATTTCTGCTCTTACCTAAGGAAACCAGCAGAACATGGTTTTATTTCACTACAGTAGGAGCCAGATGTAGCCACAAACCCGGTGACCTATTCTTCTAGTACAGTTGGCCCTCCCTATGTACGGGTTCTGCGTCCTCAGATTCAACCAACCTCAAATCAAAAATATTAGGGGAAAAAAAGAATTCCAGAAAGTCCCCAAAAGCAAAACTTGAATTTGTTCCAGGCAGGGAACTATTTACATAGCATTTACATTGTATTAGATATTATAACTAATCTAGAGATGATTTAAAGTTTAAAGGAGGATGTGCCATTTTATATAAAGGACTTGAAGATCTGCAGATACCCTGTGACCAATCCCCCTTGGATACCGAGGGACAACTGTACTTCTAAATCTTTGAATAAATCAGAAGAAGCCCTCACCCAAGAGAAAGGCAAAATTCAAAAAGAGGAGGGGCTGATTTATCCCTAAATTGCTGGAGTGCCTTTAAAATTAAGGATTTGCTGTTTCTCCAGACAGTAAGCAAACAGCTTTTCTGTAATGAGGAAAATGTCCTTAGCCTTTTTGTTGCTTTCACAGCTGAGATAAACCTTGTGCAAGTCCTACTGAGGAAGCGCGGCCGGGTTCCAGCAAAGCCCTGTAGGTGTAGCTTCCCTTCAGAGAACTGAAGTTTTCTGTTTCCTTCCGGCAGGAACCATAGATGCTCCACAGGAAAATACAGGAATTCGATTCACATGGAACAAAACACAAGCCCAGGGGGAGGGAGAGATTTTCCTGAAATATATGAATTTCCCTGGTTTCACGTGACACTGTGTATGGTTTATAATTCACGTACCACAGGAGGCTGAAAATTGTCATTTCCTGGCCCCTCCAATGGTGGTTTTCCAGTGAGGAGAGCGTTCTGACTAACCAGTGCTGTTTTTTTTTTAACTTTGAGTCTTCATGTTTGTGAAAGAAAGCCGACCTGTACTTGCAGGGGGAGGGGATGAGAAGGTGGGATGCAGAGAAACAACCTAGAGTTGGTCTTATTATCAATCATCTCTGCCTGTTGTCAGAGTTTGAACAAGAAAAACCTACCCACACAGACCGGCACTGATGTGTATTTCGGCATGTTACTTAGAGCATAAGTGAGACATCATCTAACTTTCTATCAGATGGGTTTTTAAAATATAAATATTCAGACCAAATTGAGATTTTTAGGAGCATTTTGTAACATCCAAACTTGATCGTGAAAACATAGGCGAGAGAGATTATATGCACTCTTTTTGTGTCTTTTAGTACACAATTTTGGTTTCACCGGTTCACTTTGTGTGTGCGTGCGTGCGTGCGTGTGTGTGTGTGTGTTGAGGGGGGAGTTTTCGAATCTTGAGCTTCTGTATAACGTGCATTTGCTGTTATACTTAAATGACGCTGAAGTTCAGCTGAGGCAGGCAAAGGGAACCTTCAGTTTGCTCTGGTTTCATCAGTGATTTCTCTTGTGTGTTGGATGTGAAAATTGTCTTTTCGTGAAAGCAACATCGGGGCTCATTCAGCCCTTCAGGAAGGCCTTCTGTGACATGGGGAACCTTGGTGTATGAGGTATGATCAGCTGTCTGTAGAAATGACAGGCTCTCAGGGGTAGCCAGGGAATGTGCGGCTTGCAGAAAATTAAGAGGCCTGGTGTCACGGAGGGACGAACCCACATTCTCAGGAAGGTAACATCGTGTCACCAAAGAAGACCTTGGGCCCATCACAGTGAGGGAGTGAAGGGACCCAGTCTCAACTTGAAATGATCAGCACGGGGATTTTTAGATCCAGAAATTGTCACTGTCTCCCCAGAATTGTCGGGGGGAAGGGGGAAGAGGATGACTTGACCGATGAGTAATATTATGCACTCTGGGACAGACTCCTGACCCCAGAGATGGAGGCAAGAAGGACAGACGTCGGCGGCCTCGTGTTGTAGGTATTCTTGACCATGTGGTTGGTAGATTTTGCATTACATATGAATTAGCTGGACTTAGGGCTGACATGTCAGTTTCCTGTGGGTTTTGGTTAAGCAAGAAGCAGTTCCAAGCCAACCACTCCAGGTGACCTAACTAATCATTTCTTGACCTGAGAAGCCTGGGACCAGACTGGGGACTTCGCCAGGCAGTGCCCTCTGGGAACCCAGCCTCCCAGCCAGCTAGCCCCCTGGTGGCGCATCCAGCAACTCCCTAACTGTGGCAAAACCCCAGGGCCTGGAGAAACCCTGAGAGGGAAAGTGCCCCATCTCTTCACAACACCTCAGCCCGCAGCTGCAATCCCGACATTTGATACTTTTCACACGATTCACAACTATTAATCAAAAAGCAGTTATTTGTCAACAATCTTGAAAATAGACACCCCAAAGTCAGAGTTTCTAGGGATTTTCCCTAGAAAATGAGAAGGAATCATGCTTACAATTATGAGGTACGCTCAACTCAGAAAGTAAGGCCTCTCAGGAAGTAGAAGAGTGAATGAATGAATAAATGAATGAATATGGTACCACTCAGTGAGAAAATGAGGGGTAATGCAGTCTCACTGTTTTCTGGGGGAAACACTTACTTGTTCACAGGGCTTTTTTTTTTTTTTTTAACTGCTGGAGGAAAGCCACACATGATGTGTTTCTGGGGAGCAGCCTAGAGACAATTAAGCCAGGTTTCCAGAGAACATCCTGGCCCCGTATGTAGGTGGGTCTGTGCTGGCCTCAAAGCCTTCCTCATCAGCCTCAGGTTACTCAGGTGGTCCTTCAATTTACTTGAAGGCATTAGAGGAATAATGTAAAAATCTAGAAGAATTGAGCTCATAACGTGATAAGTAACACAATTCTGCGAGCCTATTAGAGGGGAAAATTGAAAAGGTTGCAGCCAATTATTAATAAGACAGGTGAACATGAGCTGTCTGGGGATGTGCTTGGACCACAGGAAACAGATTACCGGTGTGAACATGCTCGGAGCGGTCACCTAGCAGCCCTGCGGATGGATCCAGCCAGGAGAGGAGGTGTTTTGATCGTCCACAGGGATTTAAAAAAAAAAAGTGAGCCAACATAAAATCAAGATTCTTTTTCTACACGTAGTAGAATCTGCATTTTTACTTTCTTTATCTCACACACTTACAAACAAAATTCTTCATTTTTTAGTTTGAGGATGCTAACCTGGGTCAGAAAGAGCAGGATAAAGTGATTAATCTCATCTCAACCACCAAAAAAAATTGCTTTTAGGAAAATGAAACCACCATACTTCCTTGAAGAGGGCCGGGACTCTTATAAGACAGGCAGGAGCCCAGGGCACAAAATTTAAGAAGGCACTTACTGTCCGGCAAGTGCATGCAAGTGCAGGGCTGGCACCTGAGAGGGAGAGGGAGGGCCTCCTTAAACTGGGGGCTTGTGCCTCCCTCTGGCTCTGGCCCACTAGGAATTACAGTGGGGTGGAAGGAAGAGAGAACGGTAGAAAGCATGAAGCCTCTTTTACTAAAATAAAATCAGAGAAGTACTGGGCTTCCCATTTCTATTATATTATAGAACTCAAACTACAAAACTCTAAACTATAATCCCCCTGACTCCATCACCTCATCTAAGAACATGCTTTTAGAAGCTTTTCTCAGGACGGCACTCTGGTTTAATAAGGTTGTTTCTTGCTGCTATTGAAACCTGTCCACCAAGCTCTGCGCTCCCTGTACATGTGGAAGAGCTGAGCAATGTCTTTTTTAACCTTTATTTTCTTAAAAACATCACCTTTTAGCCCCTCTCAACCCCTTTCACCTTTTCTTATCAAACCCATTTTCCTTTAGTCATTGAGGTGCTAGGTTTCCAGTTTCCATTTAGTCACATATACTCTAGTGGTACCACCTAGGGTTTCCAAAAAAAAAACACACTCTCTACAAAGATCTTTCTTTCAGCCAATGTCGTTTTAGGTTTGTACAGCGTATACTAGAAATAATGGTGGGAGAAAATACTGAACGTAATCTCTAGGCCACAAAGATTGCTGATCGCCGTGCCGAGCAAAAAAGCCAGACTGGGGCTTCCCTGGTGGCGCAGTGGTTGAGAGTCTGCCTGCCGATGCAGGGGACACGGGTTCGTGCCACGGACCGGGAGGATCCCACATTAAAAAAAAAAAAAAAGCCAGACTGTAGCTTCTCCATAGGTCCCTTGATCTACAACACAGCACAGCTCTATCATCCTGGCTGATTATTCCAGGGAAAGGGGTCTGACCCGAAGGAAACGAGCTATAGGCTGGTTGGTGGCTGTGAGGTGTCCTGACATGACCACACTGCTTCATACAGACGCTCTGGACCAGATGCTAACAAACCCAAGCAGGTACCTTTCAGGGAACTGCAGTGTGAGTTGTTAAAGGAGACGCAGCTACAGTGGAGTGAGAAGGGATGGAAAAGGAATCAGAGAAGGACGTAAGCAGGAGGCATGAAGGCGGGAAAGCTGGAAGGCCGCAAGGCCATGAGTCATGGGAGTCCGGGAGGCAGAGGGGAGGAGGGGGAGGGAGGCCAGCGGTAGTGACAGCAGAGGCACACAGGAGAGACGCTGGCCTGGGCTATGCTTGCGGCGAGCATCCCTTGTCCTTTCTTCACGCGGCAGGGGCATGACCATCCCTGGGGCACCTCCCCAACCCCCGTTCCAGGGCTTTGTTTTCAGGGCGCAGACGCACCCCAGCTCCAGCTCCAGCTCCAGGACTGGCCAGTCAGAGCATCCCATTCACCTGGCTGCAGGGACTGGTGTGAGGATGGGCCTGTGACCCAAACCAGGCGAGCGAAGCCAACGGAACTGGCTTCCAGCAGTATTACTGAAGCTGCAAAGAGAAGTTCTTTTTGCTGCGGTTGTGAAGCTAATCTCGCCCCGAGCCACCACATGGAGGATGTCGGCCCCAATGTGAAGTCAGCCCAGAGAAAGGCAGACCCAAGGGGTTGAGGGGGAAAGCCTGGGCCATGAAGGTGAGGCCTACCTCTCTCTGACACAGAAGGAGGCACCGTGATGGGGCCAGGTGCTTGCTTCAGGGGACAGTGGCATAGCTGGGCCAGCTTGGAAGGACCGGCCCTCATTCTCTCTAGTATGTACCATATAAACCTAACACCATACTTGCTGAAAGAAAGAAGCTCAGAACACAATGGCTTCTTAGCCGGTGATAGTTATCATTACCAGGACATGACACACGCTTATCAGCCAGTGGGATCCCGTCTCTGACTCTCAGGGCAAAGTCACAAATTTTCAAAAGGACCCTTGAAAGTCCCTTACGAAGCTGCCACATTGGAGAGAATTTCTCCAAGGTCCAATACGTCCAGATTCTCCTCACTTCAGGACAGATCATTGCTTCCTCAGCGTTTACATGTGAGCACTTGTGGAGAATCCATCTTTTTAAATGCCAGAGTGACAGAGATCAGGCCACAAAGGCGTGTGGCAGCTGAGGCCCCCTAGATGAAGGACAGGCTTCTGACGCCCACCTCAGCCTGCGAGGGGTTTAGCTCACTGAGGCCCGCACTGTCGTACTGTTACTCTGCACTCCCCACACCACCTTCGTTTTCTTCTTTTTGACCTTTACTGCCAAATCCACTAAAGGCAAATACGCATGTGGCAATTATGCTCTAATATTATGGCCTGTTCCCGGCTAAGTTATCACCATCCAATCATACTATGTAGATCAGCACCCAAATATCAGCTGCCAGGTCAGTCTACCTGGAAAACACTTTGACGTGTAGATTCTCTTTTCCCCAGCATGCGCCCAGAGCTGAAGGGGGCATTTCTGGAAAGCAAACTTTGTGGTAATTCTAAAATAGTCCTTGGAAAACAGTACGGAGATTCCTCAAAAGATTAAAAACAGAACTATCATATGATCCAGTAATTTCACTCCTGGGTATTTATCCAAAGAAAAAGAAAACACTAATTGGAAAAGATATCTGCAACCCTATTTTCATTGCAGCCTTATTTACAAGAGCCAAGATATGGATACAGCCTAAGTGCCCATCGATAGACGATGTGGTATACATATATGTGTGTACGTATATGTGTCTATATATATATATATACGTATATAAAATGGAATATTACTCAGCCATAAAAAAGAATGAAATCTTGTCATTTGTGCACAACATGGATGGACCTAGAGGGTATTATGCTAAGTGAAATAAGTCAGACAGAGAAAGACAAATACTGTATGATTTCACTTATATGTGGAATCTCAAAAAAAAAAAGCAAATGAAAAAAAACATAGCTAAACAGAAACAGAGTTATAGATACAGACAACAAACAGGTGATTGCCAGGGGCGGGAGGCGGGGAGGTGAGTGTAGGAGAGAAGAAGGTAAGGGATATTAAGAGGTACAAACGTTCAGTTACAAAATAAATGAGTATGGGTATGAAATGTACAGTATGGGGAATTAGTCAGTAATTATATAATATCTTTGTATGGTGACATAACAGCTGGACTTATCATGGGGCTCGTTTTGAAATGCAGAGAAATATTGGATCACTATGTTGTGCACCAGGAAGTAACGTGTTGCAGGTCAAGTACACTTCAGAAACAAACAAAGAGGGGCTTCCGTGGTGGCGCGGTGGTTGAGAGTCCGCCTGCCGATGCAGGGGACGCGGGTTCGTGCCCCGGTCCGGGAGGATCCCGCGTGCCGCGGAGCGGCCGGGCCCGTGAGCCATGGCCGCTGAGCCTGCGCGTCCGAGCTCCGCAACGGGAGAGGCCACAGCAGTGAGAGGCCCGCGTACCGCAAAAAAAAACAACAACAAAGAAACAAACTCATAGGAAAAGAGATCAGATTCGTGGTTAGCAGAGGTGGGGGAGGGAACACTGGATGAAGCCTGTCAAAAGGTACAGACTCCCAGTCACAAGGTAAGTTCTAGCGATGGAAGGTACAACATGATGAAGATAACGGCACGCTGTAGGTTACAGATGAAAGTTGCTAAGACAGTCGATCCCAAGAGCTCTCATCACAAGGGAGAAAAATATGTGTTTTCCTATTTCTTCCATGTTGTATCTATCTGACATGATGGATGTTCCCTAAACCTACTGTGGTCAATCTTTCATGATGTATGTAAGTTAAATCATTACACTGTACACCTTAAACTTACACAGGGCTGCATGTCAATTATATCTCGATAAAACTGGAAGAAAACTAAAACAAAATCGTTCTCGGATACTTCCCAGGGTCAGAGGTTAGCAACGCAAAGGTTTGGCTTTCCCAAGAAAGCTGTAATCATGGATGCTCAGAGCAGCACAAGCCCCATTTCCTCCCTGACACTGATCTCACAGAGTGAGCGCTTCTGTGGGAGCCCTTCCCCGGGGGAAAGCAGTGCAGCCACAATGCCCACCACCAAGACACGCGGGGGGAAGTAAAGGTCTCCTGTCCTCAGAGGGCTACAATAACCTTAAAGGAGGAAACTTGATTCAGTTAGCACTCACTTTATACACTGGACAGAGATGGAACGGAGACTTGATGCAATTTGAGAGGACACAGAAGGACCTAGAAACACTGAGACCAGAGAGTAGGGGCAGGGGATGGGGGTGGAAGGAAGGAGCATGGACTAAGGAGTGAGAGTCACGGAAGGCAAATATTCCATCAACTTTCCACCACCACCCCCGCCACCTGAGAGATTAGGGGGTGCGGTGGTGAGTGGAACCAAGATCAGAAACAATCTGTCACAAGGCAGGGGACCCCATTAACTATTGGTTCTGGGTCTCTCTCTACTCGTCTTTCCTTCAAAAGAGAGCAGACTAATAGAAGGGTTAAGAGTCCAGGGTCTGGGGCTTCCCTGGTGGCGCAGTGGTTGAGAGTCCGCCTGCCGATGCAGGGGACACGGGTTCGTGCCCGGTTCCGGGAAGATCCCACGTGCCGCGGAGCAGCTGGGCCCGTGAGCCATGGCTGCTGGGCCTGCGCGTCCGGAGCCTGTGCTCCGCGGCAGGAGAGGCCACGGCAGTGAGAGGCCCGCGTACCGCAAAAAAAAAAAAAAAAAAAAAAGAGTCCAGGGTCTGAGCCAGATAAATCTATTGATAGATTCATACGTTGACCATCACTTGGTTGCTTTCTGCCCTGGAGCAAGTTACTTCTTTTTACCTCAATTCCCTCATCAATGAAGATGATAATAATACTATCTATCTCAAAGGACTGTAAGAGATGATGGTTGAAAGGTGCCCAGCACATAGAAAATGTTCCGTAAATATTAGTTGCTACTATAGCATCTTCTCCCCCATCCTTCACTACTTATGCAGCGCCTGTGATAACTGATGTGTGTATAGATTATTGACGAAGTGCCATCCTCCTCTGGGCATCCCGAGGCCGGAGAGGACGCTGGGGATGTCACTTTGATCTCGTGTGCGTTTACAGTCAGCAGAAACTAATCCACACACTAGATTTGTCAGTTGCCATAGGCTTCAGGTCCCACTTAGGAAAGACCTTGGACAAAAGAAAGAAACATTCAATGTCAGTAAGGGAATTTGGAACTTCACCAAAGCGGGCTCTTACTCAAATGAAGTCACATAAAGCGTGAAAGTTCTCAGAATGGTCTCCCTTGATAATCAGGTGGAAGCTTTGGTCTTTACATTCCAAAAGCAAAGTTGTAAGAAACGGGCCTCTCAAAACCCCCAAATTCACACCAGAAAAAAAAAAAAAAAAAATCTGGAATATCTCCGTACCAGACTCCGCCACACACAAACTTGTTGAGAAGACGTTACTTATCTTTGCAATTTCATGTTTCCACTTGAGGGTGGTTTTCCCAATGTTTGCCCCAACAGGGGACTTAAACTGTGTTGGTCATTTTAGGACAAAGAGACATCCTTGACAATGAGACTCTCACATACATTTTCTGCACTTTCTGCTGAATTACCCAATTTATTGTGGTTTGCCATCTTCTGCCTTTTCGTAAGGCTTGAGATTCGAGAAATCCTCTACTCATCTTTGGAAAGTAAACTGGTTATGAAAGTAGCTCTGGTAATATTCATTGCAGTTTTAAATGACTCTTTTTTTTTTTTTCCATTTCATCATAGTCAAAATTAATTTTGTGGCTCAGGTACACGAAGAGATTTAAAGCGATGTTTATAAAATGAATTAGGCTCTCCCTCATCTTATTTAGAGTCCTCCATTGTGTAGATATTCAAACTGTAATGGAGAAGCAATTTATGAGAGAGCTCTCTGGTGTCCTTGATTCTGGATCCTCTGGAGGATTTATTAGTTAGTTCTCCTCCTCCCTGGGGGCCAGAAGACAGCCCATGTGGCTGAAAGACAGTGGCTTTGACACTTTTTGTAACAATAAATTATTCTTCAAACATCCCATTTGGGATATTTTGATGAGGCTCAACAGTAGGGGCTGGGGAGGGGCAAGGTGGGAAGGGAGGAGTGGAGTGGAGTGGGGCACCCATAGCTCACTGGTGTGGATGCAGCTTTAGCGTGAATCGGTGGCAAATGTCATCTTTAGTTCTAGGTGCGTGAGGCCGCCTGCGAGCGTGCACAGCCCCAGAACGGGTCTGGGGGGACCTGGTTCTGATCCTGCCTTTGCCCTTATCTCACCCTTGATCCTAGAAAAGTCACATAGATCCCTGTGGTCTCCACTTTTGTCAGCAGTAAGATGAGGCTGTTGGAACAGACAAGCTCTAAGGTCTCTTCTAGCTATGAAATTCCATGATTTAGCAACTTACCAATTGTAAAACTGTGCATTCAGCTAGTCCTTATTTCAGGGTTCCGGTAGTTGATTACACACATACAAACACATCTTTAAAATTATATCTCTTTGCCTGTATTGAGCCATATCATGATCAACCGAAAAAAAAGACTTAAGCTAGTTCGTTACTAGAGCTGCCCCATCCAACACGGGAGCCATTAGTCGCCGTGGCTGTCTACCTGGAAACGAGTTCCTCCATTACATGAGCCACATTTCAAGTGTTCCATGGCCACACGTGGCTAGTGGCAACAGTATAGGACAGCACAGATACAGAACATTTCCACCATCACTGAAATTTCTATTGGACCAGAGCTGTCATTAGAAGGAAAATTGTTTCTAAATAAGAGACTAGGGACTTCCCTGGTGGCGCAGTGATTAAGAATCCGCCTGACCATGCAGGGGACATAGGTTCGAGCCCTGGTCCAGGAAGATCCCACATGCCGCGGAGCAACTAAGCCTGTGTGCCACAACTACTGAGCCTGCGTTCTAGAGCCCGCGAGCCACAACTACTGAGCCCGCGTGCCACAACTACTGAAGCCCGTGCACCTAGAGCCTGTGCTCCGCAACAAGAGAAGCCACCGCACTGAGAAGCCCGCGCACCGCAATGAAGAGTAGCCCCCGCTCGCCGCAACTAGAGAAAGCCGGCGCGCAGCAACAAGGACCCAGTGCAGCCAAAAACAAATTAATAAATGTATTAAAAAAATAATAATAAGACACTAGCTTGGGTGCCCAAGACTGGTTACTATCTTCCAAGGCGTATTCTTCCTCCTAATCCCAGATTGATAAATCATGACCTCCAATGCCAGTCCCATAAACCAATAGTCATTTTTTGGCAGAATTTAAGGCATCTCAAATGTCTGCTTAAAAATACCTTCCCCGGGCTTCCCTGGTGGTGCAGTGGTTGGGAGTCCGCCTGCCGATGCAGGGGA
Organism: Phocoena sinus; assembly: GCF_008692025.1. NCBI lineage: Eukaryota > Metazoa > Chordata > Mammalia > Artiodactyla > Phocoenidae > Phocoena > Phocoena sinus. Next base: position 7,940,647 of record NC_045779.1, on the reverse strand, counting down.
CACGGGTTCGTGCCCCGGTCCGGGAGGATCCCGCATGCTGTGGAACAGCTGGGCCCGTGAGCCATGGCCGCTGAGCCTGTGCATCCAGAGCCTGTGCTCCGCAGCGGGAGAGGCCACGACAGTGGGAGGCCCGCGTACCACAAAAAAAAAAAAAAAAAACCTTCCCCACGAGTTTGTCGTGGGGTTTCCCCACCCACTCTTGCCCACTTCTCCCTCCCTCCCACCCCTGCCAACTTCCTCCTCTCTCTGCTGATCCCTGGTGTCTAGTAACCCTGATGTAATAACCCAGGGAAACAGCAGCTAAAGAGGAGAAAACAGAGCATTTTCCCTCCATTCAAACATGCCATTGATTACAGGGCATAATACTGTTTGTTTCTGGGTTTTAACTTTTGATGTTGAGATGATTTTAGATGGCCTACAGGTGAGTTGTCAAAATAATAGAGAGCTCCTGTATGCTCCTCATACAGCTTCCTCATGTTAACACCTTACATAATCATAATACAATGATCAAAACTGAGAAACCAATGTCAGTATAATTCTACTAGCTAATTCTACTAGCTAATACAGCTAATGTTCTGTATCTGTGCTGTCCTATACTGTTGCCACTAGCCACGTGTGGCCATGGAACACTTGAAATGTGGCTCATGTAATGGAGGAACTCGTTTCCAGGTAGCAGATTTTATTCGGATTCCACCAGTTTTTTCACTGATGTCCTTTTTCTGTTCAGCGACCCAGTCCAGCACCCCACGCTGCATTTAGTTGTCACATCTCCTCACCTCCTCCGATTGGTGGCAGTTCCTCAGTCTTTTCTTGTCCTCCATGACCTTGACATTTTTGAAGAGTGCTGGTCAGTTATTTTGTAGAATGGTCCTCAATCTGGCTCTGCCTGATGTTTCCTCATGACTAGACTGAGGTCCCGCATCACTGGGAAGGAATCTTCAGAGGTAACGTGTCCTCCGTGGTGCCTCGTATCAGGAGGTACAGACTGCTCTCTGGCACGGGGACAATTGTAGTGAGTGAAGTTCCTACACTTGGAGAAAGCAGATCCAGCAGTGCTGGTTCTTCTGTCTCATGACTGTGCCCAGTGGTGTCAGGGGCGGGAGCCATGACAGATGGTACTAGGAGATGAGAACCACAGGGTCTTCATTCGATAGATCCTGTGATGTAATCTGGTGGTGTTATTCCTTCTCTCACCCCGCTAGATTCTCTGGGATTCCCAATATCTTTTTTAATGAGTTTCTTTTCCCAATAAGTTTCTGCTGCTTACCTCTAAGAATGCTCACGGATGGAGAAATTGGAACCAGAGGTGGTTATAGGAAACAGACCTCGAGGTAATGAGGGAAATCTGGGATTGGTTATCAGACCGAGTTGGGGCAGATAGCAGAAAAAAAGTTCAGGTAAGAATCTGATTCTTTAAGGTCCAGTGCATGGTGGCAAAATGGTTATTCGTGAGCTGTGGTCCTCCGAATTAAGTGCCCATTCAGGGCAGGCTTCAGGGGGACAGGTGACTCCTGCCAACAATGGTACAAAGGCCACAAGGAACTAAAGATCTAAGGGTGGAGCTCAAATATGTAAACTCTTGGCGCAAACCATAGTCAGAAAAACATGGGACTTGTATGACAGTTAGGATGAACTCATTTCTTGCAGATAGGCCTGAGGGAGACAACAGCGAGACTCAAAGCTGGGTCCTGAAGGCCGAAGAACTCCGTTGCCAGTTGAATTCACAGCCTTAGTAGGTATTTTATGCAAAATTTAGGGCATTGATCAGGAAAGAGTAAAAGCCTGGGAGTTGAAATGGGGATCTGGGGAGGATCCACTAGAATCCTCTGGCCCCCTGTGAACCTTCCACAAAGATCCACACCAAGGAGATACGTACATATTTGTAGATCAAACTGAATTCAGTTGATAGAGGAGAGTCTGGGTTCACTGAGTTAGCTCAGGCGGCTGGGAACAGTTTCAGTTATTTATTTGTTTAGTCAACTGAAGTCTGACTCATCGAGAGTCCCTGCTGAATGAGACGGCGATACCCAAAATTAGTTGATGTAGTTGAAAAAATCAATCCAAAGACTTCAAGTTTGGAGGGACAGGACTGTTACAAGCAGATTTATCGTAAGTGAATAAGTGGAATATATTCCGCCAAATGTACCGTGTCTCCAAAGTAGGCCCCAAGAAAACACTCCCTTTGTCAAAGCAATGAGAAACGCATGGGTTAAGTGAAGGCCACTGTATCTGTATGGCACTAGGGTTGCCATTTTCTTTAGGCTGGGCTGCTGGTGGTCTTAGAAAACACCCACTTCTGGAGACCCACAACACCACTCTAGTCCTCCAGTCAGAGAGGGAGATTTGGGAGAGTGAGGTAAGAAATAGTGTTTTGACCTTTGACCAAAGTCCTCTCCCAGGAGATTCAGTAAAAGTTTTTCCTACCCCCCCCACCCCCGCTCCCCGCCCCCGTCCCCCTCCCCCACCCCACCCTTTACTAAGTGTGTCATCTCAACAATTCATAGAATCCTCACTTTGGCTCTCTCTTAGAAAAGGAGCAAAGGCTACGATGGTCAATGAATTGGATGGAAATCCCTGAAGCATACTGACTGCCCCTGGTAAACAGTAAATCCCAAACTATGCTTTACCTCTGGGAGAATTGCAGAGATAAGTTCTTTCACCAAAGATGTAGGGGGTTGTAAAGTACATACATCAGCCAGAGTCAGTTTCTGTTGCTTCTGACTGAGGATGATCATGGGTAAAGGAAATGGAACCAGAAGTGGTTACAGACCTCAGGGCGATGCTGAAGATAGGCAGGTTTTGGAGAATGAATGACAGTGGGTTATCATAAGGTTAATAAAGTGGTTGTTCTAATTGCCACGACTCTTCCAGAAGTGGTCTCTCTCTACTGAAATAAGTCAACAGAGCCGCGGGTAATAATCTAAAAACAAAAACAAAAAAACACAATGCTTTTTTCTCTACTTCAATAAGTAGAGAACATCAGAAGTTTTGTTTTGCCTGGTCGGCCAACAGAACACTTCATCACCTGGCTCCAAGGCTCTGTGCCAAAGGGCCACTGATCATCTCTCTTTCCCAGAAGGCATCACACTGGTCTACTCAGCCAGGCTCCACCTTGTCTCACGGCAGAGCCTCCAGGTTTGAGAAGCAGAGCCACAATCGTTTGGCAGGAATGATTCTTATTCTGAGAAACAGGCATTGCTACTGGACTCTGAAGGGTGTTGAAAAATCTCAGCCTAGAACACCAGGTAAACCTGAAAGGCACATCACGAAGTGGGTTTTATCTCATCCTCCTGGCCATAAATTCAGGCATTCCCAGACGCACCCATTATTCAAGCTGAACAGATCCCAAAGGCACAAGGAAATTGTATGAGCAGATGACTCACGCTCCCGGTCTGAACCCTCCTCCTGTATTATGACCCTTCCCTCAACCTACACCTGGGCCTCCTGGAGAATTCTCCTCACTATATGCTGCTGTCAGCCAGAGACACAGTGCTGAAGAGTTACACCTGACTCAGAGGTGGCCTTGAAGGATGGCTAAGAAATCTTCCCAGTCACTATAACTTTGACTTTTTTTCATCCTCTATCTCACCTGGAAGGAGATTGGAGCTGATCAGTCTATACAGGCAGTGGTTAATTGTTTAGCCATACGGTAAGGGAATGGGAAAGAGTAAAATTTAAGAGCTGGTGACCAGGTTAGGGAAAGAATATGGACTGGCCTCTAAGAACAGGCACAGAGAATGCCATGTAATAAACACTCACCAAAAGTCCCTTGTGATGGAGGAGGCTTTCTTTACTAAGGTGGATGTGATGACCTATTTTATCAGTCAACATCTGGGCTCACTCAATAGGTTCATGAAGTAAGTGGCCATGCAGGGTGCCAGCGAAGCTAAGCAAGGGCTCAAAAACATGGGCATGTCCTCACCTGGCTGAGTATCCAGCTTGTCAGCAGCAGTGATTAACCCTAAGTGTCAATACGGTGCCATCCCCAGGAGGAGCAGCCAGCTTCCTGGTGGCTAGTTAATTACACTGGATCTTTTCCATAATTAAAGAGGTAGCGATTCATCCTTACTGGGATAAACACTTATTCTGGATTTGGAGTGCATCTGCCTTTCTTCCTACCATGCTTCTTCCTCCATGACCTGCACAGTCTTATGGATGTCTTTTTTTTTTTTTTTTTTTTGCAGTACGTGGGCCTCTCACTGTTGTGGCCTCTCCCGCCACGGAGCACAGGCTCCGGACGCGCAGGCTCAGCGGCCATGGCTCACGGGCCCAGCCGCTCTGCGGCATGTGGGATCTTCCCGGGCTGGGGCACAAACCCGCGTCCCCTGAATCGGCAGGCGGACTCTCAACCACTGCACCACCAGGGAAGCCCTGGATGTCTTATTAATGATGGTATCTTATTAATGATTACTGATGGTATCTCACATTCACACACAATTACGTCTCGCCAAAGCACTTACTTCTGAGGGAGAGAAGACAGACAATGGGCTGGTGTCCATGGGACTCACTGATTTTACCCTGTAGCCCATTTCTCAGAAGCAGATGCCCTTATAGAACAGCAGAATAACCTACTGAAGACTTGGTTCTAGTGACAGGAAAAGTAGAAAAAAGAAATCTTGCCCTTAAATTGAACCAAATGATCTTGCCATTACACGACCATTTTTGACCTACAAAAATGGTGCGTTTAGGCCATTCAACCTAATGATTTAGGGTACACAGAATGTGTTGAGCCAGCAATCAACACGTGGTGCCTCCACCTGTGAATACGGTGGATTGTGGGAATGGTATGACCTCACGATCACTTGGAACCCTTCTGTTTTCTGATCTCACAGCACTGGGCTTTGTTTAGAGGTCTTAATAAACAAGGAGAGCATGCTTCCTCCAGGTGGGGTGGCACTGGTTCCACTGTACTTGAAGCTGAGACTCACACCTGGACATTTTATGACCCTCCTCCATTGGATGAAGAGAGAAAAAAAAAAAAAGTGTGTGTGTGTGTGTGTGTGGTGATGGGGGTGTTAGGGATTGGGGCTGAAGTAATTAATCTGCTTATAAAGAGGAAATGGAGTTGCTGCTCCACAGTGGGACAGAGGGGGCAATGGATAGGCTCCAGGAAGCTCCCTGGAGAGCCTCTGGATGCAGTGTTCTTGGAACCTGGAGTCATGCGTTTTGATAAGTTTTCTCTTCCTACTTAAATGAGCCAAAATCGGTTACTGTGAGCTGTAACCAAGAACTCTGCCACACTGGGCTGGACCTCAGGTCCATAGCTGTAAAGTGGAGGTAAGAAAACTGCTCACTGTCGGGTAATGGTTAAGCACACAGACTTATGATCCCTTAATTCAAGTCCTTGCTCTGCCACTTTCCAGTTGTGGCCTCTTAGGCAAGTTACATGACGTTACTGTCCTGTTTTCTCATCTATAAAGTAGAAATGATGGGCTTCCCTGGTGGCGCAGTGGTTGAGAGTCCGCCTGCCGATGCAGGGGACGCGGGTTCGTGCCCCGGTCCGGGAAGATCCCACATGCCTCGGGGCGGCTGGGCCCGTGAGCCATGGCCGCTGAGCCTGCGTGTCCGGAGCCTGTGCTCCACAACGGGAGAGGCCACAACACTGAGAGGCCCGCGTACTGCCAAAAAAAAAAAAAAAGAAATGACAATTGAAGCACCTGTATCTTAGGGCTTTTGTAGGGATTCAATGAGATAATTTGCATAAAATGCATATAGCAAGGAGTCATGATGTTAACTATCATTATCTATTATTGATATGACTCTTAAAGAAAATTACCTAAAATTATAGAGTGTTAGTTATTATTTAGGATATATCTGCCCTTTCCTTCTCCCTCTGTGTCGTCCGCGGTAACCACTTGTATAAGGTATAAGGCGGAGCATTTTGGGCGCTGCTGGAAGGAGTCCTGGGGTGAGAGTTCGTGCACCTGAGTGTTGATACCCGCCTCTCGCTGTGGGGGCTGGAGACGGTTTCCTCATCTGTAACTTGAGAGGCTTGGGCTTGATTTCCTCCAGTTGGATCCAGCTCGGACAAGCTCAGGATGTTAGGGGAAGGGCCACAGGCTACACTTCTCCTGGAACTCCTGTCTCTGGGGTATGTCTCGCAATGGAGTGTTAGATAGGTGTTGCATAAAATAGAAATTCATTCTCGTTCCAATTTTTCCCAGCACCGGACCTAATGACAAGTTCCCCTCAAATATTTCAGTCAAAGGAATCAGAACTTTCAAATGAGCTAAGACATAACAAATACTTAGAATAACTTTGGGACAACCATGCAAGTATAAACCACGATACCACACACTTCCTAGATGTGTGGAGTGTAAAAAATGTTCCAAGTTATTTGTTCCCTGTAAAAAATATAATGTGAAATTGACTCAGAAAAACGGACCCAACCTTTGTAGAACAGGTTAGATTTGAGTAGTCTACTGACTATATTAAACAAAAAACTTGAAAAGCAAGGAAAAGATTTAGTAATCCCCAGAAGGTTGAAAGAGGGATAATTCATGGGGATGTGATGTCATTACGGTGTTTCATCTTTAGTTCTGAAAGTTTTCTGAATTTTAGTCTTCTCATTTTATTTCTTAACTAAATTTCAAAGTGTTGACTAAAGAAAGAATCCTAAAGAGAAAGGCCAGCAGGCAGCGTATATTTAATAATGTTGAGTAATTACGTGTTTGTAAACGACAACTCTTCCATTCTTGTGTTGCTCACAGGTACACTGAAATGACAGTAGGAGAGTGGTCGTTAAGTATACTTCAAATGTTATTAGACTAAGTAAGAAAAGGACAGATGTCGTGCAAGAGGACTCCCTGATTTAGGCAAGGAAGCTTTCATAGGATTCTGGAGGGAAATGTTTTCTAGAGTGATAAGTTGGCATTGTTTGCAGATAATAGGGTCACCCACCTGGGGCGCCGGTGCTGAACGCATCAACAACCGACCGTTAGAGCTAACCAAGAGCTTCGCCAGGTTAGTCAGTGTGATCAACCTACTAAATAGCGGAAACCAACCAACCAGAAATTTTAATGAAAAATAAAACAAAATCCTTCATTCATAATAGCAACAAAATCTATGAAGTGTCTAAGAATCCTGAAGTCTTCTGCGGAGAAAACTAAATTTGAGGAGGAACCCAGAAGATGACCTGAAAAACAACAGGGAAATGGTCCACGCTCTTGGATGATTTAATAGTTTGTGTCAGTGTCTCTAAAATTAACCCGTGATTGCAATGCAATCATGATCATGACTAGAAATTGAATTTTTGAGGAACTTAAACTTATATTAACATGTATATGGAAGAATAAAACATCTAAATCCAGGATTTTCCACACTAGATAATAAAGTATATTATAAAGCCACGGGGGGGAAAATGTGATATTGGTACAAGAACAAAGAGGCTAATGGAATATTACACACATACACACACACAAACACACGAAGTTAATATATGATCATGGTGGCACTATAAACCAATGGAGAGAGTACAGAATTTTTAGTAGCTGGTAATGGGGAAACTGGTTCACTCTAAGGAGAAACGTACCACTGCACCCTTACATAACAGCACTTACAAAGATGACATCCGGATAGATAAAATTCTCAGTGTGAAATGTAAAACTACCAAGTCAAGAAAGCCTAGGATAAGATCTTTCTGATATAGGTTTGGAGACTGACTTTCTAAGTAAAATTAAATTCACCAGAAAAAAAAGCAATCCCAATAGAAAAATAGGCAAAGAAGCTAAACAGGCAATTTACAAAATGAAACCAAAAACGCTAATAAACATGAAGAGTTGCTCAAACTCATTCGTAAATAGAGAAATGAAAATAAAACCACAGGACATAAATTTACATCTGGCAACAGAAAGATAGACAATGGCACAGGCTAGGGTGGATGTGGAGGTAGGGCAACCTTGGTTCTGGGCTGGTGGAGGGCAGACTGGTGCAGCACTTCTGGCGAGCAGCCCATCACTGCTCAGGACAGCGAGTGCAGGCACGCATCGGTGACCCTGCAACCTCATTTCTGAGTGCACATCGTAAGGAAGTTTGCATGGAAGTCCATACAAGACATGAATGCAGATGCTCTCTGCAGCATTCTCTGGAGTGATGGAGAGTAGGGGCCAACCTGGTGTCTGGCACTGGGAGAGTGTGTACCTACAATGTGGTGGATGCACGTGGCACGTGGAGGCTGGATGATGCTCCCAAAGGTGTCCCTGTCCCAACCCCTGGAACCTGTGACTATTACTTTGCAGATGTGATAAAGTTAAGGATCTCGAGGTGAGGAGATTATCCTGGATTATCTGGGTGGGCCTGATGTGATCACAACATCCTTGTAAGAGGAAGGCAGGAGGGTCAGAATGAGAGAAAGAGACGCGAGGACAAAGCAGAGGCTGGAGTGATGCACTCTGAAGACAGAGGAAGGACCACAGCCAAAGGATACAAGCAGCCATTAGAATCTGAAGAAGAGGCAGCGAAATAGGCTCCAGAAGGGACCAGTGTGGCCAGCGCCTTGACCTTAGCCCAGTGAAACTGACTTCAGACTTCTGACCCCCAGCACTGTAAGAGAATACTTTGGGGATGTTATAAGCCTTTAGGTGTGTGTAACTTGTTACAGCTGTCAAAGCAAACTAATACTCTTGCTGAAATTAAGCAAGAGTTAGAAGCAATGCAGTAACTATACACATAGGAACATAAATTAAGCTTAAATTTTCAATGTTAAGAGAAAAGGGTTTTTAAAAAATATCATGTTCATGGATTGGAAAATTCAATACCGTTAAGATGTTTTTGCTCAGATTGGTAGGTAGACTCAATGCAACCCTAATCAAATTCCCAGCAGGTTTTTGTGGGGTTTTTTCCTAAAAATTGACAAGTGAATACTAAAATTGTTATGGAAATACAAGGGAACTAGAATAGCTAAAACAACTTAGAAAAAGAAGAATCAAGTTGGAGGACTTAGATTACTTGACTTCAAGAATTATTAAAGAGCTACAGTAATCAAGACAGTGTGGTTTTGGCATCAAGATAGACAAACAGATTACTGGGACAGAATATAGAGTCCACATACAACCCCAAAAGCATGACCCAGGAGGGAAACAAACTGATACACTGAACTTCGTCCAAACTAAACATTTCTGCTCTTCCAAAGGCTCTATTAAGAGAATGAAAAAAAAGCCACAGACCAGGAGAACATATTCACAAATTATACAAGTGTATCCAGATTATAAAAATAACTTTCAAAACTCAATAATAAGAAAACAACCTCCTCCACAAACGGGCAGAAGATGTGAACAGACACCGCTGCAAAGGAAATACCCAGATGGCACATAAGCACATAAATGGTCCTTAATATCATTAGTCACTAGGGAAATGCAAATTAAAACCATCATGATACACTACTATGCACCTATTAGAATGTCTATGCACCTATTAGAATGTCTAAAATTAAGAGGACTGTCTACACCAAGTGTTGGCAAAGTGTGTGGAGGAACTGGAACACTTCTGGCTGGAAAATGAAACACTGCAACTGCTTTGGAAAGAAGTTTGGCAGTTATAAAAAGTTAAACTTATACCTACCACATAATACAGGTGTTCCATTTCTATGCATTTATCCAAAAGTAACAGAAGTGTCTCTCTATTAAAAAACTCATAGCAGCTTTACTTGTAACAGCCAGAAATTGGAAAAAACCAAAATGTCCATCAGCAGGTGACTAGGTACATAGATTGATATATCCATATAATGGAATACTACTTACGCTACCACAGGAAGAAATGAACTATTGATACACACAACACGAATGAATCTCAAAAACAGTCATGCTGGGATTCCCTGGTGGCGCAGTGGTTGAGAGTCCGCCTGCCGATGCAGGGGACATGGGTTTGTGCCCCGGTCCGGGAAGATCCCACATGCCGCGGAGCGGCTGGGCCCGTGAGCCACGGCCACTGAGCCTGCGCGTCCGGAGCCTGTGCTCCACAACGGGAGAGGCCACAACAGTGAGAGGCCCGCATACCGCAAAAACACAAAAAAACAGTCATGCTTTGCAAAAGAGGGCAGACAAAAAAAAAAAGAAGAGTACACACCATAGAATCCCATTTATAGAAAATTCTAGAAAATGCAAGCTAATCTATAGTGATAGAAAGCAGATCAGTGGTTGCCTGGAGATGACGGGTGGGAAGGGGCAGGAATAGAGGGGTTACAAAGAAACAAGAGGGAACCTGAGGGATGCTGGACCTGTCGTTATCTGGATTTTGGTGATGGTTTCACAGGTGTCCAAACTTATCTCAACATGTTCAGTATAACGTCTGCCAATGATATCTCAATAAAGCTGTTAAAAATAAGATAAACTCACAAGATTAAAAAGTAGAATGAGATACACAAACTGCCATTTACATAATTAAATATGTGTGCACACAAAACAACACACATTTCGAAAAAAATATAAGCAAAACTAAAGCATATATCTGTGATAAACACATTAGAAAGTGTCTCCTAGGTGAGTGGGAGCTGAGAGACCAGAACTGGGGTAAAAGAGAATAAAAAAAGAAATGAAAGAAGAGAGAGACTTTTATAGACCAAAGATGACTAATGAGGAACACAGTGAACTCAACTCTCTGCAGAAAAAATTTTTTTCTCATTATTTATTATAAAAAAAAAGCTTCCTAGGATAAGATAAAAATTTTTGTCTCAATTCAAAATGGGAATATTTTTGAGATTTTTATGAAACTGATGCAATAATTTTGTCTCCAAAGGGAGACAAGTCACATTTTAGTGCTTCTGGATATGGACTTGTGGCTGGTATGTGTCACATCTCTGAAAATCCTGCTAGAAATCCTGCCAGCAGCAAAATGCTGCCATTCCAAAGGGCGTAATTACCTTGATGTTTACAAAACTCCATCATACCCTTTACGTGGGCCCATTGCACAGATGTTCAAGTACCTTCAAGCTGTGTTTTCATATGTACAGCTAATAACTCCTAGCAGTCGTTTCCCTTTAAATAAGGCCAACAGTAACCAGAAGATACACTTGGCAGAAAGGGTTCCCTATGTAAAACATCATTTATTTTTAGTTTATTGCAGAGAAATGAGGTAGGGGGAGGGTGGTTAGAAAATAATTAAAAGTGTGTGCTTCCTTAGAACACGCTATCTCCACTAACTGAACTTCTAACCTGACATAAATACACTGCACACTGTAACCTGTTTCGCCTTATTATTAACCTTGAGCGTGGCAACCTATAAATCATCCCCGAAACAGCTGGCGCTCAGCATTGCCCCAAAGGTACATGATTACGATCGTTTTATATACGTCTTGGTATGCAGACATGAAAAATTCATTGAAGAGGTTGGTATTGTAAGACTCATTGTAATGAATTTTCTCAAAAACATAGATCATGCTTAAAATAGGTGTCTGCTTATTATAACGCAGCCATTTATATCTTCTTGAATTACCTTGTCCATAGCTCAGCCATTTTCTTAAAGTCAAACACGATGATACCGAAACAGATTTACTGCAGTCACTTTGCACTGCTTCAAAGTAGAAGTTTTTTTTTCCCCTCCTTTCTGTGTTAATGCCTACAGAATCCAAGGGTACAGTTATTTTTTAAGGGAATCATTTGGAAGGTCATTCCTTAAAGGCACCACATTTACTTCGGTTTCTCAACCATGAACACACAGAGTATAGAAACCCCCCAAATTGTTACGCTTCTCTCAACTCAACTCGCTAAGCTTTTTCACTGCTCCTGCAGAACGGTTCATATCAACATTTATTAGAATAATAAAACGTTAGTGCTGAAAGAGTCCTCAAGTGTCGCCCGGGCCTTCACTGTGTAGATGAAGTATCCCCAGGGGGCGGTGACCTCCTCAAGGTCACACATCTGGGAAGGAGGAGGTTCCAGACTTGGAGCCGAGTGTCAGGTTTGCAATAGTAACAAAATAATCACTCCGATAGTACGTCTAGGTACAGGTTCAGAGCTAAGTGCTGGACACATGGTAAACGGCTGAATCCTTCCGGCAGGCTTGTGAAGTGGGCACTACCACCACCACCACCACCACCATCACCATCACATTTAAGCAAACAGCCCCAGAGAGATAGAGCAGCTTGCTCTGGGCATGGACTTGTAATTGGCTGGGTAAGACTCAAGCAGACTCACTCCAACCCAAGTCCATATTCCTCGCCACTGTTTTTTACTTCTCTGTGATGGTTTCTTATTTTTTCCTTTTCTCATGTGGCTGGCCAGACTTGTAACCTGTTACTATATGAATTCATAAAGCACACAGGGTGTTAGTTTGCTGGAGCCGCTGTAACAAAGTACCACGAATGGGGTGGCCGAAACAACAAATTTATTCTCTCACTGTTCTAGAGGCCAGAAGACTAAGATCAAGACGTCCGCAGTGTTGGTTCCTTCTGAGGCCTCTCTCCCTGGCTTGTGGACGGTCGTCTTCTCTCCGTGTCTTCACATGGCCTTCCCTTGGTCTGTGTCCTGATCTCCCCTTTCTATAAGGATACCAGCCACACTGGATTAGGGCCAACTGATAGGACCTTATTTTATCTTAATTACCTCTTGAAAGACCCTGTCTCCAAATACAGTCACATGCTGAATCACTGGCGGGGGGAGCGGGGTCAGTCAGGGCTTCAGCGTATCAACTGTGTGGTGGGAACTCAAGTCAGCCTATAGCACAGCATGCCTTTTCCCAGTGGAAAACACCTGATTTAAAACAAATAGGCCTAGGGCTTCCCTGGTGGCGCAGTGGTTAAGAGTCCGCCTGCCAATGCAGGGAACACGGGTTTGAGTCCTGGTCCAGGAAGATCCCACATGCCGCGAAGCAACTAAGCCCATGTGCCACAACTACTGAGCCCGCGTGCCACAACTATTGAGCCTGCCCTCTAGAGCCCACGAGCCACAACTACTGAGCCCACGTGCCACAACTACTGAAGCCCGTGTGCCTAGAGCCCGTGCTCCACAACAAGATAAGCCAGCGCAATGAGAAGCCTGCGCACCGCAACAGAGTGGCCCCCGCTCGCCACAACTAGAGAAAGCCTGCGCGCAGTAACGAAGACGCAACACAGCCAAAAATAAACAAATTTATAAAAAAATAAATAAAACAAATAGGCCTAATTCTTGTAGGTATATACATCTTCATTCGTTACCAGGTACGAGCTGTTAAAACCAGAGAAACCTTTTCTCTGTGTCCTTTTAAGCCAAGCTCCAGAAAAGAAGAGCTGGTTCTGGCAGAGGACTTGTTTGCTTGCATTTCAGCCCCTCCTGGGAGCAGGACCTGACCTCACGGTCCATCTGTGTCCAGCACAGCCTGAGCTGCCGCACTGCCTACCGCTGTGTCCAGCAGAGCCGCTGCTGTGTGGAGCCAGGCGTCACGACTGAGCCGCCTGACAGCAGACAATGTGGTGGGCTTCGCAGATAAGAAGGCAGAAATCCAGCCTCCCCCAAAGGCAAGCAACGCACACACAGAGGCATCTTCCTTCTCAACTCACATTCTCCTTCATAAGGATGGAAAGTGGAGGGCAACTCTCTCGGGCCTGTTTTGTTTCCTTCTGATTTGATTTTTATACGGAAGGGTGAGTAGGCGCCCGAGTACAGGTCCTGGGTGTTGTCTGCCATCTGGAAAGCAAGGCACACGGGCGCCCAGGAACCCGGGGTAGCCTGGCAGGCATGCCATTCCGGCCCTGGGGCCGGCTTCCAGAAGCCAGAGAGGGAGGAAAGGACTTGTTTCTATCCTCTAGCTTTGTACGAGGACCGTGCGGCCAGGCCCAGACATATACTTGATTGCCCTGAATTTCTATCTATCAGCCTCCATCCTGATGAATGAGGGAAATAATTCATTCTACTAAAAACAAACACACACACTCATACAAGAATGGAGCAGATACAATGGGACAACCTTCCCTGTGGTACCACCGTCACGCAGGGTCCGTGTGCACAATGGTTGACATTGTGAACGTGTTTATCTTGTGCCCATCCTGCTCATTGTTCTATACGCGTTATCTCATCCAGTCTTCAAAACAGGCCTATACGGTGGGTGCTCTTTCCATCCCGACTTGTTGCAGTTGAAAAGGGGGGCAGTCATGATCGCTGGCTGTTACACAATGGAGAGAGGCATCCTCTATCCAGGAGACGCGTGGAGGACGCTCAGTTTAACTGTGAACTGGGTTTTCCTCTTCAGGGACTGGTCTTTCATCGGTTCTCCATTTCTAAGTGGCATTAAAAGCAATTCCCAGTCAACGCAAACTTAATTTTCTGGTTCTCTTTCTCACCACCCTCTCAAAGAGGGAGTCAGATGCTTTGAAAACCAGATGAAACTTAGGGACACTCTTTCCAGAAAAACGCACACACACAATTGTGCGTCCAACTCCAGGATATCTGAGGCCACCTTCACGTCCCTCCCACAAAGCCCACCCACAGGCCCAAGTTAAAAGTCCTTGTTTTTTTTTTTTGTTTTTTGTTTTTTTTTTTTTTTGGTGGTACGCGGGCCTCTCACTGTTGTGGCCTCTCCCGTTGCGGAGCACAGGCTCCGGACGCGCAGGCTCAGCAGCCATGGCTCACGGGCCCAGCCACTTTGCGGCATGTGGGATCTTCCCGGGCCGGGGCACGAACCCGCGTCCCCTGCATCGGCAGGCGGACTCTCAACCACTGCGCCACCAGGGAAGCCCAAAACTCCTTGTTTTAAAGCACAATTTTCCCCAAAGCAGGCAATTATAGATTTCAATTTATCAATTTACTCAAATAATTTTCCAATAACCATCCATTATTGTATCCTAAAATCAATTTAGAGGGGCGTGAACATTTGTTTTTTTTTAATGGAATAGGATACAACAGAGAAGAGTGCGTTAGAGGAAGTTAGGATATGTTATACTGTATGAAGTTTTGAAAAAAATTCATATCCAAATGTGAATATGTACCAGGTCCCAGTGCCACTCGTATTTCTCTCTGGTGTTTGAGGGCCAGCGCCCTGGAAGCCTCGCCGCCACCCAGACTCCCTCCTCCAGGCTCTGCAGTGCTCTTACCCACCAGCGTTTTCAGGACGGGCATCAGTCTCATTTCTGTGGGACGTTCCTTGCAGAGCCGTCACCCCAGCCCTTCCCTCAGTGCTTTTCAACTGCACCTCCTGTTCTGCTTGGCTAACTCGATAGATGAGGATGGTTTCATTTACTTTTGTTAAGACTTTTTTTTATTGGAGTACAACCGCTTTACAATGCTGTGTTAGTTTCAGGATGATTTTAAAGTCATCCTTTACTGCGTGTCAATTCAGTGCCAGGCGCTAAGGACTTTGCACAGTCACAATTTCTAATCTTCCCACAGCACTACAAGGAAGGCATGTTTGGTGTTATTTTTATTTTTATTCCAAGTTTACAAACGACAGCGGTGAGACTCAGAGGAGAACGGAACTCTGGCCGTGCAGGGCTGCCCCGCTGTGCATAGTGGCGTTGCCTGCCGGCTGTCATAACATGGTAGAAAGTCCTCTGGGTTTACAGTCCAAACACCTGCCTGCATGCTACTCTGGGATGGCTGAGCCTTAATATCTTCCATCTCTAAACTCACGACTAACTTGCGGTTTCAAAGTTCTATCAGCTGAGATAACGCCTGCATTCGTGCTCTGAAATCTCGAAATCGCAGGCAGGTATATACTATTTACACGCACTGCGTCAGCAACACGCGAAGGGCCCAGAGAGCAAGGAGCCCGACTACACCCTTTGTCCCGCGTCGCCCCCACCCCGGCACACCCTCTAGCTGCACATTAAGTATTTGCCAACTGATGGTGGCTGCTTAAGAACAAGAATGATGCCTAGTATTCCCTCTCCCTAGCGAGCTTGAACAAAAGTGTCCTTCGTACACAAAAAGACTCCATGACGTTTGTCCTTGAGAGAAGAGGAGGCTTCTTGTAGGAAGCCCGGAGCACAGAATGGCTGCCTGAATCCACCAAGCAAGGGTGTCCAGGTCCAGGAGGAAATCGGCCGTGGGCACGGGCCGCGGGGATCCTGTCCTCGGCCCCGCCGCCGCCATTTTCAGATCACCGCTGGTGCACCAACAAGAAAAGAGGCATCACTACCACGTTCACGCAGGAGGGGCTGACGTGTGAGCCGTGCAGCTGACATTTCTAAACTTTTTTTGGGGGGGTGGTGGTGGTGGCAATGATTCAGAAGCCCAGATGGCCTCGCCTTCGAGTTAATCGAGATCAATTCAAGCTGCTGGTGCTCTGGAAATGAGGCTGTCAGGTGCAGGGAGCTAAAATTACCTGGAGCCGAGGACAACCCATCGTTGTCCCCCCCCTCCTCCAGGATCTGTGGGCTCAGGCCCTCCTGAAGTATTCAATACATTTACACACAGCTGACAATCAACTGGCCAGGATATTGTGTACCTGGAACGGCTATTAAAACCGTAAGTCTGTCTAAACCCTCCAGTTACGGTGGATTTCTGTGTTTCCTTGAGGGCAGGGAGAGGCACCAGACTCCCGTCACCCATGAGGATACATGTGCCGCGTCAGCAGCACTTCAGACAACGGGAGCGCTGCGACCAGTTCTCCCTTTTCCCTGTGCCTTAATGCTATACACCACCTGCAAGGTAAAATCATGAGCTGTCTGGTGCACACGGACGTACACAGAGAAATAAGTTCAAGCATGTTGGGAACGTGTGGACTGGAGATGAGTTTTTGGCCATTTAGTCATTTGAGCTCCAAATACAAGGAGGAACGCCAGATGATTTGCAAAACTGCTTTTCTTCCTGCGTCTATTTTCCACCTTGGTCGCCCAGTCCCCTCTCACCTTTCACAGGTCAGAGCTGTAGTGCTCCCAAACCACATTAAAAAGAACAACAGGGGCTTCCCTGGTGGTGCAGTGGTTGAGAATCTGCCTGCCAATGCAGGGGGCACGGGTTCGAGCGCTGGTCCAGGAAGATCCCACATGCCGCGGAGCAACTAGGCCTGTGAGCCACAACTACTGAGCCTGCGCTCTAGAGCCCAAGAGCCACAACTACTGAGCCTGTGAGACACAACTACTGAGCCTGCACGTCTGGAGCCTGTGCTCCGCAACAAGAGAGGTCGCGATAGTGAGAGGCCCGGGCACCGCGATGAAGAGTGGCCCCCGCTCGCCACAGCTGGAGAAAGCCCTCGCACAGAAACGAAGACCCAACACAGCCAAAAATAAAACAACAACAACAACAACATAAACACAAAAGCTTTTGTTTCTCTGACATTACAAACGGTATTTAGGTTTTCGCGGTGACTGTCCCCCACGGGAGGATTTTAATGGTAATAAACATTTGATACCCGAGAATCTCCTAGCAATGGACAGCTTTCTGGTTGAAACGTAAAGGGACACTTTCAGCTTTAATTGCATCCTGTCCTCCCCCCCCCGCAGGCTGTCCTGATGGCCAATGGTGTTTTTTTTCTCAAGAGCCGTCTGGAGGCTGAGGGGCAGAGCTGAGCCCCTTGTCCTTGAGTTGCCATTGCTGTGTTACTCTCTCTGTTTCCTCTCAGAACACACAGGCTCTGCACAAGATGAGGCTCGAAAGAAAAGGGGGTTCGGGGTTTGTTTGTAACTTTACGTTTTGGGGAGTGAGGGGGAAAGGGAGAATTTTAAACGGTTTCATGTAACCCTTCAGGCCACTGAGTCAGTCCAGCGGCTCCCCAGAGCAGGCCAGGCTGAGGCAGCAGAAACCCAGCGGCTGAGAAGCAGGCCAGCTTCGTCCAGCAAGAACAATGCCTCCGCAGTCAGACACGGTGGCTGCTCTCATTTTCCAGGGACACTTACAATCAGATGGAAAGGATCCCAGAGGCGCCTCGCAGGGCTTCCAGCCTCGTGAGAGAACAGGAGCTCTGCAGCT
Organism: Phocoena sinus; assembly: GCF_008692025.1. Lineage (NCBI taxonomy): Eukaryota > Metazoa > Chordata > Mammalia > Artiodactyla > Phocoenidae > Phocoena > Phocoena sinus. The sequence goes on along the minus strand of NC_045779.1, from coordinate 7,922,834 downwards.
ACAGATATGCAAATCCGTCCTGAGAGCCACAACTGCCCAGAAAAGCCCTGTAGGGGTGGAGGCTGCCAAGGCCGCGTCCCATCCCTGCAGGGACTTCAAGTCCCAGACTTAGCTGGGGCTGCCTGCTAGGGCCTTTCAGATACGCGATTCACTATCCAAAAATTCTAAGGAATAAGCTTCAAGAACGTGCAAAGACATTTAGACTATCAGTTGCGCAGGTTCTATCATAAAATCAGCATGGATGTAAATAAAGCAAGCTCGTAATTGTATACACTTTTTTTTTTTAACTTGGACATCTTTCAGTCATCCCGTCCTGGCGTACTTTGGTCTTGCAACATGAGAGACTGCAACCTTCTGGCTTGTTCTCCAGATCACAACATCAGCTGTTATTAATAGAGTGTGTAGCTTATTCTATTTTAGGTTGGGAGTTTTTATTTAAGCTCACGGACTTGAATTAACAAGAACGGCAGGTTTATACTTCACACAGACAGCCCACTGCTGGACACGGCTTACACTGGAGGAGTCTAAATACTAGTTTTCGCCACCACACCTGTCTCAGCACTCAGACTTGGGCAAGAGATCCTGCCTCACCAGGTAAACGGCTGGTGGCAAGAACTCTGAGCTAACTCGCCAGGCTGTGCTGTGGGTTAACTCACAAGTGCCTATTACCAAACACAAATGCTGAATTCTAAAATGTTAAGAGCTTCCCGACTCCCAAGGAAACATGGTGAAACATGTTGAACACGATGAATTTTCCGTTCCAAGACGTGATGCGTGCTCCCCAAACTATTAAATTTACAGCCCGCTTAGGTTTCAGTCACCCAGCCTACATTCAAGTTGAAGTCGCGTTAACTGCAGCTGACAATTAGGAGATGGTTTGGGGCTGCAAAGGATGTGAAGCTACTGCAGTACCTGGCTTGAGTCACGGAAAAGAATCGGGTTCCTCTCATTTGTAATTTTGAAATCAATCAAAATTCCTGTAATTTTCAGATCAAAATGCAGAGGCAGGCAAGGGACGATGGAGGAAACCACCAAGAGTAGAGTCTTAAGTGATTCCTAAACAATATTTTGACTTAGTGTTTCTCTTTATTATACCTTAGAAATAAATCGTATTATGCTGTCCTTCAGCTGTAACTCAGATTCACCATGACAGATTTATCTTGGAGCCCAGTAAAGACCTCACGAGTGAGAAAGGTTCACAGGAAGAAACATACTGGGAGACGGCACTACACTTAAATAACATGTCTGTATTGCGTTTGGAGATGGGTTCTGCCATCTTGTTCAGTTGATGAAAATTTCAACCAGTTTAGGAGCTACACAAATGATAAGAGTCAACCGTTCTGGAGCTAAAGATGTCAGATGAAAAAATATTTGAAATTTTAATTGTCATTACCCTTTTCTTCAATTTCATTTAAATTACATGGTAAACATTCATCAAGGAGATGCAAATTAAAAATCGACTCTACATTGGTAGATCCAAAATAAGATCTACAGACCAACAGGCCCATTAGGACGCTGGACCTACACTGCCAACACATATACACAGGGAGTTTTTTAGTTTTGGTCTACAGCATTAGGAAAGTTCAGCAAAAACCTTAGACATAGAAATGATTTATACAGCTCAAACTACTTTGAAAATCACCATTCTAACTCCTACAAGAAAAAAAATCTCCAAATTAGGTGAGTCTCCCAACAAAAAATTCAATGATGAAATACTTTCACTGAAGGAGTCTTACGTTAGATTAAATATTCCGGATGGTAATTTATACATCTATTTTGCCAAATGTAGTTTACTTTACTATAAAATGTCTATAAAACGATGGTAAATCTTACCTGTGCTAAGAAAATACATAAAATTGCTCATTAGAGAGCCAAGTTGAATGAATAAGGTATATTCTAACTTTTAAGTGCTTGTTAGTAGAGGTCATTTACATTGCTTTGCTTCCTAATTTAAATTATTGCTGGCTCTGGAGGCGCACTGATGCTCACTGCACACGCATCACTTCAACGATGCACACGCCTTCTTACCTCCGCTACCTGCTGGAGACAATCGCGGAAAACTCTTCCCAGAGATAATTAACAAAGAATTTTCATTGAACTGAAAAGATAACTTTGTAACAGGGCATGGATGGAAAGATTTCTGTTCCTAGCACCTTTTCTATGAACACTAATCATGGAATTAAAAAAAAAAAAAGTGTATGTTCTTCATCTGTTGGTTTTACCTTCGGGCTAATCCTGAAAAGTTAATTCAAGTTATTCACTTAATGTAAATTGGAGGCTCTATTTCTTTAAAACATAGCCCAAGTCCATTTACTGCTTTCCGTCTCCATTGCTACCTACTGCCTTGATCCAAGGCTGCTGCAACAGTCTCCTAAATGGGGCTCCTGATTCCTCTTCACAAGTCATTTTTTTCACATTGCAGCCGTAGTGATTATTTTTTTAGAAACATGAATATGATATCACTTCTCTGCGTAAAACCTTCCAAGGAACTTTCTATGGCACTTAGAAAAGAAATCCAAATCCTCCACCAGTACCGGTTTGGTCCCTAGACCCCAAATCTTCTAGGCAAACAGGCTCCCTGCCCCTGCTTCCTCCAAGCTCACTGTCAACACAGGACGTTTGCACTGGCTCTTCCATTTGCCTGGAACATTCTCCAACCAGCTCTGTCTGGCCACTGCTTCTCATCACTCAGGTGTAAGCAGAGTTGTCCCCTCCACAGACCTGAGCACCCCATCACCTTATTTAATAGTATTCCTCCATCTACAAAAATTGTATTTGTATCTGTGTATCACCTGTCTCTTCCTATTAGCATATAAGCCCAATGACAGCAGGGCCCTTGGTTTTCGCTATATTCTTGCCACTAAAACAGTACCTAGCACATAGCACCCCGTAAATGTTTGTTGATGAATGCTAATCACCCCAGCGCAGTGATTAAGTGCCTAGGGTTGAAATACCCCAGAAGTTAGATCAATCTGAGTTGAAATACCAGGTTTGCTATTTGCTAGCTCTGAGGCTGAAGTTAATCTTTTCCAAAGACTTGACTTCTTCATAAAATAGAAACATTCATGGGGCAAGATGAATCCAAATTTAAATGAGGTAACTGGGACTCAAGTTTGCCTGGTCAGAGATCACACTCTTCTTCCAGGTTCTGCTTCATATAGACTGCCTCTTAATCCCCAATCTGAGATTTAAGGTCCCTTATGGAGGGGTAAGGTGTGTGTGTGTGTGGGGGAAACGTAAAAATACAAAAGCCCTAGACACTTCAAAACATCACTAAATAACTATTTTATTTCAGAGACCAGAGTGCAGTATTTCAAGAAACTGTAAGGAAGCTCTACTGTTAGACAGCCTGGGTTCAGATCCAGCTCCTGTACTTACTGCTAGCCAGTTACTTAAAGTCTCCAAGTCTCTGCTTCCCCCTGGAAAGCAGCACTTCCCTCACAGAAGAGAAGTGACGGTGAAACAGAAACGCCATGGAAAGCACTGAGCACCTCAGTGCTTAATTTATACAAGCACGTGACCAACACCGGTTATGAAGAATCAGACTGAATTTAAAATATTTCTTACTTAGGCAAATTCGAGATCTCACGTCGAGAATTAATTCCATTAGGAAAAAAAACCACAAACAAATGCATTTTTTGCGTTTGGGAACTTGCATGACTTCAAGGCCACCTTCACAGGTAAATCCCAGACGACTCAGGGCCAGCTGCTGACCTACCTATCACATCAGGGTTCCTTCTGGCCACAAGCAATTGATGCCTCTGCTTTGAAGATCGTCATTGTTCTCAGCATCTTCCTTTAACCGGGACAGAGTCACATCGTGTGCCCTATTTACAGAAGGTCATAGGAAAACTTCCAACGCTATAAAGAATTTCAGAAGAAGCCCCTTTAAGACTCACTTTGTGAAACATATTCCCCCTACCTAAGGTCCTATTTTAAGGCTTAAAAAGTCTTTCAGTTATTTAAATATTTAAGTTCTTTATACTTTGTGGAAGTCTAGTCTTATTTTCCACGTTTGAAGAATTCTGTTCCCGAAGCTATTCTTTTAAAAAAATTCTTTTTAAATTTAATTTTATTATTGTTTTTATTGAAGTATAGTTGATTTACAAAAGGCACTCTCCTGCCCGCGCACTACCCAGGCGCTCTTCAAGAAAGAAGAGTCACGGTGACGTGACAGGTGAAGCCACCACGGGGCGTCTAAGGTGGAGGCTTCACGGAGCTCTTTTTCCAGAATCATCACGGGTATATTTTCATCTTGCGATGCTAATTCACGGAACCTCGTTATCTAAAAGGGACTCGGACAGCCCGTCTCGTGCCACGTCGGGCGGGGGGCGTCCCGGGGGCGGCGTGCAGGGAGCCACCACAGACCACCCTCACCCTCTCTTCCCCTCCTTTTTAACTGCAGGGACACGGGGCTTTATGTTTGGTCAGGTGACATTACAAGGTGAAAACAGAGCAGCTCAAACTCTAGCTTACCTTGAACATCAGAGGTCATGAAGGAGTGCACGAACCAGCGGCTCCCAGCCCGTGCGTGCGCGTACCTGCACGTGTGCGTGTGCGTGCGCGTACCTGCATTGCGTGCGTGCGTGCGTCCTCGCGCTCGCCTGCGCTTGCTGCAGCGGGTCCCTTGCTTGTTCTACGCGGGGCTCCGTGACGCTGGCACCGAGCCCGGGTCCTCAGGACACCAGAGTGCCTTCGCGTCCCTTGCTGACACCACGGCATTGTGTTTTTCTACCCATTAACCGAGGATAAATGACCCAGATATTGTGCCTATTAAAGCCTCATTTTTCTTTTGACCCTTTGTTCCTCGGTGTACCACATTATCAGACGCTGCACACGTTTTTTAAGTAGTCTCGGCCTCGGGTGACCTTTTGAGGGAGTAATGGGAGGTTTCTGCGTGTGGTTCTGTTGAGATATCTGGAGTGGAATTATGTCAAGGTAATGTGAGGTTTTTCTTCCAGTCTAGGCGGAAGACAATCAGCTGAGCGTATTACCAACAGCTAATCTGGTATAGGAGGATATATCAAGAAACGGTACAAAGGCCAGAATGCTGTATTTGCATCTATTGCGAATACAAAAAATAAGAGTGAAACCAGTTCCCCTCCCCTACTACATTCTATGATGACATCTCTGCATATCATGGGTCACTTTTATTAAAAGCATCATTACTACAGTTGGCAGCAATTTACATTTTATCTTACATGATAGCAGTTTTCAAAGGAAAAAAAAATAAAAGGACATCACAACAAAGAAAAACAAGACATTTACAAAGTCATGTCTGTAAACTTCAAGGCTAGTTTAGAGCTGAGGTAATGCTGTTTTAGCTTGTGGCTAAAGTAACGAAGTCCTTTAATTTAAAAAAGGTACCTGATTCTCTCTTCTCTCACTCTTTATTTATTCATCTATTTATTTTGTTTATACCAGTGCATTACAAGACCACGAGACAATGGAACTGCAGTTCTGTCTGGCAAGAACCCTCCCAGTAGGTTAATTTCCAAAGGGACCCTTCACATTCAACAGCTGCCTTATTATTGCTGCGCCTCGGGACAGAGACGTTCACACTAAGGTGGAGATTGTCAGAGTGTGTGGATATGTGTGATGCGCAAGTGCGGGAACCCCCGTGTAGTCAAAAAGGGAAACAAATGAGCAAGGATGATATGTATGGTAAATTTCATCTTGACCTTCACAGCAAAAAAATTAAAATTAAAAAATTAAATATATAACTTCATACTTCCTTTGAGCAGCACTTCCTTCCATTCGTGCCACTTGGTTACAAATTGCTCTTTATTATAATACCAATGGTACCAAAAGAAAAGGAAAAGAAAAAAAAAAAAAAAAAAAAAAAGCAGAGCATTATGTAAGTTTCCTTAAAAAGACACGATCATCTCTCAAATTTCATCTCTCCTAGGGATAATAAATAATGCACTGCACAATACTTAATGACCAAGATACCTTTTGACACACCTGTATAACATGACTTGGACTTTTTTTTTCTTTTGCTACACTATGTTACAGAACAGCTTATAAAACTAGGTATGAACATTAACTGTGAGTGTAAACAGTAGGACTACCACTTGTCAAAAGTTTTAAACACTTTAACTGAAAACTGGTACTGGTTATCCATCATTTTCATTGTTTTCTATTTCGTCCCCCCCGTCGAGTGAGTCTAGCTCTTCGCCCTGTGCTATCTCGTCTTCTAAGACTGAGGACTCCGCCGTCTTGTCCAGGCTCTCCTCGGCGTCGCTGCCCTCGAGGGTCTCCTCTTCCTGAAAGGCGCCCCCCTCGGCCTTGTCGGGAGCCTTGTCGTCGCCGGAGCCCACGGCGTTCTGCAGTCCCGCCAAGGCGGGGAAGCCCGGCAGCGTCAATCCCCCCAGTCCCGGAGGTAGAAACATGGACGGGTAGAAGAGGCCCGGGGCCATGGTGGACAGGAGGAAGGGGTTGAAGGCGAGCGGGTTGGAGGGCAGGCCGGCCGGGGCAGTAGCAGCACCAACAGATCCATTCGCAGAGTCCGGGCCCGGAACGGCGTCTGTGCTTTTCTCCGAGTCCTTGTTCTCGTCCTCGTTCTCGTTGCCCTTCTCCTCCGCTTTGCACGCGCCATCTTCCGGCTCCGCGGGGCCGGCCGCGGCCGCGGTGTTGCCGGCGGCGGCGGCTGCAGCTGCGGCGGCGGCGGCGGACAGCGGGGTGTTGAGCAGCCCGCCCAGCCCGAACATGCTGGGCAGGCCGGCCACGCCCGGCAGCACCAGGGGCAGCACGGCGGCCGGGTTCTTGGTGTCGCCTCCGGCGGCGGCGGCAGCGGCTGTGGCCGTGGCCAGTCCCGGAGGGAAGCCCATGAGGCCGGCCAGCTGCAGAGACTGGAGGTTCTGGAGGCTCTGCAGGCTCGTCAGGTCCATCCCAGCGAACAGGCTGTTCACCAGCAGGGGGTTGATGCCCGACGTGGAGGCCACGGCGGCGGCGGCGGCGGCGGCGGCGGCGCGGGCGATTTCACTTTTGGGCCTCCGTCCCCGCCGGCTCGCCCCTTCTCCCCGCACCACGGGTCCGGTGAGAAGACGGTCAAACATCGACTCAGGAACGAAACCCTGAAAGTGAAGGGAGAGGCAAACAGGGGCTATCAGAAGCTTCGGAAGAAAACCTCATTTCCACGCGGGCCTCTGTGATGGACTGAACACTGACATTCGTAATGGAAATACACAAGCAATTATTTCCATTCTAGAAGCTCAAGGAGCAGACCTCAGAAAGCAAAACTTCTCTTTTTTAGCATTACACAGCTCACCGAATTACGCTGAATTGCAGAAAAAAATGTTAAAGGCTGCTCTATCGGTGAGGTGAATGTCAAGATATCTGCATCCATAGCTAACTCGAGAAATGGCACATCAGAAGGAAGTGGAAAACTATGGAAAATTTAAAGTTATATTTTAGTATCTACCCTGGAGAAACAAAAACTCATGTTCACACAAAAACCTGTACATGAATGTTTATAGCAGTTCTACTCATAATTGTCAAAGTCTGAAAATAGCCCAGATGTCCTTCCATGGGTGATGGGTAACCACACCCAGGGGTACATCCACACACAGGAGCCTGAGCAGCAGCGAAACCTGTGACACAGGTAACCACTTGGATGAATCTCAGTGTGATGAGTGAAGGACGCCCGTCTCAAAAAGGGTACGTAATTTATGCTTCTGTTTAGGTGACATCCTCAAAGAGACAAAACCTCTAGGGATGGAGAACAGATCAGGGAGTGGTTGCCCTGGGCTAGGGGTGGGGACAGAGGATAACACAAAGGAATTCGGGGGAGGCACAGAACTGTCTGTATTCTGATTATGGTGGCCAGTCAAGAAACCATCCGTGTGTGAAGACTGATAGAACTGTATACCAAAAGAAAAATAAGCACTTTTACTGTATACTTTAAACAGACAGACAAAAAGAAACCAAGACGTTTAAACACATTAGTTTAAAAAAGAAACAGTGAAATTAATGCTTAGGTGGAACGGCTGTATTTTTTCATTTGTTTATTTTAAAATCAGAAATCACAGTTAATCTTAAGGATCTCAACCACCATAAATTCCGTTCCACAGATGCTGTTAGCCACGTTTACCCGGGGCATTCCTCCCTGGAGCAAGTCTGCCTCTAAGACTGTGAATGTATATTTCTATACAATCCCTTTAAATCAGAGCTGTCAAATTAATCCACCTTGGTGGATTAATGACATATTGATACAAGGAATGATGATGTATTAATGATGTATGAAAATGATGCATTATGTCAACTCCTTTAAGCCAAGAATAAGTTATCATTGAATAATTAATGGCCCACAGAAAATAAAGAAAAATTCAGGAAAACAGTTTTGTACAGATACTTTTCTGGACAGAAAGGCAGAGTCTGTACTTACAGACTGCTTGACTATATCGGTCCAGTCTGGGGCAACTGCAAACTCGGGGTTTTCTTCCAGCCACCGGGGTAGATCCTTCATCGGAGGCGCCATAGCTCCACCCATCTAGGGAGAGGCGTTCGGAAAATGATTTAGAAAACAGACAAATTCTTCCCTCTCCCCCTCCCGTCTGTATATCTACACATATACATACACAGACCATATAAATATACATGTATTCTGGAAGAAACAGGATTCTTTTCCCCTATAAAAGATGTCAGAATAAAACACTTCTTTCTGGGAAAAGAAATCACATAGAGATCAATTCCCTTTCCCAATGTTTACCTTCTTCCCATTTCGTTTATTGACAACAGGCACCCTTTCTTCTCCTGTCAAAGTGTTTATATCCAATTTATTAGGGTTTCGACACCTGTGTCGTTTCTGTTTCGGTTTCTGAAATGAGGAAAACAGCACATCTGCATTCTTCTGCAAAAAAAACAAAAAACATATTTAGTAAAATTGTACTTGGTACTTATTCTTTCCTATATAAATGACAAACAGAACAGTCAAGCCATTTTCAATTACTATGGAAGTTTCAAGAATCATTTTAATTATTAGAAACCGTAGTTTCCTTTGAAAGGAAAGACTATTCTCTTTTTCCTTTACTTAAGGAACAAACTTAGAAGCGGAGAGCATGCTTTTCCTTTTATCTCTCAATAACTTGCTTAAAATCTTTTCTTCACATGTTTAACCAAGTCATGGTATTTGAAAAGGAAACTTTCTCTGGTACCTTTGCTGATCTCTACTCAGAGAGACTTGAGTGGATACAGAGGTGATCTCACATCTACGACATGCGACTGTACATGAGGAGAAACAACCCAAGGGATAAAAGAGCCTTTGCAGGAGGGTGCATTCTGAGTGGCAGGAACTCAACAAGATAAAATGTAAACTCCTACACTTAAGTTTTCAAAAATTCAGGGCTTCCCTGGTGGCGCAGTGGCTGAGAGTCCGCCTGCCGATGCAGGGGACACGGGCTCGTGCCCCGGTCCGGGAAGATCCCACATGCCGCGGAGCGGCTGGGCCCGTGAGCCATGGCCGCTGAGCCTGTGCTCCGCAACGGGAGAGACCACAGCAGTGAGAGGCCCGTGTACCGCAAAAAAAAAAAAGAAATTCAAACACATAAGTTATAGGACATAAGACATGTGCAGAACTAGCTCGCAAGCAGTTTAAGTGACAAATCATCTGGAGATCCTGTCTCATGTTTAATAAACGGCATTGAGTGTTAGCTGTTTAAGAAAGAAGCTAAAAAGTCTTGGGCTGTGTTAGCGGCTCAGATCTCTGCAGTAACAGCTTCCTAATATTCTGTGCTAGGCAGACCCAGTCCAGAGACCAATTAGAGCACGTTGGGGAGTGTCTTCCCAATAACGAGACCCCCCTGGAAACCACGCCATGTGAAGAGTAACAGAAGAAAACCCACATCTATTTGGTGGGAGAAGGAAAAAGCAAGGAAATGCATACTAGGCGTCTTCAAAGAAGTACAAGGCTGCCCTTCACGTACGACAGACCTGAAGCTAGTTTCTCTAATGTAGAATATACAATGACAAAAGCTGGGAAACGTCCGAGATGACGAGACAGTCAAGTGAAAGGCAGAGGGACCAGGGATTGCTCCGTCGCACGGGAGAAGGAAATGGACTGACTGAGCAAGGATCCTCCCAACTCTACACTCTGTGATACTCACTGGTACGTAACTTGGCATATCAACAGTGTAAGCGGGATGCAGCTTCAGCCATTCGACTAAGTCCTTATTTTTAGGAGCTTCTTCCCCCACCAGCCTAGTCCCATCTTCGAGATTTATAACAGGGATCCGCGTGTCTGGGTCCAGCTGTCCAGGAGAAGGAATGTTTCTTGTAGGTGGGGTCTCTATATCTTCTTCAAAAGCTTTGGTCACCTCAGCATCCTCCTGCAGAAAGTTGACAATGGTCGGAATTCTCACATGAAGAGAGAGATCCTGACAACATCCTAGCCCCAGGAGACGCCAGCCTAGCATAATGGATCTCTGATCATAAAGGGAAGAAAGTTACTTGAAACAACGGCGGTTTGGGAACAGCTATGAAATGAGAAGATGGAACGTGTATCCTTCTTCACACTGTAGAATTAGTAATGGGGTAGAAAATTCACAGTCCATCGCCGCTCCATGCTTGAGATCTTAAGCAAGCCGCTAGGAGCATGACACAGGCAGTGGAGCCTGAGCCCGATACGTATGAAAGGTAGCCTCTCAATCTCCTTTGGGGATCCCTGGATAGCATCATTAAAGAAATTATAATTAAAGGAATGTTCCCAAAGCCAGTTTATACCTAGCTCTGTGGCACTCTGTGGTCAGCACACTTTTGTCAGTAGTACAATAGCTCATGTGAGGCGTGTGTGGCAACATGGAAAGATCAATGCTAACTGGAGTTGAGTTAGAGCTGAGACTCTACCATCGCCCAGCCACTGGTCCTCAAACTCTGTTATTTCAACCTGCAGACATCTTCAGTGAGGCCCATCTGTCCATCCCTACCGTTCCCGCTTTGGTTCAGGTCTCCGTCACTGACCACCTGTATCACTGCATTACTCCTGAACGGTCCACCTGATTCTAGTTCCACCCTTCTTTAATCCAACCTCCACTCTGCTCCAAAATCATGTTACATCATTCCCCTGTTTAAGCCTTTTTGATAAGTGAACCCACATCACCTTCAGGATAAAATCCAAGTTCTTTAGCATAAGAATCACAGCCCTCCGTGATTTGCAGCCTACCGCGTCGGCAAGGTCATCTCTGCCGAAGCTGCCTCCTCACCAAATTCCCTGGCCAGTAACTTTCAGTTCACCAGACACGACAGGCTCTCTCTGGCCTCAGTCCCTTTGCACACGCTCTCCCCGCCCCCTCTTTTCAAATGACTTACCCCCATACAACCTTCAAACTTTCACCAAGGTATGACCAACTCCAGGGAAACTGCCCCACCTGTTTCTCCCCATATCCACCTCCTCCAGTCCCATCCTTCCTTTGGGTTTTCAAAGTACCCCAGGGACTTCTCACAACAGTGGTATGTTGTTATTTATCTGTCACCCATCTTATACACTGAGTTCTCTGGTGCAAGCACCCGTCGGGCCTTTATTCTTCGCGTCCCCCGTGCCTGGCACAGGGCGGGGTTGGCTCTCACAACTTACTTACTTTTCACGGCTGCTCAGTGGGCTCCAGTTTGAATGCTAACACAAGATTTTGGGATCTGTCTTGTTCCACACAAGTAACCTTGCCGACCTCTATACCTCTTCACTACTCAGTGTATTTACAGACCAATCAGCATTCTCCTAGTATTTAATGTGCATGTACATAACCCTCTATAACACCAAATGAGGAATCCCCAAATTCCAACAGTTAAGAGTTAAAAAAATATATATATATATAAAAATACATTCTCTTAACATCTGTTAGGAGATTTGAGCCAGGTTGCTAAATATGCCTTCAGGGAAAAAAACAAATTCCTAGGGACAGCTTAAAATACGTGAATGAATGAAGTCAGCCGTGACTATTTAACATAGGGTGTGTAACTACAATAGGAAGAAGCACTTGGTCGCGCTGACTGTTAATCCCTGACGCTGGGTCCACAGACAAACGTGACATTCAAATTGAAAGACAGTAAATGAAGCCGTGTGTGAGCTGCAGGAACTCCCCGATTTGTTGATGTTTGTTCAGTGAACAAAACCTATCAAAGCATCAGCGTGGTTCCCAGCAGGAAGCTAATGGCTGGCGATGCCACTTTGGGGACCACACACCTAGAAATGGCGTTTTAACTTAGGGAAAAAACAATCACAGCTGATCCACTGTGAGGTGTATTTTTCAAGATTCTAGAAGTAGTCAGATGATCGACAAAAATGACCATTACTACCACTGGTACATTTGTAATGAGTTTTGAAAATTACCTTTTAACCACCCGGATGCTTCTGGTTTAATCAGACCCCGCTAGGGGGCAAGTTTCAGTGAAGGCTATTTTGTCACTTCGAGACTCTAACTTGACCACGCCTTCCCTACTCTTTTATTAAGTTTCCTCTAAATTCAAGAAATAAAAACTGGGGAAAGGGCTTCCCTGGTGGCGCAGTGGTTGAGCATCCGCCTGCCGAGGCAGGGGACACGGGTTCGTGCCCCGGTCCGGGAAGATCCCACATGCCGCGGAGCGGCTGGGCCCGTGAGCCATGGCCGCTGAGCCTGCGCGTCCGGGGCCTGTGCTCCGCAACGGGAGAGGCCGCAGCAGTGAGAGGCCCGTGTACCGCAAAAAAAAAAAAAAAAAAACTGGGGAAATAATAATAGGAATGAAATAAGGAAAAACATATTGAAACAAACGTCTCCCCTCGGCGTTTCCCAAACTGTGTCCCGCCGCCCAGGGGATGGGCCGGCCGCCGGCATCCCATCTCCTCGGGCAGGAGCTCCAGCACCTCTGTGCTGATTCGGGTTTCAAATCCAAAGGCTTACAGTACCTTGTACCAGTTTCAGCGCTTTAAAAAGACCTCGTGTAATCAGGTTCTCTGGGGTGAAACCTCATCGTTAGCTGGGCGGCACTTTTGAGGCGAGTGGTTGAAGCGGGTTAAGGAAGACAGTTATTTTGACTACACTGCACTCATTTCCTTTGAATTGAAGAAGAAAACGACATATTTCTTGCAAACCTAAACTAGCACAGGTCTCAATTCAGTTGAGATTTTTTAAATATCTGCTTCTGGAGGCAAGAGAATTTGCAATCCCTAGCTTTGCATGCGAACAAAAATCTTAAGTCTGAAACGGAACGAATCTAATAAACGCCAGGCCCCAAACAGATGGATACTTTTAAGAGCAGAAGCTTTTTCCACCTCGAGGGTTCAGAGCTAACGATTACAGGCTCAGAAGAACATGTTTTTGTTTTGGGCTACTCTTCCGAGAGTGATCAATACATTAGGATCTTGGGCAGAATAAATCCTCAAGCTACCCACGGTTCAGGCCGAGTGATCTGCGTCAACGCTCAACACAGTTTTCCGGCTCAGAACCACGACTCTGTCCATCGCGACTGCTTCTTTAGCGGAAGGGGCCGGCTTTCGCGCCGCGTCACCGAGGGGCGCGTGCCCCGGAGTGGGCAGCAGAGCCGGGACCCGGGCCGCCGGCGCGGGCACGCGGGGAGGAGCCAGCCCCTGGACTTACTGCACTCAATGACGTCCGTTTGTGGCTCATGAACAGCAGGTCGAGGCCCTCCACGTTTTTCCTCCTTCCCCGCCTCCTCTTCATGGGAGGCTCTCCGTCCACAAGGGAGCCGTTGAGCAGATGCCTGGCGGGCGTGCGGGACAGGCCTGCCTGGAGCAGCTCCATTTGAGTCTTAAAGGCATCAGACATGGGCGCCGAGACATTAGGCAAGATAAACTTTGAAGTAAGAGATGAAAAATTTGAGGTAGAGCTTGCTGCCTCTCTCGAGGCCTTTGATAAATCGACAACTTTCTCTTGTCCGTTTTCCGAGACCACCTGATTCTCCCGCAGCTGGGCAACCATCTCCATGAGGTTTCGCCGCTTGGCAGCTCTTTCGGCCTCGATTTCGATCTTTCTCCTCCTCCTCCTCCTCTGGCGAGGGACGGAGAGGTTGAGGGCGTCTTCCTGTTGAGAAATCCCAACACAAGAGTGAGCCAAAACTGCACCTGCTGCACGGGCCGGCTCGCGGAAAGCGGGAACGAGAAGCTTAAGGAATTAAACATCCGAGGCTGCTGAATGGAGCTGAGGAAACAGCCACCTCCTTAGTTCTCAGCAGGACCAGCGAACACGAGCTTCCAAACCGAGTCAAGGGAGCTTATGTTTAAGCGGCACCAGCAAAGCGCTCTAACTGACCTTGGACAACTGAGGGGAAGCGGTGAGGTCCTCGCTGCCGCTGATGCTCGCCTGGCCCACCATGGAGAGCTCGGCCAGGCTCCTCTTCTGCAGGGGGCTGTCGGCAGTGGGGGGCGTGTAGCCGGGGATGAGGCCCTGGAAATCAAACATCTGGCGCCTATTTACCGGCCATTTGCCTTTCAACACTGCTTCACAGATGTTGTCTAATCGGTTTATCATTACTCGATCCTGGAGGGAGAAGAAAAGCCACACGAAACTGTAACAAAGACCTGGTGAAAATTACGGGATGAATACATCCACTGAGACGCTGAAGAGCAGAAAAGGCTTAAAAGCAGACGGGCGAGCGAAAAGCAAAAGTAAACAAAAAGCAAACAAGCATGGAAATAAACCAAACCCACCAGAACCACTTTACTCTGGTGCGAGGCCTGAAGGTGACCGCAACACATAAGACAGCATTTTTCAATTATGAACAATGAATCACACAAACGAGAGAACGTTACCTAACCACCACCTCTAAAATGTCCCCATGTTTTACAAGTAACTGTTGTGTAGGCTAAAGATTGTTGGTGCACGTCAGCAGGTGACAGTGGAAGCCTGCAGTCAGCTTCTCGACGCTCTGGCGCTTCAGTCCCCAGGCTGGACTGCAGCCTGTCCCAGGAAGTGGGACATCATTAGCGTCACTATTAATAAAGTTCAGCATTACGAATGGGCACCAACCTAGGAACACCTAATGAGCGTCAATTTGCATCTCCCACCTATTATCACTTCAAGTTTCATTGAAGCGTGTCCTTTAAAAATGTCTAATTACAGCTCTTAGACCCAGTTTCCATAGATTAAAAGCCTGCTACTATAGACCTTTCGGCTTACCTGGGAAGCTGCCTTCTCAACTCAATAAGGCAGACTAGCAAAACAGGGGAAATAAGGGAGCATACAGAGGAAAAAAAAAATGTCTCCGATAGTACACTCTTCAGTTAAAAATTTCACATTGTTTCCTTCACAATTAATACTATGGGAGAGCAGCCTGGGGATGAGTCGAAGGAAGCCTTTTCTGTGTTTGTTTTAAACCAGACAGCCCTGTCATGGTGATTAGGATGATTCTCTCTCCACCCTGAGAAACAGACCCAAATTACACAGGGATTTATTATCAAATTATGCCAGTTAGCCAAAAAAGTAATTTCTACTTTGTTCTTGGGTTATAGGTAACTACATTTGGAATTATCTCATAATGTATGCGAGCAAATGGGCCAACGCCCACCCTCTCCCCAGTTCAGAAGATTACAGGGTTCCAAATGTATGAAGTTGTCTTAAATCTGAAAGTTCTGCTTCAGGATTTAAAAGAAACCCAAAACACACAGTTTTTAAAGTACACACAGGTTCCATCGGGCATTGTTGTTGGGATTACAAAATGGTACAATGGCTATGGAAAACAGTATAGAGGTTCCCCCCCAAATTAAAAATAGAACCATCACATGATCCAGCAATACCACTTATGGGTATGTTTCCCAAAGAAATGAAAGCAGGGTCTCAAAGAGACATTAGTCCATTCACATTTACTGTAGCACCATAATAAGCCAAGAGGAGGAAGGTACCCAAAGGTCCCAATGATGGATGAACGGATAAAGAAAATGTGGTATATACACACGATAGAATATTATTCAGCCTTAAAACAGAAGGAAACCCTGGTACATGCTTTGACACAGATGGACCTTGAGGACATTACACTAAGCGAAGTAAACCAGTCATAAAAGAACTAGTATTGTATGGTTCCACTTGTATGAGGCACATCTAAGCTAAAGCAGTCAAGTTCACAGAAACAGAAAGTAGAATAGTAGCTGTCTAGGGGCAGTGGGGCAGGGGAGTTGATCTACCGGGAAGGAGTTTCAGTCCTGCAAGATAAAAAAAAGTCCTGGGGGTCTCTTTTACAACAACCTGAAAATATTTAACTCTACCCAACTACACACTTAAAAAGAGTCAAGATTGTAAATTTCATGGTATGTGTTTTTTACCACAATAAAAAATTCTTTTTAAAAAAGATTCACACATTTTATTTTGTCAGAGGGGTGAGTCTTTTGAAACAATAATCCGTAGACGGTACTAGACAAATAATCTAAAACACCGCGAGGAAGCAAAGATCCTTACGAACAGTTCTTTTTTCTTACTCGCTTTGCTTCCTGGCACCTTTCCTATCCTATTAAAAAAGTTATTCCACAGAATTTTTTCTTTGGGCTTTCCCAGATCATTCTTTTAAAAACACAAGAAAAATCTACAATCTTCATACACTGTGTCAGAGTTTACCTTAAAATTAGTTGAAAAATCAAGCTAGAATGATCTCCTCCACCCTATTCTTTTTTGGTCACCAAAACAACAACAAAACCCCACCGACCTTAGGCCAAAATGAGAAGGCAAACGTTCTTTCATGAAGGAGCTGAGCTACGGACGGATCTCCATCCTCCATGTAGAATCCGTCTCGGGTCTCATCCCTAGCAGTGCTCATGGAAGCATTGCTCTCTTCATCAAAATTCTTCCCTCTCGAGACAGTTCCTGCTGAGAAATGAGTTAATGTGCATCGCTCACGACCAGCATATCGCTGGAAAGGGAGTGTAGAAAAGACATGATTTAATATCTGAATGCTGATGAGCTCCATTTTATCGAGTACCTACTGTGGCTACAATGGTATTAGGCATGTTACAAGTCTTGTCGCTTAAAGCTTGCAAGGGCCCTTTCACGTAGATGGTGTCATTCCTGTTTTACAGATGAGGAAGTAGAGGCTTAGGGACCTTACGTCTCACTAGTCGTCAGGCATCCTGCGAACAAGTCTCACAGGCGGCTGAATCGACAGCCAAACCTCTGACCCAGCAGAGCCTCTGTTCCTCCACCAGGAAAAGTACAACGCGGCGCTTCACTTTTCCTTCGTGGCAGGTACGGCAACCCACCTGGGACTTAGGAAGAGAACTGGTTCTTCCCAGATTCTACTCCCACCCGTTACTTCGGAATGAAAAATAAAGCATCATTTGTTTTAAAATTGTTAGTGTCTGTAAAACCCTCCTTCTGGGAAGTTAAGTCGTTCGAAATAGCATGCTTACACATCATATCAGAGCAAAACGTACATCTAGGCATAACCTGACACTATTCCTTCACAGAAAGAAATGTACGCTCATTACCTTTAAAACGACCGGGGGGGGGGGGGGGGGGTTAGAAAAAAAAGAGCACCGGTCACATGACAGGAAGACACCTGCGTGGATGGGGTTAGGAGAGGCCTGAAGGGCCAGGAGTTACCTTCGGGCTGGGAAGACTCTTCCGACTTGTCATCGTCCTCCAGCTTTTCCTCTTCATCCTCCTCGGAACCCTTTTCTGAAATGGACTTGGGCCCCATGTCCGCACCGACCTCCGCCCCTCTCGGATCGCTCTTCCCAGCGCCGGGCTCGGCCTCGGCCTCGCGGTCCTGCTTCCGGTCCTTCCCGCCGCCCTCGACCTCCTCCTCCTCTGCCTCGGCCTCCCCCGCCTCCCCGGCCTTGGCCTCCGCCCCTCCCGCCTTCTCCTCCTGGCCCGGGGCGGCGGTGGCGGCGGCGGCGGCGGCGACGGCGGCGGCGGCGGCGGGCGTCTGGCCAAAGCCCAGGGCCAGAGCGCTCAGGGCCGGGGCGCCGGCCGCCCCTCGGGTCTGGGCGAAGGTTTTGTGCGCGTCCAGGAAGGAGAGCTCGGGGTCGTTGAGGATGTGGTAGTCCGTGCGACTGACCCCGTGCTTGGCGGCGCCCACCAGCAGGTCCCGGTCGTGCCTGCCGCACTCCCACCACTCGGGCAGGTCCAGGCTGGGCTGGCAGAGCCGGAGCCGCTCGGCCAGCTGCGGGTGGCGCAGCACCTGCTCGCGGATCTTCCGCAGCAGCTCGATGCGGTACAGGGTGCGCGAGGCGCGCTCCTCCGTGATGGGCTCGATCGCCGAGGGCAGGTCGGGCGGCTCTGCGGCAGGGGGAGCGCGTGTCACCCGAGGGCGCCCGCCCCTCCCCCGCCCCACTGTTCCGTGCCCGGCGAACCTACCGCCATCTGGCTTGGCGGGCACGCGACACACCCGCCGGCACATGGCCACGAAGCAGCTGAAGTACTTCTCCAGACTCTCATCGGACTTCTTGTCAAGCCTGGCAAAGGCTCGGAATTGGTTCCAGTCGAACTGCTGTTTCGCTGGGTCAAAAATAACCCCAAACGTGGACACCACGCGGTAAAAGTCCGCCTCTTCCCGTCTCGTCCACCTGTCAGAAAGGAGACGTTAGCCGGACTTGGGCTGCGTAAAAAGGCTTCACGTTTATTACTGCTTTTCCTCGTTTGCCCTGAACTTAATTCACAGGGCTTGTCTCTTTCTGGGGGGGGGGGGGGGGCGCGGCGGGGCCCTCTGACGGCGGTTATCTTGCCTGCGATGTCTGCCTCCCGCGGGTGCAGAAGAACAGAGGAGAGGGCAAGGTATCAGGCGCTGGTAGACCCTCGGAAACTCACTTCTGCCGTTTCTCCGATATTATAGCCTCCCTTTCAGCTTCCAGGGCCCGCACTTCCTCCCGGGGCCGACGTCTCCGCCGGTCGGTCTTCATCAGGGCCTCCTGCCTCATCTGCTGCCTTTTATAGCTGCGCTGATAGGCGGTAATGAGCCTGCGCAGACGGGTGGTCAGGGTCGAGGTATTGGGCCAGTACAGCTGGCCTAACTCAGCGCTGCCCTCGCTGTGCTTGCCTGGGGAATCGAAGAGAAGATTTCTGAATGCGTAGCCATAACCTCGCCATACACAGGGTTTCCCAGCAAAACGAGATGACTCGCCAACATTCAAATGGCAGCATGGGAAAGGGCATCGCAGTGCTCTCGTTTTTAAAATATAAATAAGGAGTGATGTTAGTGTGGAACTTGTAAACCGTTTCTTTCTCAGCTCCTTAGGGGGAAAAAACCAAGGTCGTACGTCAATCCTACATAAAGAAACATACTTTGTGCCACAGACTACGTGATAAGGGTGCTCTCCTGTAATGTGATAATCTTGAACGTAAAAAACAATCACATGATTGTTAGCTAATGATCTTACATTAGGAAAAAAGGGTAGTAGTGTCTCAATAAACTGGCAGATGCTTAACAAATGCCCTGTTTGTAAGAGCTGTATTTCTAAAGATGCTTAAAAGTTTTCACCACCTGATTTGAAACATAAATATGTAAATTATCTTAATCCAAAAAATAGCTACTTTATCAAAGAAATTCAACAGAATGAAAAACCGAGAATAAACAGGCATTAGAATTCTTCACAAAAGAGGTGAGTCAGCGTAGATGAAGCGGCACTTGAAGACACCGCCGTGGTGAAGCGGCAGCAGTCCAGCTGCAAGGCAAGGCCTGCACCCCACTCTTCAGCCCTGCTCCCCCTGGCTTTCAGGGAGTCATACCTGGGCCGCGTATTTCCATGGGTTCTTCCTTATCTTCTGGAGGAGAATTTGCAAATTCCTCAAAAGCAAAGCGAGAAAGAGAAATTATTTTAAGTTGTGGTTTTATTTTGCTTTTATCTTTTAAAGAAAAGGCCGTTATCTATAAAGTTTAACAAGTCTTATATGAGCATACAATATTTTACTGGTGCCGTAAAAGTCAATGTACTCAAGTTCTTACATCTATTTCATCCTTGAACGGTGTTCTGGTTGGTTTATATTCTGGGTCTTCATCTTCTCTATCAAACTCTCCCCTATATAAAATTTTAAAAAATGTTTAAATCACACTGATTAGCAAGAGACTGAAGGGAGCCTGGGAAAGAGTAACACCCCGCCTGATGCTACTTTGAATTCTGAGTCTGACATCCAAAGCGACTCTGTCGGTATTCAAAGCGTGCAGCCATGAGGGGTAGGGTGTGTGTGTGTGTGTGTGTGTGTGTGTGTGTGTGTGTGTGTGTGCGCGCGCATTGGGGGGCGGGGGGTTGTCATCATTTGGAAAAGACAGACAAGTTGCAGATTATCTAGATCATATATTGTGTTTAAATAGTCATTATGATATATAAACAGACTACACTGGTAAACATCACTTAAGTCCAAATCAGATGCAATGTAATGCACAGTGCCGTGTAAGAACTGAACCCTGCCAGTAGATGTGACACTGACATAAAGTTTATTAAAATTTTAAACTGTCCTTCTTACCCATCACCGCCATCTGCTAGCATGTCTGTTCCTCTCTGCTCGGCAGCGATGGCCTTGGCATCGGGCATACCAACTCGTTCCAGGAAGCACAGCGCGGGGTCAGCTCGCATGGAATTGTACTTCTCGTACCCTGTGCCGTCCCACCGGCCCACGGAGGACACACACGGAAACAACGAAGGCCCGTCACTCACAGAATCACGAGCAGGGCCACCTCACCCGTGGCTCTCGACTGAGATGATCATTTTATGTTGGCTTTAAACGAACCAGGCTGCAGTAGCCTATTCTACGGAACACCTATCCCCAGGCAGATTTGGAGGGGGAGGAGGGGGCCAGGTTACATTTCAGGGATGTTATCAGAATGACTGCAAATACTAACGGAAAAACGGGTTCAGAATAACTGCAAGATGCCTGGGAAGGTGTCTGACCCGACTGTCCCCAGGATCTAATTTTGCTTGGCATTAAAAGGCTTCGTAATGTTCTTCTGTGACCTCTGCAGTGGTCCACCCCACCTTCCCCGGGAACGGCTTCAGTCCTGCAGGAACGTGCACCGCCGGCTGAAACATCCCTGTCTACGTCAGGCCAGCGAACCTGTCTTATTAGGTTTAGGGTGATGCGTGTCAGTAAGATGACACTGTTCCCTCTATGGTTTTCAGACTGCAATTTGCTTTTTGACTGCCCACGTTGACTAGATGGAAGATGGCAGATCCCAACAGTGCGCTGCGGGAAGATGATTTTTAGGCTGAGCTCACAAAACACGGCTGTGGTACAGAGGCAGAACAGCACAATTCAATTAGGACGTGTACTACCACACCCCGCTCCTAACTGCTCTAGAGCCGCAAGCCAAACTGTGATCATGAAAGGTTTTATAAGCCATCATTCTCCCCTTTAGTCAGGCCGGGCTGCTGAGAATACCTCCACGACCTCCAGAGACTCGGGATTATAATCAGGAATCGTTCACTGTATATATCATGCCAGTTCTGCATCCCCAGCCTTTCAAAGTTAACAAGGCTGCATCCCACTCAGGGGAGCCACGAGTTCTCGGCACTGACATTTGTGAAATATTGCTTGGAACAAAGCCCAGGAGGCACTTGTACAGATTAATAGCAGAGGTTAAGCCCACCGTCCACTTTGACACGGGCTGGCAGAGCTCGCAAGGGGAGCCATGCTGGAAGCAAAGTTTAGGGAGAGCTATAGGACAACTTGGCTATTATTAAAACAAATATGGCTTGGGTTTTATTTACAGCCAAGAAAGAAATGTTTTCTTCTCAAATACTCAACAAACATTCAAAAACAGCATCTGATATTTACAGTTCATATTAGATTTTTAGTACAGGAAATGGTAGACGCCAAGAGTCCTCTGGAACTATCCTCATTAATATTATGACTTTGGAAAGAGAATGCACAGAGCTCTAAATAAAGACAAAGCCACACGGTCAAGATGTGGTCCAACAGAGACGCCCCTTACCGTGCTTGAACACTCCAATCAGGAGGGACTTATCAGCTTCCTTATCCCACCAATCTGTGGGGACTTCCGCGTGGAAAGGCTCAGGTATCCACACATCAGCTTCACTACAAAGACAACCGTTTACATGATATTTAAAACAAATCCCAGTATTAAAAAGGAACGCCAAGGGACGAACGCAACCCGCGCCCCCTTCCCACAAGCACCTGAGCATCGTGAGGTGGGGCTGGGGGCGGCGTAAGCAAAGGTTAAAAGAAAGGGCAGAAGTCGGCCACGTCCTAGCAGGACCAGAGGTGAACTTTACCACGCAGGGCCCCATTTTTTAAAGGTCAGCTCGGAACACCGGTCGTTTAGTGCACACCTTTTCGTACATCCACACATACATACGAACAGGCTTTTCCCGATTCTCATCACGTCCCCAGGCTGGTAGGGCAAACAACTGCTCTTGAGATGCAAAAAGGGAGAGGCGCCACTGACGGCTGACGGAGGTTCGGGGCGCGCTCCGTGCTCTGTTCTGACCGCCCGGATCATCGCCGAGAGGAACGGGGTGAACGTGGGCTCACACCAACCTTGAGTCGGCGCCCTCTAGGATCTTCTCCGCCTGGTCTCCTATCACTTCTTGTCTCAGGTAGTACAGCATGCGGACACGCAGCAGGACCCTGGAGAGGAAGACGGGGGCGGGGGGAGAAGTTCTCAACTTCTGGACTGTTTGCCAACAGCGGCTCCTGGCAGCTGCTGGTGTTCATCCATCATCCTGCCAAGGCTGATTAGCCATGCTGTATGGTAGGCTTGAAGCGTGACAGATGGTGGCACATAATCACCTCTGCGTGGTGCTTTCTGCTAGCTTCCAGCAGGCCTGCCTGGCAACCGCTTCCCCCTGCACAGAGAGGGCCGGAGCTCAGCCCGGCCCGGGCACACTTCGTGGAGTCTACCTAGCGCAGCTTGTGAAGTTTAGACACGTAGTCCACCGCTGCCTCTGAAGTATCGAAGCGAGTTTGTAAACAACGGAGCAGATGGCTTTCAGTAACTGTTCTGCTTCATTATCTCATAAAACTTCCTCAGCTGCTGCCTTAATACCATTTTTGGAAGCACATCAGAAGTTGTAGGAATAAACGAGATACAAAATCTGGTTTTACTACCTTACAATAAACCCTCAATATGGAATGTCAGGTTTTTCAGATTATACAACTTTGCTTCCGAGAAAGGAAGATGGTGGTGGCAGTGGATCCTTACGTTTCCCCCTTAAGGAACAGTAACCGTTTTTTATTCCTTCTAGCTTATATTACCTGGAAGCCTAAGTTATAGCTTAACAAGTAATAATAAAACATCACAAAGGAGATTAAAATGTGTCCAGTTCACTGAAGTTCCTAGTCATTTTCAAGGAATCAGTTTTTAAAAACTCATGGAATTCTAGGAACCAGACTTTTGATCTCACTTGGATTTCCTCAATGGCGTACACCTAATTCTTTCAATAATGCCCACCTGGTAAATCCCCAAGGCCTGTCTACTCCAAGCCTAGCATCTCCTGCTGGACAGCCCCCACTGTGCATTCAGGACTCATAATCTGAAGACTACCTCCTTGGCCATGAGTAGATAACACCAAGTGCTACTCCCCCAGCTAGATAATCCCATCATACACTTGCAGAACACTTTACAACCCATGTATCACACTGACTAACACTAGCTCATTTGATCTTTACAATAACTCTATGACAAAGTGGAGCAAGTTACAATTTCCATTTTCACAAACGTGAAAACTGAGGCCAACAGAGGGCAAATGACATATCCAAGGTCACAGGGTCACCTTGAGCATGGACCACTCAGAATTAGGCCTTCTGACTCCATCACTTCTTAATGTCTCTAGGGACGTGGCACTTGTCATTGAAAATATCAAAATGACAACTAGGGGCAGCTTCACCACGACAGGCCACTCCCAATCATACACAGATACCCCGTGACCCGCCTTCTTCTCCACCAACAGGCTGCTCCTGGCCAACCTGGGTTCTTAGCGGGCAAAGCGTGAGGCTGTAAATACCTGAATGCACTCCAAAGTAAGCGACCTTTCTGGATATTTCGTTTTTATTTTTTAAGATTTCTTTCTTTTGATAAGATTAAAAATTGGCTGTGCCACACTGAACCAGCAGAAGAAAAGTGACAGTGCAGGCCCCCATGGCTGGCACAAGAAGAACCTGCACACCAGATCTCCTTACAGAGGATGCTTGGCAAGGGGATGCCCTCCACCTTTAGCTGGATCCTCTTTTATTCACCAAAACTCAGTGCGGCAGCAGTGATCCTGACGGTTTCCCTCCCTTCGGTAGAAGACAAAGTTTTCTACCTCATGAGGAATTTTAGTTTTGTGGAGACTTTTACGAACGAACTGTGAATGTCACCTTTCTTCTAGAGGAAAAAATTCAAACCAATGCACTGGCAAGCTGAGTGGAGTGGCAGGATAACGGGGTGATGGGAGGTGGCCTCTGACCCTAAGGAGCTTGCACGTGGTGAGTCAGAGAGACAGGACTCCTAACAAGTCTCCAGACCTCACTCTCATTTCAGCGGCTATCCCACTGGTGCCCGTTTTCTGGACCAGCATCCGGACCGGGAGCACGTGTGCACCGAACTGTCCTACCCCCTTTTCGTCTCCTTCAACTTGAGACAGTTCCTGTCTTTGTCTCTTGCAACTTTTTTTTTTTTTTTTTTTTTTTTGCGGTACGCAGGCCTCTCACTGTGCGGCCTCTCCCGCTGCGGAGCACAGGCTCCAGATGCACAGGCTCAGCGGCCATGGTTCACGGGCCCAGCCGCTCCGCGGCATGTGGGATCTTCCCGGACCGGGGCACGAACCCGCGTCCCCTGCATCGGCAGGCGGACTCTCAACCACTGCGCCAGCAGGGAAGCCCTGTCTCTTGAAACTTTTGAAGAGGACTGGCCAGCTATTTTCCAGGAGGTCCCTCAATTTGGGTCTCATTTTCTCTCTGACTGCTCATCCCAGAGAGGAGATGGAAGAGGCACTGCCAGTTCTTCTCCTGAGACCCAGGGGAAGATGTGAAGAACACTAGTTACATCTCACGTACTAACTGGGCCGCGTACCCTGCAGAAGTCTGTTACTGACATCAGAGTGGGGAATTAAAAACCGCTACCATGACACTGGGGTCCAGGAAGAGGAGCCGTTGTTCCCACACTAAACCCCTTCACTTACAGTTTGTCTGAATCCAGAGTTCGGAAGGTTATGGACCCCAAGTTCACATAAACCACAAAGAAACAGAAGTTTTCTAATAGCTCTAGGCAGGGCAGGACTTTAGGGAGAACCATTATGCTATGGCAGTAACAGCAGTTTCTGAGGTGCCAAAAGGGTTTGAGGTAATAGGTTTTGAAGACTCAAAAGGGAAAAATTTTGTCGGTCAAAATCCAGCAATGATGATCAAAGCAAGTCCCTGAAGGCACCACTGCATTTAAAAAGGGACGAGAACCACAAGTCAGTGCGACCCAGGAGTAGCAGATGTTCTCCAGGAATTATTTCACTGAGGTTTTCGACAACCCTGAGGGGAGGCAGGGTTCCGAGATGGGCAGGGCTGCTCGGAAGCAAAGGTGCTCGCTGCCCCTTAACTAGCTGAGGGACCTTAAGCACCCGAGACTTGGTCTCCTTGCCAGGTAAATGGGGATGAAAGAGCACGACTTATCTTAGACAACTCAAAACACATAATCCATAGGAAGCGCTTGGCGTGCTGCCAGTATTAGGTGCTCAGACTTTTGCTGCTACGATTTCTTAGAGAGATAGACATTTATTTAAGCTCTATTTGACGAATACAGAAAGTGGGTCTTTGAGAGGTCAAGGAGCTTGCCCCAGGTCGCCCAAAGCCAGGAAGGGGAGCGCTGTGCAGCGGTAGTGCTGCCTGAGCCCGGATACCGAACATGCACGCTCAGAGGACGGAAGGAATCAACACATGTGGATGCTGGTGTAATGTGTCGGCAGCTCACAGAGCTCCAAGCGATGAAAGGAATTCAGACCTAGTATCCTTCAATTATATATAATCAGGTTCTGGAAGTAAAGATAAGGCATATGATTCTAAGCTCAGAGGTAAGAAGAAAGGACCCAGTAACTGAGGCATTATGAAGCAAAAAACACCATGTGAACTCCGCCGTTGCTCGACTGAAAGCAGTCAGTTGAAGGCGGGATCACATAAAGTTAACCATAATCCTCTAATACACGTCGGTGAAAACTCAGTTATCCACGACGTCCACAGCAGCATCCTTCACAACCGTCAAAAGGTATCAGCCAACCCAAGTGCCCACCGATGGATGGATGGATAAACAAATGTGGTCTACACGTACAATGGAATATGGCTCAGCCATAAAAAGGAACGAAAATCTGGCACAAGCTACAACACGGATGAACCTTGGAAACTGGGCTAAGTAAAATAAACCAGATACAGCAAGGCAAGTATTATATGAGTCCACTTATGAGGTGCCTAGAATAGGCAAATTCAGAGAGACAGAAGGTAGAATGGCGTGGTTGCCGGGGGCTTCAGGGGGGAGATCATTTAATGGGTACAGAGTTCATATGAAGGTCAACAAAAAGATTTTGGGTATAGACAGTGGTGATGAGGACGCAGCAATCTGAGTATAATCATTCCCAGTGAGTTGTTCACTTACAAATAGTTAAGATAGTAAAACTGTGTCACGCATCTTTTACCACCACCCCCACCCCCCCCAAAAAAAATCAGTTGCCTAAAGGCAGGCTGCCACGTGACTTGGCATCATGTTTCAAGAAAAACAGCAAGGTTGTACCAACACAGTAAATATGGTATAATAGCCTTACTGATACACATCTAGTATATGCATCTACTTAAACACACACATGTCTAAGGAAAAGAAGGGTCGCCAGCTCCCCACGACCGCCCTCCCTGACGTACTTGTTGCAGTGGTGCTTCAGGTGCTTCTTGTAGCTGTCCTCCTGGAACAGGGCATCTGGGTTGCAGCCGGCCAGCCAGTCAGCGTCCTGCACCACTGGATGCGAGCTCTGGGCTTTCACCTTTTTGCCCTTCCGCCCCCTGGGCACCGGGGCTGATAAACCTACAAGCAGAGTAGTCACGATAACCATAGCAACAGAAGCTCTCCACGACCCCGGTTACGGCGTCAGGGTCAGGAATCTCCGTGCAAGGCAGGGACACACGGGGTCTGGGACACGTCCCGAGCGTCCCCGACAGCTCCCTGGGACCCCACCGCACGAGGCGCGACGCCGACCCACCGGAATGGTTGACCAGGGCTCGCGTCTGGCCGTCGGCCGTGGGTGTGATCAGATCCCAGATGAAGCTCTTGATGTTCTCGTCCCCCCGGTAGTGGTTGAGGCAGTACACGAGGATAGTCCTGCAGATGGTTTCCACGTCCTGCTCGCTGAGCGGACGCTTGTAGCGGCCATGGGAAAGGATGTCTGTCCAGCGCCCCCAGCTGCAAAGCAAACATTCACATGCAGACGGTGCCTCTGGG
Organism: Phocoena sinus; assembly: GCF_008692025.1. Taxonomy (NCBI): domain Eukaryota; kingdom Metazoa; phylum Chordata; class Mammalia; order Artiodactyla; family Phocoenidae; genus Phocoena; species Phocoena sinus. The sequence goes on along the minus strand of NC_045779.1, from coordinate 7,895,519 downwards.
TTTAGACGTGCGGCTTTGGTTTCATGGTCAGGTGGCAGTGTTAGGAGAGCCTGGGTCAAAACTAGCGACATGTGACATCAGGTTATCGTGAGGCAATCCAGGGCGCTGTTAGCACCCGGCCGCCTGTTCACTGCGCTGTCGGGCAGGGGCTGACACAGGCCTTCCCAGCTGAGACCTGGAAACCCCCTGCTCCCCTTCACGTGGGCATGGTTCGTACCTTCCGCAGCTGACCCACCGTTTGAGATGGAAAGTGACGGGAATGACTCCCCCCAGTCAGGGGTGCACGCGGGTAAAGGTGCAGCTGCACCTATTCACCTCCAAGGGACGCCCTGATAATTAGTGAGAGGCCATGAAAGGTCTCCCTTTGAGACAGGGGTGCTAGGTGCCAAGTATAAGAGTGCTCCTAAGTCCTTGTGTGAAACGGGGGGAGAGAGGACCGTGGACAGACCTACGCGTGCAGTGCACAGGCAGACGCTGCGTGAGCGTGCCCTCCCCGGGTTCCAGGCGCTCAGGGCAGGAACCAGCCTCCACGCGAGGGGCACAGTTCGCCCCGCGGCCCCGCCTGGTCCTCCCAGCTTCAGAGAAGTTTCCCCAGTTCCTCAAATCGCCTTCGGACACACGGCTCCTTCTGCTGGGAACTGTCTCCTCCTCCCTGCCCGACGACGTCCCACCCTCCCTCTTACCCCAGCTAATTCATGATATCCATTCACGCGCCTCCTTTGATTCCCGCCCCCCCCCCCACAGTGGGCAGACAGCCCCGAGCTGCATCTTAGAGAGGACGTGCCTCTGCCCCACTGGCATGTGAGCACCTGTGCAGCTTTACCAGTTTACTGCCCTTTCTGCTGGTTCACCTGCCTGCCCACCTGCCCCCCGGGTAACCTGCTCACAGCCCTGTCCTAGCACCGTGCCCTGCAGGTGGTAGGTGTCCAACACACCTGAGGCCCGTGGGAGGCGGGAAGGGCGTCACTGGAAGCATACTGCTTAGCTTCAGCAGTTACTAACGTTCCGCTTCTAAAGGCAGCAGCAACGTTCTCAACTTTGATCATTAGGGTGAAACATGGAAGTAGGGGAAGCAGCAAAGGGCTCGGTGGCTAGGGGTGGCCAGGAAAGAACGCCCGGCTTGCAGAGATGATGATGAGAGGTGACACAGCTGCCGAGACACAGGACCGGCTGCAGCGGAACCTCCTTTACTGCATAAGCAGCCACTGACCCAGCACTCACCGTGCCCACGGGCCCCGCACTCTGCCCCGAGGACACGAAGAGGGAGCCCTGGTCCTCACGGAGCCCTTCACCAGGGCTCCAGCAGGAGAGGCTATCACCTGACATGCCGAGTGTGACAGCAAGTGCAGGGAGACCCTCTGGGGCAGGTGCTGAGGTGATGCCTGCTCAGAGGTCAAGGGCAGGAGATGGTGGGCGGGCAGGGCTGCGTGTGGAAACAGAGGGAGCAGCGCACACCGCAGGAGAAGAAGCCTCTGTCCCAACAGCAGCCCGGGGTGCCCGCGGAAAGGACCCACGAGACAGACAAGGGCCAGGTAGGAGCCCTGTCTGCCACGTTGGCAGAATGTTTGTGTTTCTTCTGAAACTAATGCTGATCCACCGGAAGAAAAAAAATCACAGAGCAGATGTCGCCAGATCTATAGAAATATCGTTTCGGCGGCAGTTTTTTCACTTGAGCGGCATTCGCCTGCAGTCCCGCCATGTGCCAGAGCAGGCGTATTTACGGATCCAGATGCGCACCGAGCACCTGCCTTTCGGAGCCCTGTGTGGGTGCCGGAGGGTCAGACATGGGTCAGATGTGGATCTTGTGGTCCAGAAGGAGAAACACGACCCATTCAGAGAGTTGAAATGACCGCCATTTATGTTTCAGATGACTTGGAAGAGCTATACAAGTTGAGATGATTGCCTTTAACAAGTTTTTGTAATGGAAAAATAATGAAAGATTACCATAGTGGTAAACTTTATGTGAAGGTACACTAGGAAAAGAGGTTGTTATTCTGAGACTTTGTTCTGGGTTATTAATGATTAGCAAGTCAATTTGGATCTGACATAATTCCTTAAGGGGCAAAATCCCCCTTCGAATCCGTGACGATCTGCACCGCTTTTAGCTCTTTAACCAAGAGGCCCCAGGCCTGCCCGGGTTGCGTCAAAGGCATTTGCTACGGGGAGTCACAGAAATCCAAACACAAATAGGGTTTTCCTCCGCCACTTGGAATTCTAACCATTTTTCGAATAAAAGTCCATCTCTCACATGAGCCTGACTCACCCATAGACAAGCAGGTTCTTCTCTACTCTGAAGCACTCGCTCCTGGCATAGCCCTGGGACCTGTCCTGCGGCCGCCGTGGCTTCGTGCAGGGCTTCTCTTCAGAATCGCTCTCCAGGTCTGAAAATTCCATCAGCTCGTCCTCCTTCACTGCACTGTACAGCCTGGTTTGCTTCCTCACTCTTGGAGTGTCAATAACCAGGTTGTTCTGAAAGACAGCAGATACATTGGAAACTTCTGAAAAAGCAACCCCTGGGGGAGATCAGGCAGACTGTGAAGGGGCCTCTCACTCACCCTCCCATTTAAGGCATCAATATCCAATTCCGCCTTCTTAGCCCACTTTTGCCAGAAATTTGGATCATCCAAGGAAATATCTGTCCTGTTTCCAGATGCAACAAAACTGGCCTGAAAGGGAAAAACGCACGCATTACTTTGAGATGCTTTTCTCTGTGGCAAAATGCAAAGCAGTTTTCACATATTCATTCACTCGAACATGGACCCATCCTTCTACCGTGAGCCAGAGGCTGTGGCCCATGGGACTGGGATGAAGGACTGTCCCTCAGGCAGCTCACTGTCCAGGGGTTGATAAAAGATGATAAAATAAAAGATGACAGCACAGCATAGTAAATGACAGGCAACAAAGGTACTTACAGGTATAGCCGATATACAGAGAGGAGACCTAACCAGGCTCAGGTTGGGTGCGGGTACAGGGAGGGCACTGCTGGGCGGAGAGAACAGGCCCTCCAGAATACGTCTGCCTGGACCAGAGTGTTAAAAGCCCACAGAACAGCAAAGCATGTGGAAACGCTCAGTGCGGGGCATGTGCCAAGGCACCGAGAAGAAAGGTGATCACGTCGTACGGCTGGGGATTTGGGTGGTCAGGGGAGTGTAGCCCAAGGTCAAGCTGGTGAGGAGGCAGAAGCCGGGTCAAGCAGGGCCTTGCATGTCCTGTTAACAGAGTCTGAACTCCATCCTGAGGTAGTGGGGAACTCTTTGAAGATGGGAATAATCTCAAGAGGTATGCGACCATATCCAAAGTCACCTGCCAGAGGGACCACAGCGGTGTCCTGGAGCAGGGAGGGCAGAACAAAGAGGACAGGCTGCGGCCATAGTTTAGGGAGGAATAGTGAAGACCGGCAGAAATGAAGAAAAGGATACAGCCTAGAAGGCAGTCTTTAAGAGGTAAAATTAAAGGCGTTGGAATCTGAGTGGATGTGAAGCCTGAAGGACGAGTAAGCCAGGAAAACCTCAGCACCCAACTCTGGCATCTGAAAGGTGTGGCTCAGGTGTAAAAACAGGGGCGTGTGCGTGTGTGTGTGTACACACACACGCACACGCGTGCAAACAGAGGGTGGAGGGACAGGGATGATTAATCTGCTTTGGTACCTACTGAATCTGAGGTGCCTGTGAGGATGGAGGAAAGAACCTGAAAAGAGGCTGAAAGATGTGAGCGAGAAGGTGTTGGGTCACAGAGCCCAGAGGAGGAGAGCCTTTCAAGACTGGAGTAGCTGGGACAAGTGGAGTAGCTGGGACAAGTAGAGTAGCTGGGACAACTGAAGTAGCTGAAGTAACTGGAAATCTACAGGCAAAAGGAGGGAGCTGGACCTCTGTCTCACATCACACACAAAAATTCACTCAACAGGGATCAGAGACATAAAGTTAAGAGTGAAAACTATAAAGCTCTTAGAAGAAAACACAGGAGCAAATCTCTGTGACCTAAGGTTAAACAATGAACCAAAAGCACAAACAATAAAAGAGAAAATGGGTGGGCTTCTTAAAATTAAACACCATTAGGAAAAGACTAGGGGAAATATTTGCAAATTGTATTATCTGATGAGAAACTTTTATCTGGAATTCTTAAAGTTCAATTAAAAAAGACAACTCACTCAAAAGAGTTCAGAGTTGTTCAAAAGATTTGAATAGACATTTCTCCAAAGATGTGATATATATATATATAGCCAATAAGAACATGAATAGATGCTAAACAGCAGCAGAGAAACGCAGACCAGACCAGAGTGGGCTACCACTTCACACCCAGTAACAGGACGATAATCAAAAAGTCAGACAACGAAAAGCGTTGGTGAGGATGCAGAGAGATTAGAACCCTAAACACTGCTAGTAGGAAGGGAAAATGGCATAGTCACTTTAGAGAACAGTCTGGCAGTTCCTCAAACGATTAAACACAGAGTTAACATACGACCCAGTAATGCCACTCCCGGTATATATGCAAGAGAAATGAAAACATATGTCCACAAAAAAACTTGTTCACAGATGTCTGTAACAACAGTATCCATAATAACCAAAGAATGGAAACAATCCAAATTTCATTATCAGCTAGTGAACGGATCAACAATCAATGTCCATTATCAAGTGGTAAGTGAGGTATAACCATAGAATGGGATATTGGTCAGCAATAAAAAGGAATGTCTGATGCGTGCTACAACGTGGATGAACCTCAAAAACATGCTGAGTGAGCGAGGCCAGGCACAGAAGACCACACGTTGTATGATTCCACTTATATGAAATGTCCGGAGTAGGCAAACCTCGAGAGACAGAAAGCAGTTGAAGGGTTGCCAGGACTCAGAGGGGGAGGGGACGGGAGGCGGGGTGGGGGGATTGTTACTGGGGTGATGGAGACGTTCTAAACTTAGATGTGGGGATACTTGTACAAGTCTGTGAATACGGGAAATGCACTCAACGGTACACTTAAAGTAGGGGAATTCTGCGGTAAGTAAATTCCATTTCAATAGAGTTGTTAAAAATGAAAGCGTGGCACTGGGCCTGGGTGTGGATGGGGGAAGCCTCAGAAGGGGTCCTGGGCGGAGGGGATGGAGTGGAGAGGTGAGGGAGGGGTGGAAGCTGGCAGGTGGGAAATTAGCAGAAAGGGAGGCAGGGGAGAGAGCTGCGTAGATAACACTTGCGTGGCTCTTCGCTGCGAAAGAAGAGCTGCGGGCTTATAGCCAGAGCGGAAAACAGATGGGGTCTTCTTCAGATAGGGGTGAGCTGACTGGTCTGAAGGCTGTCAGGGGTCAGGATCACAGGAAACGGGGGAGAGGGTGACGGAGCAGAGGCTCAAGAAGCAGAGAGGGCGGGGCCAGAACACAGGTAAAGGACGAGCCTGGCGAGGCGGGAAGCGTGGCCGGGACAAGGCGAGGGTGACCCCGAGGCCCGGTACAGAGAAGAGAACCCAAAACACAACGAGTGCTTCGTGCATCGGGGGAGTCCACCGAGCGGGAGTTAATCACGCATCTCGTAACGTGCAACATAAAGCAGACATTACGTGTGCTTCCCGGGAGCGCGTGACACAAACTCTGTTCCGCTGCCACAGAACACCCGCCGCTTGGGATCGATCCGCACCTTAGCAAACGTGGAGCCCTTTCCCTCAGACTCGATGGTGATGGTGTGGGTTCGCCGGAGGAGAATCTGGTCGATATCTTCTTCGCAGAATTTAGACCCTTCGTCCTCCTCATCCATGAGGGCACCATAGGCCCCTTTCCGGAGAAGATCCTCTATTTCTTTCTTGGAAAGCTGCTGTACCTGTTTTAGAGAAATATTTTTAGAATTGTCTGTAGACTGAACAAATGATTCATCTTTCTCAAAGAGGGTAAACCCTAATGACAAGAAAGGAAAGTGTGACAAGATATGCTTAAGATATCGAGGCCAAAAGATAATCAGATGCCGGAAAATTTCTCAGTGTAAGCTAAATGACGGAGCGAGAGTGAATGCACGGTGTGGGCGGCGCGCTTTACCCCGTTGGGAGCGTTTTCTCTTCCGCTCATGGACTGCAGGACAGCTTTATCCAGACCGAGCTTCAAGCTAGCTTTGTCAAACATCTCCCTCTCGTAAGAATTCCTTGTAATCAGCCTGTAGATTTTCACAGATTTGCTCTGTCCTATTCTGTGACATCTAGCCTGAGCCTGGAAGAAAAAGGAAATGAATGGCTACCAAAGAAAGAAAAGACTCGACTGTCAAGTTATAAGAGCATCTGTTCCAATAAACAGGGGTGCAGTTTAACAGAAGAGGGTTGACACACTAAGAAATTACTGTCACATTATTAATAAATCGATTACTAGTTGGTTCATTTGCCCCAATCACGGGACGCTGCCTGAGCGACTACACGATTTTAATTTGTTGGTCTGACATAGCAGAACGACTTTCAAAAGTGGGAGAGGGAGGCATCGGGGAGATTTTCTTGCATGTTTACCTGGAGATCATTTTGGGGATTCCAGTCGGAATCAAAGATGATGCAGGTATCAGCAGCAGTAAGATTAATGCCTAAACCTCCTGCCCTTGTACACAGGAGGAAAACAAACCTATCAGAGTCAGGTTTGGAGAACCTGTCGATAGCTGCCTGGCGGAGGTTCCCTCTGACCCGGCCGTCGATCCTTTCGTACGGGTACCTAGAAAATGTCAGTGTTAACAAGGAGGCCTGACGAACGGCCAGACTACATTCTTCCTTTTTTGGTGTTTTAAAGAACCAAATGGATATGGGATATGTATTAACAGGATGGTATTATTTATCAAAATAATTTCAGAGCAAATAGGTGTTGTTGTAGTTTTTCATACAACTGGTCGAATGCCCCAAAGATTAAAGTTCCTGCTACTTCCTCTCCAGTGTCTGAAAAGGGCTGACACCTCCAACAGTGAAACAACAATCAATTTCAATTTTCGGTAAGAACTGTTCTCGCCTAGCCGAAGGAAAGAACTGGAAAGCAGAACTGCCCAAAAGCACGTGTCGCATGGAATAGCCGTCATGCCCATCTAGAGCTTTTAAAAAGAGGTGTGACATGTCCCCTACTCCGTCCCCTTTACTATAAACGCCACTTCAAGGGACTTCCCTGGCGGTCCGGTGGTTAAGACTCTGAGCTTCCACTGCAGGGGGGCACGGGTTCAATCCCTAGTCAGGGGGCTAAGATCCCGCACGCCGTGCCATAGAGCCAAAAAAATTATAAAAAAAAAAAAAAAAAACCAACCCCCACCCCACCACGCCACTTGGAGGTGAAGCGCGTGGAGCCCCGTCTTCTGACCCCAGCTCGCCACCCCGGTGCGCGGCCCTCACCGTCTCTGAATGAGGTAGTCTTCCAGGATGTCCAGGCAGCGCACCATCTGGGAGAAGATGAGCACCCTGTGGCCGCCGGCCTTCAGCTTCGGCAGCAGCTTGTCAATCAGCACGAGCTTCCCAGCAGCCTGGATCATCGCCTGGAGCTGGAAATCTGGAGAGTCGGCATTGTGTGTTTCCTTAAACTCTTCCAAAATCTTCTCTTCAGCACCTGCAGAGATTGGAGGGCGTAACGGGAACACTGGAATATTCTCTTGCGGTACGGAATACTGTTTTTAGGAGTAAGAACAGTGAACCTGCTTTCGAAACCCACTGCAAACTGTAAGGGCCGGGAGGCCGCACTCGTGTTTATGAACACACATCCGTCCACTGGCTCCAAGGAGGGTCTACACAGAACCGTGGAAGTACAGAAGGGATCAAAGTTTTAAGCGCAGCACATTTAGGCGTTTGTGGGGGGAAAAAAAAACCCCACATTTTCCAACAAACAAACGTTTGCTGTCTGTAGAAACTGAATTTCAACAACAGACTGTCACGCCAGAAGTGGCAGAAACAAGCCAAGGGCCAGATACCTACAGAAAACCTGGAACCTAAAATGCTAAAGAAAGGAAGAACTGTTTACTAGCTGAATATAAACACAAATGACAGAATCTGTTCTGAAACGAAGAGACGAGGGAACAGGGTTCTAACAGTTACGGTGCAAGGGCAGACGTCTGTGTATCCAACCGCACATCAGTACAGCCAAAAGGGCTGCGACAACAGGAAGCCCATTTTCCAGGGTCATTTTAGGGATTTCTCAGGGTGCCCGAGCATATCTTTACTGCGGTCTCTGCAGCTCCCTCCACGGTCATTCTCAACTGGTGAGTTACAAAAATTCTACCCTGAATTATCCAAAGCTTTAAAAAAACAAAACCTGACCTCTGTTTCATGAAAGACTTCTATACCTAACCCTCTTTTTCTCATCGCCCCACAAGAGACCTCTGCTTTGCTCCAGGACCTGGGTGCATCAGAGAGAAGCCTGGAGAGAGAGGGACCTTCCCAGGGATGGAAGCCCTTCCACCTCCTCCCCTGACCCCAGACGTGCTGGCTCAGGGAGCAGCAGGCTGAGCTTCCTGCAGTCGCTTAGGTGGCTTAACTAGAATTAGGCAGCAGGGGCTCGGCCGCGCTGGCCAGGGGCGGGGGGGTCGATCAGGGCCGGCAGCTGTGCTCAGCCAGCCCCTCTCCCCTGGGCACAGAGGGATGGTCACCTATCCTTTGGAAAATACAAACAAAACCATCTAATGGGATTTGTCCTCAGCCTTAAACCGTACCAGGAACTTTAAACTACTCTTCTTACCACTGGTTTTAAACGTGAACGAACTATGCACAGGATGGGGATACGGGACCCTCACAGGGTGTAAAGGTCACGTGAGCTGGGCCACCAGAGCCGTGAGGACAGAACGGTGGCACACAGCAGTGGGTGGGACAGAAGTGCCCTCCATTCCCGTTTTCAGGGCACTCGGGCAAGTTAAGTCATGACACGGTCACACACTGAAACACAGCTTGTTCATTATTAATCAACAAAGGATCTTCCTGAGACCAGATTAAAGTCACTAATGCCTGGACCGGGCACTGAGGTCCACGCAAAGTGCATCGCTGCTTCTCAGGAAGGGCCTGGCAGAAAATGCCGGCTGGGTCCAAACTGCTGTCTCTCCCTCCCCCTTCCACATGATAAAACGCTAACGTTCAGGATGTTAATCTAAGTGAAACAAATGGCAAAGGTTTTACTAGGAAAAGGTAAAAACCAAAATGCTGTTGCAGAGAATCGGCAGGAATATTCTTGAATAAAGAATATTCTTGAATAAATACTCTTGCGTAAAGTTGAATAATGTTTTTCAAGGCAAGAAATTTAGAAATCTAGGTTCCGGATTCAGGACAAGAAGGCCCTCAGGAGACAGGAAAAACAGGTTTACATCCATATATTACATTAGGTCTTTTCAAAAAGTTTGTTCTTGTTGGATAATATACTACAAGCTCTGCAAGTCAGAAACAGATTTTACTCATAATATCTGGGCAGTTACTTTTTGCTCATATTAGGATTACAGTCCATAATCAAAATACAGCATTTTAGCTTAAGCTAACGGTCGGTGAATCAGCTTTTAAAAATGAAATAATCGTTTTGACAAAATAAACATGTTTGAGTTATTTTAGTAAAAAATTTGAAAATATAAGTTCAGTCTAATTAGTAGAGAAATTTAATCTTTTCATTTTAAATTTATTTATATGACAAAAATAACTTGCCTGCTTTTTCAATACTACCAATGATTTCTCATGTCATCAAAAGTAGCCAGAATTAAAATACACTCTTTCTTATCTGACAGAAGTTCCTCCTGAATTGATCAATTCCGCTCTTTGCCGTGAATTCAGGTTCTTAGAGTGGCAGCCAGTTGACACCAAGAACACTTCACTTAGAGCTATCAGCGAACATAGTTCCTATGTGCTTCCTGTAGCACCGTATTATGCCCAGAAGAGCTGAAGACAAGAGGGCAGGGAAGCAGCACCTACCTTCTAAGTCATTACAAGGCCGAATTTTCAAGTTCACCAGTTAAAGATCTACCTTGACGCTAGATTTGTAAATATCAAATCAGAAAATGAACTGGAAATAGGTTATGGTAAGCCCAAATACACCATTGGCACTGCCCTAAAGTCCTGCATTTACATTTAAAAGTGTGTGTGTGTGTGTGTGTGTGTGTGTGTGTGTGTGTGTCAGAGATAACTTGAAGAAGTGTGGAAGTCTGTTCCCTTAAACAGATGGTCACTGTGAGGGCAGGAGCTGCAATGTCACCTGGCTATATTAGCCGCAAACAAACAAGAAATTCTTTTCTTTTTAAATTTTACTTATTTATGGGTCTTCATTGCTGCGTGCTGGCTTTCTCTAGCAGCAGCAAGCAGGGGCTACTCTCGTTGCGGTGCGCGGGCTTCTCATTGCGGTGGCTTCTCTTGTTGCGGAGCACGGGCTCTAGGCGCGCGGGCTTCAGTAGTTGTGGCTCGCGGGCTCAGTAGTTGTGGCGCACGGGCTTAGTTGCTCCATGGCATGTGGGATCTTCCCGAACCAGGGCTCGAACCCGTGTCCCCTGCATTGGCAGGCGGATTCTTAACCACTGAGCCACCAGGGAAGCCCAAGAAACTATTTTCTTTTGCAGATTACCATTTTCTCTCTGAAATTCATTCCATCACGTGAGCTCAGTCTTGTCTTCTTTCTGCCCACGGCTCTCCACCGCCCTCGCCCCACCACCAACAGAGGATGCGTAAGTCGCCCTGAAACATCGGGGCCCCTACCAAGTCTTCAACATCATTTTCACTCTCACATACGGTAACATACAGTTACCTGCTCAACTTTTAGCAAGAAAAACAACTAGCAACACTTACCAAACGTTTGTTATGGTTGCCTAACACTGTTCGATGCTCTTAAAAGTCTCAGTACATATTAGAAACATTTCTCATGTATGTACAGTTTGTGTTCTACAATCACTTCTAATGTTTTTTCCGCTTTGCTGATGTTATCGCTCTCAACCTACACAAACAGTTGCTTCTCTTGTCCACGATCACAGAAATGTTGTGCTTTGTTGAACTGAACTTTCGTTTGACTGGGGATGCTTTGCTCTTTCACAACCAACCCAAATGTCAGTTTAATTTTCAAAACTGAAAGCCTCCTGTAACCGCTCGATAAATGAGCGTGGAGCTGGCATTGGGTCAGTACTTCTGTCCTTCCTTCTCCAGGTCGTGGATGAGAACAGACAGTCCTGGCCCTGGGTCAACCTCTGAAACACAACCTTTACATAGGTCATCTGGGCAGCTGTAACACCCGGTGCGTCCATGTGTGTATTTTTTTTTTACTATAATTTCCCAACGTGAAGGCATGTAAGGATGCCTGCTTAAGAGACACCTTGTAACTTGCTGTCAGGACAGAAAAGCTGACCTCGAGGTGTGACCACTCAGAACAACAGCCACGGATCCACACCTGGGAAGTCCTCAGAACCTCTGCCAACAGGGAATGACACAGGATGACCCTGGAGAGCTGTCAGCCAGGGAGGAGACCTCCGGGCGGTGGTTTGGGGTGGGCTGCCCCCTTCAGAGTGCTCAAGGCACGTGATTAGCGTGTAAACCGACAAGGTAAACTGATGGGACTAGGGTGGATTTCTACCAACCACTGGGGAGACATTCCTTTCCCACACGTCCTGCTACAGCATTTCAGCTTTTGTTAGTGCCTTTTCTTTCCCCTTGGAAGCTACCGTGCCTCGTTTTTTTATTTTTTATTTTTACAGACATTAAATGAAAACGTGTGTGTGTGTCTCTCTCACGTGCGTGTGTCCATGCACCAGAGTTTTATTCATACCATCAACCACCTTCAGCCCCAACTCCATCTCCCCAGCTCAGGACCAGGCTGGTGACACTCGCCACAGTGGCCTCACAGGCTCTTAAACACATGGCAATTAGCAGGCTGGCAGCATTAAAGAGGCAATGATCACACGTGATACTCTCTTTAAAGACCAAGCTACAAGCGCAAAGTTTGAACAAGACATCCACTGATGTCACACCACAGCCACGACCTCGTGTGCTACGTGGAGACAGTCCCAGGTGGGGACTACTCTGTGGTTTAGTAACTGCAGCTTCTGGATGTGAGGTGGTCGGTACGTGTGTAGTTACGCAACGGGGAGAGATGAGGAACTCTTTAATTTAGCTGTGCTTGAACCTCATGGAGTGTGGTAATGACAAACCTGGCTTTGTTCCTTCTCGCCTGGAAAGGAAGCTAACTGAATTGCTGGCCAATTATAATTGCACACAGCACCCTGATTTAGCCGGCCATCACTTTTCTTTAACCCATATTAACTCCGGCCTGGACTACAGCAGTCGCCTCCTAGCGGGGCTTTCTGCTTGTATGTCTTTCCCTACTCCCGTCCATTTTATACCATGTTGCCAGATCAATCATCCTGAATCACATCTCTCATCATTTCCAAGCTTCACCCGAATTCCACGAGCCAGCATCTGGGCTTCCCACAAGGTCCCACTGTGTCTAAGGTTCACTGTCCCACCGTTTCTTACGCGTCCTTTATACTTTGGGCAGGCAGGTTCCCCCCTTTGTTCTCTTGCCTCTTTCTCTTTGTTCATGTGATTACATCAGCCTAAATGCGCTTTCTTTTTCTAACCCTGACTGGCAAAATCCTTGTCTCAATGCCATCGCTTTCTAGCAGCTTTCCTAATCTCAATCCCTCACAAACTGAAGGTTCTTGTATTCCCCAGAGTATCTTACACATCATAGGCACGAAAGCTTTATTCCTCTAATGATTTTTGGAAGGGTACGATACAGGTTTTTACTCATATCAGTTCATAACACTATCAGTTTAGTTAAGAAAACAGGAAAACCATCCGTCAGCACCAGGAACCAACTATTATCAACACTCGAGATAACCTCTCACTCTTAGAGAAAGGATGCTAGAGGCCTCAAGACTGCAAGAACTTTTCTCCCATCAAAGTCTTGAGACAGCTGACAGCTGCCTCTCACTCCAAAGCTGCTCTTTAACTTCTCTGACCTAAACACACACACATACAGAGCAGGGAAACCTCAATCAGGGGCTAATTTCTCTTTAACTGTTACCATGTTTGATGACTTCTAGCCACCAAGCAGCAACACCTCCCTTCAAGGGGTGAGATGCAGACACAGGAAAGGTGCGTGGAGGTCCTGCTTCAGGGATCGGCGGGGACAACAGTTCTGCACCCTCGGCTACAGAGAAGGAGGCTTTGTGAAGAATAGGAAGGTGATGAAACCCACACTGGGATGATCACGAACCGTAAAATCATCAGTCTGGAGGGAGAAAAGGATTTCTGGGGTTTGGACAACTACTGAAACAAGGTGCCAGGCGGGCAGCTTACCGTTAATAAGGTAGGGATGATTGCAGCACTTCCGTAATTCCATCATAGTGTTTAAAAGGTTGGGTACGTTAGCTTGACCACCACCTTTGGAAAGAAACGTAAAATTCTTCTCAAGGATGGCTCGGTAATATTTCTTCTGAATGTTTGTTAGCTCGACTTCGATGATCGTTTCTTCCTTGGGGGCCAAGTTCTTTTCCACGTCCTCTTTGAGACGTCTCAACATCATTGGCTTTAGAATAGCCTGGAGTTTTTGCACCTAAAAAAGGACCTCAAGTAAATACCGGTATCATGACTTGCTTGCATGGTATAACATATACTAACATGAAAAACCACAATTCTCCTATTTATTTACCATTCATTTTCATTTGTCGAAGCCCAGGAAGGGTATGGAAGCACTGATCTTACATTACAGATGTCATAACAGAAGTGCATAAAGGCTGCGTGGCCAATTTCCGATGGGCTACTTCGCTTGCCCAGGAGTCCTGAACAGCCAGGAGGCTTGAACGGTACAACACAGCAGAAAAGAACCCCACTTATTCTGTTAGTTTTCCCTTCTGTTTGTCTTAAGCCTTTGTGATGATGAGGAAGGAAGAGACAATGCCATGGGAGTGCCACACTTCAATTCTCTTCCTTTCTAGAGAGAGCTGATAGAAAGCGTGAGGAAGCCAAGGAGCTGTCCGGTCCCTGCACCAATGAGCATGCAGGGACGTCCCCCTCTGTTCTTTTCTGTTGACTGGCAATAGGATACTGCACACCCGACAGCTCTTACTTAAAGAAAAGCAAAACAAAACAAAACAGACTCCACTTTGAACTAAGCTAAGAGGTTTTAGACAGTAAGTTAGGGAAGGGGGCACATGAAGACCAAGATTTCAAGCGTATCTCCATGTTTATCTCAAATACAGCCTAATAACCAACACCAACATAACTCTCACGATGTATGAAATAACCGACCACTTTTCATATGCAATACCATATTTATTTCTCACAGAAATCCTGCAAGGTAGTTAGGACCCACGTTTCTAAATGAACATATGTAGACTCAAGAAAAGTAAGCAATGTGACCAAGTAAGAAATAAGACTAGAACCTCAGAACTCCAGGAGGGAAACGGCTCGACAAATTTCAGCAGCTTCTGACACTACACCCAAAAGCATACATGGCAAAACCACCAAACTCAAAAGCACAGCGGCTGAAAAGTACATGAACAGTTATGGAACCTCTCTATGAGTCTCGACAGCCCTTCCGGAGGGCAAAGGGACAAACAAACCAATCAGAACACCACCTTAACGAAGACTCAGAATGTCCAAGGAAAGGGGGTGTAAAGCTCACCGGTCTACTGAGGTTGGCTGGGGGCGGGGAATGGATATAATTTACATTTTTAAATGGTTGAATCTTAACGCTCTGCCCTTTCGGGGGGTTCATCTTCAATTACGTGACTGAAATACAAAGGAGGCTTGGTCAGTACCTGTTCTTCGGTTTTCAGATCACCGAATTCTTGCATAAAGGTGGTTTCCGAAGGGAATCGACCTGGTTCCAAGAAGTGAAGCAAGCTGAAGAGCTCTTCCACGGTGTTCTGGAGCGGGGTCCCTGTCAGCAGCACTTTGTGTTCCTACAGGGGTGCGAGGAGAGCAACTGAGCAGATCATAACAAAGCGCATCTCTTAACACCAAAGCCTCTCTCGACACAGGCATTTTCCGACTTCCACTCAGGAACGCTGAAATTCAGCACCCACCCTGCATAAAATACAGGAGTTAGATCCGAAGGCGGAGATGCGAGAAATGTGGTCTCTGCTTCAGACAGACTCCCGGACCCCGTAAACGTGTCTTGCCATTTTGTTTTTTCCTGGGATTTTTAGGTCCCAGGAAACATTCTGGTGCTGTGGCTTCGCAGGTCCCCTACATCTTGAGGCTTCTCTCCCCACCAAAGTTTAAGCTTTTCCCTCAAATCCCTAGGCTCAGACAAAGCTCGCATGCTTCTCTCTGCTCTCCACACCGACAGGGCTCTCCCCTCCCCGTCTACTTCCTGCATGACTCACTTCAGAGACAAAAGAAGGTCTTCCACAGGCAACAGCACATGAAAAGCTATTTTTTTCTGCAAACATTTCAAACTAGCAAAGAGGTCAGCTTGGTCTTAAATACCACAATCACTTTTTTGTTTTTTTTTGTAAATAGATGCTACTTCTAACTTTGTCTCCTTGAACCAAGGTACGTATTTCTTTAAGGCAATTCTTCCTGTTTACGAGCTCTTTCTCCAGCTTTCCTTATGCGTTTGTACCCTTGTCCTCACACTTCCACGTATCCGACATGGTGACCAGTCTTAACGACGGTGAATTTATTAATCTGAAGGGCCTTATTATTTTCTACTTTGGCCATCTGGTACACAGTCCAGTTACTAAAGCTATTTCAAAAAGTGGCTACACCTTCTAGGAGGTTCAAAAGCAATATTCTGACTCAACTGGAAGTCCGATAAGGCTTGGTTGCCGAGCAGAGAGTATGTGCTCAGTAAACCCTGGATGCTGATACACCTAAGGGCATGCTCTTTTTCTCAGTACCTACCGTGTCTTATCTGTCAATGGAGTACTTTGAAAGCGAGGTGAAGCAGTTCAATTTGCTTTTATTCTTCCTTTGCTCCCTTTTGAATAAGAGGTCTCTGATTCAGGAAGATACACAGACCATCATCATCTTCCAACTCATTATATTCATAAAGAGTAAGAAGCTTGCAAATCAATTCAGGATTTTCTAACGTATAACCATACTGGTGAGTAACCTGGGCCACGGTCCCTGACATATTCAAGTCCAAAATTACTTCATCCAAGAATTGTTTAAAATATTGCCATAGATTCAGGAAAAGAGTTATTGCTGTGGGAGAGCTGTGTGGGTACTAAAGATTGTCTCCTGGTTTTTTTTATATCCTTTGTGACCAAGTGAAATGCTGAGCCGCTAACCAAATATCAGTACTTCAGAAAAAGCCTTGTAAGTTATTAATTTCAAAATTAACTTATTTGGGGGGGGAAAAAAAAGAACTTCTTTTTTATGCTGCTTCCCCTCAAGGGCTGTTTAAAACCAGTTTCACTGAATGATTACACATATGACCCTTTGGTAAGGCTGCATGGGTAGCAAAAAAAAAAACCAGGTTTCCCTTTGAAAGTAACTATTATGTAACATACAATTAATATACAGGTGTCACAGAATGTCACGTGAGAGACGGGCTACCAAGCTTATCATCTCCAAGCTCAACCATGTCAGCAGCTGGGCTTTTGGCTTGAAAACGTTACCATTCTTTTTAGCTCTGATGGAGTGGCGTCCATTTGACTTCATTTCAGCAGTCTTTAATTTGTGTGAGGCCTCCTGACAATGAAAGATGAGGTAACAGAATCCACGAAGAACTACTGCCACCTCCAGAGAGTCCCCTCCTTGTCAAGAAGGGACAAGGAGATGGCCCTGCTTCCAAGGCTCCCGTGGAGGACAGTGGGGACCGTAAATGTCCCTCATCCCAGCATCTTCACAAGAATTTCCTTTGCGATGGGAGAGCTGAAAACATTCACTGGTCCTCCCTTTCTCAGAACGCACTTAAAGACAACCCGAATCACCTCCATCGTAACTGCGTCTAGGGCAGGTAACAGCAGTTCCCTGTGACCTGCTCCACAGCTGGATATAGTTATTATTTGCGCCGTGCCTTATTCTAGAAACGATGAACAAAAAGTGGCCAGTGTATAAGTTCTCATGATGGATATTTTAAGGAAGGACTTAAAGACCAGGCAATGAGCCGTTCAGAATTGGACAAATATAATTATATTCTAACTCTGAACAATAATAATGTGCTCCATCTAGAAAACAATTCTTGTGAAAGTAAAGATTCTTGATCATCAGAAAAAAGAATGATTTTGTTCATTTGTTAATCAGAGCTTCCCATGGTGAGACATGAATGAGTTACAGGTACGCCAAGTCCTTGGGGCAGCCGGCACGGCTGTGACAGTCAGGACCCCAGGGCCGGTCACCTGCAGTAGTGGCCAGCCCTTCTCAGCTTACCCCGGTATGATATACAAATATCATTTTCTATGTGTGCCATTATGTGAAAGTGGTTTGGGAACACTGCAATGTGTAACAGAAAAATTGTCTGGGTAGCAAATTCTAATCCACCAATGAAGTGTTACTATAAACAACAGAAAATCCTTTGAAATCTCCCAGCGACAATAAGGTTGTTTGATGTTGACAGTTAAACGAACTGTGCTCACCAATGAAGGGCTGTTTTGCCGTTAAGAATCTACTACCTGGGAGCACAGACACTAATAACAGAAAACAACTGAAATAAACTGAGATGACTATCTAAGCCTTCAGGAAATGGTGCCGTAACCGTGTCTTATATGGACCACTGTGAAGATGGGTCCCTACTCAGAAGACGTAGTTAGATATTTCACGAGAATTAATGTTCACCTAACCATTAACAGGCTTACTTCAATGTAAGACGAAAATATCACCTAGAGAGACCAAATACAGCCACAGAGCTTCTCTTTTCCACATGCTTACTCATGTCTTCAAGACTGTTCACCATTTACAAGTGTTCTAATTCGTTCTGTGGACTGAACACCAAATAATACAAAACTGCTCTGAGAAAGGTCTTAAGGATGGGAAATCCCATCCTAAATAGGATAATTCAGTCAGACCTTTTCCTTTAAACAAAACTAGATTTTTGTTTGTTGTTAATTAAAAGAATAGCTGGCTAATCCAATCCCCATAATTTAGGAATAAAAGAAGCTGCTTCAAAGAACCAGCTGCAACAGAAAGCTTTTAAGTGTTCTTTTCGGTGGTACCAGTCTTCAGTAAGAAATTTACAAGCCGTGAACATACAGCATATTCCTTCCCATCTCAGACTCTCGATTAACAGGAGGTCAAATTAATCTATAGAAGTCAACACTAAAGGGATTTAAAAAATCTTTCTGTATTTTTGAAAAGCTCATCAAAACATCCAAGACATGCTAAATAACAATAGCTTTGCTTCTTAAATGTACATTAAAAATAAAAACAAGTGATCAAAACCCACCTTGTAAACTATAGAGTGAAAAGAAACCTGAGGATGACTGAGTCATGTAGTAATTTCTGCTAGAAAATCATACAACAGTGTGGAAAGGAAAATCAGTCAAATTCCACCACTTCTACAGTATGTTTTCCTATGATACTCCTACTGAAAAAAAATCTAGAAAATCAGGAAGCCCTGACTAGCCCTTAGGAAGCTGGAAGAGTATGGGATAGACATGTCTAAAATTCCAGATCAAACGCAAGGTCTTGCAATGCCCCAAACTTCTAAGTGTCTGCATGAACTGAACCAATTCCAGATATCCGTTCAACTTACTGAGAACTTGCACCTACAAGTCAAGTCCTCCTGGCCCCTGGACGCCAAAACCTACGAGCCCTGGAATATAACTGGATGGTCGTCACGGAGCTAACATTTGGCCCAACAGCTTACGAAATGGCAGTATTTACATACAAAAGGGAAAAGCAAATACTGGAAACTCATTTCAGTGAAAAATACCATGACTATCCTCTGCTGTGATACAACCGTGCAAAGACACCAGCCAACAGCGTGAGAATGAGGAAGACAGCAGCGACTTCTAAGTCACTGGAAGCGCAGGAGCGTACCTCACAGCGTTTGACTGGTTTTGCAAACACCCTTCAAAGGTACCATTCAGATTCAGAGCAACGGGAATACTGAGACAGTGACAACTCTATCCGGGGTCAAGGGAATCGCCAACATGACCACTGACCAAGTCCATCAGCTTGAGTCCCTCCAACAGCTTGCAGTTCCGATTCTTCAGCCTGTGGGCTTCATCAATGACCACGCAGCGCCAGGGAATATTCCGCAGCTCAGGACAATCGGTCAGAATCATCTCAAACGTAGTGATGATGGCATGAAACTTATAGGACCCCTTTATCACTCGACCCTACAAGAACAACTCTGGATTATTACTTAGCATTAAAGGTTACGTTCATAACTTTAAGGATGAATAAACGGCAGTCAAATATACGTACTGATCCCCTTGGGGACATCTTTATTCTACATAACACTTATACTTTGTTTTCCAGGTGTTTTGGAGGTTTTAAGCTCTTATGGTACCACAGAGTTTTAAAACCTTACCTTTTTCAAGGAAGTCCGAAAATTGTTAGTAAAATTTCCAACCCAATTTCCTTACAGATCACACGCAGTAAAGAGTCACTAAGTGGGCCCATTCTAGTTACATCCTACAGACTCCAAAAGGTGAAAGGCCAAAGAGATTATGTACTAAGACAACTTTTTAAAACCACTTTTACTTTTTAAAACTTTTTATTTATGTATCTAAACTTTTGTAAAACTTGCTTTTTACTTTTAACGTGCTAACACGAAAAGAACATTCAACTCAGGACAGGACTTATAACAATTTCCCAAATCTAAAGATCAACACCAAAATAGATTTTAGGTTTTTTCTCCTTTAAGTATTTAATTGTAGGGCAGATTTTACACTCAAGCTAAACAAACACAGACAACAAAACTCTGTCCCATTTCCAGCTCTAGGACTTCCATTTACCACCTATTGCTTAAAACTATTTTCGCATATACTATTTATTCTTCTTTCTTTGTCATTTATAATGCTTCACTGTCAATATCATAGGATAATTGCAGACAGGTAACTAAAATTAGTTAAAAATCATAGCAGCTGCTACTAAGACCCAAAGTATAAACTCTCCCCTTTGGGTATACTTCATTCAATGTACCAGTTAATACCACATACCTAATATTTTTCACTTCTAGCAACAATAAATAACACAATATTCTTTCCATTCACATTAAAAAACTCCATTTTCTGTCTCGCTTTCTTCTAGGGCTTGCAAAATAAACCAAATGAGCATATCAACGCATGAAATGATTTTTAGCAGTCATCCAAGGTAAAACGAAATTTCATTCATGCTAATAATTAGAATGACCAAGGCTATAAAAATAAAGAGCTGCAAGCAAAAGATGTGGAATTATAAGACAAACACAAATTGGGTAAGAAATCTAAAGCAAAATTCTCTATCTGCAAAATCTAGACCTCCCGTGCCAAAGGTCTAAGACCATTTTAACAGCCAACGCCTTAAAACGTCTATAAGCCTAAGGACCGCCCGCCTGTGATGCTTTACCTGGGGATCTTTGAAGTACATTTCATACAACTGAATGGTCCGACGACTAGCTTGACTCCCATGATACACAACCACGTTCAACTCTGTCCAGGTCCGGAATTCCCTTTCCCAGTTGGGGATTGTGGACAATGGGGCAATTACTAAAAAAGGGCCATGGATTCCTTTCAAATATATCTCATAGAGAAATGTAATGGACTGGATAGTTTTTCCCAAACCCATTTCATCTGCTAAAATGCAGTTTCGCCTTTGGGAGGGAAATAAAACAAGGAAACTTTAGTAAGTATACACACAAGACAGTGCTTTCATACTCATAAATGCATGCCTTAGACGTTCCCTTACATGCAACAAAATAACAGTTTCAAACAAAATGCTCTAAGACATAAAAATTATTGCTACACACTTCTAGCAATCTCTATATTAATATGTGTTAAGTAAACAAATATTAAGCATACATACTTCCAGTGTCTGCTTTTTTTCAAAATAATTTCTATTAGCGAGTTAAAATGTTAAGTTATATTTGATCAATACTTTAGATAACGACAAAAGAGCTACTGTAGGCTTTTTTTTTTTTTAAGTGAAAACCCCCACATTTTACGTACATGTTGTACCAATTGAAAAGTAGCCAGTTTACTCCCTCCAACTGGTATTCCCTGAGTTTGTTATTGTTTTTATACTCCCTGGAACTCTCCGATTTCTTCCAGTCATCAGCAGGAGGTCGCTCCTGTTTCAAATATAGTAAAAGTCCCATTAGTGGTTTCTCAGAGACCACATACATTAAAGCCACCGCCACTCGCCCTCCTTACCACGCGCTCTGTTTCCGGCTCCCGGGACAGCAGCTTCTCAAACTCTTCGATCTTGGCTTGGTCTATGTCCTGCCTCAGCTCCCACGTGCTGTCTTCATAAGGCAGTGAGCACCACTTCACCAGGTAGTGAGTCACAGGCTGGGCCGGGTTTAAACACAGCACAGTTGGGTTCATGCTCTACTGCACTTACCGACAGACACTACCCCAGACACAGTGAGATGGAGCTGGGAGAAGTTTTAGAACTATGACCACTGAACGAGGAGTCCTTAGTTACAGAGTCTCAAGTCTAAACTGGAAGTAATATTACTGAATATTATCAGAACAAACTGACTTTTATCTAAGCCACCGGTAAGTCATGTTCAAAAGCCAAAAAAGTACACAGACATAGCTAGCAAATAACAAAGCCGAATCTGAGCCTTATTCTGATCTGTGCAAATCATCAGGCGTCTGATTCAGACTTACGCGGTAACCCATCTTGGTGTGTTCACATATTTGCCTAACTGGCTACTTTCTTAAGGAATGAGAAACAGACTTCAATTTATGAGGATTTCTGCCTTCTTCTTAAAGAGATACTATTTGCATGCTATCACTTTAAAATAATGTGCTTGAGCTCTAGAAAGACTGCAGAGCAAAACAGTTTGGATAACGCAGATCAATAGGACTTCCTTTGTCTTTCTTCTTGAAAATATTTTGGTTTGTTGATCTTCATCTCAGGACCAAGGTACACTGACCTGGTTGTGATGTTACAAACATTTGCTGTACTAGGTAAATATACGATGGGGAAAAAAAAATTTTTTTTTAAGTGCAACTTAGCAAAACTAGAAAGGTAAACATCATGTCACAGACACGATCTCTGAAACATCGTGGACCTCGTGATACAGAGTTTGGAGTAAAATGGGAGTTCACTGCAGACTCACTAGACAAGCAAGATACAAACCTTTACAAAGTTTAATTTACAAGAAGAAGCTAGGAATGACATACCTCATGGCGGGCGGGCATAGACTTACTAAGACACAATGCTCAGAAGTCACTAGACTTGGTCTTTACTCTTGTGCCCTACCGACTGTCCTTAACAGCCTCGTAGGGTTCTGCAAAGCAACCTGGGCATGCCTAGACTGGGATCTCATAAAGAGAAAGATTTTATAGTATTTTCTGTGCACCACATTAAATGAGGTCCGTCAGCTTCACTAAGGACGTCCAATGTTAAATATCGTTGCACTGCATTCTGCTCTAAGAGCACTCTTAGTTTATAAGGGAAATTCATGCTACGTAATAGATTTATACCAAAATATATTGAATCCTTTATTGATCGTATCTGGAACCGTGCAAAAAGTCTATTTGCTTCACACTGAAAACTGATTTCTTTTAAAAAGCTCTCAGACTAAACAAAACAACACATTTACAGTGATTATTAAGTCCTAAAACTAATAATAGTAAGTCAATAAATTTCAGTTAAGTTTAGAGCAAGTGTGTCATAACCCAAGGCCCCGACCAGAACCAGATCTAGGAGTCCACAATCATCCTCCATAAGCACACGTAAGCTCTCTGAGTCACTGGCTTCTAATACAAATGATCTTCTGTTACCTCTCCCCGGTCATCTGTGCTACGTGCAAAGTCCATTATCCGGTCAACCTCCACGTAATCTGGATTAAAAAGCTCATCTTCAATCTACACCAAAGGAAAAAAAGTTAAAATGTTTATTTAACTCCTCAGAGTAGACAGTATTTCACTCTTCATCAGGCAATAATATTTTGGGTCACAGCAATACAAAATTTATATTTGGCAAGTTCTACTATATTAAGTGAAATGCTACAATTTAGCAAAATCACTCCCCATGAGGAAATCAGACTTCTCAGACTTTGTTAACTGGGTCTTTTAATTACTGTGTGAAACCTTTTTACTGTGAGAAAATGTTTAAGAATATTTTAAATGAAGTGTGAAATTATAATTCACTAATGAGCAATCCAAAAGGCTTACGGCACACAATGCGTTTGACATTCTTGAAGCCACAGCTTGCAATGAAGACTCAGAGCCATGCACAGTAAGTGCTGTTGGAGTCTCACAACTATTGGAGTTGTCTGATGCCTCACAGCATCATTTGCAGAATGTTATTCAAAAGCTAAAAACGCTGAGACCAGTGAATTCCATATTTTGGTGTGAACAGAGCTTGTGATGGTTGGTCGTCTTTGCCAATCAGTATTAGTACCTCATTTGAACACAGTCTTGGCGTTCATCTAAGTGTTCTAATGATTTATTTGTACTGAACACAGAGCATTTGGCTAAAACTCTTAAGGATAAAGAAATGAGGCTTAAAAATTTGGGTTCTTTAGCCAATATATTAACAATCTTTACAAAACTAAAGTAAGGCTGCGTGCCTGCAAAATTATCTCATGTAAAAGAACTGAATGCGGCCATACTTTAAAGAAGTCAGAGTCAGACAAGTTAGAAAAGACACATTATTACGTGTTTCTAGAGATTAATTCATCAGTAATGTAACTTCATTCAAATGCTTGGCAAAGACATATTACAAGCCGCTTAGATACTCTTTGTATCCCCTGAGTTGCAGGTTGAAGGGCCGTTTGGTCACAGTTGGCTTGAGGATAACAAACACTCCCTGGGCCCCTGGGCCCACTTACAGCACCCAGTCTGGATGCTTTGAACTGTGAATTATAAAACAAAAGCCAGAAATACCAGAATGTGTTTCAACTGCCTCAGGCCTTTACACAGAGTTCACGACGAAGGCAAAGAAACCCTTGAAACGTTCCGTTAATTTAAAATGTTCATATATTAAATGCATTGGCTTTGTCAAAGCTTCTAGACTTAGGCACACAAGATAAAGCATAAGCACTAGAGCTGTCCATAAACTAGGCTCTTCTGATAAAAGCTCTAAGACAACTTGTTCTTAAACAGAATCTTTCATTACTGAAGTAAAATCCTTAACCTGACTCCTAAACACGTTTATCCTTCAAGCGGGCAATCTATGCCACCACGCGTGTGACATAATGTCCAGTTCTGATAATCCTTTTGAGTAGAGATTTGAGTTGCAGTGACTTAAAAGGAAGCCTAAGGTGAAACAGAGAATGCAAAGGTGGTCATAACTAAAACTCCCAAAGAAGCAGAACCCTCGGGCACCTGAAGCCAGGACCATCTACGGGACATGACAAACAGTGTGTGTGGTGAGCGGGGGGTGGGGGTCGGGGGGTGCGTGTGTGTATGTAAGAAAGAAAGAGGGGCAGAGAATTGGTATCCTTCTCTGTTAACCTTCAGATCACCTTTTCAGACTCAAGTTTATGCTACTTCCATTCAGGACAAAACTTGAGATCTCTAGCTGCCAAGTTACCAGCAAGATAATGTATTTCAGCCTTGGTACAGGTGATTCCCAGAGATAGACTCAAAAAGGTAGACTACACACCTCGGGCCGGGCCCACGTCCCTGAAGGGCATCTGACTCCAAGAAGCACAAATAAACTTAATGAGCAGAACCATGATTTAAGGAGCAGGGTGGGGGTAACCACAGTACTCTTTCCTTTTCCTAACACGGATGCACAAAAACATCAGTAGAACGTACAGTGTCTCTTTCTAGGAGGAAGCTAAGGATTTCAACTTGCCCAATATCACAAACATTTTAAACTTTAGTTTCATTAAGGGGCATGAAAAACAGAACTTCCTAGTATTTTCTCAGAACCTGTCCTTTCAAAGAAAGAATCACCTACATATTCCCCAGGACATGAGGGAGTGAGTCCCATCCAAGCACCTGCACCCCTTGGTGCTGACCACTGCAGGCAAGGAGGCTGGGGCTCGGTGACATGGACACATCTGTCTAGCGGAATCCCCTCCACCTCATTTCCCATCCAGTGCAGATTTTACAATATGCCTTTGGGGGCGTGGAAATCAGATTCCAGGAGAACCCAGACCTGTCACCTGAGGGTATAAGGATTGACTCTAGGACATAAAACTACGGAACTTTCTTCGGTCCCCCGTTCCCCCGTCTCCAACAAGGGGTCGGTGTGTGTGAAGTTGGTCGTGAAGCAGGTATTATTTTCCATCAAATTTCACACTTCTTTACAGTTTGCATTCTGTTAATTCCCTTATGGAGAGGAAAAACTAATAAGTCAGCCAATTTAGCCTTTCAATGTGAAGGTTTCTCTTTTATCTGCTTTAGGCTGTAAAGTGAAAGCAAATTGGTGGTCACAAGCCCAGGGACCCCAGGAAGCACTCTGTGAGAGCATTTTGTCAATGTAATTGACTACACTGGAGGGGAACCTGGCACTTCGTAAAATACGCCAGGACTTCTTCCCTGCCCTAGGTATGGGTACCTTCTCATCATAATTGATAACCTAGGATAAAGGGGGGCAGGCAAAGGTATTAGAATATTATATCAACTCCTGTACCACAGCGCATAATCTGTGAAAAGGAGTTCAGTGAAAACTCTCTGTAATTAGGCACTGACTTGAACAGAAGAAATTTGTCACACACCTCCCCCAACAGAAAGAAACTTTTATATCCTAGAACTTATACTTAATACTCACTGTAGCGTTTTTACCCTGCTAAAATCTTAACAGGACTTTTGTCTACTTACTTTTTTCACTGTCTACTAACTGTATTTTCATTACAAGATTTAATCACACCATCATATTTCCACATAATATCATAAGGACCAGTATCTTCTAGAACTAAGCAACAGGAAGAATGAGAAATTTCCTGTTTACAAATTATTTTAGCAATAACCAGTTACCGATATGCAAGTAACAGCACCAAATGAGGCAAACTAGTTTTTCTTAACAATATACTGACCTAAAATTCAAAATTCAGAACATTTTAAAAATGTAAACACTTTAGAAAATTAACCAGGTTTTCCATACCTCTGAAAGGAATTTGTTCTGGCCCTGCTTTGCCTTAAATCGTTTAATCTT
Organism: Phocoena sinus; assembly: GCF_008692025.1. Classification (NCBI taxonomy): domain Eukaryota; kingdom Metazoa; phylum Chordata; class Mammalia; order Artiodactyla; family Phocoenidae; genus Phocoena; species Phocoena sinus. Next base: position 7,869,428 of record NC_045779.1, on the reverse strand, counting down.
TTGCTGAATTCTCTTATCTTTTTCCAGATCTTCTACAGATGCCCATTGACAATGAAGATAAGAGCTAAAAGAACAAAATAATATCCTTGAAACAGGTAGAAGATAATTAATCTATTTTATTATACATGTTCATTATCATTCCCCCCCAAAATGAACTAAACAGATAATTAACATAATAACCTGTTTAATTACTCACAGAGGTTGCCAAGCCACGTTCAATATAACTACTAATGTTTGAGAATAAGAAAAGAAAATCAATAATAATGCCTAAAATTTGCCTTCTGTCCTGGGCCTGCAGTTCTCTTACCCACCTCCCATTTAAAAAAAAAAAAAGAAAGAAAGAAAAGGAAATGACCTAGTAACAAGCTGTTTTCATAAGTGAATGGATTACACTTCAATACAAAACAATTAGCACTACAGGGTGGCCTTAATTATGAATTCGTTTTGAGCCTTTTATCATTAATTGAGAAATAAAAGGTTTCTGTCAAGGTAAAAGAATTCAAATTTAAAAGAGCGAAGGTAAACCTAACTCCCTCCTTCTACAGCTGCTGGGCAGCAAAGGGCCACCACCAGCTCTGGAACTCCCTTGTCCCCAACCAGCTCCTGGTCAGTTCCCGTCTCCCAGCTCTGAGAGGACTGATGCCCCTTGGGGTCCCTTGTGAATCTTTCACTCCCTACTGTCTACCCTCTCCTTGCACTGGCTAGTCTCCTCCCGTTCAGACCTGCCACAGGCCTGTGCTGAGCATTTGCTGTGTCTTCTCTGACCTGAACTTGAATACTCCCCACCTTTCCTTGTCCATCCCCAAGACTCACTGGTATATAGTTACTGTTTTATGGTACCTCTGACATTCTTTCGTTTGGTATTTCAATATTCTTCTGTACTATCATCCTCTCTCTGCCACCCCCCCACCCCCCTCCATGGCCTCGACTGTCTCTTGTTTCTCTTTCTGGTGATGACATTAAAAAGAAATGAGGTGCTTTCACAATCAAGGTACTACTACTCTTAGAAATTATGCAGCCACTATAAAATCTCTCAAAAAATAATGAACGATATGGAAAAAGCTTCTGACATTAAATATCACATCATTTGTATTTATGTAACGTCTAATATGCATTTTCATAGGTAGGACTGATTTAGTCCTTCTGCAATTGACCAAGGGAGATAAGGACTTTAAATACATATACCTTGTACAGATATGAATTGATAGAAACCCTGCGCACAGAGGGAGAGAGAGAGAGAGAGAGAAAACAGACTAGACGAAAATGCATCAAAATGTTAGTAATGATCATTGTGGGTGGTAAGATGGTAAATATTCTATCTTCTACTTTCAACTTGTAATTTCCAAATTTTCAATAAATTATTTGCAATACTGCTACAACCGAAACCAAATATTATAAAAATCACCTAGTCTAGTCTCCTAATTATTGGACAGAAAAAGGCATGTGTGCAGTCAGCACCCTTGTCTCGGCTGAGGTGAACCTGCCATAAAGCACTGCCAGGGTGACCACAAGGGAGACACAGGCACTTGAGCAGGTGGGTCCAGCTCTGCTCTCCCTCTTGTAAACTGGGCTGAAACTTTCTGGCAGTGACTCTGCTTTAACTCAATGGAGAAAAACCACAGGCTTTTGCTCTAGGATCAGAAACAAGGCAAGGGCGCCCATATCTCCACTACTATTCAATATCATATTCCAGGCATTAGCCAATGCTATTACATGAGAGAAGACAACAAGAGGAGTGATAATTGGAAAATAAGAAGTAAAACTATCTTTATTTGCAGATGCCATGACTGTATAACTGGAAAACCCTAGAGAATCAATTAGGAAGGTAATTCAAATAATAAAATAAAATAATTCCGTTATGCAGCAGGATATAAAATTAACAGACAGAAGTCAAATGTCTCCATTCACACAAATAATAGCCACTTAGAGAAAATAGCATCAGGGAAAACCTCTTTTACGGTATCAACAAAGATAAAATCCTTAGTAATATATTTAACAAGAAGTGTGTGAAACTTGCATGAGGAAGCATTTAAAACCCTCCTAAAAGATAAGAAAATCAAGTTGAACCAACTGGAAAGACATCCTTGTTTTTAGATAGCATGACTCAACATCATAAATCATAAATTTGTGATTTAACACAATGTAAATAAAAATATAAACAACCATTTCAATGGAGTTAGACAAGTGAATGCTAGATTTATATATAAAAACAGACACGCAAAACATCCAGGAAAACACTAAAAAGGAAATGTCTTAGGAGAAACTAGATAAATCAGATATTAAAATACACTATAAATCCTCTACAAGTAAAAACAGTGTGCTACTGACTCGTGAAGAGACAGAGCGAAGGATTAGAATAAATAACAGATATGGATACCATAAATATGTATCTTCAGTTCAGGATAAAGATTGCATCTCAAATCACCCGGGCAAAGATGGGCTTTTTAATAATGGTGCTGGGACAACAATATTTGGAAAACAATAAAAAATTAGAGTCACGCTTTACCCCATTTACAAGAGTAAACACCAGTGGATCAAGCACCTAATAAACAGAGAAAATGAAACCATTCAAGTACTAGAGGAAAACATGGCAAATTCCCCTTTAACCAGGGGGTAGGAAAAGGCTTTCTAACTATGCTTCAAATGTTAGATCCTATAAAAGGAAAGATTAATAAATCTCAATATACAAAACACTTTTTAACACTTACAATGCTATAACCAACAATAAATAAAGCCAAATGACCACGGAAACTGGGAAAAGATAGCTGCAACATATAACGCAGATTAAGGACTAATGTCCCACATATACAGAGAACCGTTAAAAACTGAGGGAAGCACAACAGAAAAATGGGCAAGAGACAGGAACACGTAATTGACAGAACAAGATACAAAAGTGGCCGTTACATTTATGAAAAGATGTTCTAAATCACTCACAATGAAAGAAAATGCTAATTAAAACCACACTGAAATACGACTTCCCACAAAAAGTAAAAATAACAAAAAACAGAACAACAAAAAACACACCACACTACACGGGAGAAAGGTTGTGGGGAAATAGGTGCTCTCCTACATTGCTGGTAGGAATGCAAACTGACACAACACTTCTGGAAGGGAATTTTGCAATGTCTAACAGAACTACATTTATGTTATGCCTTTCGATCTAGCAATCCCTATTCTAAAAATTCACCCTGAAGCTATGCCTCCAACAATTCGCAAATACACAGGCATGAGAATATATATTGCAGCATTATCTGTAACTGTGAAATATGAGAAGCCACTTACATGCCGGCATACCCAGGAGACTGGCTGGATAAGTTAACGACACAGCCATGCAAAGGAGTACTAGGCAGTCGTAACAAAGAATGAGGAAGATGCTCTGAACTGCTGTTGAGTAACTTAGTATACACAGTATTGTGAAAACAGCAAAGTGCAAGTGTGTACTGATGCTATTCCTCTGTGTTTAAGGAAGAAGAGGAAATAATAGTTATCTATCCGCACATTCATGCCAAAACTTATAGGAAGGATAAATCTGGGATTAATGAAAAGGTAAGTAGGAATGAGGTGGGAAGGAAGGGAGGATGGCGCCTCTTCTTTGGGCATCATTTTGTGTACAGTTATGACTACTGAGCCGTGTTAATATTTCACGAACTTGGAAAAAAGCAAAAAGAAAAAAAGAAAATCAACAAGGATGGGGGTGGGGGCGGCCTACAATGGAATACAAACACAGAAGCTAATGAACCAAACTGAGTAGCAAATAACATTGCACTGAAGGGGGTCGGGGAGGAGAACTAACCTGAGGAAATACTGGAAAAAGCATTTAGCCTCTACAGCATCAGGCTAAAGACAGAAGAACTCTAAACCAATACAGAATGAACGCTAGTTAGCAGGCTTCTTTTTCACAGAAATATGGTCTAGTAATTCTGAAAGCACTTCTGATATACCCTAGGATTAACAAATAAGAAAATATATTATGGAAAATAGGAGCCAGGTTTCTCATAGTCGAAAAAATGGAGTTATTAATATTGGAAGGGGAAAGAATAGAATGAACCCTGTGGTATTGAAATAAAATTGGAAGTATCACTATAAAGGCACTGGTTCTCCTTGTTGGTAGGGAGGTAGGTAGAGAGACGTGCATGTGTGTATATATAACAAACATATATGTCTGTGGAACATATGTAGGTATACATGTCATACATACATACATACATATCAAATATACACATGCACGTGCATGCCCTTCCAAGCCCCATCCACTGAGAGGTCTGGAAGCAATGACCCCCCAGCAGCAATGAGCACATCTAGTACCCAAATCTTGGTTTCTAAATGCCCTTCTCCAGTAAAAAACAACCAAGGCTCCTTAGAGAAACGATCGGTTCCAGGACTTAAATAGGGAAGCTGCAAATGGGTTAGGAACATCCTCTGGTGCCAGAAAGTAAGGAAGAGCTCGAAGAAGGATGGGGACAAGACAAAAGGAAGGGAGGAGACAGCCTGCAGGGGCTCCCACCGGCCAGATCTGGGATAATGTGAGCAAAGTAAGTAACGGTAGGACGGTAAGGAACTATGACGCACTGCATGAAAGAAGACTCCGCAAGTCCACACAGCTATAAATAAGCAGATAGGTAAGAAGGTAAAGCTCTTCCTAACAGCAGACGCCCGACCCGTAAATTCAGCAGGAACAATGGAATTGTTAAATCACCACTTAGCGACTGTCGTGTGTAATAGTCTCAAAGCATCTTTCCACAGGATACTCTTTAATTATAAGAAGAAAACCAGGAATTCTTTGCACTGGTTTTGCAATTTTTCTGTAAATCTCAGATCATGTCAAAATGAAAGGTTAAGAAAAACTTTTAATTTTATGGAAACGTTAACTTCCCTTAGATCTCGATAACATCAGAGAGGAAAGCTACTTCTGAGCACTGCTTTGCCTCATCTCACGTGACCGATGGCAGACAGGTGGCTCGCCTCCCCTGGCTGGCGGCAGTGGCACCCGGGCAGGGAGCCCGGGCCCAGCTCTGGGGCTGTGCGCAGGCGACTTGAGATGGTTCCCACAGACCGAGCGCCTCACCTCCCACAGCCACACGCTGACCGGGACGGGTGCCTGTCTCGCGGTGCCACTTCCTGGCAATCGATACTTAAAACTCCTGTGCTTTGAGTGTGATTTGATCAACCGGCCAGAGACCTCTCCGTCTCTCCAGCTTACTTCGTTTTCTCCTCCTTATCTGGTCTTTCCACTCTCCTTATAAGACTATCTGAAACCACGCCATGTGCATAACTTGCACGTGTGTAAACTCATCGTGCTCTGAGTATATAGAACGATGACAGCGTCTAATGTTTACTGAGCATTTTTCATTTCACTGAATTCTTACAATAACACTGGTAAGAGACTCCTTCTCTTACCATCTTTTTACCTGGTAAAAGGTTTTGCCCGCAAACGTCAGAAATGCATCCGCTAATTAACCCAGTGCCAACTGCAACAGGGGGGAATGACGGAAACCACGAGGCCTGATGCTTTTATTTTCGAGGGTAGGGTAAATTTTCTTAAGCTGTTCTGACAGCTCCCCAAAGCCTCTCTTTAACCCTAGAATTTATTAATATGGTACTTGAGTTCCTTGCCTCAAAAAGCTTAAAGTACATTTAAAAAGTTTACAGCACATTTCACTTGTATGTTATCAATAAATACTTTTGTCCTTGTTCTGTGATTGTTATTTGACCTCCTCAGCAGGGTGACTATTGATGCTTCCAACGAGGTTGCCTCGTCAGAGTGTGCCTGGCCCTAGTATCCAGCTTCCATCTACAATCAGAACAACTCACGGTGGTTTTTCATGCAGTTTTCTTAAGAGTTATGCAATTCAAATTCACTAGACAAAAATTAGAAATGAAAACGGAGCAACAAAATCATCGCTCACTGCATTTCAGAACACGAGTGATGTCACGATTTCCCAGAGCCTCTGCCTGAGAGCAGAGTTCTCATCTCGGGTGCCAAGCATCCCGATGAAATACGAAGGCAGGGAGCCCCGCAGAGCAAAATTCATTCTCAGAGTCAGGCAGGTATTATAATACTTTCCTCACTTTTCTGTTACTGCATGAGCTTTCATCCCCTCTAAAAAGAACGTCTTGGTTATACACAAAAGCTAGTCAGCCTGTACACCAATTACACATTTTGCAGAAAAATAAAGTTCGTAAACTATCAAAGATAGAAAAGTTAGTAGGCAACGGCCTAGATGGCACTGAATAAACCACACCAGAATTTCCCCGTTGCCAATTTTTTAAAAAAAACTTCCTGATTACCTTTTAAAATTTGGTACATTGAAAATATATTCCTCCATGGAAAAAAAAAAAGAAATCACAATGTACTTACAAGTTTTTGTATTTCACGTAGAACTCCTCAACTTCTACCTCTTCTCCAGATTCCTTCTGCAACAGAGGAAAATTTCAGGCATGCACTTGAAACCATCTACTAGAATGTTCCAAAGGCATGATTTACTCCCGTGTGGGCACAAACAGGCATCGCGGAAGCGGCACAGGGCGCTCGCTCCTGGAAGGATGAGCATCTGGTGAGCTGCTGGGAGGCCAGAGGGATGAGGGCGGACCACGCGCGCTACCCGATGGGCTCCGGCTTCTCAGACGTGCATGGCTTTAGCTCGTCCCTAACCACATGCAGCTTCATTCACAACAGCCTGACCCCAAATGTGGCTTTCTGCCAAACCCACAGTGCTAAGTAGACGCCAAGTGTACCATTTTCTCAGGCAGCAGCCAATTAGCCACTGCTCTCCTGAATGCCATATGGATTATTTTTGGCCGCCTCATGGCAACTTTACATGGTGGGTTTTGTAATGTTTTAAAATATTTAAAAGACATTTATTCCTCCATATAGTTAATAACGCTAAACAAGAAACCATCTAAAACTAAACCTTGTTCCGAGGCTGTAATTTCAGTGCATCACTATTCACAGTTTCAGTTTGACTCAATGGTACAATTAAAATCTCTCAGACAAGATGTCACATACGCACAGCAGCCAAATAAAATTAACACTCCAAATACGACACCGAGGTGAGGTTAAAATCGTGACCCATCAGCCAAGTCAAGGGTGCAGTGGCGGGATTATCTCGAACGTCTCCCCTGATCCTGCCTATTGTAATGTCTGCAGAAGACACTGCACATATAATATTTTAAGCATCTCTTTCAATATTTTTTTTCCTCTTGGTTGTAGGCTGTTAAACAAGTTGTAATAGGTAATGTTCTTTTGGAACATTTGATCAGATAAATCAGGGATGTAAAAAAATCAACACCACTTACAGATGTCTAGAGATTGCTTTTACACTCTTACAAGAGTACCTGCCTTGAGGGTCACATTTGGCTGCTAAACTGCCTCAGAGGTGCCGCAAAGAAAATTAAGGCAAGTCAGAACGCAGCAGAGGGCGAACAAAGGAGCAGAGACTTCTCACTGGGTGACAGACTGGCACCAGATCTGCTCAAAGAGCCTAGGATCAGCCTCAATCCCCAATCTTCGAACTACTGTCAAAGACTGTGAACTTAAAACTTGTCTTCAAAACTATCCCACGTTATCAGTTAAACCTAAATTCTAAGCAGTTTTTCCATCTGCCTAGAGATCACCAGTAAGAAGACAGGATATTCAGGAGAGGGGTCGAGACCCATTAATATCTGATCCTGCCCTAATGGATCTATAAACGGTCATCACCCTAAAGCAGCTTCTTAAATCAACGTGTTCAGAAAACCATCTGTATCCCCAGATTTTCTTTTTTTAAATTAATTTTTATTAGAGTATAGTTGATTTACAGTGTTGTGGCATGTCCCAGACTTTCAGGTGTCCAAAATGAAAAGAAATGTTTGCTGGGTGCCCTCAAGAGCAGGGATATAAGCCTGCAATTACTGTATAGGTAAATTCTGGTCGATTCAAGTAACAATCCATCCCGAACTCGCCTTACATTTTTCTAGCCCTTAACATTACTCCGTTCCACTCCCACATTTCAGCAACCATTTCAAGACACAGTATCTTTGCACAGAACTGGAGATCACAGTAGAAAGGCAAAGATAAGACTGTGGTCAGCCAAGGAGAATGGGGAACCAGGGTGAGGCTAGATCTTGTGATGCTTCTCATAGCGTATCGTGAAATTCAAACCTCGAGTGGAATTCAAACGTCTGGTCTACTGTTTTTGCTTTTTTGATGTTAACTATATTTCTTTCAGTTCTGAAAGAGTTTTTCAAAATTACTTATCTTTGAGGTAGTAAAAAGACACGCTTTATCCTTTCTATGTTCTGTTATCTCCTGATTTCCTTCTTCCGGATCTTTCCTCCCGTACTGTCCCCTTTCCATCTCGTTCCAAGTGGCCTCACTGTCTGTAACTTCTAAGTGGGCCTCAAAGCACACAGATCAACTCTTGAACAAAGGGGCAGTTTTCATTCTGTCTCGATTCTGCTCCAGAAAGTTCCGACTCTTAACGCCATCAGCTGCCTGTCCCTGACTCTCGTGAACACCCATTTTCTCATCACGATCAGCTATGCCTCTGGGGGTGTGCTGTGGAGATCTCAACAAGAGAGTCTCAGGCTGTCTGGGAGGAGGTGATCAGGTTCTGAGACCTCATTTAGTAGCACCTGGAGCTTGTAGGGAACTGTCCCAGGACCTATTTCTCTTGGATGTCCCAAATTAGAACCCTGTGCTTTGTTTAACTGACCACACATACTGGATCAGCTTCTTGCTCCCAGAGCTGTAAGTAGAGAGCTGTAATAGAGCCGTTTTGCCCTTCATTTCATATAAATATTATCATGCTGGCCTCTTCTGCTTTACTTAGGGCAAAACAATTAACAAAAGTGTGTGCATTCATAAGCTCTCAGGAGCATCATTTTAATTACACACTGAACGGCAGTCGGTTTGACCAGACTCTCTTGACAGTTGAAAACAGCCCCAGCCTCTACCGCCCATGCCCCAGTGTTCCGAAGCCTTTCCATAACGGGCATGTCCGATGCATAACTGAGTCAAGGCACTATTTCTGCAGGTGTGTGTGTGCGTGCGTGCGTGCGCACACACACACACACACACACACACACACCACTCAGATTTATTTCTAGGACAGTTACCGTTAAATTTGAGAGTCCTCTAAAGTAATTTTATGTGCTCGATAGACTAGTTTTGAGAAATGTGTATATCGTTTCATTCATTAGACTCCTAAAGCAGTCTGTCAAAATCCTTACTATTCACATGAAATAGAAAGTTCCAAACACATTGAGCCATACTTGTTCCACTGTTCACATGAAACAGAAACCTTGACCGGGCACTAAATCAACTCTTCTGGTCACCTGGATTCTAAAACAGCCGTTCAGCAAATGATAATCCTATCATACCTGAAAGAACGAGTGACCTTTCCCAAGCATCCTACTACTAAATTAAGCAGTCACACTGGGGAAACGAAGCTAAACCGTAGTGTGAAAAGGCAGAAATTTTGTTAAACAATGCACAAAAGAATGAGAAAGCACCTTGAGAAAGGTAACAATAAAGCAAAGGTATGAATCCATTCCTACTTCTGGCCCAACCTGCTGTATATTCTACCAGAGATGCCAAATCATAGTTCATTTAGAAAGAAAATAGGACATAATAATACAGAATCCACTTTCAAAACTATTTTTGACCTTCTGGTACAAAAAGGATTTGAACTGTTTTCCCCCAAAGACAGATGGCTCAAAGCAGAAGGGGCTACATGATGACCAAATGTGGAAAAGAAGAAAATTAACCTTTATACAACCCAAAAGTCCATTCTTAAATCTACCTCGAAATTCAAATACAAGTACCACCTATGTCCCTTGCACTGGGTCTCACGCACATTGATTTGGGTTTAGAACAACATAAGTGCCTGAGCCATCCCTATATAACACGAGGTGCGGAGTTAGGGAGGTTCTGCCGGATGAGTTCTGTGAGTTTGCACGACTCCACCATAATGGCTGATGCTTCTCAGGCTACAGTGATGAGGTCAGCTGATTGCAAAACCCGTTAACTGTCCCCACTACGTGTCGGCACCATGCTGGGGAGGCTCTGAGCCCTTAACCGGTTTCCACAGTGCTGCCAGGGGGAGACAAAGGCACCGTCTCACAGCCATGTCTTCCATTATTCATGGTAATAGGAAACAGACCAGCAGGCATAGCTAGAATCCGGGGGAAAAAATCTCAAATTTCCTTTTGCTTCTATCTGCTACACTTTCCTCCAATATTACTGAAGCTGATAACTAAAGTAACTATTTGGAGAACATGAGCAGTTTAAAAAGTTAGCACCTGCTAACGTTTACAACCTTCTAATGGTTTTCTTTGGCCCTTTATGAAATGCCACTAATCTACAAGCAATTCAATGGGCTCCATAACCTCTTTCTTGTTTCAAATCATACCTCAAGGCATAGCTCTCCTTCCAGAGGAAATTTCCCAGTAATTTTCTCCATCCTAAAATTCACCTACTCAACAAATACTCTACCCTCAAGTACAGTTACCGTGATTTTTAATCTCCTGTGTTAAGAGAAGCCTGGTCGTCTGTAAATGGCAGCAATACCTACTCCTCAACTGCGGGTACCTATCTTTAAAGGGCTGGAAAGAAAAAACAAAAAAATGCCCTCCGGTGGGCAAAACAGAAAGAAAAAGTGATGCCCTACATCATGCATAGCCTAAGCAGCTCTGAATAACAGAGCTAATTATAATCTGCAACCCCCAAACCTGCTGGGTATGCCTGCTGAAGCAGTATCGCTTGAATGAAAATTATTATATCCCATCCGAACCACGTGCGATTTATTCAAACAAGCCACTTCAATCCGCTGAAGGGGATTATTCTTTAAAGGACATCAAGCCTTCAAATTCTGCCATATATCTACAATTCACAAGTGAACAGTTCTAGAGTCATTAGAAGGACACAAATGCAACCTTTCCAATTAGTTAAATAGTGCTCATTTCTGCTTGAACGGGTGGGAAATTTGGTTGAGATTTTATGTTCATCAGAGAGGAAATCCTCAGGTTCAAAGAGCTACCAGATAGACACCCCATACACTCCCACTACCTCCACTCATTATGAAAATACCTTGACATGTTGTTCTTGATTATTTTTGTTTGAACCAGAGTTTTATCTTCTGATAAAAATCTATACTTTGAATAACACAACACAAAAAGCAGAGAGTATTGGAGCAAAGGTAAAGAGAAGTTTACGGCTGGTGCAATACCATTTTCAAGGATCTCTAGATAGTATCTGAATAGTAAACATTTCCTGTTTGATAAACCCAGAAGCTCACTTTAAATCTCATAATTCCTACATTCCTCATCTCTCTCCCTGGAAATTACACTTCGTATACACTTTACATCTTTTAAAAAAAAAGCTTATTTTACATGTCAAAACAATGAGGTTGTCTTCCACACACCTTGAAAGCAATAAAAAGTAACAACTCTGCCTTTGACAATGATTCAAGCTAGAAGACAGACACCTATGTCTAAAGGAGACCATTTTCTAGAGACACCAAACACGGTTTGCTGGAATACGTGAATGCATCTGGATGCCTATGTGCTTCTTCAAGTGTTTTCTCAAACTGGGCAAGAAGGGAAATGGGGGGGATGAAATGGGGAGTCTCCATCAGTAAAAGAAGATGCAGTGTTCCTGGAATTTGTCGTCACAGAGTGTATGTGCCCCTCAGTGACATGGGCACCAGGCTAGTGACAGGTACTTAGGGCTTACCTTCGCGGATCAACATGAATTCCAAATAATTTGGAAGGATAAGTCACATTATCTTCAAAAATTACACTGAAAATAGTTCTGTATTTCACTTCTGCACTAACAAAAGAATACTAATATTTCAAATGCATATGAAAAGTATGAGAAAACACCTACTTGCTAACATGATAAAGAGATCTTCCGGGGGGTGGGGGGCTGGGGTAGGGACCTCCCTAAGAGAGATGAGAGATAGATTCATGGTCATGATTTTTCGGAAATAATATTTATGAAAAAGGCAGCCTACAACTCTAGGAGTCCTAATGTATTTCTTTTGAGACGTTTGAGTTCTTGCCTACTCTAAACGGGGTAATAAAGCACTGATTGTTTGCTACATTTTAATTTCATTTTGGGCTGAACATCCCAAAGATTGATATTGGACTAATAAATCAGACAGGATTAGAAACATCACCAGAAGTTTCATTTTCAACAGTGAAATTTTTTTTTTTTTTTTTTTTTTTTTTTGCGGTACGCGGGCCTCTCACTATTGTGGCCTCTCCCGTTGCAGAGCACAGGCTCCGGACGTGCAGGCTCAGCGGCCATGGCTCACGGGCCCAGCTGCTCCACAGCATGTGGGATCTTCCCAGACCGGGGCACGAACCCGGGTCCCCTGCACCGGCAGGCGGACTCTCAACCACTGCGCCACCAGGGAAGCCCAACAGTGACATTTTTAAAGGAAATTATAAAGCAAAAAAATAATTTAAGAGTCACACACACACCACAGGTTTTGATAGCTCTACACGGTGCTTACCTGTTTTTTTACTGAACGACTACTCATAATTTTTTCTACCACTGGACCGTCTGCATCAACAGATTCCTAAAACATAAAGTGGAATGAATGAATCCAAACAGAAAGTATTTCATTCTAAGCTGTAAAAGCAAGAAATCATTCCCTTTTGCACCTCCTTCCATACCCTTTAAATTCATACCCTTTAAATCACTGGGTACGATCACCAGTGGGGAATATGACTGAAAAGAACAAAAATCTCCCTTGCAGAAAGGCAAAAGGAAGAGCTGTGTTTATTACTTCCTGATTATGTGGTTTAATTGCGTGGACTAGCACGGGTCCCTAAAGCCAAGGAGTGTTCAGAAATTCCAGCCGCCAAGAGAAAATGATCTCTGCGTGACAGCAAAAACCTAACTTTTCCTCGTCTGGACCCATGGGGTTAATATACTCACCATTCTGTTATTGTAGGCAACTTTTTATCTATGGAGGTCACATAAAACGCTATATAACAACAGAGCGCAAATTACCAAATAAAATACAAAACTGTGTTTAATATATCTTTCAATGGGTTACCAGTTTGTTAACTAAAGCACAGCAACAGTAAGAAGAGGGCTTTTGTTGGGGGGCGGGGAAGATCTTCACAATAATCAATCCTCCATTACTACCCATACTTTATACAAACTCTTTTATCCATCACTTACATGGCACAGAGAATAAAGTAGGCCCTGCTGGGTACTACAAGGCAATAATTTCATAAAGGGGCTCTTACAGTGCCAAGCAGCAGGAGACAAGCTTGAGTGGTTTATTAAAGTCCCAGAAGCTACAGCACTGAACTCTCGGAGGTAAATTCAGCCTCCTTGCATCCTAGGTCTGCCTCATCCTCAACGAAGACCATTAATTCTCCAAAATTGTGTCAAATTACATATCACAGGCTTGTACAAAAATAAATCCCAGTGAACGGGGCTTTTTAAAAGACACTCCTAAAGGACTAATTTCCCATAGTGTGTTCACCAACACGAGATGAATGTTCCCAGCTCAAAGTCCGACGCTTCTACTGAACTTCTCAGATTCCAGCTATAAAATTTCCAGCCCATCTTTTGATTTTTTTTTTAATTTTTATTTTTTTTTTGCGGTACGTGGGCCTCTCACTGTGGTGGCCTCTCCCGTTGTGGAGCACAGGCTCCGGACGCGCAGGCTCAGCGGCCATGGCTCACGGGCCCAGCCGCTCCGCGGCATGTGGGATCCTCCCGGACCGGGGCACGAACCCGCGTCCCCCGTATCGGCAGGCGGACTCTCAACCACTGCGCCACCAGGGAAGCCCTCCAGCCCATCTTTTGAAATGCACACGAGAACTGCACAGGCCACTCACCTGCGGCTCCGACTGCGAGGTTGTGGAGGGCGAGTCTCTCCCAGCAGCGTCTGCGTCATCGGCCTCCTCGTCGGAGATCTTGAACTCCAAGTCCTCGGTGTACCGCTTTCTCTTCACCTGCCTGCTGGACCGTCTCTTCTAAAACGAAAACCCACAGCCTGGGTTTAGAAAGCTGCTGCTCTCCCCCTTCTCAGAATGGCACGGTACATTTATAAAATAATAATAATCGTAAAGAAAAGCTGGTGACTTTAACCCTGCAAATCACAGAAGATATCACAGTGGCAACAAATATAATGGAAATGGGGGCAATCTGAAGCCAGGCGCCTCGGCCAGCGATGGCCCTGCCACTCCCAGGTACGTGACCTTTAACTGGGACATGGAAGTAACGATACATCTTCCTCCTCGTTCAGCCGGTGAGTTGCTCAAACGTGAAGGCAATACTGAAGCCGGGTGATGGATATGTAGGGGTTCGTTATACTATTCTAGTTCTGTAGGTTTTAAAAATTTTCCCCACAAGAAAAAGTCAAAAAAAGTGAAGGCATGAGAAGATAATTTGTGAATAATAAAGTTCTAGATAACTATTGTTACAGTAGTATCCAAGGTTCTAAAACTATCTCAGAGACCCAGTTAAATAGAAAGTTTGTATTTTCATCTTGGTCCTGAAAGAAAGAGTCTGAACATTTTTAAAGAGCTGAAGGATTGAACGGCAGAATTTATAATGAGTGACTAGGAAAAGGAATTAAAACAATTTTTTTTACTGCACTGATGAAAATGTGAAGGACTGTTACTAGCTAGTATTAATAGGATTATTGGCAAAATGGGCCCTCTCCCACCCAGTGGTCAAAATAGAACGCAGTACACCTTTGCAGGACAGTGTGGTCAAAACGTAAAACACGCCCATCCCCCTTCCCAGCAAGCACACGTCTAGTAAGCTACATGACGCATCTGGATAACATCTAGCAGATAAATGGTTAAGTAAAAAGAAAAGCAAGTCAAGTGACAATAGCTAGCTTATAATTCTAAGATTACAAAAATACCTTGTGTATCTATTTGTATGCGTGGGCGATAAATATATAAACTCCAGAGAAACATACTGTAAATCCTGTTTACTTCCCTACACGCAGTGAATACTTGCGAAAAAATGAATGTTTTCAATAACAGAAAAAAAATCTGAAAAGACACAACAAACTGTTAATAGCTATTAATTCTGGAGAGTGAAATGAATGGAGCAGAAAAAAGGATTTTGTACTTTTTGTTCAAAACAATTCTAGATGGCTTGACCTTTTTGATATAGAAATAGTTTTGTCAGTTAATTAAAAACAGACAGAAATAACCTTCTCATTAATATGTGTATGTGATGACATCTCAGATAACTCTAAAATGACACGTGTAAATTTTAAAACCCTGTTCAATTACAACTCACGGGTGAGTTGGCAAAGCACATGGAAGAAATAAAAAGAATACTGAGAAAAGTAACACTGATACTAACTGTTCTCTAAGAATTATGAAATAAACCCTTCTGAAGAGCCTTTCGAATTTTAAAGTTGGGATAGTAGGGCAGAGAGAGGCAAATCACCCTGCCGTGCAGACCTCAGGAGGGACGGGCATGGGACCTACGGGGCACAAGTCAGGACCAACAAGCCCCCGTACCATGTCTCAAAGAATGGGAACCACTCAATTTTACTGTATTAAGTTTGTGCTCGCCCTGCTCTCAAAGGGGATGTGAGACAGCTCACGTTACGACTGTGTATAATAGGACCGTCAGATGGGTCATTCGAGGCTGTGAACTCAGCCCTACAGCCAGGGCTGCAGAGGCGCGATGTACCCCTCTGCCGGGAGGTATCTGGTGTGTGTGGGGGGCGGGTAACATCTTATTAACAGAATTCCTAGCGGCTCAGACGAGAGGGAGCGGTGATGTGGGCCAAAGGCTCCACCTCTGACCCTTCTCTCTTCTCCAGCCCCGCACAGAATAACCAGTTCCACGTGGAGGTGACACCCAGGCCTGCGGGGGTCCTACCACCGTCCATCTTGCCCCACGTCACCAGGGGCAGTTTGACCTCGGGGGTCCAGGAGCTGAGTGCCCACGTTAGAATGAGGCCAGGCTCTCACTGCGTGACCCTGGACGAGTTCCTTTAGGGACCTCAGCTTCCTGGTCTGTAGACTAGGGGTAATGATAGTAGCTGCCTCATCTGTATACTGTGAAGATCTATGAGAATTCATTGAAAGCACTTAAAACAGCGCACTTAAAGGGACATGTTAATGCCAAATGCAATTAGTAGGATTACAGTCATCAGTAATTAGCTCCACCTTTCCAAGGGAAAATCAGAAAGCAATGAGGCTCTGAAGCCGGGCTACGTCATACGGCTTCCCTCCTCTTTTCCCAAAGCTGATCTGGAATAGCTCCGCCTCTTCTGCTTACTTCAGCATCGCCTGCTTCTGGCTGTCAGTTTCTTTAAGATATAAAAGCCTATTATCAGGAACAACATTTTAATTTGGTGAAATGTAGTATCGTATCTGTATTTCTTTTGATATATCAATTTAGCTAAATGGAAATGGATGAATCTACAGTTTCACCTTTCTGTCATTACTTTAAGGAAAATGTGCTACTAATGACACATCTGTGATGTTTCATCAGGTTTCCATGGTTGGGGCCACACTGCCCTAGTATTCTTCCAGCACAAGTAACTAAACATCCTTGGACAGAGTCTAAGCTTGGACAGAGTCTAAGACAAATCTACTTTACACTAAATCCCACTCTGATATTAAAGAAATGTTCCAGTACAATAAAAGCAGAGACTTCTGTTTATTTTTCTAATAGAAATGTGCATATTGGTGAATATAATGTTTATAACGGAAGTTTCCCCTCATATCAACTTTGTGTTATAAATCTATGCAACAGTGATAGGGTTAGTAATAGTGGACACAAGGTCACTTCATAAGAGTAAAAGAAACCCCAAAATACAATTAGAACTCAACTTGCTGAAAGTTTTAAATGTTATATGGCTTTTCTGCCTTCTAAATAATAATTGATCTTAAGTTCATTTATTTTGGATATCAAGGTTCCTTTCCCAATTTCCCAACATAAGATAAAATTATTTATCACATAATAGGCTTCTTTATGGTCTGTTAAAACTATTGTTATTTGAAACATTTGGGGGAATCAAAATGAAATATAAGAACTGTACTGAAACCAACTGCATTGAAAGCTCAAAACTTTTGAATTAACACTACAATAACAGGTCAACTTGTTAAACTTGGATTGTTTTCGAAAAGTTTCATATAGTTAAAACAGGTAGGCTGAAGAACAAATTTAAATGCGTTACCACAATCTCACTGTTGTAGTACTTTGTGACACAAACTTTTCAGTTTGTTAAAAGAAAAAAGAAAAAAAAAAAAGACATGGCATTTACTAAAGTTTAAACAAGTTGATCATAAAACTCAAGAACTTTAAGCCCTTTACGCGTGTGCTACAGGAAGAAATACAACAAACAAGCAGTCAGCGTCACTTCCTGTGTTGCTGTGATACAGAAGAGACACTGAGAAACATGGACCTGTGTGTTTACTGATATTAGCTGTCTGACCCGTGACAGTTCGGCACCAGCCAATTAGAAAGGATGCACGGATGTTCATTTGCATTGATTAGCATTTTTCTATAACTGAGATGCAGAAGGAAAAAAAAACACCACTAGTATTTCATAAAGTCCATTTGAGTCTGTGTTAATGCAAACAGACTTGTAAAAAACAGCAGTGTTTGTGAAAGAACAACAGAATTTTCTTGACTTGTGTGACAGTCTTCTTAGTATTGTCCAAATACTACTGCACAAAGGTCTTAGTTTAAGCAAAAGCAATTCAGGGGAAAAAAAAAACACCTGTGGGCATAAGGAATAAATTCAAAATAATTAAAAATACTTCAGTTTAAAACCCCCTGAACAATTTTTTAAAAGATAGCTACTTACCTTCCCAATATCTTTTCACTGATATGGAAAGTTAGAGGAAATTACAAGATTAACTCTAACTGCCAGAGTTTATCACTATGTTAGTTATAGAACCAAACCAAACTGAAACACATTCATTTACACACACATACACACACACACACACACACACACACACACACACACTCTCTCTCTCTCTCTCTCTCTCTCTCTCTCTCTCTCTCTCTCTCTCTCTCCCCCCGCCCTTTCAGGTCCTCTAAGGTTACGTCGTTCTGTGAAGTTATAGATATCAGGGAGTTCTAGTTAAACACACACACACACACACACACACACACACACACACGCACGCACACACACAAAATCTATCTGAAATTCTTTAGCACAGAGCTGTATATTGCAAGTACTCTGTTTCTAACTTTTAAGCAAATCAGTAGGTACAGGGAGAAGTACTGAGAGTGCACCAAACTATTAGAAAAGGTCAAGCCCGCTTCCAGGGGCTGCTTGCTTTTCTAGCAGGATCCTCAGTAACTGCTCCTTGATAACTTAGATGTCATTCACAGAAGCCACATTCCCAGCCATCCCAGAGGACCAAGCTGGCATGCTTCCAGGGAACGTAACAAGGAAATAATGTTTAACGGTCACGTGTAGGGGTCCCTTACTTACTGTCCAATCAGCGAAGGCAGTGTGCTTTACGCACAAGAACCTAAATTCCTGATGTTTATTTCAGGGCCAGTTTTTTTGACTGATTCCTATAAAAGTCTCCGAAAGCCAGGAGACTCTAACACTGGAAATTTGTGCGGGGCTGCTGTCCAGAAAGTCACTAACTTGTTCAGAAACTTTAGTGTTACACAAATACATCTCGACTCTGACCGTCAGATGTCAGAAACCTGAAGACGAGCTACAGATTACACTGGGACTTTCTGTTCTGCAAAATAAAAGAATTGACAAGGAACCAAACTTAGCAGAAAATCAGAAATGTGGGTGAAGCTTTAAATGGACCAACATATTAAGGCTATGTTAACACTAACATAAACATCAAAAGATACATGTACAGAAATAAATGAAGAGTCTCAGTTTTATTTATCACAGAGTCAAAGATGGCAAAACCAAGAAGTCAGGAGTTTATTTAATTCTGGGTTGGCCCCCCAGCTCTCATCACTATGGATATAATGTTCCAGGCGACAATAAAGCCATCTCTACGGCAGCTCTATAACAAAGCCAGGGAGGTCCAGTGCACTCGATATGCAGCTAAAGTTACCCACGCTAAACAACCACAGCTCGGGATCAGAATAATGGTATTACCTGAACACCTGGGTCCTCGTCTTCTTCAGGAGGAGGAGATGATGGGGGTGTTTTGTCTAAGTCTGAATTCTCAGAACCTTCTGTTTTTCCCTTGTTGGCCTTTTTCTTCAAAGCACTTGCTTCTGAATCAGGTTTCTTATTACTAGAATTCAAAGTGGATCACTTAGTGTTCACTTTTTAACAAGGTTTCTCGTACGCCCCACGCCTTATATTTCCCACGTCAATATCCCTAAAGTATCGATAACAATTGATAAATCAATGCATGTGGGCCATCGAGAGTTAAATAGTACTCTCAATTAAGTTTTTACAGCAAAACCCCATACTGATGACCTTCAGCAGATATCTGACCTAATGAAAAACTGCATGCAAAAACTCCTAATACCACACAGAATACATCTGTTCATCTAGACAACGCACGATCCCTGCCAATACACCAAGCCATAATGAAAAATTGAATTAAGAAATCATTTTGCTATCAACTTTTTAAGGTACCAGAAGATGGTTTTTAAAACTGTCAAGGAAAACTAGAACACAATGATCATTTCTTCTGTCTCTTGCAGATAGTTTTAAATACTCCTGTTTAAGTCCTTTTCTTGACACCACTACCAGGTGTCCTCTTTTATAACACTGATACATTTTTATCCAATTTATAACCTTTCAAAACATAAGAAGATATATAGCAATTCCTCTTCTACATAAATTTATTTAACGCTGTATCCTTAAGTAAAAATCAGCTTTATTTTGGTGCTAGAAATTTTTTTTTTTTTAGGTAGTCACGATGGTCTTTTTTTCAAAAGCTGGGTCTCCAAAATACAGAAATATAGCAAAGTGACCCCAGCAATTCAAGTGCGCGTTCCACAGTATGTTTCCATCAAACGTTAACAGGATTTGAATGTTACGTAAGTCAAAAGACAAGTGAACTGTAAGAAAAAATTTTTTTAATTTAAGTTTACTATCACCTTTAGAACCTTTATTTGCCATTCTTTTAGAATGCACACTTGGTGCTGCCTTCCATACCAATTTCCAAAACCCAGCCCCAAGGGTTTTCTAATATTGATTATTACCATTTACTATCCAACATTTCAAATAATCCAACCTCAGTAATAATTATTTTTACTATTTCAAGAAAGCCTAAAATTCTAATAAATTTTGAAAACAAAAGATACATTTCGAAAAGCTTTGAAAAGTTTATTTAAGTTTGTAAATTCCTAGAAAAGTATGCTGTCAGAATGCATTAAACAGTATTTTTTTTCAATCCCAACAACTACAAAAGGAAAAGAGGCCAAGATACCGATATGCTTTTATTTAAGTAAAGCATGTCATGTAAAATGTTTCAAAAGTACTTAGTATAATTACACACCTAAAAGGCATTTTTGTAATGAATAAATACAATATTTGATAAACTAGTCATTTTCAAATACTCAGAGCTTGTTTTTATTTTGTTCTGTTAATATCTGAGCCTAGTAAATGGCCACATAAGGAAAAAACTTACGACAATTCAGATTACAGCAAGCAGCAGTTAGGTTTAAAGAGTTCTTTTTAATTTACAAATAAATAAATAAAAGGAGTGTCCTAAAAACTTTAAGCCCCCAAAAGATCCACAGAAAGCATATTTTTTAAATTAAAAAAAAAAATCCATACAACAGTTCTTCATCCAACTGTCCTAGTGTTTACGCTACACATGGACAGAAGTCTCCCCTACTATGAGGCTCCATTTCCAGCATTTATTTCCGCTCTAACTGCCACAAATTATACAATACTACAGCTGAACGCTGGGCCCCTTTCCTTTCATCTGCACGCCAAGAGCAATCAGATTACCCTGGTAACCAGCGGTCACATGACCAGCACCTGCTCTTTTGGCTGGATGCCACTGACTAAAGCCATCTGCTTCCCTCAATCAGCTTTCAAACATTCTCAACACCTGCGCTGCAGTGTTTTGTGGTTTCTTTTATCAAATCAGTGCAAAACTGCTTCCAAAACTTTACATATTTCTCAAATTTGTTTAAATCAGAGGTAGGCCTGTCACGGAGCTGAACCACTGCCAGGTAAAGAAAGCTGGCAGCAGGTCCTTCCCCAGTGCCCTCTCCACGCCACAGTGAAGGACACAATTTGATTTAGTGGGGTTCCTGCACCAGGGGTAAACTGTCCTACGGGAGAAAAAGGCTTACTGCCTCGGAGCCCGCCAGAGCCCAGGTCTGAGGAGACGTCAATCTGCTGGAGGAGAGAAGTGCTAATGATGTTCCGTCTGTCCCAAGGATGCACTCTGTGGAACCTCCAAGAACGTGCAAAGTCAGACAGGACCTCTCCAAATGCCCGGACAAAATGCCTGTAGCCAAGGGAAGCAACCACCCCAGTTCTGATGACTGGAGGATTTCTAAACTCAGTGGACCTTGAGCTATTCATGCTGCCCCGAGACATCGAAGCATTTCCTTGCTAACATCTTCTCGTGACATCAACGTACAAATCAAAAACACACCAAGCAGTCAAAAAAGCTACAAAGTCTTCAATGTTCACCCCAAGACATTACAATCAAAGACAAGATGAAGTTATTTACATCAGATTGCCTTTGCCACTATTTTGCAATAAGCTCATTTGGATTTTCAACTGTTATATTAAAACTGCTTTGCCCCAAAAGAGCTAAAGCCAGAATTTTTTTTTTTTTTTTTAGCCAACGAGGAGCACTGATTTCAGACAGCCCTCAGTTCAAGTTCCAACTCTGTCATTTATAACCTGCCTGTCTGTGACTCTGGATACGTCATTTCTTTTCCCTGAGTCTCAGTTTTCTCATCCATAAAATGAGGTGAGTAATTACGTTTTGCTCCAAGCTTCGACCTTTCCAAGCACCTGGCACACTCGACTGGGAGCTGTTCTCTGACTGCGGCTCAGACCCACGGGCGGAATCAACTGCGGAGACTTAGGGACGGGACCCTCTGCGTCGTGACCACATCACCTAGGCCACGTGAAGAGAAGGAACGGCCTTTATCAACAGTCTCAACACCCGCCCAGAGGCCACTCGCCTCTATACCCCTGGCCCCTGCTTTAGTTCAGACGCGTATCATGTCCCACCCCGACCGTCACAACGGCCTCCCCGCCTCGTCCCCGTCACCAGCCAGGGGCAGGGCCACCCGCCATCAGACTGCTGGCGAGAGGACACGTATCCCACGGCCACAGCCGCGACCCAAATCTGTAAGGTTCAAGGCTGGTCTTTCGTAATGTCTGAGCCAAAACACGGCCGTACACATTCCTCTCCCCGGCTAGAATCTGGGAAGCCTGAACGCACGAAGAGGGCAGCTCTTCCGGTTGGGGAGAAGGAAGCGGTACTTATTCACATGGACAACCCCTCAACCCGACACTACGAGGCCCGGGACGAAGCCACGGGCTGCCTGGCGCAAATCCAGACCCTCAGGGCGCCGCCAACAGCTGCAGGGCTGGCCCCGGCCCGACGCCCCGCCAGCCAGGACGGCCAGAAGAGCCAGCTGTGCGGGGTCCAGCCCCGACTGGCCGTGGCCCGGAGAAGCCCCGGCTGCCTCCACACGCCCCCTGGACCGTCCCTGCCCGCCGCGTCCCCAAGCTCTGTGGCTCAGTCCTGACGCCCGAACATGCCCTGCGAACCCAGCTCCAGGCACCAGCAGAGCGGCCCCGCTCACACACAGACCCGACCGAATCATTCCGCCCAAATCCGCAGCCCCACGTGTACTGACGTCTGAGATTCTCAGTGCGCGGTTTTTATCATCGGCAACATGAACTTTATTTTTCTACCTTTCCCACACCCCAAACTCTCCACCCTCCACCCTGCAGATATACAGGACCGCTCCCAGAAGCGTACGCGCATCTCTCCTCCCTCCACTGCCCCTTGCGCACTCCTCTGCAAGGCTCAGCTGGACATCACTCAGTCAGAGAACCATTTTCTGGCCACCAAAGTCTGGATTAGTAAGATCTCACACACGCTGCATGCCACGTGATGTACCCCCACACAAGGGATGTTTAAAACACACAGTACTGGGTGGTAACATTACTGCAATGCAGTAAAACCAAAGCGCCAGGTGTGTGTGTGTATATGTCTTTCTCCAACTATCCTGTTAGCTCAAGAAGGAAATGTGTCTTATTTATCTCTGTATTCCTTGTACCTGGTCAGGTGGGCTACTTATAAACTTTAGCTGACCAATTAAACAGTACAAGTAACCGTGAAATCAACAAACACATACACAGCCCTGACTACGTGCAGCTAAAGCGCCCTTCTCCTTAATTCATTTACGAAAACCCCACGTAGATTCTATCTTTACGAAGCTCAGTAAAATGGGGCTAAACTACTATCAAAGTAGAGTGAAACCTAGCAAGTTTTCAAACCCCATACATCTGTATACCTCTCCTCCGGACTCACAGAGTTCTTTCATTTCCTGACCCTTATTGCCCACCATTACTGGTGAGGCCAAGATGCAGGGCCACCCCCTCGTGAAGCTAGGCAGGCCGTTGTACTCTTGGAAAGGGTTATATCTTTCTGGGGATGCTGCTGACCACCGTAGGGCCACCATCCCTCCACCAGCTTTACTTACATGTCACATTTCACCATGAGAGGGAGGTCCCAGTGGCGGGCAGCGGGATATTCTCAGGGTCCATGGCTAAGTAACACTTAGGTCACCCTGCCAGACCGAGCTCTGAAGTTCTGTGGTTGCCTCCCCCAACCCCAAGTGATCAAAATCTACACCATCCTGATGAAAACTCCAAGAAACAAATGCTGGGTTCAGAGAGGAGGAATCCACATGGAGGGAGTCATCCCTCTGGAAGGACATATTCAGTGTATGGCTGTAAGAGTCCACAACGATGGGCCCAGTGACAGTACCTGAAGTGGGGCTGGACACATAAATCCAAGCTAAGATAGAGCATGTAAATAATGAAGTCTTTTCGGTGAGAAACGAGTACAGGTTTTTTATACACGACTTTATGCAAAGGGCTAGAACTTACTGGAAAGTCAGCTAGCTGCCCTGATTTATTACAGAGTGCCGTGAAACATGGATAGCACCAGCCTAAGGGTCTAAGTCCTCGAAGGAGAGACAGTTTGAAAAGGAACCGTATCGTGGAGCCAAACATAACGAGAGGAGTCGAGTCAGCGGGTGAAGCTGTGCGGACAGTGGCGGGGTTGGGCGGAGCGGGGGCAGCGGATTCTCCACCACACAGACCCTCGAGACAGGACACGTCAGTGATGGGCCCCCTCACACCGGGGAAAATCAACCTGGAGGCTCGTGAAGATCAAACAGGTCCGTTTTCAGGAAATCAAGCCGAAGTGTCACACTACCATCTTTTAGGAGAGTAGAGAGTATTGAAACATATCCTTATATTTTACATACATAAAGCCCTTTTAATAAAAAACTGAATGTCATGGATGAGAAGTGAGGGATGTCTGTGGCACAGGAAGTGTATGGCTTGTCGTGATTCAGAAAGATCACGTATGATAAAATACATGAGTCGCTAGGGTCGAGGTCTCAAGGCTGGTAGGAGAAAAGCGTCTGGCCTCTCAACTTCAGATTTTCCTCTAAGTTTTTAAACAATGAAAAAGAAAATTAAAAGATAAAGAGGCAAACTAAAAAAGCGACAAGATCAAGGACTAAAAGGATCAATGAAGGCAATATAAAATGTGATACATCATAAAGTAAAATAACCCAACAAAATAAAATGTTAAAAGTCCCAAGACCAAAGTTTTATTTAACAGCTAAACTGGGATGTGATAAAATGCAGGTGACAGAATAAACTAATGAAATAAGAGTCAAGACAAATTCTGCACGACAGACAAGAAACGCAGAAGTCAACACCACCTTCACACGAAGGCCCTTGGAGCTCCCTAGGCCAAGGGCCCAGGAGCGGTCAGCAGACGGTCCGAATGCTTGAGACTCCCTACAAGGCAGCGCAGGGCAGAGAGCATCTGGGCAGGATCGGGGGACAGGAGCCCCCGTCCGCCAAGGCAGTCAGCCCTCGGGTGCTGAGCCGGCCCCCGACTCCTAAATGCCACCCACAAATTCTTCACCCTATGCTTCTGCTTGAGAAAGAGAAAGGAGAGCTGAGAAGTGGAAGAGAGAGGGGGTTGGGGGAGGGGGCTCTATTTTATTTCTGAACAACAAATTGCAAAGACAAATTATCAATCCAGTTTTTAAGTTCTCTGCCTCAAAGACGAATAATTTAAATTGTTACCTTAGGTAGCTCTTACACGATCAAGTACTCCTGAGGTACATTAACTGTGCTAAATTTCTAGGAAGGGAATAGCACAGTTAGGAAAGACACAGAAACCCAACTTGCTTTCATTTAAAATGTATATTTCAAACTCAACAGGCCTCGCCTTCCCATCTTACAATCAAACTGTGCAAGGATAAGGAAACAGGGTCGAAGAGGTTACACGCTCGGCCCAGGAAGCAGCCGTCCCAGGACTGGGCCAGAACCTGCCCGGCTCCAGAGCCCCCGTCTCCGTCCTGGGACCGGCCTGAAGGTCTCACCTCCTCGTGGAGACGTACTATGCGTCCAGCACTGGCCTGGCCTTTTGCGGGACCCTCCAGGCCTTGGAAACCTTCCCTGGTGAACGCCTCTGTTACTCCGGCTCATCCCTGGGTGGCCTTCCAATAACATCAGAACCCTGTCCTGAGGAAAGCTCCAGTTGACCATTTTATAAAGAAGAATGTTTTTTAAAAATGAAAGAGAAAGTACAGTAGATAGTTCTCCTGAAAGAGCTAAACCCATTTTTAATGTTGAATATACTGTAGATGGGGGAAAAAAAAAAAATCACCAAGCCACGAATTATCATTGAAAATCTAAAGGTTATTGAGTTTTATGGAATGGATTAAGATCCACCAGAAGTAAGATGGAAGCAAAGTCTGGTGAGCTGATGTGTTGTCCGATCCCAGAAGCTCAACAAACATGAACATCAGCCCCCCAGCTCTGCAGCACCACCTGGCACTGCAACACGGCAGAAAGGATCGGGCAAGCCAGACATCACACGACCTGTGCAGAAAGCATGCCTTTCAGTGCCCTTTTACTATGGGACATTCTTCCAAGGGCCAATACTTGGCTGTCTGTGCCAAGTCCTAAGACGCCAGCCTTACTCACGCCCAGCGTTCCCATGACCCAGGACGCGGAGAGTGAGGACGGCGTTAGCAGCCAGAAGCCCACTTCCTGGATTCATAAGTATCTTCTCTGATCCGCCAAGGTGGCTATGACAACCGGTGAGACGTGCAGCCCACCCTCGGTTTAATCAGGTGAGGTATGAGGTATGCAGGTGGAGAATCAGGCAGAGCAAATGGCAAGGCCTACGAGGAGAAAACCTCACCACCTACCCCAACAGAAGAAGCATGAAGTTACATCATTCCTACAGGAATTGGGCTACACATAAAATTAGTAATCTAATGGAAGTTCAAGGGTGTTGCCTTTCTAAAATTAAGAGAGAGAGAGAGAGAGAGAGAGAGAGAGAGAGAGAGAGAGAGAACAGTGTCTTCTTTCTTTCTTTCGCCACAGCGCTCGGCTTGTGGGATCTTAGTTCCCCGACTAGGGATCGAACCCGCGCCCCCTGCAGTGGAAGCGCGGAGTCTTAACCGCTGGACCGCCGGGGACGTCCCACAGTGTCGTTTTTCTTAATTCAAACGCTCCAGCTCCCTGTTTAACATTTTAGAGCTCAGTCACACGGACTTCCACGGAAAGGTGGCTGAAGCAGAGGCCGGCCTCTCACGTGACTGATGCTCTCACAGTGGCTTTGCATCCAACACCCCACAGCGGGGGCTCTGGCTGGGCAGAAGACAACTAGCAAAAAGATCTTTATGTGCCACGTGACAAGTTTTGCATCTGCACAGAACTTCATACTTTTCAAAAGCACATTCATATCCATAGACATTTTTAACGATAATTTAAAAAATCAGCCTGTGACGCCTCCTGCTCTTTATCTTCCGACTCTGACATCCCCAACACATCTCCTACGGCAACACGTGCGACACCCTAAAATTCCACTTAAGAAGACTTCAAAGGAAGGTGTCTCCAGAAAAATGCCTCTTTAACATCCTCCTGCTGCCCAGGGCCTCCTCACCTCTCCTCCGACGGGTGCAGTGGGACCTACCTCACCTCTGCCACACAACCACAAGGCCAGCAGGCCACCGCTCTGAAGTCTACTGCAGCTCCCTGGACGGGCAGGAACAAATTCCCACCAGGCCCACTGCGGCCCATTCCTGCATCCGGCACAGAGCATGAATCAGCTGAACTTGCTGTTTAGGGTCAGTGACGTTGGGCATCCGTCCCCGCCAGGGAGCGTAAAGGGAACCACGGGCTATCAGAGACGGCAGGGTCTGAACTGAAGGCGGCTGACAGCTCCCTCACCGCTCATCCTGATTTAAGACAAATCAGATAGAGGCAGGGTCACAAGGTGGCCTGTCACTGGCCTTTTACACGTACAAGGAAGGCTCTGAGATGGTTATCCTTCCTTTCTCGAAGGAAAGGAATCCCCACGGGGATTAAGAAGACCTCACGGCCCGGCGCCTTTGTCAAAGAGAAGGCAATCTTCGGAAGGGGAAGGGGGCACCTGGTTGCACCCCTGGCCCGGAGCTTGGACGTAGTGACCAGGAGCGGACAGGGCAGGCCGGTGGGCAGACGCCTGATGCTCACGGACACGTCTTCCTTGTTCCTCGCCAACACCTAAAGGGCTCAAAAGTCCTTTGTAACCACATGCCAAAGAAACCTACACTCTCTTCTGCTGGTACAGTATCCAAAATACCTAGTTCAGTCTGTTCAACTATCCAATGTCTTGGGTCAAAGCTAAGTCACGGCACGTGAATAAAAGAAAGAACAAGAAAATAGAAGAAGAAAAGCTGCTGGTTTCATTTACTTTATTACCTGATGGGGAGATACCTGACTATCTAGGTTTTCTGCACTCATTAGCAAAACAAGTTTAACGGTTTGCTTTTGTGTCCGAGAAATTTTACATATATAAGAGCACATTAGAAAATATGTATTAGTTACTCAAAATACACCACTATTGGGCTTGCTGGCTGAATAAAAATATTTCTCAGGTAAATGCTGCTACTCTTTTAGATCATGATTGAGAAAACAATATCTGAAAAGTTAACCAAGTTCCTCAGAAGAAAGTAGCAACATAAATATTAAGGACAGTGTGGTATGCAAAAAATACACTTAACGTGTTTTGGGTACTTTATATGTCTTTTGAAGTAAGAGTGGTATGTTTACTTTTCACAGTTTAAAAAATATATCTCTTCACTCTTAATTGAGAAGCAGCATTTTAGCTTCCTATTAACTTTAATACTGGGGGTGGATGGAGAGGGGGGGCAAGGACCAGATGAGTTCCTAGAAACTGCATTAGAAGCAAATCTCCACAGCTTCATTTAAATGAAGCTTCAGTAATCAAGTCACAACCTTTGGCTAAGTTCCCTTCTTTATGTACATTCAAAGAATCTTTATATAGCTAAATGGACCACTAAATCCTCCAAGAGTCATTCAAAGGAAGCACTTCCTCCAAATTCTCTCTCATTTCACAAGACCCAAGCATACACAACAGAAAACGCATTGAAGAGAAGACCACGAATCCTCATATTTCAGCTCTGTGAATCCTTCCATATGCAAAATGGCATCCTCTCCAGGACACAACTGTCTTAGCCTTTATTTTCAATACTAACCGTCAATATTTAAAGGCTATAAAGACACCTGGGGAAAGCACTAGACAGGTAGAAAAATATATATTTAATGTAAAATGGGAAGAGGGGAAGAAAGATATGGTCCTAATTAGAAAAGAGGCATGTGGTCCATTTTTTCCACCAAGATTTTAAATGTCTCTTTTTGGGGACTTCCCTGGTGGTGCAGTGGTTAAGAATCCACCTGCCAACGCAAGGGACACGGGTTCGAGCCCTGGTCCAGGAAGACCCCACACGGCCACGGAGCAGCTAAACCTGTGCGCCACAACTACTGAGCCTGCGCTCTAGAGCCCGCGAGCCACAACTACTGAGCCCGCATGCCACAACTACTGAGCCTGCACTCTAGAGCCCACGTGCCACAACTACGGAAGCCCACGAGCCACAACTACTGAGCCCATGCACCGCAACTACTGAAGCCCATGAGCCTAGAGCCCGTGCTCCGCAACAAGAGAAGCCACCACAATGAGAAGCCTGCGCACCGCAACGAAGAGTAGCCCCTGCTTGCCATAACTAGAGAAAGCCCGCGCGCAGACCCAAGGCAGCCAAAAATAAACAAACAAACAAATAAATAAATAAATGTCTCTTTCTGAAATGCTGACACCTTTTTCTGTTTCACTACCATTCTATATAACAGCTTCTGGGCAGATTCTTTTAGGTTCTCCTGCAGAGGCAAGACAGACCCAATTATATCTCGGTTGCCAAAAGGGCGAGTGTGCTGGGAATGGCCACAGATTCAAGCCTCGGTGGCTTTCAGGGATGACAGGCAGTGAGAAGGACACGGTGAAGGCACACAGAGAAACTCAGCCCCACCAATGACAGCCACCTTTCTCACGTCATTTATGACAGTATGTGAATGACGCGAAACCAGCTCTCTCCTGTGTGGACATAATGCAGACCCCCAGCAGGTCAATGCCGTCACCAGCCGCTCAAAGGGCCGCTCGTCTGTTAGGAGAATCTCACCAGCGATAAGGCATAGAGGGCCAAACAAGAAAGATGTGAGTAGTTCTACAGTAATGTTTCCTTCCATTTCTGTTTATCCCCTCTGCTTCAGCCCTCTGTAGGAGAATTATTTTCTGTATAAACAAATTCATCAAGTTAACTTATTCAAGGATGGAAATAACTGGTATCACATAACGTTCTGCAAAACAAAATTGCCACTGCAGTATTCCAGCGCCTAAAGCAACCTGCTCCAGCAATTCAGCCCCAGCACTGACATAACCCAAACCTCCTATTACCTTCATGACTGCATATTCAATTTACATAATTATTCTGCTATGCTATTCAGAATTTACAGGTAGCTGTGTGCAATCTACTTATCCTTGCTTCAGGGATGCTTTTTCCTTCCCAGACTTAGAGGAACAACGAGACCACAACTTGAGATACTCCACTCCCCTGACCACCTGAAACACTGTAGCTCAACACAATAATGCGTTGGCTGGTTAATTCAATGACAATCTCTATTCAGTTACCAAATTCTTGGACAGCCACCCCCACTTGAACATCAACGACAGGAAAACCTCTCAGGCATTGTCCTCACCCCACTTCATCCTAAATCAGCAAGTGGCCCTCCAAGGGCAAGTCGCCAGGGCCAGCAGAGGTGCTGCAAATGCCCTCAGTGACCCTCCTGGACGCAACCCCTTCCCACTTGCACTTCTCCAAGCTCTAAAGAAGGGTTCCCCTCAATTACTTTCACACCACTCGGAGAAAAATGACTGTCACCTACAGCAGCCATCAACTGAGACTACTAGTCAAAAGCAAAAATAAAGAGAAAAAAAAAAAGTACTAGACGGGCTTCCCTGGTGGTGCAGTGGTTGCGAGTCCGCCTGCCGACGCAGGGGACACGGGTTCAAGCCCCAGTCCGGGAAGATCCCACATGCCGCGGAGCAACTGAGCCCGTACGCCACAACTACTGAGCCTGTGCTCCAGAGCCCATGAGCCACAACTACTGAAGCCCGCGCGCCTAGAGCCCGTGCTCTGCAGCGAGAGAAGCCACCGCAATGAGAGGCCGGCGCACCACAACGAAGAGTAGCCCCCGCTCGCCGCAACTAGAGAAAAGCCCATGCGCAGCAACGAAGACCCAACGCAGCCAAAAATAAAAAAGTAAATAAATTTATAAAAAAAGAAAAGAAAAAAAATAAAGATAGGGTCAGTCTGAGGTAGACTGAGAGCTTGAAAGAATATATTTGGAAATTTACGACAAGTATCCAAGATACAGTGGGGTTTTTTATATCAATTTTTACCATTTGGTAATAAATTCAAAAACTTAAGATAAAAACTTAAGACAGATGTATTTTGAGGCTACAGTTAGTTTTGGTGATATATGTTCTGAGTTCCAGAAAACTTCTTTAGAACACACACTCTTACATTGTAAGTTTGTTTTAAAAAAATACATTCTTTTAAGATTTTGCTTTCATTTCTTTCTCCTTAGGAGAAATAAAGCACATGCTTCCTCCTACTAAAAGCGCAATACTCAGACTTAAGCAACTATGTATTTTTTAAAACCCCCTCATAAATCAGACTGAAAGTATAACTGTCCTCTGGCCTCACATCCCTAAGACAGTACCTACACAGTACCTACAAACAATAAGTCCTTAATAAAGTATTGCTTAAGTAAATGAAAACAGAATTTATAATAAATTCTGAGGTCAGAGGAGTGTTCACAGGGAGAAAAACCTAATGGCTTTCAATTAAGAGACCACATACTGAGGCATCAAAGGACACTATAAGTGAATGCAAATATTAAGTTACCTATAAGACTGAGTTACTGAATATACGGTGGTCCCTCAGTATCTGCAAGGAATCGGTTTTAGGACCCCGGCGGATACCCAAATCTGCAGATGCTCAAGCCCTTTGTGGAGGGCCAACTGTAATTCAGTTATCTGGGTACCATAAAAAGTACTGGTGACAAAAGTTTTGTTAATGTCTATGATTCAAACTTTCAAAACACTACAGAATAATGTATTGGGTTGTTTAGATATTTTTAGCAGGAAGCTGAAAATCCAAGTTTGTTCTCTCACTTTGCGGCATCTTTCTAGTTACAGAAACCACCCTTCTTTGTGTACCTGCTCCTGACACACAAGCAAGCTCACAAGCCCAGGGCTGCCAGGCCGGCGAGCTCGCAAAGCCCGCGTGGAGCATGTCAATCTCGGGGTGGAATGCCACGCGCCCTGCACAAGCGGGCATTCGCTCGTGGCGGGAAGCGGTGGAGCGTGTTTTCTCCTGCGTCCGCAAACAGGTTCAGAGTAACCAAGTCTGACCGTACTTCCATCTGGAAACTATATTTTCTAACATGAGCCACATTCTGAAAAACAGATTCAGATGTTTGGAACTGGTTCAGAACAGTTGTAAGAAATGTTCGGTACAAATGAAAAAAATTAGTCTTCAATGTCTTCTCCTCTCAGCTTTTCTTACTGAATAAATATGCCTCCTGGGGGGTCAGAGAGTTGGTGGGGAAGTACCAGAGGGGAAGCACGATGTGGAGGCGGCTATTTCCTAGGACCTAAAATGCATGCTACTCTCCAGTGCATATCTAATGGGTAACTGCTATTTGATTTCTCCCACGTTGCCCACTAGGATTCCAACGCTGCCCCTGGAAGGCTTACTCCACCTGCCAAGTGGAGAGAATGCATTCTCCCGTTTCAACTTCTGGGAAGCAGGACTGAAAAAGCCTAGTGAAATGCAGTGACTCGCCTTGCCTTCTAGAATCCTTCTTACCCAGTTTGGCACTGTCGCTGAAAATGAGGTTGGTGGTCTAAGCTCACAAATGATTCTGCTGGTAACTTGGTTGTATTTGTTAAAATGACAGGCTTTCACAAAAATACAAGAAAGTGATTTTAAAATAATAAACAATTTTTATCCAGTAACGTTTCTAAAGAATCTACCAACCGAATCAACAGTTCATAATAATTGAGTCCTAAATCTTACTTAGAACGCATAAACACCTTAACTTTTCAGTTCAGGTATGAGAAAAGGCAGCTCAGCAATGAGGACAAGTGTCAGAGCGTCCCGCGCCCACCCCGTGTCCCCACCCCCATTCCACAGGCTGTGACTGTTGTGCTTGTCTCTACTGTGTTTGGTGGTGGTTGTTTCTGCCCACAGCCTACCTTGACTTTTTGCTGGATTTGGGTTTTGGCGTGGCAGTTTTTGCTTTCTTTTCCTTTGGCTCTTTGGGAATCTTAGGGGCTTTCGGGGTCTTGGGTTCCTTGGGCTCTTTCTTCTCCTTGGGTTCTTTCGGTTCCTTGGGATCTTTTTTTGCCTTCGGCCTTTTCTTTTTCTTTTTCTCTTCTTGGGACCCATCTAGCGAGTTCCTGTTTAGTTCTTGGTTATCAACCCCACCAGGGAAGTCATCTTTACCGAAACTTTTACTGGGATCCTCTGCAACAATGTGGTTGTTTTTCTTTTTCTTCTTCTTCTGCTGCGGCTGCTGTTCTACGGACAGCAGGTAATCATCACTGTTCACTAGCTGAGCGTTCGGTCCACTAACCTGAGTCATATCCGGCACTGGTTTCTCTAGAAAGGGCTCCGATGGAGAATGCTAAGAGACACAAATAGGAATTGAAGTTAGTTTATTGTTCTTCATAGTGAAGAAAGGAACTGAAAGTTAAGTGGCTGATGCTTCTGAAACTTACACTACACTCAAGGTAGTAAACTTAACCAACTACGCATTTGTGAAACCTATCATTTTCTCTCATCCAGAAAAAAAAACAGGTTTCTTCAACAGGAAAGCTTTTAAATAAATAAAGAGGGCAATTTAGTAATACAGGAAAAACTTCTGTTCGGGTGGAAGAAAATTTCTCATTCAGCTGAAGACACTTTCCATGTCCTTAGCACCCATGTAGGAAATGGGGAAGAACAAAACAGCAGCAAAAGCTAAGACACACAGATGGAATTCAAGTGGAATTTTCCCCATGCAGGAACGGGAGCTCCAATTAAAGATACATAATCAAGTCACTTTTAAAAAGAACAAGCGTACTGAGCATTGTAAGAATCAGATACCATGAAAGTTTGAAATCCGAGTGTAAACACATAAATCTTACACAGTACAGGTCATTTCTGATTTAAATGACATTCAAATGTCAAATTAAAAGCACATATACAAGCTTAACGACTCTGGGTTGGTTAGATTTCTCATACTGATAGAAAACGCAGACAATGTTTTTCTTAAGTTATTAAAGCTTTACATTTCCAAATCTCACTGAGAGAGCGAGTGAGAGAGAGCGAGAGAGAGCGAGAGAGAGCAAGAGAGCGAGAGAGAGAGCGAGAGAGAGAGCGAGAGAGAGAGCGAGAGAGAGAGAGAGAGAGAGAGAGGGAAAGCGCCCCCACATAGTCAATTTGACATGCCTTGCAGGAGATTTTCAGCATCCACTAAGACCATACCCAGAAATGGTCTTAAACATGGTGGAGAATACCAACACCTGGGATGGGACGCTGAGTGGTCATGATACAAATCAGGGCAGAGGTAGGGGACCATCTGTCTCCACTGTAAACTATGACATCTAATGAGCCTTTACATTTGAACGCAAGACTTGAAAATGCTGTATCTGCCTTTTTCATATGCTTCTCCAGACACGAAATAGTAACTGTAATATAAACAGCAACAGCCACAAGCGTGTACGCGACAGTCTTACCACGTGCTGGGCATGTGCTCAGTGAGCACTTTACGCCCGGACACCATCCGATCCCCACGCCAGCCCGGAGAGCTCCATGGAGACACAGACTTGCTAAGATGAAGAACGCACCCAAGGAGTTAGGGATGCAAGTGACAGAACTGAGAACTGGGCCCCTCACACATGACCCTCAAAAGAGGAGCCACAGGGAAGCCCAGGCCCAGGTCCGCTGAGGCGCCCAGGAGTTGCTACTCACCACCCACAAAGGGCTACAAATCAGATTCCGGTACGACTCACATCCACTGAGCATCTACTTCATGTTATACACTAAGCAAGGTGCTTGCAGGAGTTTGTGCACCCGAACCTCACACCAAAATGTGATAATTTACCCCCATTTTTCAGAAAAGAAGTAAAATTTGAGGAGGCCACGTGGCTACCCAAGGCCACACCATGGGGGACAGAGGTGACATCTGAATCTAGGTTTCCTAAATCCAGTGCTCTTCTGACTCTGTCCGGCTCCTAAAACCTCACACACGGGCGTCCTCCTAGGAAAGGTGCCACAGGATTCACTTTATTTCCAAAGTGCTCAGTGACCCAAAGAAACGTTTAAAAAACGAAATCACTGCCAGAAAAGAAACTGGTTTTCCTGTTCCCAGTACAACCTACTACGGTCACTGAAAAAAACCTACATTCAGTTCTCCACCTGCACTAGCGTGAGGGAATGAGCCCAGAACCGTGAGCTGAGAGAGAAAATTCTAGCCCGGGCCCTGCCATGAGCTTTGTGATCTGGGGAAAATCATTTCACTTCTTCTTCATCTGCAAAATGAAGCGTTTGGTTCAGCCGATTTCCAAAGTCTCTTCCAAAATCCTACGGTATGAGAAAATCTTAAAATACACATTGCCCTTTCTTGGTCAGAGCTGAGAGAGAAAGATGCTGAAGGAGAGTAAGGACAGACAGGAGGGGAGAGAAGCCAGGGCAGAGGAGTGAGAATGAACACAACATGGATGCAGTGTCCATCCAGGGGTAACACAACCGACCAGATCCTGAGAAAAGCCACTCACCTGCCCCCGGTTTTTCCCTCACAAACACGCTTAACAAACATCAACCAAGGAGCTCTCCAAATTATATTCGCTGAGAAATAAAGGGATCTGATTTAATGGTTTTACTATACCTAAGTTACTGAAGTAGAATTAATTGTTACATATTATTTCCTAATGTAAGGAAAAAGGAAAAAGCCAATTCTTTTCATAAGAGACACAGAGGTCAAACTTATTTGGGACAAGCTATTTCTCAGGAGATGGAAGAAAAAACATTTCCTGGAAAGGGAAGGAAAGAGGAAAGTCTACCAGTAAACAATGCTTACAGCTTAGAACGGTGAATTAATTCCAGGTATGTGTACCTTTCTTTTTTTTGTTTTAATTTTTGAATTTTATTTTATTTATTTTTTTATACAGCAGGTTCTCACTAGTTATCTATTTTATATACATCAGTGTATACATGTCAATCCCAATCTCCCAATTCATCCCACCACCACCACCACCACCACCACCACCACCTGCCATTTTCCCCCCTTGGTGTCCATACGTTTGTTCTCTACATCTGTGTCTCTACTTCTGCCCTGCAAACCAGTTCATCTGTACCATTTTTCTGCATGTGTACCTTTCTTTAATCTGCATGGTATTAACTCCGGTTACCAAATGCCAGCCTCTGATGAGAGATACCTGGTCCACATTTGTGAATCAGAAAAGGCGTGTAACACGTGATACCAGACGACTGAAAATTTATCTGCACTTGAGCACACAAATCATTCTGGATGCTCCTTTCAGTAATACATGAAGCCATAAATTAGTATCCCTTAAAAATTTAATCTTCCATAAGAAGGAAAAAAATGTAAAGACCAAACACAAAAAAGATAGTAGTCCTGTTTGATACGCGGCAGAATTATGTTTTGGTACTGTTTGAAATAGGGTGGAAAGGTGCTCGGAAATATTATAGTGTTTACCAGGCCCACATCTCCTTAAATCTTTTAGAGAAAAGCTGTTTTTGTAAACATTTAACAAAGAACAGATGGCCTGCCTTAATCATGTGGGGAAAAAACCTGGAGCTCACAGTAATACCCTGACAAAGTCTCCCAGGCCCGCCGTTTCCCTCCCAACACCCCCGCGCATGGTACAGTCTTCTCTAATGCTATTTAATTTTACAGCGGACATTTTCCCATCAATTCCC
The DNA here is from genome assembly GCF_008692025.1 of Phocoena sinus. Taxonomy (NCBI): domain Eukaryota; kingdom Metazoa; phylum Chordata; class Mammalia; order Artiodactyla; family Phocoenidae; genus Phocoena; species Phocoena sinus. The sequence goes on along the minus strand of NC_045779.1, from coordinate 7,832,848 downwards.
ACTGCCTGACAGGTAATCAATGCCATTAACATCTGATATCACCATATAGGGCATTCCTCAAACCTCTCATTTACTAGGGCAAAAGCAGAGAATGTTAGATACCAAAGGTATTTTTAAATACACCCTTTAGGACTTCCTGCTTGACATATTTGCTATCATAATTCCATATGCCTTTTGGAGCATTATGGAATATATAAGGACTACGCGTGGACTTCTGAAACTGAAACAGAATGACGGACAGTTGAACAATAAATTAAAACGATCCAAGGTGCGTGTTGTCCAAAAAATTACCATAAACTAAAGATAGTCGTTTTTAGCCTTAACTTCACTTTTCGTCACATATAAATTAGACAAACACATAAACAAGTTGCCTCACATAAAACAGCAGAGTAGGCAGGATGTAAATTTAACCAAAGGAGAGGGGCCGGGGAGGCGGGGCCTACCCCTCCGTTACCTTTAAGCAAACATGACCCAAAACGCTCGGGAGCCTTCGTCAGAACAACATAAATACAATGTGTAAGAAGACACTTTTCATCCATCTCCACTGTGTTTTCCCTCCAACCTCACCCAGCATTTTCTGACTTTAAAGGCTATCTTATTTAACCATATTTTGTCTTAATTATAGTCTTGAAGCCTCAACGTGCTTTCAGCGTCAAGCACCATGAATGAGCAAGCAGTGTGCAATGTCTCCAGTATGGACAATCCCTGCAAAGCCGCACCATTCTGTAATACAGGACGTCTCTGGGCAAACATTCTACTTACTGGGTGACACGAACACATCTAAAATCAAAACACTACTTTTATAATAAGGAGAAGATACTACCAACCGGATGAGAGTAACCTGGCACTTCCAGGAGACACGCACGCCCCGCCCCACAAATCAGGCCGAAGGGAGACAGGCACTTGCGAGCTCAGAGAAACGCAGGTTCTGGGGGAGAAGCGGCAGGCCAACTACAACCCACGTGACAACAAATACAATCTTAAAACGCTACACTAGGATTTAAGTGGCTTGTAAAAATACAAATATTAAGTAGTCATTTAAGACTGAAAAGTACAATTCAGTTTTGGGGTATTTTTTTTTTTTTAATCGCTTTGGAGACACATTCCTACTACCGGCCTTCTTCACTTCTGTTTACTCTTCCAGGATCCCACAGGTTCTCAGTCCCTCCGCACTCTTCTCAAAAGGAATTCCAATATGAGCCCTGAAGCTCAATCTCCAGCCAAAGGAGTGAACGCAGGGTTCAAAAGATCATTCAGCCAATGTTCAGCAAGTCCCACTGAGATTTTCACATCTTTTTCTCGTCAGTGACACTGATAAAAAGAAGAGCACTCGGTAATACTCGGTGCCCAATTCATTTATTCATCCAACAGACAGCTGAGGACGTAACAGTAAACCAAGCAGCCCTGGTACCTGCCGGGGCAGAACAGAGCGCCTAACCCAGGCTGATGCCAAGGAGGGTTCTTGGAAAAAAGGCAGCCAGGCTGGGACTGAAGGGGAGACACGTGCTGGCCAGGGGCTCCTTCCCCAATGGACCAGCCCAAGCAACAGACCACGTCCAGGATGGGGTGACAGAAGGCACAAAAATGCATCACAAGCGGCTTTTAAAACCTTCTTTGTGGGGAGGAGATCAAGAAGAACAGATATTAGTTTGAAGGGTCAACTGAAATAACTTTTACCTTTGGTTCTTTGATACAAAATAATACGTACAGAAATAATCTTAAGAAAAGAATCAAGGATTAGAATATTTTCTGCTTGACTAAATTTGGTATCAGAGTCACGGCCTCAAGTTCAAGCCTTTCATCTGTCAGTTAGTTTTATTCAGCTCATTTTTAAAGACAATTTCTAGGGAAAAAAATATCGAGTGAATACTTTTACGGACACAAACACAAAGATGGAACATCATCACGCTTGTTGGTCATGTGACTTGAGAAGGCAGAAAGTAGAGAACATTTTCTAAGTTTAGGATTTTAAGACGTGTTCCAAGAAAAGAAGACTCGGGTCACGGGAGTTTTGAGAATTCTGGGTTAAACAAAGTTAAGCATTTTTCTTTACGGTAAAGCTCTCCAAGCCCTTACTACGCTCTGAGGGGGAACAGGACACAGTGTGCCATACAGGAAAAAGATATTCTTCTTCCAAGAATATCCTGAATAAAAATGCTCTTCAAAATACACTCTGGATTACACTGATACAGTTAATCCATCACCTCTGTGGCAGGGATATGAGAGTGTGAGAGAGAACAAGAGAGACGGCACGCGCCAGTCTCAAAGCAGTGGTTATCAAATGTTTCAAAAGATAGTATATGACTCTACGAATAAATACAATTTTATATAAACGCACTGAAACAGCTTACTCAATTATGCACAGATGTAGGAATAAAACAGGAATATTAGGATAATCATATAATCTTCTGACTTGTACAATTTCCATTATAATATATATGCAGTGAAGATAATTACTAAGTTAAATAAAATGAACTTCGAAATTTAATAACTTATCTTAGTGGGTCCCTCAGAAGAATCATTAAATTTTAGAATTGAAAAAAAAATTTTTTAATTACTGTGAAGTATCTCGTCTAAAAATCATCTGAAGGCATTTTTGAACCTTTGGTTTTCTGCTTACATTTTGTCCTTAGAATAGATCTGCCATATATGCACAGAATCTTGAACAGCTACAAATTAACGTGAGCCACTGTGACAGCACCTACATTATAAATGCATTTTGAATCACTAGAGTCCAAAATAATGAGAAATACTGAACCAACTGGCCATGTTAAATTTAATGTTAAATAGCTTCCCATCCCATATTGAATACTGACCACCTTCCAGTCTTCAGGGTGGAACGACGCCACAGGAAGGGTCCCATGGCCTCTGTAACGTGTGACACACTGTGCTGAGGTGTTTCTATGGTCAGCTGGACCAGAACAGCCCAGCGGTGAGGCTCCAGCAATGCAAACCTCCTTCCTGAGTGTCTGAGAAGCTCTAAGTGGTGCGGACTCCCTCTCAGTGGAGGAGAAGAGGGCGTCTGGCCGCCGCCCCTCACTCTCGCCACCGCCCACTGTGTCTGTGACACCAGGCTCAGGAGGTGCTGGCCCAAGGGTGCGGCTCTGTGGCCACCATTCCAGTTGGGTAACAGGTCAATTCTACTTCTCAGAAAAAGCACCAGGCCAAGTAACAGGCTTGCACTTAAAAACCATGCAGTGAAATAACGTTTGTCTGCCACACACACACACACACAGACACACACACACCCCAAGGGCATAGAATTGAAGTGATGTTAAAGTTCTGAAATTTGTTTTTTTGTTTTTGTTTTTTTGATGTTTCTCCACAAGGGCCTGGGAAAAGTAGCTTAATCGTCTGGACAAGAGTTGAATGTCGTTTTAACATGTGTTAGTTTTCCAGAAAGCGTACGCGAGTCATCAGACCAAGCCCCTGACCTTGAGAATCTCCCATCCCAGCACTTTTAATAGAAGGAAGGGAAACGCAGAGGGGCCGAGAGGAGCATCACTCCTCTGGGCAGGGGAGAAACAAACACCAGCACAAACTCGACACAATTCAAAGCCACGCGCTGGAACGATGAATAACTTCCTAGGCCTCCTGGACCGCACACAGGGGAGCAGGCCCTGCACGCAGCAGGGCCACCCACCCATAAAGATGACACCCATTCTCCTCCAACAGCAGCCCCCCAAGAAGAAACAGGGCCTGCAACTGTGGCATCATGGTGCCTCTGACTTACAATAAGCAAACCAAACTCTGAGCCCACTCGGGGAATCCGAGACACAGTCATACTTTCACCCTCTTGCTCTGCACGTCTTGGTTCCTAAAGGCGGTAAATCATCAAGTGCTGTCTTTTACCAGACATTGCCCGCTAGAAGTAAAAACAGAAAAGATAACGTATGTGCTCAGGGTCCTTAGCAGAGTCATCGGTATTGTCTCTCCCGTCCCTCATTTTTTCTTCCTTCACCACGGTGCATATGGTGCCCTACCCTTAATAGGCTCCACTCCACAAACAGCAGGGAATGAGGGTCTAGAGAACCAATCCCAGTTCGCGGGCGTGTCTCTTCCTTATTTCAAGTTATCTCTAAGGTCCATAATGTTCTCAAAGGAGTGTCTGGAGGCTGGACTTTGGCAGCAGATACCCAGAAGTGAAGCCACCCAGCTTACCAGGGATAAAACTCGGCAAAAACACAAGACAGCAGGGCTTCTGGGCTGGTCGACATGTTTTAACATAAATAAATCCTATTCAAGGCACTAAGGACAAAGACCAAATTTACGTACTAAAAATCATTTCGTTCAATTCAATCTTTTCTTTTTTTTTTTTTAACCGTACACTTCCATTGTTTTTAGCTATCACTGGTGTACCTAAATTGTAAGTTTGATCCTCAAGACAGAAAGGTGAACTGTATGGAGTTTGGCTCTGGAGAAGCAATTTATTCCAAGTTTGCACTGGCCTAAAAAAGGTCAATGTTGGGCTTCCCTGGTGGCGCAGTGGTTGAGAGTCCGCCTGCCAATGCAGGGGACACGGGTTCGTGCCCCAGTCCGGGAAGATCCCACATACCGCGGAGCGGCTGGGCCCGTGAGCCATGGCCGCTGAGCCTGCGCGTCCTCGCAACAGGAGAGGGCACAACAGTGAGAAGCCCGCGTACCGCAAAAAAAAAAAAAAAAGGTCAATGTTAAAGGTAACTTACTATAAAGCAGAAACTAACACACCATTGTAAAGCAATTATACGCCAATAAAGATGTTAAAAATAAATAAATAAATAAAAATAAAGGTAACTTACGATGCTATTCCTATGAATTTAGAAAGTCAAACCTCAATAGACTGGAAGGAAAATGTGCCTTTTTACCTAGCATTGAACAATCCCAAGGGTTTGTGTAGAAATGGGAATAGAACAATCTTTCAGGGGAAAAAAAAATCCATTTATAAAGAGCTTGGCGATAAAGCTAATTTACACTCGGCAAGTTCTCTGGGATTCAGAGCCTTTGAGTACAGCAAATCTAGTTGGCAATAAATGCTTAATGATGGACTACTTTGGTCCTATAAAAAAAAAAACTCGTTCACATCTTGTAGGAGGCCGAATTCTAAGGTGACCCCATGACCTCCGCATCCTGGCTGTGGAGGCACCTGTGCTGCAAGCCAGCGGAACATGGCAAAGCTGAGAGGGTCTCGCAGGTTGTGATCAAGGGGCCCAAGTCAGTTGGTTCTGAGTTACTCAAAGGGGAGATTACCGTCGGCGGGCCTGACTTAATCAGGGGGCTTGTGAAGAGGGTGTGGGCCCCCCTTGAGGGCCAGACACTCCCTGTTGCCTGCTAGGAGGCAGCCCCCACGGTCAGGAGCCAAGGGCAGCCTCCAAGGGTCAAGGGCAGCCTCCAGGGGTCAAGGGCAGCCCCAGGCAACAGGCAGTGCAAGCTGAGGTCCCAAGTCTCACAGCTGCCCGGGATGAATTCTGCCCACAACCTCAGTGGACCCGGAAGCTGATCGTTGCCCAGCCAAGGCTCCAGATGTGAACGCAGTCCTGACACCTGACTGTAGCCTGGAGAGACCCCAAGCGGAGGGGCCAGCTAAGCTGCGCTCAAATCCTGACTGCCGGAGGTGAGGGATAAGAAGGCAATGTTGTTTCAAGCCACGAAATCTGTGGCAATTCGTTATGCAGCGATAAACAATGCATACCTTAAAATCCTCTGCCACTCAAAAAGGAATTTTTTTCAGTCTTTTTTTCCCATCCAGGATCCCCCTTCCATGCTAGACATGTCTCTGTCCGCAGGAGGACGGACAGCACAGCAGGACTTCCTTATCCCTTTGCGACGCTGCTCTGCTGAGGGTCACACTGAGCCCTTCTGTGCCAGGCACTGTTCCAGGCTCACAAAGAGGTTACGCATCTGTCCAAAGTCACAAAAAGCTGGTTGTAAGAGTCAGGACTCAACCCAGGCCACCTGTCTGCAGAGCCCACATCTCAGCTGTTACACAGCTCACCCATTCCTGCCGCCGTGTCTTCAAAGAGGAGGAAGACGTGCTGACACCGAGAGCTGGGTGCGAGGTAACAGCTGGACAGAGGTGGGACCCTCTCTGACAGGAAGAACCCGGATGACATAAAGGGTGTGTAGCTGTTACAGGCAGGCTGGAGCCTGACACCGTGAGACAGTTAACTAACATTGAAACCATCACAGGCAGAAGATTTTAAAAGAAAATCGCTTCCTTCCAGTAAAGGAAGGAAGGGAGGAAGGAAGGAAGGGACAAAGAAGAAAAGGAAAAGAAACTGCGCTACAAGCGACATCAAAGGTCCCTGATAATGTACTTTAACAGAAAATGTACTGCACCTTTGAAACAGTCAGTTTAACACTTAAAGGGGACTGTGTCCCCATGACTCCTTCCAGCTGGAATTACACATGAAACAGAAGATACCAAAGCAATTAAGTATTGTATAAACACTGCTGAGGGGTCAAAAAGAGGGAGGTTCATTCACTGACTAATAATGCAGTAATAAACAAACAGCAATGTTATGCAACTGAGAAAATTATTATAATTGAATCTACACAGCTGGGCAAGAATAGAAGCCTGGTTATGTCTATCAGCTCACAAATGCTTTGTGTGGGTAGGTTTTCGTTTTAGCACTGGTTCAGATTTGAGACCCTTTAACAGTCAGATTTTTTTTCTCTCAACCGAATACAATTCCACAATTACAACTGCAGAAGAGAAAACTTAATGAACTGCCCCACCAATTATTTGCTGTCATTTGTACTACGGAAGAATAAGTGTGTACAGAGCGGTGAGGAGGTGAAACTTCCTTGCGATGCACTCATTTCAGATCTCTTCCAGAGACATTTTATCTTGTTTGTGCACGGTGATATGAATAATGAATGACCATGACTGGGGCACATACTGGAGGGAGAGCCCAGAACAAAGTTGCTTTTCACATTTTAACATTCAGCTCCCACTGTGTTCTTGGAGTTTCCTTCCCACCTTGGTATTTTCCCCTTTGCAGAAGATAGGCAGAGAAACACCGCCAATTACCACATGTAAGTTTACACAGATGTGCCTGACAGGGACGGAAGAGTGACTAGTATATTTCCCTTGAACTGCTGAAGTTGTGGCATTAGAATCAGAGAGACATCGTTATTCTCTGGGGCTCACGAACGAGCTTGGTAAAAATCCACCGTCCTTCCGTCAATTAAATGTAGTTAAAATACAAACCAAAACAAGTTTCTTTTCATATGATATTCTAGCTGGATATTATCCTTATGACTCCATGAATTCTCTTCTTAATTAAGTGACTAAATCCGAACAAATTTGTGATCCATGTCAAGTTCCCGTCTGCCTAAAACCTAACTTCAAACACGAAAGGATGATTAGCTAACCATCAGGGCAGAAGTACCAATGTATCTTCGACAGGCACACATTTTACATCAATGATATCTATTTTTATGAGATAAAAGTACTAAAGCTTTAATGGCGGCAATTAAAACAGCCAAGAGTTTGAGTAGCTCGATGGCTGAGTCACAGACCTTTTACCTATAATGGGATCCATTATATCCCTGAGCTCAGTTTGAGGGAGTAAAGGAGGAACAGATTTTTAAATATGGTGATAAAACAGCAGTGCCCTCTGAACTAAGCTGTTTTAGTTTAAACCGCTGCGTGACTTACCCCGCGCCTAATGTCACCCTCCGTTCAAGCAGCCTTCTTCATGGTCCTCAGATACCTGTGTCTATCTGAAACTACTGGAACAATTTGAAGACGCTGTTATGTAATGATGTATATTTTGAGTAATCTGTTTCTATTTTAACTTATTTATATTTAAAAATTCATCACTTTCTTGAAAATGTGTAACTTCAGATGACTCCTGACAATATCACTTATGCCTAAAATAATATTTGTATTTTTTGTTTGTTTTTGTTTTTTGCGGCACGCGGGCCTCTCACTGTTGTGGCCTCTCCCGTTGCGGAGCACAGGCTCCCGACGCGCAGGCTCAGCGGCCATGGCTCAGGGGCCCAGCCGCTCCGCGGCATGTGGGATCTTCCCGGACTGGAGCACGAACCCGCGTCCCCTGCATCGGCAGCCGGACTCTCAACCACTGCGCCACCAGGGAAGCCCAAATATTTGTATTTTGATATTCCCTTTTAAAATGTAATTTAGGGGGATGAATAAGAATGTATTTATTCACAATGAGATGGTGTGTTTGAGCAATATTTACCTATGGACATCAGCAAACAAAGGAGCGGAGGAGGTTTTCAATGGCCGTTTAACATAGTTATTCAAAAGTATTAGGATGATCAACTCTCCAGTTGCAAAATTTAATAATCATCTAACATCCAGTCCAACATTAAACACTTCTCTAATTCAGGAACCCTAAAGGTTTTCTCCTTTGCTTCTATTACAGCAAATCAGAACTAGAAACAGAAATTATCTTGGGGACAATCTCACAACTGTTTCTATCTGTTACCATCCCGACCCCAGGAAGAGCTGACAAACAGGAAACAACATGCAGAAAGGATTTACCTCCAACCAGGAAGGACCCAGCCAACAGGGATGAGGCCACCACGGAGCGGCCCTGGCCCAGGGCGCCTGACGGCAGTCGAGGTCTCTCGCGGCTGCAGTGGGTCTGCACCCACACCCAGCACCAGCCGGGCACTCACCTGGGCACGTTCCTCTGTGTGCTGGCAGCTCTTTTTTTTTTTTTGCTATATGCGGGCCTCTCACTGTTGCAGCCTCTCCCGTTGTGGAGCACAGGCTCCGGACGCACAGGCTCAGTGGCCATGGCTCACGGGCCCAGCTGCTCCGCGGCATGTGGGATCTTCCCAGACCGGGGCACGAACCCGTGTCCCCTGCATCGGCAGGCGGACTCTCAAGCACCGCGCCACCAGGGAAGCCCCTGGCAGCTCTTGCGATGTAAGTCAGCTGAAGGAAGAACAGGAGGATGGACTAGAGGATTCGCTATTAGGTCTGGCTTTGGGGATTTTCTCTGGGGGGCTTTAACAATCAAGTGTGAAGACACTCTTCTGAGGATGCCTCAACTTCCTGTCTGAAAGATGAAGAAGTGGATGAGCTGATCTGTAAAGCCTTCTAACTCTAAGACTCTACAGTTGGATATTCTCTACTGCTAAGATCTGGCTTCAGGGCTTCCCTGGTGGCGCAGTGGTTAAGAATCCGTCTGCCGATGCAGGGGACACGGGTTCGAGCCCTGGTCTGGGAAGATCCCACATGCCGCGGAGCAACTAAGCCCGTGCGCCAAAACTACTGAGCCTGTGCTCTAGAGCCTGCGAGCCACAACTACTGAGCCCACGAGCCTCAACTACTGAAGCCCGCACGCCTAGACCCCGTGCTCCGCAACAAGAGAAGCCACTGCAATGAGAAGCCCGCGCACCGCAACGAAGAGTAGCCCCCCGCTCGCCGCAACTAGAGAAAGCCCGCGCGCAGCAACGAAGACCCAACACAGCCAAAAATAGATAGATAGATAGATAGATGGATAGATCTGGCTTCAGCCCTGCTTAAATAACTCGCCCACACGTCCAAAAAGAAATGAGCATTTGTAAAGTGAAATGGGAAGTGAAGATAATTTCAGAGGGAACTATGAAGGAAGTTTCTTAAACACAAGAAAATAAATAAAACTGATTTGAAAATCTACAAAAGAAAGCCCAAATTAAATGAGATACACCAGAATTAGAAATATAAATGAAATCTTAAAATATACAATTTACTTTTCCCATTTATAAAAAGGAGAACTTTTATAACTGCATTGCAATAATTCATAATCTCATTTCATCGATACCTAACCTCTACAAGGTTTTCTCCCAGTAAGTTTAGTCTCTGCTCAATATAATGTGTCACAATATTTATCAAACATCGCAGTACACGCCAAATACTACTAAGGTATAAAAATCCACTCATGTCTGTGAACCCCTGAAGTCCTGGATCCACACCACATAAACCATGGGGAGGTGACACGGAAGGGGAAGGACAAAGGTGGGGCAGGAGGGACAGGAAGCAGAGAGAAGGCGCACACGAGGGCCACTGCACAGCGGCCGTCTCCCAGCCCTGAAAGGTGTGCTGAGACCTTTGGAGCGAGGCACGGTTGACTTCAGGCAGGCAGGCAGGCACAGGGAATTCCTGGGGGCCCCAAATTCCTCACGACACAGCTCAGTGTGGGCCGCAGCAGCACAGATGCCCATCACCCGGGGGCCACGCAACACCAGTCCCGCAGCCGTGCGCGGGCTCCCCACGGGACAGCCTGGTAGCAACAGGCTTTAAGAACGGTCATTTACAGAAGTCGGCCTCGGGATGATGTAAATAGCGACAGCCTCCAAAGGTACCTCATTTCTCTCCACCTTCAACCCCCTCCGCCCCTCGCTCGGATTCTCAGCGACCAACGGGGCCTTTCCTGAGCCCACATCCTCCTGCAGCCGGTCACCTGTCTCTGCACTCCTTTAGAACAGAATCCTCCAGAGAGTGAGCGTTTGCTGCCCTCCTCCCGGTAGACAGAGTTCACACTCACACTCCACCCGGGCGGCCGGCCCTCCCCCTTGCGGGGACCCCAGGCCCCTCCCTCCCTCGCTGCTCCTGGCCCCTCTGTCCGCAGGAGCTGACACAGCCCTGCCCGCTCCGACCTCAACCTCTCCACTACATCCCCCGAGGTGCCCTGCGCCTTCACGTTTGGATCTCAGATCTACGCTTCCTCCCTCCGGGGGTGCCACTGCTCTAAATACCGCCCACCCACGGATGATGGCTCCCAGGGTCCCTCCCGGAGCCCAGACCCCTCCCCTGAGCTCCATGCTTCCCTATGCGACTGTCTACCTGACATGGCAACCTGCACGCCCCAAGAGGCATCTCACACTTAATGAATTCCAAACCAAACTCTTGATTTCTCTACCAAACTCCAGCCCCATGAACTGTCACTCCGCCAGCAGCAGAAGCCAGATGCATGGAGTCACCCCAACTCTCCACTTGGTCTCACCTAACGCTTTCTATCCACTATGGGAGTCCTGTTGGCTCCGCCTTCAGCAGACAGGAAATGGCCTCTGATGCCCTCTCCACACACCAGGAGGCCTGCCTGGACCTCTGCCACAGCCTCGATAGCTGACCCCTGGTTCCCAGGTCTGCCCTCGGCCCCAGTCTGTGTGCTACACAGGCCGAGTGATCCTTCAAACAGGCAAATCAGACCATGTCACACCTCTATTCGAAACCTCTAGTACCTTCTCATTTCATTCACGGTAAAATCAAGTCCTGAGCCTGCGCGTCCGGAGCCTGTGCTCCGCAACGGGAGAGGCCACAACAGTGAGAGGCCCGCGTACTGCAAAAAAAAAAAAAAAAAGTCCTCAGCATGGCCTACAAGGCCTCAAATGGCATGGACTCTGGCCACCTCCCTAACCTCATCTCCTACAATCCTCCCCCAGCCCCACCCTGGCCTCAAACTACAGATGTGTATGTAAAATTGCATAAATGCACTGACTTCCTTCTCCCTGAATATATTTTTAATAAACAGCATTATCCTACCAAAAAAAAAAAATTGAGGCCTTCCACTCCAACTGTTTTGACCACTTGCTTATTGTCAAACAACAAAGGCCAAAAGCCCTTCCACCTCAGGACATTTGCACAGGCTGTCTCTGTCCTCAGAGCTCTTCACCCAAGCTTCTCCATGGCTACCTCCCTTGCTTCCGTCAAAAGGGCTGAGGCAGCAACAGATTAACACAAATATAACAAAATGTTAACTGGTGATTTCAGGTAAAGGATAAACAAGTATTCATTGCATTAATCCTTGAAGTTTTCTGTAGATTCAAAAATTTTCAAAACTCAAACTTGGAGGGGGAAAACCTCCTTGCTTCCACATAATTACTCCCTCTTGTACCTTGTTTCTGACCATTCTTCCCTCATCTGCCCTTTCCTGACCCTCCTCCTTCCTCTGTGGTTTCCCCCAGGTCTGGGCGTCCCCAGGACTCCAGTCTCCAAGTGACACAGTCCAGCAGGCCCGGCTGCTCAGTGCGCTGAGCCTGGATGTTGCCCCAGCACCACAGGGTCAGCCGAAACCAGAATCACTCTCCCCTGCCAACAGCCTTGCTCCCCCACCTTGGTTAAAGTCGCCATGATTCCCGGTCACCCACTCTTGTTTCCCCCTCACACTCACTGGCCCCAGCCCACCGGTGGATAAGACCTGCCTCTCCTCCGGCCCCATTCTCCTCTCCGTGCCCATCCTTCTCCCGCTGGGCTCGCCTTCTTCACTGGACTACCTGAATCATAGTGGAGACCATTCTAAAACGCAAAGCGCCTCTGCTGCTTTTCTTTGTACCATTTGTCGGCAATTCCCCATCAATTACATCTAAAACGGAGCCGCTGGGGATAGCTGGTCAGGGCCCTCCCCCCACCCCCTCCCGGCCCTGGGTCCACCTCTCCCCACCACACACACCGCCCCCCCAGGCCAACAGCTGCGGTCACACCCATGTACTTTGCTCTTTCCCAACTTGGGCCTGTGGACAAGTCACTCCCCCGCCTGGAATGCCTGTTGCTACTCTCTCCTCCCAGTTAAATCCTACTCCATCCTCAAAACTCAACCCAAACGTAACCTCTTCCTGAGGCCTTCCCTGATCCCTCCAGGTAGAGTCAAACAGTCTCACCAGGCTAGTAACACCACATCACTTGGCTCTTTACCATTAGATCCTTCTAGACCCCGGGACTTGTAAGCCTCTGAGAGACTGTTTTCGTATGTACAGGTGACCCTTGAACAAGGACTTTTTTCCAACAGCAAATGCGATGATACTACACAGTCGAGGCTGGCTGAGCCTACAGATGCAGGACTGTGGATACAGAGGAACCATGGACACACGGAGGACCAACTGCAACTCATACTCCGATTTTTGACCTGCAGAAGGTCGGTGCCCCAAACCCCCGAGTTGTTCAAGGGTCAACTGTATACGGGAGCATATAGACACAAGAATATGTGTCTGTCTGTCTTATCTCTCCAACACCTAAAGCAAGAGCTGATACATACCGTAGGCCTAGTGTTTACCGACTGAATATCAAACCCTCCCCAAGTCTCCTTCAAACGTTAAAACAGATGTCACACCTCCAGCCTCTGTCCTGATCACGTGCACACCCTTTGGGAGCTCCTTGCATCCTTGCAGCAGCTGTACCCCCAAGGTGCCCAGAAGGGTGCCTTAAGCCGTTGTGGAACTAATAAATGCATACATAAGTGGGCACACATTTTACTGACCGGTCCAAGGCAATGTTGAAACATTCGCTGTCCATTGAAAGAACCATATTCTGCGCCTTTTGTCTGCACAAACGTCTTCATTATTCCTCTTTCCCTGACTCAAGTATCACCTTTCTTCCTGGCCCTGCAAATAGCTAAGTTGTGTATCTACTCCCATACAAGTCTGCACTTCTCTCTTTTCATTGCAGTTACATCACTGTTTAACTGGAATTTTTTAAAGGGGAGAATAGCTTCTTTTATATATCTCCACGACCTCACATAGCGACTGGCACGTTATAAATGCTCAAAACTGCCGACGGATGAATAAATGGAGAATGAACGGATGGGTGGACAGATGGGTGAGGTTCTCACCTCATCTTTAAATATCCTTAAATAAGGCCTGACAGGCACCAAACGTTGTCCCTCTGCTATGAACTGATTACCATCCCATATCTCATTCCCAACAAAAGCGCTCCTGGGGAAGACATCTAGAAAGAGTTCTCAGAATTTGACCTCCAAAAATAAAAAGGTACAGACATTTTCCTGTAGTTGCCAAACTACAGTGATCATATATTTTTATCTAAGATGGCTTTTAATTTCTCTGTATGTAAATTATTAAAATTCGAATGACTTTGAACTGTGAAATATTTCAGCTGCTTTAGATGGAAGGTTAAGGCACGTTTGCGAATTCTGCCACACGCTTGCTTCTTTTTTTTTTTTTTTTTTTTTTTTTTGCGGTACGCGGGCCTCTCACTGCTGTGGCCTCTCCAGTTGCGGAGCACAGGCTCTGGACGCGCAGGCTCAGAGGCCATGGCTCATGGGCCCAGCCGCTCCGCGGCATATGGGATCTTCCCAGACTGGGGCACGAACCCGTGTCCCCTGCATCGGCAGGCGGACTCTCAACCACTGTGCCGCCAGGGAAGCCCCGCTTGCTTCTCTTTTTGGCTCTGACCACAGCCCATCTCTCGAGAGGGTGGGGGGAAGATCACCTGTCTTCTGCTGAAGCCCAAGAAGAGAGGCCTGGAGCCTGCTGGAGGGATGGATGGCCCAGGGGTCTGCGCTGGGTTTAAGGAGCTCTAGTCCCAGTTCCTAGGCCCCAAGGTCATAAAGACCCTAGACTAGGCTCCATCACCATGAAGCCCGATGACCTACGTGGACCTCAAACTCCAGAACCTCACTCACCGTCTTACCTCCTGCCCCTCTACTGCTGAAACAAACACCCGAAGACCTTGTGCTCTTTTTGCTGATGTCTTCCACCTACCTGTGAGGCCACCACTCACCTGGTTAAGCAAGCGAGCAACGTGGTGGCCCGATTCTCCCTCCCCGACCCCTACACACACCGCCGCTGCCTTCTTCCAGACCCGATACCTCCCGCCCACCTTTTCCCAAGGCCTGTGACGTCCAAGGCGGCGGCCACCAGACACGTGTGGCCTCAGGGCACTGGAAATGTGGCAGGCCTGACCTAAGAGGGGCTCCAAGTGTAAATCACACTAGAGCTCAAAGAATTAGGGGAAAACGTGTGAACTACCCCGTTAATGTTTTTGTATTAGATACTGTTTGTTGAAAGGATATTCAATTATTATATGCTGAAACCATACTTTGGATATAGTACATTACATTAAATATATCTAAATGAACTCCACTGCTTCTTTTTGCTTTTTTAATGTGACAATGAGGCGATTTTACTCCACACCTGGGGCTCACATCTGGTTCCCAGGGGACAGCGCTGCCCAGGGCAGCCCTCAGTTTCTTTGCCGGCCTCCCCCTGTCGTCTGTCTTCCCCGCCCACCCTCCCCAGAGTCCTCCAGGCGGCTGCCCCGTGACCCTCCGATCTGCCTGCCTTCCACCAGCAGGGGCAACTCAGCCCAGAAGGCACCTCCTCCAGCAGGGGGGTCCCTCAATACCATTCTCCCCACACCCCCTTCCCCCCCTACAGGGCCTCCTCTCTCCCAGGCTCTGCCGTGCGGTGTCGCACATTGGACATGCCCTGCACTGGGAATACGACACAGAAGGTGATGGACAGGAGCCCTCACCTAACTTAGAACACAGCGGGGGCGACAGAGAAAATACCCTGTCAAATACTCTAGCAAAAATAGAGTCACAGGAGTAGTTATGACATAATAATGAGGCATTAACAGCAGTAGTCACTTACAGACACCAGACCATGCGCCGGGCACAATTCTAAGCAAACCACGTGTATGGTCTCACTTAATCCTCCTAACGACAGTATCAGACAGGTACTCGTATGATTCCTACTGTAGAGGTGAGAAAACAGAGGCCCAGAGAAGCTACGCAGTTCGCCCGAGGTCACACAGCTCGTAAGTGATGGAACCGGGACACTGCTCTTCCACGCTGCGCCCACTCCCAAGATGAGTGATCACACAGCTGCTATGGACACAGAGGGGCAGCCCGGACCCCACAATAGGTGGGGTGAGAAAAGACATTACAGAGCAAGCGATCTCTACACTACAGGTGAATGTTCTGAACCAGAAGTCCTGGGGTGACAAGGTCTGGAGGAACTAGAATCAGTTCACTGTGTCTGAGGGGGAGAGAAAGGGCAGCAGGTAGAGGAAGACAGGGCTTTGCTCATCTGTGGTTGCAGAAGGAGCTTTTCTAAAGAGCCTGCAGGGTCTGTGAAGCCATGAGACAGGCCGACCCAGAAGCCTGGCGAAGGACAAACCAAAAACCGGGGAGATGGGCCCCTCGCATGGCTCCCTGATATAAGAGGAGGGGGCCCTGCAGCGCTCACTCCCTGTCCGATGCGCGAGCCAGAACTTCCCGTCTTGACCAGTGGGAAACCCAGTCCTCGTGAGGAATTCTAGTGGCCCTGCCTAAGGGCTTCTGAAGATTGTACTAATTTTATCCAACGGAGACATACACCTAGACGTTACCGAAATTTCTGATCACAAGGTTACGGAGTAGAAATGTGACAAAACCACCAGCTTAAGCATTTCCCCCAAAGCAGCCAACAGGGATTCAAAGTAACCCCCAAAGCACATCTTCCTTAAGCATCAGAATTTTTGCTTAAGGCCTTGGGGTGAAGGGGGAGTTAAATGATCAAATAGCTAAGCAAACATGACACATCTGAGTGGACTGCAAACTTCACTTTCATTGTAAAGATGAAACGTGAGATTTAGAAGAAATGCTTATCTTGTCAGTCAATTCAAGCAACACCACAGGACACCCCCTAGCCCCCAACACACACACACACACACACACACACACACACACACACACACAGGTTCATTCTTTCTTTTATTTTAGTGACAGCACATGGTAGGAAAGTGGGACAAACAACACGCAAAGATTTCTACTGGCACCTGGGAAGTACAGTGATTTTGTTTTTCAAGTGGACATCCTCCCGTAAACATCTTCATGAACTTTAAGACTGGTTATTTTTTACGGTGTAAAGATGGCACCGGCTGGAGGAAGGTGAGTAGCGACTGAATGTCAGGTGAGTCCTGGTTCTGATGCTGCTCTCAGCACCACCTCCCTGCGAGTCATCTATCATTAGCTCCTCTGCGGCGCTCAATCGATCTCCACCTATTTATCATGGCAAGCGTTGAACTAAAATTTTTACATACCTTCTCTCTTAAGATTACAAGTCTGGGAAGTTTACAAGGGCCTCTCTTATTCACCTTTGCACCTCAGGAGCCAACGCAAGCTGGTACATGGTAGCTGCCAAGTGTTCTTACAACCATCTCTAGGTGAACTGCTACCTCAAATTCAGAATTCTGCTAAAATTTAACAACCAAAAAAAGAGTGATGTTGGCGAGAAGCATATAAGGGTAATGAAAAGGGTTGACCTTTAAGACTGAAAACTGGTAAGATTCAGTCCTCGTCTCACTGGACCTCACAGTGAAGCGCATTTGACACCACGCATGGCTCCCTCCTGGCAACCCTCTCCCCGCCTGGAATCCAGGACGTGCACCTGGCGGTGGTCTCTCCTCCTCATTGTACCTTCCCGGATCCTCTGCTCTAGTCTAGAGTATTAACAATGGGCTGCACAAGAGACCTAGCCTCACTCTTCTCTTCTAACCATCTGCTCTAAATGACCTCGTCGAGGCCTATGGCAGCATATACCACCTATGCAATGGTAACTCTTAAACTCCTCCCCAGATTTCCATATCCGACTACCTATCTGAAACCTCCACTGGAGTCTAGAAGCATCTCCACATTAACATGTCCAAACCAAAGCCATCTCCATATCTCCCGACTGCTCGAGTCAAAACCTCGAGGGCTCTCTCTCTCTCAAACCCCATTTCCAATCTGTCAGCAAAACTGTCACTTTCTACTACCAGCCCCTAGTCCAGGCCACCACTGCATCCTGCCTGATCAACAGTCCCCTTGTGGGACCACACATGCCCTCCTATCTAGTCCTCATAGAGCAGAGTGAGCCTGCTAAAATACACAACACATGGCGCCACTCGCATGCTCAAAACCCTGCGACAGCTTTCCATCTCACTCACAGTAAAATTCAAACTCCTTACCAGAGCCCACAACACCCTACCTGATCTGACCCCCTTTCACGCTCCTAACCGAAGCGCCTATCACTCCCTCACTCTCTCCCTCCCTCCACTCCAAACACACTGGTCTCTTTGTGCCCCTCAAACATCCCAAGCACATTCTTGCCTCAGGGCCTTTGCACAGGCTATACCCTCTTCCGCCAGATGTTCACAAGACTTGCTCCCTTCACTTTATTCAGGTTTTCTGCTCAGTGTCAGCTCCCAAGGAGACGTCTCCTCAGCAGCAAAGAGTTTAAGTAAGAAACATCAAAAGGGGGCAGCGCCAGGGGGCAAATGCCTGTTTAGTGGTGACGGTCATGCAGACCCGACACAAGTTAACGTATTTGTTTGAACTGAAAAATAAAATTTTTAAAGTTTTTTTGTTTCAAAATGCTTTTAGGGGACCAAAAAACATTGAATACCTCTGCTCTATCAATTATGACTCTAGAATTGTGCTGTTGGATACAGGAGTCACCAGCCACATGTGGCATTTAAATTGCTTAAAATTCAATAAAATTTAAAATTTAGTTGCTCAGTCTCACCAGCCACAGTTCAAATGTTCATAACCACACGTGGCTACAGGCTACCGGAATGGACAGTGCAGAAGACACTTTCATCCTCCAGAAAATTCACAAGGCAGGGCCGGCTCTGGGGTCTTGATCAACTGCTTAATAAAGGACTGACTTTGTTTCTAGAGGAAATCCTGGATTTTACCCACAAGCATTTTTACGGCCCCAAATGCCAACAGCAGGTGAGAGATTGCCATCCACGTGACCATGCCTACTGGGAACCCAACTTTCAAAACGGAATGTTCACCCGATAACCCGATAATCTAGTTGCCAAAGAACAGGGCTCTGGCTCTCCACCAGTAATATACAAAATTAGTATTTTAGACTCTTTTTTTTTTAATTGAGTTGAGATTCACAGATATAAAATTAACCATTTTAAAGTGAATAATTCAGTGGCATTAAATATACTCACAATAATTTAGACTCTTGATGACCTAAAGAACTGTCAAATTATCTTCTGTCAAGAGCCTATCCATGACCTAATTAATAGACCAGAAGTCTCGGGGAGATTGCCTACGACGTGCAACCCGTCACCTCGGACGTCCTCAGCCCACAGACTTCACCGAGCAGGCTCTCTGGGATACATCACTTGGGCCAGGTCAAGGCAGCCCTCACAGGACAGCTTTCGCCTCGTAGCCCTGAGTGCTACACTCCCTCGGACAGTATCATCCAGGGTCAAGGAAGGAACTAGCAGATGAAAAACAAACAAAAAACCCAGAACTACTTCTACATGTGCTGTAAAACTACTCTTGTCAAGAAAAGAATTTGTGATGCCTGTCGACACCTCCTACGTATAAAATACACCAAGCACGATTTCTCTTAGGATTTCATGCCAGGGAAAAAAAAATATCTCTGAGGGGGAGAAAAAAAGTTTCCTTCTTTCTGATGAAGAGAAAGATATATCCTCCCTGCTTCCCTCTGCAAACTCACCAGGGCACTCAGCCCAGCAGCCAGGGCCGCAATTAGCATATTTCCTCGCTCTCCATTTCAGAACCTGATTTCCTGTTTCTATTTCACTCACACACACACACACACACACACACACACACACACACACGCACGCACACACTTTTGTCAAAATGTCTCAAATCCTTTTTGGACAAATATCGGCTAAGGACTATAACCTAAATTTCTATTAATTCCATTTACCCTCTGCCACTAATCATACATTAGAAAATTTGGGAACAACATCAATCTTAATACAGGACTAATTCACCCTAAAATAACATCTTACAACAACTGAAGTTTCTCTGCTTGTCTTTAATGCCAAATGAAGGCCAAGCACCTTCTGATCGAGAGATCCACACAGGTTCCCACGCCGACCTGGAGACGTGCAAAGTACAGCCTGGGAGGCCATTGGGCAGGACACGGCTGGCACCCACTGGAGAAAGCGTTTTGAAATTTTTTCTTCCAGGAATGAGGAGACCGAATTTAATATCAAATTGTGAAAAATCTTTTTCGAGGAGAAAAAAATCGATTTTTACCACCTGTAATAACAGCTTTCCAACTTACAAAACCAAGTACTATCAAACATTTTATATGAAGTATGTGTGACCGGGATGACTTTGGGAAAGAAATTTAAACAACGACTTTCTGAAAGATCACTTATATTTTCAAACAAGACACTCTCTTCACATTACTAAAGAGAGTGCGCTGTGTTAAGCGACAACTGGCTGGTACCCAGCAAAGATTTACTCCAGAAATAATGAGGTGAACTGTGTCGGCATTACCACGTGTGGATCATTCACTATATCCTCTCACTATCTAGCAGGGCCCATGCGGTTAAGAGGTGAGCGAATAACGGTAGAAATACAAAGCTTACACTGGCTACGCACTCAACAAAACACTGTCTTTTTCTAGGTCTACTCGTTACATCTTATATTCCTGTGATTTAAATAATTTGTCTTATTTGGTTATACACACTGAGCTGTCCAACATGTATGTCACTAGCCACATATGGCTATTTAAACTTAAATTAACTACAATTAAATTAAATTAAAATTTCAATTCCTCAGTTTCACTCGCCTCATTTCAGATGCTCAGGAGCCCCATGTGGCTGGTGGCTTCCATACCAGACAGAGCAAACAAGGGCCATTCTCACCATCACAGCAAGTTCACAGACAGCACTAGGCTATACATTTCCTACAAGCACATTACCGTGTGACATCCAAAAACATGGCAAACTTTCTTTAAAAAAATAATTTGGAAAACACTAGATACTTTCTGACAAACTTCAGTACACAGCTAAGTATATTTAGAGGCGTTTTTTTCCCCCTAAACACTGAATTAAATGAAAGTATATGACAGGCCTGGATTGCAGCCACTCTCTAGTATTTCCATAATGTGAAAGGAGCGCTTCATTTTACACACAGATTGTAGACTGCGGTTCAAAAAAGTAGTATGTACAAACCCCACACATGGTATTTGAGAAACACTTTATATCTGGACATTAGACAACAAATAAGAGGTTTTCCACTTACTTTTTTCTGATCTTGCTTTTCAACCAATATTGTTATAAAACGCAAAAACCCACGGTACATAAAGTTTGAAGATGATAAGCCAACAGGCCCCGTCCCTCATCTGCAAACAGGAGCAAAGACGCAACCGTGACCTTTCCTACAGAACAACACTCGGGCTCCAGCCTCTGCCAGCTCTAAAGCGCCAGAGCTCCAAGCAGCAAACTTCAAAGAGGGGCAACAGTGCTATGAGTTGCATAAAAATCGTTTCCAAAGCTGTAGACCTCACATACTCAAAAATGTCAATCACCTTTTCTTTGGCAATGGTTTTAAAATTTAGCTACTGAATCAAACTACAACAAACTATTTTCTTTTTTGACTGTCTCACTTTAAAACATGAAGTCACTTTTTAAAGAAAAAAAAAAAAAAGATTAGGAAAGGAAACAATAAAGTGGTACGACCCTCACAAACCAAGTGAGTTCAGAACTGCGGGCAGTGCTACTTCCCAGGAACCCGCTCACCAAACAAATCCAACATTGCAATTTCAGCTCAAGGTGTGTGAGAACCCACGGTGAAGACACAGCAAGATGCCAGCCAGGACGACCGGATGAAGTGGATCGCTGCATTTGTGGTTACCAGCTGTAACTTTAGATTTATATTTAACCAAGTCAAGACTGACTATATATAGGTGTAAACGGAGTTCGCGGGTTAACCGGAGTTCGCGGGTTAACCTCTTGGATGCTGGGGGGAACGCCAGCCAACTTCCCTCGCAATACAAAACAGGATGCTGGCTTCACCCCTGCAGCCTCAAGTTGCTGAACGCTGAAGAGATGGTTTTCGCCTTGGTCAAAATTGGGAAGAAATTAAACACCGAGAAAGAAATTAGTATTTTATCTATAGTATCCCATTTCCTAGAGATTCAATTAAAAAGAAATACAGCAGCATGATAGCAATTTTTGCCCTCCCCCCTTAAAACTATTATGAATTTGTGTTTGCCCAATGGAGAATCTGACACATCGGTTTTTAGGGCGCTGAGATAATGATGTTCTATTTTACACAACAAGGGAAACTTTTTCTATTTTATGATGAAGAGTAGAAAAGGGGAGAAAAATTCCAAGAGCTCATTTCAACAACCACATTTACAAAAGTTATAATAAAACAGTTAAGACTCCCTGAGGACTCACTGAGTGTCCTGCACTGTGCTAAAACTTCACAGCCAAACTTCACCTCCTTTAATCCTTGCAAGAGTCTTGTGCAATTGGTACAACTATTATCCTCAGCAAACTAAGGTTTAGGGACGTATCCAGTTTTTTTACCAAGTCAAAATTTTTGCCAAGCAAAACACTGGAAGAGCGAGACTCCAATGCAGTTCCTGTGCCCTAAAACCCATGGTCTCCACGGCTCTGCATGCGCCCGTGTCCCCTCAGCTACCTCCTGCCAGCAGGGACACACAGAGCCCAGTGAGGCCACTGGACCCAAGAGCAGGCGTGAGGCGTCTAAACTATGAGGAGAGAAACTCTAAATAAAACAAGTAAATGGACACCTCTTCCCATTACCTTATTCTTGGAACTATATTTATATTTAATATGAATTATTATGCTAGCATCTAACGCAGCACAGCATTGAAAGGATTTCCACTCAAGTCTGCAACGAGGGAAACGTTAAAACCGATCTTATAATCTGGCTCATTTTTACTCTATAAGTGACTAGTTTCTTCCTTTTTTTTTCCCTTCACCAATGACACCCTAGCTTAGAGACCTTATATGAAAATATTGATTTTTTAACTTCCTTGCAAAAACTAAAGCTGTGAGCTTTAAACTCGGCTCTAAGGACTAGACCTTTTCCAAAATCAGACCCTGGAATATTTCCTGCCTTAAGCTAAGTTTCAAAGTAAGAGGGACGCCTGTGAGTCAGAAGTTGAGTGATTGAAGGCACTGAGCACACGAGCCACTGTGGCCTCTGACCCCAGCGTGAAGGATGGGGATGCTCCGTTAACATCCCCAGAGTTTGGGGGACAACGGTTAAAGTGAAAAGGATATCAGATATTCAGAGAACTGTAAAAATAAAATACTACCTAACTTTTCACCAAATCATCAACTTCTTCCCTGAAGAACTCTCACTTATCTCCTTTAATCCATGGTGTGCCTCCATGTGTTTCATCAGCTTTCCTTTGTGAAAATGTCCTTGCAGTGTTAGAGCCGCCAGAAGCGGAGTTAGCTTAGTAGTGAGTGGGCCGAGTTAAAGCAATGCTAGCGCATCACGCTAGGTCACTGCCCCAGTGCCACGGCGTTCCATGGCTACTCACAGATCACCTGGAGATTTACAGCTGCAACTCCAGAGAAGGGAGAGTAACAGCGAAATGTCAAGGTTAAGGTAAATTCTCCATAAGTCCCCACTGTCTATTTCTAGCCACCTCCATGGTGGTATTAAAGTTTGACCATCGCTTCATGCTGACATTTTGAAGTGTTTCCAACATTAACAGTAAAAACAAACACATCACAACTCTGAATAATCCCACAATTGTATATGATGTTTTTCTAAGTTAAAGAGAATGTTCAGACTATAAGAGTCTATCTAGAGGCGTAACCTAAAAATTGAACCCTAATTTCAAGTATTACCATATTCAGTAAGAACTCTAAGTCTAGGACTTCCCTGGTGGCACAGTGGCTAAGACTCCACACTCCCAATGCAGGGGGCCTGGGTTCAATCCCTGGTCAGGGAACTAGGTCTCACATGCATGCCGCAACTAAGAGTTCACGTGCCACAACTAAGGAGCCCACCTGCCGCAATTAAGATCCGTTGCAACCAAATATATAAGTAAAATAAAATAAATATTTAAAAAAAGAGAACTTTAAGTCGATATACTGCCCCTTCATTTATTTTATTTTATTTATTTATGTAGCAGGTTCTTATTAGTCATCTACTTTATACATATTAGTGTACATATGTCAATCCCAATCTCCCAATTCATCCCACCACCACCCTGCCCCCCCGGCTCTCCCGCCTTAGTGTCCATATGTTTGTTCTCTACGTCTGTGTCTCTATTTCTGCCCTGCAAACCAGTTATCTGTACCATTTTTCTGGATTCCACATATATGCGTTAATATACGGTATTTGTTTTTCTCTTTCTGAGTTACTTCACTCTGTACAACAGTCTTTAGATCCAACCACATCTCTACAAATGACCCAATTTTGTTCCTTTTTATGGCTGAGTAATATTCCATTGTATATATGTACCACATCTTCTTTACCCATTCGTCTGTCGATGGGCATTTAGGTTGCTTCCATGACCTGGCTATTGTAAATAGTGCTGCAATGAACATTGGGGTGCATGTGTCTTTCTGAATTATGGTTTTCTCTGGGTATATGCCCAGTAGTGGGACTGCTGGGTCAGATGGTAATTCTATTTTTCGTTTTTTAAGTAACCTCCATACTGTTCTCCATAGTGGCTGTATCAATTTACATTCCCACCAACAGTGCAAGAGGGTTCCCATGTCCCTTCATTTAAAAGTACATCCAGAAATATAACTTAATTAAAGTTTTGGAAAAAGGATGATCTGAAAGTCCTTGCCTATTCACTAGCATCTCAGGGAAATCCACCCTGAGATGCTCCTGACCCCCTACGATAAACAAGAGGCAGGGACTTCACAGCCCACCAAAGGGCGAGGGTGGGATTCTTATGCTAAGGCTGCACACCTGTCCAGCCAGCCCATGACAAGGCAGGAGAGCACAAGTTAACATCATTGGAGAAACTCTTAACCAGGTTTTTCCAACGTCACCACTTGCACTGCCTTCGACATTCTCCAACTCTTTACGCCCACAGCCAAAGCAAACAAACAAAGCAAAAATGCTCTTGAGATTAAGACCTCTTTACTTACAACTTAAAACAACTGTTTTTACTTTCACCCAGTTAGCGTTCAAGTCTAAGAATTCTCCTGAGATCTGTGGTACAGAATTATCTGGAGTTAAACTAAACACAGAAGGCAGCAGAGAACAGACCAGAAACGCTATATAAAGCAGATGAGAAATACCATGCTCTTCACGAATGGGCATCAAAATGGCGTGTTTCCTTCAAATAACTTCCTGGGTGCTGATTTTGATTCAATCATTAAATGAAGAATTAAGGAAATCCCACCCAGTCTTCCCAGACCATCTCTCTCATCATTCAATCCAGACCAAGACACAAGCAAGCAGAATCACAAGCGCCTCTGTATCTATGTTGACTTTTTAAAATGGTGCCAATCTCTTGGCCTTTTGCCAACTTCGTTTAAGTTCTCCACTAGTACCCTGACCCAGTGCCATGGCCCAGCCCCTAGAAGGTCTATGTTTTTTACACTAAGTGAAGAAAAATCGAAACCTCACTCGTGGTGACACATCATCACCTACTAAGGTTTTGCAAGGCAAAAGCACAAGTAGGGCTTCCCTGGTGGCACAGTGATTGAGAGTCCGCCTGCCGATGCAGGGGACACGGGTTCGTGCCCCGGTCTGGGAAGATCCCACATGCCGCGGAGCAGCTGGGCCCGTCAGCCATGGCCGCTGAGGCTGCACGTCCGGAGCCTGTGCTCCACAACGGGAGAGGCCACAACAGTGAGAGGCCTGCGCACTGCAAAAAAAAAAAAAAAAAAAAAAACACAAGTAAAAGTTTGCTACTGACTTCCTTCGCTGATAAAGAGCTGTATTCAGTAACAAAGGAAGAATGAAGGCCATCTCCCCGTGGTTACTTAGAGATTATCTACAGACTGACAGCTGTAACTACAGAGAACGGAGACTACTATTAGATAGCAAGATTAAGATAAATTCTCCAAGTTAGGTCCAGCGATGCTTTTCCCTTAACTGTCCCCCTGAGCCTTTTCCCAATTCTCCTCTCCCAGCCAATTATCGCTCTGCAGTGCCAGAGACTGCCTTTCTGAACAACTGATAAAACGAAGAAGAAAAAGCAGCAGAGAATAAACAGGTGAAAGGAAAAAGAGTGGAGGGGGCCGGCAGGGGCACGTGGCAGTGCATGTGTAAGAGTGAAAATGAAGGCTTTCTCCCTCATCCTTGGAGGACCAGTCTCATAAAGAAACAAGCATCAGAGACAGAGGGGCAAAGAAAGGTTGAGCTGGGGTGTGTGTGTGTGTGTGTGTGTGTGTGTGTGTGTGTGTGTGTGTGTGTGTGTGTGTGAATAACTACTAAAAGTATCCAAAAACCACTTGAAACTAAATGGCTGTAATCCACCTTTCTGAGAAAAATGTTATTTTTTTCCCCACAAGAAAATAGAAAGACAGCCTTCTTTGAAATCTAAACAAATGAAATTTCACTTTGAAAATCTATCTTTTCAGGAACTGATACTGATACTATACACACACACACACACACACACACACACACACACACACACACACCCCTCCAACAATACCTGCATTGTTCATATATTAAACAATGCTACTAAGTTTCCAACCTTACAATGAGGGTGCTAACACCTGTGCTGGAGGTTGACTGTTGCCATTAAACAATTTTAAATTTATTTATATGTGCATTAGCCTTGCTTACACTCTGACTTGTTTTCCAAAAGAATTAGAAGCAACGGCTATGGAAAGAGTGTAGCTCTGCACTGTCCAATATGGCAGCCACCAGCCACATGGGGCTACTGGCTTGCCTTATGCAGATACAAATGCAGAAGGGCTCTGCCTGTAAGTACACATCGGATCTCAAACAGCTGTGTAAAATGTCTTTTTATTCTGATTATGTGGTGGAATATCCTGGATATATTTGGTTAATTAAATATACAATACTAACGCGTGGTTTCTTTTTTTTTAATGTGGCTACTAGAAAATTTAAAGTAACACATGTGCCTTGCATTCACTGCTCCCATCATATTTCAGTTGGACAGCACTGGTCTACAACATAGTAGGTACACAAAGAAATGAAGGTCAGGTCCTACCTAAATAACAAAATTCCCTGTCCGTCTCAGTGAAGGCCTTGACCTCCTCCCCAGCTTCCAGCACACCGCCAATCTCTGTCCTTAACACAGTGCACAGCACACAACAGGCACTCGATAAATGTTTCTTTAATGGAGCTGAATGAAGGCAACCAAGTTACAAGATTAAAAAGCAGTATCTAAAAGTGGCTTCTTAAAAGTTAAGAAAACCCACTGGCTACTTGGGACACCTAGCAGATGGTTAACATGCAGGCTTAGAAAGTAATTTAAAAACGAACTTCTTATTACCTACAACATTTTTTGACAGTCACAGGAAGCAATACCCTTTTACAAAATAAAAGCCACTAAATACGCAAGGCTAACATTTAGTATTCGGCTCATTTCATGCTTTCAGACTGTGGGGTGAAAGGACAGATGGAGTAGACTGCTTTTCTTTGCTCTAAGTCTACACTTGGCGTTTTCCATTTTAACCCACCAAAACGCTGCCCTCTGGATAAACCAGCTATGCTCGAGGGAAATGCCGGGCAGTGCTCACTGAGCGGTAACATATACGAACAGAGGTGGTCAGAAGAGACATCTTCAGTCTTCGTGAACAACAGGAGGCTCTGGGAGCGCCTCATGGACCAGGGAAGTCGAGAGCAATCGGGGAGGGGCAGGCGGCCTTAACCCACGATGTCCTGAAGGCCGGCATGTGGGAGAGCAGGGCTCCCCCTAACAGTGCTGCAGGGCAGCTGCTCCAAGCAGGTCTAACCACGGGTGCCTGTCCCGGAACGTGGGCACACTCACCACAGCCCCTGGGAGCCACTTAGGTCCAAACTGGGTTTTCTTCAGAGATGGTCCGTTTCCCCATCTCCACCAGACGTCTTTAGGGGTGTGAAAGTATAAGTCTGTCCGGAGTAGTATTCAGAGAGACACGATTCAAAAGGCCCTTTCCTCTACTTCTGAGCACAGTTTGCATAAATGAGGCGTAAGATGCGTGCCTATTTTTTCCATAAAAATGTATTTAGTAGTTGCAGTTACTCTGCTCGTGTCTGCAATTCTGTATTTACCGGGTGAACCGAGAGGATTTCTCTACTTGAGATTTACCAGGAAAAGGTTTTCCCAGAAAGGCTATTTTTTAACGATATTCGTAACACATCACGGAAAGACAGAGGACTGGAGAAGCTACACCACTGATTCTTCTGGATCTGTTTTATTTTAATCTCCAGGGGAAAATCAGGACACAGAAATTACTACCCACCACCTCAATCTTAGTGGTCCTTTGAAAATGCTTTCTGCTTCCGTCCTGCTTCACCATGACTGTATTTCAGGACCCAATTAATGAGGGGAGCACACATAAATACACCCAACATACACTTAATCCAAGGACACAATATTGCAGATCCTAAAAATCCCACCAGGATCTGCCCGCCTGTGAGCGTAATCTGTGACTCTACCTACACCTGTGTAGGCCTAAAGCAGGATGAGTGATTCAGAAACTCCCCTGGAACCTCGAAGGACAACCCACGTAACTAAGTCTTCCTTAGACAAGCTCTTCAAACAAACAAAACGACGTGCTGAGCTCTCCTTCCACGCAGTCCTCGCTGGCGTCCACCTGGCTCCGTTCTCTGCTCGCTTCCTGCTGCCGAGGACGGTGCCGGCTCCCGCCACGTCCTCCCAGTGCACCCGTGGACCCGGGGCCTGGTAGGAGCGTCCTGCAGAGGGGACCCCCAGGCCCCGGCCCCACATGCCAGGGACACAGGCGCACTCTCTTCACCCTCACGGTTGCCAAGCCTTAAACTCTCTCCTCCTCCACGCTTGTGTGTCCTCCTCTCAACTCAACTGATGCTCCACAGCTCAGCAGAGCTGTCGCCTGCCCCGGCACGCCCGCCCACGCTGGACCAGGCGCTGCCCCCAAGCACGCGAGCTCGCCTCCGTGTTGCGCCTTCCAGGGGCTTCCTGCACCACCTCTGCCCCGACCGGCCCTTCCTCTCTCCCAGGGAGCAGGAGGTGAAGCCTCAAGGTCTGCTAACTGCTCCCAGAAGCCAAGGGAAGGAAGTGCAACAACTCTGACCGTACTTAACACTGGAACAAGTGCTTGAGATTACTTCCTAAACTCCGCGACAAGCAACTGTAAACATCTGCCCGATGATAACGGATCATTTGTGAGTGCCCACCGCGTGTCTGACACCATGTTAAATTCTGAGAGACGTTACTGCTAATCTCTCTATGGCTCTAACCAGGAAGGTGTATCGTCCCTCATTTTGGAGAGAATGCAGCCAGGGCCCTGAGGTTAAGGAACCTGCCCGAGGTCGTGGGGTGAGAAATCAGCTGCTGATTCTCCGGCTCAGGAACTGCAGGCTCCGAGACCTACGCTCCTGCCCCCACACCGGTGGCTCTCAGGGTGCGGGGCCTGCGAGGTCAGGACCGTTTTTCGTAAGGACCCTGAGATGTTCTCCGCCTCTCACTCGCCTTCTCTCCAGGCATGCACGGGCTTGGCCAGAGGCTCCCGCAGACTGCACGCAGAAGCGGCTATTAGAATCCAACACTTCGGAAAACGTAAAACAATGCCGTTAATGTTCTGTTGTCTTAGAAAACAGCTGCTTTTCAGTTAAAAATGTGATGTATGTTAACGCATAATGGTTTATTATTTTTACTGATTTTAAAAATGAATAACGAATATTTCAAACTGTCCTCAGTCTAAATTTCTAAGACAACAAATACCAACACATAAAGTCCACATAAACAAAGGATCTTTGGAGTCACCAGTAATTTTTAGGAGCATAAAAGGGTCTGAGATGCAGAGAAAGACAAACAGTGTATGACTCCACTTACATGTGGGACCTGGAAAAGCAAAACAAGTGAACAAACATAACTAAACAGAAACATGGTCACAGATACAGAGAACAAACAGGTGTCTGCTGGAGGGGAGGGGGTTGAGGGGAAGAGAAATAGGTGAGGGAGGTTAAGAGGTACAAACTTTCAGTTACAAGACAAATGAGTCACAGGTGTGAAATGTACAGCGTGGGGAATAGCGTCCACAATTACGTAATATCTTTGTATGGTGACATATCGTAACTAGACTCAGTGTGGTGACCAGTTTGAAAGGTAAAGAAATATCGAAGCACTGTGTTGTGTAACAGGAACTAACACAGTGTTGTAGGTCAACTATACTTCAAGTACAAACCAAAAATTCACAGAAAAAGAGATGAGATCTGTGATTACCAGAGGCAGGGGCTGGCCGAGGGCGAACTGGAGGAAGGTGGTCCAAAGGTACAGACTTCCAGTTGTAAGATAAGTAAGTACCAGGGGTGGAGCGTACAGCATCGGAAGGATAACGAACACTGCTGTATGTTACATACAGAAGCTGTTACGAGAGGAGATCCTAAAAGTTCTCATCACAAGAAATGTTTTTTTCTATTTCTTTCATTGTGTGCTTAGATGATGGGTGCTCACTGAAGTTACTGTGACAATCACTTCATGACGTATGTAAATCAAATCATGCTGTGGCCCTTATACACTCTATACGGGGCTACAGATCGACGATATCTCAGTAAAACTGGAAGAAAAACTTAAAATATAATAAATTATTTAATGATGGATGGATGGATGGATGGATAGAAAAACAGGTCTGAGAATGAGAAGGAAAACCACTCTCCTAATCAGCTGTTGAAACGGAAGCTAGGTTTTCTCCTTCCTTGTACATTTTTATCAAATCATCAGGCTAGTCTGGAGCTTCCATTAAAGACTGTGTCCAGACAATGAACATATGGCATGAGGAACTCTGGCCTCAGTTCTAATATTTTTCTTTGCTGACTCTTTAATATAAAGTTAGACTTATCTTCAAAGATACTTTAACATGTGATAGAATTTAGAAAATATCTGTTCACTACCCATGAAACATCTAAAAAGCGTAACTTCTATTTTTTTCAAAGTAAAATCTCAAGATAGAAAAGTCAACAAGCGGGCTTCCCTGGTGGCGCAGTGGTTGAGAGTCCGCCTGCCGATGCAGGGGACACGGGTTCGTGCCCCGGTCCGGGAAGATCCCACATGCCGCGGAGCAGCTGGGCCCGTGAGCCATGGCCGCTGAGCCTGCGCGTCCGGAGCCTGTGCTCCACAACGGGAGAGGCCACAACAGTGAGAGGCCCGCGTACCGCAAAAAAAAAACCAAAAAACAAAAAACAAAAGAGTCAATAAGCCTCTCTGAATGTGATAATTCAGCAAATTACATCAATATTTCAACTTAATCTGGTGATTTCCCTGCTACACAGCATGGTTTCAAACCACCATCCGGTCATACACGAAATGCAAAATAATTTTAGTAGTTCTAAAGCAAAACAATAATAATAGATTATTTGCTAGAGTAGAATGTGAGTCAGTCCCAGGGAGAGCGAGGTGTTTCGGATTCTGTAACAGCATTTTGAACCTACCTCATTATCCTCACCACACCCAGCAACACAGGCACAAAGGCGGGTAATATTTCCAAAAGTCAAATTTCATGTGTCACAACTAAGGCTACATTTCATAATATGTAACCTGTTCCTTAAAAATAAAAGTAATTTTACATTGTATTTAGTACATCTGAAATGACATGAATTATAAAGTAAGGTTCGCATTGCAGGAGATCAGAAACTAAAACCTAGAGGAGAATTCACACTTAAGTATGCACCACTGGCTAGAGATCACACTCACTTGATGTGAGTGTATTACCCTAATTAATCTCAACACCTTTTGAGATGGGTACTATTTTTCCTGTTGTACTGATGACGAATCTGAAGTTCAGAGGGGTCAAGCTGCCTGAAGCCACCAAGCTAGTAAGCAGCAGACCTGGACTTCAAACACTTTGCTGATTTCAAAGTCTGTGCTCTTCTCAAGACTTTATACCTCCCTAGCATGACGTGCAGAACTGAGTGCTTCAAAAGCTGAAGTGGATGCAAAGGTGAGCAGAAATAAGAAAGCAAATACCGTGCGAAATGTTTAAAACATGCAACTGAACTTATATAATAAAGATACCTCAAGTGTACTTGTTTGCACCCCTTAAACCGTTCCAAGTGTGTCTATGATGGCACGCTCGAGAAAATGGAGCTGGAGAAAAAGGGAAATACACTTGGTGTCCCCCAGCGCTCAGGGACCCAGAGTCCACCTACTCACACTCGTCCTCTGAAACACCCCTTGAGAAATCTGTGCTCTTAAAACTAAGAAACGCTGGAGGAGACCAACGATTCCCAACCAGGGATGGGATTATAGTCACAGGGGGTCTCCTTCAAACTGTGCTTTGTCCTCCAGGGAGAATTGAAGATGCTGGGACCAGGAGAAGTCTGAGGACCACTGCTCTGAAAAGATCCCATGTTTAGTAAGAAACTCCCAAGGAGCAAGAAAAGAATAATCCCTGGAAACTAAGTCATGTTCATTTCTGCCCTAGGAGCCATCCAGGTGGGCTGAGGCCCCAGCAGCTGGTAGACGCCCTTTCTCACCCCCCTCCACGCTGTCCACGGTCTCAGGAGCCCGCTCCCATCACTGCAGATGAGGCTCCCCAGGAGGGAAGCGGCTCTCTCCTGGGCAGCGCAGGTCCGGTGGCTGAGGCCCATGTGGTCCCCGCTGACCTCGGGGCTCCTCCTGAGAATCTCCAAGTCCGCTGGACCTGTGAGGGCAGCCTTCCCGAGACCCCAACGAGTCCTGTGTCCTGAGGTTCCCCAGGAGACCTTCCTGGCCTCCACTTCCCCAGTCCCACCAAGGCTGAAGCTTCTGATCTCCAACCTAAATGCCTCTCCACCCGGGATGCCCCGGAGGGCTTTGTTTCCTGACCCAACCCTTTTACTTGCACGTAGCTTCATTCCCTTCTGTTCCCATTCCCCAATCCCTGGTCCCTGGACCAAACTGTCCTCACAGGGCTGGACCACAGGCTCACAGTTCATCTTCTGGTTCCCCGGCTATCCCCGTGCACTGTCTAGTTTGATATCACTGGCTCCCCAGTGAAGTCCAAATCCTTTACAACAGAAGATCAGACCTCTACCACCTGGCCCTGCCCTGCAGCGAATTCAGCGTGCCATGCCCCCTCTAAGGAACCATCCCCCAACCTGAAATACCATCCTCGGTTCACATCCCTGGCTACGTCCTAGCCAGATTCCAAGCACCACAGGTGCTGCCTCTCTCTGAACACCTGTCACGTAACCATGCGTGGTCTTTTACTATACTTTATACTTTCACGGATTGGTCACGTTTCCCCAAACTGATTACAGGTTCATTAAGAACAAGCATTGCGCCTTACAGCTCTAAAGATCACACTGTACCATCCACATTCAGGGCTGCCATCGCAGTGGAAGATCAGTGCACATTTCTGAATAGCACTCTGAATAATCTAGACATACAGACATTATTTTTCCTAGAGCTAGAGCACAAACGCCAACATTTATAATGGAAAGATGTGTACGGGAGTACTAGAGCTTAAAACCTAAATCTGTCTGCTTATAAATTCTGTCGGATACAATCCCAGCAAACGAAAAGGAAGACTTCTGCTTTTAGTACTAGGCATCCAGATCTCTCAGAGACCGCTTCGTGTGGCCTATCATTCACTGTGATTTTCTAAGTGTGCAAGTTAACGCTAACATTTAACAACTGGTCCGATAAGTATTACAGAAGAACGTATTTTGTAGCTTCCCAAGGGAAAAATAATAATAATTTTCTAAAAGAGGTGGGAGGGACCATCACAAAAATATAAAACGTTGCTGGAAACCAAGTTTCTGTGTGTTTCTAAATCAGAGAGAGAGAAAAAGAGCGAGAGGGAGGGAGAGAGAGAGAGCACAGCATAGAAGAATAAAGGGAAGGAAAAAACAGTTTAGATCCAATGTCCGTCTCACTGCTGGCAGTGAGAACAGAGCTCCTTGCAGGCAGGACCCAGGCTTAGTTTTCTACGCACCCTCAGCTCCAGCACAACCCCGGGACGGGAGGAGTCACGACTTTTTGAAAAAGTGAATAAATACACAAGCCAACAGTGAGGGAGTAAAAAAAATAAATAAAATAAGAGAGAGAGAGAGAGAGAGAAACAGAAAACAAGAGAGGTGCTGGAGCAGCTTACACGGCAGAACTCAAGGACCTCGGGACGAAGCAACGTCTGGCGAGGCTGAGAGGGAGCCCTGCGCGTCAGGCTCCTCGCGCCTGCGCCCCACGCGGCAGGGCGGGCAGGGCCACGCCCCCTTACCTGCGGCACAGGCACTTTCTGCGGGGCGCTCTGGGGCGAGGGGTGGAGCTGTGCCCAAGGCTGGTGATGCGAGGGCGGGGGCGAAGCCTGGTGGTGCAGGCCCGGATGGGGCTGCAGCGGAGGGCAGCTTGGCAACTGCTGGAAGGCCGGCGGCTGCCCGGGGTGCTGCTGGCCAGGGAGCAGCCGGTCCTGGATCGCCTGCGGGTCTGTGAGGCCGACGCCGGGACAACCGTTGGCTCTCAGGTGCCCGGCCAGCTCCCTCGGCGCCGGGGACATGCCCATAAACGGACGGGACGGTTGCATGTTCCTGGGGCCCATGTTCCTCTGTCCGATCCCCATGGCGCCAGGGGGCTGGTGAGACGGCTGCGGGTGAGGCATATTTGGGTAACTGCCGACTTCCATCGGGATCCCGGCACTTCCGGGCCGGACTTGCGGAGGAGGGGTGCCCGCCGGGTTACTCATTGCTTTCATGGGTGACATGGGAGGCGGAGAGGCGTAAGTTCCCTGAGGCTGCGAAGGGTGCATAGTTTGCGTGTTCATTTGGTTAAGGGAGCCGCTAGGGTGGATAGGCTGCTGGTGCATGAGTCCTTGGCCACTGTTCGATGGGAATCCTACAGCGTTGGGGTATCTTGGGACGGACTGGTTCATTGGAGTATTATTTGTAAGGCCTAGATTCTGATTCATCCCTGTATTGTTAACTAATCCCTGATTTAGGTTACTGTAAGGATAGCGAGAATACTGCCCTGAGTTGTTTATAGTAGGTGAGGGGACGGTCTGGCTCCGAGAACTAAAGGTGAGGGTCTGCGGCCTCACGGCCCCTTGCGGGGGAGGGTTGGGGGAGAACCGGGGGCTGTGGGCTACGGGCTCCCCGTGGAGAGCGGCGGGGGGATGGTGGTGGAAGGGCTGCACCGCGTGGCGCAGGCTCGGCGCCACCCCGGGGCTCTGCGGGGGCACGTGCGACAGGTGGCCGGGGCCGGCGATGAAGGGGCTTCCCTGACCGAGGCCCTCCTGGCCCGGGGGAAACTGGCCCATCCTCGGCTGCGGTGGCCCGTGCTGCTGCATGGAGAAGTCCCCGCGCGCCAGGTAGCCGCCCAGCTGCTGCAGGTGCGGGGGGTGACCCTGCGCGGGGGGCCCCGACGGGGCCGCCTGGGGCTGTGGCGGTGGCGGCTGGTAGGGGGCTCGGATCTGGTCCGGCACCTGCACGGCCCGGGGAGCCCACATGGAGCCTCCGTCCACGAAAGACTGCCCCCCGTGCCGCTCGTTCGGCAGGCCGGGGTAGACACCCATCTGGCCGCCGCCGCCGCCGCCGCCGCTGCCGCCGCCGCCGCCGCCGCCACCGCCGCCGCCGCCGCCCGCCCCGTGGGGGACCTGGGGGACGGGCGGGGTGTGGTACTGCGAGTGGGGAGACGCCAGTCCGTTCCCAGGGGCATTGCTCATCATTCTGTTCGGCTGGTCCATCAGATGCATCTTTTGCTGCTCGTACTGATTATAGTGATCGAAGTGGGTCAACTTGGTTTGATTCTGATTCGCGGAGGGATGGTGGAGGGACGGCTGTAAGGAGGCAAAGCCTTGGTCTATCGGCATCTGCTGACCCATGGGATTCACGGGATTTTCAGGGTAACCACATTCTCCCAGGCTTTCGAGGCCTTCGCTGAAAATATTCCCGTCCTCGCCGAAAAGACTCATCATTCCTGGATCCGCCATCTTCTCCCAACACACGGCTCCTCCAGACCAGCGCTCAGGAGCTTGTCTGTGCTTCACTTCACTGAGGGTTTGTCCTCAGAGCCTATAATCCTTGACTAATCTTCTTCATGTCACTCCATATTTCTCTAATTCTCTTGGACCCTGCAGTGTCAGGCAAATCTGGATAGAGGTCCTAGGAGGGGAGCGGGAGGTGGGGAAGAGGGAGGAAGAAAACAAAGAATTAGGAACCAATGATAAAAACTGCCGGCATCGCACGCATTTGAATTTGGTCTCCATCGACAATACTGGTCTAGCCCCCTCACTGAGCTGTATTTTATAAATCTAGTTCACTTTAAGAGAAACTCATTAGCTTCTACCAGAAGCGTTATTATGATCGGTTACTTAGAAAGCAAGCAAAACACTAACCTTAACCTTAAATTAATCCATTCACTCCACTTCCTCACGTTCCATTCTTGGATGGAACAGAACAAAAGAACACAACATGAAGCGGCAGCAGCTGCCACAGCAGGCCAGCAGATGTACGAATGTCGCCAAGCAGCCCATCTGCTGCACGAAAGCCCTGGAAATGCTCTGGTTACCAACAGCCCGCCCTTCACCTTATTCCCCTGAGCGGTGTAATCAGATGAGCAGCCACAGCACCGAGGGCTGTGA
Source organism: Phocoena sinus (assembly GCF_008692025.1). Taxonomy (NCBI): domain Eukaryota; kingdom Metazoa; phylum Chordata; class Mammalia; order Artiodactyla; family Phocoenidae; genus Phocoena; species Phocoena sinus. The sequence goes on along the minus strand of NC_045779.1, from coordinate 7,796,694 downwards.
AAAGCTCAACTTAGTTAAATTGACTAGAGGATTATACAAATACCAAAATCAGTCATTTCGTACAAATTGGATATTTACGGCCCACATACAACCAACTACAGAACGGCAAACAGAGGCGTCGAAGGAGAAAGCGGCCGAGGCAAGGATGCTGGCAGGCACGCTGGCGAGCGGAGCGGTAACTCATCATTTCCTTACGTCCGTCTGACGGCAGGAACACGCCAGGCTTTCGTTCTCCAGCAACACACGCCCGCCCCCCCTCCCCCCTGCCAGAGCAAGTCCCATCACGGGTCCCTCATCCACCCGAGGGCCCCAGGCTCTGGGGATGGACCAGGAGCCATGCGACCACGCGGACAAACTCTAGCTGGACGGACAGTTTCTAGACGATGACCATTCTCATCAGCAGAGACAGAAACCTTTCCCCCAAACTGGTCAAAACTGAAACTTTTAACAGAATGAAGTTCAAAATGTCCATGCAGCCCTCACCCTCGCCTTGACCTCTTCTGGGACAAGGCAGACCGGAGCAGGTAGGCGGAAAGGTGGGCAGGCCTGCCCGTAAGCATCCCGTTTACAGCACACCTTGTAGACTAACTACTCCTGCTCTGCGCTTCATGCAAACACTTGCTAACGGCTTCCGTGTCAGATGAAAATAACCAACTTAAAGAATGTTTCCACAATCAAGACAGGAAAGTGTTTTTGTTGAATGCTAATTAAATCAACGACCTAATAAAGAACTAATTCACATAGGAAAAATGTCCAAAATCTTAAACATCTCTGGAATTTAACTCATTTTTTTCCCTCTTTCATAAGCACATGAAGCATTGTGTGATACTGCCCAACTTGAAAAAAACAGTATCTCGTTGAAGAATTTCAAAAGGGATATTACAAACAGGCCCCGCCATAAATCCTACTGACACGCGTCCACAGGAGCACTGGAATGGGGACGGCTGGGGCGGGACTGGGGACGGCTGGGGCGGGAATGGGGACGGCTGGGGCGGGACTGGGGACGGCTGGGGCGGGACTGGGGACGGCTGGGGTAGGAGTGGGGTGGAGGCAGCCAGCCCCACCAAGAACCCACGCACCCAGCAAGGGGAGAACTTCGCCTACAGGAAATGTATGTAAACAACATTCCTGCTCGCTGTCAGAACCACAGACAGCACACCTGAGAGGGTCTCCAGGTCGGCAGTACTCAGGCGACAGCTGTCAGCCGAAGCCAAAGGTCTCCTCACTCTGCCGCTAAGTGCCGTGAATTTTCTGATCTACTTTCTCCAGAAACAGAGGTCAGGCGGGTGGAAGTAAGGTGAGCACGAAAACCATTTTATTTACAGACATGCTGCTTTAAAACCCAAACCAAAGAGAAGTCGAGATCTCCAGTGCCAAATGAAACAAATATTTATAAATTGAATTTAATCCTAAAAAGCCTACGCGGTCAGTCCTCATTTATTCAAGGCTCATTCTAGCTTTCAAGGAAATAAATACGGGAATGGACTTGATAAGAACTTAAAACCAGCCGTGCAGACTAACCACTTACCAAAATAACCTTTCAAATTAGCTGAAGGAAGGTAACGTCTAGTTGCCTGTCCTGGGTGGCCTTTACAGGATAATGGTGGCTTCATCCTCCAGGGCCCAGCATGTGTCACGGGAGGAACTGCTACGGACTGGATGTGTTCCCAGCCAGCTCCAGAGGGAAAGGAGCCCAGGGGGAGGAGATGGCTCGGTCCACTGCCTGGAGGGGCAGCATGGAGTTGGCACTCACTTTATAAGGCTGAGCAGAAAGGGAAAAAGAACTTGACTACAGGCCCAGGGGAGGGACAAAACAGAGCACTCACTGCGAGTAATCCTACCCGACACTTGGGTCTCCAGTTCCCGGCTCCTTCCACCAAGAGGCCATTTCCCAGCAGCAGGAAAAATGGCAGCATTACCTGGTACAGCAAACGTGTCACCCACCACAGCTGCGACCCCAGTCACGTGAAGTTCGGGCAGAGAAGTCCAAAAACTATGGCTTTAGTGTGTCACCGGTCACCACTTACGCTTGCTGGGGCAGCCATCACGGCCTTCCTGCCCCTTTTCTGACCTCAAGACTCTGGCTGGCGACTATGCTAGGAATCCATCTGGTAGCTGGATTTCATATTTCTGATCTGAGCTAATCTAATTAATTTATTTTTGTCTTTTTTAATTTGATCAAGACCATATGAATGCCCACTTTCCCAAGTCACAGCTGCAACATTTAATTTTGTTCCTATCAAAGATATTCATTTAAAATTCCTTTTTGGAGTTTGCCCCCTTGTCTACATTCACTATCTACATTTTCTGTGTCTAAATCAGCAGTCCAATGAGCCATCAAATCAAAGCCATATTTGTCTAAAATTTTCTAGTAGCCACGTTTAAAAAGTAGCCCCAAAAAGAGAGAAATTAATTTTCATCATTTTTATTTAACGAATAAAACCAATTTATTGGTTAAATTTTATTTAACCAATAAAACCAATTTATTTATTGGTTTTATTTATTTAAATAAAACCAATATATGTAAGTAATTACATATTACTTCAACATGTAATCAATAGAGATGAGACAGTTTACATTTTTTGGTACTGAGTCTTTGAAACCCGGTAGTTCACACTTACAGTACATCAATTCCAACTGGCCACATTTCAAGTCAAAAAGGTGCACATGGGGGCAATGGCTACTATACTGGACGGCACAGGTATAGATTATTAAAAAGAAGAGGCAGAAATGCAAGTTATCAGTGTTACCAAATAATTCTCATCATTATCACTTGGGAGATAAATATTCAAGTTGTATTTACATTTGATTTGGCTTTAAATGAAAATCACGTTAAATCTCAAATAGCATTTATGTATTCAAAATATATTTACTGAGCCTCTACTATGAGCCAGGCACTGATCACAGCTGCCAGAGATATATCGGTGAATAAAAACAAAGTTCCCTTTCTTCCTCATGGAGGTTACAGTCATCTGTAAATGATGAAACTTTTAATTAAAAATTAAGATTCATGGGTTATGGTATACAAGTTTACGATACCATTTTACAAAATATTTCTTGGTAATTCATGATGACAAGTGCTGTGTGTGTGATATTATATACTAAACAGTATAGACACCTGTAACGAGGACATAATACGTGCTTCTGCTCAGCACCCTACTGGCAAGTCTCTTCTGAGTTCAGAAGGTGCTTGGGGGCGTGTTTAGGGGTGAAGAGAGGCACCATGAGACACCCTAACTCACAGCATCGTGGACACCATGGAGACTCACTGTGAAACCAATGATGAAAATTTAGAGCCGGCTAACACTTTGAAGACCTCCTAATTCAAGCCCCTCTTCATTGTACAGATGAAGAAACCCTTTTATATACTGAGAGCAGTAAACATCTCCAACAAAATATTTTAATGACGAACAACTCCCAGAGATGAAAGAGAAATGTATAGATGAAATGGCAACTCACCAGTGAAGCCTAGACGGGGTCCTATGAAAGGCCTACACGGGGTCCTATTTATTCAGAGGTAAGTCACTAGAACAATTGCTGAAACTTTTAAGAAAATTTTTACTTATACTATCGATAACTTTAAGGAAGCAAGCACATATTAGCACCACATTGAGGCTACTGGTTAATATTTTGGGAAGTAAGCAGGATGCGAAGTAGGCAGCCCCAAAAAGTAAACAGCACCCAGAAAACTGGGGACAGAAGCAGGGGGTGTACAACAAACCAAGGTGAAAGAAATAAGTCGTGCAAAAATACATATTAAGATTTTGAAGTGAAGTTCTGACTTCCCAAAGGTTACATAAACAATGCTTAACTACTGTGCTCTGCTTAAAGTAGGACGGCATTTGTGTAGCCCAGTTTTAATTTGGTATCACAGTGACCTGAAAAGCTAGAAAGGAGATGGGTGAACACAGGACACCTTTCATTTCGTGGGCAAAATACTTCCTACAGCTCAACCACTTTGTATTCGGTTGTGGAAGTAGAACGCCATCCAGGTGCTGTCCATTTTTTCAAAAGTATCCAACACATGGGGCAAGTAAAAGGGAGCTGCCCTGTAGACGCTAAGACCACCTTAGTGTTCCGTAGCTCGACCTGCATTGTTCTCTTTACTCGTCTCCCCTCCACCTCCCAAGAGCCTAAGGTTTGTGACATTACTTGATCAGGGTTCTCGGGACCGGGTGGAGCCTGTGCCAGCATTTCCAAGGGAGTGTGGAGCAGCGGGAAAGCACGCCTCCCACCCTCAGAGCAGCCCGGGAGATGCCTCTAGACCCTCAAGGCTACAAATCACATCGCGAGGGGGAAGGACCCACGGCTGAGAGGGGAATGGACAGAAGAGAAACGGCTCCGCATGGCTGGGCTTCTCCTCACCCTGAGAGTCCTTCCAGCTCGATCACGAGGCCTATGGACGGTACTCCCCACCCATGGGCCCTAGCAGCCGCCGAAGGGGGCGGGGGGTCTGCCCAGACATTGATCCCACGGACAGCGACCCAGAGAGAGAGGCAGGAAGCGTCTCCAAGTTACCAGCATCAGTTCATCACCAGTCAGTTCCAGGTTTGCCACATGGACCAAATGATGCCCCTCCCGGACCCCCCCAGCCCGGGCTAGACTACATTTTCTTCCTCGCTCATGTGTCGGGGCTATGGCTGTGCTGTCCCACACGGCAGCCTCTGGCCACGTGTTGCTGTTTAAATTAACTAAAACTAAATAAAATTTTAACTTCGGTTGCTCAGTTGAACAAGCTGCATTTCAAGTGCTCAGCACACCCGTGTAGCTGGTGGCTGTGGTGCACATGTGGACAGTGCACCCGTGGAACCCTTCCATCAGGGCGGAAAATTCTATGGACAGCACTGCTACAGGTTTCTTCCTAGAGGTAACATTCTTAGGTGAAGACCATATTAAATAGTAGCAATTCTCTGATGAAAAATTTTTTCTCCTGCTCAGGGATTAGTGTTCTTTCAAAGGTCCATACCTAGCCCTTGTGATGAAATTTATAGTATTCTTTCCATACATCATATTTTATGTTATTAACTATATTTTCAACCTATAAAATTTCTCCTTTCTGTAATGTCTCCCAGCATATATTTCTATTTCTTTTTTCTTTTTGTTTCGTTTTGTTTTGTTTTTTTGGAATCAAGCCATTTTATTGACGGGCTTCGGGGGAGGGTCGAAAGGCCGGGAGGACAATGAGATTCGACGTCCTTCTCCCAGCCGGGACCTCCCCAGCTTCACAGTTGCTGAAAAGGCTCTATTTCTTTTTTTTTTTTTTTTTTTGCGGTACGCGGGCCTCTCACTGTTGTGGCCTCTCCCGTTGCGGAGGACAGGCTCCGGACGCGCAGGCTCCGCAGCATGTGGGATCTTCCCGGACCGGGGCACGAACCCGTGTCCCCTGCATCGGCGGGCGGACTCTCAACCACTGCGCCACCTGGGAAGCCCTCTATTTCTTAATAAATAATTTTTATTATGTTAGGAATGATTCTCAACTACACAAAATTCAGACACTTAGGAATAATTTCAGAATCCTTTTCACTTATAGTTGCCATATTACCATTGCTCTTTAATGAAGTATTTGCAAGCTTAATTTTAACACAAAAAAAATCTACATAGCAATAGTGAGGCCATTACTTTTTTTAGTGGCTTTGTGCATTATTTTCATTCTCTGTTTTACTGGAAGAAAAGGATGTGAAGTCCTTCAGAAGGTCTATGTTAGTCCCAAGCACATGAAAAATAAAACCAAAAAAAGGAAATAAGAATTGCATTTACAGTTAGCTTCGATTTATACCACTAGGTAGCCTCCAGTTTTGCTGGTGTTAGTTGAACAGATATATCTTTCGTTGTGTAAAGCAATGCTGTGCTTTCCGCCAGCATTCCCCATGGCAGTTAAGCTCCCTCCACCCACCCCTTCCACCCAGCCAGATGATGGAAAACCACCCTCAATCTTTCTCAGCATTCATTCACTTAAAAAATATTTAATGAGGGCCAACCCTGCATAAAGCATTTAATAGACACTGGGTATACAGAGTTGAACGAACAGACGTGGCCCCTGTTCCATGCAGCTTGCTGTTCTAATAAAGACGTGAGGATATCCTGCATATTCAGTCCACTGACCAACCTGTGGATTCTCCTCCCAAGTATGTCACAAGTCTTCGTCCTCCTCCAGTTCATAGTCTCTGATGTAATCAGGCGTCATGGTTTCGTGAAGGACAGAACTTTAAAGGCTGACTGGTTCTCCTGAATCCGGTCTCAATACGCTCGCACAGCTGACTGAATGATTTTGTAAGACACAAAATGTGTCCTCTCTCCACCCTGATTAACATCCTTAAAGCAGTTCCCTAGCTCCCAGGATGGAGCCCCAAAGCTCCAGCAGGTCGCAAGGCACTTTGTATTCAGAGACCCGTCAGCCACTCCATTCTCTACGCCCCAGTTCCCTTCCCTCTGCCCCTGAAGCCTTCACCAGCACCCAGGCTGGGTCCGTCAAGGCACGGGAAGTTTCCTGCGCATCATCCACTCACCTCCTCACACCTTCCTCACCCCCACACCGAGCTGTGTGGTCTGACCTCCCACTCGTGAGCTCGGTTCCTTTGTTACCACTCATCCCGGGAAGCAGCCTGACCCTCAGCCCTCCCCGTTATTCCAACCACGCTGGGGGCAGGAGCTACACAAGCACCAAGCACACCTTGTTCTTGTTTCTTTCCCTGCCTCTCTCCCTGCAGACCGCAGCCTTGCCATTTGAAGGAGGGTCCTGGAAGCACTGGCACCCCCCGGGAGCTGGTGAGAGATGCAGGGTCCTGGGCCCAACCCAACCTCCCGCCCCGGAGTCTGCGTGTTATTAACAAGGCGCCCCGGTGATGCCCGGACACCTGCAAGTGTAGCAAGTCCTGCTGGCAGACTCTGAGCTTCTCCGGAGCTACAGCTGGGATTCCCCTCAATTAACGTGAGAAGAAATAATCAACAACAGGTCCCAAAGAATTACAAAGCAAGTAAAACAAAGGTATGTCATCTTACATTTAAGGAAAGGGAGTCTTGTTATTCCTGACCCACAAAGAAACAATACTGACCTCATCCAAAGAATTAGGAATAACCCTTAGTGACAAGTTTTAACTCGTCAAAGAGAGGACATCTGAAAGTGGTTTAATTTCAAAGATTCATCTGTCCCTCTGCTTGACTATCATTTTTGCAAGACAAAAAAAAAATGCAGTTAATATTAATATCTAATGCTACGTTACATAACCCCCTATTTCACAGGTCTCTTGCAGAAATACTTCAGTTATTTCTACACAACTTTGAGGAGTCTGGATATTCTGAGCTGCCTTTCAGATAAAGATGGGTTTTTTCCCTACGTAAGAGTCCTGGGGCTAATATGTTTTCTTTCAAGGCAACTAATGAAATGGGACTCAGCTAACAGTTTATTCCAAGCGCACTGCCTCCGCACTTTTTTTTTTTTCCTAAATTGGTCGAAAGGCGTATACTGTCCTATACATAAGCTGTGCCACTAAAGCACCAGGATCAATGTCCTTCAGAGAACAACCTTTACACCCTGCAATTCAACACTGAAATATCACTCTTTGAAATTAACTCCTTCTAAGACTAAGCCCAGTGAGAAGACAGCTGACCTGCTCATCCCACCACAGACACCAGGAGAAGATCCGGGGCAATCTTCCTTCCATATGCAGCTCAGCGTGGCCCAGCAGGAGACCAGTACACATTCCAGGAACACTTAAAATAAGCAACAGTATATGGCAGAAGAGGGATGAGGAAAATCATCTGTATTCAGAGCCACACATACCATATCCATATGTGTATCTCTCCCTTATCTTTTTAATGCTACCCTAATTAATTTTATTGTAGGTGAAGGGGAAAGCAAATGAAGAGAGACAGGTCCAGAAATTAAAAAATGGAAATTCTGTGTGTAATTTGTTTGGGACTGGGAAGAATTCAACTTTGGAAATGTACTTCAACCCACTTGACAGGGGGTGTATAGTGCAGACTAAGGGGAGAGTAATACAAATTTTACACAGTGTGGTGATCACTCGTGTATCTTGCTTAACATTGTAAAACATCCTGCGATAGTTTAGACAAAACCTGGCTGGTCTATAAAGGTAAATGACACCACATGTTTACTAAGCCACTAAAAAAAAAAGTCATTTGAAAATATACTTTCCCACTCATTCTAGATCTATTTCAAGCTACTGATTTGACACACACATGCACGCCAAACATCTGGGTGAGGCCAAGCCTACAAGGCGTGAGCGTACGACAGGAGGAGGGACGGGAGGTGCAGCCCGGGACCACCCCCATCCTGAGATGCCCTGGGTGATCCTGAGCTCCTAGGCAGCGACCCTGAGTCACTGGAGGACGCCAAGGGCGACATGCTGAGGGGATGCAAACACCGCGAGCAGCCAACTGCTCCTGTAAGGACCAAGCTCTCTGTACACTCACTGCGGTTGTCACTGGTTAACTAACTGACCTGGCAACTGGCTGCATTCTTTTGCATTTTGAAAGGTTCTGGAAAGCTGAAAGGGGGATCTCGCCTCATAGTCTGGGAAGAGTTTAAAACTGTACCCCAATTCTGCTTGGTTGAAATGAAGGGAGAGAGAGTGTGGTTAAACAGTCTCCTCTGATACACACACCTCCAATGTTCTTTTCCTTCGGGGGGCGGGGTGGGAACCCCTTCAGCAACACCACAGCTGAAAATAATCTATTTTCCCTGCGAGAGCAGAGCGCATGTGATGACAAGGGAGCCTTATCCATCACGAATAAACCCGAGCTCAGAGCCAGGCCAGTGTCACAGGACACCGAAGGCAGAAGTCACACGGCAACCTGGAGGGTGTTCTAAGATGCCACATCTCATGCAAAAGAGAAATACACAGGAATTATATAAATCCAAACTTCCATCAGGGAAGTGAGCAATATAAAAGTCAAACAGGGGACTTCCCTGGCGGTCCAGTGGTTAGGACTCCGTGCTTCCAATGCAGGGGACGCAGGTTCCATCCCTGGTGAGGAAACTAAGATCTGCACAGCGCGGCCAGAAGAAAGAAAAAAGGGAAACAGAACTGTTAAGGAGGGTCGAGGACACCTTTGGAAGAGTATTAGAGAAACTATTTTGGAAAACTGACCATGGTCTCAAAAAGCTCAATCTATAGACAAAAAAATGGAAGAAAACAAATTTCACTTACTCTGTGACTACAGTATTATATTACTCTTTCAAGAAGTTATATTTGAGAAAGGAAATGGAATTAAGGCTGGAATATACAGTAAACAGTTTGCATTCATTATGTCATAATCATCCTGACATATAACAAAGTTGGAAACTTTTTTCCATACGTACACTTATGAATGCAAGCTGGTTCTACAACGCCACCATAATCAAAACTATCTGACAATCAAAACCATTATCAAAAACTATTACGATAAAATAACTAGTATTAAAACTATCCAATTCATGCAACTAAATAAGCCTGATCTCTCTTAGCTAAATTAAATGTCTTCATTCATATTTGCATATAACAAAAGACAAAAGATTTATCCATAAACTATGTGTATATTTTTCTGCATCCATAGCAAAGGCTCAACCCTAACCTGGCCCCTTTCCTCGTTGCCCTGAAATCTTCTGAGCCTTTCCCCCAATGCGCTGTGTGCCGTGGGGAAAAGTAACTTCATGAAATATCTTTTACATTTTTCTAAGGAAACTAATTCATAACCTAAATCTGCTTCCCAAAAAGCTACAGTACAGTCTGTAACACATTCTTTTATGTAACATACGTACATATATGTAACATATCTGACTGTATCACCAAACTCTTCTGCATCACTGAAAGCCTCCTGTAATGACCTGCCTCACATACTTCCCCTAAAAATTACTCGACTAGCCATCTTCCATCTCTCCACAGTTGCTGTACCACTTTTAAAGTTTTATTTATTTATGGCTGCGTTGGGTCTTCCCCGCTGCGTGCGGGCTTTCTCTAGTTGAGGAGAGTGGGGACTGCTCTTCTTTGTGGTGCGCGGGCTTCTCACCACGGTGGCCTCTCCCGTTGCGGAGCACGGGCTCCAGGCGCACGGGCTTAGTTGCTCCGTGGCATGTGGGATCTTCCCGGACCAGGGCTTGAACCCATGTCCCCCTGCACTGGCAGGCGGATTCTTAACCACTGCGCCACTAGGGAAGTCCTGCTGTGCCGTTTAAAAGGAGAACTGCATGCTGGTGACAATCTTCTAGCTTTACAACTCCTTGTTTGTGTAATGACCTGCTCCAGCCTTCAGACTAAACCTTCCAGAGCAACGTGACCTGGTGCACATCCCATCAACAGGGTCCAAAGGACCCGGCACTCTCTTCTCCCCACTTTATGTTCTACCTATCCTCTGGTGTACCCAAGAAAGGAATGCATTAAATGCTATTTATTGCTTATTGCAGCTGTACACCTTTCCTCCAAAAAGTCCAAAGTTCCCTATACACTGCTTTCTCACCTATTTTAAGTTCCATCAATAATTGCTAACCATCCAATTTCAAGTACCATTAAAAACTATAATGTTATCTGGCACTCAAAAAGAAAACATTTGAAATAAATTTTGACTATAAATTTCACCTGGCCCCTTTGGTCCGCAGCTTCTATTTTAAAATTTCAGATGTAAATCTAGTATTTAAAAAGTAACCACGTGGGGCTCCCCTCGTGGCACAGTGGTTAAGAACCTGCCTGACAATGCAGGGGACACGGGTTCGATCCCTGGTCCAGGAAGATCCCACATGCCGCGGAGCAACTAAGCCCGTGCGCCACAACTACTGAACCTGAGCTCTAGAGCCCATGAGCCACAACTACTGAGCCCGCGAGCCACAACTACTGAGCCCACGAGCCACAACTACTGAAGCCCGCACACCTAGAGCCCGTGCTTCACAACGAGAAGCCACCGCAATGAGAAGCCCGCGCACAGCAACGACGACCCGACGCAGCCAAAAATAAATAATAAATAAATAATAATAATGATAAAAATTTAAAAAGTAACCACGTGAACATGCTGAAAATACCTGCTTCTTGATAAATCATTTTTAGTAAAATCATTTTTCTGCATTATAATATTGGTTGCATGTTCATACAAATGCTTTGAGTTCTTGAGTTTGTTTTCTGTGAATTTTTTCTGACCCCTCCAACACTATCAGCTATTGTGTTGCCCTTGGGGAAGTGTTTCGGTGGAGATAAGCACGGAAAGCCAAGCAGCACACAGGCGCCCCTCCCAACAATCCCTGTGTTGTCCAGTACAGGATCCAGGAGCCCCGTGTGGCTATTTAAATTTAAATTAACTACAACTACAAAACATTTGAAATCCAGTTCCTCTGTCACACCAGCCACGTTCAAGCGCTCAACAGCCACTCGGGTGGCTACGGAACGGGACACAGCAAACACACAGCTCAGCTGACTTGTCATCATGACAAGAAATTCACAGGCAGCGCTGGTCTAGAAGACTCTGCCTAAGCTGAGACCTCAAGGGCAAACAGGAGATTGGCAAGTAGAGGGTCTGGGCAAGAGGGAGGTAGAGGGGCCTGAAAAGTCCATTTCCGAGGTGTAGGGATCTTAAGCAGAGGCCAGATCGTGAAGGGCCTCATAATTCATTCTGAATTCATGGAGAAGTCAGTCTAAAGTTTTTCAGCGATGCTGTTTAGAAAGACGTACATCTTTTTTTAAACTGAAGTATGATTTATAATATTGTGTTAGCTTCAGGTGTACAGCAAAGTGATTCAGTTATATGAATAGACATATGTTCTTTTCCAGATTCTTTTCCCTTATAGGTTATTACAAGATACTGAGTATAGTTCCCTGTGTTATATAGTAGGCCCTTATTGTTTACCTATTTTACATGTAGTAGTGTGTATCTATATTAATCTCATACTCCTAACTTATCCCTCCCCCACCCCCTTTCCCCTTTGGTAACTATAAGTTTGTTTCCTGTGTCTGTGAGTCTGTTTCTTAAATAGATTCATCTGTATTATTTTTTGGATTCCACATATAAATGATATCATATTAATATCTCTTTCTCTGACTTCACTTAGTATGATAATTTCTAGGTCCACCCATGTTACTGCAAATGGCATTGTTTCATTCTTTTTTATGGTTGAGTAATTTTCCATTGGTGTGTGTGTGTGTGTGTGTGTGTGTGTGGTGTGTACACACCACATCTTCTTTATCCATTCAGAAAGATGTACATTTTAGACAAAATCTCCCTTACTAAAATATGGATCACAGATTGGGAGAGGGGGGAATATTACAAGACTAGGGCCAGGAAGACCAGTTTGAAGGCTCTTACAGGAATTCAGGTAAGAGATGATGGTGCAGAAAAGAAGGGGATGGAGATACTGGAGACAGGACACCAGCCATCTGACTCGGTTTCTGATTGGATGCTGGAGGGTGAAGAAGCGTCTAGGAGGACAGCACTCTGGCTTGGGTAACTGAGCAGATGGCAATACCGTGCACTGAAACATAGGGAACAGAAGAGGAGGAGAATTCACACGGGGGGAGGGGGGAGGTGCAGAGAAAGTCCGCGAGGAGCTACCCAGTTAGCAGCACAATGTAAGAGGGAAGAGCACTCCAGGGAGAGAGCAGAGCTGAAGACGCAACTATTCAAGTCACAACAGGCAGAAGCAGGGCAAAGTCTAGGAGCAGATGAGATCACCCAGAGAGCACGGTCAGACATATCCTAAAGGGACAAGAGAAGAAAACAAGGACAGAATCCTGCAGAATACCAACACGTACAGAGCAAACAGCAGAGTCAGCCAGTAAGACAGAAACAAACACCACAAAGAGGCTGTGAGGAAGAAGCGATCAAAAAGTTCAAATGCTAAAAAAAAAAGTTCAAATGCTAGAGAGAAAGAAGTGTCCATCAGACTCCACCAGTAGGAGATTAGTAACTGTTCAGAGGGGTTTCTATAAAGTAGTGGTGGCAGAAGCTGAAGTGCTCAGTTATGGTGATGATGGGTGGGGAGAAACAGTACAGAAGGCTCCCGACTGTGGACCGAGAAGGGGAAGGGCCGGGAGTCATGGGCGTGGACAGATCAAGGACTAGTATTGTTCTCCCCAGCGTGAGAGAAACTGGGTTGTGTTCCCGCACAGGCCGGGTAACCCTGGGCAGGTTCCTTAGCCTCTGTGTGCTTCAATATAATATGGGGATGGTAAGAGCATGTATTTCATGGGGTTATTAGAATTAAGTGCATTCATATTCGTAAAGCACTTAGAACAGTGCCTGCCACTTAGTAAAACATACAAACACTAACAGAAGGAGAGCACGGAGGGCAAGAGTCTGAGAAGTGGCGCAAAGAAGGGGAAGAACCAGCGCACGCATCTCTGAAGAGGGGAGATGAGTGAGAGCCACAGCACAGGACACGAGACCCGCCTCTTGCACTGGGACAGTAAGGGGGGGCGGGTGCAGAGGCAAAGAAGTAATCAAGAGAACGTGGTCTCATCCCCATGGCTTCAACTGGCTTGAACTCAGAGGGAGGCGCTGGTTGTGAGGTGTGAATTTTAAAGAAAGAAATGGAAGAAGACACAAATAAATGGGAAGATATTCCATGCTCGTGGGTTGGAAGAATTAATATTCTTAAAATGTCCATCCAGTCTGCCTGCCGATGCAGGGGATGCGGGTTCGTGCCCCGGTCCGGGAGGATCCCACATGCCGCAGAGCGGCTGGGCCCATGAGCCATGGCTGCTGAGCCTGCGCGTCCGGAGCCTGTGCTCCGCGACGGGAGAGGCCGCAACAGTGAGAGGCCCGCGTACCGAAAAAAAAAAAAAAAATGTCCATCCTACCCAAAGCAATCTACAAATCTACAATCCTTATCAAAATGCCAATGGCATTTTTCAAAGAAACAAGCAATCCTAAAATTTGTATGGAACCACAGAAGACTCCAAGAAATCGACTGAACCAAGTGGCAGAGTCAAAGGGCACTATGAACCCAAGGTCTGAGACCAACTGTGAATGACGTCCTGTCCTAGAACTTCCTTTTCTCATCTGTAAAGTACAAATAATACCACCAACCTCTAATTCATGAAGACGAGAGTGTATACATAAAGCGCCTGACACAGCACTTGGCACACACTTAGTACACAATGCAGATGATCCCTTTCCCCTTCAACATGAGAAATTTAGATACACAAAGTATGTCGACCAGGCTGTGTGGTCTTGACCCAGTTACTTAGCCTCTCAGTTCCTGGTTTCTCACCTGTAGGGTGCGGAGCTGGAAAGGTAGCTGAACAAAATGGCAAACATCCCTCCACTAGAAGACCCTAACCTAAGTAGCTGTGCAATTAGACTTATGCAAAGTATAGCTGTCATCTTCCGAAACTCACACTTTTTTTTTTTTTTTTTTTTTTGGCGGTACGCGGGCCTCTCACTGCTGTGGCCTCTCCTGTTGCGGAGCACAGGCTCCGGACGCGCAGGCTCAGCGGCCATGGCTCACGGGCCCAGCCGCTCCGCGGCATGTGGGATCCTCCCGGACCGGGGCACGAACCTGCGTCCCCTGCATCGGCAGGTGGACTCTCAACCACTGCACCACCAGGGAAGCCCTGAAACTCACACTTTTAATGGTAGGAAAATAATCAAAATTTCAAGAAGCACAGATAATTGATGAAAAGTGATTATAAAGATAAATTACACACACATATACGTATCATGTAAATAATTCAGTGAAGCTTCAGTTTTAAATGTAAAATTGCTCGGACCCACTAGTATTTCTAAAGCAACTGTTGCTCCCTACACATAAATTAGCACCTGGTTTACACAGCAAGACTATGAAGCCATCACTTCTCAGAACACGTTCACCTGTCATAGGAAATCCCTCGGCCTCAGCCCACCTGGAGAAAGAGAGGTCAGGGCCATAGGGTACCTGCTGGCACCACCTCTAGGACAAAGGCCTCGGACATCTCCCAGGTCCTTTCCTGAACGTCTGGAGCCCAGGCAGCCACCTGAAGTGAATTTCCCAGAAGAGGGGAACCTCACGCTTCCTTTCCGCAGCAGAACCGGCAGCACACCCTCCCCGCCGAGCACCAACAGTGGACGCCCTTGGCCACACAACTGCGATTCCTCCATTAAATTAACAACATTAGTGTTCAGAACACAGCTATATACAAGGCACCCTAGAAAGCTCTGAAGTTAAGAGCTGGGTGCTGGATATATTCTTTCCATTTCCCATTTATTTGCTGAACAAACTTAAGTACGAAGTAACTTCTTTAACTTCCTTTTCCACTAACAAAGCGGGTTACTGTCAACTGTCATCTTCAGGGATGCTGTGAGTATGACTTAACTACTTCAAATTCCTACCGAAAATATGCTTAGTAAGATAGAAAATATATAAAAATGTTTATTCTCCACTTCGATTAGTCTCGAAGGTCTAGGTTGGGACACTTCTTCCCTGAGATGCCCTGACAATGCACATGGAAAGACTCTCTCATCAAGAAGCCACAAGAGATTTCACCTTCAAACCATCCTTGACCTCGGCTTCCACTATTTCTTTAGAACATCGTCTTCCCTAACAACCCAGGATCAGGGTGTTTCCCCGCGTCTGGAGTCCAGAGCAGGGCACCTCTGCCAGACGGGTCCCTGCCTGGACCCCTCACCCCGAGGAGCTGGGGGACCCCGACCACGGCCCCCAGAGCCCCAGGCTCTTGTCATGGTGCACATCTCACTGTGGCCAGGATAAGCAGGTGTACAGACGTGCTGGTGGGAAGAGTAAGAAAACTAAGAGCTCTTCTCAACAAGTAATCCACAAAGACTGGACTTTCTAGTTCTTGATACGGGAAGGCACACTGCAAACACCCAAATGTTCTATTTGCGGATCCGGCCACCAGTTTCTGTACTCACCCCCAGGCTTACCTGCCCTTTGGTTTTCTGTGTCTAACCACCCTGGGCAGACCCCAGTTCAACACAAGCTTAAGGGTTCAGATCAGCATTTTATCATCCTTTAACTTTTAGCGGCCGCTGTCATTAAGTTTACAAATGTTAAAAGTTTATAAGGGGCTTCCCTGGTGGCGGAGCGGTTGAGAGTCTGCCTGCCGATGCAGGGGACACGGGTTCGTGCCCCGGTCCGGGAAGATCCCACATGCCGCGGAGCGGCTGGACCCGTGAGCCATGGCCGCTGAGCCTGCGCGTCCGGAGCCTGTGCTCCGCAACGGGAGAGGCCACAGCAGTGAGAGGCCCGCGTACAGCAAAAAAAAAAAAAAAAAAAAAAAAAAAACAGTTTATAAAATCACCGCCTCTCATCAAAGATGAATGATGCCCAATCGTGACATCTCTTCAACACTTCAGAAAAGGCTGTAACCGTCTTGGAGACAGAAATGAAGAAGAAACATCAGGGCCAGGGAGGGAGGCAGAAGAGCAGCACGGAGAAATTTGGGGAAAACCAGCTCGATCTGGATCTGGCTCTGACACTCTCTCTACCTCAGGCAAATTAAAGCAGGTCTGTGGACCTCAGCTTCCTCAACCACGAAAATATGAAAGTAAGTGTTCCATCACCTCCCCCAAAGGGATACTTAGACATGATCTCATTTCACTGTCGCAAGTGGCTATTCACAAACCACACCCGGCAGGCAGACAGTAACACTAGCTGCCCTCCCCACATCTGCACCGACCTTAACCTGCCACCTTTTGAGGCAGACGCAGGGCTGGCAGGAAGGGACAGGATGGCTGCAGACAAGTCCCCTGCAGGGCACCCTCCCAGATTACAGGGGAATCCTACTTTCATGCCTCGGGAACCTGGGAACCCCAGAATGGGAGCACTAAAAGACCAAAGCTCTAATCCGATCACTTGACCTTACACAGAGGCGCTGAGGAGACACGTGCTTTGTTCAAGGTCACCCAGCTAGTCAGGGACAGAGCCAAGACTCATGCTCGGTCCCCAAGACTAGGGCCAGTGCTACTGTAATAAACACCCTACACTGCGGAAGAGCGTGCCCCCTGTTCTCAGACTAGACAACTGTATTTATGCATCAACGGGAAAATGTTAACAGACAGTGGAGGCAATACGGTTTTAAAACAGGACATCCAAACACGATCTATGGAGTGAGCTCTAGTCATAACTTGAAGCCGTTCTAAATAAGGCAGCATTCTAAAACGTCCTAACGTGGTATTCTGTCTCCAAGGTCACTACGCTGAAGGAAGCAACATTCATTTGCATAATGTCTGGTGTATTAAGTCAACTGTGTTATGAGGAATTTTTTCTTTTAACCAGCAGAGTATACTTGCTTCCCCAAAATGTCTCTGAGAAGCCTTTATACACACAGACATCTGCTCTCTACACCACCATTCCTGTACCTCTGCATCCTTCTAGATGATGGTGCATGTCAGAAACCATCCAATTCAAGGCAGATACAGAAATAGGTTGTACAACTGAGTTGCAACCTTTTTTCAAAGAGCACCACTTCGACTTGGGCGGGGGGGAGAAGAAAACTGAAAAACTATAGTTATTCAGACATGAGCACTTGGCAGGCATTTTCCTCAAAAGTGAACAAAATAAGTCTGTCACTTCAAGGAAAACAATTGACAGTTTTGTTGCCAATGACAGAATTTGAGTTTTCAAAGCAAAAATCAGAATTTTGGAAAATCTCTATCCATCATCACGAACTTGACAGCTTCCCAATACCTAAAGACTTTTCTGATTATATGGGTGGTGATATTAACAAATGTGATTTTTTTTAATATTGTATAATGAAATGTGTCAACATTTCTGTAATTCACTGAAGCAATATTTTCCAAATTACCAACACATGATGTTACAAAACCATGCACAGATAAAAGACCCATTCAAAGTGCAAAACACACCAACGAATTTTAATGAAACCAAATACAAAAATTTCACTCATAGGATTTCAGAGTCCACATTGCAACTAACCTTTAGGAAACTACCCCTTATGGTTTTAGTGTAATATCAAATTATCTGAAAAGGCTCTTCAAATACTCCTCCCTTTTCAATTACAAATCTGCATGCCAGATTTTCTTCATGTTCTTCAACCAAAACAACATATTACAACAGATGGAATGTACAGCAGCTATCAGAATCTGTCTTCTCTTGAACCAGACACTGAAGAGGTTTACAAAAATATAAAGTAATGGGGGGAGGGGCAATATACGGGTAGGGGATTAAGAGGTACAAACTATTAGGTATAAAATAAGCTACAAGGATATATTGTACACTTAGCCATAAAAAAGAATGAAATAATGCCACTTGCAGAAACATGGATGGACCTAGAGATTATCACACTAAGTGAAGTAAGCCAGACAGAGAAAGATAAATATCACATGGTATTGCTTAAAAGTGGAATCGAAAAAAAAAAAAAAAAACAGAAAACAGAGAAACAAACTTATGGTTACCAAGGGGGAGAAGGGGGTGGGGGAAGGGATAAATTAGGAGGTTGCATGCAATTAACATATACACAGTATTACATATGAAATAAACAACAAGGACCTACTGTATAGCACAGGGAACTATACTCAATATTTTGTAATAACCTATAAAGGAAGAGAATCTGAAGAAGTGTGTGTGTGTGTGTGTGTATATATATATATAACTGAATCACCGTGCTGTACACCTGAAACTAACATCCTAACACAATACTGTAAATCATTACATTTCAATTAAAAATAAATAAAATAAAGGATATTTTTTATAAAAGGATACATTGTACAACATAGGGAATAGAGCCAGTATTTTATAATAACTATAAATGGAATATAACCTGTAAAAACTGTGAATCACTATATTATACATCTGTAACATACAATATCGTACTGCAATTTAAAAAATTTTTAAATAAATATAAAGTAACGTCCTTCATTCTCACTAAACTTTTGTTTGGGAAAATAATTATCTTTCATAAAAATTATGTTGTTTATATTAGTATGTAATGGACTTAATGTTATTTGAAATTAACTAAATAAGATGATTAAACAGTTTACACTTCAAATACAGTAAATCTCAATAGATATAACCCACATCAGCAACGGCTCTTTGGGGTTCTCGATAAGAGTATAAGGTGGCCGTGAGACCACAAAGTTTGAGAACCACAGCTCCAAATGATTCAGAGGCTCATCACTGGTCAACAACATTGCTGAAAATGCAACACACCTACCATTAATTATACACACACTTAAAACGTGTATACCGTAAAACATTTTAAACGTGGCAAAACAAAAAACGAAACCAAAAAAAAGACCTTTCAAACACAATACCTGGCCATGAAAAGCAAGTCTTACCCGTGGAGAACTAGAAACTTGGTAATTTCCGACGCCACAATCACCAAAAGAGCCACAGCCACCCTTGACAGGGGAGAAGTTGACACTCCCCAGGCCGCCTGGCTAAGATGCCCGGCTTTCAAGAGAAGCTGGGTGAGGGATGCAGACAAGAGAAGAAGGTAAAGAGAATGTCCCTGCAGCCAGCAAGTCAAATATCCGGGAAGTGTCCAGGGCGGAAAAGCAACAGAGCGCGTTCCCTTTGCTTTGAGTTTACTAGCAAAACTCTCCGGCCTCCATCCCTTCGTTCTTCTCTTCCTCAAGGATGTGACACATCCGCTCCCGCCACTTCGTCTGAAGGGTAGGAAGACCCAAAGCTTTTATTTTATGTATGTATCGTAGCTTCCATAACCCTATGAGATGAACAATATAAACATTATCCCCATGTCACAAATGATGGAACTGGGTTTAAAAAGACTTCCATAGCTGGGTGGGTGCACCAACATCCCGACCCCAAGTCTCCTGGGCTCCTGTTTGAAGCCCTTCCACACACTACTTAGTGGTTCTCAAGTGTGGTCCTGCACGAGAAGCATCAACGCCACTGGGAACTTGTTAGCAACTTGACTTCTCAGACCAATCCAAGCCTATTAAATTCGAAATTCTTGGGGTGAGCCCAGCAATCTGTGTTTCACAAGCCCTCCAGGTGCTTTTGATGTTTGGAGCGATGGCCTACAAACAATGACACCCTAGGCAGACACCCATCTGTCAGGACAACTATCTCAGTTGCTGGAGCTTCCACAGGCTGGGGGGCTTAAACTACGGGACTTCATGTCTCACAGCTCTGGAGGCTAGAAGTCCAAGCTCAAGGAACTGGCAAGGTAGGTTTCATCCTGGGGCCTCTGCCCTTGGTGTGTACATGGCATCACTGCATTGTGTCCCACATGACCTCTTTGTGCCAAAGATGGGAGAGGATTCTTTCTCTTCCTCTTATAAGGCCATCGATCCTACTCGGTGAAGGCCCCACCCATGTGACCTCATCTAACCTGAACTGCCTCCGTAAAGGCCTATCTCCAAACAGTCACGTTGGGATTGGGACTTCAGCGCATGGATTTGGGGGGACACGGTCCAGTCCGTAACCAACGTCAGAAGGAATGCTTGGGCCCCATGCCAAGGCTGGCACTGCTGGTCCAGGAGCTCACCTGCAGAGCCCGAGAGATGCCGGGACAAGGAGAAAGGGGTTCACTTGGAAGAGCAGCACCTGTCAAGGGAATTCCAGCCCTGACGAGGGCCCAGAGCAGCTGAGCAACTCAGGGGCTCCCACAGGAGGGGACGAGGGAGGGAAAGCCACCTCCCACACTGGTGCCTCATGCTGGCGGTGGCATTCACTCAGCTGCCAGGCTCCAGATACCCTCACTCATGTAATCCTTGTCACCCCTGTTACAGGAATGGAAATGGAGGATTTAAAGGTTAAGCAGCCCGCCAACGAGCCGCTGCTGGACGCACCAGCAGTGAGAGGAAGATTCCCAAGGCTGCTCTCAGAGCCAGCGGTCCTAACCTCTACTCTCTCCGAGAAGGGAGAAAAGGGCACAGGCTCACGTGGGATCTTCAACCAGAGAGCGCTTCCAGGTGCCAGAGGCCACAAAGCACGTGACACAGGGGACGGAAGCTAAGGAAACACAGAAGACCGTAACACACATGGAAAACACCCGACTTCACGGACAATGAAAGAAGGGCACCTACCAAATTGGCAAAGGACAATAACGTCCCAAGTTGGCAAGTGCAGAACAAATGGGCAAGCCCACACCACGGAAAGGACGGTGAACTCAGAGGACAGGCACCCTACAAGATGGACACAGCCTGGGACCCCAGGACACCCCTTCCTAGGAACGTGCTCTAAAGGTGCATGCAGATGGACAAGAAGGGCGAATCTTCACAGCAGCACTGATTCACTGATTTCAACAGGGAAACGCGGGAAATGACCTAAATGCCCGTTAAAGGAGGATGGGCAAATGAAGCGACACAGCATAGGATGTTACTGTCTGAGCTATTGGAAAAGATGAAGTACGGCGCCGGGTATAGATATGAAAAATCAGCCACAGTACTACGAAAAAAGGGAGTTGCAATATGTACAGTATGTTTGCACTGTGACAACCTTTCTCCCGCTAAAAACCTAGAGGAATAATTCATATACCAGAGTTTATGGGGATGGGGGCTTTCACCTTCTACTTTATACATGTTTTATGGGGTGAACCTTTGGGAATGAGCATACTTACAATTAGGCAGATGTTAGAAAAATAATTTATTACAATTTATTTTTTCCTATGTCATGCTGATCTAGCTTCCATCCAAGTTGCGCTAACTGGTAACCCTGGCTGCGTTATTAAATCTCACAAAGCCCCGGCTTCCTCACCAGTCAGCAGGAACAGTGCTGGGGGACACGGGGCGCCTGTGGTCCGCTCTCAATGTACCCCCTGCTTCCCTTCATTGCGCTCACACCTTGGGCGTGGTGGCGAGGGTCTGTGGGCTGGGAGCCCCCAGACAGCGGGCCTGTGTGCCCTGTTCACCTGTTATGCCAGGGCCCCCTGACTGCCTAGTACAAAAAGTTGACCAAATGATAATTCGTGAACAAGATGACCTAGAGCTAGCATACTGAAATCAATGCTAACCATAGAAGAATGTGTCAGTCCAAGGCTGAAATACATTTCACTCTCAAAAGGGAATCTTGGAAAAAAGGGTTTATGAATCTTTGAAATGCCACACACACTCCAAACATTCTAAAGGTATAAAACTGACTCACCTATCTAAATGTCTTAACAATTGTGGAAGTTCAAAATGAAAGATGTCCAAATTTTTGCACATTCCTGTTGGAAGCTTAAAAAATATTTTCAGGGCTTCCCCGGTGGCGCAGTGGTTGAGTCTGCCTGCCAGTGCAGGGGACATGGGTTCGAGCCCTGGTCTGGGGGGATCCCACGTGCTGCGGAGGAACGGGGCCCGTGAGCCACAACTACCGAGACTGCACGTCTGGAGCCTGTGCTCAGCAACAGGGGAGGCCGCGATAGTGAGAGGCCCGCGCACTGTGATGAAGGGTGGCCCCCGCTTGCCACAACTGGAGAAAGCCCTCGCACAGAAACGAGGACCCAACACAGCCATAAATAAAAAAATAAATAAAATATTTTCAGGGTACTCATCTGAAATCATAACTCAGATGTATTTGAATCAAAAAGGAAGTCTGTCGGAGCTTCCCTGGTGGCGCAGTGGTTGAGAGTCCGCCTACCAATGCCGGGGACGCAGGTTCGTGCCCCGGTCCGGGAAGATCCCACATGCCACAGAGCAGCTGGGCCCGTGGCCGCTGAGCCTGCGCATCCGGAGCCTGTGCTCTGCAACAGGAGAGGCCACAACAGTGAGAGGCCCGCGTACCCCAAAAAAAAAAAAAAAAAAAAAAAAAAAGGAAGTCTGTCATCTCCAAAGCTTCTTACCCCTTGGGTGACAAATTCTTTCCCAAATACAAAGAGTGCATTTCTCAAGTGATGGTCCAGAACGTGAGACGTTATCCATGAACCTATGATCAGACTTTCATGAGTCAACCCTTCCAGCTAGTTCATTTACACTTTTCAGGCCCGCCCACCCATCCCCTGTGCGGCTAAGGTTTAACTGTGTAGCCAGTCGAGTGGCAGCGCGACCAGGAGCCAAGTGCAGACACTGCGGCCACTTGCTGTACGACTACCAAGGCCTCATCCATGTCAAGACCTCAGTCACTCTCTCTCTAGATAAACAAAATGTACGGTGAAATAACAAATGCAAAATTATTTGGAGCTCCTGGAGAAGCTGTTCTACACGAAGGCTTCAATTGCCAAGTCCAGTAACTAACCAAAGTGTTTCTATTACAACCAACAAGTAACAACTAAATGGAAACACCACAGTGACCCACTTTCCTTCATTTTCCAGCAGACCAGTCACTGTAATTCTAATTGGCAATAAATTAAGGTTATGCATGGAATTCTAATGACCTCCTTTTCAAGACGGAATATACCCCCTTCACCAAATGATCAAACCAGACATCAGCAGTAAACGGGACGGAGAGACACCATGTCTCCCGACGCAATGCCCTGAAGACAGACACACCATCGCCCGTGTGCTACTCTGACCGAAACAGGCTTAACCTAAGTCTAAACAGGAGGGGGAAAGTCTGATTTGCTCATTAGGTTGCTAGGCGGACCACTACAAGGAGAGGAGGTGCCTAATTTCTGAACGCCACCACAGTATAACGATAGCTGCTACCTTCCATGAAGTTCCACCTGCTGTGCAGGCCAAAAACATGTACCACAGAGAAGCACACTGACGATCTCTTTCCCTCCGGTGATGAACTTCCGTGGACTCTGATGCAGAACTGTTTCCAGAGCACCTGCCACAGGTGGAAGGCTGCTCCAGGCACCGGGGAGGCGGCAGTAAACGTCACAGGCAGCAACTCCCTCCTTCGTGGAGCTAAACTGCCGTCTAGAGAGGACAGAGTCAGGACGTAAATTATCAGTACAATAAGTAAAAGGTAAAATGAGAGAAAAACCACAGCACGGAAGGAAGACAGGCAATTTGGAGGGAGGGGTAAGATTTCAAAGTGGAGGTGGGGAAGCTTCTCAGGAAGAGGACTCTGGAAGTCTGGGACCAAGGGTCTGGGGGGCGCTGGGCAGAGGGCGCAGGACCGAGGAAACAGTCTGAAGGCAGCGGGCGGATGCAGAGACCAGTCAGGGAGCCGCTGCAGGAGCTCCAGCAGGAAAAATGGCCACGTGGGCGGACGGCACAGGTAGAGACAGGTGTCGGACCCTGCCCATAGTCTGAAGGTGGGGCCAACAGCCTCCGAGGACAAATGTGATGCAGCGTGAGTTGGTGGGCAGGGCAAGTCAAAGAGCATCCCAAGCTTCCACGTCAGACGGCCGCGTGATGGAGGCTCCGGAGGCCAGGCGGATGTCGGGAAGCACTGCATCCTAGAGCATCCCATCTCACGCCGCGGCACGCACAGTCCCGTGAAGCAGGCTGTGAAGGTGGGGTTCCCACCCTTTACAAATGCAGGGAAGGAGCCTGAACCAGCAAGTGTTTTGTCTGTCTACAGTAGTGTTGGAAACAAAACTAAACAGGAGCCTGGATCTCCTTCCCAAGTGTAGGGTTTTTTTCCACTATCTCGTGTGGCTTTTTTTGGTTTTCCGTTTATTTTCTCAAGGCAGAGTACTACAGAAAATGGAGACGCCTTGTTCTAAGGTGTTTCCAAAGCTGGCTTCGACCCACGAGCTGCCTCACCTGAACTCACCTGCAGCTGGAGGTCGGGAAGCTCCCTTTACCAAGCAGAAGCCCGATACACGCAGGCCATCTGTATGCTGCAGAGTCCCTCACTCAGGGGAGCCTGAGCGATTCTACAAGGGATCCGCACAGCTAGAAGGAGAGCAAGGGCCCATCCGGCCCCAGAGGTCCAGAGCGGAGCCTTGGGCTGTCCGCTGCTCTCCCTGCTCTCCCTTAAGAGGCAGATAGTGTCCATGTTGCTGTTTCGTAACGTCACCGGTAAAACCCTCATGTCCTTCCCCAGTCACATTTCTCACTGATCCCAGGAGACATGCGTTCAGCTATCCTGTAAACTCAAAAAACACATGTTTTAGACAGAATATTTCTCCTTCTGACTCTCTTGTGGCTGCCAGAAGAATGTCCTTCCTCTTCCCTGTGTCACCTGCACCCTCGACACCCCACCACGGCCCTTGCCAGCCTGTCAAGTCCATCTGTCCATTCGCTCATCCACTCGGTGAGCACATCTCTGATGAGAATTAAGGCGTTCTAGGCCCTGGTATTTTCATCTCCCCGCAGGTAATTACAGCGGGATGGAGGCTAGGAAAGAGGCCCTAAGCAGGGCTACAGCCGGAGAGGGTCTCCCAGAGCGATGACCATGACCGGAAGCGAAGGAGGGGCAGAACTGGTAGGTGAGGGAGGACGGGTGGGCAGGGCCCGCAGAGGGCGTGGAGGCAGAGAGTCCCAGAGGGGCTAGGGGCGAGAAAACCTTAAAAATCGCCCTGGTGGTGCAGTGGTTGAGAGTCCGCCTGCCGATGCAGGGGACGCGGGTTCGTGCCCCGGTCAGGGAAGATCCCACATGCCGCGGAGCGGCTGGGCCCGTGAGCCATGGCCGCTGAGCCTGCGCGTCCGGAGCCTGTGCTCCGCAACGGGAGAGGCCCGCGTACCGCAAAAAAAATAAAAATAAAAGAATAAATCACACCAGAACCCCTGGCCTGTGTGAAGGCAGTGAGAAGCCAACAGAGGGTATTAAGCAGAGAAGTGACAAGACCGGGCTTTTCGGGGAAAGGTCACTTCGAGCGCAGTGTGAGGCTTCCTCCTGATTTCTTCTCCTAGAATCTCTGCTGGTTTAACCCATACAGCAACCGCTCCAGAAAAGGTCCTCACCAGCTGTGCCCACCTCCCCCAAAGCCCCTGGCTTCCAAACGGTCTTGACAGCCACACCACATAGAGAACGTCACCTTTCTAAATAAAACAATGTTTTGCTCCTGTCGCTCTCACTTCAGAACTGCGATCACTTCTGAAATCAGACGAAACCTACTGATCCTAACGGTGGCACAAATGCCCGTCACCCACTACATTCTAGCAAAAGAAAAAAAAAAGTGCTTGCAAACTGCTCCTCAAATGAAGCACTGCCTTTAAATTAAAATGGGAAAGACTTCCTTAAAACGTTCACACAAGCACCTACAGCAATTTAATTCAGAAAGAAGTCTTTCCTTTTGGTGATACATATTGAGAAATATTTTAAAATAAAATAAATATGCTGCCTGGTACCTGCTTCTAAATAATACAGAGCACGTGGGAAGCTGGTGAGTGTGAATGAAATAAGACTGGCCATGAGTTAATGAACCTGGTAAAAGGTCCGTGACGACCGACGTTGGTCTTCTGTCTACTCTCCTATGCTAGAAAGGTTTTACTCTTTGGGTATCTGAAGCATCTCAAAGTACTCAGACTTCATAAAAATTCCTCTTCTTTTGTTCTTTTACTTTTCCCTATAAAAGATGAGGCTGTGGGCTTCCCTGGTGGCGCAGTGGTTGAGAGTCCGCCTGCCGGTGCAGGGGACACGGGTTCGTGCCCCGGTCCGGGAGGATCCCACATGCCGCGGAGCGGCTGGGCCCGTGAGCCATGGCCGCTGAGCCTGCGCATCTGGAGCCTGTGCTCCGCGGCGGGAGAGGCCACAACAGTGAGAGGCCCGCGTACCACGAAAAAAAAAAAACCCCAAAAAACAAAACAAACAAAAAAAAGATGAGGCTGCTTAGACTGACACTGAACACAACCCTCAGAGGTTAAACTGTAGTGATGCAGCAACAAACGTTTCAAAAAAGAAAACTGTGATTTTAGAGCAAGTTGCTCAAGGATGCGTTTGAAATTACTTTCTAAAAACAGTCCTGCCTGAACATCTTCCTTCCACCAAGACTAGTTTAGTCAAACAATTCTACTTAGCACTGACAGACTAGTAAAACTGGAGTCGATATGTATTAACAGGTATTTCTGCATCTCCAAACAACCTCCTGACATTCACAATATACGTTCTACTTCATCTGTTAACTCCCAACCCCATATATGAAACACGTTCAGGAAATGGGACGCGCCAACTTACAGAATCGTTGACTTTCAAGGTTGCGAAGGACACTGAAGGTCCTCTAGTCGGCCAGCCATTTGATGTTTTTGTCTCCAGATTGACGTGCATACGTAACCTGTCAGGATTTCGTGGGTAATCTGACGCTGCGTGCTACGTTGCACTACATACAGTAGGAAATGGGAAGGCCCTACCTAATATCACCCTAAATAACTGTCACTTTAGTAAATAACACTAATATCTCCATGTCATGTCGGAGCTTCTATCGTAGACAATCACAGGCTGCAACGAAATTTTACGTGCGACGCTTTCCGAAAAGCAAACTTCACCATTGTGCACTGAGTCGCCGGCGCTTCCCCGCAGTTCGCTCAACATTTAAAGTCAAAGTCATCAAATAACGAAAGATTTCATTACCACCCTGTACTGACAGAGACCAATATTAATTATTATTTGAATTAACCTCTGAGCCATGGTTTTCATCAGTACTCAGAAAAGACAGGGACAATTTCTAATTACATGCCACCCTCATTATAGGTCACCAGGCCGCAAAGCTGTATCTGATGAGGCTGCCACACTTTGCCTTGAAACTGCTTTGGACTCCATTATTACCTTCTCATCTCAAAATGGAATTTGAGGGCTTCCCTGGTGGCGCAGTGGTTCAGAGTCCGCCTGCCGATGCAGGGGACGCGGGTTCGTGCCCCGGTCCGGGAAGATCCCACATGCCGCGGAGCGGCTGGGCCCGTGAGCCATGGCCGCTGAGCCTGCGCGTCCGGAGCCTGTGCTCCGCAACGGGAGAGGCCACAACAGTGAGAGGCCCCCGTACCGCAAAAAAAAAAAAAAAGGAATTTGAATGTAATTCAGCAACCTTCAGAGATGCTCTCCCCAGGGGTTACCACTTTTTCCGTTAGAACTGGGATGTGGGACTGCATGCCAGTCTATGAGTAAAAGTCCTAAATGCAAGTAAATGGCATTCGCTTTTACACTTTTCCATAAAGCTGGGCAGCGGTGCCTTCTCACAGCTCCACGTGGAAAAGACTTTGGGGTCTAGTAAGTGGAGGAGAACTGAAAGGAACACTGCGATATCACACCGATCATTTCCCCCAGATGTTAACTGGCTCTACTTGATTTTGTGTGAAAATAACCTGATACAACAAGGAAAAGAATCCAACGAGAGAGAATAAAAACGGAAAAATGAGTTTTATTTCTCTCTCCCACTGCCGACCCTGATCTCATTCTCCAAAGGTAATCATCTTAACGGTTTCTTATGTATCCTTTCCTGCCTATGTGAGAGCACGGAGATGTGTCTGCACACACCACATATTTTTCCAACCTTTTCTTAGGCAGGAATCTAGGAGGTAAACATCCGAGCCATTGTCAACATCCCAGCTGCAGCCACTCCTGAGTGAAGTTCTGGTGCCGCCCCTTCCAACCAGGCTGCTCTTTGGGTACACATTTCATTCTAGTCTCAGAAAAATGCACCGTTTTTAAATCCTTAAAGTGTCAGGTTAATGATCCATGACACAAATATTCACATCTAAAATACCTGAAGATTAAGGACTCAGGTATGGCATTATATGATTCCTAAAACAATGTCAAGAGGAGGAGAGGACAGATAAAAACGTATCTGTGTTCTCAGCCAAAGAAGACACCGAATTTCTGAATCTTGATTAGAATTCGATTTTAAATTTGACAAAATCGACTGTAGGTTAGAACGGTAATTTACCAACGTTAGCACAGTCGGTCCAGTAAAGAAAGACAAGATGTCATCTCCCACAAGGCAGAGAGAAAGCTGAACGGCGCGTACCCAGTACCAGGGACTCACCCCTGGACCATCCACACAGCAGTCGTGGCATCTGTTCTCCATCGGGGCACTGCTTCCAGGGTGAGTACTGTTTTGTTACTGAAAAGAATACTGCTCCTGGGAGTAACATCATCAGTGAGATAAAGACAAAAAGTTTTTAGACTAAAAAGCCTACGTAAGAATCATAATGAATTAAGAACCTATGTATTTTGATATCTAAAATTTCTTTCATATTTTGAGAGACCATAAGAGAACCTTTCAGGGACTTCCCTGGCAGTCCAGTGGTTACGACTCCGCACTTCCAATGCAAGGGGCACAGGTTCGAACCCTGGCTGGGGAACTAAGATCCCACATGCCACGCAGCATGGCCAAAAAATAGTAAGAAGAAGAGAACTTTTCATGTAAACAAGATGTAAAGAAGAAACTGGTATTTGGAGAATTCTTTCCCCAAAACTAAGAGTGAATTTTTGTAATCACTTCAAGAACAACTTGCATGAACACTACTAAGGGAATTCAAACCTGAGATTTGAAAAGAATCTCCAAAACTATTCCTACCAACCTCCCTATGTGTGAAATCTCCAGTCTTAAATACCCCACTGCTAATAACAAATTTAAAGTATTTGAATTTATACAAATTATTACAAGACACTTTTAAACTCCTCTGTAAGAGAATCCCTGTCTTTAAATGTCAATTTTTATTATCCTTGTTATTAGAGGTAAGAATTGTAACTAAAGTTTCCTTTCACCCTTAAATATAGTTTCAATTTCCATTTAGAAACGAAACCATGTATGGGTGTGAGAGACACTGTGGTCCTGGGAATAAAAAGTAAACAAGAAATTCCTGCGGAACCCTAACAGGACGCAGTGTGATCTGGAACTCTAAGAACTTAGTTACAAAGTAACTTTTACCGAAGAGTTTTTATTTATTTTTCAATTAAATTCAAAACCTGTAAACCTACTCCTGTAGGCTGATTGCTGGCTGCTATGCAGATACAAAAATAAGATGAATGAGTGCCCGAGATTTTTACACTGTATTTACCTTCCTCACCTTTCTCTAACTTCACACTGATTTCTAGTCAAGCAGACACAGGATTCCACCCCCCACCCACCCAAGGGAATCCACCATTTCATCAAGTTCAACAAAATATCGCAAGCTATACAAAAGCGCCTTGGTTACATCTTAGGGAATGTACAATGTAACTACCTATTTTAGAAATCAGATCTAACCCTTAAATAGGCATAATCAGGAAAATACTAATTAAAAAAAATATTAAAATAGCCCCAGACTGCCTTCAAAGAACTTATCATGTAAAAGAAGAAAACAGGAGTGTAGATACTTCAGGGCAATGTCATCTTAGAAATTCTGCAAAAGCAGCGTGCTGCAGGCACAGCCCAGCACCAAGGAGAAGCAGTGATCCTCCTGGGGAAGGACCAGGCAGCGAGGACTCCACGGGGACCATGGGGACATGCGAGCGACAGTAGGACGAGATGGTGCCGCATCTCACCTGTGTGCTTACCGACTGAATCGTCTACAAGGCGACATGCGCGCCACACAACTGAAAACAGTATGAGGTAAGGAAGTTGTACTCCGCTGCTGAGAATTAGAAATGGCTTTACCGGAGATGTAGCATTTGAGACAGAATCTGAAGACAAATAGGATTTTGACAGGCGAGGGTGGGTCTGAATGGACGCAGCGCAAGCGAGAGCAGAGGCATGGAGGGCAGGAACTGCTGTGTGCTCAGGGACCATGAGTGATCCAGGTCAGCCTGATTACGGGAGATGTTTAAAGAAGTAGATACTATGGCTACAAAGTTAGGCTGGCATTAAGAATCAATGACCTGAGGGCCAGTAGGCGGCGGTCAGTTTGGTTTTCAAGGGGAAAACACAAAGAAGGGGGGTGCACAAGTGTGAGATGGGCAGGCAAGGGCATTCTAGACACTTCTGGAACATGCACAAGCAGAGCATTCAAGCCAGAAGTCTCTGCAACAGTCCAGCACACACAGAAATGTGGGCAGGACCTGAGAGGCTATGTCGGGGAGGTACCATCGACAAAAGTACAAACTTTGACGATGTTCTGAGTGTGGAGGGTTACAAGGAGAGGGAAAGTGTGAGTGGAAGAGCATGAAGTGGAGACGGCATCCCCTGGGGATGTGGAGAAGGGCTGGGGGGTGGCACGGAGGCTGCATGTGACTTGGAACACCTAACGCCCCCAAGCACGACTCTGATGTCTCCACCCTCATGTGGAAGCCTCCGAGGGCCTCCACACCAACTATGAAATAAACCCAGGCTCCTCCAAAAAGCCCCCCTGAAGCTAATCTTCATACCTCCTCTAACTCACCCACACCACGGTCTTCCTGTTTCCTAAATACGAAGCTTTGTTTTGCCTGCCCCCCTCCCCTCGGCCACTCTTCAAATCCTGCACGAAAGCTAATGCCTCCAGGACTCTCCCCGACACCTTAACTGGCCAAATACTGCAGCCGTTTAAGATTTTAATGGTAAACAATGTCAAAAAGAACTTCCCTCTTCTTAATGTATGAAAATTAACTTTCAGCATGTTCACTTCTTTTAATGACAAAGTATCTTAACTGACAGATTTAAGACATCTTAAATCAGCAAATCATAGCTAAATTACTCTACTTCTGTCCTCATAATTGGAAGATAAATGTGTTACTCTCTAATTTATCTTTTTATATGTTACAACTCTAATTCTTCCTTTTTATTATGGTTCTTCAACAATGAGAGCAAGATCCTCCATTAACAAGGCCAGTTAACATGTGATTACCTAACAAGTGGTCCAGGATCACAGACAAGGTTTCAGCATATTGTTTAAATTATTTCTATTTAACTACATGCGAAATTCTAGTCAAGCACAAAAATATTCCCTGGTCTCATAAAATTCACTATTTTATCAAGTGTTTAAAAATATAACGTACTATAAGATAAGTGCCATACTAAACTATGCCTCACTACCTCATTAATGTCACCAACTTAAGCAATTCATAATGGCTCAACTACCTAATCCAAATTCAAATTTTAATCATTGTAAATAATTCTGCACAGATGTAATTAGAAAACAAATAAAATATTAATCAGAAAACTTGCTACATCACCCAACAGCCATCAGATGGAATGAGCATAATAATCACCGCAGTATAAAGAAGTCTGTGCGTTTGTATCAGATACTCCCGTGCTGTTTGGAACTGCAGAGCTGGGGTCCACTAAAAAAATGTAATACATCCTTTCAGAATGCCCATGGTGGTGAGGCACTTGACTGTTTCGGAGTCATGAGGACTGAAATCAAGTATGTGGCATCCACCTATACTATGTGTGTGTCTCTGGGTGAATCCTAAGTTTCTTCATCTATAAAAGGTCACAAGGATTACAGTGCCAATGTGTGTTAAGGTGCCCAGTACGCAATAAAACACGGTGCGATGTAATTCACTTCATTACGTAATGTCGATCAACGCACAGGGGTTGATGTAAAGAACCACGTGGCTTTTCTCCATCTGTTTTCTCCTCTACATATGTCACCATTATCTTTGTACTTCATATCTAAATCTCCAAGAGTGGGTGGGGTATATTTCTCTAAAGCCCATGGACCAAACCATTAGCAAGAATCCTGCCATCTTCACTCCATGAGGTTTATTTACAGATACCTCGGCGTAAATTAAGTTGGTAACACTCAGGAACTCAGGAATAATGCAGTATGGCTCACGTTGACAGCATTTCATATTTTTGCAAACTTGATAAAATAGTGAGCTGTCTTTCACGTATAATTTCATGCATAAGCCCAAGTAACAAGTCTAAATTTTCAATGAGTCCAATTTTTCAATGAAGCCCAACAACTCAGTCACTATCAGTCTAGTGCTATGAAGGAAACAAATAAACATGTTGATACATAAATACCTCTTTGTCCCCAGTGAATTCTTGCTCTGGTTGGATGGGCAAGGCATAAATAGGTAACCTCACTTCCTACTTTGCAGGGAGAACAGGCACCTCTCCTCACACACACACCCCCACCTCCATCCACTGCTCCTGCCCTCCTGTCCTCACAGCACAGATGTGCCCACCCGAGGTCGGGCTGGTCTTCCAGATCTGGGCTGAGTCCCTTCCCCCACTCTCAGGAATCTTACTCCATCAGTTGCCCTTTGCTCTCCCATGGAGAGTCCTATATAATCCGTTTCTCAATTGGATCTTTCCCACCTGTTAGTCTCTGCCATCTGATTAAAAAAAGAGAGAGAGAGAGAGAGAGAGAGAGACAAACCTCACCTGGTTTAGAGGGGAGGGGAGGGGAGGGGAGGAAGAGCTGGGGAGCCTGCAGCTGGGTGTCTGGCAGGGCCTGCTACGGTCAGGTGTGTGACGGTCCGACATTTCACTACCCCAGGGCTGCGGGAAGCAAGTGGGTGTGAAGATCCAGCCGGGACTCCACCAGCCCTGCCTCGTGCCCTTGAGAAAGGGCATCTCGTTAGCCTCACAGGCAGCCTGTGTGCCTGGGTGGCCCCACGGACATCAGTCACCCAGCTGGCCATGCAGGCGAACCAGAAGCCCAGGAGTCACTCAGGACACCTTCCCCTGATGGCTCTCATACCTGATCTACCATCAAACCGTACCTGTGAAACCATCCTCAGCCCCGTCCACCTTCTGTCCACACCCACGTCCACCACACTACGTGGAATCACCACTTCCTCTCACTGACTAGGCAGCGCTCTCTCCACCACCTCCAGCCCCCTCCAACTATACACACAACACAGAGTAACTGTTCCCCTCATTCCTGGGGTTCAGACCAAGCTCTCCTGAGTGCAGCCGCTCAGCCTTCAGGCAGGAGGACCCCAGCTCAAGCTTACCTTCTTCAGGTAAGCCAGTCTTCCTGCATCTGAGCCGAAAGCCTATCACCCACTCCATAGCACATGCTGCTCCTTCTTTTTTTTTTTTTTTTTTTTTAACAATTGTTACATTTGCACTTTTACATGTTTGTGTGACTGCTTAATATCCATCCATCCCACTGGCTGCGGGCACCTGGTACAGTTTTGCCCACCTCTGCAT
The DNA here is from genome assembly GCF_008692025.1 of Phocoena sinus. Taxonomy (NCBI): domain Eukaryota; kingdom Metazoa; phylum Chordata; class Mammalia; order Artiodactyla; family Phocoenidae; genus Phocoena; species Phocoena sinus. The sequence continues at coordinate 7,763,035 of NC_045779.1, read as the reverse complement.
CCCCAACACTCAGCACAGAGCCCAACCCACAAACAGCATAACTACTCTTTTGGATCAGGAAATAAAACGTGAAACAACTAATTCTATGGCCAATACCTTAGGGAGGGTGAGATAAGATATATGGATCAAGCACATGAACACTGAGGAAACTCAACCAAGGGAGAAACTTTCCTGTGAGTGGTTTAGTAAGTTTTAAAAAGCACAGTGGGGGCTTCCCTGGCGGCGCAGTGGTTGAGAGTCCGCCTGCCGATGCAGGGGACGCGGGTTCGTGCCCCGGTCCGGGAAGATCCCACATGCCGCGGAGCGGCTGGGCCCGTGAGCCATGGCCGCTGAGCCTGCGCGTCCGGAGCCTGTGCTCCGCAACGGGAGAGGCCACAACAGTGAGAGGCCCGCGTACTGCAAAAAAAAAAAAAAAAAAAGCACAGGAGACCTATATTGTTGGTGGGAATGTAAAGTGGTGCAGCCACTGTGGAAAACAGTATGGAGGTTCCTCAGAAACTGAAAATAGAATTACCACGTGATCCAACAATCCCACTCCTGGGCATATATCTAGACAAAACTCTAATTCAAAAACATACATACACGCACCCCTATGTTCATAGCAGCACTATTCACAATAGCCAAGACATGGAAACAACCTAAATGTCCATCGACAGATGAACAGATAAAGAAAATGTGGTACATATATACAATGGAATATTACTCAGCCACAAAAAGAAATAATGCCATTTACAGCAACATGGATGCAACTAGAGATGATCATACTAAGTGAGGTAAGTCAGAAAGAGAAAGACAAAAAATTAACAGTGAAACAGGCTGGGGGCAGTAACTGACATTTTAGTAAGTGCGCACTGCGGCCCGAGCGCTGGGCTTGGTGCTTTACACACACACACACACACACACACACACACACACACACACACACAATCCCCACAACTACCCCTGAAGTAGTACCTGCCCATATCTTGTAGATGAGGGAAGTGGTATTAAAGCAATCAAGTAACTCTCCAAACCACAAAACTGGTAAGTGGGGGAGCTGTTTTTCCCTTTATTTTGTCCAGCCTCCAAAACCCAACATTGCAAAGGAGAAAGCACAGGCCTCCTGCCCCACCGACCCTACACAGAGCCCGATACCAGGGGCTGAAGGATTTGCACAAGAGGCAGAAACAGCTATGCAGCAGGGTAAACGTCCTCTACAGAGAAATCAAACAAGCCACAGTGGTGATGGGTGCCCCCACCCGAAAAAGAGTGGCGGAGAAGCATGTAAAAATCCCCAGGAAGGTTAAAAATATCTTCTAAGTTCACATACAGCTGTTACCTAACAAAATACCTTTCAAATGGGCAGAGTTTGTTTTTTTTCCCTCACCAAACCCACCTTTCCTAATAAAATTCTCTCTTTAAAAACTGTAATTACTTGGGACTGTCCTGGTGGCAGAGTGGTTAACAATCCGCCTGGTCAATGCAGGGAACACGGGTTCGAGCCCTGGTCCGGGAAGATCCCACATGCCGCGGAGCAACTAAGCCTGTGGGCCACAACTACTGAGCCTGTGCTCTAGAGCCTGCGAGCCACAACCACAGAGCCCGTGAGCCACAACTACTGAAGCCCGCGCACCTAGAGCCCACGCTCCGCTACAAGAGAAGCCACCGCAATGAAGAGTAGCCCCCACTCGCCGCAACCAGAGAAAGCCCGCGCGCAGCAACAAAGACCGAACGCAGACAAAAAAAAAAAAAAAATTGTAATTACCTGATAAAAAGTTGTTCCAAGAGAGCATCATGTTAAGAAACACTCCCGTTATATAGTATAGACATCTATGCAAGAAAGAACCATCATACAATCGGACCGTCCAAGCTATATGGAGAAGCCACAATATCACCTTTGGGTGAGAAACACCCCCTCCTTTACAACTAGTAAACCCCAACCACTCCCAAACACACGGCCAAGTTCACATAGAAATGGGGAGGAAGGAAAAAGAACCTACTTCACCTTAAGGGACTTACACTTCTTTGGGGAAATAAAGATGCTGAGAATGGAACGTAAGACCTTCTGCAGATGTGGCCGTGATCTTGTCCATCACGATGACCCTTTACCACAGAGCACTCAGGACCAGACACTTTACAAGGGCTGTCTCACAACAAGACAGGGACTCACCGCTGCCGCTGCTGCTTATATACACGTGTGCACCACGACTCTGCATCTGGCCCGAGGTCTGCTGACCCAGCCGAGCTGCAGCCGCCTTCCTGTCCCATCACGCGGGACACCCTGAACCACTTTGGGGTGACGTCTGCGTGCGTGTGTGTGCTCTTCCCATCCGGTTATTTTCCGGCCCGAAGAGACATTATTCACAAACCTCACCCAGCTCCAAATTCACATGGACACACTGTTCCAACCCATGAGCTCAGCCCACGGCTTCTGGAAGGTCCTGCCTCCCAGGAGGCACTGACAGGCCTGCCGCCCCGGGACCTGCTTGGCGCTGCGTGCTGGCCCCCTGCGGACCCGAGCTTGCAGAGGTCAAGGCACCTTCCCAGGGCCACGTGGCACAGCGAGGCCTCTAAATGAGAACCAGGTTCTGACGCCAGGACCCACCCACACTCCTGACTGAGGTGACGCCACCTGTGATGGTCACCAGCAGCAGGGCTGGAGGCTGCACCGCCCCTTGTTTGTAGACCGTCAGGTTGGGCTAAGCAGGACCTCGTCACTAGCCCCGGAGCCAGCACGTGTTTACGTCTCTACAACTATTCCGCCACCCGACGTGGCATCATCTCATCACGTTAGGTCACGCACAGTAACCCCCTAACTCTGTGGTCCCGATTCCCTTGGGTTTCATCTTGTCTTCGTCCATATGGGCTGAGATACACACGATCACTGGTTTCTGTCAGGTCAGGACCCTGTCTCAGGGGAGCATCCAATGAAAGGGTCCATGGACCTCCTACAGCATGGCCAGGGGCTGCAGTAACTGCTGTAAGGTGGTAAGCTTCTAGAAACGTCCTAGACACAGTTGTGAAGGTGAAAGCTCCAGTGTGGTTGGAAAGAGCCCAAGGCCAGCAATCACCAAATATCAATTCAGTCTTTAGTTTTACTCCTAATGATATTCTGAACTTGGCTGTTTGGAATCTAAAATATTTCCATAGAAACAACCTCTGGCTATGAAACAATAACAACAATAAACGGGGGCGGGGGGGGGGGAACCAGTTCATCTAACCCATGACGCGGCTGAGAGCAGAATATGAGGGGCGACCCTAGAAGTCGGTGGCACGTGGGGTTGAAGAGGAGGTGAAAAGTTAATTCAACTATAAGCTCCTTCAAGTCCTGCCCTCTGCTTATTCTAGCTTTCTATGCCCCCCTGCCTCCACCCCATCCAACAGTAGAGGGAGGGCGCTCAGCAAGGAAGCAGAGAAACTGGGCCATACTTCACAGCAATGGGGGATACGCAGGGCCAGCTCCAGCAGAACAGGTTATCGTAGGCTTTAAATAAAAAAAAGAGAAAGAAGGGTCTTCCCTGGTGGCGCAGTGGTTGAGAGTCCGCCTGCCGATGCAGGGGATGCGGGTTCGTGCCCCGGTCCGGGAGGATCCCACATGCCGCGGAGCTACTGGGCCCGTGAGCCATGGCCTCTGAGCCTGCGCGTCCGGAGCCTGTGCTCCGCAACGGGAGAGGCCACAACAGTGAGAGGCCCGCGTACCGCAAAAAAAAAATGAAATAAATAACGTGATAAAACATAAAACAGGACCTATCACACATAGCCCTGGCTCACTCTGGGTGACTAGCAACAGAACAGTTAAATATCAACATTTGGCCACTTTGAAATCATCTCAGTTCTTCTTGGTCATATAATTCTTCGGTGACATTACAGTATCAGTTCATATCACCTAAGATAGAAGAAGCTATGGGATAAGACAGAGACGCCCCTGTCCTGTTGCACAAAGCAGAGCTCCCACACCTCACGATAACCCGTGTGCACACTGCCACATTAAAACCACTCCTTACTCAACCACAAGACACGGGGGAAATCCAGAAAACCCTAACCAAGGTATCACAGCAAAATGCTCTACAGGGAGTCACCACAATCATACTCTCAGTCTTTTCTTAATAACTAATTGCTCTCAAGTTGCCTGGTGCGCACTGCAGTGCCAAGAAAGGCGTTATCTACCATCTTCCTCTGAAACCTCTACAGTCACACTAATAGACACCAAGGCTCTCCGATCTTTACATCTCTCACTTTCACATTCTCTTTACTGAGAAACAAAGCAAGCCGTGACACCGTGAATAGCTGCTCGTTCTAATGAATGGCTGGTACATGACAGACACTGAAGAAGGTACTATTATTATTTTTTTTTTTTTTTTAGAAGGTACTATTATTAACCCCACTTCGTAAATGAGGAAACTGAGGCGGGGGATTAATTAACTTGCCCAAGGTGCCAAAGGTAGTTAAGTGTTGGAATTTAGCTTTAAACCCAGGCCATCTGACTCCAGAGCTGTTTGCTGGCGTTAAGCCTTCCACCATGCTACCTACCTGATCTCCAACTAGACATACAGAGAATCTTTACATTGCTATCATTTCATTGGAAATTTTTCTTCCTTACGGCTGGCGGAGGAGGAGATCTCTGACATCATTACGTTAGGTCCACAGTTGGGTCTGTATTCTTTCCATCCTGGCTTCACACTATCTGCTGCAAAATCCTCTCAAACTATCCTAGATACAAAAACAAAACACGAAAAACAAAGAAAGAAAGAAAAGGGCCCTTTCCTTGCTTTGTATCACTGAATAATTAGATTTTTAAACTTATAAACAAAAAACATTCATTCTGCATTTGTACAACGTGGGCACCAGCCTAGCACTAAGCTCAGAATCTATACCCAAATACTCTATTGTCAAGTCAGGCTTTTAAGGGTTAGCAGTACGTTTCTTGTTTTATTGTGGGTTTTAAAAGATTTTGGCATCACCCTTGTGGAATAGTCTTGGTGACACCATTTTATGGTACCCAATGTGTTGACAGCAGTCTGGCAGATCAACGCTATAAAGAGTGGCCCACTGTCTGCTTACATTAGGTCCAGTAGCCAAGCAGGTTCATGCTGAAATGCCTGATTCATAAGCCCATCCAGGCTGTGCTCTACGCGCCGTTCACAATGGAGATAGCAAGGTGTGCACGGGATGGCACCAGGTGTGATTAAAGTGACAGGCAGCTGTGAAAGCTTTTTGCTAAAGATTAGAGGCTTAAGTTCCAATTTCAGATGCAGTCAGGTGATTTTCCTTTTTGTTCAGTAAACGAAACCGAAAAACACGAGTGACTGCCAACTGAAGGTTTTCTAATTTTTCACTCGTTACTGTATTTCACTGAATCTAAGACATGCTTTTTTTTTCACATTCCCATAGGTCAGAAATAGGATCTATCTTACAACTGACACCATCTTAGATGTGTATGAAATACATCAATAAAATGAAGTTGCATGTATTCTGGATTCTATGGTTTAAGTTTTATATTACCATCAACCCATGTATTCATAATTAATTTAGGAGACGATGTTAAGATTTGTCTCTATTTTTCCTTTTCTTATCCTCCTCTGTTTGCCATAGAAGATACAATAAAGGATGTTTGAGATATATGAAAGGTCACATAACTTCAAGGAGACAAAAGCTTTGAAGCTATTTTATTTTAAGTGCAAAGCTGTTACCCTCCTATGAAGAACATTGAGCCTGAAAGCTTCTCCAGGCTGCATGCGACCCAAATGGTTTCTTCTGTGAGAAAGACACAATTCCAAGGTGGAAGGGCTCCAGATGCTCAAGTCTTCCCACCAGCGTTAAGTCGACTCGCTCCAAGACACAATAAGCCTTTAAACTCAAGCTCAAAACTCTCAAAGGGTTGGTTTCTGCTCCACCTCCCCAGTATCAAAATCATGCTCCCATATTTAAACAATTAGGTGAGATGTACTAGCACTGAAATCTGAGTGCTAAATGTTTAGTAAATACTAACCAAATTCAGATCTCATCTATACAAGTTTTTAAAAAGACGATTCTTGTTTTCTTTGATTTCAGAAAACTTAAGATAAAAAAAGAAGGCAGGGGTCTCCTAAATTCAACTTACTGCAGAACAAAATTTCTGTGAGATAGAAAAAATAAGCCAAATACTGCTCAGTGATCTAGAAAAAGGGAAAACCCTAAAAGGCAAACATTGGGGTATTCATTTCAGAAATGTAGCTAGTTGAGATTATAAAGATTTCCCTGTTGGGCTTCCCTGGTGGCGCAGTGGTTGAGAGTCCGCCTGCCGATGCAGGGGACACAGGTTCGTGCCCGGGTCCGGGAAGATCCCACATGCCGCGGAGAGGCTGGGCCCGTGAGCCATGGCCGCTGAGCCTGCGCGTCCGGAGCCTGTGCTCCGCGACGGGAGAGGCCACAACAGTGAGAGGCCCGCGTACCGCAAAAAAAAAAAAAAAAGATTTCTCTGTCTATACCACAAAACACTGAAAACCTGTCAGGAGTTCTTTTTTCCATATCTGGTATAAGATAGCTTCTTGGGGTGGTGATGGTTGTTTTTCTTGATTATAAAAGTATCTTTCAGTATAAAATTTAGAAAATACTTAAGGATATAAAGATTAAGATAAAAATAACCCACAATCCAAATAACTAACATTTATGGAGGGCTAACGATGCAGCAAGCACCGTGTGAGGTATTTCAGAAGCATCGCTGCATTAATCCCAACAGGCCTAGGAGCTAAGCACTGTTACCATCCCCCCGCCACACAGCTGAAGAAACTGAGTTTCAGATAAGTTTAAAAATTTGCCTGTGGGAGTTCCCTGGTGGCGCATTGGCTGTGAGTCCGCCTGCCAATGCAGGGGACACAGGTTCAATCCCTGTTCCAGGAAGATCCCACATGCCGCAGGGCAGCTAAGCCCGTGCGCCACAACTGCTGAGCCTGCGCTCTGGAGCCCGCAAGCCACAGCTACTGAGCCCACGTGCCACAACGACTGAAGCCCAGGCACCTAGAGCCCGTGCTCCGCAACAAGAGAAGAGACCGCAATGAGAAGCCCGCTCGCCGCAACTAGAGAAAGCCCATGCGCAGCAACGAAGATCCAACGCAGCCAAAAATAAATTAAAAAAAAAAAAAACAAACTTGCCTGTGGTCATAGAGCTACTAAGTCAGTTGTCCAAAGTCACACAGCCAGTAAGTAGTTGGGCAGGGATTCAAACCAGACCTGTGTAACTCCGGAATCAGAGCTTTTAACTAAGTGAAACTGTCAATCCCCGAAACTACTCATTTTTAAAATTGATGTATTTTCCCTAGTCTTTTCCTAGGCTTGTGATTTAATTTGTATAAAATTGGGACCACAGTTAATATATTCTTTTGTGCTCTACTCGTTGAGGCTTTATGTTGTTCAAAAGCGTGATGTGTAACGCCTGCATCATACTCTTAACATACGAGCACAGCACACGTTCAACCATTCTCAGTTTCTCACTGTCAGAAAAAAATGCTGTGACCTCTTATTCATAACAGCTGATTGGATTTCAGATTCTTCCTTAGGATGGATGACTGATATGACTGGGATGGCCATTCATAAAGGCCTGGACACATATAATCTCCAATTACTTTCCAAAATGTTTGTACTTGCTGAACCTTAGTCTGAACCTCAGACGGCAGTGATCATGCAAGTCTCACCATGTTCCGTCAGCATCAAAACTGTTTTTTAAATCTTTCCTAATGTGATTAGGAGGAAAAGTATCTCGCTTTAATTTGCATTTTGTTATTACTCCATAATTTGGAAATTTTCATGTTTTTTGGCAATTAAATTTTCTTCCTATGCATGACCTGCTTATATCCTCTACTGCTCTTCTACTGGGCTGCAGCTGTTTCTCTACTGTATTTGTTGATGTGTCTTTTTAATAGATCCACACGCACACATTGGAGCAGGTGAAGCATAAAAGGCGAGACGGTTCGTCCTAACGTCAGAACACACGCTCAGAAGGAAGCTCAACTACGGTGAACGGAATAACTTCCATGTGTAATAACTGCATAGCCTCTTAACAAACTCCCAAACTACCATCGTGCTGTTTTGATTCTGAAAGAGCAATAGGAACAATCCTGCAGAATTCGTTCGTGTTATTCTATGCCCATGTGGTAAGGACATTTAAAAAAATAAAGTCAAACTACATGTGAAAACAGTTCCAAAATCATTTTTATAAGACACTGACTTTACTTAAAAAAAAAAAAAGATTTACTATTTCGCTATTTTTTGGCTTGCAGGTCGCACAGCTTCGTGAGTGATGTAGCTTTATTCTGGAAGCTTTCTAAAGTGACCTTTTATCTTTTCACACATCTCACCCTCCTCAAACGTTTCCTATTTGGGGATCTAATCTAAGTTCAAATCATCAAACCTTGGTTCTCCTGAAAAGAGGCTGTGAAGCCATTCTCAGCTCCGAGCCGGCCCCTGGAAGGACCGGGACTCACCCCGCTCCCCCCGTCCCCCCCTGGATCTCCCCCTCTTCCCAGGTCTCCCCTGCTCCTCAATTCCCCTGGCCCTGGTACAGCCCCACGGCAGCTGCCTACGCTATTTCAACAGCCTCTGACTTTTTGCCTCTAGTCCCTCTTCAAGCGCAATCCCCCACGCGTTGCCAGGCTAACCTTTCAACTCCATTTCCATCACTTAATGCCAAGTCAGGATCTCACCGGGTCTGAACTTCCAACTTCGCCACGGCCTATCCCCAACCCTGTCTGTCCAGCCCCTGCCCCTCTGCCCCCAGCCACCTCTGACCCTCCTGGGCCCAGGAACGGGGCTCCCTGCAGTCCCGGGAGGCCGGGAGGAGGGCAGGTGTATGGCAGGGCGCCCCTTTCCCTGGGGCCACTGGCCCCGCCCCTGCGGCTTGGTCTGGGGACCCTGGCCTCACAGTATCTCTGTGTTTTCTGCTCATGTCATTTCTCAGTCCCTCCAACCTATCAAAGGGCACAGGTCACACCTGCTGATTCCCTCCTCCACTACCAAGTCCCTGCCCGTAGCGCCACCCCTCTTCGGCACCTGACTACATGCTGCGCTGTCCGGTTCCACCTCGTCACAAGTGTGCTACCCTGCAGTTCCCGGCCACGGTGAGCATGTTTAGTATCTCCCACAGAACTCAAGCACCCCTTCACAGACGTTAAAGTCACAAGAATATTCTTAAGATCTGCACACTCATAATTCTTACCTATCTCCGAAAAGAGTCAATACGAGAACAGCTTTCACCAGACACATCCATGTTTCCAAAACCCAAAAAGACTTCACGGTAAACCTCACCCAGAAATCACCATTTACCCTTTAGAGGCGGAAATCTGAAAACACTGTTGAATTTTCCCTGCTCGTTACTGGCCCCGCCTTTGCATTCATGAAGTCCTTCCTACGGCTGACTTGGGTGTGGCCCTTATGTAAGAGCTCACTCCGACGTGACCTTGGAGGCCCGTTTCTGAGGCCCCCTCCTGAGCAGCCACTGCGGAAGGCAGCCGTCTGCCCTGATGCCACTGCCACCACATGGTTCCCTGGTGCAAAGGGCACCTGCTCCGGCACGGTCCCTCAGGCCACGCTCGCCGCAGCAAGCGACTTCCCCCAAGAGGACTTCAGCTGCTAGTTGAACAGCTTTCCCTCCGACACCAGATTATTACACGGACATTACTGTGCTAGCCTGCATACCCCTGGACCGACGACCCACAGGGCATCTTAAGCACCTAATCAGGACACCTCGACCAGGAATAAAGAAAGGCCTTCCGACCGGACGTCGGGGACACGACACAGGCTGAGGCCTGAGGAGGGACTCTCACCTCCTCTCCCCACACACATTCTGAACCAGCTGGGGGACAGCCAGGCAGGGCTGGAGCCTGTCACTGGGGAGGCCAGGGAGGGGCCAGGCCGCAGGCACAGGGCAACCCTGCCCCGACTGAGACGGAGCCTCCGCTTTAAACCCGTCAGCCCGGCTACACCCGGAGGCGTGGAGCAGGACGCCTCTGCGGGAGCCTGGGTGCTTCCAGACCCGCAGTCAGGGCGGCAGGGCGCCCAAGGAGGACGCCGGGAGCGGCGAGGGAGGGCGGGGGTCTCCTCCGACCAGCGCAGGCAGGCGACGGTGACGACAGCCAGGGCTCAGCAGGCCAGGGACTGTGTTCTAACGGGTGGGCGGGGGTCTCAAGGGTGCAGCGCAGTGGAAGGTGCCCCCCTGAACTCAGAGGAGCCTGCAGTGGGCCAGCAAAGGCCAGGACGCGGGGCGGCACGGAGCACGCCGTTCGGACTCAGATGCTCAGATGCGGGGCTGGGCTTCAGGCAGGAAAAGGGGGGCCGGGGGGTGTTGAAAAGACTTCCGTTTCAGACAGGTGGGGAACATTAAGAACAGACGTCTGGGGGCGATACTGGAAATAAAAATACAGTCTTAGGAGTTAACCACCTGGAAACAGGAGCTGGAGCTGTGAGTCTGAACTGGGCCCTAGAGAAGCAGAGACGGGCACTCTGGGTGCAGGACGCAGGCTGTATTCAGGGGGCAGCAGAGGAATGAGGACCCCGGGGAGCAGGCCCAGGACGCGGACAGCACCTCCCAGCCACGGTCCAGGCCGGGGAGACGACGGGGCAAGAGGCCGGCACAGTCAGTGAGGAACGAATCGGAAAGGAAGGGAGACGGAGACCTGAGGAAAGAGCCCGGATGCCGCTTCCCATCACCTTCCGCAGAACACCCGGCTCTCAGGGAGAAGGACGCCGCCGAGTCCACCCACCAAACTCCCTGCCACTCTCGCTTTACGTGTCTGACCCGCCCTTGGAGACAACGCCGCTTGGAACGGGTGCCCCTAAACAGTTACTGCTGCCTATTAAATCCACTAACACTTCTTTTTTATTATTTTTTTTTAATTTAATTTTTTTTTGGCCGCATCATGCAGCATCCGGGAGTCTTAGTTCCCCGGCCAGGAATCGAACCCGCATGCCCTGCACTGGAAGCCTGGAGTCTTAACCACGGGATCGCCAGGGAAGTCCCCTAAATCCACTCACTTTTCATACCACGTAGACTAGAACCACACATAAGACAAGTTTTTCATTATTCTGTGGCAGAAATGAAAATAAAATTTAACAAATACAACCCATGCTGCTCTCTGACCTGTTCACCCCCACCTTTAAAGTGGACTATACTTCCAAGCTCAACCATGTGTCCATCTTTACCTTTTATATAACTGGTATCTCAAATAGCAACTACATTTCACTCATTTACGTGTAAGAGAATAACATTACTTGCGAAATTCCAAAACATATTGTAAAATTATATGTTACCGTTTTTCTGAACTGTTTTGTATTTCCATGGTACGTTCACTGTATAACTAACATACTGGTCTAAACGTATGGCCTTTTAGAATGTATCAGAAGCACCTAGATAAAAATTCAGACTCTAGATGGCCCACAGAGATTTTTTTCTTTTGAATTTTATTCTATTTATTTTTTTATACAGCAGGTTCTTATCAAAGAGATTTTAATTCAGGAAAAAAACTGGCATAGGGAATCTGCATTTGTTTGGCCGTGCTGCGAGGCTTGTGGGATCTCGGTTCCCCGACCGGGGATTGAAGCTGTGGCCTTGGCAGTGAGAGCACCAAGTTCTAATCACTGGATCCCCAGGGAAATCCCAGAATATGCATTTTTAACAAGCACCTCAGGTGACGGTGTTCATTCTAAGGCCCCAATAAATATCTGATTTATTAGTTATTCTAATTTTACCAGATGGACTTTTTAAATAATTATATAAGATCCTCAAAGTCACGTAAACAGACCCGTTTTACAGGTCCCTTGGAGAAAACAGATGAAAAAGCTACATCATCCAGCTCACCATTCTACTCTTCCTTAAAGACCAATCGATGCATTATTTCTGCAAAACCACCTTGTACCTCTGAATCCTGGTTGGGTGGAAGGGCGGGGAGCGGAGACAATTGCTGAAAAGCTACAGGACAGAGGCAGAGGCCAGGCTTGCAGCAGCTGCTCCCTCCTCCCCCAGAAACCACTACATACTGTTAGCTTTTCTGCCCAGGAATGAAGGACCAGCATTTTCTATGCAACTATCTCAAAACAGCGCGAAAAGGGAAAGAAAGCTGGGGTTCCTTTCACAAAACAGAATATTGGAAGTAAGAGATAAACACAAGAAAATTTCATAAGGATATAAATTAATGCTGTAATGCTTTGAATAAAAAGACCCATTTTCTTACCTCTAGCCTGGAGCTGGCAGGTAAAGCAAATCAGATCACTTACTAGATTCAACAGCTGGCTCAAGCAGTCTTTTTTAGAAGAGGTACAGGTAGTCGAGTCATTTTCATGTTTGCCAAGTGAAGATATTACTATTCCGAATGTTGTTATTATGGTGGTGGTGATCCATAAAGGATCATGCTGATGATGTGGGCATTTCTTTTTCTTTTTCTTTTTTTTAAAAATTTATTTATTTTTGGCTGCATTGGGTCTTCGTTGCTGTGTGCGGGCTTTCTCTAGTTGCGGCAAGCAGGGGCTACTATTCTTTGCGATGCACGGGCTTCTCATTGCGGTGGCTTCTCTTGTTGCAGAGCACGGCTCTAGGCACGTGGGCTTCAGTAGTTGTGGCACATGGGCTCAGTAGTTGTGGCTCACGGGCTCTAGAGCGCAGACTCGGTAGTTGTAGTGCACAGGCTTAGTTGCTCCGCGGCACGTGGGATCTTCCAGGACCAGGGCTTTAACCTGTGTCCCCCGCACTGACAGGTGGATTCTTAACCACTGCGCCACCAGGCAAGTCCCTATGTGGGCATTTCTTCAAGTTCTGAAGAGCCTGAGCTACAACAAGCGACTGACAGTCGGTCCCCTATGTCACCAATCCACCAGCAAAAGCTGGGCTTCCGTGCAGGTCCTCGGGCAGTACATCACCTTTCGTTCACACCAAGACAAACACCACGTTTCCCAGGTACTCCGCGGTGACACCGCCTGCCTGCCCGCAATTCAGGTACAGCCGGGTCACCACCCATGGGCTGAACCACGTGGGAAATTACCTGATTGCGTCATTTTATTGCATCCCTACCAAGTATGTGAGAGCACATGAGACAGGGTTCTCCTTATCTTGCTCGACCCCAGCAGCTGAACGAAACGGCTCTCAACAGCCCACAGCAGCCACAAAGTTCCCTATGAACTTGAACTCTGCTTCAAACGCCAGCCTGGATTTTTATTTTTTGTTTTTTAATGAGAGGGGAAAATGGAAAACTTAAAATGCCAATTCTGGTGATAAACCTAGCTCTCTGAAACTTAACACAACCAGAAAAAAGTTAAAATTTCAAGTGCACCAAAAATAGCAAAACTTCAAGTTTTAACAAGAGATTTACTGTACTTAAGCTGGACAACTATTTGTTCAGTTGTGAAGGAATAAAACCCATAAACATATACAGAATCTAGATACGTCACCACAGAATAGTTCTAAGATGCAAAGGAGTATTAGGATTTGGGATACTATCGTTTTTTTGTTTTTAAATCCCCTGAAAAAGGAACACACATCCACCCCATAACATACGAGCCTACCTACTGCTTTATACATCTGAATCTGAGACCTACTGACACCAGGCAGCGTGCAGCTGCAGGGGACGGCCCGTCGTCCTGCATGTGAGCAGAAGCGGTGTGCAAGTACTTCCTTGAGGCTGGCTGTTGACTAGGTTAAGTATTTACCAAGAGCGAGTACTACGGCTGGGAGCTTAGGGAACATCCTGTCTTCTTTCCTGAGCAACTCGAGTCCTCTGCAGTGAGAAAAAGATGCTCCATGAATTAATACATCTTGGATAAACACTGGGAAGAAACTTTGAGGACAGCCAATTCTGTAGCAAGCTGAATACCCTGATGTTGGCCACATCTTCGACTGATAAACAAAAACAGGGTAGAATACTAGTAAGTCTTATAATAAGTGAGTGTCTTTTAGGTAGAAAGTGTTTGCAATCGATAAGGTATGACTTGTGAGGAAAAGAAGCCTCCCTGACGCTAATGCATTCATGGGCAGCTCTGGGCCATTCAATGTCACTCCCAGAGGTGGGCCTTGAAAGCACAGGTGTGTAAGTCTTGACAGATGCTTCTAAGGCCAAGGTCATTCTGATGGGAGCCTCCAAGGCAATTTCTGCAGAGAGGTTAATGCTACATGGTCTTAAGTAAGCCTGTCCTGATTTGAGTCCCAACTCCACCATTAATAGCCGTATTCTTGGGCAAATTTATTAAACAATCTCTAAAACTCCATTTCCTCACCTACAAAATGGCAATTGTTGCTCCTACCTCAGCGATTTGATTAATCCTACTTTGGTAGTCAGTGACCAACAGTTCACGTAAGTAAACAGGTTAGCAAAATGCAAACTCAAATAAAGCCTACGCTCCGCACATGGCAGCTACTGAGATCAAGCCCTTAGAGTCACTGTTATTCAAGAAATGGGTTCGAGGGCTTCCCTGGCGGCGCAGTGGTTGCGAGTCCGCCTGCCGATGCAGGGGACGCGGGTTTGTGCCCCGGTTCGGGAAGATCCCACATGCCGCGGAGCGGCTGGGCCCGTGAGCCATGGCCGCTGAGCCTGCGCTTCCGGAGCCTGTGCTCCGCAACGGGAGAGGCACAACAGTGAGAGGCCCGCGTACCGCAAAAAAAAAAAAAAAAAGAAAAAAAAAAGAAATGGGTTCGAGCCCTGTTCCGGGAAGATCCCACATGCCGCGGACCCACAAGCCACAACTACTGAGCCCGCGTGCTACAACTACAGAAGCCCACGCACCACAATAATGAGTAGCCCCCGCTCGCCGCAACTAGAGAAAGCCCACGCAGCAACGAAGACCCAACGCGGCCAAAAGTAAAATTAAATAAATAAATTTATTTAAAAAAAAAAAAAGGCAGCAGCAGCTTCTCCAATTTTTCAACCTTGCAGTAAGGACGGAAGAATACGGGGAACTTCCACAGGCTCAGGTCTGTCAACGGTTTCTACTCTGCCCCATTTCATTTTCCCTTTAGAGTCTCTTTTCAGTGAAAATAAAATAGGATAAAACAAAACAAAAGCTGTCTACGTTCCATCTCTCCCACTGTCATGCCAATCTGGAGAGCAGCGGGATTCCAAGGAAGCTGCCCCACAGCCTCACCTTTGCAGAGGCAGGGAACCTTTTCGCTTTCTCCTTGCTACTCCTATCCCAGACCCCACCCCAAATCTACCCATTTTAGATAGCTTCTTGTCTGTTCCTTAAGCAAGGCACAGAATTTGGGGGAAAAGGACCGGCCCCAACGTTCAGAGACTTGAGGACCTAGAGTTACAGATTTTGAGAACACCGTGTACCTCTCCAGTCTATACTGGAAGGTTCTAACGCTCCAGAACGGATGGAATATGCCCACCACTGTTTACCCAGGCTAACATCTCCCACCGACTTCGGAGAACTGCAGGTTTGGGGAAAACAGGACTGACGGGTTCCCTGGTAAGACAGCCACAGCTCAGCCAGCAGACGAGTAGCTCTGTAGCCAGAAAGCAACTGCTCCTTCAGATGTGCCATTTCTAGTGTCTGGAGTATCTGAGCCACCTCTGCGTAGCCAATGACAGGACTAGGTGAATAACATCTAGTTCTGTGCCTGGATACAGGCACACACCCATGTTAATTCTGATGTCGACTTCTGAGGAAAGGTGAAAACGGTGCAGCCAGGATCCACTGCAGGCCTCTCGTGCTTGGCCAGTCATGATTTAGGATCCGGAGACTTTTTAAATTAAAACCAAGACACATGGTTTGATAAGTTCAATGACTACCAGTTAGCTAGTAACTATCAATAAATATGCCATACGCTATACCAAGTGCTTTAGGTGGAATACCTCATGCAATCTTCTGCGGTTAGTAACCCTGGCTGGTTGAGAATATTATTGTTCCTATTTTTCTGATTCACTAGCTGATCCTTCTGACGCCACAACTCAAGCTCTCGGCCACCACGGAATAAAACCTCCACAAGAACAACTGCTCTCCTCATCTCCGTGGGAGAGGAAGGGCATTAGGGGTGAAAGGCATGGAACCCAATTGTCTTAGGGGTCAAGATATCCCAAGATGTATGCCCCCCCCCATGAGTACAGTAGGCACAAAAAGAGAAAGTGTGGACAGAAAAGCCCAGCTTTTCTACTATGTCACCACATGGGAACATTACTACCCTTAAATTTTAGACGTATCCAAATAATCCCTCAAAACCACTATAAGTGAGAGTAAAACTTTCAGATGTAGCATGCCCCCACAGCTAACATAAGCTCCGGAAAAATCTGCAAAGCCACACAATCGTGCCCACCCTGAGGAAGTCAGGGAGGGCCCTGGTGCACTTGATCAAGTCACAATGACACCAAAAAGGCCTATGAGGACCAATGTCAAACAGAGCACCTTTGAAATAGAGCCCCAACCAAAGACAGAGAGTCCCAGGAAGGTTCTCCCTGCACACGAAGATCAATGTCTGACCTACAAAAATAAACGGGTAGGGCTTCCCTGGTGGCGCAGTGATTAAGAATCTGCCTGCCAATGCAGGGGACACGGGTTCAAGCCCTGGTCCGAGAAGATCCCACAGGCTGTGGAGCAACTAAGCCCACGCGCCACAACTACTGAGCCCGTGCTCTAGAGCCCCCGAGCCACGACTACTGAGCCCGCGAACCACAACTACTGAAGCCCGCACACCTAGAGCCCGTGCTCCGCAACAAGAGAAGCCACCACAACAAGAAGCCCGCGCACCACAACGAAGAGTAGCCCCCACTCGCCGCAGCTAGAGAAAGCCCGCGTGCAGCAACGAAGACCCAACGCAGCCAAAAATAAATAAAACTTTTTTAAAAATTTAAAATTAAATAAACAGGTAACACCGTTACTATACAAACTGGCAGAAACAAAGATACAAAAAACAAAATAGACAAACAAAAAAACTGTTTCAAGATAAATGTTCAGCAAATGATGGCTTTTTCTCACGATGGTCTGCAGATGCCACTGTGGGCAGTGCCGATAAACCCAATGGCTCAGCTGATGCCAGGAGGAGCAGAGAGCCCTGCCAGGGGTGGCTGCATCTCTCGAGTGCAGGCTTGCTGAAAAGTTGTATGGCTGGACTGGGATCCTCTAGGACGGGATGTCAATGCCCCTCCCCTAGTCACCCTGGCCTCGTTTTCTTACAGCTTCGTTTCTCCCTCTACCCCCACCCCCCCAGTCTGCCTACGTAGGGCGCCTGGCTCACGAGGTTAGCGGAAGTACCAGGCAGTAACGGCTACACTGGAGGAGAAGAGAAAGGAGAAGGCCAAGATCCACTACCGGAAAAAGAAGCAGCTCACGAGGCTACGGAAGCAGGCCGAAAAGAACATAGAGAAGAAATCTGACAAATTCACAGAGGTCCTCAAGACCCGTGGGTTCTTAGTCTGAGCCCAATAAAACTGACCGTTTATTCTTAAAAATACAACAAAAAAACAAACAGGAAAAGATAAATGTTCAGGGTTTCCATACTTTTTCTCATATAATATTGAAGTCAGCTACTTGGAAGCTTTTCTGGATTTATCAATTAGCATCTCTCACTTGCGACCAGTCACGCTCTATCGTCTACTTTTTATAATAATTGAACAAAGTGACTGTTAAGATATATTAAGCTAGTTTATACATACTTCCCCCTCCCAGAACAGGTAAGTGTTCTGACCGAGGACAGTATTTCCCTCCACAATTACCTAAGTAATGTATTCATTTCTACCACACCCATGTTTGGCCACAACCGGCTCCTAAAATGCGACCAGTTTCCTCCATGGGGAGCACAGTGGGACCCACCAGCTATCTTCCGGGAGTCCAAGGACCTTGTCCCAATACATAACTAGCAACAGAAAGCGGCCTCCAGGACGTGGAGGGACACAAGAACAAAATGTGGCAAAGTCTGCTCACCGGAGGGTCCTCTTCCTTGTATGAGCAAGCAAACTCCTCTTAAGCAAGTAAGCAAGTGCCACATATCAAGGTAGACAACAAAGCTTCCCTCTTCTCCCCTTCCACTGACACCACCAGCAATCCTTGGTGGGCTTGCCATACACCGACATCTTTGGGGGGAAGCTGGCAGACTATTTTGGGAAGTTTTAGAATGCCGCTAGCAATGGAAAGAAGGCTGAAGCAACAGTTTCACGGTCCGCTATCGGCCACCTCAGTCACATGCTTCAAGAGCTCATGAACTTCCTCCTCAGACCAAGTCCTGATCAGGTGCTCCCTACCTCGGAGAGCAGCATCCCCAGCCAGCCGGCCATGCAGCGAATACACTAGAAACCTACGCTCCCTGACACCTTCCTCTCCCTGAGAACAAATCTGTCTTCAAGTACAATTCATTGAGCCTCCTAAATATTTCTCCAACCTGTCCACTTCTCCATCTCCACGACCACCAGTCTAGCCCAAACCACTGGTCCTTCCCCACCCCGGGGACCACAGCAATAGCGGGCAGGACGAGGATCCCAGCCTATTCTCTCTCCTCTGCCCCACCCACCAATTCAGTCTTCAAAACACAAGCCTGCTCATGTCAAGCCCGGCTTAACACTCACCGGTGGCTCTGCTGCTTTTTTTTTAAATCCCAAATTCCATATCCTGTAAGCCCCGCCCAAGCTGGCCTGTGCCCGCCTCTTGCGTGTCATCTAGCTGCTCTCCGTGGGCCTCAGACACGCTGCCTCCCTCCAGGTGGGCTAGCACTGCCTCTTTCTCCTACCATCGCTTGGACGACAGCGTTGAAGCCACTCCTAACAGGTGACCGCCCTTCCTCCCAGTCCGCCGCCCAGCACCTATGACGTTGCGGTGGCTCTATTTTTCGCGTGGGTCTTTTATGTCTTCTCCTGGCACCACTGTACTCCTAACTCAGGCATAGCGCAGCGCCTCTGAGGTAGCAGGTACCCAACAGACACTAGAGCCAATGAACAAGAAAACAGGTGAAACAGGAAAACTGATCACAGCCCAGTCACTAGCCACTAGAGCCAAGCCTGGCACCTACAGCAGTGGTGTAAGGTCAAACGGACCACTGAAGAAAGTGTCTTTGATGCCACAGGGCCACAAACAAGCAAGCTCAGGGACCAATCGGCCTCTTACTGCCAAGTAATGCTTTTCATTACTATTCTACCTTATTTTTATTTTTAAAGAGATAGTTTTTACTTTTCAAAATAAAAACAAAACAAAAACCTCCAAAAATATTGCCCTGAGAAAACAATTATGTTTGCAGTCACCTAACATTAGTTAAAGGTACTGGAACCTAGTTACGATAATGAATACGTGCTTCTATAATGAAAACAATAATCAAGTCTCAGAATAATTTTCTCTTCATTTCTCTAGATGGATAATCATACCTCCCCGCTCCCCGCCTCCCCAAAAAAACCTCCAAACCACCACACAGAGGCAAATACAATGCCGTTGGCTTAAGAACACCCTTAGGAGCTATGTGAGCATAGGCTATAGGATGCTTAAGCCAAAAGGTACTTTTGAGTCAGAACATAAGAGGAAGAGCTAGTCTCTTCCCGAAGCAGCTCAGTCATCCAACAAAGACCAACCCGGCACTCCCCTGCATGAGCACCCAGCTAGGCACCAGGAAGACAACCATGACCAAGGCAGCTCTGCCAGCAGTAACTGGGTGGGCAGCCAGAGACGGCTCCTTTAATTAATCCTCTGGGCTTTAGCTCCTCAATCTGTAAAATGAGAAAGTTCAACTAGCTCTCCAAGGTCCTCATGCTCTAAATATCCAAAGATTTACTAATGACTGTAAGATGAATTTCTACTTGACAATATCATTATGATTTCCTGTTTCTATTTATTATTTTTATCACACAGGTGTGGTTTCATTTAAGAATTTTAATATCTTGATAAAAGTAAAATAAAAAAGAACGGTACTAATGTTTTTAATTACCATCCCAGCTCTTAACTACCACCATAATCAGCTATGGGCTTTTGCCATAAGTGCAACTGAGTAATACCCAAATTAAAATAAATCATTACATCTTCATATTTTTTGTAGAAAAACAGAAAAGTGATAGAAATAGAAAAGTGATCATTTACTCCCAATTTCTTTCATATTTTTACATCATCCATCATCTTTGAATGTCAAAGTTTTCTTTAAAAAAAAAAAAAAAAAAACTAGGACAGAATAATAAAGATCTCCAGAGAAAAAGGAAAATTTTATCTCCCAAACTGATAAAGCTATAATGGCTTTAGTAACCTGGTAAGATGTAACAATACAAAATTCTGAATTTCTAAAAGGGCATAAAAAGAATACTCTTGGGCTTCCCTGGTGGCGCAGTGGTTGAGAGTCCGCCTGCCGATGCAGGGGACACGGGTTCGTGCCCCGGGTCCGGGAAGATCCCACATGCCGGGGAGCGGCTGGGCCCGTGAGCCATGGCCGCTGAGCCTGCGCGTCCGGAGCCTGTTGCTCCGCAAGGGGAGAGGCCACAACAGTGAGAAGCCCGCATACTGCAAAAAAAAAAAAAAAAAAAGAATACTCTTAAAGATATACAAAAGTGTCCGTGTGAATGAACAAGACAATTAAAGAGTCACACAGCTCCATCACGTTCCCGACATCATCTCACCATCATCACCCCAGATGTTCCTTCCCCATCTACCTTAGTGAATTTAGCTATGTGACCTACATCTATCTAAGTGCTGGTTTGTTTACATCTAGAAAGCATCTGAATACTGGAAGCAAATCACTTGATTACAAAGCTGAAATTTTAAGGGTCATTTTTTTGCAGCCACACATTTTGCTCAGCCCTGACTAAGCATTTTTATTCTTGCAATGCCTTATTTATAGCAGATGTCTATAGGACAGCCATGGCGACTACTATCAAACCTGAAAGGTCATGTCCGGATAATAAAAGATGGACAATAACAACACGTCCAAAGCCGATCTTAAAAGTTAAAATATGAGTACTTGGTTACCTATAGAACGCGCTCTCCTAGTAGATGGTAAACTCTGTGAGGGAAAGCACCGCCTCTTATTTGTCGTTTTACACACCGAAAGCTTGCCAGTGATTGCTGAATCAAAAGTAACCAAATGGATGGTGACACTTTCTTAAGCACAGGGAATAAAATGCTCTTCGGCTAGGTCTGAAATAACTACTCTAAACTTGGCACTGAAATTGCTCTTACGGGTTACACGGCATGTACGTAGAAGCACTCTGACTGTATTTTCTCATAGACGAAAATATTCTTTTACTTTTGACCTTTCTGCCTAAAAACTATACAATAGGCAATACATTACTGACTGCATCTGTATGAAGAAAAAATTGTCACATTTCTTTGATACAGTTTTATAAAGGTACTCCCCATGGTATTCATTTTAACTCAATAAAAGTAAGACGCTCATGAAAAAAAGTTTTGGAAATAGTCCTATAAGTCGAACTGATTAACAACTAAACCAAGTACAGGAGAATCTATGAAAGTACTGCTTCAAAATTAAGTTACTAGACCTGCTATTTTAAACTCAACTTAGGTATTCTCAACTTGGGGAAAAAAAACAAAAGTGCTATTTTTTTTCCTCAAAAGAGGAAAATAATGTTTGAGTTTTTAACCATCACCGTCACCTATAAATGACCTACATTTCTCTATCCTGACTTTCAAATTAAGACATAGAAAAGGAAGCAATTTTTTTAATTGATGTAAAAATAATTTCATTGATTAAACCAATATAATTAGAGTTTGGAATTCACATACCACTCCCTTTATTATAATTATTCATTTCTTATCAAGAAACTCATTTGAATCCTGAAAAACCTAGAACAGAATTCGTCAAGCTTCAATTTACTGGCTTGCACAGAGGGAGGAAAAAAAATAGAAAATATCAACAGACTATAAACAATAAAATCCATAGTGCTAGAAAACAATTCTTGAGTGTTATGGTGATGAAATTCACCTGTTACAAGCCTCACAAAAATCCATCATGTCCCTTTAGCTGGTTACCAAAAGGGCGGGGGGGGGGGGGGGGGGGGGGGGGGGATGTCATAATTTCACTATTTGGCAAAACAAGAAAACTTAGTTTCTAAAATTTGCTGCAAGTCAGCTTTCCACTTCCAAATTCTGTTTACCTTGTAACTTTTTTCCACAGAACAGATTTTTCAGGGAAAACAAACTTTTTGTGAGCAAATCTGGAAGACATAAAATGTCTCCCACTTACTATCACCTAGAAAGGCAAACCCAGTCCTGCTCCGTGCCCCAAGCATCTAGCTTTCAGCCTCTTTATTATCATTGTCAATGAATGGGCCCCAGTCAAATGAAAGCTGCCATTTTAGGGTAAAGACTGGAGGGCTTCTGTTGTGCAACAGCAAGACAAAAACACTCCGCGACAGATGTACTCTGGGGGCTGGGAGGCGGATTCAACTTCGCAGAATCACTGCTCAAGTTATTTCTGAAATAAGAAATTACCTACTACTTACACATTGCTACAATCTAAACGGAATTATAACTGGGATAAATCAGGTTCCCATGCTGCTAAGATCATAGTCACTACGATTTTTTTTTTTTGGCCATCGTTAGACTAGATCTGTGAGGAAATAAGGATAAGTTTTGTGTGGTTTGTTGTTGTTGTTTTCTATTTGATTATTACCTTTAGTGAGTACTCCCCCCTCCCCTTATCGGGAGAGAAATGGGGGGAAAACACACTCAACCTCTTTGAAAGGTACTGCCCACTGCAAAGACGGCTTTAATGAGAATTTTCAGAAAATAAAAATCAGGGCCTTCACATAATCCTTTAGAAATAAGTTAAAATATTTAATGCAGCCCAAAAATCAAGCCCAGAGGATGGACATATTTCAAGATAAGTTCTTTAAATCGATGGCTAGATAATATACAATGGGAAACTAAAAAGTATACTTAGCAAGTGGAGAGCTGGATAGTGTATCTAATTCTAGCAATTCAAAAGGAAACTCTCCATGTGGGTTGCTACTTTTCTTTTGTCCATTGTCTGTTTGGAAGAGGGGGAAAAAAACTAGTTTAAAAACGAGGCGTGAACAGTCCCTAAAAGTGACCTCCAGGAAAACCGGCCGCCGGGTAGCAGAAGCACTCCCCGCGCGTCCGCTCGACGGGGGCGCTCACAAAAGCCGGCGGGCGGGCGGGCGGCCGCGAGTTCGGGGTGCGCTCCCACGGCGCGGGGCTCCTCGAGGAACAGCCATCCGGAGAAAGGCGGCTCGGTAATGATGGCTGCTCGGGGCCGGCGGCTCCTTCCCCGGAGCCTCCCGACCCCCCGCCCCCCCCCCGGCCCGGGATCCGCCGCCCTCCCCCCGCCCCCCGGCCGCGCTCACCCCGCGCCGACGCGACCGCCCCGCACCGCAGCCCTCCGGGTGCCCGCGCCCCCGCACCCCCGATGCCAACCAAACAAACAACGCGTCCCCCACCGCCCTCCTTCCTCTGCCCGCTGACCGCCTGGCCTCCAGCCACCTCGGCCGTTCACGCCCCGAACGGCGGATCTCGGCGGGGGCAGAGCGCACCCGGGCCACCTCGGGGGCCACCTGGTGACACCCCCCCCCGGCGTTGACCCCCAGAGGACTCGGGAATGGGGGAGCTGAGCTGCCTCCGGGGGCTTAAAGTCGCTATTATGCAGCCGCCGCCGCCGTTGGCCCGGCCAGCTCGGCAAGGTGGGGTCCCCTCCGCGCCGCGCCTCCCCGCGCTCGCCCCGACCCCGCTCCCTTTCTTCTCCTCCTCGCGCACTTGGGAGCCGCCGGGGAGCCCCGGGAGCCCCCGGCTCCGGGCTCGCAACTCCGCGCCCGCGGCCAGCACGGGCCGGGCTCGGGACGCCCCCCGCGCCGCGTGTTCGCGCCGCCCCCGCCCCACGCGGCGCCCCGCGCACTTTCCTCGCCGCCGACCCACCTCGCCCGGTGGCCGTCCCCGCGCGGGCCGGCGCCGCCGCGCCAGGAGGGACGCACTTTGTTCGCGCCGGTGCGGCCGCCGCTCCCGGCGAGCGCGGCGTGGTCGGTCCGGGGCGGGGGGCGGGGGCTGGAGGCGGGGGTCGCCGCCGTCCCCGAGCCGCCGCCTCCGCTGCTCAACCGCCCCGCGCCCGCGCGCCCATCGCCCACTCGCACTGGAGTTGCAGCCCAACTTTTCCTCCTTCCTTTTTCTTTCGAATGGAGCCGGCAACTCGTGCTCGGCGCCGGCGGGAGGAAACGCGCTCGCGCTCCCCCGCGCGCAGACACGCTCCCTCCTGTCCCCCGTCCCCCCCCACGCCGGCAGCACAACAAAAAGCCATTTACATGCGAGGAAGTGACCCTCGGCCGGACCGCGCGCCGCCGCCGCCGCCGGCCCAGCGGACGCAGGCAAAAGTTGGGTCGCCGGGCGGCGCTCCGGACGCGGGTTCGGGCCCCGCGGGCGGCGACGCCGGCGACACGACCCGGGCGGCGCTGCGCTCCAGCGCCGGCCCCGGCCCCCGCCCGCCCTAGCCCCTCGCCCCGCACACGCCCAACTCCTCGCTCCCAACTCCTCGCGCGGCCCCGGCCCCGGCCCGGAGCGATTTCCTGCCGCCGCCGCCCCTCCTGGGGGCGCCCGGCGAACTCTCGCGCTTACCGGGTCGGGCGGGCGGGAGGGCTCCTCCGCTGCCCTGTGCCGAGGGGGAAACAAAACGCAGAGCGGGCTCCGGAGTTGGCTCGGCGGCCGCGGCCAGGGGGTTGAGTCCTCGGGCGCGGAGTTGGCCGGGGTCGAACGCGGCTCTGGCGAGTTTCAGGGTCTCCGGGTCCCCGGGTCGCCTCCTCAGCGGCGCTCCTTTGTGTAATTGCACTCGATTCAAGTTTAATCCGATAGTTCCCGAGCACGAGCGCGTCCGCACTACCACGGCTCAACCCCCGCGCCGCCGCCGCCGCCGCCGCCGCCGTCGCCGCCGCCGCCGCCGCCGCCGCCGCCGTCGCCGCCGCCGCCGCCGCCGCCGCCGCCGCCGCCGCCGCGGCCCCAGCACGCCAGCGCTTGCGCGCGCCCGGCACGCCTGCGCGCGCCCGAGGCCGCGGGGCCGCGCGCGCCCGCCGCCGGCTCCCTCCTCGCCGCGCCCGCGCCCGCGCGCCGCCACCTGACGTCAGGCGCGCCTGGCATAATTTATGCAAGAATTCGGCCCGGGTGTGGAGGCCGAGGGAGAGGCCGAGAGAAAGGGGGCGGCGCGGGGCTGCGGGGCCGCGGGCCGCGAGGGCGGGCGGGGCGCCACTTCCCGTCCCCGGGCGGGCGCCGGCGCTGCGGGCGGCTCTCCCTGCGGGCCGGTGCGCGGCCGCCGCGCCGCCTTCCCGACCCGGCTCGCTGGAGCGCCCGGGACGCGGGCTGGAGACGGTGCCACGTTTCCCCAAGCGGCACCTTCCCGGGGTCCGGGTGCGCCGCCCGCGGGCAGGAAGCGGCGGCCCGGCCGGCGGCGGTCCTCCCGGCCGCGGCGAGGGGCTTCCGAGGCTGCGCGGACGGACGGCCCCGGCTCGAGGGGTTGGGACGTCCTTTCTGCAATTATCCGTCAACTTGGAACGATTTTCCCACCTGAAATTATTTAGAATGGGCACGTTCCATTTCAGATAGATTTCTCCTGCCTCTCCACATTGCTTGTCTTAACCTCCTCGTTGACAGGACCGCCGGACCCACCACTAAATCAAAAAGTTTAACTAGATGGCGTTGATTTTGTTGAATTTGTTGCCATGCCAAAAAAGGGAGAGGGAGCGCGATGGTTATGAAACAAAGAAATAGGTTGTGTGACCATTTTAAAACATGTCACGACTAGAGTGTTTTAATCATTCTTTGGCCAAATGGCACTTTTGTATGATCTCCTAGCCTCAATTACCCAAGCCTCTTATTCTATTTCCCTTCCCGGTACAAAATTAATATGAAACCTGGAGAAATTTCTCTTTTACCAATTTTCCTTTTAGGAACTGGATCTAACAAACATTTATCAAGCACCTTTTATGTGTAGATACCAAGCAGTTATAATTCTTTTAAACCGTCAACTGTTGTACACTTTAAGGTGATTTTATTAGGTAAAAGATTACGTTTATTTTTAAATCAAGGAAGGAACGTCGATCAACCAAACATAGACCTATAATAGATACAGAGGAAAGCGAATTGCTCTTATTGGACTCCAAAATAAACTCAGAAAATTGCAAAACTATGCAAAATATAATTTCTCCTCATTCAGCGCCTGTAGTGCTAAGACTATCACGATACTTCTACTTGAACCAAAGATTAATCAAAACTATTTTGTTATATTACTACTACAACTCTTCAATACCTAAGTTTGATTATCCTAGACTTAATCACTAAAACATTTATTTCCTAACATGAGCAATGATTTTCTAAATATTTGTTACATTTTACTGTCATTGATTGAAATGCCGTGGTTTGGGCTTTCTTTCATCATACATTTGAATGGTCTTTTGAAAGAGGTAAATGTTTCATTCAAGGGATTTACAAATAAACAGCAGAAAGAAGGTTGACACTACAGAAAATTCTGACGTTAAGAAAACAAGAAACACTAAAATCAACTTCTACCTTTTTTATAGTCCATTTCATAAACCAAGAATCAGAATTCCGAGGTTAGGTTTACATTTCCATTAAGTTTATGTCTCTCAGTGAAAACATGTTGGGGATGCTTTGGGGTGTGCTGGGTGCATAGGGGTTAAAGACAGGACACATGTCTGCAAAGAAATCACTAGCAACAGATCATATTAGAGCCCATAAAAGTGGCATAAAAGGGATTATCTCTATCCTTTACAATATACCCTGCTCATTGTAAGATGTGCATATATTTCAAGTCAATTTACGAGCTTAAAAAAAAATGACATCTACATAAATTGAAAATATATTAGTTAACCTTTAATTAACAAATAGTATTGAGTCTGAGGAGGTCCCCTTTGCCCTTGTCTGTTTAACTAGAAAGTGAGGACACCTCCCTTTGAAACATATGAGAAATGGTAAAATAGTACAGCCAAAGCTCAAGGTGGAAACCAACAGCCCTGCAGCCCCTCCCTGGTTTAATCTCCCTCCTCGTCCCATCATGGGTCCGACAGGATGGAGGAGTCTCTAAGCTTTCAGAAGTGGTAACGGTGCTGAGCTAGAGGGGCCTTGGAAAGCGGAAGGCCTCAGGGGCAAACTCCTAGGCGGCTCTGGCCTGCTGGAGTCATAACTCCCCTCCCCCTGCCCCTCCCCCCTCCCTACCCTTTAGCCTCCAATGTTTTCTCTCCATTTGCTTCACTATTGAAGTTTTCCCATTGAGAATAATTTGAATTCACAAGCTTTCCCTTTGAGTATGCAAATTCCTTAGGGAGAGATAAGGGACTCCTGGTCATTCACAGATGAGTGTAAATTAGTTCAATGGGTTGCTTTCCTCCCAACACATAGCTGGGACTAACAAATTTAGAGAGTTATTCATTCATTCAACATTGAGTGTCTAAGAAGTTCCAGGCCTTGTTCTAGGTACTGGAGATACAGTAATGAACAAAACAGAACAATGTTTCTGCCCTCTTGGAGTGCACAGCCTAATCGGTTGGTAGTTTTGATTTAGTGCTGAGAGAAAATGGTAACTTTGGAGTCTGAGCCCTTGGGGAACAGGACAGGCTTGAGTTCATTGTAGCCAGAGGGCAGTGGAAAGGTACAAGGGGCCTGGAGGTGGGCCTAGAAGTGGGTGCCCCCGGAAAGCTGTTGAGAAAAATTCCAGAGACAACTTGGCCTGTTACAAAAAAGGTTTTCTAGGCCCCATGAAATGAATGAAAACAGTCTCCTCCAAGAACTCAGACTAACGCTAACTGACCTGTAATTTGGCTGCATTACTGCTTAGACAAATAAATATTTGTCTCTGTTTGGAAACATAGTCATAATGTATCAACCTCTAATACCCAAACTTTAGAACACCCTCAGTTTAAAACTATCTGCTTTTCCCTATCTGCTCTTCCAAATCATTAAAATCAGCTTACACAAATCAATTACACTAATTCCAGTGCTGAGGACTTACTTGATGCATTTTTGGAACTCATCTTTTGAAACTGTGTTCAGAACCAATTTGCAAGTCATAGAAAATAACTCTCTTTAGTGCCCAATTTCTTTTTTTCCACTAAAAACTATATTATTCTACTTTATCGTTTACCAAATTTGTGTCCAAATGATTTTGGCAAGCTCCAGACAGTGTATTTTGCCTTTAAATGATGAAGATGGACTGTCATTGAAAATATATAGAATTTAAATAGTATACATGATAGCTATTCACAAAGTTTTAAAAATTTGACTTGTAATAAATTCTGAGTAAAGTATTTTTAATCCATAAAATTAAGAAAAAGAAAGAAAAGATAGAGAAAAGTAAAACTATAGTTATTCAGAGGGCTATAAATGCTGAAGAAAGCACCAAAAAGAGAAATCTGAAAAGCATTTCCTGCATCACTGGAAGGACAGCATAACCTTCCTGGGTGATGTTTTCATGGGGGAAAGAATCCGGCTGGATATGGAAGTTCAGCCTCCATATTCCACTGGTAATGGACCCGGTTGCTACTGCCTTTGCAGGCAACTGTCCAGACTGGAAAGGTGAAGATATCAGGTGAAAAGAAAGCCACTAGGGCTACAGTCAGGCCACGGCTGGCTCCCAAAGACAGCATGGTTAGCTAAGTTTTAGCAAACATTGATTGAATGCCTACTATGTGGCTGACTCTCTCTTAGCCTTGGAGGACACAGTTAGCTCCCTGTTCACACGGAGCTCGTGCTTGGTGGCAGCATAAAGAAGGGAGTGATTCTTGCTGCCGGGACAGCAGAGCAGCCTTCCTAGAAGAAGGGAGGCTTGAGGATTTCCTCAGAGCAAAGAGAGCAGGACAGATGACCATGAGGTCCAGTTGTTTCAAAGCCTAGTGAGCACGGGTCATTGCAAGTGGTTCCATACTGAGTGGAACATGGAGGGCGGTTCCTGCTCAGTCTTCTCTGACTGACCCCCCAGGGTGGGTTGGCTGTCCTCTCGTTCACCCATCTCCATCAATACTGGTTTACATTAAATTATAATTCATTCCTGGGAATTCCCTGCCAGTAATTAAGACTCCGTGCTTCAAATGCAGGGGGCGTGGGTTCGATCCCTGGTCGGGGAACTATGATCCCACATGCTGCGCAGCACGGCCTAAATAAATAAATCATTCATTCATTCATTCATTCATTCCTGCCTTATCTTCTCACTGGGT
Organism: Phocoena sinus; assembly: GCF_008692025.1. Taxonomy (NCBI): domain Eukaryota; kingdom Metazoa; phylum Chordata; class Mammalia; order Artiodactyla; family Phocoenidae; genus Phocoena; species Phocoena sinus. The sequence goes on along the minus strand of NC_045779.1, from coordinate 7,733,966 downwards.
TGTGAGCTACTTGGGGGCAATGGCTATACCTTGTCCTTTGGCATCCCCAGGTGGCCCAGAGCCCTCGCTCAAGTGGCAGGGTGGGGAGGTAGTAGATTAGACTGGAGAAGTAGATAGGGCCAAGGAGAGGTCTTGACTGCGCCCAAAGGTGCTGGGGGCTCACTGAAGAGTTCAGCAAGAGTCACAAATCAGATCCTTACTTTGAAAGATCTCTGTGATGGAGCAGACTGTGGGAAACGAGAAGCAGGGAGAGAAGAGAGGAGACACTCATGAGGCAAGAGAAGGGGAGAAATAAAAGAAATTACCCACATCTTGTATTCTCATTATTGTTCAGACTCAAGACATTCCAGGCAAAGCAGCACTGCACGACCACTTCGCCCTGTGGTGGAGGAAGGGGGCGCTCTGTCTGGAAGGAGCACTGTTGGGGGCCATGGGGGCAGTGGTTCCAACATGACCCTGCCACCCACCTGGAACGAAGCATTTGCTTCTTCTCCCCTCAGTTACTGGCTCCAACTTCCGTGACTTATCACCAGACTTATCCTAAGTCATGTCGAGCAACACCTAAACTCTCTCATCTCTATTTCTAGACTGATAAATGGAATTCATGGTGCTGAGACAATTATAAGATACTTTTACAAAACATTAAAAGTGGGGAAATACAGTGTTTTATTCATTCAATAGTTATTGAGCACTTGCTGTGCATCACACACTGTGCTGGGTGCTATGAAAATAAAAATAAAGCCACCCCTGCCCTGGAGGAGCTCTCTGAATCTAGGGGTAACAGACATTTAAGCCTGTCAGTACAATTAAAATGTGTACAATTGTGGTACTATTGGCTACCTGGTTGCTCAGAAGAAGAGGCGCCTCATTTTGCTTCTGCCCAGAGAGGCAGGGGAGGCTTCACAGAGGATATGACATTTAATCTGAGTCTTCAAGGACTCTGCAGATGGCAGGGGTGGGGAGGTACACCAGGCAGGAAAACTGTCTGAGACATCCATGGGGCAGATGGCTAGTGTCGGCGCTGCAAGTAATTTGGCTCAGAGCACAGCGTACACAGGGAAAGGGCGGAAAATGAGAATGGAAATAAAAGTAGGGCCAGGTCAGAAAGGGTTTAGTAGCATATTAAGAAATCTTTCCCTTATTCCATAGGTGATTGTCAGCAGGAAAATGATCAGGACAAATATGGATGTCCCGGCCAAACCTCAGAGCAGGGAGGCAATGAGTAGACGTTGGTGATAGTCAAAAGTACAACGTGATGAGGCCCTTGACCAGGGCAGCATTCAAGGTGATGGAGATAAAGCAATAAATGTGAGAGACATTTAGGCGACATACTTGATAAGATTTGGTGAATGACTGATTGTCGATAAGTGGATGAAAGGGAGGAGATGAAGATTCACTTCTAAGTTCCCTCCTTGAGTGACTGGTAAGTAGACGTATCATTATCCAAGGTGAGGAATAAGCGGAACGTAGTTTGTGGGAGAACGACACAGTGCTTTGGTGTGCGGATTAGAGGTACTCTGTGGAATATTTAAATGGGGATGTCCATTAAGTAAGAGATGGGAACTTAGAAGACTGATCTGGTTTAGAAATGTAGGTGTCAGAATTATGAGGTATGAATGGTACTTAAATCCACTGGAAGGGATGTTTGGAAAAAATGTGCAACATTGGAGGAAAGCAGGATGACAAAAGGAATCTTTAAAATACCAGGTTTTCTCGGTTGTTTATCATTGTATATCAAACCACCCCAGACCTTAGTGGCTTAAAACAAAAAGGTATTATTTATGTGATGGGTTATCTGGAGTTGGGCTCAGCTGGAAAAACCTGGGGTAGTTGACATTCTCTCTCTCTCTCTCTCTCTCTCTCTATCTCTCTCTCCCTCTCTTCACTTGGTCTTTCATCTTTTTTCTTTTTTTTCTTTCATCTTAGTCATCCAGAAAACAAGGAAGTTCCTGAGGAGTGTCCCAAGAAGGCAAACCTCACTACATAAGCCTTATCGAGCGTCTGCTGACTTCATGTTTGCTGACGTTCCACTGGCCGAAGCGAGTCACATGGTGCAGCCCAGGCTCAACGCCAGGGGAGCCCAGCGGAGTGATTCACTGGGACCATTACTTATCCATGTAAAACACATATTACAAGATGGGCAGAAAAAATATTTAAGGGAGACATCAAAAGAGAATCCATTGGAGAAAACGTATGAAGATTTGTCTGAAAGAGTGAGTAAGACATCAAGGAAGCATAGTTTCTAGAAGGGAAGGGGCAATAGTGCCAAGTGTCACAGAGAGAACAGGTAGGGAAGGAATAAAAAGTGTTCATGGGGCTTGGTCTTTGTTAACCTTTCCAGTTTCAAGCGTTGAGGGTAAAAACTGAATCGCAGAGGGGAGAGAAAGTGAATGGGCGTTGAGGAAGTGTAGGCAGAAGATGTAGATTCCAGACTCTTTTCTCAGAAGGTTGGTTATGAAATGAAGAAAAGATGGGGTAGGGCTTTCCTGGTGGCGCAGTGGTTGAGAGCCCGCCAGCTGATGCAGGCCACACGGGTTCGTGCCCCGGTCTGGGAAGATCCCACATGCCGCGGAGCGGCTGGGCCCGTGAGCCATGGCCGCTGGGCCTGCACACCCGGAGACTGTGCTCCGCAGCGGGAGAGGCCACAACAGTGAGGGGCCTGCGTACCGCAAAAAAAAAAAAAAAAAAAAGAGGGGGTAGTATCTAGAGGAGAAATCACATTAAAGAGAGAGTAATAGTTTTTTTGTTTGTTTGTTTTCTTTAAAGATCAGGGTGAGGGCTTCCCTGGTGGCGCAGTGGTTGAGAGTCCGCCTGCCAATGCAGGGGACGCGGGTTCGTGCCCCGGTCTGGGAAGATCCCACATGCCGCGGAGCGGCTGGGCCCGTGAGCCATGGCCGCTGAGCCTGCGCGTCCGGAGCCTGTGCTCTGCAAAGGGAGAGGCCACACAGTGAGAGGCCCGCGTACCACAAAAAAAAAAAAAAAAAAAAGATCAGGGTGATATGCATTACTTTAGAGTAAGAGACAGAAGCTGGGATAGGACAGTAAGGGCTACGGGGAGGAACAAGCGTCCAGCTGACGGTTGATGGGAAGAGCAACACCTGTTTTTTTTTTTAATCAAAGAAAGGCTGGTGAAAACGGCAATAAGTTTGTAGGTTGGGGTAGAGAGAGATGACAGAAAGTTAAGCAAATGCATTTATAATAGCTTCTGTTTTTCTTCTTAATTCAGTGGTTAATCATCTACTGAAATTGAAATGCTCATGAATGGTCAAGAGATTTGAGGCAAGGGTTTAACTTTTGGAACAGTCTCCACGGGGAAGAAAGAAGCTGTGAAAAGAAAGTAAAAGGACCCTCCCTGAGTCCTGAGAGTCCTTGAGTCCTGAGCTGAGACTGCAGAGGCACCAACTTGTTATGCAACTTTCTTACGTGATGTTCCACCCTGGGGAAAAGGAGTATGAATGGAGAATTTCGAGGTTCACTAGTCGTTGTTGTCTGTGGAGACCCAGACCCAGGCCACATAACGAGCAGGGTTCCCAGGGACCAGGTAAGATCAGCTTGCATTATTCCCTGGAGTCATGAAGTAGCCACAGTCGCGGGTCCTTTGTTTAAATACGGGACATGAGCTGTATATGATTATATTATAATATGATATGCAGAGATTTCTGGCCATCTCAAATCCTCTTTGGGGAAATAAATATGTTAACAAAAACAAAGAAATAACTAAGTATGTCTCTTCTTCCCTTTATTCCCTTCAGTCCCTGGGTGGCTGGTTGGCTCATTTGGTTGGATTCTAGTGTTAACCAGGCCAAGGCCTTGGGTGCTGTTTCTGTTATGGTGATCCCAGCAGTGTCAGTGTCATACAGGGGGACATAATATTATCATTGCAAGTTCTTGGACAATTCTAGGCTGAACTATGTCAAACTCAGAGTTGTGCTTTGATATGTAAAATGAGAACAGGTCATGATTTAAGGTTACCGAATTCCATAACCCATGTGTCAGACCTCGTGATACTCCTGCATTTAACTCTGGTTTAGGTATTTGCCAAAAACTACTGCTAGCATGTGGTACTCCAGCCCTTTTCCTCCTTGGTCAAGATATTCACAGTAGAAAAAATATTAGATCTGGGTTTTGCAAATCATACACATATAACCCTCGCTTACAGATGAGGAATCTGTGGCTTGAGAGGTTGCCCTGCTGTGAATGACAAAGGTGGGATCCAAACCTAGGTCTTCTCAACCCCCAAGAGAAATCCAACAACTGGGAAAAGATGCCTTGCCTTTGTCACGATCTGCTGCGAACTGAACTCCTTTATATCCAGTTGTGCACACTCTCCTCTGCTCTAAAGGGAGAAAAGCCACATTTGACAGACACGTCTGCACCCTGATTTTTACAAGATCTTCTTTAGGCTGCAGCTCTGGATAAGACGGACTTGCGAATGATGCAACCAATTATAACGAACGCCTTCTCCTGGGTGGAAACACAAGCTACTCTCTGCTCACTGCTCCACAGAGAAATACGGTAGTCATGCGAACCCGCCCATCCAGTACAGCCCTCAGATTTGTGAGAGGCTGGTTCAGGACCAGCACCTCGTACAGTGCCTGACATAGAGGAGGCACGTGACAAATGTTTACGGGATAAGTGTTGCACTTAAGGTACTAGGATGGCCAGATACAGAAAGGCAGGAATCATTAAAAAAAAAAAAAAATTCTGTGTACTTGAATCTGAAAGGAGAAACATTCTTAATTTTATCTTATTTTGTAATTCAACAGAGTTAACTTCCTCCAAAGTAACTACTTGTTAATATGTTTCTAATGTGTTTCTAATGTGACGGAGCTGCTATACTGGGGCTTTTCATTTAGAAAGCTAGCGAGACTCTGTGTTAACCGTCTCCTAAGCGCTCCTCTCAGCAGTTTCTCTGGATGTCATTCCACATGCTGACTTCAGTTCCCAGGCAGAGCTTCCTGGGATCGAAATGGCAGGACCTGAGTGGACCCAAGGCTGCACACCACCCACCGGGTCCCTGTCCTCCCAGGGCTGTTGTAGGGCCCTCACAAGCCACTGCCCTTGAGTCACTCCTAAGTCACCTGGGTTGAAAGTCACACAAGTATGGCTACATGTGTTTCACCAACAGCCTACTTCTTTTTTTTTTTTTTTGCGGTACGCGGGCCTCTCACTGTTGTGGCCTCTTCCGTGGCGGAGCACAGGCTCCGGATGCGCAGGCTCAGCGGCCATGGCTCACGGGCCCAGCTGCTCCACGGCATGTGGGATCCTTCCGGACCGGGGCACAAACCCGTGTCCCCTGCATCGGCACGCGGACTCTCAACCGCTGCGCCACCAGGGAAGCCCCAGCCTACTTCTTTATTGCCTCTCTCAGGAAAAGAAAATGTAATATTAGCAGACCTCTCCCACCAAGGGTCAGATAGTCTATGTGAGCTCAGAGCGGGTACAGATCGAGGCAGAGGAACAAAAATGACTACGTTGGGGGAGCAATACCACGTTCTACAATAATATACATTTCCCTTGCCTCATATCTTCCATAAATAGTGGTAAAATAGATATCACATCATTTGAACCAGTTTTAAGTGTGCAAGCCAGGGGCATTAAGTACATTCACAGTGTTATGCAAACATCAGCTCCATCCATCTCTAGAACCTTTTCATCACCCCAAACAGAAACTCTGTCCCCACTAAACATTAACTCCCCATTCTCCCCTTCCTGGTAACTTCCATTCCACCCTCTGTCCCCATCAATTGGCCAAGTCCAGGTGCCTCATATAAGTGGACTCATATCTGTCCTTTTGCGTCTGGCTTACTTCACTTAGCACAATGTTTTCAAAGTTCATCCATGTTGTAGCTTGTGTTAGAATTTCCTTGCTTTTTAAGACTGAATAATATTCCATTGTATATACAGACACACTTTTTTAAAAATTTATTTTTTTATACAGCAGGTTCTTATTAGTTGTCTATTTTATACATATTAGTGTATACATGTCAATCCCAATCTCCCAATTCATCCCACCACCACCCCCCACCCCACCACTTTCCCCCTTGGTGTCCATACGTTTGTTCTCTACATCTGTGTCTCTATTTCTGCCCTGCAAACCGGTTCATCTGTACCATCTTTCTAGGTTCCACGTATGTGCGTTAATATACGATATTTGTTTTTCTCTTTCTGACTTGCTTCACTCTGCATGACAGTCTCTAGATTCATCCACGTCTCTACAAATGACCCAACTGCGTTCCTTTTTATGGCTGAGTAATATTCCATTGTATATATGTGCCACATCTTCTTTATCCATTCATCTGTCAATGGGCATCTAGGTTGCTTCCATGACCTGGCTATTGTAAACAGTGCTGCAGTGAACATTGGGGTGCATGTTAGACACACTTTCTTTAACTATTCCTCTGTCGATGGAAACCTGGACTGTTTCCTGGACTGTTATACCTAACGCATCTATGAAGATGGGTGTAGCCTCATCTTTTTTTAAGACGAAGACCCCTCCAGCGGAGGTCCTGGCACTTTGTAACTCCTCCTTGCCTGAGAGCGCTTCAAGCCAGTTCCTTCACCCACTGCCTGGTGAAGGCCTCACCCGCCATGAGCAGAACAGAGACTGGCTCCCAAGTGCACTGCCGCGCTCTCTCCTTGGGGTGCTTCTCTTGGTCCTACGGATTCCCTGCTCCTGACTCTGGACGTGGGGACTTGGCAGGATCCAGTGCCTCCCTGGAAGCCCCGCCACAGGCTCAGGCCCCCTCAGCCCCATCTTCATCAGCTGAGACCTAGTATATCTCAAGGTCAAGCCTAAACCATGGCAAGTGCCAGTGAAAGATGGACGTCGTTGAGTGGCCAGTGCTACAAGACTTTCCCAAGTTACTCCTAAAACGTTTGTATAAAGTAGAATTACTTTCTGCTTGACTATTTACTGATAAGAGTGGACAATCAGTTATTTATTAAGCTTTTCCTGTGTGGAAGGTACCATACTCTGGATCTGTGGAGGACTATACTAACGTGGTTATGTCCCTTCCATTGCCCTCCGAAAGAGTACATTTAATCAGAGAGATATGGGCCATGATGGCGTAACTAATCAAATAAATTAGGGTTTATCTTTACTACAGAAGCTGCACAGGTATTAGAAAGAATGAGGTAGATATGTATGTACTGATGTGCTATAATCTCCAAGCTATATTGTTGTATGAAAAAAAAAAAGTCTAGGGACCTCCCTGGCTGTCCAGTGGTTAAGACTCTGCACTTCCACTGCAGGGGCCGAGGGTTCGATCCCTGGTCAGGGAACTAAGATCCCTCAAGCCATGTGGCGCCACCAGAAAAAAAGAGTCTAGATGCAGAAGAATGTATATGGTATGTTCACAGCTGTGGAAAAAAGGACAGAAGGATTTATAAGTACACACATATATATATATATGTACCTATATGTGTGCATATATGTACATTCATGTGTGTGTTTATAAATTCATAGGTGTGTCTGGAATGATACACAAAGGACTAGCAATAGCCGTTGTCTCTGAGGCAATTGTGGATGGCAAATAGCTTTTTCCTGTGCAACTGTCTTGTACTGTTTGAATTTTCCACTGTGTGCACAAGTTGCCTTCGAATTAAAAAAAAAATGTTTATAAAACTAACAATAAAAGAGAGTGCATGGGAAGTAGTAAATGAGTGGCGTAGAAACAACACGAAAGGCTCTCAGAGGAAGGAAAGCTTGCTCTAGGCTGCAGCAGTCAGGACGGTTCATGGGGGAGGAGAGGACATTTGAACTGAGGTATCTGGGGTGGGTGGGCTTTGGGGAGAGGGAGATGCTGGTGGGACAGTAGGATGAGGCAGCATTCCAATCAGAAGGCACAGAATAAGCAAACTTGGAGTCGTATGAGGTAAATCAATTGACCTTTGCCTGGGTGGAGGAATGTAGTAGCATTTTATTTACTTAAGGTACACACGGACTCATTTCAAAATGCATTTTAAGAAGCTTATAAGATAATTAACAGCACAAAATTATTAAAGTAGAAATAGAATCTGAACTCAAGACCTCGGAGAAAATATAAAATTCCTAACCAAAAAAATTAACCGGTTATTGAGCTTTGCAACTGTACAATATCTGAGCCTCCTGATGGCCAGGGTAAAAAGTGAAAGTATAAATCCACAGCTTTTCCTATGGATAGAAGAATGTCATACCAGCTCTTTGAAAACCAGTTCTTTCTGCCGAATTTTACAAGAAAGTGCCACATGGGAATTCTCATGGAAGGTAGTAAGTTGTGTCCCCTGGCAGAAGCCGTGTCAGCAGGGTCATGTTCAAGAGCGTCTTGGTTGAAAGTCACCCAGGATGCAGAGGGTCACTGACTTACCTCAACAAAGTTCTTGGAAGAGTGGATAGATACCGTGTCTACTAGAGAATTTTCCCTGAATGTTCCCTCTCTCGGCTGGGAGTTCTTTGTGTTGTTGGGTGTTTGTGTGTTTGACTTGTAATTAGAGCCAGAGGTCGGGTTTACATGAGGGCAGAGCCTAAGTGGCTAGCAATCTGTATTACTGGTTGACGGCCAGACACATGTTTTGGGACCAGACAAACACAAGTGTGAACACCCTACCAGGAAAGCTGAAAAAGCTAGCAAGCGCGGTTTTGCCAGGGTGACAGGCAACTTTGCCTTCCCCCGAGGGAAGGGGTGTCCCTTGAGACAAATCCAGGATTATCCTCAGAAAGAAGCTTTGCCTTATTCCACTGCTTGAGTCAGTGTTTGTTTGACTCTCCAATATTCAACACTAAAAGAAGATGTCAGGTATGACCTTGGTCCAGTGGCAGTTTACAAAGTGGAACTGGGGAAAAGAGAGACCAGTGGGGGGAGGGTATTGTAATATTTTTAAAGCCTTTATGAGGGCAATGGGTGTGAGAATCAAGGGGCAAGGATGCTAACACTCTATAGAGAGAGAACTGGAGGGTCTTTGTGACTGAATATGGGAGCCAAGGGAAAGTGGAGGGCGGCCCTGAGACTAGGAGCCCAAGCCATTTAAAAGGACAATAGAAATGGCCGAAACAGAGCCCGCGTCGAGAGGCAAAGCTTGTGCGGGGGAAGATAAATTTGTTTTTAGACGTGCTGATTTTGAGATGATGGCCAAATACCAGTTAGCTGAAGATAAAGGGATGAAGCTGGACACAGACTTGGAAGCCATCTAAATAAATGAGATTCTTGATGGAGCTATATCATTTCCGCTTTGAAATCATCTTGCCAAAAAAATGGACTTGAATCAGCTCACATCTCTAGATCTGACTATAGTTTACTGGAAATTTGGGTGGGTGGAGGGGACGAATGTGATAAACAACCCCATGGGGATGTGATCAGCAAAATCTAGAATGTGGATTTTGAGCACCAATGAGCTGGTGTTTTCTACAAATAAACTTCGGGGGCGAGGTGGTGCAGCGGGATAAAAAAGGGGAATCAAATGATTAAGGGTGATTTAAAGAGTACAATGTGTGGACCTTGTTTGGATCCTGATCTGAACAAAGCAACTCTTTAAAACATTTATGAGACAACTGAGGAAATATGACCTGATTGGATATTCGCTGATATTAAGGGATTCTTTTTCATTTTTAGACATATTAATGTTTTTGTGGTTAAGGCTTTTTTTAAAGGGTCCTTATATTTTAAAAAAAATATACTGGAATCTTTACAGATGAACTGATATGATTCTGAGATTTGCTTCAAAATAATCCAGTGGTGGGGCATGGGGAATGGCGGGGTACAGATGAAACAAGCATGGCTATACGTGGATGACTGTTGGACTTGGGTGATGGTGCCTGGGGGCAGGGGAGGGGGGTCACTACACAGTTCTCTCTATCTCTCTGTGTGTTTAACCGTTCCATAATAAAGAGGTTAAGAATAAATGAATAAAAGAGAGTGTTCACTCCATGAAAGAACACTGCTTTGTAAAAGTAAATGTCTATAGACAGGGAGCAGGTAGTCCAGAACAGAAAGTCCTAGGAAAGTCTCATATTTAAGGTGAAATCAGGAAATGAGGAACAACAGGTGGAATAGCAGCAGTGTGCTGTCCTGGTTTGGAACTCAGCAAACGGTTTGAGTTTAGCTCTAACTCTTACTAGCTTTGTCATCACGAGCACATTGTTGACCTCTGTACACCGACAAGCCTCGGTTTCCTTATCTGTAAAGTGGGGATAATAACTGCATCTCCCTCCCAGAGTCAGTACTCTGTGGGTTAAAGGAAATGATGTATATAAGGCACCTTACCTTCTGCCTGACACAAAATAAGTGCTCATGAAACATGAGCTGTTAGCACTGATGTTTTATTGCTTATCAGAGTGGTCATAAAAAGGTAAGAAAAGAACAAGAGTATGTAGTGTGATAGAAGGCAAGAGGAAATTTTGATGTAAGGACAATGACCTTAGTGTCGTGTTCTAATCCAGGAATCTGGTGCCTTCATCGGATGAAGTAATTTGGAGGTCACTGATGACCACAGAGATGTGGTGTGTGCCACCCGATGACAAGGAATCGAGTTAAGAGCGGTGACGAAACACCAGGAGCAGTGGATACTGTGTATTTCCTTATTTGGCGATGAAAGAAAGGAAAGGGATAGAGCAGCAAAGACAAAAGCGCCCTTCCTCAAAGTATAGGAGCTCTCGCAAGTCTGCAGGAGGAGAGGAAGAAGCCTACGGGGAGGGAGGATGGAGAATGCTGAGCCTGGAGCAGTGGCCTCAGCTGCAGAGGAGAGAAGGAGGGCCAGCCCTGCCATGACTAGAGATTCAGGGTAGGTGATTTACAGTGAGTTAGGTTTGGAGGATAAAAACAGGACAAAGCTGTGAGAGCAATCAGGGTTTCCGAGGACGCTGGAAGGGACTGGGAGGGAGGAAAAATAAGGGAAGGAAAAAAGATCAGATGGAGAAGGGAGAAGGTTGGAATGAGAGTGAAAGAGAGACTAGGTGAGTGAAGGGCTTGCCATGTGGGCTGGTGCCTGAGGCTACAAGGCTGGTTACAAGCAAGAGCAGGTTTGTAGTGCGGACTGGGGTCCCCTGCAAGCAACATCTGCAGCCTGTCCAGTGGCAGAGATCATGGCCACTGATGACACCACCTCTTGGGCGATTGGAGCAGGGCGTCTACAGTGGCCCGTGGAGGAGCAGAGACCTCCAGCTTCCCGGGGTGGAACTGCAGGTGCTCAAGGATGGGAAGGGCTAGGAACATGCCCCAGAGAGCCTAGCCAGGGAGAAATAGGACAAAGCCAAGCTGGCCCATGAGACTCAGGGGCTAGACAAGATGTGTTAAAACATGACATCCTGGGCTTCCCTGGTGGCGCAGTGGTTGAGAGTCCTCCTGCCGATGTAGGGGACGCGGGTTCGTGCCCCGGTCCGGGAAGATCCCACATGCCGCGGAGCGGCTGGGCCCGTGTGCCATGGCCGCTGAGCCTGCGCATCCGGAGCCTGTGCTCCGCAACGGGAGAGGCCACAAGAGTGAGAGGCCTGCGTACCGCAAAAAAACAAAAACAAAAACAAAACATGACATCCTGCCTTTGTTCCTACTGAGCCCTTTCTCTACTGACACCCCTCACCTCCACCCCTTCTCCCCCCACCTCTGAGCCTCATCCTAAGGACACAGTGATAGCACTTGTTTCTTTCATTGCCTGGTAATAGGAGAAAACGTGGAAATTTAGGGGTTTGCTTAATGTGAAAACCCCTGAGTCTAAATGTCATGACTGGGGACTTCCCTGGTGGTCCAGTGGTTAAGAATCCGCTTTCCAAAGCAGGGGACACAGGTTCGATCCCTGGTTGAGGAACTAAGATCCCACATGCCGCGGGGCAACTAAGTCCTGCATTGGAAGGCGGATTCTTTACCACTGGACCACCAGGGAAGTCCCTGGCTGAACCTAATTCTAATTGGTATACCAAGTATTAAGATTAACTAGTCTTTGGTTAAAAAAAAAGGTAACATAAAAGGTAATGACAATATTTATAAGAAGAGAATAAAATTATAGAAGTAAAATTATAAGCCAAATTATCATCAGTTAGAACAAACCTAAAACAATGTGTTCTTAAAAGTATATTCAGTGACTTATTCAACAATTGTATTGTGTTGGGCCCTGTGTCAGACTGGGAGGATGCCATTATGAAGATGTCACGGTCCCTGCCCTCATGAATCTCACATCTGGGGAAGCTGTAACACAAGTATGATGGGAGGAAGAAGCAGAGAGGGCTGTGGGCACACACGCTTCTCCTGCAGCACGAGGGAGGGGCCAGCACCTGCTTTCTCGGAGATGAGGTCCAGCTGAGCCCTGAGGAATGCGTAGGAGTTTGTTAGACAAAGAAGAGGGAAGGAACAGCATGCCAGGCAGTGGGCTCTGCTGGTGCGGACACTTGCAGCAGAGGGAGCATAGCACTTTTGCAGGGCTGCAAAAAGAGCGGTTACAAATGAGGTTTGTTCCTGCAGAACTAGGCTGGGACATGAGCAAACAGGGCCCCATAACATGCATTAGCAGAGGCCTCGAGTGAAATGGAATGAGACTTAAACAGAGGGCAGTTTTACGGAGTGTAAGAGGAAGTCACCAACAGACTTGCAGGGAAGTCCTGATGGACTTTACTTTGGGCTCGACTGGGGTTGCAGACCATCAGCCGATGTGCACCGGTCCCAGTGCACACAAGTGTGGACACCCCCCAAGAGGCGGACTGGGTGCTTGGGGAGAGAGAGGCTGACTGGTGGAGTCTCCATGAGGTCACGGGAAAGGATGGAGGCTGTGGATACAGGCTACACATGGAAGCACTTGAGAAGCAGGGCGGCTCCAAGCAACGTCCTCAGTGGACGCGGGAGAGCCAGACTCAAGTCTGGAGTGATGGCTCCACAGGGTGGCGGAGGCCACAGCTCAGGGCTCTGCCTGGGAAGAGCTGTGGCAACGCCGATACCAGGTCAGGTCCAGGAGAGACCTGTACATTGAGCAAGAGTGAGCGGCTTTCCCTGGAGAGGGATACCTAGGGGGTCTTGTCATGCGGGCAAAGACTGAGGCTGGGTCAAAACTCAAACAGCCACACAGAAAAGTCAGGTGCAAGGCACCAGGCAGACCAAACAAACAGGTTCTCAGCCACTTTCCCAATGCACACATCCAGATTTGTTTGTTTAAAATTTTTTTGTGGTAAAATATACACAAGATAAAACATATGATTCTAACCACAGTTGAGTGACATTAATTACATTCACAGTGCTGTGCAACTATCACCACTGTCCATCTCCAGAACTTTTTCATCACCTTAAACTAAAACTCCGTACCCATTAAGCAGTAACTCCTCAAACCCTCTCCCTCTCCACCCCTGGTAACCTCTGTGCTACTTTCTGCCTCTAGGAATTTGACTGGGTATTTCATGGAAGTGGGATCATACAGTATTTGTTCTTTAGAGCCTGGCTTATTTCGCTCAGTATAACGTCTTCAAGTTGTAGCATGGGTCAGAATTTCCTTCCGTTTTAAGGCTGAATAATATTCCATTGTATGTAGAGACCACATTTTGTTCATCCATTCACCCATGGACATTTGGGTTGTTTACACCTTTGGGGAGCTGCCATGTTTTTTTACCACCAGTGACAGAAGGTTAATTACAATAAAAAGAGTTGGGAGATAAGTGAGCAGGGAGAGGGAGAAACCCAGAGCAGAATAGGAACGTAATCTACTCTCTCCTTTTTACACATGTGGAAATTGAAGTCTGTAGCAGGTCTGAATGGCTCAAAGTCACAAAGAACTCAGGTCTTCTGACCTTCAGGCTGCTTTTTCTTCTAGTGTCACGTTTACCGTGAAGCTAGCGTGAATCTAGCTGAATCCCACGACAGTCAAGGACCATGGGTAGCACCAGATGCAGAGATCTGGAAGCCTAAGAACAGAGGCTGGAACCCCAAGGCACCATGTCACATCTGCACAGAAATGGAGCTGGAGGGACAGCCCTGGGCAAAACTATCAACGTGCTTTTGGGTCCCCTCTCTATGGGTCATCCATCCTTCCTTTCTACCTGGGCTGTTCACGTGCTCTCATGTGCCCATCTTGTTCCCTTTCTTGGTCTCAGCAGGATAAGAACCATCTCTGCTGAGCAGGTAACAGATTAGTTAGGTGTTAGCTTCTAGTGCCAGCTACACCCCTCCCAGGGAGATTTCTATTTTAACGGGCAAGTTTAGAAAATGGACGATGTTAGGATCCAAGAGAATGAGGGTAGAAGGGCAGAGGGTGAGAGTGTCGTATTCAGGCAGGAGTCACCTCCTCTGCTTGCTGGTGGGGTTGGTTAGAGGCAGTGGGAAGTTGCCCATCCAGCCTCCTTCCTGGGCAAAGAGTGTAGGCTCACTCACGAACGTCTAGGTCTTTGTTTCTCTTCTTTCTCAGAATTCTTCCTTGAGAGACAATGCATTTTGTATTTATTTTACCATCCACACTGTGTACACTATAGCTTTCTGCACGTAAGTTCTCAGTCAAAGCAGGGGAGGATGATTCACCGCTGGCCAAATATGTCAAACTTGGGTGAAGGAGTCAAGGATAATAGAAGTGCTTCTTTTGCCACTTTGCTACTTTATCCTCCAGATTTATCATGCGTCAATAATAACAAACAAATACTGTCATCAAAGAATATCTTCCTTTTTTAGCCTTTGACAGTGAGCACTGAATGAGACATACTTCATTAAATATTTGCCTTATTTTTCTTTATCCATTTTTTTTTTTTTGCGGTACGCGGGCCTCTCACTCCTGTGGCCTCTCCCGTTGTGGAGCACAGGCTCCGCGGCCATGGCTCACGGGCCCAGCCGCTCCGCGGCATGTGGGATCTTCCTGGACCCGGGCACGAACCCGCGTCCCCTGCATCGGCAGGCGGACTCCCAACCACTGCGCCACCAGGGAAGCCCCTCTTTATCCGTTCTTATCAGTTTCACACACATATCACCTTGCTCTTGCATTCTACACAGAGCATAACAAAATGTAGACTGTACCAGAATGCTCTGTACCCTTTCTACAATGATTATTTTTATATACAGTGCCCCAATTGTCTCTAATACCAGCTATTAGCCATGAACAAATGCAAGTATGTATGAACCCTCCTTAGGCAGTCAGAGTTTATGAAAAAGTAATTTATTTCCTTCTTAGATTTATATATATATATATATATATATATATATATATATATATATAAAATACAATTTTACGATTTCCATGAAAACTAAATGTCTCCAATTCCAAAGCAGAATGTGTAGGACAGTACCAGTAACTACGACTTATCCAGTGTTTCAAGGCTGGCAGGATGCATTATCCACACTTGATCCTCACATACACAGTGGTCAAGATGATAAATAGTTGCCCAATTTATAAATGTGGAAAGTAGGTCTCAGACATAACTTGCAGAAGATATAAAGCTATCTGACTTAGACCTGAGTCTTTTAATTCCAAATCTCACCCTCTTTCCACTCTGCTGGTCATCACTATCTGCATATTTCGACTAGCCGATGGTTTATTTTCAATACCCAATTAACTTGAAATCTCTGCTAAAACCAACAGATGTAGCAATTGGCAATCTTAGATCTCATCTTCAACGTGTGTTTCTCTCAAGTGGTCACCTAATCAGGTTTGACACGCTTAAATAAGGCAGAAATGTATGTCATTGTAGATATGCTCTTTTTATTTTTTTTTTTTTACTTTTTTTTAGGCTGCGCAGCTTGTGGGATCCTAGCTCCCTGTCCAGGGATTGAACCTGCGCCCTCTGCAATGAAAGCACGGAGTCCTAACCACTGGGCTGCCATGGAATTCCTGATATGCTCTTAAATTAGCTTTTTTTATTTTTATTTTTTTTTCGGTACGCGGGCCTCTTACTGTTGTGGCCTCTCCCGTTGCGGAGTACAGGCTCCGGACGCGCAGGCTCAGCGGCCATGGCTTACGGGCCCAGCCGCTCCGCGACATGTGGGATCTTCCCGGACCTGGTCACGAACCCGTGTGCCCTGCATCGGCAGGCGGACTCTCAACCACTGCACCACCAGGGAAGCCCAAAAGTAGCTATTTTTAAACAAAAATAGAGCTACCACATGACCCTGCAATCCCACTGCTGGGCATATATCTGGAGAACAACATGGTCTGAAAGGATACATGCACCCCAATGTTCATTACAGCACTGTTTACAATAGCCAAGATGTGGAAGCAACCTAAATGTCCATCGACAGAGGAATGGATAAAGAAGATGTGGTACATAGGTTCTCAAGAAACTAGGGGCAGGACAGGAAGATGCAGATGTAGAGAATGGACTTGAGGACATGGGGAGGGGGAAGGGTAAGCTGGGACGAAGTGACATGGACATATAAACACTACCAAATGTAAAATAGATAGCTAGTGGGAAGCAGCCACATAGCACAGGGAGATCAGCTCAGTGCTTTGTGACCACCTAGAGGGGTGGGATAGGGAGGGTGGGAGGGAGACGCAAGAGGGAGGAGATATGGGGATATATGTGTATGTATAGCTGATTTGCTTTGTTATAAAGCAGAAACTAACACACCACTGTAAAGCAATTATACTCCAATAAAGATGTTAAAAAAAACGATGTGTTACATATATACAGTGGAATATTATTCAGCCATAAAAAGAATGAAATAATGCCATTTGCAGCAACATGAATGGACCTAGAGATTGTCATACTGAACGAAGTAAGTCAGACAGAGAGGGATATCGTATGATATTGCTTGAATCTAAAAAGAAATGACACAAATGAACATATTTATGGGGCAGAAACGGACTCACATACTTGGAGAATGATCTTGTGGTTGTGGAGTGGAGGAAGGGTGGAGGGAAGGGATAGTTGGGGAGTTTGGGATTGGCATGTACACACGGCTATATTTAAAATGGATAACCAACAAGGACCTACTGTAGAGCCCAGGGAACTCTGCTCAATGTTATGTGGCAGCCTGGATGGGAGGGGAGTCTGGGGGAGAGTGGATACATGTATATGTGTGGCTGAGTCACTTCGTTGTGTACCTGAAACTATCACAACATTGTTAATCGGCTATACTCCAATATAAAATAAAAAGTTTTTTTAAAAAGTAGCTATTAAAAAAAATGTTTCACTATAAACAGTTTTTTAAAAATCCTTTACCACTCTATGGTTTGGAAATAAGATTTTTTAAAAGGTTTAAAAACTAAAAAAAACACAATTAGCTAAAATGTAGGTAAAATGTACTTATAGGATTTTTACCAAATCACAGTATCTAAAATGTTTTCTAAACTCAAAATTATCCAAGCCTACATACACAAGAGAGAAGCCATTTCTCCCGCATTTCTTTTTCCCTTATCATTTGTTTATAATAATCACTTGGCATGTCCTGTAAACAGATATGGTATATGCTGAGAGAGTACTTCTCTGTAGAAATAGTAAATAATTATAATGCATATTTTTCTCCTTTAAATACTTTAAATACATTACTTGCTTTTACTTTTATATAATCTCATTTTTTTTGCTTATTTCACTAAACAAACGTACCCTCCCTTTTTTAAAAAAATTTTTTATTTCTTACTAAATTCCACTCCCTTCCACCAAAGTGTAAAAAAGTCAACAGACTACTTGTACAGTAATGAGAAAACCAACAAGGATCCCCTTCAGAGTAAGGCTGAAGGGAAACAATTTGTAGTGGTTAAGATTTATTCCCCCATCCTCCCTCCAAATATTATATCTCTCAACAAAGAATTCTTGTTTAACTTTATTGGAAAATGTGTAGCAGGGTGGCGTTTAGAAATACTACAGATCTAAATGTGCATGCGTTAGCATTGTGAGCTCCAAGTGAACACAAGGAAAATGAGAATTTCAATTTGTTACACAGACATCTCATGTAAGCAAAAGAAAAATATTAAGTGTATCAGGAGTTGTTTGTTAAAGTCAGTTTCAGAGCAATTTCTTAACATACGGATAATGCTATCCTAAAAATTAATAATAAACAAGGAACCAGAACTCTTAGCTTAATACTCTTTCCTCCCATGCCTTCCCTTAGTCACTGTTGGGGCATTACTTTCAGCTCAGTTTTAAAGATTCAGAGTCTGACCTTAAAAGGAACCCATTTAACCCACTTCTGCCCATTTGCATTGAACAGCAGCCACTGGTCCAGAGTTTCATTTCACAAACCACACACACTATTTCTGCTACAAGAGATTTGTAGTTAATTGTGACAAAAACATCACATTGGTTTAAGTAAAATTTATTGGTTTTTAAAAATGTTACTCATAGAGAAACCTGTAACTAAGAAGAGGAATTCAAAACTGAAAAATACAGCAACGTAAAATGAATCTATCAGCAGACACCTAAGGCTACCGGTTCCCTGTGCCCATCATTGTGTATTCTAAAAGGGCTCTGACCAGTATAGCCTAGGAGCTGGGAACAATGTGGAGCAGGATGCAGCCCCTGCTTCGAAGGGCAGGACAAGTGACTGCGCTTTATGGCTATGGTTTGCTGCAGAGGTAGGGGTGCGATGGGTGCCCCTAATTCTCACTTTGGGGAAGGTGAGGGGAAAGGAAGGAAGCCACCTCTCAGGAAAGCAGGAGAGCGGGGAGGGCTGCGGAAGCCGGAGAGGACTGGGCACGTTGAGAGAACGGGAAGCAGTTCAGGTAGGCTGGAACTGGGGACGGGTGGGAGGAGTGGCCGGTGGTCAAAGATCCAGCAGGGGACAGGATTAGGAGGGCCTTATAAAGAGAATTTAAGGAGATAGGACTTCATCCCCAGGGCGACAGACACCCCCTACAAGAGTTTAAACGCGGGTAACACGATCCGATTTACTTTGCAATAAAGTGTCTCTCTGGTTGCAATATCGAGACTGGGGTAGGGCAAAACCCGAGACCGAGAGACGAGTGAGCAGGTAACTAACGGTAATCCAGGTGGGAGACGCCGGTGCTGCACGGAAGAAGCCAGAGCATGGCAGTAGCGACAAACGGGAGACCAGAAGCACGGAAGTAAGACGGATCCTGGGGCTTAATGACTGGAGGCCGGGGTGAGGGGCTGAGGACCAAGCTGTCGTGATGCAGTTGCTGAGATGGGAAACACGGGAAGTTTGGAGGGGCGGTGTGGAGCTCCGTTTAGGACACACAGATGATGAGATTTCTGTGGCACCCAAGTCAACTATGCCTGGACCTCAGGATGGGGTCGGCTGGAAGCAGGACGACGCTCTGCGAGTGGACGAGACCATCCAGAGGAGAAGGTGGCCCAGAAAGGCTGCCCGGGGAATCCCTCCCGTGCGACCGGACAATGCTTATGTTCTCTTTTTCCTTACATATACATCGAATCACAAAACACGCTGCGCGATTAGTCAGAGGAGTTCATGGCTTTCATTTTGCAGGTTAGGAAAATGAGGCTTCGGGGTACGGGTTTGTTCACGTTCACATACACCCCCTACTCTACCCTAAAAATTAACTCAGTGTATCCGATGGCTGAAACATATATTCTTCCCCAAATGTTCGGTAGAAGAGATCACAGAAATGAAATTAGTTTTAAAATGCCTTTTGTTCCTTTTCTCCCCCCAACTCCCACGATAAAATACTGTGATCAACTTTCGGTTTTAATAAATATTACCAGATATTAAAAATATGTAACCACATTTCTTTAGAAAAACTCGTACAGAGGAGAATCTTACAGCCTATCTCACCAGCAAGTACACAACTTCTTTTAGTTCTCTGTGGTGCATAAAAAAGCCTTGACAGATCCTGGCTTTATGCTCACTAACTCGGCACGTCCATCCCCGGTTTTCCAATCTCCAGGACTTGCCCACTCGCCCCCTCCCCTCCCCCCTCCGGCCTCACCACCTGCTCCCGGCGCCGCCCCCCTCCTCCCGCCCGCCCGCGCCGGTTCTCACGCGCGGCCCGCGCCCCTCCCTGCCGCTCCCGCCCTTTCACTTCCGCGGAGCTTCAGAGTCGGAGCCGGTGGCCTCCGCGCCCGGCTTCCCAGCCGCTCCACACTCCCGCTTCCCCCGCCCGCCTCCCGGCGCCGCACCCCCCCCACGAAGTTCTGCCTCCCGCGCCGCCCCCCGCGAGGACTTCAGAGGCGGTCCCGGGCCGGCCGACGCTGATTGGTTGCCTCCTGGGCGCCCCGCCCCCCGTGCACGCGCAGGAGGTGAGGCGGGCCCAACGTGGGCGCGCGCGCCGCGCGGCCCCGAGAGCGAAGCGTCCGTGACCCGCGTGCCGGGCCCAGGCGTCCGGGGCCAGGCGACACCGAGGCGGGGGCGGGCGGCGGCAGGGCGCCCCGGGGCTGGGGTGCTCACGTGGCGCCGAAGGCCCCCGCAGGCCCCGGCGGCGCCCCCCCAGCCGCGGCCAGCCGGGCGTCCCGCAGGGGCTGGGAACTGCCCAAGGGGCCGTCGTTGTCGCCAGCCCGGTAGCCCGGATGTCGCTGCCCCCCGCGGCGGGGCCGCCGACGCGCTCCTCGGCCCGGGAGGAGGCTCGTCTTAAAGGGACAGCGCCGCGTTCGAGCCAGAGCGGGTGGCGCGCCCTGCCCTCCGTGCGCGACCCCTGCCCCGGGGGACGCCGCGGCGCCTGCCGCCCCGGGCCCCCTGTTCCGGGCGGGGCGCAGTCGGAGCGCGGCGCCCTGCCCCGGGATGGCCGCAGAGAGCCGCCTGGAGGCCAGGTTTTCCTGCGGCCCGAGCGTGGCCGGTGGCGCCGCGCGGGGCCGGAAGGCGCCGGCCTGTGATTGGCCGAGGCCCCCGTGAATGCAGGACATTGTCTGGTCGCGGCCGTCTCTGTCTCTGCCCGCCGCCCTTCCACCGAGCAAGATGGGTGCGTAGCGAGGTCCCGGGGCGGCCCGGTCCCTCCGGCCCTTAGTCCCTGCATTGGTAGGAACCCGGAGTGGGAAAACCTAACTTTCACGAGATCATGGCATCCGAGAATGGAACCGAGGTGCTGTTTCAAAATACAAAACCATCTCCACTAAGAAATAAAATCATTTGTGTTTGACATAAAGGTTTCCTTTAAGATAAAAAATTCTAAGGTAATTGAAAAGCGCCAACAGTTATAAAAACGGCTGTTTTGTCTTCAAATTTTCTTTAATTAGGATCCGTGATAATTCCTCTGAATATCCTTTATAAAAATTTAAGCAATATGTATATCATATATACATACAAGTATATAGGAAACAACCTTGTTCTAGAAGTGCAGCTTCTCTAGGTCTTAGTGTCCTTACGCTGG
This sequence comes from Phocoena sinus, assembly GCF_008692025.1. Classification (NCBI taxonomy): domain Eukaryota; kingdom Metazoa; phylum Chordata; class Mammalia; order Artiodactyla; family Phocoenidae; genus Phocoena; species Phocoena sinus. The sequence continues at coordinate 7,712,819 of NC_045779.1, read as the reverse complement.
ACTAGTCGCTTTCCAAGTTTGCTTCCATTGTAAAAATAACTCTGAGTCTGATTCTAGGCGTAAAGTTCTGATACATCCTATGTACTGGATCATATCTCAAGGCCTTGGAATAGATGAGACCTTTTAAAGAGCCCTTGAGATTACAGTTCTCCTAAGATTGTCTTTGAAAATATGTGGGAGTTATTTAAGTGAAGTTGTAGTCTTTTAGTAATTTTGGCAAAAAGGAAAATGAGCAGTAGAGAAATGTACGGAGATCAATCAGTTATTAGTCAATGTGAAAAGCAAGGTTTTCTTTCATTCTAAAGAAGTTTTCTAGGTAATGGAATATTATAAGGAATAACCATCTTTCCTATTTTGTTCCCAGTATCAAAGGTGTAGGAAGGTGGCAAAGGAGAGAAGACACACATGAAATAAGAGATACAGAAATGGAAAACGTTTGGAGAGTTTTGAATAAAATTAAGTCTGTATTTGCTTTTTTTAAAAAAACTGAATAGGAAAAATTATCGTAGAGTTAAAAGCACACGCGTTGATATAGATAATATTTTGTAGGTTCAGTTTTGTGCTCTCTTCAAAATTAAAAAAAGAAAAATCAGTGCTTTCATTTAATTGAGCAATCAACAAGAATTAGAGACTTGGAAATGACAAACAAATGAAGGAAGGAAAGTATCCAGAAAAGAAGATAAATTTAATGGACATGATTCATTGCAAGAGACATGACCTCATTCCTTAATAGAGGGATTTCCACTAAACCATATTTGATGTTACAGAAATTTGTTTTACAGACTTTCCTCAAAATTATACTAATTTGATATTGCCCCCCACCTTTATTTGTTATGGAAAGGGAAGAAATACAAGGAAAAAATTTAAACATTGTTGCAGCTTCCTCAAATGACAATTGTTGCAGGCTCCCTCACCCCTACCCATCGTAATAAAGGAATGAAAAAGCAGAAATCACCAGCATCAAGATTCTAGCTGTCTCCAGAAATGAAACATGAATAGTTGTGTGGATGTCTGTGAGTGAAGCAAATTTAGTTTTGATTATTTAAGCTTCTAGTATTTAAATTGTTGATTTTCCTAATTAAACAGATTTTTACTTCAAAGTTATTAAAATTTAGAGGTTAAGCTGAGTGAAATAAATTGTTTACAATAAACACAAGCAGCAGGTAATATGATACAGTCTACAAGGCATGCAATGTCTTATCAAATAAGTTTAAGACTTTTCCAGAAAGCTTTTTCCTTAAGATTTTTGCTTTGGTATTTGATGTATAACTATAGGTTAGTCTGTATAGAGTGATAATATTTATGGAACACTTGGTATATGCCAAACCCTGTTCTAAGTGTCTTCTTTGATCTTCACAAAAATGTTGGGGGCAGGTACAAGCATCCCCATTTTAAAGATTTGGAAACTGAAGCTCTAGAGCTCAGGTAGCTTGCCCAAGGTCAGACAGTTGGTGGGTGTAGAGCTGGGACTCGGGCCTAAAATCATGTCTGAATCTGCTCAAAGCAGCTGGCTCTGTGTTTTCAGTCACTCACGAGGCCGACTTAATTACTTCTATGGATATGATTATTCATTTTTTATCAGTTCTTTTTGACAGGATTTAAATATTTTTGCATTAGCACTGTCATTCATCTATGTTTCAGGTGACCATGTAGATACAAGATCGCCACCTGTATTTATTCTGCTACAGAAAGTGAAGCATCCCTATCATTTTTAAAGAGAAACACCCCCTCAGATTTGCATCTCCTGTTCTCTTTTAAACAGACACGTACATGGACAGTAGCCCATGCGCAAGTGCCCTCACCCTCTGCTTTTCTGTCTTTTGTCTTTTTCTTCTTTCTGGCGTATTGCTTCTCAGGACCCCCATAATACCTATTGGCCGTGTTAGCTGCATCTAATTGGTGTCAGTCCCAGAGCAGGCACTGGCGTCATTCAGTTAGTGTCTGAATGCTTACAAATCAGCCAGTCCTTCACAAGACCGAGAAGGGAGGATGAATCAAGAATGCAAGACAGGAATTTGGGGGGCTCAGTAGCATAAAGCTGCTGCAAAGGGCTGTGCCTTTAAGATTTTTTTTTTTTTGCCTTTTTTTCTTCAGTCTGTATCTTTAGCTGAGAAGTGGCACATCCTTAATGACAACCAAGGGTACAGGGTCACTGTCCCCCACATTTACCTTGCTCTGTCTAGGCACTGGTCCCAGAGTTAGCGGCCATTATAGTCTTCATCTGTAGCTCTGCCCAAGACAGGGGGGAGGGCAGTCTGTCTCAGTCCCTGTGTTCGCTTGTTCCAAGTACCTGTATCAGGAGGTTAAGAAATTAGAAATAAAATCATTCTGAAGGGCATCACTTGTGACTCATTAATCCATGTGATTTCTGAGGCTCATTCTTACTGGAAATTGAGTTGGCTAAGTCTGTTTAACTTCTGTGATGAGGGATCAGGGTTCAGATTTGAGGTTCTGGGGGGCTGAGAGGGATGAAAGGATTGTGTTCATAGGTCCTCCACTCCCCACCCCGCACCCACGGCAGCACTCCTGGCTCTTTGTCCTTGGTCAGCAGGCCTCCGTCTGCAGTGAAACCCTGGCAGGGAGGCACACAGAGCAGCGTGGAGGGTGGCACAGCACCTGGTAAACCCGACCCGCCCAAGCCCGCTGCCACCAGGGGGTGACGGGCACGACCAGCATCAGTGTCTCAACAGCCCAGGTGCCCAGAAGGGCAGGGGAGACACCTCTGCAGACCCCACAGAGAGAGCCATCTGGCCTCTTATTCCTCAGTGGCTGTCTTTTCACTGATATTTTTTTTTAAACAAAGTCCATAATTAAGCTCTTACCGTCTGATATTTCTCAAATCCAAGTATTAAGACACCTTACAAATGTGTAAAAATGCGTTAAATCGAATAACAAGCACCCACTCTCATTTCCCTTTGTATTAGTATTCTTAGCACTCAACAGGTGGCCACTGTCTTCCTGGGCTCCAGCACACAGCCGGATTCTGGAAATGCCAGCCTCTCTCTGTACCCCTGAGCCTCGGTGGGGATGCTGGTCCCCAGATGCCTTCCTTTGCCGATTGCTTTCAGTCTGCCCACACTTCTTCCCGTTGTGGAGCACAGGCTCCGGACGCGCAGGCTCAGCGGCCATGGCACACGGGCCCAGCCGCTCCGCGGCATGTGGGATCTTCCCGGACCGGGGCACGAACCCGCGTCCCCTACATCGGCAGGAGGACTCTCAACCACTGCGCCACCAGGGAAGCCCTGCCCACACTTCTTAAAAGTCTTTTCAAAAAGCCTGACTGAACGTGTGTGTATCTCCTTCCCCCTTCTGGTCCTGCCTGCCTCTCATCGTCAGGATCTGACCCTGGCCCTCTCCTCCAGCGCAGCCTGCGGCCTGGCCCTTCTGCATCCTCTGTGTCTCTCACAGCAAACTCCTCCTCCCCACACACCTGGACCCTCGAGTCCGCTGCTCTTTCTGTCCCGAACACACTGTGAAGACGCCCTGAGCCCCTTGCGTGTGGGCTGCGTCTACTGTTCGCTGATCACATCGTTTTTGAATTGCTGCCTTGCCTTTCCAAGACTGGAGGTTCCCCGAGGCCAGAGACCACATCTTGATCACCTGTGCATCTTGGTGCTTAGCACAGCACGGAACACACGGATAACATCATGAAACCATCGCTAAATCACAGCTGAAAAGGTTTTGTCTCCTCTATTGATTTTCTCCTGAGATCAGCTTTCTAGCTTTTCAAATTTTAATCAATTCAAAATTGAAGTGTCATTCGTTTCAATCTTGTCAGTATGTACGTAGATAAACGTGTATCTTATACTCAGTATTCACACGATAGCATGTTCTTACCACACTGTATGCAACAGTTATGCTCTCAAAAACTGAGTAAATTAATATTTCTAATTCAGGTGTTTAAAATTTAAGGTCATTTGATTTCTTTATTAGTGGCGAGGCTTTCTTTTTTCCTCCTTTTTGTAGAGCAAATAGTCATACTCTAGGTTATTTATTTTGGAAATATTACTTCCTGTACATCAGATTTACCTTAAGAAAAGCAATTGTATGTTGTACCCTACTACATTACAAGTAGATTTAACAGAGAAGTGTCATTTTTCTGTCTTTTGCCCGTAAATATAAAAGTAAAGACAACGATGCAACAGTCGTATTTTTCCTCAAGGCCACGTACCGCCTGTGTGTTTTCGGCGGTTGGAGAAGGTGGAGGGGTACACAAGCTCCTCTGTCCCTCCCTGTGTTTTCCAGCTCTAGCAGAGACGTTTTCTGTAATTGGTTTTCCACATTTGCCAAGAGTCTGTTTCCTCTTAACATTCAACATGTTTAACAGAAGTCTTGTAATAGTTCCAAAAACAATAAAACCAGTCTGGAGCATAAAAATGATACATATACAAAACACACTGGTTTTTTGTTGTTGTTCTTGTGGCTTTGGTTTTGTTAAGTTCTTTCTAATAATTTTTAGTGTCAAATCATGTGGTAGAAGTAAAAAAGGTTTTCTTCACAGTAATAGAAACCCCCTAAAGAAGTGCAATCAGAGAGTTGTCAGCACAGAGGCCGTCCGGGGACAGTGGTTCCCTCTCAGTGTCCTGCACGTCGCAGTAGTGATGAAGTGCGGGTTACGATTCAATTTAATGCTGTGTCCTCAGAAGGAACAAAAGCTTATTTGAGGTACAGGCTTCTGATGTATCGGTAAGGCTGTTCTTAATCTGTGAAAGTCCGTTTCTCACATTGTCAAATGTCAACATAAAAAAGCAACACTAGCTTATATTTTATCCCACCCACCATCACTCCTAAGAAGAGGGCTAAAACGTCCCAAAGTCAATTTCTCTGCTTTAGCAATTAGATGTTTGACAAGTGAAAAAAAATGGAGACTTCTTTTTCAATTATTACTTAATTTAAATATTACAGTTACTAGTTTTATTATTGTTCAAGCAGCTTTAAGTGTTCAGGGCATCTGGACTTAGGAAGAGCTTTGAAATCCCAGAGAGGAATCAGAGGCACTGACAAGCTGGAAACTGTGGAGCTGATAACAAAATCTCCAAGATCTCGTGCAAGGCATTTTAACCGTTTCTTCATCAGTAAACTGGAATCCAAAAGATAAGTCCTTGGCAATAAAAATAAATAACCCTGGAGAAGGGACGTCACTGCGGGAGCGAGCAACACAGAGCTGGCAGGGTTCTATCTCCTGATCCAACCCATGATTGGGAGGCCTGTTCTGGACATTTCCCCAGTCCGGCCCTGGCTGTCCACTAAAGGAGCCGGCAGTTTTCCACCGGACCCCGATGGAGCGTGAACTAAAGCTTTGGTGCTCCAAGCATGTTGGGGTGACCAGCAGCATCCACGTGACCATAGACCGCGCTGGAAATGCAGAAGCTCAGGCTGTACCCCGAACCTGCATCTGAACGGGGTCCGCGGGTTCCCACCAACAACACCCCAGCTGAAGACCAAGCAAGAGTGTCCAGAGCTGGTGAACTGGGAACCCCCTCGGATACTGTGGGTGTCATGTGAGCATCTGTTTCCCGGAAGTGGGAAACTTGGGGGGGAACAAAAAAGGAGTACTTAACCTCACGGAGCTCGACCAATACATGGAGTTCAAATTATATTATCACCTGCGAGGTAAAAAAACAAAACAAAACAAAAAACTGGTGGGCACGCTCGTCACCCAGTGGAGAAGGCTTACCTTTCAAATCAAAGAAATGGGGGAAGGCACCCATTGCTCAGGGCAGCTGTAACAAGGAACCACGGCCTGCGCAATCCGCGGCCTCGCTTCTCTCCGGAAGCAGAAGTGCCGGCAGGCGGGGCCGCTCCTCCCCGACGCTGAGCGCTTGCGCGCGGCCTGGGCCAGCCTAGCGGATGCCCCGCGGTCCTTGGCTCGCGGCCGCAGCGCTCCCTTCTCCGCCGCGGGTGACACGTGCCCTCTCCTGGGTGTCTGCCTCTTCACAGGGTGTGTTTTCTTCTTCTGGAAAAACCAGTCGTGTAGGATTAAGCCCCCTCTTTCCCAACTCCTCTGTGATGTCATCTGCAAAGATATTTCCAAATAAGGTCACGCTCTGCCAGCCTCCAGGATACGAAGGTGAGGAAGACCTCTTCTGGAGGGGGAGAAGGCAGAGCAGCGTGAAAGCCACGCAGGGTGTCTTTCCAACTTCATTTCAGGACACCTCCCAGCCCCAGTTCGAGTCTGTGGCCCTGTAACAAGCCCCAACCGACAGCCTCACTTGCAACCCAGCGCCACGGGCTCCATCCAGGACGCTGGCGGAAGGCCCCATCCTCCCATCCCGCACCGCCCCCGCCCGGCGCGGCCCCAAGGGCGCTGTAGACGGATGCGGGAAGTGTGAGATGGAGACAGCGGAAGAGCCTCCTGTTGGGGAAAGCAATTAGGAGTTTGTCACTAGAGCACAGTGACAGTGACAAGGTCCCTTAACAGTGTCACGACGCACATTTTTATTGTTGTGAGGTCCATACACCAACCTCAGGCATTTCAAACTAGAGGCGGTAAACTCATCAAATGTTCGAGCGCCAAGCACGCGCAAGACCCTGTTCTCAGCGCGGCGGAATTTGGGTGGTTGGCTATTAGAAACAAACAAACATCAAATTAAATAAATCTAGGAAATTAATCCAAGGTTGCAATTTAAATTTTTTTATTTTGCCAATTATGGGCATTTTTTAAAAATTGCCATCATAAAAGCAAGGACTTACTTTATTTATTTATTTATTTATTTTTTTGCGGTACGCGGGCCTCTCACTGTTGTGGCCTCTCCCGTTGCGGAGCACAGGCTCCGGACGCGCAGGCTCAGCGGCCATGGCTCACGGGCCCAGCCGCTCCGCGGCACGTGGGATCCTTCCGGACCGGGGCACGAACCCGTGTCCCCTGCATCGGCAGGCAGACTCTCAACCACTGCGCCACCAGGGAAGCCCAGGACTTTATTTTTATTTAAAATGTGTATTTATTTTGAATAGTAATATCAAAATGTACGAAGGATGACAGGGAAAAGTAAATGTCCCTCCCACAGGGACAACCACGATTTCTTGAGAAAAGACATTTTAACACCAAAGAAGTAGGAAGGACATAATCTTAGAGGGAAAAAAGGAGCTTTTTCCAAAAAAGGAACAGTTTGGAAAAAAATATATATATATATGTGTATATATTTTTCCTTTCTTTATTCATCCATTTATTTTTTACAAGTATTTTTTACACTCCTTTTATGAACGAGGCATTGTCTTTCGTGCAGGAGACACACATATCAGAGAACAAAACAGTGAAAGTAGCGTTCCCTGCCCTCTTGGACGTTACGTTTTGGCGAAAACTGAATCTGAAATTGGGACAGAGGAATCCAGGTGGATGAAGCTGAAGGAAGAGGATGCCACCATGGCCGAGAGCCACAAGTTATCCTGCAGGCACACGAAGCACAAAGGTGGCGTGAGATTAGAAGCAGCCCACCTGCCTTGCCCAGGACCTGTCAGAGGTCGGGCCACGAGGGCCAGTTTCATGTGTGGCTCTGAACAGACTCGAGAAACGGAGTCTGACAATAGAATTTGGTTCAGGGGCGAGTAAAAATGCAGGAGATGGGTGTCGAGGTGGGTGTTGGAGGGATATTATGGGGCAGAGAGGAGAGTGATTTTTAATTTTTTGATGGGGTTTCTGCTCATGCAAAGAAACCAGCCAAGTCTGCATGCTACCTTCTTCCTTCTTCAAGTATCTGGGCGTGCCTCTAACCCAGGGAGCGGTTCAGCTGTGGCAGATTACTGGGCTCTGCCTGTGGCTCTCCCATCAGGAGATCTGGTGGGAAGCATAAACCTCAATCTTTACACTTTGTTTTTTTTTTTTTGCAGTACGCGGGCCTCTCACTGCTGTGGCCTCTCCCGTTGCGGAGCACAGGCTCTGGACGTGCAGGCTCAGCGGCCATGGCTCACGGGCCCAGCCGCTCCATGGCATGTGGGATCTTCCCGGACCGGGGCACGAAACCGTGTCCCCTCCATCGGCAGGCGGACTCTCAACCACTGCGCCACCAGGGAAGCCCAATCTTTACACTTTTAAAAAATGAATAGACTTTTTTTTTCAGCAGTTTTAAGTTTATAGAAAAGTTTCCACGTACCTCATCAGCCATCCCCATTCCCCCTACTAACATCTTGCTTTGGTGTGATAATTTGTTACAACTGATGAATGCATATTGATATATCATTATTAACTAAAGTCAGTAGTTTACATCAGGGTTCACTCTTTGTGTTGCATTCTGTGGGTTTTGACAAATGTATAATGACATGTGTCCACCATGGTAGTGTCATATAGAACAATTTCCCTGCCCTAGAAATCCCCTGCACTGCACCTATTCATCCCTCCGTCTCCGAAACCCCTGGCAGCCAATGATCTTTTTACTGCCTCTACAGATTTTGCCTTTTCCAGAATGTCATAGAGTCGGAACCATCCAGTTACGTGGCACTTCAGATTGTCTTCTTTCACTTAGCATTACACATTGCAAGTTCTTCCAATGTCTCTTCATGCTTAATAGCTCATTTCTTTATAGCATCGAATACTATTCCATTGTCTAGATGCCCCACAGTTTGTATTTCCATTAATCTATTAAAGGACATCTTGGTTGCTTCTAAGTATTGTCATTTATGAATAAAGCTGCTATAAACAGTTGTGTGCAGGGTTTTTGTGTGAACATAAGTTTTCAACTTATACAGGTAAATACTAAGGAGAGTTATTGCCGGATCATATAATCAGAGTATGGTTAACCTTTATATTTTTCTTTCAAGAAACTCTTCTCTTTGTGTAAAATTTCAAATGCAAAAAAAAAAAGCATAACATTTTTATCTTAAAATATTATGCTGCATGCAATTTCTTTCTTGACGTGAATTTGTCAGTATTTGACATCATGACACAAAGCTAGAAATAAAATTTCCCCTCTTTAAACTCCATCAACATTTAATGACCAAGTAAAGCTTTAATCCTGGATGTTACTAAGCATTTTTATTTTTTGGTAGGCAAAAATTGGCATCTCTTTGTTTCAACTTATATTTTACTGATCTTGACGTCTTTTCATATGTTTGGAAGTCATTTGTATTTCTTCTTTGTGAATTGTCTGTTCATGTCTTTTGCCTGTTTTTTCTTTTGAAATAAATGTTCATTTATACAAGTAATATATTAATGTAGTAGTATTATTAAGAAATTCAAATAGCGTATAAGTGTATAGAATTAAAATAAGAATTCTCCATCCAGAAATTAGTTATTAAGTCCAAAGTTTGGGATGTACTCCTCTATATAATTTTCTGTCTGTGTGTGATACATATATACACATACATGTGTATATATGTATATAGATAGGACCGTAATATATGTATTATGCTGCATTGCACTTTTTAACTTAACAATGTCTTGTATATGTAGATTTATATATTATATAAATGGTTTTACTTAATAATGTCATATATATTGAAGCCTGATTTTTTTTTACCATTGCTTAGTGTTACATGAATTCTTTTTTCTTTCTCTTTCTATTGAGTCAACATTTATATACTGCTTACTGGGCATAAAGTACTCGTCTAGTGCTTCCTAAATATTAGCCCATTTCATCCTCATAACAACCCCATGGAATAGGTATGGCTAGTATCCCCATTTTATCAAGGAAGCAGGTATAAAAAGGTGAAGTAACTTGCTCAAGGTCACAGTGCTAGTCAGTTGCAGAACAGATTTAAAATTTATTCTAAAATTCCCGTATCGATAGGTTTAAGTTGTTTCCAATCTTTGACTGTAATCAATATCCCAGAGACATGGCAAGATGCCTGAAGAAGGGAGGGGGAGGAAATCAGTCCAGAAAGGCTGACGCGGAGCGGTTGGGCCCGTGAGCCATGGCCGCTGAGCCTGCGCGTCCGAAGCCTGTGCTCCGCAACGGGAGAGGCCACAACAGTGAGAGGCCCGCGTACTGCAAAAAAAACAAACAAGTAAACAGAAAGGCTGAGAAAGTCAGAAGGAAGTACCAAGCCAGGTAGGAGAAGGAGGGCCAAGGGCACTGGATGGGCACTGGTCTGCAGAGAGCACTCATCTTTACAGTGTCTCTCAGGTAAAAGGGTGCCATGGAGCCAATCAGTGCAATCTGTCTTGTGGACAAGGCTAAAAGAGCCCGCCTGCTGGGCAGGACGCCATGTGGAAAACTCGATTAGGCCATAAGCAAGGACTCCGATAGTCATTATTTTTCAGTGATTTGGATGCATTATATTATCAAGTAGCACATTCACATGATTTACTATAGTTACTTGGCAAATACCCAGTATTTGCTGAATGTTCATTTATATTGAATTGAATCAAATGCATACTGAGTGAATATCTGCTATTTATTTTGGGCTGACATTTTATAACTAAAACAAGAGAAAGGCTGTTTTTTAGGATAACGAACTAAGAGAAGTATAGAAGAGAAAACAAGCAGTTGAAAAATAAAAATAGACGAGAAATGAATAAAAATGAGCAGAAATCATAAAATGCCTCAGATTTGGTTAAATAAAAAGCAAAATGGGGGAATTCCCTGGTGGTCCAGTGCGCTTTCACTGCCGAGGGCATGGATTCAATCCCTGGTCGGGGAACCAAGGTCCCCCAAGCTGCGTGGTGCAGCCGAGAAAAAAAAAAAAAAAGCAAATTTGAAAATGCGTAAGTAAGATTAATTTTAGATTTTTGAAAACAAACTGAGCTCCTCAAAATTCTGTTTCTGGAATGAATGTCATTATCCTCAAAGTCCTTGTTGCACAGAAAGACATATCTTGTTCCTGGATGAGAACATTTAATATCAAACAATGTCAATTTTCTCCCAAGTTAAACTATACATTTAAAACAATTTTAAAAAATCCCAATAGAATTTTGGGGGTCTTGAGAGATGGTGGGTGCTAACATAGAAATGTAGACGTCTGTGACACAATAAAAATGTGAGAAACAAGTCCAAATATGCATATAATTTTTTTGGTCTGAAATTAAAGCATTGAAATGTAATGAGGAAAAGATGAACTGCTTAATGACACCGAACCTAAAGATTTTCAAGTTGCCAAAACAATATTTTTTTAAGTAAAAATTCCCATTTTTGGTAATTAACAGGCTACTCTCAAGGTCTATTTGGAATATAAATTGGTACATTTCTCAAGGGAAATTACATATATAAAATCTTTAACAATATCTGTACTTTATGAACCAGTAATTCCGTTTCTAAGAATGTATTTTAAAGAAATAATTGTTGATGTGCCCAAAGATTTAGTGATAAGGATGTGCACTGAGTGTTGATTACTGTGTCTAAATACTTATAACCCTGGCAAACAGGAGGGGATGATAAGATAACTGATATCACCTCCACACAGTGAAATGCTATACAGCCACCAACAGCATGCAGAAAATACAAGGTAATATTTATTGAGCACTTACTATGTGTCAAGCAAATTTTCAAGAACTTTCCATGTGACAGCGTGTTTTCCCCTCCCCGCCACCGTATGAGGTGGGCGATCGCTCCTTCCACGTTATAGATGAGGAACCTGAACGAGGCGGTTCCATCCATCCCCAGTCAGTGGTCCAGCCTGTGTTTGAAGGTGACAGTGGAGCTCCTGAGCCCGCATTCCTCCTCACTACAACTAAGGAGATTCTGTAACAACATGGCAATAAGTGAAAGCAAGCCACGTGCACTGTGGGATGCCATTAGCGTAAAAGAACATATGCAGAGACATAATCACAGCAAGAGACGGGAAAGACATATAGCAAGCGGTGAAATCGTTTTCTGTGGGTGCTGAGATGCTGGGTCATCTGAGCGGACGCTGTTGGTGCCCCTGGTCCCCACCCTCGAGTCACCAGCTCGAGTCCTTTATTACAGGCCAATAATTCCCTGCCTAAAGGCCCGCTCGGCGGTGTACAGGGCGGCCGGGGGGCTGAGGTCCCAGGAGCAACGGCCGCCAATGAAGGAGGGGCCCTTGGCTGCGATGCGTCCCGCTCTGGGTCTCAGAGGGTCGCCGTGGGAACGAGGCAGGGGCACCTACGGCAGTAACATATCCCATAACGCCCTTCACCAGCGCCACCTCCTCTCCCCGTTTCTGCAGGTCCTCACTATGCCCCTGGGATTCCCCTCCCCCCCAGATCACTTGCACCCAGAACTTGTCTCAGAGTGGGCTTTGAGGGGTATCCAAACTTGGAGAGTAGTTTTACATTTTTCTTCTTTTGTTTATGTTCTCCACAACAAATAGATCGCATTTTAACAAGTTATAAAGGAAGATGAAGTTTTTGTTTTGTTTTTTGTTTTTTTTAAAGGAATTCACTGGACTTCTAGTCAAACAAGGTGGATTGAACACATGCATTTATCTCCTCCCAAGACCTCAACAAATGGCACTACAGGAATAAAATGTACAAATACACAAGGGCAAAGAGGATAGGAGAGGAGATTGGCAGTGCATAAAATGCCCGGGACTTCCCTGGTGGTCCAGGGGTTAAGGCTTTACCTTCCACTTAAGGGGGTATGGGTTCGATCACTTGTCGGGGAGCTAGGGTCCCACATGCCTCAGTGCCAAGAAACCAAAACATAAAACAGAAGCAATATTGTAACAAATTCAATGAAGACTTTAAAATTGGTCCGCATCAAAAAAAATGTTAAAAAAAAAAAAGAAATGCCCACAATATTCTGACTTAGCAGAGGGAAGGTCTGTGAACAGTGAGCCAGTCACCTGGGAAGGGGAGCTGGAGACGTGCGGTTGGCCCATGCCACCGCCCGCCACTGTGGAGCTAGAGTGCCCACCTCTGTCCCTCCAGCACAGGGGCGGGAGGGTGACAGGGATGCACCAAGAGACAGGTAAGGAGCCGGACTGAGAGCTCTGGGGAGGAGATTGTGAGATGGGGCCGGATGGGACGAGGGATGGTTGTTTTTATTGTAAACCTTCTAATACTATTCTTTTTAAAAACTATGGGCAAGTATCATTTTAATACTTAAAAAAAACATTGAAGTCATGCTTTTGTTATTTAAATGTAGAAAAATCAGAACCAGGTTGGCGCCAAGTACTATCAGGTAATCAGACTGATTTACACACACACACACACACACACGTGTCCATTGCAGCCGTGGTCATAATAGCCAAAAGGTGGAAACCACCCAAATGTCCCTCAGTGACTGAGTGGACAAACTGTGGTTTTACCCATGCGATGGAATATTATTCAGTCATAGCCAGGAATGAAGTACTGATGCACATTTCAACACGTGTGAGCCTCAAAAACATTATGCTTAATGAAAAAAGTCAGACACAGATGGCCACATGTCGTATGATTCCATTTATATGAAAAGTCCAGAATAGGTAGAACCACAGGGACAGAACACAGATTAGTGGTCACCAGGGGCTGGGTTGAGGGGTAAGGGGAGTAACTGATGAATAGGTACGGGGTCTCTTTTGGGGTGATGATGAAAGTGTTTTGAAACTAGATAGAAGGGGTGGGTTGCACAGATGGTGAAGTACTCAAGGCTACTGATTTGTTCACTTAAAGATGCTTAATTTTGTTATGCGAATGTCACTTCAGTCTAAAAGAAAGAAGTATTCTGGTTGAGAAAGGAGTGGGAAGGCAAGAAGGATTAGGAAGCTTGGTACCACTGCACACGCCCCGTTTTCAGTAATTTCATTCTGCAGATGGCGATGCTGTCTGATAGGATGACATATGGCCCTCAGACCGGGTAGCATCATGGAGACCCATGCGTGCCGGCCCCATAAAGCTGTGGAGGCCCAAGTGGCAAAGGGCTCAGGTTCCAATGTTTTTTTTTTTTTTTTTGTGGTACGCAGGCCTTCCACTGCTGTGGCCTCTCCTGTTGCGGAGTACAGGCTCCGGACGCGCAGGCCCAGCGGCCATGGCTCACGGGCCCAGCTGCTCCGCGGCATGTGGGATCTTCCCAGACCGGGGCACGAACCCGTGTCCCCTGCATCGGCAGGCGGACTCTCAACCACTGGGCCACCAGGGAAGCCCTCCAATGGGTCTTGATTAAGTAGTGAGACATTCGGAATTAGGAAGGGGCTTATTTCATGGTTGAGCTTTTCTCTAGATTCAGTAGACACAAATGAAAATAAGGAACCTGAAGGGAGCATTCTTTAAAATCTCTACACCTAGCTTGTTCATGTCATGCGGTGGTCCCCAAAGCTGCATCATAAACACAGACTAGGCTGATTATAGAGCTGAGTGCCTTCCTTTCATACTGTCCAAAATCCATAACCCATAACCACATTTGTTATGGGCTGCACTGTGTACCTCCCCTCCCAAATTCATATGTTGAAATCTTAAACCTCAGTATTGAAGAATGTGACCTCATTTGGAGATAGAATCTTTAAAGTAATCCAGTTAAAATGAGGTCATTAGGGTGGGCCCTAACCCATATGACTGGTGTCCTCATACAAAGAGGAAATTTGGATACGAAGACACACATAAAGGGACGATGATGTGAAGAGACACAGGAACAAGATGGCCATCTACAAGCCAAGGAAAGAGGCCTAGAACAGTCTTCCCTCACAGCCGTCAAAAGGGACCAGCCCTGCCGACACCTTGATCTTGGACTTTTAGCCTCTAGAACTGAGAAAATAAATTTCCGGTTTTTAAGCCCCCCAGTTTATGATACTTTGCTCTGGCAGCCCTAGCAGACTAATACAGCATTACATAATAACCCCTGCTTTTCACCCTTAAAAGGCACATTAGTTGCATAAATGCTTCACCCATCATGTAATGGCTGGTCCCATGGAATAAATCATGGTCCTTGGAGATGGTAAGTTTCCATAGGACAGGTCCCAGGAACAGACAGCTTTGTGGCCACAGCCCCTGACAGAGCCATCTCTGATTACAGTCCTTAGCAAATGTTTTCATAATTCGAATTGCAAAGAGGACGTTAAACTTTAGTGCTTTAACACAAATCAGCACCTGCTTGAGGGAAAAGTCTGAAATGAAGTATGGATACTTGTCCCGGCTGCGCCCAACTCACGGAGAAGCGCATGTGACAAGACACAGCAGAGGGCTGACTGCAGCCAGTTTCCACGTTCTTGTAAATGTGAATTCTGTGCAGCAGCTCCTGGGGACTGGAATGCGGCAATTTTAATGCAAAATTAATTGTCAAGTAGAAGACTGCAGGGGCCTTCTCCCTGGTGACTATCTCACCCACCAGCTAGTTGCCTTCACTCTTGTTCTCGATGCTCTGTACCTTGTTAGCAATATTCAAATGATCAAATATGATTCCAGGGGCTTCCCTGCTGGCGCAGTGGTTGAGAGTCCGCCTGCCAATGCAGGGGACACGGGTTCGAGCCCTGGCCTGGGAAGATCCCACATGCCGCGGAGCAACTGAGCCCGTGCGCCACAGCTACCAAGCCTGCATGCCAAAACTACTGAAGCCCACGTGCCTAGAGCCCGGGCTCTGCAACAAGAGAAGCCACTGCAATGAGAAGCCCGCGCACCGCAATGAAGAGTAGCCCCGGCTCGCCACAACTAGAGAAAGCCCACGCGCAGCAACGAAGACCCAACGCAGCCAAAAATAAATAAATAACAAAAAATGATCTCAGGATCTCAATCTCAAAACCCAACCCCTCTTGGTCAGCTCGCACCTACTTTTTGTTTTTACCTGCTTACTTTCACAACAGGATGTCATGGCTGAACTTGCGTTAACATCTCCACTTCCACTGTCAGCCTCGTAATCATCGTAAGATCACACTTGTACACACTGACGTCTGCTGCAATTTTAAACTGAATTCTGGGCTTAAGTAACATTAAAAATGCTATCTTTAACGTCATATAAGGAAAGTCCTGTGCTGTACCTATGATTTTTCATGAAATCCCTATGTACAAAAATGTTTCATATTCTGAATAGCATCTGGATATGTAAATTAAATTACTCTGAAGCAGGAAGATGTAAAAATATTCCTAGAGATTAACTTTGCTTCTCTCACGATGATTTCTACATGTGCTACGCAGTGAAGTAGCTGTTACTCTCCCATAAACCCACGGCTTCAACACGACCCTTCACTGAATGGACACAGACAACCTATCAAAAAATGTCTTCACTCATAGGATGTAAGGTATGTATTAATTTCCTAGGGTGGCCGTAACAGTGTCACTGACTGGGTGACTTGAAACAGCAGGAACTTCTTCTTCCACAGTTCTGGAGGATCGACACCGGAAGTCAAGAGGTCGGCAGGGGTGTAATCCCTGAAACCCGTGGAGGACTCATCCTAGTGGCTGGTGGTTTGCTGGCCATCTCGGGGGCTCCCGGGTTTGAGGCTGCCTCGTCCACGTGGCCTTCTCCCTGTGAGTGTATTCACATGACCGTCTTCTGATAAGGACACCGGCCCTGCTCCTGTATGACTCCATCTTAACTCATTACATCTGCAACCATCTTGTTTCCAAATAAAGACAAATTCTGAGATACGAGGGCTTAGAACTTCAGCATACATATTTTTGGGGGGGCTGGTGGGGAGCATAGTTCAATCCACGAAAAGGGGATAGGGTAGACTTCACATATTCAAGTTCTGAGGGCAACTCATAAGGCATCATTTTTGATCGATGGAGACAAAAATCTTAATTTACAAGAAAGTACATACAACACATAGGCCCAGTTTAAAGGATTATAAAGCAAGTATCCGTGTAACCCCCATTTAGGTCAAGGAACAGAACATGTACCAGAGAAGCCCCCCGTGTGCCCCTCCCTCATCAAAACTACCTCCAGGACCCATCCGGCACCCCACATTACATTCAGCTATCACATCTGTCTCCTCCAATCTGTGTGCCTTATTCTTTATCTTTCACAACCTTGGTATTTTTGAAGAGCACTGGCCACTTACTTTGTAGGATTTTCCTCAATTTGGGTTCGTCTGAGGTTTCCCAATGACTAGGTCGACGTTATACATTTTGCGCAAGAATTCCATGGAATTGTGCGGTGTGGTAATGTCACTTTTTAATACTATAGGTAGGTTCTCATTAGTTTTTATTTCATTTTGAGTTCCTGGTACATCATGGTTGATTTTAATTATCTTCAGAGTATGTGAAACATTACTGCAGTTTTGAGTTAAACGAAACTGTAATATTGAAAGGTGCTACTCGTCCCGATTCGCCTTGCTTTCCACTCTGTACTCAGCCCTGTAGGTAACCAGTCTCATTAGTTTCTAGTTTATTATTCTTGTGTTTCTTTTGCACAGGTGAGCAGATACATGTATATTTTCGTCTCCTGCCTTCCTTATTAAATGAGCGATGGTAAACTGCAGACATGCTTGCATTTTGCTTTTCTCATTTTGCTTAACAATATATCCTGGAAGTCATGACATCAGTACACAGAGCTCTTCCACAGACTTTTTACACCCGTGTAGGACTACATTGTGTGACGTACCAGCTTACTGAATCACTCTCCTATGTAAAGACATTGAGGTCATTTTCAATTATTTTGCAATTACAGCCAACGCTGCAGTGAGCAACCTTGTGCACATGTGCTTTTGCATTGTTGGAGGGTATCATCAGGGTATTTTCCTGGAAGTGGGAAGGCTGGGTCAACAGGTAAGTATCTCCTGGTTCTATTAGGTATTGTTGAGTTCCTCTCCAGAAAGCTAGTATCAGTCTGCACTTCCACCAGCAACATATGAGACATTTCACCAACAGAATGTGTTGTCATACTTGTATTAAACTTCTTCCAATATCATAGTTGAGAAATGGCATCTCAGTTTTAATATGCATTTCTAACTGAATTTCAAAACATATTTTAGGGACACTTTTACTTCATTATTTGGTGAACTGTCTTTTTCCATGTTTCCTATCAGGTTTTTGGTCCTTTGTCCTTCAATTTTTAAGAGCTGGCCTGATGATTTTCTAAACCTAATGAACACTGAATATATACATGTGCACCTTAAAGTTTCCCATCATGACTTCAACCAAGTAAGTAGTGTTATCCAGTATATACCAATGCAACATGAGATACTCTACTTATGGGGTTAGGCTCTATTCTCATTTGAACACTGAAGCACATGTGAACTCTTTCCAGGAAACACAGGTGGATATGTTCATGCATTTGTATAGTCAATTATTTATTATGGAACAGGGTTATCTTTTTGCATTATTATGGGTTTTTGTGGTATTAATTTTTAGCTCACATAGTCAAACCCTGTGCTGCTAACCTTAGTACTGAACTTAGATGGAGCTTCACTACCTACGAGGGAATAAATGTTTAATGTGTTCCAAACACAAGTAATTTGAGAGATTAGACACATTTTGGTATCATATATATTCCTACTCTCTTCACTATTAGAACTATTAGAAACAGGGACTATTTTCCTCTTAACAGGCTATTTCAAAATTAAAAACATAACCTATAATGGAAAAGAATTAAAAAAGAACATAGATGTATACATATATAACCGAATCACTTTGCTGTACACCTGAAACTATAACACAATACTGTAAATCAACTATACTTCAATAAAAAATTAAAAATAAACTGTGTAGGAAGATATAGTTTCACTCTCATGTACTGTTTGAATTGTATATCTAATTATACACTACTCTTCCAAAAATTTGGTCTTAATCCAGTTTTGTTAAACCCAGAAGGCAAATTATAACACTATATTTATGAAGATTACAACTTTGGAATGTTACATGTTGAGACATTAAAAGTTTTATTTTTTGTGACTGATTTTCTAGGTCTTAAAACATGTCCATAGGTGCTACCAAAATTGACCAAAGATCATTTAAAGACTTAATTACAGTATTAAAGCGTTTAGTTCCAGGTGCCACTATTACATTATTTGTGACAAGGATAATAAAACAGCAGAGTAGAAACCAGACGGTAACACTGTTTTGTCGACTCACGTAAAGGATTCATCACATATGTTCCTTAATGGCAGATGAAACTTGTAGAGAAAGTGGTGACAACTACGGAGAAGTCCTGTACCCGCCCCTGTGGCCCAAGGCCGAGGCAGGTTAAGGCTGCTGTACAGGGGCTGCGTTTGAGGGCTCCAGCTCTCCTTAGGTTATTAAAATACATGTGCTTTATTGTTGTTTGTTTTTCCCATGACTTTCTCTTCTTACACTTGATTTATAAGAGAATTAGAGGAGACAGCATGGAAAAGAAACACATGAAGTTTCTGGAAAGATTAACAGCAGTTTAAAAGTAACAGTTCCCAGGGCTTCCCTCGTGGTGCAGTGGTTGAGAGTTCACCTGCCGATGCAGGGCACGCGGGTTCGTGCCCCGGTCCGGGAAGATCCCACATACCGCGGAGCGGCTGGGCCCGTGAGCCATGGCCGCTGAGCCTGCGCGTCCGGAGCCTGTGCTCCGCAACGGGAGAGACCACAACAGTGAGAGGCCCAAGTACAGCAAAAAAAAAAAAGTAACAGTTCCCAAAGAATCATCCTCTTCCTGGTACAGAGCAGAACAAGTTCTAGTTGTCTTAACTTGTCCTACTCACCACTAATGAGAGTGAATGATAAGATCAGTGAATTTGATAAGACCACTTTTAAAGAAAAAAAAAGTTCATAATAAAAATACTCAAGAAACTCAATTTCCCCTCACCTTTCCCTCTGTCCTCTAGGAGCTAGTTAAAGCAAAAAACTCAGATAGCATTGGGTGACTTCCCACAGGAGTAATGTCAAAGCTTTGACAGAGCACTGCTGAATCTTCAGGAAAGACCGGTAGAAAGCTGAAGTCGGTGAGCAGATTGAAAGTAGTTAGTTTCATACTTAAAATACTTGCTTACATCATCAATAACAGAAAGAATTTCAATACGGTAAAAAGATTTTTATCACATTCTAGCAAAATTTTTAAAAAGGGCAGTGTTAAACATCCTGACCCTTAAAAAAAAAATGTGCTTTACAATACATGTAAAAGCTGTGGATGGACTGAAAAATTGCATTCTTAAAAAATGATGTGGTCATTAAAAAAAAAGAACACTTTTATACATAGGATTTTATTTTGCACTGCTATAACAATTTCATTATAGTCCAAGGGAGAAAAAGAAAAAGAAGGATAAAACCACCACACTGAGCAAATTACTAAAGCTTTTCTACTTTTAACAGGATTTTCCATCTGGTAGGTTTATTGTCATATCCCCTTCAAAACAGACAAGATGCTCACCATATTTTAAAGATTATAGGTTGCCACGGAAAGAAAAATTTTACACAGTCACTGTACATCAAGGATTGAAAAACTGTCCTGCGTGAAAAATATATTTAGAAATCATGTGAATAAAAGAAAAAGAAAACATTATTGTGTTCAAGGAAAGATTAAAGTCCTCATAATGTGCCGTCTAAATGTGGACACTCATTCCTCCTGGAGTCGCTCAGGCAGAGGGAGTCCTTTCTTCCGCCCACCTCACTCATTATACTGTGTTTTTACCCAACAGTATGCATTAAGGCAAACAAATCCTTTTCTGAAGAGGTCTTAAAGAAACTGTGGACAAACAGCAAACTTTTGGCATTAAAACAGGTTAACACATACGTAGCCTTTAGAATGTACATTAAGCATATTTCTCTCGGACTAGTGACAAGAAAAAGATGAACATGCTTGTTAACAATGTCAAAAAGTTTAAAATTCAGTGTCCAAGCAATTCCTAACGATGCTTCTGTAGCTTTAAGCTCTAAACAGTATAGAATTTATGCAAATGCATTAAAGAATTCAAGCTTGGCAAATTACACCCAAGCAGGTTATAAACTATATATACAGAAAGTAAATGATAAATACAGAATTAAAAGAGTCCTTCGGTTTTCCTTATAGCCTTGAAAATTGACAAACTTTTGAGGACAGTTCTATAATATTAAACATTAGGTAACCACAGGTGTGGGGAAACCTAACTACACAAACCGATTTAAAATACTCAAGATGACTCTGTAGTGTTCAATACAATTCAGTTCGTAGGTAAGGGCACAAGACAACATTTAACAAAAATAATCACGTCAATTGACCTAGAAATCAAATGCAAATAGATATGAATACAATCTCCAAAATCTGTCTTTTTAAGTGAACATTAACCATTTATTCAAAGTTATACAAGAATTTGAAGGATTAAAGTCTTCTTCTGTGACATAAAGCCATTTTGAAGAGTTTCATGTCTCAGCTGAGCAGAATAGGGTGAAAGAATAGGTGAGTAGCCCCTTCTGGGCAGCGAGACAGTAAAAACAGACTCAGCAGCAGCCTCCCCCGGCCTGCTGTCCTCCCTGACTGCCTGCGTGCGTGGCGTTAGTAGCAGCATGCTGAGGGCCTATTTTAATGCCATTTGCCTGGAAAGAAAGACAGAAGGATAATAAATGTAACTGGAGCCAACCAGACAGTATAATTTAAATTTAAGAAATCCTTTGGTTTCTTAGTGGCACAATCCTACCAAAAAACTAAAAAAAAAAAAAAAAAAAAAAATATATATATATATATATATATACACACACACACTAAGCAGATTTTTACAACAATTAAAACAGTATCTCTCAGGGGATGTTCCTTCCTTTTAAAATAATACTTGTGGAAATATTCCTGCAAACAATTCCTTATCATACCAGGTACTGCGTTAACAGAAACCAGAGTGCTGCTTTTAAGGGAATTCTCACAATGGAGAGATTGTTTAAAACGTAACCTTTAAAAGAGAAAAATATGCAAAGCCTATGCTCCTCTAATACAACGTACAATCTTTCCTCTAGACAGCGTTTCTGTTCCATGTTGAATCAGCTGTACAGGCTAAGGGCATATGAGTGTTCTGTGTCATCAATAATTTCTATGATCCCCAAAGACATGGCAGCTTGCCAAGAACCCACACACAGAGTGGTTCTTTCATTCATCAAACTCACACTTATGTCTCAACCCTCACTCCCTCAAGTGGATTTTACCTAAAAATACAACACTCTGAGAAAAGTAATACAGTAGCTTCAGAAATTAAGCTCTTAAGGAAACTTTACGTCACAGTAAATCTCAGATTTATAGTGCTTGGCAGTTGTTCTGCAACAGTAGTAGCCTTGGGGTTTCTGGCACTAGCTCAGTATTGACAGCAGCTGATGTGGTTTCTTTTCGCTCTTCTGACTCCTCTTTAATAAAAAGCATGCCCTATGGCTCATTGGTTTTGCCCCCTCTGGGCTGGTAGCAACTTCTTGAGGAATCAAGAAGTCAGACTTGGCATCAGGCCAGATAAATCGCACGGCCTGTTGGCTCCTGACAGCACACGGCAATCAAAGCCACGCCAGGCACAGTAAAGCACTCAGCTACTATATGAAACCAGACAGAGACAATGAACATGCCCTCTACATAGACGCCCAATTACTGTTCAATTTATATGGCATTAGTCTCTGAATGGTGTCGCCTTTAAATTAACTCAAGGTCTATTGCCATATAAGCCTGGTAAGTATGGGTTAGAAACTTTATTACTACAAATTAAAAGAAACTGGAAAATCAAACACTTTTTGGAAACCCTAGGCAAACTGTTGTTTGTTTTAGCAAAGAACATTGAGACAGATAATAAAGAGACTCTCCTGCACATGCCAAGAGATGCACACACAATGTCTTCCTAACACGGTGCTTCCTCACTGCACGTGGGGGAGGAATAAGGGTTTTTCTCTTGGAAGCAGGAAGTCTTATTATAGAATGGCAGAAACATTTATGTAAAAGTAAATAATATGCTCTTATCCACATAAAAATTCTGAAATAAATAAGGACAAATGCATAGTGGTGATTTAGGTCAAAATGATGGCCTTTGGTAAACACTCTGAATTATTTGTTTCAAAGTTACATTTTATCCTAATCATGTTGATCAAAACTGGCTCAAAATAATTTTACAAAAAAAAAGGAAAAGAAAAGAAACCCACAAAAACAAACAAAACAACTAGTGCCAACTGCCAATTACATATACTATAACTCAGGCTCCTGAAAACACGCTATGCTGAACTGGGAGTAACTTCCAATTGGATGCCTCCCTTCTCCGCACCAGACACAACAGAGAGAGCACCTTGCATTAGCTGACGTCGCACACGCATTTACACACTAGAAAATTATTCCCAAAGCAGATGACACCATATGGATGTGTAGATGAAAGTGGATTTTCTTCTCTCTTTGGAGGATTTATATTATTTTGCGTTGCTTGCAATAAATGGATAGGGTCACTTACTTTAATCCGTTTTCATAGATAAAGTGACGTTTCACTAGAACATACACATTTAGCTATTATACAACATATAACAAATTTTCAATGAGATGATTATAAACTTATGTGTTAACTGACATCATAGATCCATTTTAGGAATTTTAAAAAGTAGAAATCTTGAATCCAAGTAATTAAAATTCAATTCTAAATTAACTAGCCAATAATATTTTTATATATATATATATATATATATATATACCTCATTATTAATGTCAAAGACTCCTTCTTGGATTTTTTCATAAATTTCTTTTGCTGTATTAATAAATGCCTGAAATATAAGGTAGAGAAATTGGTTCAAATTATTTAAAACCACACAGTAAGAGAACATTATATAAAAAGCTCCATAAAATATTACAATGCTCAACATAAGAAAATCAACCAATGGAACACACCATATTAATAGAATAAAGGACAAAAACCACATGAGCATTTTAATAGGTGCAGAGAAAGCATTTGACAAAATCCAACACGTTTTCACAATAAAAGCATTCAACAAACTAGAAATAGAAGGGAACTTCCTCAAGCTGATAAAGAGCATCTAAGAAAACCCACAGCCTATATCATACCCAGCGGTGAAGTCTGAAAGCCTTCCCCCTAAGATCACGAACAAGACAAGGACGTGTGGGAACTAAGGCCAGTAGCAGCAACAGCCAAAAAGTGGAAACAACACAAATGTTCACCAACTGAAGAATGAAACCCAAAATGTGGTATAACCATACAATGGAGTATTATTCAGCCATAAAAAATGAAGTACTGGTTCATGTGACAATGAGGATGAACCTTGCTAATAAGTAAAATAAGCCAGACATGAAAGACCACGTATAGCTCAATTCCATTTATATGAAATGTCCAGAAGAGGTCAATCCACAGAAGGAAAATAATTATTGGTTGCCAGGGGTTAGCTGAAGGAAGGAATGGAGTGATGAAAATGTTCTGGAACACAGTGGAGATGGTCTCACAACTTTGTGAATATACTAAAACCCATAGAATTCACCTTTAAAAAAAGGTGAATTTTATGGTATGTGAATTATATCTCAAAAGAAAAAATTCATGACTGGAGAAGGGGAAGGGGGAGGCCATAACATAAGAACAGCACACCTGAGAAAAACATGTCAATTAGATAAGCTGCATAGATGTCCATGTTGAAACTAGCTTACTTCTGGAGGCCACCGTTCCATACAGGATCCTTTTTTTCCCAGACAATGTACTACTTAACATACAGTTTGGCGGGTGGGCGGGGGGAATAATCAAAGGGTGCTTATGATAAAGAGATAAAGGCAGCTCAACTTCTATGCCATGTTGAATAAAGTTTCACCCTTTTCCCATACTACTAAATGACAAGAAATTAGCATGAGAACATTGTAACCAAATTAAGCCTCTAAATACCAGAATCAATCCAAAAGCATTCTATATTTATGTAAGACATTAAGATATTTTACACATTGTTGCCAATGCTACAGAAGGTGTACACAAACTCAGGTTCTAAACTATCAGATTTGAGAGATAATAGTATTAATATTATATTCAATTAGCATTCTATAAAAATTCATAAAAGAAGGCTGTTCTCCACTACTACTGATACAGACCTAATTCAAAATTTAAAAAGTAAACAGGTCCATGGAGAGAAACACATCATATCTTTCGTCTTTTCTACACTGGAAATATCTGACTGCTGAACCTGCCATCAGAGCTTTTGTTTCCTAATTAACAGGACTGATATGTTTTCACCTTTAAGGTCCTACAGCTCCCCAGAGCAATCAATCTACTGCCGCTCAATTACTGCACCAAGAACACACCAGTCAGTGCAGGGCGCGTGAGCGACCGCGGCAGGCGCGCAGAGGAATGAATATGCATCAACTCTAAGTGGCTGATCGAACCATCAGAGAGGGTCACGAGAACTTGCAGCGAAATAATGAGAAGAATTAATCACTGCAGATTCACAAGGCACTTCGGAAGCCAGTGTGCTTTTCCAGTGTGTGCTGGAGCTCAAGTGAAGGAGAAACTGGCTGTCAGCCAACTATGAATTGATTCACATTCCTCAAAATGGAGGTTATCCTTATAAATAAGGGAAAAACTAACTCTATTTCCAATAACATGTCAATTACAGTGATGGCCAGGCTAACTAAATATTGAAGTCAACAGATTCATAAATTCACAGAGTTGGAATTCCTGCCAGGGGCACCCACATGTGTACATTTCACTAGAACATTAGAACTACAAGGTCCCATAAATGAGTTATAACTTCATATAAACAAGCATTTATATTATAAAAGTCATTATTACATGTGCCAATGGATGTAAATAAATTGGCTTTTTGCTAATCTGTTGATGAATCACTTTAAAAACTGGCTTATGAAAGCTATGTCTTTATTTATGCTAAAATTTCCAAGTCACTACTAATTTTATTACTTAAATAGTATACTTAATACTTTATTTAAGCACCTTCAGGAATAGCTGTACCCAATGGACATAAGAGGTATTTTATATCAGAAAGACATGCAATTAACTCCATTATAATTAAATATAGCAAATGGTTATCTTTTCTTTTCTAATTCCCATCATCTCAGTGAAATACTCTTTGGACAATGCTACAATTTACTTGTCATCCAACTCTCTGATTACATATTAAAGACACTGAAATAAAATATTTTCTACTTCTCTGAGCACACTATACAGAGGACACTGTATAAATGGATTGTTTTATTTACATCATGGCAAAAATTAATATTTAATATATATTACTAAGTGATTAATTAATGATCAATTTTAAGAAGTCCTTAAGGGCTTCTCTGGTGGCGCAGTGGTTGGGAGTCTGCCTGCCAATGCAGGGGACACGGGTTCGAGCCCTCGTCTGGGAGGATCCCACATGCCGCGGAGCGGCTGGGCCCGTGAGCCACGACTGCTGAGCCTGCGCCCCGCAACGGGAGAGGCCGCGACAGTGAGAGGCCCGCGCACCGCGATGAAGAGAGGCCCCCACTTGCCACAACTGGAGAAAGCCCTCGCACAGAAACGAAGACCCAACACAGCCAAAAATAAATAAATAAATTAAAAAAAAAAAAAAAAAAAAGAAGTCCTTAAGAGTTTAAAACCAATGTGACAACTGTAGACATCAGTATACCTCTTTTCAAAGTATGTGGCTGTGGACTGAAATTGTTGAGTTCCTAAACATAATGAGCATTAAGCAAATACTGTTAAGGCTTAGTAGAGATAAAATAAAACTTCTAAGAGAGCAGCCTTGGTTGTCACGGACAATAACTGTCCACTAAAGCTGCAAAGCACTTCAAAAACTCAGAAAGATAAGAGATACATATCTGTTACAATAATTGGCTAGAATTTTCTTTCATTGCTCATTTCACTCCAGTCACTAAAAATCAATCTCCATATATATCTTTCAAGGAAGAGATGTAACAACCTGAAATACTTCTAGAACACAGGAAAAAAAAAAAAAGGAAGAAATTAGCAACAATAAATTAACTAAATAGATACTACAAAGCCTTTACACTAAAGCTCATGCTTTTTTTTTTTTTTTTTTTTTGGCTGTGCTGTGTGGCTTGCAGGATCTTAGTTCCCTGACCAGAGATTGAACCCGGGGCCCCGGCAGGGAGAGCGCAGAGTCCTAACCACTAGACCACCAGAGAATCCCCTAAAGCTCATGCTTTAATAGGACAGTCTTAAATTGAAATTCCTTCCAATTTTAGACATCATTTTAACTAGTTTTACTTTTTCTATTCCCCAGGCTACAGAAGCAAATTATGAAAAGGAGAGGGAAGGAGAAAGAGAAAGAGAGTGAGTGTGAGGATGTGTCTGTGTGAGCGGCCAGTGGGGATGTGCATGTGCGGTTTTGGGGAAGAGGCCACGGGGGAGCCCGCACACGGCAGCGGCTGCGGGAGCAGTGGGCCTGTGTGAAGATGGGCTCACAGCTCCTGACTGAAGAGGGCATGTGTTGGCCAAGGTGGCCCGAGTCATCAAGGGGAGAGAGACTCAGGATTTGCTGTTTAACATAAGTAACACAAAACACGTTCTTGAAACATCTTCATTACTCTTACAAGTTTTGATGTTTACCAGGGAAAGATTTTGTAACAATTAACTTATCTGGAATAGTTATTTCCTTACTATCAGAAAAATGAAGCAAGATGATGGCATAACTCCAGAAAATTTTTAGCACTGCTTAATTAACATAATACTCTAAAAACATGACATCCTAAGTATCACTGCAGGTTTTGTGACAAGAATTACAAACATATTCATCTATACTCCATGTTTCAAATATAGTCAAATCTGAATATTAGTTAATAGATTATAGAACAGGAAAAAACATTTGCTGAGAAACTGATGTGAAAGGATTTCATTAACCCTGTGAAACAATCTAGGCAGATCCACGATTAAGAAGTATAAGAGATTTCCTTGCAGCCAACTTAACTTGGCGAGCCTCTGGCCTTCCCATGCAGCGCTGCACACCCGTATCTGAAGCCTAACTCTCTCTACATTTTCCCATTAGCTCCCCGCTCTGCCCTACTTTGATTAATTGCCATGTCCAGTCCTTTACCTTCATTAGCCATTAATTGCCCTCCACCTCAGACACTAATCTTTCAACCCTTGGCAGTAGTTATCCGAATGATTCTGATAATACCTAAACTTAAGTAAGTTTTCAGGGACTTCTATAGCACAAATTAAAATAAACATAACCACAAAGAACTAAAAATGTATCTCCTACCTATTACCTGGCCGTTACCCAAGGGCACCTATTCAGTTGCTGCCACAGATCTGGTGCTTCTCTGGGTACCATGGAAGGTCCAGGGAAGAGGACGACTGCAGTAGTCCCTACTGCTGCTGAACTAAAACAACTTAGTTGGGAAAATCTCAGTATGACGGCTTACATTTCGGTTGCAGATGCAGGAAAAGTAAACTCTGCCCTGGCTTATAGGGACAGTGTGTGCAGGGCAGGACCAAGGCAGGTCTAGTTGTGGGCTATGGACACTGGGCTATGAGGGCCTTCACAACCAACGAGGGGGAATACAGACAAAGGGGAACACGGAATAATATTTTGTTTTTATTATGGTTTAACAGTTTTTAAGGCAAAATACTGAAAAGCAGTCTACAACAGAATAACATTTCAATTATTTCCTTGTGTAACATGCTGCCACCTGGTGGCAAGATAAAAATTATAGCATCTGTTAGGTAAGAATTCAAAATAAATTGAAGTGTCTTCGTTTTATTTAAACATCTTGAATAGATGTGAGTCTCTGGTTCTCTCTGAGAACTGGGAAACAGAGATCTAGGATGCTGTTTAATTTTCTTCTCCATTGCTAATCAAGGCTGTGGACATTCCAGGTGTCCATTTGCCAAAGCTTACACTAACCAATATTTACCAAATATTTACTATGGGTCAGTCACTATACTAAGTGATTTACACAGGTTCTCGTTATTTCTGAAAAGAAGTTCAAAATATGTGCAAAAACGAGGAAATTAATTGTGCGGGCTGAAGCTGTACCTCCAAGTTTGCTAGCAGAATGGTGAAGGGGAGGCTCTGAGCCAGGCTGTCAGGGTCAAAGCCCAGTGCCACCTCTTACCACACGTGTCGCTTGGACCTGCTGCTTTGCCTCTCTGTAACAGGAGGGCAGCCGTGGAGCCTAGTCCAGACCTGCTGGCTCGCAGGCGGACTCGGCGCACGCCCGCCCTCGGCACCACGGGGTGTCGGAGCATACCACCGCGGGAACGAGAGGAGAAGCGGGGACTCAGGAGCAGCCTCCTCAGCGAATTAAAATATCCTGATTAGCCAGAACTAAGCATCAAAAGGTAAATTAGCAACATATAATGTGTACGGTGAGCCGAAAGAAGAAAACGTATTGAGGTAAGACTTCAGTATTATGCAGATAGCAAAGTCCTGCGAAAACACCAGCAGACGAGAAGCAAGACAGGCAGTTTACACATGAAGCTTCGTCGAATTCCGTGACGGAAAATATTCTGGTTGGAGCTGCGTTAGCTTCAGGAGAGCCTCCCACACACCGCGCCCGACGCAATGGCTTCAAGCACGTTCACGGACATGCCGCGGGGGCCACCATTTCCTCCCCCCCCCCCACTTTCCGCGGCATCCCCTATTCCAAAGTAGAGCAGTTCTGCTCTTCTTTCTTTCATCCAGTTTCCTGTGTTTCATTAGAACAAAGAGGGCTGCTGCTAAATCTACTGACCTGTCATAACTCTCACTGTACAGACGGCACTGGGCTGCCAAGGAGAAGTGACTTGTGCCCAAGACCGGGCACAACTGTAGCAGAAGCAGGGTTAGCAGGATTCATATTCTGCCCACGTTTATCCTCTCTTTATTAGGATCACTTATCTTTAATACAATTCAAAGGAATTCATTTATTTCGCTTATGTTGCCACTAAAATTGAAAATAAAAAGCACACAATTATCATATCCTCTTAAAAACCTTCTAGCTAGCTAGAAATTATTGTGGATTGCTAGGATTATTTTTGGAAGTACAAAATATTTGTGTTACTTATAACACACAGATATGTTTAATTCCTTAGTAATTTAGTTCTTCCATTCAACAAGCATTTACTGAGTGTCTGATTTGTACCAGGCACAGAGCATACACTCAGTTATATACTTGGGTACATGAATGTCTTTGACCTCAAGGATGTGGGAGTACTACAGGACAGATGCAAATCCAAAATTGGCACGTAGCACGAAAACCTCCACAACAGACGTCTAGAAGGGTAACGTGGCATGACTGCTTCTGCTGGTAAAAAAACTGTCAAGAGAGAAAGCCCCGTGAATGAAGGCTTGAAGGAAAGTAAGCTCCCACTCATTTATTAGGAAAATTAAGGGGAGGAAAGACTGGTATGGACGGAGAGGCAGACTTTAAGCTCAGTTACAGGGGAAGCTGGGGACAGGAAGCCATGTGGGACGAGGGTAGACGGGGCCCGACAGACCACAAGGAACCTTGAAAAGGTAGGAAGCAGGCTGGGGACAAAATCAGAGGCTGCCCTAGAGGAGGAATTCTAAGGAGGAAGGTTGGCAACAGGAAGGCCAGTAAGGAGTTGAGAACTATAATCAAGGTAAGAAATGAAGGCCTGACAAAACAGTGGCAACCACAATGGAAGGCAAAGATCAAACTTAATATCTCCTTTGGAGAAATTAACAGGACTTGGTAAAGAACAGGGTAAGGATGACTCCATTTTTGGCTTAAGTGATTGAGGTGGAAGGGTATGCCATCAATTGAGATAAATAAAAAAGGAAGAAAATCAGGTTTCAAGGAGGGAACGAAGAGTTTACTTTTGACACGTGGAAGGATCGCTAATGCTGATGGGAAAGTCTTGGTAGCTCGTGATCTATACAGTTGTGTAAGTGCATAACATGCACCTAACAGCATGAGTTTCTTCAAAAGTGTTTAGCTACCCTGGTTTAGAAGTAGAGAAATTGGACGTAACTTTCAAAGTTAGTTTGGTTTGGATCATCCCTGAAGTTCCCTAGGGTGACGGCCAAACAAGGAGCAGAGAAGCTGATGCTAGTCTGCGAAGCCTTCCAATCTGTGGAAGGGAGTAGTAAATATTATTACACTAAGCTCCCCTCAAGGGATGCTGGAAGCTTGATAAGCTCAGGTCAGATTTCCAGTGAAAAGCCCCGTGGTACCCACGACACTGAGAACAGGGTTGAGGGGTAACATAGCTTTCAGTTTACAGCTACATTCCAGCTCTACAGAAACATCTGTTCCACCACTTACAACACAGCCCAAGGCAAGGAAGATGTCCCCTCAACCCAAATTCTGTCTGTAGATCTCAAGTAGCAGGACAGGACGCAAGTATTCACAAGGTGCCTTGAAACTGGTCTTAGTCACTAAAGTCTTACTGTCAGGTGTTTTCCCCGTCCCACCCCGACACAGAAACCCACTGACCCTGTCAAGGTTAGATGTCTTGGCAGCTTACTACATTGTCTTCGGGTTAGGTGGCTGTATTTTCAGCTATCATCTTGGCTATATCTTTAGTGCTTTAGCAGCTAAGCCAGGAATTTCCAGCCCAGATTTTTCAACAGTTTAAGATATTTTTAATTACTAAACTTTTGCCTCAAAAATTTTTGATGTTTATATATTTTTCTGGTTTCACATAAATTTCCAATCTTAATTTTAAGTAAAATTGATGAATATTAGGGAAAAATTACCCATCAAATGGCTAAGAGATTGAGAATGTTTGACAAAGTGACAACTGTTTGACAAACAATATGTTTATTTCACACCACTATCACCTTTGGGTCCTAAAGGAAATATAATACTGTTTAAGTTTTGGTAAAATGTACAACTCTGAGAAAATGAAATTTTAATTTAGAGGGAATACACAGAGAAAAACAAGGAAGGAATCATAGAAGTAAATATATCACTTCTAGAATATTCGGACACCTTTAAAAAGCTGACCTGCAGCCTTTGGGAAGGGGTACTTTCCCTAGCCTGCCATAATCTTTGCTGCAGTTATTCCTGGGTCTAAAAAACCTCTTTCAAACCACAAAGACCCCAGGCGGCTACTGGAGGGAGCTCCCAATCAAAGGAGAAGCCAATCTATTCACCTGTGTTTTTCAAAACTCATAGGTTTTAGAATGCTTAGGGCAAAGAAGGTTTCAGACAGAATTCCACCTACAAGTTAACAAGTGAGACCAAAGCATAAGCTGATTAAAGACTGCGGGGAGAGGAGTAAGGTTAAAGTAATTAAATAAATACATAACCAAGCAAACAATTATCTACCGTGTGGGGAGAAACTGTGCTAGGCGTTGGGGATGCCGAGATGAAAAGACAGCTTATGTTTTCAAGGAACTCTGTCCTCATGTTGAGCCAATGTGAAAAACAAGGGTCATGACACAGTCATGAGTGCGAAGATAATAAACCCCTGACACAGGAATGACTAAATACAGAGAAAGGAGCACATAAGAGTGGTGAAGGGGGCAGGGAGGGTGTGTCACGTGTCACGCATTCCAAGAGGAGGAATCAGACTCACTATATACCCTTGAAGGATCAGGTCGGAAGGAGGGCGTTTCAAGCATGGAAAATACGTTCTGCGGAAGCAGGTCAGGGGCACTGCCCCGTGGACGCGCTCTCTAGTTTAACAAGGAGAACACAGAGGGGAGGACTGGCAAATAAAGGGACCTGTCTTCCAAGCTAAGGAGTTTGATGCAGAAGCCGTGAGGAACCACCTCAGGGTTTTAATAAAGCTGGAGAGTGACATTCAATTTTCATTTTTAGAAAGATCTTATAGGCAACAGTGTAGAAGACTGAAAAATGAACACAGGGAGTCCAATTAGGAAGCAATCACAGAAGAGGACAATTTGGAGAGATATTTAACAGGCAGAAATAATAATACACACATGGAAGGCAATACATATTAACTGAAGAAATGAGTGTAAAAGGGTAGGGAAAAAAAAAAAAAAGGGTAGGGAAGGGGGTTGCTTTATGATACACGAGAGTGCACACCTGCAGACTAGAGCAGAGAAGGGCTATCAGTTCAGTCTGAATGTGTTAAACCGGAGGCTCTGAGACCCACTCATGCAGAGCTGTCCAAGTAGAGCTAGACACACAGCCTAAGAAGGGTATTCATAGATTTAGGTGACATTTCAACATGGAAGAAGGAGATTGTAACGGCATCTGGAAGGCTAGAGAGCACAAATAAAGATTAGACCATGACATCATGGAGCTAAGGAAAGAGCAAGTTTATAGACAGAAGAGTAGTCAAAAGTATCACACATACCCCCCAGGGACTGTTCAAGGTAAGAAGAGAAAAGCATTTGTTAGGAGGTCTAGGGTGACCTTGGCCATGATGGAGGAAGTCAGACTGTGAACCGAGGTGTGAAATCCAATGAGGAAACAGCAGTAGATCTTACTAGAAGCTAGAAGAGAACATATCCAGGAGAACAGGGACTGATAGGGTTTGTTTTTAAGATGGCTGAAACCTGATTATGTAATTATATTCTGAGAGCCAAGAATCAGTAAAGGAGAGGATGAAGATGACGAGAAGGTCTGAAGAAATCATGAATCTACAGAGCAGGGATAGGACAGCACTTGGCTGGACCGTCTCGTTCACTCACAGCCGGGTGACTTTCCAGCCTCTCCGCTCCCCAGAGGGAGCCCGGGTCACGGTACTGACATCCCCTGAGAGCAAACTGCAAATGCAGACTTCCAGGCCGCACCCCAGACCTACTGAATCATAAGCTGCACTTTAACAGGATCCCTAGGTGAAGTGAATGCACATTAATGTTTGAGAAGCACTGTTCTAAATACAACTGATTTGGAAAAAAAAATTTTTACAAGATATTCTGAGCTTAAGAAGAAAGTAGTCTCCACTTCCCCCACTGCAACCTCTATGTGACCATGAAGTAAGAGAATTAGCAAAACTAAAGGACATCAATCCTTGGGCTATTACGCACCCTCCACCCCAATTCCACTGGGGCGGGGGGTGGGAATGGCTAAATCACACTTGGAAAACTCTGGGTTAAATAAAAGCCAACAAATTTCTTAACAGTGGGTTTTCAGAATAGGAGTAACACACTACTATTGTGAATTCTGGTTTCCTAAAAGGGGGGTAGACCCCAGCTCCTCCTAAGCTCACCTGACCACGGAACCCTAGGCAGAAGCGACCATTTTAATTCATGCTCCTCAAAGAAGGGCAGGCTAACCTTCAGTGCTGCTATTCTCCACTGTGTGGCAGACAGAAGGGGAACGGATGGGGAACCTGGGACACCTGGGCTTGAGTCCTGACTACGTATGTGAAAGAACTCTGAGAATATGCCATACAAATATACAACCACATTTCAGGGACCTGACGTATTTTAATCATTTGAAAATACTTCTGAAAGAAACCTTCCACTTATGAGACACTCTTCTAAATGCTGCAAGCAAGATCACCAGATTCCAGTGACTGGAGGAACGTCCCTTCATATCAACTCCTCAGTGTGTCACAGGACAGACCACAGAGGTCAGATCTTCCTGGAACCCTGCAGACTAGGACACTAAACAAAGCTGTGGTTCTGGAATGAACTGCCAGAGGGTAGCGGCTGAGGAGGCGTGTAGCCAATGGGAAGCCTGGGCAGTTACCAGGCAGCATGATATCTTGACGTCCTCAATAACCTTTAAGTCTCAGTTGAAAATTGAAGGCAAACTAATATTCAAAAATATTTACTGCTGGTCACATGGTCGATTTTTATTTCCTTATCAGCAAAATGGAGGTCAAAATAATCGTTTTTTTTCTTTATGTCCACCAGAGGTAAAAGAGCCTAAACCTCATTTTCCCAAAATAAGATGTGACGACACTACACATGCTCTGTATATTCAGCGTGAACATCACTTGAATAAATGGTAGACAACTAAATACACGGGTCCCCCCACCATATGTTATACACTCAAATGTATGTGTATAGCATCCAAATATTAAGTTAAAAAATCTTTAATGGGAACTGAAAATGTAAAGGATGAGTTCTGGTCTCCTATTTCTATGGGAATACCACATAGGCAAGAATATTTTGGGTGCAATTGACTTTTTAATTTCGTTGACATTTAGGAGATGAATTCTGGGGTGTACCTCTACTATCACATTTAAACGTGCATTTCTTCAGCAAATAGCAAAAAGGATGAATGATAATTGCATGTTTGGAGCAACCCCAAGTTGTATAAAACTGACTAGAATCCACTTCATAGGAAGGGTGAATTCTCTTATTATAACTTGTAACTTGGAAATTATAATTTACAGTTTGTAAACAAATAAACATAATACGTGTGTACCACAGCAGTTTGCTAATACAGAGAGGTTTTATGTGTAGAGAGCTTTCTATGTTTGTATGTATATAAAAAAGTGTTTCGGGGCTTCCCTGGTGGCGCAGTGGTTGAGAGTCCGCCTGCCGATGCAGGGGATGCGGGTTTGTGCCCCGGTCCGGGAAGATCCCACATACCGCGGAGCGGCTGGGCCCATGAGCCAGGGCTGCTGAGCCTGCGCGTCCAGAGCCTGTGCTCTACAACGGAAGGGGCCACAACAGTGAGAGGCCCGCGTGCTGCAAAAAAAAAAAAAAAAAAAAAAAAAAAAAAAAGTGTTTCTTTGTGTGTATATAGTCTGTGTGTGGTGTTAATCTTTTTTTTTTTTTGGTGGTGTTAATCTTATACATGATTTTATAAATATAAAATGATACCCATCTATTAAATAGTAGATCTATCTGAGAAATTCTTACCTCTGTAAGTATCTAGTTTAGGCAGACTAGGGTATCATTTTATTTTTATGCTCTTTATAATTTGAAAAAAAAAATTGGAAGTATAGTCTTGGGTGCCATTTTCCATTTATCATCCCAGTTGAAGACCAGCAGCATAAATTCAGGTAAGAGCAGAACAGTCGGCACATGAGAGGCTACAGTTAAAAGAAAAACATGAGTCCGCAATATTGTAAGTAGAGCAGTGCTGAACGATGTTGCCAGCGGGGCCCCGCACTGGAAAAGAGAAGGACACCAGCGTGGTTTAGAAATATAATGAGCTTGGATCCAGCTGTCAGCATCATCAGCAAGATGATGAAACAGCTGAGGATTCTCACTGTAGAATTCACAGGTCAGAGCCAGCCCATAAAACAGAAGTGGGACCCTTCATAACAGGACTTTCCAGGCTTCACTCTCTCCCCCAGGCTGTCATTGAAATGAAGCTTTTTTAGATCAAAATATACACCATCCTACCTACTACTAAATGAATAAAGAGGATTCATGTATTATGCTAAGTTGTTGGTGCTTCACTTCATTGATTTTAATTATATCCTGTTGTTTTAGCTCAGTGTTACTGACATTTTGGACTCGGTAATTCTTTTTTTGTGGACAGCTATCCTGTGCATTTTCCTCTAATACCACTTTGATCCTTCCCCTCAACAGATCCTTCGTGGACGAAATCATTATGCTGAGTAAATCAGTACATCCAGAGATTAACAGTAAACCTATTTCCAGCAACAACGCAACAAATGCTGGAAAAATGGTGCTATCTTATGCTGCAAATTGTCCAATTGCTTACAGGGAAATACAAGAGTAAACTTCATGGTCTCGACTTGCATTAGGTAACTGGACCTTGGTTAAAATATAAAGATAGATCACAGCACAACAGGAAAAGGAAACAGGTCTAGTTCTAAACTGAAAGGAATCATCAAGGTACCAGTTAGGCTTAATCTTAATGAATGATCACATAGTTTTAAATTTCTAAAAAGAACCCTTAGTCAGACGGTCCATAATCAGGACACTGGCATTTGTATAAATCATTCTATCTTTAAACATAATTATGTTTAAATAATTTATATTTAAAAATGGCTTTTAAGAAAGTTTTTTTCTTTAATACCGGAGTTCTCTAACTTCTCTACACATGAGAGCCAAGGATTGGCTAGGAATCAAGTACTTTTTAAAGATTATACAGAAGAGGACACTGACCTGTGAGCTGCCCAAACACCGACCACTGCTCTTACTAGCTGACCAGGATGCACTCAGGATACCTGCCTTACTTTTTTAACTCCTCACATGATCAGCTCTCCCAGAGGGTCCTCAAGTTCAGGCAGTAAGCTGAGGATAAACTCCTGTCTGAGCCCACAGCCCAAGTTTCTACCCACTGTGCTAAACGGCCTCTCCCATGGAGGATGGCATAATTAGGCAAATCCAAGTCCTTAGAAAGCAAAAACAAAAGGTATAGCACTTAGAACAAACATCTTTGAAATGAATTATTATATTCTCCAACCCCAAGTCTAAGTCACTAACTGATCAAGAACCTAAAGACCCTGTAAAACTAATGTATTTATTGCTTGTTTTCAGGATGATTCCTCTTTGGATCTAATTCTAGCAGGCTAACTCTTGCTTAAATCCCAGAGAGCGTATACTGTAATTTTATGAGCGGAATAGTTTCCCACTGAGGCCTCAGCTCTCCTGCTGCAGGAGCCGGTGCTGACTGCTGTAACAAGGAGGGTGTCTGACAGATGCTGGCTTAGTTCTTCTTCCTTCCCTTTTCAAAGTAGAAAGAACAGGTTATGTTAGTCTTCCCTGACCTCGAAGAAAGAAACTAAGTACCTGTTTTCCAACATCAATTGCTGAATGAAAAAAAAAAAAACGGGGGGGTGCTATTCAGACTTGATATCAGATATTATTAAGGAATTACTGCTAAGTTTGTTAGGTATAATAATGGTATGATGGACATTTTTTTTTTTAATTACTGCTACTGAAATTTGTAGGTAAAATATTTCTGGAATTTGCTTAAAAAACAGGGCACATAATAAAATAGTATCATCAAAATGTCAAAATGGTGGTAACTTCTGAAGCTAGATGATGCACATGTAGGTTTACTTTTAAAAATGGTGACACTATTTAAATTGATTTAAAATAGCAGCTCCATCAATCTTACTGTGAGGCTACCAAAATGCTTTTAATACAGGGGATGTAAAAAAAAATAATGGATAAATGTGTACTGTCATATAAATGCTCTTTACTTAATGATGAACTTAATTATTTTAAAGCCTGACATGCATAGAGGTCATCAATGAACTCTTTTTCAAAAAAAAAAATACTAGTGCAAAACATCTAATATTTAGCCCATTTTTGGCGTTCTTCCTTTAGTTACTTTGTACAACTCATCATTATCTTCCAACCAGGTGTTTTTTATTCCATATAGCCTAGCTGTCTTTTTTATGAATATTAGTGTAATTTCATGTTCTGCTTCTTCTGAGAAATCGTATGAAGGAAGTCTACGCATAATAAAAATCACAACAGTAACTATTATTTGTTAGGCATATGCTAAACATACAACATTTAGCATGGAGGGAACTGGTTGTGTAAAAATTTGCTCTGTGTAAGAATGTGACAGACTCATGAAAGAGCCATACTTAACAAATGATGACAATAATTTGAAAAAGAAATCCTGGGGTCTTCATGAATTTAAAAAAAAAATCACTTAAGCCTTTATAATTATATTCCATATTCTCACATTAGTATTTCATTACAGTTGTGAGGTTTTGTAATCCTTAATTTTTATTTTTTAAATTGCCATTGTGATCTTAAAGAACAGGTTAAATTTAATTAAAGTTGCTTGTATGTGGTTATTACTATTATGTTTTGATCAAACTTTCTGAGATAGTTACAGACTGACCGTGCAGGTGTAAGATAATACAGAGAGATCCTGTGTGACTTTCACCTCGTTTCCCTCAGTGGTGGTGTCCTGGAAACATACAACCAAAATAATGAAAAGGGATACAGAACATTTCCGTTTTCAGGGATCCCTCACGCTGTCTTTTTATAACCATACCACCTCCTCTTCTACCCTGACACCCTGGCTTAACACTGGCAATGACTAATCTGTTCTCCATTTCTCGAATTTTGTCATTTCAACCAAGTCATATAAATGGAATCACACAATGTGCAACCTTTTGGGACTGACTTTACTCATTAAGCATACTTTTCTGGAGATTCAGCCAGGTTGCTGCATGTCACAACAGTTCGTTCTTTTTTAATGCTGAGTAGTATTCCATGGTGTGGATGTACTATACACTTTACTATTCATCCGCTGAAGGACATCTGGGTTGTTTCCAGTGTTTGGTTATCATGAATAAAGCTGCTATGAACATCTGTGTATGGGTTTCTGTGTGAACATACGTCTTCATTTCTCTCGGATAAATGCCCAGGGGTGCAATTGCTAGGTCATATGATAGATGCACACCCAGCTTTTAAACAAACTGCCAAACTGTTTTCTAAAGTGGCTGTATCACTTTAACATTCCCACCAGCAATGTACGAATGACCTAGTTTCTCCACATGCTTGCTAGCATTTGGTGGTGTCACTATGTTTCATTTTAGTGTGTAGTGATACCTCACAGAGGTCTTAATTTGCATTTCTCTAATGGCTAGTGATGCTGAATATCTTTTCAAGTGCTTATCTGCCATTTATATATGCTCTTTTATGAAATGTCTGGTTATGTCTTCTGACCATCTTCTAATTGGACTGTTTTTTTTACTATTGAGTTTCGAGAGTTCTTTATTTTAGATACTAGCGGTCCTTTGTCGGATATTTGGTTTGTAAATACTTTTTCCCAGTCTGTAGGTTGTCTTTTCATCCTCTTACCAGGCTTATTCATAGAACAAAAGTTTTTTTTTTTTTTTTTTGCGGTACGCGGGCCTCTCACTGCTGTGGCCTCTGCCGTTGCGGAGCACAGGCTCCGGACGCGCAGGCTCAGCGGCCATGGCTCACGGGCCCAGCCGCTCCACGGCACGTGGGATCTTCCCGGACCGGGGCACGAACCCGTGTCCCCTGCATCGGCAGGCGGACTCCCAACCACTGCGCCACCAGGGAAGCCCAACAAAAGTTTTTAAAGACTAATTTATCAATTTTTCCTTTTATGGATCATGCTTTTAGGGACAAGCATGCCTACTGCTAGAACCAAAAGATTTTCTCCTGGTTTTTTCCATAAAAGATAAATAGGTAGAACATTTTACATTTAATTCTGTGATCAGTTTTGAGTTAGTTTTTGTATAAGGTTGTGAGACTTAGGTCCTTTCTTTTTTTTGCTTATGGATGTCCAATTGCTACAGCACCATTTGTTGAAATGGCTATCTTACCCTGTGAATTGTTTTTGCACCTTTGTTAAAAAGCTGTTGGGCATATTTGTGGGTTCTCTATTTGGTTCCACTGATGTTTCTCTCCCTTCACCAGTATCACACAGTCTTGACAACTACAGCTACGTTAAGACTTGAAATCGAACAGAGTGATTCTTCCTACTTTATTCTTTTTCAAAGTTGTTTTAGTTATTCTAGTTCCTTTGCCTTTCAGTATGTATTTTATAATAATATTGTCAGATTATCTACAAAAAAATCTTACTGGAATTTTGTTTGATAAGAGTTGGGTTAAACCTGTATATCAATTTACAAAAAAGTGACATCTTTACTAGGTTGAGAATTCCAAACAATGAACACAGTGTATGTCTCTCCATTTATTTAGATCTTCTTTACTTTCTTTCATCAGCATTTTGTAGTTTTCAACATACATGTCCTATACCTGTCATTTTTAGATTTATACCTAGGTATTCCATTTTCTTTTTGTGTGATTATAGATGGCACTGTACTTTAAATTTTGGTGTTGTGAGTATATAGAAATACAGTAGATTTTTTATATATGTCTTGTAAAAATCCTGTAAACTTGATGAATTCACTTATTAGCTCTAGTTTATTTATTTTGCAAATTCCTTGGGATTCCTACAGAGACAATCATGTCATCCACAAAATAAACAGTTTTATGTCTTCCTTTTTGAGCTGTATGCCTTTATTTCATGCCTTTATATCATGAGAACAGGTATCCTTGCTTTGTTCCTGATCTAAGGGGTAAAGCATTCAGCCTTTCACCACTAAGTATAATGTTAGTTGTAGGTTTTTTTGTAGATGCTCTTTAACAAGCTGAGGAAGTCCTCCTCAATTCCTTTTTTTTTTTGAGAGTTTTTAAACACGTCTGGTGTTGGATTTTGTCACATGTATTTTCTGCACTGACTGCTATGATGTGATTTTTCTTCTTTATCCTATTAAAATGGCAGATTATACTGAACTAGCTCTGTATCCCTGGAATAAGTTCCTTCTGGCCATGATGTACGTATTATAAATAGGCACATGTATATGATTTCATATGTTGTTGAAATTCTACTTGCTGATATTTTGTTGAGAATTTTTTTCATATATTAATAAACGTTATCAGTCTGTACCCTTTTTTTTTTTCCCTTTGGTTTTGGTATCAGGGCAATATTAGCTTCTTAAAATAAATAAGGAAATGTTCTACCTCTTCTATTTTCTGGAAAAGATAGTGTAGAATTGGTGTTCATTCTTTCTGTAAATGTTTGGTAGAATCCTCCAGTGAAACCATCTGAACCTAGATATTTCTTTTTGGAACATTTTTAAATTACTAATTCAATCTCCTTAATAGTTATAGGGCTGTTCAAATACTCTATTTCATACTAGGAGAGCGGTAGTAGTTTGTGCTGAGTTTGTGTTCTTTTTGTCCATTTCATCTAATTTACCATATTTATGTATTATTCCTTTGATGTCTGCAGGATCTATAGTTATAACTTCTGTTTTGTTCCTGATATTGGTAATCTGTACCTTTTCTCTCTTTGCTTCTTTGTCAGTCTTGCTATATTATCTACTTAAAAAAAAAACCAGCCTTTAAAAATTTCCTCTATTGTTTTCCTGTTTTTGATTTCACTGATTTCTGCTCTTATCTTTATTATTTTCTTCCTTCTATTTGCTTTGGGTTCTTGAGGTAGGAGCTAAGATTCTTGATCTGAGACTTTTCCCTTTTCTAGCGAATGTGGTTAATGCTATAAATCTCCCTCTCTGCACTGCATTATGTGTTTCCCACAAATTCTGGTATGTTGTTTTTACTTTTCATTCAGTTCAATGTATTTTTTAAATTTCCTTTGAGACTTCCCCTTTGACACACACATTATGTAGAAGTGTACTGTTTAGCTTCCAAGTCTCTGAAGAATTTCCCAGTTACCTGTTATTGATAATCAGAACCAATAGAACTGAGAGGAGAAACAAATCCATAATTATAGGTGGAGACGATGATTGATTTCTAGTTTAATTCCATTGGTTCTACTGGTTTTTGCTTCATACATCTTGCAGCTCTGTAGTTTGGTGCACATAAATTTAGGATTGCTATTATCTCCCTGGTGGACTCTTCTTTTATTATCATATAATGTCCCACTCTGTCAACTTTATCTAGTATTAAGAGAGCCACTCATGCTTTCTTTTGATTAGTGTTTGTGTCATATGTATTTTCCCATCATTTTATTTTCAAACCGCCTGTATCATTATATTTGAAGTCAGTTTCCTGTAGACACCATATAGATGGGTCATATTTTTTAATCCTCTCTGCCAAGCTCTGTCTTTTGACTGGTGTATTTAAATCATTTATATTCCAGGTAATTATTGCTATGTGAGGGTTTAAGTATGCCACTTTATTTTTGTTTGCTATTTTTTGTTTTCTTTTTCCTGCCTTTCTGAGGGTTAACTGAACACTTTTTAGCATTCTACATTGATTTATCTACTGTTTTTTAGTGTGTCTCTTTGTATATTTTTTAGTAGTTGCTCTGAGTATTGCATTATACATACATACATACATACATAAATAAAACCTTATCACAGTCTGCTAGTGTTGTCATTTTACCAAGTCAGGTGAAGTATAAAAACCGTACATCCCTTGATGTCCCTTTCTCCAGTGTGGTTTTATTTCCTATATGTACACTGAAAACCACATCAGACATTAGAGTTTTGCTTCAATTGTCAAATGTAATTTACAAGACTTAAAAGTTTTAAGAAAAAAGTCTATTGTGATTATTCATACTTCTGGTTACTGGTGTTCCCTCTTAAAAGGTTCTTTCTTTTATCATTTCATTTGTTAGATAATTTCTTTAGCCATTCGTTTATGGTGGATCTGCTACTGATAAATTCTTGCTTTTCTTTCATCTGAGAATGTCTTGATTTCCCTTCACTCCTGAGATATTTTTGTTGGTTCTAGTATTGTGGACTGAAAGGTTTTTTTTTTCAGCTCTTGAAAAATGTGCTATTTCCTTCCGGCCTCCATGGTTTCTGACAGAATTCTGCTGTCATTCCAGTTGGTATGGAATTGTTTTTCACTGCTTTCAAGATTTTTTCTTTGTCTTTAGCTTTCAGAGATTCGACTATGGACAGAAGTTTGTCTTGGTGTGGATTTTTAAGGTTTATCCTGTTTGGAGCTGGCTCAGATTCTTGATTCTGTAGGTTTATATCTTCTGCCACATTTGGGAAGTTTTCAGTCATTAATCCTTTGAGTACTTTTTCAGAGCCATCTTCTTTCTTCTCTCCTTCTAGGAGTCTGATAATACAATGTTAGAGCTTTTGTTATAGCCCCCCAGATTCCTGAGGCACTGTTCATTTTTTTTCTACTCTATTTCTCTCTGTAGTTTAAACTGAGTAGTTTCTATTGTTCTATCATCCAGTTCACTATTTCTCTCCTCTGTCCCCATCATTCTGTTGTTGATTCCATCCACTGAGTTTTACATTTGTTGTTATATTTTTCAGTTCTAAAATTTCTATCTTGTTCTTCTTTTTATCTTATAGTTATTTTGCTGAGA
Source organism: Phocoena sinus (assembly GCF_008692025.1). Lineage (NCBI taxonomy): Eukaryota > Metazoa > Chordata > Mammalia > Artiodactyla > Phocoenidae > Phocoena > Phocoena sinus. Next base: position 7,669,584 of record NC_045779.1, on the reverse strand, counting down.
CTATTTTTCATTTGTTTCAAGCATGCATGCATGTTATTTCAAACATGTTTCAAACATGCATGCATGTTGAGGCATTTTTATGATGGTTGCCTAAAAAATCTTTGTCAGATAATTCTAACATCTCTTGTCATCTTGCTGTTGGCATCTATTGATTTTTTTTTTCATTCAGTTTGAGGTCTTCCTACTTCTAGGTATGGTGAGTTTCTACTGGAACTTGGACATTTTGGGTACTGTGTTATGAGACTTGGGATCTTATTTAAACCTATGCTTTAGTTGGCTTCCTCTGACATAACTCCTACAGGGAAATGAGGAGCATGGAAAGACCTCATTATAGCCAGTTGATGGTGGAAGTAGTACCATAATTTCCTTTGTGATGTTTGGCTGTAGTAGAATATTTTCTCTAAAAGCTTTCTGTCTGGACTTCCCTGGTGGCGCAGTGGTTAAGGATCCGCCCGCTAATGCAGGGGACATGGGTTCGAGCCTTGGTCCGGGAAGATCCCACATGCCACGGAGCAACTAAGCTCGTGCGCCACAACTACTGAGCCTGCGCTCTAGAGCCCACGAGCCACAACTACTGAGCCTGCGCTCTAGAGCCCGTGAGCCACAACTACTGAGCCTGCGCTCTAGAACCCGCGAGCCACAACTACTGAGCCCACGTGCCACAACTACTGAAGCCCGTGCGCCTACAGCCCGTGCTCTGCCACAAGAGAAGCCACTGCAATGAGAAGCCCACACACCACGACAAACAGTAGCCCCTGCTCGCCGCAACTAGAGAAAGCAAGTGCGCAGCAATAAAGACCCAACGCAGCCAAAAGTAAATAAATAAAGTTAAAAAAAAAAAAGATTGTTTCTTAATATCCTTGGCTTCTGAGAGGCAAATTAATTTACATGATTAAGTAAAGTACTGCTCTCTCATGAGTATGGGAAATTCCTGTCTGATCAAATTTAAACAATTATTTTTATTATTAACCAAGGATACAGAATTTTTGTAATAAATGCTGCCAAAACATTAATGAAATATATTTTATTTAAATGTTCAGCCAAACTGACAATAGTAATTTGCTACTTACACATAAACACCTACTGTTACTTGTTAAAAATAAGAAAAATGAACACAAAGGCATCAGAGTCAAAACTAGAAATTTAGAATTACTTTCCGATAGTGGCTGCCTTGTCATCTAACTTCACAGTATGGTTCTTTCATAAAATACAGACAATTCTGGCTTTAAGGTTCGCAAAATCAACAAGAAAATCCATTGTTAATTATCAGTAAGGATATGTTTCAGATGTCTTGAAACCCCCATAACACATTGGCCCTTACGGTTTCAAATCCAACACCTCTAATAAAGGAGTGCTTCATGGAAACAGGCAGCTTTATATGTCTATTTTAAGTCAAACAAGAGGACAGAATGGATTTCTCTCTGGGTTTGCTGGGTGAAGTAAAACATTATTCTTGGATGTTATCAAGATGTAATTAATTTGCAACACAGGTAAAGCATTAGTTGGAGCCTGTAAGAAGAGTATTAAGGACAATCACAGAGCACCTCATCAAGTATAGATGAGTATAATATCTTACCTAAGAATTCTTCAGTGAAAATACCAATGCTGTTGAACTACCGTAGTCAATTTTTGGGTTCAACGGTTAATCAGACATGCTCCGAGTATTATTCCTAATAAGTATTTACTCATTGTTCACTATGTTGAAGGCACAGTGCTAGTTGTGGCCTATGACCCCATCCTCTGCTATCCTTAGGACAAGTGCTTCTCCAATCATTTGTTTTCTAGAATCCCCTTCTGCCGCTGCTCTTAAGATTCTTACCCAGAAGGTGGAAACTCCAGCATTACTCTGGGCAAACTACATATTTTCTTATTCTCATTTCTGCTTTTCATGAAATAGAGTATAGTAATACATTTACCTAAGAGAGGATTAACTGTCTATTCCTGTATGTATAATAAATAAATACCATATCCACATACACAAAGCACAGAAGAACATGGTGTGTTCACAAAACTTCCATAGTTCAGGATGATCAATGGAAATAACTGATACTACAAATTTTATTTATTAATTATGTCAGAATTCCCACGCTTTGTACAATGTTACATTGCAATAATATACTACTTTCCCTACTTAAGCAGAAGTGGATACAAATAGCTACAAATGTTTAGTGTCTTGAAACATTTCCAAATTTCGTTAGTGTTCTTTTTTTTCCCTCTCAAGAAACATAAAAATGATTTTAAGGAAAGTATATACAAAGATCTGTGAAAGCATTTTGGCTTCAAGTGAAGGCTCAGAATATAACTGAAGAGCCTGATATAAGATGACCATTACAAGGCATTTCAGAGGAAAGAAATTTTCTACTTTACAACCTTCAAGGACTATCTGTGACTAAAAAGCTTACAGGGGATCATCAACAAATGAATATTAAGGGATATAAAAAGTTTCTATTAAGAAGATAAAACATTTTAAAAAGGCCTCTTACTTACCTCTTCTACATTAGAAGCAGTCTTAGCCGAAGTTTCCATGAAGATAAGTCCATGTTCTCGTGCAAAAGCTTCACCTTCTTCTTTTTTTACTTCTCTTCTAGATTCTAAATCACTAAACACAGGAAAGAAAGGACCAAGTTATCAACCAACATAGTACAATTAGAGACATCTGTGGAAACTGTACCATAAGATTCAAAGTTGTGCTGACCATTCTTTCAATTAATTTTTGACACACAATAATCAACTTCATTATTCAGTGTTTTATGAGAGTCAAAAAGAGCACACTGCTTAGCTTCAAAGAACTAACAATCCAACTAAAGAAAGATTCTAAGTTAGAGCCCTAGAATGCTAAAACTAGAGAAACCCAAAGGGACCATCTAGCCCAAACCCTACCTTTGAGTTACAGTGGGTTCCCAAAGAAGGGAACCATCTTAACTCATCTTACTTTGAGAGAGCAAAATTACACTAGTCCCCTTATCCTTTAGCCAGACTGACTGAGTTTCTATGAATGTGATAAAAATAAGTCATACAATTTTCAGAAACTATAGGAAATTGCTTAATAAAATTCAAAGCAGTATAGAAACATTAATTAATTTTTAATCCCAGTTAATTCCCAATAGAACTGTTAATGGAAGAAGAGAGAGAGAAACAAAAGTCTAAGCTAGAAATTCTGGACAAAAGTATGGTATTCATTTTTATCACACTGAAATTGTATTAGTTAAGGTAGGGGTAAAAAGTAGAAGTCTCCTCTTCAAGTGTGTTTTATTGTAAACAAATTTAAACTTTACTATTACAAATTTATGTGCCCAGAAACGGATGGAGAAAAATATAATATCCGTGTACTTCCATCTAGCCTTGACACATATTATTTTGACAGATTTGTATCAGATTTCTTTTCTGTTGAGAAATAAAATCAATAGTTACAAGTTGACTGTGCTATGAAATACTAGTGGTAAAACGAGAACATAAAAAGCAGGCAAACTCAGTTTGCAAATATCATAGCATGACTGGACGAGGATAATTTATCCAACTATACTCTGGGGGCTTCCTGTGTGCCAAGCCCTATCCTGGATCTGGGGACAGACCACTCAACAAAACAGACATAGTACCAACCCCCCGCCCCCAGGTGGAGCTTATATTCTAGTAGGTGTAAAAAATGGGGGGGGGGGACACTAGCAACAGTGACATGGTAACGTGCTCCTGAAATTCAGTCCCCTTATCTGACAATCATTCTTAAAGGAAAATTAGCTTTGAAGTACACAAAATCTTCAAGAAAATACTTTCCCTTAACTGCCCTTTATCCTATTTTATGCATATGCCACATTTTATTTAAACAATCCCTTATTTGGAGATATTTAAAGTTACTCCCAGTTTTCCCCTACCAGTATCGCTGATGATGCCTGCATTTGCAAATGTTATCTTAACAAAGAGGGTTAAGAATGTGCACATTTAAGGGATGGTTTGAAAAAAAGAAAGCAGCACTTCAGTATTCTGTATTTCTGTTTTATCACTCTTCCTTTCCTCAGTTTTCCAGGTGTAAAATCATATTGTTGTCTTTGACTTTTCATTCCATTAATCCCATTTAAATTGCTTTTACTACTTAAATATCTTTCTTTCCTAAACCATTCTCTTAATTTATGCTTTTTTGTTTAGGGTATTCTAATCCCTTGACTATTAAAAACTTTCATCCTTGCAGACTCTGCATCCTATTTCTTGTATAACCAATATCCAATGCCACAGTTAAGAAAAATCCATATCATATCTGTCATTCTGACTAGGTCACTGTCTTTCTCAACCCCCTCCACTGGCTCCCTACTGCTTAATTCACCTAACTCAAAAATTGTTTATTCCCAGTTTCCATGTCTACCCCAATTCACCTCATCTAATAATAATCCCCTCATTTATCTCTGCTCGTTTCCATTCACTCTTTGCATGTCATACATTCCTTCTTCTCTTCTCCTAGTTTCTTCCCTAAAATGTCTTTCCACACCTACTGTATCCTAAGGATAAGAGCTACCCATCTACAATCATCAGAAACATCTTCTGTACATACTACACTTTGCTCTTTCTTTTCACAACTGAACTACGGGCAGCAACCAAATTTAAGCCACCAGTAAGCTGCCGGCCACCTTGTTTCAGACACAAGGAAAACACCGGCAAGACAAAACTATGAAAATTCTCTTTATTCTTCAAATATTCTCCTATTATTTCACACATTATCATTGAATGGTAGTATGAATACTCCCATATTACAAAGACTAAAGCTTCCCTCCAATAGCCTTATGCTTAAAAGGATTTTGATATCTGTCGGGAATCCAATCCCCCATGGATGCGGAAGGACAACTGTATGTTCTCTTAACAGCAAACCTCAATTAAAATAACACTTAAAAAATCTAATCTATGCAGTATAATATTTATTTGTTATATTACTTTTTTAAGTTTCACTGCAATATAATTGACATAAAAAACTGCACATTTAATATAAAATTTGATGAGTTTCACGTATGTATACCTGGTGAAGCCATCAGTCTCCCAAAAGTTTCCTCATTCCCCACTGTAATCCATCCTTTCCTTCCCCTGTACCCTAGTCAACTAATGATCTGCTTTCTGCTACTAGAGAATAGTCTGCATTTTGTGGGGTTTTATATTAATGGAATCATACAGTATATTTTCTTTTTTGTCTGCTTTTTTTTCACACTCAGCATAATTATTTTGAGATTCATCCACTTTGCTGCATATATCAATAGCTCATTCCTCTTTATTGCTGAGTGTATTCCATTGTACGGCTGTATCACAATTTATCCATTCACCTGTCAATTGAATTTTGGGTTGTTTCCAGTTTGGTGCTATTGCAAATAAAGCCACTATGAGAGTCTGTGTATAATTTTTTGTGTAAAGCATGTTTTTCTTGGGTAAATACCTAGAAGTGAAGTGGCTAGGTGATATGGCAAATGTACGTTTATTTTCTAAAGAAACCACCAAATTGTTTTGCAAAATCGTTGTATCATTTTACATTTCCACCAGCAATGTGAGAGTTTCAGTTCCTTTAGATTCTTGCCAATACTTGGTAAGTTAATCTTTCCTATTTAAGTGATGTTTGACAAAACCAGAATCCCTTAGATTTTATACGCTTTCTTCTAGAATATTTTTTATACTTTTAGCTCTTGTATTTAGGTCTGTAATCCATTTCCAGTTAATTTTTGTATATGGTGTGAGGTAAGGGTTAAGGTAAATTTTTTTGCACATGGCTATTCAATTGTTCCAGCACCATTTGATGAAAACATTACCCCTTCCCCCACTGAACCTTGGCATCTTTGTCAAAAGAATTAATTGATACGACTTTCCTGGTGGTGCAGTGGTTAAGAATCTGCCTGCCAATGCAGAGAACACGGGTTTGAGCCCTGGTCCGGGAAGATCCCACATGCCGCCGAGCAACTAAGCCCATAAGCCACAACTACTGAGCCTGCGCTCTAGAGCCTACAAGCCACAACTACTGAGCCTGCGCTCTAGAGCCTACAAGCCACAACTACTGAGCCCTCATGCCTAGAGCCCGTGCTCTGCAACAAGAGAAGCCATGGCAACAAGAAGTCCTGCACACCGCAATGAAGAGTAGCCCCTGCCAGCCGCAACTAGAGAAAGCCGTCATGCAGCAACGAAGACCCAATGCAGCCATAAATAAATAAATATAAAAATACTAGTTTTAATTGTTACCACTGTAATTTTCTACTAAACTAGTGAAAACTTTCCTACACTCTTGAAAGTTTATAGAAACTATGGTCAAGAAACTGTTTTCCCATGTACTATCATTTTAAATGTAGAGCACAAGGACATTCACTGCAAATAATGATCCCTAGATATATAAAGTAAAATAAGATTGAAAAAACAACACGAGCATGACACTAATATGTAAGTCTTAGAGGTAAGCTTAAAAGTACTAACGTGATATCTACTAAACAATATTAAAGGTGTTTCAGGCCTTTAAGTAGAAATACACCTGATTAATCTATGTATTATATTAAGTCATATAATACATATTAAGTCATGAAGAAGGGAAAAAAATATTTTTCTGAGTTCTGCACAGATCCTTATTTACACTGCCAAGTATTTTTGATAATACTGAACAGTGACCTAACCACCAAACATATCAGTGAGTTTTATTTTAAATTACTAATCAGATAAAACTACTTAAGAGTATTCTTTAAAGTATAGCTTCCAACAAGAACTATTTCAAATAATAATTTCCAATAAAGCTTATTTATATGCATTTAAAAAAACAAAAGAAACATCTTAGTATCTTAAAATTTTTATAATTTAAGAAATCAATAACTTGTATTTTGCACAATGTACAAGACAGGCACTTTAACAGTTACCACATAAACAGTTACCATATAACAGCTATCCAGTCTTCATCATTATGTAAAAAAAGCTTTAAAAGAGTCTTTTTACCTTTTATTTCCAATAAGCATAATGACCATGTTGGAATTGGAATGCTGGCGGGCATCTTCTAACCAGGTTGTCAAGTGGTTGAATGTGTCTCTTCTAAACATAAATGATAATTTGATTACTGTTTTCAAAGTATTTCCCCTAGTGGTGTACAATGAACAGTATACATTCCATTAAAGATAATTATTTTTAGCCATGTCCAAGTAGGAAACAGATTTTAAGTACAGTATCTGGAGTCAAGAGCTCACTGACTATAGTTCAGTTTAGAAATTAAATGTAACCTCACTTTAGGAAGTTCCAATGTATAAATATCATTACTAAATTGATCAACTTGGGGTGCTTATTCATATAAGAGAATAACTTAGTTACAGATTTCTGTAGTAAATTTAAAGTTAATTCAAGATACATAAGTTTTAAAGGCAGATAGCCAGGACATAAAGGCAAAGCTATACTTTTATTACTGATAATCATATTTATTTAGAAAGATTCTCTGCACTGACCACTGAACCAAAAAATTTCCACGTTCTCACCTTGTAATATCATACACTAGTAAAGCCCCTGCTGCACCTCTGTAATATGACCTTGTGATGGAACGAAAGGACTCTTGCCCTGCCTGTGAGGAGAGAAGAAAAGGTTGATAGTTTCCTTCAACAAACTGTCCTCTACATTTTCTTATTATTCATATGTAGAATATGGACAGGTAGGGAATGAGTGCATAAAGGAAAAGAAGAAATCCTCACTTCACCAGTCTTAGGAAGAAGTCACATAATACTACGCTACTACTGCTCAAGTCGACCAGACGCACATGCAAACCACAACCCCCCACCCCCCAAAACAAGACCTCTAAACCTTTTTTGGCAATCCCTGACAACCCAATTTACTGAATGGCTTCACAATACATGAATCATTATTAGAGCACAGAATGGACTCCTAGCAACTAAGCTCTGAAGACAAATTTGAAAGGAAGCAAATAACCCAGAGCCTCACATTTGAATTCAATAACCCACTCCCTGGGGCAGCTGTTGACACTAGAATAAATAAAGTCCATTGTAAATAAATGATGAATGACATCTTTACGCCCACCATCTGCTGGTGTAAAGGTTGTTGGAAGGCCAAGGATGCAGATTTTATCAGTTATATCATAAACTGCAGTGAGCTTTCAACAGTCATCAGATGGAATTCTTTGAGCAATCATTTTATTATGAAAAACAGAAAATGGCTCTGAATTTATGAAATTTTTTTCTCTACACTTATCAATTTTCTCTGTTATTTGATATAAAATGCTTGTCAAAAGGCAACAGGACAAAAAGTCATCTTTATATCCACTTGTGAAAACAGACTTCAGAGATTATGCAAAATTGGTTACTTTCCCTTCTACCAGTGGCACTAATGTTCTGCTTTTTAAGAAAGGCTGGTGTGGGATATGCCTTTTGCCTCTGAGTTTAAAATTGAGACAGTTCTTATCAAAAACATTTTTTCATTTTTAATCACTTAATTTCTACCTTTGAGAAAAAATAAGTATGTAAATTAAGTAAACAAAGCCAGTGTTCACAATTTTTGTATTCAAAATCTACTAAGTCCTTGAAAAATACTCATGTTTCCATATTCTGAGTTCTGATCTCCAAGTATAAATATTAAGCCCTTCCCACCCTCAGAATGCACATAGACAGTCAGGTTCTGCCCTGTGCTAACACTGATACTCAATGCTGTAATTCTTGTTGCCGTCCCACTACACTCCTGTCCCCCAACCCCGGTGCCTAGCACTGGGTCTGGCACACATCAGGTATGCAGAGAAAGCCTGCTGAGTGAAAGAATGAATTCTAAGGTCTCGGTCAAATGCACAAAATGGTCATTACTCCATCCCACCTAAATTAAGTGGACATCAGTAAGTCCTGACATACTAAGATTCAGTAAAAATAACTTCTCCCAAGTGGAAACTAAAGATTAGATCTTCTTTTGGTAACCTGAAAGCATTTCTGGCACTTAGAATAATGTCTTATGATAAATTAGATACTGAGAAAGCCATCACATAAAAGGGCTGTAAAAATAGCCAACTTGTTTCACAGAGTTTGAGGTTAAAACACTAGATGATACTAGTTGGAAGCATGAAATTAATTACAGTCATTTTTATATAATTTATTGAGACACATCTTTCCCCAAAAATCCTTTCAAATCCAAGTTCAAAACTCAAGCATTATGGGAATTTCTTCTTTAACTGCTTAGCATGGGAAAATTAAGGACTAGAACAGTGTGAATTATATATACCAAGGAAGGATCATGTGGTAAACAATACAGAAAAAGATAAATATTAGTTCAAAATGAAAATCACGCTTAGGCTCTTGTATCTCCCAAGCCTAAACAATGAGCAATGGTAAAAGTTCTTTAGATCAATCTTGGTGGGACCTTTTGTGGGAGGAGTTAAAATGAATACAGTTGACCCTGGAACAACACCGTTTTGAACTGTGTGGGTCCACTTATATGTGGAGTTTTTTTCCATGGCAAACAATACAGTACTATACAACCTGAGGCTGGTTGAATCCACGGACACAGAAGGACTGCGGATAGGAAGAACCACAGATAGGAAGGACCAACTATAAATTAGACCCAGATTTTCGACTGTGTGGGAGTTGGCAACCCTAACCCATGTTGTTCAAGGGTTAACTGTACACTGCTATAGATCTTATAGAAGAATTATAAGATCTAAAACTTCAGTGTTTCCAGCCTAGATAAGAAATAGTAAAAGGGAAAAAGTTTAGGAAAAGCACATATCTATATACCATTCCCATTCCTCCTGAACTGTTTTACAAAGAACAAACATGTTGCAATATGGAAATAATGTATATAATGCATCACTTTATACTGAATCCACTGAATCTGGATGGATTTTGCCCATCATTACAAAATCAAAAACTCCAGCAAATAAAAAATGAAACATTCCAAGTGAGGGCTGTGAAGGTAACTGTGCACCTTGAAATTTAGGATCACTGTGTAATAAGCGAAGATCAGTGTTCAGAACAGTTTCCAAAATCTGGAGACCTGGCTTGTCGGGACAACACCCCACACTCTGGCCTAGTCTCTGTCAGTGGTGCTGGTAGCCTTAACATAAGTCTTGCCCGATAACGTGTTTTATTACAGCTTCTCCAGCTATAAACAAACTGTTAAACAACTAACTGCAGAAAGCTAACCCAATGGTTATCTTGATCACATTAAAGCAAAGTAATCTAGTTTTTAAGAAGCATTTTAATATAAACCTATTCAAACTGTGATCGACTGATATTGTTTTAAATGAAAAAGAACGTCAACTTAGGGCATATAGATGTTTTTGATCCTCTTCACTATAAGATGCTGGCTTAAAGAAATTTTAGAACTTGGAACTGAACAGGATATAGAATTCTTTGTATCAAAAGAAAGGGATGCCTGGGACTTCCCTGGTAGCACAGTGGTTAAGAATCCACCTGCCAATGCAGGGTACACGGGTTCGAGCCCTGGTCCGGGAAGATCCCATGTGCCGTGGAGCAACTAAGCCCATGCGCCACAACTGCTGAGCCTGCGCTCTAGAGCCCACGAGCCACAACTACTGAGCCCGCGTGCCACAACTACTGAAGCCCACACGCCTAGAGCCCGTGCTCCCAACAAGAGAAGCCACCGCAATGAGAAGTCCGTGCACCACGACGAAAGGTAGCCCCTGCTTGCCACAACTAGAGAAAGCCTGCGTGCAGCAACAAAGACCCAACGCAGCCAAAACTAAATAAATAAATTTATAAAAAATAAATAAACAAAATAAAATAAAATAAAATTTGTGCCCAGGATTTAAAAAAAAAAAAAGGGACTCCTAACAGCAGCTAAGGGTATAAAGGAAAATGCATTTCATGAGACAGGAACTAAATGAACAGCACCAGAAAAACCTGGTTGGGACAGCCAGAGTAGACCATGAGCTGCCAACTCACAATACAGCTCTGTGATTTCTGGGGAAAAAAAAAAAATCAGCAAGATACCAGATATGCAAAAAAGCAGTACCGAAAAGTCCGCCTCGGGAGATAACAGGCATGTTCATTTTGAGGATACTTACTACTAAAATTAGAGTCACAGAACACGTGTGAAAAAGAAGCCTTGTAGCCCTCCATTTTCCATGTGAGGATTGTTAAATTAAATAAACTTGATTCTTTGCCCCAATACCTTTAAAATTGACCTCCAATTGCCAGATAAAGATTCCCCCAAATTGGCTTCTCCGTGTGCCTAAGTCTTTCTTTGAAACAATTTTTGTAGTAACCAGTCTGGCAACTTAACTCCTCCTCTTCTGTTATCTCCATAATATACAACTTCACACATACCAAGCTACTGTTAAAAAAAATCTCTATCCTGAATGTAAGTCCTAAGCTCTTGGGAATCTGATCTCTATTTGTTTCTCTAGAATTTTATATTATTATTCAATAAAAGTCTTGTTCATACAGTCATTTTTTTTCCTACTGGTATTCTGCCCATATTCTGAATATTCCTGCTTTTGTGCCTCTGTTTAAGTCTTTGCCTGAAAATCTTTCTCCTCTATCTATTTATCCAATTTCTATTCCCTTTGAGGACCAGTTCAAGCCCCCTAATCTTCTCACAAAGCTAGGAAGCTTGCCTACCACAGCCTATACTTACTTACCCTTTTCTCCTCACAAATCCAAAAGCAATTTCATGTGATCATTTGGTTCTAATACTATTGATTAGATAAAATGAACACACTGCTCAAATGCTTATTTTTTTTCCTCCTTAGTTCTCCTTGAGGGAGAGCCTAACTCAGAACACTGAAGTATATTTATAGTGGACACTAAAATATGTTATCTTGATTGATCCCAAACAGCCAATGAAGTCAGAAAATTAAGATTTGTGAGAATCAATATTACAGTAATACCTCTTACTTTCATTGTTAGTCATTTATCTAACAACTCCAGCTACACAGAACACAGCCAAGAGCCAAAAAGAAAAAAAGGATTTCTAAGTAGCCAAATAAGTTGTCCAGTGCTCAAGCATGGAATCTCAGGTAGTTTACTAAACAGACTCAACTTAAAAATCTAGACCTGTGATCAAGGAACTGCTATCATCGAGGAAAAAGATTTTGAAATCTACACACAAGAGCAAGACTTCTGGTTGGGACGACAGCAAGATTAGTAAGAATCACAGTAATTTTTAGGCTGCCTCAGTGACCACAGCAAGGACGGAGAAAAAGTCAACTGGGACTATTTAATTCTAGGTCTTTTAAGGGAGTTTCATACAGAAATTAACGTAGATTCTGGTAAGAGAAATAAAGGTTGTGACTATCCAGGAAGAAGAGATGTTGAATGCTTTAACAAATTTAAGAAAAGTTACTTTGAAAAAAGACTCAGGATGCAATTGCTGACTTCAGATTCTTCTAACACTGCCATATAAGAGAAACTGGAGACCACAGGTGGGAGGTAGACATTAATGTAGAATGACCTGTCTAAGATAGTTTCCTGTCCCTGTGCTTGTTCAAGAAAATGTTGATAAACAGCTGCCAAAGGAGGTGAAACAGCTGGACCTCCAAAGGCCTCTCAACTCCTGGGGCTGGGGGGCTGGGGGGCTGGGAGCAAGGACTGGCAGAGGCAGGACTGCTCCCCGGGGCTTGGCTCCAGGCTCTTTCTCTAGCGCCCCTGAACTCTGGTCACCCATCCTCACTGCTCCATTGAGACAACAAAAATTCTAATTTTGGGGGTAAGAAGGTGGATATGAACTGACACATTTTACAAAGGACCAAAAAATGCCTGTGATTTGCTGAAAAGGTACTTTCAGCATATAGGTTTCACATGATTTTCTACATAGTTTCACTAACTTTTATTTGATGGGAAAAATATTTGTCAGTCTAATGTAAGAATATTTTCAGGGAAGCTGAACAGACACATGGACTTAAAACATCCATACTACAAATTTTGGGGGGAGAAAAAAATTTGGATATGCTGGGAAGGCAACTGAAAAAGTAACAAAAAGCAAAAGACAAGCAAGAATAGAAAAAGGTGGGTAAAAACTGGATGAGGGTCTGAGAGTGAGAATGGAATTGGGTACAAGGCATGTTTCTCCTTTGACTTACCTTGACAGATACCAGGAATATCAAACATTTGACTTCCCGTAAAAGAAAAAAGGTTACAACAGGGGCAGCGGAACGTGCTTTAAAGGATACACTGATAACTATTATCACTGCTTCTGGCAAGGCCTTCGAGGAGTATCTGTTGGCAGCTGTACTTACTATTTTTGAAAGAAAGCAAAGATGCTGGATGTGGAAATTTTGCAAGGAAAACCCCTTATATTTATTTTTATTTTTATTGTGAATGGAAACAGATATACAACGGATGACAAACATCCTAAGATACTGAGACTCAGTCATTGGGAACAAAAATTCAGTTTCTTAAGGCTGATGAAACAAACCATAATATTTGGCAAATTATTCCCTGAAGGACTCTGGGATGGGTTTGTAAATATCCTGGGCCAGGAACAGCCATGACCCTTGCTACTAAAAACACAGCGTGCTATACAAATGTATAGACACGCTGCAAAACGTTAACGATATGGGAAACTGTGTTTCACCAGATATAAACTAAGTGTGGGAGCAACCTTCATGTGTGTCAGATAACATCTATTAAAGAGTTTCGGAAGTTAGCTATGAAAGAAGAAAACCAATGATAAGAGGAAAACCTGTCTGTAGGGCAGAAACTCAAGAAACTTTCATAAGTTAACAGAGTTTTTTGAACAGTCCTTAAAATCTGGCCATGGTTCCTAGCACCCTCCATTTGGAAGCCCTGGAATTCTTTCTGCGGGGGGTGGTCACAATGTTTTCAAAGATGCCAGTCTCTTCGTGTTAGACAAAGGGGAAAGAAGACCACCCCGTGCCCTTCAGAGTAAGTGTGAACAAGAGGGTTGTTTTTGTTCTATTCCCCTTTCATACTGTCCAGCATAAGTAATTATTATAGATTTCTTTTGAAAGATCACTGCAGGTAAAACAATTAACTCATAAACTAAGGGGAAAAAAGGTACTTATCAAAAGAAGGCATGACTAGTTATTCTAGAAAACAACTGGAGAATGAATGATTTGTTCAAGTTTTGAAAAGAGGGGAGGGATTATTTAACAGAATACCTTAGGGAGAGAAGAACAACTGAATAAACAAAATGAACTACAATGAGGTGGTTTGTGCCTAAAATATCATACAATTTTTATTACTATATTAATCTTTCCTTTTGAAACCATGTACTTTAGTAGATGGTATCTTTTCAGCACTTCCAATGATCCTAAAGTTGCTTAGACAGAATGAGATAGATACTTCACTCATTCATTCAGTAAAATTTACCAAACATTGCATCAACCAGTATGAATTAAGAATACAAACAAGGCACAAAGTTGAATAAGATATAGATGGTTCTTTCCCTCATGATGCTTATTCTGAGGAGGGTAAATATGGGAACAAAAAAACTCTGATAACAACGGGGTAAGAGCTATAACAGAAATATGCATAAAACCTTAAGGGGACAACCAGCTATCCCATGGGGGTCAGAAAGGCTCCACAAGTATTGATACCTGAGCTAGTCTTAAACAGAAAAGGGGGAAAAAGTACTTCAAGCAAAGCAGGTATTTATGCAAAGTACAAGGTATGAAAAACATATTTATTAAAGAATAGCAAGCAGTCTGGTTCACACTGCACTGCAGGATGTGTGCTGCACAAGTTTGTTAGCTAAGGAAGCGAGTTGGTTTATGTTAAAACAATCCTTCTGAAAAAGAAGTGAAACTTTTAATACAGAAGTAGAAAATACTTCCTTTTGGTTAGAGATCATTAATTTTAAATCTTCAGGAAAGAAGGGACTGTGCAAATTTTACTTTTTGTCTTGCATGGAAATGCAGTTTTGAAGTCATGTCGCCTCAAAGAATATAAATCCAGAAAGTTATGAGATGCTACTGGCTGGGAGGGGAAAACACTAAGAAATGGTAAAAGCATAAATCTTTACTGCAAAAAGAGGAAACAAGAAAGCATAAAAACAGAGTCCAATGTATAACTCTGGGACAGAGCAAGATAGAGATTTTGGGTTTTCCATTTCAAGGATGATTGTGTGATGCATGGGAAGGATCAGCCTTCAGAAACTTGCTTGGTCTTCTTGAGAATCCAGTCTGTGAGACTGAATATTCTTCAAGGTCCTTCCTTCAATAATGTCTATTAGAGGTGACAGGTGAGACACTACGACTGCATGATTAGGGGAAATAAAAAAAAAAAGACCGGGGTATATGATGATAAAATTCCCCATATTTTATATTTCATTTACTAGTTTAGAGAGATGCTCTTTGTAGGAGACCTTTTGGTTTTTCTCAACTGGGGTTCTGTGAAGAATAAAGTCCTAACTGCCCTAAGGTAGTGGTACTCAAATTGTGATCCCTGACCCTGGGGAGTCCCTGAGTCCTTAAGGGTCCATGAGATCCTCCACTTCCCAACTACCTATTTGTGTGAGGTTTTATTTTCTTCATATACTTCAACAAAACAACACATAAGACTCAATACAGGGGCAGATATGAGAATCCAGCTGTCTTCTACGATGCAGACAGTAAAGAGATTTTTCAAAAGGCAACAGAATGGCACTCTTCACACTGGAAAAAATATAGTTTTTTTGTTTTGGAAAAACAGTTAATTTCCATAAAAATTGCATCGTTTATCCTAACATACAATGAGTTTATTATGGTTATTGTACAATGAATTAATCATTAACTATTTAATAAGCTTCTCAGTTTTAATTTCTAATATGGTAAACATTGATAGCTATAAGCCACATAAGCAAAGCCTCTTTGAGGTCTTCGCAAATTTTTTAAAGTATAAAGGGATTCTGAGACAAAAAAGTTTGGGAACCTCTACCTTGAAGCATCCATTGTATATAATAAAGTAACTTCTCTTTTATGCATAATATAGGAAAACAAAGAAAACAGTCACTCAAATCATTTTCTGTGGTTCAGATGAGAACCATTAAAACACTACATAACAAGATATGTAATAGGCACTCAATGATATAAATGACAGAATCAGGAACTGGAGCAAGGTAGCTTCAAGTGGCTGGAACTAAATCATACTTTTAAAATAAATGAATAAACTGTCAGATCAAGTGACTCTATCGTATTGACATTCATGTATTTTACTTCTTATGTGTATGTTAGACATACTGCTTGTTTTTCTTAAAAACATAGTTTCTAGAGCATTTCTGTTTAGATCCCATAGACTGAGCATTCGCTCAAATATGTTCACCAAAACCTGACACCTCGGGTACCACTGTTTGAAAACACTGCATAATAAAAACGAATCTTTTCTGGTACCACATTTTCCACCATGGCTGCAGGGGTGTTGGTGTCTAACAAACCATAACAGGCATAAAATAACATTAAAATAGAACAAATGTATAATGTAATTTTATAAAACAACTTTACTGAGGTCATACAGTGTATTTTTGCTATACTTACTGTATCCCAAATCTGAAGTTTTATCTGTTTCCCATCAATGGTTATCATTCGAGCACCGAACTCTACACCTGAATAGGACAGAAAATGTTTTGTTATACAAACTAGTGGGAATATATTTCACATTTAAGGATTTTTTTAAAAAGGCTGTCTATTTCTAGCACATGTTATGCCAAGTGATATACATACAGATTAACAAATATAGCTCCTATCCTTAGAAAATGTATAAGCTAAGGCAGAGGCTAAGGATATAATTAAAACACTAAGATATCTGAGTCTAGTGTAGTCAAGAAACCAACTGTGGTCTTCATGTTTTGCAGGCTCTGTAATATTTAAAAAATCTAGAAATGAGATTCAAGAACCATAATTATTAATCACAAATATTAAAATTTCTTAAAAACTATTAGTGTGGTATAAAATTCACTAAAACAGACAGATGAATTTCAACATCATCGTCTTGGTTCCCAGCATGGGTTATCAACTAGGAAAGAAATCTCCAAATCCACCCACTAGAGATGACCATTGTTTAAACATATTTTCAGACATTGCTCCATGAATAAAATACACACGGAAGTATACAATTTTATATAAATGGGAACACATAAATGCTGTCCTGCAATTTGCTTTCCAGTCACTGTGCCATCAACATTATTCCATACCACAAAGTATCTTTACAAATCAAAAAATATATAAAACTATACTATTGTTTTTGATGGCTGCATAATATTCCTGTGTGTGTGTGTTATCTCTCTATATACACGCATTTTATTAAGTTGGTTACTCTATTGCTACAAATTTTGGTTGTCCTCAAATTTTCGCTAAGTAGTTGATGCTGAAATGAACTTTTCAACTTATGATTATGATTTCTGGCAAATTACAGGAAACAGGATTGCAGGTCAAAGGGAATACAAACTTTACACTTATCAGTTTACTACTCTGGCTTTTTTCCCTGCATATATCAGCTCTTTTGAAAGTACTCATTTAATCATCAAAATAGGAGGAGGAGAAAAAGAGGGGGTAATTTCAGAATAGCAAACAACTGTGAAGGCGACTCTGCAAGAAGTCTATCACTCACATTATACCATATCATTACTGCTTGGAGTGTGTTCTATCAGTATTTACATCAGAGTCAGGGTGAAGGGAAGACACATATGGTCCCCAGAAACCAGATGTCATCCAGGCAGAAAAACAGCTTTTAGTTAGTTGCCCAGGAAAGGGCATACTGCCCAGTGCCAGAATTCCATTTCAGCATCTCCTATAATACCCCCAACTGTGACTAGGAGAGTGAGTACAAAGGTAACTTAGCCTCCCAGAATATGTAACTTGATGGAGTTTCCACTCTATATTTTATTACTTATTCCATCCTAGGGGCATAGTCAATACAAAGAACGGTATGTTTTTCAGACTCAGAAATACAGGAAAGCCAAAGAAAAGGGACCTAGGAGTCATGATGTACTAGAATGAAAAATGCAAAACTATAAAACTATGTCATATGAAACCATTACAGTGGGACTTCCCTGGTGGTGCAGTGGTTGAGAGTCCACCTGCCGATGCAGGGGACACGGGTTCGTGCCCCTGTCTGGGAAGATCCCACATGCCGCGGAGCGGCTGGGCCCGTGAGCCATGGCCGCAGAGCCTGCGCGTCTGGAGCCTGTGCTCCGCAACGGGAGAGGCCACAACAGTGAGAGGCCCGCGTACCGCAAAAACAAAAAAACAACCATTACAGTGTTTACATATTTATCTATCTACATGCATTTATTCATACATACTGTGTGCCACAGGGTGGGGGGCACCCCAAACAACCATCCACCAGCTTACCGTTAGCGACACGAAAACGAGTAGCTGAGGAAAGAAACCAGTGACTAAGTATGGGACAAATGTTCTTTGAAATATCCAGTATTTAAAAGGAATGTTCTAAAGTAGAAAGTTCTACACATCAGCAAGATAGTTGACAAAATGGAGGCCTTTTCATGAATCTATTTTTTTTTTTGTTGTTGTTGTTGTTTTGCGGTACACGGGCCTCTCATTGTTGGGGCCTCTCCCATTGTGGAGCACAGGCTCCGGACGCGCAGGCTCAGCGGCCATGGCTCACGGGCCCAGCCGCTCCGCGGCATGTGGGATCTTCCCGGACCGGGGCACGAACCCGTGTCCCCTGCATCGGCAGGCGGACTCTCAACCACTGCGCCACCAGGGAAACCCTCATGAATCTATTGTTTATAACCACAGAGAGAAATCCTATTTTTCCTTCCACTGTCATGGATGGGTTTTTAACCACAATCCAAAAACATCTGCATGGCTCAATGGGATTCAAGATTTCTTAAATCCAATGCTTAATGTCAAATTTGATGAAAAACAACTGCAAATTAGAAACAGACCCTTGACTGACACCGAGGGTGGGCAGGTAAAGGCAAGCAGATGCTCCTTCTCTGGAAATGACATCCTGGGCAGAGGGATAAAGATACTAAAATTTTTCTTTTTTAACATCTTTATTGGAGTATAATTGCTTTACAATGGTGTGTTAGTTTCTGCTTTATAACAAAGTGAATCAGTTATACATATACATATGTTCCCATATCTCTTCCCTCTCAAGTCTCCCTCCCTCCCACCTTCCCTACCCCACCCCTCTAGGTGGTCACAAAGCACTGGGCTGATCTCCCTGTGCTATGCGGCTGCTTCCTACTAGCTATCTACCTTACATTTGGTAGTGTATATATGTCCATGCCACTCTCTCACTCTGTCACAGCTTACCCTTTCCCCTCCCCATATCCTCAAGTCCATTCTCTAGTAGGTCTGTGTCTTTATTCCCGTCTTACCCCTAGGTTCTTCATGACTTTTTTTTTCTCCTTAGATTCCATATATGTGCGTTAGCATCTGGTATTTGTTTTTCTCTTTCTGACTTACTTCACTCTGTATGACAGACTCTCGGTCCATCCACCTCACTACAGATAACTCAATTTCGTTTCTTTTTATGGCTGAGTAGTATTCCATTGTGTGTATGTGCCACATTTTCTTTGAGGGATAAAGATACTAAAATTGACTGGCAACCATTCCATCATCTGCTGTAAGATGGCTTTTATGGTCTCTGCTTCCTGGCCTCTTAAGATGCGTCATTCCTGCCCGTTCCCAAGTCCATGTCCCCACCCTCCTGGGGGTTCTTTATAAAACTCCATATATTCCCTTTCCTTAACTTAAGCCGTAATTGAGTTTTGGTATATTTATCACTTTAATCAAAGTAAATACACAGGAGATTACTGAAGCTTAAAAAGTCCTTCAACAAAGATTTTGCCCCTAAAAACACATCCAATTTTAAAGACATGTTACAAGAAAATCAGGATTGGTTCTAAAGCAGGTAAATATAATAAGATTGCTATTTTAAGTTCACTTATTAATAAGGTCAGGACAGAGAATAAAAAAACAAGAAGTCAAGAAACTAGTTAAAAGGCTACTATATTATCCAGGAATGAGATAAAGAATGATAAGAAGATAAAGAATGGTATACATCTCCAAAGAAAAAATTGACAAGCACTGTTGATTACTGAAAAACTATGATTTCTGTTTTCCTATCAAGTGAAACAGAAACAAAGAATTCAATTTCAGCCTCAAAAACATTAACTCTTTCCCATTTACCTTCTCATAACTGGGTTCAATGCAGGTTTTACCTTTGTATTCTATGTGGCAAAAGAAAATACTGAAACCTGAAGTGTCCTAGAACTCACAGAAACAAACAAAAAACCCAAAAACCTCATACTTCTCTTCTGGATAGAAAAATTTTATTAAACTTTTTCCTTAAGTATATATATGCTTGAGAATCTCATTTAGAAAGTTTTCCTTATCTTTTTCTTTTTTCTTTTTTTTTTTAATGGGATAAACCATCATCCCCTATGCCCTTGAGGCTCTCTTCTCAGATACATTTTCAATTAACAGCCAATTTGGCTGCCAGAGAAATTACCTGTGGAACCAAAGGCCGGGCCTCATTTACCTGACACAGTCAGGGAGTGATGCTTATTTTCTTCTTAGATGTTAGTCACTTTCAACCTTCCAGGACAAAATACTCTGAAGGTAAATACACACTTTCTAAATTACCTCTAGATCATTACCATCCTTGTAGAGTAAGTACTTGCATCCTTGCACAGTATCCATTTACTGAACATTCAATAATCGATACCTACTAATTGTGTGACCCTGAGCAAGCTAAGTTATTAAATCTCTTCTGTGTTTTAGTTTCTCTTATTTGTAAATGGTATTAATGATATCCATCTCATAAATTTTTTTTCAAGATTAGAAGAGTTATTACATACGTGCAATCTAAAAAATGATACCAATGAACTTATTTAAATAGAAATAGACTCAAGGACATAGAAAACAAACTTCTGGTTACCAAAGGGGATAGCGGTGAGGGAGCGGGGTGGGGGGGGGAGGCACATAAATTAGGAGTTTGAGATTAACGTAAACACACTACTGTATATAAAATAGGTAAACAACAGGAACCGACTATATACCACATGAAACTATACTCAGTATCTTGTAATAACCTATAACGGAAAAGAATCTGAAAAAGAACATATATATGTATGTATAACTGAATAACTTTGCTGTACACTTGAAACTAACATAACACTGTAAATTAACTATACTTCAATCAAAAAAAAAGTTACTACATACAAAATAAGTGCCTGGCACACAGTAAATATTTGGTATGGGTCCACTGTCATTATTATTTTATATTATACCCTCCTCTACTCATCAAGCAAAGGCAAGTACACAGCAGAATCAAATACTGCCTTATGCCTATTTTAACAATCACTCCAACATTCCTTTAAAAACACGTGCTAATTACCTCTAAATTGTTTTTATGTCAGAAAGATAAATTCTTGTGATGGGTGTCACAAGGTATAGTAGTCAGGGTCCAACCAGAAAAACAGAAACCATACGTAGGTATTTAAAACAGAGGGGATTTAAAGTAGGGAACTGGTTACATTAAAGGAAGGGCTGAGAAGCCCAAGGAGCAGAGGGTAAAGCAACCCAGAGATTAGGAACAGCCGGAAGCTGCTGCTGTCCCTAGGCCAGGGGGCAAAGAGAGATACCAGGGTTCCCAGAGCCCAGGAGCCAGACCATCAGTGGGCCTGTCAGGCAGGGGCTGTGGCTGAAGCCACGGAGGGCACACAGTCTCAGCAGAGAGGGGAGAAGGCCCTCAGCTTCACTTTGCTTTTAGCCTCCTAACTCCCAGTGCCTCGCATCAGCGAACCCAGAGGGAAGCCAGCTGGTACAGTGACATGGGTTACAGTTTTCTAAAAACTCCCTCTGGTGTATTCCCCGTTACATAGGCTCCCACAAGTAGAGCCTATGCCGATTTCTAACAGCAGTGAGGCTCAGGCCCATCCGCCCAATCAGGTGTGCCCTAACAACTAGAAATTTACACGAAAGCTTCAACGAAAAGGAAGACACTTTTGTCTAGTACCCTATACGAAAAACAACTGGCTAGTTGTCTCGGGACCAAATCATGCCTAAGAGATGGCCTCAAGGTTCAGACCTACGGAGCAAAGAGCAGATCCTACACAAGGATGAGCTCACCAAAGTTAAACTGCACCATGACGATCAGCATGAAAGAGCAGTACCTGTTTTACCCATCATTACTGGATATAATTAAAACTATCAAAATGAAAATAGAACCACATGTTCTTATCGATAGCAGCCAGTAAGGAAAGATTTTAATATATCTACAAAGTACATGTGGCTTGGTTGAATACTATTAACTGATCTAATAATTTGATTCGTAAACTCTATCTTCGATTTGGTATTTTAAAAGTACACAGGACATGAGAATCACCTTGTTATGAATAGTGAGTTAATCATATCTATAGAACATAAGCAGTCACTGGCTCAAAAGATACATTAAGCTATCAATTGTAAAGTTTAACTAGATTTCCAGTTACCTTGTTTCTTCATGGTTGACTAATCTCTAATTGTTACTGGACTACAGCCATAGAAGAATAATCTAGATTCTTTAGCTTTCAGGGTATAAATATAATTTTTTTAAAACAGATAAGAACCCTGAAACAGTATGCTTAAAGTTTTTAGTTTTTCACTTAATTTTACACTTTCACATATTAATGAATAATATCACTAATAATAAAAACTAGTGTAGCTAATAGTAATAACAGCTAATATTTGTTGACCATTCCTTACCAGTAACTGTCTCATTTATTCTTCACAATTGAGGAAACTAAAAAATGCTTGATGGTAGTTTTTCTCAATGAATAATTATAGGTAAGCCTAAAGCACTTAACATGCTGCCAGGCCCTGTTTCAATGCATCATATTTATTAACTCATTTACTGTTGAGAATAATTTTGTGAGATGGTTACCACTGCTTCTCTCATTTTACAGATAAAGAAACTGAGGCATGGAGTGGGAAAGTGGCTTGCCCAGCTAGTTAGCAGCAGAGCCCTGATGTGAACTCTGACAGACTGGTTCAGAGTCTGCTCTTAACCCCTCCCTATGGTATACTGTCTCTCAATCAACTGTTTTATCATTAAATACAATCATAATCAAGTATTAATGTCTTGCTGCATTCCAACCACTTTTACAGAGTTGGGGAATATTATTTTTACTATACTTACTTGTATTTTTTTAAAGTGATGGAGACTAAACTCTGTACAGCAACAAATCTAGTTTCACTGATTTCTGACTCATCACTGATGGAATGAGCCCTCTAGCACATTCCATTCCCACTACCCAAAACTTCTAAATGCTTCTCATCTCTTTATAAAACTTACCAATAGTAAGATCATGTACTGGCTGAAACCTCTTGTCTGTAAACTGTAGCAATAAGCATGATTTACCAACACCTGAAAGTTAAAAGAAAAAAAATTTAAGGGACAAAATTCACAGAAATTAAGAAATACTTCATACGAGTACTTGGAAAAGAGGCAGCTAGGGTTTCTGGTGCTCTGAGAACACAGTCTGCCATGATTTTTCAGTGCTCTCATTTCTTGGGGAATTAGAGGACTGATGATTTGGGTGAAAGGTGCTGACCAATCCAAAACACCCTTTTCATCCTTTTGCATTCATTCAGCATTTCAATCACAAAGATGAGAGTGGCAGCAACTCCCAGAGACAACCAACCAGGTCCTCCCAGCAGCCTCTACACCACAGGACTCATGCAGTGAAGTGTTCATGCACTTCTGTTTTTTCTGTAGTAGTGAAAATATTTTAAAAACATAGTACTTTCCTCTTTTTATAGTTTATTTTATCTTAGTCTCCTACAAACAAACAAACAAGTAAGTGTTCGGGATCTACTATTCTGGGAAAAGCTGCTCACTCTATCTTCTGGCTGACCCATTTCAGGATCGACTCTATAATCTGAATAGCATTCCTTCACTCTATTATTGAGGTCTTGAGTAACTTCCAAATTCCCAAATTAAAGGCAAATTTTCTATATACATCCTACTTGCCCTCTGAGGAGACCTGAATATTGACCACCACACCACTTCCTACTCATTTTCAGGCCTGTAACCTCACAGTAGACCGAATCTGCTTACTTGGTAGCAACCTGCACTTAACAAAACACAAAGGCAGTCATCACTTATTCATTCATTCACTTACTTAAAAAGTCTTCATCAAATGCTAACTGTGAAAAAAAAAAAAAATGCTAACTGTGCACATGGAAAGCTGATATGCTTCCTTCCTTACAATCTAGCTCAGGGAGAGAAATTTAACAGAATGAGTGCACAAATAACCTATACGAACTGTAATTTGAAATAATTATAATGACTGCCATTTGAAAGAAGAAAATAAAGTTCTATGAGGAAGAGTAACAAAAGAGACTGAAAGGCCGGAGAAGGTCTTTCTTAAGTGATGCAAACTAGACTGTTCAATGTCTTCTAGATTATCCGCTCAATGAGAGAAGGACAACGAATACCTTGTCACTTGCTGCCTGTCTTAAGGCAGAGATAAGTCACTTAATAATTTTGCTGAATGACTGTCCCTAGTGTCAAATGCTACAATGATTGTCAAAATGCCCAGTAACAAATCAAATACACGGTCTTCTGTGTGTGTGTGTGTGTGTGTGTGTGTGTGTGTGTGTGTGTATGGTGTGTTTTAGGAACTATTTTATTTGTTCAAAGTTTTTTGAATGTTTTAAGATTCTAGTTAACTGAAAATAAATTGGAATTTCTTTTTTTTTTTTTTTTTTTTTTTTTTGTGGTACGCGGGCCTCTCACTGCTGGGGCCTCTCCCGTTGCACAGGCTCCGGACGCACAGGCTCAGCGGCCATGGCTCACAGGCCCAGCCGCTCCGCGGCATGTGGGATCTTCCCAGACCGGGGCACGAACCTGTGTCCCCTGCATTGGCAGGCGGACGCTCAATCACTGCGCCACCAGGGAAGCCCTAAATTGGAATTTCAAAACATTTCACCTTGGTTTTCTTCTCTTTCTTTTATCCACAATTTCTCTTTTACATTACAAAAGGCACAAACTCCTTAGATTTCTAACACCCTTGAACAACCTTTCAGATCTAGGAGAGAAAGAAAAGAAATTTTTTTTTTTAGTTCTTTGTGTGTTTAAAAAATTTTTATATTAGAGTATAGCCAATTAACAATGTTGTGATAGTTTCAGGTACACAGCAAAGGGACTCAGCCATACATATACATGTATCCATTCTCCTCCAAACTCCCCTCCCATCCAGGCTACCACATAACATTGAGCAGTGTTCCCTGTGCTATACAGTAGGTCCTTGTTGGTTATCCATTTTAAATATAGCAGTGTGTACATGCCAATCCCAAACTCCCTAACTATCCCTTCCCCCCATCCTTCCCCCTTTGTAACCGTAAGTTTGTTCTCTAAGTCTGTGAGTCTGTTTCTGTTCTGTAAATAAGTTCATTTGTAACAGAAAATTATTTAAGTGTTAAAAGTACAAAATAGGTGAACAACTGAGATGTGAATCTTCAGTTCTGTTTTAAAAAAAGAGGCTTTAGGGCTTCCCTGGTGGCGCAGTGGTTGAGAGTCCACCTGCCGATGCAGGGGACACGGGTTCGTGGCCCAGTCCGGGAAGATCCCACATGCCGTGGAGCGGCTGGGCCCGTGAGCCATGGCCGCTGAGCCTGCGTGTCCGGAGCCTGTGCTCCACAACGGCAGAGGCCACAACAGTGAGAGGCCCGCGTACCACAAAAAAAAAAAAAAAAAAAAAAAAAAAAGAGGCTTTATTTTTAAAAGCACTTTTACAGGTTCATAGCAAAATTGAGCAGGAAGTACGGCAAGTTCTCATATACTCCCTGCCCCAGGGGAGCACAGCCTCCTTCCTTATCAACATCCTGCACCACAGCGGTAACACTGGTAACAACTGATGAACATACACTGACACATCATCACTTAAAGCCCTCAGTTTACATCTGGGTTCATTTTCGGTGCCGTCCATTCCATGGATTTTGACAAATGTATAATGTACCCACCATTACAGTATCATACAGAATAGTTTCACTGCCCTAAAAATCCCCTATGCTCTGCCTATCAGTCCCTCCCTCACTCCTAGCCCACTAATCTTTTTACTGTCTCCATAGTCCTGCCTTTTTCTGATTGTCATATAGCTGGAATCATATGGTATTTTAGCTTTTTCAGATTGGCTTCTTTCACTTAGCAATATGCAATTAAGATTCCTCTGTCTCTTTTCTTCATTTCTATTTTTAACATTTGAAATTTCCCCATATGGTATAGAAAAAAATTATAATTAGAAATCACAGACTTTATTACTGAGGGACCTCAAGAATCATCTCACAGTCTGATAATCATTTAAGTGATACAAGAGCCTGAAACCCTTTTCTTACCTCACAACAGAGTATGGATTGTTCTAGCAATAACAATACCACTTATTCTGACCAAATACTGACTTCACTTTCAAGACACCATATTCTTTCTTCAGGTAATCAAAGTATCTTTCAATGCAGAGAACATATCCAAGGGCCACTGTGGTGTTTCCCAAGTCTCCTTAATCACCTATCTGTAGATCATTTGTCAGGATCGGTTAAATTTACAGGTAGCTCATCTTATTCAATATATGTTGACTTCTACTATTTAATTCTGGATAAAATACTTGGAGTTTCTGGCTCACAATCACCAACACTTTTCCAGATTGCCAAATTGAATTAGCTAGTCTTTTTCTCAGTCCTCAATTTATTTGATCCAGAAACAGGATCTGTTTATGTCCATAAAATATTTCCATGTAGTTTATCTACCTACAACCTCCTTGAAAATGATCACTTCTAGCTTTAACCACCTCCTTGGTCCCTTGATTCTGTGACAACTGCTCTTCTTCCATGCAAGCCTTAAATACTGGAGGTTTCACCACCATTTCATATTTGGTTATCTTTTCTCTTCAGCTGAGAGAACTAATCCAGTTCTATAGCCCCAACCTACACGTATAAATTAGTCAGTGATTACCAAATCCATCTCTCCAGCCACCATCTTAATTAATTTCACTTTTATTATATCCAATTGCCTACTGAACATGTCCACTTTAATTCTTTCAGGGCTGAAACTCAAACTTCCAAAACCAAATCCATTCCTTTTCATTTTCCTGCCTACCATCCTTCCAACAATTCAGAACAAACTCAGCATCTCCTTCAGTATTTCCTTATCTCTGGAGTTGGTTCCCAGGGCATCACACCAACAAGAAAATCACCGTCATCCTTAATTCCTCTTCCTCCTTTATCATCTACAGCTAATGGCTCACCAGTCTCATGAATTCTCTCAGAAACATCTTGAATTCCAGGTTCTCCCCTCCTCTTAATCCTCAGTGCTCTAGCTCTGGTCCTAGACTGATCCTTCTGCCTTTAGCCTTTGCCCTTTCTCCACCTACTTGTATAAAAACCTCTGCGAAAGTTTTGCTAAAATGCACATGATTAACCCGCTCTCACGGAATATTGCTTAAAATATAAAATTCAAGCCCTTCGAAACAGTAAACAAGGTTCTTTGCATTTAGGCTGAAAAACTGTTATTCCAATAGATCATATTATCATACCACAGTCTGGAGACCCTAGATTTAAGCATAACACACCGTCTCCTGTCCTCTGAAATGACACCATGTTTTGCCCCTGTATCTCTTACCAAGGAACACTTCACTCCTTGGCAACTCTAAACTCATGCTTAGAGATTCCAGCTTAGGGATTCCTATGCCTTCTTCACTAAAGCATTCTTGTTCTAAAGATTCTACCAATCCTCAGGCAGAACTAATGGTACATTGGATTTCCATAATATTTCATTTATGCCTCAAAACCCTGGTCAGAATCTCAGCTGTCACTTTACTAGCTGTAACATGGGGCAAGTACTTGACCTTTCTGAGCTTCAAAATCCTATCTACAGGGCTTCCCTGGTGGCACAGTGGTTGAGAATCCACCTGCTGACGCAGAGGACACGGGTTCGCGCCCCAGTCCGGGAGGATCCCACATGCCACGGAGCGGCTGGGCCCGTGAGCCATGGCCGCTGGGCCTGCGCATCCGGAACCTGTGCTCCGCAACGAGAGAGGCAACAACAGGGAGAGGCCCGCGTACTGCAAAAAAAAAAAAAAAAAAAAAAAAAAATCCTATCTATAAAATGGGGGAAACTCCTACACTTTGGTGAACTGTTGTAAGAATCAAATGAAATAAATAAATGTAAAAGGGCCCCTCTACAGTGCTAGTTACCTGTGTCCAGTTCCTAAACATTCTTTGAGCTGTTTATTTAGGACATGTGACTTTTTCTATATGCATGATATACTGCAATAAAAATAACAACATTACGGTCTTTCTGATGCATCAGCTTGACCAGGGCCCTCTCCAGGTATTCAATCAAAGACTAATCTGGGTGTTGCTGTGAAGGCACTTGGCAGACATAATTAAAGTCCATAATCAGTTGTGTCTGGTATAAGATAGAGGTCCAGTTGCATTCTTTTGCATGTGGCTGTCCAGTCTTCCCAACATCATTTAATGAAGAGACTGTCCTTTCCCCCACTGTGTATTTTTGGCTCCTCTGTCATAAATTAATCGACCATATATGTGTGGGCTTATTTCTGGTTTCTCTATTCTGTTCCACTGATCTATGTGTGTTTCTATACTAATACCATACTGTTTTGATTACAATAGCTTTCTAATATAGTTTGAAATCAGGTAGAGTGTGGTGCCTCCATCTTTGTCCTTCTTTCTCAAGACTGCTTTAGGTACCTGACCACTCTTTAATTAATACAAATTACTGCACCTAATAATGCTGCTGTTAAGAGTTCCTACTATGAAGTCACCTTACCTTCTTCCTTTACTCAGGGTCCAACACACTGTCCTCAGCAGGATTCAGTGTTGTGAGAATTGACTATCTGACTACCACATCAATGCCAAACGATTACAAGTAACACTCATTAAAAATGCCGATTCGTAAAACCCCCACCCCACAGATTCTGATTCAGTTAAGTCTTTGGTTAGGCCCAAGAATCTAATAAACCTGCCAGTGACTTTTTTTAGGCAACGGGTCCTTCTCCACAAGGAACACTGGCATAAGTGCTAGGTATTCTACTGAAGTTTATTTTCCTAGTCCTAAACCGATTTCCACCAACTTCAAGATAATTAAAAAAAACTGATGGAGGCTCCATTTTTAAAATTGTAAGACAAACAGCTTTAACTTAAAGGATGTGGAAAAAGCAAAAATATAAAAGACCAATTCCTAACTACCGAAGTTTTGTCCAACTGTCATCCTGAAATCATGGCTGCATACTGTCATCTACTACACTGGGTTCTCAAAAAACAAAATGTAACAAACCACGAATGAATGACCTATCCACATAACTGAAAGTAATCCACTGAAGAGTTATATGTTTTAAAATCATACCAAAGAACTGACAGACCTCAAATACAGATCATACAGAGATATGGCAAATTGGTTTAAATATTAGTAGCTTATTTTACAAACACAGAAAACTATATCCTTTGTGCTAACATTCCAAATCGAAAAACCGTGAAATATGAAAAAACAGTAAAGTCTGCTGCTCTTTTTAAACATAAAATTAATAAACTCAGCATAGACATTAGAAAGAATACAAGCTTTACAGTTGTAACACCAGTATTCAAGTCCACCTGTATTATTTCATAACTTGTGACCTCAGACAAATTAGTTATAGAAACTAAGCTCTATTTCCACATCTGTAAAATGGAAAAAAGAAAACATGGCATTCCTACTTCAAAGGAATATCATAAGGCTCAAATGCAAAAATTTTGAATTGTGCAAATTCAGAAGTTCAATAAAAAGTGTTAGAGGATTCTTCAGGATGAATACAGCTGAGGAGCAAAATCTCCAACCAAACCCATCTGACCTTGAGTTCAAATTTTTAAATATATATTTTCTAAAATTAACTGAAGAAAATAGTCACAATCTATAATTTTCTTTTAAATAAAAGGACTTCAGAGTTGTTTTCATGCTGCTGGTTTTCCAAACATCATCCCCCTCACATGTACGACAGCAATCCTCTCAATTACTGCAACTAGATACCAATCTGGTGGCTTACTGGAGTGAGCTAGAATGGCTCCCAAAGAGATATGTCCAAGTCCCAACCTCTGGAACCTGTGAATGTGGCTTTATTTGAAAAAAGGATCATTGCAGATATAATTAAGCATTTTGAGATGAGATCAGCCTGGATTCAGGCTGGGCCTAATTCCAATGACAGATGGATATGCAGGAGAGAAGGCCGTATGAAGACAAGAGGCAGAGAATGGAGTTATGCTACCACAGCCAAGGAACACCTAGAGCCACCAGAAGCTGGAAGCAGCAGGAAGGATTTTCCCTGGAGCCTTCAGAGGGAGCATGGCCCTGCCTATCCCTGGATTTCAGACTTCTGGCCTCCAGAACTGTGAGAGAAACAGCCTTTTATTGTTTTAAGCCCTGAAACAACTTTCTGATAATTTGTTAAGCTGCCCTAGAAAACCAATGCACTTATCAAGAATAATCTGCCTTCCTTCTTCACCTTAGATTTTTACATTGCTCGTCTCCCGCTCTTGTTGACTCCGTCTCTAATAATTCCTACTGTAATCAATAAAGAGACTCAAACACCAGAAATATTGAGAGAGTAATAAGGGAAAAAGGAAGCAAGGAATACAGAGCATTTATTTGAAAAATCTCTCAGTGAAGGCTAGGAGGGTAGGAAAGAGACAGTCACTCAAAAAATATTTATTAAGTACTCACTATATTCCAGGCACTGAGCTTAGTAATAAAGAAATTAAAGAAAGTTCTCAAGAGGATGTAGCTTTAAGAACGTAAGACATCTTTTCCTCAAAACTGGAAGGTATAGAAACAAATACGCAGACAAGGCTGAAAGACTTGCTAAAGAATCAACAAAATGAAAAGGAAATAGGAAGATGTGGAGAACTAGCCCTCCTTCCCTTGATGCAAATCATCTACCGCTTTTCTTTATCTTCGTTTTACAATATTAAAGTACCCCAAGTACTAAAACACTTTTTCTGAGATAAGACCAAAACCATGAAAATGAGTAAAGCAGATAACCTCAGCTGAAAGTCTCTGATTCCTTAGGCTAGTACGCCTTATACATCAGGTCTCTGCAATATTTATTTAGCATACTTTAAGAGCTCTTTCTCCAACACTCAGTGACTTTTTGTCCACTTAGCTAACAGCTACTTATTTCTAAAACTCAACTCAAATGCTGTAACCTCTAGGAAGCTTCCATAGTGCACACCTACCTTCACAAAGTGAGTTAGGTATTCTTCTGACTCTTAAATATGGAGACTTCCTGGCTGTGTGTGTATATAAAATAATCAATATAATTGTCTGGCTTCCGGGAAGAAAACAATATCCTCTGCTGTAAATGCAAGAGGAAGGAACACTGCTAGGTTTCTGTGATCTCCCTCACCCTGTGTGTGGCACGGGCTCCAGGAACCACATCCAGACCTGAGCTCAGACCAACAGATGAAGAAGGCAGGCCTCACTGAAGGGTAAAACACAGGCTTAGAAGAGCTCCAACCACTCTCTTTATTCAGCCACGATGGGGACTGGAGAAGCCTTAACCTGGCAGTTTATTTCTTACCCTGCAATCTTTATGAAACCTCCTCCGCAGTTTGGATTTTTGCCCCCTTAGTTTCTACCTCCGTTTTCTGTCCCAGGATCCCATCCAGGACACCACATTACACTTGGTTGTCATGTCTCCTCAGGCTCCTCTTGGCTGTGATAGTGTCTCAGACTTTCCTTGCTTTTGATGACCTGGACAAAAGTCTTGAGGAGTACTGGTCAGGTATACTGTAGAATGTGCCTCAGCTGGGATTTGTCTGATTTTTTTTCCCTGCGACTGACTAGAATACGGGTGTTTGGGAGGAAGACGACAGAGACAGAGTATGAGTCCCATCAAAAGGGTACATACTATCAACATGACTGATTATTGCTGATGTAAACTTTGGTCACCTGGCTGAGGTAGTTTGCCAAGTTTCTCCACTGTAAAGTAATACTTTTGCCCTTCCCTTTTCATACTAGATCCTTTGGAAGGAAGTCACTGTGAAGCCTGATCCTCTAGGCTTAACGAAGTTTTAACCTCTGTATTTCCCCTGCCCGGTTTCTCTTTGTATGATGTCATATTTCACCTCCCCCGATATCCAGTCTTCTGCCCTTCCATAATGTTTTAACAGTATCATGTGTTTTTGTTACTTTTATATTAAAAAATATATGAAAAAGAGCTCACATTTGGAGTATGTACTCCTCTGAGATGGAAAAGTGCCTGAAAATGTTTTAATTTTTTCACTCCCTACAACATCCTCCCCTAAATCCTGTTAATTCCAACTGTCACCAGTATCCTCCTCTTCATTTTCACTATCATTGTCTTAGATAAGGCCTTCGTTACTTCCTACCTGGACCACTGTAGTAACCATCCAACTACACTCCATCTTTCTAATCTGTCCTACATATGAGTGCACCAGAGATGGATGAGAAAAGATAGAAGGACTACATTTAACATCTAGTATGTCTCTGCCGCTGTATTACAACATGAATATATATAGACATATACATATACATGTGTATGTGTGTGTGTATACACACATTTAATTTCTAATTTAGTCGTAACTCTAGTCCTGTACTCTTTCCTTTAAAAACTTCAATATTTTCTACTGTCTTCAATATTTTCTACTGTCTTCAATATTTTCTACTGTCTACAGAATAATACTGTCTACCTTAACCTGTCACAACCTAGTACTTACCTAAGTCCAACATGTCTAATGAACTTATCTTTCCTTATTTCCACTAACTGTCTGACACAGGGTCTATAGTACAGTTAAGCTGAATGGTTTACAATGAGGAAATTACAAGGTATGGCACTTAGCAGATGTGTAATAAATGACAACTATCTTTCTGGTTTTTGCCTAGCTTTACATTTTGATTATTTAACATTTTTACTTGTTTAAACCCTACTCACTTTCCAAGGACCAGCTCAAATGCCATCTTACCCTAAGTTTTCCGAGAAGGAAGGCACTCTGGACCCTATGAAGTTCCAGGCTTTCTCCAGGACCTCAATCAGAGCCCTTATGACATTCTACCAGCACTGCTAGACTATAAACCCCTTAAGGGCAGGGACACACCTGAATCACTTTTTAAATTCTTCTTAGAACTGTGTTTTACATTTGGTAAACTTTTACTGTTGCAGCCTCCTGCATTGCAACACATACCACCAGTTTAAGAGATAAATACCGGACTACTTTTGGATCCTGTGTGTGGTGCTGGTAGAAAAAGTTGTTTCAGGTCTCTAGGCCTTGTTTGCTTATTTGTATAATGGTAATCATACCGTTCACCTTATTCAGAAGGCTACTGTGAGGAATAAAAGAAACAGCATGCAGAGAATAAAAGGTAACACGTCTGTGCTTTTTCTTCCTTCCCCAGTACGCAGAGGCAGACCAACACACCATCCCATGCTACAGCACAGTACTCTACAGGTACGTTATTAAGCACTTCTCACATTAAACTTTTATCATCAGTTCACACATCTACCTGCCTCCCTTGGGGGCAGAAAATCACTTTGCTCTGTGGCCTGGCTTAGAAAGCTGATGCTCAGTGAGTGAAGAGCATGTGTATTGCATGCTCGCTGAAAAGGTCACAAAATGACATACTCGCCTTTTCTACTTAGTGACAAACTTAGTCTACATTTTAAAAAGTCAACTTCTCAAAAAAATTTTATTCCCCATAGTGACTTTTCCAGATAGAAAAATGATGCTAGAGAATGAAAACATGACTGCATGAAATTAAGAACTGCGTCCCTAATAGTATCTGCCCCTAATTTAAGTGTACTTGCCCTTTGGAAACATCGGGTCTAGCAAGTGCACTGCTGCGCCAGGTATCAGTCAAGTGCCTCCTGCTCTAGACCCTCTCTGGCCTGCTGGAAACACGAGGACGTCTCTCCCATGACAG
This sequence comes from Phocoena sinus, assembly GCF_008692025.1. Classification (NCBI taxonomy): domain Eukaryota; kingdom Metazoa; phylum Chordata; class Mammalia; order Artiodactyla; family Phocoenidae; genus Phocoena; species Phocoena sinus. The sequence goes on along the minus strand of NC_045779.1, from coordinate 7,635,772 downwards.
CTGGCATGATAGGAAGTGCCACCGGCAGAAAGTAGCACTCCAGCTCTCTGTGGCCACTGGCCCCCAGCGCCCCTTCAGTCTGCTTCTCAGGGGCTCCCAGGCGCAGCCCCGCCCCACAGAAGGCTTCCCACAGCTTCCCAATCCATCATGGCCCCTCAAGTGCAATTCTCGGCCACCAGATGGGCCTCAGCTGCGAGCCTCCAAAGACGTCTGGATGCCAGATTTGTTTGTTCCTTCCTTCCTTGCTCCGCCTCAGTCTTAGGGGTAGTGGCTGTGCCCTCTACCTGCGGTTGCTGTATTCTTAGAGTTCTCTTAGCCAACTCCCCATTACTCTAATCCCACATTAGAGTCGGTGGTTCCTTACACCAGACATTCCCTGTTCGAATTCCTGTGTGGTTTCTGTCTCCTAGTTGGACTCTGACTGACAGAACTAATATGGTTAAAATACATGCTTCATTAAAATAAAACAAATTTAACTTGGTTAAGTCAAGGATTTTTTTTTAACACAAGCCGAGTTTAGATATCCTTAGGAAAGACCTAGTTTGTGCAATATTTTCACAAAAACAAAGCTAGGTGCAATTTACATTTTCAAAAAATTGAAAAATAAAATGGAGCATTTGCTAATTTACAGAGAATAAATGACAGAATATTAAATTTAATAGCAAGTAAGATAGCAGACTGTGGTTAAAAATAGCATCTCTTTCCTTTTTTCCTCCCACTCTTGGGACTTTCCTGAACTAGTTTGTTTTAATGGTGGAAAATGGCTTAGAGTGAGAAGAATCAGAACGAAGAAAACTGAAGTATAAACTACCTCTCAGAATCTCAGAATGTCTCAGTATGCTGGAACCAAAGAGGTCTTCTGTGCAGTGTTTTCTAAACAGTAGGCTGTAACCAGTTAGGTCATGAAATCAATTTACTGGATTACAACTAGCAGTAAAAAAATGAACTAGAACAAACCAGCAAATATTAGACTGTATGTACTAAATAAAGTTAGGATGAGTGCTGTTTGCAAACGATTGTTTTAGATATATATATGCACTTACACACATATCTGAACCCTGGGTTGCAATGTAATATGTTATTGCAGCTTGTAAAAAACAAACTTGGAAATTATTCTCCAGCATCTCATCCAATCACATATCCAATGAAAGAACCCATCCACAATATTTACATTAGTAAACACGGCAAGACGAATCAGCCAAAGAATCTAGAATACTTCTATTCTCATTTAATGAACATTTACAAGAACAGGGATCAAGGGAAAAATATGACTGAATCATCAGTTGGCAATTTAACATATAAATAAATAAATATACCTTGCATACCATGAGTCATCTACTAGGTGCCAATTCTATTACATAAACCTCTTTGCAAAAAGATCTTTCAAATAAGTAAAATTAGGATGACCCTGTATCCTGGTTTGCCAGGGACAGGCTTAGTTATTCCTGGCGTCCTGAAACATTAGGGATCAGCCTGGACGATGAATTACATGGTTTCCCTAAAGCGCTGATTCTCAAAAGTGTGGTCCCCAGAACAGCAACATCAGCAATCTCTGGAAACTTGTCAGAATGCAAATCATCAGCCCCGCCCCAAACTTAGTGAGTCAGAAACTTTGGGCTGGAGTCCTGAAATCAGTGTTTTACCAAGCTCTCCAGGTGATTCTCATGTGCCCTAAAGTTTGAGAACCACTGGCCTAGATATAACCAATTAAAATGCTGGTTTCAGTGTCTCATCCTCTTTAGTTTTCCAGCTACACAACTAGTGTGACGCCATTACATGCTTGGCATAACAGAAAACAGTGAAGTATGTTTCACCTCGGTACAGGTTAAGTTCAAAACAGGGTTATCCTGGTTTCCACTTAGTATCTTTGGCAATTCCTCAGCTTAGAACAGCTAGACTGATGCCTGCCAAATACCCAAAGGACATGTTTCGCTATACACAAGTAGTTTTTACTGCAGCTATGGAGTCCTACAATTGAGTTTATGCTAACATACTCTTGTCTTACGTAAAATATATGCCTGACTTTTGACATTTTGAAGGTGAAAATAAGCTCCCTCTTCACACACAATCTTATCTGACCATAACAGTAAGCCTACGGCATCAGTAAAGCAGGAATGATAACCTTTTTTAAAATTTTTTTTTTTTTGCCATGCGGCTTGCAGGATCCTAGTTCCCTGACCAGGGAATTGAACCCAGGCCGCGGCAGTGAAAGAGCTGAGTCCTAACCACTGGACCACCAGGGAATTCCCGATAACCTCATTTTGAAGATGAAGAAACTGAGGCTTAAGTGACATGCCTCAAGTAAACACAGTAAGAGGCAGAACTGAAAGTCAGAATCAGGTTTTTTAATTCCAAGCCATATTTTTCCACTATACTGTCCAACCTCCTGAGTTTGTTCTCAGATACATATTACTACTTGCAACCAATACCTCTCCTAACTAAAAAGAAGATATCTCACTTACCAGGTTATTAGCAGCAATACTAAGAGGAAGAAGGGAAATGTTCTATAAGCTAAATGACTCTGACAGAGCAGAAATTTAATGAAGGAAGAAGGTTTTTAAAAAAATGAATATACAACTTCTTCGATGTTGACTTTATCCCAAACAACAATGTTCCAGTGAATATATCAGGTATACTAACATACTTCAATCTGACCATTTTCCTAATTCTTTCATAGGTAAAGCTTCCAAATAAGAACTACAGCATCTCAGAAATAGATTTCAATGAAGTAGTTTGAAGATGATACTTTTTCATGATGCTGTGGGAAGGAAGGTGTCTGGATGTAAATGTACAAAATAATTACTGTACAGTAAGTTTATTGTACATGATCTCTAAGTAGTATGTTACGATATAAATGGGTATCAAAATTAGAGGCCGTAAGCAGAAAGATCTATTTCAAGCAGCTGCCAGATTAAACTAATAAGAAGTATGTGATAACAGTAACTAGATCAAGCTGCTAAACCCCCAAACATAGACTTGGTATCAGTCGACAAAGATAATGTTGAGACTAGCCTGTTAAATTTAAGTACATGAAATACATACCAAGCTCAAAATTAAATATTCTTTCTAAATTCTTATTTTTAATGGAAGGTGATTTGTGACCTTCCATTGTGGTCACATGTGACCTAGGCTGAGCCAATCAGATGCTCCTGTTCAGAATTTGGAATCCTGAAGGAATACTTCAATATCAGGGACCAACAAGCGAGAATTCACGGTGGCTGCAGAGGAGGTGACAGACGACTGGCAACGCATCAGCGTCTGCTTCAGCAGGAGTCTGGCTGGGCCTTGCCTTCCTCGGTTTTGTCATTTTCAAGCTTGATTATATTGCCTTCCTATTAACTCTATGGAGCACCCAATCTTTACAATAAAATCTTCCTCTGCTGAAGTTAACCACAGTAGGTTTCTGCTGTTTGCTACCACAGACCAGGACTAACAGAATCAGGAACTGACTGAGTTAATAATGGTTCAGCTATGCAGGTTTTTTTAAAAGAATGAGACAGATTTACATGTGATGATATGTTAAGACACCTAAGATTTACCCTGAAGTGAAAAAAATAAAGGTATAGAACAGCACAATTTGTATAATCATATTGGTGGGATTGGGACACACACACACGCAGGCTTAAAGATGTACAGAAAATTTCTAGAAGGATACACAAACCATTACTATACTATGTAAAATGGTGGAGTATTTAAATTTTCATTTTTTACCACAAGCATTCATCATTTTTACCATAATAAAAAAATGTTTTTCAAAGAATCTATTTTAGCATCAAACACTATATAAGCAATACTTTTACTGGCCTCATCCAGTGACCTCCATAGCGATGTGGCATTTAAATAACTAGCAAAACTTCTAGTGTGACCAGAAATAGTTACATTAAATATTGGTCTGCTAAGAAAATTAGAAGCCTGCAAGTAAAATAATGTGTTGTGAAATAGAAGATTTTGATTTCTTTTTTTAACTCCTAAAAGCCACTAAAGAATAAGTAATCAGCAGTTCTTTTAACAAAACATACTCATGGCTAAGGCTCAAAATTCACATATTCCCGCTCACATCCAATACAATTTTTCCATTTCTCAGGTAAATTCTCCAAGAAAGGAAACTCTAAGCCAGAGAGGACGGGGAAAAAAAAGACCGAGAAAGAAAATAAGGTTAAATGGAGGAAAGGCCTCAATAACCTTTGTCAGAAACCTGCATGAAGGGTTGAAATTTATCCCATTTAGAGATGGGGAATAAGGCTTCTTCTGTGAAGCGTCCAGAGGATACAAAACCGACTCTTGAAACTGCACCACACAATGCTCTTCACGGTACATGGTCCCTAGATTCCTTCAGTCTTCACCCCCCAGAAACCCTGACAAAAACTCTACACGGCCACACTCTGGATCACGTTCCTGGTATAAAGTCATCTGCCTTTCTTGGCAAAATAAAAGACTGAGGAGCTCAGCTCAATTCTCTGTTCTCCACACATAACAAACACAAAAATAGGGGCAAAAGTACAAACTGATTCCACGGGATTATTAGGTGGAAAATTTCTCAAACAAACGAGACCATGCCTGATCAAGTCACATCTGATCTATCATTTGTAAAATGTGGCCAAGAGCTATCTAGGATTACTGTGAGAAATATATGAAAGCCATAGAACAGTATTCAGCATATAGTAGGTGCGCAATAAATGTTTACTGAAAATCCGAATCTGTCATAAGCCACTCACTCCAGTCAGAATGAACCTTCTCCATGCTCCTTTAGTACTCTCTGTACATACACATCTCTATTACATCATCTTGTAATCTCTGTGACAAATTGGTCTCCCCTCTAGGGTGGGGCAGTCTTGTTCGTTTTTATAACTCCAGCACAGGAAATGCTCACATAGTATCTTACATTTCTTTAAAAAGAAAAAAATTCGAATCCAATCCCCTACTGTTTGCATAAATACTATCTTCCAAGCCCTAATGTGTCAGTCAAACCTCTGCTTGCACAGCCTCGGTAACAGACCAACTCACCTCTTAACACTCTTTCCATTTCACAGGCAGTCTTCTCTTCCTAGTCCTGGTTCTGTCCGCGAAAAGCCACAAAGGGTAAGTTTAAGTCCTTTTTTATATGACAGTCACCTAAGTATTTGAAGGTCATTATTACATTCTCCTTTGCCTTTTTTTTTTTTTTTTTTGTTAAAATGTTTCGGTTATTTCAACCATTCCTAAAATGTCATGGTTGACAGAGACCCTGACTGGTCTCCGAGCACAGACTCCAACGTGCAGACATCCCTCTGAAATAAGAGTTTCCATAAGCGAATTGCAGTTGAGTCCTGACAGAGTACAACCATTACCTACCTTGTTTGTACATCACAATTCTACTAACCTAGAGCCACATTTATTCCTTCGTTGGCTTTATTACTCATCTGACTCATACTGAATCTAGTCATGTAAAACTTTTTAGGTTTTAGACATATCCTGCTATTTAACCAGGTGACCATCATCTTGTATTTGTATGGTTGTTTTAAACGTAAATATAGGGCTTTCACTTCATTTTTATTAAGTTCCATTTTGCTAAATTTAGCCAATCATTCTGGCTGTCAAGGTTGTTTTGGATTCTGTCTGGTGTAATCCACACATCAGCTCTTTCAACCAAAGTGGACTTTATCCAAGTTCTTGCCAATACGAAATATAAAAATCCAGGACTGAATATAGCAGCATGCTCCCTCCAGCTTGCCTACATGGGGAAGTCCTTTATGGATACAGTCATTCAACCAGTTAAAAATCCACTTTTTAGCTGCAAAACCATAAGAATTTCTTCACCCCATACCAAAGGTTATCCTGAAAAAGTGTAACAAATACCTTCCTTAAAGGACTGGTGAATCAACTCACCAGGCACACAACTACTACTGCTTTAACTTGTAACTAATTTCCCTATTTATTAATCTTTGTATCAAGTAAAGCTTTGAGCGTAAGTGATTTTGGACACATGTACTTTTACTTTGCCCTTTGAAATGGTTTAAACTGAAACAACAATACTTCGTCCAAAGAGATAAGAAGATAACCTTTGATCAACAGATTCATTTATACTGAAGACTTTTGTAGATCTACAGAACTGCCTATTTCCAAAAGGGTTCAAAATTGAGAGAAAGCATTCAAGAGGTACATCAAGGTACCAAGAGTGAGTGTAGGAGCCCACTATCAGCCTTATCACCTCCTTCCCGAAGACCACTGAAAAAGAACACCTCCTACCTGATAGTCTTCTCAATCTCAAGTGGCTCATGAGGACATCTGAGCTTGGAAAAGACGTTTTCTTTTATGCAGTCCGGAAAGAATTTCAGGATCAAAGAACTGCCATTTTGCAGGTTAACATGTGCTCTTGCTTCCTTCAACTCAAGTAACTACAGTTTGAGGTCAGCATGGTGAACAGCTTTTTCTATAGGCAAGACCTCCCCAACTAACTAAATTTTATGATACTCAACAAATTAGAAAAAAGTATCTCTAAAATATTGCTATTAATGAAGCACTTTGCAGCTTAAAGGCATCTGTGCACAATGTTTATTTCAAACTCACAAAAAAAATCCTGCGAAGTAGCTAAGCCAGACATTACTACTAACTTTTTCTAGATGAGAAAACTGAAGTTGAAGACGTCTGAACTTTACCAAGGGACAAGTAAGCAGAGGAGCTGTAATATTCTAATTACAAATACCAGGCTCTTAGACAATTTTCAAGAGTGCTGTCTAAGCTAAAATACCCAGAAAGGACTTAGAATAATATATTGTTTGCCTTCTAGATGCATAGTAGTTATTGCTAAAGGTGGACAAATGCTAAAGGAGGAGCCATCCATCAATGTTAATAATGCTGGAGGCCACAGAGCAAGCATAAAGGCACCACTTACACTGATTTATCAACTGTAAATAAACGAAGGGAAACAAATCACTGACACTTGAGTTTCAAAGACAGCTACAAAGTTAGGGGTAAAAAACCAAAATCCAGTGCTAGAGCACTGGTGAACAACCCTATAGAGTGCACTAGCCGGTACTGTACACATTTTACAAAGAGAAAACTCAGGAATTTAAATTAATTGTTCACCTGCACAAATGAGAGTTATTGGCAGGTATCCTCTTTTCACATTGCCCTATAAGGAGCAGGTGACACTATACATGCTTGGGAAATCTGACCACCATACTGCTTCCTGTGTGGGACAAGTGCTGCCTCTCCCAAAAGCCCATGGCAAAGGGGCATGCCTGTGACCTATGCCCTGATCCCTGCGAATGGCTGAACCAGCCTGGTGCCTAATAGTAGATAAAAATTCAAATTCCCCAATGATTAAATTCTCCTAGTAAAAGACAGCCTCTCAGATTGAATTTTTAAAAAATATATCACTGGGCTATATAAAAAACTAGCAGGTTTAAAAAAAGTGACATAGGGCTTCCCTGGTGGCACAGTGGTTAAGAATCCACCTGCCAATGCAGGGGACACAGGTTCAAGCCCTGGTCCAGGAAGATCCCACATGCCACGGAGCAACTAAGCCTGTGCGCCACAACTACTGAGCCTGCGCTCTACAGCCTGCGAGCCACAACTACTGAGCCCGTGTGCCACAACTATCGAAGCCCGTGCACCTAGAGCCCGTGCTCCACAAGAGGCCACCACGACAAAGAGTAGCCTCCGCTCGCCACAACCAGAGAAAAGCTCGTGCACAGCAAAGAAGACCCACGCAGCCAAAAAAAAAAAAAAAAAAACCTTAAAAAATTTTTTTTGTAAAAAAGTGACATAGTAGGGCTGAAACAAAAATTAGAGTTGACTGATAACTACTCTGGAGAGTGATTCAGATTAGCTGGTAGAGCTGAAGAGGGGCACCCATTCCACTCACAGTTCTACTTGAAGGTGTATCTCCAGAACTCAGCACATGTGCTCTAGGAGCAGGCATGAGAATAACCCATGCAGTGCTATCTTTTAGAATGCAACGGAATATAAAGAAAACTAAACTGATCAAGCAATAAATACCAACAAAACAGAGCAAAATATATTAATATAGATAAAGCCCTGAAAATAATGTTGAACAAAACAGTTTCAGAGCAAGTACAGTAAAATTCCATTAATATGAAGTTGAAAAAAATACAAAAAATACTGTGCATTGTTTATAGGTACATACATATATACATATGTAGTAATCATTTGGAAACTTTCATAGGAATAATAAACACCAAATTCAGGAGACTGGTTACCTCTAGGGACAAAGAGGTGTAGCGCATACAATGGGTTTCAACTGTATCTGTAATGTTTCCTAAACAAAACAAAACAAACAAAATACCTCATTCCAAAAGGAAAAGGAGAGAGGATAAAATAAGTATACACTAGGCAAATATGAACAAAAAGTTAATATTTAAAATTAATATCAAATACTTGAATACTAAAAAGTATACTACCAAATACACAACATGTAAAATTATAGGAGAACTTAAATAACAAAGGAATAATTAACTTTTCAGTGAGATATAATGCCCATACACACCTTACAAATTAGCCCTCAAGTTCACTGGGGGTGGGGGTGTGTGGAATCAATTTGACAGAACTACAAAACAAACAAAAAATCCCCCAAACTCACCCAACCATCGTAATAGGAGATATTTACATCTCGCCCCCAAATTCAAAAGACTATGAGGAATACAGAAGGTGTGACACACACAACTAGCAGGACTGCTCTGATGGACACGTATGGAGCCCTGAACCCACCACACACCCAAGAATATACTTTTCCAGCGCACATGCGACATATACAAACAGTGACCAAGTACGTGGCTACAAAATTAGTCCCAAATACTGAAGAATCAATATACACAGTCTATATTACTTAAGTGAAATGAAGTCAGAAACTAATAATGAAAAAATATTGTTTTTTTAAAAGAAGAGAGAAAAAGAAAAAATATGTTTAAAATAAAAAACACATTCCTAATTATCTTAAGGCTCAAAAGAGAAGCCATGAGAGGAAAACAAAGATTTCAGAGTGTCCAGTTCCCCAAGACTTGATCACAGTTTTTCTTGGATTCCTCAGCACTCTTCAAATTCTTACCAAAACCTCTCTTCTTCAGCTAGCTGGAGGAGGCTTTTGTTCTTCTTAATCAAATGGGTCCTTCCTAGAACAAAATCAGTCCTTCTACATCATTAGTGGACTTGGATGGGCATATAGACTACATTAAGCAAAGCCGATAAAAATAGATGCTTAATAAAATGAATCTTGCTAAACAATTTTGAATCTTGTTAAAAAAAAGCTGATAAAGTAAGGAACCTTCCATAAAACATCTAGTGGCAAACAAATATGGTAAGTACGAAGAAACACCAACGTAGGCTAGGAAAGCAAAAATTCGAGTCAAGGATGGCAGACTCTTTAAAGTATCAGCTGGCCATAAATGAGCAAGCTAAGCAGGGAAGTGGAAAAAAAAAAAAAAGAAAAAAATCACCACATTAGGACACATGCAGGGCGAAAAATTACTTCTGTTATGAACAGCATTAGTCAAACACTATACAGCACTGGTCAAGTTTGGGTTAGTTTTTCAAATGTATATGGGGAAATTACTGAAGCATTCAAAGAAGCAGAATAAAAAATGAGGATGAAATATGAACCATTTCTTGAGTCAGTGTTACACATATTATCTCATTTATTCATTCCATTTTATAGATGAGGACCCGCGACTCAGAGACTGAAGAGGTTGCCCAAGCTCACAGAGCTTGTGAGGAGCAGAGAACAGACTTTATTCTTTTTTTACATAGAATAGTTCTGCCCTGTTTTGAAGAGTGGAGGTGGCTTCTGTTTTAGTAAAGGGAATTGAGGGACTGTGTACTCTCACGTCAACTCAACAGACCAAGCAGTTGGTAAGCCAACACAAGAGCCGTGACATGGAATTTGTGGGAATCAAGAAATGCATATGATACGGGAGAGAGAGCATGGACTCTGGAGTCAGAAATACCTGGGTTCAAATTCCAGCTTGGCCACTTAATGGCTGTGTGATAGGAAAATAAGTCTCCCTTTCCTCACCTGTAAAATGGAGCCTTCCTCACGGATATTACTGTTCAGATTCAATGAGTTATACCACTAGAAAAGGCCCTATGTGTATAAATATATTACTTGTATATTTACATTTTTCACTACTTTACACTGTATTCTTTTTAAGAAGAATCAGAAGAAAATGCCTTTCAAGACTCAATTAAGGAATAAGTATATGAATGCATGTACTTTTAAAAATGGATACTATAGGGGCTTCCCTGGTGGCGCAGTGGTTGAGAGTCCGCCTGCCAATGCAGGGGACACGGGTTCGTGCCCCGGTCCGGGAAGATCCCACATACCGCAGAGCGGCTGGGCCCGTGAGCCATGGCCGCTGAGCCTGTGTGTCCGGAGCCTGTGCTCTGCAACGGGAGAGGCCACAACAGTGAGAGGCCCGCGTACCGCAAAAAAAAAAAAAAAAAAAAAAAAATGGATACTATAATTAAGGTAAATGAAAACAGGGTTCTCTGCACAGCTTAGTACTAAGTACAGTGCCCACTTCAAAAAGGTATACACAACATGGGTATTTACTGTTTCTACCCACTGCTTCTCCTCAGCCTGCCGTGGTAGGCAGAAAAATGCCCCACCCCCACCCCCAAAGACATACACACCCTAATCCCCGGAACCTGTGAATACGCTACCCTACATGACAAGAGGGACCTTGCAGATTAAGATTACAGATCTCGAGATGGGAGATTATCCTGGATTATCCAGGTAAACCCAATCTAAGTATATGAGTCTTTAAAAGCAGAAAACCTTTCCCAGCTTCAATCAGATATGGGATGATTCAAGAAGAGTCAGAAAGATGTGACATAGGACTTCCCTGGTGGTGCGGTGGTTAAGAATCCGCCTGCCAACGCAGGGGACACGGGTTCGAGCCCCGCCACAACTACTGAGCCCTCGTGTCACAAATACTGAAGCCCGTGCGCCTAGAGCCCGTGCTCCACAACGAGAAGCCACCGCAATGAGAAACCCGCACACTGCAATGAAGAGTATCCCAGGCTCGCAACAACTAGAGGAAGCCTGCGCGCAGCAACAATGACCCAACACAGCCAAAAAAAAAAAAGATGTGACATAAAAGGACTTGATCCACTGTTGCTCGCTTTGAAGATGAAGGAAGGGGATCATGGGCCAAATCAAGTGACGATGTGACATAAAAGGACTTGATCCACTGTTGCTCGCTTTGAAGATGAAGGAAGGGGATCATGGGCCAAATCATGTGACGATGTGGGTAGATGCTGGAAGCCGGGAAGAGATGACAGCCAGCAAGAAAATGGACATCTCAGCATGGAACTCTATCCCTACCAACACCCTGAAAGAGCAAGGACCCTCCAGAAGGGTACCCAGCCCTGCCAAAACCTTGATGTTAGCCCAGTGCAACACACATCAGACTACTGATATGTACATGAACTTATGTAGAGCTTCAGAACTCTAAGATGATAAATTGGCATTGTTTGAGCTGCTAAGAATATGGTGGTTTGTTACGTTAGCAACATGAAACTAATACGCTCTCTCTTACTTGCATTAAAAAAACTGTAAAAAATTTTTATGTAAGTGCCCTTAAATCCTTTCTGAAACAAGGACAAATAAACTGGCCAGTGCATGTAGCCTAACCAGCAGAGGCTACCTAGCTCACACGCATCGTTTTCTGAGGCGCTAACTCTGTGCCAGGCACAGTCCTTCCTTCAAGAACTTCACTCAGCATCATCCATCAATATTCATTTTCTCCCTCAGATTTGACCAGAAACACAAGTAACTGTCAGCTACCCCTGAAAAATGGCAACATTTTCAAGACAGAACTGGAGAAACTTAAGAGTTACATCATAGCTATGAAAAGCAGAAGAGGTGGGGAGAGGGAAGAAACAGTTTGCCCCAAAGGACATAGCTCAGTTTCTTCATCTATGAAATGGTAACCTCACACATACCAGCTGAAGGATTAAAAGATAAAAACCTTTTGATATTGTGTATGAACTATAAAAAGTGTGGAGAATCCCTCATAAGAATCTACTAGGTAGACAAGAGTGCCAAGAACTAATGTAATGGAGAATTCTATATAAATTCACCCTGGATATGCCTTAGGGATTACTTCAACAGAATCCCAGAAAGCAGAAAATCTTACAGTTTTAGAAAAGAATCAATTTTAGAAAAACAGGCAAAAAGGCTCATAATTGACAAGGAGAGGAATGTCACAGTACCACTACAAACAATGCTTTTAAAATACAGATGTCCAGGACTCACTGCAGATCTACTAAAACAGCATCTCCAAGGACGAGACCCAAGTCGTTTGAGTTGAGAAACACCACAGGAATGAAAGGGGGTGTCTACGGGTGTATATAGCAGAGGGAATCTAGCATCTTTTTGCCAGGTGTCCTTCACTTACAAGTGAAGAGTAACTGCTAGAATGTGGAGTATTTTCAAACCAGCAAATAAACGAGGCTGATGAAATCAAATGGGGAAGTCTCACAGAAAACAAAAAGTCAGAAAGAGGGACAAGGGCGGTATGTGGTTGCATCTCTTGTGGCAAAGGACACAGCCTCCCAGACTGAGGATGTGCAGAGAATAACAAAATGGAGCAAGCACAGCTGGGCCAGAGTGAGAGGGAAAAACAGCTAAGCTGGCAAAATCAGGATCTGCTCAAGTGAAACAGCAAAATTACTGGCTACCACAAGAGGAGGAGAGCTGTTGAGATGACATGGGGGAGGGGGAGCAGTGGGGGAGATAAAGGAGAAAATTAATTTCAGGTTGGCGCAGGAATGGAGCGCGGGCATAAAGGACGAGAGCACTAGCTAGAAGAGCGAGGGCCACGACTGGAGATGAGGACGCAGGTTCACCAGGAGAGAAGGGGAAAAAGGAATGAGAACAATAGGGCCACGGCCTCCACGCTTCACTAGAAAGTCTCAAGAGCAATATAAATATTAGGGGAAGCAAGCAGGACATAAACGGGCTAGGAGAGAAGGAAAAGAGAAAGGGCAGTCAAAAATCCTGAAAGACTACAAACAACATGCATAAAGCAAAAACTTCAAGGAAATTCTAGATGATGTTAAAATGTATGTTTCAGGCACATTTTAGCTCTCTCATTTAATAAAACAACTAAACACATCTAAAAACAGGCAAAACTAAACAATATAGTTTAGGGATGTGTAAATGATACAACTGTGAAGAAAAGCTAGGGAAGGAATAATACATAATTCAGGCTAGTGGAAGCCTGGCGGAGAGGTATACGATGAGGCTCTGTATTTCTCTGGAATGGGTGTTTGATTCAATACTACTCTTTAAAGTGTGTAAACATATAACATGCATATGTTTTTATATGCATGATATATTTCATAATTAAAAAAAACTTCAATGGAATTTTTCTACCTCCCAATTTCCCAGTTTGTTTTCCAAAATAATCTAACAAACTTGCTCATATAATTATATAAAATGATTAGCGAGCGTTTCTGGCCTCAGATTTTGTAACAAGAAGCTGCACCTCAGGTCTAGTGAATCAAAATCGCTGGGGGTTGGGCCACTGAATCCTTCAAAAAAAAGAATGAAACCAACACCCTAGGTGACTCACAAGAATCTAAAGAAACTCAAGTTTGAGTCTCCCACAGGAAGAGGTCTTCTTTCTGGTACAGCCCTAAAGCTCTGGAGAATCAAATGCCATTCCTTCCCCAAGTTCTCTGGGATTTTGCTCCTGCCCTCTCTCTAGTATTTTCAAACTTTCAACCTCAAGTCTCCCCTATCCTAATACACACACACACACACACACACACACACACATCAGCCAACTTGATCCTGCAGCCAACTCTAAACTCACTCTTTCCTTCTCTTTCACACTCAAAGTTTTCTAAAATGGCCCACAGTATGGCTCTGTTTTTAACTTCCCAATATCACTCTCTCTTTTAAAACCATCATTGATTGAGCTGCAAACATATACTTCCAATTACCTACTAGACATTTCCCCTTTGCTCACCTGGCAAATCCTTATGCATTCTAATTTCAGCTCAAATATCACCTCCCAGGTAAAGCCCCGCAGCACCTCCCCCAAGCGCCCATCCACTCATCTATTAAACATTTCTGATACAGAATGCCTACCCTTACTTTTAAGACAAAGCCAAAAACTTTCCAAACAAAAAAATTAAGATGTACGTAGTAAAGGTGGTCAAAAGGTACAAACTTCTAGGTATAAGATAAACAACACCTGTGGATGTAATGTATGGCATGATCAGTATAGTTAACAGTGTATTGAAGAGCTGAAAGTTAAGAGAGTATATCTTAAAGGTCTCATCAGAAGAAAAAAAACCTTTCGAACTATGTGTGGTGATGGATGTTAACTAAACTTATTGTGGTAATCATTTCACAATACATAGTTTATCAAATCATTAGGCTGTGTTCCCGAAACTAATACAATGCTATATGTCAATTATATCTCAAATTAGAAAATGCATTCAGATGATATGATAATGTGAGACCAGGCTGGTCTTGTTTATTTACTTATATAGCACTTGTCCCTGAAAGAGTTTAAGCAAAAACAAAAACAAGCCAACCAAACCAAACGGTGGAGGTGGGCAGAGAAGGAGGAAGAGTGGAGGTGACCAGCACCAGGTGACAGGGACGGGGGTGGGGGGGGTGGGGGGGGTGGGGGGGGTTTGTTATCATCTTAAAAGAATGAACGAATAGGAGTTGCTCAGGTGAAAAAGTTCTGACCTAACCTGTCTTTTCACTTTGGCTGGGAGTGGGGCTTTGGGGAGTGGAGCACAGTAAGAAAGGGTATTTCAGACAGAACACAACCAGGTTTGTGCTTTTCTGTGCCTAGCTGAAAGGCAGGAAAGGGGAGGGAGGGTTAGTGATGAGATTAAAATGGAAGGCAGACGCCAGAATTTTAGAAGCAACAATTATAGGTTTACTACTATTATAAGCAGATAATTATACTTTATAATTATCTGCTTATAATATTAGTCCAGGCTTGTTAAAAGCTAATTTCCACTTTATATCTAGGTTTAAATGACACATTTTCCTAAACAATTTTTCAGGAACAAGACATTACCAATGAAAAATTGTAAAGCTATATTTTAACTACATTTGGCCATGCAGTAAGAAAATGAACATTTCAACAGTATCATGATCATGTAAAACATTTTAAAAGTCTCTTCTGTGAAAGAGGGAACTCTGGAAAGGAAAATGTGTGCGATACTTCCACATTTGTCCTCATTTTAGCTCTCTACTGAGAGAAGGGAAGGCTAATAATGATTGCTTCATTATTATAAGGGAAGGCTAGGGAAAGGGAGAATCAGGAAAAACAGTGATTTCCTTCTTTCTAAAATGCATATTTTTCACACTATGACTTTTTTAAAAATCAGGATGGATTTCCCACTACTGATTACTGATCATTTTTTTGCGTGTGGGGAGGGCCACATTAACTGGACCTTACAACTACGGATATACTTTGAATTAAGAAAACATAGTAAAGGATTTTGGCCAAAGTTAATGACAGTAGTAAGAAAGTGGCAGAATTGGACTAAAAAATTCTTCTGTCAAGTTATTAATGTATATTAGTAGGAACATTATGGCCTGTTTGGCTGTTCTTTCATCAATTTAATTAAATGTATGGAGCCTACCGTCCATCTTCTACAGGCTCTTCCTGGAATACAAAACCATACAAAACACCTTTTCTGCCCTCAAGAGGTATATAATCAATTATAAATGTCTACAGAACAGCCAGGAATTAATATCAGAAGAACGATACAAAGTGGGATACATCCAGATAAGGAGTGGTGGTCACTTCCAGCCAGGATACCAGGAAGGCCTGACACATCAAAAGAACTTAATAAACACTGACTCTGAGAGATTACAAAAGACTCAAGTGAGACTTTGAGGAATGACAGAATTTCGACAGAGAGGCACTCCAAGCAGAGAGGGTAGCAGAGACCAGGAAAAAGCACAGGGCCTCAACGGCAGGAGGAAAGTGGAGACTCGCGAATAATGGGAAAGAAGGCTAGAGAAGTTAAACACGGGCTAAAATATGGAGTTCCCTGAAGGTCAAACTAAAGAACGCGAACAGAGGAACAGCCTCCGAACAGCTGTGTTTGGGGAGGGTTAGTCTGACAGTCAACTATACCACCTCAGCTGGAGTGGGGTGAAAGTAAATGCTGTGGACAGTCCAGGGTCAACTGCTCAGTGCTGGAACTAGGTGGTAACTAGGTGGTAATGGTAGCAATGGCAAGAAAGAATGTCGTCCCTTTGAACCGCCAGGGGACTGTTTTTGCATGAGGGCAAATTCCAAAAGAAGAGAGCACCGCCTTGTGAATATTTGTAGCCCCACTACTCCCAGTACAATACTTTACCCACAGCAGATGCTTGGTAAGTAAGCTGAACGAAGGCAACCTGTGAAGGCTAATCTGAAGCGTCACTACTGCTTCACGTCCATAATCACTCTTCTCTCTACTTCTCAAACCCACTCATATAGCTGTTAACGTGAACTCCCTCTTCCAATCTCAGTGTTACAGCCTCAATCAAAATTTGAGTAGGCTCTAGAACCTCACTTCCTTCAAGTATGCCACAGCATTTAAAAAAGCATATAGACACGCTATGAACATGTGCAAAACATTGCTTTATCCAGGATTTTACGCAGAAAACTATCCCGTTTCCACATGCACACCAAAAAGCCTTGCTGAAAGACTGTTTACAGGAGAAAGTTTTTCTTTTAGGCAGCAATCAACATGCTTCTTGTGCTACTTATTCAATCTGCCATATCACTAGTGCAACCACAAGCTGCTGCTTACATTTCCAAAGTTGTGCAAAGGGTCCAAAGTTGTGCAAGAGTCATCACTGCAATCAGACTCCGGTATATTAATAGTTATAACACCTGAACAAGTCTTAGTTTTATTATCAGATTCAAAGTAATGCCAAGAAATCGCAGATATTAAAAATATTTTCAACGAGTTTGACTACTTTATCTGCGAAATACAATGGAATGTTATCTTCAGTGCAAATAACTGTATTTCTTTCTGCTTCGAATGGACATCAGGTCACCTGATAACTGGCAGTTGTGAGCCTGGATTTGATGTATCGAAAAAACCAAAGTGTCCCCAACACACACACACACACACACACACACACACACACACACACGCCAGCGCACACCAAGAGCGCTGAACGCCTTGCATTACTATCAAAGAACCTCAAGTTTACACGTGGCAGAAGTCGACAGAACTCTTTCATGCTTTAATGACCTCGAAAGGGATTCCCCAGGCGTCAAGTAACGGGATGTGACTTACTCTGACTTGGGAGTTGAGTGATAAAACTACATACCTATGTTACTATTATTTTTTAGAGGTTTCTGTCTGTCCTCAGCTGGCTGTCCCACGCCAGCAAGCGCTCTGCCCGGGCCTCGGCAGGTGCGCGTGGGTCAGGAAGCCCAAGGTCCTCCTCCTATCACCGTCTGCTCTCCTCGGCCCCGCTTTCCTCTCTCGGGGGCGGCGAAGAGGCCCAAGGCGAGGGGCCCGGGTTAGGGCGTGCGATCCTCAGAGCCAGACTCTGACGGCCCCGGGCTGGGCCGGCTCTCCTCTCATACACTCCCCAGATCGCGCGTCGAAACGGCGGCCGCGGCCCCCAGCTGCGGGGCCGGGCCGGCCAGGCAAGGCCGCGGCCGCTCGCAGTGCCCACGTCACCAGCTCCAGCACTGCGGAAATGGAGCGGCGCGGCCGGAGGGGAGGCGCCCGGCGGCGGCAGCTCCCGCGCCGCGGCCAGACGCCGTATGCCCCCCAGCCCCGGCCCGGAGGCCGCCGACCCCCGCCCGCCGCGCTCCGGGGCTCACCTGTGTCGCCGATGATAATGTACTTGAAAAGATAGGCGTACGCCATGGCCGCGGCCGCTCGGTGCCAGGGCACGCGGCTCCTCCTCCTGCTTCTGCTCCTCCTCCTCCGCGCCCCTCACCCCGGCGCCGCTCGGCCTCGAAACGCCAGGCCCCGCCCGCCGCAGCCGCCGCCGTCGTCGTCAGCCTCCGGGAGTGAGGGGCCGAGAGGAAGCGGGACAAATTGACACCCTCTGAGCCACGGAGACAGCGCCCAGCGGAGCCCAGCTGAACAATAACAGCCGCAGCGGCGCCTCCGCCCCGCCTCCGCGCCGACCCGGAAGTTCTGCGGCCGCCGGCGCCGCCGCCGGGGGAAAGGGGAGGAGCCCCGCACGCCGGCAGCGCCACGCCGGCCGGAGCCCCGCCCAGCCAGAGCCCCGCCCCGCCTCGCCTCGCCGGAGACCTCCGCGGTGCCGCGTCGGCCGCTGCCGTCTGCCCCGTCGCCCCAGAGCCAGGCGGGGCCGGGCGCTGGTCTTGCCGGCACCTTTGAGCGGCGGGCGCCGGCGGCCGGGAGACGCTGGGGCAGGGGAGGGGCCTTGCGACTCCGTCGCCGCGACGCGAGCGGAGCCGCGTCCTTCCGCCCTGCGGTGGGGACGCGGGACACGTGGTGGGAAGGCGGAGGTCGCGTTCGGCGCAGGGCCTGCCCTGGGCTCGTGACAAGGTGTTCGAAAATGATGGAGCCTCTCGGGGCGGGGTTGGAGGGCGAGGCTGTATCTGTGGTGCGGGGCGGGGCTTTGACAGGGAAAATGGAAGTGTTTGTAAATTCGAAACCCTAAGTTAGGGAATATGCGGTAAACCAAGATATGCACCTGCGGTGGAATACTATGCGGTCTTAAAAAAAAAAAGCCTGACTTAACGTTACGCAAAAACAAGGCACAGGACTCAGTGTATAAATATACATTTATGTTATATATATTATATATACAACTATCTTATATATAGTAAGTGATAAATTACATTTGTATGTTTATAAGCTATATTTTATTGTTATATAAATAACTTTTATTTTACCATTGTGTAGAAAAATGACAGGAATATACTTAAAGACCCATAGTACGTAGTCAATCTGAAAGGACACACCTGGGACCAGGGGAAGGAAGGGATGGGATTGGAGGGAAGATCTACTTTTCACTGAATTTTTCAAGGGCAGTTTGAAATTTTGCAGTGTTCATGAATAACCTATTGAAAAATGCACTTAAAGGAAAAAAAGTAACTTTTTTGTTTATTCAACTAACACTTTAAGTACATACTATATTTCATGCACTGCTAGGCCCTGGAACTAAAGGCAGACACTGTTCTAAAGGAGCACACAGATTTTGGAAGAGGAGATGCAAGACAGAGTTAAAAGTGTCAGGATAGGTTATCTAGAGAAGATGATGTCTGACCCAGAAATATGAAGGAAGAGTTTGTCAAGAGGACAGAAGGTGGGGGAAGGGAACTGAAGTTTAGGCGCAAGAAACAATGTGCAAAGGTCCTGGATCTGTTCAGGGAATATGAAGTTGCATAAGGAAGCTTATTTGCTAACCCATAGCCTCTAATATTGGCAGTGGAAGGAGAGCCATTGCTAGGGCAGAAGTGACTGGGGTTTAGTGGCTCTGGTTCCTGTTGCCTAATATTTTCCTCTCCCTTTTAGGATCTGTCATTCTACCGAAACCTTCATGCTGGGCTGGCAGTACTTCGTTGCTACATGGTTTGAATGGCCTTTCCAAATGTCAACTCACAGGTTTGTGTTTGTTTGTTTGTTTTTACTGTTTGGAGGGGATTTTCAGAGACAGCACACAAAAATTTGATGTGAAAAATTACCAGGAATTGCATAATCTAGTTCACCCATCTTTAGTTTGGGGGTGGAGAAGTCCCTTCTTAGGCCTGCCATGTTCCAAAGGCCATTTTGTCCCTCCCATCTGAGTGCCTTCACTCAAGTCTTTCCTGGTGATAGACATGTAGAAAGTTCCCTCCTTCCAGGAGAAACTCAATCTCTTACTACTCTCAGCGGTATGCCCTTTACACATAACCTGAACAGGACAACTCTGTGGGGATGTTCCACGAAAGCCTAGCATCCTTATGATCAGAAGCATTCCCATACTGTTAGAGGAGAACTGTGGGAGAAGTCACTGGTGCCAGGTCATGCACGGGCTTGTTGCCATGTCAGGATGCATGCGGCACTTTACCCAGTGGACACGGAAACTGGGAAGAGAAAGGTCAGAACTGAATGTAAAAAATTATAGAAGAGGATACGTATAGAACTTTAGAGGCAATGCAGTGTAAAGAGAACTTAGGAAACCTGCTTTTGATCTTGGTCTTACCGCAAACTGGTTGGATGATTGTTGCAAATCTTTTGGCCTCCTAGAGCTTTGACACATTCAGTGATAAAGCAGTGGAGTTAAGCGTTACCTGAAAGGTCTATTCCAAGTCTGAAGTCCTTTAATTTTATGTCTGTCCACCTCCAGATCTAAAGCACCTGTAAAGTAGGTGGTAATCTTTCTCTCATGAAAATGTCAGGGCCACAGGAGTCAAGTGTATATGGTTCTTGCACAGAACTGAGAGGTGTTAGTTATTGGTGCGCAGGAATTATCACAATCAGTGGCTTTGAAAAGAGCAAGGACTAGCTTTTCAAGTCCCTCGCTAAGCCTCGGTTTCCTTGTCTAGAAAATGTAGAGAATAACTGCCTCTCAAAGTCAATTTAGGATCAAATGAGATAATATATGTGAAGATATTTTGTAAATTATGAAAAACATATACTTAATGTGTGAAACCCTTAGTGCTGCATAATTTCTAAAAATTACCTCGAAGGAGTTAAGGCCTAATCACTATACAAATTCCTGTTTTAAAGTCAGCTCCTTTCCTGTCTCTATTTTATGTCTCAACGTTTATTTTTTTCTATGTGTAATTCATAATATTTTGTTATATTTTCTCTAAGCCTATATGCTGTCTTCAATTCTCTTTGAAACAAGGTGTAAATAAAACCCACACAAATTTCATTTTAAACACTTTACGTAGCCCCCAAAATCCAAAGACATTTTTTCAAGAAAAACTCCTTAGGCAAAAATGACAGAAATAAAACTCTCTTCCCTTAAATTATAGGATACTTTGTGGGATTTTCCATTCTGTTCGATTTTCAGCTATTTCATTCCCTTGGGGACGAATTCTGGTAACCTCATCTCTCAGTCTTACATCATATGTGGTCTGAAGGTCATAACTGTGAAATTTAAGGATTGTTTAAGGCTACATTCTCCAAGGTCTCCTTATTCAAGTTTTCCATGACATTTTAAAGTAGAGTATTATATTAGACTTTTGAATTTACTCTTTCCAACCAAACTTTTCATGTGTTTAAATTTTCTCTGGTTTTGATCACTCTCAGACTGTGGGAAGAGAGGTAGTGGGGGAATGGGATGGGAGAACAGTGGCTTGGAATACTGTAATGCATAGGTTCTTACTTTGGTTCCCATGGTTTCCTTAGCCAGCTCTTGAATGCACTCTGGGAGCCCTGTGATCCTCCAGAAATGATATGCACAATGTTGTATGGATTTGCATATATGTAATTTTATGGGAGAGATCCTCGCACGAGTCCATGACCCAGAAATAATTAAGAACCACTGTGAAATGCTTGCTTTAAGCCATTTCTAAACACCATGACAGAATTAATTTTCCTGCATATACTCATAAGCTTAGTACCAGTTCTGGAGGAAGAAAGAACTCCGTTCAACTCCTGAATTTACCCCCTGTCAGATGAGTGATCTTGGATAAATTACTAAACTCTCTAAGCCTTAGATTCCTCATGAGATGACACAAGTGCCTAGCAAAGTGTCAAGCTCTCAGGAGACACTAAACACTGAAGTCATTTCCCCCTTTCCTTCACCCTCTCCCTATGTTCCACCTCCAACCTGTCACTAAGAACTGTAGGAGTTAAATGAGCCCAACAAAGACGCTCCCTTAAAGGAGATTAGAGTCTCTCTCATGTTAAGTCATGGGTAGTCATTGTAATACATAATGAAATAATTATACAACTCACCATAATGCAGAATCAGTGGGAGCCCTGAGCTTCTTTTCCTGCAACTAGATGGTCCCATCTGGGGTGATGGGAGACAGTGACACCCGAAGTGTGTTGCTTGTGTCCACTCTACTCTGTAACAATCAGCTTAATTGTCACTTGCCACTCACTGATAGGGTTTTGCTATGTCTGCAAGCAATTGATTTACTATGGTCTCTGTGCAGTCAAACCTCTCTGCTAATGATAACCTGTATATGTAGCTGCTCCCCAGCAGAAGCGGAAGGAGAGCCATCTAAGCTGAGCCTTAAAGGGCCTTATCTTTCATAGTTATTGCTTTACTCGTCGTTCCAGATGTTTCAGCAGCCCTCTCCACTGTACTTTGTTCACCTTATCCACCTCATCTGCCATTTATGTTCTTGTTGGCTAACACACTTAGTATTCCCTCTCTTACTTTTCTACTCATGACTGATTTCTGACCACTTGTCAAAGCCAGAAATGACTGGTTTCTCTCTTCCATTGCATTCTTTTTTCTTTTTTTAAACATCTTTATTGGAGTATAATTGCTTTATACTTCCATTCCATTCTGCTCATCCTTCAGAAGTTTACCTGAAGGGTCAAAATGGAATGATTGCAAATTCACATCCTGAGTCAATGTGTGTGTAGGTGAGTGAAGAAACTTTCTTTCGTATGTAGGTTAGTTTTGTTATCGATGGACTTACTATTCATAACAGAAGGGGCCTACATAAGTGCACAAATGAGAGAAACAGTGAATATTGGAATAATAATAAGCTCATTTTATGAAATCGTGGATTAAAAAAATATAACTACATAATGATTAATAACAAATTTAAAAGTGAATTAAAAACCAAAATAGTGTTCTTAAACTACCTACTTTTCTCAGTCCTTAACAGTTGCCTAGTGCTTTCCACAGAGAGAGTGGTCTGGGGAATGGCCCAATATTGGATTCCAGGAGGCCTGAATTACAGTCTTTCTTGCCACCAACAAGCTGACCTTGAGAATTTTTGTCATATACTCAATAGAGGTGATAATTCCAGTTGCTAATAGAATCACTGGGAGGTAGATATGAGAGCACTCTGAAAAGTACATTATTACTAGGAGAGAGTGTATATACCAAATTGCAGGTGAATGATTTTCTTGAATGTATCTAGGTATATTAGAAGACTGACCCCTATAGAACTGTATAACATCGGTAATATTTTACTATCTGCATTGTTGGGTTTTTGTCAGCAAAGACTGGACCATGCAATCTTCAAACCCTCTGGTTTGAACACATATTCATCCATTTATCCTGAATGTGTTCTGTGTCTCGTGTTCATTGGTAGGTGTCCTTATTTTGGAAAAGTCAGGATCAGAATGAGAATGAGGATACCTGAGGAGTATACCTCATATTTTGCTGAAAAGAAACCATTTACTACTCCCATGAGTGTTTCAATTTATTTTAATCTTTACCCGTAAAGGTCTTTAAATTTTGATAAAGGGAAATCCATTTTCTCTCCAATTGTGAGGACATGATAAGCTAGCTCTGTCCCAGTGGGAGGTACGGACACTGAAAACCTTCTGTCACTGATGTCTTTTGTGTGAGATGGGTGCCAGGAATTACGAGATCACATTTCAACCTTCTTCCAGCTCCCCTCCCTCCTATATAATCTTTATCTCTGCTTCTAACAGTCTCATTATCAGAATTTTCAACATATGGAGTGAGAGAGAAGAAAATGACTATCAAAGAATCACATTTTCACTTCTAATATGGAGAAAATAGGAGTCTATTTTTCCAAACTTTTTTATTTTAAAGAAGTTAGTAAAAAAATAAATCTGTTCTTCAGACATTGAGGTTACATCCAAAGGCCCCCATTTAAAATTCTGCAAGGCTAATTTAAATTTGTCCAAGAATCATTGCTGCACTTCTACCGCTCTTTTAAATTTCTCAATGTAAGTAATCTGGGATCAATTCCCAGCAATTCCTTCAAATGAAACATTGCGAAAAAGTACAGTATAACCTTACAACAGCAGTAAACATTTATTCTCACACAATTTTTATGCATCAGAAATCTAGGAGCAGCTTAGCTGGGTGGCTCTGGCTTGGAGGTCTCTTCATGGTGTTGCAGTTAATCTTTCAGCTAGGGCTGCAGTCTGTAGTCATCTGAAGGCTAGATTGGGGCTGGATGATTTATTCGCAAGGTGGCTTATGGCTGAGGCCTTAGTTCTTTACCACATGGACCTCCCAGAGGACTGCTTAGTATCTTCATGACATGGAAGCTGGTTTCTCCCAGTGTGAGACATATGAGAGAGTGAGCATAAGGCCAAAACCTCAGTGTCTTTTGTGACCTAACCTTGGAAGTCACATCCCACCACTCCTGCTGTATCCTTCTGGTCCCATGGACCCACTGTGATAAAACATAGGAAGGGACTACACAAGGACATTAATAACCAGAGGTGAGGATCACTGCCATCCTAGAAGCTGGCTACCACAACCTACAGAGATCAAGTGAAAACAAGGATCTAATAAATGTCTAACCATCTGAAATCAGATACATTTGGGGTCAAATCAGTTTCATTTAACCTGTCTACAATAAAATTTTACTATAGACAGATTAGTCTATAAAGAAGTTTATTGTGGTTTTGGCTTTGTGCACATCTAAAAGTACTTCTGAAAGAAAAGACCTGAAAAAGAATCATTTTACAGTTGCAAAAGGAAGAGAAAACATATTTTTCAGGTTTTAAAAATTACATTTCAAAGCAATTTTTTGAGGATCGAATACAATGACAACGATCTCCTAAAAAGGATTTTTAAAAAGGAATTGCTGTTTGCTTTCATCTCAAGTCCTTAAGGATTCATGTGGTTCAACAGAGTTAACAATTTATTTCTACTTTTTCATTAACTTATTTGAATAATTTTATGGGAATCAATATTCTCCTACCTGCACATATTTCCTACCTGCAGTGTTATGTCCAAATATTATAGCAGTTGATCATGCGTTTTATGTCTCAGGTTTAAAAAAATCTATATTACAACATGGATGGACCTAGAGATTGTCATACTGAGTGAAGTAAGTCAGACAGAGAAAAACATATCATACGACATCGCTTATATGTGGAATCTAAAAAAAATGCTACAAATGAACCTATTTACAAAACAGAAATTGAGTCACAGGTGTAGAAAACAAACTATGGTTACCAAGGGGGAAAGGGGTTGGGGGATAAATTGGGAGATTGGGATTGACATATACACACTACTATATATAAAAGAGAACCGATAAGAACCTACTGTATAGCACAGGGAATTCTATTCAGTGCTCTGTAATGACATATGGGAATGGAGTCTAGAAGAGAGTGGATATGTGTATATGTATGGCTGATTCACTTTGCTGTACAGCAGAAACTAACAACATTGCAAATCAACTATACTCCAATAAAAAATTAATTTTAAAAATCTACATTAAATGGAGGTAGGGGAAACACTGCCTTTAAAAGGTTTAAGGTACAAACAAGTAGAGTTTGACTACCATCTTATTCCTTAAATGTAGTGTTTTCTTGTACTGTAATATTTATTAGAAGAACTGCAGGCTTATGTCACTTTGGGGTCTTATCTTGAAGTTTTCCTTACTAGACTTAACGGAGAAGATTTTTTATTCTTAGTAAATGGATAATTTTCTTCACACTGTATTTGATACAAATTATAATACAAAAGCATCTGTTGGAAAGAGCAGATTATTCATCATTGATATACTCTAATTTTTGTTAATTTTTCCTTTAGAAAAATCAATTATAGACAAAGACCTCTTTAGAACTAGATCCCACTTTCTCTCTTTGAATCAACTGAGTGCATTTCTGGAAGGTTCTCGTTTCACTTCACTCCAAAAAACACTAAATCCAAATGCCAAAAGTGAGATTGTCTCATCTGAACCCTGAGATAAGCTATTTTGCTTATTTATAAAAGAACAGACTGAGGCTTTTGAATCACTAGTTGAAACAAAAACTGAATTATTTACATTTTCTTTCGTGGAAACAAGCAGAGATGAGGAAGTAAGTATACAGATCTCCCTTGACTTACTGTAGGGTTACATCCAGATAAACCCATCATAAGTTGAAAATATCTGTTAAGTTGAAAACGCATTTAATACACCTACTGAACCTAGCTTAGCCTGTATACCTTAAACGTGCTCAGAACACTTACATTAGCCTACAGTTGGGCAGAATCCTCTAACACCAGGCTTATTTTATAATGGTGTTGAATATATCATGTAATTTCTTGAATACTCTACTGAAAGTGAAAAACAGAATGGTCGTCAAAGTGCAGAATGGTTGTGAGTGTACCATTGTTTACCCCCGTGATCGCGTGGCTCCCTGGTGACTGCGGCTCACTGTGCTGCCCAACATCACGAGAGACAGTATTGTACAGCATGTCACTAGCCCGGGAAAGAGCAAGATTCAACATTCAAAGTACATGTTCTACTGAATGTGTACCCCTTTTGTAAAATCAAAACATCGTTAAGTCAAACCATGGTAAGTCAGGGACTCTCTGTATAGTATGTTTGACTATAAGCGACCCAGGGTACAGGAAACGGAGGGTGGACTCAGTATACAGGCCTCCCACCATTAACATGAATTCACTTAAGAAAAATTTGAAGTCAGGAAGCAACTACTCAGTGATTAATTTAATGTAGCTGTATAAGAAAGAATTGAGACATGCTGTTCATATGTCAGGTACTATGCCAGCTGCTAAGGATATATATATATAGAGAGAGAGAAGCTAAGGAACCTTAAGCTCAGGGTCCCTCACTTGCATGACCCCTTCCAAGGCAAATGTGTTCACGTGGTCAATTTTCTTTTTTAGTAAAATTTGCAAAAGTA
The DNA here is from genome assembly GCF_008692025.1 of Phocoena sinus. NCBI lineage: Eukaryota > Metazoa > Chordata > Mammalia > Artiodactyla > Phocoenidae > Phocoena > Phocoena sinus. Next base: position 7,609,060 of record NC_045779.1, on the reverse strand, counting down.
AGATATTTAAACTTTAATTTGTGAATTCTGTTCTTTCTCTCCACTGACACTTCCCCCTTGTGTTGGGAAGTGCTGGAGTGTCTACAGGGTTTTGTTGTTTTGTTTTTGGTAATGGTTAAGGAAGGGTTGAGAGTTGAGTGAGGGAGACATTTAGCTCCCTAGGGTATATTTATTCAGTCTCTCATGTGTGTAGCTGAATCATTCCAAGTTGTCCAGCATAGAAAAGGCTTCCAGGGGACTTCCCTGGTGGCACAGTGGTTAAGACTCCACGCTCCCACTGCAGGGGGCCTGGGTTCGATCTCTGGTCAGGGAACTAGATCCCACACGCATGCTGCAACTAAGCGTTCACATGCCACAACTAAGGAGCCCGCCTGCCACAACTAAGACCTGGCGTAAACAAACAAAACAACAGCAAAAACACATGGTATTCTTTAAAAAAAAAAGGCTTCCAGGAATACTGTAACCCCTACTGTGCTGACTCATCGTATGGTGTAGAGGTCATATCTCAATATAAGCATGTCCTACTAGATTCGTTTTCTACTGCTGAGTAACAAAATACCACAAACTTACTGGCGAAAAACAATACCCATTTATTAGCTCGCAGTTCTGTAGGGCAGAAGTCTGGGCCTGGTGTAGATGGGTTCTCTTCTCAGGATCTCAGAAGGCTAAAATCAAGGTGTCCACTTCGCTGCATTCTCACCTGGAGCTTGGGGTCCTTTTGCAAGCCCATGTGATGTGGCAGAATTCAGCCTCCTGCAGTTGTAGGACTGAGGTCCCTATTTCTTTTCTGGCTATTAACCAGGAGCTGCTATCAGCAACTAGAGGCTCCTGCATTCCTTGCCACATGGCTTACTCCATCTTCAAAGCCAACAACAGAGAATCTCCCTCATTTTTAATCCCTCCTGCTTTGAATCTCTTTGTTAAGAAGGGCCCCGTCACTTTTAAAGACTCAAGTGATTAGGTCTGGCCCATCCAGGACCATCTCCCTATTTTGAAGTCAATTGTTTTGGGACATTAATTGAATCTGCAGAATCATTTCACAGCAGCATCTAAGTTAGTATTTGGTTGAACAACTGGAAGAAAGTGTGTGTACACGGGGGAGTGGAGATCTTGGGGACCATCTTAGACTTCTGCCTGTAAGCAATGGACATATATATATAGTTTAGTAGAAGATACACCTATTATAAAGCTTTCCAACTCAGAATAGATACCTTCAAAGACTCAGAAGAAAAATCCAAACATAAATAAATGAAAATTTATTCTAACTTGACACAGCTCTAGAGAACCATTTTAACTGCAGTGTTTCTAGTAAAACTAATAAGAAATTACAGGCTCTTAATTTATTTATTAAAAACCTATAGATTTTTATTTATTGAAAACAAAGGGTTCATAAAACAATAATAGAAGATGCAATAAAAGCAATAAAGATGAATGACAAAATTAATAAAAATCATCCTGTCATAGAGAACTAAACTGTAATAGAAGTCTTTACAGGACACAGCAAAAGCCATAGTTTGTTACAAAAAAGAAATAAATTGTGAAAAGAAGCAACAGGTAGGCTCAGTGACTGTCTTGGACTCTGGACAGAGGAGGGGGCCCTTCCCTGATCCCCGCACTTGAGAGCACCTTGCTCATCATAAATACTGAAGCACAGGGAGAGTTAGCTTGCTTTTTGACCTCATGGAAGAGGTTTCTGAAAGTTTGGCACCCAGAAGAAGACTGGAAATTATAAGAGGGGGACAGGCAAGGAGACCTGGCCCCGAGGCCAGAGGAGACCGAGGCAGGAGACAGCATATGGGGTTAGGAGGGACTCAGCACCCCAGCCCTTGGAGACCAGCAACCGAGGAGCTGCTTCAGGCTGGTCCCTCCACACCACCCAGGTGGGTGTCAGGGTCCCTAGGCGCTTGCTTTTTCCTCTCTTCTGATCTGCTGGTATAGTTTTGAGAGGTGAACTTCCAGAAGGGATGGGATTTTTTGCAAGGCAAGAGGGAGGGTATATGCCCACCCTGATTTCCTGAGGCTCTTGACCGTGTCCCTCCCCTCTGGCTTCCAGAGGGGTCCAGGCAGCAGCCAAGCTTCCAGGGTCCAGCCAGTCACAGCTAGCCGATGTAGTACATATGGAAGGACTGAGAAAGAGAACAAACAAGCATGATTCCTAGATATTTTGCCAAATGAACAGGGTAACACATTAATTGCAGGAGAAGAACAGGTAGGTGGGAAAGAGGGGAGAGAATCAAAGATTCTGTTTTGGACACGTTGAACTGAGATGCCAACGGTCATTCAAGTGGAGGGATCAAATGAGCAATTGGACATTTGGGTCTGGGGCTTGGGGGAGTGGTCTGAGCTCCAGATAGAAATACCATGCAGCTGGTACGGTTGTTGGGACCAAATGTTTTTTCAAGTGTCTGATAGACACTTGTGGTTCTTCTATTGTGTATTATCTGTTTGCATGCTCTACCTGTGTATCTATTAAAGTCTCTGACAATCATTGTTAAAATTCACATACGTTTAATACAACTGAAAATGTGTAACAAACCTCCCAAATCATTTAATCTTCACAACAAATCTGATAGTTTTTAAATGAATTTATGTGTTTTTATTTTTTGCATTTTACCCTGAGGGTTTTCTTTTAAATTGACTTACAGTGTTGTGTTAGTTTCAGGTGTACAGCAAAGTGATTCAGTTCTTTCCCCTTATAGTTTATTACAAAATATGAGTGTAGTTCCCTGTGCTATACAGTAGGTCTTCGTTGGTTTTCAGTTTTTTAATATGGTAGTGTGTATATGTTAATCCCACTGATAGTTTTTTAATTTAAAATATTTAAAGAAAAAGAATAATAATCAGAAATGGAAAAAAATGTGAGGAAGTGAAAATTCTTTTGTAAAACTTAAAAGGGCAAATTGAATCAATTTTCAAAAAGGTAGTGAAAGGATTATCATAATCCTTTAATATATGCAAATACTTACACCTAAATTTCCAAATTCTGATAATATAGCTAAAGGAAATAAAAATAAATATACAGAGAAAAAGTCTTTATTTGATAGAAAAAGAGACTGAAGCTTAAAGAGTTTAAATAATTTCTCATGTCATGACAGCTAGAAAGTGGCAGTGCTGGAAGCTGGAAATATGGGTCCAATGAGAGTTTTGACCTCCACATACAAATTTAGAAGTCATCAGCATGTAACATGTAAGAAAAATGTATTTGTCCTCCACAAGGAAGTGATGAATGCTTTATGTTCGTGAAGAAGGGTTAGATTGAGTCTCCCAAGGGAACTCACAGGTTGGTATATATAGTAAATGAAGCTTAGAAAGCTGATTTCTCTACACATCAAAAGTGAATCCATCTCTCAGAAATGGACTCACATTAACCTAGTTTACAAGTCTGATTTTTAAAAGTAGAATGTCAAATTGCAATAAGAAATCACTATCTCAGAGACAGAAATATGTGAAATGCATTCCACTAGCTTTTTCTTTTCCTTACAAAGAGTAAAGTGCATGGAAATATTTAATGACTTTAAGCGGAGGGAACACGAAACATCCAGCTCACGTTTGGGATGGTCTTTCCTGGGGGTAAAACCTATGCCTCCTAGTGCATTTCGTCCCCTCATTCATTTCATCAGTTTGACCACACCCTGTCGTCTCACTCTGACCTGCAAGCCTTATCTGTTTGGCTTCCGAAAGCATTTGTAACCCTGGCCCAATAGCCTTAACGAACTACCAAATATTTTGATGAGTCAAAAACTACCCTGAGTAATATTTCAATAGAGAATACCAATTTTTATCTCCAAAATTTTCCTTTTTCCAGCCTCTAAGACTGACCAGTCCTCCTTCTGATGGACTTACCCAATTCAATCAAATTACCATGAAGTTCTAGCCCTGGGATTCAACCTGCATCTTTAGGTTGCTTCTGGTGAACTTCATTTTGCAGTATATTAAGCCCCCTGTCTCATTAATTACCTACCATGTGACCTAATGAAGACATTGATTCCATCTGAAATTCAGTTTCTTAATCTGTAGAATGGGGAAAATAATATCAAAATCATAGCATGACCGTGCAACGCAGAGGGTGTGTGAAGCTCTCAGTGTGTTATCTGTCATTTTCACTACCTGACTGTCATCATTACATGTTGAATGTGAGCCTGAACTCTCAGGGCACAAACTTACTTCCAAGTTCTTAGGAGAACCCTTGCTGTACTGTAAAACCTAATGACTATAACCTCAGTCACACGTGGTTCTGATGCTAAGAAAAAATGGGACAGTGGGCCCTGTAACATGAGCTTCAAAATTGAACTGAGGAGCAGTAATCTGAGAGATTTTTTAAAAATTCGGCAGGAAACGTGGTGTTTTCTTTCAGCAGTAGATCCCTTTAGCATTCGTGTAAAGCTCATGGATGCCTGCTCAGAATAATGGTATCAAAGGTACAAAAACAAAAAAACAAAGGATTACAGAAAAAATTATATTAGAATTGTTTTTAGGCTTCCCTGGTGGCGCAGTGGTTGAGAGTCCGCCTGCCGATGCGGGGGATACAGGTTCGTGCCCCGGTCCGGGAAGATCCCACATGCCATGGAGCGGCTGGTCCCGTGAGCCATGGCCGCTGAGCCTGCGCGTCCGGAGCCTGTGCTCTGCAGTGGGAGAGGCCACAGCAGTGAGAGGCCTGCGTACAGCAGAAAAAAAAAAAAAAAAAAAAATAGAATTGTTTTTAAAATATTTCCAAAACAAATTTGTGTTAGAGTAATATATGTGCTTCTTTATTAATATATTAAAAACCAAGATCTAACAAGAGGTCTAATAATGGCTATAATTTAGCAGTTGGGATGAGTGTAAATGATAGGACAAGATGTTTGTATCAATTGTATTGCAAGATGACAACATCCGTATTTCTATTGGTGACAAATCGGTAGATACTGCTAATAGACCATGGTGCTGACAACAATCATAGTTGAATAAAATGTTAAATTTCAGTTAGAGTTAATACAAATAAAGATGCAAATTTCCCCCATCCATATCTATGTAATCCACAGCCCCCAGATTAAGAACCTATGCATCAGAGGGTGGTAAACACAGACTCCAAAGGAAGAGAGAATTTTTGAAGGACAAACTGATTGACATATTTAATAAAAAGATTAGAAATGATAAAGATGAAAATACTTATTGGGTTTATCATTTAGGAGTTCATCAGTGGACATCGCCATTGAAGTTTCATTGGAGAAGTTGAGGGCATAAATCAGATAATAGTAGTTTAAGGATTAGTTGGGGAAGGGGAGTGCAAACACTAGAAAATGGGGAAGTCAATGAAGGTGGCACTTTTTTTTTTTTTTTTGGCCAGGCCACATGGCTTGTGGAATCTTAGTTCCCCGACCAGGGATCAAACCCATGCCCCCTGGGTTTGAGGAAGCGCAGAGTCTTAACCACTGGACTGCCAGGGAAGTCCCGGAGATGGCACTTTTAAGGAACTTGGCTGTGACGGGGCCGTGCCAGAGATAAGAAGTGCATTAGTAGGAGAGAGGACTTGGTTGACAAGAGAAGGTCTGGGCATAGTATGTATCTTGGGTAAAGAACCATAGAAAGGGAGAGTCAAGACAGAGGGAAAATGCGTGATGGGGAGAGAGGTACGCACTTCTGAGGAGGTAGGAAGAGTCTGGACCAAGAGAGGAAGTGAAGGAATTCACCTTGGACTGAGAAAGGAACATCTCTTCTACTGAGAGGAGGGAGCTACACCAAAGGCAGATACAGAAGAAATCTGAAGTAAAGGACAGAAAGTTGGGAAAGTTTTGAAATAGAAATCGATGCCTTTGTCCTGCCCTTCACTGCCGCTAGCCCAAAGGGCCATGTTCTTTGTGTAGAGACAGCAGGACCTGAAAGCCTAAGAAAGGTATTCTATCAGGTAGAGTACTTGCCATGGTAAAAAACAGGAAGTCCAACATTTGGGATTTGTTATTTAACTTCATTGACTTAAGGAATAAAGGTGATTTATTGCCTCATTCGACAAAAAAACTCCAGAGATGAGTGAAAAGTTTTACATGAAAAATTCCAGGGTAAAAAAATCTGTTTCTTCCAGATATACTCTCTCCAGAGAGCTCCCTAGCAAACCTCCCTTACACATCATTTACCCAAGCTGCATTCTTTTTTAAAAAATAAATTTATTTTTATTTATTTATTTTTGGCTGTGTTGGGTCTTCGTTGATGCTCATGGGCTTTCTCTAGACGCGGTGAGCAGGGGCTACTCTTTGTTGCAGTGCGCGGGCTTCTCATTGCAGTGGCTTCTCTTGTTGCGGAGCATGGGCTCTAGGCGTGCGGGCTTCAGGAGTTGTAGCATGTGAGCTCGGTAGCTGCGGCTGGCGGGCTCTAGAGCGCAGGCTTGGTAGTTGTGGTGCATGGGCTTAGTTGCTCCGCGGCATGTGGGATCTTCGCAGACCAGGGCTCGAACCCGTGTTCCCTGCATTGGCAGGTGGATGCTTAACCACTGCACCACCAGGGAAGTCCCCCAAGCTGCATTCTTATTCCTGGACCACCACCTGTGGCAGAGAAATTCCACCCCATGGTTGGCTTACCAACCACTGCGTAAGTTCCTGAACTGTCATTAGCAGGAAACACTGTGCTCCCTATGGACCAGCTGTTCAAGCAGAGCCTTGGCATTCAGGTGTGTGTTGGGCATTTTGGGTCATTAGAATGACTGCAGGAGGAAGTTAGGGATGCAAGACATCCCAAGATGCATGGGACAGTTCAGAGCAAAGAGCTGGCCAGCCCCAAATGCCCATTGTGCCTGCTGCTAAGAAATGCTGCTGTAGACAGAGAAGCCCACCCTTGAATTTCACTGGCTTCATGAGGAGGTGTGGTATAATAAGAAATATATTTGGTCTATCCCCATTCCTAGCACAGAGCTCCTAAAACCCTTGGAATTTCCTGAGCGATCAGAAAGTCTTTTGTTATTCATTAAGAAGCCCATGTTTTGATCACACAGGAGTCTATGCTAATGAGGAGACTCAAGGCTGTGTCCCTACATAGCCTCAGGATGGGGCTGGTCACCAGAAAGACTGAGTGATTAGAAGGTGAGACTTTCAGGCCCACCCAGCAACCTCCAGGAAAGGGAAGGGGTACTGCAGATTAAGCTCTATAAAAACTCTTGAACAATGAGACATTTGAAGAGCTTCTGGGTTGGTGAACACATGGAGGTGCTGGGAGAGTGGTGTACCCAGAGAGCGCATCTCTTTCATCTAGCTGTTCTGAGTAGTATCCTTTTATGAAAACCAGTTAAATGTTAAGTAAATGTTTTCCTGAGCTTTGTGAGTCATTCTAGCAAATTATCAGACCCAAGGACCCCTCGGGTTTCTGGGAACTCCAATTTATAGCTGGTCATTCAGCAGGTGGCCCCTGGACTTGAGACTGGATCTCAAGCAGGGGAATCTGGTGAGCCTGAGCCCTTAACCTGTGGGATGTGATGCTATCTCTAAGTAGATAGGGTCAGAATTGAGATAAATTTGTATGCCACCCACTTGACGTCCACTGACCTTTGGAGAATTGCTTGGAGATGATGGAAAACACCCCAGGAAGATATGGATACCTGAACAAAAGTGTGGAAGGAAGGGGAAATGGATTTAGGGGAGGCGGTCAACAACAGCTGCTATGGATATCATAGATCTCAGAAGCAGAGAGCCTGGGGCTTAAATCCTGGCTCTGCCACTGCGGAGCTGTGTGATCTTGAGCAGGTTAATGAATGTTTAAAAGCCTTACTTTCTTTAATAAGTAAAAATAGAATAATAAAACATACCTTTGAGACTTCTGAGAGGATTAATGAGAGAATGTATGCAAGGAGTCTGTCAAATGTCCTGGCCCCTAGAAGGGATTCAATGAGTATTGGTTTCCTTTCTTCCTGCTCTTACATGCATTAATTTCCAGGGTAGCTATCTGATAGGATCTGAAGGGATCAGTACCTTGCTATTTCCAGCAAATGTTTTTGAGGTGCTAATATCTTCTAATGAGAACATGAGCCATCATTTAAACCATTAGATTAGGAACATTACAGATGGTCCCAGCACAATGTGTTCGCGTCGCAGATGGCTCGTAATAGCAAGTCAGTAGTAATAAGCAAGGAGAGAAATACCAGTTTTAGCTCTGGGCTTTCAACTCCATCTTTTTTTTAAAAAATTATTTATTCATTTATTTGGCTGTGCTGGGTCTTAGTTGTGGCGTGTGCGATTTAGTTCCCTGACCAGGGATTAAACCTGTGCCCCCTGCGTTGGGAACGCAGAGTCTTAACCACTGAACCACCAGGGAAGTCTCTCAACTCCTTCTTAAATATACTACTGCTGTAGAAAATAAATAAAGTAAGTATGTACACGTTTGCCTTTCTATGTTTCATTTATTTTATTATTATTATTATTTGGCCATACCGCGCAGCTTGCGGGATCTTAGCTCCCCAACCAGGGATTGAACCCGGGCCATGGCAGTGAAAGCACTGAGTCCTAACCACTGGACCGCCAGGAAATTCCCTCTATATGTTTCATAATTAGGTGAAGATTCTTAAGAAAATGACCTTCATTCCGATTTTGAATGCATCTTCTTCCCTTCAAACACAGGCCTTTGTGCTTTCTGCCCTCTCTGGAAGATGACTCTTATTTTTCTTTCAGAGTCCATGTAAATGATCAATTCCTCTGGAAACGCCTTCCAATTTTCTAGGCTAGGTAGGACATTTTGTTTTTGTTCTCATAGCCTTGTGTTTTTGTTATCTATTAATGTGTTACAAACCACTCCCAAATTCAGTGGTTTTAAATACCAACAGGGTATTAATTACCATGATTATTTTTGTTGATCAGGTGGTTCTCATTTCTTCATGTGAACTTGACTGAGGTGCTGAGATAGCTGGAAGGTCCGGAGTCCAGCATATCATGCTGGACACCAGCTGGGAGTTCAAGGCCCTTGGTGATCCTCCATGTAGACTGTGCACTTATTCGTAGAATGGCAACTGGATTCTAAGAAAGTGCATTCCAAGAGGTCTAGTCCCATTGGGCAAGTGCTCATCAAACCTCTGCTGGCACCATGTATATCATGTCCCAAGAATCAAACCATTGTCAACATGGAAGGGGATTGCACAAGGGCAAACTGCCAGGAGGCCTGGTTCACTGGGGGCCAAAGTCTACCACATCCAGTGAACCTTTCCTTCATAGGACTCATCATTGTTTTCAATTACATATTTATATGTGTTATTATTTTTCTCTCTCAATAGACTCAAAGATCCATGAAAACAGGATCTTTTTGTTTCTTTGCTAATTATTGTGGAGCAGAACCTTAAACGCAATTTAAAGGTTTTGAAGAAGCCCAAGTGACTGAGAAACTAATACCAGGTGCCATCATGCAGGTCTTGCAAAAGAGATTGGTCCCCAAATGGCCTGCCCACTGTTAGTTGATCACCTACCATCACACTATTTCTAGGAGAATTGTAGGTATTCTCTTCTCCCTCTCATCTCAAGCCAAGGGAGAAGGATTTCAAAAATTATTTGGAGAACTTAACATGTGATCCTTGAATTTTGATGCACCATCCCTGCTGACATCCCTTTGTTTGCAGGCACCAAGGTTATTTGTGGGCATCAGACCCTGCAAGGGAATTGTCTCAGGAATGTCCTGCCAGGCATTCCCTCTGAATGAAGTAATCTGAACAGGTCCTGGATGGACACCCAATGATGTCTTCTACCAAACAACATGAGCTACATTTTTTGAGTGCTTCTTATATTCAGGGATGTCACATACATTTTTTCTAATTTGTATGATAACACGGCAAGGTATGTAGGTTTCATTCACATTTTACAGATGAGAAAACTAAGTGAAGTTGAATTACTTGTCCGATGTCCCATAGCTAATAAATAGCAGAGCTGTGTTTCGAACCTGTGTCTGAATGTTTTCAAAATTCGTGTCTTTACATAGCACCCCACTGTCATAGTTCAGGCAGACACGGAGGAGACACATCTTCAGAGGCACACACGGAGACCAAGTTTGCAGTATATTTGATAGGAATATCAAATATTCCTTCCTTATAAAAGGAAGGGGGGTAGAAGCAGCATTGGGCAGATGGAGAAGTTGCAATACAGGCTTCAGTGACCCTGCAGGAGCTCTGGAACACATTGTGTCCGTTTGTGTGGCACCCTTCAGGTGGAAGACTGGACCTTCTACCTTCTGCCTTACTCAGGCAAGAGATGCACATTGCCCCTGTGCTAATTTTGTGTCAACTTGACTGGGATACGGGGTGCTCAGATACTTGGCTAAACACTATTTCTGGATGTGTCTGCGGGGGTGTTTCTGGATGACATTAGTGTTTGAACTGGTAGCGTCAGTGAAGCAGATTGCCTTCGCCATGTGGGTGGTCATCATCCCATCAGCTGAGCGGCTGAATAGAAGAAAAGTGCAGGGGAAGGGAGAATTCACTTTCTGTGCCTGACTGTTGAGCTGTGATGTTGGTCTTGTGCACTTGGACTGGGACTTACATCATCAGCTCCTCTGGTTCCCAGGCCTTGTGATTTGGACTGGAATCGACACCACTGTTTTTCCTGGGCCTCTGCCTTGCAGATGGCAGATCATGGGGTTTCTCAGTCTCCAGAATCATGTGAGCCAGCATCTTGTAATAAGTCAATCTCTCTCTCTTTGTATTATCTCTGTCTCTATCTGCCTCTATCTCTCTATTGGTTCTCTGGAGAACTCTGACTAATATACCCGGGAAGCACCTGTCCGAGTGCTCTCTGCAGCTGAAACCAGTCTTAAAGTGGCTGGGGGTTACGTGCTAACTTCACAGCCCACAGCTAGGCAGCACATCCTTTCTGCTCTTCACAGCACAGCCCCATGTCTACCACAGCTCTCAGCTATTAATTTTAATTTTGCTTTTGGTATTTTAATTTTTTGACTTAAAAAATATTATTATTCATGTTTTAATAATATTGTTATCTTGAGATTCATTTAAAAGCTAATCAGATTTGAGCATGGACACCTATATTTAAAATCTGCCAGTTAAAATGGTAAATTTTATGTTATGTATATTTTATAACAATAAAAAAAATCTATGACTCCTACACATACCTATATGAGAGTCTAATTTCCTTATCATGGTCCATGAAACCTATCAGAGTCAGATCTTAAACTATATTTATAAGCTTCTACTACAGATCAGTCCCGCTCCATTTTTAGCCTCCTGTCCCTGACTCCCCCTGCTTCTGGACAATGCTTCAGCGATGCTCAACTTTTCACTGATCCCCAAATATTCCATCTTCTTCAGCTACTGATATTTTGCACATCCTAGATTGTCCGCATCACGCTTCCTTGACTTCTCTGCCTGATGAAATCCTACTGACCCTCTTCAAGACAAAATGTAAATATTATTTGACTCTCTGGGCAATTTTGTTTGCTATATCCTTGTGTTTTCCTATTATGTAGCTTCTAAGCATTCTTGGTTTACAGATACATGCATGTGTATGATTGTGTTACACACACACGTTTCATCATTTGCACTGTATAGGATGGTGTTGGCTGCAAGTAACAGAAAAATAGGTCTTGCCTCTCTATTGGCTATACCCCTTTAACCTAGAATTCTGTTTTTGTTTGTTTGTTTGTTTCTTAAAATCTTTTATTTAATTTGTTACAATATTGCTTCTTTCCTGTGCTTTGGTGTTTTGGCCGCGAGGTATGTGGGATCTTAGCTCCCCAACCAGGGATCAAACCCGCACCCACTGCATTGGAAGGTGAAGTCTTAACCACTGGACTGCCAGGGAAGTCCCTATAATTCTGTTTAATGTAAACATTGCAAATTCAGTGGTGGAGATGTTTCAGTTCTTAATTTACTTGACTTCAGTTCTAGTTATCTATTGCTATGTGTGGTACAATAAAGAATTTGTTTGATTTTTATCCAGATTGCTGGCATAGAGCTTCACAAATCCTTGGAATTTCCTGTATGATAGGAATGTCTTTCTTGTGCTAATGAAATGAGTCATGATGGGCCCCCAAGATAGCTTCAGGATGGGGTCTCATTACCAGAAAGAGTAACCACAGGATTAGAAGGTTGAGCCATTCAGCGCCTCTAAGGAGGGGAGCTGGAGATTGAGTTCAATCATGTGGTCAAAGATTTAATCAATCATACCCATGGAATGAAACCCCAATAAAACCTCTGGACCTAAGACTTGGAGGATCTTACTGGCTAGTGAATACATTGATGTGCCAGGAGGGTGATATGCCCTCATTCCATGGGGAGAGGGCCGGGAAACTCTACACTGGGGACCCTCCTAGATCTTGCCCTATGTGCACCCATTATAATAAAACTGTAATCCTAAGTATGCCACTTTCCTGAGTTCTGTGAGTCACTCTAGGGAATCATTAACCCCGAGGGGGCTGTGGGAACCTCTGAGTTTGTTGTCAGTTGATCAGTAGTAAGCGTGGCCTAGGGACCACCCCCTACCGGACCCCCCCTTAGATATGCAGCTGGTGTCTGAAGTGAGAGTTGTCTTGTGGAGGACTTAGCCCTTAACCTGTGGAGTCTGTGCTAACTCTGGGTGGATGTGTCAGAATTGAATTGTGTCAGAATTGAATTGCCGTACACCCGGTTGGTGTCAGTTGGAGTTGACATGAAATGCTCTGTAATTAACCATCCAAGTATTAGCTGTTTAAAATAATTTTTAAAAATCATGCTTTCTAAAAAAAATCGTGATTTCTCACAATTCTGAAGGTTGACTGGGCTCAGTCGATTGGTCCTCCCTCACCTGAGGTCTCCCGTGCAGGTACAGTGAGACGGCAGCTGAGGCCCAGGCAGATGGTGCCTGGGCTGGGATGGCTGAGCATTTCTCTTATCGTTAGCTCAGGCTTTCTCACGGTGTGGTGATCTTGAAGTAGTCAGACTTTTTACATGGTGGCTGGAACCTTCCAAGGGACAAGGATTGGAAGCTGCAAGTCTCTTAAAGTCCAGGCCTGAAAATGGGCACAGCATCATTTCTGCTGTATTCTACTGGACAAAACAGTCACCAAACCCACCTAGACCTAAGGGGAGGGGACATAGAACCCCACTTCTTGATGGGATTCTATGAGTACCAAATAACTGGCCATCTTTAATCTGCCTCATCCTCTCTTTGGCATTTCCCACTGTTTTCCACGAGCGATATGACATCATGTTCCCTGATTTTTCCTTTATCACTGACTCTTCTTCTCTAGTCTCCTTAAGTGCTATCTTGCCCCCACTATTTGAACGTCCTCTTCCTTTTTCTCTCTCACTGCTCATTTACCTTGGACTATCGTATGTACTCTTGTGACTCCAGTCCCCACCTTTAGGCTGGTGATGCCTCAGATCTCTAAGGACGTCTACTCTAACCCTCTGACTCACATAGCCAAGAAGCCTTTACGACTCCTGGGAGAGGTATCTGGATAAGGCTTGTGCTCACCCACCCATGGGCAGAGCCACAAGTTTTGTCCAAAAGGCGGCCAGGTCTTCCTTGTACAGCTTTCCTGAGAGTCTCCTGCTTGTCCAACTGCACCACATTTGTGGCAACCTTCATGAATGACCTCCACAAATGACAGCCTAGTATGACACAGCTCATGGAACCCACAAGTGTCCAAAGGATGTGGCAAGGCTGACTGGCTGAATGAATGAGAATGATTTACACGAATATGTAAAATCTTTCACTGTAGAACCTACATTTAGTGCTTTCCAGATCCTTCGGCTACAAGAAGTGTAGACACAGTTTGTATGTTTTCATGAACTGCACTTCATCATAATTGCACTTTCACAGGTAAGAAAAGAACACCAGAGCAGCCAATGCATGACCCACAGCACTCATTTCTATAGAAACGGTGTTTAGCCATATCCTTTCTCACAGACCGTGTGGACATGGCATTCAACAGTAAAAATAAGCTGGTAGTGGTTCCTGAAAACAAACTTAAAAACAGATAGATTTGAAAGAACAGCTTGCTTAACAAAAAAAGAAATAGACTATGAACATTGTTTAAGTAAATCCCAATTTTGTTATATGTATGTAACAGTTTGTGTTAATTTTGTTATATTTATACTTGAGTTCTGTGTTGGCAGACCATTTCTGTGTCACCCCACATATTAACTCTAAGGGGCAAGGACCTATGTTTTGGAATATGGGTCCTCAATTGGTTTCTTTCCTATAATTGGCCCAAATCTGGGACTGGTTCTCCTCTTCAGTCTGTTGTGTAAGCATCACAGTTTAAGAATGTACCATGATTTGGCATCCTCAGTCTGACACCATCTTCAGTGAAATCCAACAAACATTTGTAAGGCACTGTGTTCCATCCCGTGGAGGATACAAAGAGCCTGGGATGTCAAGATGAATGAGGGAGAGGGGAGTCACAGAAAACTGTGCAACAGTGCAGCAAGGCGACTGTGGCACACAGACACAGGCATGCTGCCCTGTGCAGGGAATTAACTGTCGCTTCTCATCTGAGGAGCGAGAGGGATGGGGAAAGGATTCCAGATGGAAGGAGCACAGTAGAGGCACAGAGCAGGAGTTCAGACTGCGGCTGGGGTGAGGAAAGCCTTGGCTGGGGTACAGAGCATATGCACGTGGGTACCAAGGAAACCGACTGAGCAAAAATGGGGCGGGGGGGTACATTGTGGAAAGCATCGTTCAGAGAGAGTTGAGTCATCAAGGCTTTTGAACATAACCAGGGCTCACTCCCAGCCCCCGTTCTGTGACTGTCTCCCGTGGAGGATCATGTCAGCCCTTGATTGCATGGGCGTCTTATTCTCACTCCTCCCTGATGGAAAAGACTCATTTAAAAATAAAAAGCAAAACAAATAAACCAAAAACCCTGTCCTTGACCTGAATCTCTTTCTAATAACTTTCTCCCTACACGGCCAAGCCCATCAGAACAGGCGAGAAGCTCTGAGTCTGAGTCCCCCACTTCTGATGTATCACTATCTCTATATATCTGTAGGTACATTATCTATCTATCTATCTATCTGTCTACACACACACACACACACACACACACACACACACACACACACACACACACAAACCCTACTGGTTCCATCTCCTCTGGACAACCTGAACGAATATACCAGTGGATCTCAAACTCCTGTTGCATTCGAATCACTTGTCTTACTCATAATACAGAAGATGCCGTGAGTCCTTTTCTCATAGTTTGGCTTTAGTAAGTCTGGAATTGGGCCTGAGATTTTGCAATTTCCTCAGCTGCTTCTCAGGCACATGGTGAGAGATTTACGTGAGAGACACTGGGCTGCATACTCTTTCTGACGATCTCCTCAATTCTCCTGGATCTGACTCTTGTCTGTAAGGAGATTATTCCCAAATCTATAACTCTTGGCCAGAATTCTGCTGAGTGCCAGATCCTTGTAACTGTCTGTTAAACATTTCAACTACTTGTTCCTTAAGCAGCTAATTGCACCATTTCCCCTGTAACATCTTTTTTTAGTTCCCATTTCAGTGAATGATACCAACATGTACCCATTCCTTCAGAGGAGGGAGCTGGGAGTCCTGCTGAATCCCTGCCACCCACTTCTCCATGTCCTCAGCATCTTTCATATCTTCTCTACCTTTCCACACCGCTGCCACGGTCTGAACCTCCCACTCTGTGGAGCCTGGGCAGTAGTAATGAACTCCACCCTGCCCCCTGTCTCTTGTCCCCTGCCCTCCCAATCCAATCTCCACTGCTTTGCCAGGTCCATTTTCTAAAATCAAATCTGATCAAGGTTAAACCCTTTAATTGCTTTACAGCCCACAGAATAAAGCCTCTATTCCCAGGATGACGTAAAAGCCCTCCTCCATATCTAGCCCTGCTCTACTTAGTGAATGCCTCCCTTCCCAGATAGGCCTGTGCTGTGTCCAGCTGTTTGTAGCTACGTAGGCACATGGGGCTGTTTCTGGCGTATCCATGGTACTGTTACACTGATCTGTCTTCCTAGAATGTGTCCTCTGCCATCTTCATGCAAAATATCCTTTTGCTTGCTCGTCCTTCAAGACTCAAGAATCATCTTCTCTGCCAAGTCTCTTCTGATATTCCTATAGGTAAAATCACATTTTTCCAGTCTTACTTTGAACATAGCCTCTGGAATACTTTATTGCATTTTTTAATTTACATGTGTAACAGTAAATTAATGGCAAATAATTCCTATTAGATTGGGAATTAATTGTTCACTTTTATATCCTAAGTACTCAGCAGAGTGTGACATATAGTATAAATGTATGTTTGTTCCTATTGAATAAATAAATGAATTAATTATAGTGGAAAGAACATTGTTCTAAATAAGGTCTGAGGATCTAATATATAACATCGTGACTATGGTTGATAATACCATATTGTATAATTGAAATTTGCCAAGGGGGTAGACTTTAAATGTTCTCACCACCCCCAAAAGAGAAAAAATATATAAATATGTCTATGAGGGGATGGATGTGTTAATTAACTAGGTGGGAGGAATCTTCACGATGTGTACATATATCAAATCATCACAATGTGCACTTTATCTCACAACTTTATTTGTCAACTATATCTCAGTAAAAGTGGAGGAAAAAAAAGAAAGAGCATTGTTCTGGAAGTTCAATTACATGAGTCTACTCCTGGCTCAACCACTAATTAACTTACCTCGGACAAGTCATTAACCCTCGTGCAGTACAGATAGCTTTGGGACTCGCTGGAAAGGAAGTGGTAAAAACAGCAAACGATGGCAGAACTGGCATGCAGATCCTACTGTGACTATCATGAGCCCCTCTAAAAAGTCGTATCAATGCCCGGTTTATGTACCAATAATCCATGTTGTGCTGAGGTCGCACGGTTTGGAATCCTAAAAGAATTGGGGCAAAGCGTAACTCATGGTGCAGAAATAATACAGATCTCCTTCCTGCCAATCCAGAGGGTATGAGAGGAGAGACTCCAGGGTAAACAGAAGTCAGGGCGGGTGTCCAGCCAGCAGGGGAGCTGAGGGGCCTCTGTACCACACAACGCGCATCTGCTGTGGGACTGGGAAGGGGCTTCCCTTGCCTCACCCGCAGGGCACACGACCACAAGGCTGCCCCATCACTGATAATGAATCAGACAACCTGGCTGGCAGTTGGCTTTTCTGATTCTATCCCAGGTTTAGGGTAGATCTGTTGTGTGAGAGGAACCCTGTGCTCAAGCTTCCTTTCACTCAACCACTGGGGGAAAGCAAATGAAAAGAAGTAGGACTCTCAACTAATCTTTGCTTTGATTCCTTTTCCTTGATGGCACAATCTCCCTGAAAGATTAAAAAACGCTTTCTTCCTGAAGCTTGGGTGGCAACGTCCCCCTTTCTTCAGAAGCGGGGAGGGAGAAGGTCTTACGTTTTAGGCTTAGACGTTACCATAACAACAACAACAAAACAGCAGTAGCAGCTACTGTTTGGAGGACAGATACTGTTTTCCAGGCTCTGTGCTAACCATTTGGCACATGCGGCCTCATTTACTACCCGTGATAACCCTAGGTGATGAGGACACTTTTTATCTCCCTTTACAGATGAGTAAATAGGCTCAGACAGATTAAGGAACCTACCTTAAGCCACACAGCTGGTTAAGAGGCAGAGCCAAGGAACAACCCAGGTCTGTCTGACTCCAGATTCCTCCTGACTGAGGAACCTTCTCCTGAACTATCCCAATTCTATAGCATACACTCAAAAATTGATATTGGTGATTCTGTATTCCTTGAATTCAAATCTTTGAATTGATCGAGCAGTTATATGCACAGACATGTACATGACTTATAAGAAAACTATGACAGGGGGCTTCCCTGGTGACGCAGTGGATAAGAATCCGCCTGCCAATGCAGGGGACACAGGTTTGAGCCCTGGTCCGGGAAGATCCCACATGCTGCGGAGCAACAAAGCCCGTGCGCCACAACTACTGAGCCTGCGCTCTAGAGCCAGTGAGCCACAACTACTGAAGCCCACACACCCAGAGCCCGTGCTCCGCAACAGAGAGTAGCCCCAGCTCGCCGCAACTAGAGAAAGCCCGCACGCAGCAACGAAGACACACACAGACAAAAAAGTAATTAATTTTAAAAAAAGACAGTAATGCATTATTAAAAAAAGAAAACTATGACAAGTTGAAAATATAGGTCCTTGGATTTTTCTGATTAAAAACACCAAAAAGCCAAAGCCCAACCAACCAACCAAGAACCCCCCAAAACCAGTCAACTAATAAAAACCTCTTATGTTAGAAACTTTGTCCTAAACAGAATGACATTCTAAATACTGGTGAAGCCACAGGTTCAGGGATTTGTGAGTCATCTGGTGAATCATTTTTCACCTCTAAAGGGCACTCCATTTCCAAACACTTTATCAGTGAGAGATTAATGCATGAGCTCCGAAGTCTTAAGAATTATTCACTATACATCTTACTTGCTCATCAGCTGAATATTTTCTCTACCTATGGTTCTGATCAATCACTGCTTCAAATATGTTGTTTCCAGTGATAATGTTGTTCATTCCCTACTCATACAAGTTCATTTCTTCTGAGCCCTGTCTCCCACCGAGTGCCTCTTTTAAAAATTGTTCTTGTGAGTAATAATCTTTCACTGCCAACTGCTGTGATTCATGGGTGAGGGCAAGCCTGGAAGGTGAAGAAAAGACATTCTTATTTTTACCTTAGTGTGGCTATTCCAACACTGCCTTCCGGGTCATCCCTCCCACCTACACCCCCGTGCTCTGAAGATACCTGATTGTTTGCTGTTGAAATCATGAGATCTGTGAGTTACAGGGAAAGATTAAGCCCATTCCCTGTCTAAACATTGCATCAATCCAGATCCAGATGATTCAGCCAGAAGGACCGGCTACACCTGTCAGCCCCAAGGGCCAGCTATTACTCCCCAGGCTTGGGAAGCATCAGTACCTCGAGGTTGCAGACCCTCTTGGCTTATCTTTATCCCTTTGAAATTCAGTAGCCAGGTTCCACCCTGCTGCCATCCACAACTGATCTGGAATTCCCACAGGACACAACCGTAAAAGTTGCCCCCAGGCTCGCAGTTGTGGCACTTGGGGCCAAGAGGAGACAACTTCCCTCAAGTCAACTTTGTAATTCTAACCAGTCATTCTTACTGAGTAGGTGCTAACATTTATAAAATCATTATTAAGGTGGGGATCCCCTCTGCATTTAGGGGGCGTGGGGCAAAGCTTTGACATCCCACCAGTGCTTCTGTGTCCCTGTGGTAGTCTCTGGATGCTGCCTCAGTCCCCCTGCAGGAAGAAGGGATTTATTTGTGTCCATGCTGTCTTCAGGAATCACCTCAACTGAGGAGAGCTGCCTTGCCCATCATGGTAGACGTCTAGTGACCGAAGGAGAGCAGGGTGTGAAGACAGGTTCCCTACCCCTCTTGGGCTCTGCTCTGAAGGGTGACCAGAGCTCCAAGCTCTGGAACCTCACACCTCTCCCCTCAAAACTGCTCTACCTTCTGTCTTTCTTACCTTGATGAATAAATCATGCAGCCACCCATCCAGCTCAGATGCCAGAGCCCTGGCAGTCACCTACGCGTCCCCTCTCTTTACTGCCCCATCCAGTCACCACGTCCTTTTTAGTGACTGTGTTGTGGACATTTGTCATTTGAAAAAAAAAATTATTAAGTTTTTTTTTTTTGGCTGTGCTGCGTGGCTTGTGGGATCTTAGTTCCCCACCCAGGGATTGAACCTGGGCCACCAAAGTGAAAGCACTGAGTCCTAACCACTGGACCGCCAGGGAATTCCCTTAACATTTTTTTATATGAAGAAACTTTGATTCTTTTTTAAAATTGAGGTTTCATTGATGTATAATATATATATTTAATATTTAAAATTTTGTTTTTATACATTAAAAGTTGACATATACCACAAAGTTACACTTCGCTAGGGCTTCTTCCAGAATCTTAGGAGATATCCCATACAAACGAAGTGACCAGAAACATATATTTTATTAGCTGCATAGTAAACAGCACTCTGAGTACAACTTACTGGGCATTTGTTACCTGATAGACATTGAATTAGACACTTTATTATCTCATATCTGTTATGTCATATTTCATATTATCATCCTATTTATTTATTTTATTGAAGTATAGTTGATTTACAAAGTTGTGTTAGTTTCAAGTGTACAGCAAAGTGATTCAGTTATACATACATAATTATATATTCTTTTTCAGATTCTTTTCCTTTATAGGCTATTATAAAATATTGAGTATAGTTCCCTGTGCTCTAGTATAGAGTAGGTCCTTGTTGGTTATCTATTTTATATATAATAGTGTGTATCTGTTAATCCCAAACTCCCAATTTATCCCTCCTCCCCCCTTTCCCCTTTGGTAACCATGGGTTTGTTTTTTATGTCTGTGGATCTATTTCTGTTTGGTGTTTAAGTTCATTTGTATCATTTTTTTTTTAGATTCCACGTATAAGCGATATCATATGATTCTTGTGTTTCTCTGTCTGGCTTACTTCACTTAGTATGATGATCTCTAGGTCCATCCATGTTGCTGCATATGTCATGTTTGATGTACAATACTATGTAAACTTCAGGTGTACAACAGAGATTCACAGTTTTTAAAAGTTATGCTCCATTTAAAGTTATTATAAAGTAGTGGCTACATTCCCAGTACTTTACAATATATCCTTGCATCTTATTTATTTTATATGTAGTAGTTTGTACCTCTTAGTCCCTTACCCCTACATTTGTCATTTTCTTGATGGTTCAGGCTCTGACTTCCGTTTCCATTTGGGGGAATTCTGCATCGTGTGAGATTTGGTGAAGCCAGGACTCTGCCCTCCGCTTTGGAAGCCAGGCTCTCTCTCTTTCCATCCCTGGTAGCTCTGGTGCAGACACATGACAGGCAGTTGGCTAAATGGATGCTTTCTTTGGCATTTTAAATTTGGTTTCCCATTCCACTCTTGGCCCTTCAATTTCTTTTCTGTAGATGAATCATTTAGAAATATAAGTCAGACCATGTCACTCCTTGCTCAAAATCTTCTAATCCTTTCCATCATATGTGATACCAAATTCAAAGTCTTTATTTCAACCCGCAAGGTCCTCCACGATCAACGAGTGGCTGATTCTCTGTGTTCACGTCCTATTGCTCTTCCCCTGGCCCATCTGCTCCAGCATCCTTACTGTTCCTACAGCTTGCCGAGTACACACTTTGTATCTGCTGTCCCTCAGGCTGAAAGGCCCTTCTCACTGATTTTTACATGGTTCACTCTCTCTCTTTTTCAAAGTATTTATTTATTTTGGCTGTGCCGGGTGCACATGGGATCTTTTAGTTGCAGCATGCGAACTCAGTTGCGGCATGCATGCGGGATCTACTTCCCTGACCAGGGATCGAACCCAGGCCCCCTGCATTGGGAGCGTGGAGTCTTACCCACTGGACCACCAGGGGAGTCCCCATGGTTCACTCTCTTAATGCCGGTTTTATTCAAATGTTTACAGAGAGGCTTTCTATGACGCCTCCTATGCAAAATAGTCACCCGCTTCCCAAGTCCATCTCTGACCCCTAACCCGACTTTATTTTTCTTCAAAGCACCTCCCACCATCTGATGTTATACCGTTTACTTATTTGTTTACTGCTCTATTTTGTACCTTTCCCACCAGAATGCAAACTCCCTGATGGCCAGGATGCAGTATATCTGTATCTAGCCTGGTGTATGGTAGGTAAGAAAATAGTCGCTGAATGAAAACGTGGTAGGGTCAATGGCTTGGGAGTCTCAGCGGGCTCACAGAATTGCTGCAATGGAATTTCAAGAGGCTTTCTCAACAAGGAAGCTGTTGGTATTTTGAGTGGTACTGCTTCACACATGGCAGGACATTCAGCATTCTTCACCCTTAGCCGTGACATGCCAGCAGCACCCCTTGTCACCTGATGCTATGGTCTGACTATCCAGCCCCTCCAAATTCACATGTTGGAAGCCAAACACCTGATTTTTTAAAAAAACTTTTATTGGAGTATAGTTGATTTACAATGTTGTGTTAGTTTCCGGTGTACAGCAAAGTGAATCAGTTATACATATACATACATCCACTCTTTTTTAAGATTCCTTTCCCATACAGGCCATCACAGAGTATTGAGTAGAGTTCCGATGGTGTTAGAAGCTGGGGCCTTTGGGAGGTGATTAGGTCATGAGGGTGGAGCCCTCATGAATAGGATGAGAGCCCTTACAAAAGAGACCCCACAGAGCTCCCCAGCCCCTTTTGCCACGTGAGGACACAGCAAAAAGTCTGCAAAAAGGAGAGAGCCGGCACTTGGCCGTGCTATTTCCTTGGACTCCCAGCTTCCAGAACTGTGAGAAATGAATTCTTGTTTTTTGTAAGCTACCAGGTCTGTGGTGTTTGTCATGGCAGCCTGAATGGACTAAGACATCCACAACCAAAATACTGTAACACGTTTCCAGATTTCCCCTTGGAGGGAAGGTGCAGGGCAGCCCTTGACAGAGTACCAGTAGTAGAGGAAGTGACTGGAAGTACAGGAGGCTGTGATCAGAGACTCAGATGCTCTTGTTTTTTCATTGTTCATATTTCTATCTTGGCTCATTCATTTCCACCTCGGTCCCTCCTACTAACCTCTGAGTTCTTTGAGGGCAGGAATCATGGTTTGTCTGAGTGTATTAGCCCATTTGAATACATGAATGTATATGTACGTGTATATGTATGTGTGTGTGTGCGTGTGTGCGCGCATATATTTGTATTTATATCTTTTCCCTTTTGGGCCGCCTGGCCTCCACAGCTCAGTTCTTTTCCCCACCCTCTGACCACCAGGCATCACTCAGCAGATAGAGTAAGACAAAGCAGGGACTCTGACATAACGCACACTGGCCCTCGTGGGACCATCTGTCCCAGCAGTGAGCCCGAATCTGCTCTTGTCACTATGGGTATGATTATCTCCATTTTACAGATGA
Organism: Phocoena sinus; assembly: GCF_008692025.1. Lineage (NCBI taxonomy): Eukaryota > Metazoa > Chordata > Mammalia > Artiodactyla > Phocoenidae > Phocoena > Phocoena sinus. The sequence goes on along the minus strand of NC_045779.1, from coordinate 7,586,193 downwards.
AGAAATTGAGGCTCATCTTCTTTACCTGCCACTCATTGATTGATAACCAATCGGTCCTTGTAACCCAGCCTTTGCTCTCGCCTCCATTCCAAAAAGCTCTTCCTCAGCCTCAAGTCATGATTTTATAGAGAAGGCTCTCCAGGTAGGAGGAGAAGGTGCTGATAGCAGTGTCATTATTTTAGGTTGGGGAGACTGATAGACCTGCAGTCGTGCCCTCAGCCTGTGCTAAGTGACCTTGAGAGTGACCTTGGAGTTGGAGCAGCCGCTGCGGCTGGCAGTCACTTGCAGCTGATTCTGCTGCTTTGTCTCGTGAGATGTGAAGTGACCTGACCTCCACTGACCTAACGAGTGATGTAGCTGGGACAGGAATTCAGTATTCCCTTCTTGGTCTCACCAGGCTCTCTGTGTGCTTGGTGTCTTCTTGACTTCAAATGTGCCTTGTCTGATAGGACCTGAATCTCCATCACCTTCAATTGTCAACTCCTCTGGCCCCAGGCGTCCCAATGGCTGCCTGGAGCACAGACAGTCCCGTGTGCTCTGTTACTAGGGCTCTAGGGCTTTTGTCCCCATATTCTTTTACCTTGGTGACTTGGGCAGGAACATATGTATAAACCCTTTGAGTTTAAGGTTTGGAGAGGCTTGGGAGACCCTCAGCCAATTTTCTTAGTCTAGACCCACACCCTCCTTTTTGCCCTTGAACTGAGGCACAAAAAATATGAGTTCTTTTCCTTCAGGCCCGAACAAAGTGGCCCCCTTTCCCCACAGCAGTGTTTTTTAAACTCTGGGTCACGACCAATTCGAGAGTTATAAAGTCAATTTTTTACAGTTGACCAGCATTAAAAAAATGAATAGAATAAAATTTAAACTATAAAAGTGGTAGTGAAGCTCTGTTCTATGAAGTCTTTTTTCAGTCATGTGTGTGTATGAATGTGTATATGTGTGTGTGTGAGTGTATCCTGCATCACAGTTCAAAATGTATTTCTTATTACATTTTATAGTAAAAAAAAAAGGGGTTCTCAACTTGCAGGTGATGATTTTGATTTGGTAGAACATAGAACAATATGCCACTAAAAGCATATCAGTCTCTGGAGGGAGCGCGATAGGTATGTGCGTTTATTTATTTATTATTTTTGGCTGCGTTGGGTCTTTGTTGCTGCCGCGGGCTTTCTCTAGTTGCAGCGAGCAGGGGCTACTCTTGGTCGCGGTGCGCGGGCTTCCCCTTGCAGTGGCTTCTCTTGTTGCAGAGCACAGGCTCTAGGCGCGCAGGCTTCAGTAGTTGTGGCACGTGGGCTCTAGAGCGCAGGCTCAGTAGTTGTGGTGCGCAGGCTTAGTTGCTCCGCGGCATGTGGGATCTTCCTGGACCAGGGATTGAATCCGTGTCCTCTGCATTGGCAGGCAGATTCTTAACCACTGCCCCACCAGGGAAGTCCCGGTATGTGTGATTTTGTTAATTTTATTAAGTATAGTTGATTTACAATATTATGTGATACAGTTATACAAATATATACATTCTTTTTTATACTCTTTTCCATTATGGATTATCACAGGACACTGAATATAGTTCCCTGTGCTATACAGTAGGACCTTGTTGTTTTGTATGTGTTTTCAGAGTTCCTGATTAAAATATACCTGCCCTGCTATTTCCCTAGTGTGCGTGCATGTGCATGCACACACACACACACACACACACACACACACACACACTCTCTCTCTCTCTCTCTCTCTCCCCCCCACCCCACCCCGCTGTTCTTTTTTTTTTTAAATAAATTTATTTATTTATTTATTTATTTATCTATCTATCTTTGGCTGCTTTGGGTCTTCGTTGCTGCGCACAGGCTTTCTCTAGTTGTGGCGAGCGGGGGCTACTCTTTGTTGCGGTGCACGGTCTTCTCACTGCGGTGGCTTCTCGTTGCGGAGCGCGGGCTCCAGGCACGTGGGCTTCGGTAGTTGTGGCTCATGGGCTTAGTTGCTCCACGGCATGTGGGATCTTAACCGGACCAGGTCTCGAACCTGTGTCCCCTGCATCGGCAGGTGGATTCTTAACCACTGTGCCACCAGGGAAGTTCCCCCCCTACACACCCCCCTCCGTTGTTCTTGAGAACAACAATATCTTATCCATCTGGATAGCCCCTTATTCCTGAAACAGTGCCTGGCGCTCAGGGGTACCCAATAAATGCTTATAATTGTCAAATGACAGAGCTTCGAAGGTTAAAAGGTGGAATCTATGTAGTTTTCTTTCACCATGCCCAGCGCACACTTGGCACTTCATAAATCACTGGGTGTGATCGTGATGACTTATGGAAAACAAAAGTACAGTCATGAGACTGCATGAATCAAAGGCACAGGTGTGATGAACAGCCGCAGAGCGGGGCGGCCTTCACAACACAACAAAGCTCTCTTTCCCCCTCAGTGCACTTCAACAAACCCATCCAAACCAGGAAACCTCAGGGACAGAGTGGCTGTCATCTCCCTAAGTAATAGAGCCTATCTCCTCTTAACCTTGGTGACCCTCAAAAACCAGTAAATTCCTTCTTTTATCTATCCCAAATCCTTTATATTACCCCCTAAGCCAATTTTCTGTTGTACTGTATTCAATGGGAATTGAAAACAGCTGGTCACCATCTGCTGTAGATTAATTCTTCATGTACTTGAAGCCTATAATTAGGTCATTCCTCAGCCTTCTCTTCTCCAGGCTAAATATCTTCTTTCTTTTAGCCCTTCCCCAAAGGTTTTATTTTCCAATTATTTAACTGTCTTCCTAGTGTTTCTCTCAGCATCAGGCTTTCTGCTCTCCATGCGCCTCAAGTGGAGAAGGCGGAGAAGGCTGATTAGCGTGAAGGGTCATGGGTGTTGAAGGTCACCACTGCCACTTTTGAGGAGTCTTTTCTTCTGTGAGTTGTTTATTTTCAGAGGGCCATTTAGAAATGAACAGCAGCCTTTGACTGCCACAGTGAAATTGGAAACAGAGTAATCAGACGGTTGTGCTTTGCTTCCACCCTAATTCCAGATACACTGGACAGTCGCCTTGACTTTGCACCCCTAATCTGTGAGATGCCAGTGCAAACCTACAAGGAGTAATTTCACTCTGGATTACGGGTGCATCACTACAACAGCATTTTGGAAGTGTCTTGGAAGCCTGGAAGGTCAGTGACAGCTGGAGACAGATTTTTAACTTTAAGCTCAGGAAACAAGCGTCTGGTAGAGAAAAATGTTCTCCCTCTTAGGTCCAGGAAATATCCTGCATGTGGAATAACCCCAGTGTCCAATCACCATTCTCCAAGGCAGTGGTTTTTACTTTTGTTCTTTCTGGAATTATATATATGCAACCCATTGCCTGGTATCCAGATTTTTAAATGCAATACAGAAATATTTTGTGGATCCATCAATTTTTGAAATGATTGAAATCATATCTTCACTTCTGGGGCTTTCTGCTCTGTCTCTCAAAAGTGTGTTGGACTTTTGGTTGGAAGAAGTTACCCTCTGCTTATCTGTCCTTAAAAGACTCCATCATTACTCAGAAATGATGGCCAGACTAGGTGGTATTCTTCGCCTAACTCTATTGACTGTCCCCTCCAGCTGCACGCACCATGACTAAGCCAGAAACAGCTCCTAGTGCATGGATTCTGTGATTTCATGTGCACAATCCCTTCCTGAGGTACATAGCATCACCCTCATTTTCACAGGTGAGACAGATACAGAGAAATCGTTTTTAAATGTGTTTACGGTGGCTTAGGCAGCAGAGCTGGGATTTGGATCCAGGTCTGGTTGGTCTCTAGTGTCATCATGGCCGCCTCTGCATGCTTGTTAAACTGCAGACATCAGGATCCCATGCTCAGATTCTGAGTTAGGAGATGGGGCCTAGGTACCTGCCTTTTCAGTCAGATAACCCAGCAGAGCTGATGCAGGTAACCCAAGTCCCATGCATACAAAAACACTGTCTAACTTGGTCCCTGAATTAGAAAATTTAGGTCGCTGTTCCTCAAACTCTGTCATACATCTACCCAGGAGCTTGTTGAGAAGAGGTCTGGCTTCCACTCCGCAGCTACTGAGTCAGAAGCAAGGAAGGGTTGAGTCCAGACGCTGTATTGTTTAGTTTTTAATATTTGTTTATTTATTTATTTATCTGTTTATTTGGTTGTGCTGGGTCTTAGTTGCACCATGCGGGATCTCTAGTTGCAGCATTCAGGCTCTCAGTTGCAGCACGCGGGATCTAGTTCCCTGACCGGGAATCGAACCCGGGCCCCCTGCGTTGGGAGCACAGAGTCTTAACTGCCCGACCGCCAGGGAAGTCCCTGGACGCTGTATTGTTAACGTGCAGCCTGGGGTATATTCTGAGTCACTCTGAAGTTTGGAAACCACTGGTGTGAGTCTTCCTGCCAGAGGTATCTTATGCCCAGCACTTCTAGATGCTTTTGTGGGAGATGGAGGCTGGTAGGGTGGAAGATGGGATGGTATGGGCTTAGAGCTCTTGGCTTCCTGAATGTGGAAGGAGCTCTTGGCTAAGGAAACAGTGGGGAGATCACCCCTGAGAAAGCCTGCTTCCTTACCTCCTACAGAAGAAACTTTAACCCTAAGGATGAAAAGCCGAGTGTTGCATTTGATATCAGAAGTCCAGCGAAGGGATAACCATCCGTTATGATGTCGTAGCAGGTAGTGTTGCCTTGGCAACATAGCAGGAGACTTACCGCGGAGATAGAAGAACAGATGGGCAGGTGTCATTCCTCGGAGAACACAGGGGTGACAGAGGTTTACTAAAATGAGCAACGTAAAAAAATACTTGGCACCCTGAGAAAACCAACCGTAGAAGATGAAAGCTTAGAAGATTTGGTTTATGAATATATTTTAAATCTACAAAATAATGTTTTAACAGCAGCGTCAGAAGAATCCTCACAGACGTCCGAGAAATCTTCGTTCTATGGACCCTCCTTTGCAAGCAGCTTTCTAGTAAGTCACATTCTGTACCATATGCTAGTAATATACTTTGTGAGGGAAAATGAGGCGAGGGTTTGCACTTAAAAGCCAGAGCTACACAAGGATAATGAAACTGTCACTGGATGACCGGAAGAGAATTGATTGAATTCAGCACAGCAATTTCTTGAGTCAGTATGTGTCAGTAAATAGATGGAAATAAGTTTCAAGGTTCATGCACACTTGTATTTAAATTTCCGTGTTATAATATTTATAGGCGATATTTAAAAATGGATCTAATTTTAATTCCCTAGATGAATTGTGACTCCTACTTAATTCATTTTTACTTTGAACCAAGGAAAGGTTATTACTTGACACTTCAACATCTATACTCCATCAATTCCTCAAATGCATGATAACCTAATGAAGATTATGGGGGGGGCCCTCTCTACTTCAGTAATTCAACTTCACTAGTTCCTTAAGTACACAATTGCTAAATTTAAATTATTTAAAAGGAAACATATGCATCTATAAAAATGTTTATCCCATCACTTGATAGAGATCAAGCAGGTTTTCTGCCAAGTTAGGCAGTAAACAGATGCTGACCTTATCAGATAGGGCATGGAAATTCCTCACATTTTTCTTGGTTGAACTGGTCTGTGAGCTCTAAGGATGGGAAAAAGAATGACACCTTATGCACGTGAATGAATCCCCTCTGGATACTCCCTGGGATACCCCGAGAGACTGAATCCTTCCTATAGACAGGAGTACTCCCAGTTCTTGTTGGGCTGCTTCCCAGATCCTGTGCAATCCTACCCTTTCTCCTCCTGGCTCCCTGTAATTTACCTATTCTAACATCTCCTTTTGCTTCAGAGCCTGGTAAATGGTAAATGGAACACCTTCCGATCAGAGCATCTCTCTGCCTTTCTTTGGAGGCATCTGATTTTTCCTTATTCCCCTGTCGTCTCATAACCACTCTGGGTCCCTGTGTTCCACTCTGCGTCACAGATGACATCTTCAGTCTTCCCAGGATGAATTTCCCACACTGCTTCCTCCTGTGAGAAGTGGAGCCCCTGAAATCCAATTCTGAAGCAGGCAGATTTGCTCAGGACATCGATGGAGAGCTGAACTAAGCTCATGGCTGTGTGGGACCCACGCTGTTTATTCCTGGTCACCAAAATCCCACCCTTTCCTTATGTCAGCACTAAGGAAAGTAGTTGTGGAGAAAATTGAGACCCGCTTTTACAGTGTGACCAAGTGAGAAAGTTATGGAATAACCTCAGTAAATACTTCCCACTTAGGGGTTTTCCTGGAGGAGAAGTGGTTAAGACTTTGCCTTCCAATGCAGGGAGTGCAGGTTCGATCCCTGGTCGGGGAGTTAAGATCCCACATGCCTCATGGCCAAAAACCAAAACATAAAACAGAAGCAATATTATAACAAATTCAATAAAGACTTAAAAAAAATCCACATCAAAAACAAAATCTTTAAAAAAACCCAACAAACACCTCCTATCTAGAACATAGAAAAAGGAGAAGAGCCATTGTTGGTGATAAGCCTAGAGCTCATGCCTTCTATTGCTGATAAGTTACAGGATCCCAGAGTCTCGGGGTCGCCTCATTGCTGGCAGTGGAGTCAGTTCTCTGGTTAGCGGATCTGGAAGTATCAGGTTCTGACTCCTGGGTGCCCTTGTCCAGTGCCTTTTCAGGGCCATTGGAGAGTTGCACATGGGATGATGTGGGGTGTTCTCAAAGCAGTTCACTTTCTGTCGGTGCAAATACTTGGGCCTTGGGATTGCTTTAGAAAATGAGAAATTGTGGGCTCTCCTTCACTAGATCTGAGTTTCTCTGGTTTTTGTTTTTCTTTCCTATTTCTGGCAATGCAACTCCCTTAAATCATTATTTTAAATTCCAGGACTCCATTTGCTCATAACCACTGGCAGAAATCCTGTGTGTCTGTTTCCCAACATGGGGTCAGGTCATGCTCTCCCATGCCCCTGGCTTTCAACTGGAGAGATGAGTTTTCTTCTTTTTAAAAAAATTTATTTATTTTATTTTTGGTTGAGTTCGGTCTTCATTGCTGCGCACGGGTTTTCTCTAGCTGCATCGAGTGGGGGCTGCTCTTCGTTGCAGTGTGTGGGCTTCTCATTGTGGTGGCTTCTCTTGTTGCGGAGCACGGGCTCTAGGCATGTGGGCTTCAGTAGTTGTGGCACGCGGGCTCAGTAGTTGTGGCTCGTGAGCTCTGGAGCGCAGGCTCAGTAGTTGTGGTGCGGGCTTAGTTGCTCCACAGCATGTGGGATCTTCCTGGACCAGGGCTTGAACCCGTGTCCCCCGCATTGGCGGGCGGATTCTTAACCACTGTGCCACCAGGGAAGCCCGAGTTTTCTCCTTAATCTGCCCTGGCATGTTCCTCCGACCTCCTCTGTGAGCACCATCACATGTGTCTGCCAGGAGTGACTTTGGTCTAATCCCTCCTTCTCAAAGGCTATATTCGGGAGAGTCTATCTAGATCTTGGGAATGAAGAGTTGAGCAAAGAGCAGCGATTATTCATTCACTCCATTCCCTAGCCCTTGAAACTGGACAGGCTCGCCACACACCACACGTGGGCTGGCTTTCAAAAGCAAGCCACGCATGATACTGGTGGGAGTGGTGGTGTATTCTAAACAATATCCACCATTAAACATTGTTTAGTAGTATTTAAATAATGTGTTCCTTTCCTTCTCCCAAAAGTCTGCTTACACTCACTCTCTGGTCTTCTGGGCTGAACTCTTAGCCCTAGAGTCAGAATTCATGCTCTGTCCCCCTGGAACCCTGGGCCCCCTTCTTGGCAGTTTGAAGGGTGGCACTACCTGGTTTCCATGTCTGTCTGTTGCTCCAGTCTTGGCCCCCTCCTCATGACCTCTTATCTCACTCTAGCCCTGTAACCCAAGAAATTCAGAGCATCCCCAGAATCAGAGGGAAAACACACAGTGGGGAGACATTTCTTTGCCTTCTTCGTCTCTACATTTTCTAGTGTCTTTGTTCCTGGAACAACTAAATAATCCGGAGGGAAAAGTTAGAAAAAAGCACATTCCTTGGGAGCAGTGCACAGCCCCCTAAAACTATTCCTCCCAACAGTCAGGACTCTGAAAGATCAGTCCTGAGCACACGATGAGAACGTCATGAACAAACTTTGCTTTGGGTCAGTACTTGGATCTTGGGTCCTCCCTACCATGGGCAACCTAACTGGGCTGTTCTTTTGAAAAAAGGTGGGTATGTCATGCTTTGGGGTTGTCTCCCTCCTTCCTCATCCCTCCCTACTTCCCTCTTTAAGTTGCTTTCTCTTTTAAAGATTTACTGCGTACCTATTATGTGTTGAGTGCAGTGCTCTGTGTTGAGAATAGAATGGTGTACACAGACAGACACTGTTCAGTCCAGTGCGGGGAGAGTCAAGGCATCACGTATTATCGTTGTGAAAAGTGCTGTGATGGGGAGGTGTACAGGGCGCTATCGTAGAGCAGAGCAGGGATGCCTCATCTGGACATGGGAGGGTCAGAGAAGCCCTTCAGTCACTTTACAATTGAGATCTGAACAGTGAATAAGAGTTAACCGTGGAAATTTAGACTTGGTGATGATGGTGATGAATGGGAAATAAAAAGAATTTAGGCAGCAAATGTCTAACAGATGTCAGCCATGTCAGCCATGTCTCCCTTCTGCTAAGATCTGGTTAGGATGGACTCCAATGCCCATCTCACATTCTGTAGAAGTTCAAAGTCGGCCTCAGTATCTCTGAGACTGGTTTTTGGGTTTGTGTCTCTTATCCCTGGCAAACTTTGCCCTTTCCTTAATTGCTACAAAAATCTACTCACACAAAGAAGTTAGTCGTGGACTTAACTTTCTTCAGCATTTAGGGGTCACACTTCTTGGCCAGATTAAGCAGAATAAGAAATCAGAGACTTTGTTTTGAAATGTCCTTTGCTTGTATGACCTCAGGGGCTTCCTCCCTTCTCCTTCACCCTTGAATGGCCCAATCCTGCACCCTGCTCTTGTTCTCCTCTCTTCCCTCCCCTTTCACTTGTCCTTACTGCCTCCTCTCAGGACAAACCCGCAGAATTCCTCTCACTGTCCATCTGCTCACGGTCTTATCTTTTACCAGTGGTTTCCTGACAATGCAACCCCTTGACTCTGATGGTGGGAAATCCAAGCACAACGATTGACTGTAGAGGAGAAATATTGAGTCATGAGTTTTCTTGCTCTCCCAGGATCATTCCATAAATATTCTCAGGCATGGGGATGGTTGTAATATAAGCTACCCACTTACACAGATCACTTCTGTTACTGCTGCTTCCGCTGCTGCTACTGCTATATCAATAGTACAGTTACCACGACTACGGCTCTTCCTTCCTTCTCCTGTTTCTGCTGCTCCTTATTGAGTACTTACTGGATGAAGCTCCTTACATCTGTCATTGTGTCTCATCATCACAACACCATTAATTAGGTATTATCCCCATTTTACAGTTAAGGAAATTAAGGCTTAAAGAGTTTAAGTAGCTTAAAGTCACTCAGCCAGCAAAGGGTGGTGACAGCCAATCTTGAAGCCATACATTGAATCATTATAATAGCACGGTCGCTGTTACACAGCCCCTTTCCATGTTCCTTGGCTTTCATTATAATATAGGTCAGGTGTGTGCCTTTGCGTATAGTGGTTAACAGTGCCGTTCATACTGTAACCCAGTCTGTGACTGAAAATATGCACATTAGTTGAATAAAGTGGAAAAGTATCTTCACATCTGTAATGAAAGTCAGTGAGAAAATATATTTGAAAATTCAGTTCTCTTTTCAGAGATGGTTTAGCAATATACACAAATACAACGCGAGAGTAAGGCACACTTGCCACAGCTGAACTGTGTTCTGTTTCAGTTTCCTACAGAATTTCACAGTCGCACTTATGGATATGATTTCACACTGAAATATTTGCATAAGAGAAAGCTTGTGATTAACTGCATATTGCTTGAGTGTTCATCTGTGAACATGATGAATCGCTGTTTTTACTTGTTCCTTGCTTCTCAGTAAAACAATCAAAATCCTGACAAATATCTAATATATTTGACAAATATCTAATATATTTGAGGACTACAGCTACAAATTTCTGCATTAGTACTTCTCTCCCTTCCTATCTCCAAATGGGTAACTCAGAATCACTCCCAATAAACTTTTCCAAAATGTTACCTGTGAACTGTGATTCAAAATGCTTCTCACATTCCCATAGCACTCTGCTTTTAAGTGTCTAAAAATATGGAATTGAAATACAAGATTTTCATGCTTTAGTAAGATTTATAATCAGAAAACTAGTGTATGCATTTTGGCTTCAACATCTACCAGGTTGGTGACTTACCAGCCTCAAATTCCTTTTCTGTCGGGTCGGGTTGTTTAAAAATATGGCGGTCTAGGGAATTCCCTGGTGGTCCAGTGGTTAAGACTCCGTGCTTCCAATGCAGGGGGCCCGGGTTCGATCCCTGGTCAGGGAACTAGATCCTGCATGCCACAACTAAGACCCAGAACAGCCAAATAAATAAATACGTATTAAAAAAAATATGGAGGTCTAGGGAAATATGCGAGTTTCTAGAAGCATACGGTAGGGAGTGGGCAAAATCGTTGAAGATGATAAAAATGTATAAACTTCCAGTTATAAAATAAATAAGTCCAGGAGATGTGATTTACAGCTTGATGATAATAGTTAATGATACTGTATTTACATTTAAAAGTTGCTCAGAGAGATCTTAAAAGTTCTCATCACAAGAAAAAAACCTTTGTAACTGAGTGGTGATGGTTGTGTTGATCATTTATCAATATATACAAATATCGAACCATTATGTTGTATACTTGAAACCAATATAATGTTTTATATCAATTATATCTCAATAAAAATTACATTACAAAATTTTAAAATGTATATAGAAAAAAGAAAGACTATTATGACATCACTTTTGGTGGGTTAGACATCTGGCGAGTTTCACAATCAAAAAAATTATTCATAAAACTATAGTGTATCTGTATTAAAGAAAGGAAAAGAAATACTGAGGTCTGGGGAAAGAATAAGCATTTCCTGATTACCACATATCAAAAATCCCCCCGTTAAGTCCTTCACATCTGCAATGACATTTAATTCCCATGACACTCGTTTATGGTAAATAACATTATCCTTTACTTACAGACCAAGAGGCAAAGGCTAGGGAAGTCCAGATATGCAGGGACCCACTAACAGGCAGTATCAGTGGCAAAGAGCATCCAGACAACTTCTTACTAGGAGAAGGAAGCCCATGCAGCTGAACTTTGTTTCGAAATCTTCTGTTTCCTAGTTCTTCTATGACCAAGTTCGTCTTCAACACACAGCCACGTCCACCGCTGGACGGTGTCCAGCGAAGCCTTCCCTGTGGTCCTTGTCTGAGTCCCCTCCTCCTCTGGGCTTGCAGATGAGGGCAGGTCCCTCCCACTAATCCTCTTCCGGTTCACGTTAGTCCACATATATTATCTCTCAGTCCACACTTGGGGTTGTGTGTTTGCGCCCCTCCCCTTCTGAGTCTCATCCTCGGGCAGCCTTCTTTCTTGTCTGGGGCTTCTTCTTTTTTTCTGAGATACCTGTTCAGGATCACTATCTTCTTAAAACATTGAAAAGCAAACATACGATATGAAAATACTCCGTCTTTCTTTGTGTAGAAAGAAAAGTATGACACTTCTGCCTAACTCTAAGTTGGTAAATTTATCTTTCCAACTATTTCCTTTCCTTATCCCTCTGGGTATATTACAAAGTATTTCAACTTGGACCCTTTGAAAATTGAATTAATTATTTTCTTCCTGGAGTCTCCAAGCACCTTCTTCTGGGGTCCAGCACCTCCTTCCCCCCTTTCCCTTCTCTTTCCCTCCTTTCCACCTTTTATCCCTCTCCTTCCCCCATCCTATCACTTACTTCCTTTACTTTGGCTCCACATCACCCAAGCCAGAAGCACAAGAAGCATCCTCAATGTCTGTCTTCTTCATATTCCACGGGTACCATGTCCTATTTATAGTAGCTCCTAATTGATCCATCTTCACTTCTTAAAAATAGGAAATCAGGAACTTCTCTGGCAGTTCGGTGGTTAAGAATCTGCCTTCCACTGCAGGGGGCACAGGTTCGATCCCTGATCAGGGAACTAAGATCCCACAGGCCACAGGACTTATTTGCCACATGCCGCAGCTACTGAGCCCACACACTGTGGAGCTCGTGCCACAACTGGAGAGAAGCCTGCGCACCGCATCAAAGATCCCACATGCCGCAGCTAAGACCAAACGCAGCCAAATAAATAAATAAATAATTGATTTAAAAAAAATAGGTGCTTTTGATGAGATAAAGTAGGAAGTACACAGGATCACCTATGAAGCATTGTTTCAAAAAAAGTAAAAGGAAAAAAGGACATTTAATCTAAATCTGATTAAATCTTCAGTTCTAGCTATAGTTTACAGGAAATTCAGGAGATAGAGGAACATGTTAACTGATACCATATGGATGCAATCAGCAGAATCCAGCAAATGAGAAATTCTGTAGGTTTCTCCAACAAATAAGTGGCAATAAAAATAGCACAACAAAAAGAGTAAGGAGAGACTTACCTGGTGGCGCAGTGGTTAAGAATCCACCTGCCAATGCAGGGGACACTGGTTTGATCCCTGGCCTGGGACGATCCCACATGCCGCGGAGCAACTAATCCCATGTGCCACAACTACTGAGCCTACGCTCTAGAGCCCGCGAGCCACAACTACTGAAGCCCGTGCACCTAGAGCCCGTGCTACGCTCCAAGAGAAGCCACCGCAATGAGAAGCCCGAGCACTGCAACAAAGAGTAGACCCCACTCGCCGCAACTAGAGAAAGCCCGCATGCAGCAATGAAGATCCAATGCAGCCAAAAAAAAAAAAAAAAGTAGGGAAATCGTGATGGTATAAACAGACATATAAGGCATCAATTGAATGCAATGTGTGTGTCTTTTATTGGATCCTGATTTGAACAAGTACGTGTATGAAAAAAGTTTTGAGACATTTAGGGAAAAATTGAAAATATATTGAGTATTAAATGATATTGAGACATTAATATTAACTTTATTATTTGAGATAATGATTTTGTGGTTTATGTTTTAAAAAGACCTTATGTGTTAGTTTGTTGGTGTTACATTCTGAAGTATTGATAGATAAAGCAATATGTTTAGCACTTGTTTTGTGTTATATACAAAATACACAGTTTTTAAAGCATTTTTACATACACTAACTCATTTAATCTGTATAGTAACCTTACTAGGTAGGTATTATTATTATCCCCATTTTACAGACTGGGCAACTGAGGCACAGAGCAGTTAAGTAACATGCCCAGGGTCTTGCCAGCTGGTAAGTGGTGGATTCAAATATATCACAAGAGTTTCTTGTTTCCTGTTGTCTCCCAGACTTTGTTCACACACTCACATATTTCCATAGCTGTAGTTGTAATACACTTAAAATCAGATACTCAGACTTATGTTTATTAGCATATTCTAAACATTTCCCCCAAATTTTACACAGACCTAAATGTTACAATTTTAAATGACTGTATCACGTTCTACTGAACATAACTCAGCATCACAGTCAGTTTGATTGTCTCTCTTTGGAAATTTAGGTTGTTTTCAAGTTTTTCTGTTACAAGTAATACTAGAATGATTGTGTTAATGCATGTAGCCTTTTATTTCTTTAATTTTTTTTTTACTTAGGATAAAAACCTTAACATCAGACTAGTTGTAAAAGAATGTAAATGGTTCCATCATTCTTGATGTGTAATGAAATCAAGAAAAGCTGTGTAAATATGTACCATTAATAGCATAAGAATCTTGTTTTCTTCCCAACTGTACTTAAATTTTGCTAGGTATTCTTGCTTACTTTTGAATATGTATGTAGTAAGGAGTTCCCTGGTGGCCTAGTGGTTAGGATTTGGGCTTTCACTGCTGTGGCCCAGGTTCAATCCCTGGATGGGAAACTGAGATCCCACAAGCCACATGGTGTGACCCCCAAAATTTAAAAATAATGGGTATATAGTAGAATTTCTCTTTTTTCATTTTCACTTATTTATTAGGAGTTTTGGATAATTTTTAATAAAATGTTTCTTTCCCTTTTTAACTGCTGTATTTGCTGCAAATATCTTTCTAATCTATTGTTTCTTTACAATTTTAATTTTAATAGTTACCTTCAAAGAAATTAAAAACCTTTTTATGGGTCAAAATGGCTTGTCTCTTCAGCTATAGTATCTCCTGTTTCTTGACTTTTAGAATGTCAGCATTCTAATACAAATATTATGGGTTATTTGTTTATGGGCAGAGGGCTATTTGATTTTTGGTACACATGGATTAAATTGCTAAGAATCGGGGCTTCCCTGGTGGCGCAGTGGTTGGGAGTCCGCCTGACGATGCAGGGGACGTGGGTTCGTGCCCCGGTCCGGGAAGATCCCACATGCCGCGGAGCGGCTGGGCCCGTGAGCCATGGCCGCTGAGCCTGCGTGTCCGGAGCCTGTGCTCCGCAACGGGAGAGGCACAACAGTGAGAGGCCCGCGTACCGCCAAAAAAAAAAAAAAAAAATTGCTAAAAATCAGTAAAAGTCCCAGAAGTTACCTAAGCAGAGCTCTGAAGGATAGTTGGAGTGTCATGGAAAGCTGTGCAGATAGCTGTCTTCCTCACCACATCTACACCATGCTGTAGCAGTTCACAATTTAATGCCCACTGCTACTGAATTTATTTACAGTTCGAAGACCTGGAATTCTTCCCTGCGACACAGATCTGGCCCAAGACAGCAATTCCTCCAGTTTTATAGGCTACAAAGCTATTTGGAGGAGTATTTGAGGTGAACTGGCAGGTGCACATCTAATACTGTTATTTGTCTAGGTCTGTACAATGGCATGTGACAGTGTTGGGATATTATTAACGAAGGTTGGTTGTGTCAATGCCCGCGTGTCTCCTGAATTGGCATTTACCATCTATAGATTCCACACTATCCCAGGTCAGGTTCTCAGCTTTAAAGCTTCAAACATTTAACATTTTAAGCACACTTGATATGAATCCAGCCATCAGGGGCCGACTCCCATTAACTCAGGTGACAGAAGACTGAGGTATACATCAAAGTGCCAGTATTATTTTGCGGTGGCAACTCTGAGCATCCCTTTGGCGGAGAGATTTAGGCCAGTATGACGAGCATATGCTCTCTCTCCTGGCAGCTCTCCTTGGGGAGTAAAATTATACTCAGGAGATTCCCCAGTGAATACAGAATCAGAGCAAAGAGAAGGAGTTGTCTGATTTAGATAATTAATCACATTGGGTTTCAAGTCCACTGATCGTAGGGCTGGGGTCTGTGGGTCGCTCCACCTGACCTCTTCATCAGAGCTTGTGCGGGTACCACCCCCTGGTGGATCTTCGTGTTTCCTGAATCTGTGTGTGAGGCTGACCATGCTTTCAAGTTCACTCTTTCTTCTGATAGGGTTCAATATAATTGACTGATTCTCTTGATTGCCTGATTACAATCACACAGCAAGTCGGCCTTCCTATGGTAGTTCTTGAGTCCTTTTGGACTGGCGTTTTGGGTGTTTCTGACCACCTTTCAACAGTCTCTTGGGTTAACCAGATGACTAACCTCTTACATGAAATGTAGACTCACCAGCTTAGCTCTTTGGGGACAACTTTTTTCCATGTTCTTGGGGGGTGGTCACTTTGTGTTACCTGCTTTGGCTCTCTACATTGTGGTCCAGGGAAAGTGAGGAGTTTTGGTCTGTTTGTCCTTCGGTCCCTGGCATCTCCTTGTTGCCCCTTCTAGGGAATTTTCCTCGTTCAGACAGTTGGTCTTCTCCTTTCTTTCCAAATGTCAGGCCGTGCAAACTTGGGGCTTGGTTTTCTTCCTTCGAAAGTCACTCGTGATCCCTCCTGAGCTAACACGCAAGGCCCAGACTGATCTGCGGGGCCGCCCGGGCCTCCAACTGCTTCATCTCAGCTGGGGTTTCCTGACTGTCCTCACACCCGCCCTCCGCTGCTGCCCTCTCCTGGGCTCCCCTCCCTCTGCTCTCACCTGGTCCCGGTTCCTGGCCTCATGCCTGGCTCACCAAGCCCAGGCGAGCTCTGCCAGCTGCTTGGTGATGGATGACACTCAGGGACACGCTGGCAATCTGGCCACGTCCCAGGACAGTCTTTGTTAAAACCAACAGAATAAAATGTGCCTGAATAGGTAATGCATTACTTTGGGGAAAAATTTTAAGATGTTTAAAAGTATGTTAAGAATAGTAAATTTCACAGTATTTCCCAATGCCCGGCACAATGGCTTGGGCTAATAAAACAAAGAAACAAAAGAGCAGAAGTGAATCGTTTTCTCGTTACGAAGATATATCATATGTCGTTAACTGTTCATTAACACCATGCCAAAACAATAGCATTTTTGTTATCATAACTGTTGATTAATCAGGAATTTATAAAACTTAGCAAATGTTGTAGTTGTAAAAGTTCACCTTCAAACTGAGATCTATCATTTTGTGGGCAAGGACACAGCACTGGCTAGAGCCAGGTTGTATAGAATTCACATCTTCTTGTTCTGAGTTTAAGGCTCTTTCCATTATAATTGATGACACAGAATCATTTCCTTCAGTGAACAGCACCCCAAAGGCAAATGTGTAGACAGGTAGAGGTGAGCAGCTGGCTTAGAACTCAGCCCGAATTGGGATCCAATCCTGGCTCTGCTGGTGCCAAGCTGAGGGACCTTGGGCAAGTTAATTCAGCATTCTGAGTATCAGTGATTTTCCAGCTGAGAAGCTGAAATAATAATAAAAGCAAATAATGAGAATTATTACCATATAATAAAGTGGTAATAATGCACATGAAGTACACAAAGAGATGAGTCAAATAATAGCTTTTATTACATATATATGTATCACGTCATTACGTAGCCACTGGGTCATCAGTCTAATCAGTGGAGACAGAAAAACTGGATGGTCAAGGCTTGTGAGGATGCGTAAGAATTCTCTGTTCATAGAATAGCGTGTTATCACATTAGCCTGGTGGTTCTCATGGAAGCTTTTGGTTGGAACATCATTTTGGTGGTACTGAATTATATATTTCATAGTTATTTGCTCCAATAGTGTTCTATTTAAATTCCTGAAAAGAAAATGATGAGCTTGAAAACTAAGTTGGAAAAATAAGTAATTAGATTGAGTGTAGGTCATGGTGAACCTGTGTTTTGAAAATGTCCCCTTTTTGAGAATACAAACAAATCCTGTATCTGTATAGGACTTTGAGTGTATGAAGTACTTCCTATCTATGAGCTCGTCGCATCCTCATGATACTTTATGAAATCGTGTGTTATTTACATTTTCATACATGAAGAAATTGAGCCTCAGTTTATTTTTATTAGAGTCCCATCTAGGATTCTAATTTCCGGACTTCCCTTCCATGTGGTCACCAGCCCTGGAGAAATGATGCCTGTATGTGACTAATGAAAGGTAGGCTTCTGACAAACATGTGCTTTTCTTGCCAAGTGCCTTCTTCATCAGGCTGTTACATGTCGTGGTTGACAACTACAGTGACAAGCACTAAGAGAACGCCTCCTCTGTGTCTGAGACCGTGTCAGTGTTTCTTTTCCTTTTTTTTTTTTTTTTTGTGGTACGCGGGCCTCTCACTGCTGTGGCTTCCTCTCCTGTTGCGGAGCACAGGCTCTGGACGCGCAGGCTCAGCGGCCATGGCTCACGGTCCCAGCCGCTCCGCGGCATGTGGGATCTTCCCGGACCGGGGCACGAACCCATGTCCCCTGCATCAGCAGGCGGACTCTCAACCACTGTGCCACCAGGGAAGCCCCCGTGTCAGTGTTTTTATGTGTGTGTGCCAGGCATTGCTTATTTGCTCTTAGACCCAGTGTCACCCTTTTTCTCTGCTCTGTATCTCCAGGAATTACCTTTCCCAGGCCACCCTGTCTTCTGACCTCTCCCTCCTCCAGGCAAGGAGACTACAGGGTGGTGAAGGCCTTTCTCCCCGTTCCCATCTGCCTTGTGTGGGCTCTCCACATCCAGCTAGTTCTTCTCTGTGGTGTTAGTTCTCCTGCCCCACGATGGTCCTAGCTCCTGCTAGGGACCCTGACGCCTGGACTCTGTACAACTCCCACCTTCCTTTGACCTGCCGGCAGCCAATCTCAGGATGAGCTCTTTATTCTGTTTGGTTCCTCTTAGCTCTTCCGTCCCCTGTGGAATCAAACCCCTGCCTTGAATCCTGTCTGTGTGAAAGACCTGGAGTGGTTTTGTTTCATGACCAGTCCATGCAGCTACAGCATGATATTTACATCTGACTTTGACAGCATTCCTGGGAGGAGGTAATACTATTATCTCCATTTACAGACAAGGAAATTGTGGCTCGAAAGATGCAAATGATGTGGCCAGTCTCATATAGTCCATAAATGGGAGCGCTGGGGCTCCAATCCAGCACTCCCCAGAGGACAGGTGACTCTGATTGAGTGCATTCCAGTGTCAGGTCTTGGGACCTGAGGGTGCCTATATGCACCATCCCTTGTGGCCCTCACAGCCTCCCCGGTTACGGATGAGCACCCAGAGTTCAGAGACGTTAGCTCATCAAAGGTGCAAAGCTGGTAAGCAGCAGAGAAGAGATTCAAACCAGATCTTTTCTGACTCCAAGCTTGTTTTCTTTCAACTCCTACAAGCGCTTCCCAAAAGGTAGTGTGTATCACAGCTGCAGCGCTGTGATGTGGTTGAGATATAAATTCCTAGTCCCTTACCCCCAGAAATTCCAGTTCAGTCGTTTTGAGAAGGGGCTCAGGAACAGGCACTTTGCACATCTGCCCTAAGTGATGCTGAGGCAGAGGGTGTGGGAACGGCATGGGGCCAACCTCAACCTCCATGCCTCCCGCCACCCACCTGTGACACCCATGTAGCCTCTGCATCCTCTCCCCACCTGCCTCATTTTCCTTGTCTGTAAAGTGAAAGGTTGGACTAGATAATCTCCAAGGTGATCCTAGGTCTCTGCTGAGTCCCCTGTGCTGCCAAGGGGACCACTGCTGTGCCACTGAGCCCTCCCAGGGCACAGCTGAGGGCTGGGGGTCTGGGGTTTCTCATGGATCCCCCAGGCTGCGAGATCCGACAGGAACCCTGTGGCTTAAGAGTAAAGGGAAGCCCTGTTTATTGGTTTGCAGTAGTTGGCAAACTGGCATTTAAAAAAGGAAGTGAATTGTGGGGTACGGGTTTTAATTCAGGGAGATACTCGACGAACTCAGTGTTTGCCCTGAGAGGTCATTAAATAAGTTTTGTTCCCACACTCTCTGGAAAAATGATGCTTCATTAAAATGGCAACATGAGGTGTAGAGAAAACGGTGAAATTGGGAACCCTGAAAAGACACATTCACTAGGTTCTACTTAAAATGTAAAAGGAGTGTAAAGAAAACAAATGGACATTTTCTTGAGGCAGCTGAGCGATACAAAACACAGGCATCTTTGTCTCCTTCTTGAAAACTTCCACAATGGGTTCTCCTTTCTTCCTCTTGACCAATCTCTACTTCTAAGAGGTGTTGAGTTTCCGCCAAACTTTCTGCTCCGCTCGCATCAAAGGCTGCCGTGTCGTGAATAGTCAGCTCTCACCTACCGATCCTCACCTACCGACTCCTGCCCAGCGCACTTAGGTCATTCACCATAATTAGCTCATAGACAGAATTTCCGGGCGGGGTCCGGGAGCATCAGCCACAGGGATGAAGGGGAGGTCGGTGCGTGGGAACCGCGAGAGGTGCCGGGCGCAGAGCGCGCAGTGGTCCCTACGACCCAGTCGCCGCAGATCTGCCCGCGCAGTGCTGCGATGCTGCCTCGGTTCCCCTCCGGCCACATCTGTGCTCGACAGACAGGTCGTGTTCGTTTCCACACAGCCTCAGAGGTGCAGAATACCCCATGTGGGGAGGCAGGCGAAGTTTCTGTTTCTGCTGTCTCATGCCCTCTCTACCTGGTTTCCAAATGCGTCTGGCTTCCAGTTTGGGGTTTTCTTCGTACCGTTAGCGGTTCTGCGCTTGGGGGTGGGGATGGAGTTGGGGGTTGGCGTGTTTAACAACTAATGGTATGAGGGAGACTTGGCTTCTGCTTTGGGCCCCGCTGCTTTCTCCTTAAAGCCCTGATTTCTCGTGTTTCGTTGTTTCATCTGTAACATGAAGGTGATGGTTCAGAATTATTAGCTAATAATGAATAAGAGCGAGGTCAGAACACTTTGAAAATACAAAATAACTTTATGTATGACATCCTCGGTTGCTGTTTACTAATATCCTTTACCGGGAGTCTGGGGTCTTGTTGGTGCAAGTGCCCCAGGCGGCCTCTTCCCCCGAAAGCTGGTTCCTGCTCTCTGACGCTGCAGAAAGCTCTGGGGCCTGCGAAACTGTGAATTCAGCGCTAACCTAAGTCTGGTCGTTTTTGATGCCTGTATATTGTGTGCCTGTTCTCTGGGACCACCTCTCAGCACCACCTTGCCCAGCAGCTGAGTGCCCTGCCGTGCATAGGGCAGGAGGAGGGCTGGACTCCAGCTCAGGGCGAGGGCCTGCTCCCGGGGGCTGTGTGCCACTGCGCCTGGGGCACTTCCAGATCCTGCAGCGCAGAGAGGTTTTCCTGGGGGAAGGGAGGGCACCTTGACACTAGAGAAAGCAAGTGGCCCAAACCTAGTGAAATCTAAAGCAGCATCAGGTCTATGCTGTCCCCTGGTGGTCGTATGTTGTACTACAGTCAGCTCTCGGAGTCTCTGTGAAGTTACAATGAACTCTTCTTTTTCTATCCTGCAGCATGGAAGTCCAGAGACTTCAGGAGTCAGTCAAGATAGCCTAAGGGCAATGAAAGCATAGATCTAAATCTTCTCATGGGCCTGAATATAGAACTTTTACTGTAGGAGCCATTTAGTCTTTACCTGATAAGGTGTATAAACTAGTAAACAAGGCCAGAATAAAAATGACGCATTTGATGGATTTAAATTGGTTTAGACGGTTATAATTAAAATCATATTATTTAGTCTATTTTGAATTTAGTCTATTTTGACTTTTACCAAGTTTTTTTTCGAGTTCCATCTCATTTTTATGGTTTTACAATAGTTTGGGGGGAAGAGAACGATATAGTTTTAATCCCTGTTTCACTGATATGGAAAGAGACAGGGGCCTAAAGTCTCTGCAGAGTCAGGGTTACAGGTCTCTGGGTCCCAAATCAGAAGTCATAAGTGGGACAGGGTGACCAGGGGCAGACCTGGAGAGCTTTCCTCTTGGATTCACGGCCTCACGCCCTCCACTTCTGCACATTCCTGTCAGTCGCACTAGGAGTGTTTCTAGTCAGCTGTATACGCTATGTTAGGCATTTCAAATATGTTTCTGGAAGTTGTCAGGGCTGTTCTCTATGAGGCCTGAAGGCAAAATTCAATGTTTGTAGTAAATAAGTACTAAAATTATACCAGCTATTGAGAGGATGGATTATTTCCAGCTTGCTTAGCCATATTGGCTGAGTGTTGAATTCAGCAGTGGTGCCAACATATTATACACAAGAATTCTGTATTCCTGGGCTCTGAGAATCACACTGAAGGTGGTGGTGCAGAGTCTGCTGGGCAGGATATCAAGGTGTGGTCAGCAGGGTTCAAGAAGTTTATGGAGATGCAACAGAAGGTTCTGGAAACTTTGCTGGGATGGCACTTCCCTTGGACTAGTTCCTGGAGACTGATATAGAGGAGACGGGCAGCATCAGAAGCTAGACTTACAGTGTTTTACAAACCGTGGGCTCCAAGGAATGTTTGTTCCTGGAATCAAAGCCACCTCTATGTGGGATTCTCTCTTCCCATCTCTCTAAGTCTCTGTTATGGGCTGAGTTGTGTTCCTCCAAAATTCCTACGCTGAAGTCCTAACCCCGGTGTCTGAGAATGTGACTTTATTTGGAGACAGGGCCTTTAAAGAGGTAATTAAGTTTAAACGAGGTCATTAGGGTGAGCCCTCATCCAGTATGACTGCTGTCCTTATAAGAAGAGGAAATTAGAACACAGACATGCACAGAGGGAAGACCATGTGAGGACGCAGGGAGAAGGTGGCCAAGCAAGCCCAAGGAGAAAGACTTATGCAGAAACCTACCCTGCTGACACCTTGATTTCAGACGTCCAGCATCCACAATTGTGAGGAGATAAATGAATGTTGTCTAAGCCAGCCGGTCCATGGTACTCCGTTACGGCGGCCCGAGCAACTAAAAAGAGTCTCCTTTTGGATTTAGGGAGCATGACTGAAGGGCCCATCCATTCAGAATCAACGCCAACCAAGTGAAAACCACCAAGCCACTCTGTAAGGAACTAAAACATCTTGAAAAACAGGAAAGTGACCTGTGAAATAACATCTGGTTTGAATGGCATCCAGTATCTCTTACTAGACAAGATATACTAGCATGATTTCTGGAGAAAAGCCCAAATACATGCCTCAAATATGTACACCACAGTAAGGATTGCATATAAATCTTTTTTCCCCTGGCTCGATGGTGTCCTGTGGAAGGAATCCAAATAGTATGAAACATGTCTTCAAGTCTTAGTGAGTCATGCAGCCAAGTTTTATGGAGTCAAGCTACAAAGCTATCAATTACTGCAAGAAAAATATATTTGCCTATGTCACCCTTAATTTTTCTTTAAGCTACTCTGAGATACCTGGTGTTTAGCTTACAGGTTGCATTATTTGATGAAGCTCTACAAAAGATTTAGTAATAAAAAGGAACCTAAGCACCCAAGACTTGGAACCCAGCAAATGCAGCTATTCTGCTTGGTTTCATCAATGGTGGCCACGAGGTTGATGTTGGTGATGAGATAATTTTTACTGAGTGTTTCTCATGGCAAAGGCACTAAATTAAGTGCTTGAAATAGGTGACTTAGCTTTCACAGAAACAGATAGATAGATAGATAGGACGTGGTGTAAGGTAGCTGTTCAGTCTTGGTCCCCGCTACTACTCAGCCTTGGGATCTTGAGCAAAGTACTTTACTCTCTGTGACTCAGCCTTCTCATTTCAAAAGTTTGTTGTTAATGCACGAAGTGCTTGCAGTAGCCCCTGGCACAGGGTAAGGTTTCAGTGAGTGTAGGCTGCCGGTGTTTTTCTTTCTTCCTTTTTTTTTTTTAATTTTATTTTTGGCTGTGTTGGGCCTTCATTGCTGCGTGTGGGCCTTCTCTAGTTGCAGCGAGCGAGGGCTACTCTACATTGAGGTGTGTGGGCTTCTCATCGCGGTAGCTTCTCTTGTTGTGGAGCACGGGCTCTAGGCGTGTGGGCTTCAGTAGTTGTGGCACATGGGCTTCAGCAGTTGTGGCTTGCGGGCTCTAGAGCGCAGGCTCAGTAGTTGTGGTGCATGGGCTTAGTTGCTCCGTGACATGTGGGATCTTCCTGGACCAGGGATCAAACCCATGTCCCCTGCATTGGCAGGTGGACTCTTAACCACTGCACCACTAGGGACGTCCTGGTGTTTTTCTAAATGTCCTCAGATGAGGAAACAAAGGGCAGTAGAGATGTGAGGCACTTTGCTCAGTACCTCGTGTACCACTGTGGAGGGGAGTCTAGGCAGGCACAGCGCTCAGGCTCTCCAGCACCTCCCATTTGGTGATACTGTCCTTTGCAGGTACTTGTGACCTTATTCTTTCTGGGACACACATGAGGGTGATCTTTTTTTTTTTTTTTTTTTTTTTTTTGCAGTACGCGGGCCTCTCACTGTTGTGTCCTCTCCCGTTGCGGATCACAGGCTCCGGACGTGTAGGCTCAGCGGCCATGGCTCACGGGCCCAGCCGCTCCACGGCATGTGGGATCCTCCTGGACCGGGGCACGAACCCGTGTCCCCTGCATCGGCAGGCGGACTCTCAACCACTGCGCCACCAGGGAAGCCCGAGGGTGATCTTAATACGTGCTTTCTTTACGTGTTCCCACGCTGGCTTCCCCTCGGAGAGGAGTACCCTAGTTAACATTGCTTATCTCCAACCGTTCAATTCTCTCTTCTAACCATTACAATTTTTATTCCATTTTCTTCACATCCTCAAATGCCTTATTTTATTTTGTTTTATTTTATTTTTTTTGGTACGTGGGCCTCTCACTGCTGTGGCCTCGCCCGTCGCGGAGCACAGGCCCCGGACGCGCAGGCTCAGCGGCCATGGCTCACCGGCCCAGCTGCTCCGCGGCATGTGGGGTCCTCCTGGACCGGGGCACGAACCCGCGTCGCCTGCATCGGCAGGCGGACTCTCAACCACTGCGCCACCAGGGAAGCCCTCAAATGCCTTATTTTGACCATGCTTCTGCTACGTGGCTGCTCTTGGAATGTAGAAATGCCTCGGATGCTAGGACTGTGATTCCCAGACATTTCTTGCATCGAGGAAACGACGGGCTCCTATGGAAGAGCCCTGCCCCAGGGCTCTCAGCTTTACCACCACTGCACAGGCTGCTGGTGGTTTATTCTTCCCAAGAAATCACTTGCTGTGTATACACACCTGGCAGGAACTGAACCACCTGCTAAATGACAGTGTAGACAAGGGGTGGCCGCAATGCCATTGTTTCCTGGCTGGCGGTTCTCAGGCACACTTTCTAGATGTTAATTCCAAGGGCTCTGTTTGCTCCTTTTGGGGTAAAAGAAAGAGGCAAAAGGCCCATTGGAAGCTTAGACTTTGGAAATGAGTGAGAGCATAGTGATGCTAAAGAGAAAGATGACATTTTGCTAACAATGACACGGTGAAGGTGTAGAGTTGTTGTTCAAATGGGAAAGAATTGGCTGTTTACTTAAAAGGTGGGAAGGAAGGTTGGGAGTCTACATAAAAGGAAAGTGTGAGTTCCATAGAGCCATCTGCTTGCTAGTTATGGAACAAATAGAGATTGAAGTTTGCACATTACAAAGCACTTTCAGTACCCATGCCTCCATGCACCCATCCATTTGTTATCTATTTATTCAGCACTTCCCTGCTTCCATCCTAGGCCCCAAGGATGCAGCTGTAGAAAAAGGAAAACCTCAGTCCATTCAGTGGGGCAGGCATCGCAAAGGGTAATTACAGTGTGGTGTGGTAGGAGCCGTACAGGGGCCATTGCTGGGATGTTGGGGGCATAGAAGGAGGACTAAGTCAGGAAATGTATATGGAGTAGGAACATTTCATTAGGATCTTGCAGTATGTGTAGGAGTTTGCTGTGTAGATGAGAGGAAAGATTGCATTTCAGGTACATGCAAAGCCTGGAGTTACAAACAAAAAGGAAGTGATCTTGTGAGGTCGGGGGAGGCAGAGCCCTTGGCTTTGACTGGCTCTGTGGGTACTTACAGCCAAGCAGCATCTGATTAGGGAGAATCAGCCCAGCTAAAGTCAGGAGGGGGAGACACTAACTTAAGCCCCCTCGCCGTGCCCTCCTGGGCCTTCCTGAACCTTCCGCCTTTGATCTGTTGGAGGGAAGGGGCTCTGAAGGTATTTGTTTAGTGAAAGAGAAAAATGAATAACAGTTTAAGAGAGTTGTTCTCACCCAGGGCTGCACTCCGGAATCTCCTTGGGGAGTTTCTGAGATTTACGTGGTCAGACCATTGTCCAGAAGCTCCGACTCAGAGGCCTGGGTGGGCCCAGCGCTGACCCCCTTGACAGAGCT
Source organism: Phocoena sinus (assembly GCF_008692025.1). Lineage (NCBI taxonomy): Eukaryota > Metazoa > Chordata > Mammalia > Artiodactyla > Phocoenidae > Phocoena > Phocoena sinus. The sequence continues at coordinate 7,560,670 of NC_045779.1, read as the reverse complement.
TCTGAGGTGCGTCCTTGGTAGAGACCATCTGCTATATGTGTTTCCTTTACCAGGAGTATCTGCCTGCGGTGGGGAAGGGATATCGTGTGCCCTACGTCCCTCTCGGAAGATGGGCCCTAAGGAACCTCTCGGAGGGAACACGTTCTGTCTCCCCTGTGCTGGGTGTAAACTCTAGCGATAGGACCGCCACCCGCTTCCCACCAAGTGCAGCTCAATTCCAGGAAATACTTTCAAGTAAGATTTTCTAATCTCCTCTAGGGTCTCAGACTCCATTTACATCATACTTTCTGTTAATTTTTATAATCTGGTTTATCATCAAGTTGGAGGCTGAGAAGAGGCACATCCAGGGCTTGTGAGTGCTGGCTCTGCTCCTTTTCGTGACCGAGTGCTAATTCCACGGGGTGCTCCCGCTGTAAAAACTCAGTACGCTGCTCACTTACCATGTGTGTACTTTTCAGTCAATATGTGATATTTTTCCAGTTTCTTTTTTATTAATTGAAGAATAGGTGATTAACAAAGTTGTGTTAGTTTCAGGTGTACAGCAAAGTGTTTCAGTTATATATATATAATATATATTTAGCTTTATATATATGTATATTTCAGATTCTTTTCCATCATGGGTTATTACAAGATACTGAATATAGTTCCCTGTGCTGTACAGTAGGTCCTTGTTGTCTATTTTATATATAGTAGTGTGTATCTGTTAATCCCAAGTTCCTAACTTATCCCTCCCCTTGCCCTTTGGTAACTGTAAGTTCATTCTCTGTGAGTCCGTTTCTGTTTTGTAAATAAGTTCATTTGTATCATTTTTTTTGATTCCACATATAAGTGAGATCATATAATATCTGTCTCTCTCTGTCTGACTTACTTCACTTAGTATGACAATCTCTAGGTCCATCCATATTGCTGTAAATGGCATTCTTTCAATAAGTGAATCATTTTAGAGCTGAAGTAATGAATGCAGAGCCCGTGTTCCCCTTGGCCAAACCCCTCGCGGTGGGCATATTCCCAGGACGGCCCCGGGCGGCTCTGTGCTTTGGCAAGGATGTACCTCGCGGTCCAGGCAGCGGCACAGTCCCCCATATGTGGAAGGCTCCACGGGCTGTGGGAAGGGCAGACTTGGATTTCCTGACTTTTGTCCATTGATGGTCTCACTCACAGAGTTGCATTAACTTGGTTTTGTAGGCTGAATGAAACCACTGGCAACTTTCTGATGTGTTTTTTCAGCCCGAGTAGAGGCTGGTAACTAAGCCAGGAATTCCCAAACTTTCCCAGGCCAGCGCGGAGACACACTGGGACGTCTTTTTCTTCTCCCCCGTCCATCTGCAGGCCAAGTGCGCATCGGTCAAAGGCAAACTCTGAATTGAGCTTTGTGCCAGTCTCTGGAAAGACACCCAAGAGCGTGTGATGGGGAAAGTGACAGTGGCGGTGGCAGCGACATCTGCAGTGCCAGCCCCGTCCCTATCTGCCACAGAACGCGTGTGGGCACGCTTTATGAGAACAATCCACCCGCCAGAGAATGGGGCTTTTGACATCAGCTGAGGCCCGGGCTGCCTTACAATGAGAGGCCTGTTGGTGAAAGGGAGACTGTTTAATGAACTGAGAATCAGAGGCCAGCTCTGGCCATCTGGACTGAGCATCTTTGGAGCAACTCTTCATTGTAAATGGCTACACTGAAGCACGTTGCCTTTCCAAGAAAGCAGCTGCAACAGTAAATTCATATTTCAAAATCGTGAACTTTTAGATATTTGTGTGTGTGCATGTGTTGGAAAGCATTGTATAAAGGTTAGATATTACCATCTTAATTAGCACAGAAGCCTGAAAAAGCATCCCACTTTTGGTTCTGAGGTCAGTAATGATAATGGCTTTTTCCTGACACCGGGTAGCCATGTCCTGTCAAGGATGTGAAAACACTCTCTGAAAATGAAATCCATTAAAGCCCTAATGATCAGGTGAGGGAGGCAGGTGATCACGATTGTCACCACTTGGCTGGCAAAACACTGAGACCCAGGGAGGATGATGACTCATGACCAAGGTCGAGTGGCAGGTGGGGGGTGGAGCTGATAGCTAATTGTGTCCTCCAGCCCCAGGCGCTGGGGAAGGACATGCAAAGCTGGGGCTGACTTTTCCTGGCAGGCTCGCTCTTCGCAGCCGGAATGCAGGTGGCACTGTTGTGATTCCTGGCATAAACTTCAATGCATCAATGAGCATGTTGGCTGGCGCCAGGCCCCAGCTGAGTGTCACAGTGCAAGACCCGGGCTTAAGCGGTGCGTGCCGAGGTTCTCCTAGCAGCGTCTCATTTATTAGCTGTGTTGGAAAGAAATCCTTCGCAGCTAACCGGGTACCTCTGGATTTTAACAGCTGTGGTTTATAAGGGATTGGGGAGAGGGTTGTTTTCAAAGTGCCTTTCAGAAAGTATCACCTTAGAGGGAAGTTTCCCTTGTGATCCAGGAGGACGACTGGCACCAGTTCTCTGCTCAGAAAACCAAGCCCGCAAGAAATATCAGGTTCTATTTTCTTACAACCCATTTTAGCAAGTGTGCCTTCACACCACCTTCCCGTCTCTTCCCCTTTGTTGGCAACAGTCCCGATTGGAAGGGTTTTAAGTCCAACATGTCTTAGAAGGTGCCCTGCACAGACTGCGTGGCTGGGGGCTGGTAGTCGCGGTTGGATCGGGGGACCTCGAGGGTCCCTTCCAGTCTGAGATGTTATGACTTCAGAACGAATGCGTCTCAACTCCCAACATGAAACGGGAATAACTACCAATTACCGAGTACTTTCCGTGTTCCAGCCCTGTGCTGAGATCTTAACGTGTTACTCTGAATTCTAACAAAATTGTTGTGAATATCACCCCCAGTTCACAGATGAAGAAACTGAGGTTTAGAGAAATTAAAAACCTGTCTGATAACACAGGTTTAAGATTTCGTAAGTGACGGTTCCCTGGAAGTTGAGTCCAGACCAGGCTAATTCCGTGCTCTAAACCCACAACTTAACCAGGACAAACTTTAGTCGCCTTGTAGTTCCCTCTTGTCAGATGAGCTCAGATCTCCAGCTCTCAGGGTAGCTGGTGCTAGTCTCTTGTCAGACTCAGTGTTGAAATCAGAGAGGAAAACCCCAGACAAAGGCTGTGGAGGTCCTGGTGCACGAAAACTCTCAGCTTCCCATCCTCCTGCCAGTCGGAGATTCTCTAACTGTAAATACAAATGCCCTTGAAGAGATAACGCATTAATCGTCATCCATTAACACTATTGTGTAAATTAGTGTAATTTAGCAAATGCTCGGAAGGAAGAAACTCAAGGTCCGTAGGTCCAGATTAATTCCGACATGGGCACCAGCACTGGGGAACTCTGAGACGTCTGTTCAGTAAAGATTTGTTGACTTTAAAGATTTGTTGACTTTTTGTTGACTGGAAAGTTTTGCTTTCCAGTGGGTCGAAAGCATAATATTTTTTAGAAGGAATGCTTAAAATTCTGACCTGTGTGTATGGAGAGCACGTATAGTAAACTACAATTTATTTTAAAAATATGGTCTGAGAAGTCACATTTATTATACATGTAAATATATTTTTTTCCACAAAAGGAGATATCTATATCTATATATCTTTATCTATATTACATATAGACATCTATAGCTGTCTCTTTCTCTCTCTGTATATATTTGCTTTTTGTGAAAAAGTTATCCCTACCATCTGATCCCAAGGGAATATTATTTCTCATCCAGTCTGTGACTAACTATTACAAAGTAATGCTTCCTGTCTTTCGAGTGGGGTACAGGTCCAGTAGCAGTCTACCCGGACTACTTTTAGCTGTAAATGTTTTGTGACATCAAAAGTCACTTCTCTTCCACAATTAGCTCTAGAGGTTTTATGCAAATAGTTAAAACTTCTTTGTCATAAAGGAGATGATAATAATAGCCAAGTGGCCTTAAGCCGTGTGAAATATGCAAGTACAATCTAACACTAATGGTGAAAAAGACAATATTTTAGAATAATTCAAGCTTTGCAGTTTGTTTTAACTTTGGAATGAAAATGAACTTAAAAGTTAAAAAAAAAAGGAAAATGGCTTTATTAGATGTCAGGGTGTTGAGACACAAAGTTATACAAGCAGATACTGCAAGAATATAGGTTCATCTCATCACTCAATGCCCATTAAAAAATCAACACCAAGCTCAGATTTCGTCCATGAATCTAATATTTTTTTCAGATTGTATGAGGATTTTTCCAACTTTGATGTTTTCCGAAATCCACTGCAGGCTCAGCTGGAAGCTGCCTGATGATGCTGAGTGAGGAAGATGTCAGCCTGCCTCCTGCTGGCCGCCAGGAAGACGAGGTTGGTCCGAGCTGGGTCAGGGGCCTGCTGACAGTGCGTCCCGTGCGGCCCCAGGACACCCGTCGGCAAGGGTGTCACTGAGGCTCTGCAAATCTTGTAAAGTGAACAAAAACCCCCGAATCTGATATAGATCTTTCTCGCTGACATTTTAACATTTGAAAGATGTCATGAAAATTTCAGATGGATACGTAGAGAGGCAAGATCTATTCTACTTTTAATGCCTACGAGTAGTTCTTTCTCTTTTTTTTTTTCAACAAGAAAAGGGAGCATAGCAAAACTACTTTGGAAACTATGAGCAGTGGAAGTACCTCGTTAGATGGGGATGCAGGAAGGAAGGGTGTGGCGAGTGGGGCTGCCAGGGCTGCACGGCACACTCCCCTGCCTGGTGCTTTGTGTTCTGAAGGCAGCATCCTTCAGCAGGGCTCGGTGGCACTCGGCTCCTTAAGGGGTACGTGTGCTCCAAGGCTGCTGCAGGTGGAAGGCTACTCTGCATCTCTGAGTTTTTCTAGAACTGTTGCTCTTCCCTTCTCCTTTATATAATTTGACCCCTGGCTGCTGTTCTGATCAGTAGTATTGCCTCAATATACTGAAAGGGGAAAGTATTGGTGAAGTCAATCCATCGGTCAATCAAGCAATACATTTTGATGTGATGTAATGAAACATCTGGTGCAAGAGAGTCTGGCTAAAATAGGATTTCGAAGGGATAATAATGGAAATTTAATCATGAATCTATGTATTTTCAACACTGACATTTCACACAAACATTGGTTGTAAATCTCCAACGTCACAATGTTTTTGTCTTATTACATCTCATTAATTATCTTGTTAAAATAATAGTGTAAGTCTTCCAAAATTCTTTTGAAGCTGACTGGATAAGTAAGATAAGTAAATCCTAAATTAGTGAAAGAATATACATTTCTCTTTGAAGTTAGGTCACATCCAACTGAAGAAGCCCTAAATTACTCCCCATCTCAACTCTAATTACGACTTCTTTCCTTCATCCCTTTTTTTTTTTTTTTTTAAGATGTTGTGGGTAGGAGTTTATTAATTTATTTATTTTTGCTTTGTTGGGTCTTCGTTTCTGTGCGAGGGCTTTCTCTAGTTGTGGCGAGCGGGGGCCACTCTTCATCGCGGTGTGCGGGCCTCTCACTATCGCGGCCTCTCTTGTTGCGGAGCACAGGCTCCAGACGCGCAGGCTCAGTAGTTGTGGCTCACGGACCTAGCTGCTCTGCGGCATGTGGGATCCTCCGAGACCAGGGCTCGAACCCGTGTCCCCTGCATCGGCAGGCGGGCTCTCAACCACTGCGCCACCAGGGAAGCCCACCCCTTGTTTTTATCGAGTCACTGTTCTACTCGCTCAAGCAGAACGTTTGGGGACCCATCATTTATTCATCTCTTTGTTTTTCTGACCAGCAAGTATTTATTAACACTAAACGTTACACTCTGGCACCTGTCTTCCCGGGTTCTAGACTCAGACTACAACAGCGAAAAAAACCGATAAAAAGTCTCTGCCTTCTTGTAGCTTATAGACTGGTAGTTTAGAAAGTCAATAACTACGATAAATAAATTTTAAATTGGGTAGTGATATATCTTCGTGTGGCCGGCTCTGCTTCTGGGTGTCTGGGTGTCTCTTCTGTCTCTTATAAGGACACTTGGCATTGAATTTAGGGTCTGCCCAGGTTATCCAAGATGACCTCATCTCAAGATCCACGATTTAATTCCATCTGCAAAGACCCTTTTCCCAAACAAGGGCACAATCACAGATTCCCGAGATTAGGATGTACATATATCTTTTTGGGGGCCAGCGTTCAACTCTCTACAGGGGAGAACAAGAAGAGCTGTTTTTTTCAGTTTTCAACTGGAGGGCCTTTCTGTTAAGGTGGCTTTGAATAAAGACCTGTAAGAGGCAGGGGAGGGAAGCACGCGGACTCTGGAGCTGAGAGCCCAGGAAGCAGGAGGGGTTGTGACGGCCTGGCCTGCGTTGTAAAGGCCAGAGAGCAGACAGAAGGGGCGAAGGCAGAGACAAGGAGAGCGGGTCAGGCTCGACAGGAAGCCAGGAGCAGGCGGTGGCCCGAGCCCCCGTGGCTGCTGCAGACGTGGCGAGAGGTGGCTGGGCTCTGGCCGTGTTTTAACGATGCTGCCAACAGGATTTGCTTGTGGACCAGATTGGGGGTGAGAGGAAGCGGAGTCAAGGGTGACTCCACAGTTTTGGCCTGAGTTACTGGAAAAAATACAGTTGATGTTTACAAGATGCAAAAGACCTGGGGTGTCAGAGACCTAGTCCTGGGTGCTCGGCTGTGAGCTAGGCTTTTGGGGCCGGAGTCGGCTTCTGGTCATCTGGATTCAGGAGGTGCTTACACAGCGGGGCACACGGTCTGGGACAGGCGGGGTCTGCGCTGGAGATTCGAATCTGGGACCTAGAGCATAGAGAGGAGACTGGGGGAAACCTGCCAGCGTGGGAAGGAAAGAGAAGTGGTCCAGGGGCTGGGCCTGGGTCACTCCAATGCTTAGAGGTCCAGGAAGCGAGGAACCGAAGGCGTCTGAGAAGGAGAGGAGGTGGGTGGGTGGGGGGTCAGGCAGCGTGAGGCAAGTCCAGGAGAGGAAGTTTCCACTTGCTCAGCTGCATCCTTCAGTGTGGTTATTTCTCCCCTTCCGCCATTTCTTATTACGCCCTGTTCCTCCCATTTGCCTCGTCTTCCTCATTTCATCACCTCGCATTGCGGTGACAGTCCCAGCACCAGTTTGAGGCACAAAAAGTGGGATTTCAGAGCCCATTCCATCTGTCACAGGTGTACTGGTCTCTCCCTGGCTCATACCCGTGGCTGTACGGTGGGGCAGGGGGCCCTTTGACCAGCTGATGGGAGAGAAGAAAGGCCAAGCTTAGTTCACGCTGGGTCAGCCTGGAATGTGATGCAGGCTAAGACTGGACCACGGCTGTACTCCGGCCCCATGCAGGGGGGCTCTAAAGGACAGAGGGCAGGGGACATCCGAGGGGCGGGAGTTGGATGGTCCAACTAATCACCCTCTTAGTGTGTCAGGGGAGCGGCCAAGGCACATGGATTCCCGAGCAGTGGCCGATGGCCTGGCGGGATGGTCAGAGGCCCGCAAGGAGAAAGGCTGGACCCTCAGGGCAGAGCAGGTCTGGTGAAGAAGCAGGTGGACGGGCACCCAGTGTGAAGGGCTTTGTTCCTCAGGTGAGACCTACAGACAGCATCCACCACTCACCAAAGCCAACCAGTCTCCCCATCGGGCTCCCCAGGGCTGGCCATGTGGCCTGACGATGGAGCAGCCCAGCTGGCAGGATTGGAGGCGACGTGTGGCCCATCAGCAGGCCCCCGGTCACCGAGACTACTGGCTGCAAGGGTCCAGCCAAGACAGGGGTGCACCTGCGTCACAGTCTACCCGCCCCGTCTGCCCAGGGCTGCTGTCTTTGCTCCCTCACGGTGTGTTTCCCGAGAGCACACCCTAAGGAACACTCTGCAGGCAAATAACTATCTTTGAGTTGTTCCCGGGGAGCCTGGGCTAAGACAGGGAGGGACACGGAAGAAAGTGGAAAACAGAAAAAGAGAAATGAACATCCGACATGATGTTATTGACAACAGAGAATGCTTCCTCCTGTCTGTATCTCTCTGTCTCTGTCTGTAGCCCACACAAGTACATGCAACTTTTATCTTAGAGCACGTTTTTTAAAACATCCACTAGGTGGAGAACTTGCATCAAGTTTGCCACTCAAACAGTCCATAAATGCATTTATGGACTCATTTATTTATTTATTTAACCGTTATTGAGATGAACTGATGGGTGCTAACCGACGAGATGCATTTATGGCTCTTCTTAGTGGCATAAGCTTTTCAAATATTATCGGCCCGAAAATATCATACAGAATTACATTACTCTTGTGATTGACTGTTAGTACGGGACGTTTTTAGGAGAAAATGATTAACTGGGTGAGGATAAGCTAAAATTTTTGCATAATCATTTTGTTGAATGCTGACTCTTGATAAGTTTGTTATGATTTACTCTAAGCTCTTTTAGCTTTGCAAGATTTTGATTGTTTGTTTGTTGGGTTTTTTTGAATCTCTGGAAGTGTGTATTGATTGAATGATAACTGCAGATTAAGGAAATAATTTTATTCATTAAAAAGCCTCATCCATTGATGTGCTTTTTACATTTCAATGTTCAAACACTGGGCAAAGGAACTTCTTTTCATATACATTGTTATTCTTGATGATTATTGAGAAAGTTTTATTGAGGTCACAGAATGTAGGTTAATAGAATTGAGTATACTGTGCGTTCTTGGTTGTAGCTCGGACTGGTAGGGATGCGTTCCCGATTCAGCTGCCAGCCATCCCTGTCCCGGGAGCACTGCCCCAGGAATCCTTGTTGCTTCCGCATGACGCTTCTGCATGGGCTTCTAGTCCTGTCACCAGTGTTAAGAGCCCTGGACAGCAAGGGTTTCGCAGCCCTCGAACTCAGAGTGGTTTTTCAGTTGGACACTCTCAGTCCATTTGATGATAGGAAATACTCACTTTGAGCCACGATGGTGTGAAATATTTTCCTTCTCTTCCCTCCTGCCAAATTCCATTCTTCTCATTAATAGACCTGTACTACAAAAAATCATGCTCACTTATGATATTTTGGATTTTATCAGGTAACATTTGTGGGAATTTGTTTTCTCTTTGGAATGTAATCACCTAGATAATACCCATATTTTGCCTCTTGACCTGCAAAGCCTCTAGTATTTATTATCTAGCTTTTACAGAAAAAGTTTACTGACTCCTGCTGTAGAGGGTATGTCCAAAATTTTATGTAAAATAGTGTCTGAAGCATGTGAATTTTCTTCTGGAGAGAGGGTTCCTGGCTTTGCTTCATCTGAAAAGTGCATGTGAGCACCAAAATGTTAAGAACCACCAGTGTCACTGGATGAGGGCCTATCCACTGCCTTTAATAATAATAATGATGATGATGATGAAAGCTCAAATCATTATGGGGCCAAGGTACAAAGAATGATCAAAATATTACCCATCTGAATTTAAAGGGACCAAGTGTAGGGCCGAATTGAATTATTAAAAATTTGCAAGCAACTCTTTAGTCATAATCACAAAGCTTATTATATTTTGCTGGGAATAGTGTAGGTGCTTAGTAAGTTATAGTTTCATCAACTTTATGACATAATGCGAAAAACCGGAGCCTCCTTCTTTGATGCACTTGAGAAGAGCACGGTGCTTGGCACTGAATAGGTGTTTAATTCGGGCCCGTGACTGAACGCCCCACATGAACACAATTCACTGGACATTTGAACCGTCAAAGGCACATAATTAGGGTGATGCAAGCATGTATCCTTGTGAATTTGGAGCTAACCTAACCAGGATGGCACCTACAAGGAGTGAGGCTATGAATAGTGTTTTTGGCATTTCCTTCATTTCGTAGGGCCCACTTTGCAGTTTACGTAGTGACTGCAAGACTCTGAGGAATTAATGTCTTTTAGAAAACAGACAGGGACAGAGAACCTTCTGAGAACCAACCAGTGATTCCTTAGAAGGCCAATTCCATAATTTAGTTCTGTTCAATTACAATTTCTGGAAGGCCCAGTCTTCTAACCTTTTCAGATCCTACCCCTGTGAGTATTCAGAAAGACTAAATGGGTGTTGGTCACACCAAACACATCCTTCCTTTCTGGAGCTGGCTCCAGTTCATCCTTTCTGCAAAGCCGGGTGCAGACATGTGGTCGTTACCACTCCCACTCACTGGAAAGAAGCAGGGGCAGAAAGGAAAACAGAGACGAGACCATTGCCTGGAATCAAAGCCAGTATATTCTTGCTCAGCAACCTGGGAAGCGCTGTCTCAAAGGACTGTCCTTGGAGCTTCCCTGGTGGCGCAGTGGTTGAGAGTCCGCCTGCCGATGCAGGGGACGCGGGTTCGTGCCCCGGTCCGGGAAGATCCCACATGCCGTGGAGCAGCTGGGCCCGTGAGCCATGGCCGCTGAGCCTGTGCGTCCGGAGCCTGTGCTCCGCAACGGGAGAGGCCACGACAGTGAGAGGCCCGCGTACCGCAGAAAAAAAAAAAAAAAAGGGCTGTCCTTTCTTTCCCAACAGGATACTTGGCCTAGTTTATAAAAAGGAGGAGGATTCAGACACCTTCTCCTCTGATTGAGCTGTTTGTGTTGCTGTGAATTCTGGCAAATGTCTCCTAGGGCTTAGCTGAGTGGTTTAAGTACGACATCGCTGACTGTTCCAATTTTGGAAACTCTCCCGAGATTGCATGAAGACAAAGAGGCTGCGGAGAGCTGCAGCCAGTAGTGCCTGACGCTCTAATCTGAGTTCTGCTCCCACAGACCTTTCTAATCCTCTTGTACCTGTTGTGGAGAGCAGTCTAGGGAAGGGCAGCTAGAGCAAAAGCTGCAGGATACAGATTTAATTCAATCTAGCAAACATTTACTGAGCGCCTCCTGTGTGCCAGACACTGGGCCGGGTTCTGGGGCTGGAAAGATTAATAAGATCTGATTCGAGAACTCAGAGCCATCACGGTTTGCAGGTGGAGAGGCACAGCTGCATGAATAGTAAAACAGAAGAGCGGGGCAGGGGGAATTCATCACTAAAGGGATGACATGCATGTGTCTTCACTGAGGAGGAGATGGTAGAGAAGGGGCAGGTGGACAGCCTGGGCCGAGGAAACGGCGTAAAAGCAAAGTTAAGAGGGAATCCTAGTCCATGGTGTTTGGGGTGAAAGTTGAAAGGATGTTGTCTCAGAGAGAGGTGGGAGAAAAGGCTAGAAGTGTAGGCTGGGCACAGTTGCTACTGCTGAAGACAGAAAAGCAAAGATAAACAAGTCTCCCCTCCCCCTCCTTGTGAAGCTTACCTTTGGAGGTGAGGACGGATAATAGATATAAAACACAGGCCGATTATTTGGTGTGATTATTAGTTTGCTAAAGCTGCCATAACAAGGTACCACAAAGTGGGTGATTTGGACAATAGCCTTTATCGTGTTACAGTCTGGAGGCTGGAAGTCCAAGATCCAGGTGTCTGCAGGGTTGGTTCCTTCTAAGGCTGTGAGGGAGAATCTGTCCTGGCCGCTCCCCTAGCTTCCGGTGTTTGTTGGCTTTTGCAAAAGCTCCATCCTGAACTCTGCCTCCTTTATCACATGGCATCTTCCTGTGTGTGTGTGTCTGTGTCCAAACTTCCCCTCTTAATAAGGATACCAGCCGTATTGGATGAGGGCCCACCCTAATGACCTCATCTCAACTGGATCATCTGCAAAGACCTTTCTTCTAGAAAAGTTACATTCTCAGGTACTGGGGATTCGGGCTTTAACATTTCTGGGGGGACATAACACAACCCATATTAGTACGTTAGGGTGTAATAATCCTCTGGAGCCAAAGAAAGCATCATAAAGTGTGTTGAGGGGTCGTCTGTGTAGGAGGCAAGGTACGGGGGAGGTTTGCAATTTTCAGTAAGGTGGTTCAGGGTATGACTCACTGCAGAGGAGACATTTGAACATAACCTCGAAGGAGATGAGGGAGTTAGACCCACAGATGTTGGGGGTAGTGTTCTGGGCAGAGGAAAAACCAGTGCAAAGGCACTGAGGTAGAGTGTGACCGGTGAGGCTGGAACAGAGTGAGGAGAAGACGATAGAAGGAGATGAGGTCAGTGATCATGAGACATGCAGGGTCTTATTGCTGCTGGGAGGACTTCATCCATGGGGCTACTGGGCAGTTCTGTTTTTTTAAAATTTATTTTATTGAAGTATAGTTGATTTAAATGTGTTAATTTCTGCTGTACAGTAAAGTGACCCAGTTATACACATACATACACTCTTTTTTACAGTCTTTTCCATTATGGATTATCACAGGATATTGAACATAGTTCCCTGTGCTCTACAGTAGGACCTTGTTCTTTATCCATCCTATATATAATAGTTTGCATCTGCTCGTCTATTGGTCAGTTCTGAGCAGAAGAGTAAGATGATCTGACATAAGTTGTAAAAGTTTTTGGGGGAATTCCCTGGTTGTCCAGTGGTTAGGGCTCAGCACTTCCACTGCTGGGACCCGGGTTTAATCCTTGGTCGTCAGGGAACTAAGATTCTGCAAGCCGCGTGGCGCGGCCAAAAATAGAAAAGGTTTGGGGGTTGCTGTGTTGAGAATAGTCTGGAAGCAGGGGCCCGGGTAGATGTGGGAAGGTGGGTTAGGAGATGACTGTAAGAGTCCAGACGAGAGGTGGAGGTTTCTGGGACCCGATGGCGAGTGGAGGTGGTGAGCACTTTAGATGAATTGACTTTGAGCTACATTTGGCACACACAGGTGGAGATGGGGATGGAAGCTGAGGCCAGGCTCTGGAGTTCACACTAGCCTAGGCCATCTCATCACTTTCACAGAGATAAGCCTCTCTTTTATGAGGTCAGGGACTTATTGTATAGACGCAATAGGACACTCCAAGGGTGTCCTTCTGTTTTCTATGGAAATGGCTTAGCTCCTTAAAGGCTCCTTAAAGGCTTCAGAATGTCTAGTTCTGAAGAATAGACATTCAGTGATAGGGAATCATGTACTGTGGACTCTCTCTTCTGAACAACAGAGAAAAGACACACAGAGGTAAGTAACCCAATATGATCCAGACATTCTACTTCTGCATCATTTGGGTCTGGTACAATCCAGTGCCTTGACTGTCTTCATTGAGTGGTGGGCTTTGCAGTAGCTGTGCTGTAGGAACCTGCTCTACTAGGCAACCAGGCAAAGACAAGTCAGAGTTGCTTTGGGGTCGACATAACCTCATCCTAATCTACTTCTCCAATTAAATTGTGTGCCAAATTCTGAGTCCCTTTTGTCCCTTCCTCTGTCACTGTCCTATTTCAGGCCTGAATTTCCTCTCACCTGGGCTATTGGAATAGTTTCCCCCAATGATCTTCCTACTTCTAATCTCTCTGTATTCCTTCTAAATTGTCCTGACAGTTTTTTCCAGAATGTGTCTCCTAAAATATAAAGCTGATGATAGATGTCACTTCCCGCTCCCTCTTGAAACCCTTGGATGACCTGTGTTGTCTTACGGAAGCCTACATTCTCTGTCCTGGCCCACGAAGCTGTTCTCAGTGCGGCCCCAACCTGCCTTTTTAGCTTCCCCTTCCTCTGCTCTTGACCTCAGATCCCAGACCTTTTCCTTACTGTGTAAGTCCCTTTCCCCCTAACCTGCCCCTGTCTATGCAAGAAGAAAACTTTCATCACAACAGTAACCATGATTGACTAGTCTCCATGTCCAACTATATCATTCACTCTCATGGAATAATCCAAAGGGCATGGATTTCTAAATCAGCAAGACCTGGGTTACACTCATGGCTTTGAAAATGATCACTGTGTCACTTTTGAGCAGCTACACAAACTCTCTGAGACTCAATCTCCTCATTTATACAGTGGAGATAACCATATCCACCCTGCAGGGGTGTGGTCCAGGTGGAGATCACGTTGTTAAAATGACAGCTCACCACCAGACTTGTAAGAGGTTCTCATTGAGTGATGACTGTTATTAGCAAACACCAGTTTGGAGCTCAGGGGAGAAATCGTCTGGAGTTAGACTTTGAGGAGTCGTGAGCATCTGTGGAAGCTGTGGGCAATTTATAATTTCCCAGGCAGATCGTGTGGAGAAAGAGACAATGACCCAGGACAGAACATGCACCGTTAATTGACATTAGGTTTTAATCTAACGCATACTCACATCTACCAATTTAAGTTCAACTAATTTAGATTTTATGACACTGCAGGCAAAACTGGGTGGAGCTTACTTCTGTGCTATTTATGAGAAAAATTAATAGGGAGAACATGATTCCGAGCTCTAACGTGGGGATGTTTAACCTACTTAAACAGCTCAACTGAAGCTCTGTTGGAACCAGTTTAGCGAGATTAGTTTATGTAGAGACAATGTGTTACTTTACATGATTTAGAGATGTACAATTAGAATGTGGAAGCCAGAAAGGATATTGAGATCATCAGCATATGTCCCTCATTTTAAAGATGAGAAAATAGAGGAATCAAAAAGGTCAACTTGGGCTTCCCTGGTGGCGCAGTGGTTGAGAGTCCGCCTGCCGATGCAGGGGACCACGGGTTTGTGCCCCGGTCCGGGAAGATCCACATGCCGCGTAGCGGCTGGGCCCGTGAGCCATGGCCGCTGAGCCTGCGCGTCCGGAGCCTGTGCTCTGCAACGAGAGAAGCACAACAGTGAGAGGCCCGCATACCGCAAAAATAAATAAATAAATAAAAATAAAAAGTTAAAAAAATATACAAATAAACTCTCCTTTTAATAGGCAAGGGAAAAAAATCTTTTCTTTTTTTTTTTTTGGCCAAGGGTGCAAGGTCCGCAGAGTTACTATTATCTGACTTCTGGAGAATCTGAAAAGAAGGAAATCTAGTGTGATGCATTTTCAAAAGGTCCATGTATTTGTTTGACTTAAAAATTTGTATCCTAGTAGCACTGCCCCAGGCTGTCAAGACAAAATAAATCAGTGTGTTAATGACTCGAATAAGATAACAGTAGAAAAATAGCTTCAGTTAATGGAACGGAAGCAAACGGAAGCCGTTTTATTCTACTGCGGAAGATTACAAACTAGGCTGGAATTCAATACAAAAGAAATCGGTAAAAATGTAAACTTCTTCACCTCTGCAAACCACACAACAGTTAAACACTACAGTCCTCTTTCTACTCGGGGATGAAGCAAACTATGAGTCATCCTTTAATCTCTGAGATTTCCATGACTCTGTCTTTTTTTCCTCTTCTTCTCGAATTTAATAATTATAATGGGAATAAGAATGCAGATCAGACTTAAATATTAAATTAAATATTATATATCCTTTATCTTTTTTGGTCAGAAAGATAAAGAACATAGGAAAGACACTGGTATGAACCGTGCTAACTCGTAGTTTTTATTAACCCACACGGACTCCAGCATGTGGCTGGGTGGTAATGGGATGCACCAGATGCTCTGTGCCCAGCTGGAAAGCTCCTTTCTTTATTTCTTTTTAAAATTTTTATACAACTTTTAAAGTTTGCTTTCCACTTAAAGTTATTACAAAATATTGGCTCTGTTCCCCATGTTGTACGATACATCCTTGAGCCTGTCTTACGCCCAATAGTTTGTACCTCCCACTACCCAACCCCTAGAGTGCCCCTCCCCCACCCCCGTAACCACTAGTTTGTTCTCTGCATCTGTGAGTCTGCTTCTTTTATGTTACACTCACTAGTTTGTTGTAGTTTTTAGAGTCTACATATAAGAGATCTCATACAGTATTTATCTTTCTCTGTCTGACTTATTTCCTTAGCATAATACCCTCCAAGTCTATCCATGTTGCTGCAAATGGCAAAGTTTTCATTCTTTTTTATGGCTGAGTAGTATTCCATTGTATATATGTACCACATCTTCTTTATCCATTCATCTGTTGATGGACACTTAGGTTGTTTCCCATGTCTTGGCAATTGTAAATAATGCTGCTATGAACGTTGAGGGTGTATGTATCTTTCTGAGTTAGTGTTTTGGGCTTTTTTGGGGGATATATATCCAGGAGTAGAACTGCTGGGTCATGCGGTAGTTCAAATTTTAGTTTTCTGAGATACCCCCAAACTGTTTTCCATAGTTTGGAGGTATCTCAGAAAACTATGGAATGTAATTGGCTCCACCAATTTACATTCCCACCAACAGTGTACAACGGTTCTCTTTTCTCCACATCTTTGACAACATCTGTAATTTGTGTTCTTTTTGATGATAGCCATTCTGACAGGTGTGAGGTATTATCTCGTTGTGGTTTTTTAAATATAAATTTATTTATTTATTTTTGGCTGGGTTGGGTCTTCGTTGTGGTGCACAGGCTTCTCATTGCGGTGGCTTCTCTTGTTGCGGAGCACGGGCTCTAGGCGCACGGGCTTCAGTAGTTGTGGCACATGGGCTCTAGAGTGCAGGCTCAGTAGTTGTGGTGCATGGGCTTAGTTGCTCTGCGGCATGTGGGATCTTCCTGGACCAGGGCTCGAACCCGTGTCCCCTGCATTGGCAGGAGGATTCTTAACCACTGCCCTACCAGGGAAGCCCTCATTGTGGTTTTAATTTTCATTTCCCTGATGATTAGCAATGGTGGAAAGCTCATGATTTCTAACAAGTCCATGCTGCCGTGAATAAAAGAATCCAAGGCCTTCTCACTAAAAGTTTTGGCCCTTTGTAGCAAAGGCAACATCATTGTGTCATGATGTCAAGTTCTGTTTGGGGCTGTGGCTTTGTCTCCAGTGTCCTATCTTTCCTTTCTTCTCTCTCGCTCTCTATTTCTTCCTTCCTTCCTTCCTCTCTGGCACGTAGTTGGTGCCGAATAAAAACTTGCTAAATGAACGTCAGATGAGCTGTGTTGAGAAAGTTAATTGGACGGGAAAGTCAAAAAAGTTGTTCCAGGAGATGTATCTGAGCTAGGTCTTGAAGGCTGTGCAGAAATTCATCAGATAGAGAAGGATGAAAACAATAATCCAAGTGGGAGTGGAAAACATTGCTTCTTATATAAAGACCTTGGGTTGATTTAGGTCATCACTTTGAAGTGATGGCTAACAGCGAAGTAAAAGAAAGGATCATTGTCTAGCTGAGATGGTTTTGAAAATATTTGCTAAAATATTTTGAGGACTTGTGTTGAACAAGTCACCTTGGTGAACTTCATCCTAAAAAGAAGTCTTTGATGGATCCTTACTGATTAAAACAGTACCTGGGTATATAGCAAGTGGTTAGGGAGGTTAGGTAACTCACCAAAGGTCACACAGCTAATATGCGGATTTGAACTCAGTTTTCTCTAGTTCAAGAGTCTAAGCCATGCCTTAAATTTATGAGTAAGGAAGAGTAAGGAAAATGCCTTAAGGTTAAGAGTCTAAGACAGTGCTGTCTAATAAAAATATAACGTGAACCATATATGTAATTAATACATTTTTTAGTGGCCACATTAAAAAATAAAAAGCATGTGAGATTATTTTGAATGATACATTTTATTTAACCAAAATATTATCCAAAATATTATCATTTCACCATGTAATCAACATAAAGTAATTACTGATGAGACAATTTACATTCCTCCTCCCATGTTGTCTTTAAAATCAGTATATATTTTACATTTAAATTATACCTCGAGGGAGGGAGACGCAAGAGGGAAGACATATGGGAACATATGTATATGTATAGCTGATTCACTTTGTTATAAAGCAGAAACTAACACACCATTGTAAAGCAATTATACCCCAATAAAGATGTTAAAAAAAAAAAAAAAAAAGAAAAAAAAAATTATACCTCAATTTGTTCAATTTGTGGCATTTCAAGTGCATTTTGGACACAAGTGACATTGGACAGCACAGGTCTAAGCCCTTAACACAGTCTCTGAGTCTCGTATGATTTTGGTTGGTAATTGGGTTGTTCAAAGGGCTGAAGCACAGTTTTTCACCCTTTTCCTAGGAAACTCCAGATTCAGCATTTTGCTCTTAACGTCCTCAGTTTTATTTATGGAAACTGTGTTAAGTCTATTTCTGTATTTCATTTCTAGGACATTCCTATTTAACTGCATTTGTTCTCTAAACTTGGTCATAAGAGACATGATTGGGTTGATTACAAGAAGCAGGTAACACTGTCTTGTAATTGTCACTGAATGTGATCAGTGTCTGTCTCCAAACTAGCTCCTGAGTCATCTGAGGGCAGGTTAGACCTCCAGGGCCTAACACATAATAGCTGTGCTGTAAAGTTTGCTGGATGTTAAGTGAATATTTCCACAACAGACCCCATCAACTGTTTCTTTCTTTTGGTGAATTACTTGGAATCAGGCTACTATGCAAGATCCTGGAAGGTTTCACCTGTAAATCTGTTCAACTCTGACATGGATTTTAGGACCCAACAGAGTCACAAAAGCAATCTGTATAAAGGTGAACTTGCTATTTCTCGTGAGTTACCAGTATTATGAAATGGAGAGTTTTTGGGTTTTTTTTTGTGGTACGCGGGCCTCTCTCACTGTTGTGGCCTCTCCCATTGCGGAGCACAGACTCCGGACGCGCAGGCTCAGCGGCCATGGCTCACGGACCTAGCTGCTCCGCCCGCGTCATGTGGGATCTTCCCGGACCAGGGCACGAACCTGTGTCCCCTGCATCGGCAGGCGGACTCTCAACCACTGCGCCACCAGGGAAGCCCCTGAATTGGAGAGTTTTTAGAACACTCTTGAAACATTTTAAAAACAAGACCTGGGACTTCCCCGGTGGTGCAGTGGTTAAGAATCCGCCTGCCAATGCAGGGGACACAGGTTCCATACCTGGTCCGGGAAGATCCCACATGCTGTGGAGCAACTAAGCCCGTGCGCCACAACTACTGAGTCTGCACTCTAGAGCCTGCGAGCCACAACTATTGAGCCCGAGTGCCACAGCTACTGAAGCCCACGCCCCTAGAGCCCGTGCTCCACAACAAGAGAAGCCACCGCAATGAGAAGCCACCGCAATGAGAAGCCCGTGCACCGCAACGAAGAGTAGCCCCCACTCGCCGCAGCTAGAGAAAGCCTGCACATAGCAATGAAGACCCAGCACAGCCAAAAATAAATAAGTAAATAAATTTATTAAAAAACAACAACAAAAAACCAAGACCTGAGAACCCATTAACAGGAATATGGTTTGGTTTGCAGAGTGATTCATAAAGTTCATGATCCTTTTTAAATTCATGTTACCCAAGTTTGACGATTGTCTTTGCACAATCACCAAGACTAAGATCTACATGTAAACAATGGGCCTTGGCTGTCAGGACCTTGCCTGCTCCAGGTATTTTTTATTGTATATTCCCATTTAACAAATATGAGAGCTCAGGTTGGGATATGCTGCTGACAGGAGCAAAGTTTTCCTAACAGTGAGTTTTTACTCTGCTTTTCGGTTGCTGGAAATATAAGTTTCATCTTGCAGACTTCTATTTGGTATTTCAACCATGTTCCCTGTACATTCCCAAAGGTCAGTTGTTCTCTCTGTAAAACTTGCAATGGAATTTTTACTGGCACACAAGTGTAGATTCAACCTTTTTGCTTATCCTCCGATCTCTATCAGCAAATTGAGGTTTGGGATTTGATGGGGTCATGTCAAAATCAAATTCCCTTAATTCTCATTTTAACACAGTGTTCTATCTAGTTGAAAGGTCTTCTGCTCTCAACATTTATTTCTTCAACATGGGATGAATCAAAGAAGGAAGTATTAGAGTCTTGGGTTTTAAACATCAGTCTGAACTCTGGCAGTAATGGCTGATGTCTCCTGCACTGTGGATTCTTAACTACGGTATATGAATGGGAAATTATGCGTTTGAATGTCTTGATCAAAAATGACTTTATAACATATCAAGTGTTGATGACTTGTCCCGATTTTATGCATATTTTCAGCATAGCTTCATCTTGTAAACACATGTTATAGCAGCAATATTAAACTGTTAATTTGATGTTTACAGCTCTGTGATTCACCTTTTCTTAGGAACAATACTATTTTCTATTTTGTCACTGTGTCTCCAGTAGTTTTTGGACCATTTTTTTGTGACTTTTTTCTTGATTTTTCTGGGAAACATATTCCTGTCAGCTGAAGCTGTTGTAAGTAAATGAATAAATGAAACCCTTACTCCTGTGGAGCTAGTCTGTTCTTTCGTTTTCCTAAACTTAGAGTCAAACCACAATATCTGACCAGCACCGTCTAGTGGGATTTACCATGATTACTTCTAAGGTGAAAAATTTACATTTGATTGTTAATATTCTTCTTTAAAAAAAGTACTGATTTTTGTGGGGGAGGGTGTTTGGAAGGGGTCTACATTTTTTTAAAAAGTTTAGATAGAAGTAAAATGCTTACTTTTCAGTTGAACATACCTAAATTGAAAAGGACTCAATAAAATTCACATCCTGAGTCCCTGAAACTAAATACAAACATTTTATTATAAGTGGATCATATGTTTTGAGTTCAATGAACAAAGAGTGACCTTAATTGACACCTGGAAAGCCTTCCTTTACAAGTATTTCCAGAAAGAAGGACTTCAGAAACTAAGAACTCATAAGTTTTAACAGACTCCGCTAACCTACAGCTGGCCAATAGTGAACAGCCCGATAAAGCAGGTCAGTCCGGTCAATCATGTTAGGGCCGATTCAGCCAGCTATCCTGGGAGGTTCGGTGAGTAGTTACACTACTTAAAGCTGGATCTCAAAAGGGGCTTCAATGAGGTTTTTTTTTTTTTTCCTGAGATTTTGGTAAATAATTTTCCATACAGAGACGCTTGCTTCCATGTTCTAAATAACAGAGCTTCGAGACTCAGCTGCTCATTTTTCTGTGTATTGGAGTAGAAAATCTTGCCTGTGTCCCCCCGTACTCTTAGCACCCTCACTGCAGGACTGGTGCCTTCCTACTCTGCATATGACTTTTTTTAGGTGTCTCAGCTTTTATAACCTTACCCCTCTCTCAGCCTACTACAGAAATACATGTGTTGGCTTCTAAATGGCAACAGGGAACTCCTGCACTTTTAGGCACTGGCAGGAGGGTTCCTTTGATCCCAGGGTGCTCTGATGCAGTCTTTAGGGTCATGTGCCTGAAAGTCGTGTAGCCCATTTTCTAGATACTCTCACTTTTACTTCTACTTTATTTTATTTTATTTATTTCTGTATGTGCTGGGTCTTCGTTGCTGCGCCCGGGCTTTCTTTTAGTTGCGGCGAGAGGAGGCTATTCTTCGTTGTGGAGCATGGGCTCTAGGTGTGTGGGCTTCAGTAGTCGTGGCATGTGGGCTCAGTAGTTGTGGCGCACGGGCTTAGTTGCTCCATGGCATGTGGGATCTTCCCGGACCAGGGCTCGAACCCGTGTCCCCTGCATTGGCAGGCGGATTCTTAACCACTGCGCCAGCAGGGGAGTCTCACTCTCACTTTTAGTTCTGCATGAAACCTAAACCACATTGTTTTTGTTCTCCTACAATGAAATTACTTTGCTGAATTCAGTTTATATGACATGCCATGGATATACCTTGAAGGAATATTATAAATACTTTATGGATATTCTTGTGTTTACTATAAGAATATTGGTGAAGATACAGGGTACTAAATTAAAGAGAAACTTCTTTATAAAGACCTACCACAGGAGACATTACGCTCAGATTTCAGATACTGAAAGTTAAATAGATTTTGCTTATGATTTCGTTTTTGTAGTGATTGCTAGAGAGCTCAGAGTCAAAATTTCAGGCCAGCTCAAGCAAGTGTACATGCTGTAATGCACTATTTCATCTATGGCTTTATTTTTATCTTTCAACTATTAAGTTTCTATAAATTCAGTTCCTACTTGTTATCATGTTTCATTTTACAAGTTTCTGGACTTTAAATCCTTTGGAACTTGATATAGTACAAATAAAGAAATAGTACAGGACTAATTACTTTTTTTCGGGGGGGTTAGAACCAATTAAAATGTCCACAGAGTGCAATTCCAGTGGCAGGAAGTGACTCCAGCATCTATGGCAGTGGGTAGGACTTCAACAGCTGGGTGGGCAGCAGACTGTGGTTCTCACCAAAAGGGGATGGGAGCAGAGCGACAATAAAATGACAGGTTCAGGGTGATAGCAGACAGGATAGCAACCATCCTCCCTCCTCAATAAAAACACCTTCCAGAAATAACTGGAGCCGGGGACTTTCTAATGGGAGGTGCTGGGATCACAGATGGATGGATAAATCAGTGGTTTACATTGTCATTGCTGTTGGGACAGCTTGATTTTAAACAGAAAATTGGGTTGGTCTAACGAGACAAAAGTTACATACAAATGAGGTAAGCAATTCTTCAGGATGAATTCTGAGGGGAAGCTCCATAACCTGCTGTAAAGACTGCACTGCCATGATTTGAACGTATCCCTAAGAATGAAAGTTTTGCGTTTTCAGGAGTCTTCTGTTAAAGATCCATAAGTCCGAAGGCAACACAGTGAGATTTGGCTGTGTCACTACCAATACACAGGGACTAGCCTATCAGATCGTTTATGTCTGGGAGGGGATATGAAAGCAAATGTGTCACAGAGGAAAGTATGAATTCTGCCTGGTTTGGGACATAAGACCCAGAGGACAGGGAGGTGGTCTAGCCCTGGGAGGGAGAAGAAATGCCATGAGAATAGAACTGAAATCTGTATCGCTGTGGTTTAAGAACCATTCTAGAACTGAGGAGGCTAGAAGTCCTACACCAAGGAAGGTGGTCCTCAATTCTGACTGATACTGAGCAGGACCCTGGGGGCTCCTGGGCACAAAAGCCTTTCTGTGTCCCCTGTTTCTTGATTACAGGAAATAGGCTTCATTCAGCCTCCATGACCTTCCCTGAGTTCTAACAAGCAGATTCAAACATTTGCTAATTAGGGAAGGGAGGGGATGCCAGACAAGGGAGGAACAATCAAAAGAAACAATAGTGCAGCCTTGGGGCAGGGTCTCTGTTCTCCTTCAAGAAATACACAACAATATCCCTGAGCTGTTTTGCAGGTACTGAGACCCCCACCAGGTGGGAGAAGTTAGCTGTGTGCTGCCCACAAGCACAGAGACCCCAGATGGGTTGGAACCAGAAGGTTGATGATGCCGACTCCCACTTACCTTACCACCGACCAATCCTAAGAAGGTCCATGAACTGACCACGCCCTCTTTGAGCCATTACTATAAAATTTAATCAGAGAAGTGAGAAAATGCAGAAACAAAAGAAAACAGTCAAAGGAGACCAAGTAATAACAGTTTAGTCATTAAGCAAAGTCAAGGACCTTTAGTTGCTCCTCAGGGGCTATAGATAATATTATGAGCCATATCCTGTGAGCTGTCTTGTAGATACTGAAACCCTCACCAGGTGGAAGAAGTTAACTACATGATGAGCAGACTGTAGCCATGACATAAGCTGCCACAATTCCAAGAATTGGCCTCAAGGAAATGGGAAAAAACCGACCCTGGAACTGAAAATTAACTGTAGTTAAAACAATCAAGATGACTCCGATCAGACCACTGATGACCAATTTCAAGATGACTATCAGAGCTGACTGTGCTGTTTCTGCGTGTAGCCCCTCCCTGCACCTGTAAAAGCTCTTGCCCCCTGGTTGTTGCCGGGAAAGTGTTGGCCTTTGGACAGGAGTCGTCCTCTCCCCCACCCTAGTTGCCAGCATCCAAAAGAAAGCAAACTCTCCTTTCCACCAACCTTGGCCTCTTTATTACCTTTTGAGTGGTAAGCAGCCGGACCCCACCTTCAGTTACATTAAGAGTTCTTATGTATTCTCGAAACAAGTCCCTTATCAGATGTATGATAGGCAAAAATGAGTTGGGAAGTGTTTCTTTTCCCCTCTTTTATGTTTTGGAAGTTACAGTAAAGAATTGGTATTAACTCTTCTTCAAATATTTGGTAGAAGTCATCAGTGAAGCCTTCTAGTCCTGAGCTTTTTATTGTGGGAAGTATTTTTTTTTGATTACTTTTTGATTAATTCAATCTCTTTACTTATTACAGGTCTATTCAGATTTTCTGTTTTTTTGAGTCAGTTTTGATAGTTTGCATTTTTCTTGGAATGTATCCATTTCATCGAAGTTACCTACTTTGTTGGCACACAGTTGTTCATAGTATTCCTTTTCACAGTAATTCTTTTTATTTATGTAATATTTGTAGTAATGTTCCCTCTTTCATTTTATGATTTTAATACTTTGAGTTTTCTTTCTTTTTTTCTTAATTAATCTAACTAAAGTTTTGGCAATTTTTTGATCTTTTAAAAAAAAACCCAACATTTGGTTTTGTTGATTTTTCTTTATTGTTTTTCTAATCTCTATTTATTAATTTTAGCACTAATTTTTATTATTTCCTATCTTCTGCTTGCTTTGTGCTCAATTTTCTCTTCTTTCTCTAGTGACTTAAGGTGAAAGGCTAGTTTGTGGATTTAAAAATCTTTCTTTTTCTTTTAAGCTAGGCATTTGCAGGTATGAATTTCCCTCTAAGCATTACTTTAGCTACACTCCATAAGTTGTAGTACTACGTATGTCTTCATTTTCATTCTTCTCAAAGTATTTTCTAATTTCCCTTTTGATTTTTTCTTTGATCCATTGATTATTTAGTAGCGTGTTGTTTACTTTCCAAATATTTGTGAGTTTGCAAAATTTTTTTTCATTTTAAATTTCCTATTTCACTCCTTTGTGATCAGAGGAAATAACACTACATGATTTCAGTCCTTCAAAACATGTTGAGGTTTGTTTATGGCTTAATATATGGTCTATCCTGGAAAATGTCCCATGTGCACTTGCTCTCACCTGTGAATCAGAATTTGCAGAGCCCCTGACTGTTGTGCTGCTGGGCTTAGGGAGTTGCTCTTGTTGATTTTGAATTCTCCTGTTCTCAGGGCACTCAGATGCCCCAGTTTCCTTTTTCCACATGAATGGAGATATCAAGTAGGTCTTGTCACTATTGGCGGTTCAACCCACACTTGTAATACTTTGAAATTCTTATCAACTAGTTTTATTGTAGATGCTTATATTCCTTTGATAGTGTGGTGTTACCCTAGATATCACCATACGAATACATATGTGGTTTCCTTCAACTTCTTAGATCACACCTAGTAATAATTCTATACTTTTAAATCTTTATGTGAATCACAGAATACTGCTTCTAAGCAGAGGGGAGATGACAGAACGACTATCTAGGGTTTTTCTCACAGTGGTGAGGTCTCTGAGTCTGCTTAAACCTGATGAGCTGGTGTATCTAAATTTCACTGTATCTGAACTTTGTCTCTGATCCAGTTCTAAAGAGCTTCAGAAGGGAGAAGTGGCAGTTTAAGGCCATTCTATTTCTGTGTTAAAAAATATTCTCCAACCTAGAAAATTAATGTCTTCACCCTATGAAATTCTTCGTCTCTTGAAATCACTAGGTTTTTAAATAACCAGGCCTTTATCCTCAATTAGAACTAAAATATACAAAGTCCTTAACTGCCAAGGTATTTGATGATCTACTTTCAAGGCAAGCCTAAAGTTATAAGCTAATCATATATATGCTAAAAGAAATCACAGTTGAATTATGGTCAATTTTTCATTATCAGAGATGAGGCTTGGAATTTTCAATGAGTCCCCAGAGTCAGTTATTTTACATGTGTATGGGGTTAAAAGCAGTGAACATTTCTTTGCTGAACTGCTGATGTATAAATCTGGGGCATATCCTACTTTACTAAGTTCTGTAATAAAATGCAAGAGCTGGAGCTATTTAAAAAAAAAGCAATGCCCTAGTGCGTTGAACGTTTCACTTGCTCAGAGACAGAATAATTGATGGGATTTAAAAAAATCATAATCATGGGGCTTTCCTGGTGGCGCAGCGGTTGAGAGTCTGCCTGCCGATGCAGGGGACATGGGTTCGTGCCCTGGTCCGGGAAGATCCCACATGCCGTGGGAGCGGCTGGGCCTGTGAGCCACGGCCACTGAGCCTGCACGTCCAGAGCCTGTGCTCCGCAACGGAAGAGGCCACAACAGTGAGAGGCCCGTGTACCGCAAAAAAAAAAAAAAAAAAAAAAATCATGATCATGACTTTGACATTCCTAGTTTCTTTGGTCCAATTATTAATTACTATAAATCTCATTTAAATTTTCCTTGCATTTCCTTATCAACAAGTAAAAGTGTGTGATCTCTATTTCCTTTGGAATCACATGGAGATGGAGAGATAAAGAATGGGAAAGAGTGAAATAAAACAAAATAGAAATTATAAAAATATTTGCTTCTATATATTTCGAATACTTGAATTCACAAAGAAATTTGGTTTCTTTGAAGATTAAAAGAATGGCAACTCAATGGTCTACAGATGGACTGTTTCATTTCATTCAGTGTGTTTTCTATAATTTTTTCTCCTTAGTAATATAAAACAGTTTCTAGCTTGGTCCCCAAATTCCCTAGTGATATGTGTTCCAGGGTCCTGCTCTCTGTTGGAGTAGAGACTGAAGGGCAGCCGGGAAAGTATGGTTCACACTTTCTGCAGCACTGTAAGCCTCCAGCAACACGAGATGGAACAGGACAGTGAAGGGAGAGAAGCAAGAGTGCTAATAGGCAGTGCACCACTGAAGAAGTCCTGACCCCCTTTCTAGAGATCACTGTCAGCTACGTGCTTTTGGAAGTAGAATTTTCTATTACATTCTCCACTTAGGATGCTACTCTCCATACACCAAGTAGGCACAGTGAATAAATGAATTGAAATTCCGCCCAATCAGGATAAAACTCAAATACTGCTTCCTCTTTGAAGCCTGTCTTGATCCCTAGTCAGAAACGATCTCTGATCCTTCCCTTCTCTGATGGCCTATGGAGTCCTAAGAGGAGATGTGTTTCCTGGTGTTGACCAAATTCAGAGCTCATCCTAAAATCTTTACCAGAATGTAAGGTTGTGGGGAATTGTATTTCCTGTTGGTGGCTCCTCTTATGTATTCAATCCCATCCCACTGCTCTTCTTACAATATGACTGACACTCCTCCCACCAAGACATGGGGCTATTGGAGGTTATATTCCATCTTCTTGAGTCAGGGGAGGGTGGGGACACTCACAGATTGTCCCAGCTGCCCCAATGGAGTATGGCTGAAAGGGTCCTGTGTGACTTCTGAGGCTACGTCATAGAAAGGAGACAGCTCCTTCTTCCCACTCTCCCATGATCTTACCCTCAGAACCCAGAGATGGTTTTGTAAGGAAGCCTAGGATGCTTCTCAATCTGTGACCAATGGCCAGCATCAACACCAGACATGTGTGAATGAATCTTTGGATGATTTCTTTTTCTTGCCTAATTGCTCTGGATAGGACTTCCAATACCACATTGAATAAAAGTGGTAAGAGTGGGTGTCCTTGTCCGGCTCCTGATCTTAGAGGAAAAACTTTCAGCTTTTCATTGTTGAGTATGATGTTAGCTGTGGGCTTGTCATTTATGGCCCTTATTATGAGGAGGTAATTTCCCTCTATACCTACTTGTTGAAAGTTTTTTTTAATCATGAATGGATGTTGAATTTTGTCAAATGCTTTTTATGCATCTATTAAGATGATCATATGATTTTTATCCTTAATTTTATTAATGTCATCACATTGATTGATTTGCCAAAGTTGCACAATACTTGCATCCCCAGTAAATCCCATTTCATCGTGGTGTATGATCTTTTCAATGTGCTGTTGAATTTGCTAATATTTTGTTGAGAATTGGTTCATCTATATTCATCAGGATATTGGTCTATAGTTTTCTTTTCTTCTAGTTTCCTCATCTAGCTTTGGTATCAGGGTAATGCTGGCCTCGGAAAGTGAGTTTGGGAGTGTCCCCTCCTCTTCAAGTTTTTGAAAGTGTTTGAGAAGCATTGGTGTAAATTCTTTAAATGTTTGGTAGGATTCACCTGTGGACGCATTTGATTTTTGTTTTGTTTTGTTTTGTTTTTGGAGGGGAGGGCTTTATGGATTATTGATTCAGTCTATTTACTTGTTATTGGTTTGTTCAGATTTTCTATTTATTCATGATTCAGTCTTGGTAGGTTGTTTATTTCTAGAAATTTATTTATTTTCTTCTAGGTTATCCAATTTGTTGGTGTATAATTGTTCCTAGTAGTCTTTATGATCCTTCATATTGCTGTGGTATCTCTTGTAGTGTGTCCTTTTTCATTTATGATGTTATTTATCTGAGCCTCTTTTTTTCTTAGTTTAGCTAAAAGTTTGTCAATTTTGTTTATCTTTAAAAAAAACTAGCTCAGTTTCATTGTTATTTTCTATTGTTTTTCTGGTCTATTTAATTTCTTTCTGCTCTGATCTTTATTTCTTTCCACATGCTAATTTTGGGCTTAGTTTTGTCTTTTTCTAGTTCCTTGAAGTGTAAAATTAGGTTTTTTATTTGAGATCTTTCTTTTTTTTCTTAAAGTAGGCATTAAACTCTATAAACTTCTCTCTTAGATGTGCTTTGGCAGCATTCCATCGTTGTGCATTCATTTTCATTTGTTTCCAAATATTTTTTGATTTCCCTTTTGATTTTTTTCTTTGACCCATTTGTTGTACAAGTGTGTTGTTTAATTTCCACATATTTGTGAATTTTCCAACTTTCCTCCTATTGTTGAACTCTAGTTTCATACCATTGTTGTCAGGAAAGATACTTGGCATGATTTCAATCTTAAATTTGCTAAGACTTGTTTTGTAACCTATAAAATGATCTATCCTGAAGAATGTCGCTTGTGCACCTGAGAATGTGTACTCTCTGCCATTGGATGGAATGGTCTGTATATGTCTGTTAGGTCCAATTGTTTTAAAATATGGTACAAGTCTAATATTTCCTTGTTGATTTTCTGTTTGGATTATCTCTCCATTACTGAAAGTGGGGTATTGAAGTCCCCTACTATTTTTGTGTTGTTGCTTATTACTCCCTCAGGTCTGTTAGTCTTTGCTTAATATATTTAGGTGCTCCAATGTTGGGTGCATGTATATTTATGATCATTATCTCTTCTTGATGAACTGGCCCCTTTATCATTACATAATGACCTTCTTTGTGTCTTGTTATTGTTTTTGGCTTAAAGTCTATTCTGTTTGCTATAAGTATAGCTATTTATGCTTTTTTGTTTGTTTGTTTCCATTTGCATGGAATATCTTTTTCCATCCCTTGACATTGAGATTGTGTAAGTCCTTAAAGCTGACATGAGTCTCTTGTAGGCAGCATATAGTTGGGTTGTGTGTTTTTTAATCCATTCAGCCATATTAAGTCTTCTGATTGGAGAATTTAATCCATTAACATTTAGAGTAATTATTGGTAGGTAGGGACTTAATAATGCCATCTTATTTTCTGACTGTTTTGTAATTCTTTTCTCTCTATCTTGCTGCCTTCCTTTGCAAATTGATGATTTTCCATAGTGGTATGCTTTGATTCCCTCTTTTTCTTTTGTGAATCTGCTATAGGTTTTTGCTTTATTTTTACTATGAGGTTTATTTGAAACATCTTATAGATATAACTATATTTTATGCTAACAGAAACTTAATTTTGCATACAAAAACTCTACCCTTTTATTGCCATCCTTTTATGTTTCTGATGTCACAATTCACCTCTTTTTAAATTGTGTATACATTAACAAATTATTGTAGCTATAGCTATTTTTAATACTCTTGCCCTTCACCTTTTAATTAGCATTCAGTGGTTAACACTTCACCATATTACAGTATTAAAGTATTCTGAATTTGACTATATACTTACCTTTACCAGTGTCTGGTATATTTTCATGTTACTGATTAGCATCCTTTCATTTCACTTGAAGAACTCTCAGCATTTTTCATAAGGCAGGTCTAGTGGTGATGAATTCCCTCAGCTTTTATTTGCCTGGGAAAGCCATTATCTCACCTTCATTTCTCAAGGACAGTTTTGCTGGGTAAAAACTGGCTGGATTTCTTTTTCTTTTAGCACTTTGAGTAACTATATCATCTCACTCTCTCCTGGCCTGTAAGATTTCTGCTGAGAAATCTGATAGCTTTATGGGGGTTCCCTTGCAAGGTATGAGCTTTTCTCCTCTTGCTGCTTTTAAGATTCTATGTCTTTGGTTTTTGAAAGTTTTATCATAATGTGTCTTGGAGAGGATTGCTTTAAGTTGATTTTGTTTGGTGACCTATGAGCTTCATGAACTTGGATATCCATCTCTCCCCAGATTTTGGAAGTTCTCAGCCATTATTTCTTTAAATAAACTTTCTGTTCCCTTATATCTCGTCTTTCCTTTGGAACCCCAAAATATAGAAAAGCAGAGAGAA
Source organism: Phocoena sinus (assembly GCF_008692025.1). Classification (NCBI taxonomy): domain Eukaryota; kingdom Metazoa; phylum Chordata; class Mammalia; order Artiodactyla; family Phocoenidae; genus Phocoena; species Phocoena sinus. The sequence continues at coordinate 7,530,628 of NC_045779.1, read as the reverse complement.
GACTATAGAAGGTAGTTGCTAATCCCATCACTCACTTATAATTCCTCTTAGAGTTGGGGTGTGTGTCCCTTCAGTTTTTTCTTACAGTTTATACAGTACAAAATGTTACATTCCAAGCTTTTCCCCTGAATGCTATTCTATCAATATTTTTCTATTCATTTAGAGATTGTTATTACTATTAAATGATAGCAAAATATTCTAGTGAAACACATACACCATGAATTATTTAAAGATTTCATATAGCTGTATATTCAGGTGGTTTGTTTATTTTTTTAATATTATAAAACAAGTCTACAATAAGAGTCCTTGTAGCTCAGTCCTTGCACAAACCTCTAGTTATTTTCTTTGGAAAAATTATTAGAAAAGAAATTGGTAGGTCAACAATATGCACATTTTTGAGGGCTTTGAAAGACTCGCACCCAGCTGCTGGTAGGTCAACAATATGCACATTTTTGAGGGCTTTGAAAGACTCGCACCCAGCTGCAGTGTAAATATTGGTTAGCATCCAAACATCTTTTACTCTTTAGCTGGGTTTCCTGCATTCCAGCAAATATATTACTGGTATGGTGGACAGGCAGGGTGAGGCTTAGAGAAATAAACTTCAAGGACAACGTTTTGGAATAAAAATGGCTACCTTTTAAAGCTTCCAAGTATTGATGGCAGCAAGATAAGCTAGAACCAGATTGAATGTGTGTGTGGGCATCTCTGTTTGGTAGCTGTCATCAGGGGTCCACTTTTTCCCACAGTAAGTTCCAGACCATCCTGACTTAGGATGTATACTTGAACTTGCCTGGAATAGCTGCTGTAATGGGATCCTGACTTTTGAACACCTTACACTCAGAACCTGCCACCTCTCCTTTAACTGGCCAGATTCTCAAATAATACTCATCTAAAGCTTGGAACACTTGAAAATAAAGTAACTTCTGCAGGTGTAGTTGCTGTAGGGTAGAGCTCCGTTGGGTAAGTTCTTCATAGTGATGAAATAGAATCATTTAGGACAGAAGGTATATGCAGCTGCGTGAATCTATTTTTACCTCTTGGAAAGACAGCCATTGTGTCATCTGTGTACTATGTCATTGGCTAACTGGTGGCCATTATGTCTAGAGAAAACCACCACCACCATCACCATTACTTCAGTCTTTCTGCTTAGAGAGTAATTGATGATCAGTTCTTAGTACAGGATATGTATTGCTCACATTTAGCAGTAAAGAAATAATCACAAATTCCCATAATGTGAATGTGGAATGAATTAGATTCAATAGAGCATTGCCCATTGTCTACATGTCAGATCAAAATTTCTTTTTGGGGTCTGAACGCATCAGAGGGCAGAGAGCAACGGCATTCTTCCTTTTCACCAAGGAAACTTTTATTGTGCCCGGTTTCTGTTTATGCATGCCCAAATCTGTCACAGAGACAAGGATTTGGTGCTCCCCTGGTCTTCCAAGTAGCTGGTGGTGGCAACGAATGGTATTTACACTGGGAACTCTGCTTGCACTAAACTCGCTTGTGTGCTTACAAGCAATCCAAGTGCTGGCTGTCAGGGCCGGCAAACCTGTGGTAGGCTGTTTGTCTCTGAGGTTCCTACCTCCCCTCCTTGTACACCTTCTTCACTTTCTGTTCTTCCTACTTCCTGTCTTGCAGACTGGGTCACAGAGAAGAAAGCTCTGATAAACAAATTTTCAGTAAGTTGATAATGCATGTTACTCCTAGAAATATTTAAAATTTAAAGTAGGTTCCCAAGAAGGAGGACATTCTTAACAAAAGAGTAATTAATTCCCAATGTGTGCTTCACTGCCATTTCCATGTGTATGTACGTCTTTATGGAGACATATATTTACTTTGGTGGTAAGAGGGCGAGAAATGTCAGAATAAAGCGTAGAAGAATATAGCTTTGTAATGCAGTTGTTTTTATTTGGTCCAAGGATTGTTGATTGATGTGACAATTTGTCAGTGTAAACAGCCATTTGGTTGGTGGAAGATTCATTCCTTTTTCATTTATAGTTCTTTACCCTTCATCTGTTCTCCTACTGTTAATGGGAGCAGAATTTAGAAGCTGTTAGTGATTTGATTACTATGAAAATCACTGACTATTTTCTTGCATTGTTAAAAAAATTCTTCATGGTTCACTGCAGCAAATTTCTTCCTGATTATCCTGGAAATGTTTGCGTAGCTCATTGTATTCTTTTTGAAATATGGAAAACATTTGCTACAATTCCTAGTCACTAGTGGAACATGTAGGGCTTTAAAAACCTAAACAAGATAAATGCATCTGGTCCTGTATTTATACTCCAACTCTTCCTGTTCTTTTGGAATTCAAATTTCTTTTTAGGTACAAATACCTACTCATGAAAGGCAAAGAAAGATTGAAGAGACTGCAGTCAAATAAACAGGCGCTTTTCTAGTGTGATTTCATGGTACATATCTTTTAAATTATTTTATGTCCTTCTATTAAGAAGAAAATTTTACTTTATCCTTTTGGTAATAGGTAGTATACATTAGAATCTACAGGAAGCATTATGTATTTTTGCCTTTAATTTTGTTTGGAGGAATAAACCCTAAAAAGAAAAATAATTTCTTTAGTCTTTTAGGATAGTTATTACTACGTATTGTACAGAAAAAGCTCCATATATATTTTCATTTTATTTGTTACCCAACTTTGAATGACTTTATTTCAATGTATCAGGAGCTCCTCTTTGGGTGGATCAAGCTACGAGGATTCTTCATCACTGTGAGAAAATAGTTCAGTGCTGCAAAAGAGAATGTGCCTTGTAGGTCTGTTGAGTTGACTCGGCACAAATCAGTAGCTAAAATTCAGGTAAAGGTAATAAATATCTCACGAGAAGACCAAGACTCTGGTCAGAGATTCTTCGTTTCTTAGGCCGTTTCTGAAGAAATCATTTAATTTCTCAAGTTGCATCAAATGTTGCTCTGATGTTTTAATTTCTTTGATTCACTCTCTCTAAATACCCATAGCATTTACTTTATGAAATTCCATTAGCACGTTGACATTCTGCTCTTTTCTAAAATGGATCATAGCAGATAGAAAGGGCATTCAAACTGCCACCACTACCACCATCACTGTCACCAACATCAACAACTTGATTCTGGCTTGGGTTGAAGTAAATTCATCTTTGTGGGATTTCACAGAGCAAAGGTGGAGTAAAGAGGTGTCTCCCAGTCATGCTGTGCTTCATTAAACACATGGATCCACAGAGGACTAAAGTTGCACTGCAGAAATGGGTCAGGTCAAGCAAATTAATATTTAATTAGCAAAAGCAGTTCACCATTGAAATGGATGGGAAACTCATAGAAAATTGTTCCTGGAAAATTTTCCTTTATTTATTTATTTAGGTATTTATTTACCTTAGGTAAAACGTTATTCTCTGTTTAGAAGAAGTCTTTATGTGCTGATCAAATGTCAGTCCTTGAGGGTTTAGGGTCTTATCCATAAAGCGACTAAGAAAAGTATATGATGAGATTTCTGGAGAAAGCATAGGCTAGTCACTTAGTGAGAAAATGAAAGGACTAAATGTTGATATATAAACTTTTTATCATGTGGAACTCAACCAATTCACAGTCACAGTTTTCACACCTAGATCCCCAGGATTCATGCACTTATCAGTCTAAGAAGTGTACGGTGAGTGGCTGCCACATGTTGGCACTGGGATAACTGTTGGAGATAAAAGGTGAATGAAAATCTCTGTTTTTCGGAAGTTTATAGCCTTGTGAGAAGACAAGACTTCACAGAAATAACTATGGAAATTAAAAGAGGCATGAAAATTGCTGTGACATTCTGATGGACTAACTCCAGCCTGGCGAGAGTTAGGAAAAGCTTCACCAAAGAGGTGACACTGATTGGAGCTAAGTCCTGAAGAAAGAGTAGGAGTTGAAGATGGAGAAGAAAGGAAGGCGTCAGAGGCAAAGTGAACAGCATGTTCAAAGACACAAAGCAGAGCTTCTCAGAGTCCTTCCGAAGCACGGGGGCGGGGGAGGGTTCTCTCTCAAAATGCAGATTCCTGGGCTCACACAGCTATATTTGGAATCAGAATCTCTGTGGGCGGGGCCTGATAATTTACATTTTGGCAAGCGTTCAAATGTATTCTTATGTATGCCACAGTGTGAGAACCACTGGTGTGGGGGAGAGACAAGAACTTCTAGATTTCCTAATATTATTAATAATGAAGGTATCATAGGTAGTACATATTACATGCCACAGTGTGAGAACCACTGGTGTGGGGAGAGACAAGAACTTCTAGATTTCCTAATATTATTAATAATGAAGGTGCCATAGGTAGTACATATTACAATTATTATCATAGTCTGGCAGTTTGATGTCAGATAAAGTCAATGTCCTAGGCAACTGTTGTCCTTGCTTTACTCTGTGCTTTTAAAATTTTCATATCTGGAGGACCATCACTGGTTGAGTTGTGTCCCCCAAAAGATATGTGCAAGTCCTATAACCTGCAGTACTTGCAAAGGTGACTTTATTTAGAAAAAGGATCTTGGCAGATGAAATCAAGTTAAGATGAGGTCCTAAGAGTGGGTCCTAATCCAATATGATGTCCTTAGGAGAAAGGAGAGATGCAGAGAGAAGCACACACGGGGGAATTCTGTGTGATGCCAGAGGCAAAGGGGGGAGTTACGCTGCCACGAGTCAAGGCGCGCCTGGAGCTCCCAGTAGACAGAAGAAGCAAAAAAGGATCCAGTGGGATCCTAGTGCTGGTGTGCGGAGCCCCTGAATGCAGGGGCCGTGGTGACTATGCAAGGGCCCAACAGCATGGACCTACACCCACCAAGAGCCGTCTGGCTGTGGCTGCCATAGAAAGTCTAAAGTGCTAGCTCGGAGAAGAAGTACGAGAGCTTCTGTCTCCTCCAGAGCCCTGCCCTGGATCACTTCCGTCCTATCCCAAAGGGGCTTCGGATTCACCCTCAGAATAGCTTCTTGAGAAATCTGAGAGATTGTTCACTTTGGAAACACTACCATCATACTTAGAATTCTTAAAACTTTTCACCTGCTGAGCTGCTAAACTGGACAGATCCAGTTTTCTTATTTTTAGTTTTTCTTTTCCTTTGTGGTTCATTACAGGATACTGAATACAGTTCCCTGTGCTATACAATAGGACCGTGTTGTTTATCCATTCTATATACAGTAGTTTGCATCTGCTAATCCCAAACTCCCAATCCATCCCTCCCCCACCTCCCCCCTCCCCCTTGGCAACCACAAGTCTGTTCTCTATGTCTGTGAGTCTGTTTCTGTAAGATCTAGTTTTAGTCCTAGTAGAAATAAGATTTGACTTAAAATTCTTCACGTTGTCTTTAGACAGTTAATAAACTGACATTTATTGAAGAAGTCAGTTTTAATAGCACTAAAACAGCATCACAGAACTCTCATGTTGGGAGAGGTGGAGGCCTCATGCAAAGGCCATGGGTGAGAAGTTGATTTTCTTTAAAACTCCACTTCCCCCATCTTTTAAATCAAATGTGTCTCAATTTCTGTAGGAAAACTCAAAAGCATTAATATTACCTTTCATCAGTTCACAGTATCTCATAATAACGGGTTAAAATCTCATAGAATGTACTTTAAAACACCAATTGTGTTTGAGAGAAAAAAACCAAAGTGATCATTCACAAAAGCCACTGGTCATATAAAAGACCAATTCCATAGCTCGGAAAACATAAGAACATTCATTTGTAATGTTCGTAATCCGTCAAGATGTGAATATACAGAAGTCTAGCTTTTGAGAAATCTATTCTTGGCAGGAGAGCAATTTCCACTGGCAGAAGTAATCCTTGAATCAGTTAATGAATTATCTGGAATTTCAACATCCAGATAAAGCCTGCTTATTTGGGATAAACCTGCTTTGTGGCTCCAAATTTGTAAAGCTTTGCCCCGCCCTGTATTTTGAACTTTATCAAAGTGACTGGCAAAAAAAAAGTCTCTATAGGATTTTGCCCTAGAGGGACAGCATCTTACAATGATCTCTGGAGGTGTGGTGTCACTACAGCACAGGACAAAAGCTTCTCTGGTTTTCAGTGATAGAAACGATCACTAAGCTGACGGCAGAAGAAGCGTCTACATTCCTTCACTGCAGGCAACTAGGCAGAAGAGCGGAACTCTCTGAATGCCTGATAAATAATCCAATGGCACATGGAACTTGAAAGAGAACAGGAATTGCCTCAGGCATCTTTCCAAAGACTGTGCCTTTGGGAGGCCTCTGCTTTTAGAGATTTTGGTAGCAAAATAATCAGTGTTTCTTGTATTGAACTAATAGCTTAAAATTGAATGAAGTCATATTAGGAACTTACACCTTTGTTTTAGGGAAGACTTAGCTTTGCACTTCCTGGGGTTCCCACACCCTTCTGAAAATCTTGTACACCTGCCTCGCCAGTTCTACTTCTCAGCAAGCGCTTGGCTCTCTCACTGTGCTGTGTGCTGTGCCCTGAATTCTCTCCAGTCCTAATGCCCCCAAGTCTCTGCTCTGTTGGAAGTCCTCCCCTGCCACCCCTGCCTCCTGGTATCCTATCCATTCTTGAAGATCTAGTTCAAATGTCTCTTCCTCGAAGAAACCTTCTCTGATCTGTACAACAGGGATCAGTCTCTCCGTGGTAAGATCACTCGCAGAATTCATCACATTCAGTTGTGCTAATGAAACTGAGCAGGACCCTGTGGGGCTCCTGGGCGTGGAAGCCTTTCAGACAGTTGCTAATCAGGGAAGGGAGGGGATGCAGAGATGAGAGAGGAGCAGTAAAGAAACAATAGTGCCACCTTGGGGCAGGGTCCCAGCCCCCCCATAAGGGAAACACATAACAATATCTTTAAGCTCTTCTGCAGAACTAAAACCCCTGAACCAATGCAAGATGCTAACTACTTGATGAAGCATTCTTCAGAGATCAGGAGACCACCCGGGGCCAGATTAAAGGAATGCCGGGCCCTGCACACATCCTGCACCTTATCAGCAACCCCGCCCTTGAACAATCGCTATGAAACTCCTCACCAAATCCTCTCAGGTTGGGACACATAGTTTCTGGAGGGCACAAGTCCACTGTGTCTCCCTTTGCCTGGCAAAGCAATAAAGCTATTCTTTTCTACTTCACCCAGAACTCTGTCTCCGAGATTCGATTCAGCACCGGCGCACAGAGGCCGAGATTTCGGCATAGGGTTTCGGCTAATGCAAAACCTATTTAGTACAAGTGTATCTCCTTCTCCGAAACACAAGCTGAGACGGGGACTTGCCTCCCTTTTCCTCCCCTCCCCTCCCCTCCCCTGCTTTGCACACAGCCTGTGCAGGCCTCTACTTCCTGGATGTCAACACTTAACACAGACTCCTGCCACTGAGGTCTGAACTGTCTGCCTCCCACCCACCCCACCCTTCAGCAAGATTGTAAGCTTCAGGAAGGGTGGTTGTTCTGGAAGCATCTTGGGAGTCATTGTACCCAGTGTTCAAATCACGTGAAGAGCGCATGACCCACAGAAGGCATTTAATATATATTTGTCGCTGCTTTATCCCTCTGCACTTCCTTTCATAGTGTGATAAAATTAATAATTATTTTTTCATTTGGGTCAAACTGCATTAATTAATAAGCCTTCCCAATCTGTCAGGTGCTTTTGGAAATGAAATAATATTATCGTTGTCTAAGCCCAGCTCGGCTCCTCTAAAGCAGAGGCCAGGCACCATTATTAATGACTCGAATGCTTTGGAAGATTACCAGATTGTTTATATAGTCGAGAGTGAACTTCTGCGGGCACTTGGCCTCTCTTAAATCAGCAAAAGCCACAATGTTGGATCGAAAGGAAGGTACACAAATGAACACAGGGTACATTTCCAGTGTTGTAACTTTTCCTTTAACAAAAGGATCTCTGGAAGCAACCTGTAACCCTATGGGTATTCCTGTGACTTCTCAACAGGTAACACTAAGGAATTGTAGCAAACTGGAGACTATCATGTGCTAAACTAAGTACATTAGAAATACGTACGATTCATACCTGTGGTTTTCTAATTGTGTAATGTGTAATACAGCTGTGAGGATTTGGTACAAGAGTTGGCAAAATGTTTTCGTCTAAACACTGTTACATTAACTAACTGGCTGTTCTGCAGGGGAAAATGTAACTTAGGAAAACTTCAGCTGAATGGCGTGAATGTGCGGAGTTCCAACTCCTTGACCGCAGTGAAACCCTATTACCCAAGTTTAGAAGCTGTTTACATAAAATAACACTGAATCTTAGAACTTCTCAGATATGCAAACCCAAGATTAAATAACAACACGAATGACTCAAACCAGGGAAAAGGCTGTTACCCTTCTCCAAAATAGGTCTTTTCATGGAAATAAAATAGGTGATATATATTTTTTTCTGAGTTAAAATTTGGTTCATTTTCATTTAGGGTTGCTATTTGTTCACCATTCTCCCAGCTGCATAACATCTTTGGAATGTTCTTAGAAACCAAAGATCCAGACTCCTTCACTCTAGTGAAAAGAAAATACAAATGCAGAGTGGAGATTTTATGCCCAAGCCCGTATTTTGAATTCTGCAGGGGGCGTCCCACAGACTCTACTTCCAATTCTTTCATAATCACTTCTGACATTTTCCATGAGAAGAACAATGAAGTTGAAATGCGGTGAAAGCTGATTGTGTGAATTTATTTGGTTTTACTTACTTGGAATTAGGGCCATTTGGGGAAAATTTACTCTGCGCTGTCACTGAGGATGAGAAAACACCCTCCTCACCGGCCTGCACAGGCTTTTCTACTTTCATATCTATGTCTGGGTCCGTTTTTGCAAACCTTCCCCCTTTTCAACTTTGGAGCCATGATAACTATTTTGGCTCTGATCTTTAAATAATTCTGTGTCTATTAAAAATGCTCAAATACATCATAACTTGATAAATGTCTTCCTTATGATAGTTGCAGAATAGCAGTTAAGTGTGGGTTCTGGAGTCCAACTTCATAGATCTAAAACCTGAGCCCATTGTTTCCCGGCTAGTTGCTGAGCCTCTCCAAGCTTCCGGGCACCATCTGTAAAATGGAGACGACGGCTGAACCTCTGTCTCAGGGTTGTTATGAGAATAAATGAGATAATGTTTGTATATAGCTTAGCAGTGTCTGCTAGACAGTGAGTGCTCAGAAAATGGTAGCTGTTGTTTATATGTGGGTTACCATTACTGTGCGATCTTCTCATTTTTCAAATTCTATTGGGAATATCATCTTATTTGGCCCTTCATTAGAATCATAACTGGGTCATCCTAAGTTATCTCTGCCAGAGAGGTGCTTCAGGCCTCACCTTACCGAGCACTGATACTAATTCATTTCTTTTTAATTTATCAAGGGACTTCCATCAGCTACTAATTTAGCAGAGACCAGAGTCTCCCTATGTGTCCTTGAGCTGAGATGCAGAAGATCAAGTATGTAAGTGAGGAACAGATATGAACTGCTTAGCCTGCCAGCTGTTCACCCTCTTGTTTTTCAAAGCGGCTCTTAGCAGCAAGCAGGACACAAGAGGAAGGTTGTTTTAAGTTGGAACTTGATTTAATGTGTTCTGGACACAAAATTTTCACTTTCAGCCCCGTCAAGCCTGAAATACACGAACTACAGCCTGCAGTGTATTCAGTGCACTGTGAGTGGCCTAGACGTCAAAGGGAATCAGGCATCAGGGGAAATCCGATCCTGTTGAGAAGTGGCTCCTTCAGGCTGGCTTAAGACAGATGTGCTTGGGCTTCCCTGCTGGCACAGTGGTTAAGACTCCGCCTGCCAATGCATGGGAAATGGGTTTGAGCCCTGGTCCGGGAAGATCCCACATGCCACGGAGCAACTAAGCCCGTGCTCCACAACTACTGAGCCTGCGCTCTACAGCCTGCACGCCACAACTACTGAGCCCGTGCACCACAACTACTGAAGCCCGAGCACCTAGAGCCCATGCCCCACAACAAGAGAAGCCACCGCAATGAGAAGCCCGTGCGCAGCAACGAAGATCCAATGCAGCAAAAAATAAATATAAGTAAAATAAATTAAAAAAAAAAAAAAAGATGGGTGTGCTTGACTTGGTTCCTGACTTGGGAAGCAGGGACAGGGAAGTTAACAGTGGCCCCTCTGGAGCAGGGACAGAAAAGCCTTTCCAGATTCCTTTCTCTTAACGTCTGACTTTAGGCAGACTGAAGTGGCCGTAGCTGAGGCCACAGGTCCATTGGCTCCCCGCACAGAAGGGACAATTGCGGTGTTGGAACACGACACTCAGCTCTGTCAGTGCTCAGACCTGCAGGGTCCAGGGCCTGTCTGCTGAGAGTGGAAAGAAAAAGGCTACTTCCAGTTTATATGGGGTGGAAATTGTTGCTCTGCCTTGTTTTGCTCTGTTGCAACTTGTTGACTTTTATTCTAGTTAAGACTCATCAAGGGGTACAAATCTATAGAATCTGAAAGGATATTTATAACAGAAAGTAATCTAAGGATTATTTTTCTTTTTCTCCACTCTGTCTTTATTCAGAAAAAAATTTACACGTAATGTGCTTAAGTTGAAACAGATTTTTACAAATCATAATTCTGATACTAAATAGTTGTTTTACTTTGGTCCCTTAATATTTCTGGATGTCTGCTTCCTCAGATAAAAAAATGAGGGGCTTGGAATAGATGAGCTATAAAGACCCTGTCAGATTTTAAAACTTTATGGTTCTTCCAGAGGCTTAATTTATAAAAAAATATACACTCCTGTATCCCAGTCAATCCCAGACAATGGGCTGTTTTTCACAAACATTACTGATATAGCATCTATCTTCAGTTTCCTTTGAAATGGAGAACAATGTGACACATTTAAAAGCTAGCTCATGAGAATATTACCCTGCGTTTGTCAGTCCTTCTAGTTAATTCTCTTGATAAGGACCATATGATAGAAACCTTTCTTTGCTGCAAAACTAACAGCAGTCTAGACTATGTTTGATAATACGGTACATGCACGCTGTAATAGCTCTGAAAAATGATTTCATATTTGTTGCCAACTGAATTTGCTTGAGTTGAGAAAAAGAAGAAAATTCACTTTTATGTTCATCTGTCCTGAATGACTGAACAGTTAAAAAGACATATGGTTTCTCCAGATCGTTAGAAAGTATAGCTGTTAATTTCAACGTGGATTGCTCTTGTGTTGATGATCCAGAAATGATTGCTATTAAGATAATAAGAAATTTCTTTTTCAGTTTTAAGAAAATATTCTACTGTTCACATACATGCTTTCTTAGGATGAATTAAAGGATGTTTACTAAGAAAGACAGGAGAGTAACTGAAAAATGGAAAGCAGCATTATTTTAATAAATAACTCAGTTCATGGATGTAGGTGAATTTCATCTATCTAACAGCAATCTGGCTCATGTCTAACCATTGGTGATAGCTAAAAGAGACAGTAAAAATCTGTTTCCTTAGAGAGGAACAAGGCTGGGAGATATTGGGTAAGTGAGGTCAATGGCTCCTCGTCTTTATATTCACTTTTAGTAACAAAGCTCCTATTCCGGATTAGGGGCAAACACCAGAGTACATATTTTTAATGATGTGTTAACTTCTAAATGCATAAGTAAAAAAATACAACAAAGGGCTTCCCTGGTGGCGCAGTGGTTGAGAGTCCCCCTGCCGATGCAGGGGACGCGGGTTCGTGCCCTGGTCCGGAAAGATCCCACATGCCGCGGAGTGGCTGGGCCCGTGAGCCGTGGCCGCTGAGCCTGCGCGTCCGGAGCCTGTGCTCCGCCAACGGGAGGGGCCACAGCAGTGACAGGCCCGCGTACCGCAAAAAAAAAAAAAAAAACAAACCACAAAGTGATGGTACATTAGCCAGTAGACATTCTGCACACAGAGATACTTAAGGGATGCTTTTTAAAAACAAAAAACCAACCCATCTATACTGATAGTACTTCTCTTAATACTTTCCAATCTCTGATATCCTTTCTGGAAACATGGCACACGTGCACACACACACACACACCTCTTGAGCTGTTGATGGCGGGGAAGGAGGACACACCCTTCAGTGGCAGCAGTGGCAGTGCTGAGTGGGGCTGGGAACCCGAGTCACGGCAGGAGCACCGAAGGAGCACCGTGTGTACTGTTCCCTTATCTCCAAAGGCAGCTGCAGAACAGGGTACCCAGGAGAGGGGGAGGGCGACACAGGGTGTGAACTGGGGAGCATCCTCAGCCGCTGCTCAAGGATGACGCCTCTGTCTCCAGCTCACTTCTAACAGCAGTGATACGGAGAGAGTGTGAAAAGTGAGTGACGGGAGAAGAGGACAGTGAGACGGAGGGTGAGGGAGAGAAACTGAGGGAGGGGAGAACGTCTGTCCATGAAGCACGGACGTGGCCTCAGAGAAGGGCGACCAGGCATCCGGGGTTGCCTGTTGTCCTCATATAATTAGAAATAGTGTTCCTTCACTCTAAAAGTGTCAAATATGGATGACAAATTGTTACCCCAGATACATGCCCCAAATGCCGGTAACATAACTGATGACAGGTCACCAGTTCTGGGGCTCTAAAGGGTCAACCGACACAGCCAGGGAAGGAAAATTGCTGAGGGTTCGCTGATAAATCGGACAAAAAGGGAGAAAGTGTCACTGCATTCTTCCTGTATATTTCTATGATTTGATTGATAGGCTGCTGGCAGCTTAGCAGCTTGGCTGTGTGGAGGTGTTTTTGTATCAAATATTACAATCTTAAGGTTCAATAAGACTTTCCTCTCGTCAAATCCCTCCCACTGTCTCTGTCTGCCTTTTGCTGCTAAGACAGACCCAGCGGTGCTCATACCCTCGTGTTATCCCTTCCCCTCGAACGTAGGCTGGGATTTTGGGACTTGCTTCTAGCAGATAGAATGGGGCACGGGGGATGGGATGCCTCTTCCAGGCTAAGTTATAAAAAGACTCTGGATTCATCCTGATTCTCTCCCTCCCTCTCTCTCAAACTGGCAGCCATGTCCTGAGCTGCCCTGTGGAGAGACCCACGTGGAAAGGAACTGATGTCTCCGGCCACTGGCTTCCAGGGACGGAGGCTGCCCACGGCCACGTGAGTGAGCGTGGAAGCAGACCCTGCCCCAGCAGGGCCCCAAGATGACAGCAGCCCCAGGTGACACCTTGACTACAGACTCGTGAGGGACAGAGGCTGCCACCCAAGCCAAGCCCAGAGTCCTGACCCACAGAAACCGTGAGATGATGTTTTTTAAACGCGTATTTTGGAATAATTTATCATGCAGCAATTGATAACTTAGATGAACATCATTTTTGTTCCCTTTCAAGGTTCGTGGATTAGCTTCCCACCGACCACACCCGATTAAAGCCAATCCTGTAACTGGGCTATCACTGAACAAGGTTAATCAAATGTCTGCTGCTTAGGAGGGCAGGGAGTCAAAGAGTTTCTGAGGGAAACGGCCCCAGTGAGAGGGTGTATATGCAGGGGAGGTGTCATCCTGGAGAACGTGCCCAGGGCAGACCTGGCCTTGCTCCCGTCCAAAGTCTCTTACAGTTCGTATCGTCTATGGGAAGACTCCATCTAGACTCTTCGCGTGCAGCCACTTTCCCTTCTTATGAGCTGCTCTTCAGCGATGGGGTCCTCATACAGGTCCTTCACCCGAGACCCCGGCCCTTCTAGTCCATTTCATTTGGGGCGGAGGCCGAGGCCAGGCATGTGGAGCTCTCGCTCTTACTTTATTTGGAGAGTGATGTTTCCACTTCCTGCTGCTGACTAGCGAAACTTTCGGTTGACTCGTTCCACCTTTTACTTTGTAGGTTTGAAAGCACAGCTGAAGTCATGGATAAATGAGGCCCCCATTTCTCTCTGATAAGGGCTCTTATCCGGTTTCATTCACTCTTGAGAAGCAACAAAACCTGGTGGTTCAGAGCTTGGCTCTGGATCTCGACTTCCTGGTTTCTGGTTTTGCTCTCATGTTTACCAGCTGTGTGACCTTGGGCAATCTGCTTCACCTCTCTGTGTACCCGTGTACTCAACCAAACACTGGGTAATAATAACTGTTACTGAGCACTGATGACCATGTATTTCTTATTTATTTATTTTTTAAAAAGTTTATTTATTTTTGGCTGCATTGGGTCTTCATTCCTGCGTGTGGGCTTTCTCTAGTTGCGGCGAGCGGGGGCTACTCTTCGTTGCGGTGCGTGGGCTTCTCATTGCAGTGGCTTTTCTTGCTGTGGAGCATGGGCTCTAGGCACGTGGGCTTCAGTAGTTGCAGAGCGTGGGCTCAATAATTTTGGCTCGTGGGCTCTAGAGCGCAGGCTCAGTAGTTGTGGCGCACGGGCTTAGTTGCTCTGCGGCATATGGGATCTTCCTGGACCAGGGATGGAACCCGTGTCCCCTGAATTGGCAGGTGGATTCTTAACCACTGGGCCACCAGGGAAGTCCCATGTGTCTCTTATTTAAAAACACTAGAAATGGTTAGCTATTTTTTTGTTTTGTTGTTTTTTAGGAAAGAACTAGAAACTGAGTTTGACTTTTTATTTATTTATTAGGCTGTGCCAGGTCTTAGTTGCAGCATGTGGGATCTAGTTCCCTGATCAGGGACTGAACCCGGGCCCCCTGCGTTGGGAGCGCAGAGTCTTATCTACTGGACCACCAGGGAAGTCCCAAGAAATGGTTAGCTGTTTTACAATGCTGAAAATCAGGAATACATGAGAACAGTCTTGCAGCGCGAGCGTGAGGAAGTTAGCCTGTGCTTACAGGACTGCCTTTCAGAGAATGCTCTGTGAACCTTAGCTATTATTATCACAATATCATTTGGCTTTCAGAGAATGCTCTGTGAACCTTAGCTATTATTATCACAATATCATTTGGCACAAATATAAAGCAATCATTTAAAAATCAAAAAACTTTCTTGAGCTCTGACTACTTTCTCCAACTTAAATTTTTGGAAGTTGCCGTGCATTGTGAAATAACCCATGGACATAGAGTGGATTCTTAGAGAGTGGTTCATGACTCAGTTTCCTCAAAAGAAATAAGTCCTCCCTCTGCAAAGCCTTTGGAAGTCATTTGTATTCAAAGAGTGGGGATAAGTCCTGAATTCTTTCAAGAAAAGAGAAATTGCCTATTTAATGGGTGAAAAGAGAACACTACAGAATCGTTTATGGAACTTTTGAGGAACTGAAATATGTAAAATAAATGAGGCATTGTAGAAAAGTCAGTTCTGTTAGTCAAAGGAGAGTGTGATTTAAGTTTCACTATTTTTTTTTAATTAATTTATTTTTTATTTTTGGCTGTGTTGCGTCTTCATTGCTGAGTGTGGGTTTTCTCTAGTTGCGGCAAGCGGGGGCTACTCTTCGTTGTGGTGCACGAGCTTCTCATTGTCCTGGCCTCTCTTGTTGCAGAGCACAGGCTCTAGGAGCGCAGGCCTCAGTAGTTGTGGCACACGGGCTTACTTGCTCTGCAGCATGTGGGATCTTCCCGGGCCAGGGCTCAAACCCATGTCCCTTGCATTGGCAGGCAGATTCTTAACCACTGCACCACCAGGGAAGGCCCCTAAGTTTCACTATTTTTTATCGAGGAGATGAATCTGGACCCAGTGATGATGCACAGATATCCACAATAACCTCATGTTATACATGCTATTCATAGCAGTAGTTTTCAGTGGACTAAGGACATGTATGTATAGAATGCTTGGTTTATAAGGCCTGGAAATGGATTATCTGTTTTGATAATATATATATATTATATAATTATAATATATATTATGTATCTAATATATATAATATGATAATATATGATATATATGATATGATAATATTTTATGATAATATGATAATATATTATATATATATATTTTGGCCGTGCTGCGTACCTTGCAGGATCTCAGTTCCCTGACCAGGAATTGAACCTGGGCCACGGCAGTGAAAGCCTGGAATCCTAACCAGTAGGCCACCAGGGAACTCCTAAGTATATTATATTTAAAAAAAATGACAGCAGATCCTAGACCCTTGAAACTCAAAGTGTGGTCCTTGGACTGCCAGCACTGGCATCCCCTGGGAGCTTGTCAGAAATGCAGAATATCAGACCCCAGATCAGACCTACTAAATCTGAATCTGCTTTTTAACAAGATCCCCAAAGATCTGTATGCCCATTAAAGTTTTAGAAGCATTTCCTGAGACATATATCAGGTTAAAAGTCAAGTTCTTACATTGGCCTGGCATAGTGGTAAAAGCATGGAAACTGAAGCTAGCATGCCTAGCTTTAAATCCTGCTTCCACCACCTACAGTCTGAGTCAGACAACTTTCTTAACCTCTCAGAGACTCAGTTTTCTCATCTGTAAAATGGGAATGATAACAGCACTACCCTATTGGATTGTTAATTGAATTAACAATTGTAGAATGCTTAGACTGGCATATAGTGCTATAGAAGCGTTGTTTAAATACATTTTTCTAAACCTATGTCACAATCAAAAAGTTCTAGAACTTCTTTACACAGTAAATTTATGGACTGATTACCAAGGCCTACCAATTTCTCCACATTCTCGCCATTACAGTGGTCCCTCAGTATCTGCAGGGGATTTGTTCCAGGACCCCTTGCAGACACCAAAATCTGAGGATACTCAGGTCCCTTATATAAATATCCAGTCAGCCCTCCGTACCCTCGAGTTCTGCATCTGTGAGTCAACGGAGGGTTGACTTACTTCCTTACTCCCCCTTTTGGGCTTCCTCTGAGCCTCACACATATTTCTACTCTGTGCTTAGTGCTCTGAAATGTAGCTATCTGTTTATCGCTCTGCCCTCTACACTAACTAGGAGCCCTTGGGAACAAGGACGGTATCTTAGTCTTTTTGGTATCCACCCCACAGAGTCTGGCACAAGCATCAACAAATGTTTTTAAAGTGAATGAATAGATGTTTGGTCACTTTTTTGTCATCTTCCTCAAGGCCCAGATATTTGTTTTTCTCATGCATTTTTCTCTTCATATCATTTTTACACCATCAGTTGATACTTGTGGAGAACCCATTATATGTAGGTGTATATATTTCTTGGTTTACTAAATACATTTTTGCATTATTTATATTTGAAAGTGGTGCCTGGTAGTCCTAATGATGCAAAACCCAGCAGATTTCTATAACGTGATTTCTATAAGATGATTAGAGAAGGGAAGATTTTCTGCTCTCGGTTTGGCCCCTGTATCCTTCGCAAACAGCAGGATGTGACTTCATCCAGCCTTAGCCCCTTTGGACACATAGTATAGCCTGTATCACGCACCTAGTTATTTAGGCCTAATTAAGGTATACAATCCTATCTTTGAATACTTAAAATACTAGCAAACCAAATACAGCAATATATAACAAGGATTAGACACCATGAGAACTTGGGATTTATTCCAGGAGTGCAAGGTTGGTTTAACATCAGAAAATCAATTAATGAAATACACCATATTAATAGAATAAAAGACAAAAACGACGTGATCACCTCAACAGACACAGGAAACTATTTGACAAAATCTGCTGCTCCTTACCACGTTAGGAACAGGAGGGAAACTCCTTAACTGATAAATGTGCCAAAAACCGTCAACAAGCATCATACTAAATGATGAAAGACTGAACGCTTTACCCTTAAGTCTGGGACTAAGGCAAGGATGTGCGCTGTCACCACTTCTATTCAAGTGCACAGCGGAGGGTTGTGGAGATGGGGGAATGCAAGTGATGCTAACGGGCGTAAGGTTTCTTTTCGGCTGCGCCGTGCGGCATGCGGGATCTTAGTTCCCCGACCAGGGATCGAACGAACCCGTGCTCCCTGCAGTGGAAGCGCAGAGTCCTAACCACTGGACCGCCAGGGAAGTCCCTAAGGTTTCTTTCTGAGATGGTAAAAATGTTCTCAACTCAGATTACGGAGATGGCTGTACATCTCTGTAAATACAGTAAAAACCATTGAACTGTACACTTTCAACAGGTAAACTTTACGTTATGTATACTTGAATATAAGGGTTAAAAAGTCATTACAGGGGGCTTCCCTGGTGGCGCAGTGGTTGAGAGTCCGCCTGCCGATGCAGGGCACACGGGTTTGTGCCCCGGTCCGGGAAGATCCCACGTGCCGCGGAGCGGCTGGGCCCGTGAGCCATGGCCGCTGAGCCTGCGCGTCCGGAGCCAGTGCTCCGCAACGGGAGAGGCCCCAACAGTGAGAGACCCGCGTACCGCAAAAAAAAAAAAAAAAAAAAAAGTCATTACAATACATAATGACAAATGACAAATGTTGTAACAGCAGCTACCCTTTTCCTAAGCACTGAAGGTGTCCTGGGCAGTGCAGGCAACTATTTCAATACATTATCTCCATAATCACATAAGAAGTAAATGTTGCTATTACATCTTACTGCGTTTTACAGATAGGGAAGGTGAGGCTTAGAAAGTTTTAAGTCATCTGCCGAGGTTACACAGCTGGCAATCGGGGGAGCTGGAATTTGGTCCTAAATACTACCAGGCTACACTGTACAGTGAGATTAAAAGGGAAGAATCTTCCAAACTCTACTGTTATTGAACACATGCTCTGGTCATTAAATATTTATGCCATTACAATTCTGTGGACTTACACAGACCACTTCCCTTGGTATGAAGTGGGGGCCTGGACTCGCAAAAGGGGACTCATGTGAGTCATAAACCATTCCAGAAGTGGGCTCAGCTGAAACTCAAATTCACACATGGGGGATCACACACCCTTTCATTCACCCTACAGCAATGAGAACGAAATCCCACCCAAATTATCGGCAACACACGCATGCAGTGCAGTAGGATCTTTCTCTTCCTTCAGCTCCTGGGGAGACAGCACAGAGGTGGGTGGGCAGCATGGCCTTCTACCTCTTACAAGGCAGCCTAGCCCGTGGAGAGTGAGCATTCCAGAAGAAGGGATGGAGCGCTAGCAGGTGGAAGGGACCACGGAAGGAGGTTTTCCCTCATGTTACTAAAAAGACGGGACACTCGGTGAGCGCTAAAGCGCATGGTTCTTCTGTTCTCTTCTTCCACAGAGGCAAAGGGGAACTCTTTGACCCTCGTGTACTCTCTCTGGCTTCCTTTTTGTGACTTGTGTTGGCTTTCAGGGCTCTTGGGCATTTCTTTTAATGTGTTTAAAAATATTGAATTAGAAGGTGAAAATACATAGGACAGGGTGAGAAACCTGAGTGTGCTGGGCTCATCACCACCCACAATGATACATGGGAACATGGCTGCCGAGGGAGCTAGGACTTACTACTGGCCCCCAAGGGCCCTGAATCAGTTTCTTTTGAAAGTTCCTATTAGGGTACTATAATTACAAAAGTAAGACAACTTGTTTTTATAAATTTGATCCTCAATTTCACTTACCTGTTGCTTTCAGAGCCGTCTCCCCATTGTTTCACTCTGGGAAAAACCCAAGTTAACTTCAGGCACTTGAAAATAGCTATTTATGAGACATCTAAAAGAGAAAGCAGAATAAGCTCAGGACAACTTTTAAATAAACCTAATAAAAAATAGGTGCATGGAGGCTTGTATGTATCTTTTTTTAAAAATGAATTTATTTATTTTTGGCTGCGTTGAGTCTTCGTTGCAGTGTGCATGGGCTTCTCATTGCGGTGGCATCTCTTGTTGTGGAGCACGGGCTCTAGGCGCGTGGGCTTCAGTAGTTGTGGCACGCGGGCTCAGTAGCTGTGGCTTGCAGGCTCTAGAGCGCAGGCTCTGTAGTTGTGGCACACAGGTTTAGTTGCTCCGTGGAATGTGGGATCTTTCTGGACCAGGGCTTGAACCTGTGTCCCCTGCATTGGCAGGCGGATTCTTAACCACTGTGCCACAAGGGAAGTCCGTTGTACATATCTTTCATAAGAGGTAAGGAGTCACAGAAACAATGACATAAAAATTGTGATAAATAAATAAATCAGCCCAGGTACTGAGGACCTGCTCTGTGCCAGCCAGTTAGCTGATGCAGAACAGATTCACGGGGAAGCCAAAGAAGCTCAGGTCAGGGTCCCTTACTTTCATGGGGTCACTTGCAAGACCCTTGAAGGCGCTCTGGCGACTTTATATTCTTAATTTTATATTCTTATTATTTTTTTATGAATGTAAAATTTTTATTCTTTTTTTTGGCTACAGACGAGTGTTTATTTAAAAATAATGTTCAGGAATTTATACTCACAGGACATGTTATAGTTAACATCCAAAGACAATCAAAAAATATTTCTGGACAATTTATTATATGCTTAGTACTAAAAAGCTCCTAAATCTGTACAGTGTTGGCATTACAAGATCAGAGAGTTGTTTTTGGCTGATGACTATTATAGAAAATGAGGAAAATTTCAACCGTTACAATCAATCAGGTATAATTTTGTATTTCACGAAGGACAGTAGTCGTATTTAGCAATAGCCTCACTTATAAAGTGTACGCACTTCAAGGTTGTATTTTGATGCTGTTTCTTTTCCCTTCTCTTCTCACAAATAACCAACAAGATACAAACTGCTTCCAGTTGACAATCCAAAGGAGGAATCATGGCTAACCATCGAGTTACTAACATTTGTGAAAGGCAAATTGCAAACTTCACCAAAAGGAGTAAAGCTGTTCCCTCTGACCACCTTATTCCATGAAAAAAGTGTACTCTGACTTCTAAGATGGATTTTTAAAATTCAGTAGAAAGATTTAGGAGAGTCATTTTTTTTTTTTTTTTTTTTTTTTTTTGCGGTACACGGGCCTCTCACTGTTGTGGCCTCTGCCATTGCGGAGCACAGGCTCCGGACGCGCAGGCTCAGTGGTCATGGCTTACGGGCCCAGCCGCTCTGCGGCATGTGGACTCTTCCTGGACCGGGGCATGAACCCGTGTCCCCTGCATCGGCAGGCGGACTCTCAACCACTGCACCGCCAGGGAAGCCCTAGGAGAGTCATTTTATTGATGTATAACATAACATAACATAAGGAAGAGTGGACAACTGTGAATTATTCTTCCAGAAGAGCAGGCCCTGCCCTCAGACTGTATAAGTCTCAGTCCTACCACACCCGTGTCAGCCTCTGCTTGCCCTTGCTTCTATAGAGGGTCTTCTCCCTCTTCCTCTCTCATCCCTCCTGTGGAAGCAGAGTTTGCTTACTAAACGCCTCTCTGAGTTCTGAGTGATTTTTGGCATCCAGTTTGCATTTTGATCAAGACAGAAATGATACAATAGTCATTTCCTCAGGTTGGAATAATGTACTCAAATTCTCAACATTAAACTTAAAAGGCATAAATGTAAGAAAAAAATCCAGCATCTGAGTTATAAAATAAAAGGTATTCGGTAGGGGAAACTTAGCTAGAGTATCATCTGTGAAGAAAAGAATGAATGTTTTGTTTCTGTAGTGCTAATGAGCTCATTAGAAAATTCTGGAGTTAGGAGATGTGGAGTAGCCCGTCAAGCAGAGAGGAGCCCACGGTACTCAGCGCACATCCACTGCATTGTCCTATGTGCCGGGAATCCTATTTCAGGAGTGTTAAAGCATAATTTTCAGAAAGGTAAAATCACAAAAATAAAATGAATATGTGTCAAATATTTTATTTAACTCATTAATTAAAATCCACTTAAATGTGTTTTTGACTTATAGAGATTTATATTCTCTGCCAGACAAACTTCATTTGCGTTGCCATGAACAGGAATCACTGCACTGCTATGGGCATACAACATTTGTGTTGTTATCCATTTTCTATAACTTAAACTCTATCCCTGCAGATTTGGAAAATAGCCTTGTCAATCAAGTGAAAGTGCTCACCCCTTTGGAATTAGATAAGCCCAGAGGGTTTGGTAACAATGCCCTGAGCTCCAGAAATCACTTTGGCCCTTTTCCAATACGTGGACCATTTTTCCTATACGAGGGATATTTCCAAAGAAGAGGATGCTTAACAGAGAGTAACTGTGAAAGCAGAAGCTCTTGAAATCATGCATTATGTGGACAAATGGTGGTACAGGGGATATTTTCAGCCTAACAAACACAAAGACACATTGTTGACAGTGACTCAAGTTATAAAATACTAAAGAATTGTCATGAAGCAAAAGGTTATCCTTATTCTGTGCAGTTCTGGAGGTCAGAACTAGGTAAAGGAAAAACAACAACAAACAAACAAACAAACAAACAAAACAACCAAAAACAAACAGGAAGTTACAGCAAGGCAGGTCTTAATTCAGTATATATGAAAGACCTGTTCAGAAGGTGCTCATAGGTGGATTCCTCGCCATTGAAAATATTTAAGCAGAGGTTATATAATTTTCTATAGGAATTCCGTGGAGTGAATTTTTACATTTTTAAGAAGTTTGGTCTAGAGCAGTCTTGTCCTATAGAAATATAATGCAGCTCATATGTAATTGTAAATTGTCTTATAGGTGGATTAAAAAATTTTTAAAAAACCGATTAAATTGATTTTAACAGTACAGTTTGTTTAACCTGATATTCCAATTCATTATTATTTCACCATGTAATCAATATAAAAACATTAGTGAAATCTTTTAATTTTTTTTTTTTGTACTATGTTTCTGAAATTCATTGTGAATTTTACACTTACCTACACATCTCAATTTGGACTAGCCATGTTTCAAATGCTTGATAGCAACTTGTAATTACCTTACTGGACAGCACAGGTCTAAGACCACTGGTTCTCAAACTTTAGCCTGGAGGACTTGTTAAAAAACAATCGCTAGCTCTAGCCTCAGAGGTTCTGATTTGGTGAGTCTGGAGTGGAGCCCAGAAATTTGCATTCCTAACTATTTCTCAGGTGATGTGATACTGCTGGTCCAGGACCATACTTTAAAAACCGCTGGTTTACACAATGTTCACTGCAGCTCTATTTACAGTAGCCAGGACATGGAAGCAACCTAAGTGTCGTGTCCATTGACAGATGAATGGATAAAGAAGATGTGGCACATATATACAATGGAATATTACTCAGCCATAAAAAGAAACGAAACTGAGTTATTTGTAGTGAGGTGGATGGACCTAGAGACTGTCATACAGAGTGAATAAGTCAGAAAGAAAAACAAATACTGTATGCTAACACATATATATGGAATCTAAAAAAAAAAAGGTTCTGAAGAACCTAGGGGCAGGACAGGAATAAAGACGCAGACATAGAGAACGGATTTGAGGACACGGGGAGGGGGAAGGGTAAGCTGGGACGAATTGAGAGAGTGGCATGGACATATATACACTACCAAATGTAAAATAGGTAGCTAGTGGGAAGCAGCCGCATAGCACAGGGAGATCAGCTCGGTGCTTTGTGACCACCTAGAGGGGTGGGATAGGGAGAGAGGGAGGGAGATGCAAGAGGGAGGAGATATGGGGATATATGTATAGCTGATTTCCTTTGTTATAAAGCAAAAACTAACACACGATTGTAAAGCAATTATACTCCAATAAAGGTGTTAAAAATATATATATGGAAATTGAAAGAAAAAATAATACAGGATACAAGAATATCTGAGACTCATGAAAGAATCTGATAAAATTGATTAAATCCACTTTATTCTGAAAAAAAAATAAAAACCACTGGTTTAGACAAACCTAAGATCTTTACCCATAAGGTGAAAAATGCTTCTCTTGATAATGGGTACGCGTGTTGGATATTTGTTTTGTGTTTTTGTGAGATGATGGTGTTTGTTCAGGGAAATTAAGACTTTCAGGGTGGACTCCAAAGGATTCTGCCTTTCTCAGTCTTTGTTAAAGTTTCCTCTATTATATCTTTTTTTTTTTTTTTTTTTTTTTTTTGTGGTACGCAGGCCTCTCACTGTTGTGGCCTCTCCTGTTGCGGAGTACAGGCTCCGGACGCGCAGGCTCAGTGGTCATGGCTCACGGGCCCAGCCGCTCTGCAGCATGTGGGATCCTCCCGGACCGGGGCATAAACCCGTGTCCCCTGCATCGGCAGGCGGACTCTCAGCCACTGTGCCACCAGGGAAGCCCTCCTCTATTATATCTTTATCTCATTCTTTTTTTTTTTTTTTTATGCGTTACGCGGGCCTCTCACTGTTGTGGCCTCTCCCGTTGCGGAGGACAGGCTCCGGACGCGCAGGCTCAGCGGCCATGGCTCACGGGCCCAGCCGCTCCGCGGCATGTGGGATCTTCCCAGACCGGGGCACGAACCCGTGTCCCCTGCATCGGCAGGCGGACTCCCAACCACTGCGCCACCAGGGAAGCCCTCTTTATCTCATTCTTGAGCACCTAATGTTTTATTTGCTTTTGACTTCCAACAGAAGGTTACAGCTTTTGAGAATATGTAAACATTAACATAAGAATAAGTCAAAAGTGGAGTTTCAGATTGTTGTGTTCTTATAAAGGGTATTCAGTGCTGGGACATGATTTTCCAATGTGTTAGACCCCAGAGGCATCAATAGCCCTGTTTTTCTTTGGGTAACATACCCATTGGCTATTGAATCCATGAATTTATCTAAATCTTTCAGAAAACTATAGAGTTTTAAAACTATAGCATAAATTTTCAAAACTTATTAATTGTACAAGATAGACTTTCTTTTAATTTTCCCTCAAATTACATCTTCCAATCTCCAAAAGGAACTTTCTTAATTTTACTATTGCAGAAATTGGCAAATACATCTATAACTAATCTACTGATGCCACATCATTTCCCAACTAGAATGTATCTAGTTATCCTTGGGAACTTCAGTTTGCCCATTGGTGCTTATCCAATGGTTTTATCCCTCAGTATCCATCAGGTATTCCTTTTTCAACTTATGCTATCAAAACTCATATTTCTTGCACAAGTTTTTTGGTTCGGCCCCTCAAAGATCATCGGTTTAGTGCCAAAGCAGTTATGAAAAGGAAAAAAAAGGGAGGAGGAGTTATATTTCCGTGTACTGGAAAAGGAGACAGGTCTGGGTAGTCTTGGTAGCCAAGAAGACAAAAGTTTCTTCTTAGTAGATACAAAGAAACACATATCCTTACAGAGAAACAAAAGTTCCTTCTCCTTAGGAAGTTCTGGAATACAGCAGGGACCACTTTCTCACAGTCGTCACAAATGCACATGGTTTCCATCAACTCCAAATACAAATGGGCTTGGATGTGCTCACCGGTCAGGAACAGCAGGTTCTCATCAGGCTTCTGTTACAGAGGGAAGCTTATCCAAGCTGGGGCAATTCCCAAGGAGGACAAAAATCAATGGTTTTAAAAGATAAAATGTAGAGACTTTCAAAATGTAATAAAATTTTATGAAGCGTTCCATAAAAAAGAACTGATTCAGATGTATTGTGGCTTAGAAACTCTGTGTAAGAATAGGACTTTGACCTTCAAAGTGTGCAGTATATGAAGCAATACAGTTCAGTTATTTTTGCCTGGAAGTGTTCTGAATCACTTTTTGCAGACCCAGAACGTTCATTTTAGAGTCAGATTATGGACTTTCCAAAGCATTTGTTCTAGGTTATTTTAAAAATGATTAAAATCTGGTCATGTGCATTAGTCAACAAGCATTATTTTGAGGCAAGACCTGCCTCTTACTAGGTCTTGGGTATTCCACGACGAATAATATGGAGTCACTGTTTCTTGAGAGCTTATACTCAAGCGCTGGAGAAAGATATGGAAGCAATGGTTATGGTGCAAATGCTTCCAGAATAGAATAGCACCTACTTTGGCAAACTGTGGGAGGTGGGGAAGCCTACGTAGGGAGGAAGAACTTGAGCAGAGTTTTGTAGATAGTCAGGGGCTAAGAAGGGCTGAGGAGGGGAACAGGAAAATGAACAGGAGTTCTCCATTTGTGCGGAGAAAACACCACCCGCAACGTGAAATACACGGTGTATCTGGGGACCAGAAAGTATCTGGTGTTGTGGGTATAGAAGAGGTTGATTCAACCCAGCTGAGATCAATTCTGTGTGCAGCGCATGCATGGGAATTTTGAGAGCATAGAAGAGTCAAGATTGAGAGAATCTAGGAGGGGTCACAGCTAATAGGGAATTGGCAACAGTCGGTGAGAAACGGTAAGGTCTAATTAGCTAACATCTTGGTACTATACTGTGTACATCGGTAGGGATCTAATACCTTTTGAATGTCAAATGCCTTTCTGAAAGACAGATTTTAGCTTGTCAGTGATCTTGTCAGCAGGTATTTACTGGTTGTCCAACATGCTTCTTGAGTCACAACATCCTATTATTGGAGTAAGGGAAGCCATACTATCTTTCAAGCGAGCAGATTGTGTGCATATCCTAATTTCATCGCTCATTGTTTCTTGCATTTTGGGGAAGTTATATAAACTCTCTGGGCCTCAGTTTCCTCGTCTGTCAAATAGTGGTAATAAAACTTACATCACAGAGTTGTCACAAGGATTAAATAAGTCCAGTAGTATTTGATTCATACTTGTTGCCTAAACTGTGCTCATTTCCAGCCCTAACTCCTTCCCCTGCTTTGGTGTGAAGTGTGGTTTTCCCGTGTCTGCTTACAGGATTAACATTGATTGGATTTATTTAAATAACATTTAGAATTTTTGGCATCTCTGGTTCACATACTTTGAGCAATTT
This sequence comes from Phocoena sinus, assembly GCF_008692025.1. NCBI lineage: Eukaryota > Metazoa > Chordata > Mammalia > Artiodactyla > Phocoenidae > Phocoena > Phocoena sinus. Next base: position 7,504,215 of record NC_045779.1, on the reverse strand, counting down.
CACAAATATGCAAATCGTAAAGACATTCCTAAATACGAATACAACAGTAACATGAATAACAGCAAGATGGACAGTATTCAAACTAAATGATGACAATAACCAAATTGACTCAAAGATAAAATGATCTAAGAACACAGCCAGGTCATATACACCAGGTGTCAGTTCCTTATATTACAACAATAATAACCACACTATTCGAGTGCTGATCAGTGGCAGACACAGGCTGTTCTGCTTTAATGTGATACACGTGTTCCTAAAAAACACTGTGCTATGAAAAATTGGCAAAAACAGCCACAGGGCTTCTGGGGAAAATGGAATTGGGGCACAACACTCAAACCCTTCATCAGTGACACATTTAAAAAAAACCCAAAGGAATGGAATAAAATGGTAGCCGCTTTTACACACTTCAAAGGTTAAGAAATGCATAAATGCTAAAATAAGCGCAGCATTTTAACTTGGAAAAGACCTGATGTTTGCTTGTAGAAGGGTTTGCAGCTTGTGACTTACTGTGAAGGGGTGGAAGGAGGGTCACCTGGAGTCCGACGGAGAATTGTCACGTCAGACGTAGCTGGCCGACGTCTGAGTGTGTGCATGTGTGCGCACACGTGTAGTCCCGTCATGACTCAGGTCAACTGCGTGCAGTTTTTTCTGCTTCCATCTCATGTTTCTCACAGAAAAGAAAATGGCCTGAGCGAACAGGGGAGTCTTGGTGTGCTCAGATTGTTCCCTGATATATCAATTGCGCTGGAACAAATCTGCATTTTCACAAGCATCCTGGTAGAACTGGCCCTTCTCGTTCAGACGCATCATCTATAGGAACTTAGGTAACCTTCTCAACACCGCTTTTGGTCTGGTACCATTATAGTCCTCATTTTATTGATGAGGAAATCGAGGCAAAGAGAGCCTAAATGACTTCATCAAGATCAAACTTATTAAGCAACAAAGCCATTATACTATACCACCTTCCAACATAGTGTATTATGCTAAAGATAATAATCCATTTAATAAGATACGTATTTCCATCAGACGTTTGATAATTCTTTATATCTGATAATCGTTGTGTCTCACCTAAATCTCTCATGTTGTAGTTTTAGTCTATTTCTGTTATCTCCTTTCAAGTTGGGGACTATCAAGCTATAATGTTGTGTGTTGCTGCCCTTTAAATAATTAAAGCCCAGTCGAAACTAGTGCAGTCAGTCTGGTTTAGTACCTTGTGGGTACTTAGCACCATGCTAACCTCTTTCTTCCATCATTAAAAATTATGCTAAAAGTGATGGTTAGTGAAGCCCAGTCAATGGGGTTCCTACCATAATGTCAACATGTGTGCTCCAATAGCATTAGGAATGTTTATTGCTTTGTGTATTTCATTAGTGTCCCTGGTTCCTCTTCATTACACAAACTCTTTATGAAATAGAAATATTTAATATAAAACACCCTGAAGGCTTTCTGTTTTTTGACGAGTAGCGTGTTAGATGGCTAAGGAGGTACTTAATTTATAGCCCATTGAGTGCTGGTTGCAAATGTGAATGGATGAATAACTAATGACACTTTGAATGGGAGTTTGTTATAGCAGTGGCTAAAACCTGACTCTAAGGTGAGAGGTGGGAAAGGGGTATGGAATAAGTGTTGGCTGTAGAGCTGGGTAGACCTGGTTAACTCCCGTACTTGTTAGCTCTGTGAACACGGGCAAAGCACTTAATTCTCTGAGTTTCAGTTTCCTCATCTATAAAAAGATACCTTTATCATATTATTATGAATTAATGAGTGAAATCACATTACACACATAATACATAATAGCAAGTTTTGATTAGCAAATCAACCAGTGAGAGGGACCCTGTAGTCCGTCAAGTGACATCAAATCCTGGGACTTCCCTAGTGGTCCAGTGGGTAAAACTCTGCACTCCCAATGCAGGGGACCCGGGTTCAATCCCTGGTCGGGGAACTAGATCCTGCATGCATGCTGCAACTACAAGTCCACATGCCACAACTAAAAAAAAGATCCTGCACGCCGCAACTATGAACTGGCGCAGCCAATATTAAAAAAAAAAAAAAAAAAAGAGAGCGAGAGATCAAATCCTGAGTTGTTAGTCTGAGCAGGGCAAGCCTGAGGTGGAGCAGAGGCTAAGACAAACAGAAGGACAGAGAGGGGAGAGGTCAGAGGAGCAACAGAGATGGACTAATGCAGAGTTGCAGAGTAGGGTTAATTTGGGAGCAAATCTCTTCAACACGGGATTCCAGCCACAGATTCCCTTTTCTATACCTAAGCAAAGTCTTTCTTTTTTTTTGCCACTCCACACGGCTGGTGGGATCTTAGTTCCCCAACCAGGGATTGAACCAGGGCCACGGCAGTAAAAGCGTGGAGTGCTAACCACTGGACCGCCAGGGAATTCCCACAGCTGGATTGTTATGTTTGGAAATGGGATTCCAAGAGCAGAATAAAAATACCAAATTTCATCAAATCCCCAAAGCAGAGTCTTAAAGTTATACACAGAATGTACAACATAAAGAGTGAACCCTAATGTAATCTATGGACTTCTAGTTAATAATAATATATCATTAATATTGGCTCATCAGTTGTAACAAATGTACCACACGAATGCAAGATGCTAATAATAGGGGAAACTGGGCTGACATGAGGGGGTAGGTGGCAACTGTCTGTACTTTCTGCTTAATTGTTTTGGAAAAAAAACTGCTCAAAAAAAAGTCTATTAATTAAAAAAATGTTTCAGTTTTGTATGGCTCTTTTTCCAAGCTTCCTTTCTTAGCTTCCTTGACCCTTCCATTTTTGACCCTCTTGACTCCAGCTGCCAAGACTGGTCCAGCATACCTCCCTGTTTGCCCAGAGGCAGGATGCATTAGAGCTGGAGTAGGCATTTAAATTGCTGTCTGGTTCTTAACTGTTTTACAACCCACATTCTCCTGGTTGTGGAGACAGAGCACATTAGCTGAGTTCACCAACTCTGCAGGCAGTCGGTTTGGCAGTTCCGAGCACAGGTTCTAAGAGAGGCAGATCTCAGGTCACCCACACCTCTGTCTATGGCCACCGACAATCTCATCTGAACATGGAATGATATTTCTAAAGCTCTTATGAGACTTAAAGGAGACAGTCTATGGGGGATGCTTGACATAGTGCCTGGGACACAGTTAGTGCTGTTTCAGTTCTTTATGCTGCATAATTAACCACCCCAAAGCTTAGTGGCTTAAAACAATGATTTATGATTTCTCACAATTCTGTGGGCCAGGAATTCAGGCAGGTCTCAGACGGGCAATTTTTCTGCCCCACACACTGTCAGGTGGAGCCACTCACCTGGCTGCATTCGGCTGCTGGCTAAGCTGGGCTGGAAGGTCTCAGTCACCTGTGCCCTGGGCTGCTCCAGGTGTTGTCACGTGGCTGGCTTGGGCTTCCTCACAGCATGGCGGGCTTGGGCTGGTAGAGTTTCTTCCATGATGACTGGTTCCTAAGAGCAAAAGAGGAATCGGCCAGCCCTCTTAGAGGCAAAGCCCCAAACTGGCCCAGGGTCACTCTACCACTGTCTACTGGACAAAGCAAGTCACAAAGCCAGCCCTGATTCAAGGGAAGGGGAACCAGCCTCCCCTCTCGTGTGCCTACAGGACAGGAATTACAGCAGCCATCTTTGGAGACAGCTGTAGTGCCCGAATATTATTTTCCTATGAATTGGCTTTGCCATTTTGCACAACAGGCATAGCGCATCTCCTACTGCCAACAGCATGTTGTAGGGCAGAGTGAGGCATCCCAGTTGCTGTGGGAACTGAAGTATGAGTCAGGCCAACAGCCTACTCTAACTTGGCCATTGCATCGTTTCTTCATGTCAAGAGGGCTCAAAACATTTGTTTTTTAAACCTATTTTTTTTTTGGCGTAAAAGTCTCTGTATCTTTGAGGATAATTTTTAATTTTTTTGGCCATACCGCTTGGCTTGTGGGATCTTAGTTCCCTGACCAGGGATTGAACCCCAGCCGTCGTCAGTGAAAGCACAGCGTCCTAACCACTGGACTGCCAGGGAATTCCCTCAATACATTTTTAGCATTGTTGTTCTGTCAGCAGTACGTACCTGCCTATCATTTACTTTGTACTTTATTTCATGTCATGAGATTATTTTGAGACTTAAAAAAAAAATCACTAAAACAGAGACACACTATTTAAAGGTGTCCCTTTGCCCTTTTACTAACACCACAGAAAGCCTTCTATTAACACCACAGAAAAAGAAAAACTTGATCAAAAAGTGAACCCAGGCTGGCTTCTATATTCGAGTTTTTGCTGTTTGGTTTTCCTTTTCACTGGAATGTCTTTCTTACCTCACTTCCTTCTCTCTTCTGTGGGCAAAAGAACACTTATTTATCTTTTAAGACCCAGCTCACATGTCACTTCCTTTACGAAGCCCCTATTGACACACCTGCCACCAAGTGAACTTGATCACTCCCTTTTCCATGGTCCCACTGTACCCTGAAAGCGTCCACCTTAGCAATCGTAACTTTTTTTTTTTTGGCGGTACGCGGGCCTCTCACTGTTGTGGCCTCTCCCGTTGCGGAACACAGGCTCCGGACGCGCAGGCTCAGCGGCCATGGCTCATGGACCTAGCTGCTCCGTGGCATGTGGTATCTTCCCGGACTGGGGCACGAACCCGTGTCCCCTGCATTGGCAGGCGGACTCTCAACCACTGCGCCACCAGGGAAGCCCAGCAATTGTAATTTTTATTGCACTAATATATCGGTAAAGGCTGATCAGGTGGCACGTGGAAGCTAAGTCTTAAGTCCTACCATGAGGGGATACAAAGAGAAATAAGATGAACCTCTTGCCCTAGAGGAGCTCATTGTCTATTGGAGGAGGTTATACAACACGTACTTCAAACACACAATCTTCATTTCAGGGCTAGAGATCTAAACAGATTTATTATGAATGCACTTTAACCACTTGAGTGGGCGATTTCCTTTGGCAAACACTAGGAAGGCTCCCTGCATAAGGTTTTGCTTGTTATAAAGACAGATTGTGGAGCCATCAATATAATGGTCTCAGACATCCCAGATTCAGCCTCTGTCATTTTGGTGCTGAAGCGGGGCACTGGGCCCCAGACATAATTGGTGTGATCTCAGAGAAGTGAAGAGAGCTATGGCCCATGTCTACTGGAGGAGATGGGGGGTTTTCCATGGATGAGGGCTTTCTCGTGGTGCGGTGAGGTTGTCAGGATCCCAGTTAGGGCCAGGCCTTCTAAGAAGTTTGCAAGGCAGAGATAAGTGCACTGCTTTAGGCTGTTTAGTTTCCTTACAGGTCAGAGAGGTACTTTTACTTTGAAAAAAAGACAGGTGCCAAAAAGCATTTGAGCCAATGAAGATTACCCTTGAACTCATCTTTACCTGAATGGCTCCTGTAACAATCAGCTTTTGCTAGGTTATGCTGCTGTAACAAACAGCCCTGAGATCTCAGTGCCTTATCAAAGGTTTATTTCTCACTGACATAATAGGTTGACTTTGGGGTGTCTGTGGTTCTGCTCTTTGCATGTTTTTTACTCCAGGATCCAGACTGACTGAAGGAGCAGTGCCTTTCTTGGACTGGGTCATTTTGGGGCAGAGAGACAAATATAGTAGTGGAACCACATAATAACTCCTAAAGCTTCTATTGGGAAGTGGTGCATGCACTTCTACTGATATTTACTTGGTCAAAGCTGTGAGGTACAATCTCACAGAAAGGGCCAGAGAATGACAGAAAAGATACATACGAACCTTCAAGTTGTGAACTTTCAAAGATGCAAATGTACGTTCCATCAATATCAGGCGTGAGTGAAATTGCAGCTTGCCCACTGTCTCCTATCGCTGACGATCCTTCAGCTCTACCATCTCCCACCTCCTCTCCCTCCTCCAGCCTGTAACTCTTCCTGCCTGTTCACTCGATGCCAGCCCCTGGATGCCAGCTGTTGTACTGTGCTACTGTACTTTCCAAGGTACTGTCCTGTAAGATTAAAAATGTTTTCTTTATTTTTTGTGTTTTTTTTTATGTATTATTTGTGTGAAAAGTATTATAAACCTATTACAGTATAGTACTATATAGCCGACTGTGTTAGTTGGCTACCTAGGCTAACTTGGTTGGACCAACGAACAAACTGGACTTAGGAACGCGCTCTCAGAACGGAACTCATTCATATGTAGGGGACTTATTGTACAATCTTCCACAGCTACACTGAACCCAAAGACTAAAAGTTGATGATTCTGAAGACAGGAGACCAAGAAGAGGTCAAACAAGTTAGGTTGATAAATGCTACTCGAAGCAGGCAAAATACGAGATTAATCTGTTGCAGAAAGAAATATGAAAATCAGAACTTGCCTACTAAACAAAGCTTGAAACCTTCAGAAATCGAAATGTATATAGTGAGGAAAATTTTGACATCTATACTGACAAAACAAAAATCAGATTAGCGAACGTAACAACCAGAGAAGCATCTTACTTCAGACATGAGCCCACTGAAGCACACATTTTTTGAGTATCGCGGATGGGTTTTGGCAGGTCATAGAAGGCTCGCAGAGAAGAAAATGGATCGATGACAAGCACTTTCATGATTCAGCATCATTGGTCATGCCAGTAATCGTACTCCCTCCCTCACTGCCCACCAAAAAATCCTACTCATCTTCTATGGTGGGCCTAAAATGCTACCTTTTCCCAGAAACCTTCCTGGATCATTCCCTTGTGTGTGAATCGCGCCTTCCTTAGATGGTGATGGTACTTGCCTCTCTATTTAACATACTGCCTTCATTACACTTAATTATCTCTTCTCACCTCCTCACTCCCAAAACAACTGTAAATTCTTTAAGGGCACAAACAGGATTTTATTCATTCTGGGGTCTCCCACAACAGAGCGGTGCACACAAAGGAACACAATTCATTGTTGGTGGAGTTCAGAAATTGATCTGGTTCAAAGCTACTTGACATGCAAATATTAGCTCCATCCTTGAGGTGTTCCTAGAGCACAAGGTGTGCACAAGAAGGTAATCATTTATGACAACTCTAGGGCCCAAACTCATCAGTACAGTAAGAAAGCCTTGGGAAGGTAGATAAAGGGGGAGAAAAGATTGGGAGCAGAGGGCTGTGTAAGTGTGCGGTGCTGTGATATCTAGATTAGTTTGCTCCTTTTAGGTATTTCTATTTCTCTTTTCTTAGTATCGGATAGTAATTAGTTACATATATCTTAGTTTTAATAAGTTGTTTTAGGATGTGGTTTGACCTCAGTTACGCAAACACTAAAAGTGAGGAATATACAGTTGATTTAAGGAATTATCGATAAAAATGATACTAGGTTGAAATGCATTAAAATTATACAGAGGGACATGTGTAGTACTAATATTCATAATATAGAGCATGAATATTTTTAGACTCTCTGATACTGGATTTAGGTGTGCTTGTTCTATCTTGTAAATCAAAGCAATGGCCTATATCTTTGATCTGTGTGTTCAGGTTTTATGGCGACAGATATCTTATAATAACTAGAAATAGAAACTCCACCCTTAGTGATAATATAGTGCAGCGATCTGAGAAGAGAAGGTCTTAAGGTGCTATTAATTAGCAGAATTCTGAAGCACAGAGTCTCAAAGCAATTAAGCCTGTTAATTGAATATCTGGACGCATGGTGGAATAGCTCATATGTTGCTTGCTGGGCAGGTATCCTAGGCTTGCAGAGAAGAGTTACATTACACACATGATGTTGAAAAATTCACAGAGAACAAATATGGGTAAACATACGTTTGTCTAGTAGCTAACTGTATTTATGAATACATCGTGGGCTATATGCAAAATTGTCTATGAGTTGCAAAATTCAGGATTAACAATTCAATCTCTCAGCCTGTCTGTTGTAGATACGGCGCGCCATTTACTCATGGAAAACTAAGCTTTTCCCACAAGATTTTGCTGTCCTCTGGTTTGGTAAACATCTCTATAATTCATGTGATCCTTTAAATGAAATTGATGGTCACACAGTGGTTGCAATCTAGCATCCATGCAGGTTTGGGGGCAAAGGGGAATGGACACTGCTGACGAGCTCAAGGTCACAAAGTGATCTATCTTGTTCTCACAATCCTGCCTGGGTTCCATGAGTTGCAGCATTTGATGAACGTGTGAACCTACTTCTAAAAAGAAAGTCGATTGAAATTTTCAAGACTGTGAAAAAGTTTTCAAAAATGGAAAAAGAAAATGTTCCTTTTAGAAGAACTTCAGTGGAAAGTGGTTAATATTTTGGGCAGTGCTTATTATTATTATTTTAGTGCTTATCATTTTTAAAGGCTGTATCTTTAGGGTAGACCTCTGCTTCTGTCAATCCCAGGCTTACTGGGGTGCAGAGGAGGGAGGGTCTCCACTAAAGAACACCAAAAGGCAGTGAGTGAAGGATGAGTTCAGTCTCTCTCAAACTGTGTATCAGTCCTCTGAATGGTGGACTTTCTGGTCTCTGTGCTAAGGGACAAGAGAAATTACAAGAATGCTTGAAATCCTCAAAGCTAAAGTTGACCAATAGCTTTTATCTATTTTGCTAAACATTCCAGAAAGTGGCAGAATTGGTTGAGTCCGCCCCTCCCCCCCACCCCCTTTAGTCCCAATCCATTTTCCGGAGAAATTTCTAATAGCCTATAAAGTCGTTTTTTACAAAAGTAGAGGGCTGAGTAGGCAGTGAGGGCTGGGAACACAGAAACTAAACATCTCCAACGTGAGCATCTCCATCCTTACACGAGGAGTTAAGCATTCATAAGGATGGTATCATTTAGAAACCTGCTATTCAACCTGCTTACATTTTGGTGCACATTAATAAAAATCTTACCTCGGGTCCAAATCTGAGCTTACTATGCACACAGACCTTCTAAAAATGCGGGGTTAACCTGCTCTGAGTTAAAAGCTCTTGGAACAGGGGGTTGAAGTCATTCACCCTGGATTGAGAAGCATATTCAAGAGGTGACTCTTTGGATCAGCAAAGTGCCTGTTTGTTATGTTATGTGTGCATTTCATTATTTACACGATTTCACCAGGTGATTGGGAGCTGTGTACACAGTCAGCTGCGCCCGAAGTTTTAAGCCAGGCTTAAAACTAAAACTAAACAGCCTTCCTTTACTGTCTTTCACTCCTCTTGCCTTTTTTTTTTTTAATGGAAAAATTTCCCTAAAATTTCTTCTCCAGATTAAAATAATATTTTTTCCTTGAGTGTTTTTAGGAACTATACGTTTCCTGGAAAATTTTCCATAATCGTTTCCGCTGGTCTCTAAGGATGAATTAAAAAGTAAATATTCAACGACTAAGATTCGGAGCGGGAAACTTTTTTTTGTTTTGGTACAGGGTTCTCCAGCCCTCTCTTTACTCTTATCCGGGGCAATTCGTATTTCTTCTCCCCGACCCCTTTCTTCCTTTGTGGTATTTCCTGGAATAAGATGACAGTAAATTAGGGTAGGAAGACCCTGGCCTAGCCCCTGCGCACCGGGGTTGGGCGCGGGAGGCCGAGCGTGCGTGCGTGCGTGTGTGTATCTAGGGGTGGGTTCTCCTGCTTCCTTGCGTTCGGCCCGTAGCCCCGGGGCCTCTTCGTGCGGTCCATCCCGGGCCCCCGCCTGAGCGCAGGGGGCGGTCCCTCCCGTGCCAGCCACGCCCCGGCCGGGTTTATAACTCGCCTGATCGCGCTCCCGGAGCCGCGGCTTCGCTCCTGCTCCGGCCGGACTCGGGTACGCCCCCAGGGCTGGCCACCCGACGACTCCCGCCTCGCGCCGCTCGCGCTCGCTCGCGCGCTCACACCCACGTTGCCCTTCACCGCACGCGCTCACACTCATTCTCGCGCGCTTGCCTCACGCACACAGGCGCGCTCCCACTCGCGGGAGCGCTCCCACTTGCACGCGCGCTCCCACCGCCCTGTGCGCCGCCTCGCGCTCCGGAGCGCTAGCCTCGCAGAGGCGCAGGCACCGCAGGCGAGAGCGCCGAGGGGACCCACGGCCTCCCCATGGCTGACCTGAGCTTCATCGAAGATTCCGTGGCCTTCCCGGAGAAGGAGGAGGATGAGGAGGAAGAGGAGGAGGGTGTGGAGTGGGGCTACGAGGAAGGTAACCGGCCGCGCGTCGGGAGGTTGGCGCCGCTGGTGTCCCGCTGCTCTGGCGCGCTCGCCGCGCCCCGCGTCCGCTCTTTCCCACGTGCGTCCCCGACACTTGCGCACGCCCCCGGCCCGTTTCGGGGCACCAGGCGCTCCGGGGAGAGCGGGGGTGCCAGCCGCCGGCGTTCGCGTCGGGGAGCCCGGCCTTGCTGCCGGGCAGCGGTTGGCATCTGCCGCGGTCCGGAGGGCGAGCCTGAAGGCTGCGGCGGTGACATTTCCATCTTGCGAGTAGCGAGAAGAGCCGCGCTGTGCTGTACTCAACACCTTGAGAATACAGCGTTAGTGAAACTATTAGTTTCTTTTAAAAAATGTTTTATTGGCGTATAGCTGATTTAGAGCGTTGTGTTAGTTTCAGATGTACAGCCAGGTGATTCAGTTTTGCATCTACATATAGTTATTCTTTTTCAGATTCTTTTCTCATATAGCGTTAGCGAAACTATTAGTTTCTTGCTTGCCTGCGGGGAGAAAGTATTTGAGCCACTGATCTTTTCTCTGAGGATGCTGACACCGATCAAGTCTTCCTAAGTTTTGAGCTGAATCAGTGGACCTGGCAAGACGGGGGCTGCCCTTTTAATAAAACGTTTAGTTTCCTAAATGTATCCCTGAAGATGTAGGACTCCTAACAGAGCTGACTACTGGTGCTGATGTTGGCTACATATATTGAAACAAACGTAGAGTTTACAACTTGAATTATAAAAATACGAAAAGAGTATTATGTATATATTACATACATACAGGTATGCGTATATACGCATATGCACACTTCAGAATACTGTGTTCGCATTTCTGGTAAGAAGTGTTTATTCACTAGCAACAGATTTATGGTTTTTGGCTCTCACCAAGAATGCTGAGTGTTACAGGAATTTCCCAAGTACTGCACATAATTAAACTAATGAACAGAGGAAATTTTTGTGGTATCATTTTTTTCTAATCACTTAAAGATCTAAATTTTCTAGAGCCATAAATTAGTACCTCTGTGTAGGCAAATAGAATATCTTATTAGTCTAGGACTTTGAATGTGTTATTTGATAACATTAGATCATTCAAAATATGAATGCAAAAATTCACACACATTATTATTACCATATTTTATCTGTAAAGGGACAGTAGTCATAACCTTCTTAATAATGGCAAGGATCATAAGCAGTGTTTAAACTAGTTTTCCCCATGTTACATTTTGCTGTAACTTATTTTTTCAGTCTGTTCTAAGTTTGCTTCCTTTTGTCCTCAGGTGTTGAGTGGGGCTTGGTGTTTCCGGATGCTAATGGGGAGTACCAGTCTCCCATTAACTTGAACTCAAGAGAAGCTCGATATGACCCCTCACTGCTGGATGTCCGCCTCTCCCCGAATTACGTGGTCTGCCGGGACTGTGAAGTCGCCAACGATGGGCACGCCATTCAGGTTATCCTGAAGTCAAAATCAGGTATTTTAGATGTTTCTGCGTGCTTCTTAAACTAGAAGTTTATAGAGCTTGTGTAACCTTAAAGGTAGAACTAACCTAGCTCTGTTGTCAGGATACCTTTATAGACTATAAGATGCATTTTTTAGGGGAATAATTTTCTGAAACATTTTTGGAAGGATGAAAGGATGAAATGATGAAGGTGTCAGTTGGTTGTTCCATGTTGTGTGATGTTACTGGAACAACCTTAGTTGGTCAAATTCCAGCCCTGTGGAATTTGAGCCAAAGCATACGCAAGTGTAGCAATCTGCATTTTGTCCTCAAGTGTTGATTAGCTTAACAGTATGTTCTAGATCGGTCGGTCTTAACGGTTTGCCTGCTGTATTTGTAGTAACCATTTTCCTCGGGGCTGTTCAAGCAAAAAAGGTAACTAACTTCATCTCCTTTTACGCTTACTTGGAGATTTTAGTTAGAGTGTTTAACTGGCATGAATTAATAGGGTTGGATTTTTATTTTTAAGAAAAATTCACAAGCTAACTTCCACTTAATTCATTACCGTTTGTTTTACTGAAATGTATAATTAACTGAAAAAAAGATGCTTGGGAGTACGTTGTCATAACATTTAAAGAGATTTCCCTTCATTTAAACTAAATTACTATTTTATGTTGATCTGCATATTTCTGTATATTTGTCATGACAGTGCTTGCAGTCTATTTGGTGTACTGAGCAAATAAACTTTCCATTTTAAACAAACAAAAAAAATAAATCATGTAGATGATTATAATTCTCTGTTTTACTAACTTGTAAAACTAAAGATTCGGATTTATTGACATAATCTGACATTCAAGATAGACTTTCCAAATTAATTTTCTCTGCTAAATTAATATGACAAGAAGAATTTTAATTAATAGCAATCAAAAACAGCCTGTAAACTCAGCAAAAGATTTAAATGGCAAACAAAGCTCTTTTACTCATTTATTTTTTAACTCTCTTCCTCCCCTCTGAACCTATTTGAGATGGATCTGAAATGTTTTTTAGAAAAGCTGTTGGGTAATTACCAAGGAAATTGGCTTTTGGCTCAAATGTAGGAGAGAGGAGAGTGGAATATTTTAAAATTAGCATTAATATCTTGCTTTTCATAGTGAATAGTAACTCTATTTCCCTCTTGGAAAGAATGTAAAACTAGGAGTACGTTGAAATACTAGGAAGCATTTGATAAACAGAGATCGACTGTACTTAAATTAATTCTGAATCGATAAATTTGATATTTCAAGCCATAAAATCTTTGGGTTTATTATTAGGCAGGGCAGGTATTGATTACCAACTATGGATATTTTATTCATTGTGAATGTTCCTGAGCTTTAATGTAGAGTCTTCCCAGCTGCTCTGAGTCTAGTCAAGGTATGGGCGTCACCCAAAACAGAATCTAGGTGTTGTGTGGGTGTAGTCAAAGAAGACAGCTTCAGATGTAAATTTGAACTTAAATCAGATTTTTTTGGGGGGGTTATCTATGATGGGACGTTATGTATTATTTATAAAATATATAGTAAAATTATTGTATGCTGACTGTCCTGACATAAGAAACATTTTAAGGTAATGTTGGTATTACGTTTTAAGGTTTATTGGTATGTTGACATGCTTTTTCACTTCTGGAAATAAACGTTTATATATCTATACAACTAACTTGCATTTCACATCAAGCATCATGGTGATTGAATGTTGGTTTGTATACAAATGGATAAGAAGGTTCTTGAGGATTCATATTGATGAAAACACAGTCGCTTAGCGCATCAGTGTAAATACGACATGGTGTTATAAAGTATCGTGGGAGCGTAGAGGAATGACTGAGTCCAAACGCTGTCAGTTAAGACTCTGTGTCCATTCCTGCTCGAAGATCAAATTTACTCCATCACATTGAGTTGACCATTTTCTTCTGGTAACTTCTCAAGTCAACCTTTTCCTTGGCCCCCTATCGCCTCCCAAAACAGAGCCGATCAAGCAGTGTTTCGACTCTCCGCCCACTGGGTCCACCCTGACCGCCGAGGAAGAGCTGTCTGTATTTTTGTCTGGGTCTGATTTGACGTGCACACTCCAGACCCCTTACTTCTGACTCCTTGGAGGCCTTGCTCCTTCAGATGCCTGGCTCCTTTCTGCCAGTATAATCACTTCTTTGTTGTTTCTTCCCTTTCAGTGTTTCTCCAAGCTTTAAAAAAAAGTAACCAAAAAAATCCCATGCCTGGACCAGCTTATTTATTTGCTTCCTAGCATATATAAGTTTTTCAAAGGAATGGTCTGCAAGCCCTGAACACCCTGTATTTCATTTATTTAATTCAAGCTTTATCTTTATCAAGATAGAATGTAAATATAATTTAAATAGTTGGCTAGTACTATATTTGTTTCTGCTTCTGGTTATAACCCACCCCTCCCCACTTAAAATTGTTTGCCTTGATTACGACCACTTTCATCTCTTAGCTGTTTTACTTGCTGTCACTTCCACATTTCTTTTTTTTTTTGCGGTATGCGGGCCTCTCACTGTTGTGGCCTCTCCCATTGCGGAGCACAGGCTCCGGACGCGCAGGCTCAGCGGCCATGGCTCACGGGCCCAGCTGCTCCACGGCATGTGGGATCCTCCTGGACCGGGGCACGAACCCGCGTCCCCTGCATCGGCAGGCGGACTCTCAACCACTGCGCCACCAGGGAAGCCCCACTTCCACGTTTCTTAATAGCATATTTATACTGTCGTGCTTTGATATTTAAGGTATCTATGAACTCCCTATGATGGACGACGAGTCTAGCTCTCTTATTACCCTCTCCCATTGTGGGTTTGCCCCCCCCATCGTCCCTGTGTACTTAAATTACAGTTGTTATTTAAATTAGCTCAGTGTTTTAATTATTATGACTGTGTAACTGTCATTTCCAGCTGAGACTATATTCTGTTTCCTTTATTGAATAATGTGGGGTTCCCCCCCGCCCCTGCCCGGAGTTGGTATATTTTTGTTTCTTTGGTTTTTTGTTTATCCATCATGATTTCATTTCCAAACTCTCTGATGTCTAGCAGGCACATCTTCTCCCAGGACATTCAAAAAGTCCTTCCAGTCCTCTCATCCATCCTTCCCCTTTTCAGCCCATCTGGACTGCCATCACCCACAGCTCCCTGGACCTCAGGCCTAGGAAGTCCCTTGGCTTGTCTCTGTGTCCAATTCCATGTTTCCTGGATGATGAGACATCCTCTTTTTGAGGTTGTTCCCTCATTTCAGGGATTTGTTGGTTTACTCCCTTCTACAGTTCGTCTCCCAATAACTTGCTGAGAAGAAGGGCTTGTGAGAGTAATTGTTTGCATATCTTGTGTGTCTCTCTGCTGGGCCCTTGGTGGGCCCTTTCAGTCAGGATAATTGTCTTTTATTTCTTAGAAATTTTCCTATATTATTTCATTGATAAGTTTTTTTTTTTTAAGTCTTTTTCTTCTACTTTCTGGTAGATTTCCTCAACTTCTATCTTTCTATTAAACTTCTAATCTCCGCTCTTATATTTTTAATTTCTAAAAAATTGTGTTCTATGAATTAAAGAAAATATGGCTACCAGTATTAATTTCATAATTATAGGATCTTTCTTCATTCTCTTCTGTATTGCTTTCTTTTCTGTTTCCCGTATGTCTCTGTTTTATTCTGGGATCCTTCTTCTGTTTGTTTTGGTGTCTCTGTTTTATGTTGGAGATTCTCCTCAGATGTCCAGCGATCTTTGGCTCTCTGTTCATATTTAGGAATGGGTCTAAAAATTGAATCAGAGGCTCTGCACATGGGCAGGGGTTGAGGTCTGGGGGATGTCACAGTAACACGGTTACATAGGACCAGGCTGTGTTGTTGGAGCAGCCTTTGTAGGTTTATGGATTTCTCTGAGGGAAGGGGTGTGATGGCTCACACCTGGCTGGCAGCATCTGGTTGTTGACCGCAGGAAAACAGTGTAACCAGAGGGTACATCTGTTACAGTTAATGAACCTGCATTGACAGCTGAACCCTCAGCGCCCAAGTCCATAGTTTACACTAGGGTTCGCTCTTGGTGTTTTACATTCCATGAGCTTGAACAAATGTTTAATGACACGTATCCACCATTGTAGCATCGTATAGAATGGTTTCAGTGCCCTAAAAATCCTCTGCGCTTCTATTCTTCCTTTCCTCTCCCCAGCCCTTGGCGATCACTAATCTTTATACTGTCTCCATAGCTTTGCATTTTTCACAGTGTCATATAGTTGGAATCATACATTTTATAGCCTTCCGCTTGGCTTCTTTCACTTGGTAATAATGCATTGAAGTTTCCTTGGATGCTGCTTTTTTTTAAATAAAAATATCTGTAGAATAAGCACAATTAAAAAAATTGTTCTGCTTTGTTTATATTAAAAAAGGATACAGAATTACCAAAAAGAATTACAACAATTGTAGCATAATTTAAATGCTTCCATTTACTAAATTAAAGCTTTTAAAATAATCCTAATGGTGTAGTTCCCATATATAGTAACTCTACCTGGGGTTTTAAATTTGAGGCATGTCACGAACAGGAGCCTTTCACCCCCAATCCCCTGCTGAAAGTTCCCAAACGAACGTCACTGATAATCTCATTCTACGATCGAATGGCCACATTATTTATTTTTATTATTATTATTTTTTTGCGGTATGCGGGCCTCTCACGGTTGTGGCCTCTCCCGTTGTGGAGCACAGGCTCCGGACGCGCAGGCTCAGCGGCCACGGCTCACGTGCCCAGCCACTCCGCGGCATGTGGGATCTTCCCGGACCGGGGCACGAACCCGTGTCCCCTGCATCGGCAGGCGGACTCTCAACCACTGCGCCACCAGGGAAGCCCTCGAGTGGCCACTTTAAAATTCTCAAAATACTTTAATTCTGCTGCATTTGCAATGGAATTTTTGGAAACTCTTTCTCCTGTTGGTCTCTATGACGTCATAGATGTTTCTTCTTAATTTTGACTGCCTTTCCTTTGCCAGTTCTTCATGCCCCATTAACCTTAAATGATAGGATTTCTCAAAGTTTCTTCCTCCACCCTTTTCTCTTGTGATACAATCACCTTTCAGCAGCTCACTCACACAGACTGTATGCTACTTTCTTCAGTGTTCTGATTTCCACTAAGGCAGCCCATGAGTTTAGGAAAGGGGCTGAATCATATTCAATGAGTGGGATGGGCCCCTGGAGGCCCCCAATCCAGCCCCCATATCTCCGACCTTCTGGCAAGTGGCTGGGTGGCTTCATCATTCCTCACTGAGGAGATCCATTTTGCTTTTGAGTAATTCCCCAGATGGAAAAGTTTCTGGGATTGCCCTCCTTGTTTCTATTTTGGGACGCTGGACTGACATGGAACACATAAACTTGTACTTCCACATGACATTCTGTAAAAGATTGACTGCCATCGTCATACCGTGGAGTTGCCATTTTTCCTTCCGGACGTAATTAGTTCCTTTCACTGGTCCTCATATGATCGCCCTCCATTCACTAATACGTATACTTATTGATCGCTTACTACCAGAATTAGAGATTCACTTGTCTCTTCTCAGAGAAGTTCCTATAAATGAGGGCAGCCAGGAGAGCAAAACTTGAATTCATTTATGATTATATGTGTTATTAGCTGACTTTGGGGGACTTGAAAGTTGCCTTCACCCCCTTCACTTTGCTTATACAGACCCAGCTTAACTGGTCTCCTCTCCCTACTGTTATGTTAGTGCTACACTTATGAGCTGATGATATTTATTCTTTAATATGAAATAAAGCTGTAGGTTAAAAGCTAAGGACTGTTTAAAAAATATTGATTGTTTTAAGACTTCAAACGTTAAAAAAGAACTAATTAATACTATTTTTAGAATGCTTTCTGAATACATTTGGGATTCCTTAAAAGTTAAACTGAGGCTATAAAATCTTTAAACCTATTGAGAATGAACTTTGGGGGCCTCTGATCCTTCGGGGGACACATCAGGGACCATTGGCGTTGGTGTCCCTGCACGTTGGAGTTGCGGCTTCAGCAGCCTCTGTCTCCTGGCCTCACCATCTTTGGCCGGCTGTGACAGCAGCCTTTTCAACAGCTGCGCTTGCTCTTGGCTGGTACACTGTCCATGCAGACCTGGGAGTAATATATATATATATATATATTTTTTTTTTTTTAAATAAATTTATTTATTTTTGGCTGCGATGGGTCTTCGTTGCGGTGCGCGGGCTTCTCACTGCGGTGGCTTCTCTTGTTGCGGAGCACGGGCTCTAGAGTGCAGGGTCAGTAGTTGTGGCATGCGGGCTCAGTAGTTGTGGCTCACGGGCTTAGTTGCTACGCAGCATGTGGGATCTTCCCGGACCAGGGCTCGAACCTGTGTCCCTTGCATGGGCACGCGGATTCTTTTTTTTTTTCTTTAAAATGAAGCTCTTATACGTAGCTATACACATATGAACAAGTAGCTCTGAAGGCCAGAGAACTCCAAATTCTGGAAACTTGGAGGCTCTACAGATGATACTGGTTTCAACAAGTTACAAAGCCTTAGGTAATAGCATCTACAGGCTTAGCCTTACAACTGTGTGGGAGAAACGAACTCAAGAGTAAAAGCTTCACATTCTGAAAATAAATAGTGGCGAAACACAGCATTCCTGGATTGAGAGAGGGACATGATTGGAAGGAAACCTCTAGAATTCTTCTAATCCCAGGTTCCTCAAATTGGTACAGATGATAGCAATCTGATAGCGCCACCAGAGCAGTCCCCTTGGGAGTAATATATTAATCCCTTTTTTTTTTTGGCCACGCCTCGCAGCGTGCAGGATCTTAGTTCCCCAACCAGGGATCGAACCCGTGCCCCCTGCAGTCGAAGTGTGGAGTCTTAACCACTGGACCGCCAGGGAAGTCCCAGACCTGGGACCTGGGAGTAATATTTTAAAATGCAAAAATATTAGCCTCCTGCTTAAAAGCTAACGATGATTCCCTCCACGATAAACTCCAGCCCCTCCACGTGAGCTGCCATTCTGTCCTGATGTTCACACCTTGAGGCCTGCCTTTGGCCACTGGGTACCTCTGACTTCATTGTCTTGGAGTACCCTCAGGCCGTTTCCCATCTCTGAGCCTCTCTGAGCCTCTTCTCTCTGCTTGGAATGTACTTTCTCACTTCTGCTGTTAGCTTACCCTTCAAGACTCTGCTTAGCTGTCATCTCTTCCAGAAAGTCTTCCCTGACTTTCTGACCACCCCCCACCGCCCTTGGTTTTGGCTTGGACCCTGCTGGGCACCCTCTGAGTGCCTTGTGCATTTTCCCCTACTGCCGCGATGCAATCACCTTTAGTGCCTTAAGCACAGAGAATGCCTTGCCAGTGCTGAGACTATATCCTTCCTTTTATACACTGAGTGGTCAGCACAGGGCCGGGCATGGAGACCATCTCAAAACGTGTGTGTTGAACTCAAATGAAATGAGGGGCAAACAGCTTTTGAACTATCTGGCAAATCTGTTTTCAGCAAAGGATTATAGAAGCTTAAATGGATTTAGGAAAATGTATATATGTCATGTCTCTATGGGATTCCCATATTTTGCAGAAGCTTCTGAAAGGACCTCTTTTATGTCTATAAGCGTAACGGCTGTGCCTATCAAAGAAAAAGCATTAAAGACAATGGAGGTGGTAGCAATGGCATCGGTGTATGCTGTATTCTTTTCACAAGTTTGTTCTCAGGAAGTGTAGCATGTCATCAGTGTGAGTTTCATGTTTCCTTGTAATTTTATTGGACATAATGGCACCACAACTAATAAACCTGCCGTATAGTGACAGACTATGACTAAGCAAAATTTGATCTTCATAAATGTAGGAAAAGTGCTCTTCTTGTGGTATGACTAGTTTTCTTATAAAACAAGGAAATGGTCAAAAGGAAGAATAACGCCTTGAGAGGATGTTTCCAAATGGATAGAAGAGACCTGCTATTTATTTGTAGTCTGTAAACACAATCATTCTTGGGGGATGAGCAGGTAATGCTTTTACCTGGCACCTCATAAAATTCTGAATTCATGATTTTGTCATTTTTTATGGCTTTGCAGCACCTTGCGATTTTAGTGTGGTTTAACTTTGGATTCTTCTTCTGCAGCGAAAGTGGAAGGTACCAGAGCCAATTCCTAGCTGAAAGCTGCCCCTTTGTCACCTCTCCTTGGGGACCAGGCTTGGGAAAAACGCTTCCCTTCTTTGTGTTCATTTTCACCCCAATAGAATGTAAGACCCTGAGGATCTGGTTTCATTATAATTTTCTTGAAATAATGACCATGTAATGACCAAACATCACAGTAAAAGTCTGATCTTCATAAATATATAAATTCGCATTTCATCCCAATAGGATGTAAGATCCATGAAGCCGGTGAATTTTGTCTGTTTTGTCAACATCAGTGTATCTTTTAAAAAAATTTTATTTATTTATTTTTGGCTGTGTTGGGTCTTCGTTGCTGCGCCTGGGCTTTCTCTAGTTGCGGCGAGCGGGGACTACTCTTCGTTGCAGTGCGCGGGCTTCTCACTGTCTTGGCTTCTCTTGTTGCAGAGCATGAGCTCTAGGCACGTGGGCTTCAGTAGTTGTAACATGCAGGCTCAGTAGTTGTGGCTCCTAGAGCACAGGCTCAGTAGTTGTGGCGCACGGGCTTAGTTGCTCTTAGGCATGTGGGATCTTCCTGGACCAGGGCTCAAACCCGTGACCCCTGCATTGGCAGGCAGATTCTTAAGCACTGCACCACCAGGGAAGCCCAACATCAATGTATGTTAAACACTGAATATGGTGCCTGTTACAGTGTAGATGATCAAAAAATATTTGTTGAAATATTTTTCAGTGGAACCCCTGTGGGCCTGGAACTTCTCCCCAGTAAGACATACATCTGTGCAGTTTGAATTTCCAGGGCATTTAAAACATCAGTTCTATTCCCAAGGTTAAATCTAAAGAAATATTGGCCATTGGTCAGGTGAGGGGTATACGTGTGAAGCACAGATCTCTTTTTGGCCCCTGAAATCATGGACAGAATCAGCTTCATCCATTGCTAACTGGGGGACTGCTCTGTAACAGTTTCAGAAACTCTGTGTGTATGTGTGTGTGTGTACCTGATGAAAATGTTTTGGGAAAATATATTTCCGATCTCACATATGCTTCATTCCACAGTACTCCCGTTTCTTTTCCCTTGGCCGTGTGGAGCTAAGCCTTGTCCAAGACAAGAGCCTCAAGTCGGGTCGTAGACCCGCAAGGTGAAGGGTGTTTCCATTTCAAATGGTGCAGGCTGGGGTGCAGCAAGCATGAGACTGATCTCGGGGACATAGCAGTGAGCAGTGGCTTGAAGTGAGATTTTAGTTCCCCGCCCAGGAATTGAACCTAGGTAGCCTGAGTGAAAACCAGGAATCCTAGCTGCTAGTCTACCAGGGGCTAGAGGCTAGAGGCAAAGTTGCCCTGGCTCTTGCCCTGTTTAAAAAATGAATTTCTCAAGGAGGCAAAAACTGCAAAAGCAGATACAGAGTTTATTATCAGAGACACAGCACAACATGCGGGAGAGCACACAGAGAAACTATTTATTTAAGACAGAAGCAAGGCAGAAATACACACCCGGAGAGAAAGGGTGTGGGTGTCCTCCCTAATGAGGAGAAGCACAGTAAAGAGGTGGGTGAGTCATTTATATAGGGCAGTTCTTCCGGCTCTTTGTCTACCTTCGGCCGATTATCTTTTTTCTTTTCCCACACCTGACCTGTCCCAGGGCCCTTCCCTGATACGTGTGTGCATCTTTTTGCCAAGATTGAGTCCAGCGTGGAATGGGGTAACGCCCCCTCCCTTTTTGACTCCCGAGGAGCCTTTCTGTGCATTTGCAGTTGGGGAGTTCTCCTTGACCTCAGGAGGGGTCATCTTATCTCTTTACTCCAGCAGAGCTCAGCTCCCGCCATTAACTTGGTCCTTGGAGTGTCTGGGAAAACAAAGCTCCAGTTTATTCCACTTGGCAAACTCCAGCTGTCCAGTCCGGGGGGCCATCTACCTGCTACCTCAGGACTCCAAGAAGCCTTTCCCATTTATTCTTTTTGGTTGGGAGGTGGGGTACGCAGTGGGTGGACTCCAGGCCTCTTTGCCAGTTTTTCTTAAGACCCAGTTCAGACAGCCATGGTAAGGGAGTGAGTTTGGAGGGTGTTCAGAAGCTGTGGCACTCTGGTTGAGATCCAAACACTTTAGACCTTCAGTCCACAGCATGGTGGTTATTGAAGAAGATGCAGTGAGCCTGCATTGTGGTTCTGGATTCAGTAATCCCTTTTTAGCCGTGTATTTACATTTTTCTTGGATTGTTCAGGAAATAGGATGAGGTGTAATACTCAAAGGAGGGGCTGCAGTTTAGAAATCTAGGCTTAAAGACCACTGTTTTCTGGGTCATGCTCACAGGCACCGAAAGCACGGTCTCCCCGTCTCACTGCGGGCTGTGGGTCACAAGCTTGAGTCCCAGGCTCCTGGAGCTGGCTCACTGGATGACCGGGGCTGTTCACGCTCAGCCCATTTCAGCCACATCGATGGGATGATAACACCGACCCCTCAGAGTTGCGTCGAAACTTAAAAAAAAGACCAAGCATGAGGAACGCATTACAATCTTGCCACATGGTGTCATCCTAAAGGCCATCACTGCACTTCCCTTTCCTCCAGATGTGAGGGTTAAACCCTTGAAAAATTAAAGTCCCTTTTTGCTGCTGCTGGTTTTCTTCTTTGTTGGAGCTGGAGGGAGGCTTAGCACCAAATCTGTAGGGCACTTTCAGCGAGGTCTGCGAGATGTTCATTTGTGCCATGGCCTCATTGCTCCGTCTCTTTTCTGCCTCTGTCTTTGTTTGCCCTTTGCTCTTCCTTCTGATTTATGCCATCTGGCTGCAGGATAGGAACTTTGATGGAAGCAGCTTTAAATTCTTTTGGGGAAAAGTTATTAGATGAAGAACGAACCAAACAAATACGGCTGCACCAACTCCCCTTCTTCTCCTTTGAGTTTAGAGAAAGGATGGAGAACAAAGCTGATCCGCAGTGGGGCGCTCAGTCTGGCCACCGTCGCTTCCTGCACAATGACAATCCACGTGTGAACACTAACCTCTTTCAAAGAGACCACATCTGGGGGAGAGGGTGAATTTTGACAGCTCCTTGGCTGAAAATAACCAATAATTCTTAGCTGATACCATTTAGAATGAACAGTTTTGTTAACAGGAAGAATGCAAACAACCTTTATTTGTGTCAAAATTGGCCCTTTGTAATAAACTTTATGTCAGGTTTTTCCATATGATATCAGGGAGTGTTAACTAATCAAAGTATTTCGTTGCTTCAAGACAAGATGTATTTTTTTTTATCATCCTTTAGAGTGCTCTTATTTGGGACAAAGTTCTGGGTTATCTCCGGAAATGAGACATAGAGACAGGGCCCCATAGAACTAAATTTAATATTTTAAGTATTGTTAATATTTTATTACAATTTCGTTCACATTTATGTGGCACTGGATGATAGATTGCTTTTTTAAAAATGTGATTTCATTGTTGAAAAATCAGATTGGCTTAATAATAATTCACTGCATGGATAATTTTGTTGGCTGACATCTGTTGTCTCAGTTGAAAGCCTGCTCGTGTAAATGGATTATCTGTAAACAAGGTTCAATTTATTGATAGGTCTATAGCGAATTATTGGTCAGCCTGAGACTCAGACCACATTCTTGTCCCCTGATCAATGATAAGTTTAAGTGTCGGGGAGTATAAATAGCTACTGTGTTTATTTTCTGTCAACTCCTATGCCTAAAATACACAAGAAGTTAACATATACATATCATTCCCAAGTATTTCAGAGGTTTTGAACTTTTACTGTATTAAGATGACAGTGTAAATTCATATCACAGTTGTGACTCACTCTTCATTTTGGTTATGTGAGTTTATTCTGCAGAGCTCATGAGACCTTTTTGGCAAAAAAATGTCCCTAGTGTTTATAGTGATGTGCTGATGAATGTGTTTGAGATGTAATTAAATATAAGTTATTTTCTTTTTTCAGTTCTATCCGGAGGTCCATTGCCTCAAGGGCATGAATTTGAGCTGTATGAAGTCAGATTTCATTGGGGAAGAGAAAACCAGCGTGGTTCTGAGCACACAGTTAATTTCAAAGCTTTTCCCATGGAGGTAAGAAGAACAAATCAGCTTGTAAAACATTTGTTGTTCATGTAAAGTATTCAGCGATTTACTGAAAATGGTTTAGTTTAAAAGTAGATGTGTAGCTCTTGAATGTAATCAATTTATATTAAAATAAAAAAGTGCTCCATGAAATATAAGCTTGGGGCAGCAAATGAGGCTTCCCATCACATCAGCCCTAGTGGGCTTGGAGAATGCGCATGGGCTGTTGGTTATAAAGGCAATCTATGCTATTAAGTTTCATCTTAGTATTATTACTGTTGTAAAAATTCTGCTGCCTCTGCAAATTCAGGAGTTCACTTTCGTGGATGCTATGAATAGATGATAAGCTGGAAACAAATAACTTTTGGAGAAACCTTAACAGTAACTAAAAGTCTGGTTTAACTCCGGTTAAAATTGGTAAGTTGGTTTTATTCGCCTCAAGCAGTTAGAGAGCGAGAGAGCGAGAGAGCGAGAGAGCGAGAGCGAGAGCGAGAGGAGAGAGAGAGAGAGAGAGAGAGAGTTAACTAATTTCTTCCTCTTCTGTGCTCCCAGTGTCCTTGATGGATTGCTGCTGTGACATTGATCTCATGCATTGTAACCTTTAGTGTTTAAAGAGTCCTTCTTACTAAGTGTGGGCTCCTATTATGGACTGAAGTGTTTGTGATCCCCGCCCCCCCAATCAAATTCATATGTTGAAACTCTACTCCCTGATGTGATGGTATTAGGAGGTGGAGCCTTTGGGAGGTGATTAGAAGAAGTCATGAAGGTGGGGTCCTCATGAGTGGAATTAGTGCCCTGATAAGAGTCCAGAGAGAGTTTGCTTCTCCCTGCTTTTTGCTGGGTGAGGACACAGGAAGACTGCCATCTCCAAGCCAGGAAGTGTGCCCTCACCAGACACCAGATCTGTCGGCACCTTGATCTTGGACTTGCAAGCCTCCAGAAGTGGGAGAAATAAATTCTGTTGTTTAAGCCTCCAGTCTATGATAATTTGTTATTGCAGCCCGAGCTAAGACAGCTCCTGAAGAAAAAGTCTCCCTTTCACTCTCTGTGTTACTCCCAACATTTAGTGCAGTGCCAGGTACATCAGAGACAACCCACATAGGTGAAATTGACAGGATGTCTCTGTTGTTCATATTTATTTCTATAAGGACCACAGTTCTCTCCTGGGAAATAGCCCATCAGTGTCAAGTAATAGTACATTTCAGGGGCTGCCGAAACACCAGTCTTCCTTGTCTGTCTTTCCCAACTGCACATACTTAAGTATGGAATTGCTCCTGGCCAGATACCATGTCCATACCTGCCTCATTGCCTGGAAGTCACTACTGTTTGACTTATATAAATGATATATATGCCTTAAAGAATGAAGTTAGAGAAAGTATTTCTCAATGTTACTTTAACAATCATTAAAAAATTTCTTTTGAAAGCCCAAAATATCCCTTTCATTAAAAAAACTCAGGTCTTAAAAGTGAAATATTAGGACTTCCCCGGTGACACAGTGGTTAAGAATCCACCTGTCAACGCAGGGGACACAGGTTCAAGCCCTGGTCCAGGAAGATCCCACATGCCGCGGAGCAACTAAGCCCCTGTGCTACAGCTACTGAGCCTGTGCTCTAGAGCCCATGAGCCACAACTACTGAGCCTGTGTGCCACAACTGCTGAAGCCCATGCACCTAGAGCCCATGCTCTGCAACAAAGAGAAGCCACTGCAATGAAAAGCCCGTGCACCTCAATGAAGGGTAGCCCCTGCTCGACACAGCTAGAGAAAGCCCACGCATAGCAACAAGGACCCAAAGCAGCCAAAAAAATAAAAATAAAAAAGTGAAATATTAAATGTTTCGAGGATGGAGGGAAAAACGCTTGCAGTGTGTTGAATAATATATGTGGTATGTGATGCCGAGGACAGTAAGAGGAGACAACTTCTTTAAGGCCTTGATGGGCGATGTTGGGTCTTCAAATGTTAACCTTTCTAGGGGCTTTTTTCTCAGTTCCTACAGACATCCTATCACTTCTAGTGCCTTGAAACAATTCAGCCCTGTCTCTGTGTCACCTCTGGCTGTTGCCCTGTCCTTACCCAAAGTGAAAGGGAAGAGTTCACACCAGAACATATCAAAGAGGAGGGAGGACACAAGACAATCCCAAATAACTAAACCTGCAGGGTAGTGGAGGGCTGAGGAGGGGCAGGAAAACACTGGGCTGTCAGGGCCTCGGCCCTGCCCTCTTCTTTGGGTTTGAAAAGCTTTTTCATCTCAGTCAGCCTTCAAAGATACAGTCTCATAATCAAAAATTTTGGGAGAGATGGGAGTCCTTGGGTCGGCGCCAGCTTCCGGAGGGGATTCAGTAACTTTGCCTGTGACACACAGAATTTACAGCCTCGGAAAGTTCCATGAGATTAGGCTAGTTGGTGATGTGTGCTCTTCGCCCCACAGTCGAATAGAATTTTGGACCCAGCGTGCAGACTGGTCCTGCTACTTGGTGAAGTTTTAACTGCCCTGAGGCTTTGTTTCTGCAGAAGTATTTATACTTATGATGATGGAATTTCTGACTAATTTTTCCAAAATAGGTGATGAATAATACTTGAATTCTTTGTTATCCCAGATTATCTCTGATCCAGTCCTAGAGAAAATACTTCTGTCAGTCATCTGACGTTTGTTTAGTGCTGGATCCTGTGGAGTGCATCAGTCTTTTGGGTGCACAGTTTGAGGGGCATAGCTGTGAGTCAGGTGCTTTCTGTTTTGTTTTAATGGAGGCTGTGAAGAGCGAGCTGGGTTTTCAGGCGGAGAGGGCCGAGCTGGTGAAGGAGAGGAGAGAGGGACTCCATGTAGAATAGTCTGGGAGGGAATGAGATGCCTAATGTGGGGATAAGTAGGTAACTTCCCACCATCCCCCTGTTCTGTACTGCCATCAGGGCCGCTTGGAACCCAAGGACATAGCCAATAGGACAGTGGAGAGTGAGGGCACTGTTTACCCGGTATGTGATTTAAAAAAATAATTTTTTAGGACAGTTTCCATATCTTATTTACATTTTAAGACTAACTTTAATCTCCAAAAGACACATCAATACGTATTTCCTTTTTGCTGATCTCACTTAAACTTAAATGGATGGTTTATTCAGCAGCCATCTGTAAACAAATAATTACCTTGTCTGTTACATATAACGTGGGAATGGCTTTTAACAGAAGCTCATCAAGCTCCCCTCTTGACTTTTTAAAATTATAAATACAGGTATAAACGCAATCCTGAATATATTTTTGATGCTACGAGTAGTCAGCACCCACATCACTTCAAATATTAACACAGTTTGTGACATTAAACAATTTATTTATTTATTTATTTTAAAAAAGAGTTATTTATTTAATCTATTTTTCTGGCTGCGTCGGTCTTTGTTGTGGCACACGGGATCTTCACTGAGGCACGTGGAATCTTTGGTTGTGGCGTTTGGTTTTCTCTCTCTAGTTGTGGCACGTGGAGTCCAGAGCATGCGGGCTCTGTAGTTTGTGGCACGCGGGCTCTAGTTGAGGCACGTGAGCTCAGGAGTTGTGCTGTGTGGGCTTAGTTGCCCCGCGGCCTGTGGGATCTTAGTTCCCTGACCAGGGAGCAAACCCGCGTCCCCTGCATTGTAAGGTGGATTCTTTACCACTGGACCACCAGGGAAGTCCCTAACAATTTAAACTGCAGCTCTTGTACTCAGCAAAATAGATAAAGCTTGTCCTTTCTGCTTTTCCTTCTTGAGGTTTGTAGTTTTCAGAAACACACATGCTTCCACAGCTACCTGACACTTTTTGCCATGCTTTCATCTTGTAACCGAATTCTATTACGAATACTCCAGGTTTCTGCTTAAATGACAGCGCCTTAACAAGAGAAAAGAGAATTGTGTTGCATTTTTCTTCCCATTACCCATTACCTGAAAACATAATGGGTTTGCACGTGTTAACTATATTCTTACAAATGTCTGGGTGATGTCTACCAGCTGGAATTCTTAATGTGTGGGTATTTTGCATCGAGATGACAGCAAACGTGAGTAGAATGTTGTTGATTTAAAACAAGGATGGAATCCAGTCAAATTAATTCCTGTATGTTTGTCCTGGAGGTGGTGGTAGCTGCATGTTTTCTTTGGACGGCATTAGATGTCTTAGCTCTTGAAGTACAACTTTAATGCTGTATGAATTTTGTGATTTCGCTAATAGCAGTATCCTTTCTGCATCCACCGTATCACTAGAATTATTTATTCTATTCATGTTAATTTTGTTGCAAATCTAATTAATGGAGGAACTTCCAGGTATTTAGGTTCAAATTCAACTTTCAGGCTATGTATTGTGTTTTCGTCATTTTGTATGTGGAGACCGTCATGTTCTTTGCTACTTCAACGTAGCCTAACTGTATATATAACTCCTGGTAAATTAATCTCTGCACATGAATTGCTACTTTCATACTGCTATGGGAAAGTACATCCCAGGCATTTAGATTTTATGCTGGAGCAGCAAAATTTAAAAAAAAAATTGGGGGTTGGGGAGACCAGCAGAGTGGCTAAGTTTTATTTTTTTCAAGTAACATTATAACTCTCTGCTGTCCCCATCAGTTTGTAAAGAAAAGATCTCTAACTTAATAGCTAAATGTAGGACGGATATGGTCTCAGGATAAACACAGGCCTATACATTTCTTAAAAATTTATTTATTTTTAGTTAATTTATTTATTTTTGGCTGCGTTGGGTCTTTGTTGCTGCACGTGGGCTTTCTCTAGTTGTGGTGAACGGGGGCTACTCTTGGTTGCGGTGCACGGGCTTCTCACTGTGGTAGCTTCTCTTGTTGCAGAGCACGGGTTCTAGGCTCATGGGCTTCAGTAGTTGTGGCTTGCGGGCTCAGTAGTTGTGGCATACAGGCTTAGTTGCTCCGCGGCATGTGGGATCTTCCCCATCCAGGGCTCGAACCCGTGTCCCCTGCACCGGCAGGCGGATTCTTAACCACTGTGCCACCAGGGAAGTCCCTAGGCCTATGCATTGAATAGATTGAGCTTTTAACAAACTCCCTACATTACTTCTGTTTGTCTCATTTCACTCCAGATGAAGGATAGTTTTCTTAGGATGGGCACTGATCCTGCCCACAGACCAGCTGGAGATCGTGTACGGCAGGTTTGACTTTCTTGCCCTTTTGGCCTAAAAGTTTACGATTTGAGAGTGAATTATCAAGACAGAGCACAGCATATTGTAGGGCAGACTCTTATCTTTATTTACATTGTATTTAAAGAGCAGGTCTTGCTCTGTGTACTCTGAAGGGCTCGGTGATAATTGAGCCACATACCAGCTGTTTATGGAAAGCTGAGTGCATATGATAGAGTTCCACTGTGCAGAGCAGGAGTCTGTAATTGTGAAGAGTCCAGATCTTGATTGCAAAATAGGCCAACAAAACATTATGAAGAATGTATCTCATAATAAAGTGCCAATCCTGAATATTATACCTTACCCCCCAATATCCTGGGTTTCCAGATAACCCTGCATTTCTTCTTTTCTTTTCAGGGAGATAGTAGTGTCTGCTATTTAAGTGTTCTTTTAGTGAAAAAGACCTGGCGTTTGGGCTGCTGCCCCTCCAAGTGATTTGCATATTCATTTGACAGAAAGATATTTATTTATTTGTTTTACTACTCCGAAGAGATACCAGGAAGAGTTTGCCCGGTTAATAGTGAATTGATGATCTTTTCAAGTTATTTGGTTTCCACGGGCATCCCAAGTTGAGCTTCGAGTTTGTGAACCTTTTCCAAAACAGAGACTTCCATTGCCTTTCCAAGGAAATGTCATAGGGTGACTTCAGTGAGTTAAACTATCATGAGAGGGCTTCCCTGGCGGTCCAGTGGTTAGGACTCCACGATTCCACTGCAGGGGGCACGGGTTTGGCCCCTGGTCAGAGAACTAGGATCCTGCAGGCCGCGCAGCATGGCCAAAAAACCCCCCGAAAACAAAAACATTATGAGGATTAGACATATAAGGCATATAGATAATTTGTCTGTAAAAAGAACTTTAGAGATCACCTCGAAAGGGTGTATCAAACTAACTTTCCAAACTCCTGTTTTAACCTCGGAGAAATCTGGGTCTCCAAAAAGTTAAGAGTCACAGAGCATCTTATAGGAAGCCATGATGTATGGCCTGGATGAAGAAGAGTGTCTTTTGTTTAAATAAATATTCCATTTAAGAATTATCCTTTACTACTGGTCTTGTCTCTGGTGGTGTAGATGGAAGGAGACAGCACCACAGTCTTTGTCTCCCTCTGCGCCGCCCCTGGGAGGGCTTTTATGTCTGCATGCAGCCCCATTTAGAGGTGAGCGTGTTTTAACCTTGCTCGGAAGGGTTCTAGTGAAGCTGTGGCCTTGTGCCTGGGTCTTACAGGCTATGAAGACAAAGCTCAGATGGGCTTTGTGAAGGTACAGGGGTATGTGGTCTCAAAGGTAGAACCTTGCTGCCCCCTGAGAATTGGGGTGGATTTAACAGACCATCTAGTTCTGCCCTCCCCCTGCCTCCCGCCCCCCAAACCCACTCTGCCGAGATGCTCCGCAAGGTCTGGGGGGGGAAGTGACTGGTTCAGGAAATGACAGAGGACACATGAGACCTGTGAACTGACTTCTGCTCTGAGGGATGCTTTTTCCACCTTCCAAAGCCAATTCTTACTAGGAAAAGCAGCTCTACTTTGAGATTTTATTTGCCACGGTAGTTACAACTTTGGATTGAGATTGCTTTAATGGGAAGAAAAGGGAATCTTGCCATTAAGAGGAGTTAAGACTGACACTAAAGGAAACAATTTCACATTTGAATGTTCAGCTTCTCTGGGAAGTGTTACCATTTTGACCAGAAGCAGGCTCTGACTATAATGGTTATTATCATTTGGGGGTCCTGGGATTGTCCACAGCACTAGCAGACTGAGCCTCACGGGTAAGCAGGTGAAGGAATTAGATCCCTGTGCTGTGGCCCCTTCAGTCGTCGTAGTTGTGGGAACTCCCTCTCCCATCTGGGTAAAGAAAAATAAATACAAATTTTACGTTTCCTGAATTCTAATGAACACTTGCCTTTTTATTCCATAAAAATCATGGCTCCTGCTTTGATTCAGCATCTTTATTTATTTTTCATTTATTAAAATGTA
The DNA here is from genome assembly GCF_008692025.1 of Phocoena sinus. Taxonomy (NCBI): domain Eukaryota; kingdom Metazoa; phylum Chordata; class Mammalia; order Artiodactyla; family Phocoenidae; genus Phocoena; species Phocoena sinus. Next base: position 7,473,443 of record NC_045779.1, on the reverse strand, counting down.
TTTGGAGCAGAAACCTCACAGTTTACCGAGTAGAAAATAAGTTATAGTTTTGAACACACAGAAATGTTCTTTTAGTGGTACCACATGATATGGCAGTCTGCCATTTCCTCTTAGAAATAGAATTGTATAAGACCAACTTGACCTTTAGGTAGTCACTTTGAAGCTACCTTCAATTTTATCTTTGTAAGGATTTCTTGTAATAGATTATTCATTGTCATTGTTTGAGGATGTATGAGAGATTTTTTGGCAAACTAACTGAAAGAAACATTAGTATGGCAGCTGACTTTACTATGTAAGGTAAATTTGTGCAAAATGAAAAATTAGTTCCTATAAATGAATATGACATATAATGAATTTATAGGTGGTTATAGACTTGCTGCATGTAGGAAATATTTTAAATTGGGTTCTTACAGGTCGAAAACCTCCAGTAAAATACATATTCTCTTAATAGGCCTTCCAATAAAAATAGACTCTGGTTTAAATATGTAGTTCATAACCAAGTGGTCATCTTTAACTCATCTCCATCCATTCTTCCATTTATCCATCCATTCATTCAGTCAATCAACAGGTGTTTCTTGGGAACCAGCTCTTCAGGCCATGGGCTGAGTGATAGGCATATAGAGTTGAGGGCAATAGACAACTCATGGCGTTTTTGTTACACTGGGGTAGTCCAAATGCAGTGTTCATAATTTGTCTCCTCCCCCCTTTTCTCTAAATCAGTGAGTGTTTAGAAGACTTAATTGAGTGTTTCTGTGCCATGTAAGGGGCCTCATCCCCTCTATCCTGTCTATATAGTATACAAATTCCAGCTATTTAAAGCTAATTAGAGGAAGATTTTTTTAAAATTAGTTTTTATTAGAGTATAGTTGATTTACAATGTTATGTTAGTTTTCTGCTGTACAGCAAAATGAATCAGCTATACATATACATATATCCACTCTTTTTTAGATTCTATTCCCATATAGGTCATTACAGAGTGTTGAATAAATTCCCTGTGCTATACGGTAGGTTCTTATTAGTTATCTATTTTATATATAGTACTGTGTCTATGTCAATCCCAATCTCTCCACTTATCCCCCTCCCCTCCTCTTCCCCCTTGGTAACCATAAGTTTGTTTTCTACATCTGTGACTCTGTTTTGTAAATAGGTTCATTTGTACCACTTTTTTGAGATTCCACATATAAGCGATATCATATGATATTTGTCTTTGTCTGACTTACTTCACTCAGTATGCCAATCTCTAGGTCCATCCATGTTGCTGCAAATGGCATTGTTTCCTTCTTTTTTATGGCTAAGTAATATTCCATTGTATATATGCACCACGTCTTCTTTGTCCATTCATCTATTGACGGACATTTGGGTTGCTTCCATGTCCTGGCTATTGTAAATTGTGCTGCAGTGAACACTGGGGTGCATGTATCCTTTCGAATTATGGTTTTCTCTGGATATATCTAGAGGAAGACTTCTGAAGACATTTATTAGAAAACCAATATGTTATTTGAGATATAAATTATTGTCAGCTAGATGAAATATTTATCAACTAGCTTGCAAAAGGCACTGTGCTGGGTACAACCCTGTTACAGGTAGTTGTAAGCTAGAGTAACTAGGATAACCTAACAACATTAGGATTGGTGAGAGACAGGATAGGAGAGTGTTGATGGTGGGGAAGAGTCGGGAAAGGTCTAGGTTCTGGGAAGCAGCCGGAGAACATGGCACCAGTACTCCTGCCTTGATTAACAGTGGAACCTTGTGGGAGGGCGTCAGGATGGTGTAGCTGGAAAGAGTTTGGGCTTGGAAGTCAGAAAACCAGGATTGAAATCCAAGCTCTGCAACCTTGGGCAAGCTAGTAAACCTCTTCCAGCCTCGATGTTTCTGTCTGTAAAAAGGGCTTGAAACTAGCTCAGAGGCTGGCAAAGAGTAAACCCTTCAGTATGTACTTCCTGTTACTAGGAAGAGATGGGGGATGTCATTGTGGTTGTGATGATAAAAATCTAGTGAAAATACCGTGAGGGGGAAACCAAAAGTGTTTTTTGTTCATACAGGTAAGAAATGCAGAGACTATGAATGGAGAAGAAAGTTTTTTTTTTTTTTTTTTTTTAAACCCCTACTCCCCTGAATACGTTATCTTCTACAAGTCTAGTCAGTATGTCATTTCCTGGTCATTTTCTTTATGATTGCCGTGCCTGCGTATGCAGTAGCATTTATATTATCAGCTTATTTTGTAGTGAAAATCAACTAAATATTTCCTGTGTAAACAGTGTGATTAAACTTCTAATTGAATAGAAGGATGTTAAGAGGTTTTTAACTTCATAAGATCTTAACCAGTATAAAAACTGCATACGTCTTTCTGGTTGTTTTCCTTTTTTCTTTTTCGTTTTGGATTTAAGAATGATAGGTTAAAATGGTACAGTGAAGTTATTAGTAAGATAATTTTGTCCTGGCCACTGCTTTCCTGTGCTTGAATACATTTTTCCTTTCAGCTTCTTAAGGCTGCACACAACAAAAACTCACTATGGAATCCTAGAGCAAAGTAGCATGAAGCCTATGGGGAACTGGACTTTTTGGTGCCACGGTCCCCTAGGAGGCAGCCTGCTCTGGTGGCATAGATGATCAGTCAGGGAGGGCTACACTCTGACTCCAGTTCACCAGGGTGTTTGCTGTTGGACTTCTGTGTGGTTGTTTAACCTCAATTCTTTCATTGGTGCATAAGGTTAATACAATTGTTCCCACCCTTGTGAAACTTAGGGAGAGGCTGTAAAAATTAATGGTATAGGGCTTCCCTGGTGGCGCAGTGGTTGAGAGTCCGCCTGCCGATGCAGGGGACACGGGTTCGTGCCCCGGTCCGGGAAGATCCCACATGCCGCGGAGCGGCTGGGCCCGTGAGCCATGGCCGCTGAGCCTGCGCGTCCAGAGCCTGTGCTCCGCAACGGGAGAGGCCATGGCAGTGAGAGGCCCGCGTAAAAAAAAAAAAAAAAAAAAATTAATGGTATACTGTTGGAAGCACCGTTCACTGAATATAGTGGTGGAAAATAGTGTTATTAATTACAAAATCTGGTATTAAAGTGTTTCCTAAAAGCATTTTAAGGGCATAATTAGTGTTGGATGCAAATGTAACATGGGACAGTAGTTGGTTTTTTTTTTTTTTTAAGAAGCCTCGAAATGAGTAGAAAGAAAGAAATCCAGATTTTAAACTGTTGACTATAAACATTACAAACACTAAGTATAAAAGAAAGACATTTGTAATGATTAGACCTGATAAATGAAAGATGGACTTTTTTTTTTTTTTAATCAATTCATGCAGTGGTCCCCAGCCTTTTCGGCACCAGGGACAGGTTTCGTGGAAGACAGTTTTTCCACGGATGACGGTGGCGGGGCGGGGGGATGGTTTCAGGATGATTCAAGGGCATTACATTTATTGTGTGCTTTATTTCTATGATTATTACATTGTACTATTTAATGAAATAATTATACAGCTCACCATAATGCTGACAGGAGGCAGAGCTCAGGTGGTAACGCGAGCGATGGGGAGCGGCTGTAAATACAGATGAAGCTTCGCCAGTAGCGGTCCGTGGCCTGGGGGTTGGGGACCCCTGAATTAATGTCTTCACTTGGGCACCGTAGGGCAAGTGCATTCTCTAAACCTGGCTCAGTGGATCACTTAGCGCTCTGTATGAGAGAGTTTATTCAGTGGAAACCAATTTATCTGGCTTCAGAGTTCATGTAGTTCCCATGAATATTCCTTGGTGGGTCTATAAATTGGTGAGCTCTCTGGGGAGATCCCGTAAAGAGATTGCTTCTCCCCAGCCTGAGCCCTGAGCAAATAGGAAGTAGACATCATTAGAGTCATCAGATAATGGAGAACAAAGCATCACCTTTATTATGGATGAAGGACACTGGAGACATAGCTTAGTGTGAGGGAGTCAGCCTGCTCAGTTACAGGCAGTGGGTGGAGGGAGGCGAGATAGGAGGGAAGGAAGGGAGGTGAGGTGGTGGGGGGTGGTGAGAGGTTCCAGATTGGGTTTATTAGCCTGCTCTCTAAGCCTAGCTCAAATTTCAAAAGAGGAATAAAGAGGAGGGTGGAGTTGGTTGAAGGAGTGGAGAGGAAGGCTAGATTTCTTTCGGGAAAATCCCCCTTTATGGGAACAAGGAACAGAGAAGAGGTATTTCCTGTTAATACGACTATTCAGAATTCTCCCAAGTGCCCTTTAAAGTTCTATGGCACTGGACACTAGCACGAGACCAACCGCATCTGGGTGTCAGTGAAGGAAGTCCTGTTTCCTTTTGCTGCAGGTCTGTCCCTTTTAACCACCTGGGACCACATCCCTTTTTGCCTGCAGCTCCATTGTATCTAACATAGTCGCACAGTTTTCCACTTTCTAGAAGGAGCTTGGGCTTGGAGTGAGCCAGGATTTTGAAGCATGGATAGGATTTAATTTTTTTTTCTTTCTGATTCAGTTGGGTGGGTTTTTGCCCAGTTCACCATCTCAGCTGTTGTTTAAACCCAAGGTATAACTGAGGGCAGTTTATGGATGTTTCTCTTTTCAAAACTTGTGACCCAGGTCCAGGGCTGAAATCATTAATCCTGTTCCGAATTTGGGTTGTACGGCTCTGAAAATATTTTACAATAATTTTTAAACACAAATATCACTTATTCACCTTGTGATGGAGAACAAATATTCCAGATATTTATCAGTGGGCATTGTTCCTAATTAGTTTATCAGCCCCGACATTCTTTAACTGTGTTCCCAATCTTGCTGTTGGGAACAACAAGATCTAGATCTAACTGATCTAGAGCTCGACTGTGTATGGTCAGTGGCTTGGGTCCTAGTGGGATAAAGGCTGTGGTGATGCCTGCTGCCTTTTCCTCAGCTGAGCTCAGTGGGCTACTTTGTAGAAAGACATTAACAAGTTTTGAGTCTGTTAGGAAAGCAAGATGGTGAAGTGATATATACCATTCAGTTAGCAAACATTGGTTAAGTGTCTGTGTTTATGGCCAAACTCTGTGAGAAGAATAAAAGGTAAGAAGACAGCATTTGTTTTTGTTGTTGTTGCTGTTTTATATTTTAATTTTACTGGAGTATAGTTGATTGACAATGTTGTGTTAGTTTCAGGTGTACACCAGAGTGATTCAGTTATACATATATCAGTACATGTAGTCATTGTTTTTTAGATTCTTTTCTCATATAGGTTATCACAGGATACTGAATAGAGTTCCCTGTGCTATACAGTAGGTCCAGGTTGGTTACCTACCTTATATATAGCACTGTATGTGTGTTGATCCCAGGCTCCAGATTTCTCCCTCCTGCCCAGGCTTCCCCTTTGATAACCATAAGTTTGTTTTCAACATGTGAGTCTGTTTCTGCTTTGTAAATAAGTTCATTTGTATCTTTTTTTAAAATTAGATTCCACATATGAGTGATATCATATGATATTTGTCTTTGTCTGACCTCACTTAGTGTGATCATCTCTAGGTCCATCCATGTTGCTGCAAATGGCATTATTTCATTCTTTCTATGGCCTAGTAGTATTCCATTGTACATATATGTACCGCGTCATCCTTATCCACTCCTCCATCGGTGGACATTTAGGTTGCTCCCATGTCTTGGCTGTTGTAAATAGAGCTGCAGTGAACACTGGGGTGCAGGTATCCTTTTGGATTATGGTTTTCTCCAGATATATGTCCTGGTGTGAGATTGCTGGATCATGTGGTAACTGTAGTTTTAGTTTTTGTTTTTTTTTAACATCTTTATTGGAGTATAATTGCTTTACAATGGTGCATTAGTTTCTGCTTTACAACAAAATGAATCAGTTATATATATACATATGTTCCCATATCTCTTCCCTCTTGCGTCTCCCTCCCTCCCACCCTCCCTGTCCCACCCCCCCAGGCGGTCACAAAGCACAGAGCTGATCTCCCTGTGCTATGCGGCTGCTTCCCACTAGCTATCTACCTTACGTTTGGTAGTGTATGTATGTCCATGCCTCTCTCTCGCTTTGTCACAGCTTACCCTTCCCCCTCCCCATATCCTCAAGTCCATGCTCTATTAGGTCTGTGTCTTTATTCCTGTCTTACCCCTAGATTGTAGTTTTAGTTTTTTAAGGAAACTCCGTACTGTTCTCCATAGTGGTTGTACCAATTTACATTCCCACCAGTGTAAGAGGTTCCCTTTTCTCCACACTCTCTCCAGCATTTACTGTTCATAGACTTTTTTAAAAAAATTGGGGTGTAGTTGCTTTACAGTGTGTTAGTTTCTGCTGTGCAACAAAGTGAATCAGCTTTCTGTATACATACATCCCCTCCCTCTTGGGCGCCCCCCCGCCCCCCGCCCCCGGATCCCATCCATCTCGGTCATCACAGAGCACTGAACTGAGCTCCCTGTGCTATACAGCAGGTTCCCACTAGCTATCTGTTTTACACATGGCAGTGCACATACGTCAATCCCAATCTCCCAGTTCATCCCACCCCACCCCCCGTGTCCACACATCTGTTCCCTTTGTCTCTATTCCTGCCCTGCAGATAGGTTCATCCATACCATTTTTCTAGATTCCACGTACATGCGTTAATATGCGATATTTGTTTTTCTCTTTCTGACTTACTTTACTCTGTATGACAGACTCGAGGTCCATCCATATCTCTACACATGACCCACTTTCATTCCTTTTTTGATGCTGGCCATTCTGACTGGGGTGAGGTGATAACCTCATTGCAGTTTTGACTTTCATTTCTCTGTTAATTAGTGATGTTGAGCATTTTTTCATGTGCTTTTTGGCCATTTGTGTGTCTGCTTTGGAGAAATGTCTATTTAGTCTTCTGCCCATTTTTTGACTGGGTTGTTTGTTTTTTTGACACAGAGCTGCATGAGCTGTTTGTATATTTTGGAGATTAATCCCTTGTTGGTTGCTTTGCTTGCAAATATTTTCTCCCATTCTGTGAGTTGTCTTTTTGTTTTGTTTATGGTTTCCTTTGCTGTGCAGAAGCTTTCAAGTTTAATTAGGTCCCACTTGTCTATTTTATTTATTTTTTTAATACACTTTTTTATTTTTGGCTGCGTTGGGTCTTTGTTGCTGTGCGTGAGCTTTCTCTAGTGGCGGCGAGCGAGGGCTACTCTTCATTACAGTGTGCGGGGCTTCTCATTGCGGTGGCTTCTCTTGTCGCGGAGCATGGGCTCTAGGTGCACGGGCTTTAGTAGTTATGACCCACGGGCTCTAGAGCGCAGGCTCAGTAGTTGCGGTGCACGGCTTTAGTTGCTCCACAGCATGTGGGATCTTCCTGGACCAGGGCTTGAACCTGTGTCCCCTGCATTGGCAGGCGGATTCTTAACTGCTGCGCCACCAGGGAAGCCCTGTTTTTATTTTCATTATTCTAGGAGGTGGATCAAAAAAGACATTGCTGCGACTTATGTCAGAGTGTTCTGCCTATGTTTTCCTAGACAGCATTTGTTTTTAATGATTCTGTTGTCTGGGTGGAAGAGGCAGAATTAAGATAGAAACGTATGAAATGATAACAATCGATAGATGACATGACAATGGAAAACAATTCACAACATCCGTAGGAAGCAACTCCTGTGTGTTTGCTGCTGTGGTTGGTGCTGATATAGGGCAGTAAATAAGAAATAATCTAGGTCTAGAAGAAGTTCCCATTCCCTATTAAAAATGGCTGTTATATATGAAAATAGCTTTAAGGGATGAAATATAAAGGAGGACATACATCATGGAATAATGGATTTCTCCTGGGCTCAGAGAAAAACTGTGGGAAGGGGTGGATATTGGAGCTGGGCTTTGATGGCTGGGTAGGAGTTTGCTGGATAAGAATGACATGGATGGAAAGAGAAGAGGTGGGTGTAAAGATGTAGGAGAGGACACGGGGATAGGGCTTGATGAGTGATTAGAAAAGACCAATGTGATGCTGAGAAGTGGAATGCGAGTAATTGAAATAGTGATGGCACAAGTAATAGGAAAAAGAGGGAGTCAGACAGTGAGGGACGGTGCTGGGGAGAAGCTAATTAATTTGGATTAATAAATGATACTATTTTAACAGGTGCCATTTTATCCTATTACTACCTACAGTGCTTTTCATCCCAGCACACTTTCAAATTAGGTAAAGAATAATAGTAGTTGAGGTCACAGTTCTTTGAAAAATTGAAAAGATGCCCTTCATCGTAGGTGAAGAGGAAAATGTTTGAAGCTATACTAAGCCTTATATAATTTGAGTCTTAATTAGAGCTAATATTTCTCCACACAGTGGAAGAGTGAGTTAAAGTAAAGATGACTAGATTTTAGTTTTTACTTGTTAATTGGAGTTGATTTGTGTTCTCAAGGGAAAACATTTTCAGCTTTGTAATTTCCATTCCCTGTCTTTAGTCTAATGGTCTGAATTTATTGATCTTTGCAGGGTAATACATATTTCTGCCTGGGTTTCCTGGGCAACACCCAGCAGAACCTCTCCATTTTGGTATTTTTCGAGGGGCTTTTTCTTGATGTCTGTGCTCCTTGGAATTGCTACACGTTGCTGTGGTCCGTTGCTTGTTCCAGAGTCTGTCTCTTCCTCTGTCACACCCTTCACACGGTGTTTTTTTCCAGCATAGATGTCCATGACCTGTCAGTGCACCTGATGGCTCTCATAAGTTTCTGTATTTTAAAAATTAAAGAAAGTGGCAGAAATAAAAAAAGATACTGACAGTGAAAGCAGCAACTGAAATGCTTCGGATTACCTGGATATTTACATTTACATCCATCTCACTTTTAATGGAGACTTTATTTTGAAATTCGTGGAATTTTACTTTAGATGATTAGAATTTGTCTTATTGGCATTACTGATCCGGGTGAGTGAAAAGCCTCTGGAGAATTAGACTTTTTGCTTCTTGATTCTAGTTAAATTTGAGCCCTCTTTGTAGGAAGAATTATCCTTAGTTGTTTGAGTCTAATGTCAGAACCACGTAGCTGGCTTGTCTTATTGAATAAATAGTGAGTCCGGTGGGGACAAAGATTGGGGAGAATGGAGGTGATTCTGCCTTTCTCTCTCTGACCTTCTTTTTTGGTGCCTTGGGAAAGATAGTAGGTACAAAAGTGGGCTGACCAGCTACTATAATTTTTTTTGGGAATAATATTCAGTGAGCTGGTACATTGTATTATGCGTGTCAGAAATGAATGGAGATTTTGATTGGGAGGCTTGGGAGCATTGGCTATTGTTAAAGGACTTGGGGATGCCAAGAGGGAGAGGGAATTGGGGGGAGGATGTCAAGGTCAGCTTAGTCATGCTGAATTGGAGATTGCTTGAGATTTGTATATAAGGCAGCTGAAAGATAAATTGTAGGAATTTTCATGTTTGGAAGTGTCATTTGACTTCTAATAGAATTTCAGTTCCTGGCATGTAGGGGGCCTTAAATATAAACAAGTAGGTGAAAGCAGAGATCGGAAAGTTCGAGGCATAATACCAGGTGCTGGGGACGTAAGTAAGACAGAAAGTCCTCGCTGAGGGACTTTGGCCTTGCTGTCTCTGTGTCTAGAATGTTCTCACCCCCCCCCCCCCCCCCCCGATAGCCACATGGCTGCTTCTTCAGCACCTTTAGGTCTCTGTTCAAATGTCACATAATCGGTGAAGCTAACCTTAGCCTGCATGCAGTCCACATCCACCTCTAATTTGTTTTTCTCCATAGCGTTTCACAGTAATTTAATACATATATGTGGTTATGTATACACGTACGCCATGTATTTGTAAACATATAAATATAATCTATTCTAGCTGGAATTTAGGGGATCTGGAAATTAATTAGCTGGAGGTAGCTTTAGAATGGCAGGCTGAGGACGAAGAGCAGAGGCTCCTGAATGACAGGTTTCCATGGAGAAGTTTTCTTTGTTGGATGTATCACATATATGTGGTCTATTACTAAAAGCAGTGGGGAGCGCTGTTCTACACTTAACAGCTGTGAATTTTTCATTCATTCATCAACTATTTATTGAGCACCTACTATGTATGTTCCAGGCAGGTTTAGGTACACCCGTGACAACATATGCAAAAAATCACTTCCCTTCTAATACTTTCCTTCTGGGGAAATGTAATCAATTGCCTTGACCAGAAGAGGTGATGCCCTTTAGGAAATCATTTTAAAATCCAGGCATGATGTTCAAATGTTGTCAACTGGGATGACGGTCCTGACAAGAAAAAGAAGGCCGTGTGTTAGAAAGGATGTGGGGAGAGAACATTCAGAGCTTTGTTTGGAGAATCAGGGGCTGAGTTGTGAGTCTCAGTAACTGGAAGAATGGTGGAACTCTTAGGAACTCCAGAAAGGGGCTGTATTGGTAGCAAATTGTGGTGTATACTTTGCTATGTTTTGGATTTGACAGTTGCCATTCATTCAAGTGGAAATGCCTAGGAAGAAGCTGGAAATGCAGCTCTGTAACTCAGAAGGGAGGTCACAGACCAGGATTTATTACAGCAGCGGATGGTATTTACTTACGTATCCATTTAAATCTGGCTCTAGGTAAATGAGTTAATATAAGACCACACGGTATCTTTTCTTCATCCAGTGTCATGAGATACCAGTGGCAATTTTAATTTGGTGTCTTCTCACCATCATTTATTGGTCAGTATCACAGGAATATGTTACGTTCCCAAGTAAGCCTAATCAGGCAAGACTTCACCAAGGGGAGACTACATTCCCATTCCTGATCCTAGGGAGTGGCTATTTTACGCCCTTAGTTGACATATTCCGATTGTAGCTATCGTAATAGTATATGTTGTCCTTATCTACATCCTCAATTAATCCATTCTTGAAACTTACTAATCACCTTAATAATAAACTAATAAAGTCTCCTGCCTATTAGTAAGAAATATTAATGTGAGTATAGGAGGTTTAGGATTAGATTTATACTTCTGAAATCACCTTAGCTGATGATATATTTCATGCTCATTGATAATTGGTTTACATTCTTCATGTGTTTATTTTTCAGGGTATTATAAAGTGATGATATAGAGAAAATGCCCCTTAAAATATTTCAGTGAAAAGCTGTTTATCAGAGCAGAAAGCTCAATCTGCTTTTGTCCACTCTTAACGATTAGATTTTGTCAGAAGCCCACATTTGGATTGTAATGAAAATGTTCTTTTATTTATGAAATTATTCAGGCTACGCATGCGTGTAAAATATTTGATGTAAGTAACGAATGGAGTGCTCAGCAACCTACATTGCTTTCATAGGAGTGCCTTAGTTTTAGGCGAGTAATGGAAGACACAGCTAAGAAGTAATAAGGGAAAGTTTTCCTGCCACATTACAAGGAGTCCCAAAGGGCAGGTCCAGGGTTCCAGGACTGTTCCAGCTGCTCAGCCATGTTTCCAAAGGCCAGGTTCTTTCTGTTTTTCTGCTAAGCCATTTTAGCATTTTGGCTTTTTCCCTGTGATTTTTTTCACTCACAGTTGCAAAATGGCTGTATCATCTGTAGGTATCAAATCCTCACAAATTAATGGTTAAAGGTCGTAAGAGGAGAAATTTTATTCTCTGGCATGTAATGAGTTATAATTTATAAAATTCACTCATTTAAAGTGGGTGAATTTTATAAATTATAAAAGGCAGTGGCTTTAGTATATTTACAGCGTTTTGCAACCATCACCATATTCTAATTTTAGGACACTTTGGTCCCCCCAAAGAAATACTCAGTCTCCATCCTCTCTCCCCTGGGCAAGCGACTAATCTGCTTTCTATTTCTATAGATTTTCCTACTTTGGGCATTTCATGTAAATGGAATCCTGTAATATGGGGTCTGTTCTGACTGCCTTCTTTCCCTGGGCATAGTTTTTAAGGTTCACTCATCCATGTTGTAACCTGTATCATTACTTTTTATTGCTGGAGAGTATTCCATTGCATGGATATACCACATTTCGTTTATCTGTTATGGATATTTGGTTTGTTTCTACTTTTTGGCTATTATGAATAATGTGGCTATGAACATTTGTATACAAGTTTTTGTGTGGAGATATGATTTCATTTCTCTTAGGTTATGTATACCTAGGTGAGGAATTGCTGGGTCATATGCTAACCCTTTGTTTAACATTTTGGAAATTGCTAATTTGTTTTCCAATGTGACTGTACCATTTTACAATCTTACCAGCAGTGTATAAGGGTTCCAGTTTTCCACATCTGGGCCAACACTTGTTATTGTTTGCCTGTTTGACTGTAGCGATTCTAGCGAGTTTGAAGTGGTAGCTCATTGTGGTTTTGATGTGCATTTCCCTAATGTTAATCATATTGCACATCTTTTTATGTGCTTACTGATGATTCATATATATTTCTATTCAGACGCTTTGCTCATTTGAAAAATTGGGTTGTCTTATTATTGAATTGTATGAGCTCCTTATCTATTCTTGATACAAGTACTTTATCAGACATATGGTTTGCAAATATTTTTTCTCATTCTGTGGGTTGCCTTTTCACTTTCTTAATGGTGTTGTTTGATGTCCCAAAGTTTTTGATTTGGATGAAGGCTAATTTATCAATTTTCTTCTCTTATCAGTTGTGTTTTTCATACCATCTCTATTAATTAAAGTAAAAATTTTATAGCTAAATAACATATAGACAGAAAAGTAACCAAATCGCAAGTGTACAATTCGTTGCATTTTCACAAAGTGAACAAACCTATGAAACCAGCATTCAGATTAATAAACAAAGTAACCACTCTCCCTTCATGGCCCCTCCAGGGTTACCCATGGTCTTGACTTCTGATACCATAGATAAGTTTTACCTGTTTTGGGATTTTACATAAATTGAGTCATACGGTATGGGTTATTTTGTGTCCAGCTCTCTTTTATTCACCATTATGTTTAGAGATTCATGTGCATTGCAGTGTGTACTTTTTGTTTACTTGTTCTCATGTATGGTATTTCATTATGTGAATTTTCTATAGTATATTTTTTCAAATGTTGATAGATGTTTGGATTGCATTCAGATCTGATCTGTTAGAATGGAGTTTCTCTGAATATTCTAACCTTTTGGTGTACATATACTTAGGAGTATATCCGGGGTTACAGGATGGTCAGAGTTCAGTTCTAGTGGACTCTGTCAAGTAGTTCACCAAAGTGGCTGTAGTAATCCACGCTCTTATCAGTTTTTGAATCTCTTTTTAGGAACTAGCAAACGTTTTCCCAGAAGTCTTCCTCACCTCCACCCTCAAGTGGAATTCCCTCACGTATTTTTGGCCAGAACTTCTGTGCACACAGGTTCCTGAAACAGTCATTTCAAGGGAAAAGACGAGGCTGGAATGGTCTTGGCTTAGTCAAGATTCACCCCATGGGGCTGAGGAGGGGTCCAGCCTTCCCACTAGCCCTTGACCTGCTGCTGTATAAATGCAGTTGGGTTTCTGTTTGCCTGGAAGAAAGGATGCCGAGGGCAAGTCAGCTGTGTCTCCTGAGAGAAGGATCATCCAGTTAAACCAGTTAGATGCCTATCTGAAAAAGTGGCTTTTTGCTCTACAAGATAAATCTTCTGGAATTATTTTGAAAATGTACTAGGCTTTTTAGTTTCAGGGTAGCTAAATTAGTAAGTGTTCAATAACTGTTTTCTATAGTGATTATATTTTTCTCGCTTTAATTTACATTTTTATACCCGTGTGTTTTCAGTAGGGCTGCCATTATGAGCTGAATGTCTGCCTTGGTACAGAGTTGCTAGTCCTTACGTGTATCATCTCCATCACAATGCCTTATTGGAAATGGGCTATGAAGCTAGTCCTTACGTGTATCTCCATCACAATGCCTTATTGGAAATGGGCTATGAAGCTAGTCCTTACGTGTATCTCCATCACAATGCCTTATTGGAAATGGGCTATGAAGTGCTCAAGTATAAAGCTTTCCCATTTTCCCAGAGAAACACATTTTTATTGAACTTTTATTCCTGTTAAAGGCTTAATAGCAAATTCATTAAAAATATCTAGTACCGTGTTATATAAAAGCAAAGATAATAAAACAACTGTATACCTCGGTAATAATTTTAGATGCAAAATTATCTTCTGAGTTATGTTGCTTTATTTATTTATTTATTTTAAGATTTAATTGTATTTATTTTTGGCTGTGTTGGGTCTTCGTTGCTGTGCGCAGGCTTTCTGTAGTTGCGGTGAGCGGGGGCTACTCTTCATTGCGGTGCACGGGCTTCTCACTGCGATGGCCTCTCTTGGTTCTAGGCGCACAGGCTTCAGTAGTTGTGGCACGCGGGCTTCAGTAGTTGTGGCTTGCGGGCTCTAGAGCGCAGGCTCAGTAGTTGTGGCGCACAGGCTTAGTTGCTCCGTGGCCTGTGGGGTCTTCCTGGACCAGGGCTCAAACCCGTGTCCCCTGCATTGGCAGGCGGATTCTTAACCACTGTACCACCAGGGAAGTCCAGCTATGTTGCTTTAGAGCAAGAAAGGCTCTTGCTTTTCTAAGGGACCCATCTCAATGAGTATATATACACATGAAAACAGAGTTTTGTTCTTTAATATATTTCATTTCTCTAAAACACGTATGCTATCAGTAATTAAAACTTCTAGAAAATGATGATTTTGTTTCTATTATTTGCATTTGCATAGGGTTTTGGACGACAGTTTTGGATGGCCAAGATGATAAAGGCTTTGAGTAGTGGAGCGTATGTACTGGTTAGACAACAGTGACTACATGGACCAGGGGAATCAGGAGTGTTGTAAAACAGACTCCCCCAAGTCCTGGAGAGGCAGGCCCAAGGGTAGGCAAGATTGGGTGTAAGCGAAGTCCACATTTCCTAATTGGTGTTCCCATATCTGCCCTCTGAGCATCTAAAGCACTTCAGCATTGCTGATTATACATTTTGGATTATGTGCAATACGTAATCATCTTGTTTTAGAAATGCTTGCCCCCTATGTCAGAATGAGCTGTACAGAATTACAGTGTATTGCCATGTAAACGTAGGTGAAGTTTCCTATCTGAATTGTGCTTTTCTGGTGCACACCCACTGATGTTTTTCCTGTTCCTAGCTGACCTTTTTTGCCCTGAGCTGTTTTGGTACAAGTTCCACATCAATCAAGGAAATTGATAGTGTACCTTATCACAGCATTGAAAAGAAACTTGGACTCTGTGTTTTAGGTCAGTAATAAGTCAAAATCCAATTTTCTAGAATGTCCTTTAAAATAATTTGATTCATACTTGGTTCCCTAGAGCCCTGCTCCTGTGTTGGCAGGAAAGTTTTACACAAAACCCTGGGAAGCACGGTCCCCTTTAATTAGCACTGAGAAGTGACGTGGTTTATGGTGAGTTTGCTAAAGAATGGTTCTTTGTGCAACTGTCTTGAGCAACAAGTGAGTTGGATTAATTCATTATGATTTTAAAGTTAATAACAAAACTTATATAAATAAGGAAGCACTTTGTGGGAAAAAGCATAGGTGTCAATCTTTACAGAATTTTTTGTCCATAAGATTAGGGCCGCCTTCCTGTGTTCTCATCTAGTTGTATAGCCTGTCAAAGTTCACTCTTCTCACAATAATTCAAAGATGCAAGATGTTTATATTGTTGGAAAGTTTTCTGTCCCTTGCATTTTCTCATAGCCACGGGATTAATGCAAGATTCATTTTACTGCAGTTCTCAGGGAATTGTGGGGACAGTGTTAACACTTTTGAAGGCCATCCATGTGCTAGGCACGTGCCATATCTTATTTAATCATTAAAACATCCCTTAGAGGTAGATGTTATGTCTGTTTTTCAGGTGAATAATTCAGGTCAAGAGGCATTAAATAAGTTGCCCAAGGTTACATTGGTAATGGCTGAGACCCAGACCAACTACCATTGTTTTCCCTCTACAATATGTGCCTTCTCATATTTCTAATAAAATGATCCTCATTTTTGCTCTAGATAATTGCCATTCAAAAAGTGAAAGCCTCTGAGTATGCTGTGTCCACAGACAAGTACCTTTCCAGGTACAGTGAGGATTAAAATGGATTTTATTTAACATTTTCAGATAAATGCATTTTATTATAAATCGTAATTTTTGAATATTGTAATTGGATTAAAAAATATTGTTTCTGAAAATTAGGTTGTGAGGCAATGTACTAGGTATATAATAAAGTTGGAGGGTGAAAATTGACAGTGGTATTTCACAGAGAAATGAAATAGTTCTGAATTTTAAATACAATTAAGATTGCTTTCTATGTGTTCTTACTACTAAAAAGAGCGTATTACTATAATTTTTATCACCAACTCACCTGAAACAGTTAATACATAATAAGCCAAATTTGCCACACTTTCAAAGGTTATAGAAAGACATATTCTTTTAGTGCGTTGCGAGGACTGTGCCCTATGAACAGGGAGAAGCCTCTGATGAACTTTCCCAGGCGGACAGTATGACATAACTGCAAGGTGGAGTCTGCAATGAATTTGAAAAGCCAATCTTGGAGGCATGGAGGCTAGTTAAGAGACCTGGGCCGTAATTCTAGCAATAGATCGTGGATATCTGAAGTAAGGAATTGCTCGTGGGAGGAAGCCGAGTGGATGCGTTTGGGAGACGGTAAAGGAGGTAGAAAATGTCAGCACATAGTTCTTTTTTCTTTCTTTCCTTTTTCTTTTGATTTTGTAAAACTCTTTGTATGAATCAACTTTACATATGAATTTCTATAAATACACTTACAGAATTTCTTTTCTGTTAAAGTTGCCTATCATTTCTTCAATTTTGTAGATTTCTTAGAATTCATAGAATGTTCTTTGCCTGGTTGTCGCTCTTATCTTTTAGTGTGAACACTAGCTTTCACTAAGGCCTTTTCAACTCCTTGGTCTGGTTCTGTTCTGAACACACCTCTAAATTAATGCTCTAGCGAGGGTCAAGCACTTTGAGCAGTGATATTAGAACAAGCTCTCCAAGTTCTCTAATAAAGAAATATTTTAAAATTGTTTCATCACATTCACGTGGCTATATTTCTTAGTTGTAGAAGTTGCAGGACATAGTTCTTGTTTGTTTGTAAGGGAAGAAGAGGACAGAAGAGGTTTTTGGCTTGGGTCCATTAACAGAGCTAGAAACAAAGAGGGGGACAGAGGTCTGAGGGATGGCGGAGGGACTTCAATTTTGAAATGCTAACTATAAAATATTTCAGTAGGCAGTTTAGTAGAGGGATCTAGACTCGGGACAGAGATTTGGTTAAATATGTTGACTTTGGAATCTTGGGCATCTAGGTGACAATTGAAGACATGGGGTCACCCAGCAAGAATATGCTTAATGAGAAGAGGTGAGAGGATGAAGCCCCGATGGCACCACCCCTCGGGGGGAGTCAGGGGAAGCAAACCAGTAGAGAAGCCTGAGATGAAACTGGTATTGAGGAGGTGGAAACCCACAGAGCGTGGTGCAAGGCACGCACGGGGAGGGGCGGTTCGAGAACAGGTGGGTCTCAGATGCTGTAGAGCCGTCAAGTCAGCCCAAGCCAGAGATGTGGGTTAGAAGAAGGTTCTGGTGAACTTGGTGAGAGCAGTTTCACTACAGTGATAGGATGAGAAATGGATTTCAGTGGATCGTGGAGGAAATGGGCAGGGAGGAAGTGTCAATGGGGAGCATAGAGAAGTGTTTGAAAAAGCCTGCTGTTTAGAGAAAGTAGGAAGGATTTGAGGTCAGGGAAGTGTTTGTTTTTTAAGGATGAGAAAAATCTGCACATATTTAAATGGTGATTCAGCTCATTAGAGAGGGAGGCGTCTGGCCGCAGAACTGATGGGGCAAGGCCCCTCGTGGGGGCAGGGAAGAACAGAGCAGAGGCAGGTGTTGACTCAAGCGTTGCCTTGGGAGGAAGGAGGGGAGATTGGCAGGATGTCCTGGCGGCGGGAAGCAGAGACAGTTCCCTTTCCGATGGCTTTATTTTCACTTCCAGGCAGGAGACCTTGCTGTTGGAATATTAACGATGTTCCCGAGGGGCTGCAAACCGGTCGCCTTTGGGGCTGGATTTACGGCTGGATCCCGTTGGCACTGTGCTTTTTTTTTTTTTTTTTGCGGTACGCGGGCCTCTCACCGTTGTGGTCTCTCCCGTTGCGGAGCACAGGCTCCGGACGCGCAGGCTCAGCGGCCATGGCTCACGGACCCAGCCGCTCCGCGGCATGTGGGATCTTCCCGGACCGGGGCACGAACCCGTGTCGCCTGCATCGGCAGGCGGACTCTCAACCACTAAGCCACCAGGGTAGCCCGGCTTTTTAAATTTGGGAGTTTAAGCACCGCGGGCAGGGCACCGATTCCCCTGTTTCACAGCCCCTCCCTCCTGCCCCATCCCACCTTTCCCCCATCTATCAGCCTACTTCCTGGAGGCCTTTGAACGGCTGACTGACTTTGGTGATCTGGCTTTCTATAATGGAAACATTATTAGTTATCATTAAACCTTAAGAAAATAAACCTAGAGGGGTGGAATGGGCAGGGTGGGAGGGAGACGCAAGGGGGAGGGGATGTGGGGATATATGTATATGTATAGCTGATTCACTTAGTTATACAGCAGCAATGAACACACCACTGTAAAGCAATTATACTCCAATAAAGATGTTAAAAAAAAAAAAGAAAGAAAATAAACAGTGAGCTCCGGCAGCATAATGAGAAAATAACCAGACAGAAGGTAGATGAGCACACCTTCGTTTTCAGAGATCGAGCTGTTTAAATACAACCCTGCCCACCTTTCCAAGGTGCCTCCTGCTTCTCTTGACCGTAATTGGCTCTAGTTAGCACTTCCTATTTACCAGGAACTTTCCAAATAAGATCCCTTGTCCTTGTAACGGCTTTACACGTTAGGTGGTCTGATCTCTCTTTTACAGCTGAGACCCCGGGGGCTCAGATAATTTTCCAGGAGCTTGTAGTGAGAAAAGAGCATTCTTTCACACTGGGTGTGCTCTTGGCCTTGGGCACAGCCTGGCTGGATTCTAGCCATTTCTTGGGTTGTACATTCTCCATTCCTCTTCCCTGGTTTTTCTTGTCTCTCCAGAGGACGTTGTTTGTCGTTCCTCCACATGTTCTGTGAACAATCACGCTGAGAGTTCTAACCTGCTCAGTCTTCTACCCTCCCTCTTTGGAGGAGAGAGGCGGCCTAGAGGCAACGGAGCCAAGCCGCCCGGGACCAGGTCTGGCTCTGTCACTTGTCAGCTGTGCAACCCCGGGCTGGCTACTTCCCCCTCTGTGCCTCCGTTCCCTTCTCATTAAGATGCGGGACTGGGGTTTCCCTGGTGGTGCAGTGGTTAAGCATCCACCTGCCAATGCAGGGGACAGAGGTTCGAGCCCTGGTCCGGGAAGATCCCACATGCTGCAGAGCAACTAAGCCCGTGAGCCACAACTACTGAGCCCATGTGCCACAACTACGGAAGCCTGTGTGCCTAGAGCCCGTGCTCCGCAACAAGAGAAGCCCGTGCACCACAACGAAGAGTAGCCCCTGCTCGCCACAACTAGAGAAAGCCCGCACGCAGCAACAAAGACCCAACGCAGCCAAAAATAAATAAAAATAAAATAAATTTATATATTACAAAAAAAGATGCAGGGTTGGCGGCAGTCGTGGCATCTACCATCGTAAAGATGATAGTGAGGGCTGAGCGAGGTGATGTTTTTTAGGAACAGCGCCTGGCAGAGCAGGTAGTACCAGTGCTCGTTAAATAAATACACATACTCAGAGCATCCTCTGTCATTTACGGGGCACGCAGACCCTTTGTGCTCATTTTTTCTTCTGTTGAACTATCAATTTCATGTTTTTATTTATTCATGCCCTGGATTCTTTTATAAAACTATTGGAGGTCTTTGTATTTCCAGTGTGAAAGCAGTGCACACTAAAACCCTAGATGTTATCGGTGCTCAGTACATGTTTTGATGAATGCCTTGATTATTTTAGAGCTCTGTTGTCAAATGTGGTTCTCATTTGGGGGCAGAGGGGGATTGAATAACAGATGCAGTCTCTAGATGACTTACATTCTATACCACCAAGACCCTTTGACAGTCTCTTTACCTTCTTTATTTTATAGAATGACACATGAAATATAGAGGATTTAAGTTATAGTGACTTAATTGCAGCCATAACCCACAAATAAGACAGAGGATATTTCTTGGCAAACCAAGAAACCAATGTCAGTGAATCAGTTTTAACTGCTTCTGATCTTACACTAAATATAAAATATTTCAAAATGATGTATTTTTTCTTCGATTCGCTCCAGTGAGCCTTTTCCAACCTTCCATAGTGAATTTCCTAAAGGCAGCTTTGTTTTTTGGGAAAAGAACCCTAACCATGCTGGGATGCCCTGCTCCTAAGAAGGCAGCAAAATCGAGGTAAACAAAAGGAAATCAGCAAAGAGGAAATCATTCTGCTTTGGAAAAAGTGTTTTCATAAATTACATGAAACTAGTGCCTTTTCTTTTTTTAAAATTAAAAAAAAAATTGAAGCGTAGTTGATTTACTAGTGCCTTTTCAAATTGAGGATCCCTAACCCTAAGAACATATAAGTAGCTTTTGATATTAATATGTTAATAGATGAAGTTGCCCCGAAATGCTCCGGCACATCCTCCTATTTCTCTTTTTCCGATATCAGAAAGTACATCATTAAGTTGAGGCAAATGGGACAAGTAGGCGACAGTTAGAGGTAGAGTTTCAGATAATTTATTTTCCATTCCTTGCTTTACAGCGCTTTGTCACTATTCTGTGTCTACACCTTGAATGTCCTTTTCTGAATAATAGCGGCATAATGTATCGACGATGACAGCTTAAGTGCCACAGCACCTGAAAATAATATACGCTAAATCTCAGTTTATCTGCAGATGGATGGCTGCTCCGTACCATTAGGAGTGGATACGGAGAGAGGGGTGCTTCCTCTGCTGTTTTTCAGTTTTTCAAAGCTCCCATTTTGTTACTCAGACATTTTACTTCCAGTCTTCTTGTCTTCTTAAAAATTCCAATACTTAGCATCTTCCTTCTTTCAACCCTCAGTATCATAAGTGTAGTCAAGATGTGAACCTTTCTTTTTCCTTTTCTAATTTTGTAGCTCTTTCCCAGTGCGCTGAGAATGGATAGTTTGGGTGTGATAGGGCACGGGTGAGAAACTCGGCTCCGGAAACTCAAAATCTAGTGGGAGATCTGCTACAGCTCTCACGGTTGACTCTTTGGGACCAAGGAAAGCAGTTAAGTCAGGGCACAAAAACCAGGACGTGCTCTTGGTGACTCCTTTTCTTCTGTGACTCTGTGTTGAATTGTGGCCTAGCTCAGAGGAAGGGTCTTGATGACTGTAGTTTTCAGAAAAATGGTTTTCAGGTTCAGTTACACCTGTTGTCATAGGTGCATTGAATACTTCTGATTTTTCAACGCTTATAGCAGCCTGTGATTCTTTCAGGTTTTACTTTTGCCCATTAAAAGAGTAGATTAAAAGAATATTACAAGTTAAAGATGACACATATGGAATCTAAAAGATGACACAAATGAACTTATTTACGAAACAGAAACGACTCACAGAGAGAGCAGACTTGTGGTTGCCAAGGGAGAGGTGGAGAGGGATGCAGTGGGAGTTTGGGATTAGCAGATGCAAACTATTGTATATAGGATGTATAAACAGCACGGTCCTACTGTAGAGCACAGGGAACTGTATTCAATATCCTGTGATCAACCATAGTGGAAAAGAATATGAAAAAGAATGCATATATATGTGTATAACTGAATCATTTTTGCTGTACAGTAGAAATTAACATTGTAAATCAACTATACTTCAATTTTAAAAAAAGGAATACTACAAGTGAAAGGTGAATTTTTCTTAAACTCAGGCAAACTGATTCTTCTTATTTAAAAAAAAAAATCCCTTAGCCCTCCCTACAGCTACCTTTCGATTTGTTTTCCGACGCTCACTGCCCACCTTCTAGGCTGAGCTGGCCCTGCCCCACTTGTTCACCCTGATGTCCTTACACTCTGCCTCTGCTCCTTTCATTGTACTGCAGCCGCCTTCTCAATAATCTTAAGGACATCAATCCAAAGTCTCTTTCTGTCCTTCTTTTCTTTTCTTTTTTGTAGCTATTGTCGCTTTGTTGTGGTAGAGCCTTGACCCTGCTAACCATGCTTTCTTCCAGAAAGTCTTTTCTCGTTGGTCCTAACAGGACTTTGGAATTTTCTGGGTTTCCTCCTGCGTATTTGATGGTCCCCTTTCCCTCATCTCACCCTTACCCAAAGCTCAGTCCTTACCCTTCCGTTGGTCTCTCCTGGGACTTGACCCCTGGGTGAGCTGACCTTATAAGGCCGTCTCTGGGTATCTAGGGATGTCTGCAGTCTGCACCTCGAGCCCCTACCTCTCCAGGCAATTCTGGTTCTGCATCTCTTACTGATGGGACCCAGTTTGACTGTAATGATGTAACTTTCAACACCTAAAACTGGACTCATCCTACTTTTGGTTAGTGGTTTAGGACGGAGACCCATTATCCCTTTCCCTTCGTATCTGTTGGTTCATGTTATCTCTATCTCCAGCTCCAATCTATCTGTCTATCAGATGCCTGTGGAGGCCTCGGAGGGTGGGTAGAATTTGGGTAAGCGGCAAGACGGGGGGAACAGCATTTCAAGTGAGTGTAACAGAAACGGGACGGGGAGGGTGTTGTGAGGAGTCAGGAGTCCCACTTGATTTGAGTATTTGGGGATAGTTGGGGAAGGATGGGGTTGGAGAAATTTAAGCCCTGTATGGGCAGGCAATGAAGGAAGTTAGAGATTTTGAACAGAGAAATACGGTGAGAGCAGTGTTAGAGAGAGATTGGTTGAGCTTTGAAATGCAAATGATTAGGGGTCAGCAAAGCCTTGGTGAGTTGGAGATAAAGAGGTGGGGGTCTCCGGGGGGTTGGGGGCTCCATGAAGAAAACAGTGAGACGGTGCCTTTGAAGGGAATGGATGTCAGTTCTGGAAATACTCAGCTTGAAGTGGCTCGAAGCCACTTGAAAGGAAATGTCCATTAAGCATTTGAAGATAGAAGACACAGAACCTGTGTGAGTACAGGGCTGGGGAGAGAAACGTGTGAGTCATAATTGCCTTTTCAGTTTTTACTGCTTTTTCCATTCCTCATGATTCATTCTTTTGTACTCTAATGTGGTTGTGTTATTTGTGTTAATAATAAACCTCATTTATCTTGACGATAGCTTTCTGTTAGGCTGCCACAAACTGTTCAAACTTATTTTTTCTCAGTGACAAATAAATGATTATAAGGCTACGGCTTGTCACAGTTTCATAACTTTGGACACATTTATCTTTCGCTGTGAGTTAAGTACATTAAGATGAACGTTTCGCAGGTACTCATGGCGTAGCGGCATAATCAATGGCAGGAAATTGGAATTTGTGAGCCCTTCAGCAAAAGAGCAAAGATTTTCTCTAAAACTGTAAAAGGTTGCTTTACCGTTGTTATCCTAGGGTCAGATTTTTTTTAATAGGAAGGAGTGAGGGTCGTGATGCTGACAGAGTAATAATGGGTCTTTGCTCTTTTATGTCTCTGTAATAACGTACACTGTTAACACACGAGGCCACGTGCACGGAGGCCTTGGTGGGTGGGGTGGAGGAAGAATGGTAAGAGGTGAGGAAAGACTCAGCTTTAACTGTGGGCTTCCTGCTCTGATACCCCAGTTTGGGAGAAAGACAGAACATTTTGCTTCTCGAGGAAGAGTCACTGAGCGGGTGGGGAGCTGCCCCTCACTTCCGCTGAGGAAGAATCATCTGTTGTTCAGCTGTTCTTGTTGGCAAGCTTGGTAGGAGTTTGGGTTCAGACTGCAAGAGGCAAGCCCTCTGCCACCTGCTGTCCCGTGTGTTTGCAGGCAAAGAAGGTCTAGGCTCCAGAGACCTTCGTGAGGCCAAGTCCTACCTGTGTCATCGGAGGAGTGAGCTGGCTGAGCAGACGGGCCCCTCTGAGTCGAGGCAGCGGACGGAGTCAGCACACCCTCCAACCCATGTCCTCCTTAGAAACGAGCAGTGTTGATGACCTTGGGCTGCACTGCAAACTGGAAAGATGCTTGCCGCCCTCCAAGGCATCATCCCGCTTCTCTGCCTTTGTGGGTCACGTGTAACTAAAGCTAAGGAGGGCGAAATGTGATAGGAATATAGGGGTAAAGAGAGCCCAACGGGAGGACAGAGAAGGTGTGAAGAAGCCGAGCTTTAAGGCGTAGCTCTCCTTACGGTATAGGGAGACATGCTTCAAGAGGTGGTGGCTTGTGAAGTTCGCAGAGCTAGGAGCTGAAACAAGCGTCTAAGGCTGGTGGCTCCCAGCTCAGAAGTCTTTTATGAGAGCTGTTGCCTCTAAGAAGTTAGCACTAGAGTCGCACAAGTGCAGTGTTGCCCCTTGCCGTTCTGCCCTCTGCTGTAGACCTGCCCCGCCCCAGAGCGTGTCTGCACTGTTAGACTTGGAAGTGAGTCTCCCATGTGCCCTCAGCAGATAACTGTCTGCTTGGACCTCTGCTAAGCCTCCCTGGGACTCCATGGGCTGCGTCATCATTATCTAAACCATATCCTTAGTATCAAATGCCTTTCCGTTCAAATCCATTTGTCCCCAGACAAATTTCAGAGCACATGTCCTCAATATGTGCTAAATTACTAAATTACTAAATTACTAAATTAATTCATGTACTAATACGTGTTATAGATGTACTGATACGTATATTATATATATAATCTATTTTGTGTAGCATAGGAAAATTGAAATGAAAAGACATTGGATAAAAGTAAATGTAAGCAGATGTTCTAATATGTTCTTTTTGAGCATCAGTAGATCATTTTGTCCCCGACCCTTTGCCAGAGGAGCCATGTTTAGTCTTAGAAGAGCAAATTGCAAACACTGTCACATTAATTGTTAGAGCCCTTTGTCTTTATTCCTGTTGCTTCTAATCTTGTTCAGATTTAAACCTCCGTTCATCTCCACACTTTTTTTTCTCGTCACACACTTTTTGTTTGTTTGTACAACCTGTATTAGAGTTCTCAGGAGAAACAGTATATATATATTCTGAGACAGAGAGAGGAGAGTTAAGATTTATTTTAAGGAACTGGAAAATCTGAAGTATGCAGGGCAGGCCAGAGGCTGGAAATGCAGGTAGGATTTTTTCACTCCGGAGGTAGAATTCCTTCTCCTTCAACTGATTGGATGAGGCCCACCCACATAACGGAGGGTAATTCTGCTTTGCTCAGTCAACTGACTTAAATGTTACCACAGCTAAAAAATACCTTCAAAGCAACATCTAGACTGGTGTTTGACCAAACAGCTGGGCACCATAGCCTAGCCATGTTGACACACAAAGTTAATCACTGCACACCTGTATCATAATCTTCTGTTGGAACTTCCGTGGTAGCCACCTAGCGTACCTTCCCACCTCCCACGCCAGATACTTCCATCCATCCCCGTTCTGTCGGAAGAACCTTTGAAAGGGGATTTTGATTGATTGTAAGCAGCATAAGTAATAATAATATTCACTGCAATAATATATTGCTTTAGTGTTTCCCAAAGCACAGTTATGATAAAATTTAAACCTCTGTGCCATCCTAACCCCTCTAACTTTCCAGCCCCATCTCTCCTGTCACTGCTGGTCTTATGTGCCCTCTAGTTACCTCCGAAGTACTCAGTTCTTCACAGGCACTGATGATTTTCCTGTCTCTATGGCTTTGCTCTATGAAACAGAACCAACACTAATATAAGGCAAAATATAAGATGATAGGAATAAAGAAGGGGCTGAGGGAGACGGGAAGGTGATGTGAATAATTCAGGCTTCTCAGACCTGAAAAAACTTCATTAAGCTGGGGAGAAAGGAAAGGGGGAGATAGACGGTGTTAGGCGCTGAATTCCCACCCCCCCCCCGCCCCTCCCGCCTCACCAACCAATTCATATGTTGAAGCCTTAGCTCCTAATACAGCAGAATGTGACTGTGTTTGGGGACAGGATCTTTACAGAAGCTGTTAGGTGAAAATGAGGTCACTAGTGGGGGCCCTTGTCCAGTATGACTGGTGTCCTTATAAGAAAAGGAAATTTGAACACAGACATGCACAGAGGAAAGACCATGTGAGGTCAAGGGAGATGGTGGGCGTCCGCAAGCCAAGGAGAGAGGCTTCGGGAGAAACCAACCCTGCCCACACCTTGATCTCGGACTTCACGCCTCCAGAACTTTCAGAAAATAAACTTTTGTGGTTTAAGCCACCTAGTCTGTGGCACTTTGTTATGGCAGCAAACTAATATGGGTGGAGTGAGGCAGGGCTCAGGGAACACAAGCCGAGAGGCAGCAAAAATGTAGAGAGTGTGATGGGTGTGGACTGCTCATCTATGTGACTACTACCGGTTACAGCTGGTTTCCAGAATGTGTTGGAAATTTGCCTGGTCCTTGAATTAACCATCCTCTAGTGGCTTGGAAAGGGGATTTCTGATGATGTTTTGTTTGGTCTTAATGAGAGAAAGCACCTCCAAGAGAGGGGCGTTTCTCAGTAAATACCAGGCTGGAGCTTTGTCTCTGAAGTTTGGGTTCCTTGTGGAGTGTGAGGGAAGAATCTCTTTTGCTCCTTACTGGAGTATCAGCTGATGGTAACACCCAGGTGGTAGAGCAGACAACAGGTGGTAGAGATTCTCTTGCTGTTTTCGTTCTGTGTTATTGTACTGGTCACACAAGGGTCATAGCGATCTTCTGTTATCCTTTTTAGCTTGAGTTAGTGGAAGTGCCAGGATGTCCCTTAATTTTTCTTTTCTTTCTTTCTTTCTTTTTTTTTTTTTTTTTAAAATAGACTGTATATTTTAAGAACAGTTTTAGATTTACAGGAAAATTATGAGAATAGTACAGAAAATTCCCACCTGACCTACACCCAGTTTTCCCTGTTATTAACATCTTACATTAGTATGGTACATTGGTTATAATTAGTGGACCAATCTCAATACACAAGTATTTTATTCAGTTTCCTTCATTTTCATCTAATGTCCTTTTTCTGTTCCAAGATCTCACCTATGACACCACTTTACATTTAGTTCTCATGTTTCCCTAGACTCCTCTTGGCTGTGACATTGTCTCAGGCTTTCTTTGTTCTTTGACGACCTTGACAGTTTTGCGAAATACTGGTCAGGTATTTTGTAGAATGTCCCTCTCTTGAGATTTGTCTGACGTTTCCCTCTGGGTTAGACTGGGGTTATGGGTTATTGGGAGGAAGAGCACACAGGAAAAATGTCCTTTTCATCACATCATGTCCAGGGTGCCTATATCAACATGTCTGATGACTGCCGATGTTGGCCTTGGTCACCTGGCCCAGGTGGTGTTGGCCATATTTCTCCACCATCAAGTATTCCATACTGTACTCTTTTTTTTTTTTTTTTTTGGGAGGGGGGTGCGGCGGTGTGCTGCGAGGCTTGTGGATCTTGGTTCCCCGACCAGGGATTGAACCCGGGCCCCAGCAGTGAAAGCACCGAGTTCTAACCACTGGACTGCCAGGGAATTCCCCCATACTGTACTCTTTAAAACGAGATTGCCATGCACAGCACACACTTAAGGAGTGGAGACCCTCAATTTTTTAAACACAAAAACATGTGAAGTAGTTTTTGAGGAACAGGTGTGAGTGATGATGTTGCTGAATTATGGAGGAGTGGCAAAAAAACAAACAAAAAAACCCCAAACATACTTTTTTTGGTTTGTTTTGTTTCAGAAAAAAAAAAAAAAAAAAAAAGATCCATACTGTCGCTATGAGAAGTAAGAAAAATGTTGATTTGAACTTTGAAATTTGTGGAATAAAAATAGATTTCAACCTTGGGCTTTTTTTGTTGATTTAATTAAGGCAATCAATTCTTATCTGTACCACTGGGGCTCCAAAGCTATTGTTGCAGCCGGAAAAGGAAAGATTTAAATTGGTCTGTCTTTCATTACTAACTGAAAGGTTATAGAACATCGCTTTCTTAAAGGCAGTGCCTTGACAGTTACATTTACTGGACAATCCAAGTTCATGTGGGCTTTTCATAGCCTGACCTGTCCTGGGTGACCGTTTCTATTATAGGCAGAGGACCTCATTACTTCCCCCTAGTGGTCAGCTTTATAATCTTGAATTCTAGCGGGACAAATTCAGCAGGAGAAACTTCAAAGTTAATGGCAGTCCTCATGATAATTTTCCTTAATATTTTAATATGGATGCTAAAATGACATGGTGATTGAATTTTAGTATGTCTTTTTGGATTAAAACTAGTTTTTAAATGGGTCACTGTTTTCAGGCAGCAAGTAATGGTAACTTGATTAAAAGCTAAAGTGATGAAGATTAGTATTCTAGGCAGAAGGTTTACCTTGCTACTGTTCCACTGAGAACCTCAGCGGCCATTTGATTTTAACCAGGGAATTGAATCTGGCTTCTTGCAAGCGTTTTATGAGCACTGTAGGAGCAAGTGCACATTCTAGACAAACCTGAAGACTACAGAGCTTTACGGGGCTAGTAGTGGGAGAATCCTCTGGAGTATTGTTTGTCATTCCTTCACAGGTAAAATTTTATCTCCAGGGCAGGAAATGGCTTTCGTTTAGAGTTCTCCATCAGCATTCATTATGTTACCATGCTTTAAAAAGGTGCAGCGCCTTTTATAGGATGCTATCTGTCTACCTATTCTTAGAGAGTGGAAAGAACTTACAGAATTGGAGACCGGTTTTGTTATTATCCTTGATGGAAATACTGGGTGACACGGTACTTGAGTATGTAGGTGGTAATCCTTCGAATGAGTTCTGGTGTTTGTGCCCAGACCGGAGTTCTGTTTTATTGAGAGCCAGAGGGGATGGCATCTAAGGAAAGGCAGCTAAATCAGTGTGAAATCTGCGAGTCTTCTTAGATGTGCTCCTGATTAGGACAAAAGCAGAACTTGAGTGGCATTCAGCACTGCTTCTGTTCAGAAATGAGAAGGGAGGAATTCATACAGAGAACCAGTCATCTCTGTGTCTGTTTGTGATACTCTCGTTGCATATGACACCATACAGATATGGTCAAGGAGCAGTTGATAACGTCTTTGATTTCCTGAGCGGAAGTACATTTAGTAACGAGGGTACCTGTCTGTTCTTGCTCACCCAGCTCCACCTGATACACTGGAACTCCACCTTGTTTGGCAGTATCGATGAGGCTGTGGGGAAGCCCCGTGGAATCGCCATCATTGCCTTGTTTGTTCAGGTAAATGGTCTCCTGCTATGATTGCTATATTGTGCAGAGATGCTTATTTCTAATTCATTTTGCAAAAGGTTTTTTGTTGTCTCTCATGTTTACTACTTAGAGGTGACATTAAACACCTATACAGAGAGCACTGATACTTTAAAAATGGAAAACTTGATCTCTCTGGGTCAAGGATGAGCAGCCATATTCACTGGTAGAAAATGATTCATTGGCTTATTAGAACTTTTCTTCGGAGTGGCATTCAGGGTCTTTGGAGAAAGCAGTTAGAAAACGTCTCCTGAAGGCAGAGTTCATTTTGTTATTGAAAAAGAATTTCAGAAAATATTTTTGGACCTCGCCTTCCTGCAAAATCTAAGAGAAATCAATACTATAATCATACAGTAGATTCCTTTAGCTATTCGTTATTAATAATTTTCACTCTAAGATGATTTGAAGTGCCTTGTAGAAAACACTGATAAAATGAGAGCGGCAAAGACCTTGGTGGATATAGTCAATGTAAAGTTTAGATTTGAGCTCTTTGGTGGGCAAAAAGAATATTATATAAATTTAGTGAAACATACAGAAGCGGACCATATGCTTTCAAAGGTAAAATTTTAATTTAGTTCCTAAGGTGAATCTTTTAAAACTTTGTCTTGATGTAATTACTCGATGTAATAAAAGATGTAGAGGTGAAGGAGACTCTGGAAATTGTAGGCTTCCCCCTTCTGCCTCTTACAGAAGAGAAACCAAGGGCCAAAGAGGCCACGTCATTGTTTATAGTCACACAGGGATTTGATGTCACCAGTCAGGACCAGAAACCATTGTCCACTCTGTGTGGTTCCAGGCTGCCTTTGGATAACCTAGTGGTCCGTAATAACTTAATTTTCCAAAGAGTGCTGAGGAAGGGGCCTTTTGAAACCTCTTTTTTTCGGGGTGGCATATATTTCAATAGTATTAATTCTAACAATTTCCTGTTATAAATACCTCTAAGATATTTCTTTATTGATGTTTGAAAGTAACCTTCCAGTTTTATTTAGCCTTTTAGTATTTTGAAATCCATGTTTTTA
Organism: Phocoena sinus; assembly: GCF_008692025.1. Taxonomy (NCBI): domain Eukaryota; kingdom Metazoa; phylum Chordata; class Mammalia; order Artiodactyla; family Phocoenidae; genus Phocoena; species Phocoena sinus. Next base: position 7,443,337 of record NC_045779.1, on the reverse strand, counting down.
AAGTATAACACATGTCATGGAATTTAAAACAAATCCTTACATTTTAAGATAAATCTTCTTCTCAATTCATTTCATGCGTTTTTCACGGGCAGGGCCCTATATTCCTTCTATTTTATATCTGCATTGTATAAGGAGAATGGAATCACAAAATGTTGATGAAAAATGTTTCAAATTATACTACAAATATATTTTGATAATCTTTAGTATATTGAAAATAATAACTGTTAACGTCCATCTTTTGTAACCCGAGAAAGTTAACAGAGCATCCAGATTTGACAGCATGAGGCAGTAGAAGTAGAAGGCAATGTCTCATTATTAAAAAAAAATAAGAATAAAATAAAAATAAGAACATAAATAACCAAATAGTCATCTGTAGGAGGGGAGGGAACATGTTAGTTTCATCTTTGGAGGCAGTACTCAATACATACTTGTGAATGGAATTCAGTATGATAACTTGATGTTTTCACTTACTGCTTCTCAGTGTAGAACAGCTGACATGCAGTAAAGTGCACTAGATTGGAAGCCGAGTCTCTTGGGACCAAACATCGCCGTTCCCTGGAACCAGCTCATTACTGGAGGCAGGCAAAGCTTGGGGGCTTGTACTCTGGCTCTAACTTTCCATAGGAGAGAAAATCCAGGTTATCTACATGAAAATGCCTTTCTCGGGAGAGAACAGAGTCACAGAAACTATAGAGCAAACGTTCACGGAGGAAAGAAGGGCTGATCAGGAGTGTCAGCTGAGGCAGAGAGGAAAGGACTGCATGCGGGGGTCTTGCACTTAGGTCAGAGGCTGGGAGAAGTAGAGGGGAGGAAGTCCAGGCAGTGAGGATAGACTTCCCTTTCAGGAAGCTTGACTCAAAGACAGATGGGGTGATAACTAGTGGTGATGTGCACAGCAGGGTTCAGATTGTTTCATATTGAGATCCGAGATGGGCCTGTGTTTTTATTCTGAGCAAAAAGGGCTAACGTAGATGTTGTTTAAACATACCAGCAAGAAAGGGGATAATTGATGTAGAAAAGCCTCAGAAGAGGTGGAAAGGCGTGGGATGAGAGCTTAGGTGGATGGACTGATCCTGGACAGGACGGGCCCCAACCCTTCTCCGAAATAGAGGGCCAGGAGGAAAGGGTGGGCACAAACGGCACACATTTTTAGGTGAAGAAAGCCAGGAATTTAGGGGAGTTTATGCCTGATGACCTGTACTATCTCTGAGACATGCAAAGCAAAATTATTTATAGAGCAAAGGAAATACGGGTGTGGGATTGGGTTTTGAGATAGCGCAGGAGGGGAATGACAATAGACTTCACGGTCCTTGTGGGAGACCCACTTGAGATTGGACATCACAGATGGTACAGGACAGCGGATCGTGGGCTGTTCTCCATCCAGGGAGAGGAGCAGAGAATTCTAGCAATTTTCTTTTTTTTTGGCCGTGCCCGAGCAGGGATCGAACCCATGCCCCCTGCAATGGAAGCACGGAGTCTTAACCACTGGACTGCCAGGAAAGTCCCTCTAACAAATTAATTGTTGTATTGACCCGTTACAGAGCATAAGGTTTAGGAGGACAAAGGGATTAGAGAATGGAGAATGTTTGAAGAGGTGTCATTCAGCATAGGCGGGAAGGGAAAGGGATGAAGCCAGGAGGGACCTGAGGGGCGTGACGCCTTGTGATCGGTGAATAGGAAGAGAGAGAAAAGAAGAGAGAGCTGGCCAGATGGGCACTTGTGGTCAGAGGCAATGGTCTTTGTTTGGAGTTGCAGTTTTCAGAGTGAAGACAAATCCAGGGTGTGTTCTCAGGATTGGTTTGCTGAGGTGGGAGGGAGCTGATGGCCATGGACTGAGGGGTAAAGAGAGAGGCCAGGGAGGGCACAGGTCGCGCACAGGGATGCTGAAGTCCTCCGGAGTGACGGCAGGAAGGGATGAGCACTGCGAACGACCGGTGGGTCAGTAAGTGACCAGTAGAGCAGGATCGCATCGGGGGAGGGCAGTCTGCTCAGAGGAGGAGGGTGGCTTTGGGCTTGTGGGGTAGAAGACCCATCTAAAAGTGACAGCTGGGAGCTGGCCACAGCTCTCACTCCTGTCTTGAGGGAGACTGTGCAGTGTCCACTCCAAAGGCCTGGGAGGGTGGTGGCCTTGAGCAGACCCCAAGAGTTCACAGACACCCCCTGGGGGAGGTGGCGGGAGAGCTTGTCAAAGCTGTGGAGTCATCCAGTTTCAGAGGCTGCGGTGGAAAATGACGGGGGATTAGCGTTAGAAGCGGAAAAAGCGCAGGGCCGTGCAGGGTTGAGGTCGTCCGAGAGGAAACTCACCAGAGGGCTGGCATTTGGGGAGGCGGTGAAAGATGGCCGAGGGGAGGGTCAGGAGTTACTGGGCTCCCGGCAGACTCTTGGTCCCATGTTGCGTTGCCACCTGGACTGCTGTAGGATTTTAGGGGCTGAGGTGTGCAGAGGATCCATCTATATTTTCTTTTTGGTGGCTGTAACCCCTTCAGACAAAACTTTGACAAAGAAAGAAAGAGATTGAGCAGTAACTGAAGTTGGTTGCAAAATACAAAGTTTTGCCCATAAGGTAAAGAACCTTTATAGACAGAAGGAGCCAGTAAGAGTTCCCCAGTGCTGCTTTATGTAAGAACTGTATTTGATGCCGTGGAGCTTTCTGATTGAGAGTAGTCTGAACTATAGTGCACCGTGCCCTGTTCCAAGGTTTGTTTTTAAAAAAGATTGATTGATTGATTGATTGATTGATTGATTTGACTACGTTGGGTCTTAGTTGTGGCATGCGGGAATTTTAGTTGCGGCATATGGACTCTTGGTTGCGGCACGTGGGATCTAATTCCCTGACCAGGGATTGAACCCGGGCCCGGCCCCCTGCATTGGGAGCGCAGAGTCTTAGCCACTGGACCACCAGGGAAGTCCCTGTTCTAAGGTTTTTGTTTGACTGAGTCTTATCTTCAACCCCGTCACTTTTGTCTGCCCCACTGTATAGAGGAGGAAGCTGCAGGACACAGAGGTTAGGTAAACTTGCTCGAGACTGAAAAGAGAGTCAGGGTCAGAACCCAGCATCCGACGCAAGTGACCTTTGCTCCTGGACCACTACACTGTGTGGCCGTACAGTGTTCAGATGTGGACTCTTCAAAGAGTTAAGCTCTGACAAGAGATGCATGAAGTAAAGACAGAGCCGACCTGTGGGTGTAAGCACCCACCTGCTACGTTGTGGCTAAACCAGTGCAGCAGAGGCGTCTGTTTCCCCTGAGGATGGGGGGAAGGCGTCTGCCTACAGGTCCAGGCTCTTGCACCCAGGAGTAAATTTCCCTAAGATATATATGTGTGTGTGTGTGTGTGTGTGTGTGTGTGTATACACATATGCACATATTATATATATATATACATTTTTTTAACTTAAGAGAATTCATTTTCTGTTTTTAGTGCCTATCTCAGGAATTGCAAACACTTGGAAAATGATGTCTCAATTATTTTGAACTGATTGGCCTATCTTAGGTTATGTAAGTTTCTTGTCTCACCTCTTTCCTCTGATGCCCTTTCACCTAGCCTGTTTCCCAGTTGGATCACGTGGACAGAAACAGGGAATATAAACATGGTGACAGCTCTTCTAGCTCCTTGTAGGTCATTCTCCAAAAAAAATTTTTTTTAACATCTTTATTGGAGTATAATTGCTTTACAATGGTGTGTGAGTTTCTGCTTTATAACAAAGTGAATCAGTTAACCATATACATATGTTCCCATATCTCTTCCCTCTTGTGTCTCCCTTCCTCCCACCCTCCCTATCCCACCCCTCTAGGTGGTCACAAAGCACCGAGCTGATGTCCCTGTGCCATGCGGCTGCTTCCCACTAGCTATCTATTTTACGTTTGGTAGTGTATATATGTCCAAAATTTATGTGGAAGAGAAAAAGCCAACTGTAACAAGGATTGTTTGTCTGAGGTTATAAATTGTCTCTGCTGTGACTGCCCTCCATTATCATGGACTGTTGAAACTTGGCTGAAAAATGGAAATCAGATTGCATTTACAATTTTTCAAGTTAGAGTCAGGAATATTTAATGTCATATTCTTTTTAAAGTCTCAAATTCTTTGGAACATTTTATACACTGAAAAAATGTAATGATACATAATGCTTTAAAAGAGAAAGCTACTGGGAATTCCATGGTGGTCCAATGGTTAGGACTCAGAGCTTTCACGGACATGGCCTGAGTTCAGTCCCTGGTCAGGGAACTAAGACTGCGCAAGCCACTCAGCAGGGCCCGGAAAAAAAACACAGAAAGCTACGAACAGCATATCCTTATTTATTTAAGAATAAAAAGGGGATTATAGAACTGTGTTCTGTGGTAATCAAGAAATGTCCTGGTTTCGGTGACAGGACAATGAGTATGTGTGAAACCATGTACTCATTTTTCTGAGTTAATAAAACTTTTTCAACACGGATAAAATCTTTATAGTAATGACCTAGAAATGCCCAGGGTGAAAACGGAAGGCTTTGGGCATGTGATGAATAATTTTAATTCAGAAACATCCTTGAAATTTCTACATTGCAGTATTATTACTTTATATATATATAGCACAGTGGGTAAACCTGTACTTAGCAAGGTGAATTTGGAATGGATTCTTGGAAATGTCTAGGAACATATCTAATACTTTCTTGTACTGGCTTCTGTTACTGTTACACCTTTAATTGCCTTCAGTAGACGTGACCTGGCTGTTATTAAAAAGGGCATTTGTTCCCTAGGAAGGACATTCAGGTGAACTTGAACTTCACTTCTGTTGGTTATTTTAAGTAGAAGCTACATATTTAAAAGCTTTATGGTTCTGGTTTATGCTTTACACTTTGCAGATCGGAAAAGAACACGTAGGCCTGAAGGCTGTAACTGAAATCCTCCAGGATATTCAATATAAGGTAAGTCATTCTTTAAAAGAAAATAAAACTACTGGCTGTGTCAGAGGCTTCCAAGCCCACCTTCAGGCTGGGAGATTCCCTAAAAGGACTCACAGCCAAGTGCTTAGCCTCCTGGTTGTGGTTTCTTCCAGCGGAAGGCTACAGTCCCAGAGAAGCGAGCCACAAGCTTCCAGACAGCCCCGCCCCGTGGAGTCGCATAGGGACACACCTGATTCTCCTGGCAGTGATGTCACAACACGTGTGAAGCATTGCCAACCAGGGAAGCTTTCCTGGGCCTTGGTGTCCAGGGATTTTATTGGGGATCAGTATGCCAGCCGGCAGTGCCTGAGGGACAGACCTCAGCTACTCTGACTCTAGCCCTCCCCCACCCTGAGCAAAACCGGGCTTTCACCATAAATCACAGTGTTGGGATATACTTATCTGGTCCAACTGGTGCAGCCTGACCCAAGGCCTCAGGCACACAGAGCCACTCTTCTGAGGCAGCATATTCCAAGGGCTCAGAGACTGTCTCCCAGGAGCCAGCCAGGGGCCAGTCTTGAAGACAGGCCTTTAAAATTTTTTTGGGATTGTGTAGGATTCGAGCAACCCAGGCCAGCTGAGTTACCCCTTTCTGCCTGCTGGTTATAGGAAGGTAGTGTAAATGAAACAGATAAAAATTGTGGCAACCACACTTCAAAGTATTTAAGTAAAAAGAAAAAAGGAGACAAGTACATACAAGCCATAAGATGATATATCCCACAGAAGGTGATTTAGGTTGATTTGAGCCTGTAGCGATTCGGCCTAGCATTGCCGGGAAGCCCAGTTCTCTTATAAACAGTACTTTTTATGCTCACGTTGAGTCAGTAGAATCTGAGTGGCCTTGTGGGGGAGAAGTTCAATCCCGTGTGGGTGCTGGAGATACCGCACAGGGGTCCAAAGACCCAAGGCCAACCCTAAAATCTGTCTGGAAACAGTCTCGCTAGCTCTAGACTCACTAGCTCAAGCCCAGAGCATCTGGAACCAGGCAAGAACCTCTACAGAAGGTCTCCTGAGCGCAGGCTCAGAGTGAATCCAGCTGCCAAGGGAAAGCACAGACTGGTCACAGAAGCTGGTGAAAAGGGGACGAGGACACATTTTCACTGGCATTTGTTGAATAGAAATGGGTTGAGAAATTTTCCTTTATTGCTTCAGCTAATGTGACATCAGTCATTACGGAATACAGGAGGATGGTGGGAGGTAAGTAAGCTGGATTCTTTAATGTGTCCAGCAGTCCCCAGAAGTAAGGAAGAGAGCAAGAGGTCATGCACTTACCTTCCCTGTTATGTCTGCCTTAGTGGAGTAATCTTATAAGAGACATCCAACTGGCGTGACAGGTCTGTCTAAGGACCGACATTTTAAATGGGACTATTTAAAATAGTGATCAGAAATGTGAATTGGTGATGGTACAAATAGTTTATTGAAATTTATATCTAGTTTTGATAAACGTGTATTGAAATTTAATATTTTCATCTGAGTGTCAGTTCTCCCTTTCTGGAGGAGGAGAGCATCCGGGATAGGTCCTAGAGCTGAGCTACCAAATCCAAAGGGGGCAAAACGAGAATTTGGGAGGCAGCCCGTCCTGCCAAGAAGGTTAGGAATTGAGATCGTAGTACCAGGAAGAAAGTCATTTCTAAAGAATTCCCTGAGCCAAGGCCTGAGTCTCTGGTGTGGATGCGCCAGGAGCCGGAGAGGTAGCTGACTGGGGCAGATGGACACTGGACGATTTTAAGTTTCACACCTGGAATCATAGGGAGATTTGAGCTGCAGCAGCCGAGAAAAGAGCTACAGACTCAGAGTAGGAGTATCTTGTTGGAATCCACCCCTGGCTGGCTCCAGTGAGAAGACAGATGGACACAAATCTGTGGGGTCTGATAATGCCCTTCAGGAAAGACTTCAATCTGGAATCTTAGTGCTCATAAATGTTCTTATTCTAAAATTTAGAAATTTTATGTTAACGTGGGGTACGTTGTTTTCTGTTTCAGGGGAAGTCCAAAACAATACCCTGCTTTAATCCTAACACTTTATTACCAGGTAAGCATTCATCTGCGTAAGATGAGTTTTAACTGTGGATATATATGACTGCACTGTTTTCCCCAGAACATACACAACTATATCTTATTAGTTAATAAAGTTTCTTTACAATTTGTATTCTCTGTAGTTGGTACCAGTTTCACATTGCTCTAAACCTGGGAGTAAACCTTTTGAAATAATAAACACTTTACCACTAGTTCCATTAATCCACGAAGAGGTTTCTTTTGGATTTGCATTCATACAAATTGCCTCCACTGTGTAAAGTACGGCTGTAATAACATAACCTTGGTATACGTGGAAGATTGGTCAGTGCAGTTCTTATTAATCTCTGGTGTGACATAAACTTTATATCTAATTTTAAAAGATAACCTCTTTGCAATGATATTATTTAGCTATTATTTCTAAATATTTAGGTATGCCTGAACAGGTAAGAATTGTATATAAAATACTCAAAATATAATTTGTAGATAAAGGTTGTTTTGTACAAAATTTTGGTCTTCACGTTTCTCTGCCTAAATTATGTGAAAGTTTTTGGTGTTCCAAAGAAAACCAAATGCATCGTATCTTCTGCTTTCTACATTTAATTGCACTGCTACAAACCAGTTTTTTTCATATGTTGAATACTCACCCATCATATTTAATCACAAATTCTTCTAATGCAGGGCTACAAGATTTTATAAGAATGATTTTTTTATTCTATCATAATACAATTTCAATATTTTGCTATTTAAGAAGCGATATAGAGGTAGCTAGAACAGCATGGTTAAATGCACAGACTGTTTTCTCGTCTCTCATTTTTATTAAAAAAAATCAGATATATGATTTAACATGCTTAAAAGAATCAAAAGCTCTAAATAATCACACCTGGGAACAACTTAAGCAGTCTCTCCCTTTAAATCCCAATAGTTACAAATTATTGACCTTTTTTGTTTTTTGTATTTTACAAAAATTTATTTTAACTGAATTTTTAAAAAGATAATTTAAACACACAGACTTTGAAGCCAGACCGCTTTCGTTCTCATCCTGGCTCTGGCCAGGATGTTAGCCCAGTGACCGTGGGCATATTACATACCCTCTATGATTCAGTTTCCCCATCTGAAATGTGCGGGTAATAATGGGACCTATCTCACTGGTTTCTTGTAAGAGTTAAATAAGTTAATGTAAAATGCTTAGAAGAGCACTTCACGTGTAGTAAACATTCAATAGATATTGGGTATAATCAGTCAGGTAAATCATCCAATAAAGTAAAAAAAAAAAAAAAAAATGGACACACTTCTCAAGTGAGTAAACTTGATATGTAGTATATATATAGTATATAGTATATATATCAAGTATGTGTATATATAATATAGTATATCAAGTTTATATACATCCAGTTTATACAGCCATATTTAAATATGTATAGTAACCCATTGAGAGAAACTGCTATAAATAATAGAAAGAGGATCCATCATGTTTTTTATTGATTGTTTTCTCCATGATGATTAGATTAAAAACACAAACGTGAGGCTCTAGCTCAAAAATGACATCCGTCTGAGAAGTGTTATTTGGACAGTTTGTAACTTTGAAAATTATTGCTGGAATCTTCCAAATTATTTTTCATTGACTTGCCTTTCCGTGACACGCCCACGTGATGGCACAGACCCTCTGCTGCGCGATTACTGGGTCTACGAAGGCTCGCTCACTGTTCCGCCCTGCAGTGAAGGTGTTACCTGGATACTGTTCCGATACCCTCTAACAATATCCCAGCTACAGGTGAGTGCAGTGCCTTTAAATCTTCCAGAGTGAAGTTCGGAGTTAAAGGTTAAATGTTGTCTCTACAAAAGGGAAACAACGTCTGTTTTACGTTTCGGCTCCCTTTGGATCAGTTAGGTCAATCACATCTTTTCAGATAAAAGTTAAATGTCTTGAACCGGTGAAAGCAATGGAAAGGTCAAGGCTGAAGAAAACCCAGCTCTCATTTATGATCTGTATTTTAAAAGTCAGTTTTTATAGAGTAAACAGAAGTCAGTGAAATAGCCAAACATTTGATTATTATTGTTATTCCTTCATATGGGTTTTCCCAGGCATTGGAGAGAAAAAAGGTCTTGGAAGTAAAGTGAGAATGCCGGTTACTTCTGTAAGTCACATGCAGGCTTTGTAATAGCTCTTTCTTGGCTTGCACAGGAAAATCCTGTATGCAGAGGGTGAGGGCGCTAAAAAGAACGCCCCGGAAAGTTCTGGATTGTTCTCTAGCCCCATTTTTGTTCACCTGCCACCCACCTTGGGTACAGCATAGGTGCTGTAAATGCTAATGCACAGTGTGTGTCTCTCCAAGGTGAGCTGTCACTAGGGTGTTAGCTGGCAGAGCAGGAGGCAACATCACTACAAGGTGTTTAAACAATGGTTTTGATATTATTACAAAAAAAGCTTTAAATGTCTCCTATCCCCCAGAGGTCTGTCTAAGGATGTGTTCTGGAAGGCTATACTTGTTCTTCATGATCAGTCTCAAAAGACTTGGGCAGTCCTCTCAATAAACCAAGTTTCCTTTAGAAACTTTTTACAAACTTTTATTATATCCCCTATCATTTTATAAGAAGTTCAAGTTTACTCACTACTCAGGAAAGCCTTCTTTTGTTTGTCCTTAAATCTTTAAAATCCTTCTTTCAACCTTTAACAATTTCTTATTTCTCTTTTTTCTAAGGACTAATTTTAAAAGTGCCCCATTCAGCATCTTCATTGTTTCATTATTTTAGAAACTTTGATCACACCACCTTTGGGCCTTCGTATTTTTAATATGACAAACCCCAATTCCTTTATTTATTCATTCATCTGTTTTTTTCTTACAAGAAACTGTTCCTGACTGCCAGCTAGACACGGAGGATGCAGAGATTCAGACACAGTGTTTACTCTTAAAAAGTTCACCATGGAGTCGTGGAGGCAGATGACTGTTAGACAGCTATGTTGTGTCATAAGTAAGGTGCTCTGGAAACACAAAGGACAGAAACCCAATCCGGACTGGGAGGTCCAGGGAATAACTCCTGAAAAATATTAGGAGTTAGTCTAGTAAAGGAGAGGGAAGAAATTAGAAGTTTGAGTCTAATGTTAAGAGTAGAGGTTTGGACTAATAACATATAGATTTGGAATTTAATAGCCAAGGTGGTAACTGCAGTAACAGATATACCTCAAAACTTCAGTGACTTATCACAGTAAGAATTTATTTTTTACACATGTAAAATGTGTTTTTACATTTTACAAATCCAACAAATGTGTTTTTGATTCACAGTGAAGGCTTTTCTTTTTTGCAGTATGTGGGCCTCTCACCGTTGTGGCCTCTCCCGTTGCGGAGCACAGGCTCCGGACGCGCAGGATCAGCGGCCACGGCTCACGGGCCCAGCCGCTCCGTGGCATGTGGGATCTTCCCGGACCGGGGCACGAACCCGCGTCCCCCGCATAGGCAGGCAGACTCCCAACCACTACGCCACCAGGGAAGCCCAAGGCTTTTCTTTGTGCATTCAGGGAACTGGGTTGAAAGACACTCTGCCATCTTTAATACCTCACTTCTGGGTCCTTAGGTGTGGTCATGTAGCCAGCAGGAAGGGAAGGAGTGTGGAGGCTCTCAAAGGGGGATTGCTTTTAAAGGGCCAGACCTAGAAATGGCGAACACCATTAATGCTTACATTCTGTTGGCTGGAACTCAATCACATGGCCATACCTGATTGCAGGGGAGGCTGAGAAGTGAATTCTAGCTTCACGTCCAAGAAGAAGAAATGGATTTGATGATCAGATTAGCTCAAGTTGAGGAAGAGGCAAGATAGCCCAGCTGAGTGCAAAACCCCAGTGTAGGTAGAGGAGATGGCACCACATAGGGAACTAGGGACTTGCCCAAGGGCCTTGGGAACAGCCAGGAGGGAGTGAGTCCAGGACAGGAGAGAGTATCTCCAAGATGTGGAGAAGAAAGGTTAATAGTGACAAATGCTACAGAGAATTTAAATAGGATGCATGCTGCCCACCCAGGTAGAAAATAACTACGCTGTATAAACACGTGCCCAGATGCCGCTGCTGGGTTCTCACCCTTGACTCCTGTTTCTTGGTCTTGTGTGTTCACTGGTGGATCCTGGTATTGACACTTCTCTGTTGCTGAGCTTTGGCTTCTCTTCTCCAGTAGTATTCCTCCACCATCCCTTCCGTTAGTTATGCTGCACTCGGTGTTCCAGGTCAACACCCCAGCCCATCCAACCAGTTTGCCTTGAGGCTCTACCATGGAGAAAGCCTTCATTTCTTTTCAGAGTTGCCATCATGCAAACAAGATTCACGAACAAGGACCATCATTGCCAATTAACTGAATTGTTAACTGAAGTGAGATGTTTCCCTGGAGTGCTGAGCTGAAAGGAGAAGGGGACCAAGGGTAAAAGTTTTAACTGACATTAGTCACAAGGAGAGGAGACTGGCAGAAGTGGTAGAAGGAGCTCGGGGTCTACAGTCACATTTGTTCAGCAGTTTAAAGGTAATTTTCTAAAAATAGGTCAAATCTTTTAGCGAAAAATAAAATTTTTCTCTATAACCACAATAAATGTCTATTTATTGCAAGTCAGTTCGAATTAATATTGCTGAGCCACAGAAAAGAAAATTCTCAGTTCCACTTAGAATTCCATTAAGGATTCCCTTGCTAGCACGGTATGGGGAATGTTAACTGACAGTCTGTAGATGTGAACTAGGATGTTTTACTTCCACGTCGACCAGTATGCTATGTGAAAACCCAGAGACAAATCATCATGCCTTTCAGTCTCGCTGTCTTCAAAGGGAGCCTTGCTTGTATTGTCCCTTTGAGTAAGGCCAGTGACAAAGTCTAGCCCTAACCCACTAAGTGATGCTCCTCAATTATTGGGAAATAAGCTGTATCTTCCTCAAAGGGAGCCAGAGGCAAAGGAATGTCCATTGGAAGGAATAATCCCAACTGCTCTTGGAAATAGACGACTTTCCAGTTCGCTGTGGCTTTTCAAGAAAAAAGATGTAGGTTCTGTTAGCACAGAGCTCCATTATAGCATCTGTTCAGAGGGCAGGGATGTTGAAATGGACACACACACACACACACACACACACGTAAATTAAAATGGAATTTAGAGTGATTTAGGAAAAAATTATAATTTTAGGAGAATATAAATCAGTCTGTCCTTGACTTGAATGTTTCACTGTTGCTGCTCATATAATTTCATAGAAGGCAGAGCCCAAAATAGAGAAGGTCCAGAGAGGGCAGTACAAACAAAAGGAACCCAAGAGAGAGGATGTGATTCTAGAATCAAAACCAAGAAAAATTGAGAAGCCTCATCCTGTTGTACTTAAAGAGGAGCAGAGAGATATAGAGAAGGACGCAGAAAGAGAGGGACAGAGGACTGATACAGAAAATAACAAAAGGAATAGCAAGTGGCAGGTGGAGTGGCTACTAAGTTGATTATATTGAGAAATAGAAAACTTTGTATTGAAAAAATCATGTGTCCTCTTATAGGCGTAACGTAATAAAGCAGCTGGATATTATTGTAGAAACAATCGTATCTTGAAATGCGTCATCTGTCACAGTATAATAGTGTCTGCACTTGCAATGTCATTAAGGAAAAAGCTCTAGATCATAATGCTTTCCTAGGAAATGCACAGCTGCTGGAGGTGGGGCGGGGGAGAAGGAGTCAGCGGCTGAAGTGTGGTGTTGACAGTTAAGCCTGTCGTGGACCATTTGCATCTTCCTGGGCACTAAGAATTCTAGCATCTGGGACTGGAAGCTCCTGATTGGTTGACTTTTTCATGTTATTCCTGGTTAGCACACCCTATGCTAGGGGAAAAAACCCACACAACTGGATGGATTTGGATGAGTGTCATTTAAAACATTTAAAAAAGTGATCTGTAACCGTTAAATTACTATAAGATAAACAGTGGTCTAAAGCATTTAGGAAGCCGAAGTGAAAAAAAAAAATTTTTTTTTTTTAGCTGGATTGTTTTTTGTTTTTGTTTGTTTTTGGTTTTTTATGGCTGCACTGTGAGGCATAGTTCCCTGACCAGGGATTGAACCCAGGCCACAGCAGTGAAAGCACAGAGTCCTAACCACTGGACTACCAGGGAATTCCCTCAGCTGGATTGTTACGTTTGGAAATGGGATTCTAAGAGCAGAATAAAAATACCAAATTTAATCAAAGCTGACAATGGAAATTGTAAGACACATTCTGATTTCACAGTGACCTTAAAATGTGAACACTATTCAGAATTGATCACACGTGGTATTCTGATATAAACACACACACACACACACACACACACACACACAAATGATTCTTCAGTTTTTTTTTTTTTTTTTTTGCGGTACGCGGGCCTCCCGCCGCCGCGGCCTCCCCCGCTGCGGAGCACAGGCCCCGGACGCGCAGGCCCAGCGGCCGTGGCTCACAGGCCCAGCTGCTCCGCGGCATGCGGGATCCCCCCGGACCGGGGCACGAACCCGCGTCCCCCGCATCGGCAGGCGGACTCCCAACCACCGCGCCACCAGGGAAGCCCGATTCTTCAGTTTTACTCTCATTTTCCTGTCTTTTTTCTACCCACTTTTTCTGCACGTTCCTCTTACTCATCTGTTTCTATTTCTTAACTTACCTACTTTTCCCAAATTAGATGTGTCTGTCTTTGTTTAGTTCTTTCTCTTTCAACTTCAAGTAACGCCAGTGAAACAGAGGAATATGGATGTCGTTATTGGTTTTCACCATGTGGATATATGCCCGTTAGAACTCGGAAAACCATCTTAAATTTTGTTTCCTCCCAATCCCGCCTCTTCTTCATCCTTCCCCATTTCTGACTTCCTGTGGATTGAAAAGTGGGACTCTTCCTAGCCCGATTTCTGGCACAGATGCTTGTGGCCTGTGGGGTCTGGGAGCCCATCTGGCCTTGGACCTCTGAGGAGCAGGCGTTTTTTATGCTCCATGTGGGATTTGAGTGGCCATTAACCTTGCAGACCAGGATGCTGTGGGACTCCAGCACGGTTACGTTTGAAGATGATTCCAAGTGATGTGGAGCATTTGTTGTGCGTTTTCTTCTGTGTCCGTGTTTCTCTAATTTGAGTGTGCAACAGAATCCCCCCCGGGAGGGCATGTTAAAACACAGACTGCTGGGGCTTCCCTGGTGGCGCAGTGGTTGGGGGTCCGCCTGCCGATGCAGGGGGCGCGGGTTTGTGCTCCGGTCCGGGAAGATCCCACATGCCGCGGAGCGGCAGGGCCCGTGAGCCATGGCCGCTGGGCCTGCGCGTCCGGAGCCTGTGCTCCGCAGCGGGAGAGGCCACAACAGTGAGAGGCCCGCGTACCGCAAAACAAAACAAAACAAACAAAAAAACACAGACTGCTGGGCCGCACCCCGGAGTTGCTGATTTGGTGGATCTGGGGCACTTATTCCAGGAAGCACACTTTGAGAACCACTGTTTCTCATCTACCTGCGTTTATGTCCCCAGCTAATTGAGGTCAGCAGTCTTAACCCCAGAACGCTGAGTGCCTGAAGGCTGGTGTGCTGGGCGGCACTAGACCAGTCCTGTCCAATGGAAACACCACGTGAGCCGCATATGTGAGAGAAAATTGTCTAGTAGCCACAGTAAAAAAAAGTCAAAATAAACAGGTGAAGTTAATTCAGGTAGTCTGTTTCAACCCAGTGAATCAAAAATATCATTTTAACGTGTAATCAGTGTAACAGACCATTGATGAGGTTTTTCACATCCTTATTTTCATACGAAGTCTGACTTCGTGTGTATGAATCCTACGTTTCCAGTACATCTCAGTTCAGACTAACAACATTTCGAATGCTTGGTGGCCACGTGGGGCCGGCTGGCGGCTGCTCTCCTTAAGCAGTGTAACTCTAGGACTTTCTCTTGCTCCTGGGAGACTCCCTCTTTCCTTTCTTAAAATGCGTTATTTTTAGGTATTTGTGAGAAAGTTTGTATTTCTTCAGCATCTTCCATGATACGGAGCACTTCCCGTGGAGTCACGAGCTCTGTAATCTCTATGTCTCGAGTGAGTTTCGATCTGTGTGGCTCATTAGTAACTATCCTAATGATGGGACGACAGTGGCCGAGCCCAGAGCTGGGGATTGGGATGATAGGCAAGTTTACATCGGTGTTCCTGGGGAAGGAAAGTTCTTTTCTCTAAGCTCTTCCTCAAAAAAAAAAAAGATCAGGTTAAGGACTGATCAGTGACAGAATGAGGGTTGTTTTAGGGATGAAAGGTCAGGAAGAGAGAGCAGTGATTTTAGAAAGAAAGTTAGATAATGGGGTAGAAGAAAATGAAACCAGAACAACAAGGTTCAGTACATGAAAGGTGGAGAGATATGTGTGTGTGTGTGTGTGTATATATATATATATATATATATATATATATATATATGAAATCTCGTTATATATACACATATATGGACTATTTAAGTACAATTTGCTTTGTTCCCTCTATTTAACTACTACCACAAGGAATTCGGTTCCTTTAACTCATGGTTAATCGCCTGGTGATGAAAGAGAATAAGATGAGAACACCGACTTTTATGTGTTATTTTTCTCTTCTAACATGATGACATGAACTGTAAGTCAAAATAAGTCTATTATAGGATGTGCACAGGACCTCGGGAACTACTGAAATTAATGAGTGCCAAACCTCAGACCCTAGAAATTAGCCCTTTAAATGCACACATGAAGAAAGCAGAACTTTGAGTGAATCATCGGGGTCCTGCAATAAGGAGGTCGCAGTAAATGTCTGAGACCCACTGGCATGCCACCCGGGTTCAGAGGAGAGTGGCTGCTCAGCTCTGCTACCTTCAGAAGGTGAGGACTTGTCTCTGAAGTGTTGGAGCTCTGTCCTTTCCATCCGTCTCTTTCAAATTGGCTAAAAACAAATACCGTGTTTAAGTAGAGTAGCATTAAAAATCGATGAAATCGTACATCCTGATACATGTGATAATGATAGTCTCTGTGCAGCCATGACATTTGAGTTTTGCTGAAGACTTTTATCCTGGACTACTGTTCTGTTCCTTTCTCACTCTGTCTCATTTCAGCATGAGGTAACGCAGTGCGTACTTGAAACCATTTGAAGTGACTAAAGGGTTCCGAGCGGTGGTTACTTCAGAAAAATTGGCATTTCAGAGAGATGTGTTTTACGGGGGATTCTCCTGCCGCCGTGGCTCTAGACATTTTTCAGATGCAGCAAGCAATATGGGTGCTGCCATATTCCCCCCTCTAAGACCCTGTGGCGGTCTAGTGGAAGACCACTAGGTAGATCAAACAGCTGATGGCTTAGCTGACCGGTACTTCTGTATGAATACAGCACGTGGCAGTTATTTTAAAAAACAGGACAGTTCTAGTTGGATCAGGCGTATCCCATTGAGTGAAATCAGACAGTATTTGAAGACATGGAAAAATAGAACATCAGAAGTCAGATTGCTAACCTGGGTTCTGATCTAACAAGCCACTTAATTTTCCCCAACTCTTGTTTTCTGACGCATATATGAATGGTTTGAATCTTGTGAGGTTCAACTCTTTTGGAGTCAGGAACCTCTTCTTAAGAAACTACTACACAGGGAAATTATTACAAGTCATTCAGGAGTTTCATGGGTCCCCTAAAGTCTAGGGGTCTCTAGACTTTTGTTCGAACCCTGAATTAGTTAATCTCTCGCATTTTTTTCACCTCATGATTGGGAGAAGTCTGTGGGTGTGCTGTATGAACCTTTGTAGGCAGAAGCCTCTGATTCACAGATGGTGAACTTTTGGTGGATCGATGCTGTTCAGATCACACTTGCTCAACATCCTGGGATAAGTGCCAGAGGTAGGGTCTACTGATGACTAGAATTTCTGAAGAGGTGGCTGTGAAGCTGGGAAAGGAGCAGCTGGACTTGGCATTGTCAGACCCGGCTAATCTGGAAACTTCCTTAACCCATGTGGCCTCAGTTTCTCCTTTTGTATAAGGAAGGAAGAATATCTGTGGCATGTGAGTTTATGGGGCATTTAAATGAAATAACAGACCACGACTTAACAGAGGTAAGTCAACTGCTAGATGGCAGTGAGCCTGGAGAATGCTTATCCCGTGTTTACTTGTTGTTCAGACACTTCCCAGAGGGTTGTGTCTGGCAGACTATGGGTTCTTAGGAGGTGCAGACCCGGCAAGTCAGGGAAACTGCAGTGCCCTTGATGGGAACGGTCCCGTGGGACTGTGGGAACCTTTTCGTGTGTAACAGGAAACCGCGGTATCTGGGGAGGCCTCCTGAAAAGGGAGATGAACTTGAAAATCGCTCTTGCCAAGGGAGGAAGATGGGCTTAAACTTTTGGAAAATCAGAGCCACTCTTTGGACCTGTGCTCTCCAGAGGGCTAGACAAACATCAAAGGGAGTCTTTTGATGAAAAAACCTCCATCTGATACATTTAACATCTGGTCAGTGTTAGCATACAGTAACACCAGAATTCATTACTTAAAGAGATACTTGGGAAGCATTTCAGAACACTGCTGCATTTGTTCACTTTTTCTCATCATGTCACAGGCGGCCATAAGAGCTTCTTGAGAGAAGTGTGTATCATTTTTGTACAAACAGATCCAGCAGGTTTCCGTGGCAGTTTGGGTTGTCTGCAGACCTTCATCCCTGCTTCTGCAGTCTTCATTCTTCTTGCAGGGGTTGCGTCTAATGTCTTCGGTCTGGAAGGATGAAGTTCTTTTTCTCTCTTTGAAGTTTAATTTTAATTGTCTCTTTCTAAATTCTTATAATTTATGCATATTTTAAGCCATTGATGAAACTGCAGTCTTGTTCATGGCCGGTAAGTGGTTAATCTGTTTTGTTCTGCTTTTATTTTCAGATTGAAGAGTTTCGAAGGCTGAGGACACATGCAAAAGGGGCAGAGCTTGTGGAAGGCTGTGATGGGATTTTGGGAGACAACTTTAGACCCACTCAGCCACTCAGTGACAGAGTCATTAGAGCCGCGTTTCAGTAGCTGAAGAGAGCAGAAGCCGGTGCGTCTTCATCTGGGTATGTTCGGATTAAGCAAGGAAAATGAGGCACACACAGCTGAGCCTGTCACACCAAAGCGACTCTCATTGTCAACGCACTTCATTTAAATCTAGGACACATTCTCAAGCCCCATTAATCACGAGTCAGGTGGTTCGTAAAAACTTCATGCCGTGTTGGACAGAAATCTACAGTCCTTATGTTTTCGAGCAGAGCAGCCTTTCATTCTGAGTTTTGCTCTAATATCGGCTTTCATAAGGGAAGGTGCCTGAGGCAGGGGAGCAGTGACATGCAAGTACCTCTTCGGTACTTTACTATGTTGTCGCACCCTTGAAACCGCAGCTGTCACCTCCTGTTGATGGGGGAGTGTAAGGGAAGGGACTGGGGGACCTGTTGAGCCTCAAAGTGGCCCTTGTTCCGTGTAGATTTGGTCGTCTTGCTTATCGGGGTGGGTAGGTGAGGGCAGATCTGGCACGAATGAAAACACTTGTCCTATGGAAGTGCTTTTATTCAATAGATCAAGAAGCCCTTGCTAATTATCTGAGTGTAGGAGTTTCTGTACTGATTAAAACCTAATCTGTACATTTTAATATATCGAATTCAGTGTTTGTATTCCTTACCCTTAAGGACTAACAAAGTAAAACATCACAAATATGGAAAAGACAAAATATACATAAATGCCTCTGTACTGGGTTACTTCTTCACCTTGTAGGTTGCCCAAGGGCGTGTACCTAGGTCAGTGTGTGTTGCTGGGAAACCACTGCTTCTCGTAAGAGGGAAGCATCTGTTGGAACAGTTTCCTAGGAGTCAGGTCAGAGCTCTGACTGTTTAATGGACCGTTATGAGTATGTACTCTCATCCCGTGTGAAGGGTACAATGGACCGGGGAGTCACAGAGGAACAGAAATCTCTGGCCTCAGGGAGCTCACAGTCTCACGAGCCAGACAGCTGATATAGGAATTTTAAAGGGTGATCCCATTGTCCATGTGTTTCCCTCTCCAGTTTTCTTGCCCCTCTATTAGTACTCTACTGATGCACCCAGTACTCCAGCCAATCTGTCTTTTCTCTTCTGTGAATGTGCTTTGCTCACCCAGTCCTTACCTCCTTTCCTTTTGCTCGTTGAAACCCTAGCCGACTAGAGGCCCAACTCGCATACCGTCCTCAGCAGGAATTCTCTCCTTGTCCCTTATATGGTACCTCTTGTTTCACATTTTTTCTTCCAATTAGCTATTCGTATATTTCTTATTTCCTGTGTCAGATTTCAAGCTTCTTAAGGGTTGAAACGTGTTGATTTTACTTTGAATCCATCATGGCACGTAACAAGAAATTCCTTAGAACTTATGTGTGTCCTGTATCAGCCAACTGTGTTCCAGTCCTTCGTTCCTTCTCAGTTTCTGTGTCAGCCAGTAGATGATGAGATGATGGGGATGATGATGATGAGGCCAGGCAAAGTCACCTGTGGTAGGAATGAGAAGGAACTTTCAGTAATTCATATATGTTAACAATGGAGAACATCCCAGAGGGCTTTAAGCTGAGCCTTATAACAGATGAGCTAAAGAATTAAAATAATATTCAGTCAGACATCATTATTGAGCACCTACTACGTGATTGGTTCTGTGTATACAGAGATGAGAAGAACAGATGTGGTCTCTGCCCTCATAAAAGCTAGAGTCTAAGATGGGGAACCTGACAATGGAGAAACAAACACTTCTGGCACAGGGAGATCAGCTCCGTGCTTTGTGACCACCTAGAGGGGTGGGATAAGGAGGGTGGGAGGGAGACGCAAGAGGGAGGGGATATGGGGATATATGTATGCATATAGCTGATTCACTTTGTAATACAGCAGAAACTAACACAACAACACTGTAAAGCAATTATGCTCCAATAAAGATGTTAAAAAATACACAGTTAATAAATTCCATGAATGTAAAGAACCAAGAAATGGAGTGAAGGAGGTTTCAGATAGAGGGAATATCTTTTGCAGAGACCCCGAGGGCCCAGTCTCTGTGGAGGTGATAAAAATTTGATGCATTGATGCACCTGAAAGAAGCCTTGGGAGTCTGGGGTATGGAAATGAAAAGGGAAGGTCAGGCAGGACCCCATGACTTAGAGGGCCTCGGCAGCCGTGTTAAGACATCTTTATTTCATCGTCAGTGTGCTGAGATCTAAGCGTTCTCAGGGGAGTGGCCTTCTCAGGAGATCACAGTGGCTGGAGAACAAATGGATCAGATTATTGTGGGCCAGGCTGTGGCGGTGGAAGGATATTTTAGAGGTCCACTGGGTAGCCAAGGTGAAAGGCATGCAGGCATGGATACCAGCCTAGGAGCAGTGCAGATGGAGAGAAGCTGACATATGTGAAAGGGTCTTGGAAAGTGATATCTAGGGATAAATTGGATGAGGGTGGGGGGAGATGGAAATATCAAAGATAACACCCGGGGTTTGGGGCTTTAGAAACTGTGGCTAGAGTGCCATTGAGTGACAAGAGGGAAGCCGGAAGAGGCTCTGTCTGAGATGGAGAGCGGGAGGGGACTGAGAGAGGCTTGTCAGTCACAACAGTGGGCCTGGCGTGAAGGAAGCTGGAATTTCGAGAGCGGAGATCAGAAAAGGGGTTGGAACAGATGCGGGAGTCGTGGGCATAGAGATTTTATACGTACAAGTGTGTACGTATAATGTTCTCATGCTACATGGGGATGACCTCGGATGTTCATAAAATCTTACGGGATGCTTTATGACCAGTTAACCAAAGCACAGAGAAGTTAGGTCATCTGCTCAAAGCCATTGGGCAGCGGAACTGGAAGTTGGACCCAAGCAACCTGCCTGGGGGCCCCTTGTTGTAAGCACTGCAGGACAGAGGTCAGGGAGCGTCGCCACGCTGGCACTCAGGGTGGCAGGAGGACGAGGGAGGCGGTTGCTGTGAGCAGAAGTTGGGCATGAAGGGAGAGGGTGGAGATACCTTGTGGTGGCAGCTTCAGACAAGCGTGTCTAAGTTTAAGGTGTCCGATGTGTGTTTTGATTTGATCCATTTTTATATTACAATATGATTCCCACCTTAGCGTTGGCTAACATCTCTGTCATGTCCCATATATATCATTTCCTTTTTTGTGGTGGGAATAAGACTTTTTTTTTTTAAACAAAAGAAGTAGTAAAACTTTTCTGTATGTGTGTGTGTGGGGGGAATGAGCCAGTGGATGGGCAGGGCTGAAGGTGCTGTTTCTCGAGGGGCTAGTCCTAGCAGTGAAGTCCCTGAAAAGTTGCCAGGGGATGGGGCCCTCAGCACACGTGGAGACTGACTGTTGTTATGGGAACGGACACTTTGTGCTATCACAGGAAGGAAGGAGGTGGCGGTTTATAGACAGCGTTTCATGACTTGCTTTACTGTTTAAGGAGGGTTGGGTAGAAGCTAGAAGAGGTGAGCGCTGCCAGACAGCTGGGAGATGGGTGCAGAGTGAGGGTCCGGAGGGCTTACGGGCACGACCCAGTTGGAGGGCCAGGCAGAGAGGGGCGGTGAGGTTGGTGAACATGAATTTATGAATTTCCCCAGTGTAGGTTTGGTATACTCTCTTTGAATGTAGGTAACTATAAATGACGCTTTTTATGAAGTAAGATTATTGGCTTTAATTTTTGATCCATATCTGGTCCTACACCAGAATTGCCTGTCTCTAAATATCTAAGTAACCATCACTACTTTATCTCTCTCTCGCACGCGCACACACACACACGCACACACACACACTCTTAAATGTTTGTGAGAAGATCACGTATATCTCAGATACTTCATATTCATGGTACGATAGGAGGACAGTGTGTAATTTTCAGTCTTCGATTAATTGCAGTTTAGATATTTTAACAGAGGATGGATTTATGTCCTTGTCTTGGTGGCTGCGATTACTAAAAGGAGGTCACTTTCCCCCAAATTCCTAAGAATGGTGCAGAAATTCTTTCAAAGGCGACTTCACTTCTGACCGTATCCTTTTATGAATACATTTTTGATCCTTTTATCTTGAAGTGTGTAATACAAATCTAGTCGTACTGCTACATAAAAATTATATCGGGAAATCAGATTTATGGATGTGTGCTTTTTATTTGATATTTAATAATGCCCTAAGGCAGGTAATTCAAATTTTTATTAAAGTGAAATGACTTGACAGTCAGACTTTGAATTTAATGCATGAATGTTTCATTTAAGCTCTTGGAACTGAAAAGGAAAAAAACCTTTTTTTCTGATAGTTCTCTAAAAAATGTTCAGAATAATTCAGATTTATTTTAGCTACACTTTACTAAAATAACTTTAGTTTTTGGACTTAAAATGACATTTATTTTTGCATGACATGTCTAGACATCTGGAGGGTTTTGATAACCAAGACTTATTACTCCCATGAATTATCTGTGACTTTTTGTATTACCATTTAGGAAGTATGAGCTATGGTTTTGGACTTGTTTAAAGAGTTAGCACATAAGTCACCCAGGTGCAGGGCTAGTTCAGATTTCTAGGAGCCAGTTTACCCACTGAACTTTCTTTACGCTGCAGGAGAACCAAATCTTAATAACAAACCAAAATAAAACCAAGCTTTATGTCCAGTTTCCTTGCTGCCCTTGGCATGATAATATTGGCGCTACCCTTCCAGTGAAATGATTATTTGCCTGTCTGTTTCATTAACTATTAACCAATTTTTAGAAAGCTATGCTGACTGTTCAAAGATTTGCCTGCTTCCCCGTGACTCGAATATTCTTAAACTGCACACATGTTTACAGTAACTGTAGTTAATTATAATTATTTGCTGTAAAAACCAACGCCACAGAGCTCTTTAAATACCTCCCTGTAAACAGGTAAATAAATAGCCTACATTTCTTGGCAACATTATTTCCAGTTACATTAACAATTTATTTCTTTGTGAGATCTGTTATTTACATAAAACCGTGTTTCTTGAGTTGATTTAGCTTTAGAACAAAACAATATGATTAAACAACATATATTTTAGCCGTAGAATTAATATAATTATGAATAAAAAATGTTTTCTCCAGAAAAAAAATGTAACCTCCCTTACCCTCCTTAAAAGGGGAAAATATGTGTGCTCCAAATAGATGAGGAGAAAAAAAAAAAAAAAACAGAAAAAAGGAAGAAGAAAAAAGAGGGTTATTAAACAAGTATCTGATCCCTGTGTCAAACTTACACTCGTATTTGGGCAAAGACCCGTTTTGGGTCTTTGAGTCACATTCAGACTGTACTGAACTCTTCCCCATGTATACTTTTGCAATTAATAATGTTCTCTTCTTAGCTTTAATAAATGCTATAGCTAACATCAATTTCATAGCAGCTTTCTTTTATAACCTAACAGAGTTGGAGGTTAAAAAAGACTAAGCCATTATGGAAAAGGAGGGGATTTGTGGGAAAGGGATAATGTCAACTCTGAATGACCAAGTAGGTAAAAGCTATTATCCTTTCAGGATAAATGGAAAGCTCAGAGCCGTATTTTCAGTCAATAGAACTTGGACTGACTTCACTCCAATAATTTAATATGATGCACAGCATTAGGGTGAGAAATGAAAGCTTGATGGTAGAGCTATTTTCTATTTACTGTATCCTATAGAATTGCCCGAAAATGAATGGATTTCCTAAAGGTTCTCAGTATGATTTCAGGAAAAGGCCAAAATACCAAGGGTGGTCAACCCATCTGTTATGTTTTGATTCTGTGATACAAAAATTGTTCTTAACCCAAGAATGAAAAGTATCAAAGCTGTATAGACATTTCTTCGAGATTAGTAAAGAAGGAAAATAATCCCTGCTTCCGTATCTGTCCTTTGTTTCTTTTTTCACTATTAGAAAGGTTAATTTATTGTGGGTAAAAATTCCTGAATGATTTATTCCCCTCCCCACCCATGAATTTAAACAAAATTGTGTTTGGGAGGAAGGGAAGAGAACATCTTGCAGTCATGGGTCAGCTTTTATGTTGACCATTAATTTATTATGATACCCTAAATATAGTAGTTTTCATGATTTTAAACTTCATATATTTTCCATAAGAAAATCACCGAGACCAGGTTATCTCCTCTAAACATGTAGTATTATGTCTTTTTCCTCATGGATGCTCATTTTTGGTAATTTCCTCAAGCCAATTTTTAAATTTTATTTTTCCAGTTTGAGACTTACTAAGAAAACATTGTTCACAAAGAAGCATTCATTTCAGTTTCTTCCTCATTTACTGTCTGTCCTTTCCAGTTCCTCTTTTCCATGATGAAGTTCATAGAGACTTAGGAAAGCAGATTCATCATAGACCCAGGGAACTGTGAAAGCCCAGCACACAAAGGGACCTTCCTGGAGGCCACTTGCTGTTGGAGTCCGCGTGCCTCAGCCTGTGGCGCCTCCTCTCTTTGTAGGTGGATCATCTACACCCACAGCCTCTGTTACCACCAAAGGCAGATGACCCTCTCATTTATCTGCCGACACCAGGTCTCTCTGTTAAGTTCTAGAATCGGATGCCCAACCGTTTGCCTCACTTTTCTTTTGGATGCATCAGAGGCGTCTCACACTCAATACATAAAAGATTGAATATATGATCGTCCTTCGCAGACTTGGCTTTCTTCCAGTTTTCTTAGGAATTCAAGTCATACTTGACACTTCTCACCTCACCTCACCTCACATTTCCAGTTTATCGTCCAGTTCACAGATTCGCCTTTGGATAGCTCCCAAATCCATCACAACCCATAAAGTTAGCATCAGCTCTCACCTGCGCTGTTGCAGGAACACCCTTCTCTCTTCTACATAGGATTGTGGAAGAAAGATTTGTAAAAATAAAAGACATGGGTGACAGAGAGCCCTCAAACTTGCGCGTCAACTCTGATTGACTGATATGAGCTGTCTAGAGTGTTGAGAAGGATTCTGCATCCATGGCTAAGTGCAGTGCGAAAGGGTGACAGGACTCACTGG
This sequence comes from Phocoena sinus, assembly GCF_008692025.1. Taxonomy (NCBI): domain Eukaryota; kingdom Metazoa; phylum Chordata; class Mammalia; order Artiodactyla; family Phocoenidae; genus Phocoena; species Phocoena sinus. The sequence goes on along the minus strand of NC_045779.1, from coordinate 7,418,493 downwards.
CGACATCTGTCGCTGGGGGCTGGTGGCGGTATTGTAGTTCGTTAATCCCATCCACAGTGGAAGGTTGGGTGATTGGCATCTGACTTAAATGTCTCAGTTGTGAAGTTGCAGAGTCTTGAATGGGTTTTGGAAAATTGACCTGCGTTACATCTACTGATACGTAGCTGGATGTTAGCAGTTATCGAGGAAATACAGAAACATGATGAAAAGACTGAAGTCCCCTGATCAACCTTCTTTTTAATATTTTCATTTTCTTTTGTATTAGTTACTAATCGTAACTAAACATAGCAAATAGCTTACATATAAAACCTAGGAGATCTGAAATCTCAGCATAGAAATGAAATGGCATGAGGGTGATGGAAGGATCATGGCCTGAGAGTGGAGGAACTTGCCTGCTCCAGGCCCTTTGTTAGGAATGGAAGCCATCTCCTGAAGAAGGGAAAAGGGTTTGTTAAAGAAGAAACCAGGTAAGGGAAAAGTAGATACTGACATGCCACCCACAAGGGTGAGAAACAGTGTATTTTAAAGTATTAAAAAAAAGCCATACCAAAAAATTGTCAATTTAACTATATAGGTCTTAGAGATATTTATATGTTAGTACAAATAGATTTGCCATATTCTTTCAACTACTTCATTTTTTAAAAATTGAAGTATAGTTGATTTACAATGTTGTGTTAGTTTCAGGTGTACAGCAAAGTGATTCAGTTATACGTATATCTGTTCTTTTTCAGATTATTTTCACTTATAGGTTATTACAAAACTTTGAGTATAGTTCCCTGTGCTATACAGTAGGTCCTGTTGGTTAAGTATTTTATATATAATAGTGTTTATATCTTAATCCCAAACTTCTAATTTATTCCCCCCCCCCTTCCCCTTTGGTAACCATAAATTTGTTTTCTATGTCTGTGGATCTACTTCTGTTTTGTAAATAAGTTCATTTGTATCATTTTTTTAGATTCCACATATAAGTGATATCATATGATATTTGTCTTTCTCTCTCTGACTTACTTTACTTAGTATGATAATCTCTAGGTCCATCCATATTGGTGCAAATGGCCTTATTTCCTTCCTTTTTATGGCTGAGTAATATTCCACTGTATACATAGACCACATCTTCTTTATGCATTCCTCTGTTGATGGACATTTGGGTTGCTTCCATGTCTTGGCTATTGTAAAGAGTGCTGCAATGAACATTGGGGTGCATGTATCTTTTCGAATTATAGTTTTCTCTGGATATATGCCCAGGAGTGGGATTGCTGGGTCATATGGTAGTTCTATTTGTAGTTTTTTAAGGCACCTCCATACTGTGGTCCGTAGTGGCTGCACCAATTTACATTCCCACCAACAGTGTGGGAGGGTTCCTTTTTCTCCACACCCTCTCCAGCATTTGTTATTTGTAGACTTTTTGATGATGACCATTCTGACTGGTATGATACTTCAGTTTTAATTAAACAAACATGCCAGTGAAAACTTGTTTTGGTAGCATACAAAGCTGAAATAGTCTAGACAATGCCCAATATCTTGGACAGAGTCTGAAATATTTGTTGGATAATATGGAGGTTTCTCCAATCAAGAAATTTGCCACTATGTAACACCATTCTCAAAGTAAATTAACTGTTCAAACAATAAAACCACGTTGGTTTTGGATGGGTCTGTTTTCTATCACAGTACTTCTTTAAATGCCTGCAAAATTTCTGAATTCTTATACTTTATACATAAAGGTCTTTAAGGCTTGTCTGCAGAAAATATTTTCAGACGCATCTTAGAAGCATGGAGTCGAGCTGGATCTCAAAAAGTTATTTAATCTAGTCTTCTGCCTGAAAAGGTCTTCAGCTAAATTATTATAGATGATTGGTCCCCACATCTAGAAACAAACAAGCAAACAAACCTTCATTGTATGAGGTACCTACTTCAGAGGTTCTCCTACTCCTGCATAATGCAAAAGGGAAAAAAAAAAAAAAAAGAACCTCATGAAACACTCTCCTGGTAAAGTAAGAACTGAATTGGAACACCATTTTGATAGTAATATTTTTTATGGTTTGCCATAAATGAATATTTTTGATGAATGTAACCAGTTGTATTCCAAGTATTCCAAGATTTATGTTTTTCTTGTGTTTGCAGCGTGTGAGAGCTCCTGTAACCTTTTACAGTGCAGAGAAACTCACGTAATTATTCACAAATATGAGTGTTCATTCTGATTTTAGTATGGGTACAGCCAGTGGTTCTCTAATGGTACCATTTCTTTCAAGAATGATTATATTTAGTGGGTCCCAGCAATTAAATCACTATAATGAGAAATAAAAGATTGTAAATAAGAATAACAATGTTATTAATCATCTAAATTAGTCACTTATGGCACATTCCTGGACCTGAAATATTTCCATAGGATATAATGCTAAAATCCACATTTACTTATAATTAGACACAATACAAAGCTTCTCTCGTTATAATAGTTGCCCAAATCCCACTTCAACTTAATTTCATTGACTTTGATTTCTGGACTGAAAGCATTAAGCTTGAACTTAGTGAAAAATGTATAATATGTGCATTCAATTAAGAAGTAATTAGATATTCAATCACCCTTACAGCACACTAGGGATTAGGGAAGGAGGAAGAAAAATGTGACGTGCTGTAGTGTATAACACAGTTTTGTTAATTAGTGTACTGCTAATTGAGGTTGAGAAAGTGTCAGAATAGTGTAACATAGGTTTACTTGTGAAGAACTTTAAAAGCTAAGTTTAGTGTTTTATGATACTTTGATGCAGAGTTGTACAGAATATACCAAACAATCTGATGTGTCCTTGAGTTTCAGTTAAAGTTTACACATCCATTCTAAGTGACACATACTAGTGAGTGACGAAGGGGAAAGAACAGCTGCTTTTTTATGTTTCCGACCCTCTGCTATATTTTATCTCATTTAATCCTCAAAACGATCTTGTGAGGCATGTGCTTTTATTTCCATTTTAGAGATGGAGACCCTGAGGCTGAGAGGGGTTGAGTAACTTGTTCAGGGTCACAGTCAGTACAGGGCAAAGCCAGGGTTCACACCCAGGTAGGTTTCACTGCAAACCTTGAGCTCTTTTCACTACGCCTTTCAAATAACAAAGGGCAAATAATTATGAAGTCCTTGTATATCTTTGTCTCCTTATCTCTTTAGATAAGTTCCTGGGAATGAGATTTCTAGGGGAAAAGGACACCTGTGTTTTCATTTTTGGTATCACATTGCTAATAGTCTCCCTAAGGGTTAATGCTAATCTATGCTTGCACCATGGATTGAAGGTATTTTTGCCCTTTTTAAAATCAATCACTCTGTATACTTTCCACCTCTTTGTCATCTCCTTTTTACTCCTCACCTTCTCGAAATTTGTTCATCTCCGTTTACCTATTGAAATTTCTGCGGCAAGAGTAACCCCTTTGATTTCTCTGAATATGATACATACTCATGGCAGAAAATTCAAAACAGTACAGAACAAAATGAAGCAACAAGGATCTCTCAGACACTCCTCTCGGTGACAGTCACCATGAACACTGGGGTGAACGTGGAGGTCCCCCCATAGCTCAGTGGGGGATGGCTTAGGTTCCATTCTGACTCCACTGGTTGTTAGTTGTGTGACCTTGACAAAGTTCCTAATATCTCTAAGTCTCTTTTTTCATCACTTAAAAGAAGGCCATAGTAGTACCTACCTCATAGGGTGGTTGTGAAGATACAGTGAAGTAATGCAATTAAAGTGCTTACCATGTTTTTGGTCCACAGTGTTAAGTATTTAATAAATGTTACCTTTATCATTATTTTTGTTCTTTTGATCTCTCTTTTTGCATATCTCTCATAAGCACAACTAGACACACATATAATGTTCCTCATGGGATTATATTATGCAGGATATTTTTCTATCTGCTTGTTTGATGTATCTTTTCACGTCATTCAATAGATACGTGTGTACATTTTAATGATTGTACATAAGTTGACTTTAATTATGTACCAAAGTTTATCGAGTGTTCCTCTATTATTGTACATTTTAGGTCATTTTCAGACTTTGCTATAATCAACAGTACTGTGGTTAACATATGCATTTATTTCCTTAAAACCTTCTTAGTAGCGAGATTACTGGGTCAGAGAGTTTTCATTGTAATACTATATATGTGCAAATTGCTCTAAGAGTTGTATCCCTTTATGTTTCCACTGACCGTGTGTCCAAATACACATTTTTCTTCACCTTCACTGACATTGAGTATTTTCAAATTTCTTATCATTGCCAATCTGATTAGAAATGATTCTGTTACATTTTGAATACTTGGTTTTATCCTTGACTTTCCTGTTCTGTTCCATTAATCTGTCTGTTCATGAGCACCACCCATTGTGTTTGTGACATTGGTGTATATTTCAGTGTTTGGTAGGACAAGATCCCTTATTAATCTCTTCTGCAGAATTTTCTTCTTTCCATGTGTTTAATTCTTCCAGATAAGCGATAGGATCATTTTACCAGAAGGATTGAAGTAAAGAATAAAAGAGAGGGTGAGAAAAAGGGAATGAAAGAAAGAGAAAAAGGAAGAAAAAGAATCTTGCTAGAATTTTTGATTCGGATTGCCTTGAGTACTTAGAGTAATTTAAGGAGAATTGATATCTTTACAATGTTGAATCTTTCTATCAAGGATCAGTGCATAGGTCTATGCTTATTAAAGTTTTTTTTAATGTTCTTTAGATGTTGTATAGTTCTCTCCTCTGAATGAATTTGCTACAGGATGTGCATTTGGACTTTGGAGTCAGCCTGGGGTGTGGCTTGATTGGGAATATAGCACTTTCACCTCCTGCTCCATGGTTTGGGCAAATTATTGATATTCTTTCAGCCTCAGTTTCCTTGTCTGTGAAATAGGGATACTAAGAGTCATACCTCCTAGAGGTGTTGTGAGGATTAAACAAAATATGGTAAAATGCATAGCATTCAACAAATGTGAGCTATTACTATTATTATTGTTGTTTTGTACTCATCAATTTTGATCAGTGTCATTTTTCACTACATTTTTATATTGGTTAATATTTATTCAATGAAAAAATAATTGCTTGGCTTTGTCCTTGGTTTTCTTATTTGACCTTTCATATAGTTTCCAGTGACATTTTAGTTGATTGTTTGTATTTTCTAAATAGACCCTGGTCACATCTGTAAATAATGACAATTTCATCTTCTCCTTTCTAATTTTACTAGTTCTTATTTTATTGCACCCTCCAGAACTCCCAGAATAATGTTAAATAATTAGCAGTGATATCTGGTTTCCCTTTCTTATTTCGGATATGCCTGGATTTCTATTTCCAAATCCTGTGTTATGTTTCCCACCCTGTGTCCTTTAAATCTTCAAAAGCAGTTGACACTCTTGGCCTTCTCCTTCCTCTTTCTCCTTTTTCTGTTTATTTTCCTTCCTCCTGACCTGATACTGGTATTAGTGGGTGTGTTGAAAGAGAAGGTTCCTATCTTACCCTTGCTTGTAAAGGAAGGACATTTATTTTTAACCTTCTGTTCAGTGTATGGCAGTATTCTGGGGACTGTGTGCAAATATACACATTATCAGCATAGACTCCCCTGAGGAGCTTATAGCCTGGTGTTGGGAGCGAATCAGGTAACCCGCTAACTCCACATCCAAGCAGCATGAGAAAAAACTGCCCCGAGAGCATTCGGAAAGAGTTCTCACGTCTAGCATCTCGCTATTTCTTAAAAGACTCTTCTTTTGGAGATTTTACACTGGATTATCTTACTTAAAGAGGGACGTGGCAGTGGGTTATCAATTAGCTGAGCCAAAGTCACTGGAACTGAGGTCAGCCCTGTGACCTGCAGCAGCCTTTGTGAAGGACACGTGGGCACATGTGCTTTTTAAATTTTTGATAGCTTTGTAGGAAATTCTCCAATGGTGATTTGATTTGCACTCATCCCCAGGGGTCTCTTCACAGAAGATCATTTAAGGTTCAGAAATAGTCACATGAAAGATGGCATCTGTTATAATTATATTGAAATAGCTTTTGATTTAGAAGACTTCTTAGGATTATGGCCTTACTTCAAGGTCTCATTATGAACAATGATCACTGGATAATAGAACATTTCCTTTTATAGTTAAGCTTTCTTATTATTTATATATAGATAAATGGGTATTTGGGAGGAGGTCCCAAAGGGGAGAAAGTCAGCCTGATTACCTTTGTGTATTCCGAGTGTCATTTCTTTATCCAAATAATAGGAAATCTGGAGAGAGAGCAGAGAAATTTTAGGAGAGGACCAGCAACAAAATCATTCAAAACACTTTTTCAGAACTCAGGGACATAAATTTACAAATTGGAAAGACACACTGAATTTCCAGGGCAGTAGATCAAAATGCACCCACACCAAGGCACTATCATCGTGAAATTTCTGAACGTGGAGGGAGAAGTTACAGGGAGGAAAAAACAAGTCAGACTCAGAGAACCTGGAGTTTAAATATCAGTCTTCTCAACAGCAATACTGGAAGCTAAAAGCCAGGGAAGAATGACCTTCAGAATTCTGAGAGAAAGTTGGAGCCCACCTACAATTCCTCACCCAAACTTTCAATAGTCATGTTCAGATATCAAGGTCATTAAAAATTTATTTCCCAGGAAGCTACTGGAAGATGTGCTTCACCAAAATGGCATAAACCAAGAAAACAGATGTGGGATCCAGGAAACAGGAGAGCCGACAAAGGAGAAAGGCAAAGGAGATTCCCAGAATGATGGTGAAGTGAGGTAGCCAGCATAGAGGATGTGAGTCCAGATGTGAGCAGTTGAGAAGGTTCTAGAAGAGCTTCCTCCAGGAAGGTGAAGTTGATAGACTGCATGATGTGTCTTAACTTCTTGAGAGGAGAGTCAGACAACTGTAGGTAGTTTTGGATTGAGGATGTAGGTGGAAAAAACTCAAGATAATGATTCACTCCAGAGTAAACAAGTTGTGCAAGAAAGGAAAATTAATGATATATTAATACATGTAGTTCTGTTCTGAATAATATTTACATCATCACAATGATAGAAATCAAATACTTATCCAACCCAAATTATTATATAACTGTATTGGGAGGGTGGAGTGAAGGGAAGGGTTTACAGTGTGTGAGTGGTGTGTGTGTGTGTGTGTGTGTGTGTGTGTGTGTGTGTGTGTGTAGAGAGGTAGGGGCTGATAGGAGGAAAGAAGGTCAAATGACATTCTCCATAGGGAAAGTTGACAGACAATGCTAAAACTGAAAAGGAGTAATGCAATCATACTGATTAGCTCTATAGTATTAATAAAATAATCAGCTCAAAGAGTTGAGGACCAAAGTGGTGGCATATGGGACGGGAAACTGATAGTTTTCATAATACACCCTTTAGAACTACTTAACCTTTTCAACTACGTGCATGTATAATATTGATACAAATAAAAACGTTAATAAAAATGTTAAAAATTTAACTTTTTTTTTTAAAGCTCTTTCTGTACTCAGCGTTTTTTTTTTTAGATGTTGCGGGTAGGAGTTTATTAACTAATTAATTTATTTTTGCTATGTTGGGTCTTTGTTTCTGTGCGAGGGCTCTCTCTAGTTGTGGCAAGCGGGGGCCACTCTTCATCGTGGTGCGTGGACCTCTCACTATCGCAGCCTCTCTTGTTGCGGACAGCAGGCTCCAGACGCGCAGCCTCAGTAGTTGTGGCTCACGGGCCTGGCCACTCCGCGGCATGTGGAATCCTCCCAGACCAGGGCTCGAACCCGTGTGCCCTGCATTAACAGGCAGACTCTCAACCACTGCGCCACCAGGGAAGTCCCAAAATTTAACTTTTTATACAAGTAAAAACGTTAAATAAATGACAGGAGCAATTGCTACTGTCATTTTGTTATACTTTTTAATGTATGTACGCACGCATGCGTGGGCACACACGCACGTACACAGACATACATATGTGCATTTTCTTGGAGTGTTTGCTTTGAGCCAAATGTTGTGTTGGGCCTTGGGAACACAGTGCAGATGAGATCAAGTATGATTCCATCCCACGAAAAATTTCTCTGAAGTGCTGAAAAGTAAATGTCAAACACATGCTGTAGAAAATAATAGGCCATACCGTAGTTCAGTTTTCATTTAGTGAGATGTCTGTAAAATCAACGAAATAGTCACCAGTCACTCAGTTATGTGCCCAGGAGGCACTGTTGTCACGTTATATCTGTGTCGTATTCCATTCTCACACAAACCCTACAAAGTAGGTATTGCTATCTGGGGCTCAGAGGGGCAAATAGATTGCCTAAAATCTTCCAGCCAGTTGGTGGCAGAGCTAGGATTTGAACTTGAGTCTTTCCGATTCCACATCCACACCCCCAGAGTGTGATCAATTGAACTCAGGGACATAAATTTTTTTTGTAATTTTTCCAGCTAATCTGGTATCATGTAGTGAATGAGATCAAGCATCCATCTCTTGTGTGTGGGGGGGAGCTCATAGATCATCCTCAGAGTGCCTTGGCTTTGGGAGGTGACATTTTCTTTGTTTGAACAATGTAAAGGAGAAAAATTCAAGAAGCATAGGGCATTAACTTTAGTTTTCCTGTGAGGGAGGTTTTAACAGTGAGCAACCTAAATTCCCCAGCAGAGTCCACACTCAGGTGAATTAGAATTCATTCTACATTTATTGAGAATCCTGTAAATCAAACCATTAGAGCTTTAAAATGAACAAGACACCTGAGCGCTTGTGCACCTGTTGCACTCTGGTTGTATGTTCAATGTTAAAATGCTTTGGGTAAGACCTGACCTCATGTCATTAGAGTGACTGAATATTTACTTACCTATCTTTTGTCTAATTGATGTTTTAGACCATGGTAGCTTAATTTTTAGAGTAGTTGGGTAAAGCGTAATTGAATTACTTTCATAAACTTGGAGTCTCTGCCTCTAGACCAACCTTTCCCAAATGTGTTCTGCAGAGCATTGGTCCATCAAGACGTTTGTGAAGTCAAGACGTGACTGTCCCGTACATTTGAAGAATCCTGAATATAATCTTCTTCTGCCGATTGACCGCGCACATTAGCATATTAGAGACTGGCATGGTTTTCTTTGAAAGAATCATATTTTACTCTATGTAATCAGAGTTTCCACAGTATTTTTTGAATACAGATTCATTTTTTCCACCCAACTTCTAGAGTTACGTGGAACACATCTTAGGAAATGGGGGACTCCAGGTATTTTCCTTTTACAAAAAATTAATCCGTGCCGACCTTTAGGCTCCTTTTAAAAGCTCTAAAATGCTGAGGCTTCACAATTTGGATCATCAGCCTGTTTTATGCCAGTCACTTTGATTTGTGAATGTGTTGGGTTATAGTTGTCAAATGCATACACAAACGATGTCCTACTTTACCTTTGAAATCACTTCTGTGAGGCATAATCTTAAAGATTTGGTCATGGTTCACTATCTTATTTGAAATTTTAGTTTGGAAATATGTACCCCAGCATTATTAATGTTTTCCAATAAATTGTTCCAGAAATTATATGTATTTATGTGAACATATGCATACATGTGTGGACATGTATATGTACATATGTACAAGCATATCCACCCACATACCATGTATGAACAATTTTAAAGTATTCCATTGTATCATAATTTATTTTTAATTTTTTTTCACATCTTTATTGGAGTATAAATGCTTTACAGTGTTGTGTTCATTTCTACTGTACAACAGAATCAGCTATATGTACACATATATCCCTGCATCCCCTCCCTCTTGCGTCTCCCTCCCACCCTCCCTATCCCATCCCTCTAGGTCGTCACAAAGCACCGAGCTGATCTCCGTGTGCTATGTATCATAATTTATTAAGGAAGGAAATTATTTAGCTTTTTCTAGTTTTTTTTTGCTTCAGTGAATACCCTTATACATAAAATCTTTGTATGATTAGGTGGTTATATCTCTATGATAAGTTCCAAGAAGTAGAATTCTGGGTGAAAAGTATATGCGCTCTAAATTTTAATAGATATTTGTTGTCCAAAAGATTGGGCTTGTTTATTTTTAGCAACTGTATTAAAGTGTGTTCCCCCAGTCCCATCTCTGGCAGCACGAGTAGATGTATTGAACTGAAATCTTAGCTGATGTTGTTTTCTAAATGGCAAGACTATTAGTTCTCTCAAAATGTACGTTTCATGTGTTCTATACTTATTATTTCCTGATTTATTTAATAGAAATGTCACATTATTTGGGGACTAGGAAGCAGTGGTCTTTGTGCTCAAACAGTTACCATCTGCAGTTATTACACAGGAAATTAATGACAATAACTAAAAGCTTTGTTTTTATTTATTATTATGCATGACGTGTAAATTTTTTGTTTAGAAAACAGTTCAAGCGTTCGTTTATTTATTTTGGTTGAAAATACATGTCTCTATGAAATTTTGCATTAATAGATTCTGCCAGAGAAATAAAATTATGGTAGACTTTGTGGAAAAATTGCAGAGATGACAAGCTTGAGCACGAAGATATTTTTGAAATTTCCACTTTTTCTTATGAAACTTCTCGTTTTTGCTGTCTCGTTGAACTGTAGAAAGACTTTCCAGTCTGCCTTGGAGGAATGTCAGTAACATAATCGGTTCCTTCTCTTTGCCTTAAAGGAGGAAGACAGTGGTCCTATAGTGCCCATGGGTGAGAAACGGAAACTTTGAGCCGCAGCTTCAGTTTATCCTCAAAGCCTGCATTGTTTGTCTTCATCTAATCGAGCTTTAATGGACATCTGTGACAGCTGCCTGTACACATGCTCTAATGAAATATTAGAAATGGCTGTAAATTCAAAAGAAACCCCATATTATGTATCCGCATCACTGCTGCTAGTATTCATATTTTTGCACATACTGTTTATTGCTTATGTGTAGAAGAAATGAAACTAGTTTTCAGAGTTATTATTAATATGAATATATATCATGTATTAATACTGAGGAAAAATACATTTCCAGCGTTCGCAGTCCTTCATTTCCTGTCTCCAACAGAAAATTCACTCATTCAGAAAATAATGTAATTCTTGATAATAAAAAGAGAGTTTTGATCAAGAACAGCATATACAGCTCCAAAATGGAATGTGAAGGATTAGTAAAAAACACATCTCATGTTACTTTGCAACCCTAATACCACGGTTAATGTCAGGGTGATTTGTTATAAAACACGATTTTGGAGTTAATGTAAGAACATAATACTCACTTTATATATTACTTTCTTAGTTAAAGGATTTAATTGATTATACGAATCTAATCATACTTATTTGACATATTAGAAGCTGAGGTTTCTAGGAATTTGAGAAAGGTATAAGAAATAAATAGGCTAAAGAGAAAGTGGATACTTTATTTTATAGCTTTATTTTCCATGATAGAAACATAAATTTAACAGTATCCTATAATAATTTAGTGTTGTACATTTTGTAAGACTTGAAAATATTTTATTTTATAGGTTTCACTTTGGCATATTGAGATCTTTGTTTTGAAGATGAATCATATCCTTATTTTAATTAATTTTAAGTGCTACTGGCAAATTAGAATGTGATAGAATGAGATAATTTATGTAAAGCAGTAGAGTGCCTGGCACAAAGCAAGTACTTAATAAATGTTATTAGTTGTTGTTATAATTATTGTTGTAAAACTAATGACTTCAGTAACGTGTTACACTCAATTTTGAGGGATTTTGTGATGCAGAATATCTAAGTTAGAAATAGAAAATAATACAGATGGAATAATTATGTGTTGAGAGATTTTAAATGTGTTGGGTAAAGGCTGTAATAATGAAAAGCATTAAATGCAAATAAAAAAAATCTTACTAAGTATCCCTGAAAACAGAAGCTAAGAAGGTTCACGGTGGAGCCTTGGGCAGAGAGAGAAAGGACCAGAGCTGCCCCAGAGAGAGGAAGCGGAGGCGGATGAAGGGTCAGCATCTAACAAAGCCCTGGACCACATGAGGGCGGCATCAGGCAGAGCCTCTGAGAGGTAAAGGCAGTCCCAGGATTTTCCCTTCTTTAGTTTCTTGTATACAAAAATGAAGAAATGGCAAAGCATGGCTACAAAAACTTGGCATATTTAAATACGTATCTTATAGACTAAAACTGATACCACGTACTTGCCAGACATTGGCTGCAGGTGTGGCCTCATTTGCAGTTAACATCAAAAGACAAAATCAAAACCCTGTCATGAGTGAGAGGCCAACAGGGCTGCTGGCACTCCTCTGCTAGACCCTGCATTCAGGCCCTGGGGCTAAACAGTACATGGGCACCCAGTGTCACTGATCCTGATCTGGTTGGCACTGAGCAGCTGGGGACCGTTCTTGGACTTAACTTCTGATGCTTCCTGCAGTCTCCAATCACTTGTCCCTGAAAAATACAAAATAAGCATAACAACAAAAACGAATTCAAATGACTCTCAGGGTAATATCTTGTTGCCCATATTTCCCCTCCAAAATATCTTTTTTAATTGAAGGAATCAAATTTATTTACTGGGTATTTTCTGATTCAAAAGACTGAAATGAACTACTTGGTTCAGCTTGTGGTGTTCATTGGTGAGATTGTGTGGAAGCTTATACTCTTTAATGTGGGAAACCCCTTCATTCCACCATTAGGTGCCTCAGACCCAGATTAGGAATGCTGCTTGTAGTGGTGCTGTTGTGGGAATGAAGTTGAAAGAGTAATTTGTCAATAACAAAAGTATAAATGACTGGTCAGAAATCTATCTAGTTTTGATGGTGGCATGGGAAAGAAAAGTACGGGATGGACCTGGAAATTGGGGAAGAAGCTTCCCAAAGCAGAAGTGTGTGTATGGGGTAGTTAACTAGGGATAAGGGACAGATTTCACAGGTCTTGACATTTAATTTAGGGTGGATTTTGTTTACCTGAAAAAATGGCAAACTGAGGGTTTTCTTCTCATATGGTTTACACATATATAAGCACCTCTTATTCAAGGTAATTAATGTAGCTGATGGTATGTAATGTAATATTGATCTCAGAAAGTTTGGTCAGTTGAGGTAATTTGAGTCATTTTGTTGGTCAGTCTAGCTGAAAGACTTGCTGATTTTGTTGGTTCTTGATCCTTTCAAAGAACCAACATTTGATTCTGTTGGTTTTCTCTACTGTGTTTTTATCTAATCTTTATTATTTCCTTCCTTCTACTTGCTTTGGGTTTATTTTCTGCTTTTTCCATTATCTTAAGGTGGAAGTTTAGGGTATTGGTTTGAGATCTTTTTAATAAAGGCATTTGTAGTTATAAAATTTCCTCTAAGCATTGCTTTAGCTGCATCCTATAAGTTGTGTTTGTTATATTTTTGTTTTCTTTCATCTCAAAGTATTTTCTAATTTGCCTTGTGATTTCTTCTTTGACCCAATGGCTTTTTAGGAGTGTGTTGCTTAATTTCTACATATTTATGAATCCCCAAATTTCTGTTATTGAGTTATAATTTTCATTGTAACACACTTTGTGTGATTTGAATTCCTTTAAACTGATTGAGGCATGTTTTATGGCCTAGATATGGTTTATTCTGGAGAATGTTCCATGTGTATTTAAGAAGAATGTGTATTCTGCTGTTGTTGGTGTTATGTTCTAGGTCTATTAGGTCTAGTTGATCTTCTGCATATTTCTATCTATCACTGAAAACAGGATATTGAATTCTCCAGCGATTATTGTTGAATTACCTATTTCTTGCTTCAGTTCTGTCAGTTTTTTTTTTTTTCATGTATCTTGGGACTCTGTTGTTAGGTATATATACATTTATCATTTTTATATCTTTCTGATGGAGTTATCCTTTTATCATTATAAAATGTCTCTCTTTATCTCCAGCAACATTTTTGTTTTATAATAGACTTTCTAAGACATTAGTATAGCACTCCAGCTTTCTTATGGCTGCTGTTTGCATGATATGTGTTTTTCCATCATTTTACTTTCAACCTATTTGATCTTTAAATCTAAAGTGTGTCTCCTGTAGACAGCTTAAAGTTGGATCTTGCTTTTCCATCTAGCCAATCTCTGCCTTTTGGTTGGACTGTTTAACCCATTTATATTTATTGTTGTCGATATATTTAGGTTTATGTCTGCCATTCTACTTTTTGTTTTCTACCTGTCTCGTGTCTTTTTTTGTTTGTTTCTCTGTCCCTCCTTCATTGCTCTCTTTTGCATTAAGTGACTATTTCCCAGTGTACTGTTTCTTTTTTTTTTTTTTTTTTATTCTCCAGTGTACTATTTCAATTGCTTTAATGATTCTTTTTAATACTTTCTTTGGAGTTTATTTTCTTAGTGGTTGCTCTAGGGCTTACCATATATTGATACATGTTAATTTATTAGAATCTACTTCAGATTTATGTTAACGTGATTACAGTTGGTGTTCTTTGTTCTTGTCAACTGCCTCTTGCCCTAGGCAAAATCTTTGAGTCACAGCTCAGGAGCTATGGGTAGGGACAGTGGTTTGCTCTTTGTGGAGTGACACTCCTGCTTTTCAGACAGGGTTCTGGGTAGGGGCAGAAGCCTCTGGTTTTTGTGGCTTGCCTCTCCCAGACTGAAACTTCCACCCTATGAATAAGCCAGGGTGAAGGTGACCAAGGTCCCAGTATTCTCAGCCTGCTGCACCTGGTGTAGAACCTCTGCTTTGTGAGTGGGGGCTGGGTGGAAGAAGGGGGCTTATGAGCTCTTGGAATTTAGTCTCTGTGAACCTTTTATGTATCCCTTGGTTGGGATTTGAGGGAAGAGGGAGCCCCATCTTCCTGGCCTTGCCCACTTAGAATGGATAGTTAATCATGCTAAACTGGAGTAAGTGTGTTTATGGCTCAAATTCTAAATAATCTTATTGAGATTTAGGAGATTTTTCTTGAATACAGTTTTTCTCCATTTGCTGTATGTCCTTGGGAAAATTTCCAGACACCTTAAATTTCTTCTTCTTTTTATTCTATCAGGTATGGTAGTTGCACTGGGAAGCAGGTCTGTGGAGCTTCTCACATGTCCATTCTGGGTGTAATGCTCTGTCATCTAAGATGGCACATTACTCAAAATGTCAGGCTATCAGATTCCTTCTGGAATTTTCACTTGAGTAAGCATATTTTTCAAAATTGTGTGTCAGATATCATCATGGTGATTAAGGGTAGACTCATGCTTTTGGATAACTTAAAGTTTCTTAAAATGAAAATGAAGTTGACATAACAATGGTAGTAGTTAACTTATTGAGTTAATCACTCTGAAACTTCTCCATTTTATTTTTCTATTTAATTAATTAAAAACAATTAGTATATGCTGATTAATGATTTTCAAGTCTGACCTCTACAAACTGAGACTCAAGATGGCATGTGTGTGAATAGACACCCAATAAACCTCATTTTCCTTAGAATCTATTCACTTCTATTAGAATATATTAATATAGCAAATATTGATATGATGAAAAGCAACCTGTATTTTATTTAATACAGAATATTATTTGGGTCATAGTATAGAGTATTATGTAAAAGATGAGGCTTTATACACCGATGATGTAATGCAGTTCCTAAAGATAGGCTCACAGAAACCTTTGTTCCTTTTTTTCTGTGTTCCCTTCTTTTGTTTAGAGGTATTTCCTGTGCTGCTTCTGTGTGAAGCTCTTAACTGACACTCAGTCAGGTAGTGAGGTGGTGACACGTGACCCTTCAGACAAGTGTTGTTGTTTTTTTAAGAAAGATAAAAACAACATAGAAGAAAGGCTTTTATTGGAAACTTTGTGTTGTGTCAGACTTAGATTACATTTTAATGAAGTATACTAGAAGTTTTACACTTCAGGTTGTACAGGAATCCCCGCTTGGAAATGACACTATTGAGTTTTGAGAAACTTTTCAATTTCTGAAACTTCAGTGAATCTGCATAAACGACTGATTTGTAACGCTTCTACACCTCCACCACCCAGTGGGACACTGTAGTTTAGTGAGTCAATAAAATTTAAGAAACTTCTTAGAGCTGCTCCAGAGACCTAGATATGCTTGTTTTACTCCCTTTTGGGCCTGATTCATTTCCAGAATAACTCTACTGCACACTTCTTTTGATAAACTTTAATTGCTTTCAAATTACATTGGAATTTAGTCAACCTCAATAGGAATTTTCCTGTGAAATTATATTAGAATCTGGCCCAAAGGGATTAAAAAAAAAAGAAGAAGAAGCATAATAAAGTCTATACATTGCATGAAAAACATTTTATCTTTTATAACATAAAGATGCTTCTTTATGGCATGAAAGAAATCTACAGTGTTCTTACAGCACAAGACTGGGATGAAAATTAAGTCCTTGAAATTTCAGTCATATTAAATAAATTTCCTAACAAATGCTGCTTTCAGCAAATCTCATTTGAATAAATTAACCTTAAAACAAAAAAAAATCTTTATAATTAACATGATTTCTTTCCCCCTTTTTTTTCTGCTCAGAAATTATCTTCAAATGACATAGTTCCAAATATTCAAGAAATATGTTTGGGGCCCTATTAAAAAATTCAGATGCACGTCTGATGGAGTCGTTTATGAGGATTTTGCCTTTGCTCTTAGGCTCAGTAGTTACAGTGGTCGAGCTCAGCCTTCATACCTAACCAGAAACTTGAAGCAGTTTAGGAAGAACTGGGACCAGCTAAGAAAAACGTACAGTTCCACAGATCTTTATTTTCTAAGTCCACAGAAAAGAAATGTGAATGCAGTTCTTCTGGTGGGGAAATTGGTTTTCCCAGGAAGAGGAATTGATGCTTCTAGAGCACCAAGGAGGTGATTTCCTCATTTATGTAAGTGTGAGAAATGTCCTAAGTGGTACTCTCTTATGCGAGACAAGTACAGGTGAGCAGTTAACTCCAAGGGACTGTGCATCTCACAGAGGCCAGGGCCATTATTACTGCTAGTCCTTGCACGAAACTATGTATTTGAAAACATTTTATGGACATTGATTGCACCTGTTATTTCTCAATGAAGTTCCGACCCTTGGGCTCCAGCCTTGTGTCTCTCTGTTCTCAGCACCCCACTCCCTCCCCCCCGCAAAGATTAGAGGGTCCATTGTTGCTAACTTCTACAGCTTTGGCAAGAGAACACATATTTTCACTACTATCCTTGGAGGCCTTTTCTTATTTCTGGATTACTGACAATTGGTCTGTATTGTCTTTATCATCTCATGCATTTGTATTAAATATATTTGAATCATCATGACCACTGTATTGTGGGAATTGGCTCAAAGGAGGCAGACAACATTTAAGCCAGAAGAAGCTTTTTTTTTCTTTCTTTCTCAATCAATCACCTTTTAAAAACTGGTCAATAGGATGAGGTAATTGATTTCTGGGGTTTCTTAATTCTGTCCTCTGATTTAGCTGAGGGTACACTTCCTTTTTTTGACCAGAAGGAAAAATGTGTCAAGTATATATGTGGTCAAACCTATGCATCTTCTGAAGAATTATTTTTATTTTGAACTGTTTTAGAATATCTCCAACTTTCCCCAACAGTATTCATTTCTACCACCACCCTGGGAAGCAGGAAGATGAGTAGCAGTAGCTCCTCCAGGTGAACTGTGGCCAGAGAACAACTCAGCCAGTGGAGACAAACGGTGCTTCCCAGCAGAATGCGGTATGTGAGGAGAGAATGTACCTGGGGTGGGTGCAGACATGAAAGAAGCTGTGAAGACTTCCCAAAAGGAGCAGAGAATTTCAGTGAAGCCAGACCCGCTGTAGAGCAAAAGCTGTAGCTGATACAGGTCAATACCTTGGATGATTCAAAGTGGTGTTTGTAACGCTGTTCTCTGAGCAAAGTTCTGTGACCGACTGCAGGTTATGTGGTCACATCCTGTCATGCGATCAGATGGGCGGGGGTAATAGCAGTTCAAGACACAGACAGCAACCAAACTCCTTGACTTAAATGTTGGATCTGAGTCCTGCTGGAGATGTGTGACCTTGGTCCGTATACTTAACCTTACTGGCCTCAGTTTCTTTGTCTTTATTCTTACTACCTAAATCTTGGTGTACTTAATCTCACTGGGCCTCAGTTTCTTTGTCTTTATTTAAGATTTACTACTTAAATCTTGAGATGTCTGTTTATATTATTTTAGCACTCATCAGATTATCTGGATAAGGGTTTGCTATTATTCCTGTATCACTTATAGGCTCTTTGCACCACAGTGGCCAAGAGGCCCGGGCTGTTGGAGCAGGACTGCCCAATATGGTCATCTTGCTTCTCTTTTTTCTCACTCACTTTCCCCCCTTTTCAAGGACAGTCATTCCTGTGCCCATTGGCTCCACCAAGGGCCCTCTGTACAGCCATGGGCTTCTCTCTGCAGCATATGCCTGTATTAGTATGTGTTCAGGTACCAAGAGAGAAACATCACTTTCTGAGGCAGGATCTCCCGAGATGCTTCACAGCCATTTTTTCTTCCCCCATACTAGGCCCCCAGAGTAGCTGTATTCCTTAGGAAGGATCAACCTCAAATAGGCGCCCGAATGTCAAAATACTTGAAGGAAATGATGAAATAATTTGTGAAGGGTGAGTGAAGCCATACGCCGAAACGAGCAGCAAATATGCGATTGCCAGGTGTAACTTTGCAGGCTCTGTCTGTTGATGCAGACGAATAATTGAAGAAGCTAACTCTGCCTCCTCTTCAATAGGTAGAGACAGTCTCCCAAGGGTGCAACTTCCTAGGGCTTCAGAGTGGCTGAGGGACCCCCTCTGAGAGATGCAAAGGTAGGCCACTAGACACCCATTGCTTGGGGGAAGGGCACAGAGGGACATTTTGACCTCGACAAAGGTCCTCTGGAAAAGGAGAGCTCTGGGGTGGAGGTGAAGCTATTTCCATAAGGAGTTAGAGTCCTTCTGGGAGTGAGGGAGCTGAGGGTCTTAAGTGAGTTTTAAAATTAGGGAGACCCATGGGAGTTCACTGCTTGGGAAGGGCAGCAAAGCGATGCACCACAGGGGGACGGGCAGGCCGACCTGGTGCCGTCTGACCAGTGCTGAGCCTAAGGGTTGTGGGTTCCTACTGGTTCCAGCATTGTGGAATCTTGTCAGCCTCACAGTTGACCCTCACAGCTTTGGATAACACTGCTGAACGTGAGTGCCCCTCGGGGCCATGGGAGCAATAACGCCGGAACCACTGGACTGGCTAGCTTTGAAAGACAACACTGGTTGCTTGGACAGCTCCAGAGAGAGAGGACCCCCCAGGACGGGGCTTAGACTTTCTACTGATAAGGACGTGTGGAGAAACAAGCCCCATTGAAAAAAATAAGAGCTGTATGGCCATTTCTGATACCCAAGCTGGTAAGGGAAGTCTATCCATTATTTACACACCACACACTATAAAGGACATCTGGTGGATTTGATACAAATCTGTAGCTCCTCCTAACTAAGAAGCGTTATCAGCCCTTAAGCAAAGGGGAGCGAGTGTGCTTCTCTCTGGATCTTTTCCTCGTGTTGAGATTGTTCTCTTCCAAGCCAAATACCTTCTTCCTCATTATTATTATTCTTCCTCAGCACTGATAATTCTTAGTTTTTTGCTTATGTACTTGCTCCAAGCGCACTCTTGAAGTCCTGAGTTTTCTTCGGTAGATTCCTTCAGAAGCTTTCCTTTCCTCTGTGATGTTCTGTGAGGTGATGGCTCACCTGAGGCCACAACTTGGCCTTTGTCCCATCAGGTGAGTCCGTGTCCTCTAGAGCAGCTTCCTTCTCTCTGGTGATAACAGCGTCCTCCACTGTGTAATGGTAGATGTCACGCTTGAAACTGAGCAGGACCCTGGGGGGCCTTCCCACGTACACAAGCCCCTCTGTGACCCCTGTTTCTTATTTGTAGGAAAAAAAGCTTTAGTCTCCTAGGCCTTCCGAGTTCCAAAGAGCAGGCTCAAGCAGTTACTAATTAGGGAAGTGAGGGGATGCAGAAACAAAGGAAAAGCAGTTAAGCAAGAAAAGTAATAATAGCTTAGATTACAGTTCAGTGATAAAACAGAGACCTAGTTCCTCCTCAAGGGGCATACATGATAATCTGATGCATATCTTTGAGCTGTCCTGCAGAAACTAAGATTCTCCCCCCCACCCCACCCCCTTGGAGGGCCGTGACTACATGCTGGCCACAAGCACTTAGACCCCAGACTAGTTGGAACCAGAAGGTAAAGGATTAAGTTTCCTGAAACATCACCCTGTTACCTCACCACCAACCAATAGAAGAAAGTCCATGAGCTGCAACCCTCATCCCAAATGTTGCGTTTAAAAACCTTTCCCTGAAAGACATCAGGGAGTTCTGAGCTGCCTGTTCTCCTTGCTTGGGGCCCTGCAATAAATGCTGTAGTTTCCTACACTGCGACCTTGTGTCAGTGGATTGGCGTTGCTGTGCGGTGGGTGAGCAGACCCAAGCTCAGTTTGCTAACACACGTATCCCCAATCTGGTTGGAAAAAGTCACTTTCTGCTTGGAATCTGAGTGGAATAATCTTCCACATTCCCTCATAACACACCAGACTTCTTATGCACTAATGTGAAATCTGAGTTTCATGGGGCGTTATTTTTTAATCAGTTAACTCCCAGTTTTGTGTGTGCTAGATTATGATTAGTTTAAGAATTCCCAGTTTTTCTTATCTTGAGTAGAAAGAGAATATTTAGTTTCCAAGAGCCACTTAGATAAGAAAAAGTTGAAAACACCGTGAAGGTAAGTAGAATTGCTGGAGACTGGAGGACTTCCTGTGTTCACTAACTGTCGACACTCATTGCTTCTGCTTCCTATGGAGAGTCGGCATTTGGCCCTTGCCTGTGGTCTGTTCATTGCGCACATTAAAGAGGCGTCTCTGAGGGCCAGATGGGTGAGTGAAGGTGAGCTCCTCAATTTCCCATCTCCCCTGATAAATCCGACTTTGTCATAACGACAGAGCACCCAAAGCAAACAAATGCAATGCGTGGACACTTCGCTTCATCCTGGTTGTGTGCAAAGACCTCTTAAACCCGCACAGAGGTCGATTTTCAATTGCCCCTAAGCCACCAACCAAACGGATGACACTAGCAGAACTTTCCAAAGTTTCTGCCTGAAAACACTCTAGCAAGAGAATCTGAAGCAGATGAAATAGATGGTCATTTGATTCATGAGTCATAAGCTGCGGAATTTGATCTAGTTCTAGTACATTAAAATCGTAATAGTTTTGTCTTCACTGGCTTTTAGTCGAGACTCTAAAACAGTCAGCAATTACTGAATTATTGAATCGCAAAGGTAGGCAATGGGCAGGGCTTTTCTCAGCAGCACACTGACTACGGAAATTAAGTGACCAGGAGGCTTGAGGACCCCTGGGACTAAAACTCTCATTCCTTACGCATTGGACAAGTCCCTTCTTAGACAGGATGTCGGTTTGCGGGAGGTGATCCGTGTATAAGTGTGAGTTAATAGTAGTCCCTTTAACTCTATTCCCCACATTCCTCATTAATCTCACCCTATTGGATCACTGCTTTATTTTGTTCCTTTATAAATTTATATCACAAAACCTCGATTTATGGTATCACCATTGATAAGTTTTTTCAATATACACAGTCCATTTATTTTCATGCCCACTTAGGACCAGTGAAATTTATGTAGCAACATATTATTAATTGCCTTCCAACTTCCGTCCATCAGAAATATTTAACAAATGTCCCCACCCATTACTATAAAACTATTCCTGAAGCAAAGTGCTTTCAGAGATGCATCTAATTGACGCATTGTCTTTTTTTGGAGATGTACAAACTTCTAGAAAGCAGTCCATTGACAGGGGTCTCTTAAGTGATGGGGGGGGGAGTGTTGTTACTCACTGAGATGCCTCCTGGGATGATGGCCTGGCTCACTTTGAAGCAGAAAATAGAATAAAATGAGGTTTATGTGCTGTTGGGGTCAGAAAAGCCCATTACGATGATTTTGCTTAATGCTTGTCATGTAGTCTGTAGTTGTCTGTAATACAATGCCTGTCCTGATGCAGATGTTTTGTTTCGGGGAGTGGGTATCCACATCCACAAATGCAGGGGCTGCTGGACAGTAGGAAGGGTACAAGGAGGATGGCTGTGGATGGTGTGGGAAACTGGGCAAAGTCAAGGGCAGTAATTAAGCTCCTCTCTCTGACTTGCTTCTTTTCTTCCTCTTCTATTGCTGTAAATTAAACATGGTTGCTAACGTCTGACATTTCTCCCTTGACAGCGAGGGGGACACGATACAAGTCTGTCATTTGTTTATTCAGCAGGTGCTTATTGATTTCTTCCTGTGTGTCAGTTACTGTGTTGGTGCAAAGAAAACTCAATCCTTGCCCAGAACACACCTAATTATAATTGGGAGCATCTTCTAAAAGCCATGTTAGTGGCATAAATTACATGTTCAAAAAAGAGTATCCTGAGGTGAACAGGGCGTATTCATGGAGAAGGTGTCATAGGACTTAGAAGTTGGAGAAGCAGGTGAGAAGAAGGGGTCCACGTATGCCGACTAGCAGGAGAAAGGGTGTGAGGAGAGTGAAGGAGGAGGCCTTAGACAGAGTTGGTGCATGAAGCATTTTAGCTGAATTAAAATATATACAAGCGAGTGGAGAGATGTTATGATAAAAGGCAGGATGAAGGAACCAGACTGAGGACTTTGAGAGCTAGATGATGAAATCAAACCTTTATTTATAGGATATAACGGGTCCATCGTGCAAGTTAATTATGGAGCACTTGCATAGCAGGCACTGGAATAGATCCCGGGAAGGTTGGAGGGTCAGTGATGCATAGCCACATCCCTCAACTAGAGGCAGCAACGAGGCCCAGAAGAGTTTTGAACACGAGATTGATGTCTTCTGGAGATGAGCTCCACGTGAGGTAAAATGGGGGGTTGGCAAGCCTGTCACCCAGAGGTGTAGGCAGGTGGGGGGGAGATCGGGGCCCAGAAGCACACGGAGAAGCAGATGAGGCAGGACAGGTACCTGCTCTACCTGCTGGCGTGAGAGCTGCTGTCTGAGGCTGCATCCTTTCCCGCATCACAAGCTCTTCTCCTCTTCATCCAACGAATAGACGAGTCCAGATGTGAGTGAGCTGCTGCCCTTCAGTTTACTATTTGGGGAGAGTCATTTGCAAGTTTTTTACATGACTCCCCAGCTCCAAGAAGTGTAAACTAGCTCTCTCTCTCTTTTTAAATGTCTTGCTTGTAAATTGTCCCTAAAAAAACTACTGTGCTCATGTCTGATCCTTGCAGGTAGCATTGAAGCACCTTGAAGGTAAGGACTTTGACAGGTTCCCACAGCTTATCTTTCTCCCCTACACCCTTGTCGCCTGACAGATTTCCCAGTGAGACAAAAGATTCTGAACTTATTACCAGACACAAACAAACATCAGTAACAACTACATACAAATTTTCTTATCTTTTCGGAGATGTAAAATATACCTCTGTGTGTGTGTGTGTGTGTGTGTGTGTGTGTGTGTGTGTGTGTGTATTTCCCACCATCTTTTCTCAGCTGTCATTGCTAAATCCATGATTTCATGGTAAAAATAGCTGTAACCTGGAAAACAACTAGAAACTTCTTGGTTTTTAATATTCTCCTAGAGGCAGAGCATCTTTTTCTTTCCAACTTGCTGACAACACAGTTGTTGGGGGTCAGACACTCAGGATGATGGGTGCTTCTTGGTAAAAAATAATGGACACGTGGTTGTCCTAGCAGCTTCTGACCTTGTTTCTATTTTCTATGTGTTCTCTAAGAGGATGCCTGGGTCAGCTCTGACACACCCAGGGCTTTCAGCTCTTTCTCAGCATCCTGGACCCCTGCCAGTCTCCATTTTCTCCAGGTCCATGAGGCATAAGACAGATCTACAAGGACTTTGGAGCTGGGCATCTACAAGGCAACGTTGAGGAGCCGGATGGTCCTCTGCCAGTGCATAGAGAGTTGGGGTACCAGCTGGTTGATTGGGCAGGTCCCCAGGCTGAGCAGGATTCCAGCTCGGTAGACTCAGAGCAGCTCTGGGAGAACTGGTAAACCCACCCAGGGCTCTGGCCCGGCCCATTCTTCACCTTGTCAATGTCACCATCTTCTAACCTCTTTTTTGTTTGTCTTCAGACAGCCCTCCTTTTGAATATCGGTATCCCTTTAGAAGCTGATTTATTCTATCTGCTTTATGCCACACGAGTGCTTTTTCATTTGGTGTAAGCTGGTACTCCTTCCTTCTTTCGATGGGGATTTGTCTTCAAAATTAATTTCAGTCATTTCTTCTTCTCTTCGTATCTCTAATCAACTCACAAAACATTTCTTGGAAAGACGAGTTTATATGATTTATTGGATCTTTAGAAAACCATTACTATCTCTTCTATTCCATAATTATTTTACTTAAAGGTTTATAAAGTTATACTTTTTCTTATTATTTCCTCTCTCTAATATATTTATTTATTTTTTATTGGAGTATAGTTGCTTTATTCTGACATGAACGTACAAAAAAGTGTCTTCTGTTTACGTAGTAAGTACAGGATAAAAAATACCAGGATTTGTTTGTTGTGTCACATATTTCAGTGGTTTTCTTCAGCCTTTGCAACTACAAAAGCATACAGTTACTTTACTTGAAACCTACCAGAGAAGAGGGAGAGCTGTCATGCTCTAAGTAGTTTTTCAATTAATTTAGTCTTTCTTTCTCCACTGGTAACAAGTGCGTTGCCCCGGAAGCCTTCTCCCATAGTGCTGGAGTGATGAAGCATGGCTGGCACATGGCATTGCTTGCAATGACATCTTTTTCTGCACAAGTATTCTGAAATCACTGTGGATGGATAGATAACCTGTCTTAAAAGGACAGCCTACTGTGATTCGTAATCCTGGTACTGCAACAGTAGGCATAGCTGCTAAGACAAAAAAAGCCTTTTTCCAGCTTTGTGTGAATCATCGCTCAAGCATTTAAAACACGGAGTCTGTTCTTCCAGTGCAAAGCACTCTCGTTAATATTAATGAAAGTCACACATTTTCTCTCAAAGACAGAAAGGATGCCTCAGTCTTCCCCAGGAATCCTAGATTATAAAGGAAGAGTATCTGTAACTGCTTTTTTTTTTTTTTTTTTTTTTTGTCGTGGAGTAGAATGGAATAATAGAGCTTAGGCAGAAGCTGGCAGCATTTAAAATCAAGCTCTCCGTTTGTTGACACTAGAAAAATACCTCAGTGTTGGAGCATAAATGCAAATGTCTCCCTCTGTGTTTGATACTTCTCAGGTTTCTCACTCTCTTTTTCACTTTGAAGGGAAAAGAAAAATCATTTTGGCTTTTAAAAGATCAAACAGATTTTTAAAAACATTTAACAGACACCAGCTACTCATTTCCCCATTAATGCAAATCAAGCCTTCTTATTGATAGAATCTGGGAAAAAGAGATAAAACACAATAGATGAAAGACACCGATAAAAATAGTGGCAGCATAAGGGTCCTGTTTTTCAGCTTTTAAGGGAGCATATACTATCATTCTTCTTAAGCTAAACTACCTCTGATACTGGAGGGCTGAGGGCACTGAATATGCCTCATTTTCAAAGTATTAGCAAATCCTCACAACCAAGAGGAGTAAAAAGCATTCAGCGATAGAGCAGTAGCGTGTAGCACTGTTCTAGGAATTACCGTTTTATGTTTCAGTTTTCTGTGTCAATCCACATGGCGAATCCAATCCACTTTGAGAATTTAGGAGTAGTTCAGTATTTTGCTCAAAAAATAAGAGGCTGCCCATGTAGTGGAAAGGGCATGGGTTTGGCGCTTAGAACACAGACTCACGTTTACTTAGTAAATACTTACGTGCTGTGCACTCCATTGCTTGTCCTTGTAGGGCTATGGAATTCTGTGTACGGGACTTAGTTTTTCTGAGCTTGTAGAAATCTATCGCATCTTGTCTGCTCAGCAGTTTTCTTTCAGGAACTACCACTTTTCTACCTGACAAGGTTGCCAAGATCTTAACTCCTCTGTAAAGTGACTCAGATGGGACAGTCTGAAACACTCAACCCTAATGGCCACCGTGATTAACTTGGGGTGGACCCATGGCCCGAACTGAGCCAATCTGAGAATTTTCCTAGAGCTTCCTGGACAGAGGAGTGAGTGAGCTGCTCTCCAGGATCACAAGTTATAAGGATGGTGTTAACTTTGTTTCCAGACAAGTGCTTATCTATGAATGGATTTAACCCACAGAGGAGGAGGCCTACGGAGCTGTAAAGAGTCCGCACAGGAGAGCTCTGATAATGTGTTTTGAGCCACTGCATCTAAACTCACCTGGATCCAGTTCTGGACATTTCAGTTGCATGGAATTAAAGGGGTTCCAAATGAGCCTCCCCACAGTGTGCCACTCTGACATGTGGATTATTCTGAGCTGAAGACAATCAAGGCCCAAAGACTCAGAAAGAGCTTTTACCTCCCCCTTAACTGCCTAAAAGAATTTAGATAGAGAGCCTGGTCTAAGAGAATTATCACCAGAGATAACTACAAAGAGTGTGGGCAAGGTGTGGTGAGCTGGGAGGGGCCGGCAGGCCTGCGTCCCATTGTGGTGTATATGGCATGTGCGTCCCATTGTGTGTATGTGGCATGTGCGTCCCATTGTGTGTATGTGGCATGTGCGTCCCATTCTGTTCTCTGTGTCCCATTGTCTCTGCCTGGCTCGGCAGACATTTGTTTACCAAACATGTGCTCTTTCCACTGTCCTGTGAATTGTCTCCCTCCCCTTTGAAGTTCCAGACCCCCATCCCCCTCCTCCTTAGCTCAGGATGGCAGATAAGCCTCAAGAGCCTGACTGCCTTGACCCTTTCGTGTCTATGTGAGCCTCCCATACATAGGACATTACATTTAGTTTTCTCCTGTTAATCTGTTTCAGTTCAATTTAATTATTAGATCAGCCAAAAGAACCTGGAAGGGTAGAAGAAAACTTTTCAATATTTTTTTTCCTTTTACCTTTTTTTGTTGCATTTTGTTTAGACCAGTTCGAGTCCTGACACGTCCTGATTTTAGTTCTTCATTGGTAAAACTGGAATAATAGTGCTTTTTCCTAAAAGGTTTGTTGTGATGTCTGAATGAGATAATGTGAGTGAAAGGGAAACACACAGATTACCTGCAGGATGCACTCACCATGGGGAAGGACTTGGAAGGTTAGGACCCCAGTAACCTTTTTTTAAAAAAATATTTTTGGTGGAAATATAGTTGATTTACAATGTTGTGTTAGTTTCATGTGTACAGCAAAGTGATTCAGCTATACATATATATATATCCATTCTTTTTCAGATTCTTTTCCCATATAGATTATTATAGAATATTGAGCAGAGTTCTCTGTGCTGTACAGCTTGTTGATTATCTATTTTATATATAGTAGTGTGCATATATTAATCCCGATCTCCTAGTTTATCCCTCCCCCCTGCCCCAGCTATCCCCTTTGGTAACCGTAAGTTTGTTTTCTATGTCTGTGAGTCTATTCTATTTTGCAAATAAGTTCATTCAATCATTTTTTTAGATTCCACAAATAAGTGATTCTTTGTCTTCTGCCCTACGATATCATTACTCCAAGCAAATTATGTTTTGACTAATGGGAAAGGAATAAAACCTCCACAACCACTAGTATCCATTCGTTCAGCAAATATCTGTGAGTGCCTCTGTGTGTCAGGCACTGTTCTGGGTGCTGGAGTTAAAGCGGTAGGGATGAGGTGAATCAGCTTCTGCTCCTGCGATGCCTCATTTCAATATAGATGCAGGACTGTGCACAGAAATGTACTCCAAATGGGATTCGGGTCAGCACTTGGGTGCTGGAAATATGACTAAGAATTCCAGTTCTATCGCTCAGCTCTCACGTTCCTAACCTCCTCTTGGGGCATGAGGAGGTTAAGCCCCAGGTTATTTGATTCCTATCCTTTCTTCAGTTACTTACATGTACTTCTGATCCGATCTGCCCTAATTTTCTTTTCATGAAAATTGGCAAAATGGGAAGACAGAATTGCAGATGGTCTCAGGGTCCATGAATGAGGCACCAGTGATGCAGAGGCAGTAAGACAGCTCTGAAGTTTGCTCATTTGGCTGTGCTCACCCCACTGCCTTATCACAAGTACTAGGAGTATTTGCTTAGCTTCCATACAATGAGGAGGGATCTTGCTTAGAATAATTAAAAATAACACTTGACCTGTATAAGGCATCAACTGTTTTAAATGCATTTAAAGTTTAAATTTTCACATTGGGGCTTGTGTTGAGCTAGGCTTTCACTGTGTTTTAGTCATTCTAGCCTTGTGAACAAATTGCAGTGTGCAAAAAGCAATGTGGGGTGTCCAGCGAAAGGAGTGCAAGCTTTGGAATCAAATGGATTAATGTGAGCCCTGGCTCTGCCACTTAGCATTTGCACTTACCTGTTTTCCAAGTATGTAAAGATAATCTTGAATTAGTAACTAAATAAACCTTATTTAGAAATGTTACCTAATTCAAAATGACTTTTTGCAATTATTTTTTCAATCAGTGGATTATAAATGCATAAATAATATCAGATATGACATATTGGATTATTTTTAACTTCAAAAGGAGATCTCTCAAAAGTTATCAATATTTAAAAAATATTTGTCCCTGTTTGTTTTGTTGTATTTTGACCTCCTTCCAGTTCCATCCTTCATCCCCCTTCTTCCCCGCCCTTTTTTCTCTCCAGCTAAGGTTCTCTAACCTCTGTGTTCAAACCCACCGTGGGTTAACGCTTTAAAACTAGCCCCCTCTCCCCACAGTTGCCTGTTGCTTTTTCTCTTGGAGTTGCTTTCAAAGAGCCTTGCCGAAGTATACAAATTGTACAAGCGTTTTTCATCCCATGCTACCAAAATACATTTTTTAATGGCTTTTTATCCTGTCAACCAAGGTTCTCCTTAGGGGTTCACAGTGCATGTCTCAGTATACCAGTTTTGTTATGTATACATCTAGGTGTACACCAGCTTCACCTCCATGGATTCCAGGGCACACAACACACTGAAGTCCCTCTGGCCACAGCTTGAGAAAGAGATCACATAAAGTCACACTTCCTCAGCTCTCATCCACTCATGATCGCAGTATCTTCTCTCCATCACCAAGCCAGACTACCGAAATC
This sequence comes from Phocoena sinus, assembly GCF_008692025.1. Lineage (NCBI taxonomy): Eukaryota > Metazoa > Chordata > Mammalia > Artiodactyla > Phocoenidae > Phocoena > Phocoena sinus. The sequence goes on along the minus strand of NC_045779.1, from coordinate 7,389,531 downwards.
ATTGCTAAATTCTCAGATTTTGACTTTTTACTTTTCTTCAATTTTTAACAATAAATTTGTAAGTTTAAAATTTAGAGAAAGTTAAAATAATGGTAATAAAATTAAGAGTGTATTTTCTCACCACCAAGAATTAACTATAAAGAAAATTTGTCATATTAGCTCAGCCTGTTTGTCAAAAATGCAAAACATAACACGAAGCAGAAACCCCCTTTAAGCACCATCACTTGTCCTACCCCGCTACCCATTTTTCAGAGGCAATCAGTATAATTAATTAGTGAGTAGCTTCCCAGTTCATCTAAATGCATATATATTGACTACACAGTATTGCTTTTGCATGTTTTTATTCATTCATTTATTATTATATAAATATCTTTTTTATCTTGCTTTTTCTCACCCAACATTTTGTTTTTACAAAATATTTTTTAAATATTTTTAAAATATTGATAACTTTTGAGAGATCTCCTTTTGAAGTTAAAAATAATCCAATATGTCATATCTCTCAATGTAGAGTATCCTACTTTATTTTGTTTATTTGTTCCCGATTCGGTGGTCATTGCTACCATCCAAAGATGTCATCAATGCCCATCTTTGTATCAGTGGGGGAACTGTCCTAACATATAACATTTAAACATTTGGTACTGTAGGAAAGACTATGATACTGTGTTAAGACCTTAGAATTCTTCTGATGGTAGAGTCGTGATGCTAAAATTCTCTTCAAGTTTCAGCATCCGTAGTAGTGTTTTGTTTTGCCAAGTGTTCAAAATTCCTTTCTCCATCTTTCCCCTTGATTACCCCCACCCTTCCACATGTCCCCTGTCTCTCCTCGTAGATGTACTCATAAGCCAGCCTCCCATCCTATTAATGTTTTACCCAGTGTAGTTGCTCAGAGGATGTACATACGTATTGCTTTCCTGTGACACTCGCTTCAGAAATAGCACAAATAAATCTGTTGGAAGAAAATCACAGAGAAAGACCTATTCTTTATAATGCCAGCTATCAGGCTGATATGAATGGCTCAGATTCAGGAAGTGACGAGTAATGTGTTGTCATATTTGAAACAGAAATTGCTAATCTTGAACCCTTGACCAGCCAGATCATCGCAGATAAGATTTTCTTGGTACTCCCTACGTGAGGGCAACAGGCAGCCTACCCAATACAATGCATATCCATTCCTTTATATGCCAGCTCTCATTACAGAATATTTTATAATGGGGGCCAGGTCTTTAAGCAAATATTTGAAGGAGCAAAACGGGATAATAGTGTCAAGTGACAGGGTAAGGAGGAGGAAGAAATCCTTAGGTGCCAACAGTTTTTGTCCTAGAATTTGATCGGATTAAAAACTCTCAGATGGAGTCCGCCTGCCGATGCAGGGGACACGGGTTCGTGCCCCGGTCTGGGAGGATACCACATGCCGCGGAGCGGCTGGGCCCGTGAGCCATGGCCGCTGAGCCTGCGCGTCCGGAGCCTGTGCTCCACAACGGGAGAGGCTACAACAGTGAGAGGCCCACGTACAAAAAAAAACCCAAAAAACTCTCAGATGCAAATAGACAAGATATTGTAGTTTTTACATATGAAGAATATTTAAATTTCACTGCTCTGTTTATATGTGCTTTGTGAAGAGGAAACAGGCTTGGGTGAAGTCCACACAGATCTTAGCAGTGGCAAGATGGTATTTGAATGCATGGCAGCTGAGTTCAGTGCTTCCCCGTTGTCTGATTGTGGGTATCATAGCTCAGACAATGAAGCAGTGGTCCCAGAAAATTAATGCTTCACTTCTGGGTAAGCGCTCAATGTCACTGCAGACGTTGCAGTGAACAGGGGCACTCAGTGTAGACAGTGTAATGGTTTGGAAGGAGTTTGAACTTGCAGTCAGAATCACAGTGGCCTCTCATTAGCTTTGTGACTGTGGGAAGTGTCCCTCTATCCGTGTCAGTAAAGGGAGCTAGTATATTATACATATATGAAATCCTCAGATCTCACCATTGTCAAATATCAGTTTCCTTTCTTCTGGCTTTTTTCCCTTCGGACCTCCAACAGGTAGCAAATGTCCTCACGGGAGTTTCAGACGTAAAAATTAGTGCTACTTAGAAAAACAGTGGTTGGATGAATGAATGCAAAGCCTTATAGGATAGTTCAAAAGAAATTCAGATGTCATCATTGCAAAGTATACATTCGTACAAATAAGAGGGTACTTCTAATGTCTCTTTTAGAGATGCTTTGCTAGATGGAAAATTAATTTGTGATTATAATGATAATCCTGGAAATAAATACCTGTTGGTGTATACTGTTTAACTAGGTTTAGATGTAGGCTGCGTTAGCACTATTCCTTACTAAGAAAGTATAAAATATTAGCTACTGCAGGACTTCCACTTCTGCCCGGGAGGAATTAAGTACTTTGGAACCTGCTCTTCTCCCATAAAACCTAGAAAACTGGATTGTGATCCCAAGACAAGGAAAACAATGGACTGAGCCCTACAGTTGGCCAGTTTACTGCTTAGAGGCAGGTTCCACACTGTGGCATAGGACAGAAGACACACATGGAGCAGGCAGCTTGCTGACCTGAGGAGACAGAAATTCTAGTCTGGGGAGGCTGAAGCGGTCACATTTCATGGGCAGAGCACCAGGGAGAGAGAGCGAGCTCTGGAGACCTGCAGAGATTTCCTTCTGAGTCTTTGGCTAGATGCTGATCTGCACGTACAGTGCGCGAATCTTCATAAGCCAAGAAAAGAGCCACCAGGAAGCAGTATGTACACCAAATTTCCAGAGCTCACACAGGACTCAGAGTTTACATTCTCCCCAGTCTGCATGAAGAAATCTGGTACGACGTGGCATATGGGCAAAATTCTCCAAGGAGTCACACCATCGTCTTGGGGCTAAATTAGCCCTGGAGTCATCTGCTCTAGGATTACCCTGATAAAGCTTAGCAGCAAGCCTTGAAGGGGTCAAAATGATATGCAAGTAAAAGTGCCAGAGAAACCAAATACTCATGAAAAAAAGCAACAAAATCCAACACTCAATGACATAAAACTCACAGTCATCAGTAAATGATAAAGAAATCACTCTGCTTGCAAATAAGCAGGTAATGACGACAAATACCCAAGGGAAAATCAACAGTATGAAAACCAAAAATGATAGAGGTAAAGAAATTAGGAGACAAGAATCTTAAGACAACATTTATAAATCTTAAATTTGCTCAAGGATGTAAAGAAAACATGAAAAAGATCAGGAAAGAAATGATAGACATGATAAAGAACCAAAAGAAAATTTGAGGGGTGAAAAATACAATATATATACACACAGAAATAGGCTGAATGAGATTAACATCAGATTAGACATGGCAGAAGATCAGTGAACTTGACAAAGCAACAGAAACGATCTAAAACAAAGTGAGAGAGAGAAAAAGACTGAAAAAAATGAACACAATCTCTGTGACCTATGCTACAATATCAAGCAGTCTAATGTATTTAATTAGACTCCCAGATAAGAGGAGAAAGAATGGGTGGTACAGAAAGAATATTTTAGGATCTAAGAAAATCCACAACCCCTGAAAACAAAAACAAACAAACAAACAAAAACCCAAAACAAAACCAGTGTGTCAAGTTCCAATTAGAAGAGAAAAATGACACAGTCATTTGGACAGGGAAAGTTTAATATGAAGGTTTATTAACTGTAGCAGGGGGTTGGAATAATAAGAGGCTGGCTAGTAAGAAGTAAAGAGAACTCTAAAGAACACAGGAATGGCAGCTATAATGCACAGTCAGTACCCCTAGGGCTGAGGGAGAGCCCTCAAGGATGACACCCTCCAGGGCTGAGATCCAGAGCCCATTGACGAGGGCACACTGATGGCAGAGAAGTCACCATGGTGTCATGCCTGGACCTTGCTGTAAATATACCCTCTGGTACTTGCTAAAATTCCACACCCTAGCGTGCTGGGGAAAGCTGTTTTGGGGGAGGTGTTTCACTGAAGATACTGCTACGCAACCACCTGAGGGGGTCCTAAGGGGAGTTGCTAGCCATGACGTGCTCCTGGCCACACGTGCTGCAGGATACTGCCAAACCAGAGCTAGGCACAGTCTCAGCTGCTCTAGGTTCTTTGGGTAGAACAACGCAAACATTCTTTTTTGAATGATCTGAGTCCTCAATCATTCCGCTTGTTGTAGTTTCTAAATTACTTCTACTATTGGGCATGGAAGTGGCAAGAAGCATCTCTGAGGGTGCCCTGGGCTCTGTATGCAGTCCTCCTTGTCTCTTCTGTACAGTAGCAATCCAATTTCCCTTTGGTGATTGGGAACAGTTACTCCAGTCAGGAGACTAAGACCTTTCTAAGCTATTGGTTCAATGGTGTAAGGAGCCCCAAATGGCAGGTAGACGTTTTAGTGACACCACTGTTGTGTCCCTGACGGGATCATCTTCCCCTTGAGAATCGTTGCCAGAATTCTATACCCAGCAAAATAGTTTTCAAAAATGGAGGCAAAATAAAGACGTTTTCAGACCAACAAAAGCTGAGAGTAATTCTTTGTTTCTTTGTATGTGTCATTTAAAGACACCCACGCTTTATTCTCTGGTTTCTTTTAAAATTGTATATTGTTTTAGATTTTTTTTTTTTTTTTTTTTTTTTTAGATTTTTTGCAGTTTCACTATGACAAGTACCTGGGTGTTTTTCTTCTTCATTTTCCTCTTTGTATTCGTCAGGTTTCACAAATATGTGGATTGTTTCATTTCTGGAAATTTATCATTTCTTCATCATTTCTGGAGAATATTTAGTCACTCTTCAAATATTGCTTCTACTTCATTCTTTTTGTTTCTTCTGTTTGGGTCTCCAATTAGGAATGTGGTAGACCTTCTTACTGTATCTGCTATATCTTCCACACTTAAAAAAATGTTTTAAATCTTTTTGTTACTTCAGGTTTCATTCAGCTAATTTCTTCTAACCTATCTTCTGTTTCATTAACTCTTCAGCTGGGTAATCTGATAAACTCTTCCATTCAGTTACTGTATTTTTTAGTTTTGAACTTTGTACTTGGTTTTTATCCAAATCATCTATGTCACTGTGTAATAGTTTCCATTTTACTGCTGATAATTTTAAGCTTCGCTTATAACAATATAGTTGTTTTGTAGTCTGTTGTCTGGTAATTCCACTCTCTAGAGTTCCTGCGGGTCTATTTCAGTTTTCTGTTATTTTTGCTGATTCTTATTCCTAGGGTCTTATTTTTTCTAGATGTTTAGTCATCTCTGACCTTTTTGGACACCTGAAATTTTAAGAATAATCTGAGGTCCCAGATGATATAAACTTCTTTTGAATATCTTTAGGGTATCTATAAATTGTAAAATTTTGTGGTATCTATCTACAAAATTTGTGAGCTTCAAATGAATGAGATTCCATTGTGTTGTTAAAAATGTATGTGTATCTCTACCGTAATCTATCTATTCATGTCATTAAATGCTTTAATTTGAGGAATCTAACTTGATCTAATAGCTAACTCTGGACCAGGCATTTGTATTCCTGATTTTTGCTTATTTCATTAGAACTGATTTGATTGATGTCCTTGTTTCTCTTTTAAACTTTTTGTTGTATACTGTGAACATTAAAAAAATTATTCCAGATATAACAGTCTGAGTCACATGACTTTTAGACTTTTAATTGATTAATAAATGTATTTATATTGCCTAAATTTAAAAATCATGTTTTTGGGCTTCCCTGGTGGCTCAGTGGTTGAGAGTCCGCCTGCCGAAGCAGGGGACACGGGTTCGTGCCCCGGTCTGGGAAGATCCCACATGCCGCGGAGCGGCAGGGCCCGTGAGCCATGGCCGCTGAGCCTGCACGTCCAGAGCCTGTGCTCCGCAATGGGAGAGGCCACAACAGTGAGAGGCCCGCGCACGGCCAAAAAAAAAATGTTTTTTAAAAAAATAAATTTCTATACATGATATCTTTTTGTTCCTACTACCTTAAAATATGAGATACAAATAATGGTCACATTACTTTTGCACAAGAACAGCCATACCAATATTACACTGTAATTTGTCCTGATTATATTGATGGCTTCTTACAGAATCTATGAGATTTTGATCACAGTGATATGGTCCCCTGGAGACTATATCCAATAGCTACCTGCCTGATATTACAGAATGCGGTAGATAAAAGAAATTAGTTTTAAAAGTTACCTTGATATAATTTAAGTTTATTAATTATTAAGCATGGAATTCATTCTTTTCTAGGAGCTGCCAGTAATTGTGTCTCCTTGAAATCAGTATTCATTCCAACAAAAAGATAAAACCAAATTGCAGCGAGTCATAAAAATTCCTTTTCCCTTCTCACCCTCATTTCTTGTCATACTATTATCTTATTTTATTTTAACTCTTTCTTCAGCTTTATTACTTCTAACCATAAGCTATCCCTCTGATTATAACATTTTTCCTTTGGGGAAAATGAGGCTTTGCATTACACTATTTTTCCAAATGCTTCTAGGATTAGAACTACAACATTACTCAAATAGGTAGTACACATATTGGTTTACTTAAAATTTCTTTTGTAACACAAGAATAAAATATTGGTCTATTTATAATTGGACCACCAGATATATTTTCCTTTTTCCACAGGGGACAAAATCATACCCAGACTTTAGATATAAGAGCAGACTATGTATACATGAGGGAACTAACATTATTTGAATCTATTACCTTCCTTTCTGCCCATACCTCTTTTCTTCATCATATTACCCACTCCTCGTGGAGACTCCATATGGAGACAAAACAAAATGAAACAAAAGTGAGACAAGATGCAGAAATGGATTTTTCCTTCATTCACATATAAGAAACCTCTGCATTTTGGTCTATGCTGGGAAGAAACTAATTTAGCTTTTCTTTGATTTGTAGTTTCTTATTTGTTGAATAGAATGGTAATTTCTCACTTCAATGCTTTTTTAGCCTTTTTTGATGGGGGGTGGGGAAGCAGGATAACTATATCATTTTTCATTATCTTTCTCAAAAATTCAAATACTTTTTCATCTTCAGTGAAGTTTGCTCTTAAGATCATTTTAATACTTTTGTTATTTCAAAACAAGGATCTCTCAACCAAAGTTCTGAGCGGTACAAAAAGGAGGGGAGAAGAAATGAACAAGGTAGCGATCTAAACTACCTTAGACTAAGATTATATTTCATTAGACTTCTTAAGTTCTTTTAACTACATAAGGTTCACTGAATGTTTGAGATGGAGCTGGACCTGCAGCCCTGGGTCGGGAGACCAGATGCCAGGTTGGGCATCTAAGCCTCAGCACCATATGAGACCCAACTCCTGGGTTTTGTGATCTGAGCCTCATGACAGATTTAACAAATAACAACCTTAAACACTTTGAGTGCTTTAGCCAAACAATTATGGTACTAAATTCGACATTAAAAAATACTCATCGAAAGGCCTGGATTATATTATGGTGTCTGTATCAATTAGCTGAAAATATCAGCTGGTGATATCACTCTTACTCAACTGGTCGAAACCTTGTGTCATGCAGTTCGGACCAGCTTCATCGTTCCCAGAAAATCTAACACACTCTTTACAAATGGTCAGCAATCAGCCCACGATCTTCTCTGTAACCCTTCTTCCCAAATTGGCAGGGAGCAGCAAGTCTGTGGACTAACAGGATGGCTGGGACGGGAGGCAGCAGGTCCTGCTGGTCATTGGAGGCATTCTCTTCTGATGGTTCTTTTCCTAACTCTGTGGTAGGCAGAGTAACGCCCCCCCCCCCCACCCCCCCGCCAAAACATGTCCACGTCCTAAACCCCAGAATGAGTAAATATGTTAGGTTACATGGCAAAGGAGAATTAAGGTGGCAGATGGAATTACGGTTGCTAATCAGCTGTGCTTGAGATGGGGAGAGCATCCTGAATTATCCAGGTGGACCCAATGTAATCCCACGATCTTTCAGTGCGGGAAGAAGAGGTAGGAGAGGATGTCAGCGGAATGCAATATGTGAAGGACTCAAAACCTCTTGCTGGCTTTGAAGAGAATGAAGGGGGCTACAAGCTAAGGAAGGGGGGTGGCTTCTAGAAGCAAGAAAGGGCAAGATAGTGGATTCTCCCCTAGAGCCTCCAGAAAGGAGTGCAGCCCTGCTGATACCCTGATTTTAGCCCAGTGAGACCTATTTCAGACTTTTGAATTACAGACCTGTAAGATAACACATTTGTCTTGTATTAAGCCACTACAAATTGTGCTAATTTGTCATAGCAGGAATAGAAAACTAATACGATGTCTTTAACTATCTCACCATTCATTCAGCTGGATCATGAACCCTGTTGATGACAAAGCAGATAAACCATTTGTTTAAAATTATCTCAAGTTCACTTTCACTATCGTCAGAGAGAGTGTCTACACCACCCCAAAATTGTAGAGCTGTTGTTGCTGACATAGAAATTTTAAATGACGTCAAGTACGTGTGGTGGCGTTTCAAGGTTTTTTTTTTAATGCAATTCAGGACCTTTCTGATTCTGGATTGTCCCCGAACAATACAGATAGAGTATTTTTATTTTTTTATTTAAAAATAATTTCTAACTATGGAAGTCAAAAAAAGGAGTAGGGCTAGAGTCAGTCATTTGTTGGAGCTGCCTTGTACAGGCTTGGAAGATATGGTGGTTAAAATATTAGTTTCTTAAGCCATGAAATTATCCATGGTGGATGTATTGACTCCTCAGAAATAAGCAGACACTGCAATGGGAGAGGTGACTGCTAAATCTGTAGCAGCACAGCACTGGCTAGAGCTCTCTTGGACAAGCATCCTCAACACAGGTTGTATCTCCCTACTCCCAAGATGTACCCACTACCGTCAGTTTAGTATGCATCTTCCACGTTACTTTCTATGTATTTATATACTTTGGGGTTCATGCATAAAACGTATAGTTTTGTTAGCATTTTTCCTATTTGTTTTTACAGGTGTCATGATCAATTTACTTTTCTGTAGCTTGCTTTTTTCCCTCAAGAAAATCTTGGTCTCCCTCATTTTTTTAGCCTCTATCATGTATCGTATATGTAGTATACTATCGTATTGTGTAACTTATTTAACAACTGCTCCATTTACGAATATGATCCTTGTACTCATTTTCTGGTCACTGTGTGTCTAGGATAAATAATGACTTTTGGAATTTCTGGGTTTAAGGGTCTAAGCATTTATAATTTTAACATAAACTGTCAAATTTTTTTCCAAAGGGGCTGTAATAATTCACAGCTCTGCCAGCGGTACATAGCCATGAAGTTTCTCTGATTTTAACCTAGATTTAGTCAATGTACATTTCCCAACATAATGGATAAAAAGTGATCATTTTAATTTGTGTTTCCTTGATCACTACTTACACTTAGCATAATTTCATGTTCATTGGGTATTTGCTATTTGTTTTTAGGGAAATACCTTCTGTTGCTTTCCTTACTTTTCTGTTTTTTGGTCCTTTTTCTAATCAATTTGCAGACCACATTCTGGGTACTAATCGTTTTTCTATTACTATGGTACGAGTATTTTCTCCCATTTCCTTTAACGGTATTATTTCCTTTAACGGTATTGTTTTTTCAGCTTTAACTAATCTTTTTATTTTCAATTAGTGTGCAACTGACAGAAAAGTTACAAAGACTGTACAAAGTGTTCCTGTATACCCCTCACCCAGTTCCCCCTATTGTTAACACTTCAAGTTACTATAGTACATTTGTCACAACTGATGAACCAATACTGATGCATTATTATTAACTAAAGTCCATACTTAATTTTTTATTAATTTTCCCCAAGGCCCTTCCTCTGCTCCACGATTCCATTCAGGATACCACGCTACATTAGTTGCCAAGTCTCCTTAGCCTCCTCTGGATTGTGACATGTTTTCAGACTTCCTTTTTTTAATGACCTTGACAGTTCTGTGACATACTGGCCATGTATTTTGTAGAATGTCCCTCAGTTTTACAAAATAGAATTTTGTTTGTCTGATGTGTGTGTTTTTTTAAAAAAATTAATTTATGGTGTCAGAAGTTAGAAAAGTGGTTACTTTTTTTTTTTAATTAATTATTTTTGCTGTGTTGCGTCTTCGTTTCTGTGCGAGGGCTTTCTCTAGTTGCGGCAAGCCGGGGCCACTCTTCATCATGGGGCGCGGGCCTCTCACTATTGCGGCCTCTCTTGTTGCGGAGCACAGGCTCCAGACGCACAGGCTCAGTAGTTGTGGCACACGGGCCCAGTTGCTCCGCGGCATGTGGGATCCTCCCAGACCAGGGCTTGAGCCCGTGTCCCCTGCATTAGCAGGCAGATTCCCAACCACTGCGCCACCAGGGAAGCCCAGTCTGATGTGTTTTCCTGGCTTGACGGGGACTGTGGTTGGGGGAAGAAGATCACAGAGGGTAAGTGTCATCTCACCACGTCATGCAAGTGTCCATGCTGTTCTGATTTATTCCTGTTGATATCAACCTTCATTTCCTGGAGAAGGGAATGTTTGCAGTAGGAAGTACTAGGTAAATCATAGAATTGCATTCAGACCTCTGCTTTTTACTGTTTTTTCTATAGAAATTGAATATTGCCTTAATAAGAACTAATTGGCACAAAAAGAGAAACCAGAATATAGGTAATTGAGTTTATTGAATAATTCTGAGTAACTGCATGTTAAATATTTATAAAGTCTGTTGTTTTTATGAGTTTATTTATGACAGATGGATTTTGCCCATGAAAGTGCACTGGTTAAACTTTCTCTAAGGCTATTTGGTTAAAAGTGATGGTTTCATAAAAAGAAATGAAATTGAGTTATTTGTAGTGAGGTGGATGGACCTAAAGTCTGTCATACAGAGTGAAGTAAGTCAGAAAGAGAAAAACAAATACTGTATGCTAACACATATGTATGGAATCTAAAAAAAAAAAAAAGGTTCTGAAGAACCTAGGGGCAGGACAGGAATAAAGATGCAGATGTAGAGAAAGGACTTGAGGACATGGGGAGGGGGAAGGGTAAGCTGGGATGAAGTGAGAGAGTGGCATGGACATATACACACTACCAAATGTAAAATAGATAGCTAGTGGGAAGCAGCCGCATAGCACAGGGAGATCATCTCGGTGCTTTGTGACCACCTAGAGGGGTGGGAAAGGGAGGGTGGGAGGGAGACGCAAGAGGGAGGAGATATGGGGATATATGTATATGTATAGCTGATTCACTTTGTTATAAAGCAGAAACTAACACACCATTGTAAAGCAATTATACTGCAATAAAGGTGTTAAAAAAAAAGGGATGGTTTCCTCTGACTTGTTTTTTAATAGTAAACAATATGACAGGAAATAAACAGAATAAAGACTAGTACAGCACATATTGCATTTATAATAGTATAAATTTACAATTACATCTAATGACCAACGTTAAATACAGTGTATTAAATTATTCAAATTGCTCTTCAATATAAATTATGCCATTGATTAGATTTACGGTGGTAGCTATGAGATGTAAACCAAATATTGTGACATTCTTTAATTGAAATAAGTGCTTGTACTTCAATTAATGGCAATTTTTTAGGTCATTAACTCTAGAAATTTGCTTTTATAGTCTATTCAGAATTCTACAATCAAATGAATTGAGACACAGGCAGCATGGGTTTTTTAAGAACAAATCAATGTCATATAAACCTGATAACATTTTTGGGATATAATGATACGGTAGCACACACAATTTGCTCTGCAAAGGAGTGAAAATGTCTATGTCTGTCTCTTCTAAATCTTATTATGTGAAATATGTCGACTTCTTTCCAAATAATGGTTTGTGGGCAAAAGATATCTAGACCTTACGGTGTATGAATTTTGCTCCCCTATCGTTTAACCCATCTGAGAATTCTTTGTTAGCCCTGATAAAATGCAGCCACATATTAACCTCAAGTACAGAGTAGGCAAAGTTAGCACGGTTGTGCCAAAGTGTTCATGGGTGTCACCTGGAGGGAAGGGCAGGGTCTTTATAAAGTGTCTTACAAAACGTGACCGAACCCTTGTCATTTCACTTCAGCAACGTTAAAAGAGTAAAATCTCTGAAGGACACTGACCAAAGTATCAACGTCTAAATGATATTTCTCAAAGTGGGGGCCAAGGACGCATATCAAGATCACCTTGAGTACACATTAAAATGCAAACCTGCTGAATCAGATGCTTAGGAACTGGGGAGGCATCTGCAAGTTTCCCATCTCTTTAGGTATCCGTATGCAAACTGAAGTTCAAGGTCCACTGCCATGAAGGGTACTGTTTTATTTATAACATGTGTGGGAGAATAAAAATGAATACATGAAGTTCTCAAGTAGAAAGATCTTCCTACCAAATAAAATATCTGTGACAAGATGTTTTGCATTTCTGAGGATATCGTATGCCATTTAGCTTGTCTCCTTTAACCCTTTGTGGTGATAGACTGTGTCACACTCCACCTTGCAGTTACCCAGTATCTCTGCAGTACTAGGGTGTAACCTCCTTGAGGGCAGGACTGGTGATGTCATCTCTACGTCCTTATAGCACCTATTTGATTGAGGGCCCAAGAATATTTGACGATCTGAATTGGGAAAACAATTAACTAATCAGATGAGATAAAGTATTACAGTTGCTGAACATTTGTATTACTATTAGGTCCAGTGATAAATTATGATAAATGACACTGAAAACAACAGGCATAGTTTCTGCCCACCAGAAAGTAACACAGTCAGTTCTCTTGATTATTTCCTAACATTTTCCTCCTAGCTTAATTTCAAGGCAAACCTTTTCCATCACTTTGCTTTGCATTTATATAACAGTTTCCCTCCAGACTTAAGGGACATTTCCAGGCACGCATGGTAATGTTCTTTGGGCATAAGGGAAGTTGGATTAAATATATACTGACTCTTATATATGTATTTATGATTATTTAGGTAATAATAATGATAAAGGATCAGAAAACATATTAAAGATGCTTAATTCATTCTAACCTTGTACTAACAGGTGAATAGGTGTTGATTTCTATTTCTCATCTCTTATGTGCTAGAAAATCATGAGATCTCCTACCCTATATCCCCTCAATGAACTCAAAATGTTTTTCCTGTTCCTTGGGTTTGGGGATGGGGGCTGGTGGGGGGAGAAGACTGAAAAGATACTGGAGTTGTGTTTTTTCTGATTTCATCAATCCAAGCCGTACAACTCACTAGTGAATGGCAAGATGGTAGCAGCCTTTTATAGGTCACCTGCCTTTGGAGATGTCATCACACAGGGAATTGTTACTTTGTAAATTTCGTACTTTCTAGCCGCTAACAGTGAAGAATTGCCTTCTTGCCCGCCAGCGACTGAACCCGTGTGCCCTGCATTGGCAGGCGGATTCTTAACCACTGCACCACCAGGGAAGTCCTGGAGTAATTTTTCATTTTTATTTATACTAATTTATTTTTCCCAGCTTCCTAGAGGTATAACTGACAAACAAAATGGTTTGTATTTAAAATGTACCTGATGATTTGATATATGTATACACTGTGAAATGATTACCACCATGAAGTTAATCATAGTTACCATTTGTGTGTGTGTCTGTGTGGTGAGAACCCTTAAGATCTACTCTTTTAGCAAATTTCAAGTAGACAATACAGTATTATTAACTATAGTCACCTTGCTGTACGTTAGAGTCGCAGAACTTATAACTGAAAGTTTGTACCCTTTGACCAACATCTCCCCATTTCCCCCACTCAGGCCCTGGCCATCCCCCTTCTACTCTCTGTTTCTGTGAGTTTGACTTTTTCTTAGTGTGGAATAATATTTAATGTTCATCTTTGTGTAGTAATATTTTGTTTATCTTTGTGGAACTTTGCACATGAGACTTTGCCTTTCTAAAAACAGGCTTGTAAAGTCTCTTTGCTTTTCACTTTCAGATTTATACCTGTGATAGAAAAAAGCGGAAAACAAGTCCAGTGATGAGATGAGGCCACCATGTGTTAAGAGCTTTGACAGCAGAGAGACTAAAATAAGTAGCCGGGTAGTTGAAATATCCGGAAAGCAGCAGATTTCTCTATCATTAAGTATGTGTCCAGGGGTGAGTAGATCGTATGGAATGGGGCTGGACAGTGAACCTCTAGTTGTGTTGAAACTGACGATTCCTGCTATCACCACCAGAGGATGTTCTAGGCACACTTTTTGTCAGAGCAACTTGACTCAAACAGCCCATCCTTCCAGCAGAGACGGCATAACGGCTCTGAGGATGTGCAAAATCTCAGTGTCAACAGCAGCTCATAAATGGAAAAGAACATGGTATCAGCTTTGTGTTTAGAAAAGTCTGAGGCGTTTAGCCCAACTGTTTTTGAATCATTACCATGATACTGACAAGCAAAGAAGCTCCTGAGAAACCTGTCAGTCCTTGACTGCATACGGTTAATGGAGAAAAGAGCCAGGCTGTCTACATTACAATTCTTTTTTGAGTTTTGGGCAAGCAGCCATTTTGGTTATTAGATTTTTTAAAACAAATTCTTGTGGTGAGATTAGGGTAGGAAGAGACACAGGGAAGAGAATAAAGGAGATATTTTTAGGGGAATTTTAGTGTACTGTTCTTGAGGTAAGTAAGGGGAAGGACAGGGAAATATGCCTTTACAGTCACCCCCAAAACAAGCTATAAAATGCTAAAAAGAGTAGCAAGAGCACCTGTTGTGGATAAGAGCTTTAAAAACTGGTATCTCATAGCAAAGTCTGCTATCAAATGTCAAATGTCAAAAATGACTTGGAGGTTGAATCTCATGTCAGCTCAGAAGGAGACACAGTTAAGCTGAAAAGCAACCTGTTTTCCATCAGTTTACTTCATTATGTAAATTATATCCTTTTTGCACGCTGCAAGAACACTTGAGAATATGTGATATATATTAAAATGGGTAAGTGTAATATGTTATTAGAGGTAGATCACTGTGTGCGTTTGCGTGTGTGTGTGTGTGTGTGTACACACGCTGAAAATCACAACAAATGTTTTTCAAATTTAAGGGCATGGGTTTTTTTTTTTTTTTAATTAATTAATTTTTGGCTGTGTTGGGTCTTCGTTGCTGCACGGGCTTTCTCTAGTTGTGGCGAACAGGGGCTAGTCTTTGTTGCAGTGCGCAGGCTTCTCATTGTGGTGGCTTCTCTTGTTGCGGAGCACGGGCTCTAGGCACGCGGGCTTCAGTAGTTGCAGCACACGGGCTCAGTAGTTGTGGCTTGTGGGCTCTAGAGCACAGGCTCAGTAGTTGTGGCTTGCGGGCTCTAGAGCTCAGGCTCAGTAGTTGTGGCACACGGGCTTAGTTGCTCCGCAGCAGGTGGGATCTTCCTGGACCAGGACGTGAACCCATGTCCCCTGCAATGGCAGGCAGATTCTCAACCACTGCGCCACCAGGGGAGCCCAGGGCATGGGTTTTAATATAATACATATTTTAAAGGCCGTTCACTGCTTTTAACAGAAAAGACGTTTTTTTATTTATTCATTTATTTATTTATGTAAGAACACTTAACATGATATCTACCCTCTTAACAGATTTTTAAGCATACTATACAGTGTTACCTGTAGGCACAGTATCGCACAACAGATCTTTAGAACTTATTCATCTTGAAAGACTGAAAGTTTATGCCCATTCATTAGCAACTCCCCATATCCCATCCCCCCGACACTGCTCCCCACCAGTCTACTCTCTGCTTCTATGATTTTAACTACTTTGGATACCGTACATACCTGGAATCATTCATTGTTTGTCCTTCTGTGCTTATTTCTCTTAGCGTGATGTCCTCAGTGTTCATCCATGTTGTCACATATGGCAGGATTTCCTTCTTTTTTAAGGCTGAAGAGTATTCCATTGTACTTATAGACCACGTTTTCTTTATCTGTTCATCCATCGATGAACCTTTAGGTTATTCCCACATCTTGGCTGTAGTGAACAGAGCTGCAATATATTCATGATTATAAGGTTTGATTTATTTTTTAAAGATTCTCATAGTAAAATAATGAAATAATTGATACAACTCTTAGTGACAGCTACAGTTCTTATAGAAAAAACAAATGGCACCTGGACCCTAGGCATGGAATCTAGCAGGCAGGTGACTTTGTGTACAAGTTGAGGTCATGGCTGCAGTCCCCTGGGACTTCAAGGGACTCAAAAATGCCTTCCTCCTGGAAACGCTGGGGGTCAGTGTAACAATCTAGTGTCTGGGGTTCCACTGCCACACTAGTTACCTCCTGCCCATCTGTTTATTACGTGAACATGGGTCGTCCAGACAACGGGGGACTCTAGTAGCTCACAGGATTACTGTGAGAATGAAAGAAACTAACAAATGTAATGTGAGTAGCCAATGCCTGGCCCATACTAGGCATTGAATAAATACCAATTATTATTATTTCATTATTTCTGTCTCTTGTTAGCCATAGCTGTACCTGAAAAAGACCACATTCAGAGCCCAGCTCCATTGAGTTTGGAAGGAAAGCAGAAACTCTCATCTTCAGAAACTTTGAAGAGTTACCTGAGTTAATTGGAAAGAAAGTCCCATGAGAGGCCCTTCTGGTTTCCTTCCTAGAGCACATCTCACCAGAATCACTGATTGTATCATTTAATTGTTACCACCATGATGATCCTGGATTGGCTGATTTTTATCAAAGGAGTATTAACACCCCTTCATCGAAGGTGATATTAACAGCAGTAAACCTTGGTTTATTGGGGCTAGTGAGAGCACCCAAGGCAATAAAACAGGCTTGCCTGGGATCACCTAGGAGGTGCTGGTTTCAGAAAAACAAGTGCCAAACAACAGAGTGCTTGACGGGAGTGCAGGGAGGGGTCAAATGGAAGACAGAGATAAAAAAAAAAATCCCAAAAAGAAAAAAAACTTCCCCTCTGCCCAGTGTGAGTCTGGTAATGATCTAGACTATGATGTTGATATTTACTATTATTATACAACTCAGTTCTCTAAAAACATATTTTAAAAGCCATCAAGGGAAAGTATCTGTACTTTGTCACTACTTATCAGAAACAAATGTGTTTATCAAGACTTTCACTTCACATGCCTCTTCAATTTATTTCCTAAAATTATGCTAGTTACATAAAATTCACTGTAAACATGAGTTGCTGGATTTTACTAGAACTCTACGTGAAGGTCAAGTTTCCAATAAAAATGCTATGGTAAAAAGGATTTGGGTCTCGAATTAAGGACAGACATTACTGTAAGTGTATCTTGGTAGGAAGTCACAATTTTTAAAAATTAATTAATAATTAATTTTTGGCTGCGTTGGGTGTTCGTTGCTGCGCGCGGGCTTTCTCTAGTTGTGGCTAGTGGGGCTACTCTTCATTGTGGTGCACGGGCTTCTCATTGCGGTGGCTTCTCTTGTTGCGGAGCACCGTCCCTAGGCGAGTGGGCTTCGGTACTTGTGGTTTCACGGGCTCAGTAGTTGTGACTCGCGGGCTGCAGAGTGCAGGCTCAGTAGTTGTGGTGCACAGGCTTAGTTGCTCCTCGGCATGTGGGATCTTCCTGGCCCAGGGATTGAATCCATGTCCTCTGCATTGGCAGGTGGATTCTTTTTTTTTTTTTTTTTTTTTTTTGCAGTACGCAGGCCTCTCACTGCATAAAGGGCATAAAGAGACCCGTATCCGAGCCTCTCCTGCAGGTTGGTGTGTTCTTTGGGACTAGGTTCTTTCTGCACAGTGGGGTATAAGCAGAAGTGATGCTGCCATATATGCAGTTCATCTCTCTAAAAAAGGGTGTGTGCACACATCTCTGGCCTTTCCCACTGGTTGGAGGCCTGGAGCAGCTATTCTGCACCAGAAATGGAAGCTGTGTGCTGACCATGGCAGGGGCACCCAACCCGTCCTGGATCACTCTTCCCTGGCCTATTACATGAGAGGGAAATGAAGTTCCGTTTAAGCTATGTTTGGCTCTCTGCTATAGCTAGGTAGCCTGTTTTGTAACTGATATAATCATGAGGTGTTCTAACGGGTTTTAAAGCATTGACTTATGATAATATAAATGACTCAGGAATGTTCAGGAAAGAGTGTCTCAATTTAAAGCAATTGTCCCAATGTTGGGTATCCCAGATACACGGGTATTTGACAGGACAGGTCTATGCAGGCAACTGGGGTCCTGTAACGCTATCTCAAAAATAGCAAACCCAATCTAAGAGACATCTTACAGAACAACTGCGTGTATACTTCAAATATATCAAGGGCAATAAAGAGCAAGGCTCAGGAACTATTTCAGATGAAATGAGACAACTAACTGCAATGTATGGTCATGGACAAGGGAAAAAGAGCTGTAGGGGCCATTATTGGAACTGTTGCTAAAGTTTGAGCATGGACTGTCCTTTAGACACATCAGTTCTAATAATCTTGATCTTGATAACTGTGTTGTGGTTATATAAGAAAATATCTTTGTTCTTAGAAAAAACAATGAAGATTTAAGTTTAAAGCATCATGATGTGTACAACATATTCAAATGGTTCAGAAAAAATATGCACACGTATGTATGTATACAACACCCATGAATACTACTGGGAGAGAGGGGGAGAGAGAGAGAGAGAGAGGAAATGATAAAGCAAATGGATAAAACAAATGTAAACAATTGGAGAGTTAAGGTGGTAAAGTGTAGAATAAACACCAGCAACTTTTCTGTAACTTTATTTATTATTCTTTTTTAATATATATGTATCTTTAAAAAATATTTTAATTAATTACTTAATTTATTTGGCTGCACCGGGTCTTAGTTGCGGCCTGTGGGATCTAGTTCCCTGACCAGGGATCGAACCCAGGCCCCCTGCGTTAGGAGCACAGAGTGGACCCACTGGACCACCAGGGAAGTCCCTCTATAAGTGTAAATTTAGGTCAAAATGAAAAAGTATAATGAAAAAGAGATGAGTATAATTTTCTCCTCCTCAGTCTTCAACAATAACATCAATAGTCACATACTTGTATTTGAATATTGCCTGCCAATTAAATTTCTGCTGTTGGCAAAACTTGGCCGGGTGCTCAAGCATGTGACCCTACATTTTGGGCCCATTTCCAATGCTCCAAATTTTCCTTGAAGCAAATTTGTCAAAATAATTGTGGAATAAACTCCCAATTTAGAAGTTTACAAAACAGACCCACTCTCCATCTTTTATAGAAGAGCAGATGTGGACTTTGGGTTTGCATAGCAGGTGGAATTAGAGGCCTATACTAAGCATGGACTAAAATTCAATTAGTGTGTTTTGGTGATGTGTATATTTCCCCAATTTAGGGACATGCTCCAAAATAGATGCCTGTACACTTCCACTTCAAAAATATTGAAAGTGAGGTGGTGTCAGGGATGTGCATTAAGGTCATCTTTATACCGGTAAAGCTACTCTAAGTCAGAAACATCCTGTGATCCAGTAATGTTATCTTGCAATTATTGATGAAAAGAGACAACACAGATGCATTCACAGACCAAACACCTCAGCGATGACTTCTTAGGTCATCAATAGGTCCTGAAAGATTCTTAGATTACTTAGTGGATTTTGGGTCGCAGCTTGCCTCATTTTCTCCAGACCCTGGTTAGAAATTCATTCATTCATTCAACAAGCATTTTTTTCTTTTCTTTTTTTTTTTTTTTTGCGGTACGCGGGCCTCTCACTGTTGTGGCCTCTCCCGTTGCAGAGCACAGGCTCCAGACGTGTAGGCTCAGCGGCCGTAGCTCACGGGCCCAGCCGCTCCGCGGCATGTGGGATCTTCCCGGACCGGGGCACGAACCCGTGTTCCCTGCATTGGCAGGCGGACTCTCAACCACTAAGCCACCAGGGAAGCCCTTTTTCTCTTTTTTTTTTTTTTTTTGCGGTACACGGGCCTCTCACTGTTGTGGCCTTTCCCGTTGCGGAGCACAGGCTCCGGACGCGCAGGCTCAGTGGCCATGGCTCACGGGCCCAGCCGCTCCGCGGCATGTGGGATCTTCCCGGACCGGGGCACGAACCCGTGTCCCCTGTATTGGCGGGCAGACTCTCAACCACTGCGCCACCAGGGAAGCCCTCAACAAACATTTTTAAGCACTGCCAACTGTCAGCCACTGAGTTAAGTACTGAAATGACACAGTTTGCCCTTCTAATGCTTATAGTCACTAAAGAATGAGGGAGGTAGTATTAGTTGAGAACCTTAGCCCTATATGAATTCATTCTTGTTGTGTCTTGCCATCTTCTTTTCATTTTCTAGCGTTTCCTCTTAAGATGCATAAGTTCCTCTTATACGCATAATATAAATATTTTTTTTTACAAAAGTAGTGTATGGAAATCACATATCCAACTACAGTTAAAGTTAACTTTCAATGCACATGGGGGAGATGTTGGTTGAAGGGTACAAATTTCCAGTTAGAAGATGAATAAATTCTGGGTACCTAATGCACAGCACTGTGAACGTAGTTAACAATACTGTATACGTACTTGACTGTTGCTAAGAGAATAGATCTTAAATGTTCCAACCATAAAAAGAAATGGTAATTTTGTCATGTGATGGAGATGTTGGCTAAGGCTACAGTGGTCATTGTACTGCAGTAGGTAAGTACATAACACACAAGTTTATATGTCAATTATATCTCAAGAAAGCTGGGGAAAAAGTTAAATGCATTCAGTAACTTTATGACAACTCAAATAAATATAAACTTAGTTTTACTTTCTGGTCAAATATCATGTTGACAGTTCAAAGTGGGATTTTGGAAAGCTAATTACTCATCCCTCTTTCCTCGTGGCTTCATGCAAAGAGATTAATATATAGCAAATTTTTTTTTAATTTATATTTTTGGCTGCGTTGGGTCTTCATTGCTATGCATGGACTTTCTCTAGTTGAGGCAAGCGGGGCTACTCTTCACTGAGGTGTGTGGTGCGTGGGCTTCTCATTGCAGTGGCTTCTCTTGTTGCGGAGCACAGGCTCTAGGCACGTGGGCTCAGTAGTTGTGGTGCACAGGCTTAGTTGCTTCTCGGCATGTGGGATCTTCTCGACCAGGGCTCAAACCTGTGTCCCCTGCATTGGCAGGCGGATTCTTAACCACTGCGCCACCAGGGAAGTCCCTATATAGCAATTTTTAATAAAATACTAATGTGTTAATAGCTGGTAATCACCCCATCTGTTCCAACATTGTCCTCTTGTATAGTATCTGTGCAGGACAACGTGGTTCAGGCTTGAAACTTCTCTCCTGAATCTAGGATAATTGCATCTGGGAAATCTGCTGACCGCTGGGAAGCAGGAATGAAAGGTGGCGTCAGATCATGGGTGCTGGCTTCTCCCCCCGGGAAGCAAAGCCCAAGAAAGGTCTCATATTTTGGCCAGTAACAAGTTCTCTTCATCTGAGGGCAAGAAGCCTAGATAAGGACATTGGGATGAGGACAAAAGTTCCCTTTTTAACATTCTACACTGTCTTTATTAAAGATTTGTTGGGTGGGTTGTACTTCTCTCTACAGCTGTAAGGTCCTTGTGAGCAGAAACCATACCTTAACACATTTTTTATTGTCTCTGCCTAAAGTAATAGAGACATGTTTGCTGCTTGATCAAGTTTAATTGCTTTATGCTTTAGGTGACATTTTTTAGAAGGCATTTTGAGATCTCCAGGTGCCTTCAGGATATGACTATAAACATCAATTTCCATTGTACTGTACATGTACACAAGTCTTGGTTAATAGATATTTCCAGATAAAGTAGCTTCTACAGCACTACAGTGTAGGATATTAATAGTTTTACAGTATCTGTGTCACTATGGAACAACATTATTCAATAGCATAAAGCTACTGAATTAATTACCCCAAAGAAAGTACAGGGCTACCTGCTTTTAAACTATTTTAATATGAGGTTTATACCACAGGACCGAGCAAAAAGAAAATTATGCCTGTTGAAGAACAACTTTCTGGAGATTGTGTTTGATACAATTAATTTTTTTTCTCTGGAAAAATCTAATCAACCATTAATTTTATAATTACATAATTATCTGTTCCAAAGATCACACATTTACCAAGAGAATGCATGCAGAATGTGTTTTGAAGGTATTTTGTCCATCTATTAGCCAAAAATTCTATCCATTCATGACTATTTAGTAAGCTTTTATGGATATAAATGTAATAAATACTCAACAAATATATAAATACTCAGCAAATATTTATTGGATGGATTCACTGACCTCCCTTGAAGAACTGGCTTAAAAAGCAAGATTCCACAAATATCTGAGCCTATTTATTCCCTCAACAGCTTTCTAGTTGACCTCAGCATCAATCCATTCATCTCAGTGATGAAAATTGTGGAGAATCAGATTGGACCACACAGACCTGGAACTTCCAACAAACTCTGCTCTTGGTCAAAACATTTTCTAGTAGACTAACATTGTCTTCTGTTCTCTGGTTAACAGAGGGACATCATGGACATATCCATAAGTTAGAAATCGTAGTGAGCTCATCCATCTTCAGTGCTAAAAAGAAAGTGATGTGTCGACTACTGTAGCGTTGCGAGCTGGTGAATAATGGACAGACCTACAATGGGTTTATTCCTGACTCTAGTTAGAAATTAACTCCCTCCTTAATGTATTAGTGTGCATGGGCATATTTGATACTATTTATTTAATATTCTCTATGATAACTAAGTAGGAAACAGCAGTGATGAGTCTGCATTCTAGAAATACACCTAAAGTAAGGCAGAGTTTCTCTAAATTATAATTGACTAAATGTGTAGTTTCTAGGGTGGTATTTCGTGAACTAGAGTTGCTGGGTTGTTTTTCTTTTCTTTCAGGTCCAATACACCTCTAAGAACATTTCTTATTTTGTGTTTATAATATGAAGATACTTAAAATAGAACCACAAAAGTAATGTATGGATGCGCTGGATCTTGTAGGTGACCACTTCAGGATCGAGCATGGCCATGTACTTTCAGTGTCTGTGATTACCTTTGCTTTTGAGACAACATCAATATTTTCACACTGATAGCCTTGCCCCTCTGGGGATCCAAAGCCATATACTCCTAGGCCCCAGATATCTGAATTTGAAAAAAATCTTACTCTAGAATAGAGAAGAGGATTCCACAATCCTCTTACATCAGAGAAACCCTATCCACTCTTACTCTGGTAGGGAAAGGATTAATTAAAAGAAGCTTCAACTGTTAATACCATAGATGTTGTGAGATGCTGCTACAGTATTGGGATTAGCTGGATGAGAATGGCTGTTAAGTGTTGTTGAATGAAGTAATCCCACCTGCCACAGAAATCCTGGGAGCCTGTGTTATTGGCTCAGTCACTAGGGATTCTATACATGTCAAAAAGAACTTTGCCATGACAGGGTGACTTGAAGTTACTATGTATGATATAGGGGAACAATGGAATCTGTTGTTTGAGTACCAAAAGAAGCTTTTATTCTATATTATTTTATCGTTTGGCCACACCATGCAGCCTGTGGGATCTTAGTTTCCCAACCAGGGATTGAACCCAGGCCCCAGCAGTGAAAGTGGAGTCCTAACCACTGTACCACCAGGGAATTCCCCAAAAGAAGCTTTTTTTTTTTTTTTAACTTTTTTTTAAAAACATCTTTATTGGAGTATAATTGCTTCACAATGGTGTGTTAGTTTCTGCTTTACAACGAAGTGAATCAGTTATGCACTTACACACATCCCCATATCTCCTCCCTCTTGTGTCTCCCTCCCACCCTCCCTATCCCACCCCTCTAGGTGGACACAAAGCACCGAGCTGATCTCCCTGTGCTATGCAGCTGCTTCTCACTAGCTATCTATTTTACATTTGGTAGTGTATATATGTCCATGCCACTCTCTCACTTCGTCCCAGCTTACCCTTCCCGCTCCCCGTGTCCTCAAGTCCATTCTCTACGTCTGTCTTCATTCCTGTCCTGTCTCTAGGTTCTTCAGAACCATTTTTTATTTAGATTCCATATATATGTGTTAGCATATGGTATTTGTTTTTCTCTTTCTGACTTACTTCACTAGGTATGACAGACTTTAGGTCCATCCACCTCACCACAAATAACTCAATTTCGTTTCTTTCTATGGCTGAGTAATATTCCATTGTATATATGTGCCACATCTTCTTTATCCATTCATCTGTCAATGGGCATCTAGGTTGCTTCCATGACCTGGCTATTGTAAATAGAGCTGCAATGAACATTGGGGTGCATGTGTCTTTTTGAATTATGGTTTTCTCTAGGTGTATGCCTAGTAGTGGGATTGCTGGGTCATATGGTAATTCTATTTTTAGTTTTTTAAGGAACCTCCATACTGTTCTCCATAGTGGCTGTATCAGTTTACATTCCTACAAACAGTGCAAGAGGGTTCCCTTTTCTCCACACTGTCTTCAGCATTTGTTGTTTGTAGATTTTCTGATGATGCCCATTCTAACTGGTGTGAGGTGATTGTAGTTTTGATTTGCATTTCTCTAATAATTAGTGATGTTGAGAATTTTTTCATGTGCATCTTGCCCATCTGTATGTCTTCTTTGGAGAAATGTCTATTTAGATCTGCCCATTTTTTGATTGGGTTGTTTGTTTTTTTAATACAGAGCTGCATGAGCTGTTTATATATTTTGCAGATTAATCCTTTGTCCGTTGATTCGTTTACAAATATTTTCTCCCATTCTGAGGGCTGTCTTTTCATCTTGTTTATAGTTTTCTTTGCTGTGCAAAAGCTTTTAAGTATCGTTAGGTCCCATTTGTTTATTTTTGTTTTTATTTCCATTACTCTAGGAGGTGGATCAAAAAAGATCTTGCTGTGATTTATGTCAAAGAGTGTTCTTCCTATGTCTTCCTCTAAGGGTTTTATAGTGTCCAGTCTTACATTTAGGTGTTTAATCCATTTTGAGTTAATTTTTGTGTATGGTGTTAGGGAGTGTTCTAATTTCATTCTTTTACATGTACCTGTCCAGTTTTCCCAGCACCACTTATTGAAGAGACTGTCTTTTCTCCATTGTATATCCTTGCCTCTTTTATCATAGATTAGTTGTCCATAGGTGTGTGGGTTTATCTCTGGGCTTTCTGTCCTGTTCCATTCATCTATATTTCTGGAAAAGCAGACATTAAAAAAAATAGTTTTGTTTCAAGATGATCGCAAATGAATTTTTCCTCAAGCACATTTCTTCTAGATGTTTTTTTCCTCATAGACATTTAATCTCCATGCTTCTGATTTATTTACGCCTGACTCATCAAAATCTGTTTTTTTTTTAAAGTGTTCTTTCAAGTCTAAGGAACCTAAATAAGATTTGTAAAAGATGTTTAAGTCTGGAAATCATGTTGGCAACACAAAATAAAACATGAACGAGCCAGTTTGAATTGCCATAAGTACTGCTCTGATAATCTGCTATGAGGTTCCTTGTAATCATCTTTGTGACTGACTCACTCCCTGGATAGAGGCAAATTTGAGTAGAAGATTAAAAAATCTGCGTTCTTGGGCTTCCCTGGTGGCGCAGTGGTTGAGAGTCCGCCTGCCGATGCAGGGGACACGGGTTCGTGACCCGGTCCGGGAAGAACCCACATGCCGCGGAGCGGCTGGGCCCATGAGCCATGGCCGCTGAGCCTGCGCATCCGGAGCCTGTGCTCTGCAACGGGAGAGGCCACAGCAGTGAGAGGCCCGTGTACCGAAAAAAAAAAAAAAAAAATCTGCATTCTCTTCCTGCCTCTCCCCGAAGATACAATGGAGTGCTATATTCAAAAGTGAAATGTTTTATTTGCAATTAAATTCAAACAGCTGTTTCCTTTCTTTAAAAAATGATTATCCAGTAGTTTCACTATCATCAATATTGAGAAGATAACAGATTTGGAAGATTTAACTAATAGAAAAGAATATAAGAATTCCTTGACTTTTGGAGTAACTAAGTTTAGGCTAATTCTGGAACATCTCTCATCTTGTTTTGATCTGAAACAGATGTGCCTTCTACCCCGACAAAAGTACTGCATGGGTGATTCACTAAGTTGTTTGAAGCATCAATTTTGCGTTACCTGTTGAACAGCAGAGATGGGCATGCTTTCTGCGTCCATGTGGTCACACGAGGTCCTTCTCGTCGTCTCCCCATGACGGAGCGAGGGCTGTGGGCTGGGGCAGAGTCAGGACCAGGGAGCATGATGAGGGTCAGCGGTCCCACAGGAACCCTCTACGCAACTAGGTTTGGGAGCACCTCAACCAATGGGCCACAGCACATGCAGGAGGGAGAAGGGGGACATACCAGTGGGCACGAGGTGTGGGGGGCTGATGAGCCACTTCAAGAAGGCAAATGGTCAAGGCAGAGAAAAGTACAACCTGCCCTACTCAATATAGTAGCCACCTAAGGGCTACTGCCGCCAAGGGCTCTTTAAGTTAGAATTCATTAACATGAAGCAAAGGTAAAAATTTATTTCCTCAGTCGCACGAGCCACATATTAAGGGTTCAACAACCACATTTTGGTGAGCGCAAAACACGAAACGTTTACAACATCGCAGACGTAAACCGTCTGTGTCATAATCCCAAATATGACCATCTTCGCTCCAGGTTGAAAGCAAAGTCTCATGGAAAACAAACTTATGGTTACCAGAGGGGATAGAGGGGGTGGGGGGAGATAAATTAGGAGTTTGGGATTAACATATACACACTACTGCGTATAAAACAGATAAACAACAAGGACCTACTGTATAGCTCAGGGAACCATATTCAATGCCTTGTAATAATCTATAATGGAAAGGAATCTGAAAAACTATATATTTATAACTGAATCACTTTGCTGTACACCTGAAGCTAACACGACACTGTAAATTAACTATACTTCAATTAAGAAATGGTTATTAAAAAAAAGCAAAGTCTCACCTTTGCCCAATTACATATGGTCAGAACAGCCATCTTTATTGAATGAGAAAACAAAGGAGAGACATTGCATTGAGTCACTGCTAATTCAAAAAGAGTCATGTACCACAGTGTTCACTATTTACAATAGCCAGGACATGGAAGCAACCTAAGTGTCCATCGACAGATGGATAGATAAAGAAGATGTGGCACATATATACAATGGAATATTACTCATCCATAAAAAGAAACGAAATTGAGTTGTTTGTAGTGAGGTGGATGGACCTAGAGACTGTCATACAGAGTGAAGTAAGTCAGAAAGAGAAACAAATGCCGTATGCTAACACATATATGGAATCTAAAAAAAAAAAATCGTTCTGAAGAACCTAGGGGCAGACTGGAATAAAGACGCAGATGTAGAGAATGGACTTGAGGACACGGGGAAGGGGAAGGGTAAGCTGGGACGAAGTGAGAGAGTGGCATGGACATATATACAATACCAAATGTAAAACAGCTAGTGAGAAGCAGCTGCATAGCACAGGGAGATCAGCTCCGTGCTTTGTGTCCACATAGAGGGGTGGGATAGGGAAGGTGGGAGGGAGACACAAGAGGGAGGAGATATGGGGATGTGTGTATGTGCATAACTGATTCACTTCGTTGTAAAGCAGAAACTAACACACCATTGTGAAGCAATTATACTCCAATAAATATGTTTTTAAAAGTCACTGCTAAATTAGATAGATCCCACTTTAAAAATGGAACGCATAACTAATTTCTGATTTTTCCTGAGAGAAGGCATCTCTTGAGAGTCTTTAAGTCTCTAAAGTATCCAGAATGCCTTTTAGTATAATTATTAAAAAATACTTTGTGAATATATTATTTACAGTATTCAAGAAATGCAGGCAAGGGGCTATGGGTTATCAAGGCTAATGCACCTGGGACACAATTCAGTTTTCTCACTTGGCCCTTCGAGCTCCACGTGATGGGGTTGCTCTCTTTCTCCACCTTTCCTCATCAACTCCTCCTCTCATCCATCAGGCTCAAGACAGACTGGGGCACCGTCTGTCTTCTGAACACGCCAAGCCAGTTTTTGTTCCAGACATGTTGCAAATGTTATTTCCTCAGTGTGAGGTTCTCTTCCCTCAGATCTTTGCACGGCTGGCACATGTGACCTAACACCTGAATGCTGACAAGGGGTTAAGTCAAACATGATCCTTCTGGACGACCTTCTGGACACCTGTCTATGGCCCCTGCTTCCAGCCTTGCACTCCTGTAGCTCTATGTATTTATAATTCATCTGTATCAGCTTCTTTGTGGTACTTGCCACTCCCTGAAATGACCTCAATTACTTGTTTATTGTTTGTGAGCAAGGACCTTGTCTCCTTCACTGCGGTATACAGTGCCTAGAACAGAGTCTGGTAATAAACATCTGTTTAAACAATGAATGAATGAATGCACGAAAGGGATAAAGCCCTGCATCTGTGTTGCTTATGTTCTAGTGAAATATTAATAGCTAACAAGTGAGCATTTACTATAGACACTTTACATAAATTATCTAATTTACTAATGTAGAAATCTGATAAAATACTCTCATTATCCCTATTCTACAAATTAAAAATACTGGGTCTTAGATCAGTTGGGTAACTTGCACGAGATTAATGGGTGGAGACGGAATGGAGCGCAGGCAATCTTATCCCAGGACAACACCTTCATCAGAGGGCTGTCTCTCTCTTTCTCCTCTCTGTGTACATTTCAGAATTAATTTCCTCAGTTGGGTCCCACATCCCCTTGAGTCCTTGGTGCTTGAGTCTTACTTTGAATGAATAATAATGATAATGATAATAATCTACAATGTTTATAAAGCCCTCTACAGTTTATGTAGCAGATTCTCACGTGTTATCTCTTTTTGGATCCTTCTAACTATCCTCTGAGCTAGGCAGGAAAGATATTATTATCAGCAAAATCACCCAGTGGAGAAGATACTCAGCATAAAGGAAAAAATCATTATTTTTGCATGTGAGAAAAACAATGTCACCCTGATTTTAAATGTCACCCCAATTTTGAGAATAGCCTCTGGCTTCTCTGCGAAATCACTGGAGTGAACGGTAGAAGATAAGTAGCACTTCTGTGCGTGAATAAACCATGAAATATTATTTGACAATAAAATTTTCAATTAATGTGGAAATATTTGCTCTGAATCTTGGCTCTTGACGATTTAAGTCTCGGCCAAACATTAAAAACGTGTTTTATTTCATTGCACTGAGCACTTTGCAGATGCTAAGATTCCTGAGAAACTGAAAACTGCCGATTTTCAGCATCCTGAATATGCATTAGGCTGATGGATGGACCATGTTGGGAGAATTAGGTTCTCTGGGACACTAAGTAGCCTTTACCCTTGCGCAGTGTGGCTCTGTTAGAGACACGGGGGCTTTTACTCCGTCCGGCTTTTAGATGCCAGTTTTCCTGGGCCTCCTGATCCTTTGTGGAATCCTCTTCAATTCAGTGACCATGCCAAAACATAGTAAAATTTTAAAAAGGGAATCTGATCAAATATTTTTGACCAGCGCGTTTAGTTAGAATCGTGTACCTTAAAAAAGATCTGTGTGATGTCTCAGACAAACACGCAGATTGCAGGGTAGGCGTGTCATTGTGCGCGGTGACGCAATGGGAGACTCTGAAACAAAATGAAGCGGAACTCCATGGATCATGACGGATTGACGTGGAAATGGAATGTTGAGTAAAAAAAGAGCGAGATGCAAAAGTGTAGTTAGAGCGCATCAGTTATGTGACATTGCTAACATGTAAAATTGCCCGATTTGCAGCTAAAATATAAGGATGCTGGTGATAAAGGTAGACGTTAAATTCAGGGTAGTGATTGGTTCAAGGGCTGGTGGGGGAAGGTAGGAAACGGGACCCGTGAGATGTACTCAGGATGCTGCAATTGTATTTGTAAGTGGTAGATTCATGGGGGGTTGTTACTTATATTATTTAGTTTACTTTTTAAAAAAAATTATTATTTTTTAAAATTTATTTTTATGTTTGGCTGTGTTGGGTCTTCATTGCTATGTGCAGGCTTTCTCTAGCTGTGGCGAGCGGGGGCTACTCTTCGTTGCGGAGCGCGGGCTTCTCTTGTTGCTGAGCATGGGCTCTAGGCGCAAGGGCTTCAGTAGTTGTGACACATGGACTCAGTAGTTATGGCTCTTGGGCTCAGTAGTTGTGGTGCGTGGGCATAGTTGCTCCGCGGCATGTGGGATCTTCCTGGACGAGGGCTCGAACCCGTGTCCCCTACATTGGCAGGCAGATTCTTTTCTTTTTTTTGCCGTACGCGGGCCTCTCACTGCTGTGGCCTCTCACTGCTGTGGCCTCTCCCGTTGCGGAGCACAGGCTCCGGATGCGCAGGCTCAGCGGCCATGGCTCACGGGCCCAGCAGCTCCGCGGCATGTGGGATTTTCCTGGACCGGGGCACGAACCCGTGTCCCCGGCACCGGCAGGCGGACTCCCAACCACTGCGCCACCAGGGAAACTCGACAGGCAGATTCTTAACCATTGCGCCACCAGGGAAGCCCTTGTTTACTTTTCAAAAAGCTAAGATATTTCATCACTAAACAACAAAAACCCCATTCTCCTACATAGTTGCAAAACAGTTTGGTAACTGCCACAACAGAGGTGTGTAGAGGGAGGAGGAAGCCTTTGTTTAAAGCTCAGAAGGTTGCAGAAGAGAGGGGAAAACATGCAGCTGCCCTGAAGGATGGGTGAGGCTGACCTGGCAGTGAGATCATTCTAGAAAAAGAAAAGCACATCCAAAGTACCAGGGGCATGACAACACCTGATGTGAATGGAAGCCGGCATCATAATTCCTGGGGCTGGAGTATACGCCACAGGTCAAAACAATACATACAAGGTCATGAGGTACTTAAGAAAGCGGATTCTGGACTACCTGGGTTCAAAATCCGGCTCTGCCTTTTACACTATGTAACCATCATTTTTTTTATTGAACAATTTTTATTTGTTTAAAAATTTTTAAATTTTTTTGGCTGCGCCCTGCAGCATGTGGGATTTTAGTTCCCCAACCCGCACCCCCTGCATTGGAAGGGTAGAGTCTTAACCACTGGACGGCCAGGGAAGTCTCCTTTAACCATCATTTTGTTATTTAATCTCTCTGCGCCTCTATTTCCTCATCTGTGAAATGGGGCTACAGAGACAATACTTAGTGTTAGCTGCCATTGTTGTTACGATGAGGGTGATAATCATTAACCCTTACAGCAACCCACCTGCTCCTACAGGCACCCTGAGTCCTGTGGATTCTGCCTTACTAGGGTCTCTAATGTTACTCCCTTCTACTGCAGCTCAAGTCCTCAGCCTCAATTCGTGTGTCCTTCAAAACGAGACGATCGGCCTCAAGCCCCGCTCCTCTCACGTCAGGTTGGAAGGCCTTCCCGGGATGCTTTGCGGTGCCTGCACATTCAGGGGGAGTGTCTTCCATGGGCCAGAGCAGCCTCCCCTCACCCAGCCTGCTGACCTTGAGTGCCATCCAGAGTAATATGTATTCATCCCACTATCCATAATCTGTTTCCACATATCATGTGCTTGGTGCATCATAAAACTTTGGCACAGAGAAAGTCGAAAACAAAGGAGAAGTCTTTAATTCTTATTATTTTAATATGCCACTTCACTAGATTTCTCTCTCTCTTTTGTTTCTGTACTTATTGTTTCTAGGTTAACGCAGCTTTCATGCCCCTGTATCAGAGATGGGAATTGTTATCTCTCATTTCCCTGTCTCATTATCTTGACTCAGGAGGTAGAATGTGCATCAGCCATTGATGGCATGTTTCATCTCCCCCACTGACCATCTGCAGTCCTCTCCTCACTCTGAGGTAAGCTCATTGCTTGCCTTTGGCTTTCGGTGTTATTGTACATCCTTCCTTCCTATGTGTCTGCTTTCTAGGATGCTACAAGGAAGTTGTGTAAGGCATGTTGGGGGGACTTGTTAATTAGTCTGCATTCTAACCTGGATGTTCCATATTGCGGCAGGAGTGGTGCTGTGCCGTTCTGGATGCAGCCCTTTGAAGGTCTAGAAACTCCTGCTTCTGTGCTTCAGGACCCCAGCTGCCATGCTGTAAGGAAGCTCAGGCTATCCTGCTGGAGAGAGAGGCCACTTGAAGAGGCCGTGGAGGGACAGACACCGTGTGGAGGAGGTCCCAGACTTCTTGGACCTTCCAGTCCATGTCCAATGCCAGGCTGCATCACACGGAACAGAAGAAACACAGGCCACCTGCAGAATCTAGATCAGTCACCATTAATCGTTTTAAGATGCTAAGTTTTGGGGAGGTTTGTTACTCAGCAATTGATAACTGAAACACTCAATTAGTCTGCATGTTCTTCATTAAGAGACTATGAAATGGTAAGAAACAATGTAGAATTTTATGAGGACAGGCTTTCTCTCCTATCTCTAATGTTATCTTCATTCCACTTGCATGTCAGATTTTATTCTGCTTCTAACAGGCTTATTCCCATATCTGTGCTTATTTTTGATAAATCCCCGATTTTCAGTCTAGAGTGATTTTGTTTCATGTCTGCCAGAGTTAGTGTGATCTTTGGGGGAAAATTTCTACTCGGAGAGCCTAAGAACAATTACATTGCTTGTGGATTCTAGTCATGCAATGTTTTAAGAGGTATATTCATAGCAGTGCCTTCACAACATTTATTGGGAATAAAATTGGTAAGATCCAACGATGATCTCTTTAAAACAGTTATTTGGTAAAATCTGCGGGTCTGGGGGGCCAACATGATGGCAGAATAATTGCTAAGTCACTGTCAAGGCGTTGCTCTATTTAATGTCTGCAATTTTGCACAAGCCAAGCGGAACTAATCAAAATATTGAAGGTAGGTTCTTGCTGCTGCTAACTCCCCCAACACGTACCAGGAGAACTGTTTACAAGGCCAAAAATATGAGTTTATATATCGTGAGTGAATTGGATTTTTAAAATAAGAAACCATGGTTGAAATGAAGCAATCATTTGTTCTAAAGAGAACTACTAGTGATGTTTTCAGCGATTAAGTTCTTATTGTGCCCGTCGCTGGTGCATCTGGGGTAAAACAGGCATAGGCTTAAGCAGCCCCATCATTTTTTTTTAACCCATTTTGGACACATTTACCTGTTTTTCACAACAGAGTCTCTCTGTGTATATTTCAGAGCCTCTGTGTGAGGTGTGGTTGGCTTCCTCTGCCAGCCCCTCTCTGTGTGTGCCCCACCCAACCAGGACTAACCCCATCCCGTGGGTGGAGACTGGGAGAGGTAACCTCACGGATTCTTCCTTGCCTGTTACCCTCTTGTTGACCTTTCTCCCAGAGGCTCAGTGCTTGCCAGCCTCACCCTTGATCCTAAAGGCTTGCAATCAGATCCTCCCTCTTAGTCTGTCCTTTCTTCCAGTTCTCCCTTCCACCGGAATTCAACTGTCCTGTCTTCTTTCCTTTATAGAACGTCATGTTCAGATGGTGGGCAGTCCTTGGAACTAAGAACCTGATACAAGATCATTTGTTAACCCAAATGAGGGTCCATAAGGATGGAATTTTTAGGCCACAGGAAAAAATATTTTGAGACAAAAGGCTACTTTTATTCTCCTAAATGAACACCAAACTCTTGGTGGATCATACAGTAGAGCTAGCACAGTTTATGGACAGACTGACCCGGGCCCGTGGGAGTTTCATCAGCTCTGAGTCTCTTAAACACAGCAGTGATCCCAGAGGTAAGACAAAAAGCTGAGCAACAGTGAGAAAATCTGTCAAAATCACCTTGTTCGTTTTTTTGTATCAGACAAAGAATCACCTTCAGAACCAGGGATGTAGGTTCAGTTACGTAATTACGGAGTAGGGGAGCAGCTGTCAGGCCAAAGTAAGAGCAGAGCCAAGGAGATGGGAGACCAGGGAGACAGAAGAGGCAGGGCAGCCGGGCAGCTTGTACGTTTGCAGGCTCGATGGCTGCACAGTGATATTCATACTGTAGGGTCAGCCTCAGGCATATTAATAGCGATTACCCCACATCCTCAGAAAAGATGAGGTTGTATTCAAGGCGCTTTGTTTAAAAAGGCAACAAAGTGTAATGCATTTTTAAAAAGGCCTAATTGTATGTGGTTCACACACAAAAATTTTGCTGCTACAAGAGGTAAAAGTTGAGTTATTTGGGAAAGTTAGTTATTTAGAATAGATCACTCCCTAAACATGCTAGGCGCGCGCGGGCACCTGCACCACCCGACATGCACACATCGATCTAGATTCAAAGGCGGAAATGCAGTTGCCGGATATTGAGCATTTCATTTGGATCAGCTCCATTTATCTTCCCATTGATCTTGGGGATGATACTACTTTGACTTCCGATTCACATAGTTTCTAGTCATTCTCTGTCACTTCCTGCTGCCCCCTGTTTGTGCTGTGGGATTCCCCTTACCCTGTTTCCTATTCCAGTCCTACCTGAAGGCCACCTGGCTGCGTCCTCTGCAACATGAAAAGCACCATTAGCTCATGCCACTATGGTTTGAGTCTATGGGAAAAGATGGGCCCTAGCCCGGGGGCGTCACCAGCCAGGGGGCCTGGATAAGGCAGGGTGGGAGGAGGTGGCAGCAGAGAGATGCAGAGGAGAAAGTCAGCGAGAGTGGGAGCTAAAGACACTAGGTTAAGGCTTTAAGCAGCTTAAACCAACATTGGTATATTTATTTTATGGCTTTATTTTCCCTCTTCAGAAATAATTAGCCTTCAGCATCATTAACATTGTGTAAGTTAAAGGTTGAATTAAGAGGTTAGAAGGTGGTTAAGAAATCTTCTGTTCACACACTGTTACATTTTTCAACTCTTGGTATGGGTGTGCACATTTAATAATGAACTGTTGGGAAAATCGTTATGATAATCTTAAATAAGAGAGTCATTATACAGAAATTATTGTGTATTTTTCTACAAATAGTCATCTTGATTTGAAATAGGCTTATCAGCTGAATTTAGTGGTATATTTGTTCTTTGTATTCCATGTCTGAGGCACTTAGAGAAGAAAAATCACGTATTTTAATAGAGCCTGAATTTTTGGAAAATGTTGCCCATCACATCCCATGGGGCTGGGGGAAGGGAGCTGGACAGTCTGGGCTGTGAGCACTCTACCCTCAGATGTATTCACCAGTCCTTTCTGAGCACTGCCAGCTCAGGCTCGGTTTAGAATCCATCAATTTCTTATCCCCATGAAAAGGCAATTTTGTCTAAAACCTTGGAGTCTGTAGACTTCAAAGTTGAAAGAAAAGTCACACCAAAGGCTGAATTTTCTTAAACCCCAAGTTGCACAACAAACTAGGTCTAGAAAAAGACTATGCTATTCTTTATGAAATGTATTATTTTGCTTCCAAATAAAGGATAAATTGGATTTTGAGTTTCTTAAATTAACAGGTATTATTTATTATGTTAAAACATTACAGCTACTAACGTCATCATCCATGAAAGAAAATGTGAAATTGATTTCCAATATGTGCCTGGATGTCTTCCCTAATCCTTGCACCGTGGCTGGTAGTTAGAGATGTGAGATTTTTATACTCATATATTCCTGGTTGGAGCAATTGTACTTATGATCACACCCTCTTAGATGGTGGGGTGACTTTGCTCTGAAGGGAAAATAAAACTATGCCTAGTCACCAGTCACAAGCCTTGCTTTGAGATTATGGGAACTTCAATTAACAGAGACCCTTTTAAAGGAATCTTGGCAGGAGAAATGTGATACTTGTAGGATATCTAGGTTGGCTTCAATCCTGTTTACTCAGCACATTTGTCTTAAACTATTGTCTTTTGTTAAATTTTGTCTTGTTTGTTTAGCATTTTACTTCACATTCAACCATTTTCGTACATTATAGTTTGCTCTGTCTTTATTATTTTCTGCATCTTACTGGCTTTTAACCTTTATCATGTTAGCACATACTATTGTTTTAATAGTTTTAGACTTTTGCTCATTTTCAGTTTTAATTTTTACTGATTACAGTTTCTCTGAGCTTTCTATCTGTTTTAGTTAGGATTTTATGTTCAAGGACAGAAAACAGGAAATCTCACATAACTGTGGCTGAAAGAAGATAGACGCTTACTTAACTTCTCCCTCTGCATAAAAGATGTCCACAGACAGCACTTGAAGGCTGGCAGGGTAACCATTGCTATCAATGACCAGGGTCCAGACTTTCTGATGCAGGTCCTAATGTGTGTTTTCCACATTCCTGGTCAACTCATGGTCCAGGATGGCAGCTGCAGCTCCAGCCTGGAAAAGGAATAAGATGAGAAGATTGAAAAGGGGCTCTCCCAGCAGCTTAAATATTTCAAGCAGCCCTCCGGAAGTCCTATCCAGCTCTGGTGCTTACACATCTTGATCAGAACATGACTGCTTGGTTGCACCTGGCTGCCAGGTGGACTGGTGAGTATAGTCTTACCTTCTGGATGGACAATGTGCCCAGTGAAAATTAGGGCTCTGTGTCTAAGTGGTAAAAGGAGAAGGGATGCTGGTCCTGGCAGCTAACCGTGTCTGCCATTTATTTTCTTATTTGACGCTACTTATTTTTAAATCTATTAATCGTTTTTTTACATGTATAAGTACTTTAAATTTTTAATTAAAAAATTTTAATTGAAGTATAGTTGATATACAATATTGTGTTAATTTCAGGTATACAGCAAACTGATTCAGTTATACATATATATATTCTTTTTCATATTCTTTTCCATTATAGTTTATTACAAGATATTGAATATAGGTCCCTGTGCTATACGGTAGGACCTTGTTGTTTATCTTTTTTTTTTTTTTTTTTCGGTACGCGGGCCTCTCACTGCTGTGGCCTCTCCCGTTGCGGAGCACAGGCTCCGGATGCACAGGCTCAGCGGCCATGGCTCACGGGCCCAGCCGCTCCGCGGCATGTGGGATCTTCCCGGACCGGGACACGAACTCGTGTCCCCTGCATCGGCCGGCGGACTCTCAACCACTGCGTCACCAGGGAAGCCCTGTTTATCTATTTTATACTCATTTGCTTGCATCGGCCAGTCCCAAACTCCTAATTTCTCGCTAGTCCCAAGCCCCCTCCAACTTTCTCCTTTAGTAACCATAAGCTTGTTTTCTATGTCTTTAAGCACTGTAAATTTGGTTTCACTATTTGAAAAATATTGTATTATTTTTAAGAACTATCCGTGTATTATATTCTACTTTAAATGTATTAGTTTTTAACCCCTTTATTCCTATTTGCAGTACTTTATTTCTTCTAATTTTTTTTTTTACATCTTTATTGGAGTATAATTGCTTTACAATGGTGTGTTAGTTTCTGCTTTATAACAAAGCGAATCAGTTATACATATTTTCCCATATCTCTTCCCTCTTGTGTCTCCCTTCTTCCCACCCTCCCTATCCCACCCCTCCAGGCGGTCACAAAGCACCGAGCTGATCTCTCTTTGCTATGTGGCTGCTTCCCACTAGCTATCTACCTTACGTTTGGTAGTGTATATATGTCCATGCCTCTCTCGTGCTTTGTCACAGCTTACCCTTCCCCCTCCCCATATCCTCAAGTCCATTCTCTAGAAGGTCTGTGTCTTTATACCTGTCTTAACCCTAGGTTCTTCATGACATTTTTCCCCCTTAAATTCCATATATATGTGTTACCATACGGTATTTGTCTTTCTCTTTCTGACTTACTTCACTCTGTATGACAGACTCTAGGTCTATCCACCTTATTACAAATAGCTCAATTTCGTTTCTTTTTATGGCTGAGTAATATTCCATTGTATATATGTGCCACATCTTCTTTATCCATTCATCCGATGATGGACACTTAGGTTGTTTCCATCTCCGGGCTATTGTAAATAGAGCTGCAACGAACATTTTGGTACATGACTCTTTTTGAATTATGGTTTTCTCAGGGTATATGCCCAGTAGTGGGATTGCTGGGCCATATGGTAATTCTATTTTTAGTTTTTTAAGGAACCTCCATACTGTTCTCCACAGTGGCTGTATCAATTTACATTCCCACCAACAGTGCAAGAGGGTTCCCTTTTCTCCACACCCTCTCCAGCATTTATTGTTTCCAGATGTTTTTATGATGGCCATTCTGACTGGTGTGAGATGGTATCTCATTGTAGTTTTGATTTGCATTTCTCTAATGATTAATGATTTTGAGCATTCTTTCATGTGTTTGTTGGCAGTCTGTATATCTTCTTTGGAGAAATGTCTATTTAGGTCTTCTGCCCAATTTTGGATTGGGTTATTTGTTTTTTTGTTATTGAGCTGCATGAGCTGCTTATAAATTTTGGAGATTAATCCTTTGTCAGTTGCTTCATCTGCAAATATTTTCTCCCATTCTGAGGGTTGTCTTTTCGTCTTGTTTATGGTTTCCTTTGCTGTGCAAAAGCTTTGAAGTTTCATTAGGTCCCATTTGTTTATTTTTGTTTTTATTTCCATTTCTCTAGGAGGTGGGTCAAAAAGGATCTTGCTGTGATTTATGTCATAGAGTGTTCTGCCTATGTTTTCCTCTAAGAGTTTGATAGTTTCTGGCCTTACATTTAGGTCTTTAATCCATTTTGAGCTTATTTTTGTGTATGGTGTTAGGGAGTGATCTAATCTCATACTTTTACATGTACCTGTCCAGTTTTCCCAGCACCATTTATTGAAGAGGCTGTCCTTTCTCCACTGTACATTCCTGCCACCTTTATCAAAGATAAGGTGTCCATATGTGTGTGGGTTTATCTCTGGGCTTTCTATCCTGTTCCATTGATCTATCTTTCTGTTTTTGTGCCAGTACCATACTGTCTTGATTACTGTAGCTTTGTAGTATAGTCTGAGGTCAGGGAGCCTG
Organism: Phocoena sinus; assembly: GCF_008692025.1. NCBI lineage: Eukaryota > Metazoa > Chordata > Mammalia > Artiodactyla > Phocoenidae > Phocoena > Phocoena sinus. The sequence continues at coordinate 7,350,992 of NC_045779.1, read as the reverse complement.
ATTCCTCCAGCTCCTTTTTTCGTTCTCAAGATTGCTTTGGCTATTCGGGGTCTTATGTGTTTCCATACAAATTGCGAAATTTTTTGTTCTGGTTCTGTGAAAAATGCCAGTGGTAGTTTGATAGGGATTGCATTGAATCTGTAGATTGCTTTGGGTAGTAGAGTCATTTTCACAATGTTGATTCTTCCCATCCAAGAACATGGTATATCCATCTATTTGTATCATCTTTAATTTCTTTCATCAGTGTCTTATAATTTTCTGCATACAGGTCTTTTGTCTCCTTAGGTAGGTTTATTCCTGGATATTTTATTCGTTTTGCTGCAGTGGTAAATGGGAGTGTTTTCTTGATTTCACTTTCAGATTTTTCATCATTAGTGTATAGGAATGCAAGAGATTTCTGTGCATTAATTTTGTATTCTGCTACTTTACCAAATTCATTGATAAGCTCTACTAGTTTTCTGGTAGCATCTTTAGGATTCTGTATGTATAGTATCATGTCATCTGCAAACAGTGACAGCTATACTTCTTCTTTTCCGATTTGGATTCCTTTTATTTCCTTTTCTTCTCTGATTGCTGTGGCTAAAACTTCCAAAACTATGTTGAATAATAGTGGTGAGAGTGGGCAACCTTATCTTGTTCCTGATCTTAGTGGAAATGGTTTCAGTTTTACACCATTGAGGATGATGTTGGCTGTGGGTTTGTCATATATGGCCTTTATTATGTTGAGGAAAGCTCCCTCTATGCCTACTTTCTGCAGGTTTTTTTTTTTTTTATCATAAATGGGTGTTGAATTTTGTCAAAAGCTTTCTCTGCATCTATTGAGATGATCATATGGTTTTTCTCCTTCAATTTGTTAATATGGTGTATCACATTGATTGATTTGCGTATATTGAAGAATCCTTGCATTCCTGGAATAAACTCCACTTGATCATGGTGTATGATCCATTTAATATGCTGTTGGATTCTGTTTGCTAGTATTTTGTTGAGGATTTCTGCATCTATGTTCATAAGTGATATTGGCCTGTAGTTTTCTTTCTTTGTGACATCCTTGTCTGGTTTTGGTATCAGGGTGATGGTGGCCTCATAGAATGAGTTTGGGAGTGTTCCTCCCTCTGCTATATTTTGGAAGAGTTTGAGAAGGACAGGTGTTAGCTCTTCTCTAAATGTTTGATAGAATTCGCCTGTGGAGCCATCTGGTCCTGGGCTTTTGTTTTTTGGAAGATTTTTAATCACCATTTCAATTTCAGTGCTTGTGATCGGTCTGTTCATTTTTTCTATTTCTTCCTGATTCAGTCTTGGCAGGTTGTGCATTTCTAAGAATTTGTCCATTTCTTCCAGGTTGTCCATTTTATTGGCATAGAGTTGCTTGTAGTAATCTCTCTTGATCTTTTGTATTCCTGCAGTGTCAGTTGTTACTTCTCCATTTTCATTTCTAATTCTATTGATTTGAGTCTTCTCCCTTTTTTTCTTGATGAGTCTGGCTAATGGTTTATCAATTTTGTTTATCTTCTCAAAGAACCAGCTTTTAGTTTTATTGATCTTTGCTATCATTTCCTTCATTTCTTTTTCATTTATTTCTGATCTGATTTTTATGATTTCTTTTCTTCTGCTAACTTATGGGTTTTTTTGTTTTTCTTTCTCTAATTGCTTCAGGTGCAAGATTAGGTTGTTTATTTGAGGTGTTTCTTGTTTCTTAAGGTAGGATTGTATTGCTCTAAACTTCCCTCTTAGAACTGCTTTTGCTGCATCCCATAGATTTTGGGTCATCGTGTCTCCATTGTCATTTGTTTCTAGGTGTTTTTTTATTTCCTCTTTGATTTCTTCAGTGATCACTTCGTTATTAAGTAGTGTATTGTTTAGCCTCCATGTGTTTGTATTTTTTACAGATACTTTCTTGTAATTGATATCTAGTCTCATAGCGTTGTGGTCGGAAAAGACACTTGAAACAATTTCAATTTTCTTAAATTTACCAAGGCTTGATTTGTGACCCAAGATATGATCTGTCCTGGAGAATGTTCCATGAGCACTTGCGAAAAATGTGTATTCTGTTGTTTTTGGATGGAATGTCCTATAAATATCAATTAAGTCCATCTTGTTTAATGTATCATTTAAAACTTGTGTTTCCTTATTTATTTTCATTTTGGATGATCTGTCCATTGGTTAAAGTGGGGTGTTAAAGCCCCCTACTATGAATGTGTTACTGTTGATTTCCCCTTTTATGGCTGTTAGTATTTGCCTTATGTATTGAGGTGCTCCTATGTCGGGTGCATAAATATTTACAATTGTTATGTCTTCTTGGATTGATCCCTTGATCATTATGTAGCGTCCTTCTTTGTCTCTTCTAATAGTCTTTCTTTTAAAGTCTATTTTGTCTGATATGAGAATTGCTACTCCAGCTTTCTTTTGGTTTCCATTTGCATGAAATATCTTCTTCCATCCCCTAACTTTCAGTCTGTATGTGTCTCTAGGTCTGAAGTGGGTCTCTTGTAGACAGCAAATATATGGGTCTTGTTTTTGTATCCATTCAGCCAATCTGTGTCTTTTGGTGGGAGCATTTAGTCCATTTACATTTAAGGTAATCATCGATATGTATGTTCCTATTCCCATTTTCTTAATTGTTTTGGGTTCGTTATTGTAGGTCTTTTCCTTCTCTTATGTTTCTTGTCTAGAGAAGTTCCTTTAGCAGTTGTTGTAAAGCTGGTTTGGTGGTGCTGAACTCTCTTAGCTTTTGCTTGTCTGTAAAGGTTTTAATTTCTCCCTCAAATCTGAATGAGATCCTTGCTGGGTAGAGTAATCTTGGTTGCAGGTTTTTCTCCTTCATCACTTTAAATATGTCCTGCCAGTCCCTTCTGGCTTTCAAAGTTTCTGCTGAAAGATCTGCTGTTAACTTTATGGGGATTCCCTTGTGTGTTATTTGTTGTTTTTCCCTTGCTGCTTTTAATATGTATTCTTTGTATTTAATTTTTGACAGTTTGATTAATATGTGTCTTGGCGTATTTCTCCTTGGATTTATCCTGTATGGGACTCTCTGTGCTTGCTGGACTTGATTAACTATTTCCTTTCCCATATTAGGGAAGTTTTCAACTATAATCTCTTCAAATATTTTCTCAGTCCCTTTCTTTTTCTCTTCTTCTTCTGGAACCCCTATAATTCGAATGTTGGTGCGTTTAATGTTGTCCCAGAGGTCTCTGAGACTGTCCTCAGTTCTTTTCATTCTTTTTTCTTTATTCTGTTCTGCAGTAGTTATTTCCACTATTTTATCTTCCAGGTCACTTATCCGTTCTTCTGTCTCATTTATTCTGCTATTGATCCCATCTAGAGTATTTTTAATTTCATTCATTGTGTTGTTCATCATTGTTTCCTCTTTAGTTCTTCTAGGTCCTTGTTAAATGTTTGTTGCACTTTGTCTATTCTATTTCCAAGATTTTGGATCATCTTTACTATCATTATTCTGAATTCTTTTTCAGGTAGACTGCCTATTTCCTCTTCATTTGTTAGGTCTGGTGGGTTTTTATCTTGCTCCTTCATCTGCTGTGTGTTTTTCTGTCTTCTCATTTTGCTTATCTTACTGTGTTTGGGGTCTCCTTTTTGCAGGCTGCAGGTTCGTAGTTCCTGTTGTTTTTGGTGTCTGTCCCCAGTGGTTAAGGTTGGTTCAGTGGGTTGTGTAGGCTTCCAGGTGGAGGGGACTAGTGCCTGTGTTCTGGTGGATGAGGCTGGATCTTGTCTCTCTGGTGGGCAGGGCCAAGTCTGGTGGTGTGTTTTGGGGTGTCTGTGGACTTATTATGATTTTAGGCAGCCTCTCTGCTAATGGGTGGGGTTGTGTTCCTGTCTTGCTAGTTGTTTGGCATAGGATGTCCAGCACTGGAGCTTGCTGGTCGTTGAGTGAAGCTGGGTGCTGGTGTTAAGATGGAGATCTCTGGGAGATTTTCACCGTTTGATATTATGTGAAGCTGGGAGGTCTCTTGTGGACCACTGTCCTGAAGTTGGCTCTCCCACCTCAGAGGCACAGCACTGACTCCTGGCTGCAACACCAAGAGCCTTTCATCCACATGGCTCAGAATAAAAGGGGAAAAAAGTAGAAAGAAAGAATTAGTAGAAGTAGAAAAAAGAAAGAAAGAAAGAAAGGAGGGAGGGAGGAAGGAAGGAGGGAAGGAAGGAAAAAGAAAGAAAGAAGATAAAGTAAAATAAAATAAGATAAACTATAATAAAGTTATTAAAATAAAAAATAATTATTAAGAGAAAAAGAAAAAAAATTTTTAAAAAAAGGACGGATTAGAACCCTAGGACAAATGGTGGAAGAAAAGCTATACAGACAAAATCTCACACAGAAGCTTACACATACCCACTCACAAAAAGAGGAAAAAAGGAAAAAATCATAAATCTTGCTCTCAAAGTCCACCTTGTTTTGTTTTGTTTTTTTTTGCAGTATGCGGGCCTCTCACTGCTGTGGCCTCTCCCGTTGCTGAGCACAGGCTCCGGACGCGCAGGCTCAGTGGCCATGGCTCACGGGCCCAGCCGCTCCGCGGCATGTGGAATCTTCCGGGACCGGGGCACAAACCCGCGTACCCTGCATCGGCAGGCGGACTCTCAACCACTGCGCCACCAGGGAAGCCCCCACCTTCTTAATTTGGGATGATTCGTTGTCTATTTATGTATTCCACAGATGAAGGTATGTCACGTTGATTGTGGAGCTTTAATCCGCTGCTTCTGAGGCTCAGCTGGGAGAGATTTCCCTTTCTCTTTGTTCTCACAGCTCCCAGGGGAGCTTTGGATCTGGCCCCGCCTCTGCGTGTAGGATGCCTGAGGGCGTCTGTTCCTCCTTCAGACAGGACGGGGTTAAAGGAGCCGCTGCTTCAAGAGCTCTGGCTCGCTCAGGCCGGGGGAGAGGGAGGGGCCCGGAGTGCGGGGCGGGCCTGCGGCGGCAGAGGCTGGCGTGACGTTGCACCAGCGTGAGGCGCGCAGTGCGTTCTTCCGGGAGAGTTGACCCTGGATCCCGGGACCCTGGCAGTGGCGCGCTGCAGAGGCTCCCCGGAAGCGGGGTGTGGAGAGTGACCTGTGCCCACACACAGGCTTCTTGGTGGCGGCAGCAGCAGCCTTAGCGTCTCATGCCCGTCTCTGGCGTCCGTGCTTTTAGCCGCGGCTCGCGCCCGTCTCTAGAGCTCCTTTAAGCAGCGCTCTCAATCCCCTCTCCTCGCGCACCAGGAAACAGAGGGAAGAAAAAGTCTCTTGCCTCTTCAGCAGGTCCAGACTTTCCCCCGGACTCCCTCCCGGCCAGCCGTGGCGCACTAACCCCCTGCAGGCTGTGTTCATGCCGCCAACGCCAGTCCTCTCCCGGCGCTCCGACTGAAACCCGAGCCTCAGCTCCCAGCCCCGTCCGCCCCGGTAAGTGAGCAGACAAGCCTCTCGGCCTGGTGAGTGCCGGTCGGCCCTGATGCTCTGTGCGGGAATTTCCCTGCTTTGCCGTTCGCACCCCTGTTGCTGTGCTCTCCTCCGCGGCTTTGAAGCCCCCCCACTCTGCCACCCACAGTCTGCGCCCGCGCAGGAGCTTCTAGTGTGTGGAAATCTTTCCTCCTTCACAGCTCCCTGCCACTGGTGCAGGTCCCGTACCTATCCTTTTGTCTCTGTTTATTCTTTTTTCTTTTGCCCTACCCAGGTATGTGGGGGGTTTTTTGCCTTTTGGGAGGTCTGCGGTCTTCTGCCAGCGTTCAGTAGGTGTTCTGTAGGAGTTGTTCCACGTGTAGATGTATTTCTGGTGTATCTGTGGGGAGGAAGGTGATCTCCGCGTCTTACTCTTCCGCCATCTTTCCGGAAGCCCTCTATTTTTTCTAATTTTATTGAGAGATAATTGACATAATGTGTAAATTTGAGGTGTACAACATAATGATTTGATATATGTATATAATGTGAAGCGATTATCAGAGTAGATTTAGTTAACATACATCACATTCAGACACTATTTAGACATTATTGCTTATAATTTTGTTGACTTGTTATGAAGTTTCTTACTTCCTAGTTTAATAAGTGTCAGGAAGGACAGAAATAATGGGGACATCTAAGACAGGAACAATTTTTTTTTTTTTTTTTTTTTGCGGTACACGGGCCTCTGGCTGTTGTGGCCTCTCCTGTTGCGGAGCACAGGCCCCGGACGCGCAGGCTCAGCGGCCATGGCTCACGGGCCCAGCCGCTCCGCGGCATGTGGGATCTTCCGGGACCGGGGCACGAACCCGTGTCCCCTGCATCGGCAGGTGGACTCTCAACCACTGCGCCACTAGGGAAGCCCGATAGGAACAATTTTAAGCAAGGGAAATAGGATGACTTTTCCGTTAGCGGGGCCTGAGCTGCCATTTGTACTCCCTACAACATACTCCCTTGTCCTGTCAATGTTGAAACCTCTTATGCTAAAGGCTTTAACCCGAATGACCCAGGAGATCTTCAGGATGAAAACGCCACTCACCACACATCTCCCAGGATAACTATAATTCAGTTTTTATTAGTAATGCGCTTGAGCTGTTGTAGCAAAACTTTCTCATAGACCCATCTAAAATCCATGCATTTTGGAAAAATAAATAACATTCTCTGGAGTGGACTAACGTTTTTGCTGATAACCTTAACTTTTGTTGTACACAGACATTTTTAATTGGCCTAATAATCAGAGATACGAGCTTTGCTCTTTAGGTTTTATTGTAAAACTATGAAAAACGTTTCTTCAGATCGTTCCTATGTATATTTAATAAGGAAAATGAAAAAATATCATTTGAGAATTGACTTGGGTATTTTATCTATTGGCGTGTGTCAGTTTGTGTGGCATGCTTGGATTTCTGCTATGATTTTTGCAGACATGAAAGAAACCATTTAGATCTTTACCAACTGAAATACAATTTTGATTATTGACAGCCACTGACCGACGAGCTTGACACCTGCTGGGTCTCAGTGAGCCTGACTGAGTGTGATTGCTTGTGTTAATGTCTATATAGTGTCTTTATGTTATTTCTTCACACATAGAACCAAACACCACTAGAAAATAGACCCAGTTTTATTCAGTGATTTAAATTTTATGCTGTGTTACAGGAATATTTTAGTATTTAATATTTTAGTATAATAGGCTATGAGAACAAACTTGCAATATGTTTAAAAAATTTTATTAATAGCTATTTACATATTATTGAAAGGTTACCACGCACTGCTATGGGGAAAAAAAAGGTATGTTCCCAGCTCTCAAGTAGCTAAAATTATACTTGGTAATAAACTCCAAGTACACAATATTTGATGAGTGATAAAAACAAGTGTACATACAGCAAGGTACAGAAGCAGCTAAACGTGGCCATGAGTTGTTTAAGTAGGCTTCCCTGAAGGAGGGGACATTTCATATGAAGCCTGAAGAATAAGTAAAAAATATCCAGGGGAAGAAAGTGGAGTGGCAGTGAAGCTGAGAGAAGGGAATTACAGGTAGATGGTGAGAAAAAGTTTGTGTTTCGGGGGAGTGAATGATGAATATATAGACCAGTAAGAGGAGAGTGTTGAGACGCTGGGCTGGAGAAAGCTGGGCAGCATTCTGATAGGAGAGTCTTTCTGGCTTTGCTTCATGTTGAAAGTGGTACCCTGAAAGGCCACCCACGAAGACATGCCTCACAGAGGAACAAGACTTCAGTAATGATGCTTATTCATAAGAAACTGTTGTTCTGTCATTCAACGAATATTTATTAAATATCTATTAAATCACGGTAGTTCCATTATATTTAGTCCTGGATGTGCAGCAGAGACAGATATTGACCTTGTCCCTATTCTTATGGGGTTACAGGCTACTCCAGGAAACTAACGTTAAACCTCTAGTCACACAATGCTTTGACCTGTAAGTAGGTACGTTGGAAGATGGAGTGGGGTTTTGTGTGTTTACAGAGCATGGAGAGACCAGTGTGGCTGAGGTGGACCATTAGGGTGGGAAGGGAAGGAGCATACGCGGCTCAAATGGACTCAGGAAGAAATTGCAGAACATGAGTCCAAGGAGCAGAATGTGCAAGCATGTGTGGGTTGAGGACCGTGGTTACCTCATCTCCGTCATCTGAAGAGCAGTGGGAAATCTCTCAGAGGGATAAAGCAGAGACTGATCAGATTTACCTTCTGAAAAGTGTCCTTGGGGGCTGGGGCATGGATGGCGATGTTACGCTGTCTTTCACATGTTAGATGATGCCACTGTTATCGGTAGGAATAATCTCTAAGCTGCTTTATAATTTGGTTGGGATAATTGTTATCCACACTGTTTAGCCAGTCTAGCTTATGGCCAGAGACATGACTTTATGGGATGGCTATAGTCCGTGACAAGGACAAAGCAAAGCTAAATGGCTTAAGAAGAATAGATTCTGGGGTTTGGGATTAACATATACACAGTACTATATATAAAATAGATAATCCACAAGGACCTACTTGTATAGCACAGGGAACTCTACTCAATATACTGTAATAACCTACATGGGAAAAGAATCTGAAAAAGAATAGATATATGTATGTGTATAACTGAATCACTTTGCTGTACACCTGAAACTAGCACAACATTGTAAATTAACTAGACTCCAATATAAAATAAAAATTAAAAAAAAATGGGCAGAAAAGCAAAAAAAAAAAAAGAATAAGAATAGATTTCACCACGTGGCCCTTATTAGCAGCACGTTCTATTCAACTGAACTAACCAAAGATGGGCACCTGTGATATCAGCCAACAGGAGCGTGTAATCTTAACTTTCATGATGAAGTTAAAAGTAGACAATATAATTAGACGTGGCTAGGTCATGAGTGCCTCCTGCCCAAACCCTATAGGTACCAGTTATGAAAAGAAATGTGAATAATTTTGCCATTTTTGAGTTCCTTTCAGTGCAAGAGGATCTTCATTTTTGACTTTATTTTCTTTTAGGTACGGAAACACTAGTTTAGAATCTTAAATTATACCTCTTTTGCCTTGTACATTAGAGCTGATTCCCCACAGGTAAGACCAAATTCTATCCTAAAGAATGGTGTGTAATTCATCCTGACATTCTTATTTAGTGCCGGTGTCTTTCTTCTTGCTTTTATCTGTTAAGAGTGCATATGTCATAATATCTTAATCCTCAGTTGGATCCCTTTCAACAGAAGTAACTCTTTTGAACTAACCAGAATATCTCAGAATTGCAATCAGATTTAGAAATACGGGCTTTATCCTCCATGGGCCGTCGTTGGGTTTATTATACTCATCGAATACCTCAGACTTTGCAGTGTGATCAGGCTGAATAAATACATCCTAAACTGAATATGTGCAAAATTATTCAAATATGAATATGTAGATATGCAGATCTATAAAGACAGTTGGGTTAAACTGTGAACACAACTCTAGGAATCTTAACGAACACATGTCAGAGGGACGTGTCTTACTTTCTTGAATGTAATATATTTTATATGAACTTTCCATCCTATAATTAATATTAATTTAATGACTATTTGCAATTAAAGAATCCTGTCTGTTCTTTTATTCACTCAAGCAAACTTTTATCAAGGGCCTGTTATGGACAGGAGCTACGCTATTATTCTAGTGAAAGCACAGTTATTCAAATATTACTTATCTAATTTTAAGATTAAACAGGCCTTTTATTCCTCCTCTTTGCCTCTCTGCTTGCTCTTTGAACATGTAATTGTTCATTGTTCTTTAGCATCTCTGCCAGTTGATGGACAGGAGAAATAAAATGAAGCAAGAATCAGATCAAGTAATTCCGTTACTTGTCTGCAAATTTGGTAGGAAAGGACACTGTAACTGTGTTTTTGGTTCTCTCCTTATGAGTTTTCGATGAGTTTGGTCTCTGAGTCACTAAGTGCTTGAGCCACGTTTGGATTTCTACTCTCCTTTTCCCCTATCACCTAATATTTTGACCAACTGAGACTTGCTTAAATTCCAGTTTACCTTTTGGATTTAACAGGGCTGTCCTGTTTTAACCATGTTACCGTGAGTGAGGTATGGTGAGGTCCAGGTACACCTGGAGAGAGAGGACACCAGAAAGTGTTACGGTTTGTTATGCTCAGCGTTCCCTGGGGGAATGGAGCACAGGGAGCGAGGGGAAAATGGGGGGAAGAGTCTTTACTGTGGCTTCCACAGCAAGAAATAGGCGAGGCTGGGTCAGCAGGCTTGGGACTGGCTAGTTTGAATGATTGCAGTGGACTCAGGAACATGGGGGCTGCCTGTAGTCTTCTGTACCTGCCTGGGGGTAATCAGGGCAGGGTACTCATGGCCTGGAGTATGAGGGCCAGATAAGGGAGGAGGTTGAAGATGTGGACGTACCCAGATGCTCAAGAAGGAGAACCGACCAGCCTCTGGTCAGGACCTCACAACTGGGTCAAGACAGAGGTTTAGAAAACTCGATTACACATACTTATTAAAATACTTTTACGTATCTCCTGACAGGATCTACTTCTTGGCTCACCTCCCAAGTCATAGCTCTCCCATCTTTGGCTCGGGGCACTGTGACTGACTTCGGTCCTCCATTTACTTGGGCCCACTGGGCCCATTTCTCCACACTGCAGCCAGAGTGAGCTTGGACAAGTTAAGCCCGTTCCCTCTACCTCCACCCTAACCCCCATTTCCACTGGAAACATTTCAGGGCTTCCCATCGCGATTAGAACAGCCACCAAACTCCCACGTGGCCCTGCCTGGCTGGATATGTGTTTCGACCTCTGCTGGTTCACCCCCTGCAGCCTCTGCCCGCCTGCCTTGGCCTTCTCCCTGCACATTTGTGACACTTTTCACATGTGTCCCCCAAATATTCACCGACTGCATTTTACTAGATCTAATATTCTATTGATCATAAGAAACATCATTTTTTTCCCAAGAGGAAAAGAGCTGGCAATTAAAAGAAGACTGGGTGTCTTATTAATAACTCTGGAGAATGCAAAATTAGGCCTCCTCCGCCTATATTTACATTAAAACTTCTTTCTTGTGTTTGAAGGGATTGGGTAATGTTTGCTGCCCTTAGTCACAGTGATCAGCCAGCTTTTTGCACTTCCTCAGTAACAAAACTTATCCCAGCATTAGCCATTTGTGAGCATCTTCCTTTCTTATGTTGCAAAATGCTTCTTGTTGTTGCTTTCACAGAAAACATGCATTTGTAGTCATTCCTCCGACGGGACGTATTTGCTCCACTAATATCCAACCCAGAAGTCTTCCTTTGTTTTCACATCTTTCTGTGTTCACAATAACCTTTCATTTTGATGGCTAACTGGAAACATTTTAAAACATCTTGACAACACCTGTCAAAACAACGATGTACATAACTCAACTGAAGGAAGAACAGTCTGAACACCCAAGACCAAGTTCATGCACAAATGGGCAAAGACAATAACGTCACTATAGGTTCTTTTCTGTTTTTTCACTGGAACTCATCCTCTCAAAACTATTGTTCCGTGATTTTCTCCTTATACACCCCCTTTCCTTTCTAATAATTGAACTTATTTGCCTATTTTCATGCTACAGCCTCACAAGATCTAATTCATGCCAGACTTGTTATTTAGTTGTCTGGAAGTTGAGAGTTGTCTGCAAACAGAAAGACTTCACTCTGAAATCTTCTGAGTGATTTATAAAATTGCTAAATAAGATTATTCTAATTAACGCTTCTCTATACCAAGAACTGTGTTTTTTTTTTACCTGTTTCTCACTCAAACAAAGCATTTCTCATCATCTTATGTTGACTGATTTGAATCTGAAAAATTGACTTTCTACAGAATCTCTTCACTAGCTATTCAAAATCTAAATAAGTTATGAGAATAAATGATCCCTTTTCTATACTTAATAGACAGACCTGATTTTCCTTTATTTAAAGAGACTATGTTGCCTTTTCCCCAGTAGGCTATGATTGCATCATCATCATCAACTGTGTCATTTCTATGGCATTTTGTACATTTCAAAGGATTTTAACATATATTATCTCATTATGTGCCTCATGTTCCTACTTTTCAGATTCCACTAGCCAGCCATGAGTATGCAATAAAGGTGTGCCGTTGAATAAATGAATGAGTGAGCAAATGAATGGTCATCATGTTACATCCACTATAATCCAGAGTCTCACCTGGTTTGTGTCAGCTTCGGTAGGATCTGTCTGGGACTGGCTTATTTTCTAGGACTTCATCATGCTTGGCAATGGGTTTTTTATCTGATGCAAAGGAGCTGTGAAAGAGTCAAGAGGAAAGCATATATTTCTTCTAGGATTTTGTTTTAAAAGCAAGACTTAAATGGATAGAACAGTAATGGCAGAAAACTAGGGGTTGAAATACTGTCCTTCCGCTCATGTCAACTCTCAATTTTATTCTTCATCTTGCTGTGGAAACAGATAACCACATTTGCTAATTATATACTAGGTTCTAGGTGACTCTGTAATAAATGCTTTCATACATTATTGCATTTGATCTGGTTACACGTTGTTTTTCTCTTGCTATTGCTGTCGTAGTATGGCTTGCAACATCTCCTGTTTGCTTACAGAAAGAGTTCCTTCATTGCTTCTCATAAAGGTGTAAATTCTCTCATGGGTGCTTATCAGTCTATTACAGAATGACTGGAACGTGTTGTTTACTCATTGGTTAGCATCTTGGTCGGATGAATTGCCTCCCATCTGAATTGGCTATTGGTCCGGCATCCCTTTAGTGTTGGGCTAAGGCTCAGTATTCTAGCCTCTGGGTCCTTCTCAGTCTCCAAAGTTGCTCTCATTTGTTGCTCTTGGTTCCCTGCTCTGCGAAACTCATCCAAGAAGCCTGAGAATTCACCGTCTGGGCTGAGGTGGCACTTGCTATGAGCCGTACAACTCATCAGCTGCTCCATGGGTCTCTCTTTCTCTTTTGGCTCCCAGGAGGCTATTTCTGGAGACAGAGAAAAACAATGGTCCATTTACCTAATGGATCTTCACCCTAGTGGATATGAATGAGAACAGCAATTGGAAGTTTTCTCTGAGTTTATCTTTTTCTTCGGATTGGTTGCTTTCACAGCGATAGTTGTGTAGACAGCTCTGTATTAATATCCTGCTTCTATCAAGCAGCAGAGTGAGTGGCTCTTGCTTTCACAGTGCCAACTTGGCTGTTCTTGCTTTTAAGTTTTATACTTTTCGCTGACTTGCAACCTAATGGAGAGAATACCAAAGAATAAGTAGAATCCCCAAACTTGCAATTAAAAAAGAGAAGGTTCCTTAATCTCAGGGTAAAGAAGCAACTTAGTGCATATTAGTTGCTTACATTTCTAAGGAAAAGATATGTGATCGGCTTTGTGGAGTGTTAAGTGCATTGAAAAATTTGACACTACTGTCATAACACTCACATGGGTGATGTCTATGACACCAGGCCAACTCCTGGAGACTTAATACTACAATTTCTCAAATGGTATCGTCAGAAATACTGGTTTGAGTATTGAGTATATTCCAGTATACTGTGCATTATAAAAAGTGTTAAAGATGAGGTATATCTTTGGAATGCTGACCTGCTAACATCATCAGTAGGTTTTTTCCTAGAAATTTCTTTTCAATATGGGAGAAAAGAATAGCTTGAGAATAAGTTAGAAATAAAGGTGAAAGTAAGTAAAGCCAGGCTTCCCTGGTGGCGCAGTGGTTGAGAGTCTGCCTGCCGATGCAGGGGATGTGGGTTCGTGCCCTGGTCCGGGAAGATCCCACATGCCGCAGAGAGGCTGGGCCTGTGAGCCATGGCCACTGAGCCTTTGCGTCCGGAACCTGTGCTCAGCAACGGGAGAGGCCACAACAGTGAGAGGCCCGCGTATTGCAAAAAAAAAAAAAAAAAAGTAATGCCAATTCCCTCTCCTGATACAGAGATTTTTAAGTATTTCCATGTGGATAACGCCTTGAGGGTCGGGAGCCTGCATTTTAAAATGGTATCTATTTTGTCTTCCCAAATACCTAAAATTGGGGCTAGTCAATAAATATTAAATATTTTTAACTGAATCACTTACATTTGTCAAAGATCTGACATTAGGTAACTCCGCTTGGAGTTTCTTCTGCTTCTCCTTGAATTTATTGCTGCCAATTTAGGAGAGAACTTTTTCTTAACAGTAGAATTCAATTTTATTACCATGTAATTTGGTTTACCTAAAGCTACTTTTTTGTACGGCTTTATTGTATGTATTTATGTGCTATATTTCTGTTCCTATCCTCATTTATTCCTGATGCTTGTACATTTAGCTTGCTAGGAAATAATCCCATGCCTGTCTGCTTCATTTTTCTATGTGTACAATTTAGAAAGCAGTTCACAAGATTTCACTTATGCTGTCTGCATCGGACACAATTTTACTTTCTACGGATATAATTTTCAGAATAAATTTTTAATGTTCAATTGCCAAGAAAAGAGTTTCTCTTGACATATTTTTGATTTCATATGTATATATATGTATATATCTGTATAAATGTATACATATATATTATATCCTTGCACCTGTGTTTAATTTAGAAAATCTGCCAAAGAAACGGCAATTTTAAATAATCCTTACTTTGCTCTTAAGGATTTAGAGATTTATCTGATATAGGAGTCCTTACAATTTGATGCCACAGATTTAATTTACTACAGCCAATGCTCATGATTCTTATGCTGAAGTAAATGTACTATGATGATATCCTAAGACGTGACCAGAGTTGTCAGGGTGTGTTTATAGCGATGTCTGAGATCTCTATTTGACTACCACTGTGTTTCCGGCTGTTAGCCAGTGATGAGTTAGACCTTCACACCATTTCTAGGTAAGCCTAGTAGAGTGGTACCTTTGTAAAAACCACTGTGAAGACTCTACTTTCTAAGTAACAGTGACAGAGTTCTTGCAAACTGCTTTCTCCAGAGGGACGGTGACACATTGCCATTGTCTGATGACACAATGATGGTAGTCAAATTGCCTTCCATAAATTGGCCTGGATAGAAAAGTCTGGGTAGAAAAGTACTTTTCATTGCATTAGAGAGAACTTGACCACAGCCAATTAAAACATCTGGAAATGCTCTGAAGCATGTTCTGTGTTGGGGATTTGAAGAGAGAGGAAAGAGCGTGACAGTCATCTTCAAGAGGAGAGATTGCTAGAGTACTGGGGGTTAGCATCATGTCCCAAGGCATAAAATGCTCAGATTTTTAATCACTGCAGATGAGAGCAACTACACAGAGATAACTGATCTTACTTTCAACATTCCTCAGTTTCCACAGTCAACTCTTTGGCTGGAGTTACATACCTAAGATGATCTCAGATGTCCTCCCAAAACCATAAAGTGATTGAGTTTATTCAGTAAACCTCAGGAGAATAATTGTGAGCCAAAGAGGAGAGAGTAAAGTGATGGCAGATAGTAGGGCTATAGTTTGCCAGGTGGATTTCGGTTTTTCTTTGGCCCAGATCACACGGATGGGCAGCAGCAGTGCTACCGTAGAGCTGGCCCTGAACGAAACTAATTCCAGGGGGAGAAAATGATTGTACTTTCTTTTAAACAGTATGTGAAGTGAATTAACACCCTCAGTTCCCTTGAAATTTGGTTTGACTTAATTTTTAAAACACTTTACTCAGATTGGTAATTACATGTTCACCTCTTACGCTTTAAGCCTAATCAACACTTGATTGCCCTGAAAAACATGTTCTGGTTATCCAGGGAATATCTCTTTCCAGTAAATTGATATTTTTATTCTTCTAAACAGTCTTTAAGACTTTTTTTTTTAAATAAAAATTTCTTTGACATATCCCCAAATATAGTCTCTTCATGTTTCATTACAGCAATGACTTTCAATTCTACCTCCTCTAGGGAAAATTTTGGCTCCTTAGTTTCTGTAATGTTTTTCTGGTTCTTGGTGTCTGCAGTATTTCAATTCCAATTTCAGCTTCAGTTTTAATAACTTTATTGTCATGACAAAGTATGTGAGTTTTGCCAAAGTCAATCCAGTGAGTCTCTGTGTCTAACCTTTTAGTTTTCTCAGAGGTAATAGAGCTTAATTTTCTAAAGTTCCTATTCCCAATTGCTTTCTGATTCAGATTTGGTGATAGGCTGCTGCACGGTGCAAAACTGTTTTATTTATTGCTTTTTCTCCCTTTGCCAAAGTAAGGCAGGATTTTTTTTTGTGTTCAATTTGTGTGTGTGTGTGTGAAGTTATACCATTTCAATGATCAAATAACTAGCTTCCTTATATTTTTCTTTACATTGTTTTTGTCACTCAAAACATAAATGTTTTAACATTAAAAAATGTCTTTATTTCCTTGCACACTTTTCATTCACTTGGTCATTTTATATTTCTAAGTGTCTCATGTTTCAGTTGGTAATCATGGCATTTGTATTTGATCTGCCATGTATTTTCTACATTTAGAGCAATAAGAAAATCCGTACTTATGAATAAGGGAATTTGGTGTTAGCTCAATCACCATTTTAAAGCATGGAGTGAGTGAATATTTTTTAATGCCTGGGGCTAGCTGACATTTCAACAGTTTAGAAGATCAGTACACTAATAGAACTTAAGTGGTACTTATTATTGTAATTAATTCCAATGTTTGAATTAAAATGTTAATCTTGCTAAGCAGGGCAGAAATTGTTTATCAACAGATTGTGAGGGGTTGCCTTACCCTTCATTTGATCATAGGTAAAGGATTATTTTTCATCCCATTTCATTAAAAATGATACTCAATGGGAACAAAAAGGTACGGGTATTTTGGAGGTTTTTAGCTATTGATAAAGATGTTTTCCTTTATCATGCTTTTCACCAAAGTATGCAATTAGATCTACTTTTGTATTCCATCTTTGTCTCAAAATACTCCTGGTTTTTGTTGTTTTCTTCCTTTCCTAGGCTGTGATGAATTGCATTTTTCTACAAAGCATCTTAAATAAGATTACATGGTGTGGTGGTATTCAAAGAGGTTACATAACTTGGCTTAGTCCACAGCTAAGTGGAAGCCAGTATGGGGAAAGCTTTTTCCAAACCTAAGCCTGGATGACTCCAAAGAATTCTTTCCACTATATGTATAATACTACTTTGGTGGTAAGAATCAAAACCATCCATACTCACACAGCTTGCCACCTATATTAACATGATAGTACTATTTGCCTGTCTCACTAACTTAACTTTATTATTCTATTGTTTTTGTCAACATGACTTTACTATTCTAGAAAACTCTTGTCCAGGGAGATAAAATAATTTCATTGTTCACATCAGGAACTTTGTGGAAAACTCCATTTATTTTTATTTCATTGAAGTATAGTTGATTTACAATGTTGTGTTAATATCAGGTGTATGACAAAGTGATTCAGTTATACATATATTTACATATGTATTCTATTCTTTTTCAGACTCTTTTCCATCATAGATTATTGAAAGATATTGAATTTAGTTACCTGTGCTATACAGTAGGTCCTTGTTGGTTACCTATTTTATGTATAGTCGTGTGTATCTGTTAATCCCAAACTCCTAATATATCCCCTACCCCCTTTCCTTTTGGTAACCATAAGTTTGTTTTCTATGTCTGTGAATCTATTCCTGAAAACTTCATTTAAGTGAACATCCCGTTGTTCAATTATTGTATAAATAGCATCAAATGACTGTTGACTCCCCAGGACTCTTCTGCGTGTGCACCAACGTGCTCTCCTTGCTTTGTCCAGCGAAACTAAACTATTATATTGTGATCTTTACATAATTCCCGCCAAGCCCTCACACTGAAATATCGGTCTTAAACTAGATCCCCAAACCTCATACATGTCCTGATTTTCCTGTCCCTTCCAACATGCTGGTTACACTTTGCCCCGGTAGTGTTCTGTTGTACTATGGTGAGCAAACATCTCTACTTACCTTATCCTCAGGTCAGTTTGATGATATTGTCAAGGATTCAGCATTAGAAGGTGGTTAGTACTTATTACATTTCTTTGATTTCTATGCTATAAATGCTAAATGGATATCTGTTGATTAATTCTGAAAGAGACAATGAACGGTCTCCTTGGTTCCATTCCTAAGTTTTCTTATTCATTGTGATCTGAGTAAAGTTCCTTCTCTTCAGTTTTCTTCTTTGGGAGATACATTGTGAGTTACAGGGTTGTGGTGGGACTTAAAAGAGGTATCTTTGAAACTGTGCGGTATAGTGCTATGTAAAACAGACTCATCTTTTCAGTGGTATTTTACTTATTCTATCTAGTGATGCTAATCATTCAGTGTCAGACAGATTTCTGATTGGAGTTTGGAGGTGCTGATGTATGTATTTTGTGTTCCTACCCTCTGTTAGGGACTGTGGAGAATGAAAAGAGGGGTAAACCATTGCCTCTGACCTGAAGGGATTTACAGTTCCTTTTATTTTTCCTCCCTTTTTTTGATTCGCTGCAATATTATATTTCCTGAATATTTGAGCTGCTTTCTAATATTTGATGGTAATTTAACCCCAAATAGGAATTCAAATTTTAATGACCCTTTCCTCCATGGTTTAAATTTCCTTTTTGAAGTTCTCATCTCCCTTTTCCATTTTTTACCTCTTTGTGTGTGTGTGTGTGTGTGTGTGTGTGTGTGTGTGTCTCACTGAGTATCTCTTCACTGTTTCTTTTTTATTGTAAGCCCATGGTGTGGGAACTGTGTAAGACTTTCTTTTGTACTGTTCCTAGCAAATGTGTCACATCTGGAGGTTAATGAGAGACAAACAATGAATACTGGTGAATAATGTTGTGTTCACCGATGACTGTGGCTGTGTCTGTCTCCTCTGAAGAGAGGAATTTCTGTGGTTAAGATGGAAACGGAATGCGTTCCTCGGGTATTGATTAACAGATGGAATTTTCCTTGCTTTGTTCTGTAGCTATTGTTTGGAAAGTTACTGTATTCTGAAGAGTAGTCATTTGTAGCACAGCAAGTGCAGTTTTTCAGTTGGTGAGTTATACCACCTTCTATAAATCTGTAGTTATTGTTGGAGTCTGATTTTTCTCATATATACTGGGGTAAGGTGAACCATGTCATTGTATAGAATGCTTTATCAGAAGCTGGGCATGCTCAGAGACTTTTTTTTTAAATCTGAAAATAAAGTTCTTAAAGCTTCTGTTTAGAAAGAGTAATTTTCTTCTAAGCTGATCTGAAATTCCTTAATGTAGTTACTGTGAAGCACAGAGAGAGGTAGGGGTGTGTGTGTGTGTGTGTGTGTGTGTGTGTGTGTGTGTGTGTGTAAGTATATGTGAATGTAATTTACTTTGTGACTTTTTTCTGGCGAAAGATAAATACAACTTCGCATGTCTCCTCAATTTTCCTGGATCAAATATTGTCCACTTAAGTCATAAAGGAAAATGATGCTAAGGCAGTGGCCAATCTCTAGAAGCCTGTGACGTTCCAGAGATGTCATGATTATCAACAGTGGTGACTATCTGCCTCTCACAGGTACACCAGAGGAGTGGATACATGACCCAGAGATACGGGCATCTTGCAAGGTGAGGCATCAGGAGACCTGCTGTGTCTGTTTTAGTGTATACGGAGAAGCACAGAGCATGAGTGAATACATGGATATAAACATCCCAGTGGAATAGTTACGTAAAAGCTTGTTTCAGTAAGAAGTTTAGACCCAGTCATGTGTATTGATACCACATTCTAGTTAACTTGTGCTAAGGGTTGGCAAAAATAGACTAAAAGAGCTCAAAGTAAAATTGACATATTTAAATACCACTGTTGAGGATCTTCAAGGGAACTCAGTTTATGGATGGCTTTGGGCTGTACCCTAGCCTCTGATGAAACCTTTTTCTGGTACTTTAATGGAAGCGTAGTTTAGTGTATTGTAGGAAATACACTAAATACACAAGATTAACATAGTGCATGATGGGACTTGGAAAGGTAGGCCTGTGGGGGTGACGTGAATTGTTTTGTCACCCAGCCAGCTTCCCTGCCCCTCCTCTTTCCTCTGAGGTCTGAGGCAACGGCACTACCCCTTCCTGTAGGAAATACTCCTTTACACGCCCCAGTTGCGGAGTCTGAATGGTGAGGCCATTTCATTACTGACTCTAATATGGCCGCAGATGATGGAAATCCAGGAGTGGGCTTTCAAACCAGACCAATCAGGATCCTCCCCTGGAAGTTTTGCAAACATAAACCGGGGAAAGACAGAGTACCCAGATGGTGACAAGGCTGTGAGATGTCAGGGACTAGAAGCAGCTGGGGGCTATATTTTCTATACATGGAAGAAGCAGGCCAGAGAGAACAGTGTATCCAGGTGGAGAGCAGCACAGACAGGAGATGGAGAGCCTTGGAGGGTATACATTTCTCTTTCTGTTGTTCCTAAGCCCTCCCTATACTTTGATCTTTTCATTGCTACCTGTCTGCCAATAAATTCCTCTTTTGCTCAAGCTGGTTTGATTGGGTTTCTGCCACTTTCAAGCAAAAGAGTCTTGACATATTAATCCTGAAAAATATAAACCAGGGGGAAGTACTATTTAGGGGCCAGAAAAAAGCAAGTTGGTTCTGTTAAACCAAATAACCTTGCTTTACTAAAAAAGTCTGGCCCACCTGTTCGAGTGGAGCGCTTCTCTGTGAAAATTAACTACGCAGTAAGAGTGTGATAAAAACCTGATTAGCGTCTGCGTGAATCTGTTGTGTAGGATCTAGGAAACAATATTAAATTTAGAAACCTGACACCTATGTGAGATTAATATTTTATTCATTTCAGCTTTCTCTCTCCCCCATCCTGCCAATGGAATTATTCGGTTGGTATGAAACTCAAAGAAGAGTAATGTGCCAGGAAAACACAAGAATTCTAATGCAACCAGTATGTCACTCAAACAAGCGTTCATTTCATTCCGTAGTGGAGTTCCTACTACACAAGGTAGATGAGAAGCAAGCAGTTTCTTTTCCATGGGAGCAATCCTAGATTGTAAGTTGTTACTTACTAATCAGAGAAGGGCATATTGATAGTTTAAAATTATTATTATTATTATTTTTGTGGTACACGGGCCACTCACGTTGTGGCCTCTCCCGTTGCGGAGCACAGGCTCCGGACGTGCAGGCTCAGCGGCCATGGCTCACGGGCCCAGCCGCTCCACGGCATGTGGGATCTTCCCGGACCGGGGCACGAACCCGTGTGCCCTGCATCGGCAGGCGGACTCTCAACCACTGCGCCACCAAGGGAGCCCTAAAATTATTTTTAATTTATAAGATAGCAACCCTAAACATTTTTCAGCCACTTGCCAATAAGCACAGGATCTGAGTCTAAGTGCGGGAGCCGCGTGCATCCATCTTGTCACATGATGTGTATCCCCCAGGGCCCACCTACTCCTTAGGATGTGGATACCCCTCCCTATGTCCATTTCCAACATTTGTCTTCACCCCACCCCACCTTGACTTTGGGTTGTATATACCTCCCAGGTAGCCGTGCCAGAGAGGAATGAGTCCTAGACTAGAAATCTGGAGATAACAAGAGGCTCTTCCATTTACAGATTCTGGAACCTTTTGATTAATTCAAAAATATTTATTGGGCTTCCCTGGTGGTGCAGTGGTTGAGAGTCCGCCTGCCGACGCAGGGGATGCGGGTTCGTGTCCCGGTCCGGGAAGATCCCACATGCTGCAGAGCAGCTGGGCCCATGAGCCATGGCCGCTGAGCCTGTGCGTCCGGAGCTTGTGCTCCGCAACGGGAGAGGCCACAACAGTGAGAGGCCCGCGTATTGAAGAAAAAAAAAAAAATTTATTGAGTGACTGTTATCTGCAAGGCACTCTTTTGGGAGCTTGGCAGTGAACAAACCCCCCCCAATTCTCTAGTTGCCTAAAGCTATTGTCTAATGATAGAGACAGACAATAATGGGTAGAATATATATCAATATAATGTAAGAGATTGACAAGAACTAAGGAAGAAAATATAGTGGAGAAAAGGATTAGGAATTTCTAAATTTATAGCACATACATAGGGTGCTGCAAATTTAGAAATATGGTAGGGAAGATGTCACTGAAGTTATAGCTGGGCAGAGACCAGAAGGAAGAAAGGCAGGGCCAAGCCCTGTACCTATCTGGGGTAAGAGCTTTCCAAGGGGAGGGAACCATGTGTGCCAGGGTTCTAAGGTGGAATCACTCAAGGCGTGTGGGACAAATAGGAAGGACATCATTGTAGCTGGAGTGGGGTGAAGTGGAGGAAAGATCCTGGGGGCCCTTCTAGGTCCCTGTGAGGAGTTTGGCATTCACTTTGAATGAGATGGAAGGCTGTAGGAGGGTTTTGCAACAATTTCCTTGAAAATGCCTAGATCAGTTCTGGCACATGGCAGGTATTCAAGAAATGTTTGCTGGTTGACCCAAGATTTGGTTTGATCTTATCTGCTTGCACTTTCAGCAGGAGCATGTAGGGTTGGGACCATGGTCCCACTGTGTCATGGCCTTTACACAGTGTAAGAGATGACTCTGGACTTCTCAGGGATGCCGGCAGCAGCTTGCTGCTCCTCCGTCGCTGTCATTCCTTTAAGAGGTTGGAGGGGTGGTCAAAACGGGCTTAGCATCTGTAATGCCGCAGACTGATACTCTTGCCAATAACCTTTTAGCGTCGGTACTCATCTTAGGAACAAATCTGATAGTCATCATATTTCCTCTCTATTAACATGGATAGGAGTTCATTAAATATATTTACTTAGTAGCTTTAGAACCATTAGGAAAGTTAGTTACACAGTGTTTCAGAGAGCATAAAAATAGAAAAACAAAGAGTTGATCAGAGAGGAAGAATCACACCTGCTGGGTTTCCCACATGACCTTGATCCCGAGATATGGTTGTAATGGGAGGAAAGCTGGCCTGTGATGTTGAAAGTGAGGTTTCCACTCCTGTGTTCACAGATGTTCCCAGCTAGCTCGACTCGTCTCTGAGAAAATGAGAAAATCAGAAGATTAAGGTTAGAGATGTGTGCAAATGAGCACTTGCTATTCAAAACCATAATTTAAAGAACTCCCTTGATGCAGTGAGCAAACAAGAAAACCAGCTGCAAAATAAAATGTGACTTTCTTATTTTTCCTTTTATTTGTTTTAGGAAGGTGTTTAACCAATACTTGCTAGTTCTGAGTCTTGCTGGTTGACGACTATTTAAGCTTCTAAACAGGAACCAAATTTAGTCTTTTACTTAGCAAGGTGTCCATCAATACTATATTTCTTTCTCTCTCCTTTTTTTTTTTAACATCTTTATTGGAGTATAATTGCTTTACAGTGGTGTGTTAGTTTCTGCTGTATTACACAGTGAATCAGCTATGTGTATACATATATCCCCATATCCCCTCCCTCTTGTGTCTCCCTCCCACCCTCCCTATCCCACCCCTCTAGGTGGACACAAAGCACCGAGCTGATCTCCCTGTGCTATGCAGCTGCTTCCCACTAGCTATCTATTTTACATTTGGTATTGTATATATGTCCATGCCGCTCTCTCACTTCGTCCCAGCTTACCCTTCCCCCTCCTCGTGTCCTCAAGTCCATTCTCTATGTCTTTATTCCTGTCCTGCCCCTAGGGTCATCAGAGCCCTTTTTTTTTTTTTTTTTTTAGATTCCACTTATTTTTATCTCACCATCTTCCTCACCTGAAAAACAATAAGACCTATTGACTTTTTGGTCATGACCGTGTTGCAAAATTTTTCAGTGCAGAGTATATTTAAAATGAAAAATCTACAATTCAGTTTGAGAGGATGAATTTCACAGCTATAAACAATCATTTTATGATTAAGACTTATGGTCATGGTGGCAATTATATTCATCAAATGTGTTTGCAACAAATGGGAGTAAACATCCCTGAAATCACAGTTTACTTTTTTCAAAATAGACACATTTATTAGTAATGTCTCTGAAACATCATATAGAATATCTAATGCATCTATAATTTTTACATTTTCAAAGTAACTGTGAGAATGAGATTTGTTGAAATAGATTGAAAAAGAAGAAAATTGAAGTAAATAAGATTGAGGGTCAGGGCAGATACGAGATTTATATTTTTCTAGACCAAATAATCATGATCTGACTCAGTTTAAATTGGACTCCATGAAAACTGGTCCTATAAAAGTTGCCTAGGCAAGGCTAATTTGTGTTCAATGAATTTTAGATATTTTCCAATCTTTTTACCTTCTTAAAAGCCTGACTAATCGGAAGGAAATGTAATTTGGCATAGGGTAAGAACATGTCTTTGGATGAGTTGAAGTTGGCAGGGATGTATTTGTCTAGTGAAATATGTTGTTAGGTGCCAACACCCTTCCCAGCCTCTGATAAGAGCACTCACCCTCTCGTTAGGAAAGTCACCTCCCCAAATTCTTTACAATGAGATTTAGTGGATGCTGCCAGCTTTTTACAGAACCTCTTCTTCCCAGCCACAGTGGCTGGGTGAGGAGTAGGCAGGTTTGGACAACT
Source organism: Phocoena sinus (assembly GCF_008692025.1). Lineage (NCBI taxonomy): Eukaryota > Metazoa > Chordata > Mammalia > Artiodactyla > Phocoenidae > Phocoena > Phocoena sinus. Next base: position 7,326,688 of record NC_045779.1, on the reverse strand, counting down.
GTGGTTCCTAATCCCACAGCTATAGGCATTGGTTTGGGAATAGGCATATATGACCCAAATCAGTCTTCCCCTATTTTTCAAAAAAATTAGAGCTAATAAAAGAGTGGTAATCCTTCTTGGAGGCCGGGAGTTCTAGGAAGCCACGTGGAAGAGCAGTGTAGGAAGTCCTGTGTGGAAGAGGTAGGCCTCCATAGGAGATACCGAATTGCCAGGAGAGACAAAAAGCAGAGTGAGAGTCCTGAACTTGAACTAGCTCTCCTAGACACCCAACTTTGGAGTTGGAGCTGGCACTATTGTTTTGGCTGAGATTCGGAAAGACCAAGGCCTGGGATCTGCGTGGTTGAGAAAAGATTACATTGTATCTCTGATTGCACAGAGGCTGGACAGTATTGTTCATACTCATTTAGAAATCTTGGAAAACCCAAAGATAAGTTTACCTCTCAGGTTGAGTTCAGTACTTAAATTGCTTATTTGTGTTTATTAGTGATGCTTTAAAATACCTTATTTATGTTTGTCTTTCATTCAGCTGCAGCTAGTATGCTGCATATGTAATGGATGTTTCAGGCGGAAGCTGAAATTACCAACAGGCTGTATGGAAGACAACTGAAAATATGACCTTTAAATTTTTCGGTGTATATTTTTATATTGCTAGTACTCATTCTATATAGTTTTACCTTTATAAAGAGAATTCCTGCTATGGTAACCAACAAGGATTTAGTCTTGTATCTGGGCACTTTTATTGTGCTACATATATCTGTTGTCATGTAGAAACATAAAATATATATTATAACACACCCACACACACGCACACACACACACCTGCAATGAAACCCATAATGATGCAATTTGCCGTTACTGAAACTAAGTAATCATCCACTTACCACAGGTTCTTTGCAAAATAGTCTAATGATAAATGCAAGCTTACTGGTAAATTTTTAAAAGTCAGTTTAGATGACTTTTGTTGCAAAAAGTCCATCTTGCACTGGTTTTTATGCTGCCCATTTATGAAAACAGTTTCTATCTGTGGCTTGCCAGGAGTCTGTTGAAGCATCCCACGATCATCAATGTTCATATGTAGATAGACATATTGCTATGTTTGACATCAATAGATGTAGCATTTTCATACCATACAGAAAGTAATGGTGCCTGACATTTCTAGGTTGAAAGACCTGCTTTGTTTCTTGCACTAATGGAAATAGATTTTGTGACCTTCTTGTTTACTTCAAGATTGTATGTAAATGTTTCCATACAAATAGGGAGGTTTCTTTTGATTATCTCATGGAAGTTGGGAAATAAAGGTGAAGGGAGAAAATTGCCAAAGTAAAGATGATTTTAAAAATAGTTTAAATTCTATGTATCAAAGATAGAATTGAGATACCAGTAGTACTATTTTTTTCTGTTTTTGTAGATGGAGAATTGATACAACATTTCCATAAGAAACTAAAGGGTAGAATACTTCTGAATAGAGATATTCAAACAGCTGAAATATACCTATTCCCTGGTATCATTTCATATTTAGGTGTTATTTTGTTCTCGAGGACGGAATAAAAATCCCATTACTTCGATTCTGAAGAAAAGAGCCCTGACAAGGTCAGATGGGGCAGCATTAGCATCCAGGAATTTCACAAAGTCCACTTGAATCAACTGTATTTTGACCAGCTTCCATTTTCTAGTGAAGCACTGGAGTGTTTACCGGGGTGACATGAGTTTTGTTACCTGAATGTTTGGACATGGTAGGGAATCAGTTGCTACAGAAAGACTTAGCAGTTGAACAAGTGTGGCCTGAGGTAGATGGTGTTTATATCCTGGAAGAGAAAACTGCATTTTTTATTCTTAGGTAAAATGTGGATGATACTAATACTCTAAAATTGTGAGGCTGGCAGGCTGTGTGCTAGTCACTTAGTACGGTGGTTGGTGCTCTAAGGCAGTGGAAGCAAGGGGGTGATGAAACGAATGAAACTTTTCAAAAATAACTTTTATAGAAGCTTTCCTTATCATAGACCTTAGTTTGTATTTTTTAAGAAAATAATTCAATGTTTATGGTCAAGTTGTTTTAATTACAATGCAAATATTTTAGTTTTTACTCAAAGGAATACAAGTTTGTGAAGAAAATTTAGAATACCCAGAAAAGTAAATATAAGAAAAAAAATTTCTACACATTATCTCATCATCCAGAAAAAAATCACTGTTAAAATATGGACAATATTTCCTTTCAGTCATTTTTCTATGCAGAGGCACATTAAAAAATCAGTCTTTTCATAGTATAAATTAGGGTGTTCCTTCCTTTTTTTGCCTTTTAAATGGGAAGTTATGAAATAAGCATTTCTCCTAATTAACTGTTATCTAAAAACATTTATAATGGTTACATGATATTATATCCTATGAGTGTGTAAAACTTTTTTTTTTTTTTTTTTTTTTGCGGTACGCGGGCCTCTCACTGTTGTGGCCTCTCCCGCTGCGGAGCAACAGGCTCCGGACGCGCAGGCTCAGTGGCCATGGCTCACGGACCCAGCCGCTCCGCGGCATGTGGGATCCTCCCACACCGGGGCACGAACCCGTGTCCCCTGCATCGGCAGGCGGACTCCCAACCACTGCGCCACCAGGGAAGCCCTGTAAAACTTTAATTTTGTTGTTTCGGGACACTTACATAATTTATAATTATTTGATGTATAAAATGGTGCTCCAGTTTACATTTTAGTAGCAGTTTGTCAATATCTAATAGAGTTTGAGCCGTGCATATATATGGTATAGCCTTGCAATGTAATTTTACTTATATACTTGAGAGAACTATTGCCTATGTGTTATAGAAGGGGAAATGTACATTGCTGCATTGATTATAATAGCTCATTGTTCTGTCAGTAGGGTGTTATATAATACATTGGCGTCTGTTTATGCCATGGACCAGTGCATAGATTTGCACATCGGGTACAGCACACGGTAGCACAGTACAGTGAGTATAAATTGAACAAACCAGGTCTGTAGTGAGTCAATGTGCACGAATTCCCCAAACTTCAGGTTAGGATCAAAAAAAGTGACAAAAGGATTCATTTTATATCATTTATGAAAAAATGTTAAACACAAGTTTATTACATATTGTTTATGGATAACCCAGCAGCACATTTACCCAGCTAATAGACTTCTTGACTGATGCTAGGGATGACATAGCCATGTTTTATTTTAAGCCAATCCTCCCATTAGTATAAAAGATCCTAGCCCTTTTCTCTACTCAGGGATTTTGCTCTAGTAATTCTCCCCTGTCTCTTCTGCATCATAAATTTTTCCCTCTTTTCTGGACCACTTCCATCATTAAAAAAAAGTCTGTAGGGCTTCCCTGTGGCGCAGTGGTTGAGAGTCCACCTGCCGATGCAGGGGACACGGGTTCGTGCCCCGGTCCGGGAAGATCCCACATGCCGCGGAGCGGCTGGGCCCGTGAGCCGTGGCCGCTGAGCCTGCGCGTCCGGAGCCTGTGCTCCGCAACGGGAGAGGTCACAACAGTGAGAGGCCCGCGTACCGCAGAAAAAAAAAAAAAAAAAAAAAAAGCACTTTATTTATCTAGTTTCATACACACACACAGACACATACATATATGACGCATGGAAATGTAGGCAACTTGAGTAATAATTGGGGAATTGAATAAGTGTTGACAAAAACTAGTTAATCTTTGTTATGCCATATTAGTTTACGTTCTAAGCACTTTGCATGCACCAACTCATTTAATCCTCACACTATGTTAGATAGATGCTATTATATAATACTAGTATAATAATAATAATAGTAATAGTTATTATTATTTAACAGATAAGGAAATCCTTGAGGCATAAGAGAGATTCCGAGACCCACCTAGAGTTACACAGAAAGAGGTGGAACAAATCTGGGGGTCAGCTTTAGAACTGCTCTGCTAAGTGCTAGAATTAATATCACGCATTTTGTAACTTCAAGGAACTTGAACGCTGCTATGAAGACAGTCGTGTCTACATGTAACAGGCACCACAAAGCGCTGGAATTGAGCCGTGGGTAGGAGGATGGCTCTGTGCTCAGAATCTGCTGCCACCAGCCAAGCAAACATGGGCCAAGTTCTCAGCCCTGCAGACCTTCAGTGATCCATTTGAAAAATGAGAGAGTGATGAAAGCCTCTTCATAGATTATGAAGACGATCAAGTAATATAAACCATCTCAAGCACTGAGCAGAAGGTCTGTCACCTTGGGACCTCTTCATAAACATCAGCTACTGTTTTTGTTCCAGAGCATAGTGAGATGTACAGTCTGTCCCCTGGAAACACACATTTAGCGATCAGCCAAAGAAGTCAAAAAGCTCGACAGGAGCTAACTTGGGGCCATGACTTAGGAAAACGCACAGTGTGTTGGGAACTCTCAGGAGAGAGATCGTGTCTGGTCCTGGGACTAAGCAGTCTTCGTGGTGAAAGCGGTATTTAGAAGGTCTCGGCAGGTGCCCACCAGGTCCGTGTACTAATCTCCTTGGAACCTGAAGGTAGCATGAGCCACAGTACAGAGGCTGTGCTTTATTCCCATCCTGCCCCCCTGAAAAAGAAAGAGGCGAAGATGCACTTACTTGAGAAAGCTCAAGGCCCAGAGTAGCAAGCCTAAGGCTCCAGAGCCCAGCTCTTGGGGCCTGTGTCCTGGGAGCCGCCCCTGAACCCTCCACTCAGGAGCCCCCTCCTCTGTGCACCTGTGTTTGCACAGCTCTAAAAAGCTGCTGACAAAGCCTCGTCATTCTCCACGTGTGTGTCTGAGTTCCGCGAGGGCCCACATGCCCATTGGGCTCTTGGTGCTCTGGGAGCTTCTCTTGAAGGAATGAATTGAATTTTGCTTTGGTTTGAGCAAGTAGAAAATTGAAGATGGCCGGGACATACGACTTCATAAAGGCCCTTCAGGCCTGACCCTGAAGACAGAGAAGAGAATGCTCTTGACAGTGGAGGCCTTTTTGTTTTTATTAAAGGAAGAGAGAATGGGATGGGAGAGGAGAAAAAAGTGTTTCCAGGAAAGTTTTTTTAAAAAAATCCTTTCGTTCTTTATATCACCGTTGCTTTCATAGTCTTAGCAAATAAATATTCACCAAGTACCCACCATGGGCCAGGGACTGTGAAAGGTGCTGTAAGTACATTGAGGAACATGACAGTCAAGACCCCCGGCCATGCATGATAGTCCTTTGTCCTGTCCTGCACACAGATATATTGTGTCCTCGTATAATCTGGTCCCATTTAAGGCATATTTCTCCAGATTTAGGTAAAGCAAAGTGCGACATGACAGAGGCTTTCATTGGGTCCTTGGAACCTGCAACAGTCTCTTGATGGCACCAGCCCAGAGAGTCAACTATCTTGAATGTGTCATGGTTTGATAGGTGTTCATTCATCCACGAGATTCTCCTCCAAACTAGAAGTGGAATAAGAAATAATTACTTCATCTTTGGTAACCATCAAAGCTCTAGGATGAAGGTGAACACTGAAATAATTGTAGGATGCGTGTTCCTATTATCCGGTAGCTATCTGTTGGCAGCGTGGCATCCTGGGTTTGTGTTCTTCGGAGATTCAGGGCGTTCTTTAGTGATTAGGACTCATTATGTTTGTGATAGCTATTCACGCACGTTTTTCAAAATGGATGTGTGCTTGAATTAGGCTGGATTGAGTTTCCTTTTTCTTTCCAGGTGAGCTTAAAACTCCAAGGGGGGGCGGTGGGAGTGGGGGACCCACAAGAGAGTAGGAACATCAGATGATTCCCCAGCTCCCTCTGTTTGTTTCTAAGTCATGCTTTTCACCGCAGAGTACATGACTACATATGTGCAGGCGCTGCTTGTTGCGAGCCCTGAACAAAGAATCGTGCTTCAGATTTCAACGCGTTTGGACCATAATGTGCGGCTTTCTTGATAATGGCCTCTTGGCATTGAAATGAAAAGCAAACATATCATTAGGAAGGCGCTCCATAAAAACTGTGTCATATATCTTAAGCTTCATTAGTTTAGATTAATGACTTGCTTGATATACATGAGGGTAGGTGAAGCAAATCTTTGTTTATTTATTGACAATTAAATGTGGTGGTAACATGCATAAACAGGCTTCCCTCTGATTAGTACCATGTTTTAAAGTAACTTCGTGTTATAAAACTTGTTAACTACAGTATCATTTTATTGAGCACTGCTGGGTGAATGATGCGATTGTCATTGAAAGGCATCAATATTGCAGCCATTCCTGGCAGTCACTGGAGCATTGTGCTCACAGATTGGAGTTGATATCTCATTGTACAAATTCAGGGACCCAGAAAATGCCCAGTTATTGAGCCTCTGCCCTGGGAGGACAATGTTCTATTCATGGAATCTGGGTGCAAGGTCACAGACAGAAATCTGAAGGAAGGATAAGATTCACATTTGCTTCGGGGTTTTGCTGAGGACCTCCCTGAAATTCAGTGTCTGGAAGGCATGGCGCTTCCCCCCCCCAGAGCATCCTACTACAGAATAATACTTCATAACGCAATGCAAAGGAGGCTATAAATAAATACAGCCCGTTCCAATTAGAAAGCTTTGCACGCCTTCAGATGACATAAGCAAGCTTCCAAGAACACCTCTCTAGCAGACGTACCATTTTGGGGTGAGGAATGATGAGAAAAAAGGGAGAAGGGCAATGTGGCATAAAATTTATCTTCATGCTAGTCTCACTGAAACATTTGTGGTTTGCCTTTCCACACATTCCAGAGTTGGAGGCTGTCAGGGATAATCAGCCGTTCCCATCACGGACACCCCATGGTTCTCCTTAATAGCTCTCTTTTATGTGCCATCAGTCCTCAAAAATATATTTAGAAAAGATTTATTTAGAAAGAGGCATAAAATAAAATCCATGTTGCAGTTGAGTATTACAAATGATTTCTGGACTCCATTCTGTGCCATCAGGCTCTCTGTAGAATTTTCATATAAAGTGAAAAATAAACTCTCAGCCAGCTTGAGAGAGAACTCCTTTGACAAAGGAAACCAGCGTATTTTTTTTTTTTTTTTTTTGCGGTACGCAGGCCTCTCACTGCTGTGGCCTCTCCCGTTGCGGAGCACAGGCTTCGGATGCGCAGGCCCAGCGGCCATGGCTCACGGGCCCAGCCGCTCCGCGGCATGTGGGATTTTCCCAGACCGGGGAACAAACCCGTATCCCCTGCATCGGCAGGTGGAATCTCAACCACTGCGCCACCAGGGAATCCCCAAACCAGCTTATTCTATAAAGCCTCTCACAACATCGCATGAAGGCAGATCTCTCTGGATGCTGGAGTTCAGGAAAGCATCATTGCTCTCCTCAGGAAACATTGGGCAAAAACTGCACACCTGGTGATCTTTCCTGTGGAATTGAGGAGAGTTTGAATGTAAAGGAAAGAATGAGGTTAAACCAAGCATTGTCTCATTTTACCTACAGACTCTGAAAACCTCATACACAGACCTTGTCCTAAGATGACTTTGCAATTGTTTTGTTCATAAGTGATGTTAATATTTTATTTAATATGCAAAATCAATCCCTATGATATAGAGGAGTAACTAAACTCTGCTTCTTGAATTACCCTTTTCCTTTTCTTCTCATTAAATAAGCCATTCCCGCCCTCCTTACCCAGCCTCCCCCTTCACCCCTCCCGGCGCCCCCCTCACCAATCTGTATTACAACCTCTCAACAGTCACCTTAGCCTGGGACGTTTGAGCTGGTGTGTCCTACCCTGCAGACACGGTCTTCGGATGGCAGCGTTTGAACTTTATATGGAATATAAACAATAAAAATACTGAATTACTGTGTTTACACATGAAACTAATATAATAGAGGAAGTCAACTATACTTTAATTCCAAACAAAAACAAACAAAACTTGCCCTCATTTTATATCCGTCTTCTACCAAGTTTGCCCTTTGGGATAGAGCTAACCTCTCCCAGAGGAGCAGGGCAAGCACCCGAGGTCTGGGTGCAGGTAACGCCCACAGGGGCTGTGGATGAACATGCGCCCTGGGGATGAAAAGGTAACCTTCACCTGTGCCCTGCTGCTGACTCTCTCTTCTTCTTCCTGGATTTAAAGACTTGAAAGTCCTGCTAAAACAGTGATGTGGTGAGTTTTGGGTTTTCCAGGCCCTTCACCACTGAGCATTTCCATGTTTCAGCTTTCATATAAAAAGTTGAAATTCTCACGTAATAATCACTATCATCAGTTGGCAATGAAGAACACTTGGGTGACCAGCCTCTTACTCCTTTCCACGGTAGGTCCCATACTTATTTTTCAAATGACAGCTTTCTAGTATAGAAAAGTCTGTTTATATTTGGAAAGAGGAAAATGTTCAGAGTTTTTGGAACCTAGGAAGATGTGCACCGTAAAATTTTTGTGGGTTCGTTTATTTACCTACACATTGAAACTTTTTCTTCTTTGTGATTTTGGAAACATGTTTTGATATCGTATCAATATCTTTTGTGAAGAAATAGCAATCTTCATAGAATTATCTATGGTTTATGTTTATGAACCAGGTTATTTTATAATTGGGAGCTGTTAGATTGTAATATATATATGAAATAATGTAAGGAAACTAGTTTCAAGACTATTGGACAATGGTGCTGAAACTAACATGCAATTATGTAAAAAAGATCATTGATAAGACTTTGTGTTAGACCAATAATAGGAGAGCTCTCACAAACCAAGATCCTTACCAAACCACAAAATTAAATGTAAAACATCTGCAACTTCAAGGTAATAAACATTTTTTTCAAGACAAGCAAAGGAACATGTTAGACTTTCCTAATGCCAGATTAAACTGAAGCTCAAAAATTATTTTTTCTCTGAGGACTTTTGTTATATTTGTCCATGTTTCACAAACTCTGCATCGTTAGGCTTGATTTACCTGTTCGAAGGAGATAGTCACACACTAACCAGGAGCTCCTAAAGCACTATTTTTTCCCTCAAATGCTTTGCTTATGTTATTTTGCTCTCCTTTGTTCCTAAGACTCAGCTTTCCTTTCAAAATTACACCCTCTTTTCTCTGTTGTGGTGTTCTGAGGATTAGAAGGCAAATGATCATTTACAAATTGAAGGTTAACAGAGAAATGCATTGTACTTGTGATTTGATGAGAAAAAACAAATCACAAAATGAGAACAAATAGCAGTATTATCCCATAGGAAAGAGCCTTGTGTATTGATCTATTATTTCCCAGCTTGAAATGTGCCACTATTGTAGTTCCACTTGATTATGAACCTTTTTATCACTTCCCCTGGTTGATTCAACTTGAGTGCTTCTGACATTTGCAAAGTTCCTCACATATTCTGCTGAGCAGCAGGGGAAACCTTGTTAATGAAGAAATAACAAGCTGAAGATTTGAATAAATATTTAGCCAATTGAAAGGAGGTATACAGTTAATTTTTTTTTTTAATGCTGACAACTGAGGAAGCTCACTAACATGCTTTGCTTGTGTTAGCTAAAAATGGGTTCTAGTGGAGTTTTTTACTGAACCACAGGGCATTTTCATTTCCTGATTCTATTATAAACTAAGTGGCCACCTGAACCTGCCAATGAACTTGTCCTATTGTATTTTTCTATTTTTAATCCTGAAGGAGTAAACACATTTCTCATCAGATGTGTTACAGAGTCCATTGGGGAGATTAATGAAGGTGCCATTGGATTATTACAGAACCATTCATTTATAAATGTGTCCTTTCTGAAAGGATACCATTAATAATAGAGTTTTCTTCATTCCACAAATCTATATTATAAAAGAGTGCGGCTATTTTTTTTTTTGATACTTGCTACAGTGGCATGGAAACGATTTGGATTTTACGCCTGTTTAGGCTGTGTTTTCAGTCTTTATATATAGATTCTGGTCTCATAACCAAGGTGATGTTTTATGGGACTCATAGCAGTAGCTGTGAGTAAAAGCAGAATGGTTCCTTCAAGATTCAAGGATTAGTTACGAGTTCTGTGGCCTTGGTTTAGCTCTTCAAGGAATGGTTGCTGGTGGACATGGGCACCCATAGAAGCTCCTAAATTATATCCCACGGTGTCCTAATAGGTTCTGTCCCCTGGGAGAGAGCTTCCTGTGTGTGTGTGTGTGTGTGTGTGCACGTGTGTGTGTGTGTTTTTAAGACGTGAATCTGTGAATCTATATATGCTTCTAGAGCATTTTTAGCCCACGTGATTTAATGTCCTGAGCTGAGAATATTTGAAGCTATCTTCCAGAGAACACTCCCAATACCAAAATCTTTGAAGAAAGCTCTTCTTTGAACAAATGTATTAAGAGCAGCTAAGGTTGGAGGGTAAACTTAGAATTCATATAGTCTAAGAACCCCAAGAGATGCTTGAATGCCTTCTAAAATATCCCGGCAAAGTCTCCAACTAAATAAATAACCCCAGGCACAAGGAGCAGATGTCTGTTTCTCAGAGAAGCCTACACAATTTTGCACGACCATTACTGTTGGAAAGTCCCTCTTTATACTAAAATTTACCTCTTCTTAACATTTACCGAGATCTTAGTTCTGTCTTTTGGGCATAGACAAAACAGGTATCCTCTTACTTTGCAAACTACCCCAACTAATACTTGAAAGTAGCAGTGATGTTCCTCTTTTATATACTAAATATCCTTTATTCCTTCTAGATCAGTGTTTCTAACTGCACTTACATGAGATTCATTGGGGGAGTTAAAATGCAGGTAGTTTCCCCAGAGTATTAGATTCAGTAGGTCTGTGTTTGAGTCCAGAATTCTACTCACCCAGGAAATGTTATTGGGTGACATTGTACTGTTATTATTCATGTTCTACAAATGAGGAAACTGAGGCAGAGACAGTGAGCAATTTGATCGGGGGCTCATTCTTGTGGCAGAGCTAGGATTTGAACTTCAGAACTTAACCGGTGGCTTTCACTGTCATCGGTATAAAAAGGGCATAAGATAGCAGTAAATAGTCAAGGATCTTGAATTATGGTATAAGAACTTTGGACTTAATCTACCAGTTATGAGTGGTAGTAATACAGTAATTATTTTTTAACATACTGAATATTTGTATTCACCATAATGCTTACTGAGGCAGTGTTTACTGAGCTTTCTTAGAACACAAATTCTGCAGGATTTTAATAATGTTGCTCAAAATAAGATAAAAACAAACAAAAAAGGAGAGATTTAGTCTTCATATAACTTTGTGGAATAGTAGGTTAAAAAAAGCTAAGTGGGTTTCTTAACTGTAGTGCTTATGAGAGACTTTAATATGTTCATATCTATTTTTACACTCAGAGCATAATATATTATGTGGGCTTATCAAATTTATTTGACAAATGAAGGCTTCTGTCTCTTTTCCTTTCTTTTTGAAAGGAAGATCTCCTGAGGGAAATATCTTAGAAAATTCTTTAAGGAATCTCTACTAAACTATGCATTGAACATTTGAACACAGAGCAGCCATAACTTCTGGTCACTTCCCTGGTTCTTTAGCTCCCAGTAGGTCCCCTACAAAAGTTAGTTTCCCAACAGCATTGAAGTAAGCATGGCTTTAGAGTTTTGAAAAAGTTACTTTACATTAAAAAATGCACATAGGCAGCCTTGCAAGTCTTTGCGGTAGACTAGTCTGAAAGTATCTCGGAGAAGGAGAGCCACAGAAGTTGGCAGCGTTGTCCAGATGGAAATAAAAGATGAAGGGCAGGCAGTTCAGATCTCAGGCTGTTGCAGGCCTCCCAGCACAAGAAGATTAGAACGTGGTATTAAAGGAAATGGTGAAATAGCAGTGTATTTGAGACATATGAAAGATCACCAATGGGAAATAGTAAAGATTGGCTATTGGGAGTAAAGGAAGAAGAGCCGAGCAGGAATTCGGGGTCTCAAGACTGTAAGACTAGGGAAAAAATAGTAATGTTGATAGAAATAGGAGAGTTCGGCAAATTATACCAGATCCTGGGATGGGGTGAGGAGGAAAGGGAAGAAAGGATAAATGTTAATCGAGCACTTACAACGTGCTCAACATTTATTCCCCTCTGTCAAAATTGGTAAGGTTTTAAGGGGAAACCATTATATAAACCGAATTTCTCTGCTTGAAAGGAGTTGGCAGAGTCTTGAGTTCTACTTGGTTCCTTCTTAACTCTGCGGCTTAGCTGGCTCTGAGAGCCCCTGGCATTTCTCAGAGCACATCAGGGACATTGCTGATTAATTCCATCCCCACATGTTGAGCTTGAGGTGATGGCAGACTATTCAACTGTGAGATGTTTCGTTGTGAGTTGTGAGATCAAGAATGGGTGCCTAAAATAGTGTGAGTCCAAATGGAGAGCCACTTACTGCTGTCAACATAAATATTCAGTAAATGCTCATATAAATACATTTCTTGTGAGAGCCTTGTATAGCAATGCTTTGAGAAATGGCATTTTAATATTGACACATGAGAGATTTAATATTTAAAGAGACAAAGCTCTTTTACATATGATACGATTGAATATTTCTATATTCATACATATATGTATATATATATATATATTTTTTTTTTTTGCGGTACGCGGGCCTCTCACTGTTGTGGCCTCTCCCATTGTGGAGCACAGGTTCCGGACGCTCAGGCTCAGCGGCCATGGCTCACGGGCCCAGCCACTCCGCGGCACGTGGGATCATCCCGGACCGGAGCACGAACCCACGTCCCCTGCATCGGCAGGTGGACTCTCAACCACTACGCCACCAGGGAAGCCCTATATATATATATATATATATATATATATATATATATTTGAATACATATGGCTGAATATTTCTCCGTCCTCATCCTCTCTAATTAATCCCAGACTTAATATATTGAAGAATACTTTGCCATGGGAGGAAGAACAATTATCACAGAAAAATTGCATTCCTCTAATGAAAGTGGATTTTGAGAGTTTGACCTACTGGATTCATATAAAGAAATGCTATCTATAAAATTCACATATTCCACTCCTCAGACTATGTATATGTCATATTAATGCCCAAACGAAAACACGAACTCTTACAGAAGAGTTTCAGTAAATGTCTCTTCCGCAATTTTGTTTTTAATTCACTGGAAGGTCAGGAATAATGGCAGTGTTTATCAGTTACACTTGGAGAGTGTATAAACTTTATATGTAAATGAATTTAATAGACTGTCTTAGAGGGTGCAGTGTTACTGGTTTAGTTTAATCTTGATGCTGGGAAGCAAATTTGGAGCTGTTGATGGATATCGTCCTTAGGTTCAATCATTGGCAGATGTTAACTAAACTATACAAGCATCATTTGGCTACGGCAACCTGTTAGCTAGGGGGATTATCAGATTAAAAATGGAAGTACACTCATTACTAAATCAATTATGTGTCAACAATGCTTTCTGGGTCATGCATAATAAATATGAATATTATCTTGGATGAAAAAATTATTGGCTTCATGTAACATTGAGAAAAAGTTTTGACTTTCATCCTGTTCATAATCCTTGCTAGTGAAAATAATGTTACATCAGTGTTTTTCTAGTCTTATTAAGAGGCAATGTTGCTGTAATTCAGCGGAACTGAGTCAGTTCTTAAAATAGAGATGTTTTAGAGCAGAGAAAGACAATTTATCAGCCTTAATGGAAATGTCCTGTGAGACTTTCCAGCTTCCCTTGTTCAAAATTTGTGTTCATAAAACAGTCTCTGCTTTTATATAATTTGTTTTCCTTGGGGAAATTTATCTACGGGGACTGGGTTTGCAAATAGCCTCCATTCGTAAGCCAGGTAAACTTCGTAAACTGTTGAAATTACATCTGGTTGACAATGTTGTCTTTTGTATGTTTACTTAGCCCTAGTGTTCCCTTTTAGCTTGATCAATAATGGATGTCCTTGAAAGTTGAGTTTGGGGCTCTGCAATCCTAAAGGCAGAGCCAGGAATTGTGCCTTTCCATCAAGGAGTAAAACACCGTGGGGGGCAGCCAGATGGTCTATCTTCCTGACATTTTTAAAGCATGTCAACACCGTTTGTCTTATCTGTGATTTACCGAAAAAAGAAGAGATGGATTTATGACATTTCTAATGCAACTCAGAATTGGGGAGTTTTCCGATTCTTTGTGCTGGCTGAGCTGAGGATCCTTTTAGGGATCTGTGGTGAGACCATCCCGTTGCTGAACCCGCCCCCTGGTAGTTATGTTTTACGGATCTATGGTGAGACCATCCCGTTGCTGAACCCGCCCCCTGGTAGTTAGCTCGCATGTATCCAGCTCACGCTGACGGGTGGCTTGGCCCTTTGACTTGTTTTGGCCGATAGAACATTAGCAAGTGAGATACAAGCAGAGCCCTGATAAACACTTGAACAATGGGTCTTGCCCACTTGGAAATCTATCTTTTGGAAGCCAGTAGCCATGCTGTAGGGAAGCTTGTGCTAGATTCAATCAGTGATAAGCCAAATGGTAAGAGGCCCTGGAGGGTGAGAGGCCATCTTGAAAATTCCAGCCCCAGCCATGGTCCCAGCTGAGAGTACTACGTGAGACACCTCAGTTCCATCCCTTGAAGCAGAAGATAAACCCACAAATTTATCTTGAGTGTAGTTTATGCACAGACTTGTGATAAATAAATCATATCCTTTTAAGCCAGTAAGTTTTGTTGAGTTGGTTTATTGTACAGCAGTAGATAAACAAACTAGGGTTCTTTTGCCATAGCTATAGATCCCTTTATTGTACGTGTACCAGTATTGAATATTTGAAGGAAATGCTATCTAATTTCAGGGGATGTCTTAGTGAGTAGTACTTATCCAAAGTCCCTTAAGCCCATTTTTTTTTCCCCCCCTCCTCTTTCCATACATGAATGGTATTGCACTGACATCTGGTGGTAAAGACTAATTGTTCTGGATGTTTCATGGACTCTGATGAGCTCATCCAGTAGCACCTGTGAAACTGTTAAAATATGAAAGTGCACACGTAAGCGCAGAGAACTCCAGGGAACCAAAACTAATAAGGAAAAATGTTTCGTGAGGTGACAGCAGTGACGCTGACCCAAGTGTGTGCAGAGTACGAGGATCCCGTGGCCGGTGACTCTTATCTCCTAGTCAGTCTTGAGCTGCCGTGGACTCTGGGAAGATACAGTGTTATGGGAAGCCGGCTACCTCTCATCTCATCCTTTCTACTGGACCAGGGAAGAGCGGACGTGATACTCACGGGTGAAAATTTAACTCATGCTTCTTCCCTCATCTTGGGGGTATGAGGTTGTGAAATGTTCCTCAGTCCTCTCAGAGATTTGCCAAACCCTTTTAATGTGGGCAGAGGCTGCTGTGAGTGGGGTGAAGAGTGGGCGGGCAGTGGAAAATGAGAGCGTTTTCAGGTGCTGATTTCATTTGATGTTACCTTGCTTGTTTTGCTGTCATCAGCAGGAACCCATACTTTCAGGAAGCAATGCAGTAAGGCTGCCGCTAATGACTTGGCAGGCATGGCCACCTGGCCCCGGCTTCTCACTGCCCTGGGCTCTACTCCCATGTAAATGAGGTTGTTTAGACTTGGGTCTAGGGTTTTGCCATTGGGAAGACCTTTTCTTTGCCAAGACAGATGATAGGCACAACTCAAATACTTTGGGGGCTCGAAAACACATACTGCATAAGAACTACAGATTTCTTCCTAGTGTTAATACTTCATCAAAGAAAAATAAATCATTATATTTTCGTTGTGTGTTTACCACCAAGATACATCGACACAACATCTATTGTAATAAATAGTGGGTGTTTATTTGTGCTCATGCTAAATCTAGAAAGGCAAAAACCACGTTCTTCCAAGTAAAATGATTTTATCTGAACTTAGGATGTTGAAGGAAACAGTACTTACCTTTTCAAGTTGAAGTAAATTTCTCTTAACATAATATATATTACAATAATAGCATCTAGTTAAGATTTCATTATGACATTTCAGTTCAATATAATACAAAATCCTTGCCATGTTTTTATAAAACATTACTCGGTATAAGATATTCACATTAACTACAATTGCTGAAATGACTGATGTTTAAATCTGGTGACAGTTTCTATCATTATTAAACTTCATTATAAAATAAAGTATGTGGGTGGAATAGTGGCTTGATGCTTTTGTAATTTGCTCTCTACCTTTTCAATGTACTTTTCAGTTACATCAATTGAATCATTTCATCTTATAGATGCAAAGATGAAGGAAAAGAACAAAAACATAGCCATTAACGGAAGCAGTGCAAATGGGCATAGTTAATGGAAACCATTTTGACATTTTGTATTTGATTCCATGGTGTACCTACTCAAACAATTTCTATGGCATATTAGAACAAAATGCTACATTGTGCTCTTCTCTAAGAATGCAAGTAATAGATTTCAAAAATTACCCTTTCACTGAAAGTATTATCTGCTGGAAATGAAGAAATGTTTTACATTATAAGAAGCTAATAGCAGCAAGAGGGAGCGATGGGCTGGCATGATAACGCAGGCAGGGGAGGGATTTGACTCTTTACTCTCCAAAATGCGTTCTTTCATTTTATAAAGCACAATAACAATATTCCTCATCCAATTCCTGGTCTCTAATTTTTTTTTTTTTTTTTACATCTTCTGACTGCATTGTTACTAATCCAAGTGAAGGTTTATGCTAGTTAAGATGGAGCCCAGATCTCTGTTTACTGCAGGACCAAAATGTAAAGCATAATAACTGCTTTTGAGTTATGTTCATTTTGGTTCTGAGAGAGAGGCTTGCTTTATAAAAATAAGTAGTAAGTTTTAAAAATTATGAGCATAGGAAAAATAGCTACTTGGTCCCTATTGTACAAACTGACAGACAGCTCATTTATTGGGGAACAAATATAGGTTCCATGAATTCTACTAAAGATGTGGCTCATTAGGGGTATCTTGATGTAGAACAGGAGAAAGGGCGCCTACACATTTGAGGGAGTAGCCCCAGAGGTGCGGGGTGTTTACACATTCCATATCCTTCATTAAAGTACTTTCACATAGAAAAAGCTTATTTGATTCCCATGACAGCTCTGTGAAGCCAGCACTGTTTCCTTCATTTTTCTCAGCTGAAAACTGAAACTCAGAGAGATTAAGTGATTTGCCCAAGTTCGCACAACGAATAAGAGACATAACCAGGAAACGAAGCTGCGGAAAAGTGGAGGCGGGGAGCAAAAAGGGGAAGTAAATCAATGCTACAAGGCCAAGTGAAAGAAGCCTTTTCTTTGGGTTGGGTGCGTTTTTACTCTGTAGGTTGACATTGATTTGAAGGCGGAAGCAAGAGTGGTTAGAGAGATGTCAGTGATAAACCCTGAAGACGGTTTTGTTTCAGTAACATGAATAGTATAAATTAAGCAGATAATAGGTGACTTGATATATGGTAGGTTCTAGCAGAACAAAATCTCAATCTCTGGCTCCTTGTATCCTGGGCATCTACTCTGCAGCTAACTGCACTGATGTGATAACACACACCACACACCATGGGCAAAACCCCAGTGAATCTCTGCCTTGGTGCCTTGGTAATTTGATGGAAAAGGGGCAGGCAGAAACCAGGTCAGAGCTACAGGGAAACCCAAAGACCTACTTCTGCAAAAGAGAAGGATGATACGCTTTATGGAGAGAAGGCAAAGGAGAGAAAGCCCATTGCAACATCCTTTCCACTACCTTCTATTCCATGTTTTTTCTTTTTCTTTTTCTTTTTTTTTGCGGTACGCGGGCCTCTCACTGTTGTGGCCTCTCCCGTTGCGGAGCACAGCCTCCGGACGCGCAGGCTCAGCGGCCATGGCTCACGGGCCCAGCTGCACCGAGGCATGTGGGATCTTCCCGGACCGGTGCACCAACCCGCGTCCCCTGCATCGGCGGGTGGACTCTCAACCACTGTGCCGCCAGGGAAGCCCCCATGTTTTTTCTTGCAATAAACCTTGCAACCCAGGTTTCTAGCTCTTGCCCCACTGCAAGAACCAAATGAACACCAACAGTTCAGAAAGTCTCATGGTCCCGGTGATCAAGATGGGGGCCTTTTATGAAAATTCACCCTGCCGTATTGCTGGTCTAGTAGCTATAGGCTGGCTGGAAGCCTACAAGTTATGTAGAGGAAAATAAGAGGCCTGAATACTAAAAAATCCATTTCTTCAACTATGCTCCAATATAAAATAAAAATTAAAAAAATAAAACGTCCATTTCTGTGTTATCTGAGAGAAGAAAAATGATAAATGTCTACAAACACCCAAGGCATCCCAAATTTTTTTATATGAAAATAAAAATTAGTCAATTCATTGGTTATACTGGTCTTAAACATAAAGCAATGAAGTAATAGTATTAGCCTACTTAAAATTCGTAACCTTATTGTCCTGGCCAGTTCCTAAGAGAATTGAAACAACAGTGTGTATGTGTGTTTTGGGGGAAGGGATGTGTAGTGTGAATATTTTTCTTTAAAACTAGCTTCTTCCTTTGCAGGGAAAACGTATTCTTTTAGAGCAGTCATCAGGCCACTGCATGTTGGAAGAAAGCACATGGTAATGCACATTACTGTACTCAGTATACACCAACAGTGAGAGTTCCCTCCTAAATACCTTCAATTTAGAATAAATACATTAACAGCTAGTGTATTTCTTCTAGTTCAGAAGGCACAGTGATATTTCTGAGCTGTAACTCATCCTTGCAGCTTCTGTTTTTAAATTGGACATTCTTTCAATCTTGAAGTAAAGTTCGCTATCTCCAGAGAGGGCAGGCTCTGGTTTCTCTGTGAAGAAGCAGTTGCCACATTCTTTAGCAAGTCGAGGAACTGCTAAGGACTAATTTCCACGTGAGAGTATCTGCCGTAAGCTGCGGAGCTGGAGGCATCGGGGACTCACCATCAGTCAACTGAATAAGGGCGTTGCTGCCGAAGGGAAGCCTGGTGGCATCTGGGTACTAAGCCAGGGCACTGCAGCAATGCTACTGGTGGAAGCCAACACAGCAAATTACAAAGCGTCAGGCGAGATATGGACCTGTGTACTTCACGTTAGCGTGTGTACCTTGGGGAAGAGATGGAAGGTCTGAGCACGTGGTGGTCTTTAGAAGCTCAGTCCCAAGCACGTTAGACAGCAAGTGAGGAGGTACAGATTAACTTTGGACCCTCGTGTTTAGTAAGGGTTGAGGATACTCAGGGGCTTTCGGGACACTTAGGGGCTTGTCTCTTATTGGCTTATGGTCCGAAAAATACTAAGTTGGACTGTGGACTTTCTCAGACTGATAGACTACGGGCAGTCAACACAGTTGATCCTTTTGTAAAATGTGAACTATAGAAACACAGAAGGCTGATGTGCTCCTGCAGTTACACATTGAAGGTAGGGAACTGATTGGGACAGAGCTGTGGCAGGATTTTGACTTGATGGGCACTGCTCACCAGGACAATTACAAGGCCTGTAGAAGCTCTCTCCATGAGAAATTCAGGTGCTAGAGCTGCAAAAGGGATGCCTGGACCTCAGGTGCCCCAAGTGCTGGGAACAAGCTTTACTGGTTACCTAGGGCCACATATTGCCTGCCTGATACAGGTAGACAGGTGGATACGTAGACACAGGGCCTTATTTAAGCGTATGCTTCTTTGTGACAATAATACTTCATATTATAATTGTTATTTGATAAACATATACACACATTTTGGTTATTTACATAGATTTATGCAAATAATGTGAGCCATGATGCACCTACAACTTACATTTGTACTTTTTACCTGTGAAGGGACTGAAGTGTCACTGAAATGGTGAAACAGCACTTTTCTTGAGAGAAATGTGAAAAAAATACACTAGAAAAATCTGCCATTGGATTTCAGAGAAGATTTCTCTCTCAAACCGTGTAGTTTTCATCAAACGGTACTTTAAAATATGAACTATGTTACTTAAGCCAAGAAGCCATGTCTTAAGTTCTAGGCATATATATTGGTGACTATATACAATGAAGAAAAAACCCGCAAAAAGAATGATCACTTGATGTGTGAGTAGCTGAGATAGACAATGGCACCAGGTGGTGCCTTGGTGCATAATAATGAGAAGAGTATGTCAAAGCACAGCAATCAATACCAAAGAAAAATCAACACATATTCAACATCATCCTTACAGTGTTAAGCTGATTATCCACTTCAAGTAATTGAGGCAGCAAGATGAATGTGTTCAGCAGCCTTTATTTTTCTCCTTTAGAAGGCAGAGCTGGGTATAAGGGTTAACTGGTGTCTTGTATTGCTCATCATTCCATACCTCAGTCATAGATTTCCAAGGAGAGAGATACTTTTTCCAGTGACTAACGCCTACATGGCTTCTATCATTGTTAAACTATGCTGTCAATGTAAAAGAAAGTAAAGAGTAATTTATGATTTTTTCAATTGCACACACATATACGTAAATACATATATACAAACATGAAACATAGAGACATGCTTATATATATACACACAAAAGACACCATTTACATCATTCGAAGAGTTCAGGTGCATGATTCTTTAAACAGACCCTTTTAGAACAGACTTTCCCATTTTACATCTCTACCTTTGAAGAGACAGCATGTCTATATGGCAGAAGGAGACTTAATGCCACTTGCTGAGCTATAACATGGGCTTGGATAACCCCACAATGAGGAGCTTTTCTAGCTGTCCAGGAGGATTAGAGAATGCTTATTACCCTTAAACCCTTGAAAGCAACACGGTCATCTTTCTTGGGAAAACAATTTGTTACTTCATCACTCTATTTTGCCATTATGAAAGTTTGACATTTCTAATGCGTAAGCTTACAAACTTTGTTGTTTCTCACCCTCTGGGGAAGCACCCTTCAGGAAAGAATACCATTATAACATGATTGCCTCAGCTTCCTGTTCACAAAAGGTGAAGTTCTTAGTTCCTTTAATAGCCCTTAGAAAATCCTTTGGAATCCCTTCTTCTTCAAGATTTTAATCTGAATCTTTTCTAAGTCTACATACCCGTCTTAAGTCTCCATACCTTAGTACTCGACTCCTCCTTTAAGGGCCATTTTAAGTTGTACCTCCTCAACAGACCATTACCCTAAGAAATACCGATTTCTCATTCTTCTCAGAATACATCCTCATTAATGCATGCCAAGCACAATGTGCAGGTTTAAGAGCATAGCTTCTAATCAGCAGACGTGAGTTTGAATCCTGATTTTGCTCTTTGGACAAGCTGTGTAACATGTCTTAGCTTCCTTTCTTCCTTTTGTAGATCAGAGCAATTATATTGTTTGTGTAGGATAGTTGTGAGTATTACATGATCAAATGCAGGTGGAGCATTGGAGCCAGGATACATGATAAATGTTTTGTAAAAATTTCCTATCATTACTACCACATATGCATTGCACTTCTGTACTGCACAGATTTCCTTATGTGTGTGTATGCTTCATACTGTGGGTGTCCTGGAGCAGGACCCCATATGTGCATGCTATAGGGTCAAATATGACCAGGCTTATTTAGAAGAACGTGAGGCCCGTACCTCAAGCATCTTTTTTCATGAGTGTTCTAGGAGGTTCAAGGGAAGGAATGTACCTACGTGTGGTGGAAATCAAGGAGGAAAACTTGGTCGAAGAGGCAATTTTAAGTATGGCTTTTCTCGAAGGAAACTTTAGTCCAGAGCCCCAAGGTTTTTGCCTAAGACCTGGGAAAACAGCTGATAAAAGTAATAGGGGTGTGTCAAGAAAACCTCTAAAATATACTGAAGGCAAATGTCAGATGTTTTTGTGTCTTAGACTGCAGACTGTGATGTTACAGGGCTGAGAATATTTTTTGGTCTATTTTAGTGAAGTGACTGTTGAAGCATTCATGGCACAAGTGAAGCATATAGTCAGCCATACAAAGAGGAGAGGGCTACTATTGTCTCTGAGACCCAGGGAACTTGGTGCTGAACCTCACTTCCTACACTGCGATATCAGCAAATGTTAGAGAATTGAATGGAACTCACGTGGCTGCGGCTGGGCAGGAGCGGGAAGCATACTACATGGTATTCAGAAAAATTAGATTTTCCAGCACATGTTTTATACCATAGCAGAATCTGAAGATTTCCTTAATTAGTTGCATGAGTTTAAGGTAGGATGGGATTGCCAGGCCCTGCAGAAGAAAATTCCTCTGGAAAAGGACATTGTTGGGATGCTGTTGTATGGCCTGATTTTATGAGTCTTAAAGCAAAGTGGATTAAACATCTTCCTCGCACCTAGGCTGTAAATTCCTTGAGGGCAGAGGCTTACCCATCTGTATTCGTCTGCTCAACCTGACAAACAAACAGAATGCCACAGATTCAATGGCCTAAAAATAGAAATTTACTTTCTCAGTCTGGAAATCCAAGATCAAGGTCCTGGCAGGGCTGGTATCTGGTGAGGAATTTCTCCTTGGTTTTCAGATGGCTGTCTTCTTACTGTGTCCTTACCTCGCCTTTATTCCATGTGCATGGACTCTTGGTGCCTCCTCCTCTTCTTATAAGGACACCAATCCTATTGGATTAGGGCCCCATCCTAATGACCTTAGTTAACCTTAATTACCTCCTTATAGACCCTATATCCAGATAACTGCCACACTGGAGTTAGGGTTTCAACATATGGATTTGGAGGGAACACATTCAGCTCATAACATCATTTCTATTTTATTAAGCACAGGTTCACTGCTGGGGTACATCTTTATTAAGAAGCCTGTATTGTGATATCAGACCATCAGGGGAAATGGATGGGGTGCTGAACACTGAAAGTATGAAGATTAAAGTGGTCTAAAATAATACAGGACCTAGCATATTAGAACTCCATCAGTTCTCACCAGAAAAGCCACCCCTGTTCAACCACAGTTGAAGGAACTTTCACAAGATGTTTATGAAGCTCCTTGAAGATGAAATACTAGGATTATTCTATACTTTTTTTTTTTTATTTTTTTCTTTTTGCGGTACGCGGGCCTCTCACTGTTGTGGCCTCTCCCGTTGTGGAGCACAGGCTCCAGACACGCAGGCTCAGCGGCCACGGCTCACGGGCCCAGCCGCTCCGCGGCATGTGGGATCTTCCCGGACCGGGGCACGATCCGCTTACCCCTGCATCGGCAGGCGGACTCTCAACCACTGCGCCACCAGAGAAGCCCAGGATTATTCTATTCTTTAAGTGAGCTGACTGAAAAAAGTGTTAGGAGGGAACAAAATTAAGGTATACGTGACTGATGACGAAGAGTATGAGGAAGTGCAGACCCCAGAAGACCCCAGAAGGATTTAGTTGGGTTTGTGGTTCTAATACTCAGTAAATCACACATCAGCCACAGGACCACAAAACAAAAAATGCCAGAAAGTCTCATAAATAGCTGGTGTGAAATGTAAATTGTTACCCATTGCTTCTGATACAATTTTTTATATGCTAGAAATATTAATTCTACTTGGTGAATATATTTTAAAGAAATTATTCAAAAGTGGAAAAGCTAGTAGATACCATTTCTTTAATGTTTAGCATCTGTTTTATTGAAATCAGAGTATAACCACATTATGAATGATTACACAATCTTTAAAATGACGATCATACATTACTTGTGCTAATGTAAAAAATGCTTATGCCATCATATTAAGGGAGACAACCCATATTTAAATATATATATCCCATATTTTTGGTTACATATATAAAATATTTATATAAATATATATAATATATATTAATTTATATGTAAACTTATAAGTAAATACATACTTTTTTTTTGAACAAAGGATTTTAATTGGCACTTCCATACTTTTTCATAGCTGTTCATGTATAAATATATATAGTATATATACAAGTGTATATATGTTTAAATATGTAAACAGCCATGTTACATAGCTGGGAAAAGCTAGAAGAATGTATGCCAAAATGTAAGAGTGATTATCTTTGGGTAGTGAGATAATGAGAATTTAAAAAAATATGTTTTCTTTCTTTTTCAATATTGTGCATAATGGGTGTGTATTATATGTATAATAAAAATGAAATTAAAATATTTATACTTCAAAAAATATATATTGCTAAATTACCCTATCAAATAGTTGTATCAGTTTTATTCCTGCCTATTTCCAACACCCACAGATTGCGGATCATATCTACCCATTTTTGCCTTCCTTCTCGTATAGCAAACTGGACAGTGCCTACCATATTGTTGACTGAACGAGTGGACACCCTAAGATATTTTCTGTGGGTCAGATCTTCCTCTTCATTCCTACTGCCTCTTCTTCTACCCCTTGTCTGGATTTTTGCAATGGCCCTGACCAATGTCTTCACAATGTGTTTCCTTTCCTCCTCCTACTCTGGTGACTGGTGGTGTTTCCTGATTAAGAAACTGAAACTGATTAAATCTCACTTTCTTAATTTAAAAAAAAAAGAATGAAAAATTGTATAGTGCTTGAAAGACATTAAGCAGTAGGAGAGTGAAAAGATGTGTCTTACTTCCCTAGGAAACAATATCACTCAGTGCCATGTGGACATGCCGTCTGTGGAAGCTGTTAAAGATTGCAAATAAAAGGGAAAGAAAATGAATCATTTCCATGCCTGTGGGTCAGGAAAGAAGTTAAAGATAAGTAAGAGATAGTCGCTGAGGAAAAGAAAGAAAGTCAAGATTAAAAACTGCTTCTTTTCTCCTTCTTCACAGAATACACTCTTGGTTCCTTTATCCTGCTATAACGTGGCACAGATGCACTGGAATACTATGAGATAGGAGACAAGAATATGAACAATGAGGTGAATTTTTTTTCTTGCCTCCTCTAAAATTGGCCTTCAGCAAAGTGAAAAGGAGGATTTGATTGCTACATGTGAATATCTCTCCAGAATTCAAAGCAAGACAACTTCTCTGCAACAAAAGTAACCTAAAACAAAATAGATCACAGCTACAGAAGACAGTTTTGCTTCTCCTTCTTTCAAATAAATCTATTTCATTAAAATTTGAGGTATACTAGATTAAACATTAATTGTAGACAGGTAACAAATACTAGGAACTTAAATTTTCTGAAATTTTAGCCCGTACTCCCACACCATGTTGCATATAGTCTGAGACAAGGAATGACTTCAGAGTTTGCTTTGGAGACTTTGGTGTGGTTGCCATGACAACAAAACTTTAGGGCATTGTTGCCTGCATGGAATCACAAAATGACAGATGGCCCATTATGAAACTGTACATATTTGGAGATGAAAAGAAAATACATCACTCTGAAGTCCATTCATTTTGCTCTTGCAAAAGAGTTGGGATTTGATAACATGAGTGGGGTGAGAATAGTCAACCAGAAAGGAAGGGTTAAAATATAACTTTATCCATCTTGAAACCATGTCAACTGACTCGAAGATCGCTTGTAGATCACTGCCTCTCCCCACCCATTTAGAGAATTCTATCCCGTCATTTGGCATTTATTTGGCACCATTCAATGGAAGTTTGAAACTTCCTGCATTATGACTACAGTTAGGAGGCCAAAGTACAACTGGCTAAAGACAAGGGGGTAAAACTCTTATTTAAGTACAAATGGGAAAGTGTGGTTTCCTTACGCAGCCTTTGGGTGTTTTTGACAGTGTGCTGGATGATTTAGATGAATGACTGTCTAGAAGGGCTGAGTATCTTTCCTTGTAGGTCTGTCCAAGATGAAACATATCAAATTATAGGTCAAATGGAATAATATCAAACTTCAAACACATGATGTGAAGTTTTGGGCTAGGTCCTGAAGAAAATCCTTGCAAATTCGGGAGAGATGCTTAGGAGGAACTGTTGTGAAAGGCTTAGCAATTTTGGCTAAGCTGGTAAACTCAGGATGGGTAAACAGTGTGATGTGTCTGCTGAGTGACACTGTTTGTTACCAAAATCTTGATGTCCAGACAAGGAAAGTGTGATAGTCTTTTGTAATTTGTTGATCATTTTTCAAGATGTCTGCAGAAGTATACCTGTCTATCTATCTATCTATCATCTATCTGTCTGCCCAACCTCATCCTTGCTATCTATGGATAAACAACTGGAAACTGATAATGAGTGAAGCTTAAGTCATACCGTAAGCCACGTGTTATGCAACTAGACAAATTTTGCCTGTTTTCAAATATACGAAGGATGATGATGTAGAAGAGAATTCTCTGTGGTCCCAAGGGGGACTTTCAAGAAGAAATGTCTCAGTTCAATATTTTGAAAACTTTCTGAAAGCCAACCTTTCTCAAAATAGCATGCTGACTTAGAAGGTAGTGAATTCCCTTTTATTGGAAGTTTTCAAGCGTCAGTATTTGGCCTCATGGCATGTGTATTGTCAGGAGGACTTAATTATCAGATGGGGAACCTTGGTTGGATGGCCGCAAGGCCTCTTCCAGCTTTGAGATCTGTTCTATGATCCCTGAGCTGGCCCTGAGATGCTCCTCAAACTCCTGAACCATGAAAGTCCTGCATTCCTCAGGCCTAGACACTTCATGCAGAGTGCACAAATCATTCACAAAATTGGATTGTGCAGTTGAGAATGAGTGAATTTAAGGACAAGGCCAGCGTGAGTAGATTTATTCTTTTTGATGGCTACTTGGTATATACTTAACCTTGGCCTCTAAGGATGTAAAGTCAATACATTAACCCTGATGACACTACCTCTTTTCCAAGATTTCTGTTTAATTAATAGAAACATAAGGCTTGTCAAAATGAAGAAATGAGGCCATTCCACCTTTCTAAAGAGCTCCAGCAGTAAATCAAAACATACTATGTTGAATAACGCTTTCTCATATTTTCACAGCACTAACATTTATTGAGAAATAGTTTGGATGCTTAGAATTTTTGTTGAATGCCATAAAATATTAAAAAGGCTTTAATCTTGGGAGATATCTGTATGTGGTATTGCTAACACACGCACAAAAATGTATAGGTACTATTCATTTTTTGCATGTTGGCATGTTGTAAAATTCTGTTTTCTTTTCATTCCTAGATGTTGTAAATAAACTGGATCTGTACAGTAGGTTTTTGTCAGATTCCCAGAAAGACAATTTTATTTTATAGCACATCCTAGAGTGACAGCCAGAAACCGTTCTGCACCACCTCAGTACAAACAAAATTAGCTTTTCACAATATTTTTGCAGATGTTAAAGGTCATTAATAGAATGAAACCAGATGATGAAAGCAATACATTTGGAATGATTGGGTTTTATTTTTCTCCCTAGCTTATTAAAGACACAGAGTCCCATTTTCTCTCCTGCTTGGCTGCATTTCCATTTTTTTTCAGTTATTTAATGGTTTCCAAAATCATAAAAGTAGAAGTGGTAGGATATGTATTTCTTGGCTTTTGCCACCTTCCTTGTTTGACAGAGTTGGAATTTTATGAGGATGAAAATAGTATTAACTGTTCAAAAAACCCACACTGTTTAACAATTGCCCAAGGTTTCTGCTTTTACGGAGGTCACATTTTTGTTATGAATTACCTGAAATCCTCTTTCCAATTAAAAAGAGGAGAAGAGGGAATTAACTGGAAGAAATGCTACCAGTTTTCTCTTTCAGAAGAGAAAGGAGAAAGCTATTTTGAAAGCACAGTGACTTGTTGATTGAAGAATGATCTGTGCTTTGTTGGGACAGAATGGACATGGTGCCCGTCCATACTGTTTTATTTGTAGCATCTGGCCCACAGGTAAGAAAGTTAATACCTACAAGTAGATACGTTTACGTTCGCAATATTTACAGATCAGTTTGAAACTAGTATACTTTCCAGAATGATTCGGCCTTTATTGTTCAGTAGGGGATCATTTAGAAAATAATTTTCATCATGTAAGTTAT
The DNA here is from genome assembly GCF_008692025.1 of Phocoena sinus. Classification (NCBI taxonomy): domain Eukaryota; kingdom Metazoa; phylum Chordata; class Mammalia; order Artiodactyla; family Phocoenidae; genus Phocoena; species Phocoena sinus. Next base: position 7,299,073 of record NC_045779.1, on the reverse strand, counting down.
AAAAAAAAAACAAACATGACTTCTCTCCATTCTTCAGTGAAAATGAAGCAGCAACAAAAATCTGGTTGTGGTCCTGCAGATTTATTGTGGACACGTGGTGCATGTTGAAGAAGTTAGTATGTTACCCTCCTATCAGGGACAGAGCAACCATTCCTGCCCCCAGTACAGCAAACCACACAGTAGGATTAACTCTTCTGTAGAAGGAAGTCCTTGAGGAAGTGAGAATAACCAATGGTGACTTTCTTGGAGGCACATTTTTCTTTAATCCTTTTCCAGCTATTTGAGGTTTTAACTTTTTCTTGATCTAATTTTTGAATTTTTAAAATTTCCAAGACAATTATCAATTTTAGCTGTCTTCATATTTATTGACATGCTTTATTCATTGTATTCCACTTTGAATGAAAATATTAAATCTGTCTGTGGTTATATCCTTTATTCCATTCCTGATATTATTGTTTGTCATGATTCGTCTTCCCAGCTGTTTGTCTCTTCTATTTTTTCCACATATCTAGATTTCTGTTATGTTGCTCTTATCTAATGTTTTGGGTACATATTTGTGTATGTGTATTTTCCATTTAATAAAATTTTTGCTTTACTTTTCCTTTCTTCTTTCTTTTCTGTTGCATTTACTTCATTATTTTCTCCCTTCTTGAGTTGAATGCTTAGCTCACTTATTTTCAATTATCAATATATTCTAATATTGGAATTTAAAAGTATAAACTTCTAAATATTTCTTCATCCATATTACACAATTTTCACTATGTACTATTTTAGTGTTCTAAAATTTATACTTTTTTTTTTTTTTTTTTTTTTTTATTTTTTTTTTTATTTTTGTGGTACGCGGGCCTCTCACTGTTGTGGCCTCTCCCGTTGCGGAGCACAGGCTCCGGACGCGCAGGCTCAGCGGCCATGGCTCACGGGCCTAGCTGCTCCGCGGCATGTGGGATCCTCCCGGATCAGGGCACGAACCTGTGTCCCCTACATCGGCAGGCGGACTCTCAACCACTGCGCCACCAGGGAAGCCCTAAAATTTATACTTTTTTTGTAGCTAGTAAATTATTTAGAAGTGGTTTTTTCTTGTATTCATACAATTTGGGGGGCAGGGGAAGCTGTATTTTAGAGTTTAATTCCCAGTTTTACTGCTTTATGGTTAGAGATGATGGCGTATGTGATATCAGTTCTTTGGCATTGATCTATTTCTGCGTATGTTTGTTTGTTGAAGTTGTTATTCAAGTCTTCTCTGTCATTTTTGTCCCTTTGATGTATCAGTTTGAAAGTTAAGCTAAAAATTTCTCACTACTATGGTGTCAATTTCTCCTTGTGATTCTCTTAATTTTTGTTTCATTTTTTTGAGGTATGTTGTAAATTGTAGTCAAATTCATGATTGCTCAGAAGAGCAAAGTCCATGATTCAGTGGACTTTTTCTCAACATAAAATATTCTTCTTGTTCCCTTTTATTGCTTTTTGCTTGAATTTTATTTTTTTGACCTGGAGTTTATTTAGATAATTATTTGCCTTTATTTTTCTGTGTCACTTTATTTTTGTAGAACTCTAATAAACAGAATTTGTACAGGCATACCTCAGAGATATTGTGACCTCTGAAACATAATGGGTTCATGCCACACAGATTTTTTTACAATGTTTTTATTTTCATATAAAATGTTTTAGAGTTATTTTCTGTATCTATAAATGTATATGGGCAGGAGACATGGTTTTTTTTTTTTTTTTTTTTTGTTCCTATAAGGGTGTCACACAACATGTACTTAACAAATATTTGTCAAATTTAGTTATTTACTTAACAACTATTTATCTATTTTGTACTAAGTATTGGGCAATGGGACATAATAGTGAGGATAACTTGAGACTGTCTTTTTAATTTGATTAAAATCATTGAATTCCTGTTATATGCCAGGCAACATTCTGGCTACCCGGGACATATCCACATTCAAACACACTATAGCTTGTAAGGGCCACAGATATTAATAATCACACATACATATATAAAATTAAAACTGTGATAAATGAATGTTGTGAAATTTGACTTTGTCTAGGAGATCAGGGAAGGCTTCCCTAAGGAAGTAATGATTGGATGTCACCTAACAAAGGAGAATTAGTTAAAAAGTTGAAGGAAGGAATGGAAGAGATTAAAGCCTGTGTCCCATCTCTGAGGAGAAACTGCGGGAAGGCCAGCGTGGCTGGAGTGTGGATGGGGGAGGAAACATCCTGTGAGGCAACCTGGGAGAGAGAGAGGACCTTGTCGAGTGCATGAAAAAGTTTGGTCTCTATTTTAGGAGCAATGTGTAGGCTCTGCATTGTTTAAGTCATGGAAATGAGTGATGGGTATGTGACATAATAAGACTCTGCTTTTTGGAAAGATTCCTCAGGCTGCAATATAGGAAAATTTATCTATGAGTGAGGGTAGTTTAGATGATAAACAGTTAAGAGGCTATTACAGTGGTGGAGACACATTTCATGGTGAGATGTACTAGGTGGTGGAAATGTGAAAAGAATGGGTATCTGGGCTTGGAGTTAGAATGGAGAGGACCGGGATACAGATGGCATTGGCCAGGGGTTGACGGACTACTAGCTGGTAAATGGCAATGGTATCTTTGACAGGACATTAGATGGGATTGAGAGATTTGGATTTTAGTGTTGGGTATACTTCTATCTTACTAAGAAATACCTTGACGCTCCTCAAGTTGTCTGAGCATCAGGTGATAGTGTATGTAAGCTCTTGGAGGGAAGGCCCACATCTGCCTTGCTCAGTGATGTGTTCTCATCCCAAGGCAGTGCTCTACAGAGAACAAGATACCAAATGAGAGGTTGACAATGCTAAAATTGCATACAACTTAACATCTAAAAGATGTTGCGTGGAAAAATACAGAGATAGGTTTTATTACGCCAGTATTGACAATAATAGTAAATATCTGAATTATTTTTCAATTATGTATATCTCTGTTATGTATAATTTTTTTTTTAACATCGTTATTGAAGTATAATTGCTTTACAATGGTGTGTTAGTTTCTGCTTTATAACAAAGTGAATCAGTTGTACATATACATATGTTCCCATATCTTTTCCCTCTTGCGTCTCCCTCCCTCCCTCCCATCCTCCCTATCCCACCCCTCTAGGTGGTCACAAAGCACCGAGCTGATGTCCCTGTGCTATGCGGCTGCTTCCCACTAGCTATCTATTTTACGTTTGGTAGTGTATATATGTCCATGCCACTCTCTCACTTTGTCACAGATTACCCTTCCTCCTACCCATATCCTCAAGTCCATTCTCTAGAAGGTCCGTGTCTTTATTCCCATCTTGCCCCTAGGCTCTTCATAACCACCTTTTTTTCTTAGATTCCATATATATGTGTTAGCATATGGTATTTGTTTTTCTCTTTCTGATTTACTTCACTCTGTATAACAGACTCTAGGTCCATCCACCTCACTACAAATAACTCAATTTCATTTCTTTTTATGGCTGAGTAATATTCCATTGTATATATGTGCCACATCTTCTTTATCCATTCATCTGTTGATGGACACTTAGGTTGCTTCCATGTCCTGGCTATTGTAAATACAGCTGCAATGAACATTTTGGTACACAACTCTTTTTGAATTATGGTTTTCTCAGGGTATATGCCCAGTAGTGGGATTGCTGGGTCATATGGTAGTTCTAGTTTTAGTTTTTTAAGGAACCTCCATACTGTTCTCCGTAGTGGCTGTATCAATTTACATTCCCACCAGCAGTGCTAGAGGGTTCCCTTTTCTCCACACCCTCTCCAGCATTTATTGTTTCTAGATTTTTTTATGATGGCCATTCTGACTGGTGTGAGGTGATACCTCATTGTAGTTTTGATTTGCACTTCTCTAATGATTAGTGATGTTGAGCATCCTTTCATGTGTTTGTTGGCAATCTGTATTATCTTCTTTGGAGAAATGTCTATTTAGGTCTTCTGCCCATTTCTGGATTGGGTTGTTTGTTTTTTTGATATTGAGCTGCATGAGCTGCTTGTAAATTTTGGAGATTAATTCTTTGCCAGTTGCTTCATTTGCAAACATTTTCTCCTATTCTGAGGGTTGTCTTTTCGTCTTGTTTATGGTTTCCTTTGCTGTGCAAAAGCTTTGAAGTTTCATTAGGTCCCATTTGTTTATTTTTGTTTTTATTTCCATTTCTCTAGGAGGTGGGTCAAAAAGGATCTTGCTGTGATTTATGTCATAGAGTGTTCTGCCTTTGTCTTCCTCTAAGAGTTTGATAGTGTCTGGCCTTACATTTAGGTCTTTAATCCATTTTGAGTTCATTTTTGTGTATGGTGTTAGGGAGTGTTCTAATCTCATACTTTTACATGTACCTGTCCAGTTTTCCCAGCACCACTTATTGAAGAGGCTGTCTTTTCTCCACTGTATATTCTTGCCTGCTTTATCAAAGATAAGGTGACCACATGTGCGTGGGTTTATCTCTGGGCTTTCTATCCTGTTCCATTGATCTATATTTCTGTTTTTGTGATAGTACCATACTGTCTTGATTATTGTAGCTTTGTAGTATAGTCTGTAGTCAGGGAGCCTGATTCCTCCAGCTCTGCTTTTCTTTGTCAAGATTGCTTTGGCTATTCAGGATCTTTTGTGTTTCCATACACATTGTGAAATTTTTTGCTCTAGTTCTCTGAAAAATGCCAGTGGTAGCTTGATAGGGATTGCATTGAACCTGTAGATTGCTTTGGGTAGTAGAGTCATTTTCACAATGTTGATTCTTCCAATCCAAGAACATGGTATATCTCTCCATCTATTTGTATCATCTTTAATTTCTTTCATCAGTGTCTTATAATTTTCTGCATACAGGTCTTTTGTCTCCTTTGGTAGGTTTATTCCTAGATATTTTATTCTTTTTGTTGCAGTGGTAAATGGGAGTGTTTTCTTAATTTCACTTTCAGATTTTTCATCATTAGTGTATAGGAGTGCTAGAGATTTCTGTGCATTAATTTCGTATCCTGCTACTTTACCAAATTCATTGATTAGCTCTAGTAGTTTTCTGGTGGCATCTTCAGGATTCTCTATGTATAGTATCATGTCATCTGCAAACAGTGACAGCTTTACTTCTTTTCTGATTTCGATTCCTTTTATTTCCTTTTCTTCTCTGATGGCTGTGGCTAAAACTTCCAAAACTATGTTGAATAAGAGTGGTGAGAGTGGGCAACCTTGTCTTGTTCCTGATCTTAGTGGAAATGGTTTCAGTTTTTCACCATTGAGGATGACGTTGGCTGTGGGTTTGTCATATATGGCCTTTATTATGTTGAGGAAAGTTCCCTCTATGCCTACTTTCTGCAGGGTTTTTAAAATAAATGGGTGTTGAATTTTGTCAGAACCTTTCTCTGCATCAATTGAGATGATCATATGGTTTTTCTCCTTCAATTTGTTAATATGGTGTATCACATTGATTAATTTGTGTATATTGAAGAATCCTTGCGTTCCTGGGATAAACCCCACTTGATCATGGTGTATGATCCTTTTAATGTGCTGTTGGATTCTGATTGCGAGTATTTTATTGAGGATTTTTGCATCTACGTTCATCAGTAATATTGGCCTGTAGTTTTCTTTCTTTGTGACATCCTTGTCTGGTTTTGGTATCAGGGTGATGGTGGCCTCATAGAATGAGTTTGGGAGTGTTCCTCCCTCTGCTATATATTGGAAGAGCTTGAGAAGGATAGGTATTAGCTCTTCTCTAAGTGCTTGATAGAATTCGCCTGTGAAGCCATCTGGTCCTGGGCTTTTGTTTGTTGGAATATTTTAAATCACAGTTTCAATTTCAGTGATTGTGATTGGTCTGTTCATATTTTCTATTTCTTCCTGGTTCAGTCTCAGAAGGTTGTGCATTTCTAAGAATTTGTCCATTTCTTCCAGGTTGTCCATTTTTTTGGCATAGAGTTGCTTGTAGTAATCTCTCATGATCCTTTGTATTTCTGCAGTGTCAGTTGTTACTTCTCCTTTTTCATTTCTAATTCTATTGATTTGAGTCGTCTCCCTTTTTTTCTTGATGAGTTTGGCTAATGGTTTATCCATTTTCTTTATCTTCTCAAAGAACCAGCTTTTGGTTTTATTAATCTTTGCCATCATTTCTTTCATGTCTTTTTCATTTATTTCTGATCTGATCTTTATGATTTCTTTCCTTGTGCTAACTTCGGTGTTTTTTTGCTCTTCTTTCTCTAATTGCTTTAGGTGTAAGGTTAGGTTGTTTATTTGAGGTGTTTCTTTTTTCTTAAGGTAGGATTGTATTGCTATAAACTTCCCTCTAAGAACTGCTTTCGCTGCATTCCCATAGGTTTTGGGTTGTCGTGTTTTCATTGTCATTGTTTCTAGGTATTTTTTGATTTCCTCTTTGATTTCTTCAGTGATCTCTTGGTTATTAAGTAGTGTATTGTTTAGCCTCCAGATGTTTGTATTTTTTACAGATTTTTTCCTGTAATTGATATCTAGTCTCATAGCGTTGTGGTCGGAAAAGATACTTGAAACAATTTCAATTTTCTTAAATTTACCAAGGTTTGATTTGTGACCTAAAATATGATCTGTCCTGGAGAATGTTCCATGAGCACTTGAGAACAATGTGTATTCTGTTATTTTTGGATGGAATGTCCTATAAATATAAGTTAAGTCCATCTTGTTTAATGCATCATTTAAAGCTTGTGTTTCCTTACTTATTTTCACTTTGGATGATGTCCATTGGTGAAAGTGGGGTGTTAAAGTCCCCTACTATGAATGTGCTACTGTCGATCTCCCCTTTTATGGCTGTTAGTATTTGCCTTATGTATTGAGGTGCTCCTATGTTGGGTGCATAAATATTTACAATTGTTATATCTTCTTCTTGGATCGATCCCTTGATCATTATGTAGTGTCCTTCTTTGTCTCTTTTAATAGTCTTTATTTTAACGTCTATTTTGTCTGATATGAGAATTGCTACTCCAGCTTTCTTTTGGTTTCCATTTGCATGGAATATCTTTTTCCATCCCCTTACTTTCAGTCTGTATGTGTCTCTAGGTCTGAAGTGGGTCTCTTGTAGACAGCATATATAAGGGTCTTGTTTTTGTATCCATTCAGCCAATCTGTGTCTTTTGGTGGGAGCATTTAGTCCATTTACATTTAAGGTAATTATCGATATGTATGTTCCTATTCCCGTTTTCTAAATTGTTTTGGGTTCGTTATTATAGGTCTTTTCCTTCTCTTGTGTTTCTTGTCTAGAGAAGTTCCTTTAGCATTTGTTGTAAAGCTGGTTTGGTGGTGCTGAACTCTCTCAGCTTTTGCTTGTCTGTAAAGGTTTTAATTTCTCCATCATATCTGACTGAGATCCTTGCTGGGTAGAGTAGTCTTGGTTGCAGGTTTTTCTCCTTCATCACTTCAGTATGTCCTGCCACTCCCTTCTGGCTTGTAGGGTTTCTGCTGAGAGATCAGCTGTTAACCTTATGGGGATTCCCTTGTGTGTTATTTGTTGTTTTTCCCTTGCTGCTTTTAATATGCTTTCTTTGTATTTAATTTTTGATAGTTTGATTAATATGTGTCTTGGCGTATTTCTCCTTGTATTTATCCTGTATGGGACTCTCTGTGCTTGCTGGACTTGATTAACTATTTCCTTTCCCATATTAGGGAAGTTTTCAACTATAATCTCTTCAAATATTTTCTCAGTCCCTTTCTTTTTCTCTTCTTCTTCTGGAACCCCTATAATTCGAATGTTGGTGCGTTTAATGTTGTCCCAGAGGTCTCTGAGACTGTCCTCAGTTCTTTTCATTCTTTTTTCTTTATTCTGCTCTGCAGTAGTTATTTCCACTACTTTATCTTCCAGGTTACTTATCCGTTCTTCTGCCTCAGTTATTCTGCTATTGATCCCTTCTAGAGTATTTTTAATTTCATTTATTGCGTTGTTCATCGTTGCTTGTTTCATCTTTAGTTCTTGTAGGTCCTTGTTAACTGTTTCTTGCATTTTGTCCATTCTATTTCCAAGATTTTGGATCATCCTTACTATCATTATTCTGAATTCTTTTTCAGGTAGATTGCCTATTTCCTCTTCATTTGTTAGGTCTGGTGCATTTTTATCTTGCTCCTTCATCTGCTGTGTGTTTTTCTGTCTTCTCATTTTGCTTATCTTACTGTGTTTGGGGTCTCCTTTTTGCAGGCTGCAGGTTCGTAGTTCCCGTTGTTTTTGATGTCTGTCTCCAGTGGCTAAGGTTGTTTCAGTGGGTTGTGTAGGCTTCCTGGTGGAGGGGACTAGTGCCTGTGTTGTGCTGGATGAGGCTGGATCTTGTCTCTGTAGTGGGCAGGTTCACGTCTGGTGGTGTGTTTTGGGGTGTCTGTGGCCTTATTATAATTTTAGGCTGCCTCTCTGCTAATGGGTGGGGTTGTGTTCCTGTTTTGCTAGTTGTTTGGCATAGGTTGTCCAGCACTGTGGCTTGCTGGTCGTTGAGTGAAGCTGGGTGCTGGTGTTTAGATGGAGGTCTCTGGGAGATTTTTGCCATTTGATATTACATGGAGCTGGGAGGTCTCTGGTGTAGCAGTATCCTGAGCTTGGCTCTCCCACCTCAGAGGCACAGCCCTGATGCCTGGCTGGAGCACCAAGAGCCTTTCATTCACACGGCTCAGAAGAAAAGGAAGTAAAAATAGAAGGAAAGAAAGAAAGAAGATAAAATAAAGTAAAATAAAATAATTAAAATAAAAAATAATTATTAAGAAAAAAAAATTTTTTAAGTTAAAAAAAAAACAAAAAATACCGGACAGACAGAACCCTAGGACAAATGGTGGAAGCAAAGCTATACAGACAAAATCTCACACAGAAGCATACACATACACAGTCACAAAAAGAGGAAAAGGGGAAAAAGTAATCTATCTTGCTCCCAAAGTCCACCTCCTCAATTTGGGATCATTCCTTGTCTATTCAGGTATTCCGCAGATGCAGGGCACCTCAAGTTGATTGTGGAGCTTTAATCTGCTGCTTCTGAGGCAGCTGGGAGAGATTTCCCTTTCTCTTTGTTCTCACAGCTCCCGGGGCTCAGCTTTGGATTTGGCCCCGCCTCTGCGTGTAGGTCGCCGGAGGAAGTCTGTTCCTCGCTCAGACAGGACGGGGTTAAAGGAGCCGCTGCTTCGGGAGCTCTGGCTCACTCAGGCCGGGGGGAGGGAGGGGCCCGGAGTGCGGGGCGGGCCTGCGGCGGCAGAGGCCGGCATGACGTTGCAGCAGCGTGAGGCGCGCAGTGCGTTCTTCCGGGAGAGTTGTCCCTGGATCCCGGGACCCTGGCAGTGGCGGGCTGCACAGGCTCCCCGGATGGGGGTGTGGCGAGTGACCTGTGCTCGCACACAGGCTTCTTGGTGGCAGCAGCAGCAGCCTTAGCGTCTCCCGCCTGTCTCTGGGGTCCGCGCTGATAGCCGCGGCTCGCGCCCATCTCTGGGGTTCGCGCTTTTAGCCGCGGCTCGCGCCCGTCTCTGGAGCTCCTTTAAGCAGCGCTCTCAATCCCCTCTTCTCGCGCACCAGGAAACAAAGAGGTAAGGAAAAGTCTCTTGCCTCTTCGGCAGGTCCAGACTTTTCCCCGGACTCCCTCCCGGCCAGCCGTGGTGCACTAACCCCCTGCAGGTTGTGTTCACGCCGCCAACCCCAGTCCTCTCCCTGGGATCCGACCTCCGAAGCCCGAGCCTCGTCTCCCAGCCCCCGCCTGTGTAGAAAGTAATTTCGGACTGAAAGTTACATTTTTGGTATCATTAAGCACTGATTCTATATGAGTTCTTTTTGTACTGAACTCTGTGCTTGGGTACGTATGGACAAATCACAGTTCTAGAAAAATCTGTGTGGTTGTGTTTAACTCTGAACATCAGATATTCCAATGAAGTGAATTCGGATGCCCCCTTGAATACCTAGGCATTATATAAGTTAAATAGCTACCCCACCCTATCCCTGTGTGCTAATTAGGTCTCCTTTATCCAGGTATAGTTTGATGCCAGATGAAGTTTGCCCTTAAATTGTGTTACCTTTTACTTTAAAAGCCAAAAAACTTTAAGTATGAGTTTGGAACTTATCAAGTGCAGAATTTTTGACATGATGTGTCTAATGTCATATGCAGAGTCACTGGAATACTAAATGCCAAATTGTGAATAAACTTGCCCATAATTCATTTTCCCCTTATTTTCTGGTTGGAACTATCATTATTGTTCCTCATTTTAGGGTTAGACAAATGACTTCCATTTTCCCAAATAACTCGGCAAAGCATGATAAAATGACCCATGATATAATGACCTAGCAAAGCAGGGTGACGAACTGGGGGACCATGTCATCATCAGGCAAAGCCCTCTTCCCAGTTATCCCCGTTTCTCTCTGAGGTTCAGTAATTCTTCAACTTTCCCAGCTATTAACATGGAATTTACATTTCCCATTTCTTCTTCCTTCATTCCGGCTTGGTATTGTCTCCCTCAAAGCACCTCTTAGATGTGACTGCTGCTCTGTCACATCGCCCACTTGCTCAGGCCACACCACAGACTTCTGAAACCACAACGGAAGTTGGTGATTACCGCCCCGGGCTTCACTCCTCCACAGTCCTCTCCATTTCACCGAGAAAACATTGCCGCACACGGGGCCTCCCTGTAGTAAATGGCTGGCCTGGGATCCAAGCCTGCATGGTCTGCTTCCAGGCCAGTACTCTCACCAGTGTGTCGTCTCTTTTCTTACCCTTTCTCATACTGATCCTCATGACATATTGTAATGTTGCCCGTCACATTAAATCCAAGCTCCTAACTCTATCCAAGTCGAGCTTTCAAGGCCCTACCCGGTCCCGTTCCACATAATTGATATTCATTTCGTAAATGTCCCCAACGTGCGGGCTCCGCTCCACTGAGTCTCAACTCCCTGAAGCCTGCTTGCCGCGTCCTCCTCAATGTGGGCCTCACCCATCTCTGCCTCTCTGTCCTCCAAGAGTCCTTCTGCTTATCTATGTCATTCATGTAAGTACTGTTTAACTGACATAGATTTGGCTGCTTTTTTAAAGATACCTTCTACTTCGTTCATCAGCTCATCCATCTTCTGAGTTTCCTTGTGATGCTTCATTGTTTGATTCCTACCTCACAGATTAATAGGACCGCAGAGTACTAAATTCAGCTTTTTAATTTTTGTACACAAGGAAACTGAGTACCAAGGAATTCAGTGTCATTAGCAAGATGGGGCACATAGTACCAATATGGAACTTCAAAAGAAAGACACTGCTTGTTTTAGACCAGCGGAGCTTGGCTCTCCTGTAGGTTACCTAAACTGAGATGTCTAGCAGGTCGTTGGCTGTACAGATCTGAAGTTCATGACAGATGTGTAGATAAGAGACGTTTTGGAGTCCACCACTGTAGAACTGGCAGTAGAAGCCTGGACTATGGCTTTGAAGGCTCAGAGAATATTTCGAATTAGACAAGGCATAAGGATTGAACCCCAGGGGTCACTGACAGGTTTCTGGGAAAGCTGCAGGAGGAGGGGCCAGTAGAGGTGATTGAGAAGGTAGGTAGTCAGGGGGGTGGAAGCAGGAGACAGTGGTGCTGACTGCAGCAGGGAACCTATAGAATGTGTCCTTACAGAGATCTCTGAAAGCGATATGGAAGGAAGCTCAGTCCCTGGGCCTTGTTTTTCATGCAAATGACCTTGAATATGTATATTCAAGACCTTTCCTCCCCACTGCTATTCAGCCACGATAACCAAGCGTGTATGGTTTTAATAAACCTTGGCCATATTTTTTTGGTTGTGGAGGTATAGATGGAATCCATGTAAATATCTTATTCCATCTCCAAATGATAAATTGTGTAACGATATGAAGTTCACTTTAAACATTATGAGGTAAAGGAGTATGTGATTTAAAATGTCATGCTTTGGAGGTATTGTATGAGCAAAATTCCTATATTCAATCATCCAAAGCAAACTATTATTTAGGAACTATTTGGAAATAGATAAGCTGAAAATATTTTAAGAGCAAGAGAAAAGTGATGGTATATCAAAAATTACTTTTTCCTATCTTATTGGGTTTTGGGTTGCATTTAGTGTTATTTAAAGAATCATAAGTTAGAACTTCAAAATATCTCAGGAAGGCAATAAAGATCGTCAAGAACACATCTCATTTAAATTTCTCTGAAACTACCTCAGTTTCTCTCAAACTTATTGCATGATAAGTTTAAAACCAAACAAAAATATTTTTATATTCCAAAGGTTAGAATTGTTGCTTTAGAATGCTGCAAAAAATAAGTTTTAAGTTGGCTCAAGCTTTTCCATTACACACCACACACACATACATACAAATATACGCATGCAATTATCACGTAAATGTATATGCTATAGTGAAAGAAAACATTAGGGGCCTAAAATTTTTATATAATATTGGGTTAACTTGAAATATATGAATATTGAGAGGCTTAAAATCTTAGAAGTTAATATCTAAAAAGAATATTAACGGTTGTGCTCATTACATACAGGTGAGAAACAGGCCCAGAGGTAGCAAAAATTTAGAAAATAGCAATAATAACAATGATAAGAACTACTTCCTTTGAGTGATTACTGTGTACCAGATAGTGTCCTACATGTGTTAATGGATGATCTTATTCAGTCCTTACAGGTAGGATTATTTTTCCTGTTATTCATTTTACAGATGAAAAAACAGGCACAGAGAAGTGAAATAATTTCCATGCCCTAGTTCGATAAAGCAAGTATACATTTCATGACCTCCTTTTATGATATTTGTAATTGAGAATAAATAATTCCTACGATTAAAAATAATTCCAGAAAGTAGGAAAATGCTTCTTTCTTTTCAGTCGGTGCTACCTTCTGTCCCAACACTTCCTCCCCAGCCTCGCCTTGACCATCCCTGCTCTATCAAATGTGGACCATGTGTGGTTTATGTGACCAGTTCTTAGGACATCCACCTTGGGAAGCTTGGTCTTTCAATGAAACATTTACTGAGCATGCAGGCATCATGGTAGATGCCATCATGGAAGAACACAGTCTGAGAGATCAGAGGAGCACAAATCAAAGCCCAGGGTGTGGGGAGGATGTAAGGACAGAGGCAGCTCATGAGCAAAGGCTCTGAGATGGGAGAGCCAGGGTGGGGATGGGAATGAGTTTTCCTATTCAGTTCGGGTACACAGAACTTCTTTGTAAGGTAGAAATTCAAATTCAGGTCCCCCTTTCTCCATCTTCCACTGAGGAAAAGGCAAATGTCTCTCTTTAGCTCTCCCCCTGCTGCCCTGACATCTTGTGGCGTCATGACAAAGTCACGATGTCAAGAATCCATTAATCAGGCTTAATTTCAATTATAAGATACTCTTGTCCAATTAACATCAATTTATTAAGTTTACTTGATTTCATGAAGTAATTTGAAAAGAAACAAACTCCTTTCAATTTTTATTTTTCTTGGAATGTAGCGGAACATAGTAGAAGGAAAGGATAGCGAGCTCAGAGTCACACGGGTCTGCGTTTAAATACTGACTGTGCCTCTAGCTGGCAGATACTTATGTGGGCAAGTTCCTTAAGGTCTTTGAACTTCCGTGTTTTCATTTATTAAATGAAATAGTAATGTGTCCTAGGGTCGTGGTGGAAATGAAGTGAGGTAACATGTATAAATCTCTTTGGCAGATGGTGCCTAAATGTTTGCTGAATTAACAAATGAAAAGAGGTGAACTGAACAAGACAAGATGGAGAATTGAGTAGAGGGACAGTGGTAGGGTGGACCAGAACCAAGCATGGTTAGCAACGTTCTTAAAGGTTCACAGAAGAGAAGTCCCAGCTCCGGCAAATGCCGAATGTCTTGCAGTTACAAAAGTCCCAGCTACCCCATCAAGCTTAATGTAGTCATAGATCGAGTGCCATCATGCATTTGCCTCTTCCCAGCTGCTTTTGCTACGGACTGGGAAAAGTAATAGCTGGTGTACACAGATCCCCTGCCGACAGACTGTTAAGCATGGGGGGTGCTTTGTGAGTTACTTTATCTAAGCCTAAGCTAATGAGGATGTTTAGCACAGTCCTTAGCAATTTGTCAACACCTTGGCATTCTAGAGCCATTTCCTAGGGCACTGAGTAAATATTTACATGTTAGAGACGAAACAAGCTCCTCACTAAGAATAATGTTATACTTTTCTCTGTGTGCTTTATCCTGCTATTTTAGAAATGAAAGAGCTTTTCTTTTCAGCTGGTGATTTAGTAGACAGTCACAGGATATTTTTACAAGAGTTTTGAAGGCTTTCCTATCAGAGATTTTCACAGGTCTTCTAGATATTCCTGGTGGGAAAGTCGTTTGCAAATCTACCAACCTAAGCCCTTAAATATACATGTTAATCACACAGAAAGGATTTCCAGGATGACAAAATATGAAAGAAAACAGAGAGGAAGTGAAATAAAAATAGCACATTCTGTTCTTGTCACTGTCTATTCTGAGTTAATGATGTGAATATATGACCATAAACTTCGTAGATGTGTTGGTGCTTTATAACAATTCATTTGTTTAAAAAAGCATGGATTGAACATGACTTTCTTAGTTTTGACAAATTTACCATGGTTTTGGAAGATGTTATCAATCAGGGGAAGCTGGGTGAAGAGTGTGCGCGAGCTTTCTGTACTCTTTTTGTAACTTCTCGGTGAATTTAAATGTATTGCAGAAACTTTAAAAAGTTTAAGTGAACTTTAAAAATATTCACAGATAGGGCAGTTAATGTGAGAGATCTAGTTTTATCTTTGTCTTTTATCGCTTTATACAATCTTATAAAATGCAAAATAAGAGAAAGTGTTTACTGAACCCCTATAATGTGCTATCCTAGGCCCCTGGGATTCATCAACAAACAAAAGAGACAAGTACCTCTGCCCTTACAGCACTTATATTAGTGTAACTTATTGTGTTCTGACAATAAAGAGTAGGAAGAAAAAAAGAAAGAGAGAAAGAAAGAAAAGAGAAGTAACTTAGAATGTGGTCAATGGTATGGAAAAAACCACAGAGTTAGAGATAGTGATCAAGGGTGTGTGGTGGGGGGGATCAGGGTGGGGCTTACAGTTTCCCAGAGGGTGGATCTGTCTGAGATGGTGCCATTTTAGCCAAGGCCTGTAAGAGGTGCTGTGTCTGGGAATGTCTGGGGGAAATGTAAGAGGAAGAGCCAGCCTAAAGCTGCGAGAAAGAACAGCAAGGTGGCAGGAGCTGAGGGGAGGAGGAGGAAGGGTGGTAACACATGAGGTTTTCAGTCCATCATTCTTTTCAGTGCATCTGAGCTCACGGTAAATACATTAGGCTCTCGTGGAAGGAAAGAGAAAGCACATTTACCTGATACCTACCGTGTCCCTCGCCATGAACCCATAAAGTGGGACTAACTACCCCTCAGTTTATAGATGAAGAAGTTGATCCTCAGAGAGGTTAAGTAACTTCCCTGAGGTCACACAGCAAACAAACAGCAGAGCCAAGGTTCAGACATGACCTCTTAGCATAGAGACCGTGACCCATCCGCATAGTCCACTTTGCCGTGCTGCCACCCCTGTGTCATGCAGATCAAACAAGAAAGCATTTTGTTTTTTCAATTTCTTAGATATTGCTATTGATTATGGCATATTGAGGCATACTAGCGTATGGTTTTGTAAATTTCTGTTTATTTTCCAATATCTACTGAATTTGAGGTGTCCAAATGGATAAATGGGAAATTTTGTTTCCCAATTTCTCGTTCTAGACAGAAGAATATTTCTATTGACTAATATGTTAAAAGTTCCTGCCTTTGAGGTCTTTAGTGTACATTACAACATAAGACAGAATCAAGATAATTGCTATTTCTGAATTTAAGAATCTTCAGTTTCACATGAGTCTGAGATTGTCGTCTAAAGGAAAAGCATTGCCCAAGCCTCAATACAACCCAAGAGTGATCTGGATGTAAAACAAATCTTTTAGGTTAGATTTTATTTTATTTTATAGGAGAACACTTTGTTCAAAAGGAGATTTAGTCTTACATGGAGAGAATCCGCAGGACCTAATATCGTACTTATTTCAAAAAATTGAACATTTTAGTTGCAGAATAGGAAAAAACAGTTAAGTTTGGCAACAGCTATGTGGGACAAAGTGAAGTCTGACTGTTGAAAGAGAAAATAACAGTATCCACAGTAAAATCAATGCATAAAACTGGAATTATTTAATCATTTAAAAATTGGGAGAATGTAAGATGATAATATTGTAGTATTGATAATATAGAAAATATTAAGACTTAATTAAGAATACTGATAATATTCTTTGCATAAGGTCCGAAAGAAAATCTTTCAGAGAGCATTAGACCTGACCCAAACTAAATTAATAATGTGCAAATCTCAGAATGGCCAGAGATCGGTTTAGATAAGATTAAAGACATATTTAAAAATGAAGTCTTTGCGGCTGGTTTAACTTTTTGTATAAGCAGTGTTTCTTGTAAAGTTGTGTCTGCCTTCACAAAAGAGTACTTCTGGAAATACCCAGAATAAATATTATTAGCTCAGCATTTTTTATGACTGCTTCAGATTTGTGGTTTGATAAGGTAGAGGATTCTGTGCTTCTGTACTGCAGGTATCATTATTAGTAGCAGCAAGTGGAGACCTTGTTCTGCAAAATGCTAGCATATCACGTGGAATCTGGCTTGTCAACTGGGGAAAATTATGATGGGGTGGAGTTGCCTCTCTCCCTTTCCCTCCCTCCCTCCCCCATTTTCAGTGGAGTTGTCCCTTCACTTTGCTTCTTTGGACACAGTTCTTCTGTTCTGCCTGTTCAGTTGGTCCAAAAATGAGTCTGGTCTGAGAGCTTCCAGTCCTTTTTTGTTGTCTGTCTGTGATCAGCTCTGTCTTCCCATCTCTCAGTACGTGATGATAAAATGATAAAAGAAGGCCCTGTTCCAGTCTTCTCTTCGAGCTCTAATTTGTGGAGTGACCGGGATGAGCTCATTCCAGGGATCATGCTTTTACAGCAGGGCCAAAAATTTCAAAGACGTGCATGAGATTCTGAGTTAAAAAAAAAAAAAAAAATTAAGATTCGAAACTGAAAAGTAACCATCCCATTCTGTCCTCCCCAGTGCCTGGAGGCCAGTCTGTTCCACATGAATGTTACGTCCTTCAGCTTCTCCAGGACTGAGAGTTGTCCTTCTGTCCTCCTATGTGGAGCAAGAGCCTTAGTTCTGATGAAGCAGCATTACGACACGGTTGATCCAAAGGTTAGACTATTTTAGCATTTCTCGGCAGGATTTACCAAACTTGATGAGTCAGCTGGTCTTCAGCTGGGCTGTTGCTGGTTTAGCATTATTTAGAAATATTTTTAGCCATTTGTCATCTGTTTCTGATAACTTGAGCTAAGGTGGCTTACTGAAAATCACACGGGAACATGGACTCTGCTAAGGACCGCGATTCTGAACATGTGCAGAGAAGTACAGCACGACTGCAAATTCTCAGCTCGTTCAGTTGCTGTTTTTCCATAGCTCACTTCAGAGTGGATATTGTTGAGGAAAGCGTATGTATGTTTAACATTTTATTTTGGTGAAAGCAATGTCATCAAGGGGCTTAGATTTAGAGTATTAGGCTCAAATTTTACTTCTCGAGTTACTTTTTGTATTAGTTAAGGGCCTTTGAAATTCTACGTGTAATTACAGTATTTTCTGAATCCAGTTCAGCATTTCATAAAGTACTTGTTGCTGATTGTTTTTATAAATATTTTACATTAGCAAAATAATCTGTACTCCAGTATTTAAAAATAGATGACCATGTGCACTATTTCTCCTTTGAATGTCACCGTTGATGACTCTGAATTCAAACACCTATATTTTGAAAAAGAAGAATTTTATCTTCTTAACTATGTTTATGATTGGAGAGTATCTTCTGTTGTGTAAGAACAAAACCTGAGAAAAATATTATTATATCTGTCTGCTTCCCTCTTTTTTATACATAGCAACAGATATTTGTCATCTAGGTTAGAGAACGTTCTCAGCGGCTCCCTAACGTTTTCCCTTCTTTGTAGAGTATAACTCATGTAGTCACAAACTTGCAGAGTAAATTCATCTCTAGATTCATAGTATGCTGCAAGTGAAGATTGGAAAGTAATCATTTACCCTCCATTTTAAGAGTGGACCCACTTTCTATGTGTTAACAAATTCCCAAGTTCTTCAGGAAAAGAGGGCTATAGGCCATGTGGGAGACATAATAGTTAAAAAAAAATTTTTTTTTTATTGGAGTATAGTTGATTTACAATGTTGTGTTAGTTTCATGTGTATCGCCAAGTGAATCAGTTATGCATATACATATATCAACTCTTTTAGATTTTTTAATTAGATTCTTTTCCCATATAGGCCATTACAGAGTATTGAGTAGAGTTCCCTGTGTTATACAGTAGGTCTTTATTAGTTATCTATTTTATATATAGTAGTGTGTATATGTCAGTCCGAATCTTCCAGTTTATCCCTCCCCCCCCTCCGCCCCTTACCCACTGGTAACCATAAGTTTGTTTTCTACATCTGTGACTCTGTTTCTGATATCATACTTTTCTGAAAGAACTCAGGCATTGTAGCCGTATAGACCTGGTTTTGGACCCTTATTCTGCCATTTGTCAGTAGTTTCACAAACATTACTTCACCTCTTCAAGCTTCCATTTCCTCCCATGTGAAATAATGATAATAAAGCTGCTGTTGTGAGCAGCAAATGGTTTTGTATATAAAGTGCCTGGTACTGAGCTTGGTGGATGATAAACATTCACAAGTGGTAACTGGTTTGAAAGAAGGGATGATACAAGTTGAATCGCAATTCAGCCATCTATCAGCCAGGCGATCATGGGAAAGTTAATTCATTCTTCTGAGCCTGACTTTGTGGAGCCACTAATTTTATACGAATATTTCTGTGTCTGGACTGCTGCCTATCTAATGCTTAGAATATGATTAATATATTCTCATATATGGCAATTTTTACCACAATGACTATTGTCATTGCCTTTCCTGACATTCTTCTAGTCTCTGAAATTCAGACTGCCACCCGGTAGTTTCATGTTTCTGCCTCTTCCAGCTCCCAGGCAGATCATAAGGGGCAGAGCTCTCATCCTTTCTTTCATGTGCTCAGGGAGTCTCTTTGTTTCCTGAATTGTGGAGGCCAATTGCATTCTGCGAGATGTTGGCAGCATCCTTCTGTAATTTTATGTTGTGTTGCTTCAACAGGGATTGCTTTGTTGACACACATTGGCCATATGGAAACGATTTTGGATGGTACTGTTGACAGCCGTGTTTACATTGCTGTTTGTGTCTTTTTCCCCCTAGTTCTAAAACAGTTCAGGCCTGGGAGATTCTATCCACATTGCAATAAGCATCTTTTTCTTTCTGTCGCCCCACCTCCCTTTTCTTCTTCAAACACAACTTGCTCCTTATTTGTATGTGTAGGCAAATTGCCGAGGTGTGTATCAGAATTGATGATGGTGAGTGTGTTTTAGAAGAATCCTCTGTCTTAAGGGAAACACTTTACTAAGTTTCCACTGGTATAACTGAAAAAGATAAAAAAACAAGTGAGAAAAATAGGCTAATAAGATGAGTCAAAGGGGAAAAGTTTCAAGTTTAAATAAAGGACTATTATAAAGACAGGGGAATGGTATGAGGGTTTTCATGGGCTTTTCGGGGTAAGTCAGACTAAACAACCTATTAAAATTATAATAAAAAACACAGCACTTTACATATTTAGACAGATTGCAAATGCTTACTGTTAAGTATGTCTTCTGGTTGAGAAGTGGAAATTTTGATCAAATTTTGGAGAGGAAGGGAGAGAGAAAAATCTCTAGGTGATTTATAACCTATATATAAGTTTTGGCAACATGCCAAATTTGTTAGACGATGTTCTGATGTTCTCTTAGTAAGGCATTTGCAGCAAATGGACTAGATTCTTAGAAACAAATCCAAAGGAAAGAATGATCAAATTTGCCCATATTCAACAGCTTCCATGTCATGGAAAATTCTCATTCTAATCACAGAGGTGGCATATGGGGCAAAATAAATTTATAGGATGATTCCATTAATATGAAGTACTAAAATAGGCAAAACTAACCTATAGTTATTAAAATCAGATCTGTGGTTGCCTGGGGTAAGAGGTAGGGGGAGATTAATTGGAAAGGAGCATAAATGAATTTTCTGGAGTGATGGAAACCTATATGTTGATGGAGTTAGTGGCTGTATGGAAGAGTACACTTGTCAAAACTCACTGAACTGTACCTTTAAAATATGAGTATTTTATTACAAGTTAATTATACCTCAGTAAAGGTGACTGAAAAATTGAATCTATACTAAGGCATAGGAGAGAATATAAATATTAATTAGGAAACCTATTGAGAGTTAGAGACAATTATCACAAATATAAGAGTGTAAATAGATACTAAGCTCTCAGAAAATTAGAACACATGATCCCATGAAATATCATCTTTAGTCAGTTGTTGATTAAAACTAGCTTTCAATGAAGAACTGCATCCTTATTTCTTGCAGTTGTCATTCATTTAATTGTCTACTGGATCTGAGTCAAAATATTCAGAGTCCAGATTCCCAAGGATTTTTCTACAGTCTTTGGCCACACAATGGCACAATATTTGGGTGAAGAGAAAAAACAATCCAGGTGTTCATTTAGATGTGAACAAATATCCAAAGACTCTTGGCCTCATATTGAATTTCCTCAGTAAAATATGTATCTTGTTACAAAATTATCAATATGTGAATGTTACAGTCTTTTTCTGGTATTCCTCTGCAGCCTGATTTTTCTCCTTAAGTAGAGGGGTTCTGTGTGGGAACAGGTTAAAGCACACAAAGCTTTGTGATCTTGGGTCATGTGTATTTGGTGGCAGTAATGGCCCCATTGAAACAGGTGCCGCCATTGAACTATGTAACTGCCCTAACATCAAGTTAGAAGGGAGGCACAGAAAGGGACCAGCCTCTGCGCCAAACAGGTATTCACCTGGAGTAAGCTACTGCATTTAGCAGAGAGCCTTGTGCGTAGCAGATGCTCCAAAATATTTAAAATTTAGAAGATATTCACTCCCTTCAACAGTCAATTTTATTTCCCATTTGAAACACCATAAGGATATAGCAACGAGTTAAGCTTCCTTAAACCCTGAATTTCTTTATGAGTTAGAACTTTATTGGACACATTATGATAGTGTACAATGCTAATTTATTTTCCTATATAAGTGACAAAAAAGTGGGAGCTTCCTCACAAGCATTTCTTACCATGATGAATCGTTTAGTTATCAAAAGGTTGCAGTGTTTCTTGGTGATCGTGGAATTCTACAAAAGGGTATTAAAAAAAATTTATCCAGGTTAGAGAAAAGCTTTACACATTAATCTAAGCCAGCTGTAATGTTTAATATGATTTGGGATCTAATTTTGCTTCATTGGTTCTGCTTCAGGTAATGCCAACTTAATGATCCATTTATGTAATTGTAGAATAATAATAAAAATGCCTAACAGTTTTAAGATTCAGGGTGTTCCGAAACATTTCTCCTGGAAACCTAATATATCACAGGGTGATCTGAGGGGAAAAATTTATGTCAAAAAAGTTTGGGGAACATTTTACAGTGTTGCAGTTTCATCGTGCGCATTTAGCAAATGAAAGTCTGTCTTAATTAGTTCGGGCTCTGTCACAGAACACCATAGACTGGATGGCTTATCAACAACACACATTTATTTCTCATGGTTCTGGAGGCTGGGAAGTCCAAGATGAAGGCACTGGCAGGTTCAGTGTCTGGGCAGAACTTATTTTCTAATTCATGGATGGCAGTTTTCTCGCTGTGTTCCCAAACGGCAAAGCGGTGAGGGAGCTCTCTGGGGTCTTTTTTATAAGGGCACTAATCCCATTCATGAGGACTCCACCTTCATGACTTAATCACTTTCTCAAAAGCCCTACTTCGTAATACCACCACATTGGGAATTAGGCTTCAACGTACGAATCTTGGTGGGGGGCACAGATATTCAGTCTAAAGCATTTCACTCCCGGTCCCTCCAATTCATGTCCTTGTCTTATGCAAAATCATTCCTCCCATTTCAATATCCCCTGAACTCTTAACTCAGTCCAGCATCAACTTGATGTCGAGAATCTCATTGAAATATCATCTAAATCAGATATACATGGGACTCGAGGTACAATTCATGTGAGGCAAATTCTTCTCTAGCTGTGAACCTGTGAAAACAAGTATGTCCTGTGCTTCCGAAATATAGTGGGACAGGCATAGGGCAGCATTCTCGTTCCAAAAGGAAGAAATAGAAAAAAGAAAGGTGTAACAGATTTTAAGAAGTCCAAAACCTAAAGGGGTAAATTCCATTAGATCTTAAGCTGGAGAATGACCTTCTTTGGCTCAATGTTTTGCCTTCTAGGCCCACAGGGGTGGCAGTGTCACCCCTATGGTTTGGCAGGACAGCCCGGCAGTGGCCTTCTGTCTGAGTTGGGTTTCAACATATGAATTTGAGGGGTGGGTAGTGGTGCAGACACAAACATTCGGTCAATGGCAGAGTCTCAGGGAAATAGCGCAATGAAGAGCCATAGAGAATTTCATTTTTCTTAATTATCCATTACACCTTCTGTTGTCTTAAGGAGCACTGGTCTTGAGAAAAACAGAGTTTGAGACATGTTGGTTTTTTTTTTAAATTATGTATCTCCTTTATGTCTCAAAACTACCCAGTGAAGTACTCACAGAGCTTAAATTTCTTTCCAAAGTGAAAGTAGTAAGTAATGGAAGAAAGATCAAGTACTCAACGAAAGATCAAAAAGCTCAAGTTGTTGTCTTCTAATGCCATCAATCCATTCATCCACCCATCCTTCCATCTCCCTTTCAACAAAATATGTTCTTCTCTCTGTTCTAAGCTTGTTGGCTACAGAGCTAAAGCAAGCAAAGGTGGTTCCTTAGTGAGAGGGGGAGGCATCTAATAAACAAGATGTTTTCACACAGTGATGTCTACAATGATGGAGCCCCACTGGTAGATGTGACAGGGAGGGACTGGCGTGGAGATAGATCGGGCTATTTTAAATGGGGTAATAATGATGGTCCTCCCAGTGGATGTAAAACCTGCTTTGAGACCTAAAGATGAAGAAGAAGCTCTTTCCACTGAGCCATATTTTAAATTTAACTAAAGGACTCCAATACGATATAGCATGTCATTAAGACCATAAGTCTGCCTTGGTGTAAATCATAATTCTTACTGGTTGGGTAACCTTGGGCAAGGGACTTAATGACTCTGTGCCTAAGGTTTCTGATCTGTAAAAATGCTGTTGTTAATACTACCTGTCTCAGAAAGCACTGTTAGGAGTTGGATGAGTTAATACAATGCTAAGAACTTAATACATCACCTGACACATAGCAGTAAACGCTAGTTGTGTTGTTATTGTTATTTCCTTGTGATTTCTGGTATTTGCCTCCTACCAGAGACCTGGGGTGAGCCTGGCTGTTGAGCTGGTCGTTGGGACTGCATGGCTTTATAAGGCTTATGGAGTTTGGGAAAAGCAAAGTTGTAATTTCCCCTTCGTAACTGTGAAGGTTCTAATCCTGAGAAACTCCATGACATGATCATACGTGAGCCCTTAAGACTTTTAAGTCCAGCACGGGCATCAGTGTGCTCTGCAGACTGTTCAAGCTGATGTGTGAGTGGCCTCGACTGGCCAGCTCTTGGCTGGGCTGAGCAGGTTGGGGGCCGTGCCGCTGACTCCTGTGCTGCTCACTCTGGCTGTGATCAGTCCCATCAGGACTGAAGAAGGCCAGCCAGCAAAGCAGACCTGAGCCTCCTCCAGCCCCCCGCCAAGGAGGGGGGATTAGGTACACTCGTAACTCCTTTATGGCACAACTGGAAACCTCTGGCCTAGTGGTTCTCTGCAGCTAATTACTATCCTGGGATGCTGTGGGGCAATCTACTCATGTGGGACCCAAAAGATTTGGCAGGAGAGACCTTGAATCCCAGGAAGGTCATCGCGTTGGTGCTTGAGTCCAGCAAGTGCCCCTGTCTCCCCAGTAACAGTCTTTTAGGGCCACAGACTGACTCTGGACTGATTCTTTAAGAAGGGAGCCTTGATCAATACAGCTCAAAACTGCTCCAAACCTAGCACTCCTTTTCTCTGCCCCTCACCTTTCACCTTCCTCTTTCCTGCTGCTCCCATTTGAACCTGATTCCTTCAAGATTCCTCCTTTAAAACTAGAAAAATCCACAGTATGACTTGATGGTTTATGAAGAAAGACTTGATGGGCCAGGGAAAGGCATCCCATCATTTACTCCTCCATAGCTTGCTTTGTCTTCCTTAATGATGAGAAGCGCTCAAGCTTAGGAATAAGATCTCTTATTTTTCCTGAAAAGAGAAATGTGAAATATGTAAAACTCAACATATCTGTAGAATTTTCAAAACACTATTTTAATGAGTGCAGATGGTTAGCTAAATTTGATCATCTTAATGAAAATAAAGAAGTCACCACTCTGGAGAATACAGTATTTATAAGATGCTCACTAGTGAATTTCCCATGTGTCTCCTCATTCACTTTTTCTCCCCAAATATCCATCAGCTTTCAATTTATATACTTAAGCCACATAATTTCTACATTCAAAATTTTATTTATTTAGCAAACATTAACTGAGAACTTATTATGTCCCATACACTGGTAGATGTTGAATGAGTAAGCTATATCTCCCTCACTTGAAGAATTACTATTATATAGTGATTCAGATACAAAAATTGATAAATTAAGACACATTACAAAAATCACAGAATTCAAGGGCTCAGCAGAGGTCTATTGGGGATATAAATAGTGAGTGGCCAAAGCTGCCTGGGAAGGTTGAGAAGTTATTTGAATTGACAGATTCAAGGATTCCTGAGGCAGAGGAAAGAGGACCTTCTGTGTAGGAGGAACAAAGTCAGAGATGTAGGTATTGGGAGTAGTGGTGATACATTTAGTGTATGTGTGGGGTGGAGGGCAGGAGATGAGCTCAGGGGTGCAGAACAGAGCTCAGGGGTGCAGAACAGGGGTGCAGAACAGGGCATACATTTAGTGTATGTGTGGGGTGGAGGGCAGGAGATGAGCTCAGGGGTGCAGAACAGGGCAAGACTGGGATGAGTCTGTTGTGTCAGGGAAGAAAATTGACCTTTTTCTCATTGGTAGTGGAACGTGACAGAGTCCAGCTTTATTTTCTCTTGGACTTTGTTGAGAGGAATTATGGCACTGAGACCACATAGAAGACTTTCGAGATTCCTATCAAGAAATGATGAGCTCCACTGAGGACTGATGAGAAGAGTGGATGGATTAGAAAGACATGTAAGAAGCGGAATACATAGAATGTGGAAATGTAAGAACGGAAAGAGTTGAAGATGATGTCAATATTTCTAGGGTGAAAGTTTATTTATTAAAAAAAAATTATTGAGGATTTTTTCTAAGCCAGGTAGATATAGGGGCATATTAGAGTTTCCAGTCCTGGGCCAAGTGTTTGTTCACCCAGGAAATGACAGTATAGTGTGAAATGCGCTACGTTAGAGTTTCATAAAGAGTACCAGGGACACTTCAGTTACTATCGTTGCCTAACAAACCACCACAGAAGTAGTGGTGTGAAACAGCAACAGTTCTACTATGCTCCTGGATTCTCTGAATCAGGAATTCAGAAAGGCAACATGTGATATGAGGAGCCTCATCTGGGAAAATGTGAAGATGTGGAAGAAGAGGACCCATTGCTATGGGCTGGAATTACATGAAGGCTCATTCATTCACATGTCTGGGCTCCTGGCTGGGAGGACTCAAAGGTTACATGTGGGTGTCCACTCTATGTAGGTTGACTTGCTCAGTGCAGGGAAACCTCAGAGGGGCTGGACTTCTTACCCGGAGGCTCAAAGCTTCAAGCACAAGTCTTTCAATGAACAAGGTAGCGTTGCCTTTTCTGGCTGGCCTTAGAAGTTGTGCATCATCAGACTGCCACATTTTATTGGTTAAAAGAGAGTCCTAAGCCCACCTGGATTCTAGGGCAGGGGACATAGACTCCAACTCTTATAGAGAAAATTGTCAAGACTGCATTGTAGAAAAGCATATGGCAGGGAAGATATTGTGGCCATCCTTGGAAAATGAAATCTGCCATAGACACCCAACCAAATTTCAGGATAAGGCTTTGTGGGGAAAATTGTTTTTAAGTGTGTAGGCAGAGGAGACAGCATACGCAAAGATCTTCAGGAAGGAAAGAGAACACTTTGCATCCAGCAAATCTGAGCACAGAGTTGAACTAGAGCAGTCAAGAGAGCTCAGCCTTGTATAAGCAACTGTGACCTTGACCACAAAAGATCTTTCAACCTTTGGAAAAAACCTCAGACCTTGTCTTAAAGGTGGAGGGAATTCTTGAAGGTTTTTAAGCAGTCATGGGGTGGGGACATTTTCACACTTGTGATTTAGGTATATCCTTCTTTCTGTTGGGTCTGGAATGATGAGCCAGGGTTTGCTAAAGAGAGTAGGATGACAGAAAGGATGGGATGGACAGTCCTGATATGCAGAGTCTTCTAAGAGAAGGGTAAAAAGTGGACTGCAGAACAGAGAATGGATGGGAACATGGCAAGATTAGAGGCAGGGTTGTCAGGGACCAGGCTTTTACGGTAATTTAACTAAGATGGAGTAGTGTCTAAACTAGAAATATTGAAGAGTTGGAAAAAAAGTGACAGACTTAAGAAATAGTCAGAGACTATAATAGACTGGATCTAATGACTGTTCATATGTGTGGGATGGGGGAGAAAGAAGAAATGGGAATTCAGTTACTTGAGACAGAGAATACAGGAGGTGGCGCAGGTTGAAGTAGAAAGAAATAAAGAGCTCCTGTTCGTTAGTGTAGTTTAAATAATTAATTTAGCATCTAATGGTTTGTGACATTATGTGAATTTTATGTACTGAGACATGGTGATATTTACTTTTTTTTTGTTGCTTTGTTTTTTAAAAGAGTCTACCTCTACTGCATACATAGGTGTAGAGTATTTAGTGTTTACAGCACTGTTAAATAAGTAAGAAAATCCTCTTTTGAAGTAAGATACACATTTCCATGTGAAATTATGGAATATATTCTTAGTCATTTACTTTTTATTTTTTATGGAAATAGATTTATTCAAAATTAGATATTTTGCGTTAAACACGTGCATGAGGCCCTCATTAACTGACAATAATTGGTACTTTTGTCAGTCTTTGCCCATATAAGCAAGAAGCAACTGCAGAAATGACCTTATAGAATCTGAAGAGCATAAACAGTCTCTCAAGTATGTTAGAGTTGGGTTTGAACTACCTGGAGGAAATTGCACTGAAAAATAGATTACAGCTGAGGGACAGCTGGAGGTCACAATGGAAGCTTTGGCCTGTGGTTTTAAACATCAGAAATTTCATCCAGCTACTCAGAAGGTTCTAGAGACTTCAAATTGTAATTGCTACAAACTCAAATCGACTACAACCTCATTTATTTGCACTTGCACTTCCAAAAGGAAATGCTGTTCTTGGCTATGAAAACAGAGTTTCTTCCCTAATGGGCTGCCCTTCCTTTGTGAGCAGGCTTTGCTTTTATTATTCTGAAAGGACAGATGCAGTCAAGCTGCAGAATGACAGCTGCACACTGATGTCAGCAGAGTGAAGAGGGACTTGCTCCCTCATTCTATTTAGTTTATAGGCAATGTACCCACTTTCAAACAAAATAAGAAAATACATTAAATGAGAACCTTGTGTAAATTTTCTGTAAACGGAAAGAAAGCCTGTACGTATATAAAAGTAATTTCTATGATTTTTCATATAAGTGTATTTCTTATGTGTGTATTTTTCATATAAGAAGTGTATATTTCATATAAGTGTATATGTATATATATCACAATATATATATGCACACAAACACAGAGCTTTATCAAGCTATTCGTTCAATAAGTACTTATTAAGTATCTACTGGCTGCAAAATAACGTTCTAGGTGCAGGGGATACAGCAGTTAACACAGAAGGCTGAAATCTGCGCACTGGTGCATTTCACATTCCAGTGGTGGGTAGATATAGGCCCAAGATGAGTTTGGATGAGAAAAAAATGAACTTCTCTAAATAATCGCCATCTTGAGTATCTCTCTTTTATCTTCCATGGGTTGCTGAAATTTTACGGTGCATCAGAACCACCTGAGCTACCTACTGAAGGGCAGATTCTTAGCCCTCACATCCAGAATCCCTAAATCACTGTATCTCAGTAGGAGTCGAGAAACCTGAATTTTAAAAATGCACAGATTAGGATGAAGATGTCCACAAACCACATTTTGGGAAGTTCTGTTATATGAGGAAAGTTCGTTTGTTGCGTCCTCCATAATTTCTTTACTGTATGGTCATTGTTAATCCTGCCACACCAGTAGAAATGCCAGAGAACCCTTCATGCCCCAGGACTTGAATGATTGTGAGTATATGGTGTTCTTAAGAACAATCCGACTTTATTTATAGAAATGAAAATTTTTAATCAGAATATTTTCAGCTGCAGTTTGTTGTCATCAATCATGTGAGTAACATGACTTGTGCACATTTATTTATAGCTTATATAAATATGTGTACATTTGATTATGATTATACTTCTTTGTTAAAAATATCACTGTTTATATTTGCAAACATTTGTCATGTATACGTAAGGGAAGATTTGTGTATTACTAATAAATGTAAATAGTAATACTACATGTGGCTTGTGATTTATGTGCACCTTTTTCTAGAAGTGCAAATTTAAAGCTGCCTGAGGTCTTTTTTTTTTTTTTTTGAGGCTTGGGAAAAGTATGTTTTAGTTTTTAAATTTTTATTTATTAAAATTTTTTTTTATGGGAGTATACTTGATTTACAATGATGTGTTAGATTCAGGTGTACAGCAAAGTGAATCAGTTTTACATCTACATATCTCCACCCTTTTAAAGATTCTTTTCCCATATAGGCCATTACAGAATATTGAATAGAGTTCCCTGGGCTATACAGTAGGTTCTTATTAGTACGGATGCCTGAGTTTTGTGTTCTGTGCTAATCCCCACTCTTATTCCAGTCACAGTCGATCAGGCACACAATCAAACTCTCCCATTTCTCTCTTGGGTCCTCCTTAAAGTTGCTGCTGAATTTTTATTCCCAAACAGACACTCATAACACACTCTTCTTAATGATGTGTGGTGTCTCCATTTTGCCCACAAATTTCATCAACTCAAGAGTGAGGCCAATAGTGTACCACTCACCCTTTTCTAGCCTGTCACCATGTATCTTATTTTTCAGCCAGGAGGAATTTTTTGCCTGGAACTCTTATGCCACCAGGTTTGAGCATAGACTTCTCCGTTTGTTTAAAATACAGTTTCTTATCTCTTTTTTAAAAAAAATAACAGCTTTATTAAAATATAATTTATATACCATATAATTTACCTGTTTAAAGTATAAAGCGCAAATACCACCACGATCTAATTTGAGAACATTTTCATCCCCCTATCAAGAAATTCATACCCACTAACAGTCACCAGTCCTAGACGACCACTAATCTATTCTTGTCTCTATAGATCTGCCTGTTCTGGGCATTTCATATAAATGGAATCATACAATATGTGGTCTTCTGTGACTGGCTTCTTCAACTTAGCATATGATTGCTGTGGTTCATCCGTGTTGTATCATGTAGTTCATTCCTTTTTGTGTCTGAATAACATTCCATTTTATGTATATAGTACAATTTTATTTATACATTTGTTATCTAGTGAACATTTGGGTTGTTTCCAAATTTTGGCTAGTTTGAATAATGCTTTTATGGATGTTCATGTAATCTCTTGCCTTTTTATCTGGTTATATCCTAGCCATCTTTCAAGGCCAAACTCAAATGACCGCTCCTCTGTGAAATCTTCCCTGGTCTTTCACGAAGTCACTCACCTTTCCCCTACTTTCCTTTCCATTATGCACTTTCTCATTAGCACTTTCCCTGGGTTTTTAACATTTCTGTCCCCTTGTTCAACTGTGAACTTCCCAAAGGCATGGGCAGCATCTCACCATTTTTCATATCTGCCTTGGTGCCCAGTATAGTCAGGGCTTGGTCAATAGTCAGATAAGTGTTATTTGTAGGAAGGAAAGAAGAAACAAAGTAAGGAAGGGAGGAAGGAAAGAAGAAGATAGTCTTAAGATAATAAGCTTTTGTTTTTAGCTGAATCACAGTGCTATATTTTCTGAGACTCTTGACGTCAATAGCCAGATGAATTGTTGGAAGAGTGGGAAAAGGGGTTTTTGAGTCAGAAATAAGCTCATTATATTGGTACTACAAAAGTAAGAGACTTGAATAGTTTTATCATATTTCCAAATCTTACCAGAATTAAAACTGCAAAACCAGTGACAACAGTGAGTCAGAAAATTAAACACACAAGCTACAAATAGACAATTTTATATTTCAGTGATTAATCATAACAGCACCACTTAATTGGTGTTTTAAAAAGGATACATTTTTTTCATTAAATATTTCTTCATCTTATAACATGTATTACGTAGCTGAGAAATTAATTGTAATATATGAAATATGTAGAATATACATAAGATTTGACATGTAGAATATACACAAAATTTGGCAAGAACATGGAGGCGAGAAAGTTTTTTCTTTAATCCGAAGGAGGGAAAGTCTACATCAAAATGGAGAAGCATATGTGTCTCTTTCAAAGTGAACAATTTCATGTCCATAAAGAGTAGAGTAGAGAAGAGTAAATCTGAGATGCCGGAATCTGTGCTGTCAGGTTGGAAGGACTCGGGGGGCCCTCGGTCAGTGGGGTGAAGGCGCTGGAAGGAAGCCATCCTTGCTCTTGGCTACCCCTTATCCAGATATTAATGAACTTTTAAGGCTGCCAAGGGAGAGCCCTGTTGGAGGTGAAATGGAAATGGCTGAAAGTTTTCAATAAGGATCTGAGTCTTTCACTCTCTTTGTGCCCCCAGAGTAATAAGAGGGATAATTTCAGAGCAAGAAAGATAAAACCAAAACACAATTTGACCTACTCTTTACTTTTTACTAGGGCAAACCCTGACTACTCCATTCCCTTTCTGCTGTTGCTTTTGTTCAAGTACATGAGTTACAGTCTTGGGCTTGGTGCAAAATGCAATAGGGTGCTCTTGGCAACAATTATCACCAGTGGGTGGAAAGCTAATAGGTGGCATCAATAACAATAATAAGTTCTACCAATGATCAGAACCTATCATGGGGCCAGATACTCTGCTAACTGATTTGTATCTGAAATCTTACTTAATAATTATTGCATTGTCCTAATGAGGTAAGTAGTTGTATCCCTATATTTTAAGGGAGAAAATAGAGACTCTAAACGATCAAGCCTATTGTATTTCATGAATTTATTCATTCCATCTACTCTTTCAGTGACTGTTAAGTAGTCTCCATTCTATAAGAGGCATATGTTTGAGTGCTCAGTTTGTTCATCTCCAAAGCTACCACCTCCTCCTGTACTCCAGATCCATCTCTGTACCTTCTTGGAGTTTTGCCTCATCACTTATTTTGTCTACATGTGACATCAGAACTTTTTCTATCTGCTTTTCCCCACCATGTTAAAATCTCTTAAGCCATTACAAAACTGCTTTTTAAAATTACATTTGTCCCCCTACCTACTCCATCTCTCTCCTTCCATTTGAGGGGAAACTTCTTACAATACTCATTCATCTCTAACCCATCACATATTCACCCCTCAACCAATGTACCTCATTCTTTTCCCACTACTCAACGGAAACTGTTCTAAGCAGAGTCATCGTTAACTTTCCAATTGCGAAATAATGCACATCTTCTCCTATGCCTATCTTACATGATTGCTCTGTGATATCTGACCCTGTGGACCATTCTCTTCTTTGGGTTTCCCCTCCCTTGACCTCCATGTTTCTCTTATCCTCTAGCATCTTGTTCTCAGTCTCCTTTGAAGACTTACCTTCTTGATCCAACACTGAAATATTGATACTAGTCTTTCCCAGAGTCCAATCTTTGGTCTTTTGCTTTTCTTATCTATATAGTCATCATTGGTAAACTTGCTTAAATCTGATGATTCCCACATTTATATCCACCTCCCAGATTTCCTTTTCTAACGTTAAAATCATAAGCACAACCACTGATCTTTCCCATTTGGTTGTTCTACATACATCTCAAAATCAGCATTAAAAACTGACTTCATACTTTCCTCTATAAAATTGTCCTTTTCCTTATTTTTATCAGTGATGACGTCTAGTCACCTAAACCAGATAACTGGAATCAGTCTAAGCCCCTCCATCCTTCAATCCTTTCCTGCCTTTGCTTGGTCACTCACTTGATCCTCTTGAGTCTACTTTCTATATTTTATTTGGAAGACATCTTTTCTCCATCCCTCCTTGTTACTGTTTTAGTTTACATCTCTTCTTGCCTTAATTACTGTAAAGACCTCATGAATGTTCTTTCTTCCTTCAGTCTTTTTTCTCTGTAAGTCATCTTTCACAGAACTTACAGAGGGGTGTTAAATGCAAACCAAAGCATGGCATTCCCAGTAATAAATTCTGGTGATGGGTTTCCATAGCATTCAGGAAAGTCTGAACTGCTGAGCTTGGCAAACAAGGCATTCATCACTAGGTCCATGTCTTTCTTTCTAGCTTTATTTATCATCCACTCCAACATGCCAGCTACACCCCCAGAAAAGTTGAAGTGCAGACTATTTACCATTAAAGGTCCTTGGTATGTGATCCTCTCAGCAATGCACTTTTGTTCTTTCGCCCCTTGAGACTGTTCTCCCTTTTCTCCGTCTTTTACAATTTCCTTTGGATTTGTGACAGGTGGATCTGATTGCTCCTCTAATCTGAGCTAGATGATTTCTCTCTGTTTTTATCCCACAGACTATGGATTATTCTTTTTTAAAATCTTTAACCTGATACTTACAACACTTCACTCAAAGTAGTGGTAAACTTATTTCTTTCAGAAGTAGAGTGTTAATTTGTTGAGGAGTTTTTATCTTCGTCCCTGGCACACAGTAGGGGTATATTTAACATACATAGTGTTATCAAATAAATGAATGAATCCATCTGAATCTGTTCTTTAACGCCCCAGTGGAATCATCTTAGGTTTTCTCTAAATGTAATAGCAGAAGGCACTTCTCTTTCCAAAAAATATCATGGAGGAATTAGAGCATTTCCTATATCTTATATTGTTTTCATAGAGGGCACTGATCTCTCTTTGATTTTCCCAGTAATAGTATTACCTATATGACTCTCTTTCTGATCAAAGTAGACCCTTGGTGACAGAGAGCTTAGATAAAGATTTTGAGAAAATCAGACACAGGGGAATTCTCATTATGGGGTAGATTAAAGATTGTCCTAAAGCAAGTCCAGTTTATGAGATGCCCTCAGCCTGCCTGAGATCTGAGACTTCTGAGGTTGTAGGATGCTTGTTTGTTTTCTGTCATTTATTTCCAAATATCTAGTGTAAGGGAGAAACCAGTTTTTAAAAATAGACTTGTCTCTGTGTGTGAATGTTAGTGATCATGTAGGGAAATAGTTAAGATGTAGAGTTTTAGATAAAATCTAACATTCTGCCGTTAAGAGAAATGTTTCAAATGTGCTAACCATGCATCATGTTGGCGTAATCACTGAGAACGTCACGGATGAAGCTGGCACACTACACTTGGATCAGAGGCTTTCCTTTCTTCATACGTGAAGAATGATTGAAATTTCTCTGTCCCAGTTCTCTAATTTCTTTATTCTCACTTATTTAATACTCCATGATTACGTGGTATTCTACCATATTCTTCCCTCCAGTTTTCAACTTAATATTCTCTACGTCATCCCCTTGACAGTCTGGAGCAATATTTTCTAGGGAAAATAAGAAAGGTCTCTTCTCCATGCTCAACTAATGAATCTTTTTATTTCTCTGCACATATTCATACCTCATTCGTTCCAATCTCTTAAAAATCAATACGTTTTATTTTTCTCGTTTTTTGCTTTGAAAAAATATTCAGTTGCTCATAGTCTTCCAGTGGTTTTTCTCAACCTTGGATTTAGTCACAAAGCATGAAAAGGAGCTTCAAGATTCCATATTTATTCATTTACTTAACAAGTATTTATTGACGACCTACCATGTATCAGCCACTTGGAATGCACTGATAAAAAATACAAACACGAATTGCTGCTCTGTGACTTTACATTTCAGTAAGGGAGGCATATAATATCTAGCAAACATGATAAATAAATGTGGAGTATGTGGTATGGTAAAGATAATAAGCTATATAAAAAATAAAGTAAGGTTAAGGGAATCAGAAGTGTGAGGGGAAAAGAAGCAGTTTACAATTTGAAATAGAAGGCTTAGAGTAAGTGTTGTTGAGAAGATTAAATATGGGCAAAGACTGAAGCAGGTGAGGGAAGTAATCCCAGATCAGGCAATGTGCATTCCTGATGGAGAGAAGAGCAAGTTCAGTGGCCCAAGGATGTTGCTGTGTGTGGCAGGTGTGAAAGACAGCAGGAAGCCACTACAGGTGAGGAGGAGTTGGGGAAAAGGGGGCATCTTGGTGCTGAAGACGGAAGTAACAGGAAGCACATCATGAAGACCTAGGAATTTGGCTTTTATTCTGAGCGAGATGATAAGCCATTGGAAGTGTTTGAAGAGATCCGTGGCATCATCTGACAAATAACTTAAAAATATCACTCTGGATACCATTTTTGAGTAGTTTGAAGAAGATACAGTAGGGGTAGGGAGAACTAAGAGGCCACTGCAGTACTCCAGGTGGGAAGTGATGGCTACTTGGAATAAAATGACACATGTGGAGAGAGGGAGGATTTATTAGGATCTAGACAGTTTTTAAAAAAGTGAGCCTGATAGCATTTCCTGATGGATTAAATGTGGAGTTTCAGAGAAAGAGAGGAACCAAGGATGACTCTTAAGATTTTTGTTCTGAGGAACTAGAAGGATGGAATTGCCGCTGGGATAGGGAGGATTCAGTGGAGCAGGATATGGGAGAAAAATCAAAAGTTCAGCTTTGGAAAGATTGAATTGAAGATGTCAAAATCCCAGTGAAGATGATAAGTATGTAGTTGGATTGATGCCTCTGGAGTTCAGAAGATAAATTTGGGCTGGAGATATAAATTTTAGAGTTTCTGTCAACATATAAATGTATTTGAAGCCATGAGACTGGAGGAGGTCATAAAGAGAGTGTGGGTACGTAGACTAGAGAACTATGACCCAGTTTGAATGATAAGTGACCTAGAAAAAGAGGAAGACACAGAAAAAGAAACTAAAAAGGGAAGCCCAGTGTGATGTGGAAAGAAAGCCAGAGTGGGGCTCCCTGGAAGCCAACAGAAGAAAGAATGTCAAAGAGAGAGGAATCAGTTCTATCCAGTCCTGCAGATGGGTCAAACAGGATGAGGAGGAAGGTCATTAGAAGGTCAATAAGCAGGTCATTATTGACCTTAACAAGAGAGTAGCTTTCGTGGACTGGTGAGGGAAAAGTCTGGTTGAAAGAGTATTTTAAGAGCATAGAGGGAGAGGAATTAGAGGCAACAAGTATAGACAACTTGTCTCAGGAATTGTACTGCAAAGGGTAGTTGAAAAAATAGGGCATTAGCTGGTGGGGGAAATAGTGTTGACTGTATTTTTTTAAATTTATTTTAAAATTAATTTTTATTGGACTATAGTTGATTTACAATGTTGTGTTAGTTTCTGCTGCACAGCAAAGTGAATTAGTTATACATATACATATATCCACTTTTTTTAAGATTCTATTCCCATATAGGTCATTACAGAGTATTCAGTAGAGTTCCCTGTGCTATACAATCGGTCCTTATTAGTTATCTATTTTATATACAGTAGTGTGTATATGTCAATCCCAATCTCCCAATTTATCCCTTACCTCCTCTTTCCCCCTAGGTAAATCATAAGTCTGTTTTCTACATCTGTGACTCTATTTCCGTTTTGTAAATAGGTTCTTTTGTACCATTTTTTTTAGATTCCATATATAAGTGGTATCATATGATACTTGTCTTTATGTGACTTACTTGACTCAGTAACACAATCTCTAGGCTTTTTTTGGTGTGTGTGTGGCTGCACTGGGTCTTTGTTGCTGCACACGGGCTTCCTCTAGTTGTGGTGAGCGGGGGCTACTCTTCGTTGCGATGTGCGGGCTTATCGTGGTGCCTTCTCTTGTTGCGGAGCACAGGCTCCAGACACACAGGCTCAGTAGGTGTGGCTCACGGGCCTAGTTGCTCCGCGGCATGTGGGACCCTCCCAGACCAGGACGCGAACCCATGTCCCCTGCATTAGCAGGCAGATTCTCAACCACTGCACCACCAGGGAAGCCCCTCTAGGTACTTTTAACCATAGAATAAATAACTTCTATTTGAATGCTGTTGATGAAATGGTGCATTAAAAAGGAAGACATTAATGATGTGGGAGAGACAGGAGAGAAAACTCAGAGTGATGTTTTTGAGGAAGCAGGGATGAAGTCTAGTGCACAGGCTGGGGGCTGGCCTTATCAATAGCATTAGGTGGGCAGACAGTATATAAGTGTAGTTTCTGGTAAGTGGATTGCTGTGGTGGTGGGATGTCAGATAACTCCTTCTAATTGTTTTACACTTAAAAAACTTTTTTTGTTAAGAACAACCACAGAAGAGTATACTAAGTATCAATATACAGTTTAGTGAGTTATCACCATACTGAAGACTATGTGGCCATCATCTTGGTCAAATAATAAAAAAAAACGTAGGCAGCCCGGCGCCCGCACCCACACATGTTCCTTCATAATCCTTATGCACTTCCCCTCCAACAAAGCAACAGTGATATCCTGAATTATCACGCTACAGTTTAGTTTTGAACTTTAAAAGCGAATATACAATATTTTGCATTTGCGTCAACATTGTGTTTGTCGAATTCATCTACTTTGTCGTACATTATTGTAGTACAATTATTTTTACTTCCATAGAATATTTCATTGTAAGATTACATAATTTGATTTTCCATTCTACCCTTGATGGGCATTTGGACTGTTTCTAGTTTTGAGCTTTTAGCCTGCTATAAACTCTATGGTACATGTGGTGGTGGGGGGGCTTTTTTGTTGAACACACACCTATGGGTACACATGTTCAATTTTAGGAGATAATGCCAATCATGCTCATTTGGCTGTATCATTTGCACTTCCACTGGCAGTGTATGAATGCTCCCTTTGTCCCAAATTCTTTCCAACATTTGCAATTATTATCTGTTAAATTTTGATGTTTCTAGTGAGTGTGGCTTTTATTTCACATTTCCCTAGAAACTACTCAGGTGGTGCACATGTTCATCTGTGTATTGTCCACTTTGATACATTTTTTTCTGTAAAGTATCCATTCAGGTTTCTTGCCCACTTTTCTGCCTATTTCCCATCAATAAGGGATCTTCATATATTTTGGATGTGACCCCTTAGCTGGTTATATATATTGCAACTATATTTTCACATTCTGTGTTTGCCTCTTAACTCTATTAATGGTACTTTTGAGGAGCTGAGGTTCTTAATTTTAATATAGTCCTATTTATTAATTTTTGCCCTTGTGCTTTGTGCTTTCTACATACTATAAGAAAACATTTCCTATGCCTCATTAAAAAGATACTATTTCTAAAAGTTGTATTGATGGTTTCTCACATTTAGATTCATAATTGACCTGGAATTAAGTATGGTGTGAGATCGGGTCAAAAATTTTTTTTTTTTATAAGAAAATCTAATTTTCTCAGCACTACTAACTAAAAAGACCATTCCTTGTCCATATCTCTGAAGTGCCACATTAGTCTTAAAATGAATATCTATATATGATTGCGTAGGTTTCTTGATCTTTATTTCATTTTAGTAGTCTATGTGTTTCCTTTTTCATCAGTACCATATTGTCTGATTAATGTTGTACACACACACATATATTTTCTTAGCACACATATATTTGTTAAATATCACTATACTTTTATTATGTTTGAGAAGCAATATCCATTCAAATCTTTACACATGTTCATCATTTTTATTGCTTGTCATTCCTTCATGAATTTCTGAGCTCCCACCTTATTTCATTTCCCCTCTGTCTGAAAAACTTTTTAGGATTTCCATTACTGCAAGTGTGCTGGAGCTAACTTTCCTCAGTTTTCCTTTGTCAGAAAATATCTTTGTTGCACCTTCACTCTTGAAGAACGTGTTCTTTGCGAGCAGCGTTCTGTGTTGGCAGTTATTTTCTTATGTCTTCTGTTGTTTCTGTTCAAAAATCTCCTTCAGTCTATTCTGGTCCTGTCAGATTAATCTCTTTTTGCCCCTGCTGTAGTTGTAAGGCTTTATTGTTTTGGTTTTCAACATTTTAAAATGATACACTTAAAAAAAATCATACTGCTTGTGGCTCCCAGTGCTTCTTGAATCTGTGCTTCATAACGGTCATCCAGTTTGGAAAATTTTCAACCATTATTTTTTCAAATATTACTTCTGCCCTATTTTGCTTTCCTTCTGGGACTTTAGTTACATATATATTAGCTTCTTTCTTTTTTTCCCCTCTGTCTCTTTTCTATTTTCCATGCATATATTTCCTACCTGTTTTGTTCAGGATATTTTCTTCTTCCTGACTTCTAGTTCAATACCGTTCTTTTGGGGTCTGTTTAATCTGCCGCTAAAGTTATCTTTTGGATTCTTAATTTTGATCATTATATTTTTCAGGTCTAAAATTATCTTGTTTTATTTTATAGTTTCAGTATTCTTTTGAAATACTTAATCTTTTTTCTTATTAAGCATATTAAGCATAGTTACTTAATGCCTCAAGCCTGATAACACTATTCTCTGAGTATTCTGCGTATCTATTTTCTTTTGTGTTTCTTTTTCATTTGTGTGATATTGTCTCTTTCATGAACACTGTTTTGGTTAAGTTCTGGACATGGTATGTAAAAATATTTTTTAAAAGTTATTGAGGATAATATCTTCCTTCAGGAAGGGTGTATTCTTGCTTCTGGTCGATATCTAGGAGCACTAGCAATCGGAATAATCTAATTTTAAGGGATTGAGACAATTTAAACCGTACGTATTTCAGAGTTTGCTTTGTTCTTATGGCATAGCTGGTTTTTATTGACCCAACCCAAAGTTTGTGTCGTTTACCAGGGTCCTTCCTTCTTGGTTAGACCCATTTCCCAACATTTGGGAACTCTTCAGAGAAGAGCTTGAGGACATGCAGTCTTTTTGTGGTGAACCATCCCCTTAGACTAGAAAAGATATTGAATGTGCTATCGAGTTTCTCAGCCCCTCACATGTCTCATCCTGAATCGGCAGATGTCCTTGGGATAAGTGGCAGGCTCAGTTATCTGTGTTTTCTTCTTCTCCTGGATCATATGCCACAGTACTTCATTATCCTATTAGTTCTATCTTGCTTTCAAGAAACTTTCAGGCGTATTTTTTTCTAGATCTCATGGCTTGTTCTTAATGGGGGAATTGTCTAGTTCCCTTTCACTTGAAATGAAATTACTTATTACTTGAATTCTTTTAGTCAGGTAGGAAGAAAAGTCATCCATTTTACACAAGGGTGGGACGGGAAATGCTGGAGGTTTGAGGATCAAGAAAAAGGTGTGAAGGAGTCAATTACCACAGTGAGAGAGTCAATGTACTAAGGAATTATAGTCTGGTTGCTGGGTATTATTAAAAGCAGGATGGGGGGTTATGGTTATTAATTCAGAATGGTACCAAGAAGTCAGTTGTGCTTTCCTTTCGTTATGTTCTTTAATTATACAGTGGCTAGGGGTATAGGTTATTTTATCCAGGCTGGCGGTTTTGTCAAACAAGTCCAACAAAGACTCTGATGGGCAAGGGAATTGGGTGTCTATGTTAGGGGGTGATGAAAATGATTGACTATGGAATTTAACCCAGGTATAAAGGGAACAAAGGAGATCATGGAGCTGAGAGACAATGAATAGTGATGGGAACAGTGGGTTGAAAGTCCCAATGGGATAGAAAAACTGTTGGCATGTGAGTACGAAAAGAAGTGAGCTGGAAAGAGGTGGAGCTCGGAGAAAGGGATTCTTGGAATTGAGGCTGTGGAGAGGTTGCAGGCATTGATGATGCAAGGTCTGAGGTAGGTCCTTACGAGGAAGTCGCCGAGATAAGGTGGAGGTCAAATTGAAGGAGAAGAGTTCAAAGACTGAGAGCCAGAATATTGGAAGGATTATCTATGTGCATATTGAGATGGTCAAGAATTAAGACAGGAGTAATTTTGGAGTGTCAGTGGGTCATGGAAATGTGAAGAAGAAATGAAAAGAGAAATGAGAAGGAACCTGGGTGTTGGTACATAACAGGAACAACAAATAGTGGGTGATACAATCTTGTGGGGCTTTAAGCAGGGAGAATGGTCTGGGAGCATCAATGAAGTCAGGCTGGACAGCTGCTCCATGTCTACTTTTATCAGTACCTGCATCACTCGAGAAGGCTGAAGGGGAGAACGTCTACAGGGGAGAGTCAGAATGCACGAGAAGGAGGGACTCTTCAGAGGAGAGTTTGAGGACATGCAGTCCTTTTGTGGTGAACCGTAAATTCCAGGAGACACTGCAGGCTTACCTATGACTACACTGAACAGCTATTGTTAGGAATAAATAAGAAAATGTACGTGACAGGATGAAGTATAGTGTCTGGCCTACATTATGGTTCAATGTTAGAGTATCTTCACTCTAGTAAAATACTGTTTAGGATGGGTCTCAAAATGTGTCCAGTGAGGAGAGTTTGGGCAATTTATTTGGACTTCTTGATAATAAGCACTAATTAAATATGTGCTCTTTCTACACACAATACACTGTGTATAATACTGTGGAAAAGTATAAATTAAAATGCCTTTGGCAGCAAACAACAAAAAATACAGCTCAGTGGCTTAATTTATTATTTATTCACTCAAAACAAAAGATCTTGTGGTAGAATGACTTCATGTTGTTTTAATTAAGGGGTCTGTGACATCATCAAGGTCATAGTTTCATAGTTTCTATCTTTCGCTTCTGCCATGTTCAGCATTTTGGATTGTTTCCTTATGC
The DNA here is from genome assembly GCF_008692025.1 of Phocoena sinus. Taxonomy (NCBI): domain Eukaryota; kingdom Metazoa; phylum Chordata; class Mammalia; order Artiodactyla; family Phocoenidae; genus Phocoena; species Phocoena sinus. Next base: position 7,258,121 of record NC_045779.1, on the reverse strand, counting down.
TGGCTCTCTTTATTAACCCAGGATAACTGGTCAGTTGCAGCCATGACGCCCAGGTAATCTAGAGGAACATGAAGGAATGTTTCCTCCTGTGTGCGACTTTTTAACAGTGAGGAGAACTTTACACAGTAACTTCTTCTCAAGTCTTGCTGTTCAGAATGTCACCCCATGTTCACTTAAACCGATTACTGCCAAGGCGATGAGATCACCATGACTGGCTCAGACCAAGTTGGATCCACCCTCTGAGGCTTCTGCCTCCTTCCCTGAAGGACACAGATACATGCTGAATAAAATCAGGGCTTTGTTAGCAAGGAAGAAGTGCCAAGGGCTTCACAGTGTATTTCACTTTTCTCCCTTTCATTTTTCAAGTAGTTGTGTCTAATATTACTTGTCACAATTATAATTACCTCTTGACCCTAAACTTGCTGTAATCCTTTTTTCTTATGTGTAAATATATGCAGAGATAATATAAAAATAGGCATAGAATGTATTAACTTTTTATTGCTGTGTATCAAATTACCACAAATTTAGCTTCTTAAAGTAACAGGGGATTATGATGTGAGGACCTTATTCAGACTGCAGTTCAAACAAAACAACTACAAACACGTTTGGAGACAATGTGGGAAATTTGAACAGGTACCAGGTATTAGACGGCATTAAGGAATTATGGTAATTCTGTTAGGTTTGATAACAGCAGTGAACATTGGAAGAAAATGTTTATAATTTTTAGAGATCTGTTCCAGAGTACGTAGGGGTAAAATAATGGCTCGGCTCTAATTAATAATTCAGAGAGAAAGAAGGAGAAAAGGAGGAAGGAAAAAAGGAAGCGAGGGAGGGGAAAGAGAGAGACACTAGACAAAGTAAATGTGGCAAATTCTTGATAATAATTGAATCTTGTGATAAGTATATATGATAATTCATTATCTTATTCTACTTTTCATGTTTTAAAATTTTCATAATGAAACATTTTAAAATGAGATTTACCAAGTTGCTGTTAAAATTTAATGTGTTTAGGCACTTACTTCTCCACCTTGAATGCTTTTGCAAAAACTAAAAGAATAATGTAGTAGGCTGCTTATCGTTCTATATTTTTAATAAGAAGAGACTTAACAATGAAATGATAAGTGTGCTTAAAATAGATACCTTCTAGATCAATTTTAAAGTTACATTCCTCTAAAAGCACTTTAAAAGTCAAATCTGAATTGTTATTAAGTCCACGGTCTTGGCATTAGTCTTGAATCAAAATTTATTTCCCTTTCTCTCAGTGCTTTCAGAATATTTTTTTGAATTCATTTGGCAAGGTATGTGAAAGTTTTCCTTGATTTATTCATAAATCCCTGGGTTCTGCCTGCATATTTGGCAGCAAGACCATTATGAAACTAGTTTCTGAGTAGACCCTGTCCTTCCATATATCGGAATCATTCAGAAAGACCCAGACATAAAGGGTGTTATAGAGGCAACCTAAGTAAATAGATTGTGGTGGTAGATGAGCTAAAAAGTAATAGAAAAATGCTTCTGTGTTGGCTCCTGCCCGGCTATGAAAATGCAGATATTATTTGTCTTTGCGATAATGCAACCCAACCAGGTACATGGATGGATTACCACGGCCCCACTTTCGTTTTGTTTTCATCTGATCTCTGTGGTGGGATGTTACTTCACCTTGATCAGTGTACAACAGAATGACTACCTGTCTTAAATGTTATTAGTAAGGCTTTTCTATTTGTTTTTATGCAGTAGAGTTGATGGAATTTTGTTATGAGTTGAATTATATATCCAACACATTCAGATACTGAAGTCCTTACCTAATGCCTCAAAATGTGAATTCATTTGGCAGCAGGGTCACTGCAGATGTAATTAGTTTAAATGAGGTCAATTAAGGTGGGCTCTCATGTGATATGACTTGTATCCTTATAAAAAGAACACTATGTGATGAGAAAGAGACATGCACAGAGGGAAGACAAAGTGAAGACATAGTGAGAAGGTGGCCGGCCATCCGTAAGCCAGGGAGAGAGACCTCGGAAGGAACCAACCCTGCCGACACTTTGATCTTGGATGTCTAGCCTTTAGTGCTGTGGGACAATAAATCTCTGTTGTTTAAGCCACCCAGTATGCTGTGTTTTATTGCGGCAACCTCAGAAATGTAATACAAACTCCAGACAAAGATTAGATGTCTTCTCATTTATATTGCCGTGTTGAGTCTTTATCTTTTAGCTACATGGTTCAGGCATTCTTAAACTCTACATCAGTAAAATATCCTTTGGGGCGCATCTACAAAGCACTAAGCAAAGTGAACTATCCACTACCTTTGACTGATTCATAACAATTTATAACCCAGGACAGAGGAATCCCTAGCAGCCATCTGAATGGTCTTTCCTTATCGGCCACCTCTGCTTTGGCAGTTTCTACCCTTCATCACCCCAGTTAGTTTTCTTTGCTTTTTTTAATGGGGGGAGTAGAGGGTGTATTAAGAAGTACTGAACACAAGATTATAATAGTTGTATTTGAACTAGTATTTTTACGTTATAAAGTTACTTTTTTTGGATGACTGTATCTCTGCAGTCTAGTGGGAGAGAAGAAAAATAGAAAAGACTTCACTGCACAGTAAAGAAATAATAGGAAGTTTCCTCTGTAATGTGAGTCTTGTTTCCATTATTCGTTACACGACGAAAGCGTGTGACCCTGGGTAAGTCCCTGAACGCTTCTGAATTTCAGTTTACTCATATGCAAAATAGATACAGCCAATTATAAGAATATTTAAGGGATAAAGTAAGATAGTCGATATGCATAAGTTTTGAACATATAGAGCACTATGGAAATGTAAGACATTAAATTATTAAGTCTGTGAAGGCAGAGTCTGAATCCTAGTATAAAATATTCTTATAATACTTCTAGCATATTGCCTTGTATATGGAGGAAATACACGACTGTGAAACTAAAATAACTGCTGAGAATAGTTGTAGGTTAAGAGAACCTAATAATTCATCCTTCCTCCAGAAGTCAACTGAAGTTAAACACACAATAGCATTCTAATACTGGTGGTGATAGCTTGTGTTTTTCAAAGTGCTTCCAATCTTGTCCCATATGCTCTTCTTATAAAGTGGCTGACACTCCTCCCACATGGATGATGGGTCTGTGTTCCCTCCCCCTATGACTGTCCTGTCCAACAGAGGATAGTGGAAGTGATGGCGTTTGTCTTCTGAGCATAGGTAATAAAAGGATATAGCATCGTCCCACTTCCCCATCTCTCTCTCTCTTTTTGTCTTTCTATCTCTCTGTCTCTCTCTGTGTATCTCTCTGTCTCTCTTTCTATCTCAGAACACATGCCTTTGGGAGTCATCCATCATGTTACAAGAAAGCCCAGGTCACATGGAGAGCCATGTGTGGATGCTGCAGTCAACAGCCCAGTTAAAATCTCCTCCTGCATCAACTGTATGACACACAAGTGAATGAGTGTTCTCTTGATTGGAGCCACGTTTTCAGGTTCTAGCTGAGATCCCAGACACCGTGGAGCAGAGATGAGCTGGTCTCACTGTGCCCCATTGGACTCTCAGACTTACAGAAAGTGTGAAAAATTACAAATGACGATTGGTGGGGGGTGTTTGTTATGTGGCAACAGATAACCAATACATTGGTGAAAGAAGATTAGACAAAGGAGAGCCTCTTTATTACACCCTCAATTAACAAGTTACCCTCTGAGTTCAAGGTGAAGAAGCTACAGAAGGGCTGCAACTCACTTGGTCTTCCTTATGAATGAAAAAGGAATTGGAGATTATACTTTGTTTGAAGGGAACAGGAGAGGGAGAGGGGAAGTATCCTTGTTTCCCTGGAGTGACTTTGCCCTGATTATTCTACCATGGAGAGGAGTGAGTGCAGAAGCACTCTAGGCATGATATCAAAATGGGATCAGTGTTCACCAATAGTGAACGTGCATCGTCAAAAAATCAGAAAAGGGGAAGCAGACAATTATTTTTAACTCTTATTTAGTAGCCATTTTTTAAAATAGGTCATTGTGTGTGTGTTTCATATTTCTAGCACACACTGACCGACTCCCCAGTTATAACCTTCCCCTCTCTTGCCTGACCTACTTCGTGTTCAACATCGCTATGATTATGAAAATGAGGGACATGATTAGCATCAGTAGTAGTCACTGGACCACTGAGAACACATGCGGTGGTTTCAAAGGGAGAAATTGGGGACAGAACTCATAATACTGAAACACCGAAAGGTGGAATCTGGTTCTGAGTAATGAGGGTGTGGTTCCTAAAGTCATCTGATCTGCCCCACCAGAGCTGATACAACTTTTCTTCATGGAAAAAATAAGCATGAAAGCAGCCAGTGGTTCTTTTCAACCTGATGCTATTTTAAAATTGTATGACAGCATTAACATTTGCTCTTTCCTTTTAATTGACTTCTTTGGAGATTTAATCCACAAAGCTTCCCTCTTTGTTTTGACCACCTCCCACCCCGGTACTTATTTTTCCTCCAGTGTCTATGCTGCTATGTCAGTGTTTTTCACTGCTTTCTCATAGGAGGATGACATTTTGTCCTGGTTTCAAATTTCATTTTAGTTTTTACTCAAGACTTCTGTACTTACGAATCATCACCTCATGTAAGAAAAATATTGACATCTTCAAAATCTGTTGTAAAATTAATATCCAATTCAGAAATTTGCTGAGGTTCTTCAGTTCACCTCCTAGTTTTGTCCAATTGATAAATCTCCCATTAAAAAATTCAGAGGTGAAATATTTTACAAACCTCACACTGTTTATGTCTTCCATAAAAAAAAGTAAGTGCAAGGTTAATGCTAGGTAGTCTTGTATGAAGTCAAAGAGGTGTATCAACCCCTCTACTGGAAAAGAGCACTGGGGGAGCTGTCTACCACTGATCTTCCCCAGCCACAAATATGTTCTCTTTCATTCAGCCTAGCCCAAGCCTGTCTCTTTGTCAAAACTTGTATTGGCCATTTCAAAATAGAGAGGTGCCACTTATTTACCGAAGAGTGCTCTAAAAGATTACTGACAAATTATAAGCAATTTCCAGTGCCTGTAAATGTTTCTGGTGGATCCTTGAGATTGGCCTTGAGACCATCTTAAGCAATCTGGGTATTTGTCTTTCATATATTTCTCTGATGGGTATGAATATTACTTGCATTAAAAATGATGGATGTGGGCAATTTCGTATTAACTGCCACAGGAAAAAAAAGTCTTAATACCTTGGGATGGGTAGCACTGACCAGAGAGAGAGAGAGAGAGAGGAACTATATTTCAGCTGAATATTTTTCCTGGAAATTTTTGTGTAAACAAGTTTTGAATTGATGCTTTAGAATAGTGAGAAAGACGTGTCATTGGCAATTGTCCTAGAATTACAAAAAGTGCAGGAAAATGATGAAGTCACCTATTCAACTTAAAGTAATCTCCAGGCACAAGAAAGAAAATAGGACATTTATTCTGTCTCACACTTTTCTTGGATCTGTTGCTGAAGAGCTGAATCTCAGCAGGTTCTAAAAACAACTATCTGTGCTTATTCTTACTTATTCCTTTCAGAATTTCTCTTATAACTGACATAAGCATTTATCACTTTATAATTTGCATTTCCCCATACAGTCTCCATGTTTAAAATGAATTAAAGAAATTTGTAAAAATATCCTACAAACTCAGTTCTGACTACCTCGGTGTGCTTTAAAGATGGGACTATTTGGCATACTTTTTTAAGTCCTGTTGTGTGTGCATTGTGTGTGTGTGTGTGAACTTAGCATTCTTTTTACTATGTATTGAAAGAAACTTGGTAAAAGTAATTTACTAGAAAAGCGTATGTGTATTATGTTTAATGAGCTGTATTACATTAGACAGACGTAACAAGAGCAAGTTATTTGTTCGTCCAGGCAGAATATTTCCAATTTCAGCCCTGTTTCAATACATTTATTTTTTCTTTCTCTGAACAGTATACCACACGCTTTCCCTTCAGAGAGCCACAGCAGAAAGTAGTCTAACCGTGGGATGAGAGTCGGGGATAAGTGTGAGTATGGGGTGAAAGTCATATGATTGTATGTGCTGTTCAAGATGCCCTAGAGAGGATACAAGTCAAATAATGAGTCCACCATTACCCCTGACAATGACAGGGAGACAGTTTTATTTTTCTATTCCACTTTATGTATGCATACACAGGACATAAATTTACCCTGTAAAAAATATTATGAAGCACAGGCTCAAGAGATTATTAATTAAAAGCATAAGTACTGGTTTTATAGCTCAAGATTATTATGAAGCTGCAAAGAATAGCTCTGATGGAGTGTTTCTCAAAAAATTTTAATTGAGACATGTGTTTCACTTTTAATAATCAAAAAGTCTTCATTTGCAAAGAAATGATGTGTTTAGAACTCACTGTCGTAGTGAACTAATCTTGTTGAGGGCCTCTCTGGTCTCATCACGTGGCACTCGACACCTCCTTGGGTCCCATGTTTCTTCTCGTCATATGACCTTGTAGGTTTGTAATGAAAAAAATTCCCACATACGTCTGTTGTGCAGTTTCGGCCACAATAGTAATAGATCTGACCCAAATGAAAATATAAGAGCTCTCAGTTTTCTTCATAAGCTGTGGACTGACAAATGGATAATTAGGTGTTTTTGCTTTTCTTAATGCCCAAATCAGATCAACTGTTAAGGCCAGTCAGTTGCTAAGTAGGCAAATAACAAAAACATAGAGCCACACTGGGTTAACAACCACAAAAATATCCATGTAAGGACTGTGTATCAAATAATGGAAGCTTAAAAATGTTTGAATTAGAGAAAGCAGGACAGAGTAGTCTCAAACTGCAAACACATAGCTCTTTTGAACATCAGCAAAATTCACCTCTGAGTCTTTGTAGCGTTCTATCTTATCCTCAGAGAATTTATATGCTAAACCTACAGATGGACAAACATATTATTTTAATATCTTCTGTTTAGTTTTCTTGAAATTTTCATTTTGGAAACTCCCTATTTGAGTTTTTAAATATCTCATGACTAAGGGATTGCATTAGTCCCATTACTTAAACAGTTAATTTAAAGAAATGATCGAAGATATATGAGTTACAGAAAGGGGTGACTTGAATTAAGATGTGGGCAATTTTAATCAAGACATGCTATATTCAGTAAACTCTGTAAGATCAGTGAAGGGAAAAATGTATTAAGGTTAATCAGTTTTGAAGAAATGTAACTAGTAGATAATGTGCCCTGATTTTTTTCTCTGTGACAGGAGTAATAAGCGCAATCACTGTTCATCTATATTTCACTGGGCATAAATGCAAATTTCACATTTTCACAGAAGAGAGAATTTTATTACATTATATTGATTTAGAAATAATTCATTAACCTCTACTCCTTTTTCTTTACATATCAATCTGTCTCTATTGAAGGTTTTATCTTCATTTTTCAACAAGTTACTGAGAAGTGTCTTATATTGCAGGCTATTAAAAGACTGTTTTTTATACATTCAGCTTTGTCATTCTTGGCACAAAACTGGTACTGGTTTTCTGTACATTTTTGGATATCGTTTGGTTGTTCAGGAATGCTTGTTATATTTCCTTGAAGTTGAGGATTTTGATAGTTTTGTATAATGCAAAATATTTGTTGTACTCTTCTGGACCTCTTCCAGTTTTTGAAAATGAGGTAAATTTATATGTTGATTTTTTTCTTCCTCTTCCAAAGTCAGGTGTGTATAATGTTGATGGCTATAATGGAACTGCCTCTTACATAAGCTCAGTGATTTTCAATAGAGGAGAGGTCTTATGATCCACCTCCAGGACAGTTGTTGACATCTGGAGACATTTTTGATCGTCATGAGTACATGGATGGAGGTTACTACTGACATCTAGGGATAAAGGCCAGGGATACTGCTAAGCATCTTACAATACACAGGGAAGTCCTCTGCAACAGAGAATTATCTGGTCCAAAATGTTAACAGTGCTTGAGATTGAGAAACCCTGTTTTAGATGATTTGCACTGAAGGCTGGAATCCACTTTTCAGAAGTGTGAAATCAGATACAGCTTAATTTCTCTGTGCCTCTCTTTCCCTTTTCCATTAAAGCTGAAATTTAAACACCAAATAAACAATCAGAGATACACAAAAGTATCTAGGCCCAAGGATGTTTACCAGAATTTTACACATAATGGTAAAAGGTAGAAAACAACCTAAAAGTCTAACAATACAAAATTTATAGTATTAATCATGTTTAATATATAATTGGAATGTAAGAGCATAAAAACTTATAGGTGAGTGTTGGAATAATATGGAAAGTGTTGAGTGTATAAAGTGAAACATTATTGTACCATGTGACATATACAGAGCGATCTAACATTAGAAAAAATGTATATGTTGTTTGTTTATTCTCATAGACAAAAGTTGAAAACGAAAAATGTTAGTTACCTCTGAGAATATGGGTCAATTCTGCAGCTAATAAGTACTTTTTATTTATAAAAATAGGAATGACATTTTAGAAGGTGTGGATAACAATTTCATGTGGTTGTGAGAGCACACACTGTGGGGCTTGAGAGAGGTGATCTTGCACACAACTGCTGTGTGACTTTGGGCTTCAGTTTTTTCATTTTTAAGTAATGCTCCCTTTAAATGGTTGTTTTAAAGATTAAATGGCCAAATTGCGTGGTCAAATTTAGCTCTCTTCTTCCTTCCTCCAATGAGATAATTTGAGGCATTATTAAGAGGATTCTTGAAGGTGTTTTCCTTTTTATGTATTTCCGGTAGTGACTAATAGAGATCTCAGATCTCAGCTGGGCCCAGAAATGTAATTGCTAATTGATTTGTGAATGAATTGGTCTGATGTCATATTCCCATCCCCACCACTACCCTGGCTCCCAGTTTCAATTCAGTTTGGTTTCATTCTATTCAGTTCATCAATTCAGTTCAGTTCAATTCAATTCAATTCAATTTTGTTCAATTCAGCTCACAACTCTTAACGGGAAACTTATCTATTTATATGATAAATGCAAATATGAATAAGACAAGATCCTTCCTCATCACAGCCACACAGCTTAGCAGGCAAGGCAGATGGATATACAAGAAATTCTAACATAAGGTGGCAAAGAACTTCAAACTGTGAAGTGAGTGGACAAGTAAGGGAAGGATGGGAACATTTTATAAAACTAAGGGCAAGTGTTTGGTGTAGCCTTCAAGAATGGGAGGAGTTATTGGTGGAAAAGGAGAATTTTCCTTTGTGTTGTACAGGCACCTTGGAGGTGTAGATTTCAGACATCTTCAGAAAGAGTAGAAGGTCTGATATGACTGGTTTATAGTGGACAGTTCAAGAACAATGAGAATTAGGCTGAAAAAGAAGACTAGGAGATTAGAGACATGCTTAACTATCAAGTGAAGGGAAACAGGTTTTATTTTGTGTGCGGTGTGGAGTCACTGAAAGTTCTTCATGAGGAAGTGACATGAAAATAACTCTGATTAGTGAACTGAGCAAGATTTAAAAGCTAAATTTAACACCTATTTTATCTTACCTAAAAGTAGGCTAACTTACTACTACGGTAAGCATCTTGAAACAAACCACATGTTTAGTATTTCTGTGACTAATTAGAATTAAGGAATTCTAGACAAAACTTAGGGCAAGAAGAGTATCTTATGCTCTGGTCCCGATAAATGTTGATTGAGGGTCTAGTGATAATGATTGAATCCTGAATAAAATTATTATTTCTGTCTCTAAAATGATCCGATAGAATTAATCTTTGAAATTCATCTACTATACAGTCAAGAAATAAATTAATGCTTAAATGACTAATTCCAAATATTCCAAGTGAAAATACATGATTTGGAGACATTTTTGAGTATATATTTCATGTCGCCAATCTGTAGGATTTTTTTTTTTTTTGGAAGATTGTGCTCTTGGTTTATAACATTGTTGGTAAATTCATTTTCAGAAAGTAGAAAATCTTATTTCTATAGTCAGAAAAATTGGTCTTTATCAATTCTAACTTCAGTGCTTATGTTATTAATTTTAAAGAATGGCCTGGGGAAGAAAATAAAAAGAGTTTGCTTATCTGAGGAAAAACATAATGGACCAGAGGACCTATCCACTTTCTTTTTAGATGAGTCTGTGGAATACATTGGCTCATTACCAAAATACATATTTTAAGAATTATACTTCTTTCTAAGCAGTGGTTTGCAGTCCATTTCCAAGTCTAAGGTGATTTAAATTACATGATTTCTCTGTGCATTTCAAATAAGGTTTTTAATATTTTAGTTTTAAGTAATAAAATGCCATTCAAGTGTGTAATTTATTACTAAACCTATTAATATTTATAGCCAAAAAATGATTTTCCTGAATGGTGGAAAAAACCCTCAATATCAATTTTTGCCTAGAAAAAAAAGGAACAACAATGAAGAACCCTGTGACAGAAGTATATTAAACATATATATTTTCTTTAGACCAAAAAATAAACTTTCCATCCAGTGGTTTTCTATAGGATCCTGCACTCTGAAATTCTAAGTTAAGTTTAATTGGTAGATTAAGTATTTGGAGATGTTTATGTGGTTGTGTAGCTCTTTGTAAACTTTGATTTTGGAAATGAAGAAACCAACTTACTGAAAATGCTATTTTACCTACTTAAATAAGGGTTTATGATGTCTACCGGCATCAATCATTAATTTATGCATTCAATAAATATACATTCAGACCTTGATATGTACCGAACCCTGTTCTAGGCACTGAAAATATAGTAGTGGAAAGGCAAATCCTCAACTTCCATGGCCTTATGGAACTTACATTTCAATGGAAATCAGAAAGTATTTCCTTTATTTTAATATATATTAATAAATGAAGAGTACAACTCATTTTTTATAGATATTATTCATTTTCCAATGCTGTAAACTTTTGATAGATTTCTACTGTTTGCCCAGGACTGTATTGCACCATGAAGTCTCTTAAAAGAGGAACACAAATGCCAATGACTTTGAAGAGTTGATGACTATTTCTTTATTTCTGTCTCCATTCTGGGGATTTAACTTATTTCCCACTTGAATTACCACAGTACTCATCTGGTCCTACCCGTGCTTTCAGTTGCCAGCTCTCACAATCCAGGATGAAATTAGGATGAAAACCACTGTTAGATTCACCTGCCTGAAGACCCCATTTCCAATGTCACTTCCTGCTTGAGAATCTTTAATGTTCAGTTACTTTCAATGAGAACAAGACTTAATCCTAAAAATCTGTGTCAATCAGGGAAGCAGGACCATTGTGTATATTTTAGATGAGGTAGTCATTTTAAGAATAAGACCTAAACAATTGTGCAAGAAGCTGGGGAAGTGAAACTCTGAAAGGTGAGTTGGAGTGTGAGAGAAGTCCCTCAGCAGCCCTCCTGAAGTCAGATGCATCGCTGCTGGAGTGGAGCCGTGAGGGGACCTGCTAGAGGATGTTATGTAAGGCTGTGCCTCTGCATCAGGTGGTGGGTCTGAAGCTGCAGTTGGTGAGCAGAGCTGACAGGTAGGGAGAAGAGCTGGATGCAGAGTGGAGGAAAGTAAGGTGTCGCCGCACTTCTCTGACTCTTACTATCTCTGACCTTAATGACCTTAATGAGGGTAGTGGCTGCTGGCTCATATCCACCTTCCTAACATCATGCAAATTCTCTTTTGGTCAACTCTAACTTGAAACTATGGAAGACGGTGATTCTGTGAAGCATAGTTCCAGCCTCGCCAAATTTATGTAATACTATCAGCTTTTTAAAAATAAATTTATTTATTTATTTTTGGCTGTGTTGGGTCTTCGTTGCTGCGCAGGGACTTTCTCTAATTGTGGCGAGCTGGGGTTACTCTTGGTTGCGGTGCGTGGGCCTCTCATCGCGGTGGCTTCTCTTGATGCGGAGCACAGGGTCTAAGCGTGTGGGCTTCAGTAGTTGTGGCACGTGGGCTCAGTAGTAGTGGCTCGTGGGCTCTAGAGCACAGGCTCAGTAGCTGTGGTGCACGGGCTTAGTTGCTCTGCAGCGTGTGGGATCTTCCTGGACCAGGGCTCTAACCCGTGTCCCCTGCATTGGCAGGTGGATTCTTAACCACTGCGCCACCATGGAAGTCCCACTATCAGTCTTACCTCTCCTGATTTCCCAGTCTCAAGTGCTTTTCTTCTTCTCTCAAACTGGTTTCCTTACTTCATTTCATAGCCCTCTGACTCATTCTACCTTTGGGCTTTGTTAACGCCATCTCATATATCTGAAATACTTATCTACCTTCTCTTTGCCAATCTGCAAACTTACTCCCTGATTTAGATTCTTCATTGAACACCAGATTACAGAGACTTTGACTTTATTTAGGATTTTAATAGCACTTGTAAATATCCTATAATCTGTATTTGAAATTCTCTTTTCTACTACTTTGAAATGGCTGCAGAATTTTGAGGAGGATGTGATTAAAAAAAAAAAAAAAAGATTTGCTCAGAGGAAATGTTCATTGACCTTGATAAAAACAGTTCTGAACAACCCAATGTTGGGAGTGGGAGAATTTTGCACAGGTTTACAGAGGACCAGGTGATCTAAAAGTAGGAGGAAAGAAAGTAACCTTGGTAAAGGTATAATATTTTCCAATATGGTGGGTCTAGACAGATAGATGAGGAATAAATGGAAGGGATGCTCGTTATGCAGCAAGGAAAAGGAAAAAGTTTGGAAGTTAGGTTTACTAGAAAGCTGGAAGAGTTTTGAGAGAAACAGCAAGATGAAAATTTTGGTTTTCACTTTTCAATATGACCTCATATTGATATCTGTAAAAACAAACAATAATAATAAAGGGGCAGCTATTGCTGTATCACTTGACTCATGCCGGCCCCTGTTCTATGTGCTTTCCATATGTTAACTCAGTATTCTGTTCATACTCCAGAGAGGGAGGTACTCTCTGTTACCTTCATTTTACAAAGAAGGAAAATGTGGCACAAAGAGTTTTAATTTTTTTGCCTGCACTATTATAGCTAGCAAAATATGGAGACAAAATATGAACTCAGCCAACCTGGCTTCAGAATCTATGTTTTTTTTTTTACCATTGCACTATATTGTCTCTCTATTTAATAGGCATTTAATTTGTGGAGTAAATAAAAGCAACTTATTTCCCTCCTGACTATCTAAGATATCCCAAGAACAGACTATTAAGAGTTCTAAACACTCAGTATCATCAACCTATCAGCTTGGAAATCATAAGAGAGGTCCCTCTACCTTTTTTACCGTTAAACCCTTAAGTTTTATATGTGCCTTTTTACTTTTCAATTCATCAAACTAGAACAGCAAAGTATGACTCACAGACCAGCAGGATCAGTATAGTCTGGAAACTTGTTAGAAATGCAGACTGTCATGTCTCGTCTCTTACTGAATCAGAGTTTGCCTTTACCAGCGTCCCCTGGTGATTTACGTGTACATTAAAGATTGAGAAAAACTACTTTAGATTATCTTTTAGAGAAAAGGTCTTCACAAACCACACCTGACACATTTCACAGCATTTTCCCCCCAACTATTTCTACCTTCTACCCAGGTTATTATACTAGCAGCCCATGAACTTCACATATCCCCTGGGGATCTTTGAAAAAAATACAGATTCTTGGATCTCACTCGAGATCTGTTGAATCTGGATTTCCTGGGAAAGGGCTGGGATTTGAAGTTCTTAAAAACTTCTTGAGTTTTTCTGAAGCAGAGTCCAGACTCTAATGCCTCTTTACCCTCTACAATAAAAAGTGCAGAGGAAATACATGCGTTCATCAATCTCCAGCCGAAAGATCACCTTCTCTCACATGCTTCGCTCAAGTCTTCGGGTGAAATTGTTATTATTTCTTATTATGTTAAGTAAACTTCTGTGACTGCACCTAGTACATCACATTAATCTATTTACATCTCTATTTCACATCCTGGGTAGAGCTGTGAATAAGAGCTCCATACATTTCATTGAATCAGGGAATATATAGGCAGACGTGTTATGAGCATATAGCCACGTGAATGGTTTTTGGTAACAGTGGTGATTTCTTACTATTGACCATGACTGCCCACCTTCCCATCTGCTTTCCCTCAGTGGTAGGCTTTTCACGGTCACATTCTTGAAGTTCCTTGTAGAGGAAAGGTCTGTGAATCATTTTATAGCATCATGTTGGATCATCATTTTTATGACAAATATTAAATATTTATAATTATGTATTAGAGGAAAATGTATAGACACCAAATTATCTCCTTAAATAAGTTTTCAGAAATAGTTCATAAATAGCTTCATGTCAGAAACTAGACAATGCATTTAATGTTCTTAGTTACAAAAAACTAGGTAATTAGGTTTACTTACTAATGCTCAAAGACCTTTTTTTTCTTCCCCTTAGAGCTCTAAGAATGATTTGATTGTTCAAGGGAATGAAAAATATGTTTCAAAAATTTTCTAAAGGAGGATTCCTTTAGAATCGGGTATGTCTAGGACTATACTTTGACCTCCTTTTAGTCTTTTTTTTTTTTTTTTAATGGCCTTATAGAACTGTGGATGTTGGGAACTTCAAAGGGTGACTCATGGGAACTACACATTCAACTTCCACTTCTAATTCTTAAACTTAGACCTTCCCAGTGGAAGTCAGAAATTGGGTTTCCTGTGAGTCTCCTATTTAATTTATAATTTCTCCTCCTGTTTGGCATACCAAAGTTAGCTAAAGCAACTTGGAAATTAGGCCATGTTACCACGAGATGACATCAATAAAAATGATGAAAATCTCCCTTGCCATGTAAAGTTTGGCTTCCTTGTTTGTAGAAAATGTTTTACTACAGGCTAATTAATTAAAGAGACATTTTTACCAGTTGGAATCAGATGAAATATCCACTATCTTTTTTAGCTTTTATTCTTCTTAAAGTTCATCTTAATTAACTTTAATTAACCCAGTTGTCCCAATTGTAAAACAAAGTTGTCAGTTTTAGACAACATAATCAAAGGTATAATTATAGGGGAAATATATAAGCATAATATATCCTCTTTCAAATATAATAAGAATAAATGTTTTCTTCTTCCTTAGGAAAAAATACTTCTACTGATTTGGCCCAAGATGAGGTCCATCATGTAAGGCAAAACTTCCTAACCACTAAACATAACAGAGTTTATGGACCCAAACCCCTATTACTAAGAATAGGAAGAATGTTTATACAAGAATGACACTGAAAAATAAAAATAAAAATCATTTATAAAATGTATAAAATCCTAGCTATAGTATATATATATGCATCTCCACACCTCATTTCAGTAGCAGGTCACATTAAGAAGTGCAGAAGACAAGACAAATGTGGGGAAGTCAGAGAAGCTCCAGATATGAAAATGAATTTATAGGGGGGTTAAGTTAGAACCAATGGAATAAAGATCTAAGGACCAGGAAACATTTTGAGAAAGAGAAGTGCAGTTCCATTTATATGTAATCATATCAGTAGAGTTAAAAGGGGTAAAAGTCACCACAATTGACGAATAGCCTTAATAGGCTTCCTACCTAGTGAATTAACCAGTAGTTTGAATCAACCAAATTTATTTAGCATCACCTGAAGGAGAGAGCTTATTTTTTAATTTATTTTCTTTGTTTTTAAAAAATTAATTTAAAAAATTGAAGTATATTTGACTTACAGTATTATGTTTTAAGGTGTACCACATGGTGATTTGATATTTTTATACATTACAAAATTATCCCTATGATGAGTCTAGTTGCCATCTGTCACCATACAAAGTTATTACAATATTATTGACCATATTCTTTTTAAAAATTTTTTACTGGAGTATAGTTGATTTACAATGTTGTGTTAGTTTCTGCTGTACAGCAAAGTGAATCAGTTATACATGTGCATATATCCACTCTTTTTTAGATTCTTTTCCCATATAGGTCATTACAGAGTACTGAGTAGAGTTCCCTGTGCTATACCGTAGGTCCTTATTAGTTATCTAGTTTATATATAGTAGTGTGTATATGTCAATCTCAGTCTCCCAGTTTATCCCTCCCCCACCTTCCCCCTTGGTAACCATAAGTTTATTTTCTACATCTGTGACACTAATTCTGTTTTGTAAATAAGTTCATTTGTACCATTTTTTAAGATTCCACATATAAGTGATATCATATATTTGTCTTTCTCTTTCTGACTTACTTTACTTAGTATGGTAATCTCTAGGTCCATCCATGTTGCTGCAAATGGCATTATTTCATTCTTTTTTATGGCTGAGTAATATTCCATTGTATATAGGTACCACATCTTTATCCATTCATCTGTCGATGGACATTTAGGTTGCTTACATCTTGGCTTTTGTAAATAGTGCTGCTATGAACATTGGGGTGCATATATACTTTTGAACCATGTTTTTCTCTGGATATATGCCCGGGAGTGGGATTGCTGCATCATATGGTACCTCTATTTTTAGTTTTTTAAGGAACCTCTGTATTATTGTCCATGATGGTTGTACCAATTTACATTTCCACCAACAGTGTAGGAGGTTCCCTTTTCTCCACACCCTCTCTACTGTTTATTGTCTGTAGACTTTCTGATTCTGACTAGTGTGAGGTGATACCTCATTGCAGTTTTGATTTGCATTTCTTTGATAATTAGTGATGTTGAGCATCTTTTCACGTGCTTTTTCCCATCTGTATGTATTGGCTATTTTCTTTACGCTGCACGTTATATCCCTGTGACTTATTTATTTTATAACTAGAACTTTGTACCTCTCAATACCCTTCACCTACTTTGCCCAACCTTCCAATCCCTGTCCCTCTGGCAACCACCAGGTTGTTCTCAGTACCCCTGAGACCCTGTAGGTCCATCCATGTTGTTACAGATGGCAAGATTTCACTCTTTTTTTATGGTTGAGTAATATTGCATTGTATACATACAAAATTTTCTTCATCCATTCATCTATCAATGGACACTTAAGTTGCTTCCATATCTTAGCTATTGTAAACAATGCTTCAGTGAACATAAGAGTACATATCTTTTTGAATTGGTGTTTTTGTTTTCCTCAGACATAAGAAATTTTATCCAAAGTGAAATTGCTAGGTCATATGGTAGTTCTATTTTTAATTTTTTGAGGAATGCTACAAGCTTGAATTACATTTCTTTGGCCTTTCAGAGAGACTTTGCTTAATCAACACATACATATTCGTCTTGGCAAAGCTGTTCCTGCTCCTTTAAATAATGGACTGTATATGTTTAAGGACCATGGCTACTTACTTACCTTGTCATTTTTTTGTATTAGTAAGCTAGTATTAGGTGCAGAAAGAGATAAGCATCATAAAAAATTAATGTTTATTGCATAATCAATCATAGGATATGCCAGAAAGGACGTCTTCAGTTTGGACTGGCAGCAAGATGAGTGTAAGAGGCCATTTGTATAGCAGAGAAAACAACCACTGATGCTTCCTAACAAGTCTATCAACACTTACCTGATTTGCTTATTATAAACTCCAAAGGACCAGTGTTTAAAAAGAATGAAAGAATTGTCCAATTCATTATCAAATAAAAAAATGTAAATGTTCAAAGACTCTCCCAGTGCAATGTTCTAAATCACAACAGCTAGCATCAGTTATTTTTATGTATAATCTTGTGCAAATATTTTCAGGTGAGGATTTTTTCTCTTATACGTTTGCATCTTATTGTGAACACATCATCCTTGGATTAGTAATTCCTTATCTTAGCAGGTTCTTTGTTTTTTAAATGTATTATATATACTTAACACTACATAATAAAAGTATAGTATTATATAGTAATGAATTGGATCCCCACAAAAATATATTTCAGTAATCAGTCCTAGAGATAAAGACTTTTATGAATATAAGATGTAAACTGAATTTTCACTACACAGAATAAAATAGAATGAAAACTCTAGAAATGGCATCTCTAAAGTTCACAAGTTGGAACTGAGATGCCCACTGGGCTCGAACAAGAAAGGGAGCACAGGGAAAGACACACAGAACAAGTGCTTTGAAAATATCCATAAAATAATAGAATCATAGAATTTGAGAGATGTAAGTGATTTAATAAGAGCATTTAGTCTAACCCCTTTATTTCCAGACAAAAAAAAACTAATATTTAACATCACACTATTACTACTAGAATTTTCAGAAAATTGAAGCAACGTGTGTAATGGCAATATCTTACTTAAAAAATGATCCCCAATGTTTAGCAGCTAGTACAAATAAAGGAAAAAAATTAAGTGCTTATTAAATTCTAAGAAGATGCTTAGAGGTCTGGAAATTTTAAGAAGGAGCTTAGAGGTTTAGAAAAACAGAAGTCAGAGAACCAAGTACAAGCCTAGGCTACGCCAATAAGATTTACACGACTTTGGCTTAGTCACTGAGTTTTTTTGAGCTAGGGTTTCCTGGCCTGCCTCCTGTGAGGTTTTGTGAGGCTTGGCGAATGTGTTCACCATTCACCCAGTGACATAAGCCAACTTCCTCCCATTAACTGTAAGTCAGTTTGCCAAATGGTCTCCCTAAACCCCAGTCAAATTAGTTAGTATTCTTCTACATATTTGCAAATTTGAGGGGTAGAAATGTGTCCTTTAATTTACATTTTCTTGCTTATCGATGAGTTGATCATCGTTTTTGTATTCATTCCCTATTTTATTCTGTGGTATAGCTATTTTACTGGGTGTGTATATCCTTTCACTATTTTTCTACTGGGTGACTGGTTTCATTAATTTGAGGGGGCTTTTTAACATGTAAAGAATATCACTTTTTTATGTTATGTACATTAAAATGTGTCCTTACAGTCTGTGACTCCTTTTTTAACTTTCTTGATGGTGGTTTGGCTTTATAAAGTTGAAAATTTCAACGTGGTCAAATTTGCCATTACAATTCTCTACGACCACTGAATTGTACGTCTTACTCAGAAAGACTTTCCATATCCCTAATAAAACTATTATCCTATATTTTCTACTACTATATCTAAGAATTGTAACACATGTTGTTTTCTTTTACTTGATCTGACACTTGGTTTTGTTTTTTGCATGTCATGATGTAAGGCTGAAATCTTATTCCAGTGTTTGAGACACTCACGTGTTGGGGTTATGTTGCTGTTTATTGGCTATGTCTTTGCTCTATCAGTGACTACGGTATGATATACAGTCAAATCAGAAGTATGTATTAGAAACAAGTGCAGTAACACTAACTTGGAAAAGAGACATGGCATGTCTCATTTGAGCCCCTTTTGTTTGAGGAAACTCAGTCTTTACCAAGAAGTGAAAAAATATGGCTGTTCTGCTCTCCTAGTTCTAAGAATGTTGGAGAACATTACGATGAAAGGGCCATTCTTAATCGGAATTTAGCTCAGACATGTTCAATATTTATACTAGCACTCTATGAGATTTCCCCCTAAGACAAAAATTGAGGTAGTTCTGAGTATAAGCTTATAGATGTGTATAAATGTTTAAGCAGATATAAAGTGTTTCTGTGGAACTTGTTACATTTTCCAAGAGAGATCAGAAGCATTCTGTAGCATTGCTGTTAGAATGTTATTCCATGAAACTCAAATGAATTCGCCTCACAATTGCAGGTACTAAGAGTTAGATATGAATTAACATCTATACGGAATCATATTGAAAACATTTTCCATGCTTTTAGATCATACCCTCTTTGTGAGATTAGGAACCTAGTCCCAGTTTTCCAAATTTAGGATTTAAAAGCTGAGAATTTGGAAGCACAAAAATTTTTCTGCTTATGAAAAAGGTTAGAGCTGCAGGAGGGATTAGCTTCCCTCTATCAGAAGCAGAAGGATGACTTTGGGGACTGAATCTTGTGGTCCAGAAGAATCATGGGGGCTCTGAGGCCCATGATAGAAGGCACCCAGCAACTGCTTATTAAATATCGATGAATAAATAGCTTCTCCACATTCTGGTGGGGAAGAGACCATGAGAAAAAAACAAATGGGTAGGTTAATTGACTAACTACTAAAGAAAACAATTTTTGACATCCAACATACGTCTTTAGCTTCCAAGATTAGGGATGCCCAAAAGCTTGATGTCTACATTTGGAATCACTGCTGTTGCTCTGGCTCGTAGATTACAGGCCTTGTTAAAGACTGTATTGGCTCCGGAAGACCCTTCACATATGCTGTTCACTTCTGCCTTGTCTGAGACCAGGCTGAGCACAGCCCTGCTGCAACTCAAGGAGAATGTGGAGGGTACAGGTGCAGCAAAAGATCATACTGGGACTTCTAAGCTCCCTATCACAAGGAATCCTTTAGTTAATTTTTTTGCCTAAAAAGGGGATATTAAGGTATATTCTCAAAACTAGTATGACTTAACATATTGTTTAATTTGTGCTAAGTTCAATGTGAAATTTAAATAATTGCATCTCTTCTCAGATAGTTGCTAAACTAAGTAAACAGAGTACATTTTGGATAAAGAGTGGATAAGTGCTCTGCAAGATTAGGAGATGGCTTTCTGCTTTACGCAATGAAAGCATATGCAGAATATCTACCCAAACATCACGTCCGCTCCATGTACACTAACTAGAATTTTACGTTTGTCTGAGAGGTAGAGGCTCCGTGTAACACTAATCTCATTGTTCTGTCTTTTGGCTTCCTGACACCTATCTTTAAAATGGTGTGGGTGTATTAAAGCATCCATTTTTTTCCAATAATGAAGGTAACACTGATACCCTGTGTCTAGTTATAAAGAACAACAAAGCAGTAGGAGCCAGTGTATCTATTCTTCTTTGTGACAAGGAGTGATTTATAGCAACATGCCCGTGCAGAGCATATGCTCTATCTAACAAGGCTAGTTATTATTTGAGTGACCCATTGCTAGATCAAGCTCCAAGGAAAGTTTTGCAAACTTTAATTCTGTAGGATGACTTCTGTTTCTGTTTCTCTACTACTCAATTGTATGTCTGCTAGTGCCACACAATAAAGGGCCCTAAGATCTGAATGAATTTTACTATTGAAACGTATCATTCAAAATATTTATCTGCTGCTTTGTGATTTTTTTTTCTTTTTTCATTCCTTTTTGCCACCATGGTCTCTACATTTTGATTGGTTTGTTTATTTATTTGTTTAAGATTACAGTCACATTTCCAAAGAGCCTACGGAGAAATGTTTTAAACACAGAGTCTTGATTTTAAGGAGAAACTGAGCAGGGATAATTACAATAACAGCAAATGTGCAGTAATAACATTAGAAGGAATTCTATATGGTGTTTGTACAGGATGTGTGCATGCTTATAAAAAGCCCTTGAACTCCCATGATCTCTCTCAGTTTATGTAGACTTCAATCCTTCATTGTACTTTAAGTGGTCTTAGTCTAGTTTCTATCATTTCAGGTTGTTTTTTACTAGTTGGTAAGATCGGAAACAAGTGTATTGTTAACAACAACAACAAAAATTCAGAGCCACTTACAGCTTAAGTCACTTGGCGATGATTTTTCTTTCCTTCCAAGTGGCATGGATGGCTCTGTCAGATTGAGTGTTCACCAGATAAATGAATGGCTGGAGAATTACCATATGCTTTCTCCTCTGGGCGATGCACAGCACACTGATGGAGATACCTCTGGCCGGGCTTCTCTTCAGCAGTCTTCCGCCAACCCCCCTCAGCTGCAGACCTGACACCAAAGCCAGCGGACAGCTTCATCCTTCTCTTTGTGAGCCATTGATTGTGGAAAGTACAAGCATATTTGACAATAACTAAATTTGTTTGAAGAGCAAGCATAATACAGGAGGAAAAAACCCTAATCAGAATATTGTTATTTTGACACTTTTAGTTACTTTTTAGAAAGTGCCCTCCTAATTTGCAGCTTGACGTGATCTCAACATCCAGTAGAAAGCTGAGGATTTTTCATCCCGTTGACAGGAAGCCATTAATAAAACAACAATCTTTTGTGTAGAGTAATCTTTAATCTCATTTTGTCACACACTTCTCAGTAGCACTTCCACCCGTTTTACAGTATAATTTATGGCACCCAAACAACTCCTGCCTTGGAAAAGGTCATTCTGCCAAGGTTTACTTGTCTTTGAAGAAAAGTAATAGAGCATTATTTATGAACCGAAGAATGCACTTCACTACTTTAATCAATCAGGAGGATGCTTGTATTATTGTATCTTTTGCTGCTACCAAACCCCCCCAACCCCAACCCAAAGAACCACAAGCAAAGGATACGCCAATCTTGCTTTCTCTTTTATGTTGTAAAAGGCCTCTTACCTTTTATGTCTCTTCTGCTTTTGTGTTTATGGCACCATGGAAATAACAAGCCTGATGATGTCTGATATCTGGAAACAGTTTGTAGATTCTATGCAAGGGGTGGATCTATTCTAAAGATCATAGAACCTCTGGACAGATGAAGCAGCCCATCCAATATGCTCATTATGGGAAGTTCATCTGATAAAACAGAAGGGAATTTGCAATTAAAAACCTTGCGGATAAAGAAAAAGTTGAAGAGTTTTGAGACTGTCTTAGAGAGTAATCAGCAAAATAAAAGCAATTATCATGTTTTTGTACAGAAGATCCCCAAACATAACCACAGTTGGTCCCCATATGTTTCTAGAAACTACCACGAGCCCAAATTAGAACATGCTGTGTGGGGAAATGAATTGGTAGTTCATTAGAGAAAACAGTTACAGTTGAAATAAATGTCTCCAATAAGGATTTAATTTAAGTTAGAAAGGATGTTGGGTGTGAATTAAATACCAATAGATAGCAATGCCATTCATAAAATCTTAAAAATTTGTTAAAAATATATCTAATTACAAAATGGTCAAATAAGAGTCCATGTATTTTTGGTAACCTATTTTATAATACATGAGTATGACTTTAAGAATATGTAAGAATCAACTGACAATGACTTTTTAGAACTTAATTGAAAAAAATAAACCACAGAACCAGAAAATGACATAAGTGTTTGAAATATTTTGTTTTGAATGTCATATTAGCCAAAGCACCAAATGGAACATTGAAACCTTATAGTGATTTCCAAGTAGATTTAGAAGTTAAGACTGGGTCAAATAACCTTACATTATTAGCTTATTTATTTACACCACCACAGAGATTTTGGGGTGGCTTATATTCAGTTAAGACTATTCACTTGAAAAGAAAAACAAATGATTAATTCATCAAAAATTAATAAAATAACTCCCATCCCTCAAAATGATGATTAAACCAGTTCCATTAGCAAATGAGTAAACTGGATTTTAAGGTGTTTTTTTTTTTTTTTTTTCGGTACGCGGGCCTCTCACTGCTGTGGCCTTTCCCGTTGCGGAGCACAGGCTCCGGACCCGCAGGCTCAGCGGCCCCGCGGCATGTGGGATCTTCCCGGACCGGGGCGCGAACCCGCGTCCCCTGCATCGGCAGGCGGACTCTCAACCACCGCGCCACCAGGGAAGCCCTGGATTTTAAGTATTTAAAAATTGTTGTAGTGATGATTGAAAATAATTGCTTTTAGATATAAATAGATATTTCGAATTCCAGAATGAGGATAATGAAAAGGGAATTCTCTCAAGGTTCAGGGGAGAAGGGACCTTGCAGTTGGGGCTGATGTGTAGGTGAAACAGAGGAAGGGAGATGTGAAAAGTTGAGAGGTTTTCTTGAAGTTCGGGTCTGGTCATTGCAAGTGGTACTTGCTTTACCTCCATGTTATAAACCCTCTCAGCTTCTCAATAAACATGCTTATGAAGAAATGAAGACATGGGACAAAGACATGACAATTCACAATGTTAAATATAAGGTCAACTTTATGCCATAGGATAAAGTGGAATTGCAATAGATAAAGTATAAAACCACACTTACAATAGAACATCTTGCTCACTGGAAAGAAAGTAGGGATTTACCACACCTCTTCCCAAAGTAGGGATGTACCATACCTCTTTCCCAAATAGGGATCTACCACACCTCCTCCTAAAGTAGGGATGTACCACACACTTTCCAAAACTAGGGCTCTCCCACAATTGCTTTTCAACATCTGTCCACTGGCTCACCAATCCTTACTTGGGTCTCTGCCATGCATATGCAATTGTTTGCACATCACCTCCTTTTGATACCACCTCCATATAAAAAAGGTGCCTCTTTTTGTTTGTCAATTTGGATCTCACAATTCCCACAGAACAACAGGGAAGGAAGATGTTGGCAGTGATTCTGTTTGCTGGTGGCTGGATAACAGTGAGGGAAAAAGGCATAGAAGTGGGAGGGAGGTAGCAAGAGCCCTCTCCTAGGTATATAGGAGATCAAAAGTGCTATTGAATGCCATCATTTCAGAGTGTCAGAGAATGAGGAGGTGAGGGTCAGAGTGGATACCACCTCAACTCAGCAAATCAGTTTGGATCATTCGTTAAAAGTATGGGCTCAAGAGCAGATTATTTGGTCAATGGCACTTGCACAGTTTATTTAATCTCTAAGTCTCAGTTTCCCCATTGAGAAAATGGAGATGGTAATAGGAACTTCCTCAGAGAGTTATTGTGAAAATTAATTAAACAATCTATGTAAACTATTTAACTCTGCATGGCACATATGTGAACCCTCAAACATATAAGTTATTTTAATTTGAGAATAGAAAATGATTGATCAAGGAAAATGTATCTTTGATGCAGTTTAATATAGGAAAAACCAGGAGCACCATACAAAGAGAATGATTGTTTTATGCAGGGGAGGGAAACTCCTGTATTTCTGGGACAGGATAGGATTTAGTGGGTTTTTTCCCCAATCATACAGAGCACTTCTCTTTGAATTCTTGTCTTAGGGGCTCCTGGGGAAACCCACACTGAGATACCACACATATCTCTAGCTGCCAAATGCTGTCTCTGGCTACACTTCATTTAAAGATTTGTAAACAGAAGAGAACAACAACAACATGAAGCTTATTAAAAAATAAAGCAAATTTTGGTATGAGCTGAACATGACTTTTCAAAGCCGATGGCAGAGACTAGTGTATGCACTTTGACACAGCTCACAGTCATTTTGAATGAAAAAATATCTACTAAGGAGAGAGTTATATTTATAACATAACATAAATATAACATAAAATGTTATATTTATAACATAATAAAGACCATGTATGACTATCCCACAGTAAACATAATACTCAGTGGGAAAAATCTGAAAGGTTTTCCCCTGCAATCAGAAACAAGACAGGTATGTCCACTCCCATCACTTTTATTCAACATAGTCCTGTAAGTCCTAGCCAGAGCAGTTAGACAATAATAAGAAATAAATGGCATCCAATTTGGAAAGAAAGAAGTAAAATTGTCTCTATTTGCAGATGACATGATATTACATATAGAAAATTCTAAAGACTCCACCAAAAGTTGTTAGAACTAATAAATCAGTCAAGTTGCAGGGTGCAAATCAATAAACAAAAAATTAGCGTCTCTATACACTAATAACAAACTATCAGAAAGAGAAGTTTAAAAAAAAATTCCGGGCTTCCCTGGTGGTGCAGTGGTTGAGAGTCTGCCTTCTGATGCAGGGGACATGGGTTCGTGCCCCGGCCCGGGAAGATCCCACATGCCACGGAGCGGCTGGGCCCGTGAGACATGGCCGCTGAGCCTGCGCATCCAGAGCCTGTGCTCCGCAACGGGAGAGACCACAGCAGTGAGAGGCCCGCGTACCGAAAAAACAAAAATTAAAAAAAAAAAATCCCACTTACAATTACATGAGAGAGAACAAAATACCTAGAGATAAATTTAAACAAGGAGGTGAAAGACCTGTACTCTGAAAAATAGAAGACACTGATGAAAGAAATCAAAGAAGCCACAAATAAATGGAAACAAATTTTGTGTTCATGGATCAGAAGAATTAATATTGTTAGCATATCCATACCACCGAAAGTAATCTATCAATTCAATGAAATTCCTATCAAAATTTCAAAGACTTCCTTCACAGAAAGAAAAAAAATCCTAAAATTTGTATGGAATCAATCATGAAAGACCCTGAATAGTCAAAGCAACCTTGAGAAAGAAGAACAAAGCTGAAGGCATCAAACTTCTAATTTCAAACTACATTACAAAGGTATAGAATCAAAACAGTGTGGTACTGGCATAAAACAGACACATAGATTAATAGAACATAATAGAGAACCCAGGAATAAACATATGCCTATATGTCCAGTTAATTTATGACAAAGGAGCAAGAATATACATTGGGGAAAGGATAGTCTCTTTAATAAATAGTGCTGGGAAAACTGGCCAGCCACATAAAAAAGAATGAAACTGGGCCCCTATCTTACACTATACACAGAGATTAACTCAAAACATATTAAAGACTTCAACATGAGACCTGAAACTGTAACACTCCCAGAAGAAAACACAGGGGGGTGAGCTGTTTGACATTGGTCTTGGAAATGATTTTTGTTGCAAAGACAACAAAAGCAAAAATAAACAAGTGGGGCTACATCAAATTAAAAAGCTTCCACACCCACACAGCAAAAGGAAACCGTCAACAAAATAAAAAGGTAGTCCATGGAATGGGAGAAAATATTCGCGAAGCATGTAACTGATAAGAGGTTAAAATCCAAAATATATAAGGAACTCATATGACTCAATAGCAAAAAAACAAACCAAAACAAAAAACCCCAAATAACACAATTTTTAAAAAAGGCAGAAGAACTGAATGGAAAATTTTTTCCAAAGAAGACATACAAATGGCTAACAGGTACATGAAAATGTACTCAACATCATTAATTATAGGGGAAATGGTAATCAAAACCAGGATTTATCACTTCATCTCTGTTAAGATGTCACATATATATAAAAGAGAGGTAAGTGCTGGAGAGGATGTGGAGAAAAGGCAACCCTTTTGCACTGTTGGTGGGAATGTAAACTGATACAGTCACTATGGAGAACAGTGTGGGGGTTCTTCAAGAAATTAAAAATAGAATGGCCATATGATCCAACAATCTCATTTCTGAGTATATATCCAAAGGAAAAAAAATCACTGTCTTGAAGAGATATCTGTACTCCCATGTTCATTGCACCATTATTCACTATAGTCAACAATCTGAGTGTCTGTCGATTGACAAATGGATAAACATGCACTTGTGCCTTGGAGACAGACAGACATGGGTTCAAATGCTGGTTCTGCAACTTAATAACAGATACCTTGGGTGAGTTATTTGACCGCTAACTCTCAGTTTCTTTGTATAATGTGGATTGTGTGTGTGTGTGTGTGTGTGTGTGTGTGTGTGTGTGTGTGTGCAGTAAATTCCCAGTCAGATTCTACCAAATGATGAGAGTTGGCATGAAACTTTAAATCTATTTATCATCTCTGACTTGGCAGAAAATCATTACAAAATCACAATCATCATTTAGTAACTCAAAATGCTTTTTTCAAAGGACACTAACATCACTAAAAGAGATTTGTATCTCTTTTATATGTAGGAGTCCCAAATAGAACTGAGTATTTCTATACTACCCGAAGCTTAGCAAAATGAGATCTCTATTTTAGAATCCCTCCACTTTCTAATGTTTGATCCCCGATACATCCTGCTTGCTGATTTATGTTAAGCCCTGTGGTTTTCTAAAATTCTCTTTCTTTTATGATTGCACAATATCGTACTCCAAAACCTAACGCGTTAGGTACAATGACCATTGAAATGATAAAGCACAGTTTCTAAAGAATGTGGCATATATGTACGTGTTCTTTTCTTTTTCAACTAGAAGGAACTGTTTTAGAATAGAAAATAGGAATACATTTTAAAACCCATAAAGTAGGAAGACATAGTATTCTAAGGAACAATAATTAAAGCTAAGGAGATTATAATGCAGCCAAGAACGGTTATATCACTTATTTGTGCACTGAAATTGAAATAATGCTATTCAAAATTCTATTGAAAATATGATTGCTAATATCAGAGATGGCATAAATGAAGCTAAATTTTAATGAGGAAAGAAAATGGAATGACTCTCCAAGCCTGTGTAATTTGTTCAGCTCAGAGCTAAATATATAATCTAAAAATGTATAGAAACTGATATGTTCATCATTCCATAGCAGTAAAATGTGAGTGGATTACCAGAAAAGATTCATTACTGATGAAAGATGATGCTTCTCTGAAGCAAGAAGAGAGACAGTAGATGGCATTTCTTCACAAAGGGCTAGTTTATTTTGAGGGTGAATTTCACACATGGTGGAATGTTATACACATTCCGATGGCTTACAAGTATTTGTGTTTACAGAATATCGTGAGCAGCTAACTGAAGATCAGGCTTTCACTAAGATTTAAATCCATCTTATATCCTGCTGGGAATCTTGAAAATTATAATATATCTCTGTTTATTAGTTTAAATGAAATACCAGAGAAATTACACTATTCAAAAAAATAGAGTGCAGAAGGAAGAAATGAGATTCTAATCAACGGAGAAGATTTCGCTGAGTTTTTTGGTTACTAAAGTGGTAGTTAATACTTTTCCTGTTTGTAACACAGGCTATGTTAACCACTGCCTATCCTACAGGTCTGAAGGGGGAGCAAATGTGCCCCCAACCAAGGAATCGCCCCTGTCTACTTGCTTGTGATTTTCAGAAATAGTATCACTAGCTCAAGGGCTTTGCCATGAGGCTTATGTCTTAACTGATAGAAACATTGCTTACTTAGGAAGTTGTGAAGAGGTGGGTGCCTGGCTTCCACTGCTCCTTTCAGGTAATTTCCTTCTGCCAGCACCTTCAGAAGGAGATAACAGGAATTTCTGATCTAGTAAAAGAGTTCCTCAACCTCCCTGCTTCTCACTTATCCCCCAAAAGGTCCACTGCAATCCCATGTGTATGTGTGAATGTATGTATAAATATATGTCTGTAAGTACGTGTGTTTGTATATACATATTCTCCATTTATTCATTCATGCAGTCATACATTCACTAAATTGACTACATATTTACTATGCGCTGTTGTTTAATTGCTAAGAGTACAAAGCAGAGGAAGACTTGAAGTCACCGTGTTTGAATCAGGTAAACGAATTAAAATATTTACTCTGTTTATTATCTGTGTAACCCTACGAAAGTGTCCTAAACACTTCTTTATCCAGTGGTGATAAAGTAACTCCTAGACTTAATGTCAGAAATAAATAATTTCTTTGTGACCAAAGGACATAGCACTTAGAATAAGGACTCAATAAATGACAGCAACATAGTAATAATTATGTTTTTAATCTAATGAAAAACAATTTCTTCCTTCTCTTTAAACACCAGTTTCTCTCTCCCTAATGGATCATTTGCACTAAAATACATTTTGCTGTTTATTTAGAAAGAATCTTACTTACCCCACTTCTCCATCCACTTAGAGCCCCATTTCTCCTCCTCTTTACAGCAAAATCCCGTAAGTTGTCTGTACTCGTTCTGTTCAGTCCCTCCCCTCCCACTCCTTTGAAACCAATGAAATCAGGTTTTCTCCCTCTCAACTGCATCAAAACTACTTTCTGTGAAGGCCACCAATGGCTTCTATTTTTCCAAACTAAGCTCAGTAGTCAACCCTTATCTCATTTGATTCTCAGCATCATCTACCTAAGTTAATGTCTCCTCCCTTTATGAAACATTCTCTTTACCTTGCTTCCAGGACGATATCCTCCGGGTGTTTCTCCTGTCCCACCAGGAGTTCCTTCTCTATCTTCTCTGCGGATCCCTCATCCTCTCCCCAGACTCTTCCAGGGCTTATGCTCAGTGCTTGGGTCATTTCTTTCTCTCTACATTTACTCCCCTGGAGAGCTCTTGTAGTTTCATAGCTTTCTGTATCAAAGACTTACAGATTTATGTCTCCAACTTAGACCTTCCCCCTGAATTCCAAGCTTGCTTTAATCGCTTTTTCTTACTTGCTATCTTTAGTTCGATGTCCAACTGACATCTTGAAATGAGCGGTTTTGATCTTTCCTCAAAACTTGCTTCTCCTGAGGTCTTTCTGATCGTAGTAAATGGCAACTCCATCTTTCGCATTGTTCACATCAAGAACCACACTATCATCCTTGATTCTCTTTTTCTTCTCCTGTTATATATATTATCTCACCTGTCGTATCTACTGCCATTGCCTTAAAAATAGATCCCAGATCTGACCTCTTCTCACCACCCTGGCAAACCATTGGAGTCTATTGAATGAGTCAGTTGCCTCATGAACTAGACTTCCTGCCTTTGCCTCTGCATAACCTGGCAGCTAGAGTAGTCCTTTCAAATCCATGTCAGCTCCTCAGGCTTCTTTGTTGAAAATCCTCCAATTATCTCCTATGTCACTTTCGAGGGAAGAGATATGGGAACGTATGTATATGTATAACTGATTCACTTCGTTATAAAGCAGAAACTAACACACCATTGTAAAGCAGTTATACTCCAAAAAGATGTAAAAAAACAAACAAACAAACAGTAGCCCACAAGGCTGGCCTTACAAGGCCAGCACTTTTCCCCCAGATACCCACTGGGCTCACTCCCTCACCTTCTTCAGGTCTTTGCTCAAGTGTTCTCTTCTTCTGAGGGCTTCACTGAGACTCCCACTCCTCTGTTGAGAATTGAACCTTGACCCCGCTCCAGCACTGCTCATTCCTCTTTCTCATTGTCTTTCTTCTACAGCACTTATCACCATCTGATATACTACTTACTTTACTTATGAGATTTATTTGTTGGCTGTTTCCCATACTGCAATTTAAGCTTCATGCAATAAGTTTTTTTTTAAGTCTATTTTGTGTATTACTGTTTCCAGAGTTAGATCTAGGTTTTCTGAGGCTTAGAGTTCATACAATTTGGGGTTATCTCTTAGAAACATAAAATCGTGAAACCATGAAATATGAAAATTGGTGATTATTTAAAATGAGAAAAATTACAATCAAGTTACACTTTTCAAAAAGCTTAGAAATGCAAACACCACAAAAATAAATGACTGTTTTTTAAATTAATTGCCCCAAATTTTTTGATGCATGTTTTGAAATCAATATTAAATAACTGTTTTGTAACATAATTTCAATACAGCATAACAAAAAAATGAAAACCTCTAGCATGGTCACTTGAAATTTGTTTTATGTTTTTGATAATTTAGAAAAGTTACATTTTGTTTTCATTTGCTCTTTTCACTTGCAGGTACCACTTGCATATTTGACAGGAGTGGTCTGGTGGAAAGTGGCCGTTAGCCAAAATAATTTTTAATTTAAGTATATCCATGCAACTTCTGGGATAAAATTATACTTAAAAAATTCCCCCTTCTTTATTGGCAGTTCAGATTTAACTGGTGTTATGTATTTTTATATTCTAAATCTGGCACTCTTACTATTTGTTCTTGGAGAGAGCTGCCTAACATTCAAGTAAGATAAAAATTTACCTGTAGCCTCGATTTTTGGTTTTGGTTTTTGATTTTATTTATTTTTAAGTTAATTTTTATTGGAGTATAGTTGCTTTGCAATGTTGTGTGAGTTTCTGCTGTACAGCAAAGTAAATCAGTTATACATATACTTATATCCACTCTTTTTAAAATTCTTTTCCTATTTAGGTCATTACAAAGTACTGAGTAGAGTTCCCTGTGCTATACAGTAGGTTCTTAGTAGTTATCTATTTTATATATAGTAGTGTATATAGGTCATTCCCAATCTCCCAATTCATGCCCTGCCCCCCTGCCCCCTTGGTAACCATAAGTTTGTTTTCTACATCTGTGACTCTATTTCTGCTTTGTAAATAAGTTAATCTGTACCATTTTTCTAGATTCCACATATAAGGGCTATCATACGATATTTGTCTTTCTCTTTCTGACTTACTTCACTCTATATGACAGTTTCCAGGAGTTTTTGATTTTAAAGTAATTTTGTACATTTAAATGTCTATAACAACTGGAATTTATTTTAATAATTAATAGGTGTGGCTCTCATTTAATGTTTATGAATATTTCACCTGAATGGTTTCTTGTTACACTGCATGTTCCTTGCAGACCCGTGTCTCTCACCTATGTCAGCGGAGGACCCAGGGAGGGGTGAATGCAGCCTGTGCTGGATACTAGGGGAATTATCTGGAGAGACACTGCAAGCAATAATAATAGTGACTGAAAGCTGGTCAGATTTTTATTACCACCATGTATGTCATGTACAACGTCAGTAATAATGTGCTTTTCCTTGCTGGGGCACACCTCTCTGTGGCCCCAGCCCCTTAGAATGCCCCTGTTTTGAATTCCTGTCTCTTAGCACAGTACTCTTGTTATTGAGTGCCAGAGGGATTTTTCTGGAAATTGTGAACTATACTGAAGTCTCACTGAGTGCCTGATCTCGGGTGACTTATTTGATTTCCTTTCTTTTTTGTATCCAGTTTCTCTGAAATTTCCCTCTTTTCTTTCAGCTCCTCCATTGAATTTCACCAACCCAGAGTTCATGTCCAGGGACCACACTTGATTTTGCCCCTCCTACTTTGCTTCTGTCAACTTCTCCAACAGTTGACACACCGGTGCTTCAAAACTTGGTGTCCATGCTTTCCCCCCATATCTATCCCAAACCTCTGCCCTGGGGGAAACTTTTTTTCTTTTGTTACTAATGTGAAGCCTGTTTATTGGTGAGGACTGTTTTACCTTAGAATCTGCCATTGTGCACGGCAACTGAGTGTCAGATCTATAGGATATTGGACAAAATAGACCAAATTTTCATCATATGCCAGGCACTCTTCTAAGCCCTTTGCAAACCAACAGACACGCAAATAATGAACACTTATAACTAAACCCCATGAGAAAAGTTGTTTTATTATCTTCCCAGATGGGGCCCTGAGAAGCAGAGTGACCACTGGCCAGGTCTCACAGTAGTTAAATGTTGGAGCCAGGGTTTGAACCCCAAGTCATTTCAGAGTCTGAGCCAGGAACACATCTGTGCCTGTGCTCTACATATCTTATCCGATGCCATTCTCAAGAAGCTCCGTGCAGTAAGATTTATTATTCTCATTTTATGGATGAAGAAACTGTGGCTTGGAGAGACAAAGTAATGTGTCTAAATTCACACAGTAGGTCAGTGGTGAGGTTGGAATATGAACTCAGATCCATGTGACATGAATCCATGCCCTTCTCACGCCATCATTCTCACTGTCAAGTTCTGTGACATCTACAGAGAGCCCTGGGATGCTTCGAAATCACACGGGAAGTTGCCATCACAGCGAGAAACCACTAAAAGAAGGAGGGGCAGCCCCAAAACTAAGTTCCTCAACTTTCTGATAGTAATTTGGGGCCCACAGGGGTCTCGGGACACCCTGGTACTGCTGTTGTCCAAGGTCCAAAGTCCCTGCATCCGTCCCTCTCCTTTGACCGTCAACGTCTCCCCTGTGTGGGACAGACAGCCTTGTGGGGGAGGCTCATGACACTACAGGTGGCCTAGAGAATCTCATGTAGAATATTAGCCATCCCTTCATTTTAAACCTTTTTGATTAAAAATAAAAACTCACAAACTAAGTGTCTTTTCTTTCAGAACATCATTTACTTTTATTACACATTTGATTAATGGTATGAATTGGCCAAAAACATTTTCCTCCCTGAGTTTCCTACTCTGTGGAAAGAGAGTATGTTACCAGAAAGAAAAAAAGAAATTTAAACACTTTGTATCTGAATTTCTTGATCTCATCACTTGGATCACTGGCTCAGATACACAATTTTGCATATTTGTTTCTTTCTGTAACGTTTGTCTTCCATAGTCTCCTGGTTAGAATTCTGAAAATGAACATAACTCCCATTTTCCTGGCTGTAAACCATTAGTTTCAGACTTACTTTATTAAACAAAAAAATAAGGAATTAAAAAACGTATTCCAGAAGAATATGGTTAATAACAGAAAAAAAATACCAAGGAGAGTAAAATTCATGAGGTGGTGACTCTTACCCGTTGCTCTTTGACTGAAGTTTTCATTTTTCAATCAATTGTTTCTGTATCTGTTAGGAATCACCTTGGACAATTTTCCTTGTGTTTATGGGAGTGCTTGTAAAATTGCTTTGGATGAAAATGCAGGAAGCCAATACTTGAAAACTTTTCTGGGCTTTTTTTTTTCTTGTACCACTTAGATAGGAGAAGAGCTGAAGTGATCAAGGACAAAAGTAAAAGTGTGAATGACACAGGCAAGAACTGTTTTTCAAAAAGGGTTTAAAACTGAGGCAAAAAAAAGGTCTGTTGGTTTATGCATTTTCCTATTCTTGCTACAATCATTGTCTCAGGAATGAATTCATATTCTGCATCATTTTCGGTTACCTTTATAGTCCTTCTCACAAGAATGAAGAATGAAAATTTTAATGCCTCATATATTCTACGAATTACTGTAGATGGCTAGACTGCACTACTTTGATCTTTCCTATATTCTGTGGTTTGATTGGATCGTGATGTGAATGGAAAGCAGCACAAAACAAATCAGTTTCTGAGGGAAAGACCTTAACAAGAAACGGAGAAAAGTTACCTCAGCCCACTTCAGAATATCTCACATGTGGCAGTAATGGTCCAGATAACTGCTCTTGTGTCCAACTCAAAATGATCACAGTCTTTCGGGTTGTTACACATTCTAACCTGAGAATTCATTACGAAAAATGGCGATCGAACTTTGGAACAAATAACCGTTTAATATCATTTAGATTTATGTGTGTTTGCTTCCCAGGAGTCCTAGCATTGTGCCTTGCACGTTGCAGGTTGACAGGACACGTGGAATGAACAAATGAAGGAATGACTGAATTCAACAGTAATATGCAAAGATAAATGGGACTGCATAGATAAATTTTTCTACTCCAATGCATGTTTCTCTAATGCAAATCGGCTCATCCTCGGTTAGTAAATAGGAGGATCATGTTACTATAATGCAGAAATTGTGTTGGTTCATAAGCAATTTTTCCGAGCATTTTAATGATTTGTGTCACCAAATCATACCAGCTGATTTCCAAGTACAGAGCACAGGGGAACTCAGCAAGTGCATAGGACATGGTTCCTGGAATCCAGGGAGCTTTTTGCCCTTGTGTCCAAACCAAAAGCCTCAACCTGTCTGCACACCCCTTTCAATCAGTCTACCATTACCTTTAATTAAAGGTAAAGTCTTATAGCTACTGCCGTATTATTTTAAATTGGGAATTCAATGTGTCTTTTTTCTGAATTAGAATTTAATTAGGATTATTTTATTTTAGTTAATGCTCTGATTATCAGATTACATAGCCTTCCGCAACTGCCTATGGCCTTATTTCCCCTGCCCTCAAAAACGTATTATTTTTAGTGTGTAATTTTGCAGAACCTAAGTTTTTTTCCCCTTCAGGAATGCATGTGTTTCATTAGAGTGGAAAAGCCAATATTGGTTAAACAAAGACAGGAGAGAGTTGGGGGAAAAAGTTAACCTATGTAGAGGGTAGAAAAAATGGTTTGATGTCTCTGATTATCTTGGCAAGAAAAATCTTACAGTATCAGAGCTGTGGCTGATTTTGCAGATTGGATATTCCTGCCTATTCCTTATACCAGTGAAAGCACATTACGCAGAAGATGTACGTAAATTGCCAAAGATCTTACACTTGATATTGACAGACTGAACTCGGTTACCATGCTGGGACACCCATCTCAGAACTTCTCACACTCATGGAAACTGACTGTCATCCTGATGCTGCCCACAACTTCAGGATGAGTCTTCATGTTAATGCTCTAGTCTCCTCATGGGTAAAGCAAGGATTTCTTTCCTTGTCATTAGCTTGTGTTAGAGTAGATAACTCTGCCTCTCAGTTTGCCAGGGCAGTTTCAGTTTGTACCTGTTTTCTTTTTTCTTTTCTTTTTTTTTTTTTTTGGCGGTACGCGGGCCTCTCACTGTTGTGGTCTCTCCCGTTGCGGAGCGCAGGCTCAGTGGCCATGGCTCACGGGCCCAGCCGCTCCGCGGCATGTGGGATCCTCCCGGACCAGGGCATGAACCTGTGTCCCCTGCATCGGCAGGCGGACTCTCAACCACTGCGCCACCAGGCAAACCCTAATCAGAACTTTTAAAAAACTTACTTGCTTATTATTTTTACTACTACTTTTCTTCCTACTCCTGTTAATAGCAGTTACAATAGCTAACATACCTTTAATGCTTTTGTGTGTGCCTGACACCTTTGCAGTTTTTTGAAATGAATTATGTAATTGAATTCTTACAAGACAGCAATAAAGTAGGTGCTATAGTTGTCATTAATCTCCCCTTTTATTGGTGGAGAAACCGAAGCACAGGGAGGGTAAATAACCTGCCCAAGTTTAGGCAGGAAGTGGTGGAGCCTGGATCTGGACCCAGGTGGTCTGACTCCAGAGCCAGCACCGTTAGTCAGAAAAAATGCTCTCTCTGTATCACCAGACCTCCTTCATCCGGAGATGTGTAATCTGGCCACAGTGTTCGCTGATTCTGAAAAGCATCTCATGGTCCTCTTGCATTTATGATGCAGCGTACGATCACGTGCCATAATCATAACCATGTATCTCCTGCCGCTTGTTTATTTTTGTTTGAGCTTAGAGAGGTGAATGTAGTGTACTGGCACACACACCTGAGCAGGGATTTACTGTACGTGGTCCACAGGGAGGCAGTGGGGGAAGTAGGGAAGAACATTGGCCCTCCTTGCCAGACTTCTTGGGTTCAAATCCTGGCTCCACTGCTGACTAGCCGTGTGACCTATAGCGAAACTCTGTCTCGATTGCCAGATCCCTAAAGTAGAGATAATATTAGTATGTACCTCAGAGGATTGTTGTGAGGGGTTAATGAAATAATATATTTAAACCCCTAGAACTCAACCTGGCGCAGAGGTGTAGCCGTTTTAATTACGACGTTCTTGAAGACAGAGCAGAAAATCCTGTGTTGTGGATCAAGACATCTAAATATATAGCAAATTTGTCTTTGATTAGGACTCTTGAAGTGAGATGGAAGCAGCAAGACCCAGGTTCCAGCAATGGATTGGGAACGCAATGACCGTATCTCTGTTCTCCAATCGCCATTAGTTTGTGGTATTGGACAAATGGCTTACTTCTCTCTCCCTGGTTGCCTCTGCAAACTGAAAGAAAGAAAAGGAAGTTTATCTTCATCTAAAGCCTGAAAAAAAAAATTCATGTAAATGTTAGGCATGTTATGCTGAGGGAGAGACTCGTCTTTTCTTCAGGGCTGGCTGTACAGTTTTCATCCCCAGATAGTACAACCTCTGGTGACCACGCCACTTCAGTCGTCTTGAGAAATAACCACAAGGAACACTTTGAGAAATACAATTTTGAGAACCCCCCCCTCCAAAATCTCTCCATTACAGAGGAAGTGTAAAGCTCTCTGTTTTCCCTCTTATGACATTCAGCTATTAAAGGCAAGAATTCCATTTTATTGGCTTCTTGTAATCAAGATGCTGTGATCTCTACAGGATTAATATCTCATTCTTTTGCTAACTAATTTACTCTAATAATGCAGGAAGATGCTTTATAGTGTGAAAAAAGCACCTTGGGGTATTGGGATTGGATATAATAGCTAGAATGAAGCCATTATAGTTGGAGTAAAGCCATTATATAGGAGTAAAATCTTAAATAAAAATTTGTAACCATGGGATACGGAAAATTTCTTTTTTTAATGTTAGAGTTTTGCTTTTATTAGTCCTTTGTTAAAAGACCTGCTCTGTTTTCACAGTAAATTTTCAAGGGCCTCTACCTTTGCTTAGCCTTTTGTCATCTTTCATTCTATTATTCTTGTTATTCATTTTATACAAAGCCAAATTAGGTGGTCCCATCACAATGTTGATATTCATTCACATGTAGCTGAAAGAAAAGACTCCCAGGACTCCTATCTGCCTTGCCTGCCCCATTAGATAGTGAGCTCACCCAAGGGAGAGACTTTCTTCCGAATCTCTCTATTCCTAGGATCTAATCAAGTAGCGACACACAGTAAATGCTCATTCAATGAGTGGTAAATAAACAGTGATATTCCTCTGCACCAGAACAACTCAGAATTTATATTTCATAAGACCCAGGTAGGATAAATGTTTCACTGTAGGCTCACCAGTTCTGCAGGGTAGTAGTTGCTACCGTGGCCAGCCTGCTAACTCCGACTTCAGTTATTCCTTAAGCACTTTTAAGAATGTTCCACCTCCTTTGTAGTTTCACCACTGAATGTCTTCATCATAAAATCAGGAACAGTGAGATTTGGATTATGTCTACTCAGAAACTCATCTAGATTCAGACCCCACCTGCTCGACCATTGGTCTCTACCACCAATGTTCCAACCACATGCTGAGAGGTCTTGGGCCCTTCTCTTCTTCCTCCATACTCTGTCTTTGTGGTCTCAGTTATATCCACTTATTCTAAAAAGCATCTTCATGTGTATCCCTCCCTAATTCATGTCTTCTCTTCAGACCTACCCTCTGAACTTCTCCTTTCATGTTGAACTGCATGCTTGAGCTATTTCTTTTACCTACAGCTTCCTACCAACTCTCTCTGCTTTCACTATTGCGTCTTTCCATTTCATTCTGCATGCTGAAAAAAAAAAAGACTTTTTAAAAATCATTTTTTATGCTTAAACCCCTAAATGGCTTTCTAGCACACTTGGAATAACAGCTACACTTTGTGCCATGGCATACAAAAAAACTTTATGATCCGGTCCATGCTTCTCTCTGTAGTACCTATCATAACTTTCAATTATTTTATTTGTAATTTTATTCATTTTTAAAAATCTGTCTCCCTCTCTGGAACATCAGATATTTGAGGGCAGAGACAATATCAGCTCGATTTATTACTGTATTCCCAGCACCTGATATTCTGTCTGATACATGATAAGTACACAGAAAGTATTTGGGGAATAAATAAGAAGAACTTTCTATAACATCTTGCCCACACATTCTCCACCTGAATCAATATGCTCAATTGCATTCTACTCCATTCTTTTCTCCCTTC
Organism: Phocoena sinus; assembly: GCF_008692025.1. Taxonomy (NCBI): domain Eukaryota; kingdom Metazoa; phylum Chordata; class Mammalia; order Artiodactyla; family Phocoenidae; genus Phocoena; species Phocoena sinus. The sequence continues at coordinate 7,219,398 of NC_045779.1, read as the reverse complement.
AAATTATGACATTTTAAATTTTACTAAGAATATTAGGTATAAATCTTTCAGTATTTCCTTCTCTTTGGCTATTTCTAGTTACTGTTTTGACTGTTTCCATCTCCACACCCTTGCTACCCACCTTGAACCAAGCAATATTCCTCTTGTTCTTGCCAGACTTCCACATGGGTTCTTGAACTTGCCTTCTCACCCCACTCATCAGGGCTTGGCCCCATCTATCAATTATTCTCTCCCCAGCATCTTCAATCTCTTCTTCTCCACACCGGCTTCTTCTCTTTTCAACATATTTAGGCATCTTCTATCTGTTTTTGTTTTTTTGCGGTACGCGGGTCTCTCACTGTTGTGGCCTCTCCCGTTAGGGAGCACAGGCTCCGGACGTGCAGGCTCAGCGGCCATGGCTCACGGACCCAGCTGCTCCGCGGCATGTGGGATCTTCCCGGACCGGGACACGGACCCGCGTCCCCTGCATCGGCAGGCGGACCCTCAACCACTGCGCCACCAGGGAGGCCCCATCCTCTATCTTTTGACGCTCCCTTTGGCTAACATCTCATTCCTTGTGTCCTTTATTATCAGATCTTTTGATGTGCTGCCATATCCATTCCCTCATTCTTTAGTGCTTATGCTTTCTTCACGCCCCTGTAAGCTAAATATACTTTTTCCTCCGTTAAAATTTTTTTCATGTCCCAGTACTTTCCTAACTGTCAAATCCAATTCAAGAAACTGTGTTTGCTGTTTACCACAACTTTCTTTCTGAAACTCTCCTATTCTTCACCCCAGAATTCCAGGCTGATCTTGTTCTTTTCTAGCTCTCTGATCAGCAATTTTCTATCCTATTCATGGGATTGCTATCATTTTTACTGCCCTGTAAGTGCATATTTCTTCATAATTAAATCTTCTCCATTTGATTTTCGCTTTGTAGAGTCTCCCAAGAAAAACTCGTTTACATCTAACATAGATTAAATTTATCTTTCTTCCAGCTCAGTTTTCCCCTGGGTTCCTGCTTTTGTTTATGTCATCATGGGTCTCCACTCAAACCTTCAATAAGTCTGTTCACTGCAATCACCTTACTTCCTATGAGGTCCCAGCTCCTACCATATCACTTAGCACAAGCGAACACTCAAAATGAATATTTGAACTAAATGAGAACATGCTATAATCTCACCTCCAGTACAGCAAGTCTTTAAATATTCATCATCTCCACAACCAGTATCTTATCCAATTGATTGTTCACCTGCCTTGAAATATGTTCCCATTTTTGTTGTCTAGACAAGTACAGGCGTGGCAAGCTGATTTTATCTTTTGAGCCCACCCATAGGACGGTGATTGCTACCTAAAGTATTAAGGATTTTTGAGGTCTCATGAAGACTCGGTAGGAAAGAGCGTGATGACTGTTGAGAGATAGCTCTGAAGAAGGGACGTAGAGAGGTAAGTGGTGTGTGCCAACTAGGTTAATCCCTTGCCTACAAGATAAAGATCATATTTATTAGCCTAAGAAATCAAAGCCTGAATTTTTGGCTCATGGCTGGTGGCTTATACTTGCTTTTAATAACATCTCTACTTATTTATAGTTCCCACTATTTTGCTTCAGCAAACTCATTGTTCTTCAAACAAATCTCCCAGCTTTTCATGCTGCGGAATGCTCATATATTACCCCAGCTTAGAACTTCCTTTAATATCCTTACCTCCTCTCTCTCTTCTCAATTTAAATCCATCATTTTCTGTAAAGCTTTCTCAGAAGAGTTTAATCCAGAGCAGTGTCTTCTGAAGTTCTATGATAATGATTATCTGAGCTGTTCATCCTGCATTTAAGCACACAGCGTCTTGGGATATTGCCTGTATTTTTATGTGAACTATTAAGTGCCTCTTGTAGTATCAGTTTCTGTGTTATATCTTTAATTAAACTTTAAGGGCTTCTATATACCTGGCACATAAGAAGCCTGCTTACACATGCTACTATGTGTAGTAATCTCCAAGGCTAGAGGGACTGTTTACCTAACAAATTGCCTTTCACATAGTAAGTGCTCATGACATCTTGTTGGTTTAAATTCCAAATGCTAATAGATATTTCTAGGTTCACTGTGTGTTTTACTTTGTGCCCTATGCAGTATTTGCATCATCTCGTTTAGTCCTTGTAAGAATCTTATGAGCTGTGTTGTAATATCCAAGCTTTGCAGAAGCTATGAGATTTGGAAATATTGAAGTTAAAAAACTTATCCAGTGTAAGTTACACAGATAGTAATTGCTGGAGCCATGGTTCAAATGAAGGTCAGAAGTACTAAGAATATCACTGGAAAAAGGAGTGGAAAAGCATGCTTTATTCTTAAAGAAAACCCTGTTACTCAGAGGAGCTATCTCAAAGTGTTAACTGTCTGTGGTCATTGGCTATTGTGACAAAATGGCCCTGGAGGTTCTGCACCTGAGAGCTGTACAGCCAGCATTCTCAGATGCTAATCAATCTTCTAGCAAAATGAACCCATGGTTTTCTTATATAGCTTTAGTTGAGAATCTCTACCTCTAGAATGCAAGCTGTGGAAACCAGGAAATGGATTGAGACTTAACTATTCCAAGAGAAAACATTCTATTTGCCTATTATCCTGAGTGCAAGGAGGGCTAAACAGCTCCAGCACTCTTAATACACTTGGCTCAGATAGATGTTTGGGGGACGCCCCAGATCAACTTGTAACTTTTGGAATTCCAAGTCAATTGGAATTGGATTCCAAGTCATTTGGAATCGCTGAAAAGACCACAGACACCTGGGGATATTCGAAATGACCTCTATCTTTGTTGATAACTATAGGCTGTCTAAGCTGAGACTGAAAACCTCTAGAAGGCCTTGTAGAGCAGATATAGGCATGGACAGTACAAGAGGGCCAATATATCCATCCAAGTGGCTGCAGGATGCCCCTAACTGCCTTAGAAAGGTGTAATTTAACTGCAGCCGTCATAGTTCCCCACTTGGGGGCACCAAAATGATGCCTCTGTTTTCTTTATTTCTCATGGCAAGAATTATTTTACAATGAGATGAAGAGAATTCCGTTTGCAGTCGTTTCAGTATGAGGGCAAGTTGGTGATGGTTTATATTTATCATTCACTCACACAGCCTGCTTTTAATGCTTGCAATCTCTCTGTTAATGAACTAGAAATTGGCTGCTTCCAAGAAGTGGTAATGTCCTCCTGCTGGATAGTGCATTGGGCTAGGAGTCAGCCGACCAGGTGCCAGAACAGAATGAGAGTCAGAAGTGACTTCGGAGGTTATGATCCGACCTCCAACTAATTCACAAATAGCCGCTCCAATGCTCCTGACAAGTGATCATCCACTTCCAGTTCAGGAGGACCACGGGGTAATTGCGTGATTAGGTGAAGCACTTAGCAAATACGTTATAGAATCATAGGGTGATTGAGCAGGAGAGGACCTTGGAGGTGGGCTTGTCAGTCCCTTCACTCTGAGATGAGGGCCAATGAGGTTAAGTGACTTACCTCTGAAGGTTAGCAGTACAGCGAGAGCTAAATGTCTTGACGCCCAAGTCAGAAGAATCACTCCACCATAACAGTTTCTCTTAATTTAGTTAAATGGAGGTAGAGGCAACTATTTCCTAGATGTCAGAGCTTTGGGAAAAATAATTGCAAATTGAGAATACCATCATTTGAATATTCTGATTACAGAATTAAGGCAGAACCTAGAGGGGGAAGAAGGGAGATGGCAATGGGTATGGGGCCAGTTAGAAGTTAATTCAATCAAGTAGCACGTCCTGGATTCAGATGGTATTATGCGCAAGAATAATCCCTTTTCTTGAGGCTCACTTTCAGGAAGGTTGATTATAGCAGCCTCCAGATTTGAAGGAGAAATATTTATCTTCCCAACCACCTTGACCTGACCTCAGGATTAGAGGAGTTCACTGGTTAATCTAAATTTACTCATTCACATTTCACTTTTTAATCCGTTTTGTCAGGTTTATCGCTAAAATTTAAGTAACTTTTAAAATGCATCCATCTCCGCCTCAAACTCTGTTGCTTTCAGCCCCGGCTCCTTATTTGAACAGCTTGAGGACTAATTTGGATCACACTTTACTTGTGGGGTGCTCAGAAAGTGTGTGGTACCTTAGGGAGTTGCCTGACAGAGATTTTTAAGATGTTTCAAAATGAAGTACGTCTAATTTCTTTAAATTACATATGGTTTAATCTAGAAAAGGACAATTGAAGCCTTCATTAAAATAGATTTATTCCAATTTCATATGTGGAAATAAATTTGTCTGAGATAACTTGGTGTATGCCTATCCAGATTGTAGCATTTCCCCACTTTCTAAATTAAACGTTGCTGTATGTGAAACTTGGCTCCACAGCGGCATATATTAAAAGGCTTAGTCATCATTATTGTAAACATCCCAGAATTGAGTCAGGTTTCGCTGGAACTTAGAAGTAACTTCTTTTTTTTCTTCTCTTTTTCGTTTTCACTTCTTATATTTCCCTGCACTTCTCCTTTACATTTGCTTGCTGTTTTCTTCTTTCATCTCTTTCAGCCTTTGTCAAGAATCTAAAACTGTCTTCCTCTGTTTAAAAACCTAGTATTCTCTGTCTTGAGTCAAAGGGGCAGCTCTGGGCCTTTATGTAGTAGGAAGAAAGGAGACTTTCTTACTACACAGGAAGCAATTTATTTTTACTATATCAGTTTATATTTTTTAAATCTTATAAGGTAATGTTAAAAGATCCATTTACATATTAGGAGAAAAGCTCAGAGATTTAGTATCTTAACAAGGCCACATAAATAGTCAGTGGCAGAGCTGGAAGTTCAGCCAGGGCCTCTCCTACTCCAAAGCCTGTGCACGTGGTACTACATCATGCCTCTCACCAGTACTTGACTAAGTCAAAACCAAAGCATTTCTTTAAAAAAAAAAAGAAACAAAATAAAACAAAGCAAACAACAACAAAAAGCACATCTGTTTTTTAATTTGCTGTAAAGAAAACAAAAATTATATATATTTTATTTATCTGGGGCCACTTGGCTTTTCCTTTTTCGTGAGGTAGCCCCATTTCTTGAATCATCCAGAAACACTCTTATTGCTTCTTGGCTTCTACTCTTGGTATTAAGAAAGCATGGTAATTGGTAACAACAAGAACAAACAAAGCATGCCATCTGCACTGTGATCGTTTCATGTGAGTAAAGACAAAATCAAGATTCAATCTATGTACATGATGAATTCACTCTGAGAATCACTGTTCCATAGCCCAGAACTGTGCCTCTCACCCAGCCAACAATCTTCTCTTGCACTTATTATAAGCACAAACCGGGGCCCAGGGAGATTTTCCAGATGTCCCGCACACATCCATTGCCATTATTATAAGATTGACTGGGGAAAATAATTCTAAATATACATCATATTGATAATGGGCCAACACATTTCCTTTGCATGTGTGTTCTGGTACATATTTAATTCTACCTTATATCATTCATTTGTTCAGCAAATTCTCTTCAGAACTAGAACCAACTTTGAATCTTGAAGCAAGGATTCAAGTTCAGGCAAATTATAAAGTCATTTTCTCACCTGCAAAAACATGAGACGTAATAAATAGCACATAGTTAATTCTAGTTAATGAGAGCTGTTTAGATTTTTTTCTCTTTGTCTATTCTAGATCATAAGCACACTGAAAGCAAGGCACACGGATGAAGTACCTCTGTATCCTCTGTGGCACTCAACACAGCAGGCACTGAATGGCTCATGGTTTTCCACTGTGCCATGTGTGTGGAAAGGATCAAGCACACAGATTCTATAATCCAACTCCTTGCAGCCTGTAATAAATATCTGTCAACATTGAATAGGTTATTGAGAATTACATAATTATTTATTTCTATCCAATATATTCAGCCACTTTATACAAACCAACTACCTTATCTTCTTTCTTTTTACAGCAAATTGAAGAATGTAAACATTTTTATAGAGGGATAAAAGGGTATCTCGTGACTTCTAGTCTGCTTGGCCCTTAAAGAAGAAAGAAAAGGAGGAGTTTCCCATGAAAGGCTCTGATATCTGACCTAATTTTGAGATAGGAAGGGCACCAAGTTGCTACTCCTCTGGGATCTCAGCTAGAAAAGGGCTTGGCTACAGCTCAAAAGGCAATACAAAATAAAATAGGTAAATAAAGTATTTAAAGTTGGAGTCACTGTTATATTAATGCTTACAGAGTAAAGGCAGGGACCTTCATTGCTGAAGGTATCGTTACTAAAGAATAATTATCCTGATCACCTGGAAGTTTCTGTGGGTATGCTGATTTTGAGTCCCCTCCTCTGCCAAAGTTCCTGTGGGATATCTCCCCCTGCCCCCCCCCCCCCCCCCCGCTCCAGCTGGAGGGAACAAAGATGGTGGCCATCCAACCACTGTTCCCAACACCCAGTAAGTAGGTAAGCTGTCCTTTACCTATGGAGATACTGGCTGAGCTGGTTTGAATGCAGACATCATAGACTACAATATATGCCCTTGTAGTATTTTCCCATCAATCATTTGAGAACGATCAGGCTCTTTCATTTCCTACTGTAGGAAACAGCAGACACTTTCTCTGCCTTGCATGTAACTATATTAGTGGGAGGGCATTCTCCAAAGAAATCATATTGAACTCGTTTTCTTCTTTTAAAGAGATTTTACCGAAGTCATAAGAGGAGTAATTGGTAGGCTTTCTTTTTGCCTGTCTTAAGGGGGAAAAAATGCTCTATCCCGTTTAAAAGATCTATAAACAGCTCAGCTAATAGAAAGTGGGTGGGCAAGAAAAGTAAAATAAAATAATAAAAGCACTAACTTCTGAACTTTAGCAGAAGCCTATACGTTGGAATAAAGAAAATGATTCAGAGGAGCTCTTTGATAGTTTTTTCCACTACAACAAAGTACAGCCCTGCTTGTCAGCCCATCTGTATTTTCCCTTCATCTAATAAACTGGCTGGGCCAGAGCTGCAAAGGAACATTATAATATTGACAATGTTTCTGGAAAACCATGTGCTTTAGAATGAATTAACTTTTGCTGCACTGCTGAACATATGAAGAAAAATTGGCTTAGTAGGAAAAAAAAATTGACTTGAACCCTTTTTTTTTTTTTTTTTCTGCTACTGGAGCCCGATGCAGCACTCAAAATGAATAGGATCCTTCAAAAGAGCTGGGGCATCTGTCCCTTATAAAAAGGCCCATCTTCACGCACCCTTAGGCTATCATATATTTCTGAAGCTTCAAGAGGTTTCTGGTAGATCTTGGAGTGATGTAAATGAAATTGCTGTGAAGAGGTTAACTTATTGGTAGTAGTGCAAAAACATAGTAATTAATAATAAATAATGGAACAAACAATATGTAAAAATAGAAACATAATAACTTTGGGTTACTGTGCAAGTCGTTTTGTATGCCTTATCTCTCGGGCTGTGCAGGTTAACCACTGCGTTTCTAGTTCTAGAAATGGAACTAGGAGAAGGTTCCTTTTTCTCTAAATGAGTGGCCTTTGCATAAAGATCACAAACACATGGGGTATAAGTAGAATGAAATCCAAGCCTAATGTCAGCTTCTGTCTTCCTTAGACCAAAGGGAAGAAATGGGGGAGTCACTGACCCAAGGAGCTGGTAGGGCTGCAGTTCCTGGCCATTCTAGGTGCATGTCCTGGGAGACATTGCAGTTTGGGCATGCAGTAGTCCCTCCAAGAAAATGATCCTTCCTCATTCTCTTGGAGGAAGGGAGAGGTTACTTCTGTCCCTGGATCTACAGGTGGGAGAACAGCATGGACCAGAGGCGTGCATAGTGCCTCACACTGCCCTGGAGAGATGGCCAAAGTATCCTTCCTATGGGGCCAGTGGTTTAGAGAACACCAATGGAGGGTGGTCATGTATCCAGGCCACAATGCCCTGTTTCCAGTGAGTCACCAATCTTTTTGAAATGTGCAAGTTAAAGCAGGTCACACGCCTACATTTCGGTCATGAATTGATACCTCTATGCCAACCGCAGCATTATGACTGAGTTGTGTCACTGATTTCATGTCGAAGACTTGGAGACTTCAACCAATTTAGAGAACATCCAGGCAGTAAAGGAAAGAAAGGCACATTATGGCAGGCCTCTGCCCTAAAAGTGGTTATCTCAAGGATCCCTCCAAATACAGCTCTAAAACTTCAAATTATCTGTATTTCCTCAAGACTTCCCTCTCCCAGTGGAATAATCGGGATGAAAAGTGATCATAAAACTAATATTCCATGGCCTGGCTCCTACTAGCTGGGTCACCACTCCTGAAACCCTCCCTCTTTATAAGATTGTCCACTAACCCTATCTGTTTTTTCAGTTCCCACATGAGCACCTTCTTGGGTAGCACCAAGATATTCACACATAGCTTAAACAATCCATTTTTCCCTTGTGGATGTGACCATATCTGTCACATCCTCTGGTCACCAGTCACTGATGCCAAGGCTTCAGTTCTCAGGGGCTCCAGCTGTGACTCTAATCTCTGTGCTGCGTGCCTAGGTGAGTCACTAGGCTCTCTTAACAGAGCCCAGCACACAGCCCTCCTTCTGTCTGCCCTCCATCCTTGTGTCGCCACCCCAGCTTTCCCTGTCATCTTCCTGTCCTTGTCTCCTCCACATTCTCAATGAACTATCCTTACTTGGGAGCTTTAGACAAATAACTCCAGATTCCCTAGTGGCAACTGAAATGAACATTAATTATTAAAATGGGAAGAAATTGTGAAATCAGTGTTTTTAAGAACAACAACAACAACAAAATTTAACATTTCTGGAAGGATCTCAGACTGAACTGTTGGTGATGTGAGGCTCTAGTTTCTGTTAGGGAAAATCTGTACTGAAAAGAACAAAAAGCTTTGTGGAAATAGTGGAAAGAATCAAAGTCTCTAATTGCTTTAAGAAGATAAGGAAAAGAATATTTTATACTGTGTTATAGTAGTAAGATAAGTGTGTCACAAAGAAGTGCTTTGTAGCTAGACGGCCCCAGGCTCAAATCCATGTCCCTCATAGCAGTTTACCAAGATATGGACTTTTGCAAGTTATGTAACTTCTCTAAGTGTCCGATTTTGGGTTTTTGTTTTGTGTTTTAAAGTCTACAGAGTAGGATCTAGTATAAGTTTTTTGGGTTTCTTTTTGTTTTGTTGTTGTAAAGAAATGTTTAAAGATTGAGTTAACTTCCAACCGCAATGCCTGGCTCATGATAAGTTACCAAGAAATGTTACTGTTTTTGCCTCCTTATTCTAATGGATATTCCACTCAGGTTCATCGGTTTCATGAGCTCTTTAAAAGCCACCGGATTTAAACTTTAGCCGGTGCTGTTTCCGCCAACATACCCAGCGTTCCCTTTAGTGGGAATCTGATGAATATTCCTCTTCGATTTCCATTCCTCACATGGAAAAGCAGCATCAGAAGGAAACAATTTTGATGTGTTTCTTAGGTTTGGTGAAACATTGGCTATTGAAAGCTTGATGTCCCACTAATAGTTTGAAATAAGTTATAAAGCGGACCCAATGGAAAGGAAGTGTGTCTTCAAGTCCTGTGCAATTTTCTGACAGCCAGCTGTGACTCTACTGTGGTGTTTTGTGAAAAATGGTTTACCTTCAGAGAAGTAGAATAGTTTCCACACACTACCTGCTGTAAAAGCCTCAGAGTTAGGTCATCACCCAAACTGTCAACTCTCTGAAGATTACTGGCTGTGATCCCTTGTGGCTTCCATATTGTATTGCCTGAAAAAAGAGCTTCAAAATGGCAAAGGCTCATTTTTATTGGGAAAACAATCAAAGGCAATTAATTTTCTTCAACCTTTCTGAGCTTTATCCAATATAATGGAAAATTGCTCATCTCAATCCCTCTTCATTAGTTCTCCAAGAACTGAATAAACTGCTCCTTGGAAATTTATATTTGTAATGAAATATTGGATAGAATTCAGTGAGGGCTTTATGATCATCTAGTCTATTGTCCTCACTTTCCAGATGATGAAGCTGGGACTAGGTGGAAGTTGATGTACCCGCTTGAGGTGGCCTGGTTAGTTAGTAGGAAGGTCTTACCCAAATTTACCACCTGAGACCACCTAATTATATGTGTTTTCCTCCCTACCATCTACATCATAAAACATTTATTTCCTTATCTTCTCAAAGCAATTGGAGACTTCGATTCCTTCCACTATTTCCACAAAGTTATTTTCCGTACAGATTTTCCCTGTCAGAAAGTAGAGCCTGAAATCCCCAACAGTTAGTTTGAGATACTTTCACACAAGTTAACTTCCTTTTTTGTTCTTCAAAACAATGATTTCCTCCCATTTAAATGGTTAATGTTCATTTCCATTGCCTTCAGAAAAACCAGAGCGAGTGGTTTGTCTGATGCTACGGAGAAGGACTGTTTTTTAAGCTTTGCCACGTTGTATCTTGGAGGATCCCTAAATTGTAGTCTCTATACATCAAATACTTCAAGTAGAAAATGCATCTACTAATCTCTCTATTTGGTCTCTTTTGTGCTGCTAGATTTTATTCACTTAAGTAGATTAAATCAACTGGGGATTGGGTGGAGAGTGTAAACTCACTAAGCAAACAGTTGTACACTAAAAGAAACATCATTGCTCAAGCCATAGATATGAGAAAATGAAAGGCAGGGTGTATTTTAGAAATATTCTTTTTTAGATCAGGGAGTTGGTGTAGGTTTGGGGCTCTCTACAATCATTCTTTCATTTTTACTTATTGACTATAAGTTGGAGTGAAAATTTTATTCACTTTAATTGATTATTATAATGGTCAATGAAAAGTTGTAACTGTGTAGTAATCATGTAGCTATGGGATTCTAAGCACTTTTTAGATAAGTACCATCTTTTGTTCGTTTTACTAAGCAAGCACAACTCATAATTGTGTTTGATTAATTATTTTCATTGAGGTCATTTCTTAGTTGATAATTCAACCATTCTCACAATAGCAATTATATACTTTTTAAACTTAAAAAAATGACAATTGGATAAGGGCACACATTTCTAGGAGAAACTGGAATGGTGTGCTGTCTTGGCAAATCACATCACTGGGTTTGGTCCTCTTTTGAAGGTTGTTTCTCCAGCTTTTATTTTCTCTATTCCTTAGTGCTACAAATGCCTACAATACATGTCTAGCTTGTTATCTGGCCAGTACTTCAGAATAAATACTGTATATTCAGGACTAAATTTATTTATTTTTTACTTTCAAAATTACTATTTTCCCCTCTGAGTTCCCTGTTTCCCTTAATGACACCATAATTCACCCAGACACAGAAATGAAATGAAGTCATTACTATCCCCAGTGGAGTAAAGCATCTAAGCCAGGCAGATTCTCTGGTTTTGAATCTTGACACTGCCAGTTACTCAGATTAATAATGTTACCAATGTAGCAGCACATGAGGTGTACATATTGTACTGTTGTATTTGTGGGTATCAGTTTTCTGTTCTAAACTGTGAATTCCATAAGGACAATGAGTATATCTTACTAATATTTACGTATCTTATAAACACGGCACAATGTTGTACACACGATAAAAGCTCAGTTGTTTATGAATGAATGAGTAACTGAATGAAAATATAGATGAATAGCAGAATTTAAAATTTGAAATGGATACGAAATTTTCCAATTACCCTTCTGTCAGTTGGATCATCTCGCCAAGTTACCAGGAGCTCTATATTTATGAAATCAGCCTAAGAAATTATTCTGAAATGGTGCTCATATTTAGATAAGATATTTTTAAAATATCTCAAGCCTAACTTTGGAAACTGGCAGACGTGATTTCCAAAGGTAATAAAATTATTACAGGAATTTGATCACACCAAGGATATAGTTGTGTTCATTGACAGAAATTATTAGCATTGAAAACAATTCAATATAAAGAATATAGTTTTATACAAAAGTTTTATCATTGATAAAATTTGTTTATTTTGAATCTAGGAAAGCATCTGAATACCTTAGGGTGTGAAGTGGTTGGAATGAAAAGTAAATGAATTGTGGTTTATTATTCATATACATGAGGATTTTAAATATCTTCACCTGAATGCACTGATATCATGAGAAGGAGGAGAAATAGAGCTAATTACAAAAAGGGTATGTCACTCCTTCATTTTTGGGAAAATATCTAAAAATTCAAACCTGACCCAGTTCTATGTAGGTGAAAACTTTCATCTTCCTTTTGGTTCTTGTTACTACCATTTAAATAAACTGTTTAATAAAATAATGTGTTTTGACTGTCTCCCTCTGCAAGGGAGTGTACTAGAAGCTGGTCATAAAAGAATGCCTATTTAATAGCAGAGGCTGTGTATTGTATATACATGTATATAATATATACACTATATATATGCATGTTAAAAATGTGTGTGCATATGTACACATATGTAACAGGAGCAATTGAAAAGCTAAAATAGTTACCAAAAAAATACTGTAGGAAAAAAATAATCATACTATACATACTATGATTGGTAGGCAGTGATAGTTATGATATTGGTACTAGAATCCAATAATAAGCAGAAATATATTCAACTAATCAGCATTAGTTTATCTGCCATATTCCAGGTGTTGTGAGGTAGGAAAAGATGAAAATTTTCCCTCCAGGAGTGTACAGTATAGGAGGAGAGATAATACATGAATGTAGGAAACTACCATATATGACTTCATGTCTCATGAGAGGTATAGATTTCATGTTGGTCTAGGTGGGAGGAGCGCCAGTAAGGGGTGGCTCTCTGGTGTGAGATGATGAATTACAGGAACGAAAAAGCTTCGAAAGGTCACACTTTGTAAGGGGTGCAGGACCACCTGTGGAAAGTACAACCTGCATTTTATACCCCTAGAAGCTCTGGACCCAAACACAATGTCAGTGGAAAGAATGTCCAAATTTTTAATACAAATGAAAATGACAACTTCCATTCATAGGTACACCAGACAGATTTTAGGGCTGATCTGGGGGACTCTGGACTTTTTGCATGTGCTGTGGCTCTCGTCCCTTGCAACTGCACAGCTGCTCCCGGGGGGCAGATGTGAAGGCAGTCCTCTTGCTGCCACTGCTGTCCTTGGCAGCAGCAATGGGCTCAGGGAATTATATCTCTTAGTCAACTCACTAAACAGCAGTTTGGAGCGATAAGCCGTAGAATTTTAAAATGCTGATTTGAAGTAGATTGCCCTTGACTTTCCACGGTGGAGACTGATTGGTCTTCGTGGCTGTATTTTGTTTGTTTTTGATCATTGCCTAATAATCCACAGATCCAAAATGTTCTGTGCTTTGTGAACAGAACTTGCAAATAATAATAGGTTAGATTTGGGGTGAAGGAAAAGTATAACAGGAGTAGAGAAGCTCACATAGAAGCTCCAGTTTCTTTAATCTTCCTATTAATTTTGTGTTGGGCTGTTCTCATGGATTCGTATTTGCCCTAGACAGTTCATCATTTACGATAAAAATTCTCAATATTATCTCACTGTCTCATTATCTAATTAAAAATGTACCTTTTCCCCCTTTTTTCTTTAAAAGGTCTTATCTGGGCTCTGAATAAATGTTCTTTTATCCCAAAGTTTGCCAGTGGTGAGGAGATACATACTGTCTGTGTGATTTTCATTTAAATTACTTTGTTTTAAAATATACTGTGTTGTCTTCATCGTCCCTGAGCCAGAATACACGCTACTTCCCCAACATTTTCTCCATATATCCATCGGCATGTAATGAATCTGAAGTCTGTCCTGGTTACAGACTACAAATCTTTGTTGCAAATCTTTAAGTGTTTCTGAAATTTCAGGCACTATTTTAAACCAAGCTTCCACATTGTAAAATTGGGGAACTTTAAAAGTTCGTCATAGGAGATATAGGAGTGCTGCTATATGCTGGGGGTGAAACCAAGGTCTGATGCAGTATGAAGAATCACTGAGGTTCTTGTTTATACACACACACACGCACGCGCTCACACACACACACACACACACACACACACACTTCCCATGTTTACTCTTGATCTGCTAAATCAGAATCTCTTAGTGAGGGCCTGGAAGTATGTATGCACATAGTTTTGTGTACTCTTCACCTGGCTTCCCCTACTAGTGACATCTTATGTAGCTATAGAAGCATATTAAAACCAGGAAACTGACATTGGCACATTAACTAGACTACAGATCATATTCAGCTTTCACCGTTTTAAAACCTGCATTCACTTATGTGTGTCTGTGCGTATGCATGTGCACATGTGTGGTTCTATGCAGTAGCATTTTGCATTTTTGATAAGCCCTCCAAGTGAGTTATGATCAGACAAGTTTTATACACACTGATTTAGTGCAGTTATTCACAAACAGAATTCAGAAGAATTTCCCTGGTGTCTTTTTTTTAAATTAATTTTTATTGGAGTATAGTTGTTTTACAATGTTGTGTTCATTTCTACTGTACAGCAAAATGAATCAGCTAGACATATACATATATTCCCTCTTTTTTGGATTTCCTTCCCATTTAGGTCACCACAGTGCATTAAGTAGAGTTCCCTGTGCTATACAGTATGTTCTCATTAGGTGTCTATCTTATACATAGTATCAATAGAGTACATGTGTCAGTCCCAATCTCCCAATTCCTCCCACGCCTCCACTGTTTCCCCTTGGTATCCATACATTTGTTCTCTGTGTCAGTGTCTCTATTTCTGCTTTGCAAATAAGATCACCTATACCATTTTTCTAGATTCCACATATACACGTTAATATACAATATTTGTTTTTCTCTTCCTGATTTCACTCTGTGTGGCACTCTGTAGGTCCACCCATGTCTCTATAAATGACCCCCGGGTGTCTTTTTTTGTTTTTGTTTTTTGGCTGCGTTGGGTCTTCTTTGCTGTGCACGGGTTTTCTGTAGTTGGGGCAAGCGGTGGCTACTCTTCATCGTGGTGTGTGGGCTTCTCACTGCGGTGGCTTCTCTTGTTGTGGAGCATGGGCTGTAGGCGCGCGGGCTTCAGTAGTTGTGGCACGTGGGCTCAGTAGTTGTGGCGCACGGGCTTAGTTGCTCCGCGGCATGTGGGATCAGTGCTCGAACCCGTGTCCCCTGCATTGGCAGGCGGATTCTTAACCACTGCACCACCAATAAAACCATAGCCCCACCCCACAAATACCCGCCAGGTTCTCAATGAGGAGGACTGGATTAGACCGGGGATTAGCATCAAACATGAGCTGATTCTGATGCTGTTTTTCTACAAACCAAACTTTGAGAAACCCTGATTGTTATTTTAGCAGGTAGAACCAGGCTTCAGCGGAGAGACCTTTATTGAGAGGGAGCATGATGGAACAGCATTGGAACATGATTAGTTATTTAAGGGAACATGTGTACTAGGACCAGCTTTTTAATTACCTCTATCAAATGGGGCAATCTGGTTCACCACTCTGGTACTCAACTTCCCCATCTGTGAAATAAAGTGAATGGCTTATATCATCTTTTATGTCCCTTGAAGCTCTAAAATATTCTAAATTCATGCTTGTAGTTCTTGGATTCTCTAGATTAGGCAAAATTATCATCCCTTTTTTTACAGGGCATGATGTAAGACACAGACCTTCAACAAAGTTATATTGATGTGAAGGGATCAAGTTGACTTCATAAATCTAAGGAGATTATTAATGATATGAATACTGTTGATATATTTTAATCCACAAGAGGGGTTTCATGTGTAAATAGAAAAAATAATAAATTAATTAACCATTGTATAATACACATATTCTACAAATATTTAATGAAAATAAATTGCTTTGAGTTTTTCCAATCAAACTAAGTACCTGTGAATTTCCAATTTTAGTTAATATTCAATTGAATTTTGATAAATATCCTACTGCCCTTCAGTTCAATATAAATTCTTTAAAGAGATTAGCTATCTTCCCATTTATTTTGTTACACTTTTGACCTAATTGTTATGAACCACATTTTGTAAGCTTTCAAATGAAATCTCAATCCTTCTAGCTAGTCAAGCAATTTAGGATGAGTTCACTGAAAGCAGTTTTCTACAAAGATAGAATTAGACCAGCAGCTGGAACCACTTTTGCCACCCAGAAATATAATAGTTTATTTATTATCGCTTGTCTTTATTGTATCTATTCACAGCTGAAGTCATCAGGCACAATTTAAGATATTCTGAAATGAACACCATTCTCTGTCTCTAAAACTTTTGACAAAAACAATGATTAAAAAAAAAAAAGAGTAAACACACAAAGGCCCAAAGGACACAACTCTATTATTTCTCTCAGTCCTAGGGAAAGTAGAAACGGCAGCTGCCAATCGGAACCTCACAGTTGAGTTTCAAATTCTCCCCAGCTTTGATGACTTTGGCCCTTTTAAGTATTCCTTCTTTCAACTTTGATTTCTGAAGAAACATTTTGTCTCAATTTCTGGCCTGTTGATAGGGAAAAGTTGCTGTAGGCATGCATGACTAAAAAGATAGCTTTGTCAGTTTCCAGTGGCTGGGCTTAGTCATACGTTCTTGCACTTGAGTACTCTGTATTTGAAATTATTTTTCTATTGATGAAATCCCTTGAACAAGATACTGCAACTTTCTTTGCCCTGTAGTTGAATATTTTATTTGCTTATTAGAGTAGGATTGTTTTAAATACTACAAGTGTAGGGTAAGAGGCAAACTAAGTGGTATAGGAATGAGGTGTCAGCCTAGAAGCCAGAACAGCCGGGTCCAGTCCCAGCCTTGTCTCACGTCAGTCACATCACCTTGAGCAAGACGCTGATCTCTTTCTCAGCCTCAGCTTTCTTTTTGCTGCTTTGAGAATGGTATAAATATCTGTTGTGTTCATTCCACTGGATTACATAATAAGGTTATGAATGTTAAGGTAATTTGCAATTGCAGATTTTAGAGCTTAGTTTTGTCATCTCTGTAATGAGAAACCAGATGAAGAATGCAAAATGGAAGATAACTAAATCCTATAATTTCTCTATCATCGGTGTATATTTTAAAAGATATAATGCTGTTTCTAGGCTAATATTTTATTGTGTGTATGCTAAATATAATGTTTGACAAGACAAACAACAACATATATGGAATTATTTGGGGGAGGAAAGGTGACAATAACTACCAGTAAGATGTGGGGGAGGACCTTTATTTTTTATTAAACTTTTGAGAATACTTTTAGATTTACAGAAAGCTTGTGAAGTTAGGACAGAGAGGTCCCACATATCCCACTCCCTGTTCCCACTGTTATTAACATCTTACCTTATGATGGTACACTTGTCTCAATTAATGAACCAATATTGATGCATTTTTATTAACTAAAGTCCATTGTTTATTCAGATTTTCTTAATTTTTACCTAATGCCGCTTTTCTATTCCAGGGTCCCATCTAGAACAGCATATTATATTTAGTTGTTATGTCTTCTTGGGTCCTTCTGCTGGTGACAATTTCTCAGGCTTTCCTTGTTTTTGATGACCTCAGCAATCTGGGGGATTCCTGGTCGGGTACTTTGGATAATATCCATCAATTGGGATTATCTGACGTTTTTCTCATTTTCAGATTGGGGTTCTCGGTTTGGAGGAGGAAGATCACAGAGGTGAAGTGTCCTTCTCATCATATCTTATCAAGGGTGCCCACTAACAACATGACTGATCACTGTTGATGTTGACCTCGATCACCTGGCTGAGGTATGGATAACACACTTGATTCATGTTGACTGACATTATGGAAATAAGTGTTAGACACGTGGAATCTGAATTCTATTTTAATTTCATTAGCATTGAATAGAATGATTATCGGAGCCTGAAGTCTTCTCTTCAGTGTGGAGCTGAGTCAGCAATCTATGATTACTCTGCCTAAAGTCATAAAATAGACTAATGAAACGTGATAGGTATAACTGGTAAATTATAAAGCCGTATATATGTGAGGTTTAAAATATTATTCTGGAAAGAATCCATCTGCATCAGTGTGCTAGGATAATAGTAATTAGCTTTACAGGTTAATGGAAAACTAGTGTTATTTATGAAGCACCATAAGGAACGATTCATTATTCCTCATGGTATTAATTTTGCAAATACCTGGAAAGCCTCCTTTAATTATCAAAATTGTACAAGCCTTCTCCCTGAGCCAGGGCTAGATCCTTATTCTGCTTTTTTGTCAAATCTATTCTAATCTTCCAAATGCCCCATTTGGGGGCTCTCTTCACTATGTATCATCCGTACTTTTCAGACCAGGGCTGCTTCCTTAACCAGTTTTTCTTACCACTATCACCAAGAGATATGCTATCAGTTGCTCTCAGAATAAGTGGTTTCCATTCATTTGACTATGAAGTACTAATTAAATATGGTAACATTGACAATGTAACCTGTATCCAAATCACAAGCATAGAAAAATTGTATGTGTAAAGGCTAAAAGTAAAAATCTTGAACATATTGACAGGGTAGATAGTTATATTCTTGAGCTTACTGGAAAAATTCCTTAGTGATGGCTTGACATTTGTGGGGCAGTGGGGGTGAAGAGACGCTAACATATGTTTGCCAAATTACCTTATTCACTCAACCTAAATACACTATTATGTACCCAGTTTGAAATAAGTAATATGTTTTCTTTCGATACCGAATAACCAGGACTAAAACTACAAACCAGTTAAAAATAATTATACCTATAAGATTATAGGACTATGGGATGACTGGATTCCACTGATGTTACCAATAGTTAAAAGTTCATAACAATACAGATAAAAATATAAACCTCTTACTAATTTCAAACTCCAGAGGATATCAAAAATTAATACATAGATATTTTCTAATTGAGAACTTAAATGCATAGGTATAAAATAAGTTCCATTTGTTTTACAGAAAATACCATAGGGCAATATTATTATGAAACACAGCTAGGCAAGGAGTGAGGGAAGGCTAAGAACCGATAAAAAAGTTACATGGATAGGTAGGAAGATTCTGATGCTGAAGAATTTTTACGTGTAGTATTCGTTCGGTGCCTTGTATTTACCATTGGTCTTCCAGTAAGAATCAATCACCCTGTATGTTTAGACCAAATTTAGACCAAATCTTCCAAACGCTGACTTTGCAGCCTTTCCTCCACACGGACATTTCCATTTCTTCACTGTGGAACCTGTTGTTACTTTCCTAGTTAAGACTTTAGTACCAAGAGTAGAGTAGAACCTTTACCAAGATTCACCAGTTATTAACTTTTCTGTTTTTTACTTGATATGAATAATTTATTGAATGAGAGACAAGGACAGGGAGATTTCAAACCCAAAACTGGTATAAAGTTCAGAGACATGGCATTACAGGATAGCTTCTAAAGTGAAAAGGAGGATGTCATTTAGCCTTTTCAATGATTGGTTATTACGTTGGAGGTTTCCAGACTGCAGGAGGTTGGTGAAAAGTGATTATCTTATACCATTTGGGGAAGATGACTTAAGTTTTATGATTATCAAAGACACTGACAAGAAATAACCTAAATTACAGTTCACTTACATTCCTGAAATGAACCACTTAGTTTCACATAAGTGGCTTAAAGGGTTTCTGTCAGCTTGAGGGATTTTTAAACCTGGCTTCATTTCATTTTATTTTAAAAGAATTATCAAAATAACTTAAGACAATCTAGAGGTCCAGTAATAGGAATTCATAATATAAATTACAGAATTTCCATATGATAGATGACTGTGCAGTTATTTATAGTCATGTGGGGATATTAAACAACATGGAAAAATGTTACCATGCTTCTATATATTGGAAATGTGAACACACCTTCCTTGACCACACCCCATTGTGAGCAAAACAGTCTCTCCCACTCCTCTTGCAGCCAGGGAGGGGGGCCTTGCTTTACCACATGTTTCCTCCTTACACTGTTGTTGATTGGCTCAGGAGAGTAACAGATCCCAGGGTAACCAATTAGTAGACTTGCCAGCAACCTATTATCTGTATCCGCTGGATGAAACACAGCAGGGCAGAGTTGGAAATTTGTACTAAAAACCCAGAAATCACAAGACAATAGAGTGAGAGCTCAGTTAAAAGGCAATAAGGTAGATTAAAGATTGAGAAACTGCTGTAAGAAGTAGCAAACTGAAACTATGAGGGAACAAAAATTAAGAATAAGTAGACAGAGCAATTGAAGGCAGGGCAAACAGACAGATGGAGGGCAGCCAACCACGCTGTCAATGCAGCTCTGCAGCAGGACTCCAGCTCCTGCTGTGGGATTCTTGGCAGATGCCTGGCCTCCAGATCCAAACTCCAGCCCTTTGCACAGGAACCTGCCCTAACCTGGCCCCTGTTCGTAGATTTCCAAGACAATTTCCTTGTCATCCTTTGCAAATCCTTTCAGGATGGCCTCAGTGGATCTCTGTCTTGTAACTGTTACAAGGGTGTGTAGACTATGAGCCCAATTTTTTCTTTTTTTTAATGCTTCAATTTTATTTTATTTATTTTTTTTAATACAGCAGGTTCTTATTAGTCATCAGTTTTATACACATCAGTGTATACATGTCATTCCCAATCGCCCAATTCCTTACCCCCCTCAACCCGCCGCTATCTCCCCTTGGTGTCTGTGCATTTGTTCTCTACATCTGTGTTTCAATTTCTGCCCTGCAAACCGGTTCATCTGTACCATTTTTCTAGATTCCACATATATGCGTTAATATATATTTGTTTTTCTCTTTCTGACTTACTTCACTCTGTATGATAGTCTCTAGTTATATCCATGTCTCAACAAATGACCCAATTTCATTCCTTTTTATGGCTGAGTAATATTCCATTGTCGATATGTACCACAACTTCTTTATCCATTCGTCTGTCGATGGGCAATTAGGTTGCTTCCATGACCTGGCTATTGTTAATAGTGCTGCAATGAACATTGGGGTGCATGTGTGTTTTTGAATTATGGTTTTCTCTGGGTATATGCCCAGGAGTGGGATTGCTGGGTCATATGGTAATTCTATTTTTAGTTTTTTAAGGAACCTCCATACTGTTCTCCGTAGTGGTTGTATCAATTTACATTCCCACCAACAGTGCAAGAGGGTTCCCTTTTCTCCACACCCTCTCCAGCATTTGTTGTTTGTAGATTTTCTGATGATGCCCATTCTAACTGGTGTGCGGTGATACCTCATTGTAGTTTTGATTAGCATTTCTCTAATAATTAGTGATGTTGAGCAGCTTTTCCTGTGCTTCTTGGCCATCAGTATGTCTTCTTTGGAGAAATGTCTATTTAGGTCTTCTGCCCATTTTTGGATTGGGTTGTTTGTTTTTTAATATTGAGCTGCATGAGCTGTTTATATATTTTTGCAGATTAATCCTTTTTCCGTTGATTCGTTTGCAAATATTTTCTCCCATTCTGAGGGTTATCTTTTCGTCTTGTTTATGGTTTCCTTTGCTGTGCAAAAGCTTTGAAGTTTCATTAGGTCTCATTTGTTTATTTTCGTTTTTATTTCCATTACTCTAGGAGGTGGATGAAAAAAGATCTTGCTGTGATTTATGTCAAAGAGTGTTCTTCCTATGTTTTCCTCTAAGAGTTTTATAGTGTCCGGTCTTACATTTAGGTCTCTAATCCATTTTGAGTTTATTTTTGTGTATGGTGTTAGGGAATGTTCTAATTTCATTCTTTTACATGTAGCTGTCCAGTTTTCCCAGCACAACTTATTGAAGAATTTGTTGTGCTTATTGAATGTTCTAATTTCATTCTTTTACATGTAGCTGTCCAGTTTTCCCAGCACAACTTATTGAAGAGGCTGTCTTTTCTCCATTGTATATCCTTGCCTCCTTTGTCATAGATTAGTTGACCCTAGGTGCCTGGGTTTATCTCTGGGATTTCTATCCTGTTCCATTGATCTATGTTTCTGTTTTTGTGCCGGTACCATATTGTCTTGATTACTGTAGCTTTGTAGTATAGTCTGAAGTTAGGGAGTCTGATTCCTCCAGCTCTGTTTTTTTCCCTCAAGACTGCTTTGGCTATTCAGGGTCTTTTGTGTCTCCATACAAATTTTAAGATGTTTTGCTCTAGTTCTGTAAAAAATGCCATTGGTAATTTGATAGGGACTGCATTGAATCTTTAGATTGCTTTGGGTACTATAGTCATTTTCACAATATGGAGTCTTCCAATCCAAGAACATGGTATATCTCTCCATCTGTTGGTATCACCTTTAATTTCTTTCATCAGTGTCTTATAGTTTTCTGCATACAGGTCTTTTGTCTCCTTAGGTAGGTTTATTCCTAGGTATTTTATTCTTTTTGTTGCAATGGTAAATGGGAGTGTTTCCTTAATTTCTCTTTCAGATTTGTCATCATTAGTGTATAGGAATGCAAGAGATTTCTGTGCATTAATTTTGTATCCTGCAACTTTAATAAATTCATTGATTAGCTCTAGTAGTTTTCTGGTGGCATCTTTAGGACTCTCTATGTATAGTATCATGTCATCCGCAAACAGTGACAGTTTTACCTCTTCTTTCCAATTTGTATTCCTTTTATTTCTTTTTCTTCTCTTATTGCCATGGCTAGGACTTCCAAAGCTATGTTGAATAATAGTGGCGAGAGTGGACATCCTTGTCTTGTTCCTGATCTTAGAGGAAATGCTTTCAGTTTTTCACTTTTGAGAATGATGTTTGCTGAGGGATTGTCGTATACGGCCTTTATTATGTTGAGGTAGGTTCCTTCTATGCCCACTTTCTGGAGAGTTTTTTTTATCATAAACGGGTGGTGAATTTTGTCAAAAGCTTTCTCTGCATCTATTGAGATGATCATATGGTTTTTATTCTTCACTTTGTTAACATGATGTATCACATTGATTGATTTGCATATATTGAAGAATCCTTGCATCCCTGGGATAAATCCCACTTGATCATGGTGTATGATCCTTTTAATGTGTTGTTGGATTCTGTTTGCGAGTATTTTATTGAGGATTTTTGCATCTATATTCATCAGTGATATTGGTCTGTAATTTTCTTTTTTTGTAGTATCTTTGTCTGGTTTTTGTATCAGGGTGATGGTGGCCTCATAGAATGAGTTTGGGGGTGCTCCTTCCTCCACAATTTTTTGGAAGAATTTGAGAAGGATGGGCGTTAGCTCTTCTCTAAATGTTTGATAGAATTCACCTGTGAGGCCATCTGGTCCTGGACTTTTGTTTGTTGGAAGATTTTTAATCACAGTTCCAATTTCATTACTTGTGATTGGTCTGTTCATATTTTCTGTTTCTTCCTGGTTCAGTTGTGGAAGTTTATACCTTTCTAAGAATTTGTCCATTTCTTCCAGGTTGTCCATTTTATTGGCATAGAGTTGCTTGTAGTAGTCTCTTAGGATGATTTGTATTTCTGTGGTTTCTGTTGTAACTTCTTTTTCATTTCTAATTTTATTGATTTGAGTCCTCTCCCTCTTTTTCTTGATGAATCTGGCTAATGGTTTATCAGTTTTGTTTGTCTTCTCAAAGAATTAGCTTTTAGTTTTATTGATCTTTGCTATCGTTTTCTTTGTTTCTATTTCATTTATTTCTGCTCTGATCTTTATGATTTCTTTCCTTCTGCTAACTTTGGGTTTTGTTTGTTCTTCTTTTTCTAGTTCCTTTAGGTGTAAGGTTAGATTGTTTATTTGAGATTTTTCTTGTTTCTTGAGGTAGGCTTGTATAGCTATAAACTTCCCTCTTAGAACTGCTTTTGCTGCATCCCATAGGTTTTGGATCATCGTGTATTCATTGTCATTTGTCTCTAGGTATTTTTTGATTTCCTCTTTGATTTCTTCAGTGATCTTTTGGTTATTTAGTAACATACTGTTTACCCTCCATGTGTGTGTGTTTTTTACGTTTTTCTCCCTGTGCTTCATTTCTAATCTCATAGCGTTGTCATTGGAAAAGATGCTTGATATGATTTCAATTTTCTTAAATTTACTGAGGCTTGATTTGTGACCCAAGATGTTATCTATCCTGGGGAATGTTCCATGCGCACTTGAGAAGAAAGTGTAATCTGCTGTTTTTGGATGGAATGTCCTATAAATATCAATTAAATCTATCTGGTCTATTGTGTCATTTAAAGCTTTGTTTCCTTACTTATTTTCATTTTGGAAGATCTGTCCATTGGTGTAAGTGAGGTGTTCAAGTCCCCCACTATTATTGTGTTACTGTCGATTTCCTCTTTTATAGCTGTTAACAGTTGTCTTATGTATTGAGGTACTCCTATGTTGGGTGAATATATATGTATAATTGTTATATCTTCTTGGATTGATCCCTTGTTCATTATGTAGTGTCCTTCCTTGTCTCTTGTAACATTCTTTATTTTAAAGCCTATTTTATCTGATATGAGTATAGCTACTTCAGCTTTCCTTTGATTTCCATTTGCATGGAATATCTTTTTCCATCCCTTCACTTTCAGTCTGTATGTGTCCCTAGGTCTGAAGTGGGTCTCTTGTAGGCAGCATATATATGGGTCTTGTTTTTGTATCCATTCAGCAAGCCTGTGTCTTTTGGTTGGAGCATTTAATCCATTCACATTTAACATAATTATCGATACATATGTTCCTATGACCATTTTCTTAATTGTTTTGGGTTTGTTTTTGTAGGTCCCTTTCTTCTCTTGTGTTTCCCACTTAGAGAAGTTCCTTTAGCATTTGTTGTAGAGCTGGTTTGGTGGTGCTGAATTCTCTTAGCTTTTGCTTGTCTGTAAAGCTTTTGATTTCTCCATCGAATCTGAATGAGATCCTTGCTGGGTAGAGTAATCTTGGTTGTAGGTTCTTCCCTTTCATCACTTTAAGTATATCGTGCCACTCCCTTCTGGCTTGTAGAGTTTCTGCTGAGAAATCAGCTGTTAACCTTATGGGAGTTCCCTTGTATGTTATTTGTCATTTTTCCCTTGCTGCTTTCAAGAATTTTTCTTTATCTTTTATTTTTGTCAATTTGATTAGTATGCGTCTCGGCATGTTTCTCCTTGGGTTTTTCCTGTATGGGACTCGCTGCGCTTCCTGGACTTGGGTGGCTATTTCCTTTCCCATGTTAGGGAAGTTTTCGACTATGATCTCTTTATATATTTTCTCTGGCCCTTTCTCTCTCTCTTCTCCTTCTGGGACCCCTATAATGCGAACGTTGTTGTGTTTAATGTTGTCCCAGAGGTCTCTTAGGCTGTCTTCATTTCTTTTCATTCTTTTTCTTTATTCTGTTCTACAGCAGTGAATTCCACCATTCTGTCTTCCAGGTCACTTATCTGTTCTTCTGCCTCAGGTATTCTGCTATTGATTCTTTCTAGTGTAGTTTTCATTGTAGTTATTGTATTGTTCATGTTTGTTTGTTTGTTCTTTAATTCTTCTACATCTTTGTTAAACATTTCTTGCATGTTCTCGATCTTTTCCTCCTTTCTTTTTCTGAGGTCCTGGATCATCTTCACTGTCATTATTCTGAATTCTTTTTCTGGAAGTTTGCCTATCTCCACTTCATTTGGTTGTTTTTCTGGGGTTTTATCTTATTCCTTCATCTGGTACATAGCCCTCTGCCTTTTCATCTTGTCTATCTTTCTGTGAATGTGTTTTTTTTTTTTTTGCGGTATGCGGGCCTCTTGCTGCCGTGGCCTCTCCCGCTGCGGAGCACAGGCTCCGGACATGCAGGCTCAGCGGCCACGGCTCACGGGCCCAGCCGCTCCGCGGCACGTGGGACCCCCCCGGACCGGGGCACGAACCCGCGACCCCCGCACCGGCAGGCGGACTCCAAACCTCCGCGCCACCAGGGAAGCCCGTGAATGTGGTTTTTGTTCCACAGGCTGCAGGACTGTAGTTCTTCTTGCTTCTGCTGTCTGCCTTCTGTTGGATGGGGCTATCTAAGAGGCTTGTAGTTATTAACTTTTTGAAACATTTGCTTGTTCAACCTCTCTCTTTCCTTATACACACACACACACACACACACACACACACACACACACACACACACATTTTGGCTAAACTATTTAAGAGGTAGTTTATAAGCATCGTGATACTATACTCCTGAATATTTCAGATGTATCTATCAGCAAGTGTAATCTCCTGTATAACCACAATACAACTACCAAACTCGAGAAACTTAACATAGATGCAATACTATTATTTAACATACAGCCTATTCAAGTTGTTCCATTTGTGTTAATAATACAGTTTATCAGTATATTTCAATGTTTTATTGAAGTATAATTACATACTATAAAATGCACAGATTTAAGTGTACAGTTTAATGTTTTGATAAATGTGTACCCTCATGTAACCAACACCCCAATCAAGATATAGTGAATTTCTGTAACTCAAGAAAGTTCTTTCTTGCCCCTTTCTAGTCAGCCCTCTTTCCTCTACATCCCTTAGAGGAAACCACTACAGTATTTTTTCCTTATAGATTACATTTGCATAAATTTCACATCCAGTGTGTATTCTTATGTGTTTAGTTTATTTCTCTCTGGTCTTGGATTCTGGTATCTGTAAATAAAGTTTTAGTGGAACTCAGCCATGTTCATTTGGTTGTACTGTCTACGATGCTTTCACACTATAACAACAGCACTGACTAGTTGTGACAAGGCTTGCTTTTGGTTGCTACTTGGTGTATTACAAATTACTGCAATCCAATTATAACTTAACAGCATTTTGAATGTCATGCTCATTACTGTGACATAGCATTTAATTATTTATTTTTTTATTAACAGTGCATACTCAACATGCCAAAATAAAGAAAGAAGAGTTGTGTTTGAATGTTGTACTTTTAAGAAAGAGTGGGGGGTGAATCATTTGTTATCAAATTAGATGGCAAAACATTGCGTTTATTATTCAGTGACACTGTTGCTGTGCTAAACTAATACTATATACATCAATATTATTAGATTAGGAACTCTTTATAATAGTCCCACGCACAGAAAAGCAATTTTCAGAAAAACTGGACATTTAAAAATGGAATATCTCATCGAAACAAAGTTTCTTTAAAAAATTTAAAATATTGAAATAAGGCTGAAGTCAAAGTAAGTGCTCATTTTGTTAACCAAGCAAGGAAAACCATTTACGAATGTTGAATTAATTTAATTGTATGTGATTGCAGCAGATGAAGAAATGTGTCCAGAGAAAATAAGCTTGATTAAGGCTATTAGTCTTTTAGTGAGAACAGTTGCTGCAAGAGGTAAGGACATTGAGGACAACAGATGGAGTAAACATACTTTCCATATTCCTCCCACTGAGTACAATACGTCTAAAATCCCTGGATATTATGTACTGAAAAACATAAGAAGGCCTGAAAAGTGGAGAGAAGAAGGCAGACTGGATAGGGAGCTTAGGACCCAAAGAATGCTGAGTTCCCTGACCTTTTCTTTCTGACTCATCTATCCCACACTGGGACTGGAGAAGCTAGCATCCTGAGAATGCCAATGGGAACAGATGAAAAAACAAACAAACAAACAAAACAAACAAGAAAAGCATGCCCTCTCTAGCCAAAAGGCCAGGAAAAGGGCTACCTAGCAAGACAGAAACTTAAATAATAACTGTTCTACTCCAGCTAAGCACCACAGAAGAAGCTGTGGCCAAGTCTTACCCATCATCAGAACTGGAGTGGAGAGTCTAGGTGTGTAACAAGGAACCCCAAACCACCTGCCATTGTTGTGTCAGAGGCTGAGGGGGGGAACAGGATCTTTGTCCATACTGAGTGGTAATGAGGAGCCTGTGGTGTTGGTGAAAATGACATGGGAGCCTGGAATTCATCTACACCTAGTGACCTGGTGTCAGAGAAAGCCTAGAGGAGGGTCAGGTCTTTAACCACCTCTCAGAGAATATGAGGCCAACCCTCCTCCCAGTGTCAGTGGGGACCCATCATTAACAAGGACCCTCACCCTTCAAGTTGTCAACAGAATCCTAATGGAGGATCTGCATCTAGTTTCACTTGGCAGTAACAAGGTGGAGTTGTTCCCCAACTGGAGTTATGTCAGGGGGAGCTTGCTAAAATACAAGGCTTATATAAGACCCAGAGTCTCACAGCATATGAACTGTCCAGATTTCAAAAGAAAATCACTTGTTATACTAATAACCTGGAAAATCTAAATTTGAATGAAGAAAGACATTAGATGTCAACACTGAAATAGCACAGATATTAGAATTATCTAACAAGGATTTTAAAGCAGCCTTCATTAAAAAGCTTCCACAGGTAATTGTGAACACCCTCAAAACAAAGGAAAAATAGATATTATCAGCAAGAAACATGATATAAAGAAGAATCAAGTGGAAATTCTAGAACTGAAAACTACAATAGCCAAAAAATAAACTCAGTGGATAGTCTAACAGAAGAAAAGTGTATGTGATGATAGAACAATAGGAGAGAGAGAAAATAGACTGAAAATAAAAGTGAACAGAGCTTCAGGGACCTGTGGGCTATAACAAAAAATCTAACATTCATGTCATTAGTGTCCCAGAAGGAGAGGAGAAAGAGAATTCAAAGAAATAATGGATTAAATTTCTCCAAATTTGGCAGAAGACATAAACTTACAGATTCAAGAAGCTGAGTGAACCCCAAAAAGGATAAATCTAAAGACACATCATAGTTAAACTTCTGGAAAGTAAAGACAAAGAAGAAAATCTTGAAGGCAATCAGAGAGAAACACAGGAAACAATTTGAATGATATCAGAAACCATGGAGGCCAGAAGGAAATAGCATAGCATTTTTCAAGTGCTGAAATAAGTCAACCCAGAATTCTATATCCAGAGAAAATATTTTCAGGAATGAAGAAGAAATTAAGACATTCTCAGATTGAAAGGAAGACTAAGAGAATTCATTGCTTGTAGACCTACTGTGAAAGAATGACTAAAACAAGTTCTCTAAACAGAAAGGAAACGATAAAAGAAGGAATTTTGCAACACCAGGAAGGAAGAAAGCAGAAGAGAAGAACAAAAACGTGAGTAAATATAAGACTTTCCTTCTTCTCTTGCATTTTTATAATTATATTTAGTGTTTGAAGCAAAAATTATTATAACTGTGTAATGTGGTCCTCTGTTTATGTAGAAGAAAAATTAAAGCTAATTATGTTATACATGGGGAAGGGTAAATGGACATAAAGGGAAGTAAGGTTTCTATACTTTACTCAAGCACATAAAATGTCGACATTAGTAGACTGTAAGTTATGCTAATATAGTATATGCAAAGTAACTACTAATATAGTTATGGAAATAGATACACTTAAAAACATGGATAAATCAAAGTGGAATTCTAAAGAAAGTTTAAGGAACTGACAAGAAGATAGGAAAAAAAAGAAACAAATGAAAAACAGAGACAGCAAACAGAAAAATAATAAAATGGCATAATTAAGTCTCGACCTATCACTAATTACAGAAAATGTAAATAGTCTGAATATATTGAATTAAAAGATAGAGGTTGGCATAATAGATTTAAAAAACAAAAAGAAAACATGACCTAACTATTGGCTATCCACAAGAAACTTGCTTCAAATATAATGATATGTGTAGGTTGAAAGTGAAATGATGAACTGAGATATACTACACAAACACTAATCAAAAGAAAGCAGGAGTGGCTATATTAATATCAGATTCAGTGGACTTCAAGGCAAAGAAAACCACTGGAGACAGAGTCAATCCACTAGGCAGACACAGGAATCCTAAATTTGTATGCACCAAAAAGCCAAGCTGCAAAACTTGTGAAGCAAAATCTGATAGAACTGAAAGGAGAGAGACAAATCCACAGTTATAGCCGAAGACTTCAAAACCCCATCTCAACAACTGACAAAACAGCTAGACAGAAAATCCTCAAGGATAGAGCTCAACAAGACCATCAACCAAAAGAATCTAATCAATATTTATAAAGCACTCTACCTACCAACAGCAGAATATATGTTATTTTCATGCATCCATGGAACATATGCCAAAATAAATATTTTCCTGGGCCATAAAACAAATCTTGACAAATTTAAAGGAATTGAAATCACATGGAGTGTTCTCTCTAACCACAATGGAATAACACTAGAAATCAAGAACAGGAAGAGATCAGGAGAATCCCCAAACACCTGGCAGCTAAAACAGCACACATAAATAATCTGTTGGTCAAGGAAGAAGTCTTGAGACAAATACCAAATACATTGAACTTAGTGAACATGACAGCAAAACATCAAACATTGTGGGATGCTGTTAAAGCAGTGCTTAGATGAAAATCTGTAGCCCTAAATGCTTACAGACAAAAAAGGAAAAGTCCCAGATCAATAATCTAAGCTCTCACTTCAAGAACTTAGAAGATGAAGAGCAAAATAAACTCATAGTCAAGGAGAAAAAAGAGAGCAAAAATCAATAAAATTGAAAACAGACACACAATAGAAAAGTCAATGAAACATAAGTTTTTATTTGAAAAGATTAGTAAAATAGACAAAACTCCAGCAAGACTGACAAATAAAAAGAGAGGAGAGCAATTTCTATTATCAGTTTGAAACAAAAGATCACACTACAGAGTTTACATACATCGAAAGAATAAGAGAATACTCTGAGCAGCCCTAGACACATAAATTTGACAGTTGAGATGAAATAGATTAATTCCGTGAAAAGTATATAAACTACTCCAACTCATCCAATGAGCAGCCCAATAACAACTAATGAAATTAAATTTATACACACACATATATATGTATACACACATATTAATAGAATAAAAGCCCAGAAATAGTTCCATATACGTATGGCCAGGTTGTAGTGGAAGGAGAGGCTCTCTGGAAGCAGGTGGTGGTGAAAGGAGTGTGATGGGCAAAGATGATTCAGGCAATCCTGGTTTTCAGTAACCATGGGAAGCCACGTGGCTTGACTGCTTCTACCAGCGTTTCCCAGAAGAAATTCAACAGCAGGTTATTCGAGAGATCTTCCATCTAGCTCTCAAACGGGATGACAACATCTGTAACTTCTTGGGGGGTGGATGTTTGATTGGTGGGTCTGACTACAAACTGATTTATTGGCGTTATGCTGCCCTCTACTTTGTATTTTGTGGGGATTCGTCAGAGAGTGAACTTGGGATCTTAGACCTCATCCAGGATTTTGTGGAGACTCTGGACAAGTGTTTCGAAAATGTTTGTGAATTGGATTTGATCTTCCACACGGATATGGTGCACTACGTTCTTCAGGAGGTGGTGATGGGTGGGATGGTGTTGGATACAAACATGAATGAAATCGTGGCTCAGACTGAAGCTCAGAACAGGCTGGAGAAGTCCGAGGGTTGTCTTTCAGCCGCACCCGCCCGGGCCATGTCCACCGTGAAAAACATCAGCCTGCTGGAGATGCCTCGGATTATCAACATTGGCGATCTCAACATCAAGGTCCCCAACCTGTCGCAGTTTGTCTGAGGGTAGAAGACGGCTGAACTGAGTCCTCGGAACCAGCAAAGCCGAGCCAGTCCTGCAGCAAAACCTGATCTGCGCCCTAGAGGAGTGCAGCCTCGGGCCCTGGGCCCTGCTGTCCTGCAGCGGGAAGGAGTCCTGTGTCCACTGCCAGCCTGTGCTTGCTTCTCACATGTGCGGCCTTGCCCCTCTCTCCTACACGCGGCCACTGCAGATGTGAAGGGTCCTGGCTTCCTCAGTGGGGTGCAGGTGCCCAAGCCACTCGCCCCCTTTACCTGCCACGTGCAGCCACTCCCAGGGGTTGCAGACTGTCGTGAGAGCAGAACCTCACCACGACGATGTGCTCCGACTGGAGTCTTCAACCTTAGCACCACGAGGCTCCCTGAGGTCCTGTAGCATGGACTTCCCTGGTGAAGTGCCATAGCTAGAAAAGGGCTGACCCTCTAGATTTGGGGATGTGGTGAGTGGCAAACAAGGGCAGGATGTTATGAGGTCCAGAGTTGCCTACTGGCTCCACTAGAGTTGGCACACCCAGAATCCTTTTGTAGAGCCGAGCTGTCTCATCACCACCTCCTGAGGCACACACTCCCAACCGCCACAGTCCTGGCTCTGCTCTCCCAGGTGTTTACGTGCAGGACACAACCCAAGTCCTAGGCCTGTCATTTGCCTGCCCCCCACATTTCTGCCAACAGGGAGGGCACAGCCCACAGCCAGAGGGGTCCCCCTCAAAGGGGAGGAACCCCGTGTCTGCAGAAGGCAAAGCTGACAACGTGGAGCATCTCAGAATCATGACTCTTCCAGGTTTAACATACGTTCTCCTCCCGAGGAGCAGACAGGTCAGTTGCTGTGTTATAGATGACGAGTCTGTCCAGGAGACCCACTGCTGTCTACACCAGCTTCTGGAGCATGAGAGCCTGAGCTGGGGTCATGTGTTCTGGACCTGGCACAGGGGGAGGCTGGGGACACGGCAGCGTGCTGGCTGCAGCATCTTCTCCCCAGTGTGCGAGGGGCCCCTGCCTGAGCTCCTTCTGGGCACGCCCTGTTCCCCTCAGATGCCAGTGCCCTAGAGCTAGCTGTGGATACTTGTAAATGTTTACGTGTGATAAGAGACTTTCTTCCTGTGGTTAACTTAGAGCTGAAGCTGCTCCTCGAAATAGTACCTTTTACTCCTGCGCTGCCTCAGGACCAGGTCTCAGGTATGATGTTGAGCTGCCTTGAGATTTGGGAGCTCGCTGCACCATCGTGGTGACGTCTCCCGGCCTGGGAACTTCTTGTGCCTGCCGGCCGGTGGCCCAAACCGTCTCGTCAGGCCTCCTGATGCTGTCGCAGGGCCCATCTGAGATGGTGCCTGACAGGACCATGGTCAGGACCACGTCTTTTCCTGCTTTGAACCGTGCTTCTTGTGGTTGGTGCTCTTTGCTCTCTGTAGCCTCTTAACCTCAGTCTTTTGGAACATCTACGATAACCACAGAGGTGGGCAGTGTTGATCAGAAGAGTTTACTTTTTTTTTTTTTTACAGACATTTCAGCGTATTTACATCCCTCTCTTTCACATTTGCTGAAAGTGATATAGGAACAAAATGATATTTATTTTGTACCTACTGTAAGGTGGCATGAGCGAGATCCTTCCACAATCCTTACAACAGACACTGTTATCTCCATTTTGCAAGTCAAGAAAGTAAGAATCAGAGAGGTCAAGTAACCGGCTTTAGGTCACAAGCGCTAAGAACTGAGACTGTCTGTCTGCCTAAATCCACAGTTCATTTTTTTTTCACTGCTCAGGATGGCCTCTCCCAATTTTATTTTCTTTCTTATGGATAAAGAAACCTCAAAAAGGTTAGGTACCTTCTCAGAAACTGTGATAAAACCCAGCTTGGTTTTTCTCAGAAACTGTGATAAAAACCGGCTTGGTAGCCAGTGACAGCATCAAAGAGTGTAAGAGCTGGAGGGTCCTCCACATGCCTCCATTGAGCTGGTGAGGAAGCAGAAGCCCAGAGTGTTAAGTGTTATGTCAAGGGTCACAAAGCTAGAATGAAGTCATTTTTCTTTTTTTAAAATTTTTATTGGAGTATAGTTGATTTACAATGTTGTGTTCGTTACAGGTATACAGTAAAGTGAATCAGTTACACGTATTAAAAAAAAAAGTATGGCCAGTGAATTTTTGACAAAATGTAAAAGAATTCAATGGAGAATGAGTAGTCTTTTCAAAAAATGATGTTAAGCAATTAGAAATTTATAACCAGACGTTGAATCTTGGCATAATCTCACATCTTATATAAAAATTCAGTAAAAAAGGATCATAGATTTAAATATAAAATATACAATTATAAAAATATTAGCGGATAACATAGGAGAAAATCTTTGAGAGAGAACTAGGGTTTGGTGAAAAATCCTTAGATGTGATACTAAAAGCATGATGGATAAAAAAAAATAAACTTGTTAAATTAGACTTCATCACAATTAAAAACTTTTGCTCTATAAAAGACTCCATGAAGATGAGGAAAAGTTATAGATTGGAAGAAAATATATGAACACCACATATCTGAAAAAGGGCTCAAAACCCAACAGCACACAATCCATTTAGAACATAGGTGACATCCATTTCACTGAAAAGGATATAAAGACAAGCAAATGAAAAGATGTTCATCACTAGCCATCAGGGAAATGCAAATGAAGACCACAACGAGAAATCATCGTATATGTATTAGAATGGCTAAAACTAAAAATAGTGATAGCACCAAATGCTGGTAAGGATGTGAGGACACTCAATCTCTTGTAAATTGCTGGTGGGTATGTAAAACGATACACAACCACTCTGGAAAATATTTTGGCATTTTCCTAAAAAAACTATACACTCACTGTATGTCAGCAAATTAATTCCTGAGCATTTATCACAGAGAAATAAAAATTTAAATCCACACAAAAACCTACACACAATTCATAGCAGCTTTATTTGTAATAGCCAAAACCTGGAAACAGCCAAAATGTCTCTTAATAGTTGAACAAAGTAAGATAGAGTTGTCCCATGTCCCAAGACCACCAAGGATACCAAAATCCACTAATGCTCAAGTGTCATATATAAAATGTGTAGTATTTGCATATAACCCATGCACATCCTCCTGTATATTTTTAACTCATCTCTAGATCTTACACTTAATAGTGTAAATAGTGTAAATTTAAATAGCTGTCAGCGTGTGGCAAATTTAAGTTTTGCTTCTTGGAAATTTCTGGAATTTTTATTTTGTTTTCCGTACTTCTGATCTGCAGTTGGTTGAATCCCTGGATTCAAAACCTGAAAATATAGAGGCCCAAAGGTATAGTCATGTGAATCTTCAACAATAAAAATGAACAAACTATTGATACACTCAGTAACTTGGATGTATCTCAGGGATATTATGTGGTTGGGAAAAAAACTTAGTCTCAGCTGGTCCCATGCTGTATTTACAAAACATTTATTAAATCACAAAATTATAAGATGGAAAAGAGATTAATGGTTGTCAGGAATTAGAGATGGTGGAGGTGTCTCTGATAAGGGTTAGCATGTGGAACATCTTTGTGGCGATGTGATAGCTCTGTATCTTCATTGTGTGGTAGTGGTTGTGTGAATTCACCTGTGTAATAAGTTGACAGAAAGTTATGCACACATATTAAATTCATCTCTCTTTGCTGAAGTTTCTCAGTAATCTCTTGGATGAAGCTCATCCTCTATTGGGTTTCTCAGGTTAGGTTCATGAATAGAGTATTTCTTAAGATCCTGCAAGTTTATAACTACTTTTCTATAGCCTTGACGTTTGAAGAATAGTTTGGCTGAATATAAAATCCTTGGTTCCATGTTTGCTTTATTGAGTTTCTGAAAATGTTGCTCCATTCTTCTACTGCTTCATATGCAGCTGTCAAGAAGTCAGTGGTCAATAGATTAACTTTCCTTGGTAAATCACTATGACTTAGCTGGATATAAAATTCATTGATTCTCACTTTGTTGTGTAGAATTTCTTTGAAATGTTGGTTTACTGTTTTCTTGCTTTGGACATGGTTGTCAAAAAGTCTTGTCAACAAGATTTTCTCTCCTTTCTGAATGACCATATTTTTTTTCCTGGATCCCCTTAATCTTTTTTCTCAATCTTTAATTTTGTTTTAAGTATATAATAGATTTATAGGATACGTCAGTTTTCTAAGATATGCCGTGGGGACTTTCAATGTATAGATGTAGGTCTCCTTTTATTTCCAGGAAGTTTTCTAGAATAATAGTTTAAAATATTAGATAATTCTATTGATTTCTTCTTTTTTCCATGAATAATTATATGAATGTATTCTATCTTCTTTGCTTATCTTCTATTGCTGTCATGTCATCTGTGATTCTTTCCACTTTTTAAAATAACTTTTTCATTCTTTTGGCTTTTCTTCGTGTCTCTTATTTAACTTTTCATTTAAATCTCTTCTGCTCTGGGCTGATTGTAATTTAGATTTAATTGCTTTTCATTTTGAATTCCCAATAGCCACTGCTATCATAGCGCCACTCAGACATGTTTCAAGTATTTCCCATTAAGGATGGTACTGTCTTATTTGGAATGATTTTCCCTGTGTTCCATTATCTCTAGGCTTCATGCTGCCATTTCCTCTTTTCTACACAGTTTCCGCTTGACTCTCACCACAACCCTTGTTTCTGAAGCTGTCTTATAAATTTGGATGTTTATCTTTCTATTTACAGGTAATTTGAAGGAAATTAGAGTTGTCTCATTAATTTGAAGGTAATATTTCCAAATCTGTTCCTACATGGCTAGGTAACTCGCAAATAGTCTGTTTCAGATCATTGCAGGAGTAGAGTAGTTAAATATGTCTTTCATTATTATAATGAGGCAGTAATTTTGACAGTGTAACATTGGCACAGGGATAGACATATAAATAAATAGTTGAGACTAGGGACTCCAGAAATCTATCACACATATAACTTACATTGATTTGTGACCAAGAATGCCAATTCGTTCAATGGATAAAGAATATACTTTTTAACAAGTGATACTGGGACAAGAAAAAAAAGAACATTGACTCTTATGACATATGTGAAAATTAACAAAATGAATCATAGGCCTAAATGTAGCAGTTAAAATGATAAAATTTCTAAAATAAAATATGGGAAAAATCTTCTCAGCCTTGAGATAGGCAAAGACTCTTTAAGATACAAAAGCATTAACCATTAAAGAAAAAAACTGATAAATTTGACTTTATCAAAAAACTTGCTTGTTGAAAGATTTGATTAAGAAAACTAAAAGGGAAGCCACAGAATGGGAGAAAATACATGCGATACGTATTTGACCAAAGGCTTGTAGCCTTACCTTATACAACTCAGTAGTAAAAAGAGGATAAACCCAACAGTACAGAGCAAAACATTTGAACGGTTGCCTCAAAAAAGATAAACTACAAATGGCCAATAAGCGCATGAAAAGTTGCTCAACATCATCAGCCATCAGAGAAATGCAAGTCCAAAGCAAAATGAGTCCCACTACTCACAAACTAGAATGGCTAAAGTTAAAAAAACATTAGCAATAGAAAGTGTTGGCTTGTGGAACTTTTATGCATTTCCAGTGCAAATGTAAAATGATACCCTCACTTTGGGAAACTGGCAGCTTCTTTAATGTTAGCCATGCATTTTCCATACGATCTAGCAATTCCACTTTTAGGTATTTACCAAAGAGAAATGAAAATATAGGTCTATATAAAAACTTGCACCTGAAAGTTTGTAGTAGCTTTATTCATAAGAGTCAAAAATTGTAAACATATCCATAAGCTGGTGAATA
Source organism: Phocoena sinus (assembly GCF_008692025.1). Taxonomy (NCBI): domain Eukaryota; kingdom Metazoa; phylum Chordata; class Mammalia; order Artiodactyla; family Phocoenidae; genus Phocoena; species Phocoena sinus. The sequence goes on along the minus strand of NC_045779.1, from coordinate 7,182,401 downwards.
GATAAACAAACAGTGGCAATATCTACACTACAGGATATTACTAAGCGATAAAAGGGAGCAAACTACTGATACATTTAACAATATGGGTGGATCTCAAAAATAGCATGCAAAGAGGAAAAGCCAGACACAAAAGTACACATCGAATGATTGTCTTCATATGAAAATCTAGAAATGACAAATCCTAAGGTATAGGGATGGAAAGTGCATCAGTGGTTGACTAAGGCCAGAGGTGGGGCTGGATTCACTGGGAAAGAGCACAGAGGAATTACTCCGTGTCTTGCTGTGATGATGGTTGCATTTGTCAAACTCATTACGCTGTTCACTTAAAACGGATTCATCTTTTAAATGAGTTTTAAATGAGTTATGCTGCAATGGAGTTGATAAGTTATAAAAATGTTGAAAAGAAATCTTTCAATATTTAAAAATATTGGAAAGATAGAGTAGTATAGGAAATTGACTATTATAATGCTTTCAATTAGTGAGATCCCTTTGCACAATATATTTTTAAAATATTAGTCCAAATAAAGTCCAGAAGTAGTCACTTAACCTGAATATTAAAATCATTAGTAAATATGCATATACAGATATGTAGATATGTATATATATTTATCATCTATATTTCCTAAATATTTTGTCATGTAGAGACTGTCTGCTTCTTGGAAACCAGCCATAGCGTAAGACAGTTTCCTCTGATCTGTTTGTAAATCTATTTTGTGTTGTTACAACGATTATTTTCATGCATGTACGACTGAAGTATTAGTCACAGTGTATCTGTTTTAAAATATGCTTCATTTTCTTTCTTCTTATGCTTTTCTGAGTGTTGGCAGACCTCTGTCTTCTACATCAGAAAAGTGAAAAGTCAAAAACCTTTCACTTATTACAGTGTTCTGAAGCTTCATTTTCTTATAATTCAGGGATTTTGCAGACCAATTCCCCACACCTTGAGGAGTACAAACCATCCCATTCTAACAGTAACTCATTTGAAAACATCACCAACCGTAACCATCTGTTTCCAACTTCTAAAATCTGACCAGCAATGATCTTTAGAGAAGCAGAAATTTCAGTTGATATATTCAATGACTATTTGTTTCATAAAATTCATGCTCCTAGTTCAGTAATCCTGAATCTTTATGTACACTTTCTGCAGAGTCAGAGTTGTGAAAGTAGGTAGATGCATAAACAAGGTTGTTTCTGTCTAACCTAACTGCTAAATACATATATATTAGTTTGCTAAGGCTGCCATAACAAAATACCACAGATTTAGTGGCTTAAACAAGAGACATTTATTTCCCACAGTTCCAGAGGCTAGAAGTCCAAGATCAAGGTGCCAGTAGGGTTGGTTTCTCCTGAGGCCTCTCTCTTTGGCTTGTAGTTGTCTGCCTTTTCGCTGTGTCCTCACATGGTGTTTCCTCTGTGTGTGTGTACATCCCTGGTATCTTCCCGTGTGTCCAAATTTCCTCTCCTTATGACACAGGTCAGAAACTAACAGCCTTATTTTAGCTTAATTACTACTTTAGAAGCCATATCTCCAAACACGGTCACGTTGTGAGGTAGTGGGGATTAAGACTTCAATGTATGAATTTCGGGGGCGGGGGAGAACAATTCAGTCCATAACATCACATGACTTATCATCCCCTTTCATGTGGTTCTTTAGCCCCATAAGATGTCAACAGATGCCCACAGTAAAAACTGTGCCACAGCAGAATATTCTGCTAGACCCTCAATGAACAGTGCTCTGAGTGAAATCACCTTCCTTCTCAAGTTTTGCTTGAATGCAGAATGTGCATTCATGTCAGAGAATACTCACTTTGGCAATTTAGAAACAAATCCTGTTGTGCAAAGTTCGACCCACTTTACTAACTTTGTGAATAATGTCTGAGAGGAAATGACTGTCACTTCACAAAAACTCATTATAGAGCTTGGACACAATCTTATTAAGTAGCTATTGTATTACTGTACGATCAGAGTCATCACATCTGGAACTTTCAAAGGGAACTCCATCTCTGTTACAGCTGACTCCAGAATATGTGCCAAGTATTTTTTAAAAGCATTCACCTTCTGCAGCGTATGTTTTTGAGAGCATGTGGTTTACATTTGCGTTGAATTTCTCATCCATCTGTCCACAAGAATGGATACGTTTTATCGAGCATTTCCTGAGTTCACACTGGAAAAGTATTATTATCCCAAAACATTGACCGCCAAAAGGAAAGAGATAAGGTTGCACTTTCGTCAGCAGATGAGTCCTTGTTTCAAAAATGAACATAGAGTTTCAGCCGATTCTTTTTTTTAAAATTATTTATTTTGTTTTTTTTTTTTTTGGCTGTGTTGGGTCGTCGTTGCTGCCCGCGGGCTTTCTCTAGTTGCGGCGAGCGGGGGCTACTCTTCGTTGCAGTGCGCGGGCTTCTCACTGTCTTGGCTTCTCTTGTTGCGGATCATGGGCTCTAGGCATGCAGGCTTCAGTAGTTGTGGCACATGGGCTCAGTAGTTGTGGCTTGTGGGCATTAGAGTGCAGGCTCAGTAGTTGTGGCTTAGTTGCTCCGTGGCATGTGGGATCTTCCCGGGCCAGGGCTTGAACCCGTGTCCCCTGCATTGGCAGGAGGATTCTTAACCCCTGCGCCAGCGGGGAAGCCCTCAGCTGATTCTTATGCACATAGAAATCAAAATTGTGCTTTTTTGTGGTTCCATCTTCCTGCACTGTAAACTTTGAGTCACCATGAAAATAGGTAAAGACATCTAGAATGTAATTGATTTAACCACCATAAGGTGAAGTTGAGAAGAAATTGTCATTGTCACTAGAATTACTGCCAGTGATTTATATATTCATATATTTTGGTATATATGCTATATACCAAACATATTAAATAGGCATAGCTGTTCTAAGGTCGTTTACACAGCATTCTACAATTGCCAAGGATGCTTTGGTAATTCTGCACCATTTCTTCTGTAGCGGAAGTGTGTCACAAGCTCTTTCCTTGGAATACATTGGCCTCTACCTTTTCCCAGCCTCACCTTCTTTGTTTCCTGCAGCACTGTGGAGCAGTTGTCATATGTGATGTAGTGACCACGTTCACAGAGGTCTAAACTGGTATTGTATACCCAAACTTAGTCTATAGGTGGGTTTTATTTGTCTCAAGCAGTCTGAATCTTTTAACTTTACCTGTATAAAATCAGAAGACTTCACATAAAAATGCAGAAACTTTTGTGAGTTTGTTTTTTTCTAAAATTACTAGTATTGGTTGTATTTCAGGAAGTTGAGTCCTGGTTTAAAAACATACAGACACACATGTAAATATAACACCTATCCATATAAAATTTCATAAAATTGGCGGTGATATTATTAATACTATTACAGTAAGGTGATGAATTTTGCAATAAAGGATAAAATCATTGAAAATATAAACAAAATGCGATGTCCTACTACCTAAAATAGATAAGAAACATTTATAATTCACCTAACTTTATCAATGTGCTTCTGAAATCTTAGGTAATTCAAAAGTTAAAACAAAAATACAGTTTCATAAATTTCTGAAAGCTTTCCAAACTTTTCTTTCATTCAGTCTTTTCTCTAATCAATAATAAGAAATGATTTTATATTAGGTGAAAAAGACTCTCCAAGCTGTGGTTTTTGAAATAACTTTGAGTAGCAGGGGAAGGTGTGGAGGTGTTATGTTGGATGAATGTCACTATGATTTGTAGAGAAAACGCTACTTTGAAGGAACACAACATGTATTAGACATACTCAATATCCATATCCATACATACATGCACATACTCATACCTCCAAATAACGAGTGTCTCCAGTAGAAATTCCCGCCCAACATTTTTTGGGAAATTTATGTTTTCTGAATCTTGAATCCTGAGGAAAATTAATGCCTAAACTGGGAAAATGGAAAAAAGAATTATAGTTTTCATGTGAAAATTAAAATTGAACCATCTATGGAGAGATGTTACTGGTTGGAAGGAATCCACAGATGCCAAGTAAAAAGCAGGAGTGAGAGATACTTACACTGTGGAGTGGAAGGTCAAAGTTGACACTTCCCGGATCTAGCAGAGGAGCAGGTGGGAGAGAGGTGGTCTATCTAGCAGCCTACTTGTAACTTGTAATGTTGTGACTGCGTTTGTGGCCCTCTCTGGCTAACAGTGAGTCACTGTGGTAAATTAAATACTAATAAGTTATGCACATACTTTACACAAACCCTGTTGGTGGTATTCCAAGAAATAACAAGTTTTGGAAGCCAAATGAGTCCTTCAATTGGAATTTTAACACATGCCCTTGATAGGAGATCTGAATGTTACATTATGCAGACACTACCTAATAATGCTTATTAGAGTTTTCCGTTATTTTAATATTTGCTACAGGTGACAGTTCTTTGTAAATGCCATCAAAATTAACATTTCTTTTTTTTTTTTTTTTCTGTACACGGGCCTCTCACTGTTGTGGCCTCTCCCGTTGCGGAGCACAGGCTCCGGACGCGCAGGCTCAGCGGCCATGGCTCACGGGCCCAGCCACTCCGCGGCATGTGGGATCTTCCCGGACCGGGGCACGAAGCCGTGACCCCTGCCTAGGCAGGCGAACTCTCAACCACTGAGCCACCAGGGAAGCCCAACATTTCTTACTTCCTAAACAATTGTTTAAAGATATCTATAATAATCAGGAAAGAGAATAAAGAATGTTGGAAGTATTTTATGACTAACCTAATGTTTCAGGGATTCCTGATACTTCTCAGGAATTCTGATTTTTTGTTTCCAAATTCTGAAGATTAATATCTGTTGGGAATTTTGAAACATTATCTTCCACTAACTTCAGGAGTTTTATGGAGTCAAAATTTCTAATTTTAAAAGCATGTTTTCAGTCACTTATTTGGAGGCTCAGTTAATAGTCTAATTTGACATATATGGAAAATTTATGATTTTCTTTTCTGGGGCAAAACAGAGAAGTACTTTATGCTCAACCTGTGTGCATGTGAATGCGTGTATGCATGTGTAGGATATTAAATAGATAGCTTTTGGTAAAATAGAAACAATGGGCTAATAATTTTGAAAAAAATATAGTACACTTTCTATTTCCATATAAAATGAATTAGTCTGCACTTAATACAATGCATTACTTATTCACATCTTATTTAATAATAAGTAAAGAACCTTAAGAATGTTACTTGACCTTCCTCTTCTATTCTGTTTACTTTGCCAAGGAAAGAAGTGCTGTGAATGTTGAGATTTGTATCAAAGATTTCTAAAATCACCCACAAGTATAGACTTAAAGGACTTTAAAAACCTGATTGTTCACACACTTGTAATGATGACTCATATCTTATAAAGCTGGCTTGAAACCCCACAGATCTTTCTGTACTTAAAAAATGTAAATGACTTTCTTGCCCATGGGGAGATTAATAAATTCACTAAGGTGAAAAAAAATGAATTCTGTCTTTCCCAGTAAGAAAATTGCTCAAAGATTAATTTAGCCTGTTTAATTCAGCTCTCAAATGTTTCTCAGAGCTCTAAAATATTTTTCTACCTTCCTTGCACCTGGGGCATCAATTTGATTATTTTTACTCTTGAATTCAATGTATCTACTTTCTTCTATATCGAGCTATTTTCATTTTCATTCAGTTCATTTTATTCTTGGTTTCTTTTTTATTTTTCTAGACGATTATTGCTATTCATATTTGGCTGATAATCTCCTTTCATATTATTTTGGGCTCAAAGCTGGAAGGAATATGTAATAGATATTGATGTTCCCCTCCTTTTTCCAGTCTCAGTCCTTTCTTTTCCTATACATAAATACACATCATCAGTGTTGATAAACTTGTGGTTTGTTCAATACTAGACCCACTGCTTTTTCAAGGAAATAACATTTTAAGCTGAGGGAGGCCATAACAAACCTTTAGTAACAACCGCCAGGCTTCCAAGATCCTGTAGTATTTACTAAAAGGGAAAACTGAGTCAAATTTCACATATTTTATGTGTGTCATTTTTATCAAAACATACAGTTGACCGTGACATATTTTTTTCACTGCCTGTTTTAAACAGCACAGTGGTTGCTCTGTGGCCATTATTACTCTTGCAGTCGATGCCTGGTGATTTACTTCTGATATAATCAACTTTACACTGTAAAATGCAATGTGCTATATAAAAGTAAGATGATTCTCTTATTGTTTATTACATTTTATTTTCTTCCCCTCATATTACTCTGGCTAGATTTCCTTATAAAATATGCCAGATTTTATTGTTTAGTTTATACTTGATATCAAAATTCATTTGGTTTCTTTATGTCCTTCCTTTTTATACTTATATTTTGTAAATGATGAAAAATTTCACTTTGACTTGAAATAATAGATATTTTTTAAAACAACGAGACCTGGTACCTTTTCTGCTAAAGGAATCAATCTTAATGGAAATACTTACTCTGATGAGAGGTCACACTAGAAAAGCATCGTTTTGCTAATAAAACTAGTATATGGTGTCTTGTCATTTTGCTTGACTTCATCAATACCTCTAAAATTTTTAACTTTAAAGAATTTCTTAAAGCTGTGATAAAATTTTGCAAAATCAAGAAACTAAAGCTAAGGGCACTGTATATTCTTCCTCGATGCTCCACTCAAGACATGAAAAATGTCCAGTGGGGCTTTTAACCCAGATCCGTGAACTTACAAAACTGCTGTGAAATAGGGAAAGGACAGTGATTAAGTTCCAGTGCATGGCATCATTGCTTCAAGTTGTTTCTACTCTGCATATTACGTGCTTGATTAATTCCTGGGGCAGGGGTGCGGGACAGATCATTAACGGCTACAGAAGTACATCCAGGGAGGCAGAGTAGCTGGCACATTCACCTCTCCTAAGTGACATCTGACTGCTTTCATAACTAGGGGGTAACACTCAGCACTGATGACACATGCTCAGGCCAGGTGCTTCCAGTTATTGGGCACAAAAACTGATGTTGCCTCCCCTAACGAAAAATGAATTGAAAGAGCAAGAAGATACCGTTTCAATAAGGCTTAGGGAAAAGATGCAACTTATAAACTGTCCACAGACTACAGGATAAGTGAAATGTTATGACAAGGAAAAATATGTGTTGGTAACATAGCTTGACTCGTATTTCAAGAGCAAAATTGAAACCATACTTCTAGAGGGTACAGATGGTGACAACTGGAAAGGCACTCTGAAATGCTACTCTTTCAGGATGTGACATGCAGACCCTCCTCTGCCCAATCACTTTCATGTGTAGGATAAATATATCTCAGGAAGTAACAGCAATTTTGCTCCTAAGCTCTGGGTTGGAAGACTGAGAGGGGGAAGGGGTGAGGAAGAAGGTAACATATTAAAATAAAAGGAAGACATTCTTTAAAACAACATGAATGTTACATTAATAAAACATTACACACACAATAGGGCCAAAACCCAATAATTGCATGAAGAGGTGAGTATTGTTAAGGTCTGGTTATTGGCTCACAGGGCAGAGTATATATGGCTAAATTAGTAGATTATTAATTATTACCACCTTAAAAAGTGGTAGATTATTTTGAAGCAAAGTCAATATAAATTTTTATCTTAATATCATGGTTACATGAATTCCCAGAGAATTAAATATCTAAGCAAATTGAGGGTAACAAATAGTGTCTAATCTAGCTTTCTCCTTTATTTTTGGTTTTTAAATTTCCTTTTAATTTTTTGCTTTTTATTAAAGCTAAAAGTAATGGTTTTAAAAAAGTATAACACGGTAATCACTTTTCAGGAAAAAGTGCCTGAAAGCTGTGTGCAATGATAATTTCTTATGATATATTTTTAGGTTAATGAGTCTTGGATAAGAATTTAAATTCTCAGATGATGAGTGAAACTTGAATGGGCTCAGGGATATAGTTCAACTCATCACCCATGAATTTAGAGTTTTATATTGAGTGAGTTTTACACAATTAAAAAAATTGTTCTCTGAAGTGGGGCTGTGGCTGTTCTTGATTCCGCTGAGCCAGATAAACACAGTATCTCTTATTCACCCTGAACTAGGAATGCTCCAGGAGGCTCATGTCAAATCGTGTCCAAGGACATGGTGAGGGCACGGATTTTCTGTGCTGCACACCCTGCACCCCTGCTGCTGGCATGTGGTGGCTCATACCAGGTGCATAATGAGTGCATTGTTGAATGAATGAATGAATGAAACACTTTCTGCACTCTTTCTGTAAAACTTTCTTCTCTATTTCACTGACTCCTGGCTTTCCATGTAACAGGAGAAGTTAGTCTGTCAGCTCCTTCTCAGTGCTGAGTGTGTGTGTGTGTGTGATGTACATACCCATTAACACTTGTGTTTCCTCCTTGTTCACTTGCCCATTCAATACCTTTGTTATTTAAAGTTCAATTTTCTTCTCTTCAAGTTCTATACTCCCTAAGTATGGAAGTCACCCAGAGGTACAGTTGCATGGTTTCACATACCATGTATTCTTGTGACACTTGAATGCATATCTGCAAAACCTTTTCCGGGGCTCTAAAACCACACACCTACCTGCCAAATGGATAATTTCCACTTAAAATTTCATGGATAAATCACACCATTCATGATTCAAACAAATATTCTCATTTTCCAAATTTGTTCTTCCTTTTATATTCCCTTTCATCCATTCTTTGGGGTCAAAATGGTTATCTTAGCACTCGAGATTATTTCTCTGCTCTTCACCCAATCATACACCAAGTCCTGAAATCTATTTCCTTAATATTTTCCTATTCATCTGCTCCTTGTCTTTCTTTTTGACACTCTGTTGGTCCATTCTTAATGACTTACGACTCATAGTGGGATCCAATAGCATCCTTACTACTCCCTACCTCCATCCTCACCTTCCTCCCTCCATCTTCTGCACTGTTAGAGGTATCTTTTGAAAATCCAACTGACCATGTCACTCTTCTACTCAAATTTCTTTATTTTGCTCTAAGATTTCAAAGTAATATTTAAACTCTTCAGTTTAATATATAAAGCCTTCCACAAACTGGCCTGTCCCTATTTTTCCAGCTTCACCCTTTCACCATTGTGCCCTAGACTTCTGTAATATGTACCTAGCTACCTGTAATTAAGAAGTTTTCTCTCATTCACTCTTGCATGTTTTCATTCTTCATATTACTTCTGCCTGAGATACTTCTGCCTTGAACCCCTTATCTTCCCCTGCCTGCCTCCCTACCATTGCTTCTCTTAAAATATGTTCACCCACTAGAAACTCCTCCTCAGCTATACTTTGGTCTGTATGGTTTACATGTTCCCCTTTTATTCTCCTGTCATTCTAAAAGCATCACACTTGTCACATCGAATGAACATTTCCTCACCATTAGCTCTTTGAGGACAAGTAACTCCCTATTCAACTTTGTATGCCCAGAATATATCACAGTGTCTGACACATAGTAAACACTCATTAATGTTTGCTGAATGGATAAGTTCAAGGCAGAAGTTCATAGGCAGAAGTCTGGGGTTTAATTATGGCTTTTGGACACAAAGAAAAACATGGTTCTGATAATGGATAAGTTGGCTCTGACTTACTGTGAAATTTCACACATCTTTCCAGATATTTGGATTTCAATGATAAGATTAAAAGCATGCTATTAATATAGCCATGATAGTTAGAGTAGGGTTATGAGTTTGGATTTAATGTATCAAGTTTAGTGATTGTTTTCATTAGTCTTTAGGTTTTATGTTCATGTGAAACTTGAACTAAACCGAGCTGCTTGAGTTTCATTATGAAACTAAAGCTTGTATCTCCTCATATTAAAACCTCAGTTTTAAACTCAGCAGTTTCAGGGGATCATTTCATAAAAATGTCAATTCCTGCAGTTTTGGAATTGAGTGACAGCCAAAAGTTTTAGCAAAACATCTGAGCAGAATTACTCACCAGTACTTCACAAATGGTGAATAAAACATAGCAAGACTGAAAAGTAGAGATCCCAGTTACATTATTTTTTATCTATAAATTAAATGTGTTTTGAACAAAAATTCTGATCTCAGGAAAATCTCTTATAACCTTAAAATATTCAAAGGGTCACCTAATATCTTTGACCCACCTCTCACGTTCTCATTCTTCACTCCCTTCACATTTTCAGAGAACCTGAAATCCTGACCCTAGGTTTCTGGAATACTCTCATCTACTTGTGATTCTTTCCTTCAAAAGAAAACTGATTTGAAATTACTTGGAGCCATTTTACCATGTGAAAAGTAGGAAAACTGCTTAACCTCCTGGTGTCTTATTTCTCAATCACTGACACTCTGACGGAAGAGTTTATACACTGTTTATGGTGCAGTTTTATGTAGGTTATTTCAAGCAGAAAAGTGTATTGATTATTCAACAAAAAGCATGCATGCAAAAGGCAACTTTCTCATTGGGCTAAATTCTTAATATCCAGAGTATTTCATCTGCTAAATTTCAATGTGAAATTTTTATAAGATTCTTATATTTGATCTCCCACTAAAACGTGTCTACAGCTTTAATGTCATTTATAAGGTCTGTGTTACTGTTACTTACAATTTACATGAAAAGATTTTAAATTGAATTAATTTTATCATCTGACACATTTTGACCTGTTCTAATTCTTTCTGAATTACTCACTACTTTTTCATATTCCATAGCAAGCACTAATTTAATATAAGGTCAGTCTCCTTAATGGGCATGTTTTACAGTCTTTTTCTATTATTACCTAGTCTCATTACTAACTTTTGTTGGCACCTGAAGCAGTGTTGATCAGCACAACCGTCTAGAAAAGAAGAAATATGAGTTTTCAAAGAAGCACAATGTGTGCTATATTACACTTAAAAATCACTGTTTGCATTCTATGCAATCTTTTATTTAAAAATACATGCGTGATCATTTCCCTAAGAAGAACGTACATGGGCATCTAAAGTAGATGTTGTCTAATTTTCATGAAATCACCTGCTTTAGTTGGGATACACAAATCATATCAATAATTTGAAAAGATAAAATGCAATATAAAGAAAGACTGATTTTCAACGATTTTTATATATTACGCCAAAAGCATAAGCAACCAAAGAAAAAATAGATAATTTGGACTTCATTAAAATTAAAAGCTTTTGTGTTTCAGAGAACGTCATCAAGAAAGTAAAAAGACAATGCACAGAATGGGATAAATTACTTGAAAATCATATATTTTTAAGGAACTCATATCCAGAAGCAGGAAAAGTTAATTACACTTCTCTAGAGCCAGTAAATTAATATCCATTGTAACAAAGTAACTTTGGGCTTTGCCGTTTTAATGCACTGATAATTTGAGGGAGTGATAGTGTTGGTCAACATCAATAGTCTACTGTCTGGCAGTGTGTATGTTCTGATATAAATGAATGGGTCAGCAGTCTAGTTTATACATTAGCTACATATGACTTCATTGCCTGAAAATATAATGCATAGTCACAGAATGGGTCAAACATACATCTGCAGTATGCAGTCCTGGAATTTGGTGGCCCCTAAGGTACTGTTCCAGAGCAAGTACCAACCTCTTTCCTGGCCATCATTGTTTAGGTGCAAAAAGGATCAAGGAGACACAGCCTCAGACTGAATTCCTTTGGTTAAGTGATACCACATTGTTTCAAACAACATGTTTTTTAATGTCTACAAACATATAATAATATTAACAACTGTTTGTTGTGTATTAAATATGTGCCAGGAACCTACAAAAGTTTACTCCATAAATGCCATAGAATCCTCACAAAAGTCTTCTGAGGTAGATATTATTATTAAGACTGACAAAGTCAAAACTGTTATCTCCATTCTAACGATGAGGTAAGGAAATCTTAGGCAGAGTAATTGGCTTAATATTACACACTCTGTAAACTGGAGGCTGAGTTCTTAACTACTAGGGAATGCAATATTTTTTACATATATTTAACTCTCTCGTACATATATTTAACTCACATTCAAATCTACTTGCTCAGCAACAAAAATAAATGCAAACGTACCTACCTATGTACCTGTATAAATACAAAAATGTAAACAAAATAAAGTAAGAAAAAATATCAGTTTAAATAATTCTGCCAGCCTGTATACATAGTGACAATGGAATGGGAGCAGAGACTGTGGTTTCCTCGGTAAGCTATGTGTCCATGTGCTTCCTGTGAGACGAACACTCATCCTGCAGTGATACTAGTGTTCCATGATATGTATTTATCTTACAAATCAACCTGAAAAGAAGCTGACGTCTTTGACTCACACAAGTAAATCACAATCAGGGTTATTTGAACATGTAAGATTTTCACTCTGTGTACTATCTGAGACAAAAGTTGTGCTTATACATACACATATATTTGCAATGTAGAAATATACAACTTAGATGATGTAAATTATATTGCTTTGCATGTAGAGGTATCTCATATCTATTGTGGCTAATGTCTTCCAGAGAAAAGAGCAATTAACAAAATCACAAACTTAAATTCTCTTTACTACTTATTATAAAAGATAATTATTTATCAGCTCAAGTAAGACTTTTTACATTGACTGCAGATGATAATAGGTGAATATTGATCTCGTCTGAGTCTATACTCTGGAATGCCAGGAAGTGAAATTTAAACGCTATTACGTATTGACAGGCTTTAATGAATGTAATGAAGGCAGAATATCTTAGTTAAAATAAAGAAAAGCTTATGCTGACAAAACAAATAATTCCTCTTGGTTGTGAACAGAACTGATGTTTAATCTATAGCTACTGCCTCTTTCATATTAGAAGTTTTCATTTTATTCCTGCAGTGGTTAAAATTAAATTATTTATATTAAAATTAATTGTACTTTAATGATAAAGATTTGCATTTTGTGCTATTATAATAGCTATAGTGATTCCAGTAACAAGCAATGGCTTATAGTTGTTCTTTACTGTATTTTTAAATAAACTGTTATCAAAAAACTTAGGGCTTCCCTGGTGGCGCAGTGGTTGAGAGTCCGCCTGCCGATGCAGGGGACACGGGTTCATGCCCCGGTCCGGGAAGATCCCACGTGCCGCAGAGCGGCTGGGCCCGTGAGCCATGGCCGCTGAGCCTGCGCGTCTGGAGCCTGTGCTCAGCAACGGGAGAGGCCACAGCAGTGAGAGGCCCGCGTAACGCAAAAAAAAAAAAAAAAAAAAAAGAAAAAAAGAAATATTAAACATTTTAGTAATCAGTAGGAGCTAAGAGACCAAAAAAAAATCTCATAAGGGAAGCATGAAATAGGAAAAGGGACAGAACTAATTATTTGTGAATTCTTAAACTGTCTAGAGACTGACATTATGTTATTTTATTCTTGACAAAATTCCTACCTGGCTATTGTTTACCTGATGCAAAACCCGATCCACAAAGAAATGTAGGACCCTGTTCAAGGTCACATAGTTAGTCAGAGGCAGAGTCACACTTGGAATGCAAGTCTATCTGGCCCCAAATCCTATGCTTTCTCTGTTACAACTCACTGCTTTTGAGAGGAATCCTTTATTTAACTCCATAAACTTAATATCGTTAGGAGTTTTTCTTTTCTTCTGAAGCATTTTTTTATATTGTTTTATTTATTTATTTATTTTATTTTTTTAAAACACATTTATTGGAGTATAATTGCTTTACAATGGTGTGTTAGTTTCTGCTTTATAACAAAGTGAATCGGCTATTCATATACATATATCCCCATATCTCCTCCCTCTTGTGTCTCCCTCCCACCCTCCCTATCCCACCCCTCTAGGTGGACACAAAGCACCGAGCTGATCTCTCTGTGCTATGCGGCTGCTTCCCCCTAGCTATCTGTTTTACAGTTGGTAGTGTATATTAGTCCATGCAAGTATTTTAATAAGGAGGAAAATATTATTAGGACAGTTTGAAATTTAAGAAAAAAATCATTCTGAGAAAACCTAATGGTAAAGGTGTTTTAAAATCAAACACTTATTGTTTATATGTGGAAATAATGCTGCTCCTGCCGCTGTTAATAATGATGGTGATGGAAACAAATTTTAAAAATAGATAGAAGATAGGGGTAGGAGATTAAGAGGTACAAGCAATCATGTATAAGGTAAATAAGCTACAAGGATATATTGTACAGCACAGAGAATATAGCCAATATTTTATAATAACTATAAGTGGAGTATAACCTTTAAAAATTGTGAGTCACTATGCTGTACATCTATAACTTATATAATATTATACATCAACTATACCTCAATTTAAAAAATAAATTAAAAAATTTAAAAATAAGTAAAAGAGATACACTGAAAGACTAGGAGATGATGCTATATAAAAGGATTTAAAAATACATATGAGGCAAATGGTAGCCAAAAGAAAGCTGATGTAGATATATTAATGTCATACAAAATAGTCTTTAAGACAAAGGACATTATTAAGGATAAAGAAAGTAACTACATAATTATACATAGTGCAATACACCAAGATGATAGAAAAATTCTAAACTTGTATGCATTTAACAAAACAAATTCAAAATACATAAAACAATATTAATATCATGAAATACAAGGGAACACAGAGAAACGATTCCAGATTAAAAGAAACTAAAGACACATGAAGCTAATACAATGCATGACCATGGATTTAATCTTACGTCAAGAGAAAAAAACAATATTGTTACCAAGAACATCATTGGACAATTAGTGAAATTCAAATGTGGATTTTATATTCTTTATTTCATGAATTTGATTAGATTACTGTGTGATGTAAAAGATTATTTTTGTTTCTAAGAAATACATGCTGAAATATTTAGGAGTAAAGAGGCATGATGTCTGTAATTAATTTTTAAATGCCTTACACATGCACACTGCAGGAGAGACAGAGGGACAGACAGAGGAATAGATGAAGATAAATAATGTAAATATGGTAAAATTCTTTTTAAAATATTGTGTGTCTAGATTGCAGTGTCCTCCAAAAAGATATGTCCAAGTCCTCACATCCAGTACCTGTGATTGTGACCTTATTTGGAAATAAAATCTTTGTAGATGTAGATGTGATTAAGTTAAGGACTTCGATATGAGACAATTCTGGATTTAGGGTGGGCCCTAAATGGCTAGTGTTCTTATAAGAGAAAAGAGAAGATGAAGCACAAAGACACAGGGGAGAAGGTCATGTGAAGATTCATCTGGTGATGAGACAGATTTTTTTTTTTCATTTAACATATTTCCCTTGAGATCCACCTAAGATGTGTATGTATGAATAGTTTTTCCTATTTATTACTGAGTAGTATACTTTGTAAAGAGCATGAAAAGATAGGCTACAGACTGGAAGAAAATATTTTCCAAACATATTTACAACAAAGGACTTGCATAAAGAATATGCAAAGAACTGTCAATACTCAACAGTAAAAGAAATTCAAAAAAGGCAAAAGACATAAACAGAAATGTCATCAAAGTGGATATATAGATGGTAAATAAACACATGAAAAGATGTTTGACATCATTAACCATTAGGGAAATGTAAATTAACCCCACAATAAGATATCACTACATACCTATTAGAATCGCTTATGCAAGTAGAGCCAGCCTAGATGAACTGCTCTCATCCCCATTGCCTCACTCTGGATATGTTATTGCTCCCACCTTGCAAGTAATTACTGTCTAGTATTTTATTTACATTGTTATACCCTCAAAATAAGACATTGGGGCTTCCCTGGTGCCGCAGTGGTTGAGAGTCCGCCTGCCGATGCAGGGGACACGGGTTCGTGCCCCGGTCCGGGAAGATCCCACATGCCGCAGAGAGGCTGGGCCCGTGAGCCATGGCCGCTGAGCCTGCGCGTCCAGAGCCTGTGCTCCACAACGGGAGAGGCCACAGCAGTGAGAGGCCCGCATACCACACGCACACAAAAAAAGACATTATGGTTATTATTTTATACATTCAATATATTTTTACATTTGGCCAATTGTTTAGCAATTAGTTTATAATTTTGTTGTGTTTCTGTCCTGTTCGAGTTTTATTTCCTTCTTGAAGTACATCCTTTAGAATTCTCATTAGTGGGGGCTTGTTGGTGGTAAGCACTCTATTTCTATCTGGCTAAAATATCTTTATAATTCTCAAATGAGATTTTTAGCTAGGTATAAAGTTTTATTTTGACGTTTTTTCCCTCAGAAGTTTGAAGTTATTATTTCACTGTCTCCCAATTTTTACTTTTCTCTTGAAGAGTCTATACTCAGTCTAAGTGACATTCTTTTTAAAAGTAAACAGTCTTTTAAAAATTAGGGATGCTTTTCAGATCATCTTTTTATTTTGTTCCATAATTTCACTATGATTTATCCAGAGTGGCTTTCTTTTTCATGCTTGGAATTTCTTTGGAATTCTTGATGATTCTGTTCTTAATGTAAATATAAATGTTTTTCTTATTATCCATTTTTCTAGAACTCCAGTTATTTTTATGAGATATATTATCATTCTATCCTCTGGGATGAAACCTCTTTTACATAGTGCTTACTTCGTTTGTGCCATATTCTGGGAAAAATCTTTAGTTTTATTTTCTATTTCACAAATTCTTTTTTCAGGTAATTCTAATTTGAATATAATGTTAAACCAAATCATTGAGAATTTAATTTCAAAATGTATTGTTTTTTCTAGATGTTCAAATTTGCCTTTTTAAAAATAGTATCTTATTTTTATCCCCTGTTTTATATGCATTTATTTCCTTGGACGTATAAAACATGATTACTTGATATGTATACCATATTTCCATTTATCTAAAGTTTGGGGTATAAGTTTCTGCTGTTCTTTTAAAATAACTCACTCTCCTGTATAGTGGCTCTTTCCAGAGGAGTTTTACTATTATGGTTATGAACTTATACTCATCAGCGTTTTATTGAAGTATATTATATAAAGCTTGGGTCTAGAAAGGATTTATATTTGCTTCTTCATTTGTCTCAGGTAGATTTGACAATTTTAGGATACTTTCTCAGTTTTAGATAACTAACCCAAGCAGTTAAAATTAAACCCCAATCCCATGAGAAGAAAAGTCTGGGGCTATGAATTATCAAACGAGATTATTTCTCATATACACTTCAGGTCCAGGAAGACACATCTTCTATATTGAGCACCCTCTATGGATTCTTCAGCCCATTACTTCCTTAGTTAATGTGAAAGGCACACAATCACACACAGATTCCTACATATAAATATAACACAGGGTTATGTTTTAAGGAATTTATAACCTATTTGGAAGATAAGACTAATAACCCTAAAAAATTATTTATAACAAAATGAGATAATCATTTATAGCATAAGTAATTTGTGTGATGTTCATAGTGATATGACTGACTGAAAAAAAGTTTAGTTAATACAGGGGCATTTAAATAATACTTTATAGACATTTGAATTAATATCTGTCTTAATCTGCTCAGGCTGCTATAACAAAACACCACAGACTGAATGGCTTAAACAACAGATATTTATTTCTCACAGTTCTAGGGGCTGGGAAGTCCAAGTCAAAGTACCAGCAGATTTGGTGTCTGATGAGGACCTGATTCCTGGCGTGTAGACACCTGCCTTCTTGCTGTGCACTTACTTGTGTGTGCTCTGGGGGGAGAGAGGTCTCTCTTGCCTCTCAAGTCCTTATACAGGCACTAATCTCATCATGAAGGCACTACTTCATCTAAACTTAATTACCTCCCAGCCCACCTCCAGACACCATTACAATGGGAATTAGAGCTTCAACATATGAATCTGGAGGGAGTGGGAGGGTACGCAAACATTCAGTCAATGACATTATCTTAAGTTGAAAGATGAATGTAGTTAGAATAAACTGGCACAAGAAAAGAGAATTCCAGGAAAATGTATGTTAAGAGAGAATAAATGAGTTTTGTTTTTGTTTTTTAAAGAAAAATAATGAACATGCTTTTTGACCAACTTTGGGATAAATATAACATAACTTTAACTAGAATTTTTTTCTTTTTTCTTTATTTTGGCTGCACCATGCAGCATGTGGAATCTTAGTTCCCCAACCAGGAATCTAACCCACGTCCCCTGCAGTGGAAGCACAGAGTCTTAACCATTGGACCTCCACGGAAGTTCCCCCTAACTAGAATTTTTAAGGGTCAAGCAGAGGAGTTTAGAGTTAATGTGACAGTTAATGAAAATGGTAATATCTGATATTATTGAGCCTTTATCATGTTCTTAGCACCATGTTCTTAGCAACCATTTTTATTCTAACAATATTTCTGTGAGGCAGGAATTATTACTGTTTTTCGAAAGAGGGAACTGAGGCATGGAGAAGTTCTATAACTTGCCCAATTTTACAAATAGAAGAAACAGATTCTTTCCCTGCTGAAACAGAGGAATTAATTAGAATCATGTGTCAACATACTATTTTAATGTCCACAGTATACTGGAAAATCACTTGTCATATGTGGAACCAGGAAAATCACAACTTAAATGAAAAAATAATCAATAAAAGCTAACATTGAGATGAATCAGATATTAAAAATATGTGACAACTAGAGAAGCTATCATAAAAATTCATCAGCAAATGACCGGGAACTAAAACTAGGAAACCTTAGAGAAGAAATAGAAATTACCAAAAAACAACAGAATAGAAGTTATAGAGCCAAAAAATACAATAACTCAAATAAAAATCTCGTTAGAAATGCTTGACAGTAGAATGGAGATGACAGAAGATAGAATTAGTAAACTTGAGGACAGATCAGTAGAATTCACAATCTAAACAACAGAGGGAAACTAGACTGAAAAAGATGTGAATAGAGACTCAAGGATTTGTGAGATGAGAACAAAAGATCTACTTTTCATAGCATCATAATTAAACTTCTGAAACCAAACACAAAGGAAAAATCAGAAAAGGTACCAGAGAGAAGTGACATTGCTTATAGGAAACTTCAGTTTGAATGGCAGTGGATTTCTCATCTAAAAGCACGGAGCAAAGAAGGAAGAGGCACATTTTTCAGGTGCTGAAAGAAAAAGCCCATCAGATTGAATCCTATATTCAACGAAACTCCCCTCCAGAAAAGAAAAGGAAATAAAGATGTTCTCAGAGGTGGAAATTATGAGAATTACTCAAAATGGAGAAGAAAGGCAAGGAAAGTATAGCAAGGTTTTGAGCCTATCAAGTCATTGAGAAACATTTCAGCAAATGGTTTTGGCTTTGTTAATTTTAAGATGTCCTATTTGGAGACTCTCAGAAGTGCTAAATTCAAACTCTTTTTGCTATAACCCACTTTAAAAGTGATAGTAGGGCTTCCCTGGTGGCGCAGTGGTTGAGGGTCCGCCTGCCGATGCAGGGGACGTGGGTTCGTGCCCCGGTCCGGGGGGATCCCGCGTGCCGCGGAGCGGCTGGGCCCGTGGGCCATGGCTGCTGGGCCTGCGCGTCCGGAGCCTGTGCTCCACAACGGGAGAGACCACAACAGTGAGAGGCCTGCGTACCGCAAAAAAAAAAAAGTGACAGTAGTATTTTTTATCTTGTTAGCAATCTATTTGAGAAGATTGGGATCTAGCATATTCACCTACATTTTAAAGGCAAGGAAATGCAGATGCCATGTGGTTAAGGGACTTTTCAACAGGCACAAAGCTGGGTAATGAGATGACAGGAAAGAGAATATCTAGGTTGGGGCCCCTTCCTCTAGGCCACACTAACTTCCCCAAGCATCAACCACTCATTATGCCAAAACTTACATCAAATCTTCCCTAAAGCACATTTCCTTGGTTAGCCACAGAACCCACTCCTTGCTTTCTAGAGGTCAACTTCTCAAAAGTAACTAGGGAAGTATGTTCCAACATGATTATGGAGAGTGTTGTACTCCAGATAAGGAGGTTAGACATAATTTGATCGACAATATCATTGAAGGTAGTTGAATAAAGAAGTACTTTAGCCAGATGTATCTGTTCTAAAACATAAAGAAATTAGATTGGCAGAACTTAGTTATGGAACTACTGCAGTAATCCAATTGAGAATTGGAAAAGTCTAACTAGCTTGTGATTTTTAAGGATGGGAAGAAAGGGACAGATATTTATTGGGTACCTAATATAGATATTGGGCAATATAAAGTTATCTGAAACAGTATTGGCCATATAGGACAAATTTAATAGTGACTTTTGTTAAATATAAAATAAAAACGAGGTTTACCAATAAAACACAGTGGCAAAGTTTGCTGATACAACAGTGATTAAGGAATAGGAAACAAACCTCTGGTTTTGATGGAACATCTCCCCTTGAAAAGAAGGTATAAAAAAAGTATGAAAAATTTGTCTTTGCATTCTTCCAGAATTCAAACTGACTGAAGGGTTAATAGACTGATAAATTTCCCACCAAGATTAAATTTCCCCTGCATCAGTAAGACTTCTTTATAAAAAATTCTTCACATCTTCAAGCCCAAACTGGTCCCTGTTGGACACTCACCCATTGCTAAAATGATCAACAGCCCCCAATCAAATATATCCTGTCTCTGATGGGCATTGTATAATAACATATATTATAAAGAGAACATAATACAATAAGAACTGAGCCTGTGGAACTGTGAAAAATAGAGTTTAGGAGATGGGGGAAATTCATTCAAACCAGCATTGCTATTTAAATGGCCTCTGCCTTCACTTGGATAGTAATTGGCCACTCCTTAAGAATTGAAAATGAGAATTTTAATTTTTCAAAAACTGTATATGAAAGAGGTAGGAGGTATTATATTAGTGGTTCTCATAGTTTGGTGTGTATAAGTATCACCTGAGGTATTTGTTAAAATGCAGTTTCTTAGGCTTCACCCCAATCCTCACCTGAAAGATTCTGATTTAAGTCTGGAAAGGGACACAGAAATTTGCATTTTTATATGTATTGTACTCCAATCCCCCCCAAAACTGGTTAATTATAAAGATTGCAAAGATCATCTGGGAAAACACTTTATGAAACACAGGATCGAGGTCTACACATCATCGTTTTGCAGAAGAAGGAACAGAGATTCAGAAGCATTAGACACCTTGTCCAGCATCATTCAGTGAATTTGCCTGGTATATATTGATTTAACCACCACCTGGACACTGTGCTGTTTATCTTAGTCCATAAAACATGGCAGTGGCGTTCCAATGTGCTAGTATCTCCGTCTTTATGATTTCTTTGTTGAGCCGTAGGCTCCTTGACATGGGTAAGGTGAAGCTGGGATCCGATCTTGCCCATGCCATGGTTTGGTATGAGTCAGTGTGAGCCCAGGAATGGAACATTAGGAGACAACTTTAAACTCTTTTGTTTTCCTATAAATACACCTTGTAAGCCCATGAAATTGCTATCCTTGGGGTTATGTCCCCTGCTCTCTCTAGTTGCTTAAACCTTAGCAAATTGGGTGATGATAGTCTAATAAGAACATATATATCAGGATCATGCCCTTTCCTTTCCAGGCACCCTCGCTGTTCTACCACTTTTCTTATTAGATTAAAATAACAAAAGCATTTGTTTGTAGCGAAAACACAGATGTCTCGTGGCAAAAAAAAAAAGGTAGAATATTACATTTTTCAAAAGCCTGTTTCTTATTATGCCAGACTTGATTGGTTTTAGACCCAAGAGACATAGGCCAGTGCTTATTTCCATGGCTTCCTTAAAGTTATATTCCCCCAGAATCTTTCCTTTTTCTATTTTCTCTAGGAAGAGTAACCAAAGGAACACATTTTCAACCTTGATGCTATCTCCTAAGAGGTTAGAAGAATCAGTTAACTTTTTCCTGTGTTTGGACTGTCAGCTTCAATATTCTCCCAGATATTACTTTATTTTTTTAATCACAGGCTCCAAGCAATAGCAAATCTTCTTTCATGCACATGATGACTGTGATTTTCTAGATAGAGTTTTGTGCTTTGGAACTTGAATTGCAGTGCAATTACCCTTGCTTTCCAGGGAGATAACCCTACAAATTTTGATTTTCTAGACATAGTGTGGTCTTCTTTGAATTGCAAACTTTTCCTTCCTTTATATTTTTAAGCTGAAATTTTTATATTGCAAAATGCATTCTTTATATTTAAACATGGGCACATATATGACCATGTGCATTTAAACATATATGTTTTAAAATTCAAATATAGATATAGGTAATAATGCCTTGCTTGGCATTACCTTGAAGGCTTGCCTAATTTTAACATTTTATGGACATGGAAACACAAGAAAACGTCTCCCTCAGTTCTTTACAAGCTGTGACTTGTTAATTTACCATGTCAATCAATGGCATTTTCACAATTCAAATGAATATATTCTACCCTTTAAGATTAAAGTAAAATTTGAACATTAGCCAGAATTTAAGACTAATTTTAGAAAGTGGTAAGGTAGAACATAGTGGAATATTAGCTCTGATATTTCATAATATTAAACTAAAGATGTTAAAATCAGAAGGAGGCTTGGAAAACCCACCTAAACTATTGATGCTTTGTAAGAAGCTGATAAGTATGGATTTTCTTTCCCCTCCCCAAAATATATGCACGGTTACACACGCACACACACACACACACACACACACACACAATTTTGGTAAAAGTTTCAGTGGGCTTCTTGTGTACCTATGATTTTGATTTAAAATACCTGAGTAACTTCAGGATTTATTAAAGATGCAGATGGAACTGATTTCATCATTACTGAATCTATCACATCTAGTATAGTGCTTGATATATAGTAAGCACTGAATGAATAGATGTTTGATGAATAAATGAATGAATGAATGAATAAGTGAGTAGCTCCTTATTTTTTCATAAAGGCAGATAATTATTTTCTTTTTTTCTCTCTTCTCTTAACCCCACAGTTCTAATTGTTAGAACTGAATTGAAATTTACCTCACTGTAAATTTGAACTCTCTGTAAATTTCTACTTATTGTAAAAATGAATATAACAAAGCATAAGTATGTTCTTGATTTAATTTAACTGTGGAAATTTTGAATACCATTGCCAAGAATCCCTTCAATTTCCCAAACTAAATATATTCTTGAACTATTCTGCATATTAGAGGGTTTACAGAATCTCTCATCACCCTAATTATACAGGCATAGTCCCCTGAACACTTTATATATCTCCTCCTTCCAGAGTGAATCAGAAGGGGAGCAGTTCCCGGGATGGTGCTATAGTCAATGAAGTAAGACCATGACCATTTTTAATCTGAATACTTTAATTAAATTTAGTTTTCATAGACTGCTGTTCATAGAGATTTATGGAACAGTAATTTGAGAAAGTCCATTGTTTGGGACTTTCTTCCCTTTTCTGAAGGTAAATGGAGACCCAGAGTATAAATCTATAGAGAACTTCAGTCATGGTTGAGCTCCTAAACTAAATATATTTTGAACACCTACAATTTTCTCAAAAATGGAAAGGATTTCAGTGGAAGGCCTATGAGAATTTGTCTCAAAAGTCTCAAGTCTTTTAATTCTTAGATAGGTGATCCCCATCCTTAAAATTCTAAGATGGAAGCATACTTGAGACTATATAACTAACAAAGAAAGCTCTTCTGGACATATCAATTTACAAGATCCCCTTTGACCAACTCAGTCCATAACAAACAAATTCTGTTTGTGTTTATCTTTTGAGTTATTGAGTCTCTAGAATGTGTAGATTCCTATCTTTTGTCAAATTTGGGAAGTTTTTGGCCACTACTTCTTCAAATATTCTTTCTGCCTCATTCTCGCTTTCCTTTCTCTCTGGGATTCCTATGATGCATATGTTGATAGACTTGACTGTGTCCCAGAAGTCCCTTAGTTTCTATTAATTTTCTAAAATTCTTTTTTCTTAGCTCTCCTCAAGCTGGATAACTTCAATTGACTTATCTTTAAATTTGCTAACTTTTTCTTCTGCCTGCTCCAGCCTGCTATTAAAACTCTTTAGTTTTTCACTTCAGTCATTGTACTTGCAGCTTCAGAATCTGTTTTTTCTAAATAATTTATATTTCTTTGTTGATATTCTCTATTTGTATTCATCTAGCTCTGTAGCTATTTGCCCTTGATTTCATTTAACTCTTTGAGCATATTTAAAACAGTTGATTTAAGGTCTTTGTCTAGTAAGTCAAATGTATGTGCTTCCTCAGGGACATTTTCTGTTAATTTCTTCTGTGAAAGGACCAATTTTCTTCTTGTTGGTGGTGGTGTGTTTTTTTGTTTTGTTTTGTTTTTTTGCATGTTCCATAGTTTTTGGTTGACAAATGGGCATTTTGAATATTGCAATTTGATAAATCTGGAAATCAGATTATTCACCTTCTTTAGAGTTTTTTTTCTTCTGTAACTATAGCTGTGTGCTTGCTTGATAATTTTTCTAAAATGTTTTAAAAACCTATAATCTTTGTCATATGTGGAGAGAGAGAGGGGGAAAGAAGAAGGAGGAGGAGGAGGAAGAGAAGAAAAGAAGAAGAGGAGGAGGAGGAAGAAGGAGGGGGAGAGGGAGGGGGAGGAGGAGGGGGAGGAGGAGGGAGAAGAAGAAGAAGAGAAGAAACCTCTCATAGTCTTTGCAGATTGGCTCTGCACTGAAGCTCTGTGCTGGGGGGTACTCCTTCAGCACTTGGCCAGCCTGTTTGAAACTCTGCATTAGCCTTCACTTCCTGCTTGCACTGAGCCTTGAGATCAGCTGGAGGTAAAAGCTTCGAGTCTGCTCAGGGCTTTTCTGAGCATGCTTCTTGCCCTGGGCACATGTGTGGCTTTCTAAATTCACCAGCAAACACAGGCACTTTTAAATGCCCTTATTTCTCAAAGAAACTTTCTCCCCAGTTTTTCCTCCCAGGCTTTTAACCTGTTGTATGCCTCAATCATAATCTTTTGGGCTTCCCTTATCTGACTAAAAGCAGAAAGTTCTGAGAAATTAGGACTTCCATAAGTCTCCTCTCTCGGAGAACTCTTATGGCCATGAAGAAGATGTAAAGATGGCACTGAGATGAACCTTCACAAACAAATCTTACGCCATCGGTTTCCCCTTTATATTTACCTTCAGATGATTTGTTGCCTTTGGAAATGTAAAACCCCTTTCCTTTGTTTTCTCATTTCTCTACAAAATTGATCATTCTTTGTTCAGATGTTATACAAACCCCAAGTTCTAACCACCCCTTTGAGTTACTCATCACTGAGCTCTCCCAAATATGCACAATGCACATGTTAATAAACTTCTGGTTGATTTTCTCTGTTAATCTGTCTTTTTTCAGTCTTATTTGCATGGCCCCAGCCAGATAATCAAAGAGGTAGAAAAAAAAGTGTTTTTTTTTCTCCCCACTGTCTTTTATATTGCTCTAAATATATTTTTTTCTTTTTGTCTCCATTTCACTTATGACGCCATCGTCTGTGTTTATTTCCCTTGTATTCCTTCTAATTAAGTCTTTTTTTCTTCCACTTTAAATTATTTTCTCACCTAATTTCTGAGTTTTTAAAATTCTGGTTCATGTTTTGTTTCATGTCTTATATAATTTCATATTGTCTTTTAACTCCTTTGAAATAGTAGATTACTACTTTTATCCTTAATTTTTAGCTTAACTTTCCGGAATGCTTGTACGTATATTATTCTGTTCCTTATTTTCTTTTCTCTAATTTTAACTTTGTGTGGAAATTTGACCGTAAACATTTCTGTTGCTCATTGATTTTTTAATAAACTATTTTTTAGAGCAGTTTTAGGTTCACAGCAAACTTGAGAAAAAGACACAGATTTCTCATACTCCCTACCCCACAAATGTATAGCCTCCCCCATTATCAATATCCCTCACCAGAGTGGTGCATTTGTTACAAGTGATGGACTTACATTGACACATTATTGTCACCCAAAGTCCATAGTTCACATTAGGGTTTATCCTTGTTGTTGTACTCTATGGGTTTGGACAAATGTATAATGACATATATCCACCATTCCAGTATCATACAGAGTAGTTTGCCCTAAAAAATCCTCTGTGACCTGCCTATTCTCTCCTTCCCCCAACCTCTGGTAACCACTGATCCTTTTACTGTCTCCATAGCTTTGTCTTTTTCAGAATGTCTTATATTTGGAATCATACAGTATGTAGCCTTTTCCAGATCTTTTTTCACTTAGTAATACACATTTAAGTTTCCTCCATGTCTTTTCATGGCTTGATAGGTCATTTCTTTCTAGTGCTAAATAATATTCCACTGCCTGGATGTACCATAGTTTATTTGTCCATTCACCTACTGAAGAACATCTTTATTTCAAAGTTTTGGCAATTGTGAATAAAGTTACATAAATATGCATGTGCAGGTTTTTGTGTGGATATGCTTTCAAATTCTTTAGGAAAATATCAAGGAGCACAATTGCTAGAACTTATGGTAAGAATATATTTAGCTTTGTAAGAAACTGTCAAACTGTCTTCCAAAGTGCTGCACCGTTCTGCATTCACACCAGCAGTGAATGAGAGCTCTTATTGCTCCACATCCTCACCAGCATTTGGTGTTGTCTGGATTTTGGTCATTCTAACAGATGGGTAGTGGTATCTCGTTGTTTTAATTTGCATTTCTTTATGACATATAACATTGAGCATCTTTTCTTGTGCTTATTTGCCATTCGTACACCTTCTTCGATGATGGATCTGTTAAGGTTTTGGCTTTTTTTTTTTTTTTTTAGATTAGGTAGTTTGTTTTCTTATTGTTGAGTTTTAAGAATTCTTTGTATATTTTGGATACTTGTCCTTTATCAGATGTATTTTGTAAATATTTCCTCCTAGTCTGTGGCTTGTGTTTTCATTCTCTTGACAGTGTCTTTTGCAGAGCAGAAAATTTTAATTTTAAAGAAGTCCAGCTTATCAATGATTTCTTTCATGGACAGTGCCTTTGGTATTTTTTCTAAAAAGTCATCTCCAAACCCAAATTTATCTAGATATTCTCCTATGTTATTTTCTAATCATTTTATCATTTTGCATTTTATCTTTAGAGCTGTGATCCACTTTAAGCTAATTTTTGTAAAGGATGTAAGGTTCATATTTAAACTTTTTTTTTTGTAAGTGGATGTTCAATTGTTCCAGCACCATTTGTTGAAAAGACTATCTTCACTCTATTGTATTGCATTTGCTCCTTCATCAAAGATTTATTGACTATATTTATGTTGGTCCATTTCTAGATTCTCTATCCTCTTTTATTAATCTCTTCGTTTATTCTTTCACCAACACTACATTGTCTTGATTATCGTAGCTTTATAGTAAATCTTGAAGTTACATAGTGTCAGTCCTGCAACTTTGTTCTTCTTCAATATTGTATTGGTAATTGTGGGTCTTTTGTCTTTCCATATAAACTTTAGAATTAATTTGTCACTATTCACAAAATAACTTGCATTTGATAACTTGGATTTTGATTGGGATGGACTGAATCTATAGATCAAGTTGGAAAGAGCTGATATCTTGACAATGTTAAGTATTTCTATCCATGAACGTGGAATATATCTTCATTTAGTTCTTTTTTGATTTCTTTCATCAGAGTTTTGTAGTTTTTCTCACGTAGATCTTGTACATATATTGTTAGATTTATACCTAAGTATCTCATTTTGGGGTTATTAATGTAAATGTTATTGTGTTTTCAATTTCAAATTCACTTGTTCATTGCTGGTATATAGGAAATCAATTGACCTTTGTATTTTAATCTTATATGCTGTACCCTTTCTAAAATTGTCTATTATTTCTAGGATTTTGTTGTTGTTGTTGAGTCTTTTGGATTTTCTATACTGACGATCACATCATCTGTGAACAAACACAATTTTTTTTTTTTTTTTTTTTGCGGTACACGGGCCTCTCACTGCCGTGGCCCCTCCCGTTGCGGAGCACAGGCTCCGGACACGCGGGCCCAGCCGCTCCACGGCACGTGGGACCCTCCCCGACCGGGGCACGAACCCGTGTCCCCTGCATTGGCAGGCAGACTCTCAACCACTGCGCCACCAGGGAAGCCCCAACAAACACAATTTTATTTCTTTTTTTCCAGTCTATATACCTTATATTTCCTCTTCTTATAGCATTAGTTAGGACTTTCAGTATGATGTTGAAAAGCAGTGATAAAAGGGTCTTTGCTTTGTTTGCATCTTTGCTTTGTTTCTGATCTTATTGGAAAAGCTTTGAGTTTCTCACTATTGGTTGTGATGTTAGCTATAGATTTTTTTGTAGATATTTTTATCATGTTGAGGGTGTTTTCTGTTCTTAGTTTTCTAAGTTTTTATCATGAATGCGTATTGGATTTTGTCAAATGCTTTTTCTGCATATTGATACGATCATATGATTTTTCTTTTTTTGCCTGTTGATGTGATGGATTACATTAGTTGATTTTCAAATGTTGAACAGCCTTGCATACCTGAGATTAATCCTGCTTGGTCATGGTGTCTATTTTTTATATATTGTTGAATTCAGTTTGCTAATATTTTGAAGATTTTTGCATTTATGTTCATAAGAGATATTGGCCTAGTTTTCTTAAGTGTCTGTGTCTGCTTTTGGAATTAGGGTAATTCTGGACTCAAAGAATGAGTTAGGAAGCATTCCCTCTACTTCTATCTTCCGAAAGAGAATAGAGAATTGGTATAATTTCTTTCTTATTGTGAAATGTGATATAAAATGGAGTCCCTTATGTCAAGGGGTTTTAAAATGGTGCTGGGAAGCCATTAAGGAATGGACCTTACACAAGTCCTCACCTGGTGGAACCAGGAAATTGTGAACTGGGCCAAACCACAAATATTTCAAGGACTCTGCAAGAATGCCTGCAACTTAAAGTAATGGACTTTTACCTCCCTCTAGTAATAGCCTTAGCAATCAATCATGTTTAGCCAAGACTAGCCTCTGCCTCTAACTCCATTTAAAATCCTTTATGATGCAAACCTCCCTTCTTTGCCTTTAAAAGCCCCTGACTTTTACTTCTAGTGGGACACTGTTTGGGTTGCTACCCAAATGCCCCAAATTGATTCTCTGATCCCAAATGAATGCTTTCTGCTTGATTATTGCCTCCTAGGTTTATTTAGGTTGACATTGTACATTTGGTAGAATTCACCATAACCCCATCTGGGCCTGGTACTTTATGTTTTGGAAGATTATTAATTATTGATTCCCTTTCTGTAATGGATGTAGGCCTATTTCTTTCTGTGTGAGTTTGGGCAGATTGTATCTTTCAAGGAATTAGTCCATTTCCTCAAGGTTGTCAGATCTTTGGCCTAGAGTTGTTCATCGTATTCTTTTATTATTTTCTTAATTTCTGTGAGCTCTATAGTGATGTCCTCTTTTTCATTTCTGATATCAGTAATTTGTGTCCTTTCTCTTTTTTTCTTAGTTAGCCTGGCTAGGGGCATATGGATTTGTTGATCTTTTCAAGGAACCAGCTTTTGGTTTCATTGATATTCTCTGTTGATTTTCTATTTTCAATATCATTAAATTTTGCTCTAATTGTTATTATTTCTTTTCTTCATACTTTGGACTTTATTTTCTCTTCTTTTCCTAGCTTCCTAAATGGAAACTTAGATTGATATTAGATCTCTCTTCTTATCTAATATATGCATTCAATGTCAAATTTCTCTCTGAGCACTGTTTTCACTGAATTCCACAAATTTTGATAGGCTGTGTTTTCATTTTTGTTTAGTTCAGCACTTAAAAGAATTTTCTTGAGATTTCTTCTTTGACTCATTTTGTTGTTTAGAAGTATGTTGTATAATCTTCTAGTATTTGGAGAATTCCAGCTATGTGTCTGTTATTGATTTCTAGTTTAATTCCATTGTGGTGTGAGAGCAGACATCATATGATTTCTGTTCTTTCAAATTTGTTAGGATATGTTTTATGGCTCAGTCTTGCCAATATTTGAATTTAGTTTTTGTAAACTTTTCAAAGGAGATTTTGTTCAGGTAACTTTTAAAAAAGATAAATATTTTGTTTTAGAATCCAGTTAGTTTTGCTGAAAATTTATGAATATAATATGGAGAATTCCCATATGCTCTCCACTAGTTTCTGCTATTATTGACTTTTATGTTGGTATGTTATATTTATCACAATTAGTGACACAATCTCAATACATTATTAACTAAAGTCCACACTTTATTTAGATCTCTTCAGTTTTTTACTTAATGTTATTTTACTGTTCTACATTACATTTAGTTGTTATGTCATGTTAAACTCCTCTTGGCTATGGCAGTTTCTCAGACTTTCCTTGTTTTTGATGACCTTGACAGTCTTGAGGAGTACTAGTCTGGTATTCTGTAGAATGTCTACCAACTGGGATTTGTCCCGTGTTTTTCTCGTTTTTAGACTGGGTGATGGATTTTGAGAGGAAGATCATAAGGGTAAAGTGCCATTTCATCACATCATACCAAAGTTACAGTGTATCATCGTGACTTACCATTGATAATGCTGACCTTGATCACCTAGCTGAGATAGTTTTTATCCAGTTTCTCCACTGTAGAGATATTCCTTTCCATCCTTTCTGTATTACACATTTTAGAAGAAGTCACTACACTCAGCCTACATTTAAGGAGTTGGGAGTTATGCTCTACCCTCTTGAGGGTGGAGTATGTACTCAAAGTGTTTGGAATTCTCCTGCATGGAAGATTTATCTGTTCTCCAGTTAGCGTTCTTAATGTTGCAAGGTTCCCTGATTTATCTTTTAGTGTAATGTTAAAAAAATATAGCTGCTTGCCTTCTGAGATTTCCTGGCTCTGTTTCTTTTCCCCACTTTCATTTGGACTTTTTATTTTATCTCTGTTTTCCTCCATTCTGTTCAGTTTTGACTCCACTCAGCTATTTCTCCTTTGTTTATGTCTTTAAGCCATAAGGAGACATTACTGGTTTGTTTCCAGAGTTCACCTAGGCTTGCCTGTTTTATCCCCATCAGATCTCATTGCAGATTTCTTACACTTATCCAGTGGGCAGAACATCCTTCCAAAATCAGCTGTTCTCTATTGTTCTCAGATGGACTTACTGCATGTTCCAGTGTATGCTTTTGTCTTTTTGGAGTGCTCTTGTTTCTTTTTTTGGTGTATGTGTATGTGTGTGTATGTTTGTGGTGTGGGTGTGTGCATAAAAATTCACAGAGACCAAGAGTCTATGCTCCCACTAATTTTACTACCCTACCCACTCCCCTCCTACCTTTTCTGATTGGTTATTTTTTAACAGCTTTATTGAGGTGTAACTAATATACAAAGAAATGCACAAATTTAGTGTGTACAACTTGATGAGTTCAGACATATGCATATACATGTGGAACTATCATCACAATCAAGGTAATATCTATCAACTCCAAAAGTTTCCTGGTGCCTCTTTTTTTTTTTTAATTAGCTATTGATATCATCTTAAAGTAGGAAAGAACAAATACCTGGTATGACCACATCTATAAAATAATCAAAAGATGTGTTTATCCTTTCTTAATTACCTCCCTACTTTGCTGAAGTTGCCTTTACTCTAAACTTCGGTGTGATTTATCTATCCATGCACATTTACCTATATGTATGTACAAACAGTATGTACAACACATATACTCTCAAACACAGTTTCACATGAATTCCCACATACACACACCCCTTCAGGCACACTCACACACATTCACAAACTACTTATACACACAGACCTACACATGCTCACAAACATCTACAAATGAAGAACACATACATGTAAATGTCATGAAATGTTTCATACATCAATTCATAGGACCATAAATCAAGTATACATTTTTTAATACAATCCTTGTCCTTTACTGCCTACGAAAGTCAATACAGGGGCTTCCCTGGTGGCGCAGTGGTTAAGAATCCACCTGCCAATGCAGGGGACACGGGTTCGAGCCCTGGTCTGGGAAGAGCCCACATGCCACGGAGCAACTAAGCCTGTGCGCCACAACTACTGGAGCCTGTGCTCCGCAACGAGAGAAGCCATCACAATGAGAAACCCTCGGCAACTAGAGAAAGCCGGCGCACAGCCACGGAAGACCCAACGCAGCAAAAATAAATAAATAAAATAAATCTATAAAAAAAAAAAGTCGGTACAAAAGAATGCCTTCAACATATGCTTATAGAATGAATGCAAGAATGAATAATTTACATTTTAGAAAAATTAATGATATCACTGAATACTACTTCACATATGAGTTAGCCACAAACAAATAGAAAATTTTAAAAAGTATCTCTCCCTAAACTACAGGCCAGTCCATCATCTAATCTCTTAGATCATTTAGGTGATCAAATTCAACAATTTTTCTTCTAGCTAAATAAAATCGCACCAGATAAAGTACTATTTCCTACAATTCTGAATTGAATTTTTATGCGACAGAGAAATTTAATCAATGATTATGGTTGGGGTTTAAATCCAGTAATGTATCTTAATTTGCATGATAAACAAATACCTTTGTGAATTCTTCCTGAAAAGGTAATCACCTGCTGTATTTAAAGAGACTTCCATCTTTAGCTTAATTTAACTTAAAAATGAAACATTTATGTTCTCATTAAATATGTTCTACAGTTTTATTTCATTGATTTAAGGTTCTTTTAAAAATGCACATAAACTGCCCACACTAATAATTATTCTAATTTTTTAAAATGCAGTCACAATTCAATCACTAAGAAGGAAGCAAACCTTCGGTCCATTAGCAGTTGTTTATAATAGCCCATCCAATTGATTAAACTGTAGATTTTTTTGTAGGTCTTGTTTTATAAATTGAGCTAGTCAAGTAAACATAACATTTAGTAATAGTCCTCATAGCAACTGTCAAAATGACTTATTGTTTTTACAGTCCTGCATTCCTTCAGAATTAATAATACCTTTGTGCCCTTTACAACACTTATTATTGATGCCATGAAGTTCTCTATATTTAATGAGTAGATGTTTCATTATAGTACATAGTTCTGCTGACAGAAAATTTTTCTAATTTGTTTCTCTTTTCCTCTTGATTGAAGGATGGTAAATATGCAATTAGCAGTTGAAGTAGAAGTAAAAGAAGAAAATATCAGCTGTCAAGTGTTTCTGTTGAAAGAGACAGGATGCTTTAAGCTAAGAATAGCGTGAGAAAAGATAAAAGCACCCTTGCCAATGAGGCTGAACGTTGCAAAATGTTTAAACATTTGATTTGTGTTTTTCCTTCTATAAAATAATTGTAATCCTTGTCTTGTATGAAACAGGAATTAATGAAAAGACACATTCTTTTTCTACAAAGATGACTAAGGTCAAGTTTTCATTCTTCTCCACCAAATACTCAGCTTTTGATTTCTATACTTAATTGCTTTTTAGTATTTTTCAGTAATGAAAGGGTCACTAGATTCTAAGAGGGAAAGAAAATGAAAATACAACTATAGGAGTTTGTAGTTTATAGAAGTGATACTGGCCAAAAAAGCAGTATATGCTAGCAATTCTTGGTCAATACCAGTTAGAGTATTTATTACTTTTTTCAGTTTATCAATTTAACCTCAAAATGACAGAAAGGTTTTCATACCTTGGTATCTCAAATTATACTTTCAATTCTCTATGATTTCTTTTTTGGTCTCATGATTTTGAAAACATTTCTATCTTTTATTTCATAAGACTAACAATTTTTCAACAGATTGTCAGATACAAAATGATTTGTGTGACCTATAGGTAATAAGCTCAACCCTCATTCATGAGGAAAAATTTTCAGATATTTTAGAATGTGCAAGTATATAAGATATTTGACAATTTGAAATGCAAATAATTACATTTCTAAATATTTTATTATAGTTTATTATTTTATAATATACTATAAATAAATACTATACACTAAGTATATTTAATAAATGATATAGATATATTCATACTAATATAAATTATTTTATATTATTTTTTAAAGATTTTTAATGGAGTAAATAACTTCCCCTATCTCTTTACTTTATTTATGGCTTATAAAGAACAATCCTTAATTTCGATGGACTCAAATTTTTACTTTTACCCCATTGAAAAGTAATTTCTTATTTTGAAGAGACAAGGAAATTCTGCATTTCTTCTGTTAACTTTAGAGTCTTATCATTAGTGTCTAAGAATTTGACTGACTTGGAACTTCTATTTATGAGGTAGAGATCCAGTTTTACTTTCCTCCACGTGGTGAGCCATTTTCCCTTGCAACTATCATGAAACAACCTCAGTGATTTGTTTATTTACCAAGTTCGCATGAATAGATGAGTCTGTATCTTGGCCCTTTACGCTGCTTTATGACTGTTGGCTTATTCAGCTTCCTATAACATATTAATTTATTGTCATGATATTGTTTGTAGGTTTTATACTATAGTAAGGTGCTTCTTCTCAGTTTGCTTTTATGTTTACTTTTTTAAAAATTACCTTAGATACTCATAGGTATTTTTCATATGAATTTTAATGTTGTGTTTTCAAGGTCTCCCCAAAAATCTGAGTGTGAATTGATTTAAATATGAGGGTTAATTTTGTGAGGGTGCAGTGGGAATTGATTTCTTTGCAATACTGAATGATCCCAATGAAGAATAATATGTTTTCAGTATAATTTATTTTCATGTTCTTCTATGTCATTAAATGAAGTTTAACATTTTTAGTATTCTCTGCTTTTTAAAATATTTGATTTATATTTTACTTCTCAAATTTTCTTTCTAACTGTTTTTAATGGAATTGAGAAAAACAATTGAAATTTTAAGGTGGCCTTCTATATGGCCAGTCTTGCTGAGGTTTTCTTTAGTTTTGAAAGAGTCAAAAACTATCCAGGACTGAAAAGTGAAAATCAGCCTTAACTGAAAAAGCAAAAAGCAGCCCTGCCATTAATCAGGACGGGAGGATAGACACAGATAAAGTCAGTTGCATAGTTAACAACATTGTATCTATGAAGGTCATGCCACAATTGTAAAATGACATAAAGAACCCATTTTGAGTAATTACTGCTTTCTTCCCAGTGATGCCCCTCATCTGTTTTGCTTGTTTCATTGAGTACAGGGGATTCCAAACTGCTTAGCCACCTTAATTTAAGAAAGCACAAAATCCCTAGTTCATCCCTGTATCTTTGAATTGCTCCTTAAAAACAGAAGCCAATCCAAAATTCATCCTTGCTTCCCTTAGACTTCCCTCATAGTCCTTCAGAGGGATTCCAAACCTAGAACAAGATGAATCCCTTCTACCCCTTGTTTAACAACATTCCATCTTCCTCTTGAATTTCTTCCCTGAATGCAAGCAAAACAACAGGAAAAAAAATGAATTTTTATCAGACTACAGACTAATTAGGCTTTACAAATTGTAATAGCTTATCTGCTCATTCTGATTGAATTTCTATGAAGAAGATGCTCAAATATTCTTCAAAACATAATTTTTTTGTTTTTTCCTTCATTATTCTTATCACTTTTCTTTCTCAGTGGGTTGGCAAAGACCTAAACACTACTGTGCTGAGCAAAAGCAAAGACAGTGATCATCCTCAACTAGCTCCCTGTGTTATCAATGGTGAGAAACCTTATCTAACTCCCTGTCCTTAAGGCAGTCTTAAAATACGTCTGGGACCCTGTCTGAAAGGAGATAAAATCTCATAGTTATTATTTTTTCTTCTTTGGTTAAACATGTTTGGTAAAAATTTTTGCAGCTGTCCTATATTAAGTTAAGGAATTCCTTTCTTTTCCTAGTTTTATCATTCATATCTTGTTTTTCTAAAATCACATATACAAATTAACAATTTCTTTTTCTTTATCTACTGAGATTTTCCTGTTATTTTTGAGCATTTTCTAATGGTAAACCATTCTTGCTTACCTAGAATAATCCGAATCGTACTATGATGTGGTATTTTTGAATACACGTTTTGTATTTCATTATACTTTTAATTTGCATTTCCCTGATAACTGATGATAATGAGCATTTTTTATGTGCTTTTTGGTCATTTATATATCTTTTTTCAAATTGAGTGAAGAGTTAAATTTTACATTCTGGATACAAACCTTTAAATATAT
The DNA here is from genome assembly GCF_008692025.1 of Phocoena sinus. Lineage (NCBI taxonomy): Eukaryota > Metazoa > Chordata > Mammalia > Artiodactyla > Phocoenidae > Phocoena > Phocoena sinus. The sequence goes on along the minus strand of NC_045779.1, from coordinate 7,146,666 downwards.
AGTCTACCAATCTGTGGCTTGCCTTTTAACTTTCTGATAGTGTCTTGAAGAGCAAAAGTTTTTAATTTTGATGCTGCCTCATTTATTAATATTTATCTATGGCTTGTGTTTTGTGTCTTATCTGAGAAATCTTAGCCTAACACAGGTCTAATGATTTTTCTCCTATTTTTACTTAAAGAAAATTTATAGTTTTGGTTTCACATTTAAGTCTATGATGCATGTTTAATGAATTTTTATATTTGATGTGAAGTAGGGGGTAAAGTTTATTATGTTTCCATAAAAATAATTGTTTAAGCATCATTTGCTGAAAAGACTATCCTTTCCTCCTTTGAATCATCCTCATAACTTTCTCCAAAGCTAACCATTTTATGTGGGTCTACTTCTGGACTCTATTCTGTTCCATTGATCCATACATACATTCTTGTGACAATCCTGCACTGTTCTGATATCTGTAGCTTTACAGTAAGTCTTAGTATAGTAATTTGCATATTTCATATTGTTCTATTGCTATTATAATTTATATCAATATTTTAATTTGCAATTGTTTGTTGCTAGTGCGTGCAGATACATAATTGATCATATATTGATCTTTTGTCTTGGAAACTTTGCAAACTCAGTTATGAAACTAGCTTTTTTGTAAATTTAAAAAATTTTCTACTTTTATGATAAGGTGGTCCACAAATACACTTTTCCTTATTCCTTTTCAGTATTTTGACTTTAATTCTTTTTATTCCCTTAGTGAAGTGGGTGAGACTTCTAGTGTAGATTAGCAGACATTTGGTTCGATGCAAAATATCCATTGAGACATTTGATCCAAATGTTCTTGAAATCTGGTCCTATCCAAACTATTCATGAGCATATTTAGTTCATGCCAAATGGTCCTTGATATTTGGTCCTAAGGTCCATGCTTAGAAAACGTCCCTGGGTTCAAATATCCCATAATGTTTATTTATGCTTTTGGTTTGCAGGATTAATACATATAAAGTACTATAATGTTTTATTAATCCAATAATTTTATTGTGGCTTTATTGCCAATAATAACCATTTTTGCCTTGGTAGCCTACCTGTTAATGGCACGTGGGGTTAGGTAGATGGGTCGATATTCAAATCTCGCAGAAGAATGAGATTTACATTAACTATGTGTACCAAGGAAGAGTCCTTGGTACTCTTGGAAGTACCAAGTACCAAGTAACCTTGGTTTCTGCCAAGGTTAAAGAAATACACAGGAAAAAAAATTAAAATGTGAGGTATGTAAGTGTTTGTTGCATGTGCCGGAGAATCCTAACTACTTATTAAAGGGAAAAGAAATACATATGTCACATCAAGTGTAAGTTAAACTGTGAAATAAAAATTCACATGTGAGGAAAAAAAAGGAATGAACAGAGGATGAGTCAAGGATGGAATCTTTTGATGTATGGTGCATTAATATGTTACTGGGCATTTGGTTGGCTGTGGTTGGGTCATACAGTAAGGGTGGAGTTTGAAGGGAAGAGCTTGGTCAAGCCACTGTGTAAAATGGTAGGTGAAGGTATTGACAATAAACACTTTACAGAGTGTTTGGCTGATTCAGGAGGGGTGAGAATGGGTGTGGCTTTCCTGTCACATAGCAGTCAGGTGTAATAGCTGCCATGATACTGAGCACCTAATTAACCCCCTACAAATATCCCATTGCCAAGGCCAAATGGGTGATATTTCCCTTGAATCAATGTCCTATGGAGGTACAAACATGGTAGACTGCAAGAAATGTCTGCCGCTATTTGGAGAGTTGTAGCACATGTGACTCCTATACATACCTGCCAATTTGTGTGGACGACCACACCTTTGGCTGGTGCCTACCTACTGGCTGATCCAGTCTAACCAAACCAGGTGTTGAATCAATAAAACATTAGTAAGGTTTCCCGTACTGGTAGAACAACAACCTACAGCTACACCTTGGTCCTACAGCTACAGAAAAAAATAAAATAAATAACTCTTCTTCTTTGGCTGGGCAGTATGACATCTTTATTTGCAAACTCCCACAGAATATGGCAGAAATACTATACTCACATACACAAAAGGCCAATGTTACATTATAATGGTTTTTGTTACCACTTCCCTCCTTTAACAGTGATAGGAAAAAATGTGCTGGCGCTATGAAGAGAGGAGAATCTGCAATGCCCGATGTACAACTAGTCAGGATTTGGATAACCCTTCAAGATGGGACAGGAAATCATCAACTTAATGTTGGTGTTGAAGGGGAAGTAATAAAAATCTTGAAAAGGTCAAAATGACACAAAGAAGAAGAACCAAATGCAACACCATCAAAAGTACTTACAAGAACTCTGATATTTATGATGAAGAGATACTATTAATGCTACCAGAAAGAAACTCATTCAAGAGTCGTGTAAATAGGATTCAAAACAGAGATTGACCTCCAAACTCAACTTCATTGCATGGAACTGAAATTCCAGAGGAGTACAAAATGACCAGATGCAGAGAACCATTTCTGTGGAGCACAGGCTCCGGACGCGCAGGCCCAGCGGCCATGGCTCATGGGGCCCAGCCGCTCCGTGGCATGTAGGATCTTCCCGGACCGGGGCACGAACCTGTGTCCCCTGTATAGGCAGGCGGACTCTCAACCACTGCGCCACCATGGGAGCCCGGGAACCACTTCTTATTCACTACTCTGGTGCTCAAGATGATGCAAGAATTCTTACTTACAAAACTTACTGACAATGTATGTTATTTAAGCGCCAGCACCACATTATTCAGTGATGACACTTTTAAGATGGCACAGTTCAGATAGTTATTTACTGCGCACAGTGTGGTATTGGGTTATACTATGGCATTGATTTATGCACTAACAATGAAAAGGTGAGAAGACACACACACACTTAAAACGCTTGCATTTGCGCAGAAAAGAAATCTTGACATTAATCCTTCCTTGTGGATGATGAATTTAAAGATTGGATATATGCATGTGATTTGACTAACCCTACAAAATGCACAAATAAAAGAATGCTTGTTTCACTTATCATAATCACTGTGTCCAAAAATACCTTCTTTGGGTCTGAGACGTGAAAAGACAATGGAAATAACACCTGTAAGTGCTCTACACACCTTGTTTAGACTTCCATTTGTGCCTTTGGAAGATGTAAATGAAACTTTTGAGTACATTGTACAGAATGTAGAAGAAAATTTAGATGACCTAATAGATTATGTTGAGAGAGTGCATGGAAGGTGTGGCAGAAGCACAAGACCTGAAGCTCTAAGATTTCCACCAGAAACTTGGAACGTTTGTAAATCAGTACTGAATGGCAATCACAGGATGAATAATGCAGTGGAAGGTTGGCATAGCAAATTTAAAAGCTCGTAGCTGTGCATTATTCTTCAATTTGGAGAATTTATTGAAATGTTTTAAAAGATGAACAGCAAAGCATGAACAAATTATTACCCAGGGCCATGGTGGTCACAGTCAAACACAGCCAACAACTTCATGACAATACTGACTAAATGAAATTTGTATAACTGACATTGTTAATAGATATAATGAATATAAAGCCAATAATCAGGTCAATATATACTTGGGAGCAATTGCTCATCGACCTTAAGAGTAACCATGCAGAACTTCATGATGAGGAAGAACAAGAATAAATCTGAAACCCAAAATTCATAACAAATTACAATAAAATAATATAAATAAAACATTAACAAAGTTAAATGCTTGTATTAGTTAAGAAATCATGGACCATATGTCTCAATGGACGTTTGAACAGGACCATATTTCAAATATCTTTTTGGCATGGACCAAATGTCTTAATGGATGTTTTGGCCAGAGCCAAATATCTCAATGGATGTTTTGGAGGGACCAAATTTCAAGGACCTTTTGGCATGGACCAAATGTCTCAATAAATGTTTTGTTCTTTCTCAAGATTGTTTTTGCTATTCACCATCATTGCGGTTTCATACAAATTTTAGATTATTTGTTCTAGTTCTGTGAAATATGCCTTTGGAATTTTAATAGGGATTGCATTGAATCTATAGATTGCTTTGGGTAATACGGACATTTAAACAATATTAATTCTTCCAATCCAGGAACATGTACTATCTTTCTGGTTATTTGTGCCTTCTTCAATTTCATTTACCAGTGTCCTAGTTTTCATGGTACTGGTCTTTATCTCCTTGGTTAAATTTATTCCTAGCTATTGTATTCTTTCTGATGTCACAGATTTCTGATTTTATTTTCTGCAACTTTATTAAATTCATTTATTTGTTCTAACAGTTTTTTTTTTAGTGGAGTCTTTAGGGTTCTTTCTATATAGTATCATGTCATCTGCAAATAGTGATAGTTTTAATTTATCTTTCGTGATTTGGATGCATTTTCTTGCCTAACTGCAGTGGCTAGGCCTTCCAATACTACGTTGAATAAAAATGGCAAGAGTGAGCATCCTTGTCTTGTTCCTGATCTTAGAGGAAAAGCTTTCGATTTTCATCATTGAGAATGGTGTTATCTGTGAATTTATCATATATGGCCCTTATTATGTTGAGTTACATTCCCTCTCTACCCACTTTAAGGGGAGTTTCATCATAAATGGATGTTAAATTTTGTCAAATCCTTTTTTTTTTGCATCCATTGAAATGACCATATGATTTTCATCATTCATTTTGTTAATATGATGTTTCACATGGATTAATTTGCAGACATTGAACCATCCTTGCATCCCTGGAATAAATCCGACTTGATAATGGTGTGTGATGTTTTTCATGTATTGTTGGATTTGGTTTACTAGTATTTTGTTGAGGATTTTTAAAAATAAATTTATTTATTTTTGGCTGCATTGGGTCTTCATTGTGGTGCACGGGCTTCTCACTGTGGTGGCTTCTCTTGTTGTGGAGCAGGGGCTCTAGGCTCATGGGCTTCAGTAGTTGTGGCACATGGGCTCAGTAATTGTGGCTTGTGGGCTCTAGAGCGCAGGCTCAGTAGCTGTGGGGCATGGGCTTGGTTGCTCCACGGCATGTTGGATCTCACGGAGCAGGGATTGAACCCATGTCGCCTGCATTGGCAGGTGGATTCTTAACTACTGTGCCACCAGGGAAGTCCCTTTGTTGAGGACTTTTGCATCTACTATTCATCAAATATATTGGCCTCTAATAAGGCCTCTAAGTCCTTTAATATATGCTTTGTATATCTTGGCCATACTCTGTTGGATGCATATAAATTTAAAACTGTTATTTTTTTTGTTGGATTGATGACTTTATCATTATGTAATGCCTTTCTTGCCTTTTATTACAGTCTTTGTGTTAAAGTCTATTTTGTCTGATACGAGCATAGCTACTACAGTTTTCATTTCCATTTGCATGGAATATCTTTTCCATCCCTTCACTTTCAGTCGGTGTGAGTCTTTTGTTCTGAAGTGAATCTTTTGTAGGCAGCAGCACACGATGGGTCATGTATTTTTTATCCATTTAGCCACTCTATGTCTTTTGATTGATGAATTTAGTCTACTTACATTTAAAGTAATTATCAATAATAAGTAAGTACTTATTGCCATTTTGTTGTTTTCTGGGTGTTTTTGTAGTTCCTCTCTGTTTGCTTCTTCTCTTTCTCTATTTTCTTGTGTTTTGGTGGTATTCCTCAGTGGTATGTTGAGATTCCTTTTTCATTTTCTTCTTTGTATTTACTATAAATTTTTTCCTTGTGGTTACTGTGAAGTTCACATATAACATCCTACAGAAATAGTTGCCTGTTTCAAGTTGGGAGCAACTTAAATTTGAACACATTCTGAAGTTTTATTGTTTTACTCCCTGCCTCCCACATTTTGTAATTTTGATGAAACTTTTTATATCCTTTTATTTTTGCCTCCCTTAACTAATTACTATAATTTTAGTTAATTTTACTACTTTTTTCTTTTAACTTTTATACCTGCCTTATAAGTGATTGATCCACTACCTTTATTATATATTTACCTTTATCAGTGAGGTTTTTACTTTCTTATGTTTTCTTATTACTAATTAGTGTCATTTCTTTTAAACTTAAAGTAGTCCCTTTAACATTGCTCATAGGGCTGTTTTAGTGGTGGTGAACTCATTTAGCTTTTGCTCATCTCGAAAACTCTTGATATTGCCTTTAAGTCTCAGTAATAACTTTACCAGGTAGTAAATTCTTGGTTTGATTTTTTTTTCTTTCAGCAATTGAATATGTCTTTGCCACTCCTTTCTTTCTTTTTTTTTTTTGTGGTACGCGAGCCTCTCACTGTTGTGGTCTCTCCCGCTGCGGAGCACAGGCTCCAGACCCGCAGGCACAGCGGCCATGGCTCACGGGCCTAGCTGCTCTGTGGCATGTGGGATCTTCCCAGACCGGGGCACGAACCCATGTCCCCTGCATTGGCAAGTGGACTCCCAACCACTGCACCACCAAGGAAGTCCCCAGCCACTCCTTTCTTGCCTGTAAAGTTTCTGCTAAAAAATCTGCTGATAGCCATATGGGGTTTCCTTTCTATGTAACTAGTTGTTTTTCCCTTGCTGCTTTTAGGATTCTCTCTTTATCCTTAACTTTTACCTTTTTAATTATGATGTGCTTTGGCTTATGTCTCTTTGGGTTCATCTTATTTGGCACTCCCTGGGCTTCCTGGGCCTGGATGTCTGTTTCTTTTCCCAGATTAAGGAAATTTCAGCCACTATATCTTCAAATATCTTTTCTGGCACTTTTTCTCTCTCTTCTCTTTCTGCAAATCCTATAATGTGAATGGTATTCCACTTGATGTTTTTCCTAAGGTCCTTTAAGATACCTTCACTTTTCAAAATTCTCTTTTTATTTTTTTGCTTTGTTCTTCTACCTCATCCAGTGTGCTTTTGAATCCCTCTTGTGTATTTTTCAGTTCAGTTATAACTTCTATTTGGTACTTTCTCATATTTTTTATCTCTTTATTGAAGTTCTTGCTGTGTTCATCCATATCTCTCCTGAGTTTGGAGAGCATTTTTAAATAACCGTTATTTTGAACTCTTTATCAGGTAGATCGCTTATCTCCATTTCATTTTGTATTTTTTTTCCTGAGGTTTTGTCTGTTCTTTTGATTGGAACACATTCCTCTCTATCCTCATTTTGCCTAATTCTCTGTGTTTGTTTCTATGTATTCGGTAAATCAGCAATCTATCCCAGTCTTGAAGGAATGGCCTTATTTAGGAGATGTCCTGTGAGACTCTGAGGCACAATCCCACATGGCCATCAGAGCCAGGTACTTTAAGGGATGTCACCTATGTAAGCTGTGTGAGCCTTCCTATTGTTGTGGCTCTGTGGATCCTGCAGGGCCCTGGTGAGCAGGGCTGGTCCCTGGACTGACTGCAGGCCCAACCACCACTTCTGCAGGGGTACTGGTGGGTAGAGCTGGCTCCTGGATCCACTGCAAGGCTTGTCCTCAACTTCTTCGTGTGTTGTGGGCAGGGTTCTCTCTCTTTCTCTCTGCTGGATGTGAGCCCTGGCCAAGGAATACAGGTAGACAGAGATCTCAGCGGGATACACCCACTGGTGCAAACAGGTTATGGGGAAAATTTCAAAATTGTGTCCAGCAGTATTGGCATTATCAAGGTAGACTGAGATGGCAAAAATATCTCCTACTAGTGTCTCAGTTCCTGGGGAGTGTCTCAACTTGTTTCTGCCTCTTGGGCTGATGCTTCAAGATTACTAAGTGGGTCCCTTTTACCTATGGTCCTTGTGCTTTTCAATATGGTGTTTTTGCACTAATTTTGGGGTCTAGTGAGTTTACATGTGAGCCTCTAGAGAGCAGATTTTTTTGTTCCTTGCTGTTCTATAGTTTTCCTGGGCTTATTTCCTGTTGGCTTTCAAAGACATGTGTTTTGGGGACCCATCTTTCCTGTGTAGGATCTAAGGCTTGGAGTGGCTGATGAGAAGCTCACATCTCTTGCTTCTTGGGGGGAAGACCCATACCTTTATGTTCCCTCCCAATTTTGGATTGTGTGGCTGGGGTGTGGTTCTTTTCCTGGTGAGACCAGTTTTCTGCCTCTGCTACACACTGGATGCTGTCGTTTACCCTTTATTTTGGAGGATCTGTTCATCCAGTTTTCAGGACACTTTCTGAGGGAATTATTCTATATGTAGTTGTAGATTTGTTGTGTGCTTGGGAGGAGATGAGTTAAGAATCTTCCTTTACCACCGCCTCGAACCCTCTCTTCTAGCTTGCATCATTTCTGATGAGGAGTCAGCTGTCATTTTTATCTTTGTTTCTGTGTATATAATACATTCTTCTTTGATTGATTTTAAGTTTTTCTCTTTAGTATAATTTGAGCTATGATTGGCATGACTTTATTTATATTTATTATGCTTTGAGATTGCTGAGCTTCTTGGATCTGTGGATTTATGGTTTTCACCAAATCTGAAAAATTTCAACCACTATTTCTTGAAAAATTTTTCCTGTTACCCCTACTCTTATTCTAGATTTCCACATACACTATGTTAACTGCTTGATATTGTTCCATGGGTAAATGATTTTAATTATATTTTTCACTTTGTGCTTCTCTTTTATAGAGTTTATTGCTTTGTCTTTTAGTTCACTTACCTTTCCTTTGTAGTGTCTAATCTACTGCAGTGTCTAATTTTAGATATTTTGTTTTTCAATTTTAGAAGTTCCATTTTTGCCTTTTTTATACCTTCTTTTTCTCTCTCTTCATCCTGTTTATATTTTCTTTTACCTTCTTGATCATAAGGAGCAACTTTATAATGTGTCAATGTTCTTTTCTGCTAACTCCATCATCTCTCTTATTTCTTTGTTATATTGGTTGACTTTAATCTCAGTTATGGATGGATCATATTACCCGGCTGTTTCGGATGCCTGGTAATTTTTGTTTGTATTCTAGATGATCTCATTTACACTGGACATTTTTGTATTTCCTTAAAGAATATTCAGCCTTATTCTGGCATGCAGTAACCTGTGATCTGTTTGAGTTTTTCAAGGATTTCTTTTATGTTTTGTTACTGTTAGTCAAGGCAAGTCTTCTTTCCCCTAGTGTTCAATTAGTTTTACTACTAAGGCAAGAACTTTAATGCATGAGAACTTTAATGCCCCATTCTTATGAGGTCTGTTCACCATAGCTAGTGACAGCACAGACGATTCAGAGCTTTGTGTAAAGCCCTGGAAATTGTTCAGCCTACTGCTTTCTGGTGATTCTATTATGATCTCTCATATACACAGAGCAGTATTTAGTGGAAATCTCAAAGGGATTCCTCTGCAGACGTGCAGAGCTATTTCTCTGTGCAGTTCCCTCCTCTCAAGACTCCCCCTGCCCCAAGTATACAATTCTAGGCTCATTGGCTTGCTGAACTCCACCTGCTATCTCCTCAACACAGGGAGGCTATTGAGCTTTGTCTGAGTTTCCATCTTCTATGCTGCAGGCTGGGAACTATCTCTGGGAGGTGTATTTGGTGAGTCATAAGGCTCACCTCATTTTTCCCTTTTGTTAGAGATTATAGTCCTGGTCTGTTTTCATATATTTTGCCTTGTTCTGTAGTTTTTCAGGGAGAGCAGTTCCCATAGTAGTAATCCTTCATGGGCAAAAGTAGAATTTGCTATTTGTTTTTAACTTGTATAATCTCTTATTATTGTATCTTTGTTGATTTTAAAGTAAGTAATTTTGCTGACCTTATTAAATGAGATATCCAACTTTCCTATTTTTAAATATTTTCTGTAACAACTTGTATTTATGGTCATTAACAATATATAAGTTACCTCTCAAACTACGTGGGTTTGTTTGTTTGTTTTGTTTTTGCTTTAAATCACCATTTTAACTTTTATTTAGTTGATATTTGTACATTAAAGTGTCTGTTTTTCTAATAATTGGAAATAGTATATTATTACCAAGATTTTAACATTTCATCTTATTTTCCAAATTTATTGATGCATAGTTTATAATTTTTGTAATCACTATTATATATCTAGTTGCTTTTCTTATTCTGAATTTTATTTGTTACTTCTTTCTGTTATATTTGTTATGTATTGCAAAAAGTTATATCTATTTTAGATGCTTTTTTCCCAAAGAACCATTTTTTAAAATGTTGTATCTTTTAAGTTTTACTGTGGCCATATTTCTCTATTTCATTGTGTCCTGCTATTATTTATATATTATTTATATCCTGCCTTCTTATTTTGGGTCTGTTGTGCTTTTCCTAATTTCTTTCCCTGTATTTCTTATTTTCTAATAAAAGTATTTTTAAATGCTTAAGAACAAAAAAAGAAAGCAAAAAAATTGAAAACAATTAGGAATAGGCAGTTTACACAAAGGTAAAACCACATGATTTAGAGATCGGTGTGTAAATACTAAACTTTCTAGAAATCAGAGAAATAATATGTCATTTTATTTCTATCAGGTTGCCAAATATTACAGAGTTGTATAATTCCCTGTATCAACCAAATTTGAGTCAGGGAAGCAATGGTACTCATATATTACTCATGTTTTAACTTGGTGAAAATATTTCAGAGGGGATTCTGGCAATGCAATTAATTAGTGAAGTTAAGAATGTATATTCCATAAAATCCAGCAGTTCCTTTCTTGGATATATTCTCTAGAGAAAATCCACTAGAACACAAACTTCTTGCAGCCCAGGATTTTAGCTTCTTTTTTTTTCATTGATGTATCCTACATGCCGAGAACAGTGCATGATACTTGTTAGATGTTTAACACATGCTTGTTGAATGAAATAATTCTCACACAACTGTTACAAATGGATATGGGTGAGAATATTCACTGCAGTATGATTTGCAGTAGCAAAGAACCCTTCACTGTATTTATTGCTAAGGGAACAGAGAAGCAAAATGTAATGATAATGTTCAAAGGAGTACTATGCTACAGTAAGAAGTAGTAGGTTTACAATAATATGACTAGAGTGATGTGAAGTGAAGAGTAAGCGTCAGACAAGATAAAGCAGTATATCAATTTAAATTTTTAAAGATACACATAAAATAGAACTTCATATTTTGAAGTAGGCATTGATTTTAAAGATGTGAATTAAAGCAGTTAGAGTAGTAGGAGAATGGAAATAAGAGTGAAAATAAAAAGCTAAAGTTAAAAAAAAAAAATAAAATGAAGCCACAAAGCACACTGCACTGACCAAGAGTGGGATGCTGTAGTTTAATCTGCACTATGCCTTTGAAGTCTAAGAATAAAAAGTGTGTCCATATGTCATTTTAACTTGTTTTGTCTTTTTAAACATACAATCCAATTTACTAACGACTCAGCTTTCCAAGAAGGCCTTAGATTACAAAACTGCTCCTTTGCTAAACGAATTGATTCTATGCACCAAACCAGGTATTTCCTTGTGATTAATTTACAATGAACAATCTAGCTTGCAGGTTTGTGGCAGACGGACCACCTGTTTGCTTTGGTTTTACAAATCCAGCATTATAAGCAATAGCTTCATTTTACAAAACAACTGAGGGACTAAGTAGCCATGGAAATGAAACACGAACACGATAGAAACTACAAATTTTTATGTAACTTGTTACGTCAGATTGATATCTAGAAACTGGAAGTTTTTATAGTGGCAATTGTTTTTTGGCCTATTAGCACACATGTGAAATGACTGTGGACTAGGCCCATTTTGCTACAAACAGATGTCATCTCCACTGCACAATTGGCACCTCTGTGGCTGAGCTGGAATGATGAATGTCATGCTCTCACAGCAAGGCACCATTTATCCATGTTAACATTACACCTAATGGCCATTGAAGAAAAAACATTTTTTTTCTATATTGAGAAAACTGTGTTCTCAGTGGTCTTACTAGAATGGGTAAAATGAGTAACGAACTGGAAAAATGAAGTAGAAAATGCCCAGTTGAATACTGCAGCATTCTAGGGAAAGAACACAGCTGGCTGTAAGGAGAGCAGAGACACACAGAGAGGAAGTGAATGGGGTCTCTTGTGCTCAAAATCCTCCAAGAGTTGAAGAAAAGAGACCAGAATGTAAAGCACAGGGGAAAAGGAAGATTACAAAAGAGCCTTTATCTAAAAGGTTCTATTCAAAGATGTAGTTTTCTTTTCAGCCAAGCACAACAGTTACAAGAAGTGGGTTTATCTCTTTACCTACATATTTCATGCTGTCCGTGTCATCATTTTAGAGAGTGACATTTTAAAAGAAGAACCCTCATTTTCTGTTGGCAATAATTAGGGGTGAATGAGTTTGGAAAACGACTGAAACATTTCTGTTGTTTAAGGATTTTGTTTGATTCCACCTACGATTTTTCCTTTCTGATTATAAGTATGTATTGTTTATATCCACATAACTCTAAGAAGAATTTGAAGTGATTATGTCTTTGTAGACTATCTGCCAAGTTAACGTGTTATATTTTTAAAAATACTTTCTTATGATATTTGTCTTTGTCTGACTTACTTTGTATGATAATCTCTAGGTCCATCTGTGTTGCTGTAAATGACATTATTTCATTCATATATCATATGATATCACTTATATGTGGAATCTAAAAAAGTGATACAAATGAACTTATTTACAAAATGGAAATAGACTCACAAACATGGAAAACAAACTTATGGTTACTTAAGGGGAAAGTGGAGTAGGGGAGGGATAAATTAGGAGTTTGGGATTAACATATACACACTACTATATATAAAATAGGTAACCAGCATGGACCTACTATATAGCAGGGAACTCTACTCAATAGCTTATAATAACCTGTAATGGAAAAGAATCTGAAAAAAAACATATATGTATATGTATGTATATATATATATATATATATACATATATATATATATATATATATATATAATTGAATCACTTTGTTGTACACCTGAAACACTGTCAGTCAACTATGCTTCAATTAAAAAATTAATAAAAAAACTTTCTTATGACTCTATCTCTAATACTTCAATAAAACCTCAAACAAAAAATCTTACACTAATAAAAATGAGTGAACCTTAGAAATCCTTTAGTCTAAACATGGTATTTTCTTTATTTGTTCTTTTTAAGGTAATTTTAATTATAGAGTATATGAATGTATTACCCCAGTAAAAATTAAAACAAAAAAGATAAGTCTGATAGATCTTTGTTAGAGAAAGCTTTTGATGGCAAATGACTAAAAAGTTAACCCAACTGGCTTAAGCACCTGCGTGGATGTGTTGATTATGTGACGGAAGCTCTTGGCTTCTCAGAGTTCCAGTGGTGGCAGGACCCTGATTCACTCTTTGTCTGGCTCACCTCACCCATCCCCACGAACTTGGCTTTGTTCTCAGGCTCTGGTTCTAAAGTTGCAAGATGGTTGCCATGGCTTCAGCTTTCCTATTTTTGGTTTCGCATTTTATAATAGCTTTTTAAAAGTCTCCAGAACTGAATTTCATTTGTTCTGAATTATAGTCTTGAGCCAATCACTGTTTGTATGGACCTGAAAAACACTGATTGCTTTGGGTCTTACTTACATGCTTCAGTCCAGGATGAAGTGTGTTCAGTTTCACCCAAGCATTTTGGTTGACACAGGGGGTTTCTCCAAAAGCAAAATCAGTGGACCTTAAGGAGGGGAGCAGATACTGGGGGATAAAAATACTAGGTGTATTTTTACGCCAATCCCCTCACTCCCTGAAGATAATCACTGTCACCAGTTTTTTTCTGGCCATTCATCCACACTTTTTTTCTGTGAATTTACATAAAATATTTGTATATGAAGGGAAAGATTTAATTGAGTGTTTTTATTCTTACTTTTCATCTGCATTTTTATATTGAATGAAGTAACATTTTCTTCAACTTGCTTTTTTACATTTGATCTTGACTATCTAACCACGTTAGTAGGTGTGGATCAACCTATATAGTATCATAAGTACGTACAGTGCTATCTCAAGAAAGCTAGGATCTATAGATCTACCCTGACAACCACTGCATACTTTTACATAATATCCATTGTACTACTGTATGTTTAGGTATATTTAACTACAGTGTACTTAGCTATTATTCAATTAAGGATTTCTCTCTCTCCCTCTCCCCTCCACCCCTGCTTTTAGTATTAGCAATGCTAAATAATGAACATTCTTGTGCAAGTCTATTTGTACATATGATATTTTTTATTTAGGGTAAATATTGTTCTCAGAAGTGGCATTATTATGTAATGGCATAGTTCTTTCAAAATGTCTGTACCAATTTATACTCATAGCATTTTACGACTACTTTTATAGCAGTGTATGAAACTGCGGACAATCTCAGCAATGCTTGCTATAATCAACTTGTAATTTTTGCTAATCTAAAGGATGAAAAAAATGGCATCAGATTTTTTGTTTTATTTTTGAATTGCCTTGTTGATTATTGAGGGCTATCATCTTTTATGGTTGTATTGGTCTTTTACTTTTTATTTTCTATAAATTGCCTGAGCATATGCTTTGCTAAGTCAATATTTTTTTTTGTTTAACTTATTTGTCAAATTTTCTTATGCATTCTGAATACCAATTCTTTGTCTTATTATCTAAGTGATAAATACTCATACCCAGTTCATTATTTGTGTTTTAAAATTTATCAATTTATTCCTTCATGACTTTTTCATTTTTAATTATTTTAAATTGCAATATAATTGAAGTACAACATTGTATTAGTTGTAGGTGTACAACATAATGATTTGATATATGTATGCTTTGGAAATGATCACCACAATAGGTTTAGTTAACACCTATCACCACACATCATTACAAACTATCTTTTCTTCTTGTAATGAGAGTTTTTAAGATCTACTCTCTTAGCAACTTTCAAATATACAGTAGAGTATTGTTAACTATATTCACCAAGCTGTGCGTTGCATCCCAGGATTTATTTATCTTATAATTGGAACTTTGTACTTGGCCAGCTTTATCCATTTCACCTCTCCCTCTTTACCATCCATGCCTACCACTTCTGGCAACCACCAATCTGTTCTATCTTTGAGTTAGGTTTGTGTGTGTGTGTGTGTGTCTTTTATTCTTTTAAATTCCACATATAAGTGAGATCATACAGTATTTATCTTTCTCTGTCTGACTTATTTCACTTAGCATAATGCCCTCAGGGTCCAAAAGTCTTCATGGCTTTTTAAACTTTTGCTATGTGATCATAAACATATGTTCATATTTTTCCTTTTATACCTGTAGAGCTTTCTTACCTTGTTACATTCTTACATTTGAGACATTAATTCATTTAGAATTTATATTTGTATAGTATGAGTAAGGATCTATCTTCATTTTGTTTTGTTTTTAATTTTCTCAACACCACTTAATTAAAAGTGTATCTTTTCCTTACCGACGTGAGATGCACACTGAATTCTTGTATATGCATGATTCTGGAGTCAAAATCTATGGTTTAAAATTTTTTATCCTGCTGCTTGATCAAATAAAATTTCTTGTTCCATTTTGTTAAAGTTGTCTCAGCTATTCTGATTGCATAAAAATTAAGAATCAGCTTGTCAGTAGACATAAACATGTTTTTGTGCAGTGCGTTGGGTTAGATTGAATTTACAGACAAATAAACGGAAACCGACATTTTTACAGTATTCAGAGTTCCCAAGCATTAACACATTACAGCTCTCCATTTATTTTAGTTTTCTTTTTTGTTACTAAGTAAAGCTTAACAGAATTTTTTCCCCAAAAAGGTCTAAAAACATTTTTTCTAGGAACTTAGTAACTTCTTATTTTTGCTTTAGTATAACTGGCTATACCAAAAAACTATTAATTAAAAATTTATTGCTGTAAAACAGATGTAAAGAAAAATGCACATACTTTAAGTACACAGCTTGATGAATTTTCACAAACTAAGCCTACCCGGGCAACCAGCATCCAGATTAAGAAACTGAATTATTATCATCACTTTAGAAGCCCTACTTCCTTCTAGTCAGTATCACATCCTTTATGAATAATCACTATGTTGGCTTCTTACAGTATAGATTAATTTGCTCTGTTTTTATAATTTACATAAATGGAAGCACATTGAGTATACCCTTATGTGTCTGACTTCTCTTACTAAGGATTATATATATGAGTTTTATTCATAATGTTGCATGCAATTGTAGAGATTTCAATCCATATCCCTGCTGTGTAATATTCAACTTCATTAATATATGGCAATCTATTTATCAGTTCTACTGTTGATGGTATTTGGGGAATATATTTTTAGTCAATTATTAATAGTGTTATGTTGAATGTTTTACTCAGCGAATTTTGCTGAACATTTGGGTGCGTTTATCTTGGATATGTAACTAGGAGTAAACTTGCTGGGTCATAGAAAAATGCATACTTTTGGCTTCCATAAACATTGCCACAGTTTTCCAGAACGCTTGTTCCAATTCACACTGTCATCAGCAATGTAAGAGCATTCCGTTTATTTCCCATCCTAGATGACAATTGGCATTTCCAACCTGGTCGTTTTGTAGCAGTAATCATTGTGGTTTTCATTTGCATTCACTTGATTTCTAATAAAGTTGAGCTTTTTATTCATATTTTTATTTCCATGTTGACAATCTCTTTTGTGAAATATCTGTTCAAGTCTTTTGCCATTTTAAAAATTGCTTTGTCTATCTTTTTCTTAGTGATTTAGAATTTCTTTATATTTTCTAAATATGATATATTGGATATATTTTGTCTGGGTTCTGTGGTTGCTCTTCACTCTCATAATAATGTCTTTGATGAACTGAAGGTCTTAATTTTAATAAAGTTCAGTTAAACATTTTTTTTGAGTTCTAAGAACATTTTGCCTATTCCAAGATCATATTTTCTCCTATATTTTCCTCTGAAAACTTTATTGTTTCACCTTTCACATTTAGATCCATTTGGAATAGATTTTTTTCATACAGGGTGAGGTAGGGGGTCAAGATTCATTTTTTCCCAAATGAATATCCACTCCATCTGGCACCATTTATGAATAAGACTATACTTTCTCTTATTACATTGTTTTGTCATGTTTGTCATAAAAAACCAGTGGCTGAATATATGGGAGTCTGTTTCTAGACTATATTCTGTTGCAGGGATTCCTTTGTCTATCTTTGAGTTAATACCACATTGTCTTAATTAGTATAGTTTCAGAATAGGTCTTGGTATTGAGTAATGTCAGTCCACCAGCTTTGTTCTACTTCTTCAAAAATGCCTTAGCCATTTTAGTCTTTTGCATTTCCATATGAATTTTAAAACCAGCTGGTCAATCAAAAGTATTGCTGAAATATTGACAGGAATTACCTTGAATCTACAGTTTAATTTGGAGAGAATTGACATCTTTATAACATTGAATCCTTCAATTCACAAGTATGGTGTATCCCTCCATTTATTTAGGTCCTTGAAATTTTCTCTGAAAAATGTTTTATAATTTTCAGTAAAAAGATGTACATACCTTTAATTAGATATTTCCAAAGTATTTTATGTTTCTGAGTGCCATCGTAAGTGGTATATTTTTCTTTTCTTTTTTTTTTTTTGTTGGCTGTTATATAGAAATATAATTAATATTTGAACATTATTCTTGTATCCAGTAGCATTATATTTATCAGTTCTAATAGTTTATCTACAGATTATTTTGAATTTTCTAGGTTAACAAACATGACTTCTGTGAATAATGGCATTTTATTTCTTTCTTTACAACCCTTACACCTTTTATTTATTTCTTATTTCACCGGCTAGTGCTTCTGGCACAACACGGGATAGTTGTAAAGGTAAAAGCATACTTGTCTCATTCGAGGTTAGGTTTCAAGAGTGCATCATTGAGTATGATACTTGCTATAGATTTTAAAGATATTATTTATCAATATTAAGAAATTTCTCTTTCAATCCTGCCTTGCTAAGACATTTTATCGTGAATAGGTGTTAAATTTTATGATATGCTGTTTATACATCTATCGAAATGATTACGTGTGATTTTTCTCCTGTTTTAATGTAGTTAAGTTACATTGTTTTCTAACCTTGAATGATACTTGCATTCCTGAAATGAACATTCATTAGCTGAAACATATTGGACTTTGTATGTATCACTAGATTCTTTTTTCTTATACCTGGCTAAAAGTTTTTGCATCTGTATTAGTTAAGAAATTGGTCTGTAATTTTCCTTTATTTCTAATGTTCTGGTTAGGTTTTGGGACCGTCTTGCTATTCTCATAAAGATTGTTATGAATTTTCCTTATTTTGCTGTTCACTGGAAGAATTTAAGGCATGTTATTTCTTCCTTAAATTCCTGGAACAAATCAGCTGCTGAAGCCGAGTAGTCTTGACTTTTTTTTTTTTTAATTGACAAGGATTTCAATAATAGATTCAACTTCTTTAGTATGCATAGAATTATTTAGAGTTTTTGTTTCATCTATCATCTTGGTAAGTTATTTTCTTAGTGAAGATTTCATCTATTTCTTACAAATTATCAACTTTATTCATGATATACTCTTATTTTCTTTAAGTGTGGAGAATCTATATGTAATGTTTACTTTTGGTAAACACTATTGGTGTTTTCTCTTTTGATCAATTTTGCTAAGGGTTTTTTTAAGAATCAATGTCATTGGTCTTTCACAAAAAATGACTTCTGGTTTTGTGTTTTCTCTTTACTGTCTATTGTTTTTACTTTGTCTATACCATATATATATTCATGTTATTATATTTATTATTTATTTTTCTATTTCCTTAGATTTGACTTGTTACTTTTCTAGCATTTTAACATTGAAGTTGGAAGTATTGCTCTTTAACTTCTCCTTTTCATTATTATATATATTTAAGGCCAAGAGGTCTTGAAAATACTGCTTTAGCTGCATCCCATAAATTTTGATATGTGGCATCTTTGTCATTTTTCATTTTGAGATATTTTATAATTTCCATTTTGACTTCTATTTTAACCTATGGTGTATTTAGAAATATATCTTTAATTTTCAGACATATGGACATTTTCTACTAATCTTTTGTGATTGATTTCTAGTTTAATTAAGAATCTGATCAAAAGACAGAATCTAAAACTTTTTAATCTTTTCAAATCTCCTGAGGCTTTCTTTTTGCTCCAGCTTACGATACTTTGATAAATGTTTCTTATAAACTTGGGGAAAATGTCAACTACATTACTATTAGATACAATTTTCTATGTAGGTTAATTAGGTCAATTTCGTTAAATGTGAGTGTTTTTTGTTTTTGTTTTTTGGGAGTTTTTTTGGTGTGCCTACAGACTTAGGATTGTGATGTCTTCTTGTTAGGATGACTCATTTATGAAATGTCTCTTTGTATCATAATATCTAATAATGTTTGTTGCCTTCAAGTCTATTGTGTTTGATAATAATTGTCAAGAACCATTAAGGATTTGAGATTTTGCCCTTCTTGCAAGCTAGCAAGTTACGCTGCCATATTTTTATGGATGTTGGTAGAAGACATGGGATTCCTGACTCAGAGATATAAGACTTTTACTCACAGCTCTAACAGTAACCAGAGTGTCATAATTTTATTGTGCAGTTTCCCTGAGCCCCAGTTCCCACAAGGTGTTGAAGTCCACTGGACACCATTGGATTGTAGTCTAGCCAGGTCACCAGCACACCCAACTTAGGCATATAGGGGAAACTGAATCAAGAGCCCCAGTGAGCCAGCAGCTTTACTTCAGGAGGTAAATGGAGGAATACAATTTTTCCAAAAGAGATGGCCGCTTCTACCCTGTTCAGGCTTCACTGAGCTTCTTGAAGTGTGAGCTGATAATCAGTTTTGAAAATTTTTGATGGTTAATGGATGTCTTATACTTCTCCTTATTCAATTTTCTATTAATCTTCTCGTTTTCAGTCTTGCCTTACACAGTTTCTCTTGCCTCCAACTCCTGAGCCTTTTAGGAATGGCTAGTTCAGTTGGCTTCTCATTAGCGCTACCCTCTAGAGACACTTGATGTTCACTACTCTTTTTAATATTTCTTATATTTTATTTTATTTTATTTTTATTTGGCCACACCGCATGGTTTGAGGGTTCCCTGACCAGGGATTGAATCCAGGCTGCGGCAGTGAAAGCGCCGAGTCCTAACAACTGGACCGCCAGGGAATTCCTGAACTGCTCTTAATTCTTCTAGAATCTGTTTCTCCTTGTTTTCTACCTTCCAAAAACTTGTTGATACCCTTACACACTGTTCTCTTGGTCTACTATGCCTATTTTATTCTCCTTTCTATTTTTCGAGGGATTTTGTATGGAGAAATCTGTGATAAATAATGTACTTATTCTATAATACATAACCCCAATTCACCACTACAATATTTTCAGTTTTCTTATTTTATTTGGTTTTAGATGTACCGCTTGTAATAATCAGTTAACAGGATATAGCATAAATCCAGAATGAGCATTTCATAATTTAGGTGAGCTTAAACCATCACATTATTTGTTGTTCACATTTATTGTTACTGATATTGTTACTGATATTGATGGTACTTCTCAAATGTTGAGTGATTTTTGTATTCTGTATTCAAGTATGCATTTGAGTATTTTTGCCTTTTATACATCCTACAGGGACAGTCAGCCTACGGGAGGTCTGGGAACTACTTGTAGGATTATGGCCCACACTGTTTTAGGGGGAGGGTGGTAGACAGGATATGCAACTAGATGACTACCTTGTCTCTCTTCCTCAAACTCCCACAGTAAATATTCCTGCTTTGAGTAAGATGCCCTGTACCCTACTGCTTGACCCTGAGGTTAGGGGATGGTATAGAGAAATCTCTATTTCTGGTTTCTCCCACTTTGTTATTCCAGTTGATCACCCTGCTTATGTCTCTGGAAGTCCTCTGCACATTGATTCTACCATTGTGGTCATGCTCAAATTTGCTTTAACCTTCTGTTTTAGTGCAGTGCTAGAACCTAGGATGTGCCCAGGTGTGCAGGTCATACTGTGAGGCATACCCAACTGTTCTGTTTTTCAGCCTCTTACAGATTTCTCCCGTGCTCTGAACCACTAAGATTATTCGTCTCAGTTTTAAGCAATACCACATTTATATTATTTATAGGATTTGGCACAGGACGTGAGACTGCTGATGGTGGATGCGATCAGTTTGCCCTCTTACCAGATCCCTTAAGCACTGCCACATTTAGAGACTTGATGGCTCAGTTATTCATTAATGAAAATTAGACTCTTCTGCTCAATCCTGCATTTTATATTGACCAGCACAGTTTGAGGTCTCTGTTCCAAAAGCTATTAAGGATTCAATTAAAATTCTCTCATACGGTATGAATAGTATATAGCACCATACATCAGTTGGACTCTCTGTGATCACACGGCTGTCCTTCCCTTTAAGAATATTACACTCCATCTTTAATTTCTAGGTTATATCAGACTGGTAACTGAAATCTAATGTCATCTGTAGTTGGTTACTCTATTTTTTTTAATCTGCAGAATCTTCAAATTCTTATTTATTCCTGAAGAAAGTGCATTTTGAGAATGGTTTGGGAGATTGTTCTTATCTTCTACTACAAGCTGTTTTGGAGGATAAGCTGATAATTCAGCGCTCTATTAATAAATTTAGGCCCTTTATTATAGATATGCCTTCATTAGTGGACTCAACTCTTCAATTTCCCAAACTTGTCTTATTTTCTAGAAAAATAAATCAATTCACTTTTCTCAGTTTTTTCCTTTTTAAAAGATAGTCTTACAAAGATTCTTTTCTGTTATCTTCCTTCTCAAACCTTGGTCTCTAGAGCTTTTAAAAGGGTGACATTGAAAGATAGTGTGTGTGCAGACTAGAAACACATGCGTCTCATGTCTAACTTTGACCAAAGTGTTGACAGTTTGTGGTGGATGCAGTTATATTAAATTTAGTCAGGTATAGATATGCCCTGATTTGTAGAAGACGCAGCTGTATTTAATTTAAATATAACCTACAAAAGGTGAAGAATTTTCTAATAGAATGACTGCTTATAAGAGGCTAAGAAGAGGAACTATTAGGATTAACTGTTAGGGAAGTATGGGGAAGAAACAAAAGAAGGTGCAGAGAAAAAATGAAATACAGAAAGCAGAAAATTCCTCTTGCAAAACCTGACGGCTTCAGAACAGCAACGCTCTCAGATTACGAATGAAAGTGATTTTAATCAAGAGCTTAACTTTGGAGATACAAGTTGTGTCTCTATATAGCTACATATAGATAGTATATGTAATCATATTATATATGCCCAAATGTTTTTGTATCAACAAAGATAGAAAAATACGTTTCTTTTTATGACCAGAAAAACATTTGGTGTTAAGAAGGGAGAGAAGAGAAAAAGAGTACTGGTGGAGGTTAGAAATAGGTAGCAGAGCAATTCCTTGTGTACTTTCCCATGGAGGGATCTATATCACAGACTGTCAGCCCCATCCTCACTTCACTAGGACTCTTGTGTCTCTGTATCGCTTTTCTGCTCCACCTTTTTAGCTATGTGGATAGCAACATGTCTTGTGTGTGTGTGCTCACATAGATGCAGATACAAAATACAGATATACAATTTTTTTTTCTTTAGGACAGTCTCCTCTCTTTCTGGCCCTTGCTGGTGCAGTGTATTGAGGTCTCATTCAGAAAAGGTTAGGGAAGGTTAAAGTTCTTTGAGCTTCAACTAATCCCAGGCAGCTACCCTTAAGAAGATACAGCAATCATGCAAGGTTGGTAGGTTACAAATGTCATGGTCATTTGTCAGGTCCCAGACTTCCATAACAGAGCTACCAAGTTGCATTTGCCTTAGTTTCAACGTTCTGTTTTTTAGTTTTTCTCACTTCCTCGTTATACAAAGCAAAGAAAGTGAAAAAAAGGAAAGATGCATATTTTCCCCTGCATATCACGTCCTTTTTCGGACACACGAAACGGCATAATTCTGGCAGCAGTTTAGCCCCCAGACAGGACTGTATCTACATTTACACCTCATTGAAGTGCTAGGATTAAATAAATTCTAATTTAACGACATGAAATGAGGATTAGCTGCTGATATGATTGGGACAATCCCACCTCAGCCCAACTGGGAAAATGCTCCAGTGTTCTGACTTCTAAGTATTTTAACTTCTTCTGTCCCATTTATAACACTTCCTTCTTTCCTGAAGCAGTGTCTTGTCCAGGCCTAGTCTCAACGGCCTTTCTGCTTCCGGCACCTGCTCACTTTCCCACAAAGAGATGCTTAGGAAACAATCAGGATTTCCAAAACTATTTAAACCTTAGATCTCCAGTGTCCCTAAAGCATATATTCTGAAGAGTTTGATTTCTATGGGATTTTTTTAATATTTTGTGCTTTTATCTTAATGATATTACAAAACACTTACACATATGTTCCGAAATATTTGAAAATGACTTTATAAAAGGAGAGTGATATATGACTTAAGTGTCTCCGTTTGTGTTATTGTCACCCTCTTGCTTGTGCCAAAGGAAGGCCATAGGATGTCACGGTGTTCTATAAAGCTGAAAGTTTTTCAATGACTTGAGCAGAGAGAGTGGTGGGAGGATTCAACCATCACATGGCATACAAAATGCCAAACAGAAAATAACATGTTTTGTAGTAAAGACTGTGCTCACATTTTAAGTAGATTACTTGAACAGATACTCTTTTTGTATGCCCCAATTAAATATGAGAAGAGTGGTAAACATACAATGAACCATTGTTTGGTCACTAATTCTTTAAACTTTTTCACTATTGCATTTCAGATTCAGTATTAAATTTATTAGCCCATAGGGTAGTTGACCAATGGTTAAAAACTACCTCATTTCTAAAACAACAATAATAATTGTGGTGACTTATGGGATTGTCCACAAGGCTAAGATGCAAAAAAACCAAGATGACAGAAAATAAAGCATCAGACATGTAAAATTAAACTCTGTTATTAACCCTAAAATAGGTGATAGATGTTCATCAGTAAAACATTATCCACTACTTTAATTTTTTTTACTTTGGAGCATGTTGACTTATAGTTTTGTTTGTATTGATAATAATTTTTAAAAATTAAAATATGTAACACATATTAGCACTAGCTAATTTTTATCAGTTTCTGTTTGTATGCGTTAATGTTGCCTTTAAAAACAAATATATTAAGTAAACACTGAGGATATAATAGAATTAATTTTAGACAAAAGGGAACTACGTATTATACCAGCTATGTAGCTGATCTATGTGGTTTTGCCCCCAAATAAAGGGTAAGACTTCTCTTGAGAGAGGTTAAGGGTGCAAATACATGGTTAATAGGCGATGACTGAAGAATGAAAACTCGGAGAAAGAAGCTTTATTTCTTGTCTTCTAAAATCTGTACCTAATATCATGAAATTTGTTTAGTACTCATGAATATAAATTGACATCATGTGGAATCTTACGTGATTCTTACAGAAGAGTTTCAGAAAATTACACATACAGTAAAAATTAACCAAAACACCTCTTTTGGTACTGAATCAGATGTAGTTTTACAGTCTTCTATAATAAACCCTTGAGGCCAAAGACAGCGTCTATTTTTCTAATTTCTGAAATACTCCTTTCACTTTTTAGTCACATGTGGAGATCCAGGTGGCGTAATGGAACTAAGATGACTTTATAATGCTTCATTTTGGGAGAAATGTTAACTTACAAATGAGACAGGCTGGGACCTATGACCCTATGCTGCAGTCCTGCAATGCTTGACCTGGACATACCTCTCCTTGAGCAACAAAGTACAAAGAAACTCTAAGGGACTAAAAATAACTGCGTGCATATGCACAGTTAGGGCAAATTCTGGACAAAAGATACAAAGAGACAAAAAAAACCCAACTGCCACTTCTGAAGAGCCTGGAGCAAAGGCAATGTACTGAGCATGCTCTCTGCACACAACACAACATAAGGGGTGGGCAAACTACCTAAGCCATCCCTCTGGCCCGACCCCCTGGACACACCCCTACCTTCACCCCAGTGGAGGAACAAGCTCACCACCCCCTCACCACCCCAGTGCCCCAGGGAGCGAGCAAGCAAGGGAACACGTTGTTTGTTCTCATTCCCTCCTGCTACAGCAGGAGCCCCAATAAAATCTTGCCTGAATTTCTTCTGTGGCCTCTAGTCAATTTATTTTGATTAGGGAAGGCCAAGAACCCTGGTCAGTATCACAAACGCAAGTCAAAACACTTCCCGTGAAGCCTTTACATTTAGGTGAGAAAATAGATGCACACAATGAAACTTTTAATTTTTTTTTAAACCAGAAATTGATTTGTTTTTCTGTTTAAGTGAGTGAAAGACCCTTTTTTGGAAGATGCCTGGGGAGAGTTTTCCAAATTATGTGAAAAAGTAGTCTAGATAAATTTTCAAAATAAATGAATAATAAAATATAAATATGTCCAGTTTTTGTCATAGGGTAGATTTTTAATGGGTCATAAGTATGTCAAAATTATATTATAGAAACTCTCAGTAAAGAGAGTTTATAATCCT
The DNA here is from genome assembly GCF_008692025.1 of Phocoena sinus. Lineage (NCBI taxonomy): Eukaryota > Metazoa > Chordata > Mammalia > Artiodactyla > Phocoenidae > Phocoena > Phocoena sinus. The sequence continues at coordinate 7,121,361 of NC_045779.1, read as the reverse complement.
GTTTTAGTCATTGGGAGGTAATTTAATGTACTGAAATTTCCTTTCTGAAATCAAATCTCAGTTATAATCCAAACTTAGTGCAAGTTGTTTAAAAAAAAATCTGCTGAGTTTTTTGTTCATTTGATGAAAGCTGAATTGACTTTAGCCAAACATTGCTTGAGCTCAGAACTTTTCCATTTATTATTCTGAAAAATTATTGGACATAGGCGATGATAGGGTTTCAGGAAAAATTATCATTAACTTTTTCTAAAACAGTTTTTTATTACCAAATAATGGACACATTAAATTACTTGGAAAACAAATTATTTTTAATAGAAATGAACTTTAATTCACATTCCCGCAAAGTAAGAAAGTTTCCTTTGAAACGAAACAACTCTCTGAGGAACGTAGTTCCATAGGAGATAGTTCAAGGTGTAAATATAATCTAATAGCTGCGGATCTGGATCATTTAAAAATTGGGTGAAAATCACTGATGCCTCAGAAATCAGTAACAGTTATTGGTAATGGAGGCATTTCAGATTAGGAAAGGGAAGAAATAAGGTAGAATTGGAGATGTGAAAGGAAGGAAGCAAGGGAAAAATACTTCATAATGAGTTTGTGATTTTGGTTTCGCTGTAACTGGACTTGCTCAGTTAGAACTAAACGTTGTGGCTAGCTATGGATTAAGAATTGATCAAATTTCTCTTGATTAAAACAAGAAAGTGTCCTGCCCATCAGAATGAAGCTCACATGGCCAGTCACAGTCATGAAGGACTTGGGAGCCATAAACAATTCTCTTTCTTTAATTAAAATGGTGAGAAACGGGGAAAATGGCACACCATTTCCTGCCCACCACAGGTGTACATTGTTTCATTCCTGGGCTGTTCAACATACATGACATTTGAATCGGTGTAATCCTTTCAGAGACTAGGAGTTTAACAAAACCCTTCAACGGAGAGAATTATTTTATTTGGGGAAAGCAAGAGCAATGCATACAAAAGTACTGATTTTATTCTCTTTTCTATAGAAAAGAAGAAAAATCAATTTCCTCGCCAATATCGTAGTTAACACACTCACCTGGATTTTTGTTCCCATCTGTTTTCAAAGAGGCCAAAGGAAGTCACACTTGTAATAGTAGAAACACAAACTGAAATTGCATTGGTAGACTTGGAAAATAGCACTCCCTCCATTTTTCAAATATCTTTATGAGTTATAGATACAAGTTTTTCTTCTCATCAAGACAGGAGAAGTAGTCTGCAGCACTCTAGATAAATACGTCTTCTTACATTCTTTATACATGAAGAGTCAAAAATCCTTCCTAAACTTTTAAATTAAATCAGGTATGCATTGAAGCTCTTACACAGAACCTGTCACAAAGTAAAGATTCAATAAATGCATGTTGTAATACTTGGAGTCTAAATTTATTTTTCTTTTAAATTTTATACATTTATGTGAATATACAGTTTTGAGAATTACTTTATAGCATGTCTACATTGCCATTAATTAATAATTAATTTCAAGCCATATATCTCATGAGGGTTTAATATCTAAAACATAAAGAATTCATACAACTCGATGACCAAATTAAATAACCCAAGTTAAAAATGAGCAAAGGACTTGAATAGACAGTTTTCAAAAGAAGATATATGAATGACCAACAGGTACATGAAAAGATGCTCAACACCACTAGTCATTAGGGAAATGCAAATCAAAACCACAATGAAATACCACCTCATGCCTGTTAGAATGGCCATCATTAAAAAGATAAGCATTAACAAATACAGATGAAGATGTAGAGAAAAGGGAATCCTTGTGCAATGTCATTAATCAAGATTGAACTGGAGGAGGAGGAAGGCTGAAGTGGTTGAGTTTGGCAGAAAAACTAGTTAATGTTAGAATATGGTAATTATCAAAAGAGGAATGAATAAATAATAGCTAGAAAAACAGTTTGAAGCTCAGGAGATGATCAAAAGAAATACTTTGTTTTCCTCTCATTGAGTTCTTGAGCATTTGTAGTCAGTACCAAAATCAATGGTTTTCCATAAAGCCATTAAATAAGATGTTTTGGAGTTTACTCTCCATCGTCCAGGGTTCTATCTTCCTTGGAATTCTAGGTATTAAATGGCATGAGTCTTATTTAGCTTCATTTCCTCCAGGAACTTGCAGAAGGTTTGGCACAAGTAGCTGCTCCATAAATATTTGACTGAATTGAGATATAATATTAACTTGAAAACATTTTTTCTCTCCAAGAGAAGAGCCATTATATTAACCAAAGATGGTGACAAACTATGTGAGACATTCTGGGAAACTGGTCAATGTCAACTAAGTATGTGAACTTTAAAGTGATCCCTAATCAGATGAGAGTTTGTTATTGCTGCATCATTGCTGGCAGATCACAGTGTTTGCATGTTAAAGTAGCATTGTAGGGAAGAGAAACAGTTTTTTTCTCTAGGTTTTTTTGTTTCTTTGTTTTGTTTTGGCCTTGTACTATCTTCTATCAAGATAATGACAATACCCCACACAAACTATTTATCTTCACATCTTAAGGTATTATATTATACCTAAATTGTCTTCATTACATCCTAGTAGGTACAGCTCAGTTGTTAAATGTCAACTATAAAACTAGCATCTGCAGGAATATGACATGAAAAATAGGATGATTTATTCATATGAAAAATGCTTTTCCATTCATAGTAAAAATAAGCTATAGTCAAATAATCTGAAACTCTAATTTGTTTTTGATATTACTCATAAATTATAATATTACATTATTATATTCATATGTATTAATGCATAAAAAGTTGACTGTTTAGAGCTATTTAATCAATAACATACTAAAACTCTTGGGGTTTGAAATTATCCTTGGTAAAGTTGAGAAAAATTGGAAGATTAAACTCTTAATCAATAAGCTTATTCCCATTTCTTGTGAAGGATATTGTGCAGTCATTTCATAATAAAACTTATTTTAAATCATTTCCTAAGAAATGTCCAAACCAACACAAGTATTCTCTCACACGTAATAAAGAATTCTATTAAATGAATCCAAATATTTTCTTTGTTTGCCTTAGAAATGGCTATCAATGGAGTTTATGTAAGTGATGAATAATAGCAACCTGAAGCCCATCCAATAAACCACACTCCCACTCCCCAAACCTGCTAAAAAGATACGGTATTGAATTTGTTATAAAATGTCGTTATAGATATGGAGATTAGATTTTATACCTTAGCCAAGACCATGAATGTCCACTTGTTCATAATGTCATCTTATCCCATTACATAAATCCTTTCCATCTCTATCTAACGCTTAAAATATTTGGAGAGAAGAACACATTTAAGGGTGAATAAAATATTGTAACTATAAATACTCACTTTTTGCATATATGGATTAAACTTAATATCGTCTCTTCTGGAATTGGTCTAACAAATTGGTTTTAATGTTAGAATCTGAGTGTAAACTTGGCATATAGAAATAAAATCTTATGGCTGTGATTATTTTTCTTGTCACTCTATGTTATAAATTTCTAAAATGGAAACCATAGGACTTATACAAGAAAAACGACTTGGTAGAAATGTAACCACAGGAAAAATGTTAGTAGCTTCAGTTTTATATTGTTTTCCCTAGAGGTGATACTTATTTCATAATGAAAATGCATTAAAAGACCTCTAATGTCCTAAGAGGTAGGTAAACTAATGTCTTTATATTGCTGAAGAGAGTTTATTTTTCACATATAACATTTCAAATATATTTTCTCAGTCGTCATCTACTTTAGACATCAATTAAAAAAAACCCTCAAAATCAAAATCAATGAAGTTTAAGAATTATTTGAGATACTTTAAAAAGCCAAATCAATTATAACTAATATATTAAATTATATTATTCATTGCTATTTATCCGTAGCAAATGTTCACATCTCCATATAGCAAATATTGGGCTTCCTTCTCCTTCTCTTTCCTCCTATTTCTTTCACCCATGAGTTACTGAACACATAAACAAATTTAAATATTAATAAAATGGAAAAGAAAACCTCTAACATATTTCTTTCACATAGCAGGATCTTAAGAAATGTTTTAAGTGATTGAATGAACAATTAAGCATTAATAATAAATCTCAATATGTGTTTTGTTATGTTACGAGTGGAACTGCTGACTTTTTTGTATAAATAATCAACAGATTATTGTAGACTCATAGTAAAGTTATGCTATAATATGTAACCCTCAGGTTACCCTCCCTAACCTGAAGAAGAGTGTAGAACATAAATATTGAAAGTTAAGGGGAAGGGACTTCCCTGGTGGTGCAGAGGTTAAGTATCTGCCTGCCAGTGCAGGGAACATGGGTTCGAGCCCTGGTCCTGGAAGATCCCACATGCCGCAGAGCAACTAAGCCCTTGAGCCACAACTACCGAGCCTGTGCTCTAGAGCCCGTGAGCCACAACTACTGAGCCCACGAGCCACAACTACTGAAGCCCACACGCCTAGAGCCTGTGCTCCACAATAAGAGAAGCCACTGCAATGAGAAGCCCGTGCAACACAACGAAGAGTAGCCCCCGCTCAACACAACTAGAGAAAGCCCCCGCGCAGCAACGAAGACCCAACGCAGCCAAAAATAAATAAATAAAAAATAAAATGTTTTCCAAAACCCTAATCAAATTAAGAAATCTTTTATTGCCATTATTCCCTTTCATTATTAGAAACTATCATACCACTTGAACTATAAAAGTATAATTCACTAAAAACACAATTATAATTTTTAGTAATGGCTAAGCGGTAATGTAGTTTAATATTGCAATTTTGTTCACTTTCATTCATAGTTAATCTTTCATAGCTCCTTCTCCCACCCACAAAGCTGTTAATGGCTAAAAGCAAATATGGGCTAATATCTTTAGCAGGAAAGTAATTAAAAATACTTAATTAGGCTTTGGTGAGCATTTATTTTATCAATGCAGATCTTTTGAGCTGAAACATTTCTGTCTCTATTCTAGCCATTCATCTCATAGTGTTTGAAAACCTAGCTGTTAAATTCACATATGAATTTCATTTTGACATAGGTAATGGATTCAGATAATACTTCCACTTACATTCATGCTGGATATATACTATTTACCCCTTCAGACTAACTCTTTCCTCTTCTCCCCCCTGTTTGGGTGCAGGCTGATCTTCTCCCCCGTTTGGGTGCAGGCTGACTACATGATTATATCGAAGAGGTGTCTTATCCAAGGTCCCCCAGTTGAGTTCAGCTAATTAGGAGCCCTGGCAGAAAATTGGAGGAAGGAAGAGAGTGAGGTCAGGATATTTTATTCCTCCGGTCGGCTGTCTGTGAGACTGTTTCTGCTGGGTATGTCATCAGACTGAAGGGATGCTTCTCTCAAGACAGTCTTATATGCATTTCTCTCTTCTTATGGGTTCTAGTAACTGCCCCTTCCTTGTCCCTTTGGGCTTGTGGGTGGTAACTACTCTGTTTCTAGCCCTCAGTGACTGTGCTATCCTTTGTGGTTCCTCTGTACTCCGGCAACATTTTGTAAATAGTCCCTTTGTAAATGAACTCTTCTTGAATCATCCTAGGTTGAAGGTACACTTTTTTTCTTATTGCGATCCTGATGAATACACTAAGCTATGGTATAGGGTCTTAACATAGCAGGTTATTAATCTTATATTAGACCTGTAAGTACCGTGATTGATAAATACATCCTTGATGCACATATTAGTCTCTGTGGAGTTCTTAATCTCCCAATGTACACTTGACACTGATGATGAAAGCTGAACTTAGGCTGGAAGGAAATAAGGAGGTCATTGGAAAAGAAATGCAGTTGGGATTTGGCTTCTTCATGGTTTTTAAGGTCTTCTGGTGCATCATAATTATGTAAGGCTATTTTATGCATCTATTTGATTTGTAACTCTATTATTAGAGAATTCAAACTTAGATAACCACTAATATTCAAGACAGCTATTTTTAAAAGAAATCTCCATTATCAATGTCTTCACTTCTTACAGGTTTCTTGTTACTCCTCCTTGTTGCCATGACAGATGTTTAGCATCACTGGGTGCTCCTCCCACTTCCTCATCATAGAAATCCAATCAACTGCAAGATTGAATTGATTCCATCTCCTGTTCTGAAACTTACTCTCTAAATCCTCTGCTAGCAACCTCGTTTAGGCTGTTCATCCAGCATAAATTCTAAAATTGCAAATCTGATCACCTAACTTTCCTAACACCATCAATAAATTCTTTGCCCTTAGGATAAAAGCCAAATGTCATTTCTTGGATTATAAGGCCCTCCATGATTTTGTTTGTGCCTACATCTCAACTTCATTTCTTAAAACACATTTTAAATTCCAACCATACTGAATTTCTTTCAATTTGCTCCTTTGTCCATATTATGCTTTTTCTTTAATGTGGGTCTTCACATTTGTCTGTGGAACATCTTCCCACACTTGGCCCCGATGCTATATGCTCCCTTTGCAGAATCCTGAAATTTCTTACCATGGTGGGAAGAATTTAGTTGTACCGAATATCTAACTAATACTGGTCTACTCCATAACGATATTCATTGATAGAATATCCCAAGGTAAACAGTTCCAGTTAGAGTTCCTGCCTCAGTCAAGAACCCCAGCTCTTTCTATCTTTTCACATCATCAGCATCCTGTCTTCCATCTGGAAATTTGTTGCCCTGTGTTCACATTTTATATGCTGTAGTCCCTGACATCAAAACAATGAGCAGTTATATTCAAAAGCAGGAAGGACAGCATGAGAAGGAGAACGCTGTCCATTCATCTCCTGCACCTCTCTAGTATCAGGGAGAAAACTTTTTCTTAAGTCTTCAGCTGACATGCTTTTGTGGCTGGTTGACCACACTTGATATTTCAACCACCCTACACCAATCGCTTGCATGAGGTGGCTGTGATTGGCTCACGTTAGTCATGATTCACCCTCTAGGACTAAGCACAGTTAGTCCTGAATAAACATGGGATTCCTTAACAAGGAAGAAGAGTGGCTTTGATAAGCAACCAGAGATGTCTGCTGAACCGAGTTTATCTCTACAGCTACCACAGAATTCTTCCCCGTGATCCTCATTCTCTCAGCCTCCTTCTACTACACTATATTCTAGTTATCCTGAACTTCTTTTAGTTTCTAGAAAGTTCTGTGTGCTCTTAGCATCCATGCCTTGGTGTGCCTATGCTTAGAACAGATTTTTCCCTTTGCCCAACTAGCATTTATTAACCTTCTAGGTCTCAGCTCTGACTTTGGTTGCTCAGTGATTTTATTGTCTGTGCAAATCAAGTGAAGCGACCTCCTTTTTTTTTTTTTTTTTTTTTTTTTTTTTGCGGTACGCGGGCCTCTCACTGCTGTGGCCTCTCCCGTTGCGGAGCACAGGCTCCGGACACGCAGGCTCAGCGGCCATGGCTCACGGGCCTAGCTGCTCCGCAGCATGTGGGATCTTCCCGGACACGAACCCGTGTCTCCTGCATCAGCAGGCGGACTCTCAACCACCGCGCCACCAGGGAAGCCCCGTGACCTCCTTTTAACTAGTATTTCTCCCCATCATGAATCCTGCTAGGCTACATAGTCTACATAAATACTTTGATGTAACTGATAAGTCCACCTTCCTCTCTCATACTTCCTTTGAGCCTGTGATCTCTTTCCTGTTTTGTCAATAAGAAGTTTGTTTCAGGGAAAGGATTTACAGCAGAGAAAAGTCTTTCGTATTTCAAGAGCTGAGGCCTAGGGGAACTCAGAGGATGGAGAGTTGGAGCAAAGCTTGGGAGCAAGGTAGCTCTCAACTCCAGTCCAGAAAGGATTCCCTGGATTGATGGGAGGAGAGTTGCAGGGGAAGCCAGGGAGGGTGTGTGCTGATGTGTCTTCTTGTGAATGGAGTTATAGGTCCCACCAGCAGAGGGGACAACGGACACTTCACGTGGGTCTGGGAGAAGAGAGACCTTGTCTGTCAGGCCTGGGAGAGGTGACAAAGCCTCAGTTTTCCCATATGTGGGTGTGGGAAGAGAAGAGTAGAAATGCCTGTGTGCCAAGGCAGAGGGACCTGGGCACCTCACGCATGAGAGGATTTGAGTGTCAGAGATCAGGATGCAGGGGATGAAGAGGCTCTGTTGGCTCCAGTAAGTGGCCTTTCACCCCAAGTGACATGAGAGAAACAATGTAGTACTATGAACCTGAAGAGGATAACAAAAGGGGCAGAGAGCCTGACAGGGCTTAGTAGCTGGAACAAGGTCTTTAGAGTGATGGATGGATGAAGGAACACTTGACAGGAGAAGGACATCTCAGGCAATGCTGCTGTGCACAGGGACCAGCCCAGGACAGAGCCTCCCAGCAATCCCTGGGTACTGTATGAACCTGAGAACACAGACATGGTCCTGGGCACAGCAAGGAGAGTAGTAGAGAGTTGTTGCTAAATTGATTGAATTTCTATTAACTAATAGAATGGGGACTTAAAAGAGAAATTAAGTTATTACGGAAAAAATTTGTACTCTTGCTTATTGAAATTTCTTCCTGCAATATCTGAGCACCTGCCTGAGTCATAGGGTCCTTGGGCAGCAGCCTGTGCCGTTCGTTACTGTTGTCAAACCAGAACCTGTCACAGCACACGGCAGACGAATGCTTGAGGAGTATTGTATGGACCAATCAGTACTAAGATAGCATGGGGGTGGAGTACACTCTGTAATATTTTATAGAGATCAGGGAGGATTGGATGGAAATAAATGAAACTATGGATTAAAAATCTAGTTAGATTATTATTATTATAACTAATGTTATATTAAAATACCTCGCAGGAAAAAAGGCATGTAAACATCAAATGTGTTTGTGCTTTTCTGAATAATTCATATTGCACATTTCAAAGAATATGCAAAACTTCTCAAACCCAAGATATCTGTATTATTATGGGGGTTGCATGCTCAAATTTTTATGGAGATACATGTCTATATGCATTTTAGAAAAATATATGTAATACTGGAAATGAAACAATTATACTATATGCATTCATTCTTTACTGAATTATGGGCTAGAAACATATAATTTGAGTAGAAGATTAAACTCTGGCTGAAACACCATCATGTTTCTAATAAAAACTGAACAGATTTCACTGTTTGGAAAGAACTGAATGTTACAGAAAACCAGCAACCTAATAACCCAGAGCATGCAGGATTCCAATAAAATAATTACTTGTTCTAATCATTATGTACCTAGCTCTGTGGTTACTCTTCCTTTATCTTTACACGGGGGAAAACGAAAATTGTAACTTCCCGTTCAAAGTATTCAGAAATAAAATAACCCAGCTTTGAGCAGACTCGTTTCCAACCTGAAAACATTATATATTTATATTGTTCTTCACAAATAGAGGAGGAAAAGCAAACAAATAAAGGAGAGGAAGTAATCACACAACATATTACAGCTTCCCACACGATGTTAGATTATTGCGGGAGAGCCAGCTGGTGAAATTATTGGGCTTCCACTGTTTCTCTGCTAGTTTCAAATTTGGTTTGAGCCTCTAGGGAAATGGGTTTGAATGTCTCATCTCATCCCTAGAAGCAACAAATCTCAGGGAAAAAAAAAAAAAGTTCATTTCTTGGAAGGAATTTGCACTGAATAGGAAGCTGAGGAGGGCTTGCAGCATTCAGAGGTTGACCCGCATCGTCCATCAAGGTCTGGGGGACTTAGGTCTGTGCCTGTGTGAGTCGTTCTCCAAGAACGAATTGGTTCCTCGGATCCTCTGCCTCTCCACATGGGTTTATGGAGGTTTTCTCTTCAGCTGTGCTGGAATATGCCAGCTTGGTGGTGGGCTTTCCTCAGAGAGAGTTAGTGCTGTTTGGCAAAATAAAATAACATCGAGGATGGGCGATCAGAAAGAATGCTGGTGTTGCCAGCCTTATCTCTGCTGCCAGTCGGGACCTCCCTGAGTGTCCAAGGCATGAGAGGGTAGGAAATTAAGTGGTAGGAAATTGCCGATTCTTCCAACCACGTGTCTAGCCATATTTTAATTGTTTCATACCTGTAACTTCATTTAAATCTATGCAAAGCATCTCGACGAAATAAGAGACAGTAGTCTCTTATTTCTCAAATGCCCCTCGGGCTTCTTTTTTCAGCTTAGAGAAAAACTGATTTTTCTTGGTTAATGCAGAGTCGGATAAGAACTGGCCTGCTCACTCCTGGGCCAGCCCTCTTTCAAGATCCATGCGATAAGCCTGAATCACCAAAGAAGCCAAAAATATATATCAGTTAAAACCAACAATAAATTGCCTACTGCAGTATATTGCAGTAATGCCTTACAAGTGCTAACGTTCATAAAAAGAATGAGATTTAGAGGCTTATGTTTGTGTTTGTTTGGAAGCTCTTTCCCCAGGTCTAGGTTTTCAGCATCAGCTTGGAATTAGGAAGTACCGCCCAGGCAGCAGGAGCTCAGGAATACCCAATTTTTAATACAATTATAAAACAAAACAAAAAAACCACTCAGAGTTGATATTTCTTTCTTCAGTTACGAAAATGAATTGTGTTTGAATGCTGTCTCCCAAAGCCTGGACCGCGGTCAATTATTTGAACAAGAAAAAGCACAGAGAAACACATTTTTGTGAAAAGAACAAAATTTCACCTAAATTTATGAAGTATTAGCCGAGCTTTTGAAATGTATAAAATATGTGAAACATTCCATCAAGCCAGTCATATTTGAGCCTTGTCACCATGCACAATATCCTTTTGTTGCCTATAAACTATTGTTCCATCCTAATAAGGAAATGACTCTGGGTATAATGATATGTTTTTCCCCTTCTTAGTAATGAGTATATTAGTCTGAATCAAAAGAAAAAATCTGTTTTATATTCTTTTTCTGGCACGGAGCTATAAACAAGTACTCCAGTACAACTTAGAAAGTAGAGAACTTAGCAAAACTTGTGCTTTGGAATGCTCAACATTTCTGAGTCATTACATTCCACTGAACTTTTGCAGATCAGCATATGCAGCATATTTTAGACCTATGGCGTATTTCAACAGCATAAGTCCACTCAGCCAGTCATGACCTTGAGTCACCCCCAGATACTTTTGTGTCCTCTCTGTGTCTGATAAGCACTGGCAAGAAAGTTGTGAAAGATTTCAAAGGGACCACTGTCCCCTGGAAGCTCCCCACTACCCATTAGCTCGCTCTGGTATCCTCTGAGCCAGACTATCTTCCAAGTCATTACAAGGACTTTTTGGTGATAGTAGTTAAAGGGCTTCAGGATCATTTATGGAAGAAAGCATTTATTATAATCTGTTCACACACATAGAAATAACACAATGCCCAGGGCACATACATTTCATTTCTTATTATCTTTGTTAATGCCTCTTATCATTATCTCAGACTCTCCACAGTTGTAGCAGGGGGTTAGACGATGGACAAATGGAAAGCCCCATTCTGCTGGAGGGTCATGGAAGCAAAAATGAAACCATAATATCAACAATGAATGATGAGCTACAAACGCTGCCATGAACTCAGCTGAGCATGGAGAATCTAGACACCCTGATATATTTCCAGCCTTCGGGGAGGTGTTTCTGCAATAATGAACCTGCTTTCTGAAGAGAACAACTCCTGTTTGTTCTGAGGGTTCTCTATTCTGTCTCTTGTAATGAAGACTCCAAATTCAGAAAGGGAGAGCTTTCTTGTGGAAGTTGCTTTAGCTGAACTAAGGGTGTGTCTTGGTGAGCTTGGACTTTGGTAACAAAATACCACTCGGTAGAATGAGTGGCTTAAAGAGCAGACATTTGTTTCTCACAGTTCTGGAAGATGGAAAATCCAAGTTCAAGGTGCCATCAGATTTGGTTCTTGGCGAAGCTTCTCTTCCAGCCTTGCAAAGTACTGCCATCTCTCTGTGTGCTCACACAACCTTTTTTTTCATGGGTGGTGAGACAGAGAGAGAGAGAGAGAGAGAGAGAGAGAGAGAGAGAGAGAGAGAGAGAGAGAGAAATCTCTTATCTCTTCCTCTTCTTATAAGGCACTAAGCCCATCTTGGAGACTATACTCATCACCTCATCTAAAGCTAATTAATTATCTACCAAAGGCCCCATCCCCAAATACAATTACATTGGAGATCGGGGTTTCAGCATATGACTCTTGTGGGGACATGATTCAGTCCATAACAGGTATGGTGAGCTTTCCTCCACAGAGGGACCTTCTCTGCTGTAGGTGCCTCCCTTCATGAAGTTTCCACGGACCCATCTCATTCCACTTAGGTCTTTAAAATTGCACATGACCATTTGATGATTTAGCAAGGATAAGTTTTATGATGATGACAGCTGGCTTCACACCTGAAGAGATATGTTATCACTTCATTTGCAAATATTAGACTTATAACTGTCAACATAGCAGAATAAATCACATTAATTGTGTTCTTCATCTCATCACAATAAACAGAAGAAAAAGCAAGTATTATTACTAGCTTTTAAATAACTAGAAACTAAAGGGTTTGTACAGCAAAGGAAACCATCAACAAAATGAGAAGGCAGCCTACTAAATGGGAGAAAATATTTGCAAATGATATATCCAATAAGGGATTAATATCCCAAATATATAAAGATCTCATACAATTCAATATTAAAAAAGCAATTTGATTAAAAAATGGGCAGAGGACCTGAACAGACATTTTTCCAAAAAAGACATACAGATTATCCAACAGACATATGAAAAGATACTCAACATTACTAGTCACTAGGGAAATGCAAATCAAAACCACAATGAGCTACCATCTCACACCTTTCAGAATGGCTGTCATCAAAAAGACAACAAATAACAAGCGTTGACAAGGATATGGAGAAAAGGGTACCCCCATGCACTCTTTGTGGAAACGTAAACTGGTGCAGCCACTGTGGAAAACAGTTTGAAGCGTTCCTCAAAAAATTAAAAACAGAACTACCATATGATCCAGCAATTTCACTCCTGGAAATGAATATATGAATGAAAGTATATATAAATATTACTCAGCCATAAAAAAGATTGAAATCTTCCCGTTTGTGACAACATGGGTGGACTTAGAGGGTATTATGCTAAGTGCGATAAAGTGAGACACAGAAAGACAAATACCATTTGATTTTACTTATATGTGGAATCTGAAAAACAAATAACACAGAACAGAAACAGATTCATAGATACAGAGAACAAACCAGTGGGTCCTAGAGGGGAGGGAGTTAGGGGGTTGGCCAAAATATCTGAAGGGGATTTAATGGCACAAACTTCCAGTTATGAAATAAATAAATCACAGGGATGCAATATACAGCAAAAATAATATAGTCAATACTACTATAGTAATTTTGAATGGTGACAGATGGTTACTAGACTTATTATGGTGATCATTCTGTAGTGTATTTAAAAGTCGAATTACTGTTTCGTACACCTGAACCTAACATAATATTTGTACACCTGAAACTAGCATAATGTTGATATATATGTAACATATTACATATATTACATAATATTGTAGCATAATATTGTAATATTTTGTACACCTGAAACTAACATAATATTGTAAGTCAACTAATATATTTCAAAAAAAAGTACGGTTGATCCATGAACAACACTGGTTTGAACTGCGCGGGTCTATTTGTACTTGACTTTTTTTCAACAAATATGTACTACGGGATCCAAGTTTGGTGGAATCCGAGGATGTAGAACCTCGCATATGTATGGAAGACTGTAAAGTTATGCATGGGTTTTCAACTGTATGGAGGGTTGTTGTCACTAACCCCTGTGTTGTTCAAGGGTCAACCATAAACAAATCACTAGACACATCATGCATTAAAAACATGTGTTAAACTACCTGTCTACCCAGGCTCAAGCTTTACAATTCTCTGTGTAGCATAACTAACTTTTATTCATTCTTTATTCTTAAAACTTTGTAATACATTAGAGTTGGAAAGGAACAAGTTCATCCAAGTTCCAGTCCTGGTTTTTCTCTGATACACTGACTTCCTGACCCTTGAGGTAGGCTGTTCTCATGACCCTTCAGGGAAAGCTACTGGGAGGAGGCCAGTTGATAGACAGCCTCCAGCTGCTGTACCTTCAGATCCACTTCAATGTTCATGCCAAGGTCACATTCACTCCAGGCTTCTCCCAGTCAATGAATGAAAACAGTGGGATACAAAACTTGGCCAGTTCATCCCAGTGGAGGAATCCTTAGACGAGTAACCTTTGCTTTGGTTTGCCCCTTCAGCCTGACCAAGAATGTCTTGGAGCTATCCTTGCAGTTTAGAACTCTTCTTACCTAATACTTCCTCCGTCTTGTTCCCTCTTCACAGGTATCAAGCCCTGCATGACAATATGAACGTCGTGCCCATCTACTCCTGCCCCCTCTCTCCTAGATCTTTCGCAGGTTTTTCCCTCAGTGAGTCTCTTGCACATCTAATTCTATCTTGAGGTCTGATTCTCAGAGGACATGAACTGATGCACTTCCCCAGGTACCATTAGCTGAGCCTCTTGTTGACTCTGCTGCACATCACTCTGCATTCCTATGTTTGCCTCTCAGGACTCCTTGACCCTGGGAAGTGTCGTAGTCTGCTCGAGCTGCCATAACAAAATACCACAGAATGGGTGGCTTAAGCAATAGAAATTTATTTTCTCACCGTTCTGGAGGCAGAAAGTCCCAGATAAATATGCCAGCTGAATTTGTATCTGATGAGACCTCCCTACTTAGCTTGCAATGGCACTTTCTCACTGTGTCCTCATATGGCATTTTCTCTGTGAGAGTGAGAGCTCTGGTATCTCTTCCTCTTCTTATAAGGACAGTAGTTCTATAGATTAAGGCCCTATCCCATGACCTCATTTAACTTTAGTTTCTTCCTTAAAGCCCTATCTCCAAATACAGTCAAATTGGAGATTAGGGCTTCAACATATGAGTTTTGGGAGGGCACAATTCAGTCCATAACAAGTAGGCACCACACAGTAGAGTTTCTCATATTAACTGAATTGAAATGAACCACATGACCTTGGATAGGGCACTTCTCCTCTCCTGGCCTCAGTAAAATAATAAGATTGAATTGGTTAGCAAATCTATGAGCACTAAGAAGAAACACCCTTCCAGAATTCAGACTCCTAGAAGAGACATAATGTGGTCACACTATTGTCTCCTTTGAAGCAAAGCTGACGATGAAGAAGTCAAATGAACAAGGATCCGGCAGCTTTGAAAGCTTACCCTCCCTTTTGTCATAGTGGAACAATTGTGAATCTCGTTGTCAACAGAGCATTTTGTTTCTTGCATTCTCTCCAGTGTATTGCCTTGCACGGTTGTTGTGCAAAAAGCTAGTTGTGTGTGTGTTGCCTTTCCAAACTCATAAAACATGTTAATTGATGCTCAGAGGAAAGAGATGTTAAAATTTAGTGCAGGTGTTACATTTACCTGGCTACTAGAGACATGCTCTTGTTGAGACCTTGGGCAGCAAAATCTGTTCAGCAGGAAGTAGGTACTCTGTACGTGGTTACTGAATGAATAAAAGCTGAATGGTGAGTGAAACATAGTGAGGGCTATTATATTTTAGATGGAAAACAAAAATGACTCAGGACCTTAGTTGTAGAAGTAACTCTCACAATGTTTAATACATACACATTGGTTGCTCTTCAGTTTTTATTGCAATTAGATGATGTCTTTTTCTATTATCAATTTAATTCCATGCCTTTGTCAACATTTGTTCACTTCATGAATACTAAAAAAAAACAGTGAGCAATTAGGAACAGTTCTTTTGTGGTCCAAATGATCTGTTTAGTCATCTTGCTGTTCATTCCTACACACAATCCTCAGAATATAAAACCTCCATAAAGTATCCCATTAATTAATGTAACATTCATGTAATTGCATTCTTTCTGTTTCTAGCAATATATATATATATACATACTATGTGTTTAGAGAATTAGAGAATTTAATAGCTAGAAACAGTATCTCTAATAATGAAGATGAAATGTTCCTTTTCTCAGATCTGAATCTTTTATTTTTATTATTACTCAATTGCTTATATTAAGACAGAAGACAAGACTGGGTAAAAGGGGAAATAATAGAGTTTTCAACACAATTGAATGCACTGTTGAGAGGGGGCTCCCTTTTCTTTCATGTGAGAGACCAATCATGGAAAACTATTTAGGTAAGGATAGACTCAGAAAGCACCCTTCTCTTAAAATGGCATTCAGACAGCTGATGGTTCAGATGGAGCAAAATTCTTGGGAAGCTGTGACAAATCACCTCAAGTGTTCCCACTTCCCATTGGAAGCACTGTGGAAATCTTTCTCTAGCAGTAGTAATGCCAAGAGAAAGACAGTAAATGAAACTATTCCTAATGTGTTCTGGTATTGTAAACATATGTGCATTATATTCAAACACTCAGGATAACTTACTTACTGCACAGGCCAATTAGATCACCTCCAATCACATGTGGAAAGAGCTCAGGCTAATCTAATTGGTTCAGGGATGCTCCATTTAGTTCTGTGTTTCTGAGGCCTTTCTAATATTACAAACTGAGCTGCAAACATGCTCTCCAGTGAGGAGAGCTCCTGCTCCTGGAAATAGAAATTCAGCAGAATACAGTTTGGAAAAATAACAATCTTAATGTGATTCTCAAATTTGAAATAAAAAAAAATCACTTTATTAAAGTATGATTGACATAAAAAAGGCTGTACATAATTAATGTATACAACTTGGTGAGTTTGGAGATAAGTATACTCCTGTGAAATCATCACCACAATCTATGCCATAAATATATCCATCACCTCCATAAATTTCTTCCCAACCTCTTTATTATTATTACCATTATCCTTTTTATTATTTTGTGATGAGAACACTTAACATAAGATCTATCCTCTTAGCTAATTTTTAAGTATACAATATAGTATTGTTAACCATATATAGGCACTGTGACCTATAGTAGCTCTGCAGGACTTTTTCATCTTATAAATAAAACTTTGTATCCTTTGACTAATACCTCTCTATTTACCTCTCCCTGCACCCCCATCTCCTAGCCACCACCATTCTACTTTGCTTCTAGGAATTTGATCACTTTAGAGTCTTTTTCCAGTGGTATCATTGTAGTATTTATCCTTCTTGTCTGATTTATTCACTTAGCATAAGTCCCCCAAGCTCACTACCTTTTCTTTATCCATTCATCCACTGATGAACATTTAGGTTGCTTCCATGTCTTGGCTATTGTGAAAAATGCTGCAACAAACATGGCAATGCAGGTATCTCTTCAAAGTCCTAATTCCTTTGTATATATAAGCGCAAGTGGGGATTCTGGATCACATGGCAGTTCTATTTTTAACTTTTTGAGGAACCTCCATACTGTTTTCCAGAGTGACTGCCCCAATTTACGTTCCCACCAACAATGTACAAGGGCTCCCTTTTTTCCACATTCTTATCAATACTTGTTATCTTCTATTTCGTTTTGTTTTGATTTGATACTAACCATCATAACAGTGTGAGGTGGTATTTCATTGTAATTTTGATTTTCATTTCCCTGGCAACAGCAGCAAAAATTGATGTGTGGAATTATGTCAAACTAAAATGTTTCTGCAGAGCAAAGGAAATAATGAACAAAATGAGAAGGCAACCTACAGAATGAGAGAAAGTATTTGCAAACCAAATATTTGATAAATAATTACTATCCAAAATAGATAAGGAAATCCTACAATTTAATAGCAAACAAACAAAACCCAATTTTAAAACGGGCAAAGAAACTGAATAGACATTTCTGCAAAGAACACACATGAATGGTCAACAAGTATATGAAAAGGTGTTCAACATCATCAATCATTATGGAAACGATATAGAATATATTACAGAAACAGAATTTTTAAAGACCTATTTAAAAGCAAATGATTTTCTAGGCAGGTGGATGTACTAGATGCAATTTGAAGGTCCTTTTCTTTTTTTTTTTTTTTTGCAGTACACGGGCCTCTCACTGTGGTGGCCTCTCCCATTGCGGAGCGCAGGCTCAGTGGCCATGGCTCACGGGCCCAGCTGCTCCGCGGCATGTGGGATCCTCCCGGACCGGGGCACGAACCCGTGTCCCCTGCATCGGCAGGTGGACTCTCAGCCACTGTGCCACCAGGGAATCCCTGAAGGTCCTTTTGATACCTGTGTCAGGGAGGTAAATAGGAAGGACCCATGTCCACACAGTACAGTTCACAATAACCCTAAACCTTTGCTTAAATTCATTCATTCAGGAAAGCAATAATACTCTGAATTTAAATAGTACATGATTTATTAAACTCACAGTCTCACTTCAATAAAGATCTGGAGTGAGAAATAAAAAACTGCAAGGGTGAAAACATAGACAATTACTTTTCTTAATTTGTAAAGATATAAACCCTTATAAGCAAAGTCAAATGTCAGGGGCAATAATGAATAAATTTTTGTTGTTTAGGACAGTATAAAATTATTGTCCTATAAAGCTCATAAAATATTTGTCCCGCATTGTATTCAAAACACCTCTGTAACAAGGGGATATCGTAAACATGTCTCTCTATAAATGCTAACAAATGGGTAAGCTTTGATGAAATGTCAGTCCAGAGTTGAAGAAGCTTTGTAATTCATAACAATAATAATTAGCATAATCATCTTTACTTTTCAAAGTGACTCACCCAAAGTCACAGGAAGCGAAAGCTGGTCCAGGACAAGGACACACTCTCAGGTATATCTATATAAGAAAATTGTCATAAAGTCAACAGAGGATAAATACTTAAATGCTTTTATAAGGATATAGAGAGAGAAACTAAGGAGTAATAATAGCAAAATTAGTTCCCTTGAAACCTATCTTAATGTGCTTTTCCACACAACATTTATCCAACTATTTCCCACACTTTATCACTAAAAGATAAAATCAGAATAGTCTTGGGATAAAAGTGATAGAAGTGCCTTCAGAAGTTATTTTATATAAGATCCCATGTGACGCTCATGTCTCTTTTATTATATAAATATTTCATTCATTTCACCTACTTTAGATGGGTTTAAGGTACGATGAGGCTGAAAAGGGAGTCAGGCTCAGATCGTGAAGGGTTTTGTATGTTATACAAAGGTTTTTGGCATTTACCTACAAAGATGTTAATGAAGGATTTTAAGAAAGGAAGTAACCAGATCATATCTGAGAATAGAAAAGTCACTCTGTAATAGTGTGAAGGATGCTTCCTAGAGGGATAGTAAATGGAGACCTAGAAAATTCAGTCATAGTACTTTTACTAACCCCGGAGTGAAAGGATGAGAGTCTGTACTAGGGCATTCATGTTTGGGGTGAAAACAAAAGCACATTATAGGATGCAGTAAAAAGCAATGCAGAGAGGGAAATTTATAGCATTGAATAGATATATTAGACTAGAAATAAGTTCTAAAATAAGTTTAAGTTTCCACCTAGGAAACTAGGAAAAGAAGAGCAAATTAAATCCAAAGTAAGCAGAAGAAAACAAATTAAAAATTAGAGAAAAATCAATAAAATTGAAAACAGAAAATCAGCAGAGAAAATCCATGAAACCAAAAGCGGTTCCTTCGAAAAGATCAGTCCATAAATAAGCCCCTAGCCAAGCTAAGTAAAAAAGAGAACAAACACAAATTACTAATATGAGAAATGAAAAGAGGACACCACTACAGATCTTATGGAAATTAAAAGGGTAATAAAGGAATACTATGAACGACTCTATACCCACAGATTTGATAACCTAGAGGAAATGGTCCAATTCCTTGAAAGATAAAATCTGCCAAACTCACACAGGAAGAAATATATGATCGGAATTGTTCTATATCTATTAAAGGCATTGACTTAATAAATACAAACCTTCCAAAACAGAAAGCACCAGACCCATGTGGCTTCACTGGTGAATTCTGTGAAACATTTAAGGAAGAAATTATACCAATTCTCTACAATCTCTTTCAGAAAATAGAAGGAGAGGAAATACTTCCTAACTCATTCTATGTGTCCAGCATTACCCTTAATACCAAAACCAGACAAAAACATCACAAGAAAAGAAAATTATACACTAATATCTTTCATGAACGTAAATGCAGAAATCCTTAACAAATTATTAGCAAATCCAATCCAAAGAAGTATAAAAGGAATTATATACCTCAACTAAGTGGGATTTATTCCAGGTATGCAAGGCTGGTTCAATATTCAAAAACCAATTAATATAAAACATCACATCAACAGATTAAAACAGAAAAAAGCACAGATTTTAGAGATATTTAAAAGGAAGATTGACAAACCTGGTGGCCAATAGACTTGCATTTTGGGTGAAGACTTTCATGACTGTTTTCAAGGGAAAAATACAAGAATAGGAATATTTGCATTGTGGAGGGCTGGGAATGGTTGATAAGTTGATGTTGAATTCAGTTTAAACTTCTGCTTTAAAATCATATGCTAAAATTCACCTACCTTTTGAATTCAGGGTTCATATAGCATCTTAGCAGAGGCTCAGTAAATCAAAGATCCATCCCAGCTCTTATCTGATTGCCACTCTTCTCTACTCTCTTCCTTATGAAAAGTGAAAAAGAATTGTATGTTTCAGTCAAAATGTTGTTTGCAAACCCCATTTATTTATAGCTCCAAACATTTAATATTTTGTGATTTTGAAGAAAGAATCTGCTCTTATTGCAGGCTCCTGTGTATAGGTTACTTGAAAAAATTTGAAAGTTAATTTTGTAAAAAATTGTTCTCTAACCTTTATTGTTTTTATTGCAGTAACCATAGACAACATAAAATCTACCACTTTAACCATTTTAAGTGGATACTTCAGTGGCATTAAGTATATACAAAAAGTTTCTGTAGCTATCACCACTATTTATTTCCAGAATTTTTCATCATCCCAAACAGAAACTCTGCAACTCAATATTCACATATTTATATACTTAATAATTGTATACATGCATTACTATATGTAGTAGGCAGCCTTAATGTGGCCTTCAATGATCTATATATTCTGGTGTTCATGCCTTTGTTTAGCTCTGAGCATGGGTTCCCTTTAGCCCTGAGCACGGGTTGGACCTACTGATGCACTTCTAATGAATATGGAAAAAGCGGTAGGTTGTCATTTTGAGATTAGGGTACAAAAAGACTGTGGCTTCCATCTTGACACCCTTTCTTACTTCCTCATTCATTCACTCTGAGCGAAGCCAAATGCCATGATGTGAACAGCCTTATAAAAAAAACCCATGCAGCATGGCAATGAACTGAGGCCCTCCATCTGTCAGATCATGAAGAACTGAAACCTGCTGAAATCCATGTGAGGGAGTGTGGAAGAAGATCCTTTATCTCACGTCAATTCTTGAGAATCTCGACAGCAGCCGCAGCCCACCTTGAGCTCTCTCTCATGGAAGCACTGAGCCAGAGGCACGCAGCTAAGCCACACTTGCATTCTCACCACAGATATGTTGGAAAATAAGTATTCGCTATTTGAAGCCCCTAAGTTTAGGAGTAATTTGTTTTGTAGCTAATATACCATGCTAATTTATTGCGTAATTTTAAGTTGTAAAAAATATACAACAAATCAGGAAAGGATGAGATAAAGAGTAAATACAAAATATTTTATAATATTTTTACTTGAGTGACTATTTTCACTCTAACCAAAATATTAAGTAATGTGATTAACTATGATCCATAATTTTTTAAATCTCAAATTAACCTTCTGCAATATCATGTTTAAATTCAGTTTATTTTGATGCTTGATTTTAATGGGTATCATTAATGGAAAACATCACTCCAAAGTTGATAAGAAAGGAAGAATATTGTTTGCACTTAGGAAACCATGATATTTATTTTTCAATAGCATAAGATTTTTCCTAAAAGTGCCTTAAAATGTTTCTATTTTTCTTGATAATAATCCTTGATGTCAAAATCTGATGAAGCTTTTGATTTTTTTAAAATAAGTTATGAATTTTTTCCGATTTTTTTAGTGGTATACTCTTAGAATATTTTTAGTTCCCACATACTGTATTTGGCAATGAGTAACTACACAATGATGGAATTATTCCAAATATTGATTTCAAATCATTTCCCCACAGTATTTGTTTCTTTTGAAAAGCAGTTAGTTTCTCATTCACTGTGAAAATTTTTTCCAGGGCCCAATTAAATGTGATTATTTTTAAATTATGTATTTATTTGCTATTTGACATCTATATATCACCCCCAACAAAATGAACAGAATCGGAACACTTGTTAATGTCCAAAAAAAGAAAAAAGCATAACAACTTTAAATTAACAATCTTTAACACACTTTTGCCATGAAAGAACTAGAGAAATATCTCTATTTGTTTCAAAAAATATTAATGTTCATCCCAATCTCATAATATAGTGTTTTGAAATTCTTCTTGTATTTTAAAGCTCCAGGTTTTACTAAATTAACTGCATTGATCCTCCTATAACACTTTATACATCCCTTTGTTGCAATAACGTTTCTGTGAGTAATGTTGTCAATAATTTCACATCTGGTACTATCTCTGTAAACTTATTCTGGACACCTTTGAATATTACTATTTTTATTTTTGTCAGAATAGTTCCTCTATATCTACACATTTTTCTCCTTCAAGCATTGTTTGATTAATGAAAGTTTTAATGTTTGGACTACATCTTTCTAGGACCTCTTTTCTTTAGTGACTTAAAATGATTACTTCTAGATTCATTTCATTATTGGCAGAGATTCTAGAAAATAACATGATACATGATAGAAACATCTATACTTTTACAGAACTGTATAGTACACCTTTCAGGCTGCATCCTTTTTTGTTTTTATTTTTTACAAACATTCAGAAATGTACTATACACATCATCCAGCACTATTGACTAACTAAAGAATGTGGTTAGTTTGTTGCTATATTTCCTATTTATTATTACAAATACTTTTACCATGGCAGAAAGAATAGTTGTTTCCCCACTGGCATGTACCTGTGTTTCCCCTTTCATTATTTATTTAACAACTTCAACAGACGCTTCCAAATATTTATCATTAAGTTTAGTGAAATTCTATAAAGTATGGGATCAAGGCTTGTATTGCTTAAATATCACCCAAAACAACCTAATCATTGTGTTCATGTTCTGGATGCAAAGTTGTAAATGTATTCTTATGCATCATGGGTTCTTATGATTATCAGCTAATATCACAAGCTACAATTTAGAGTGAAAGCCATACCTAATACTAGTGAAGAGAAATCTGTATTTAAAATACTCTTCGTGATGATTGTATAATATTTTCATATATATGCACACACATATACACACAGAGAGAAATACATACACATACATATTCAAGTAGAATATCTATGTCTATCATACATATGTAAAAACAATTTTTTTTAAAAAACAATTTTGCGGTATGTCTGACAGAGTTCATACCATGAGTAAAGTGTCAGCTCTGCAATTTTCTTGTTTTCTGGTGTCGGCATTATTAGCATTTTCCTCCTTGCTGGAAATGGCAGGTTAATGCTCAGCAACCACTCCATTTTCCCCTGGGCTTTCCTTTTACTGCAGGGTGTGGAAGACTTTCCCAGACTCCTTAGCCAGCAGGGCTCTCCAGAGAGTTTAGGTTCTACCAACAAAAAGCAGTTCAGAAGACTTGTAAGGCAGAAGGGTGCTCCAAGACATTCCATCTTCTGCAGGTAGCGGAGGGAGGGATGCCTGGACTTAGGTAGCTGAGCGTAGTAAGCACAGCTGGCCAAATGCCATCCTCTTACAATCATCATCTTCAGGGCCATGGCAGTGGTGACCATGACCTTGAACACAGTCTCCTGCACTTCCTGAGCCTAGAATGGCAGCAGCACTTCCTAGTTTTCTGCAGCAACAACTGAGAATTGGTGGTGATTTTACTCTTTCAGGCCTTCCAATAGTTTTCTAATCACCTCGTTCCCTGAATTAAGTCCATTTCTGCTTGCAATACTGTAGAATGATTTTTATTTTCCTGAGCTAACCTGGGATTATTCCAAGCCACTTGTCTATTTAGAGAGACTTTTCTTCATTAAAACTAGAGAAGCCCACATAAACTGCAAAACACCACAAGATGCTTATGTAAAGACACACTAAGATGTTCTCCTTAGGAAGTCTCCTGTAACATAGGAGCTTAATTGATTCCTTACCTTTGTAGATAAAAATATAAATAACAGTTGCATTATTTCTTCCTATATCCAGTAGATCATCTTGTACTGTATAGAATGAGTGCATTTCACTTTTAATGCTTCAGATAATTAGGGAAATAAATTTTCTAGACTTCCTGTTGTGATTCTATAGTTAAAATAACAGGATCTTACTATTTAATTGATTCTTTAACTGAAGTAATAGGATGAAAACAATAAGGCTTCCTTCTGGCCTTCTCTTTGAGCTTTTTCTTTCCTTTTTTAAATTTTACTTTAAAATTTTTATTTATTTATTTATTTTTACAGTAGGTCCTTGTTGGTTATTTTGTTTTAAATATAGCAGTGTGTACATGTCAATACCAAACTCTCAGTCTACCTTTTCTCCTACCCTTCCCCCACTGGTAACCATAAATTCATTCTCTAAGTCTGTGAGTCTGTTTCTGTTTTGTTAATAAGTTCATTTGTATCATTTTTTTAGATTCTGCATATAAGCAATATCATATAATATTTGTCTTTCTCTGTCTGACTTACTTCACTTAGTATGATAATCTCCACGTCCATCCATGTTGCTGCAAATGGCATTATTTCATTCTTTTTTGTGGCTGAGTAATATTCCATTGCATATATGTACCATATCTTCTTTATCCATTCAACTGTCGATGGACATTTAGGTTGCTTCCATGTCTTGGCTGTTGTAAACAGTGCAGTAATGAACACTGGGGAGCAGGTAACTTTTCAAACCATGTTTTTCTCTGGATATATGCACAGGAGTGGGATTGCTGGATCATACGGTAGCTATATTTTTAGTTTCTTAAGGAACCTCTTTTCTGTTCTCCATAGTGGCTGCACCAATTTACATTTCCACCAACAGTGTAGGAGGATTCCCTTTTCCCCACACCCTCTCCAGCATTTATCGTTTGTAGATTTTTTGATCATGGCCATTCTGACTGGTGTGAGGTGTTATCTTATTGTAGTTTTGATTTGCATTTCTCTAATAATTAGCAATGTTGAGTATCTTTTCATGTGTCTCTTGCCCATCTGTATGTCTTCTTTGGAGAAATGTGTATTTGGGTCTTCTGCCCATTTTTTGACTGGGTTATTTTTTGGATATTGAGCCACATGTGCTGTTTGTAAATTTTGGAGACTAATCCCTTGTCGGTCACATCGTTTGCAAATATTTTCTCCCATTCTACAGTTGTCTTTTCGTTTTGTTTGTGGTTTCCTTAAATTGTTAAATTTAAATATGTCTTTCTTCTAATGCAGTTCTTACCAAAAGTTCCCCTTCCTTACTTAAAGCATCACTCAGATTCTTGTATCCTGGTATTAAAAAGTTCTAAAGAATGAACAGAAAATATTTTAATTCTGATTATATAAATCATGCCAATAAACTCTTTAATTCAGTCAATGAGCTGATATTTATAGACCACTTTCAGTGGGCAAGGCACTGTATTATGTGAAATGAGTGTTTTGGACTGAGTGTTTGTGCTCCTCCCAAATTCATATGTTGAAGCCCTAATGTGGTGATATTTGGAGATTGAGACTTTGGGAAATAATTTTTAGTTGAGGGCATGATGATGGGACCTTCATGATGGGATTGGCACCTTTATAAGAAGAGACACCATAGAGAAAATCTCTCTCTCTGTGCCTCTCTGTGCCTGTCTGTCTGTCTGTCTCTTTTTCCATGCAAGCACAAAGAAGAAGTCATGTAAGCACACAGTAAGATGCTGACCATCTACAAGACAGGAAGAGAGCTCTCAGCAGACACCAACTATGCTGGCACCCTGATCATGGGCTTCTAGCCTCCAGAACCTCAGAAAATAAATCTCTGTTGTTCAGGCAACCCAGTCTATAGTATTTTCTTGTGGCAGTCAAGACAAATGAGGAATTCATAGAATATAAGACATAATCCCTGGCTCCAGGGCATATAAAATAACCAACAATATAAACAATACAAGGTAGAATAACTAACAACCCAAGATAGGATAGCCCACAAATATAATAGAAATTTAGGAAAGAGGGATCATTTTGGCTTAGGCCAAAGTCAAAAAGAATTGAAAGATAAAATTTTATTCCTAATATATTGTGCTATCATCCAGCAGATGACAAAGAGACATGAAGCGTAAAAGTATTCCACAAGTGAGGGCTTTCCCCTGTAAAATCCATATACCTCTCTTATTTTTTATTTCTCTTTCTTTTACATTCTCATTTCTTCTCACACCATTTTGTACTCACCAACACATTTCAGCATGCCTCTGAGATGTGACTGATACTGTGATGGAAAAAAGATCCACTAAGAACAACTGCGCTTACTTTTTTATTTTAATGATAAATCTGGAAAGCTTCCCAGATGAACCATTTATTACACTAAATGTATTCTGCTGAGGAGGAAATTGACCAGAGAAGCATCGGGCAACTACATGTATTTACAGTACGTTGACCTCCCTTTTCCCCATTTCTGTGAAACATCTGTGAGTGATCTTGCCAACATTTTTGGCCTATGACTGGTTATTTGAAAACAGACATTTGAATTTCAGATACGTGCATTTATATTTATGTAGCCAATGAGCCATCCTCACGAGACATTTGGAAATTAAAATGCCAGTGCCTTGTTCGGTGGAGATTGACAGAAAGTTAGATGTTTGTTTATTGTTTTGGGTTTTTTTTTATATGTTTAAATCATACTACTTTATGCAAATGATTTAAATTTTATAAGAAGAATGGGAACAGTGAATTCCTTATTTATAAGTCTTGCAGAAGAGAATTTGTGCTCATTATACTGTGAGGCATTAGCAGAGGATTCTTGGGCATTTCTCCTGGGGCTCTAGGTTAGTAGATACATTAGGAGAAAAGACCATTTCGTCAGCCTATGGAGGGTCTATGATCTAAGAAGAATGAGAGAGAAAATGATACGGGGGAGATGAGTTACTGCTGGCAGAAGATTTTGAGGTAATTTGTGATAATTCCCACTAAAGGGGTTTTATATGGAGTTTTCAATACTGGAACCTTGTGAGTCAATCAGGAAGGCAGGCAGATAGCACCTGAATCCTCTATACTGTGTTCTTGGGACCAGGTCCATCTTCCATGGACCTGGGTTCCAGATTTCTTTATTAGTTGAGAGGAAGTAATCATATGACATACTAATTAGTTGCCTGTCAAACTGGGCTTTAAATGGCCCAAAGAAAGGAAAGCATAATGGCCAAGAGCCTCGTACGACTACCAACTATGCACTTTGGTGGTGTCGTGATTAGTCCTGAGGCAAATGTGCTTTGAGGATCACTTAGTGTCACATGCACTGAGAACTGAGTCCTGGTGTCACACCGACAGTGTGATTTTACAGAGACTTAGCCTCTTTAAGCCAAAATTTCTTTATCTAAAAAGTGGGAGGGATGGGACCTGCCTCATCCAATTACTGTGAGGATAAATAAATTGATGGAAACCAAGTGATTATTAAGGTGTCTGACACAAAGGTGATATGAATCTCATTTCATATTTTTCTCATTACACTTTCACATTTGGGGTCTCATTTAATCCTGGAAATCACTGTTTATATGACACCTGCATAGTAGTATTACAACTAGGGTTGATAGATGAATTTTTATAGTGGTGTAGCTTCCATTTCCTTTAAATCTCCATATTTCCATTCAAGCAGCCCACTGAAAAGTGTTCACAGCGCTTTGCTGAGCTTACCCTCTTTAGGGGAGTGGAGGGACTGTGGTACTCACCTTTCTGAGATTAGAATCCCACTCTACTCAGCTGTAATAATTTGAAAGCAGATATGGAGAGACTTTGCCCCTAAAATTTTCTTAGAGTATAAACACATATAGTAATTGCTTAGAGTAAATCATATTTGGGCAAATGGAGATGTAAAGTTTATTTGCCTATGTTCTTCGTTGCATGCATATGTGTGTTTACTGGAGGTGTAAAACTGTCTAAAGAGTCAGCTGCATCTACAATAAACACAGCAGTGATAATCACATGAATAAACTACAGTGGTATTCTGGCAAAACATTTTTTTTAAATTCCAATTTTTCTAAAGGCGATGCTGTCTTTTGGTTGGTGGGGTTCACTTCAGCATGAGCCTCTTTTATGTAGGGCCTTAGAGCAACAGTTGGAAACTGCATTAAAAAAATCTCCATTAAAATACCTCATCTCCCTGAAGTGCCTGAAATAAAGCATAACACTTAAGATGTATGCTGCTCCTTAGTTGAAATATAATGATCTGGACTTACAGTATGTTAAAAACTTTTGTCATTGAATAAATTTCACAGTAGGGAAGGTATACGGTATGTCACAGAACATTAAAAGGATCATTCAACCAAAAGAAAATAATAATGTGGCTAGACCATAAGTCTCAGGCACCCTCAGTGACTATTAGGTATCTACCAAAATTCACTGTCTAATGATGTGATTTCAATCAACCCAATCTATCAACCTTATGGGGCGATTAAAACTATATTACTCCATTAAGATTAACTCCTGACTTCTGGGAATTAGAATTTTGTGAAGTAAAACACCAGATTGAGAGTCTCAGATCTGGAAACTACAGATCATTAGTAGAGGTGATTCTTAAAACTTCCACTGGACTCGGGAATATGAGTGTATGTTTTTCAGTTTTTATGTTCAAAATGTCCTGTTAAATACCTTCTGTGGTTTAAAAAACATGCATTTCTCTTGAAACCAGTACCTTTTACATTGTCCATTTTCAGAAAGGATACAATTCAGTCCAGAAATATCATATCAAGCCCCTCTCACCATGTCTGTAGCCTTTGAGCTCCCTCAGGTATGTAATCAGGAGGTGTCTACTTACATATTGGGGGGGAGAGAGGTCCATTAATCACAAAAAAAGCATTCTTTATGTAGCAAAAGGGGCTCACTCCACACTTCTCCACATAAAGACATGACATTCAAGTAGAAATGGATGGAATTTGTTTTTATGAATAGGGTCCTTGCTGACTAATTCTTTTTCTGGGGAGGGTAATGGGCAAATGCTATCCAGATGCATTCCTCTGGAACTCTTCCCAGTTTGGGAAAGTGAAAACTACTGTACTTGCAGTATAATAAAGGGCAGTCAGAGAAACACGATAGCTCCATAAATCGTGCGGTACTGTTCCTCTCGCCTGTCTGGTGTCATGAAGCCAAAGTTGTTACAGAGATCTTCCATGCCACACGGAGGACTGAGGTTCATCCAACATTACTCCTTCCTTAACTCATGTTGTAGTCACAGCAAAACTGAATCAAAATGGGATCAAAATAGTCTAAATCTGCTCAAAAGCAAAAACAGAAAGGAATGAACTGACCTGTACCTTTGTGTTTGCCCAATTCAATTGTTAAGCAAAGGAAGAACTATTACCCCCCATCCCCCCCTAGAAACTTTCTTCTCTCTTATCACAAATTCTTACCCAGGTCTACCCCTCCTTTTCTTAGCCTTCTCTTCCATCTGAAACCCACTGCTTTGCTCACCTGTTGGGTTGAATGCAGCCCATGACTCTTCACAGTCCTCGTCTCATTCTATTGCTTCTTCCTGGCCGTCTTTTTGATACCTATGTTTCCAATCGAACCTTTATTTTTTTTCTCACCTTCTTATTGCCAAGGAGTACATATAGCTTTGAGTTATTTGTGTAAATATTATTTATATATGGATTTAAAGATTTAAACAATGTGTAGTTTGTTATTTGTACTTGCATAAACTTACTATACAGAGGCTTGCATAGATTTAACTATACAGAGGGTTCTAATAGTAACTTCCAGTCCCTTCTCACTGTGATGTTGTTGATCACCCTTATTTGGTGAGGGTAAAAGGAAGTATTTCTGGTCTAGGGTGGAATCAAATGTTCTGGATTAGGATCCTGTGTTCATTGCTTACTGTTTGTGTGGCTATAGCCATACTATTTAACCATTTTGCTTTAGTATCTGCTTCCGAGAAATGAGTGAACACTTAAAACTATGTATTGAAAAGATCCACGGTGTACCTGGGAGACTTGACATGGAAGATAATTTCTGACACTTATCCTAGTATATTAGTCAGCTCGGGCTGCCATAACGAGATTCCACAGACTGGTAGCTTAAACAACAGAAATGTATTTTCTTACAGTTCTGGTGGCTGAAAGTCCAAGATCAAGGTGAAGAGGGTTGATTTCTGATGGAGTTTCTCTTCCTGGCTTGTAGAAGGCTGTCTTCTTGCTGTGTCCTCACATGGCCTTTCCTCTGTGCATGTACTCAGAGATTGAGAGAGGGAGCCGGAGAGAGAGAGCGCTGGTGTCTCTTCCTCTTCTTATAAGGACATCAGTCCTATGACATTATGCCCCACCCGTATGTGCTCATTTAACCTTAATTACTTCTTTAAAGAACCTATCTCCAAAACAGTCACATTCTGAAATACTGGGGCTTAGGGCTTCAACATATGAACTGGGGCAGGGTATACAATTTAGCCCATAACACCTGGTAAAATCATTAGATGTTAAAGGCAAAAAATTGAAACAATAGAAGACATATCATAATACTATTGGTGAAGATTACACTAATATATTTTGATGGTTCCCCAAATTATGCCTCTAGTTTCATACTCTACTCTTAGCTCCAGGTGTAGATATTCAATTGGATACATTCCCAAAGATGTTCCCTGGGAACTTCAAGTTCATCCTTGTCTTCACTTCTTTCATCCCATCTGCTTCTCTACACCATCTATTTTCTCCTGAAACCACAGACTGATTTACTCACCAAAAGCAGATACTTAGAAATCCTACGGAATTCCTAATGCCCACATTTGACAAATCATCCAGTGTTGCCACTTTTACCTCCAAAATGGCTATTAAATCTGACTTATAATCTCCACCTGCTGTATAATTAACTTTAAGTTAGTATAGCTGACTTTATATTTAAAAAATCAATTTTTGTAAAAATAGTACACATTCTTTGAAAAAAGTTAAAATAACTCTAAAAAGTACAAGGAATATTTAAAAAGGTACTACCCAAAGATTATCAATGTTTAATATCCTGGGGATAATGTTTTCAGGCACAACTTTCTGTATGCATATTATGTGTACTTTATAATATATATGGGTCTTTTTATTTCATAATATACTCTAAAATATGTAGTACTTTTTAATTTTTTGCAGTATGTGGACCTCTTACCATTGTGGCCTCCCCCACCGCGGGGCACAGGCCCCAGATGCGCAGGCCCAGCGGCCATGGCCCACTGGCCCAGCCGTTCCGCGGCATGTGGGATCCTCCTGCACCGGGGCACGAACCTGTATCCCCTGCATCAGCAGGCGGACCCTCAACCACTGCGCCACCAGGGAAACCCTGTAGTACTTTATAATATAAAGTACATGATAGAGAATAGAATATAAATTATATATTTTATAGCAAATAGAATAGATATGATACTCTATACTATATATAAAGTATATATAATATTATACAGAGTGGATAATATATATGCTATTTAAGAGAGTATATACATATAGATATACCATAATATAATATACTGTAGTATAGCATAATCCAATATGTGTATATATATATATATATATATATATATACATATTGTATTACACCATATATATATGGTGCTCTATAATAATATACAAGGTTCTCTATTACTGCTTTATAATTTCAGTGTTAGGTTTCCAGGGGACTCTTCTGGTCTCCCTGTCTCCCATCTGGTCCCTCATTAATCCAAAATCCACTTGATGGACAATGTTGACAGAACTCAGGAAAGTTCCCTTGGACTTCAGGACAAAGCACAAGCTCCTTATCATGGTTCAAAATTCAATGATGGAAGGATAAACAAATAGATGGATGAGTGGAGCCATCTATGATCTTCCCAGTTGATTGTTCCAGATTAGTCTTTTTTTACTTCTCTTTGAGTTCTTTGCTGCAGCAACACTAAACTACTTGTTATTTAAACCACTTCAGTTCATAGATCTGGGTTTTTTCTCCCATGTTTTCCCCTAACTCCATTGTATCTAGCTAGCAAACTCATACTCTCCTGAGATCTTGCCTCCCTCTGTGACCAATCAAGATACAATCATGACCCTTAACTTCTACTCCAAATTAATTTATCCTACATTTGATGGTAATACATTTCTGTCACTAAAATTGTCTTGCAAGTCATGATTACTTCTGTACTTGTTTATCTCTCCTTCCTTCTATTTTTTTTATTCTATAGCCTCTCTTTAGTCCCTGAAGCTAAGAGAATGTCTGGTTTATCAGAGACAATCAAATGTTTGCTGAATTGTTATTAAACTGAATTCCAAGATTAATGTAATATTGTATACCTCCATTCTGACACTGACAACTTCCTAACAACATGGAGTATTTCCTAGACCTAGAATTCCACTGAGTCATTGGGAATTTATAACGCCCAGACATTTTTCATGGAGCTGGGTGGTTTCAAATATCATTTTTACAACCTCATCTATCTAGCAATTATCCTTCTTAAAACATAAAAACTCTCTTGTAAAGTTCACTGTAAAAATTTAAGTTATTATAAGCCTTAATGAAAAGTTTTGATTTGTAAGAGTGTAAAGACTATTAAGCTACCTCATCACCATTCTGGCTTATGAGATAATAAACAAACTGGCTTATGAGATAATAAACGAACAAACTGTAAAGAAATTAAACTATGACAATTCCTTAAATCTTATTTATCATTATTCTTAGAATTTATAATAGGGTCTTATGGAGATAAGTTTATAGCACGAAGGTTTGTAATGGCTTCTTCTTGCTTTGGATTATCCAAGATCAGAACAAGAGGAAATGTTCACTACATGGAGAAATGATCTGAAAAGTGGGAAGAAAACCCCTGTTTATATTCATATCCATGCAGGCTTTCCTGTTTGTTCATAAGGAGACTTACTCCAATCCAATATTTATACCACAGCATTAATAGATCACAATATATTGCAAAGAGGAAAAAAATTCCAAAAAGGACCAACCATATGCCATCTCTTCATGGGAAGAGGATAAACATTTTTTTCATAGATGGAAAAGCCACTAGATATAAGACCAAACCCCTAGGAAGGACTTAGTAGTTAAATCAGTAGGAGACAAGAGGGATAACCCACAGTATTTTCCAGAAATCAAATATGAGTTAAGTTTGTTTTAAGATTTACCTATTTAAATGAAGTTATAAAGCCAATGTGGATAAGAACACAAAATAAAGTCTGAAAAGAAAGCATTGTTTTGAGATATGGGATCTGTTGGAATCAAAGTAATACAAGGATATCTATCTATCTAGAGAGAAATTATATATTTAAGTAACAAGACACTAATGAATGATTTATGTATGATAAAATAGCTTGGGAATATTTTTGTGACTAATCATCCAATACCTAATTCATATTGTTGTATTATCAGAAACAAACAAAAAGAAACAAAGACCATCCATAACTGATGCCAAATTTGAGAGATATAGCATATTAAAAAAA
Source organism: Phocoena sinus (assembly GCF_008692025.1). Lineage (NCBI taxonomy): Eukaryota > Metazoa > Chordata > Mammalia > Artiodactyla > Phocoenidae > Phocoena > Phocoena sinus. The sequence goes on along the minus strand of NC_045779.1, from coordinate 7,087,895 downwards.
TAGTAATACATACTTCAATACAATGCGTTTTCCTAAATAGCGAGAAGAAACATCCCAATTCTATGCCTTGATTTCTGAACCCCCGAAATCAAATTATGGGAAAAACGGGAAAATAAAGTGATTCAAAGATTCAGTGCATATGCTTGGAAAGTTCCCGTGAGATACTGTTGATTGCAGAGGAGGCAAGGCAGCATACAATGCCGGAGGGTATGAAACACTTCTCATACAAACTATGTGTGACCTCAGAACTCCCTGATGTTAACCTCTTATTTGCCCTTCCCACTCAATGCTGGATTGTTGGTGTACATTCCCACCTTATATGACATGGTGTGCCCAGGAATGTTTATTTCACAATGTGAAGTTCACTTGTTGTGCCCTAGTCATGGATTCAGTCTCTTCTAAGGCCATAGCAAGCTAGGAGATATTTCTCCAAAGAAGAAAAGAAAGTTACCTGCAGAAGAAAGCCTGACTTTATTCCAATCCCTTAAGTGTCTGTGCTATGATTCCAATTAAAGTTCACTTAAGTCTCCATCGAACATCCCTTTTTGTCACATATGTGAGGGTCAGAAGTTCCAAGTGGCAAAGCAATTTGCACTGTAGCCTGGACTTGCTATGAATACTAATTTTTCTCTGGATCTCACTCAGAAGTAGCAGCCTTAAAAATTACTTGGTAAGTGAGTTAGAGCAGCACGATTGAAAGTGGTATATTTCCTCTAAAATCTGAAGATATCTCTTTGTAATGGTAGGAGGTGTAAGATGCAACAGCAGTATTTTCCTATAGAAAGAACGTCCTAACAGACTCCGGTCTATGCTTCCAGAGGTAGACCCTTCAATTTTCATAGTTGATCTCCCACCCTCTGGCACAATCATGTTTGACAAAGGCATCTATGGTTCTTAATGTTTGCTACTTTCTGATTATCATGTGCTGTGATAATAGTGTAGTATACCAATGTGATGTCATATGGAGGCCAAGAAAATGAACATATCTGTTGTCTAAGTTATGGCAGAGAGTGAAAGATTTGGCATAACACCGAGGCAAGGTAGGGAAAGTATATTGTTGCCTCTGCCAGGTAAAAGCAAATAGCTTTTGATGGTCTTTGCAAAGAAACAATAAGTATATAACAGAAAAACCCCCACACGTATTGGATTGGCCAAAAAGTTCGTTCGGGTTTTTCTGTACCATCATGTGGAAAGACCCGAATGAACTTTTTGGCCAACCAATACTACTCCTGAAATGAAGGACTGTCCTAACAGGTTGATCATACCTCTTATTGTCTTACTCTTTATTTGGGGCCAGGCCAGGATGGGTGAGACATGCTGCACCAGAGAAGATAGTGGAAATTCCTTACTCCATAGCTATGAAAAGAAAATTAAATAATTAAACACGAATCCTGTCTAAGAGAGAGCGTGCAGGGTCAAAGCCAGACAAATATGTACAATCAAGTTCTTAACACAAAGAAGGACTAAGGTTTCTATAAGGACCCTGATGGTGAAGCAGAAGCTACAACATCAAATAATAGCTGGCCAAAAGGGCTGATATAAAAGGAATATGAAAATGTGTAGCAAGGCTTTTATATGTTCTTTGTAGACTTAACATGTCTACTTATAAGGTTCTGGACAAAGTCTATAATTCTGGGTACATATAATAGACAAACATATATCCTTAAATACAGTTTAATATTTTAGTGACAAATTTAAAACAATACTTTGAAAATTAATATTTCCTCTCTTTTCTTCCACTTTTGACCCACGAAAGATTAATTTGAAGAAGGAATGGAAGGTGCTGGTTATGGACTTTGCCTTTGAAGAGACACTACACATGTTACTTACATTTCTTGGATTTTTAGGTGCTTGTAGTGATTATAATAAGTGCCGAGGGGTGTGTGTGTGTGTGTGTGTGTGTGTGTTGGATCATATCCACTTATGAGACATACACACATATAAACGTATGTGTTTGTGTATTTGTATGTATATTCTGTGTATTACAAATTAATACATAGGTTTTTCCCATAATGCAATATATACAAAATGGCCCAGATTGCTTATCCCTCCACCAGCCTTCAAACACAAGTAAGCAGTCACCAAACTACCACTACCAGCAGTAGTGCTGTGATGTCTTAATGCTTGGAACACCAACATCTCAAGCTCCCCAATGTAGGGATTAGCTATATATTCTCAGGAAAGGTACTCATTGTCAAATAAGCACAAGAACCACAGTCTTCAGTGCTGACAGTAGTTTCCACTTGGATACAATATCTGTTTTTGTGTTTGGAAGTACTGGTATTATTGCTGATCCTGTGCACAGGGTGGGTACAGAGATGAGTGAATCAATTACTGCCTTAGTTAGCACCAGAAGGACACAATTATTTCAAATCATGAGAATTATAATGAGTTTCTGTGTAAGCATAATCAATACAAAAAACTTCACATAGACACAAAAATCTATCTTAAATTTTCACTTAAGAATATCCAGTGATTGGTAATTAAGGCGATCCTAATTTAATTAGCAATTCTCTATGCATGTCTGTATTAGGAAACCAGTAAACTAATGATATATCCAAGATGAAAAATCTATGTCTGTAAAGGAGTATCCAGGACATTACTCATTTCTCAGAACCACATTTTCTCTCTATGACTTTTCGAAGTTTGTTCATTTTCAATGCCCATTTAATCCTTGGCCTCTCAACTGAAACTGTTAATTCTATGGATCTGTTCCCAGTGTACCTATCACTGCATCATTTAAGGGCTTAGGGGCATGTGTGAATATTGCATTGTGGATATATGGCTATGAAATAAGGGCAGAGGCTATTATTTACCTCATATAACTCACAGAATTTCCCAAAGATAGTAACATTATATTCAAATAGATGTGTTAGTTGATAATGGCTCCATAATCCGTCACTAACAGCCTGGGTCATCTTATTCCCCACTGTTTAGCTAGTAAAGTAAATTTGCCATTGATCCATAGCAAAGAAAGGTGAAGTGATGTGGGATGGAATTAGCAGTTCTAGTTCCTTTTAAATGGATGTGGATAGAAAAATATTTTAATATGTAGTTTTCAAATCAGAACTTGGTGGTTTTATAATTCAGGATTACTCTGAAGTATAAGGTAAACATATAAATGTAAGAACATGATAACTGATCATTGACAGCATAGAGATTACAGTTTAGAATCTCTTTTCCAGTTTCTGTATAAATTCCCCAAAAGGAATTTATACAGAAACTGACTTACATGTCTATCCCCAACCCATAACTGAACACAGGAAGATAAGATGCTCTGATTGTCTCCTTTAGGTTATATACCCACTTCTGTGGTGGAGAAAATGGTACCTTTTGATTGACAGTCTTCCTCCCACTTCTCCTCCATCATATAAAGACAGTTATCATAAAAGTGATGAGTATCCTCTACAGTTCTTAAGAAGCCTAGCAAAATGGTGGTATGCTAGAACCTAAAGAGATATATGGCCAGCGAGAAATTGACCATAACAAGTATGGTCTAATTTTAAGAAAAGCACTATCATAGGCTTGATTTGTACTTACCTCCTTTTCTGGGGAATGATGAAGAATGAGAATTCTATACCCCAAAGTGAGTAGAGGTCAAAATTTTGGTTTGGAAGTAGGGTATAACATACTTCAGCATGGATTGTTTTAAAGGCTGGCATGAGAAAACCCTAAATTTTCTAAAGTATACCTTTAGTAAGATGTCCTTTGATTTAAGGGGAGAAGTTAAATCCTGTTTTGTGAATTGGGATCATTTAGGCAGCCAACATTTATACTTTTCTGGGATTTTAGGGAGAGAGAGGAGAATTATTTGAATAGTCTTCAACTACAAGAATTTCCTTCTACCAGTAATGTGTTCTTACCGAAAAAAAAGAATTAATGGGCAAAGTTTATACGTTTTTAGACTCATTTATTATACTACAGTAAATATCATTCCATACCTGAAAATATACTTTTATCTCTAAAAATGAGATGTGCTCTGATCTATAACTCACACACATTTTGACTATTCTATCTGCTTATGAAATTTCATTATACAATTTTAACATTTCTCCGTAGTAAGCACTTCTAAGAGGCAATGATCAGAATCCAGAGGGTAATGGATTCTTTCACTATTATCTGCAATACGAATATAATTTCAAAATTTTATGGTATATCAATTTTTTCAAGGCTAATTGTTCTGATGAGTTGAACCACACTGGGCATTTATTATAGGCATTAGATGACAGTATTATTCTCCAGAGTCAGAATCAATTTTTAATCTATGTAGTTTCCATAAGCAAAATAAATAAATAAAAAGGATGTTCCCAACCTTGGAATAGCTGGCAAAAACAAATTATTCTGTGTCCTATATTTGTGACTTTTACTTAATCCAGTGCATTCAATATGCGTTAAAGATGTTAATTTTATATTTTATTATTATGTTTACTGATAAATTTGTACAGATAAATATAGAAATAAGCACAAGACCTTCAAGATGGTGGAGGAGTAAGATGTGAAGATCACCTTCCTCCCCACAAATACATCAGAAATACATCTATAAGTGGAACAACACCTACAGAACACCTACTGAAAGCTGGCAGAAGACCTCAGACTTCCCAAAAGGAAAGAAACTCCCTACTGGGTAGGGCAAAAGAAAAAAGAAAAAACAGAGACAAAAGAATAGGGATGGGACCTGCACCTCTGGGAGGGAGCTGTGAAGGAGGAAAAGTTTCCACACACTAGGAAGCCCCTTCACTGGCAGAGATGGCGGGGGGGTGGGGGGGGAAACTTTGGAGCCACGGAGGAGAATGCAGCAATAGGGATGTAGAGGGCAAAGTAGAGAGATTCCTGCCCAGAGGATCAGTGCTGACCACACTCACCAGCCTGAAAGGCTTGCCTGCTCACCTATCGGGGTGGGTGAGGGCTGGGACCTGAGGCTCCAGCATCTTCGGAGTTCAGACCCCAGGGAGAGGACTGGGGTTGGCTGCATGAACACAACCTGAAGGGGGCTAGTGCACCACAGCTAGCTGGGAAGGAGTCTGGGGAAAAGTCTGAAAGTGCCTAAGAGGCAAGAGATCATTGTTTCAGAGTGCGCAAGGAGAAAGGATTCAGAGCACTGCCTAAATGAGCTCCACAGATGGGCGTGAGCCGTGGCTATCAGCGGGGACACCAGAGATGGGCATGAAACGCTAAGGCTGCTATTGCAGCCACCAAGAAGCCTGTGTGCAAGCACAGGTCACTCTCCACACCTACCATCCCGGGAGCCCACCACTGCCAGGGTCCCGTGATCCAGGGACAACTTCCCCAGGAGAACACACGGCACCTCAGGCTGGTGCAACGTCACGCTGGCTTCTGCTGCCACAGGCTCGCCCCGCATTCTGCACCCCTCCCTCCCCCAGGCCTGAGTGAGCCAGAGCCCCCGAATCAGCTGCTCCTTTAAACCCAACCTGTCTGAGTGAAGAACAGACACCCTAAGGTAAACTACTCGCAGAGATGGGGCCAAATCCAAAGCTGAACCCCAGAAGCTCTGCGAACAAAGAAGACAAAGGGAAATTTCTCCATGCAGCCTCAGGAGCAGTGGATTAAATCTACACAATCAACTTGATGTACCCTGCATCTCTGAAATACCTGAATAGATGATGAATCATCCCAAAATTGAGCCTGTGGACTTTGTGTAATTTTGTCTGTATTGTTTGCTTTTATCATTTGTCCTAGCGTTCTGTCTGCCAACATCATTCTCAATGGTGAAAAACTGAAAGCATTTCCTCTAAGTTCAGGAAGAAGACAAGGTTGTCTACTCTCACCACTATTATTCAACATAGTTTTGGAAGTTTTAGCCACAGCAATCAGAGAAGAAAAAGAAGTAAATGGAATCCAAATTGGAAAAGAGGAAGTAAAGCTGTCACTGTTTGCAGAGGACATGATACTATACATAGAGAATCCTAAAGATGTTACCAGAAAACTACTAGAGCTAATCAACGAATTTGGTAAAGTAGCAGGATACAAAACGAATGCACAGAAATCTCTTGCATTCCTATACACTAATGATGAAAAATCTGAATGAGAAATTAAGGAAGCACTCTCATTTACCATTGCAACAAAAAGAATAAAATACCTAGGAATAAACCTACCTAAGGAGACAAAAGACCTGTATTCAGAAAACTATAAGACACTGATGAAAGAAATTAAAGTTGATACAAACAGATGGAGAGATATACCATGTTCTTGTATTGGAAGAATCAATATTGTGAAAATCACCATTCTACCCAAAGCAATCAACTGATTCAATGCAATACCTATCAAACTATCAAGGGCATTTTTCACAGAACTGGAACAAAAAATTTCACAATTTGTATGGAAACACAAAAGACCCTGAATAGCCAAAGTAATCTTGAGAAAGAAAAACAGAGCTGGAGGAATCAGGCTCCCTGACTTCAGACTACACTACAAAGCTATAGTAATCAAGACAGTATGGTACTGGCACAAAAACAGAAATATATATCTGTTGAACAGGATAGATAGCTCAGAGATAAACCCATGCACAGATGGTGACCTCATCTTTGACAAAGGAGGCAAAAATATACAATGGAGAAAAGACAGCCTCTTTAATAATTGGTGCTGGGAAAACTGGACAGCTACAGGTAAAAGAATGAAATTAGAACACTCCCTAACACCATACACAAAAATAAGCTCAAAATGGATTAAAGACCTAAATCTAAGTCCAGGTACTATCAAACTCTTAGAGGAAAACACTGGCAGAACACTCTATGACATAAATCACAGCAAGATCTTTTTTGATCCACCTTCTAGAGTAATGGAAATAAAAATAAACAAATGGGACCTAATAAAACTTAAAAGCTTCTGCACAGCAAAGGAAACCATAAACAAGTTGAAAAGACAACCCTTAGAATGGGAGAAAATATTTGCAAGTGAAGCAACTGACAAAGGATTAATCTCCAAAATTTACAAGCAGCTCATGCAGCTCAATATCAAAAAAACAAACAACCCAATCCAAAAATGGGCAGAAGACCTAAATAGACATTTCTCCAAAGAAGGTATACAGATTGCCAACAAACACATCAAAGAATGCTCAACATCACTAATCATTAGAGAAATGCAAATCAAAACACAATGAGGTATCACCTCGCACCAGTCAGAATGGCCATCATCAAAAAATCTAGAAACAATAAATGCTGGAGAGAGTGTGGAGAAAAGGCAACCCTCTTGCTCTGTTGGTGGGAATGTAAATTGATACAGCCACTATGGAGAACAGTATGGAGGTTCCTTAAAAATCTAAAAATAGAACTACCACATGACCCAGCAATCCCACTACTGGGCATATACCCTGAGAAAAGCATAATTCAAAAAGAGTCATGTACCTCAATGTTCATTGCAGCTCTATTTACAATAGCCAGGACATGGAAGCAACCCAAATGTCCATTGAGAGATGAATGGATAAAGAAGATGTGGCACATATATACAATGGAATATTACTCAGCCATAAAAAGAAACAAAGCTGAGTTATTTGTAGTGAGATGGATAGACCTAGAGTTTGTCGTACAGAGTGAAGTAAGTCAGAACGAGAAAAACAAATACCGTGTGCTAACACATATGGAATCTAAAAAAAAACAAAAAAGAAAAAAAAGAATGTTCTGAAAAACCTAGGGCCAGGACAGGAATAAAGATGCAGACGTAGAGAATGGACTTGAGGACACGGGGAGGGGGAGAGGGAAGCTGGGATGAAGTGAGAGAGTGGCATGGACATATATTCACTACCAAATGTAAAATAGATAGCTAGTGGGAAGCAGGTGCATAGCACAGGGAGATCAGCTCAGTGCTTTGTGACCACCTAGAGGGGTGGGATAGGGAGGGTGGGAGGGAGACACAAGAGGGAAGAGATATGGGGATATATGTATATGTATAGCTGATTCACTTTGTTTTAAAGCAGAAACTAACACACCTTTGTAAAGCAATTATACTCTAATAAAGATGTTAAAAAATAAAAATTTTTAAAATAAATAAATAAACTAAGATAAATAGGCCCCTAATGTGAGCTATTATGTTTATCTGGCTAGGAGTTAGGCTATTAACTTGTATCTGTAGGTGTCAGAGGCTCATCTTTTCTCTGGTGTCCTTGTTTTTGTGTCCACAGTTATCTTTGAATTTCCCTAGAGAATTCTTCTTACATGATGTCTGAAATTGCCAGTTGTTTCTGTTGTAATACTCTCTTATTCCACATGAGTTCAACTGATGTGGTGGTAATGTATGGATGGAGGAGAAGCATCCAGTAGTCCTATGATTAGGTCTCAGTCATTTAGTAAGTCTATGCCCCTGAGCTGTGACTTAGAGAAGGGATTATCAGCATTATTTTTTCCCCCCATGTATATGAGACAGGACAGCTAGATAGCTTGGAAGTTAGATATTTCCTTTCTCACAAGTTGGCTAGGTTCTGGTAAAGTATTTTCCCTTGACAGAAGAATTTTGTTAAGTTGAAAAAAGTGTTCTGAACATATTTCAGAATGGTTGATTTTCCCTCCTCCTGCCAGATGCTCAAGGAGAGTTCTATCTAATTTATACCCTGAGAACCTAGCAGGACCCCTGGAGTGAAAGCTCTGATAGTGTGAGAACCCTTCTGTGACTGAGCACCCTGGAGTTTTTACTTCTTGTGATTGTCCGCACCGATCTTCTAGCAATCCATCCATCATAGTCTGTTTCCATCCCAGTGCTGACTCCAGCGGCAGGTTCCTGCTCTTGGACTTCCGCTCTGTTAAGCTGTGCTTCTCTGTATTCTTCTTCTCTACAATTTTTGGGTTAACAATTTGTCAGACTGGAAACCAGAAGTCCTCAGTTTGCTTCTGCAATTCTAAAGTTGTGCTTTTAAAATCTATTGATGACGATGTATAGGTTCACTGTCACCGTTGTATAGTACTTCATTCTGTGAATGTATCCAGTTTATTTATAATTAATTAATTAATTTTTAATCACATTAATGAACATTTTGGCAGTTACTAATTTTTTTTTTTTCAAAGTTGTCATGAACCTTCTTGTACCAGTTTCTTAGTGCATATATGAGAGCTTCTGTATGGTATATATATTCCCATAGGTAAACTTGCTGGACATCAGAGTATGAAAATTTCAACCCTGCCTAATTTCTCTTCCAACAATTAGTGGTATCAGAAAGAAACAAATTTCACCCCCAGTGTTCCATGTTCTAAGAAAGAAATTTCATGACCTCTCACTCAGTCCCTTAGTTCTCTGCCAGTGCCACCCATTGGCTGAATCAAACTTGAAGTTAATATCAAGAGAGCTTAGGTGATACAATCTTCAGGATTCAACCTTTTGGGACTGAAAACAGAGCAAAAAAACAGAGGAGAATGGATTTGGGAGACGAGTGAAAGAAAACAACCAGAAGAACAGTTGTACCAATTTATACTTCCTTCAGTAGTGTATGAGAATTTCCATTGTTTCACATTCCTGCCGCATTTTTTAAAAATGATGATGTCATAATTTAAAATGTTTATGAATTTAATGGTGGAATTTACCTTGGTTTCTTTTTTTTTGAATTTTATTTATTTTTTTATACAGCAGGTTTTTATTAGTTATCCATTTTCTACATATTAGTGTAGATATGTCAATCCCAATTCATCATTTACCTTAGTTTTCAATTTCCATTTTCCTAATTTTCAGTGTAATAGAGCATCTTTTCATGTTTTGATCTATTTTTAAATTTGGAGTATACACATGTATATATACCTGTATATATCAATAGTTAAACATCTTTCAATGATGTTTTGTATTTTTCAGTGTACAAGTTTTGCACTTTTTGTTAAATTTATCCTGAAGTATTTAATTCTTTTGCATGCAACTGTAAGTGAAATTATTTTATTAATTTCAGTTTCAGATTCTTCTCTTTTGGGTATAGAAATGCAGCTTATTTCGTATATTTATCCTGTGCTATCAATGTACTAAAATTTAAATGGATGGTTTCTGCATCAGGTACTATACATCAAAGCATCAAAAATAAAAGCTTTTTGTAAGCTGAACCAATTCTAAATTATCATCCTCAATGCTCCAAATGTTAGAGTAAGGAGTGTGATTAGGTAAAGAAGACCATATGATGCCAGAAAGAGCATGTTATTCTCTACGAGCATCATTTTTAAAAGCAGAATTGTCAGTTCAAATCCTCTGTAAATGTCTGTGAAGCAGTCAGATAGCTGTTTCTTTGCCTGTGCCAACATATTTTTCCCAAAATGAGGTGTCTGTATGTTCAGCCAATCAAATAAACTGTCTGGCTGAACATCCTAAGGTGCTTTAAAATTCAGTAAATAATACTAATCACTTCCATTTCAGTATTGATATTAAAGGCCCTATTCATACCATTAAAAAAAGTGGAAGGCAGCTGTTCTGTGCTTTTCTTTAGAATATGTATGTGGAAGTCTGCTTGCATAATGAGAAATATGCCTGTATTCTGTGTTTATTTGTATTTAAGAGGTTTAGAGAAGGCATGGATAAAGACATACTAGTGACACAGGAACTTAACGAAAACACCTCTTTTGGCTCCAGGGGGGTGGCGTAGAGGAGGGGCTGTGGTGTGATCAGAAGTGGCTTCCATTTTTATAAGAATGTTGACTGCATCTGAGATACCTTGAAAATTTAATTGATTGATGTTGTGAAGTGCATGATTGTTTGTAAAAATCTCAGAAATGCTCAAATTTACTAAGCCTAATTACTTGATGCAGCAAAGACTTTCTAGATATGTACAGCATATGTTTAACTTAAATACTCAATTTTATGTTCATATTGATCTACTATAATGGTAGTAAAAATACATCCCACATTGAGAGATTTCTATTTAAAAATGTGCTTAATTTTTTAAAAATTATACCTCCATCTTTCTTCTGCACATACACTTCCTAAATTGTACTATTCCTTGACTGCAGTTGATATTTACTTTAAAACTCTAGCTTTAATTACAGATTACAACTCTCATATCATTTGATCCCTATAAACACTGGTCCTTTTGGTGTTTCAAATAAAAGAGCATGATTTCCCATACATAACTATCTGTCAGAAACCAAATTTTTATTTCTCTGAATTTTGTTTATTTATAGTCAAGAATCATTTATTTAAACTTCTTTTGAAAAGCACAAGCCACATTTTAATTTGATTTTGCTAGAACAAAGACTCAGTTACAATAAGAGTGAATTAAAATTCTTTACTAATTATGTTTGGGTTTTATATACACTTTGCCCTTTGGGGTGGGGGGGAGTTGGAGTAGTTGCCCAAGTTCACTTGACTTTTATGAATTCTTTGTATAACTGCCCAAGCCATTTCTTCATCTTAGGTGGAAAAAAATCAATTCTATGAAAAAAAAGTTCTGACAAAATTTGCCAAAGATACCTTTGATAAATTAGGGAGGAAGTACAGCACAAATTAGAGTTTATTTTTTCTTCCACTCTCTACACGTGAATCTCAAATACTCTATTTCTCTCCCGGGCTATTGTCTCCCTCCATTCACTCACCCCACCATGCCCCCACCCACACACACACCTGTCTCACACACAAGCACATCCTTTCTTCGCTATATAATGCAAGTACTTGAGCAACTTGTAAATTGCATTTGTAACTCACTGGTCTTCAATCTTTAGCATGCTGATCTCACCCTTTAATATCCAAGCAAAATGCTCAAGCTTCCGTGTGCCAGAGAAAGACCATATTCACAAATACTTTGAGGGTGATTTATGTCCTGCTCTCGATTCTTACTTCTCATTCAATTATCAAACCCACTTGCAATCTCTCCTCCTGAAGCTGAGATCTTGACTACCTCACTCACTTTGTCCCAAGGGTAGACACTTGCGTTTCTCCTCATTCGTCAAGGCACCACTGAAACAAAGTTGTTTGGATAACAGATTTTTTACTACAGGTTTGAAGATTATTCTAGAAGAGAGGAGAAAACAATTTCCAATTGAATATTTGGCATCACTTTTTCTAACTCATCCCACAAGTAAACTTTTAGTAAACCCTTCAGACACAACATTTCATATGTAACTGAGGTTTGCATCCCTACCCCGGCACTTTTCTCATCTCCCAGGATCAAGAACATTTCAAAATTCCTGTTGTATTTTATTTTCTTCATCAAAGTAATTACTCATCTAGCCTAACCGGGAGCTTCACTAAACAGTTTATCTCTTAGGATTGTTTATACCAACTTTGCCTTATGCAGACTGTTAGCTTCCTGGAGGGGAGTTGTCTTGTCTTTTCATTCTCTTTTATGTGACACGTAGCAGAGCCCCCGTGGATAAGGATATTAGCTTTTGCACAGCAAAGGAAACCATAAACAAGACCAAAAGACAACCCTCAGAATGGGAGAAAATATTTGCAAGTGAAGCAACTGACAAAGGATTAATCTCTAGTTTACAAGCAGCTCAATAACAAAAAAACAAACAACCCAATCCAAAAATGGGCAGAAGACCTAAATAGACATTTCTCCAAAGAAGATATACAGATTGCCAACAAACACATGAAAGAATGCTCAACATCATTAATCATTAGAGAAATGCAAATCAAAACTACGATGAGATATCATCTCACACCAGTCAGAATGGCCATCATCAAAAAATCTAGAAACAATAAATGCTGGAGAGAGTGTGGAGAAAAGGCAACCCTCTTGCACTGTTGGTGAGAATGTAAATTGATACAGCCACTATGGAGAACAGTATGGAGGTTCCTTAAAAAACTAAAAATAGAACTACCATACGACCCAGCAATCCCACTACTGGGCATATACCCTGAGAGAACCATAATTCAAAAAGAGTCATGTACCAAAATGTTCATTGCAGCTCTATTTAATATAGGCAGGACATGGAAGCAACCTACATGTCCATCATTGGATGAATGGATAAAGAAGATGTGGCACATATATACAATGGAATATTACTCAGCCATAAAAAGAAACAAAATTGAGTTATTTGTAGTGAGGTGGATGGACCTAGAGTCTGTCATACAGAGTGAAGTAAGTCAGAAAAGCAAATACTGTATGCTAACACATATATATGGAATCTAAGAAAAAAAAAAAAAGGTCATGAAGAACCTAGGGGTAAGATGGGAATAAAGACACAGACCTACTAGAGAATGGACTTGAGGATATGGGGAGGGGGAAGGGTAAGCTGGGACGAAGTGAGAGAGTGGCATGGACATATATACACTACCAAATGTAAAACAGACAGCTAGTGGGAAGCAGCTGCACAGCACAGGGAGATCAGCTCGGTGGTTTGTGACCACCTAGAGGGGTGGGATAGGGAGTGTGGAAAGGAGGGAGATGCAAGAGGGAAGGGATGTGTGGACATATGTATATGTATAACTGATTCACTTTGTTATAAAGCAGAAACCAACACACCATTGTAAAGCAATTATACTCCAATAAAGATGTTAAAAAAAAAGAAAAACGAAACTGGTATTTCCCTCTAATCAGTAAAATGACCTGCAGGCAGGCACTCCCCCCCAACCCCCCCAAAAAAGAAAGCTTTAAATAATGTACTTTTGCTAACCGGAAGTCTCTTGTTTTAAAATTCAGATACCTTATTTTTATTTTATTATTTTTATTGGAGTATAATTGCTTTACAATGTTGTGTTCGTTTCTGCTGTACAATCAAATGAATCAGCTTTATGTATCCCTATGTCCCCTCTCTCTTGGACGTCCCTCCCACCCCCGCATCCATCCCACAGAGCACTGAGCTGAGCTTCCTGTGCTTTATAGCCTGTTCCAGCTAGCTATCTATTTTATGCATGGTAGTGTATATATGTCCATCCTAATCTCCCAGTTCATCCCCCCCTCCCCTTCCCCCGCTGGGTCTACATGTCCATTCTCTACATCTATGTGTCTATTCCTGCCCTGCAAATAGGTTCATCTGTACCATTTTTCTAGATGCCATGTATATGCGTTAATATATGATATTTGTTTTTCTCTTTCTGGCTTACTTCACTCCGTATGACAGACTCTGGGTCCATCCACATCTCTACAAATGAATGAAGTGGTTAAGTAATAATAATGTCATCCACCAACGTATGGCAAAATTAATATGGTTTATTATGTATTTTATAAGGGATATGTAATTTCATACCAATATGTATAAATACAGACCTTTTCCTCTAGCATGATTAAATACCTAGAGAAAGAACTTTTAACCACATGGGAAAAGTAAAGTAGTATATCATCTTTATTGAATTTTTGGGAGATATATATTTTTTTCATTCTGTAAGGTCTTCCTAAACTTAATGTGTAGTAGATCTGAGGCTGTAGCAATCTAGCATATACTATTTTCTGCATATTGCAATAAGAATGTTAGGTTCATCCTTGTTCTGAATTGTTAGAAATACTTAGCTGGACAAGTCTAAAAGGGTTAATCCAGTTACTAAGTTAACAAGAATTAAGGTCGGTGATTACATTATACATAGAAAAAAGTTGTCCCATTTGCAGAAATATGAAAGAATTGAGCTTTGAATCCTCACAAGCAACTGAATGATGCTTTCAGGAGTACATCCCATATGTATAAAATTTTTATAGACATTGTCATTAAAACCTCTAGTTCAGCAGTTAAAACTATTTGCTTCATGGAAATGGACTTCACTTTGTGTGCTTTATGCTATTCTGAACATCTTAAAACTTTCTGAACACCAATCTTTTGATCTATAAAAATGATAGAGATTTTAAGGCACAGCAGAGAAAAAGTAGAGCATTTTAGGAGAACTGTAATCATCCAAATGTCTCTTTTTGTTAAAGCAACTATAAATGTTTTAGAAAACAAAATGTTTTAGAAACCCTTTGTAAGGACTGCTGAGTATCTATATGTTATCTATGTCTTCACTCTAAAAGAAAAAGAAAAATCAATGATATATAAAAATAACTTGAAAAAGATTCATGAGAAAATTAACTTAAATTTAGTATCTTCTAACTTCTCCTAAAGAAAGAAAATCAAGCCTGAATAATTTTGTATGAGAATAAATGGGATAGAAATATCAATTCAACTAATGTATTTTGGTCACAGTCTTCACCAAAAAATAATAATAATAAGTTTTGCATTGTATCTATGTCCTGACAAATAATTCTGACTCTCAGTTCCATCCCTGTATAAGAGGTCCAGAGGATTCATCTAAAGGGCTATGTGTATCTGATACTCTGGGGATACAGATTGTCTTTCTAAAGCAACCGAAAGAAGTATTCAGATGTTTAGGTGAACATTTGGAAGTCATGAAGTATTATTATTTATTCAAAATTAATAATCAAATGTCAGTGACTCAGCATTGAACAGGACTTGTAGTTCACAGTGTGTAACTTACTAAAAGTTACTAGAAAGACACAATTTATTGTGTTTCCTGAGAAGAACATCAGTCATGGAGGCCTGAGAACTTTTGTGTGTGGTAGTAAATGTTTAAAGGTGACATAACTTGGCATATATAAAGCAGACATATTATGAACTATTTCTTCTATAGAGTCATAGGAAATTGAAAAGTAAAAATATATATATAAAAGATAGACCTGGGCTTCCCTGGTGGCACAGTGGTTAAGAATCCACCTGCCAATGCAGGGGACATGGGTTTGGGCCCTGGTCCGGGAAGATCCCACATACCGCAGAGCGACTAAGCCCGTGCACCACAACTACTGAGCCTGTGCTCTAGAGTCCACGAGCCACAGCTACTGAGCCTGCGAGCCACAACTACTGAAGCCCGCGTGCCTAGAGCCCGTGCTCTGCAACAAGAGAAGCCACCGCAATGAGAAGCCCACGCATCATAAGGAAGAGTAGCCCCTGCTCACGCAACTAGGGAAAGCCCATGCACAGCAACGAAGACCCAATACAAACAAACAAACAAAAAAGATAGACCTATCTTTAATAACAGCGGCCTCATAGGATAGTGAAGACATAAATAGATCTGAAGCAGATAAAGAGGAGAAGCAGAAGCCGGGGAGAGGGAGAGAGAAGGGAAAAGGAAGTTGATAACTGTTCTACGGACAGTTATTGAGTGTCTACACCAGGCTAGCCATCATGCTGGGCACCGGCATACACCACAAATAAGGCATGCATGCTTCTTGCCTTCAAGGAACTTACAGGCCAACAGTAAAGGCTAACATGTAAATAAGTAATTACAATGCAATGAAAATGAATGCTACAATAAGATTATACATAGAATACTATAGAAACACTGAGAAGAAAGCAACCGGCAATTATCATCTGGCTCAGCGTAAAGTCACAGGAGAGGATTCTAGCAAAGACACATAAGGTTCTTTCTATTTTTGGTTCTCTGTATTTCTCCTTTTTGAAACTATTTCTATAGCAAGGGAGGAAAATGAACAAGAGAAATGAATTTATCCACGTCAAGAGGTAGGATAATTCCTCCAACACATAAATAAGAAATTTCCCTTTTTGAGTCCACTGACTTCTTCCCAGAAGAAGTAATTTTATTTACGTAATTCATCCTGAAGTAATTCTACAAGGAAGCAGGTTCTTTTAAAATGAGATAAAATATTGGCAATAAGAAATATCAACACTCACTGGAGGCAAGAAATTGTTTTTCATCCTTTTCTCCGTTGGCAGGTGGTGTCCCAATAACATTACCTACGGAAATGCGAATGCTGTGTGAGTTTAGATGCCGGACGAAGTGGTGATGTCAGCACTTAGGGTGGTCAAACATTAATGTACTCACCAAGAATGCTCAAGTGCCAGATCCTTGTGGAATTTGTCTAAGTTATCCTCACTCCACATGAGTTTCTAATTCTTCCATCAATCTTGCTTTCTCATTTTAAACGGTTTTCCCTTTGGAGAGGGTTTGGGTGCAATCTTTGGGACAAGGTTGTTGGGAAGTTCATTATTTTATTGTTCTTCCGACACTTCTTTGTCTGCCTTGGGCCACTTGTAGCCAAACACTGTTTCAAAAAGACTACATGGGCAGTGATGTGTACTTCCCATTGCAGACATAAGGTTAGTTCGACCCGTTATTGGTGATGTTAAATTTGATCACTTGTTTACGGTGATGCACGCCAGATCTTTCCATTGTAATGACACATTTTCTTTTTGTAATAAATGCATAATCTATGGATGGTCCCATAGTGATAGTGTGACCTCTTCCCAACAATCTTTCACTTCGTGGTGTTACCATTTGTCAATAACCCTTTCCTGAACCATTTTTACTGCATGTTGCAAACTAGCACTCTCTAATCCAGTCATCCATTCTGCATGTATTATCTGGCAGTCTTCAGTAGAGAAAAGATTTAGTCTCTCTCTCACCACTCAAATACACATTCTATGAATATCACTGTGAACTCATGGATTCATTTCTGTTCAATATGTTCCAATACATCAGTATCATTAGTTTGCTGCTCATGTGGCTCTGAATTTGACCAGTGAGAGTCCTGATAAGTCACCTCCTATGTCCCTTTGACATATCTTGGTTAATCTTTGATTACTTTCTATTCTGTTTGACTTTGCATGTTCTCTGCTGCAGCCCTGGTATTAGACATTTCTTTAAAAAAAATTAAATCCTTTAATATGGTGAATTTCATTATTAATTTCCTAATATTAAACCATCTTTGCACTCCTAGAATAAATTCTGCAGGGCTATTTTTCAACCTGTTCTTTGCTAATATTTTATATAGTATTTTTACTTCAGTATTAGTGAGTAAATTTGGTGTATGGTTATCCATTTTATGCTATATTTATCAGGTTTTAAAATCAATGTTACACTTGCTCCATATAAAGAATTTGAAAGCTTTCCTTCTTTTTCATATGAATCTGGAACCATTTAAATAACATTGGGGTTAACTATTCTATGAAAGATCATTAGAATTCTCCTGTAAAACCACCTGGGCCTAGTTTTTTTTTATTATTATTATTTTCTAGCTGGAAGGTGTTAGGTATTTCACTGATAATTTTCATTATTTATTCTATGAATATTTGTCTGTTTAATTGTTCTATTTTTACTGAAGTCAATTTTAGTAAACTTTATTTTTCTAAAAAATTATCTATTTCTTGCAGTTCTAAAATTTATTTGCATAACATTGTCTAAAGCAGACTTCTATGAATTTTGATATTTCTGTTTCAATTATTATTTATCATTTGTGTGTACTAGTATTCATTACTTTAGCTATTGGTTTGGTTATTTTGCCATTTTTAAAAAGAAATAAAATTTTAATTTATGTATCAATAAAAGTGCTAGTTAGTGCCCTCTGGAATGATTTTATTTACCTAATAGGTGCAATCTGCAGTTTGAAAAGCATTGCTTCAAGATCTAGTCATTAGTCTTAAAAGCTGGAAATTTAGCACATGCCTGCAACATTTTTAAAAGCTAAGATGTTTGGAGGATGTACTCTTGAGGTGCAAAAATTCTTTCTGTTCCAAGCCAGTTATTTTGGGGAGTCCAAGGATGGGCTCTAATGTCTAGTGTGTGTGTGTGTGTGTGTGTGTGTGTGTGTGTGTGTGTGTGTGTCCTTAATATAGTTTAATTCTGAGCCCAGAATATACCTTAAAGTGAGGGGATCATAACTGATTCATCTACAGCTTTGCATTAAAACCTAACCTATTTCAAACCAATGAGAATCTAAAGAGAGTTTGCTTTATCATCATTTTAAAAGCACAGTTGATACATTGATAATTGGCCTTTTACCCACCCTCTTTTTGGCTACAGATATATGTTTAGCTCTTCTAGCTCCTATTAAATCTTTGACAACTACAACCTAGGAGATTTGAGGAAGAAAAGAAATGTGGATCTACTTCTATGCGTAGCAACTGTGGCTTTCACCTACACCAGTCACTTTGCCATTGTTTGCTGAGCCCAAACACCGTCTTCAAAAAGGGCCTCCACTGAAGTTTGGGTATCAGTAGAGCAAAATGTCTAAAAGGTCACTTTTAATAATGATAAAAATGAAGTTAAATATACTTTAGAGCTTTTATAATCTTGGCACTCAAGGCAAACTACAGGGAACATGCATGCAGTCAGCTGACATTCATACACTCAATATCTGGTAATACACCAAGTGTTTAATGAATCGCAATGGTAGTCAATAAAGTACAAGGCAAAGTTCTAGAGAAAGACAGAAAGAGAGAAAAAGAAGCTAAGGGTGAGCAGCATTGCTTATCCATTAACAGTCCTTCAGCTGTCCAGAACCATGGCAACCTCAGCATAGTTCCAGTATTATGCATCTTTTCATTGCTTCTCACTAACTCTTAGGCTTATTGCCTATAAAGTCAGTCTTTTGCTATAAGAACATATCTCTCAATTTTTCATTTCTATGTCTCTTCTTACTTGTTTCCTTTTTTTTTTTTTTAACCTCTTACCTACCTTGCAAATAAAAGAAAATATGCTCATGAATGGGAAATTAAATGCAGGACTAAATGTTAAATTTCTCTGGCTTTTACATTCTTACAACTATTACTTAGCAATAAGAAGTCACTTAAAATGAATGAGCCTGATTTAATTTGGCAAAGCTTAAGGCCTATAAAATTAAGTGGGTTTTTATCACCCTACATTCTTAGCCTCTTTTCATTCTGTCATGGAATTAATGTTTTACCTTAGGTGGAACTATAGCAAAATATTTTTTTAAAGAAATGGTTTTATTTTATTTTCCTCTGCTCTTCCACTTAAACTACAATTTGCCACACTATTATTAAGTTTACATAAAAATCAGAGTTAAAATATTTCTTTATTGTGTTAATCAATTTTCTATACAAAATAATTTTCCTGAAGTACCCCAGAGAATAAAGCACAGTTATTTTTATTCAAAGTAAATAATATTCTTAGAAAAAATAGCCTTATTTTAAGATCTAGTTCTCCTAAGTTTTATTGATATCAGAATATGATGAATTCCTTTATAATAAAATGAAAATATTTTGCTTCTTTATGTAGTCACATTCATTACAAATTGATTTTTCTGGTTATATATTTTTCAACAGTTATCAAAATTTCCTGCGAAAAACTATTTTTTTCACTTTTATTCCTGCATAAAAATTCATTAGAGAAATACAGCGTCAGTATTTGGCAATCAGCATTTTTTCTACATGTGTTTTAATGGGTAAGATAAAACTCAGTTCAGGGGCTTCCCTGGTGGCACAGTGGCTGAGAATCTGTCTGCCAATGCAGGGGACACGGCTTCGAGCCCTGGTCCGGGAAGATCCCACATGCCGCGGAGGACCTAAGCCCGTGTGCCACAACTACTGAGCCTGCGCTCTAGAGCCCACAAGCCACAACTACTGAAGCCTGTGCACCTAGAGCCCGTGCTCTGCAACAAGAGAAGCCACAGCAATGAGAAGCCCGTGCACCGCAATGGTGAGTAGCTCCCGCTCACCACAACTAGAGAAAAGCCCGCATGCAGCAACGAAGACCCAACGCAGCCATAAATAAATTTATTTAAAAAAAAAAATCAATTCAGATATAATTATGTGTGGGAAATAGTGCAAAATGGCAAACAAATTTTGCAAAAATAACATGTTTATTTTTCAATTTAATAAGTGAGATCTGAAACAAAGAGTAAATAATTTTTAAAAGTACCCACGGAGCAATCTTTAAGATAAAATTTTTCCTTAGATCTCCCAAGTGTGATTCATTTAGACATGTGATGTGCTATATTTAGCTAATATAATTCATAAGATAATCACAAATGATTTATAGCCTTTTAAATAAATAAAATTATGTATATGCATATTTATATGAATAATGCCAGGCAGACATAGACATAATAACAATTCAATATTGAATGAAAACGTGTTAACTGATTTGTTACATATTTACTTCCTGCCACCATTATATATGACTATACTACATCGAGACGGTAAGTTTCTTTGAGATCATATGGACAGACCACCTCCAATGACAGATGTGTAATTTGAGGGCCAATGGTTTTGAAGATGTGATCTGAGAGTGTTCAGGTGGGTGCCAGCCCAGGGGTGGGATGAAGCCAGTGGAGACCTGTTTTCTAGGGTGTTGGATTAAAGCTCTCGGGGAAGGACCCAGCAGTAAGGCATTTCACAAGTTGGTCTAAGGTAACGGGAGTGGTCAGTAATACAGTGAAAGGGCCCAGGAGTATACAGTCTGATGAGTGTCTTTTGATTTTGACCATATGGAGGCCTCTGGTAATGTTAGTGAGGGTAATTTCAATGAGTTAGCTTTTAAGAACTATGTGGCAAGGGATGAACGGGCATAGAGGCAGTAGTACCAATAAATGTACACTCACTATAGCATCCAGAGGGAAATATAAGATCAATGAACATGAGCTTTTACAATCTAAATTTTTAAGCAAACTTTTTATTTTTACGTTCACATGCAATTATAATTAAGAAAACAGAGGTATCCTGTGTACTTTTTACCCAGTTCCCCAGTGGAGACATCTTGCAAACCTGGTGGTAATAGTATATTACATTGTAGTATGTAATGTATCTTTGACATGGTCAAGATACATTACAGTCCCATCAGAACAAGGATCATTTATGTTGCCCTTGAAGACCCATCACACCTAATTTCCACACCCCCACTCCTAACAACTAGTCTGTTAACCGTTTCTACAATTTTGTTATTTCAAAAACATAAGTAGTATCCTACAGTACGAGATCTTTGGAATTGGTTTTCTCCACTCAGCGTAACTCTCTGGAGATTCATCAAGCTTTCAGGTGTATAGATAGTTCATTGTTTTTCATTACTGATTAGTATTTCTTTGTCTGACTCTACCGCAGCTGGTATAACCATTTTTCCTTTGAAGGACACCTGTGTTTTTTTAGTTTTTGGGTATTACAAATTAAGCTGCTATTAACATTCATGTACCGGTTTTTGTGTGAACTTACATTTTTCATTTCTATGGGATAAATGTCCCAGAATGAAATTGCTGGGTCACGTGATAGCTGCATATTTAGTTTTACAAGAAACCACCAGCTGTTTACCAGAGTGGCTGTACCATTTTATATTCCTACTAGTAATATATGCATTATATGTTAATTCTCTGCATCCTTGCCAACTTTTGCTGTTGTCTCTATATTTTTATTAACCATTTAGATAGGTGTGTAATGATATATTGTGGTCAATTTGCATTTCTCTAATGGTGAATGATAATGAACATTTTTCATGTGTTTTTTTGACACCTGTATGTCCTCTTTAGTAAATGGCTCTCATGACTTTTGCCCATTTTGTAATTGTGTTTTTTCTCTTACTATTGAACATTGAACATTGAACATTTATGTATTCTAGATACTAGTCCTTTGTGAGGTATATGGCTTGGAAATACTGTGTCCCAGTCTGTAGCTTTTTTTCATCCTCTTATCAGGGTATTTTAAAAAACAAAAGTTTTTAATTTTGATGAAGTCTAATTTATGAAATATTCCTTTTATGAATCATGATAAAGAACTCTCTATCATGGAGTCTAAGAACTCTTTTCTTAGCCCTAGATCACAAAGATTTTCTATTTTTTTCTGAATATTTTATACTTCTATATTTTACATTTAAGTCTTTGATGCATTTTGAATTAATTTTTGTAAAAGGCATGAGGTGGAGGTTGAGATTCATTTTTTAACCTATGAATGTCCAATTGCTCCAGTACCATTTGTTGAAGTCTGTACTTCCTCCACTGAAATGCTTTTTCACTTTTGTCAAAAATCTACTGGAAATATTTGGCAGGTCTATTTCTTGGGTCTCCAGAACCTGTGTGTATTCTTAGGCCAGCATCAAACTTGATTGATAACTATAGCTATACAGCTTTAATATTGGCTAGAATAATTTCTCCCTTTTTTTCCCCAAGACTATTTTATGTATTCTAGGTCCTTGCATTTCCACATAAATTAAAAAATAAAATTGTCTATATCTACCAAAACCCTTGCTGGAATTTTGATAGGAATTAAGTTAAACATATAGGTAAATTTGGGGAGAAAATTAACGTCTTTATTACTGAGTCTTCTAAGCATGAGCATGGTAAGTCTCTCCGTTAAATTAGGTTCTTTGATTTCTTGCATCTGTAGTTTGTAATTGTCAACATACAGCTCCTTGTATGTGTTTTGCTAAGTTTATATCTGAGTATTTTATCTTCTTTTGAATGATTGAAATGGTATTTATTTTTAAATTTTGATTTACATATGCTTATTATTAGTATACAGAAATCCAACTGATTTTCATGTGTTGATCCTGTATCCTGAAATCTAGCTGAGCTAAGATATTATTTCCATGAAGGTTTTTTGGGTAGATTCTTTGAGATTTTCTATGTAGACAGTCATGTCACTGGCAAAAAGGGACAATTTTTTTCCCCTTTCTAATCTACATGTCGTTCATTAATTTTTCTTCTTTTATTACTGGTTTGAACTTCCAGTAATGTGTTGAATAAGATTGGTAAGAGTGTACATCCTTACCTTGTTCCCAATCACAGAGAGAATGAATTTCATCTTTGACCAAGTACCATGTTAGCTGTAGGTGTCTTATAAATATGTTTATCAAAATTGGGCAAGGTCCCCTCTATTCTTAGTTCGCTGAAAGTTTTGCTTTTTAAAAATCACAAATGGGAATTTAATTTTGTCAAATGTATTTTCTGTGTCAACTGATACGATTATATGGTTTTTCTTCTTAAGTATATTGATGCAGTGAACTACATTGATTAACATCTGATTATTGAACCAGCCTGCATACCTGGAATAAATCCCATTTGGTCTTGGTGTATAATTATTGTTATACGTTGCTGGACTGGATTTGCTAATACTGTGTTTAGTATTTTTGGGTCTGAGTTCATAAGAGATATTGGTCTTCAGTTTTTTGCCTTTTTGTGCTGTTATTTGTCTGGTCTTGTTAGCTGGGTAATACTGGTCTCATTAAATGAGTTGAGGAGTGTTCCCTTCTATTTTATAGGAGAGGTTGTATAAAAGTTTTTAAATACTAGTAGAATTCTCCAGGGAAACCATCCAAACATGGAGGTATCCTTTTTGAGAGTTTTCACTATACATTCAATTTTTCTTTTAATGCTTATAAGACTGTGCAGGTTCTCTATTTTCAGTTGGCTGAGTATTTAAAGGTTGCACTTCTCAAGAAATTGGTCCATTTCTTATAAGTTGTTAAGCTTGTGAGCATAGTTTCTCATTGTATTCCCTTATTGTTCTTTTAATAACTGCAGAATCTGTAGTGATATCCAGTATTTCATATTGATGTTTCATGCATTCTGTCTTTTTGTTTTTGTCAATCTTGCTAGCCATTTATTGATTTTATTGATTTTTTTAAGAAATCGTTTTTTTGTTCCATTAATATTCTGTATTGCTCCTGTTATCAATTTTATTGATTTCTGCTTTTATTTCCTTCCTTCTTCTTGCCTTGGGCTTATTTTGTGCTCTACTCTTTCTAGTTTCTTGAGGTCAGAACTAAGATTTTTATTTTGAGACTTTTCCAGTTTTCTAAATAAGCATTGAGTGCTACAAATGTTTCCCTTACCACTGTTTCAGCTGTGTAACACTTATTTTGTATTTTTATTTTCATTTAATTCTACTTATTTTTAAAACTTCCTCTGAGATTGTCTCTTTGACCCATGGATTATTTACAGGTTTGCTGTTTATTTTCCAACTGTTTGGAGATTTTCCTGTTGTCTTTCTGTTATTGATTTAGCGTTTTATTCCATGATGGTCAGAGAACATACTCTGTATGATTTTCATTATTTTTGATTTATTGAACTTTATTTTATGGCCAAGGTTATGTTCTATTTTGGAGAATGTTCTATGGAAGTTTGAAAAAATTTGTTTTCTGCTGTTGTAGGGTGGAGAGTTTTATATGTGCCAACTGGGTCTTACTAATTTTTGCTGTTCAGGTCTTTTATAGCTTTGCTCATTTTCTGCCCATTAGTTCCATCAGTTGTTGAGAGAGGAGTGTTGATTTCTCCAACCATAACTTTGGATCTATTTCTCCCTTCAATCATCTCAGTTTTTTGCTTAATATAATTTGAGGTTCTGTATTTGATGCATATAAATTATGGGTTCTTTTGTCTTCCTGGCAGATTGATACTTTTATCATTAGGTAATATCCCTCTTTATCTCTAGTAATTTTCTTTGTTCTGAGGTCCACTTTATTTAATATTGATTTAACTACTCCTGCTTTTAAAAAAATTAATATTTTTATGATTATCTTTCTCCATACTTTTACTTTCACTCTACCTGGGAAGGATGGGGTTACTCTATCTTGACAGAATGAAAGTCTCTGCAATTACTTTTGAAATAAGAGGGATTAAGCATATTTACACTTGATAGAAATAGAGATTGAAGGAAGAGAAGAAAGAATAGATGATGGAGTAAAGTACATGAGTAGTAATAAGGGGTTAGGATTTCTGTTTATCCTGAAAATATGATTATGTACTCACCTGCTTTTGCTTTTGAAGGGGAGGAGCTGGTGTCTAAGTAGCTGACACATGGATGCTGCAAACCTGTGTGACTGACCCGCAATAAAAACTCTGGACGTAAAGGCTCAGGTAAGCTTCCCTGGTTAGCAATACTTGACATGTGTTATCACGCAGCATTGCTGGTGGAATTCAGAGTGTCCTTGTGTGACTCCAGTGGAAAGGGACAAATGGAAACTTGTGCCTGGTTTCTTCTGGACTTCACCCTACGTCCCTTTCCTTGTGCAGATTTTAATCTGTATTATTTCACTATAATCAACTGAGTGACCATGACTGTAAAATACAGTCAGTCCATAAACTTACTGTAATCATGAGAATAACAGCTTTCCCTAGTTGTCCAAATTCTTATAACAAATCATGGGGTCTAAGGTGAATTAGACTCACAGTCTTGGCAACCTTTGACGCATAAGCACAAATGCATATAGATGTCTGTTTACTTATAGGTCCTGGGTAATGAAATTCAAACTTATTGCCTGAAGGTCTTGATTTTTCTCATGGATGTGGAAGGGAGATCTTCTTCTGAGAGTGGGGGATAGAGGAAAGGATAGTTTTGAGAAGAGAAGCATAGGCTTGGAAAACCATAGAAGAAGAGAAGACATAGCTGATAAAGAACTCTTTAGAAAGAGGTCCTAGCATTATGAAGGCTGAAGTCAGAGTCTCCTGTTTACATGGCCCTGTGGTTCATTTCCATCAGTGCGGGTGTAGGAGTGAAGAAGTGACAGTGTTTGGATTGATCCAGTGCTGAGGTGTTGTGGAGATATAGGTGTAACAAAAGGAAGAGGAGAAAATAAACATTGATGGTATCTTGTTGAACTGTTTCTGAAGTCACTGTCTATTCAATGATTACAACTGCCATTAGTTTAACCAATGGTCTTTGCAGGGTAGTGTTACCATGCTCTTTACAGACATGGAGGCTTAGGCAAGAAAAATCACTTGAGGCAGATTTGGAAAGGTCTTAAAGGAAACTGTTAATGAGAGCAGACTGTACACTCTCTTCAAATTATTTTCTTGCATTTCTCTTATCCTTTATTTAGAATTAAATTATGAAAGAGAGGAATAATTCATTATTTATTTATTCAATACAGATTTAGATTGACTTCTGAAATATGCAAAAGTGGCTTGAAATAGTCCTTATATTTAAGGAAAGATGTATTTATGGTAAGAAATGAAAATAGGAATTTGGATCAATTTCAGAATAAAATAAGAGTTTATGTAGTATATTTTCATACGTATGTAAACACAATATATGAACAAAGACATAGTAAAATAATTTAATGGTCAATATTTATTTGCTGAATTACTGAGAATGTGATTTTGGAGACAGAAATCTAGATAACACAAGGTTTTATTATTTTCCTTTTTCATGAAATGAATGCTTTCTATATTTTTACATTTAAATCTCTTGCTGTTATAACCCTTCACAGAGGTCTTTCTTAATGGTCTTTAATTTTTCTATTTTATGTTTTGAAGTAATGGCTTATCTAGCAGCAAGAAAACAGCTGTAATTAATGATAGAAAAGCACTTACTGGCATATCGGGTTCTTATTTGGTAATGTAGACGAGGGTTTACAGTTCAGGGATTTTTCTCTTAGTGAAATATGATCTGGATACTAGTGATTCTTTTGGTTATTATTGTAGGTTTGTATGAGCTATTTTAAAGTCAAGAATCTATTGTGCTTGCAATACAACTTTCTGTATTTTCTTAGTCTTGTGTTTCTTTTTCCATAGCATGGGAGCAGTATTTTGTCTGAAAGAAAACAAATTTTAACTCTCTGAGGCAGGAATCAAGTTAAAACCTTGAAGAACAAAACTATATAACTGGTCAAAGCCTAACCTTGCCTTTTCAAGTATATGATCTCAGTTTCTTTAAAGGAATAATTTAAAAATAAGCAATTTTGGGTACTTTGTTTTTCCAACCCCACTTTATAAACCATCTCAGTAAACATACCTCTCTTTGTTTCTTTGTCTCTATTTTCATAGAGACAAAGCATAGCAGACCCGGGCTTCCCTGGTGGCGCAGTGGTTGAGAGTCCGCCTGCCGATGCGGGGGACGCGGGTTCGTGCCCCGGTCTGGGAGGATCCCGCATGCCGCGGAGCAGCTGGGCCCGTGAGCCATGGCCGCTGAGCCTGCGCGTCCGGAGCCTGTGCTCCGCATGGGGAGAGGCCACAACAGTGAGAGGCCCGCGTACCGCAAGAAAAAAAAAAAAATAGCAGACCCTTTAGTTTAACCTATAGCCATTGTGTTGATAAGCCTGAGTAAATTATGGTTATTATAGCAAGACTGTATTATTGTAGGCATTAATAAAACTTAAAAATTTATTAATGTTAGGAATGAATACAATTCCTCTAGTCATCACATTGTCAGTACTTACACTACATTTAGAATTGTTATTTTCCATTTATATTTTCACCCAGGTAGTCAAATGAAGGCACTTTTAATAATCTGTTTTGCAGAACAGGCTGATTTATTATGGCAAATGTAATTTCCCATCCTACTCGAAGATCCATTTCATATTACACAAAGCATTTGAACACTGAGTTAGTGCAAGATAGTAATAGCATGAAGATAATGTTTTTCTATAGGAGAAAAGAATGCAAGCTTTTCTGTGTTATTCTGTAGAGGTCACATATGAGTTTTTATATTACCAACCTTCCCCAACAATGTCACAATGCCGTTACAAACTACTCTCTGTCTAGCTTTTCTTTTTAATGGGCAAAGAAAACTGGATACTTGTGTTAGTTTGCAAGGACTGCTGTAACAAAGGACCACAAACTGGGTGGTTTAAACAATAGAAATTTATTGTATCATAGTTCTGGAGGCTAGGGGTCTCAGATCAAGGAGTTGAAAGATGGGTTTCCTCTGAGGGCTGTGATGGGAAATTCTATTCCAGACCTCTCTCTTTGGTTTGGAGATGGCCTTCTCACGGGGTCTTCACTTTATCTTCCCTCTGTGCTTGTCTGTGTCCAATTTTTCTCTTCTCACAAGAGCACCAATCATACTGGACTAGGTCCCACTTTAATGATTTCGTTTTAACTTGGTTACCCCTGTAAAGACTCTATCTACAAATAAGGTCCCATTCTGAAATACTAGGTGTTAGGACATTGACATATAAGTTTGGGGCGAGGGGAACACAATTCAACCCTTAACATTTGCTTTTGCTCTGTTTTGTCCTGTCTCCTTGTAAGTAGTTGGTAGGCCTTCCGTAATAGGATTGTCCAAAGGATCAGAGCAATTCAATGCAATTCAAACATTTATTGAGCATTTACTCAGCAGTAGAGATATGCTAGTTTCCAGAATCAAATGATTTTATAACAAATAAGAAAAAAGTATCTGCACATCTCAAATGTGGTTTCAAAGACAAAGAAAACCTGTTAAAATATAAAATAATAAGTGTCATGTTAAAGTGATCTACAGGTACTCTGGTCAAAGAGAGGAGAAAATATATGATTCATTTTGGAGATGCTCAGTGTTAGGAAGAGCCTCACAAAGGAGATTATGTACAGAATGAAGTGGGGAGTGGTGAGAAGATAAGTTTTAGGGAGATATTAATAAGGTTGTCCTCTGTGATTCCAGCCAAGTTTAAGCTTTGTACATCTATTTTTAAGACACTTGGTTCCCTCTACGCTAGGGTGTGGTCTAGAAGACTGTTGCTTGACAAAATACATTTGTCGAGTTCTTTATGTGTGAGAAGGATTGTGTTAGATGCTGGGAAGTACAGAGATGAACATAATGCTGTTCTGGCGCTGCAGAAGCTGGGATGTGTCCACTCCAAGCATTCTCTGAGATACTTACACCTTTATGGACTGTTAAGGCTGCCACCTACACCAACGCCATTTCCCCCAGAATAGTATAAATGGGCTTTTATTTTTTGCCCTAAAAAATAAATTGCTAACTTTTCCCTCCCCTCCTGTACAGGTATTAATCATTCAAGCTTCAATGTTAAAAGGAAAGCATTTATTTACTGGGTCAGTGAGCACTGAAGCAAATTGTTAGATTTTGAAACCCATTGTCAAGTGTGTTGGAAGCATAATTTGCTCTCATATGCTAAATTTTGGGAGATCATGGGCTTTTAAAAATCACTAGGGTTTCTCTGACAAAGTCTGTTAGATTGTAGAAAAGATCTTTCAGAACACGAGAGGAGGTTAGTGGCTTGGCCGTACGGTAAAATGGCCTTTTTTTGTCAAACAGAGTTGATTTCATTTATGACTCAATGTGAAAAGACAGGTTCCTAAAGAAAGTTTCCACATCTTCATACTGTTCATAAATATTTTAACTTGATTTTACTTAGTGCCCAAATGAATAGCCCATGAAAGGAATGATTTTCAACCATTAATTGTCAGAAATTTTAAACCCTTTGTAAGAGCCAACGAATGCAGCATTATTATGAATCATAAGAAATCTTAGCAAGATGCATTTCCATTGTCATCGAAGTAGTTAAAGCCAGTGAGGCAGGACTAAATTGTTGTGACATTTTCCCAGCCCCACTATTACCTGTCAAATTGGAAAAAAATCAAGGCATCAGGACAAGCTCACGTATTGATGTGCTCACTCTTGTTATTTATTAATTGAAGTAAATGGATAAGCTTGTCCATCAACAATAACAAACACATCTGCTCACTGTAAAAAAAAAAAAAAAAATCTCCTTAACCTTCTGTCTCTTAAAGTTCCCTGGGATTTGAAAAATGCTTCGTTCTCTATTCAAGAACCATGATGACTATTGTGTTTGTTCTACACTTTTTTTAATTTGCTGACAAAGTGAAATATGGAATACTGTATTAGCTTATTTCATGTCTGGCTCACAACGGATTGAGTTATATAAAGTAGGACATGGACAAATTACAAAAACCAGAGCAAGCGGGGTCCCTGATAGTCTTATATAACTGCAAACACTCTACATCTGCTTTAATCCATCATCTTCTTTGCTTCTCAAATATAATAGTGTGTTTTTCTCTCTTTGATTTTTAAGTACAAAGGGAAAGTTTTCCATACTGTAAAACTGAAAAACTTTTGATGAGAAAGTAACTCAAAAAAATTCAAAAGGGGAAATGTCTTTGGTTATTTCATTTGTGTGAGTCTATTAACTCCAAAAGTACATTGCAAACTGTGATAAAGCAAAGCTATTCTAAATCTTCTTTTGCCTGAACAAAGTGTTTGTGACAATATTTCCTTGGCATGAAAATAAAGAATTCATCCTCAATGCATTGAGAGGCCCAAGAATTTTCTTCTAAGTTGGTAGTGGAAAGAATAACAGCAAGCTGGACAACAACATTTTTTTGATTTTTAAAAAATGCAGCAAAATTACTTAATTATGTGCATCTGAGACTTTTAGCCTAAGCAAGAATGTGATGTTCATTAAAGCTGGAATAAAGAATACACCAAGCATCATGGCATGTTTTTCTTTGTTGTAGTGATATTAATGAATACAACTGTTTTTCTCCTGCCTTCTGCCAATACTTAGAATTTCTTTTGAAGGGTAGGGATTGATTCTGAAGCATCTCAGTGTTTGCAAAATATTTGCTACCAAACATTCTAAAACCACAGAAAGTGAAAATGCAATTAAGATTTACTAATGCAATATGTCTTGTTTCATACAAGAAAATAAGACAGCTGAAAGAAAAGTAGTCACCCACTCGAGTGGATGGGGAAATTTTTACATATGAAAATGAAAGCAGCAATGGTTTAGCAGTTTCTCCATATGTTTTTATGCATTATGTTATTGAAGAGTTCTTCCAAGTTTGACTAAACTCAGTCCTGTGATGCCTGAGCAGACATGAATACTGATGAAGACAGAAGAGATAGCAGATTAAACCTTGTCTTTCTTCATCCCATGTTCCCTTTTGTGTAATCTATATTGGCATTTTTCCTGTTCCAGAAGGGTCTCCCGAGCTTCCTAAGGCTCTGCCTGGAGCTCCAGATTGTGGCCTTTGTAAATAACGTACATCAAGAAGGGCTGTTAAACTCTTGTTGAGTTATTTTTGTTTTGCACTTTGCACCTTCAGTGCATATGAGAACTACTCCCACACCATTTCCTGACAAACCAAATCTTGCTGTGAAGGCTGAAAACATTAGTCAGTTGCACCCTATTTTTAGGACTTGTAATGAAGAGAAAATGTAGTGTTAGAACACCCATCCAAATGCTGGTGCCCCAGTAGACGACTGCAGAGTTTTAAGAGCTAAGTAGACAATTTATACAAAAAAAGACCAAATTGTGACCAGTTCTGCAAATAAACAGACAACAGATCACTAGGAGTTGTGACGTGATCTAGCTGTGGATTGGAACGCCAAGCTTGGTGCTATTGAAGATCACAGATGGCTCAGAATAGCAACAGCAGTTGCCCAGGAACTGGACTTGGAAGGGTGCTAATTTTAGTATTAAAAGAGGAGAGTGGAAAAAAATCCAAAAATCTCTGCTACTGCTTTGGAAATCACATTTTAAAATGCCTTTTACTTTCCAAATAATAAGAGCTAACTTTTATTGAGTGGTTACTGTGTGCCAGGCACTCTTCTACATGCTTTACATATACTGTATTAACTCCTTTAGTCCTTGTGACAGCCCTATGAGGGAGGTGCCATTATTGTTCCTATTTCAACTAGAGACGTACTGATAACAAGGCCAATGTCTCAGAGCTGGTGAAAAGCAGAAATCTAGACCCAGGTAGTCCACTCCACTGCTTGCCTTTCTTCTGACCTTCTGGTTGCCATGGAGCTCACTTTCAAAAGCTACCTTTCACATTCGTGGTAACTTCATGTTCTCCCTATCACTTCCTTGCACACCTCCCAAGGAGAAAACCAACAGGTGTGGAAGAAAAGGGGGAAAGTGGAGCATGTCCCAGTTAACTAATGTCGAAGGCTGGTGGAATTTCTACAAATCTAGGCATGTGGTGCTTGGTGACACAAGGTATGCTCCTAATGAGCTGCAAACATGGCCATTATCTCATTGAATCCATGTTGACTAATCACCAGCCCTCAGCTCTGTTAACTCAGCAATTGGAAATACTTGGGGATCTACGTCTGATCAGACTCTGACATTCCTCTTTCTCCCCATGGAGTAGCTATAAGTATAAACAAGTTCAAGCTTCAGGATCCCTAAGTAACATGGATCCTTCTAAGCCCATGGGAGGGAGTCTAATAATGGGTTCACATGACACACATCTTAGTAAAACTGATGGAAATAGACTGTTTTAGTTACAATTGGTTAGGATTGCTGTCTCTTCCATTTAAACTTCCCCAGTGGCATTGGAGTGGCATTGAAATGGTCCAGACATTTGTGGGATCCTGTTAAGGAACAGCTGAGTTGGGATATAATTAGTTTGGATAGGGTGGATTATATTTGGTGGCTTGTCATCACTTCTGTGTTGTTATTGTTAGCCGTCCAAGTAGGAATAACTTCTAGTGATATTCTAGCCACTACTTGCATGGAATCACATAGCTTCATCATGAAAGTGCAGGACCAGAGGTCATATCCCCATGTGATCTTGTGCTATGCTGCCCAGCACAGGTGTGTAACTAGTGGAAAAGAAGAGATTCCACTGTACAGAGACAGAATCTAGATTCTTCATTTCCTGGATGTTGTGATGTTTGTGGTACTTGTAAGCGTTTTCCAATTTATAACTTGTTGTGATTTATTGTCTAGATAAGTACTAACCTTGATACCAAAGAGTTCATTCAAAATTTGAAATTCTTTTCCTTAAAGGATCTTCCCCCAACAAATTGTGTAAATCAAGACAAAATGAAACTTAGATATGCTTCTGTTCACAGAAGGCTGTATAAATTCAGAAAACCAAATTACTGATTTACAAAGCTAAACATAAATGCCGAATGAAGACTTACATTGACCAGTTTAGCATATTTTTATCCTTCTAGGCAAGATATATTCAAGTTCACAGAGAACAAGGAAGAAACAAGTTGAGAGACATTCGTTTAGTTTCAATGTTTAATGGTAGCAGTTTCTGTTGGCTGAATGCCATGGTTTTTCAAGTGCAGTTCTAGGACTAAAAGCGTCCACCTCACCTGGGAAATGGCCGAAAATGTAAATTCTCAAACCTCACTCCATACCCACTGAGTCAGGAACTCTGGTGGTGGGGCCCAGCAATCTGTGTTTTGACAACATTTGCATGTGATTTTGATGAATGCTAAATTTTGAAACACTTTAGTTGAATGCCTATGTTTTTACAATAGTGAAAACCAGCATCAGATGGGCAGGTTACTCTCTCAAGAAAAGGTTTGTCTAGGTGTTCTCCATATTTGCTTATCTGCTATGGAATGCAGCAAGAGCAGTTCTAAGAGGGAAGTTTATAGCAATACAATCCTACCTCGAGAAACAAGAAAAATCTCAAATAAACAATCTAACCTTACACCTACAGGAACTAGAGAAAGAAAAAACAAAACCCAAAGTTAGTAGAAGGAAAGAAATAATAAAGATCAGAGCAGAAATAAATGAAATAGAAACAAAACAATAGCAAAGATCAATAAAACTAAAAGCTGGTTCTTTGAGAAGATAAACAAAATTGATAAACCTTTAGCCAGACTCATCAAGAAAAAGAGGGAGAGGACTCAAATCAATAAAATTAGAAATGAAAAAGGAGAAGTTACAACAGACACTGCAAAAATACAAAGCATCATAAGAGACTACTACAGGTAACTCTATGTCAATAAAATGGACAATCTGGAAGAAATTGACAACTTCTTGGGGAGGTATAGCCTCCCAAGACTGAACCAGGAAGAAATAGAAAATGAACAGACCAATCACAAGCACTGAGACTGAAACTGATTAAAAATCTTCCAACAAATAAAATTCCAGGACCAAATGGCCTCACAGGGGAATTCCATCAAACATTTAGAGAAGAGCTAACACCAATCCTTCTCAAACTCTTCCAAAAAATTGCAGAGGGAGGAATACTCCCAAATTCATTCTATGAGGTCACCATCATCCTGATATCAAAATCAGACAAAGATACTACAAAACAAGAAAATTGCAGACCGATATCACTGATAAATATAGATGCAAAACTCCTCAACAAAATACTAGCAAACAGAATCTAACAACACATTAAAAGGATCATACACCATGATCAAGTGGGATTTATCCCAGGATGCAAGGATTCTTCAGTATATGCAAATCAATCAGTGTGATACACCATATTAACAAATTGAAGAATAAAAACCATATGATCATCTCAATAGATACAGAAAAGGCTTTTGACAAAATTCGACACCCATTTATGATAAAAACTCTCCAGAAAGTGGGCATAGAGGGAACCTACCTCAACATAATAAAGGTCACATATGGCAAACCCACAGCAAACATCATTCTCAATGGTGAAAATATGACAAAACCACAGCAAACATCTTTTTCAATGGTGAAAAGCTGAAAGCATCTCCTCTAAGATCAGGAACAAAACACGGATGTCCACTCTCACCACTATTATTCAACATAGTTTTGGATATCCTAGCCACGCAATCAGAGAAGAAAAAGAAAGAATACAAATTGGAAAAGAAGAAGTAAAACTGTCACTGTTTGCAGAGGACATGATACTATACGTAGAAAATCCTAAAGATGCCACCAGAAAAGTACTAGAGCTAACAATGAATTTGGTAAAGTAGCAGGATACAAAATTAATGCACAGAGATCTCTTGCATTTCTATGCACTAACAACGAAAAATCAGAAAGAGAACTTAAGGAAACAATCCCATTCACCATTGCAACAGAAAGAATAAAATACCTAGGAATAAACTTACCTACAGAGGTAAAAGACCTGTATGCAGAAAACAATAGAAAACTATAAGACACTGATGAAAGAAATCAAAGATGACACAAAGAGATGGAGAGATATGCCATGTTCTTAAATTGGAAGAATCAATATTGTGAAAGTGACTACACTACCCAAAGCAATCGACAGATTCAATGTAATCCCTATCAAATTACCAATGGCATTTTTTACAGAACTAGAACAAAAAATTTTACAATTTGTATGGAGACACAAAAGACCCTGAACAGCCAAAGCAATCTTGAGGGGAAAAAATGGAGCTGTAGGAATCAGACTCCCTGACTTCAGACTATACTACAAAGCTACAGTAATCAAGGCAATATGGTACTGGCACAAAAACAGAAATATAGATTAATGGAACATGATAAAAGCCCAGAGATAAACCCACACACCTATGGTCAACTAATCTATTACAAAGGGGGCAAGGATATACAATGGAGAAAAGACTGCCTCTTCAATAAGCGCTGCTAAGAAAACTGGACGGCTACATGTAAAAGACTGAAATTAGAACACTCCCTAACACCATACACAAAAATAAACTCAAAATAGAATAAAGACCTAAAAGTAAGACTGGACACTATAAAACTCTTAGAGGAAAACATAGGAAGAACACTCTTTGACATAAATCACAGCAAGATCTTTTTTGACCCACCTCCTAGAGTAATGGAAATAAAAACAAAAATAAACAAATGGGACCTAATGAAACTTCAAAGCTTTTGCACAGCAAAGGAAACTATAAACAAGATGAAAAGACAGCCCTCAGAATGGGAAAATATTTGCAAACGAATTAATGGACAAAGGATTAATCTCCAAAATATATAAACAGCTCATGAAGCTCAATATTAAAAAAACAGTCCAATCATATGTGCTTATCTGATTCTTGATTTTCTATGTTTTCATTGAAGATCTTCCCCTCTTCTTCTTGTTATCAAAACTTATATACTATGGTTGACAGCTTATTTCTGTTGCAGTCTATTAGGCTAGAAGCCATCTCACTCTCAGAGAGCAACTTGTTTTCCTCTTTTGCAGGTTTTTGAGAGTCACCTCCTTGTTGTCTCCAGATAGAGCAGATCTCTGATCTTTGTTAAGTCCTCAAATAACACTCTAACACAAAATACTCATGAAACTGGTACACAAACTAGTACCATGACTAAACTTTTCAAGTGAATTATTCTTTAGTGACCTGGGATTTGTAGAACAAGAGCATAAGCCTGATTTAATTGGCCAGCTTCATGCTTTGTTACAAATTCACAGACTTGGTCTACCCCTCTCCATTCTCTATAGAGATGTATGACTATGAAAGCATTTTCTTCTCATAGAGGCAGATTTCATCTGTGTTCAAAGCTTTTTCTTACCTCAAACATTTCTTGTCTATAAACTGCTCTAGCTGTTTAAACTTCACATTATGAAAATAAAAATGCATCTTAAAAACGTCAAAAGGAAAGTTGGTTCAGTGGTCATACTGGTACCCGTTGCTTTATGTAAATTTTGTTTATTTTATTTTATTTTATTTTATTTTGCGGTACACAGGCCTCTCACTGTTATGGCCTCTCCCGTTGCAGAGCACAGACTCCGGACGCGCAGGCTCAGCGGCCATGGCTCACGGGCCCAGCCGCTCTGTGGCATGTGGGATCTTCCCTGACCGGGGCACGAACCCGTGTCCCCTGCATCGGCAGGCGGACTCTCAACCACTGAACCACCAGGGAAGCCCGCTTTACGTAAATTTTGAAGGGTTAGCTAACATCTGATGAAATTACATTTTCTGCTAAAGGTCATGTTTTTTTCATATACTTTTAATACCATAAGTTAACCATTTCTTTAATTTTCAAAAAAATATTCCTCGGTTACTTCATAATCAATTTTCACACTGACTGAAATACAACATTTTCCTAATAGCAGGAACCCCCTGAGATTAAGGCAATTGAATGCACATTTATAATGTCACTCAAAGCTAGAAAGGCAGAGGATACTCTATTAGCATATCAGAAGTTACAGGAGAAATATAGCAGCCAGATTTTGTTTCTTCATGGTTCAGTCTTGGTAGATTGTGTATTTCTAAGAATCTATCTGTTTCTTCTGGATAAATTTATCTATTTCTGTTACCCAATTTGGTGTCATGTGATTGTTCATAGCAGTCTTCTCTAATCATTTTTATTCCTGTGGCATCGGTTGTAATGTCTCCTTTCTGCTCCACGCAAGATCTAATCTTTCAGTCCCAACCCTATGCAGCAGCAGAAACAGCAATGACTGAGGACTGACAACCTACCTTGAAAAATAATGCCCAGAGACAGTCTGTGAGGGGAGAATCAGAAAGCAAGGGAAAGTGTGCTATTTTGGGGGGTGGGGTGGGAGAGGGCTACTTTCAACACCTTAGGGTGGTGACAACAGTCATTGACTGAGACTCTGTGCCAGTAGAAAGGGGAGGGGGAGAGCTGAGGAAGCCAAGACCACGATTATTGTCTTCCTCCATGGGCTTTCTCCCAGGGTTCCATCACCATGGGACTTCTGTCAAACTGGAATATAACCCTTGAGTGAGAAGTAAAGATCACATCTCCTGTCTCGCTGAAGAAGGGGCATATTGACTCATTCCTATACAAATGTAGATGCTCCAATCCATACCTCATCCTCATTACCACATTCCATAAGGAGCCCGATGATAGGGCTGAAGGAAAGAGAGGCAAACAATATGTTTCATAAAGAATATGATATATAGAGTAAATCTTTGAAATTTAAAAGTTTTGAAATTATAATTTTGCCTTTGTTGACTTCTGAGGGCTTTGGATGTTTTCCTCTCATGAACAATGCCTTACTTTTTTCAGGACCAGGAGCTAGGATGATATGATCCAGCTACATAGTTATGGATTAAAAATGGGCTCTTGTAAGCAAACCTGAAAGCTAAACTACCAGTGATCATATTATTTCTTTATAAAAATAAGTTCTGCATTTCAAACAATTAACTGAGAAACTAAATTTTGGACCAAACATATTCATTATTCTTTATGTATATTAGAAATGTTGTTTTTGTGAAGTGGTAACATGTATATATATTCAAACTCCATGTCCATGAAACATACTAGGCCAAAAAAGTCCATGGCTTATCATTTAGGTCATCCAGAGGGAAAAGGATATATAAAATAGAGATAATTATAATTTAAAATTTTTTCATTACATTCAATGCTTGCTCTATAAAGCATTCTAAGAATAGCCATCAGGTAGGAATACTGATGCATTTAGAATTTTAAAATTAGTTTTCTTTTACTCTTCTTAACTTGGGAAAATTTTGTGAAGAAAGAGAATGGCGAAACAGTGAGGAGGAGAGAACACAGGAAGATTGTACTTAATTTTCTGAATCGTGTAAATGAGATTCGCAATAGAATTACATCGAGATGTTTCGGAGAGAGTACTGAGCTAGGAGACCTGTGCTATGACTCGATTCAGTCACTCATTAGTCTAGAAAATTCTCAAGTTGCTTAACTCCATGGTTCCCAGAATTTTGATTTCATGAACTATTAAATGTTTTTTAAAAGGAATAAGGTGACAAGCAAGTGATTATTTTATGTGTTGCTTAATAAGGATAGTGAAAAGAAAAAACTATCATTTACTTCACTATTATCTTATTTAATGTGGACACATTAACATAAAATAATAATACGAAAATTGTACATAAATAAATTTAACTTCATAAAAATGCTCACACCATGAAAACGCTTCTTATTTTGCCATGAGCCAACGAACATTTACCAAGGATTGCCACTGTTCTTCAGAATGACATTTAGACAGCATTCCTTAATGTCTTAATCTACACGTTCCTTAAATTCCTCGTTGGAAAATAACCACAGCGATGAATTATGATTCCAAAATTTGACTTTATGACTACTTCATAAAAGAACTATCTCAATCTCTCATTTATTACTTCAATGAATAAGAGACACAATTCTTACTATCTTTCTCACTTCCAGCACTGATTAGTATGTAATCCAGGTTCACCATATTAATAGTATCACTGAAGTTTAAATCCTTAGATTCTTGGAGTTTGATATGCAATTAGCCACTTATTATATGGGATTAATCATAGCTATACTAATCCCTAAATTAAGTATTTTTTTCTATGAAGTTTAACATTGGGGAAAATGCCTTCTGTTCTCTTTTAGTTTCAAGAAATAATCTGTGCTTAGGAAAAAAAATATTTTTTTTCAAATTCTCAAATTATTATCATTGACCTCCATAAAAATCTCTTAATGGATTGCTATGTTTTGTTGAGCATTTATTGTGAACTAGGTAGCATGCAAAAGCTGTTCTATTTAATCCTCACAACTCTATAAAATGGCATTACATCAAATTTATAAATGAAACCTCAAGATAAAAACACATTCAAAGTCTTAAAGTTCACAGTAGGATTGGGATTCAAATTTTTCTCCATTGTCAAATCTATTTCTGCTGCATGTTACTGTTTCCAAAATTCATACCACTGAATTTCCTCTGTCATGCCTATGTTCATGCTGGTTTCTCTCCCTAGGATAGATTACCTTCTACAATTTTTCCTACTAAAGCTTTATCTACCTCAGTTCAAATGCCAAATCCTTCATACCTCCAGAAAGACTTGCTTTCTTCAGAGTCCTTAGAGCACTGTCTTTGTATTATTCCTTTGGCATTAGCCTTACAATCTAGTCTTCTCTATTATTTTTTACCTCTCCCTAATTGATGATAAGTAATCATGACGAAGAGTTTGGTGAAAGTCTTATCAGAATAAAGTGTATGAGTCAGTTACAATATGATCATCTCACATCTCTAGGAACTATGTGAATATAATTGGTTTTTTTTTTTGTCCGCACCACATGGCTTGCGGTATCTTAGTTCCCCAACCAGGGTTCGAACCCGTGCCCCCTGCATTGGAAGCGCAGAGCCCTAACCACTGGACCACCAGGGAATTCCCTAAATTTTTTTTTTTTAAAAAGAGAAAAACAGAAAAATCTCCAAGGATCAAAGGTAGTGAGGTTTCTGTACAATGCTATATCATGACCTTACCAGTTTCTTTACTATTTAGTATTTTACTGTTCCAATCCCCCAGTCCAATTTTACAGATTTCCAGTGTTCATTTGGGGAGGCAGCTAGCCAGCCCCCATGCACAATATAACATTCCTCAATCTCCCATATTCCTGAAAGCAGTTACAAGAGTCTACCATCCCCAGCATCCAGTGTAAGGGAGATTCTCAATGATGAAGAGTTAATAATACGATTGAATGGTAGATGAGCTGTTTTCTCCTCTCTGAAATTCATCAAACTACCTATATAATGCTCCTGTGAGAAACTATTCCAAGGGATCAGGAAGGGGCACAAGGATTTTTCAGAACATGTGAGAGTCAGAGATAGCTAGCTGGTTTAAGGAAAGTAACAAAAAGATTTTAAGCCAAGGAAATAAGACACAGGGAATGATCTAGAACTACAAACTGGAAATTTGAACTTTTGCATGTTGATATGTGAATTGGAGCTACCTTTTAAGATACCTCTAAACAATTCATAAGCTTTATGACAAAAGCTGACCCTTGTTATATTTCTCTATTCTCTGTGTTTTATTTTTTTAAATGCTATATTCTGAGGCTCTAGGAAACAGTGTGTGGAAGACAAATGCTTGTTTTGAAGTATTTTAATGGATAGCATGCCCAGGTAGCCACATACCTAGAGACTGGAAGTTACAAATGAATTCTACTAGAGTTACAAAAGCAAGAGCATTTTCACCTATGTACTCGAATTCTACTCAAGCCAGCTCTTTCACGTTAAGTGGCTAAATGTATAAAATTATTAATAAAATGGAAACATCTGTTAAAACTATAACCTGCCATTTATTATCTAAACCATTCCATGGATTCTCTTCAACAATATCATCAACATGACCTATAAAATTAGAAGAAATACTGTAGTGGTTTTAAGTCCAACAAAATGTTTTATATAGAGCTTAACTGCACACATTTTGAATACCACATTGACATCTGTGAGCAGAAAGATTGAATGGCATTGGCCTCCTTTCTTCTTAATATGAAAAGTCTTGTAGAAGTGTTTGTTTTCCGCCTCATTCATTAAAACTAGCAGTGTCGAGTGCAAAATCAAGAGCTGAGCGTGGTGGGGAGGCGAGATCTGTCTTTGGGCACTGGCAGCAGAGTACCTCAAAGAAGTGTAGATCTGAATCAAAGCAAGGGAAGAGACTTTGTTGAAATCATGCAAGCTGGGTCTGGCTGGCCAATGGAGCATTAGAGCTAAGAAGAGGTTAGAATTTGGCCCTAAGAGTTGAAGTTTCCAACCTTCTTGTGACTCAGAAGAACCTATAAGAGGGGAAACCAGAGGCTCTAAGGTCTGCCTCATGCTCAACTTTCTGAAAACTTTGCCTCACTTAGTCTTAATTGAGACCATTAATATGATCACTGTGAATATTCACCACCAAGGAACCAAAGTATAAAGGTAAAGGTTGTGGGTCTTTTAAGATTAGAGTAAAAGAAGCAACTTATTAAGAAGAAGAAGTGTTAAAAGAGAATATTCACTACTAAGAAATATAAACTAAGTATATATCATTTTCATATGTTTGTAACTTAATTTACTTGAAGGATGAATTTCTACGTTGCCAAGAAAACCACAAAAATGCTTACAAATATTTTAATAAATATGATATGTATTGAAACATACATATGTTTCTTTTATGCTTCCCATAAAACTTTACCCCCGGGATAAATACCAGCCTGAAATAACACTCACTTGGCTCAGATTTTTATGGGTGTTAGGTATTTATTGAGGAGCCTTCATTTATTTTGAAAGCTGGAAGCCTGGTATTGCTTTTAGGTGAGTTGAAATGTGATTTCATAAAGATGGAATTTCTCAACTCAACTACTGTCTATTTTGAATTGAATTGCTTATTTTATTAATAACTTCCAGGTACAGGCAAGCTCAATTGTTTAAAAAAAAAAATCACGAGTCCCTAATTGGACAGTTAATCCTATTTTTTGCATGGCTAGTCAACTTAATACAGTAGGAATCAGAGCAAGTGCTCACTGAGTGAATTAGTTGAGGTATTTGCCTTTTGTCTCCTCTGTGCCCATGATGTCTAGCTGAGAGGTCTCGATACGTATGTTGTCGGGCCAACCTTATAGTTCAGAATGATGGACAGTGATTTTAGGGACACATGGAAAGCTGATTTTCCCCAAAGCATAACGATGGTACACACACATAATACCTTCATTAGCGACACATTTACCCACTCCTCGTAGGGACTTTTGAAAAAGCAAGTTCTTTTCGTAAATTCTATAAATTGTCATTTATACCTATGGGTGAGTTGGAGTTTCAGATTGCATCATAAGGAAGTAGTTCTTGCCGGTGAAGTTGCTAAGAAGTGGGGCAAGTTATGTAAAGGAGAAATGGAAAGCACAACAGACTTCACGGCTGGCTTTCAGACCTCAACATGAGTCAGCCTCTGGGACACAAAACTCTCCAGATGGAGATGTTCTAGAAGCTTCTTGCACTGGAGCCGTGACAAAGAGAAGCAATCGGAGTACATATTCAGATATTAAGGGCTTTAGAATCATATGGATCTTTTGAATTTTCATTTACCTCCCTTGCAAAGACGCCTGTTGCACTAAAACTTCAAAAATGGCCCTCAAGCGACAGTAAAGAACCAGGCGTGTCAGGCTGCCAGTCTCTCATCTTCCATTTTGAAGAGGCAGCTTTCAACCCGAGTAGAGTGTGAGGCTGCAGGTCTATGTTGGTGGTGGCTTCAAGTGAGCATCAGGTGATTTGATATTACCCTTGAGATAATACAGACCACAAGGAATTACCAGAAATTTGATCTTCCTCATGGGTTGACTGAGAGTGAGCTTAGCAGCTAGAAATGCTCGGGGGAGCTGATGGAATGGCTTAACCTCCTGCCATGTGGCTGAGGTGTGTCTGAGGTGGGTGGCCAAGCACCCCTCTAGAAAAAGAAAAAAGTAAGTCCCTCAGGCTCATGGGGCTGGGATTGGCCATGGACAGATAAAGTGACGTGCATTCTCTCTGTTCCTCATGGAGAACCTCTGCGTGTCTGTCCTACAAGAGAAAACCAAAGGTCTCAGGTGGTCTAAAAGTGCCCTGATGTGCATCTTTTAGACTCAATTCAGTTTCCTGCTTTTGAATCAATGTAGAGATCAGTAATATGCTAAGTGTGGACGCTGGAAATTCCACTGTGGGCTGGAGCCAAAGCACTGCTTCTTCCCAGCCTACGAGGAGGGGAGGAACCTGCTCCAGAACATCCGTTGACTAAGCCACAGAGCACTTCGCTCAGTTCCGGGGCCACTTCTTTGTGGATGAAGGAAGCAGTATGTTGACCTACCTTCTGGCAAAAGCTCCT
This sequence comes from Phocoena sinus, assembly GCF_008692025.1. Classification (NCBI taxonomy): domain Eukaryota; kingdom Metazoa; phylum Chordata; class Mammalia; order Artiodactyla; family Phocoenidae; genus Phocoena; species Phocoena sinus. Next base: position 7,044,396 of record NC_045779.1, on the reverse strand, counting down.
CGTCACAACTTTGACTGAGCTGATTAGACAGTTATAAATTGATCAAACATCACTGTGAAAAGCATACCATGTGGTCAGTATCTTTTAAAATACGTCCCACTCTATGGACAACAAAATAGCTAACAATTATTGAATGCGCACTAAATACCAGAAGCTACTAAATTTAGTTTAACAGGTGAGGAAACTGAGCTGCAGGATGGCATTCAGCTTTCCCACATGTACAGCCAGTAATGGTGCAAACACAGGCAGTTCACCATTACGTCATACTGGGTACTCCTAGAACAAATTACATATGATAAATTATATTTTATGTTTGAGTTGGAAATACCAAAATCTCAGGGAGCTAACTGACTCTCTCCTTTCCCTTCCTTATAAAGTCCATTTATCCTAGCTCTCTGTCCCCATTATAATTAACCAAGAACAGATTTTATTACTACTCTTCTGGCTCCTAGATGGTGTTCCCACCACCTCACAGTGCCTGGTACTTATGAAACGTAATAAATATCGACTGTGATTATGGCACATTTAGCTCTTCATATGCAAATCATATCTCATCTAGTATGTTGGTGTCTAGGTTGTATCTTATGTACATCAGGCACTCAACGTATATGGTGAATTCACAGACAAATCTTTTTATTCAAAAGTTCTTATAATAAGTTGTAAGCTAGATAAAAGTTAGCCAATGCTACTGTTATGGGTTAAAGTATTTTTGCTTTCACTCTACCACAAAGAACATTGACTCAGTAAATATAAAAAGATGACCCCCAAAAAGGAAACACTGCAAACCAAACTTGGTTCCCATGTTCAAAATCAAAGCCTAAGCCTCTTTCCTGTTGACTCCTGATACCAGTTTTAGAGATATCATATAGTGCTGTCTCTCAGATGTCCAGCAGCTTAAGAGTGAGTTGGTGACTATCTGGCCGGGGCAAGTTTCTATGTCCAGCACAACTGAGCTTCAATCCACAGTGCTTTGAGGAGGATGCTTAAGTTGTCAATAAAAACAAATACACAGATCATCTGCCCAACAAACAACTGGGAAGAACAAAAAAGGAAAACAGATGGGTATGCAGAGTACATACATGGTAGTCACTGACAGACAAATTACACAGGTTAATTGTACAAATATAACCGCAGATTTTTAGACTCATCCCCCTTACTGGGCTTCATCATCTCCCAACTCAGACCTTCTGAATAAGATGCTGGGCAAAAATCTCATTGCCTGAACCTGATATCTTTATGTCTTTTTGGGGTGGGAGCAAGTATTCCAAAATGATGTATACATCCGTGGACCTTCAGGAAGCTTCTAGTGGGCTTCCTAGAGTATGCTGAAGTCATTTGCTCTTTTTTTTTTGGTACACGGGCATCTCACTGTTGTGGCCCCTCCCGTTGCGGAGCACAGGCTCCGGACACGCAGGCCCAGCGGCCGTGGCTCACGGGCCCAGCCGCTCCGTGGCATGTGAGATCTTCCCGGACCGGGGCATGAACCCGTGTCCCCTGCATCGGCAGGCAGACTCTCAACCACTGCGCCACCAGGGAAGCCCCATTTGCTCTTTTGATCAAAGCATAAATTAAGTGGACATTTATAACAAACTGGATCAGTCCCTGGAAAAAATATTATTTTTGCTTAATCATTAACATAGTTGAAGAGGGAAGAAAGGAGGGAGGGAGAGAGGGAGAGGGACAGAAAAGGATACAAGAAAGAGGATGAAAAAGAGAGAGAAAGACCAAGAAACCATTCAAACCAATATTTTGGTTTAGATGTAAGAGTTTAAAAAAATCACTTTCTCATATCATGAATGGCTAAAGAAATTCCACCTAAGCCATGTCTGTCAAAAGAATATCTGCATACACTAAGTAGTTTCTGGTGAGATGGGTCTAATGGTGAATAAGAAGACAGTGAGAAGGGTCTGACCCTTGAAAGGTCTTTGACAGCCGTGGCTGATTGCTGATAGTGTTAGAATAGACTTATTATCAGCTTCTACGCACCTTATCAGAATGAACATGCCTCTTTGAAAATTAAAGTATATGAAAAAGGACATCTTGTATTTCATTTTTGATAGTTTTCCCTAAAATGCACGTTTAAAAGATATAGGACGAAACTCCTTATCATTTAAAGTACTTTTTCGACTTGATTGATTAAGTTCTCTTTTCCCCTTTATGCAAGGGGGAAATGAAAACCCATGAACTATCTGGCAGTAGAGGAAAAGCACATTTGTTGGTATTATTCAGTACTAGAGGAGGGAAATCAGACTGGAGTATTTTAGATTTGAAACAAGGAGTTTCATAAACCAAAAAAAACACAAGCAGCAGGGATTTTTTAAGCTTTCTTTGTTTGTTCCTTTGTTAATATCTTGCTCTGCTAGGTTTACAAATCCTAAATAAATAGAAATTAGTGCTCCTTCCTTTGCAGTCCATTTGCTTTAGATGTTTGCCTTGAGGGACATTTGTGTATTCTGCTAATGGCTGCAGCAGAGTGCTGTCTCATTTTCATTCTGGCAAAAAAAGGCCGTCACCATGGTTACAGTTTCATTTGCTAGAGAGAAACTGATGGCTGTTAGTGATCCCATCATAAGCAACTTCTGTCAGATTTCTTATCAAGTAGACATATTTTGACAAAGCGAAAGCTAACACCGTAATAAGAGAACTGAGTTGCTACTCTATGTAATGAACCATTTAGCATTAAATGAAATGTGAAACCACATTTTAAAAGCTGAAGGTGGGGAGAAAAAGTAATATTTATAATTTACACACACAAACACAAAAGGAATATTCCATCGTGGAGCAATGATAGCTTGTTTCTTTTTGTTGTCACAGCAACTCTAGCAGGATAACATTGATTTATATTGGAGTTCTCAGCACACCTCCTGAAGCCACACAGAGCTTGCATGGGAGGACGTTAAGGTTTCCTTCACCCATGTACCTCAGTGGAGCCCAAGGCTATGCCTGGAACCAAATGCTAAGGTAGTAAGTAGGTCAGAATATTCCGATAAAAGACCTAGCAAAACATTTTGCCCATAATAGACTATAAATGTGTCTTGTTGTACACAAGGAATACTCTAATCCTGAAGTAGATCATTGCGATCAATGGAAACACCTTCCTTGTCCATGTCTATGAGCCCTGCGGTATTTCCAAAGGGTGGCCAAGATGACACTTGCTGATAGGACCATGGAGAAAAAAGTCTAGCCTGAAGTTTCCCTTCTGGGCTTCAGCAGAAGCACCCAGAATTAGTCCATGCGAAAAGGGTGAAGGTAGTGGGTCAAGGTTAGAGAAACATGCATCTCAGGCCATCAGGCAAAGCTGCTGGCAGTGTGGTCTATTGGACTGTGAACTAGGTATCTGACGGACACAACTGATGTTATTTTATTTTAGGACAAAAGAAGATAGGGACTAAATCAACAGGAAAGTCCCCTAAGCGAAAGCTCTAAATGTTTTTTCTTTTTCTGACTTTTACAGTTTGACTATGTCTTGGCTTCAAACCCATGTAATGATAAACAGACTAGATATTTCATTTTGAGGGGGAGAAATGATGTCCTCTTACATTTGAAATAAAGCAACAGAGGTTCCCTATGATGGCCAGCTCTAGTGGTGCAGAGGTGCGGGACTGCTCACTAAAATGTCTATTTGAAAGAATACTCATAGACTTTGGGATATGGAGGATAAGATGAGGACATATTTGTTACTTTTTTGCTTGTTGTTTGTGCAAGGTTTTTCACTAAAAATGAATGAAAACATAGGGGGCAAAATGCAGTTTTGAAAAATATTTGGTTCTTTATTCAGTTTTAAAGGATTGCATTGTTCTATTTTATTTTATTTCATTTTGTTTTACTTTATATTTTATTTTATCTTACCAATGAGGGCAGTAAGGTGTTGGGGAGTGCAAACCTTGCCCAGAAGTAATCTGGATGGAATCTCTTTCTTCTTGAGCATGTGATTTTCCAATTTCAAATGTCTCTGCCTGTGATATCCACATAGGTGTGTATATGAAATGTGAAGGAAACCATGAGAACCAGCAGTTGTTAGTGTGACAAGGAGAATCACCAAATTAACAGCCAGGAAAAAAAAAAATCTACTCTAGCTAAAGCCATCTCCTGTCAACCAGCTCCTTTGGAGATCAAGGCGCTTTTTTTTTTTTTGACAATTTTGAAATTATCAGTCATTATACCCTCTTCTAAAATATAGTATCGCAAGAAGTGTAATAAGTCACGTATTCTTTGCATCTTTTAAAATCCATTTCCGAACTCATATGACTAACGTTGCAGAGTAACACAGTATTTTTAATGAACATAAATATAAGTCCTCATTTGTCTTGCCTAGGGAACCCTAAAACTCATGCCTGCATTTGAAGTTTAAAGGAATGTTTTTCTTAATTAGCCTCATTTAAAAGATATGTCTTATTATTCACTCAGCGACCAATCAAGAACAAGGAATCCTGGTTTCAAAGTTTGTGTTATATCAGGTCGTCTATTAACCAGAATAATATACGATTTTATTTTAATCCAAAGAATGTAATACCTTATATTTATAGAGCATGGAAGAGTGCAAATCACTTTATGAACATCATCTTACCAACAGCTTTATCTCTATTTACCAAAAAAAAAATGTGAACAAATCCAGGACATGTATACAATTTGCACTAAAATTCCCCCTCAATTACAAAATAGAGTTGTCCCTTGAAAAGTTGACCTTACATCCTAATTTTCCTGATCACTTATAGTAAATTGGGGATTGTTTGCAAAAGAAAAATCATGTTCAACGTAAAGAGCTGAGAGCAAAGAAAATCACAAGATGGTACATGATCCCTAGGCGCGGCTTGTCCCAAGGACATCTGCTCTGGCATGGTTTCGAGAGTGGGAGAGGAATTCCTTGAATCAAAAATGCTCAATTTAATATATCTTTCAAATAAAGATATATCTCACATTGCTTCTCTGCCAACTCTCAAAACAAGACTGGCGAACTAGAGAAACACCTAACCTGGAAAACAGAAACAAACATGACAGGTGTTGATATTTACAAGTTTTATCAACTCCATTCCAAAAGAAGTGCCTAGTTATGCTTATTCTGAATTTTACAACATCTTTAGCATATATTTGTATTAATAAAGAAGGAAACAAACCTGTTAAAGAGAAAATGAACATTTTTAAAGACAAAATTTAACCCCCTGAAGAGACTCCAAAAGTTTCTTTCAGAGTTGTCATTTTGTCATAGAAGTTTCTGTCAACCCAATTAAGTTACACTCCCCAAATTTTAAGGAAAAAAAAAATCCTCTCTTATTTTAAAGTCTGTTTTAGTCACTTTTACAACAGTGTTTCTTCTATTACTTTTCATGGTAACTGTACAATATTTCTAATTATTAACAATCTTATTTCACAAGGAAAATATATTTTTGCATGTTATAAACAATTGCTTTACCAATGAGCTTATGGAATATCATCTGACTTTAAATTAGATGATTCTGAATTTCAGAAGTTCTATAATTGCTAGATAACACAGAAATGCCTGCTGCATCCTACTGAAGATTATCAATAAAATTAGTTTTTCAAATTTAGCATTTTTAAGGAAGTAAGACTTTATGAAAAAAGGATATTTTAAAACAAGAAACATGTACCTACAATTTTTCCTGAAAATTTCTTATTTCCATTTAAATTTGATCAACCCAAGTCTTTTGTCCACATGTAATACATAATAATATAGGGTACATACAATTTTGCATAGTTTAAGCATTTTACTAAGTTCATAATAATTTGCTAAAATTAGATGTCACAGCTTAACAATATGGATATTATTAGTTGGATCATTTTCCTGTTGTTGCTATTGTACCTTTCTCTGCAATGGACATCCTTCTGGGATTTTATTTCAGTTTGATGATTTCCATCTGAGGAATCCCCAGAAGTGGGATTATTAGGAAAAACTGAATGAGTTTTCTTTGGGTTTTCTTTTGACTTTTAAATTTTATTTTACTTAGAATCTTAAATGTTTTGACATTTATTTTGACTTTTTAAATCAATGCTTTGAATTTTCTTTGGTATTGCATTTTCTTTTGACTTTTGAATTTCACAATCTAATCATAGTTAGATTTTATTTTGGTTAAGCAGTTAATAAAACAATCTTTTTTCTTCCCTAGTTGATTGGTTTTAGCCAATATCTAATAATATTGGGGATTCTAACATCTGCAATGAATATGTTCAATGTGTAAATATTTTCTACTGTACAGATTTCACAAGAACTGATTTTTGTATTTTTCATTTACGTGCAATAAAGTCTATATGTACTATTTTAAAGTATTCTTAAAATATTATATAATTATGTCAACGTTCCCTTTATGGGTCACTCAGAAAGAATTACAAATAAATATGTATCAAGTTATTAACGACAATAGATTCATACCCATTTGTTGTAAGGGAATGATGCTGAAAACCTCAGTTATCTTCTTACTTATGAAAGAAAAAAGGGTTTCTTTAAAATGCTGTTTGAGAAAAAAGAGTACAAAAGAAAATACAAATCAATTTTTTAGTAAAAAGAAAAACTACAAAAAAATAAAATAAAACGCTGTTTGAAATTTTCAACCTAAGATGCAGGAAGCATCACTGTTCAGAATGCTTACCAACAATGATTTAGCATTTAAATTGAACTTAAGTGTTTGGAAGAACGAAATTAATGGCATAATTAGAATCTCGACATGATTAGTTCTTGGTCATATATCCCTCTACTTTATCATAAGTGCCCTGTCAAAAAAAAAAACCAAAACAAATTTCAATGTGTAGAACATTTCAAGAAAATTTATTACTAATTACATGTTATTTTACCAAATATCTTATCAAAAAAAGTCTCTCATAGTACATGATGTTCCCCTACATAAGGTACTGTCCTACAAATATGTATTCAAGAAAGAAGTTCAGTTCTCAAAAAGTCATCAAATATTAGTTTTGTTAAGTCATAAGATTTCATCTGTTATAATTATGGTGGTTGGCTTGCTACAGAAGAACTTTATTCACATTTCCAAAGTATCTTGGGTAATAGAAGATCAATGTAGAAAGAGAACTTGGGGTTTGGCAAATTATTTTTCATTTTCAAGCAGAAAAGAACTAACTACAACCCGTCTACCCATATATAACCACCTTAATTATTACTCTACAAGGGCCAAAATCTCTGTCAAACAAACCGATTCCTTAAACCTCATTTCTGCAGCCAACATGAAGAAGAATAACCAGCCCACTTGAATTTTGCTTCTTTAAACCAAGGTTTTGAATTTTGGCCTCTCATCAAGGAGAATGAAATTGGACATTCAAACCAAAAATTAGCCAGAAGCATCTGTGGTTTGCCCACTCTGCCTTCTGCTTGAAATTGAGAAATGACTTGATGGACCCAAGTTATTTTACTTAATGATCATGATGAACAATGGCTCCAGTTTTATTTAATATTGAGCAACCACAGAAGCATATTTGAAAAATTATCAGCAAAGGTAAAATTGAGATAATCTGAAAGGACATGCATCTGCATATTTACTAAAAGCTTGCTCACGAAGTACAAAAAAACCCCCAAAAACAAAGAAAACAGATACAAAGAAAGATTATCTAAGGCACAAACCCCGAACACTAGCTAGACTAAAAAGCTAAAGAATGTAACAAAAAAACATTTATTGGAATGATATCTACAGTCTGAAAGCAACAAAACTTTGGAAAGCTAGGAAAACTAATTGTCAGAAAATAAAGCAGAGTTTTCTTCTTGCAAAAGGTTCAACTTTCTATAAAGGAAGATACCTGCAGATTTGTGTTTTTGTTTCTTCTAATAATATTGGTTGTATAGAACTGCATAAAAATTCTCTCTGCACTTCAACTTTGTCTCTAAAGTAACTGGCTGGAAGAGATCTTTATTTATCTTTCTATGCATTACGTTCTACATTCTACATTCTGTGTTCTGTGTGTCTGTGCCAGATAAAAGGGGGATTTTTATACCGCTTGCAATTCTTGAAAAGAATTCTCACTGAGGCCACAGACAAGTGGCTGGCCGTAATTTCTAATTCCTGATCCTATCTCTTAAGATTATAGAGCAAAATCCAATTTCGTAGAGTCTTGGTTTTTGCCAACATCACATTTAAAGCACAATGACTTTAAATCAGGCCACCTTTTCAACCTAGGTAAACGATGATCACTTTTTTGTCTGAAGTTGCACTTGCTACAGTCATAATAGAAAATTGTAGACTACCAAAATAGAAACTGAGTGGTATTGACAGATGTGATCTCATCAGGGTTCCATTTGTTAAAGAAAACATTGAATATTAATTAAAAGTTAATTAGAACTAATTGCCAATTAGAAAGAAAAATAATTTGAAGCTACTCACAGCCCTTCTATTATTATTACCTTTGAGAATCCTACACACCCAGGGGCTGCCAAGCATGCTACCTTTCCTTCCTCTGGTATCACGACCGTGGCCCACCCTGTTACAGTTAACTTGCGTTAAACCACGGATTATGGTACCCAAACATAAAATTGCATCACTCACTGAATATAATCATGAAGCCAGAGTTAATATTCTGCTGAGAGGGAATGGCATGTGTTACAGAACACAAGGAACTGAAAAAGTAGGCAAGCAAGTGTGATCATTTTCAAGTGATACGGAAATGAATCATCGACAATGTAGTGGCTCTGTGTCAACTGCCTCCCTCACGTCTACTCCCCCTTCTTCTGTCTATTTACCCTGGTTTCCATTCGGGGATCCATGCTTCCTACACTTTTCAGGCCCATGTCTCGGGTAGGGATGCATCACCGTGAATTCAGAGGTAGAGTACATAATCCAGGCCAAAGTCAGAGTACAATGTATTCCTCTCCCCACAGTGATGGAGGCTTGTCAGGAGGATAAGCAGAATGAAACTCAGGGCTTTTTTCCCCCAGGGTTTCTATTCAGGGGGCTTACTCTTTCCTGCTGGAGTTGAAACGGAAAGAAAATGAGGCTAAAACTGGAACCTATCTTGCCCCAGACAGGGCTGAAACTAAAGGCAGATGAGAGAAATCCAGCCTGCAGCCAGCCTTAAGCCCTGAAGCCAGCACTGCCCAGAATCGGCCAACAAATTCCTTTTTCCAGTGGAGCTAGCTTGGGTTGTGTTGCTAATCACTTAAAATTGAAACATTTTATTGAGACAACATTTTCAAGATATTTATAAAATAGATGCAGAAGAGAAGGTAATGCCCGAATATTTCCCTTGGAGTTTAGGAATATATAATCTTCCAAGAGAACCATTGCTTCCATATCCCTTCCTTGGTTTTTCTCTGAAGATCCTAGGGTGACAGTCAGGACTCTGAGTTTCAAAACTCTTGTGTTTCTCTCTCTTAACCGTTAAATGGAGGATCTAATCCAAGAGTATACTTCCTATGATACCAAGCCACAATAAATTTTCATTCATTCATGACCTGGGTAGAATTTAAATCATTAATCTAATAGAATTTTTTTTAAGAAGGAGATTTCCCATATCAGAGACATGCAATTTTATTTGATTTTTAAGAAAACATTTTGCATTTTGTTCTTCTGTCTTTTCCATTCATGCCCTAGTTTCGAGATTCTTTTAATTGAAGTATAATTGACTGAAATGTTATATTAGTTTCAGGTGTACAACATAGTGATTTGACATTTATATACATTAGGAGATGATCGATAAGGTGTTACCATCCATCGTAATGTAAAGTTATTAAAATATTGTTGACTATATTCCCTATTCTGTATATTACATCCCCTGACTTACTTGTTTTAAAACTGGAAGTTTTTGCCTCTTAATCCCCTTCATCTATTTCTCCCATCCCTTCACCCTCCTTCTCCCTGGCAACCACCAGTTTATTCTCCGTGCCTATGAATCTCTTTGTTTGTTTGTTTTGTATTATTTTTAATTCCATATCTAAGTGAAATCATACAGTGTTTGTTTCTCTGTCCGACTTGCTTCATTAAAGCATAATACACTCTGGGTTCAGCCATGTTTTCACAAATGGAAAGATTTTATCCTTTTTTATGGCTGAGTAGTATTCCATTATATATATATATATATACCACATCTTGTTTATCCGTTCATCTAGTGATGGACACAGATTGCTTCCACATCTTGGCTACTGTAAGTAACACTGCAGTGAACATAAAAGTGCAGATATCTTTTTGAATTAGTGTTTTCATCAATAATACCCAGAAGTAGAATTGCTAGATCATATGGTAGTTCTATTTTTAATTTTCTGAGGAGCCTCCACACTGTTTTCCATAGTGGCTACACCAATACACCCACAGTGAATGAGGGATTCATTATTTCACATCCTCGCCAACACTTGATTTTTGGTTGTTATTGTTTTTGTGGCTGTTTTGATAATACCCATTCTGACGGGTGTGAGGTGATATCTCATTGTGGTTTTGGTTTGCATTTCCTTGATGATTGGTGGTGCTGAGCATTTTTTTCATGTGCCTGTTGGCCATCTGTATGTATTTTCCTAGTTTTGAGAGTCTGACTTTGATCTTGCATTTAACAGGTAGCCAACAGGAATAAGAAATTCACTAATATTTTATTTTCCTCTAAACAAAATGCAGTAGCAGACAGCTAAAATGGATTCACTTCTCTTAGCTTTTTAGCTTTTAAAGTCCTTCTCTGATTCACTATGAGTATTCATGTAATACCCTCAAGTTATGTTGTTAGGAGGTGAACCATGATGTCACCAAAATTAATCCTCTCATTTACCCAATACTGTTACGGAATGGAGCCATGATTTTTTGTGTCTCATTGATGTAACTTGAATGACCTGACAGTTTTAGCTCCATTTAGTGGCAAAAACACGGAAATGGATTAGAAATGATACTAAATGTGTTAATACTGACTCGGCTTGCATATTTACATTGTGATTTAGAAACTTTTACATATAAAAGAGTACAAAAACTTCTAAAATATACATTTTTTAAGTTACAGGCTAGTTTTTTAGTTCTCATTTTGAGACTCCAATATTTAAATACAGTAGAGAAAATGAATGAAAAAAATGAGCTTTTGATTTTTCAAATATTCTTAGCACAAGTGCTGGACTGGGTCCACATATTTAAAAAGCTCGTCATTTATTAGAAGTATTATTAGTCTGAGCCTTCAGGCAGTTCTAAGAAGGTTATACAATGAAACAAAATTCACATTACTGAATCTGGAAGTTTCATTCTGACCTAAGAGCTCCGTCCATGAAGTTTAAATGTGGCCCAGAAAGGTTGCTCAGATTTTCAATACCTTAATAGTATTTTTGCCTTGGAGGCCGTAAGAAATATTTCATATTTAACTTGTGCTTCACAAAGGCAATATGCTTTTGTTTTTTCAACCTTCTATATCTTTAGCTTTTTGAGAAGATTCCATAAGAATGTGAACAATCTGATTTCCAGATATAAAACACTTTCCAGTGTGGTACTTTTAAATTCTGACTAATTTAATAGTCTGTTTTATGGGAAAATAATAAGCAATAAAAATATTGACTAATCAGAATTCTAAAATAACTCCCCTGGAGTTTATAAAGAGAAAATTTCATCTATAGGACTTTCTCTAGGTATCAGAGACTTCTAGTTAATTAAAAAAAAAAACCTGAACTTTATCATCACATAAAAGTTGTTAAAATACATACACACACACACATACACACACACACACACAAAGGCTGAGCAACAGGATTTAAATTATTTAGGTCCTAAATATTCTGTCCCGCATGTTGTTGCTGCATTTGTATATTTTAAGGTAACATTTGGAAACACTCCAGGGCTGAGCTACAGCTGAAATTTAGGATACATCTGTATTTTCAGAAGAAAATTTATTTAGTCAAACATGTCTGTTTAACACAAAACCAAAAACCTTATTTAATGTGTATTTCTAAATCAAATTTATGCACGGAAGCCTTTGGAATTTGCTTCTAATATTCCTAATTCCTTAGGTTACCATCTATACAGTTTTATTTTGTGTGTAACTTTCATTAGCTTCAGATTATCCATGCCCAAAAATGGGAACAGTGACACAGATCATGTCAAGATGGCAGATAACACAGGCATCATTTGTATTTATGTCTGGAACACGTTTTCTGCTGCCCTCTTTTCCCCTGAACATTTACCTTCCTAATTATGTTTTACTCAGTCTAATCTTTAAATTAATTAGAATTCCCTGAGCTCACAACTGACAGTGAGAAGAATGGAGGAGAAAATTTCCTGGAGGAGAGGAGAAATTAGATTAAATAATAATGATCACTCGTGTTCCTAACCACTTCAGAGTTTACAACATGATTTGTTGATTCTGAGTTGGTCCCCAACTTAGGAACTGGTTAGAGAAGTTGAGTTGTAATGTAAAAAATGGTGTCTGCGAAGTGACAGCTATTTCAAAGGAAAAGCACTCCATAAAGGCAGGAATTTGGGGGGGCCAGCAAAATCACAGGTGCCTCAAAATGGTACTGCATTTGTGCACAGCTGGTATTTGATGACGAGATAAAATTTCAATTTCCTGCTGAGGGGTCGGCTCTGTGCCATCCTGCTCTGGCCCAGGTGATCCCATCTCTACCGGGCCAGAGTTGAATGGACAAGAAGAGCGGTGTCCCAGGAACAGAGCTGCTGAGTGGCCACAGTCCTCGCCAAGTCAAGCCAGCAGCTAATGAAGGATTGAAAAGGAAATCTGGCCCAAACAAGGATGAAACAAACCGATTCATTTCTCATGGGAATTTTAACTAGAAGATAGAAAAGAAATCAGTTATTGGGGCAAGCCCAAGCTGAAAGAAGGGCCTTAAGTTAATATAGAGCCATGAACTTTTTTTCATATTTGTATTATATTTTTATATAAAAAATATTATATATAAAACCTGTATATATGTAAAATAATCTTTAAGTCTAGTATTATACTAAGCCATGAAGTTTTTTTCATACATGTATATTATATACGTGTATATATGATATATGTATATTACAATATTTAAGTCTAGTATTAATCATATCCCTGGGATGGGGAGTGGGGAGGGAGGAGACAGGAGGTGTGGCCACAACTGTGGCTGCTCTTTTAGTGACAAAACACATCCACCGAGGTGGATGAACGGCCCCAGGGTGAGGGACAGCCACCCCGCCTCTCCAGGGGACTCTCCACGACCAGCAGAATGAATAGGGGGGGACCTTGAAGATGGCGGAAGAGTAAGACGCGGAGATCGCCTTCCTCCCCACGGACACACCAGAAATACATCCACACGTGGAACAACTCCTATAGAACTCCTACTGAAGGCTGGCAGAAGACCTCAGACCTCCCAAAAGGCAAGAAACTCCCCACGTAACTGGGTAGGGCAAAAGAAAAAACAGAGACAAAAGAATAAGGACGGCACCTGCACCAGTGGGAGGGAGCTGTGAAGGAGGAAAAGTTTCCACACACTAGGAAGCCCCTCCGCGGGCGGAGACTGCGGGAGGCAGAGGGGGGAGTTTCGGGACCGCGGAGTAGTGCACAGCGACGGGTGCGGAGGGCAAAGCGGGGAGATTCCTGCACAGAAGATCGGTGCCGACCAGCACTCACCAACCCGAGAGGCTTGCTGCTCACCCACCGGGGCGGGCGGGGCTGCGAGCTGAGGCTAGGGTTTTGGTTTTGGACGGAGCTCAGGGAGAGGACTGGGGTTGGCGGCTTGAACATAGCCTGAAGGGGTTAGTGCACCACGACTAGCCGGGAGGGAGTTCGGGGAAAAGCCTGCACCGGCCGAAGAGGCAAGAGACTTTTTCTTCCCTCTTTGTCTCCTGGTGCGCGAGGAGAGGGGTCTAAGAGCGCTGCTTAAAGGAACTCCAGAGACGGGCGCGAGCCGCGGCTAAAAGCGCGAACCCCAGAGACGGGCGCGAGCCGCGGCTGAGGGCGCGAGCCCCCGAGACGGGCGCGAGCCGCGGCTGAAAGCACAAACCCCAGAGACGGGCGCGAGCCGCGGCTGAGGGCGCAAGCCCCCGAGACGGGCGCAAGCCGCGGCTGAAAGCGCAAACCCCAGAGACGGGCGCGAGCCGCGGCTAAAACCGCGGACCCCAGAGACGGGCGGGAGACGCTAAGGCTGCTGCTGCCGCCACCAAGGGGCCTGTGTGCGAGCACAGGTCACTCTCCACACCCCTCTTCCGCGGAGCCTGTGCAGCCCGCCACTGCCAGGTTCCCGGGATCCAGGGACAACTTCCCCGGGACAGCGCACGGCGGGCCTCAGGCTGGTGCAACGTCACGCCGGCCTCTGCCGCAACGTCACGCTGCCTCTGCCGCGCAGGCCGGCCCCGCACGCAGTGCCCCTCCTTCCCCCATCCCCCAACCCCCGGCCTGAGTGAGCCGGAGGACCCGAATCAGCGGCTCCTTTAACCCCGTCCTGTCTGAGCGAAAAAACAGACGCCCTCCAGCGACCTACACGCAGAGGCAGGGCCAAATCCAAAGCTGAGCTCCTGTGAGCTGTGAAAACAAAGAAGAGAAAGGGAAATCTCTCCCAGCAGCCACAGAAGCAGCGGATTAAAGCTCCACAATCAACTTGATATACCCTGCATCTGTGGAATACCTGAATAGACAAGGAATGATCCCAAATTGAAGAGGTGGAATTTAGGAGCGAAATCTATGATTTTTTTCCCTTTTCCTCTTTTTGTGAAGGTGTACGTGTATGCTCCTGTGTGACATCTAGTCTGTATACTCTAGCTTCCACCATTTGTCCTAGGGCTCTATCCGTCCATGACTTTTTTTTAAAAATTCTTTTTCTTAATAATTAAGTTTAATTGTAATAACTTTATTATACTTTACCTTCGTTCTTTCTTTCTTTCCTTCCTTCCCTCCCTCCTTTAGACAACGAATCACCCCAAATTGAGGAGGTGGTCTCAGGGAGCAGGATTTATGATTTTTCCCCCTTTACCTCTTTTTGTGAAGGTGTATGTGTATGCTTCTGTGTAAGATTTTCTCTGTATAGCTTTGCTTCCAACATTTGTCCTAAGGTTCTATCCGTCCCTTTTTTTTTTTTTTTTCTAAATATTTTTTAATTCAATAACTATATTATACTTTATTTTATTTTTACTGTATCATCTTTCTTTCTGTCTTTTTTCCTTCTTTCCCTCCTTCCTTCCTTCCTCCCTCCCTCCCTCCCTCCCTCCTTTCTTTCCTTCTTTGCTTCTTTCTTCCTTCCTTCCTTTCCTCCTTTCCTTCTTTCTTTACTCATACTTCTACTAATTCTCCCTACTTTTTCTCCCTTTTATTCTGAGCTGTGTG
Source organism: Phocoena sinus (assembly GCF_008692025.1). Taxonomy (NCBI): domain Eukaryota; kingdom Metazoa; phylum Chordata; class Mammalia; order Artiodactyla; family Phocoenidae; genus Phocoena; species Phocoena sinus. The sequence continues at coordinate 7,029,189 of NC_045779.1, read as the reverse complement.
GATGAAAGGCTCTTGGTGCTCCAGCCAGGAGTCAGGGCTCTGCCTCTGAGGTAGGAGAGCCAACTTCAGGACACTGGTCAACAAGAGACCTCCCAGCTCCACATAATATTAAACGGTGGAAATATCCCAGAGACCTCCATCTTAACACCAGCACCCAGCTTCACTCAACGACCAGCAAGCCACAGTGCTGGACAACCTATGCCAAACAACTAGCAAAACAGGAACACAACCCCACCCATTAGCAGAGAGGCTGCCTAAAATCATAATAAGGCCACAGACACCCCAAAACACACCACCAGACGTGAACCTGCCCACTAGAGAGACAAGATCCAGCCTCATCCAGCACAACACAGGCACTAGTCCCCTCCACCAGGAAGCCTACACAACCCACTGAAACAACCTTAGCCACTGGAGACAGACATCAAAAACAACGGGAACTACGAAAGTGCAGCCTGCAAAAAGGAGACCCCAAACACAGTAAGATAAGCAAAATGAGAAGACAGAAAAACACACAGCAGATGAAGGAGCAAGATAAAAACCCACCAGACCTAACAAATGAAGAGGAAATAGGCAATCTACCTGAAAAAGAATTCAGAATAATGATAGTAAGGATGATCCGAAATCTTGGAAGTAGAATGGACAAAATGCAAGAAACAGTTAACAAGGACCTACAAGAACTAAAGATGAAACAAGCAACGATGAACAATGCAATAAATGAAATTAAAATCACTCTAGATAGGATCAATAGCAGAATAACTGAGGCAGAAGAACGGATAAGTGACCTGGAAGATAAAGTAGTGGAAATAACTACTGCAGAGCAGAATAAAGAAAAAAGAATGAAAAGAACTGAGGACAGTCTCAGAGACCTCTGGGACAACATGAAACGCACCAACATTCGAATTATAGGGGTTCCAGAAGAAGAAGAAAGAAAGAAAGGGACTGAGAAAATATTTGAAGAGATCATAGTTGAAAACTTCCCTAATATGGGAAAGGAAATAGTTAATCAAGTCCAGGAAGCACAGAGGGTCCCATACAGGATAAATACAAGGAGAAACACGCCAAGACACATATTAATCAAACTGTCAAAAATTAAATACAAAGAAAGCATATTAAAAGCAGCAAGGGAAAAACAACAAATAACACACAAGGGAATCCCCATAAGGTTAACAGCTGATCTCTCAGCAGAAACCCTACAAGCCAGAAGGGAGTGGCAGGACATACTGAAAGTGATGAAGGAGAATAGCCTGAAACCAAGACTACTCTACCCAGCAAGGATCTCATTCACATTTGATGGAGAAATTAAAACCTTTACAGACAAGCAAAAGCTGAGAGAGTTCAGCACCACCAAACCAGCTTTACAACAAATGCTAAAGGAACTTCTCTAGACACGAAACACAAGAGAAGGAAATGACCTATAGTAGCGAACCCAAAACAATATATAAAATGGAAATAGGAACATACATATCAATAATTACCTTAAATGTAAATGGACTAAATGCTCCCACCAAAAGACACAGATTGGCTGAATGGATACAAAAACAAGACCCTTATATATGCTGTCTACAAGAGACCCACTTCAGAACTAGAGACACATACAGACTGAAAGTAAGGGGATGGAAAAAGATATTCCATGCAAATGGAAACAAAAAGAAAGCTGGAGTAGCAATTCTCATATCAGACAAAATAGACTTTAAAATAAGGACTATTAAAAGGGACAAAGAAGGACACTACATAATGATCAAGGGATCGATCCAAGAAGAAGATATAACAATTGTAAATATTTATGCACCCAACATAGGAGCACCTCAATACATAAGGCAAATACTAACAACCATAAAAGGGGAGATCAACAGTAACACATTCATAGTAGGGGACTTTAACACCCCACTTTCACCCATGGACAGATCATCCAAAATGAAAATAAATAAGGAAACACAAGCTTTAAATGATACATTAAACAAGATGGACTTAATTGATATTTATAGGACACTCCATCCAAAAACAACAGAATACACATTTTTCTCAAGTGCTCATGGAACATTCTCCAGGATAGATCATATCTTGGGTCACAAATCAAGCCTTGGTAAATTTAAGAAAACTGAAATTGTATCAAGTATCTTTTCCGACCACAACGCCATGAGACTAGATATCAATTACAGGAAAAGATCTGTAAAAAATACAAACACATGGAGGCTAAACAATACACTACTTAATAACGAAGTGATCACTGAAGAAATCAAAGAGGAAATAAAAAAATACCTAGAAACAAATGACAATGGAGACACAACGACCCAAAACCTATGGGATGCAGCAAAAGCAGTTCTAAGGGGGAAGTTTATAGCAATACAAGCCCACCTTAAGAAGCAGGAAACATCTCGAATAAACAACCTAACCTTGCACCTCAAGCAATTAGAGAAAGAAGAACAAAAAAACCCCAAAGCTAGCAGAAGGAAAGAAATCATAAAAATCAGATCAGAAATAAATGAAAAAGAAATGAAGGAAACAATAGCAAAGATCAATAAAACTAAAAGCTGGTTCTTTGAGAAGATAAACAAAATAGATAAACCACTAGCCAGACTCATCAAGAAAAAAAGGGAGAAGACTCAAATCAATAGAATTAGAAATGAAAAAGGAGAAGTAACAACTGACACTGCAGAAATAAAAAAAATCATGAGAGATTACTACAAGCAACTCTATGCCAATAAAATGGACAATCTGGAAGAAATGGACAAATTTTTAGAAATGCACAACCTGCCAAGACTGAATCAGGAAGAAATAGAAAATATTAACAGACCAATCACAAGCACTGAAATTGAAACTGTGATTAAAAACCTTCCAACAAACAAAAGCCCAGGACCAGATGGCTTCACAGGTGAATTCTATCAAACGTTTAGAGAAGAGCTAACACCTATCCTTCTCAAACTCTTCCAAAATATAGCAGAGGGAGGAACACTCCCAAATTCCTTCTACGAAGCCACCATCACCTTGATACCAAAACCAGACAAGGATGTCACAAAGAAAGAAAACTACAGGCCAATATCACTGATGAACATAGATGCAAAAATCCTCAACAAAATACTAGCAAACAGAATCCAACAGCACATTAAAAGGGTCATACACCATGATCAAGTGGGGTTTATTCCAGGAATGCAAGGATTCTTCAATATACGCAAATCTATCAATGTGATAAACTATATTAACAAATTGAAGGAGAAAAACCATATGATCATCTCAATAGATGCAGAGAAAGCTTTCGACAAAATTCAACACCCATTTATGATAAAAACCCTCCAGAAAGTAGGCATAGAGGGAACTTTCCTAAACATAATAAAAGCCAAATATGACAAGCCCACAGCAAACATCATCCTCAATGGTGAAAAACTGAAAGCATTTCCACTAAAATCAGGAACAAGACAAGGTTGCCCACTCTCACCACTCTTATTCAACATAGTTTTGGAAGTTTTAGCCACAGCAATCAGAGAAGAAAAGGAAATAAAAGGAATCCAAATTGGAAAAGAAGAAGTAAAGCTGTCACTGTTTGCAGATGACATGATACTATACATAGAGAATCCTAAAGATGCTACCAGAAAACTACTAGAGCTAATCAATGAATTTGGTAAAGTAGCAGGATACAAAATTAATGCACAGAAATCTCTGGCATTCCTATATACTAATGATGAAAAATCTGAAAGTGAAATCAAGAAAACACTCCCATTTACCATTGCAACAAAAAGAATAAAATATCTAGGAATAAACCTACCTAAGGATACGAAAGACCTGTATGCAGAAAATTATAAGACACTGATGAAAGAAATTAAAGATGATACAAATAGATGGAGAGATATACCATGTTCTTGGATGGGAAGAATCAACATTGTGAAAATGACTCTACTACCCAAAGCAATCTACAGATTCAATGCAATCCCTATCAAGCTACCACTGGCATTTTTCACAGAACTAGAACAAAAAATTTTGCAATTTGTATGGAAACACAAAAGACCCCGAATAGCCAAAGCAATCTTTAGAACGAAAAAAGGAGCTGGAGGAATAAGGCTCCCTGACTTCAGACTATATTACAAAGCAACAGTAATCAAGACAGTATGGTACTGGCACAAAAACAGAAAGATAGATCAGTGGAACAGGATAGAAAGCCCAGAGATAAACCCACGCACATATGGACACCTTATCTTTGATAAAGGAGGCAGGAATGTACAGTGGAGAAAGGACAGCCTCTTCAATAAATGGTGCTGGGAAAACTGGACAGGTACATGTAAAAGTATGAGATTAGATCACTCCCTAACACCATACACAAAAATAAGCTCAAAATGGATTAAAGACCTAAATGTAAGGCCAGAAACTATCAAACTCTTAGAAGAAAACATAGGCAGAACACTCTATGACATAAATCACAGCAAGATCCTTTCTGACCCACCTCCTAGAGTAATGGAAATAAAAACAAAAATAAACAAATGGGACCTAATGAAACTTCAAAGCTTTTGCACAGCAAAGGAAACCATAACCAAGACCAAAAGACAACCCTCAGAATGGGAGAAAACATTTGCAAAAGAAGCAACTGACAAAGGATTAATCTCCAAAATTTACAAGCAGCTCATGCAGCTCAATAACAAAAAAACAAACAACCCCATCCAAAAATGGGCAGAAGACCTAAATAGACATTTCTCCAAAGAAGATATACAGAATGCCAACAAACACATGAAAGAATGCTCAACATCATTAATCATTAGAGAAATGCAAATCAAAACTACAATGAGATATCATCTCACACCAGTCAGAATGGCCATCATCAAAAAATCAAGAAACAATAAATGCTGGAGAGGGTGTGGAGAAAAGGGGACACTCTTGCACTGCTGGTGGGAATGTGAATTGGTTCAGCCACTGTGGAGAACAGTATGGAGGTTCCTTAAAAAACTACAAATAGAATTACCATATGACCCAGCAATCCCACTACTTGGCATATACCCTGAGAAAACCAAAATTCAAAGAGAGTCATGTACCAAAATGTTCATTGCAGCTCTATTTACAATAGCCAGGACATGGAAACAACCTAAGCGCCCATCATCGGATGAATGGATAAAGAAGATGTGGCACATATACACAATGGAATATTACTCAGCCTTAAAAAGAAATGAAATTGAGCTATTTGTAATGAGATGGATAGACCTAGAATCTGTCATACAGAGTGAAGTAAGTCAGAAAGAAAAAGACAAATACCGTATGCTAACACATATATATGGAATTTAAGGGAAAAAAATGTCATGAAGAACCTAGGGGTAAGATAGGAATAAAGACGCAGACCTACTGGAGAACGGACTTAAGGATATGGGGAGGGGGAAGGGTGAGTTTTGACAGGGCGAGAGAGAGTCATGGACATATACACACTAACAAACGTAGTAAGGTAGATAGCTGGGGGGAAGCAGCCGCAAGGCACAGGGATATTAGCTCGGTGCTTTGTGACAGCCTGGAAGGGTGGGATGGGGAGAGTGGGAGGGAGGGAGACGCAAGAGGGAAGACATATGGGAACATATGTATATGTATAGCTGATTCACTTTGTTGTAAAGCAGAAACTAACACACCATTGTAAAGCAATTATACCCCAATAAAGATGTTTAAAAAAAAAAAAAAAAAAAAAAAAACACATCACCCATAGACATATTCTTGAGGAAGCTAGGGTTTAAGGCAGTGGTTTTGGGAAACTGATTACAGCATTAAAAATATTATCAATACTAGGATTCTCAAACAAATATTACCTTCCTCGTTCTGTTGCAGTTTCAGTGTCTCTAGGCTGAATATGACGCTTTTATTAATTTCTAATTGTAAACAACTTCAAGGGTTTTGATGATGTTGTTTAACATCCTTAAAAGTTGCCAAGCCCGCTGCTTAGTTTTTATTTGTATAATGCATGTTAATAGTCACTGGCTGCATGATTTTTAAACTTATAGCTGGTTTGAGTAACAGGTTCAGTCTATTCCTCAAATGTGCCTCTCTGATATTTTCATTAAAAGATTTTACTTTTAGCTAAACTTATTACAAATAACATCTCTTTTTGCATCTCAGTGTTTTATATTCATTTTATTTGGGTAGTATTTTGTTTTCATGTAGAAGCAATGAATAAGTCTTAAAGCAATTTTACGATTAAATCCATTAAAAATGAAGCAAACCATCACCATCACGATCAAATTACTCTCATCATTCTAAATACATTGGTACTCAAGCTCTGAAAATACATACTTGCATTTCATTTTCTCTTCCCCTCCCCCAGTGCTGATAAAAATCTGGGCTTTACGGTAGCAAAGACATCTTCTGATTTTGGCAGAAATGGATTAATCATATTACAGCTAGCTGATACCTGTCTGTCCTATAAAAGTAATGACAAGCTAACAGAAAGGAGAGATATAGGTATATAGAGGGAAGAATAATGATTAGCTGTGTTTGAAATGAAAGTGTAGAATTTTCTGTTTGCAATACAATTTTCTCATGAATCTAAAACTCAGAGGATACAACATTTAGCTCATCGTGTGTTTCCAAATGTAAAGTACGTACATGTAAAGATACAAATAAAGATAAGTATACCATTCATAAATCCTTGAAAAAGCATAAAATAATATTTTGCTGCTCTCATTTATAGCATGATTACATCAAGAATTAAATAAGAGAAATATGAACTGAGCTATAAAAATTCTGCTATTATCAAAAGAAAACATTTCTTAGACTCAATTTTCTCTTCCTACTCAAGCAAAAACTCTATCTTCTGAGGAAATAGAATAGGTAATTATAAAAATGTGTACTATGGTTTCCATGTTACTATTGAAATCTTATAGGCTATTTATGGATTCCCGCTCAGGAGGATATATTTGGCATTTCACAGCACAACTTTGTATATTGATTCTTCCATTCTCTTCTGATAGGACATGCATACTACTCAGATGCATAGGTAGATAAGACCCCCCCCCAAATCATGTCCTTTTGAAAATACCACACAAAACATATTAGTTTAAGGAAGAGCTGACGGACTTGTATTGTAACCAACTGCTCTAGTTAGAAGGGCATTCTTTTTATATCTTATTACTTTATTTTTTCATACTTGCCGGAAGGAGTCTTTGTGCCTTAATTATGCGCAACACAAAGAAAACATTCTAAAGCATATTCATAAGACATTGACTCATAAAGTATAAGTGGGGCACACCAAAATGCACGTAACACCTGACTCAAATAATTTACTGAAGATCTCAGGACGACTGAAAGTGTTCTCTTGTGTCTCTGATTTTAAGTACTATATTAGAGTCACCATGGTTTATAATTTTACCACACTGGATAAGTCACTCTACAATTAATGCTGCTTACTTATTGTAATGAGTCATTGTTTACCATCCCAGGCTATTAGTTGAGCTTAGGGTCTTGAGCCTAAAAGCACTATTTTTTGCAAAACACTTAAGGCAATCATAAGTCCATAGAAGCCTTCTGTATAACCTATTTTAGTGACAAACAGTTACATTTTAGATTGAAGAGGTGAAATGATTAAGAATATTTGACTTAGTTGCCATGGCAGCATGCATTTTTCATCAGGCACAGTGTAATTACTACAATTTCAATGATGTAAAATCAAGAAAGATGATAACAAACAGCAGAACCGTGGAGATATTGCCATTGCAACCAGGTTGCCATAGCAACAGTGATAATAATCCCGGTGATAGATGTTTTCTCTTGCTCTTTCCATTTTGTACGGTTATAACATTCAGAGCCAGTTTTTACCACAGCTTTTTATAGTTTATTAGACTGTCAAAATAGTTTATGAGATGTAGTTGCGAAGGAAATGACTGAGTTCCGCAGCCTAATAAAAATGCCAAATACTCTGTTTACATACTGCTCCAGCACTTAACAAACATTAAAAAATTGTATGAAAAATGATTTGGTATTGTATCTGTATTAATCAATTTGCAAGGCATACGCTTTGTCACTGAAGGTCAAATGAAGAGTTTCCAAACACTACTTTTGGAGAACCTTTTTTTAAAGTTTATTCTTTGACATAACACACTGGCAACCCCCTTCACCTGGATAGGAGTATAAACCACCCACAGGAAATACTTTGCACAACTAAAAGATAAATAGTTATAGAAAATTAAAACCACATTTGCTTCTCAAATAGTTTTTTGGGGAAATATTTAAAGTTTTATGGCCAGAAGTATTTCAAATCAACTTTTTAAAGACAACAGTTTTTGAAGGTCTGACCACAGACAGGGAATCTTAATGGATCAGGCTCAGAAATAAACACTGTGAGTGTGAATAGTTTGACAAGGAAACGCATAGTGATGTCCAAAACAAAATGTAGTGATGTGCGCACCGAACTACGTACACACCATGTAATAAATATAATTCGCTGATATTAGATATCTGTGCCAATCGTTATATACAGTCTTACATCTTTTGCAAGCTGTTCTTTCACCTTCAATGGAAACACATTACAGAGAATGTACTTCAATACAGACCTACCGTGGTTTTGCCTGTAAGAAAAGGTACCCTAAGATGCATGCATTCACATGAACCCGGAGGCTTTATAATTTATTGCAGTCGTGTTGAGTATTCATGAATAGAGTAAAATTGAGTCAGACATTAAAGCTTTGGGCCCTGCTTATATGCGGCAAACAGAAAGCCTTGAATAGTTTCAAAGATGTGTGTGCTTGTGAGTTCACAGGCAGCTTTACCAAAAAGCATAAAGGGTATGGGAAGAATTTTCAATGACAAGCCCTCCCTCTATATCCATCCATTTATCTCCCACAGACGTTTTCCATATTAGTGGAGCACTTTGTATCTAGTGAGATTAGACTTCAAGTTAATTATGCAAGAAATATAGGGCCGTGGCCCAGACATACTAACACCTGTTAGTGTTGGAAGACAAAGCGAAAAGGTTTAGAATTTCCAGCATTTCCTACTCCCATTTATTGATGACCTGCTCTTCAGCACTTCTACGCGTTTATTATTTTTTAAATGGGTAGGATCAGCTGAGGCCCTATGGATTTAGAAACAAGAGTTTGGGGTCTCTTAACCCTTTCTCTTAGCTTCAGTGTCCTTGGAACAGGAAAGCTTTTCTCACATGTTGTTGAGATAAATTTGTGCCTGTGACATAGTAACTATTATCTGAGTCTGATCATGCCGTCCTGGAGGCCAGACAGCACCCCTGGCCTTTTCTCACAGCTGCTCAAGTCACATCAGTGTACCAGGAAATTCACCCTTTCGGTCTGGCTGCTGGTGGGGGGAGGGGGGTGCAAAGAAATGAAAGAGAGGATGTTCATTATCTCTTCCATCAGGAGCAGCTCCAGCCTGTGAAGGAGAGGACTGCAGATCAGACAGCCTACAATGTACTGCTTATTTTATACTAACTCTTTCAGGAAATCGTTTACCGATGACGATTTTTTGTAACTCAAATAGTAAGTTAAAATTGCTAACAAGACTTTAAAAATGCATGACTTTGCTCATTAAATATGACCCAACACTACTCCTGAAATCAAATCAACTGGCATATGTTGTGGTCAGTGGCATCGTATCCCTGTCCCAAACACCATCCCGCCATTAAATGAAGCCATCATTGGAACAGGCTGCTATCTCCAGCAAATACTTGTCAGTAAGCTTGTTAGCAGGGATGGTCACTTTTTCAAATAAGTATATCATCTGCTTAGAGAAAAATAATATTCCTCAGTTTAGCCTAAGAAACAAAATGTTACGTGCTTGAGTGGTCCTTTTGTTGTTCTACTCTTTCAATAATTTGAGTGACAAATGCCATATTTTTCACTACATGACAGGTATACTATTTGTCTCACGTATTCATAACAAACACCCATAGCAAACACCTTCCAAAAGGAAACTGAGGAACTTAAAATATATACACAGATACTTAAGAGACATTAAAATAATAACAAAGTGTACTTCAATAAAAACATAATAATAATGAAGTAAAGATCAAAGCCATGAAAAGAAAAAGGAAGATATAGGATCAAAGGTGTGTTTAAATCCTCAAAAGAACATTTTCACCATTGCTCAAAGTCAAGTTAGCTTTTATTCCTTCCTTAAGAGAATGCTCTTTATCTATAATCTTAAGAGAAGGTTCTGTCCCAGGAAATAATACATGTTTCTTAACTTGAATCTCTTTGATGTATGGTTATGCCATCATATGTAACTCACAAGCTGCCCTGCTGGAATGTTCATTATTTAGTATCTAAAGAGCAATAGCTCTAATCCTACAGCATTTTAGTTAGTTGTAAAAAAAAAAAAAAAAAAAAAGCAATCTTAGAGCAGAGGGCATCTAGTTTTAATACCTCAGAATACCAGGTACAAAGAGGTAGAGTATTTTATGGTTTTATTCCCCAAATTCTTCTCTACAAAGAGTTTAAGGTTTACACTTGACTTCTTTTTTGGTTGGTTATATAGAAAATGTCTTTAAAATGTACCTAAATTATTTTAAATCTGATTCTACTCCATTTTCTTTTGTTCTTAATTGTTTCCAGCTGTGAGATTTCCATTTCTACTGCCCAGAGTATTTTATTCTGTGAGGGCCCGAGACCTTTAGACACATGCCAGGCAGCTTGAGAATTCAAGTGCAGCCCCTTTCCCCATCAGAAATACAAATCCCACACAGTAATCTAGAAAATCCCAAAGGGTGTGTGCATTTGTGAATATCTTTCCTGTCTCAAAATTTTCCTTAATTTTCAACTTCTACTGCATTGTTCCTACTCCTTTAGTGTGGGCCCATGAAATGCAAAACCTTCAATATTCTCATTTAAGAGAAGATGGAGATAATAATAGATATCTGATCTTACAGGATTTTTGTAAGACTTGAAAGAGGTAAGACATGGGAAAGCATCAGAGAAGTTAAAAATAGAATTATGAAAATATGAAGCTAACTAGTCACCATCATGATCACCATTATTACCTGATGATCTAATTTTACTGATAACAGTCCACGCTGTGGAGTTCATAATGCTTGGTCCTTGTGGACCTATGACATCCAGTGGAACTTAGCAACAAAAACACTCAGCAGAAGTGCAACTAAAGTGTCCTTCAGCTGTGGAAGAACTATTACAGTGTTATAAGAAATGAATGAAATCTGAAAGAAATTGTTAAGGGAGACATTGTGCTAAAGAGTGTGAGGATAAGCAGTATTTTCCTGGTAGTCAGAAGCAAAAAAAATGCTGAGAATGGGAAACAGAGTAATTTGAGATGCATCCAACAGAGTCAGACAGCATTATTCCAGAGAATAGTTCATCCTGTGGCATAAGGGGCAGCTCCCTTTAATGGAAGTTTGTAAGTCAAATCATGACCTGTCTTGTACTTTCCTACCCCCAAATATTTAAGTATCTCCTGAGGAACAATCATCATTCTTTCACTGGGATAGCCTTGCTTCGGAACACACTCGAAGGTCCAACATTCATGATCATTCTAAACCTGTGTCAGTATCATTGTTGCTCACCGTCCTCCGGCTGTCTCCATCTTTTTTGCCTTGCGGAGCATTTATGCTTCGTGCAGTCATTCCTCAGCATCCGGGGAGGGTTCGTTCCAGGAAACTCCTCAGAAACCAAAATTGGTGGATACTCAGGTACAGCGTGTTTTGCATCAGCAGACAAGGAGGACTGACTGTATATCATACACCCACCTGGAAAGATTTTGGTCAAATTCTAAAGTTTGGCAAGTCTATAATGACTACTCTGAGATATCAGGTTTCCTTTAAAGCAGAGAATTATCAATTAATGTATTCTCAAAGACTAGATGGAATGATCAGAGTTACATGAACTCATTTCTACAGTCATTCTCAACCACAGAAGTTCTTCCAAGGCTTTCAAGCAGTGTCAAGAGGTTGCAGTGTTCAGACCCAAAGCAAAATTTTGCCCTTTTGGAACTGAAGAATAAAAGCTACCAGCCTTGCTATAGGGCAAGTTTTACTTGTATGGTCTTTCTGGTCATTATGCCTTTACTACAGGTAAAACTGATGACTACCTCTTTACTTGCTCTGATTTTAGCTTAAAAATCAGAAAAGGTGAGCAAATGTTTAACCTTCTCCATGTAAAATCGTTTCAAGCTTATATTCCATATATTAGATTTTTCTGGAAAAGTTTAGAATTCTTAAGAATTCTGAGACTGCTCTGTAAATGGAGTGTGTTGTTTATCACGAGTATTTTCGATAGCACCACACAGAAAACTTTTTAAATCAGAGAAACTTTGATTTAAAAAGAGAAACTTTGGCTCAAAAGCCTTATAGATTTTATATCGATAACTGAATTTCCAAGTTTTATGGAATTATCTTAAAGATAGTTTCAGCTAATTCAGAGGAAAAATGGGAGTGGCTATACAGAAATCTTCCTTTCTCCTTTCAGTATCCTCCCACTTAGAATGTTCTTAAAATGAAAGATTTGAATTTAGCTAATATTAAAAATGTTTCTACAACATTCTGTAATTTGTAATTCTGAGGAAATATGAACAATTAAAATTCAAGATGTAACAATGACTGCTGAAGTTATAGATCACTTTTGTACATCTGGGATTTTAGAGTGGATATTTCTGTCTTGTACATTTTATCTTGTTATATTTCCACCAACTGTTATTCCTTTTGCTCTCATGTAGCTTTATCCTGGATCACAGTTTGGAAGAGATATAGTCTTATGACAGAAAGTGTTTCAAGATGCCAGAGTACATCTTCTGTTTTCTAGATGAATATTTTAAGGAATTTTGGGAACACCAGATCAGATTACTTCTTCTGAATTATACAAACAACTCTGATTTCCAGGCAGCTCCATAAAAACTTACATACTTTACTTCATAGCTCCTGTTTTCCTTGACACCTCATCTTTCGTTGGTATTGGTTCTGTATTATTTTTCAAGCCAGAAAAGGAAAAGGAAATTGCAATGATTCATGCCATGTGAAAATTTAGCCGTAATACTGAGTATTCATTCATTTCTTAGCATTCTCTGAACTGTAAAGCAAGGGGACTTGATTAGATCTTTCTATTAATTTAATGCCAATCTCATGTTTAAAGACAAAGAAGTCATTTAGCAATTAAAACAAAGGAAAAACATCAAAGACAAAAAATTCAACTTCAAATGTTTTCTTTGGCTCACTAAGCATATTTGCCATTTTATTGGGTTCCTTTCCAAGAAGTAGAATAAGACAATCTGAAATTTTGCTAGAAGAGAATGCTAAAAATGAGAAATCACGTTGTCCTGAAAAATGTTCATAGTCTGCTGGTGTGCACTGCAGAAATTCTGAGCTTTTCTCCTCTGCGTTCTGATAGGTTTCTAATCTCAGCTACATAGAAGTTTCTTCATGTCATGGAAGAATTAATGCACTTCCCCCAAGAAATCTAACTTACTGTAACATGGTAACAGTTCCTGGTGAAAAACACTGAGGAATCTTAGATAACCAACTGTGTTTTTAGTTGTTCCTTTATACAAAGATAAAAGTTGAACAGGGTCAGACTTAAAACACATCATATGATCACCTTGACTCCTTCTATAAAAGATGTAATGAACACCTATCACTTTTGTATTAGACTATTTGGTGACCATTCTCTACTCTCTATATCGAGTCACAACTAGTGATGATAAATTTTGTTATGAGTTATCTTACTCATCAATCATGGATTATGATGAACTATCCTTGACTCTTTCTTCTCCTTCAATTTAGCATACAATCATCAGTCAATAAATTGTGTCAAACAATTTCCTTAACTTTACCGTTTCCTTCCCTCCATCCCAAAGCCACTGCTCTTGCCTGGTCTGTGTCTCCTCCCGTCTTTCACCACCCTCACTTGCCATCCTTCTCCAATCCCTCCTCAATTCCACAATCAGTGATAATTTTCTAAATGACAGATTTAATCTTAACCCATTGCTTACCGTCTTTGGGATGCTCAAGGTTTTTGATCCTGAATTAGAAAGTACCATATCTTGCCTTCCGAGTTAGGAAACAATGGGAAACGCTAGAAAGCCAGGCATCTAAACCAGCACACAGGATGAGGACTACGTTAGGGCAACAAAGCCTCCCTCTAGATTCTATAACTGGATTTGGAGTCAGTACAATTTTGGAATAACACTGAGGTCGGTTTCATGCTGAGATTAAGATTCAAAAACTAGGCTTGGTCCTAGGCCTTCAGAGTGGGGTCGCCCAGACCAGCAGCCTCCGCACCACCAGGGAGCTGGTTAGAAATGCAAATTTCAGCCCCACCCCAGACCTATGGCACTGGAAACTCTAGGGATGAGACCCGAACAATTTCTGCTTTAACAAGCCCTGTAGATGATTCTGATGCCCACTGAGGCTGCACAACCGCCGTCTTAGAGAAAGGAATGCGTCTAAGCCTCTGCCCATTGGAATTAAGGGGCCTAGCTCTGGAGAGAGGGGTTCTGCCATATCTGGGAAGGAGGGTTTTTATCCTGAGAGCACTTACAGCTGTGGTTCCCATCCGTGTTGCATATTAAAACCACTTGGGAAACTTAAAACTACTGATGTCTGAACCTTTACACGGGCCAGTTACATCAGAAGCTGTGAGGGTGAGTCCCTGGTAGTGAGATACTTTAAACATACCCCAGGTGATTCTTCTGTGCAGTCAGGACTGAGAACTGCTGATCTGGGGGGATCTTGACCTCCCCCCTAAGCGTCCTCCCTTGCCCAGCTGCGTAAATATAATTGCGCCCACATTTCTTGGATTGTAACTGTACTGCTGCTTTAAAATCAGGACCAGGGTCCCTAGCCGTACTTCCAGAGCCAGCCCTGGTAGCCCTTGCTCAACTGCAAGGACACTGCACTGCTCAAAACCAGGGCACCTTCTGTATGGCCCAACATAACAGTCCTGGACAGCGCTCCTGAGAAGTGCTGGAGAAGTGTTCATACCTGCTTCTGCCCTTCATCCTGTCCCCTCCCAGGCTGCTTCAAACAGGTGCTCACGCATCATGCCCAGTGAGATAAGCAACTCTATAGTCGTGCTTTACATTTTAACTCAGACAGGAAAACATAAAGTAAGACCTTGTTCTGTGTGCCATAACATGGCTCTCCCCTTCCTAAACTTGTATTTTATTGCTTCAAGTCTGAAGTCATAAACCACTCCAAACTAATCTTTCATAGCTTGAAATTGCTTTTAGCATTAAAACAAACAAAAACAGATTATCTTTGGTGTTCTCTTACCAATCTCTTCTAACTCGTGATAAATATTAATTTTTCGGAAAGAGAAGTAGCTGTCGACTTGATAATTGATCTTTAATTTTGAACAATCAAAATTGATACATTATATAAAAATTAGAGATTTTATAACATGAGGTGAAAATCTTGGATATTGTGAATCACAGGGTGGCCCCCAGCCCAGAAAATCGGTACCGCTTAGAAGGATGTTAGAAAAGCAGAATCTTATACCCAGCCCAGTCCTACAGATGCAGATTATAAATCAGAATTTGTATTTTAACAAGATCCCCAGGTAATCTCATTGCATATTAAGGTCTGAGAATCACTGGTCTTAGAAATGTTGAAGAAATTGCTTCAAACTCAGGTTAGAGAACCAATTTTACGTGGTAGCTATAAATCCCCCCAGTATTTGACATATTAATTAAAATTACAAATAAATTTGACTTTTCTTCCTCATTTCATGGAAAATAAGCTTGAAATTATTATACCTGAAGGAAAACCATGGTTTCAGGAAGTTAAAGTTTATACAGCTGTTCTCTGCCATAGAAAACCCACCCTCCAGTTACGCAGGAATACTGCATGCTGCAAGAGGCAAGAAGAGGTTGTAGGACAAGGCAGGTCAAGATAGGAAATGGTTGCTAACAGGGCTGGGCCAGTGGCCAGAATGTTTGAGGGCTGCAGAATTTGGACTTCCTAGATTCAGCCATGCAGCAAACATTATGGAGCATCTATTATATGCCAGAAATGGGGTTTAGTTTTTTCACTGTCTAGATTTTGGAGACAGGCACAGGAACAATGACAATGCAGCTTGATAAATACTGTAAAAAAAAAGGTCATGCACTACTGTTATGGGGACTCAGAAGAGGAAGCCCTAAATTGACTTGAGAAGAGAGAACAGAGTCAGGAATAACTTCTTAGAAAGGGTGACAGGCGTCAATTCAGACAACTCGAGGTGAGTGTAGCTGAATTCCAGAAGGACAAAATCATTTGCTTATGGGTTATCTGATGTCTTTTCAGAAAAATGAGCCTTTCAGGCGAAATCAGTAGTCAGGCTTATAACTGAATAATGTTTAAGGGAAAGCCCTTGAGGAACAAGTGGTGGTTGAAGATGTGGTTGAAGGAGACATGGGGAGGGTTGAGGCTCAGGCCAGAGATGGAGAAGTAAAACCTTGGAAAGAACAGGACTGCTTCCTTCTCCATCGAGGAGGAGAAGGTAGGGGATGAGATTGCAACTAACGAGGCAATTAACTTGAGAGGCTTTGCACCTAAAAGCTCCCGTTTTCTCGGTAAAGAAGAATGCAAGTTCTTCGGAAAAGAGTGAGATGGGCTGAGGAAGATAAAAGAGGAGAGCACTGCACATCACAATTGCTTTTTTGCTAATGTGACATGGAATTTACACGGGACACTTAAAAAAGGAAGCGGTGAGGGTCCATGTGCGGTTGAAATCACGACTTTGACGTAGCAACCATCCTCCAGGTTGTACGATTTTGTTTAAAAATGTTCAGCAGTGCAAGATGCTTGAGTTCATTGAAGTTTCCAGGGCTGTGGTGTGAGTGCAGTACGAAGACAAAGGTGGAAAGATTGAAAATGAGGTCAGGAGCAACTGAAGTGACGTATTATGTACTTGTTAGGCTTTCAAGTGTATATGAGTCACCTGAACACCTTGTTAAAATGTGAATGCTGATTCGGTAGCTCTGGCCTAGTGACTACAAGGCTTCATTTTTAACAAGCTCTCAGATGATGTTTATTCTGGAGTTCCATAGGCCACACTTTGAGTAGCGAGTTCTAAGCTGTGTAAGGGTAGAATTAAAACCCAAAGTGGTGATGTCTTGGGGAAAAAAAGAAAGGGATAAATATACTGAATATCAGAAAGCAATGATAACACTTTGTATCCATTAAGATGGCTATTAGTAAAAATAATAACAAAAATGACAAATATTGGTGAGGATATGGAGAAACTGGAATTCTTGCACACTGCTTGTGGGAATATAAAGTGATAGCATGGTGTAGCTGCTATTGAAAACATTATGGCGGTTCCTCAAAAAATTAAACATAGAATTAAGATATGATCCAGCACTTCCACTTCTAGTTATATACCCAGAAAAATTGAAAGCAAGAACTCAAACAGATAAGCGTACACTCATATTCACAGCAGCCTTATTCACACTAGCCAAAAGCTGGAGACGACCCACATGTCTACTGATGGATGAATGAATAACCAAAATGTAGTAAATACATACAATAGAATATTATGCACCTTTACAAAGGAAGGAAATTCTGACACACTACAACATGGATAACGTGGAGGACATCATGCTAAGCGAAAAAAAAACACAGACGTGAAGAGACAAACATTGTATGATTTCACTTACATGAAGTACCGAGAGTAGTCAAATTCATGGAGATAGAAAGTAGAATGGTGGTACCAGGGACCAGGAAGAAACGGATGATATGGGGAAATTCTGTTTCATAAGTTCTGAGTTTCCGTTTGTGATGATGAAAAAGTTCTTTTAGAAAATACTAATGCTGGGACTTCCCTGGCAGTCCAGTGGTTAAGACTCTGTGCTTCCAATGCAGGAGGCATGGGTTCGATCCCTGATTTGGGACCTAAGATCCCACATGTCACGCGGCATAGCTGAAAAAAAAAATACTAATGCTTAGCTTCCACTTCTACAGATTTGGCTTAATTGCTTTGGGATGCAGCCTGGGCACCAGGATGTTTACAGTCCCTAGGTGATTCTAACATACCATCAAATTTGGGATCCACCAGATTAATTTCAAGAGAAGAGCAAAAAGGTTTTAAAAATTAAGGATTGACAACCCTTGGAGGATATTTTTAAATTCACTTTTTGAGGAAAGTATACAGCAGCTTTCAGATGTTTGCTTTTGTCTCTGTAGACTAGCATTCAAAACTGTCTTAACAGAAAAATGAGTTTGTTGGTCCAGTCCTTCTGTCACATATTTTGATCGATGTCATACAAAATCTTCATACTCAGGGCTCTGTCTGATCAAGAGGAACCAAGAGCTTGGACCAGGTGAGCACAAAGGTACCAAGCAGGGTACTAGTTCCATTAGGTTCACAGTGTACCTTGCTCCCCTCATGACTGCATCCAGTCTCTCACTTCTCTGAATGTATCACTCCAAGAGAAAAACAAGAGGAATTGGAATCAAAAGGAAAGAAATGGGGATAATAAACGTTGTTATCATTTTCTTACCATCAGATTTTTGTTTGCTGAAGGAAATTGAAATGTCTGGAGAGACTGACCTATAGCATGGCAAAGTAATCACTGAAGAATTGTAGTTGCCTCTAATATGTGATTCCATGGTTACCTTGTCTGAAAAGGAAGCCTTCCAATAACCAGCACCTTTCTGCAAAGTATATTAAAGTCCCTTCTAAGTTGAGGCAATAATCATGAAGAAACAAAGATTGTTGAATATACCAAGTCAAAGTTTCTTTCAAAATGCTTGATATTACCTTTTACTAAAGAGGCCAAGAGATCTTAAACATCTAGTCTTATAATTAGAATGACCTTAAGACATTCTTTTGAGGAGATATATATATATATATATATATATATATATATATATATATAAATTCTGCATTCATACATAATGTGCCTAAGATTTCAGTACTGACCCTCAGTTTAAAACACTTGCCTTTTTTTTTTTTGCCTCAGCACTGAGAATTATTCCAAGTTACTTAAATTCCAAGTTACTTAAATTTTGAAATGTAGAAATAAAGTCCTCTCTATTTCCCAATATACTTGTAATTCAAAGAGAAACTACTCACAATTCAGGTTCAACTTTGGTGGTAGAGTCAGATGTCAAAACCAAACCACAGACCCAAACTACCTAATTCTGACTTAAACACTCTTTACAGAAAATAACGTATTAGATCCAAAAGCATCTCTCAAACTCTGAAAGAAGGCATTTCTACTCTTATTGATCTTAAGACAACATAATAAATATAGCAAGCAATAAGCAGTCCAAAGGCATTTTGGTACATGTATTATATTATATCTGAACTATAGTATTGTAAGCAATGCTACCTGATAGGATAAAATAAAGCTTATCTAATGGGGAAGTCTTTTCCCTATTTAGAAGTCATCCTTTTTTTAACTGTTCTTGATCTACAAAGCTATCCAAAGAAACTTTCCAGTGTAGTTAGCTAAATTCTTTCAGTTATAAGTTACTCTCTAAAAGTAACTTTGGCACTTTCAAAGGCTCATTAAATCTTTCTGGGCCCTCGGGTATCACTAAGGAAACTGCTACAATAATTTGCTAAATGGCACCCTCTGGGACCTGAAAAAGTTCTTGTTCCTTACAAAAGACTAACTTGCTCTCAAAAAGAAATTTACTTCCTACCAGGATATGGCTAAGACCCTTTGTTTATGGCTATAAAAATTGTTTAAGGGGGTTAAATCAATTATTTATTTTAGACACACTCTGTGATCTAAAAAACTATTATTTTTTACTATCGGAGTTTTATTTATTATTATTATTTTTTAAAAACACTAATCTAGCTGTCCTCTTCTCACTAGTTAGTTTGCCCACCGGGAGAATCATCTATTTAAATGGTGTGAGGAGCTTGGTCTGCCTTTAATTCCAAATTGGCTGTTCTGGAAATGCATCAGCTGTTTCTTTAAGGCCCAAAGAAGTTTTATAAACATTGCTCTAAGTTTAAGTGAAACTAGAACTATCTTCAAACTCTTAGATGACATAATCTAAATAAACTAAACTAACATCTCTAAAGGAATTTCCATTACAGTAATGGAAGTGAAGATGAAAAGCTGCATTAAGAGTTATGTGGTCTAGCTTTAGTGTTCTCCCAGTATTTGTGTTTGTTCATTTACTTCCTCTACCATCTTGTACTGTATTCAACCAAATAAAGTATAAAATCAAGCTCTTGGGGCTTTATGTGCCTGAAGACTTTTTAAGTTTTGTGAACGTAGCAGTAAAAGAAGAAACAGGAGAGGGCTGGATCTAAAAATTAAATCTGGCACTTATGCACAGATAGAAATTAAAATCACGAGGAGAAAACAAAGTTCCCCAGGACAGCCCCCTGCAATCGCTTGCTCTATTCTTGGCTTGCTTTGCAAAGGGGAGATGGGGACCTGGCCCTGTATGTAGTTAGTAACAGGTAGAAATATGGATTTGGGGAAGTACTGGCATGAAAGAACAGGGTCATAGAAACCTGGCATAGATACCACCACTCTCCATCTTTAGGCACATGTACCCAGACCAAGGCTCAACCGGAACAGGCAAATCTAAAGTTATTTTAGATTCCAAAATAACTTGCTGGATACCACCAAATCAGCAAGATAGCTTATATCTGACTCATAGGATGCTAGTGATTTTAGGGGGGTTTACAAAGCCACAAACAGTATTGTTTTGCCAATTTACAGATTAGTAAAGGAAAACTCACCAAGATTAAAGAACGTGGAATCACAGATCTAGTAAATGGCAGAACCCAGATCCCCAGGGATCCTGTTTCAGCTGATTCCAGAACCCATGTTCATTCTACTATATTGTGACATCTAGGGAAGAGTTAACTCACTTTAGAGCATTAAATATAGCCCAGTCTCTACAATCTCCTCTTTCTGTAAGTGTAAGTTATCAAGGCTTCCTAGGTCTTAAAAGAAGCATCAACAAATAAATGCAGAAAACTCTGAATCAAATATGCTAGTCCTGACGGCCTCCTCAGAGACTTTAGTATATTCTAAGGTGCCCTGTGAGCCCCCATACTGTGGACATGGGAGGCTTTGATTTTCCTCTGAAAGAGTTTTTATAGCACTCATGTTCCAAGAAACACTTTAGGAAATGCATCTGCAAAATCTCGCTGGCTAGTGAAGTCAGTTTCTTTATGGTGACTTTGTGTATCTCCATTCTCACCCATGTTATGATGACTTAAAGCTTAATTCTCAAAGGTCAGTCTAAATCCCCTTATGCCCAAGGGCTATGAAACGACTCATTTTTCTCCTTCTATAGCTACAAGTATTGAGAACATTTATGGAGCTCAGAAATGTGAGTGCAGAAAACTTACATTTTTGTTTTTTAACCTCCCCACTTGGAGGACTGAGAGTAGTAAAATTATTCCTTAACTCTTCATCTAGAGTTTGGGGAACCTACAGTCAATCCAGAGAAAGACCTTCTCTTGTTCCTTTCACACCCCTGTCCTCTGATTTCTCCCTCTGCTGCTCAAGTTTGTTTTCCCTACTAGGTCTTCATAGATTGCTATTTCCTTTTTATCCTCTCCCACTCCCAAAGCATGTGTTTGGACTTTATACAGAAGTAGATAAAGGGGATATATATACTTCTGCAGAATTTTCCTGGGGGCTGTAGCTTAAATTTAGACCATGAGGAGGAGAATTGACTTAAGAAATATGTCAAGTCCTGATAAACTCTATGTATACAAATAGTGATAGCACCTAACCAGTGTTATGATAAGCTTCAATGTAGTGGCATATACTATATAGACTCTGGGTGATCTTGGGTCAGTTACTCACTTATCTATGTCTTAGTTTTCCCATCTTTAAAACAAAGATGATTGTAATACCTACCTACGGTTGTTTACATGTGAATGAGATAAAACATAAAAGGCACATTAAACAATGTCTAGTGCACAGTAATTACTCAATAAACGTTAGCTGATATTCTTTGTACAATGATACATTATTTGTACAATGATTCCCCAGAAAGGCCAGCCGTCAGTAATTTAGCAAGACTTGATGAATTCCTTATCTCACAGAGCCCTGTCAGCTGGTGGTGCGGAAGGAGGGCTGTGGTAGAGAGGGTCGTTCCCATCTGACGATGGAATGAAAGGTCAGTTTTGGCAGGTCCTCAGAGGAAGTAGTGGGGTACAGTTAGAAAGGACTATGGGTTAGACACTGTCCACGGAACCTACTCTTACCTTGGGCATTAGGTGGGACCTCTCCCTCCATCTCAAGTAGTTACTTTCAGGGATTAAGAAAATCATTCTTAATCAATGTTTGCTAACATCTATGAGTTTCCTCTTAGAATAAATTCTTAGAAACTAAATTATGGGTCTGTGGGAGAGCTTCTGAATTCAAGTCCATGTTTTAAGCCTTTGGTTCATCTTGAAATTTTTTCTCCCAAAGAACTTGCTTGTTCTTTTTCCAATCATCCCTGTATATAAACACCTATTTTCATATCACCTTGACCACACCAGGATTCCTATATTTTTAAACACTTTCTATTTGATAAATAAAAATATCTATCTATTGATTTTATTTGGTTTTGAGCACTAGTTATTTTGACCATCTTTAAATATGTCTACTGAAAATTACATTTCTACTGTGAATAGCCTGTTCATAGCATTTGCCCATTTTTAAATAAATGACTCTTATTTTTTCCTTTTTTTCCCCCTTGAAACAGATTACTCTTGTTTGCTTGGAAAATGCTTTGCCATACATATTTTTCTCCCAATTTTATGGTTTCTCCTGTTTATATTTTTTATTCATATGTTTTCATGTTTTATTTTCACATCTAATTTTTATGCTTTATTTTCACATTTTATTTTCAAATTATTTTAAAAACAGAGCACCCCAAAATCGTTATTACCCTTTGACTTTAATGGAAATACATCTAGCTTTAACTTTACAATAGACTCAATTTGAAATATATTATTTAATATACTAAGGAAGTATCATAATATTCTAACAAGATAGTTTACTACATTAAGTCATTAAAATGGTTAATTATATTATTAGATTTCTTAATATAATGTCTCATTGTACTCATCTGTAAACCCTGCTTAATCATGACTTTTTATTAGTTTTTTAACATAGTAAGTTCAATTTTCTACTTTAGTTTTTGTACATATTTTTATAAATTGAAATTGGCCTGCACTTAACATTGTAACGTTTTTCTGGAAGTTCTTATAAGTGAAAAAAAATAGGAATTATAAATATTTATACAGCTATCTAAATATATGTTAAAAATATTATATAATTAACTGAAAACATGTTGGAAATGATGAGACAGTTTCAGTTCAGCATCTTTTAAAGATAATCCTAAAACAAGATTTGTTTTTTGAAGTAACAATATAGTACTGACCCATTAAAATTTTTCTCAACCTTAGTTGATTTCTCATAATTAAAATAATGCATTTTAATATGAAATTATCCATTTCATGAAAACTTTCTCATTTATTAGAAAGTTTTACATATTCCTTTTTTATATTAAAAATCTCTCTTACCTAATTCATGTTTTTCTATATGTGTTTTCTCTGTTTCTTGTAATATTATCACACATTTACCTTATCAGTTTAGTTTTTGTCATTTTCATATAATATACTCCAGGGTTGATTCATCACTTATTCTCTTTTATTTGTTATAAATCATCAACCTTTTTTAACACTACTAACTTCTTTCTCTTCAATATTTTTATTTTATTTTATGATTTCCTTTCTAATGTATGAAGATGACTCAATATTTTCTTTCTTAGTTATCTAAGTATTTAAAAGCTTTAAGGGTATTTCCTCACCAGTACATATGTTTCTCTTGGGATTTTAAGATGTA
Source organism: Phocoena sinus (assembly GCF_008692025.1). Lineage (NCBI taxonomy): Eukaryota > Metazoa > Chordata > Mammalia > Artiodactyla > Phocoenidae > Phocoena > Phocoena sinus. The sequence goes on along the minus strand of NC_045779.1, from coordinate 7,005,477 downwards.
CTCTTCTCACTACTGTTACTTTCTGACACTCTATTTCCAAGTGGTTAGGAAATGTTTAATCCTTTTGTTATTACTTATGTATGCAATTCATTTCCTCATAGAATATGGCTTGTATCTTTTCTGCTTTGGAGAGTTTCTCCTTTGTTGGAATTTATTTTATTTATTCATTTTTTTATATACCAACATTCCCTAACAGGAAGATTATACACACACACAAATACGTGTGTGTGTGTGTGTGTGTGTGTATGTGTGTGTATATATATATATATATATATATACATCTTATATATGATTTCATTAATTATGTTATTCAGTCTCTAAAATTATTAAAAATTTTTTTCTTACTTTATCTGTCAAAGACTGAAAAATACTCTTACAGTGTTTCAATTGCTCCTCAAATTTTTAGTAGTGTTTAGCTTTATATTTTTCATGTTATGTTGTTCACCTCAGGTAATAACTACAGATTTCATCTTCTTTAATCAATAAAATTGCTTTCTTTGATCCTGGTAAACGCCTGTGGCCTAAAATTCCACTTTGTTTGATGTTACTGTAACCCAAATGACCTCAGACTTCATTAGCCTGTGGGTACTAAGGACGTTTCATTAATATTAATACCCTAATTTGCTAGCTCATTAACCCCTACCTGCCTAACAGTAGGACCTTGACCTCTACTTAGGAATTCCCTAGGCAGTATCTGACATGTGGTCTGGAATCTGTAATCTACTCTTCATCTCTACTGGCTGCTCTTTGAAGACGGACTCTGGGCTCCTGCTGCTTTTTCCAGCTGCTGCTGCTGCTGCTGTCTATGACTGGCCTCCAGCCCAGAGACATTCAGTCCTAAGGGCACCATAATAGTGAGACTATCTTCCATGAGATCAGAGGAGACATCTTTTAGAGGCGTTCTCCTATGAAAGTGTCTTATTGGGAAATCAATGAGACTACTACTTAGGGTAACATTCAGCCTTTCTTTTTCCCAAGAGACATATTTGGTGAGAGAAATTTGAGTTAACTGTTGTGCAACTCAGTACGAACACTCCTCTCTAAACTCCAGACCTGTTGTGAATTCTGGTTCATCCTGTTAAATGCTCTTTGCACAGACAACTGTTCTCTCAAGGAGCACACCTCCTGGAAATATGGACTCTTTTGCAATGCCTTCTCTCACATTTTGAAAGACACGTCTGTAAAGTAAAGCTTTCATTTTTAGAGTGCCCATTGTTTTGCTAGGCATATTGTGAACGATCTTACTTAAACCTCGTGGTAACCCTATGACAGAGGGGCTGTGACTATTCCCATGTTGCTGATGAGAAACCTGAAGACAGAGAGGTTACTTAACTTGCCCACAAAAAGCAAGCTACTGCTATAACCACCACCCTTTCATACTACTGCTTCCTCAGTCTTGGGTTCTTTATTTGATTCATCCTTCTGGTAACTAAAGTGTGTCATCAGGTACATTTTTCATGAAAAGTACTTCAGGTTGTCCACTCTGAATCTTTAAATAGAGGCTTTATTTAATGTCTTTACTGTTTCTTTACTCATGTGTGACAGCATTTGGGATATTCTTTCTCTCTGTAAATTGGAAGTATAGCATGATATATAACACTTTAAGGATCACCAGGGTTATTTCCTTAAAATGCAGATTTCTGGCAAGAGTTTATATAATTCTGGTGCAAATGTTTGTGATTCACACCTTGAAAATCATTGTATGGTGACTGGCATTACAGTCTGCCATCAAGTTCCTGCTTTGTTCTTACTGGTTCCATGGCAATGAACACATTTCTTAACCTCTTTAAGCCTCAGTTTACTCATCTGTAGAATGGGACTAATGATTACACCTATTTCTTATAGTTGTTTTAAGGATTAAATGAAATAATGCTTATTAATACACAACATAGTTCTGGAAAGTAAGTAATAGACAAATATCTGCTATTTTCATAGTAAGTATTATTAGTTGTCATTCCATTTTCTACCTTTACATGATGTACAAAATAATAATATAGCCACCATTTTTTTTCTTTAAGATTTTCCTGATTGTTTTACTTCTTGGGCACTAGGAGCAGTATATCTTTATCTTAGAAAAAAATTTTAAAAGTATAAATGTGGTATTTTTGTTCTTTTAATTAATGTTGCTAGTTCATAATAGCCCCCCTGATGTACCTCATTAGTTCAAGAAAGTTCTTCTTCTATTTTGTCTTTCAGTAATTTTTCTACTCTGAGAATTTTTAACTCTTTCACTATATTTTGGGAAAGTTCAAAACTATGCACATTAGGTTGTCAATTTGATAAAGCCAATGCCAATTCTACTTGTTCCTATGTCTAATACCATTTAAATGGTATTATAGAATTATTAATTTATTCAATTCTTTCATTTGCTCTGTCAGGTCCCCTAAATTTTCAATCAATCACCTCAGTTTTCATTTTTTTCATTGATAGAACTGACATTTTCTTGAATTTATTTAAGATTTCAAGAAAGAATTCTAAAATTTATGTTGCCCATAAATAGCTTTCTCTGGAGGGAATAAAGAGATGGACCATACTTGGTATTGTGGAAATATGAATTATGGATTTTTAGCTTAGGTCTAAGATAATGATGAAATCTGGAATAGCAGAGGTAAGAACATGGTGGAGATAAAAATTTTTAATTTACTAAGTTTTGGTTACATGTGGAAAATCCAAATAGAGCTGCCTAACAGAGAAATGGGTATTCAGATCTGGATTTCCAGAGATAAGTCTTGGAAAGCTAAGTCTTGTCCAGAGATAAGTGTTTCAGAGATTACTGTACACTAGATAATAGAAGCAAAGGAAGTCAACCAAAGAGAATGTACATGAGACAGGGGCAGAAAGTGTGACATTGGAGAACAGCCACTGATTTCAGTGATGAGATGAAGGATGAAGATGGTCCACTGGACCATGAAAAGAGGTGACTAAGGAAACAGAGGAGGAGAAATTCAGGAGAGAAGACTAAAAGAGGACTGACCAGTGACAAATGCTGCAGAGGCCAAGTAGTATGAGAACTGGGAGGAAAGGACAAGGTTTACAAAATAAGTTGTGGAAGAGTAGGTTCTGATGAAACATTATAAGTACAGGAAAGGTAGAAAAATAGCAATATGTTTAGTCTGCACCTTCAATGAGTTTTTTAAATGTACAAAAGAAGAGAGATAAAAATGGGAGAGATCAGGCATGAATTGCATTAAAAGTTGGGAGCCAGTTGAAGTGAAGAAGCTGGAAATACAGATAGCATGCTAATAATTAATGGAGGGAAGTTCAAAGGATGTGAAAAAGAATGGGGATAAAGCACAGACGGAGGTAGGTGTTATTCTTGGACCGAAGAAACTTCTGAGATTAGATAGAAGGGAGCACACATGTGTGGACTCAGTAGATTCACAGGAGAGCAGAGGTAGCATGTTAGAAACATCTGTGTAGAGAGTGTGTCAGAGGATTTAAAGAACATTATGGAAAGGATGTATTAATTCCAATGAGGATGCTGACATTAGAGAATGTCAAAGTAATTTGAGTGTCCATATCATACTGACAATAATAAATTCATAATATAACTAACCTATCTATATGGTTAATTCAATTTTCTTTTTCTACAAGCATTTAGTGTCTTGGGTACATTGGCATAGTATTCGCAGGGAATATATGCCGGAGAAGAGATAAGAAAGCTGGATCAATACAAAAGAGGGTTTGATATCTACCCTAATCAGGAACTAGGATGGTTAGGTTTACCAGATAACTGCCATATGTCTGGGGCCTCTAGTGAAAATGCAACCATGTGTCACCATGTTTTGAGTCACATCAACACTATCACCCAGACACCATTGGGTCAGGAATAGGAACCCAAAGGCAATCGACAAAGGATGGGACTATGAGATGTGCCTGGTATGAAAAGTCTGCCCAAGGGTGATGTCTGTGTGTTACAACACAACTAATCCACTTTCTCTGTGATATGTACATGATATAGTAGGGATGTGCATTATAAAACAATACCTGAACTATGGGATAAAACCATAAGACAAAAATGTAACAAAAAGAACATGGAAGCATAAAGAAAATAAATGTAAGAAAAAGGACAAGTTAAATTTTACCTAGCATAGCTTAATTTTAAATTTTTTAAAAATGGCAGTTCTTTTTTTTTGTTATTTTGGGGTTTTTTTGGCGGTACGCTGGCCTCTGACTGTTGTGGCCTCTCCCGTTGCGAAGCACAGGCTCCGGACGCGCAGGCTCAGCGGCCATGGCTCACGGGCCTAGCCGCTCCGCGGCATGTGGGATCTTCCCGGACCGGGGCACAGAACCCGTGTGCCCTGCATCGACAGGCGGACTCTTAACCACTGCGCCACCAGGGAAGCCCCTAAAAATGGCAATTCTTAATGACTTTTGGCAGTGAACTAAATGGAATTACAAGTTTGCATTTTTCTTCATAATGGTTGTAAGATTCTTAAGAATAAGGATTACATAGCATTACATATTATATGTAAAAAACTTAGTAACTATATATGTTAATCAATTTCTCTATTAGCAAAAATAGAGCATTGCAAAATGATGTAGTTTTATTTTGGATAATAAAGATTTGAACTATTTTTTAGTTGGGAACCAAGATTTGAGGTGGGAGAGTCACTAAGTTTCTAAAAGAAATAAAGACTTGGAGACATTTTACTCTTTCCCATCTTGGTGTTAACCTTCAGGAGCTGGCACCAAGTAGTTAGGCTATTGTTTTTGGTTTTATCAAAATTCATTTTCAAACAATCCTATTTGCAAGATAAAGAAAATGGGATATCCAATATGGATTTTTCTCTGCTGTCTTAAATATCTTGCTGAAGTGTAGTGGGTTGAGTTAGGACAGTTCATAGAGGCAATCAACTCCCTTTGCAAAGATTCTTTAAAAAAGTAATAATAATGGTAATAATAACAGTTGGAGACCCAGCAATTAAAGATGAATAGCTGATCCAGCCCCAAGTTTTTTTTTACATATTTAATGTCTATTTGTTTAGACAGCCCTTGGGTTTGTGAATTCATTATTATTTTTCCTGTTATATGAAATGCTATTTCTATTGAAGTGCTGCTGGATTTGGAAATCATTCTCATGACTAAATATTTGTTTGTCTCAGAAGAGCACGGTGTACAGCTATGCTGCCAGTGGGTGCTCAATAAAGATTAATGGATGGCCGTGCAAAAATTAAAATAAAATAAAAAATAAATGAATAAATAAATAAATTAAATTAAATAATAGAAACCACTGATCAATCTCCTGAAAGTTTGTCTGGCACTCTAAGAGTTATCTTATTATTCTTATATATTATTCTTATATTCTATATTCATCATATAAAATCTATGATAATTACAACAACCTTATATGGTGAGTACTATTGTATCCACATTAGAGTTTAGGAAACTGAAGGTCAGAGATATTATGTGACTTGTCCGAGTTCCTACACTTACCTAGGTGTTGTACCAAGAATTTGAATATAAAAATTCATCTTCTTTCCTCTCATATTCATTACCATCTGTCACACATAATTTGTATATAAGTCAATACGGGGGACTTAGTTTTGTGGAAATATGGTATCCACATTCTTGAAAGTACTAAAATAATATCTGTGGTCTGTTTCTAGGGGTAGTATCATAGCATTCTAAGAGAAAACTTTTGAAAGATTATTATTTTTAAATTAGTCACTGTATATATACTAAAGCTCTAAGATTAAAAAAAAAAAGGCCAGCCCTTTAAAATTTGTTAATAATATAATAATCTGTATATTTAGTAAAAGGCAAATAAGATACAATAATATAAGAAACTGATTATCATATATAAAAGCATAAATTGAATCAAAGATTTTAAATTTTCATGATGATCTTTAGGGAATTATCATATTTTAAGAGAGTATGGGAGTTTGAAGTATATATTTGTATGCAAGACTAAATGTCAGGCTAGAACATCATTTCATTCGTTGATACAGGTAACAAATACTATATATTTTGTAAAAAATCAATTTAATTGTACAATTGAACATCATGAGAAAATTATACTTTGCAGAAACACTTTAAGACAATTATAGCTCAATTTTGCTTCTCCAGAATGACAAATGGCAGAACTGTCCTCCACACTCCCCTGCCAATAACATCCTTAAGTCAAAAGGGGCCAGAAGATTAGATTACAAATTCTAATATTTCTTGCTACAGTAATATTTTAATGTCATTACAAAAGAATAACATTTGGCCCTCTGGTAATTATTAAATTAAGCGCTAAATGTTTTATAGCGTGTATGAACTCAGAATAGAATCTGCAGTATGAGGAAAATCTAGAAGGCTATCTATTCTAACACTTCATCAGCACTACTCCCATTATCTGATGAAGAAATTGACCAACCTCGACTTGAACATGTCCAAGTTTATAGGACTCGTTACCTATTATGGGATCCCATTTCCACAAAGTTCAGTTGTAATTCTTATAAGGTACTTCTTTGAACTGAATTCTCTCAAAGTTGTATTCATTTGTCTTAGTCCTACCCTCTGAGGTTAAACTAACAAACTATAATCCTTTTTCAATATGGAACTACTTTTATTTGAAGACAGCTATCAAATCTCTTTGCATCATCTTATCCCAGATGCTTCAACTATTTTGATCTGGAGACCCTCACCATCTTAGTGACTCTCCCCTGAGAAAGTTCCACTTACTAAATGTCTCTGAATGATAGAAAGTAAAGCAATGTTATTGCTCATTATTTCAGGAGATCCTTAGGGTGAATAGATTTAACATCCATAATTCTGACTGTTTTAGAGCAAATTTAAAGGCCCAGGACATGAAGTAATTAGTAATTTTGGCAACTGAAAAACTTGAATTGCACAGGTTCTAAGACTGCTGTACAGATGCAAATCACTTAATGGATAAGAGTGAGTGAGAGAAGCTGATGAGCCAACATTCATCTATCCATTTAGCTCTTTGATTCTATAATCCTCAATGCGCTTATACAGGGTAACTTTTGTTACAGTGCATGTGTATGTGTGTATGTGTCAGTGAAAAGTGACCACAAAAGTAAAGTCAACTGACAGTGTTGTATTGAAGGCAAAGTAACATTAAGAGGCCTAAGAATGTCATGACGATAGCCACAAGAAAAGATTTTGATAATTCATTCTTGAAATTAATCTGATATATGACATGATTGAGTCTACCATATATGTTCTACATAAATTCTTAAGGCAACTAATTAAAATGTCGATTCTCCAACCAGTATAAATTTTCTCATCTAGTGATGAATAACAATTTATCGGTAGGTAATTAACTTCTGGGCTGATGATATATCCAACAAATGCAAAACTCCATGCTGAAATGTGATTTGGGAGTCAAGAGAATTGAACATTTCTGCATATAGTAAACTTATGGATTCAAGGTAGGTCTTCATAAATATCAAAGGTCTACAAAACTTCTTAGGACATCAGCTAGGATGACACTAGAGATTTTGTAGTCAAACACACTCTGTTAACTGAAAGTAAAGGATGTAGCATAACAATTTTGCATAAAAAGCCTCAGTGTTGGACTTTATAGTAGGCTGGATGATGGTCACCCAAAAATATCAGGTCAGAATGTATAAACTCTTAGAACTTAGTAATACAAGATAAGTAGAACAATTAAAATGGGCAAAAGATAAAAATAGACACTTCTCCAAGGAAGAGGTACAAATGACTGATAAACACATGAATGATGCATGGCATCATTAGGCATCAGTTGACAAAGATGTGGAGAAATAGGAATCCTCATACTCTGACCCTGCTGGTGGAAATCTAAAATGGAGCAACTGTTTTGGAAAACAGACTGACAGTTCCTCAAATGATTAAACATAGGATTACCACATGACCCAGCAACTTCATCCAAATGAAAACATATGTCCATGCAAAATCTTATACATGAAAGTTTAATAGCAGCATAATCTATAATAGCCCAAAGGTAGAAATTACCCAAATGTTCACTAACAGATGAGTGGATAAACAAAATGTGGCATTTTATACAACGTAGCACGAAGCCATAGAAAAGAATGAAGTATTGATACATGCTACAACCGGGATCAGTCTTGGAAACATTATGCTTAGTGAAAGAAGCCAGTCACAAAAGTCTACATATTATATGATCACATTCATATGAAAGTCCAAATTAGGAAAATTTTTAGAGACAAAGTAGGTAACTGTTTGCTCAGGGTTAGGGTGAGGGTAAGTAGGTAATAAGGGCTGTTACTAAATGATACAGGGTTTCTTTTTGAGGCCACAAAAATGTACTAAAACTGACTGTGTTGATGGTTGCACAGATCTGTGATGGATTATGCTAAACATCACTGAATCATATGCTTTTAATGGATTAATTTTATGGTATAGGAATTACATCTCAAAAAACTGTTTAAAAAATGAGATTAGAGAGGCCAGACAGCAGAAGCAAGAAGAACTACAATCCTGCAGCCTGTGGAACAAAAACCACATTCACAGAGAGATAGACAAAATGAAAAGGCAGAGGGCTATGTACCAGATGAAGGAACAAGATAAAACCACAGAGAAACAACTAAATGAAGTGGAGATAGGCAACCTTCCAGAAAAAGAATTCAGAATAATGATAGTGAAGAGGATCCAGGACCTCGGAAAAAGAATGGAGGCAAAGATTGAGAAGATGAAAGGAATGTTTAACAAAGACCTAGACAAATTAAAGAAGAAACAAACAGATGAACAATACAATAACTGAAATGAAAACTACACTAGAAGGAATCAATAGCAGAGTAACTGAGGCAGAAGAATGGATATGTGACTTGGAAAACAGAATGGTGGAATTCACTGCTGTGGAACAGAATAAAGAATGAAAAGAAATGAAGACAGCCTAAGAGTACTCTGGGGCAACATTAAACGCAACAACATTCGCATTATAGAGGTCCCAGAAAGAAAAGAGAGAGAGAAGGGACCCGAGAAAATATTTGAAGAAATTATAATCAAAAACTTCCCTAACATGGGAAAGGAAATAGCCACCCAAGTCCAGGAAGTGCAGCGAGTCCCATAGAGGATAAACCCAAGGAGAAACATGCCGAGACGCATAATAATCAAATTGGCAAAAATTAAAGACAAAGAAAAATTATTGAAAGCAGCAAGGGAAAAATGACAAATAACACACAAGGGAACTCCCATAAGGTTAACAGCTGATTTCTCAGCAGAAACTCGACAAGCCAGAAGGGAGTGGCATGATATACTTAAAGTGATGAAAGGGAAGAACTTACAACCAAGATTACTCTACCCAGCAAGGATCTCATTCAGATTTGAAGGATAAATCAAAAACTTTACAAACAAGCAAAAGTTAAGAGAATTCAGCACCACCAAACCACCTCTACAACAAATGCTAAAGGAACTTCTCTAGGCAGGAAACACAAGAGCAGAAAACGGCCTACAAAAACAAACCCAAAACAATTAAGAAAATTGTCATAGGAACATATATATCGATAATTACCTTAAACGTGAATGGATTAAATGCTCCAACCAAAAGGCACAGGCTTGCTGAATGGATACAAAAACAAGACCCATATATATGCTGTCTACAAGAGACCCGCTTCAGACCTAGGGACACATATAGACTGAAAGTGAGGGGATGGAAAAAGATATTCCATGCAAATTGAAATCAAAAGAAAGCTGAAGTAGCTATACTCATATCAGATAAAATAGGCTTTAAAATAAAGAATGTTACAAGAGACAAGGAAGGACACTACATAATGATCAAGGGATCAATCCAAGAAGAAGATATAACAATTATAAATATATATGCACCCAACATACGAGCACCTCAATACATAAGGCAACTGCTAACAGCTATAAAAGAGGAAATTGACAGTAACACAATAAGGGTGGGGGACTTGAACACCTCATTTACACCACTGGACAGATCAACCAAAATGGAAATAAATAAGGACACAGAAGCTTTAAATGACACAATAGACCAGATAGATTTAATTGATATTTATAGGACGTTCCATCCAAAAACAGCAGATTACACTTTCTTCTCAAGTGTGCACGGAACATTCTCCAGGATAGATCACATCCTGGGTCAAAAATCAAGCCTCAGTAAATTTAAGAAAATTGAAATCATATCAAGCATCTTTTCTGACCACAACGCTATGAGACTGGAAATGAATTACAGGGAAAGAAACATAAAAAACACAAACACATGGAGGCTAAACAATACGTTACTAAATAACCAAGAGAACACTGAAGAAATCAAAGAGGAAATCAAAAAATACCTAGAGACAAATGGCAATGAAAGCACGATGATCCAAAACCTATGGGATGCAGCAAAAGCAGTTCTAAGAGGGAAGTTTATAGCTATACAAGCCTACCTCAAGAAACAAGAAAAATCTCAAATAATCTAACCTTACACCTAAAGGAACTAGAGAAAGAAGAACAAACAAAACCCAAAGTTAGCAGAAGGAAAGAAATCATAAAAATCAGAGCAGAAATAAATGAAATAGAAACAAAGAAAACAATAGCAAAGATCAATAAAGCTAAAAGCTGGTTCTTTGAGAAGATAAACAAAATTGATTAGCCAGACTCATCAAGAAAAAGAGGGAGAGGACTCAATAAAATTAGAAATGAAAAAGGAGAAGTTACAACAGACATCACAGAAATACAAAGCATCCTAAGAGACTACTACAAGCAACTCTATGCCAATAAAATGGACAACCTGGAAGAAATGGAAAAATTTTTAGAAAGGTATAACCTTCCAAGACGGAACCAGGAAGAAATAGAAAATATGAATAGACAAATCACAAGTAATGAAATTGGAACTGTGATTAAAAATCATCCAACAAACAAAAGTCCAGGACCAGATGGCTTCACAGGTGAATTCTATCAAACATTTAGAGAAGAACTAACACCAATCCTTTTCAAACTCTTCCCAAAAATTGCAGAGGAGTGAACACTCCCAAACTCATTCTAGGAGGCCACCATCACCCTGATACCCAAACCAGACAAAGGTACTACAAAAGGAAAATTACAGACCAATATCACTGATGAATATAGATGCAAAAATCCTCAACAAAATACTAGCAAACAGAATCCAACAACACATTAAGAGTATCATACACCATGATCAAGTGGGGTTTATTCCAGGAATGCAAGGATTCTTCAATATATGCAAATCAATCAACGTGATACACCTTGTTAACAAATTGAAGAATAAAAATCATATGATCATCTCAATAGATGCAGAAAAAGCTTTTGACAAAATTCAATACCCACTTATGATAAAAACTCTCCAGAAAGTGGGCATTGACGGAACCTACCTCAACATAATAAAGGCCATGTATGACAAACCCACAGCCAACATCATTCTCAATGGTGAAAAACTGAAAGCATTTCCTCTAAGATCAGGAACAAGACAAGGATGTCCAGTCTCACCACTGTTATTCAACATAGTTTTGGAAGTCTTAGCCATGGCAATTAGAGAAGAAAAAGAAATAAGAGTAATACAAATTGGAAAAGAGGAAATAAAACTGTCACTGTTTGCAGAGGACATGATACTATACATAGAGAATCCTAAAAATGTCACCAGAAAACTACTAGAGCTAATCAATGAATTTGGTAAAGTTGCAGGATGCAAAATTAATGCACAGAAATCTCTTGCATTCCTATACACTAATGATGACAAATCTGAAAGAGAAATTAAAGAAACACTCCCATTTACCATTGAAACAAAAAGAATAAAATACCTAGGAATAAACCTACCTAGGGAGACAAAAGACCTGTATGCAGAAAACTATAAGACACTGATGAACGAAATTAAAGTTGATACAAACAGATGGAGAGATATACCATGTTCTTGGATTGGAAGAATCAAAATTGTGAAAATTACTATACTACCCAAAGCAATCTACAGATTCAGTGCAATACCGATCAAATTACCAATGGCATTCTTTACAGAACTAGAACAAAAAATATTAAAATTTGTATGGAGACACAAAAGACCCCGAATAGCAAAAGCAGTCTTGAGGGAAAAAATCAGAGCTGGAGGAATCAGACTCCTTGACTTCAGACTATACTACAAAGCTACAGTAATCAAGACAATACGGTACTGGCACAAAAAAACAGAAACATAGATCAATGGAGCAAGATAAAAAGCCCAGAGATAAATGCACGTGCCTATGGTCAACTAATCTATGACAAAGGAGGCAAGGATATACAATGGAGAAAAGACAGCCTCTTCAATAAGTGGTGCTGGGAAAACTGGACAGCTACATGTAAAAGAATGAAATTAGAACATTCCCTAACACCATACTCAAAAATAAACTCAAAATGGATTCAAGATCTAAATGTAAGACTGGACACTATAAAACTGTTAGAGGAAAAAATAGGAAGAACACTCTTTGACATAAATCACAGCAAGGTCTTTTTTGACCCACCTCCTAGAGTAATGAAAATAAAAACAAAAATAAACAAATGGGACCTAATGAAACTTCAAAGCTTTTGCGCAGCAAAGGAAACCATAAACAAGACGAAAAGACAACCCTCAGAATGGGAGAAAATATTTGCAAATGAATCAATGGACAAAGGATTAATCTCCAAAGTATATAAACAGCTCATACAGCTCAATATTAAAGAAACAAACAACGTCATCCAAAAATGGGCAAAGGACCTAAATAGACATTTCTCCAAAGAAGACATACTGATGGCCAAGAAGCACAGGAAAAGCTGCTCAACATCACTATTTACTAGAAAAATGCATATCAAAACTACAATGAGGTATCACCTCACACCAGTTAGAATGGGCATCATCAGAAAATCTACAAACAGCAAATGCTGGAGAGGGTGTGGAGAAAACGGAACCCTCTTGCACTGTTGGTGAGAATGCAAATTGATACAGCCACTATGGAGAACAGTATGGAGGTTCCTTAAAAAACTAAAAATAGAATTACCATATGATCCAGCAATCCCACTACTGGCCATATACCCAGGGAAACCATAATTCAAAAAGACACATGAACCCCAATGTTCATTGCAGCACTATTTACAATAGCCAGGTCATGGAAGCAACATAAATGCCCATAGACAGACGAATGGATAAAGAAGATGTGGTACATATATACAATGGAATATTACTCAGCCATAAAAAGGAAAGAAACTGAGTCATTTGTTGACACATGGATGTAATTAGAGACTGTCATACAGAGTGAAGTACGTCAGAAAGAGAAAAACAAATACCGTATATTAATGCATATATGTGGAACCTAGAAAAATGGTACAGATGAACTGGTTTGTAGGGCAGAAGTTGAGACACAGATGTAGAGAACAAATGTATGGACACCAACGGGGGAAAACCACGGAGGGTTGGGGATGGTGGTGTGCTGAATTGGGCGATTGGGATTGACATGTATACACTGATGTGTATAAAATTGGTGACTAATAAGAACCTGCTGTATAAAAAAGTAAATAAAATAAAATTCAAAAGTTAAATAAATAATGAGATTAATCTCTTTATGGTGGAAGAGAAAAATACCCAAGATGCATTGCTAAATTTTTAAAAAGTTGTCAGAGTGGAAAAAAATCAGTAGTGCAGGATGAAGTGACATTCCAGATCCTACTAACAAAAATAATGATATAATTAGGTAGAAGAGCTGAAGGATTACCTCTGGCTAGAGGGATGTCAATGTTTCCTCACAGTATTCAAATTCCTTTTATAGTTTCAGTATGAAATTTTGTGCTTAAAATCTGGGACATAGTTTTATTTATATCTTTGGTCACTACTGTACCATTTTTAACTCCTAGTAGTCCTAATTTTAATTTCAAAGAGCGTTTTCTTGTTCTGAGTTTTTCATAGAAGTCTGTTCTTATATTATGGCTATAAAGTCTTTGACTCTTTGGGTCCATGGATGGCTATGTCAGTTGCTTATTTTACCTTAGCATATTGACAGCAGTCAGGGGTACCTCAAATCAGAAGAAGGCCCTTACTGTGACAAGTTCAATTATTATAAAGTCACAGTAGAATTCTAGCTATTTCTAGGCAGATAGGTTCATTTACATTAAAGGGTCGTCCTTCAGTTTTCTTCTCATGGTGCAAACTTCAAGCTCACAGTCATGCTACATTTATGGGGCCTTGGTTGGACTGACACATCATAGATGTTGTCAAATGATGACACCATTTTTTCGCCTCCCTGGGTAGTGCCCCTTGTGCATACCTACTGACTGTTTTTGGAGGGTCTTCATGGAGCCTCCAGTAAAATAGCCCTGGATATCACTTTTTAAACTAATTCTCTCTTCATTCTGGCTTGTGTTATCTCTGCTTTGTTTCATCTGTCACCATGCACACATCTGTTCTTTGTCTTCCAGAACTGTATTAATAACTTCAGTCCACTATTGGCCTTCATTCCTGTTTGCTATTGTGGGTTTATTCACATTTATACATCTCTATTTTCATTTCAATGGTGTTTTGTAAGAGCCAGGGATATGTGTGTTCTCAGGCCACCATCTTGAACCAAGAAATACAAGAACCAAGAAAAATGTTAAATGGTATTTTTATGAACAAAATCCTGAATAGTAAAGCCATACCCAGAATAGAAGAAATGTAAGTGCAAAATACCACCTGGAAGAAGTAGATTTTTACCAAATTTGGCAAAATTTTAAGAGCAGGGCTTAGTCAAAATTACAACCACCATCCCCACTACAAAACCAGATGAAGTCAGGGGAAGTTGTAAGGTATAAGGTGACACTAGAACACATAGGAAAGGAAGGTCTAGCTGGGAGAAGGGTTAAAAAAAGACCCTAGTCATGTGAGGCTATGAGTGCTACATTTTTTTTACAAAATACAAAACAATGAGGCTCTGTACATTCTTGTAAAGGAGGATGACAGGAAGAATGCAAGGTTTAGAGAATATTATCATACCAGTTGTCTGAGCAGTAGACTGGATCAAAGACAGACTAGAGCAAGTGTGTTGCTGTGGTCCAGGAGTGATGGTCTTAGGAATGAGCGGAGGATGGTGGCTGTGAGGACAGAAAGGCAAGAAGTGAACAGATTTAGCTCCATTTACTATATTTTACTTTTAAAAAGGAAACAACAAAACAACTACAAGAAAACCAAACAGTATCTGAAACAAAATGTCATCTGTGAAATCAGAGTTGTAGATAAAACAGGTGGAGATTATATTATTTTTCTACTTTTCTATATTTTATAAAAATCAGGGCTTCCCTGGTGGCACAGTGGTCAAGAATCCACCTGCCCATGCAGGGGACATGGGTTCGAGCCCTGGTCCAGGAAGATCCCTCATGCCATGGAGCAACTAAGCCCGTGTGCCACAGCTACTGAGCCTGTGCTCTAGAGCCCATGAGCCACAACTACTAAAGCTCACGAGCTACAACTACTGAAGCCCACGAGCCGCCACTACTGAAGCCCGCACACCTAGAGCCCGTGCTCTGCAACAAGAGAAGCCACCACAATGAGAAGACCGCGCACCACAACAAAGAGTAGCACCAGCTCGCTGCAGCTAGAGAAAGCCCACACGCAGCAACGAAGACCAAATGCAGCCAAAAATAAATAAATAAATAAAACTTATAAAAGCGATTAAAACAAAGTGAAAGAAATAAAGAATAAAGGGAAATCATAAGAATTGTAATTGGTAGGTGTTGTACCTACAAATTCACAGCATGGGCTTAAATCCCAGTCCTACAACTCACTTGCTCAGGTAAAACTGACGATTGACTTAAATTCTGAGTCACAGATACCTAATCTTTAAAAGGAGGTTGCTAGTAATAGTGCCAACTTAATAGAATTCTCAGGAAAATAAACTATGATGATGCATGGAAAACTAAGGTTGCTTATTGCCATTACACAGGTCTTGCAATTTGTATTTTTTAAGACATGGAATCTTACAGAGAAATGAGGCATATCTCAAACTATGCAAACGATTACTGAAAAATCAAGTGTTTTGCCACAGTAATTTGTATTAATAAAAAATAGAAGAAACAATACCTTAGCTTAAGTAATTCTAAAAATTACTCACTGAATCTTGCTTCTTATGCCAATTAAAAAATAATTTGTCTATGACTAAATTTCCTTATTAATTCAACAAATATGCTTTAATTACAGAATGCATTATAGCTTTACATTTTGAATATTTCCAAGTGATCTAAAATTATTGTTTCTAGATCTCCAATACATATAGCCACTAGCAGATGTCCACATAGCTAATTCTGCTCAGTAATATACTGACATGAGAACTTCTTGTGTATTACATATGAGTTTTGAGAACAAAATTTCCATCTGGAATTGAAAAATTCTGAGGCAAAACCAAGAATACCAGAGTTACTCAGATATAGGAGGTACTGTTTGTGGTGATTCATTTTCACAATATTATTTAAATCAATTTTTGTTTCATGTCTAGGAGATACAATATCACCAGAATACATCTCAGTCTACTCATTCTTTACTCATGTGAAAGACTGTTTGGAATGGTTGTCAGTGGAAATTGCTATGGGAAACTGTATGAAGGTTCCTCAACAAGTTGAAAATAGAAGTACCACATGACCCAGCAATTCCACTTCTGGGTATTTACCCAAAGGAAAAGAAAGCACTAACTCAAAAAGATATATGCACCCCCATGTTCACTGCAGTATTATTTACAATAGCTGAGATGTGAAAGCCACCCAAGTGTCCACCGAAGATGAGTGGATAAAGAAAATATGGTATGTGTACAGTGGAATATTATTCAGCCATGGAAAAAGAATGAAATCTCGTTATTTGCAGCAACATGGATGGACCTCAGGGCATTAAGCTGAGTGAAATAAGTCAGACAGAGAAAGACAGATACCCAATTACCACATGTTCTCACTTATAGTAGAATCTAGAAAACAAAACCAAAAATAAATAACAGCAACAAAAACAAGCTCATAGACACAGGGAAGAGATTGGTGGTTGAAAGAGGTGAGGGAATGGGGGTGAGTGAAATATGTGAACAGCGTAGAAAACAAACAAACAAACATATAGTTAGGAGCAAAAAAATCAAAAATAAAAAAGTAATAATTGTCAGTAGTGGCGTGGTTTTCATATCCTTGTTTTAATGGCTAAGGAAAGCTCAGTGGTTGTTACCGTGCCTTCATAAGTTGAAGGGAAGAAATGACAGGAAACAAGGGTAAATTTTCTCTTATACTTCGATAGTGTAGTATTCTCTCAAAGAGTTGCCAAACCAAACTCTTACATAGAATGTCAATTTTCAAAACACTAAAATTTTTAAAATTCAGGGGTTTTTCCTTGGTTGATTCAAAATACTCGTCACGATTTTTCAGAGACTCACCATCATGATTATAATCGTCAAGTATTATATCACTTAATTTACTGGCAAAAGAGTTTAAAATGTCATTTAACTGATATTTGCCATAGTTTTCTTTAAAACTTTAGAATCAAAGTAATAAAGCGATCAGGGCCAAGTCTCTTTTTATCCACAGGTTAACAAATTAAATCTTTTAAAAGAAAAAGAATTTTGCAAGGAAATTATAGGAAATACTCCAGCATGTCTAGATTTCATTTTTTAAGACCAGCGACTCATATACATGAATATCAGTGTAGGCTAGTTAATAGCAGTTCTTCTGCAAAATACATATTTCAAGTGTAATTTGGGTATTTGTGTGAAAGTGTGATTGAGCATTCGTTAGTGGAACCTATTTGCAACATAGAGACTGCTTTGGAACAGGCTCTTGATTGGATCCTTTGTATCAGGGCTTCATCTGAGTTGCTAGATCTGGGTCAGTGTTATCTTTTGCTTATCACACTTTGTTGTAAAGTGTTCCGCGATTTGTTTTGACAGTGGTGCCTGTTTCTTATTTCTGTTTTATGCTCTATTGTGAAAATGGGTGATAAACATATAATGAATTTATGCAAGAATCACAGGGCTAACCTCGTGTTGGTGGTGATGGATCACAATTTAACAAACACCTGGAAGTACTGGCCAAATAATGGATTATCTCAGTGATACTTAGGTTTTGCAGCCATACACTTATAACTTTTTAGAAACCACTATTTTCAAACATTCCTGGAGGAAAGATCATTTTCTTATTGTAAGTCTGCTGCTCTTTAGCTCAAATCAGTTTTTTTCATTAAAGTTGCTTTTGTGGCTCAAGTATTTAATAACTTGCGATCTCTCCGACGTGATTCTTGAGTTATACCACAGCAAGCTGTGTTCAGCGGTAGAATACAGCATGTGACTCAGCTCCACCGAGCATTCCTCCCCAAAACGCTTTTTCACACAAACACCACACTTATACCAGTCTGCATGCCCCTACAACAGCTTAAATGCTTCTGCTCTTCTAAAGGGAAAAATTAAAAAGAAAAAAAAACTTTAGGGAAAAAGAGCTTACTATGAAATCTGTGTAAACTTTATGATGGAGAGCTGCTCCACGGCTCCTCAACATTCCTCATCCCGAAGGCAGTGGTATCACATCAGAATGAATGCTGACAGGGCTATAAAATGGTTTCCACCCGTCATTAATTTCACCCTAGCCTAGCGCTCGTAAGGGTTGGTCTTATGAAACATGCAGGAACCTTGAGTGTCCTGATCTGCACTTGATAAATAGTAATTCATCTTTCATGATGAAATATTGAGACTTATTCCTACCCGTAATCTCTTTCTGATTGTTTTTTGTTTATGTAATTCTTTCACCAGTAAGTAGGAGAGAATATCAGTAATGCAAATAGTGCATTATTTTTTTCTTTATCTTTTTCTGCGATTTCAACTTTGGGAAGTAGGTACGATTATTCCTATTTTATAGTTAAGCATGCCACAGCTTTTGGAGAGCTTAGATGTCTCCAAGAGCAAGAGTTTTAAAGCGCCAACATTTCAGCTGGTTGCCAGTCACGAAAATCCATGGGTTTTTCCTATAGCATAGGAATTGCTCAGATTTAATTTCTCATGCTGTAGTTATTTTTAGAATAAATTTTAAATGTCTAATATAATATCAACATTTTGAATATTAATCTTGACGAACATGGGGTGTTTTTAGTAGTCAGAGAGGCTGCCTTTGTTGAATATGGTGTGAGTGGTGTTGGAGCCTTATGAATGGAATGATGCTTCCTTGGCTACCTCCTAACACACTTTTCTTTATTTCTTTTTTCCATTTCAACTTTCTCCACATACCCCTTAACATCTGGACCTGTGGAGCAATGAAATTTAATCACTGACAAGCATTTATATATTTACAAGTGTCCTCAGAAATCATAAAGTGATGATGTTTGAAAAGAAGCATCTTCCCATTGATATGAAATTTTAAATAACCTATTAAAGTTAGACTTTTTTCTGCCACTATTTATTTCAGATAGGAAGCTCCCATACTCATGTTATTTGTCTCTTCAAAGTTCAAGTGTATTAATAAAATGAATACACTAAATCCTTTAGTTTATCTTTGGATAGATGCTTGGAATTGTTTTTCTAATCTCTAGACACACTAGATTATGTGGAAAGGAAAGGGAAAAGAGATTAACTCTTACTGAGTCGGTGTACCAGACACTGTGCCACTTACTTAACACACAGTATTTTACTTAATCCTTAAAACTATCCTTCAGGAAAGATGTTAATATCCCCATTTTCATAGATGAAGAACCTCAAGTGTAGGTCAGCTAAGTTACTGGTCCAGATAACAGTGATGAGATAGGGTTGTGAACAGGGCTGGCGAAGCTTTCCACGACATAACCGTATTTTGGGGCTATGGTGGGTAAGGGACTAAGGCTTTATTTTCTTTTTTTCCATTACACTATCTTTGAAGATACCTTTTACTTTGAATATGATCATTTTCAATACCTGGTAACATATTACAGAGGATCTCTGTGATGTTAGACAAAATTTCAGCTGATGATTCCAGAGTTGATACTTGGATAACAGAAGGTTTTTTTCCACTTAAAATTAAATTCATTAATAAAAATACCACAAAATTACTTCTGCCTGAAACCTCGTAAAACAGGAACTAATCAAAGCAAACACATTTAACAGCTAATGATGTTTTTAATTTAGCTGTAAATGTCTCAAAGGCTAGTAATTAGAGAGCAGTTATATGCTTTCTGTTTCGCAAAATAAATTGTTGTTGCATGTTTTGCCACAATTTTCTCTATTTAATTTTGCTAAAATGGTGTTCTCTGTGCAAAATTTAAAAATAGATCTAATGGCTAATTTAGATAATCATATTGCAATAAATTTTCTGTTTAAAATAATGTCTTATGAAGACATTTCAAGCAATAAAACTGGCCACAAAAGTGCTATTAAACAGCAACAAAAAAAGGCCAAGTAAATAAACTCTTTATAGCTCTTGATTACATGGTCCTACTCACTTTAGATTTAATGAAGAGCTACTTGTTTAGCAATAGGGATGTGAGTCATATATCCTGACAATATTATGGCTCTAAACAGTAAAGGTTAACCTAAAATTGCATATTTTCCCCACGATCATCAGTATTTTCTCTTTACCAGTTAGCTCAGTAGCTCCAAATTTGCAAAACTAAATTAGAGATCAATGATGTTAAGTTACCCTCTTGTATGTCTACATGGCTGATCTAGAGGTTTCAACAGAAGGGTGACTGGCAAGGAGTTTGCCCGACTGGATGCAAAAAATGCCAAATATAGAATTGCAAATAGTGCCAACAACCATTCATGAAGACAAAATTCATTTTAGGAGGGAGACCATCAAAAGGGTGGGGTATAGGTGCTATAATTTTATACCCCAGAATGAGAAAAATAAAAGCACCCGTAAGTGGGATTGAGAGTAAATTGATAGCTGAGAGAGGAAAGGGCTAAACTGGGGGTATTGAACTACAGTAGCTGTTATTTCTTCCACACTCCCCAATAAAAATTGTCGGGTTTTGGTTTTTTTGCTTAATATATAAATATTAGACAATTATTTTTAAAGAATCAAATAGTATATATTATATAAAGAAAAAAAATAAAGGCTACTTGGGATCTCCTACCCTGGGGTAAAGATAACCAACATTAGCTTTTTAATGACTGTCTATCCATTTGGGCTTTGCATTATAAATATACGCACAAATAAACCGATTTTTATATATCTAAGAAGGCCATCTCCATTGTATTCTAGGGGGATGGTGTTTTGCAGTGTACAGATACCATAAATGGAGTCATAATACACAGGCTGCTATTGTTATTTTAGATTTTGGGGGGAAGATATAAGGCCTTCCCTTGTATCAGAACCACAATTTCCATCTCCTGCAAAGGACATTAGAACATGAAATTTAATTATATCTAATAATATAGATATTTAATCATATCTAATTTGGGTTCTAATGTTTTAGAAAAATTAGATATCACATACATTTTCTTGACCTTTGTGTTCATTTTATTTTGCTCATTATCTTGTTATCCTGTCATATGTGTTTTATTTACTCTTCATACTATATGTTATACTTTACAAAAAATGAGAATGCAAAACATTCATGATACCCATTGAAAGGAGGAATAAAGCTGAAGTGATACAAGAACTTATGGAGCAAAATATAAAATGTTATTGAAGGACATTAAAGAGAACCCACATCGGTGAAGAGCCCACCAGCTCAATGGATTGCAACACTCAATACTGAAAAGATTTACTTGTCCCACACATAATCTTTAAATTTGACATAATTCTAACCAAAATCACAAGAGGGTTTTTCCAGGTTCTAAAGTTTATCTGGAAAAATAAAATTTCAGGTATAGCCAAAATAATCCTGAAAAAGACCAAATATATTTTGGTCCTGAAAATGTTTCTTCCATAAAGACCTACTTTTGTTACTTTTCAAACAAAGTCGGAAATTACTTAAAGTCCTTTACTGCTCACAGGATGTAAGAACACCTTCATTTTCTTTCTTCAAAAGCCCTCTAAAGCAGGAAAATACAAAACTTCTTTTAGCACCCCATTTCAACCGTTATTTACTTTCATTTTTGGAAGTTATTTTTGAGGTCTGAACTAAATCTCTTATCCTTAAGCTCGTTTCTTATTTTGTCACCATTCCTTGTGCCATGAGGCTTCAAATTCTTAAAGACTCTTATTAAGTCTTCATCATTTTTTCCTCTCCATGGGGGGAAAAATAGTGGCTCCACAAATATTCCCTTATTTTCATCCTTCTGCTGTTTTCCAAAACTTTCCTCCTTTCAGTTATATTTCTCTCAAACCTGATTGGGGCAGGAAGGCTGCAAGGGTGGGGAGCTGGGAGACAGGTGTAGAGGGCAGGGGATATATGGCAGTTATAGCAGAAACATTTGTTTTGAGGAGTGTTTCCTCGCTTTTACTGATCCTGCTGTTTAAACAGCCATATAGCAAAGAGTGTTATAATAAACAATACTCTTGTTTTACGAGTTTGCTAAGCTCAAGGTAATAGCATCTTTATGTAATGCAATGTATGACTAGCGTTATATGATTTCCAGTATATTTTCACATATATTATTTTATTTCATTCTCTCAACTCTTCTTTGAATGATGACTAGTATTATCATTCTCACTGAGGATGACACTCAGAGTGTTACGCGATTAGCCCAAGGTCACTAGAGCAGAACAGGCACCAGAAGCCAAGTCTTCTGAGGGGTTAGCAGATAATATTTCTTCTTCACATATTCAAGTATTCGTTTGATCTATCAAAATTCCAGCATCACAAAATAATTTGGACAACCTCCTGGCATTTAGGTGATACATTAAATGTTTAGGAAAAGTATATTCCCTGCCATCACCATTTGTAGTAAATAAAATAGCGCCCCCCTGCCCCGCCAAGATATCCACATCCTAATTCCCCCAAACCTGTGAATATATTACAAGAGGAAATTACGGTGGCAGATGGAATGGCAGCTGCTAAACAGCCAACCTTAAAATAAGATTGTCCTGGATCATCCAGTGAGTCCAAGGTAATCCCAAGAGTCCTTTCAACGTGGAAGAGGGGACCGAAGAATCAGAGTTTTGTGATCTGCGAAGACTAAACCAGGCATTGCTTGCCTTGAAGATGGAAGAGGCCATGAGGCCAGGAAAGCATGAGGCCTTAAAATGCTGAAAAAGGCAAGACAATGGATGCCCAACGAGAGGTTGTTTCCCTGACACCAAATACATGGTGTCTTTTCCAACACCAGTTCTCCAGTTTTCCAACACTAACTAGGGGTCCAGCATTTCAATTCAATTCTGACACCAACCCCCAGGGTTAGCTCAGACCCCAAAGACAGAGGGCTCGGTCCCACAGACTGCCCACTTCAGACTCCAGCCGCAATGGAGTGTCCAGGCTGCCCACGTTCCTGCCTGGATGACTATAAATTCAGGGGTTCACGACCCCTCCTCACAACTCACAAAACTCAGGAAAATGCTACTTACTGTTACCACTTTATTATAAAGGATACAACTCAAGAAGAGCCAAAGAAAGAGATCCTTAGGGCATGGGATGGGGAGGGGGTCCTTCAGAGCTTCCAAGTCCTCTCCAGACAGGCCACTCTCCCAGAACCCCGATGTGCTCACCAACCCGGAAACACTCCAAACTCCCTTGTTTAGGGGTTTTAAATAAAGGTTTCCTTGGGCAAGGGTGCTTGATTAAATCATTGGCCATTAGCAACTAAATTCGATCTCCATCTTCTCAGACTGGGGTGTGGTGGGACTAAAATCTCAACTGTAATCCTTGCTCGGTCTTTCCTGTGACCAACCTCCATCCCAGAGCTATTTTGGAGATCCTCAGGTGTCATTCATTAGCATGTGAAAGACACTCTTATCACTCAGGAGATTTCAAGGGTTTTAAGAGCTCTGTGCCAGGAACCAGGAGCAAAGGCTAAATAATTTTTATTATACCACCCTCCCCTAAAGCCTCCAAAAAGAAACACAGCACTGGCACCGACACACCTTCGATGATTTTAGCCCATCGAAACCCATTTTGGACTTCTGAGCTCCAGACCAATCTGTGTTATTTTAAGCCACTAGAGATCTGTGGCAATGTGTTAGAGCAGCAACAGGAGACGAATACATTATTTTATAAACATTTACAACAGACTATCACACTCATGTGTTTCAGATATTAAAAACATAGGAAGAGCTTTGATTTTTGTTTGTTTTATTTTTTAGTTATTGTATTTATAAAAGATTTTATTTTTCACAGTATTTTTTTTTTTTTTTTGTCTTGTATAGCTGCTTATGTCAACGCAATGCAAAGTGACAGGATACCAACATTTGAAGGAAAATACACTATTTTCCAATCAGATATCAGTTGTCAACCTGGATACAGTGTATTGTTCCTGATAGTTTACAGCCCAGTTCACAAAAATCTTACATGCTTACAATTCAGTTCAGGTGTGAAAAATGTGTTGAAATATGTTGCATATGGAGCACACAATGAGAATTCTTGTGGACAGAGCCTGAAGAGATTGGGCTTAAATGTGAATGGATACATGAAAATATGAAATAAAAATGAGAGACTGGAAAAATACTCATTGCAGTAAATGAAGTTGGTAAGGAATTGATGTCGCTAAGTATTCTCAAACACACAAAATGAATATGTATTTTGTATTGTTTATTCACAACTCAGAATTCAGTGTACTCTCTTTAGATGGGGCTGGATATATATAATAACCAGAAATCAAGAAACTCAATTAATTAAACACTATTTTCTGTTGATTGAATTAGAAAACTTTGACTTAACTGTGGGAATCTATAAACTGCTGATAGAGGGAAAAATGAATCCTCTCCATATTATTATACATAGAGACTGATCATCATTCTGTTAAAATGCATTTTGAAAGTACTTGTATCTCTTTCAGCCTGAAAATACAAAGTTTTCAATTATTGTTTTGATGAAAGGGGCATAGATGTTTCTAAGGTAAATGGAGACATAAAGAACTTAGGTTCATAAAACAAGTTGATAATCTGGGATTTTTAAAAAATGACATAAAAAAATAGAGTTTTTAATCTGATCTAAAGAAACATGGATTTTAAAAAATGAATAAAACAGGGCTTCCCTGGTGGCGCAGTGGTTGAGAGTCCGCCTGCCGATGCAGGGGACGCGGGTTCGTGCCCCGGTCCGGGAAGATCCCACATGCCGCGGAGCGGCTAGGCCCGTGAGCCGTGGCCGCTGAGCCTGTGCATCCGGAGCCTGTGCTCTGCAATGCGAGAGGCCACAACAGTGAAAGGCCCGCGTACGACAAAAAAAAAAAAAAATGAATAAAACAGTTAGGCTTAAATTATATCACTTTCCAAAGCAAAACATGACATCGGACTATTCTTTTCTTGTTAAGCATAATTTATTACTTTTGTTGATATTGCTATTACTATTTATATATGTTAAAAATAATAATTCCTAAATTATTAAAAAAATAGAATTACGTTTTTAAAAACACTTTAGGATTTACGTGTTTTTGTCTAGATTACTTGATCTTCATAGTTATTATTTAAGATAAGAGAAATCAGTTTTACTTTGTAATTAGTTTAAAATTAGAAAATAAATGCTTGAGCTCTGATTTACTCCTTTTTATTTTAAATCCAGAGGCTTAGCTCAGGGCCTGGTATATTTAGAGTCCCACCAAAATGGTTTTTAACCTATCTTCACCTTATAATTTCTGTGTTTTTTTCATAAAAATCAAAATAATGTCACCGGTTATCTAATTAACAGTTCAAATTATGTTGAAACCTAACTCAAAACTAGGCAATGCTAGGCAATTCTAGGCAATGCTAGTCACGAACAATTTCACATCTCTGGTAAAAGCTTACAGGGCCTCTCTATGTGGTTGGCATTTTATGTCCCCACACACATGTCCCCGTGTCAGGGTGAAAAGGAGATGCTATTCAGCCCAGCTTAGCTTGGCAAGCAACATTGGCCAGGAAGAGGAGCTGCCTTCTTATAATTCTTCCTCCCAGAAGGGGTGTCTTTTTGCAATTCATAAATGGCATAAAGGCAGCATATGTGCCCTGGCTTTGGACAACAAGAATCTCTTGCTGAGTTCTTTATCTTACTCATCTGAAACCATAGTTACTAGAATTATCTATTGACTATACTAAAAACATATGCTAGTAACTATATAGTTTTATATCTATATAACTAAAATTATATAGTCATGATATAGTTTTATATCTGTATAACTAAAATTATTTTCTCCCAGACATGAATAAATGTTTAATGAAAATTTCCAATATTATTGGCTCAAAAAGTTTCTCTCTAAATAATCTGGCACAAAGATCACATTTTTCCATAACAATATTATAGGGAAATGGGGCCAACAGGAACTAAAATGGACAAACAGTTCATCAAATGGTATGCTCCTCTCTCTGAGTGTCATAAAGTTATAAATAAGCCATAGCCTGACATTTGTAAGGTCAAATTTACAGAAGCTAATAGAACCACATCAGCTTCATGGCTGGAAAGCTGGAGTTCATTAATGCAAAAGAGGCCTAAGTGACAAACAATCAGACTCTGACTGAGCAGGTCAGCCAGAACTTCTCCTTGGTGAAGGTCTGGAGATACCAGACATGTTCCATTCATTTTTTGTGTGTTGAAAGCAGCAAGATGTTTGGGAAATCAAGATATCCAAACTATGAAAATATTATTAATCTTGGAACTAATCTTGGCTTTTCTCAGTGCCTGCTTGTGGAAGGAGAGAGAGCTCTCTCTCACTTCCTCTTCTTATAAGGGTACTAATCCCATCATGAGGGCCCCACCCTCATAACCTCATCTAAACCTGATCACCTCCCAAAGGCCCCACTTCCAAATACTGTCATAGTGGGGATTAGGGCTTCAAAATATGAATTTTTGGAGGACACAAACCTTGGGTTCATAACACTAAAAAGCCACACTGGCAATCCTCTGGTCATCTCCAACCCAAATGACTGACCAGTCCACATCACAGGTGGTAAGATGGGTAAACAATAGAATGAAAAAAAAAACCTGGGCATGGAGGAGAGAGAAGAAATGTTCTCCCCAGGAGTGGAGTGAGGGACATAGTCCTACAGGAGCACTGAATGTAAAACCACCTGACTCTGAGGGGGGAAATCAGAGACTTCCCAAAAGAGCAGGCTTTTAAGCTAAGACTTGCTGTAAATTTAACAAATAAGCATAAGTAGTTACCAAGAAGATTAGAGAAGGAAAACATTGTCAGCATAAGGAAGAATGGGCACAAAACTACACAAGTGGAAAAAAATATGGAGGGTCCAAGAATATGCCATGGCTGGACAAGGCTCTGTTTGCAGGGTGAGATCCCAAGAGATGAACCAACTGTGAGGCAGGGGTCAGAGCGTGAATGAGTTTGTAAAGTGAGTCAAGAATCTGGACTTAATCTTACAAGTAGTTTTCAAAAACTGTACCAAGAAGTCCTGGAGTTCCATAGAGGTTTTTGAGGTCCTCCAAACACTTTATTCATTCAAGTAGCATTTAAATTGCATTTTTAAACACTTTTTAAAATCTGTAACCAAAAATCACATTAAAAAATATTATCTACCACAATTTAATCCCCCAAGGACCATCAGTATAATAACTACAACCAACTTACCTCATTATAGGGTATAGATTTGACTCTTTCTGTGCAATTATGATAACTTCTGATGAAAAAAATCATTGATTAGGAAGTTTGCAAGTGCTGTACTGATCATCTTTAAAATATTCTATCCTAAGCATATCTACTCAGTTAATATTAAGAAATGCTGAGATGTGTTAAAGCTGCTTTTAGAACTTATATGTCTTTATTTTGTACACATTTTATATTTACAAATGCTACATTTTTTATGTTTTGTGAAGTAAAATAGTTACCCGTAAAACTAGATATGCATTTCTGCCTAAAACTAGGAAATATAAAATAATTGAAGAGCTATCTGGTATGTTGGCTCATTTCAAGAAGAAATGACAAATCAACTTTGCTATCACCTGATCGTTTAACTGGTGTTGATCATGGTGATGATAGAAAACAAAATCAATTTACTCTAGTTTTACACAAAATTACTTGCAGGCAAAAATACTGTGATCCTATTTATTTGTTCTTGAGGTTTATCTTTAGTTGTAATTAAATATCCTAAACTCTACCATGTTTTATGCAGTGAATTTTCCAAAAGAGTTTCCATGATTCATGCTAAGTAATAATATCATTTTGTCAACAACAGAGTGTGAATGAAAATAAAGCCTTAAATTCCTGTCTGCAAGAACTGAATATTATTTTAAAAAACATTTGTTGATATTCAAATATTTGAGTATGTCACGTATTGGAAAACCTACATTATCAGGAAGGAGCTTATTAAACTTTCTGCTGCTTACACTCCAAAAATGTCATATGAGTCAGCTACTAGAAAATGCAATCTGCTAATTCAGTCAAGACAAAAACATCCATTGTTTTTGCTTTATGTGATATTTTCACATGGGCTTATTATTTGTGGCATGCTTGATACATACTCAATTGTAGAGGAAACCATAATATGGGACTGTACTTGGAATTCCTCAGATCTATTGAAGATTAATGGTATTTTCATTGTTTAGATATCTCAATTTCCAAAGAACAAAATGACATATAGTGATATTTTAGTATAAAGTTTATATTTAGTATAAAGTTTACATTTAGTATAAAGAAATCTGCCAGCAGATTCACTTCCTAGATGGCAGATGGCCACCTTGTAGCTGTGTGCTCACATGGCCTTTCCTCAGTGCGTGCATGTGGAGGGAGAGAGAGAGATCCCTTCCTCTTCTTAGAAGGGCACTAATCCTATATGAATTTCCTGCCTTTATAACCCAATCAAAACCTGATTATGTTACCAAACTCAAAAGCTAGTAATTGAGAGGCAAGTGTCAGTAGAAAGGAAAGATGCTTTAGAAAAGTCTGCAGTCTGGGGAGAAGGTGGACTCATGTCCCAAGACCAACTCTGAAGATTCTGCCAGCCATAACAGTTTTTATAGGGAAAAAAGGAGCAAATCTCAGTGAATCATCAAAGCAGGAGGTTGAATTCTGCATCATTCTCCATTATGTGCAGACTGGCTGACTCTCTCTTCATATGTTATCTTGTCTACATGATCTGCCTACAGGATTGCTAAGGGGGCTGTTGAGGGTAGAGAGCTAGTCATTTTTCAACTACTTAATTCTTCATTCTTACTTCTTTTAATCTAGGAAGAGAATCAACAGGATAGGCAAGGCATGGTGTGCATTCAGGAGAGTTAGGTTAAACTGCCTAGTGATATCATTCCTGTAGCTAGGTTCTTTTAATTAGAGGGAAACAGAAATGGGCAAATAGGAAAGGAGCAAAAGGACTGCTTTCAATCACCTCCCAAAGGCCCCACCTCCAAATACCATCACACTGGAGATTAGGGCTTCAACATATAAATCTGGGGGGAACACAAACATTCAGTCTATAACCCCATAACACCATAAAACTTAGCACCCCTCTTGTTATCACAAATTCAACTCACTGCCCAGTCCATATCACAGGCAATATGATGGGAAAACAGGATGAAAAAAAACGTTGTGTCCTAAATATTCTCAAGTAGTCATTTTATTTTAATAGGTAATGATAATAATTAAGAAGCTGTTATCTTTCAAAACAGCCTTGGTCAATGTCATATAAGCTGTCCATTTTGTTAAAGCATGGTCTTTAATTTGCAGATCTTTCTATTATTTGTGATAATTGTAGTGATTTATAAGCTTTTATCACTGTTATTGGTTGACTTGAGTTAGTGTTGATATTAATATTTCAAAGGAAATAAAAGCTAAGCATCCTTGATTTTCTAAAACCAAAATACTCTTCCATTAGATAAAGAAGATTATTACCTGTAGGCCTAAATACTGAAACATCCTAACAATAAAATTGTTCTAAAATGATTTTTTTTAAATTGCAATGATAACAATGGAAAAATGATTTTCTGGGGGTATGGGTTAAAATTATGAAACTGCTGCATAAGCATATTGGGACTGAACAAATAAATAAATGGGTGGTGGATGGTAGGAATCAGATTTCTCATGTTGGAGATGCATTTGTATAAAAGCCAAGGGAATGTGCTAGAATGAACCATGTGGTAATGCATTAGAATCAGTGGCATCAATATGAACTCATGTTGAGTTTATTACAGATGTAGATAGATGGGAAGAGAAATAATGAGAGATATTTTTGTATATACCGTTCATAATTCTGTTCACTGAGGACCTTGAAGCAATCACACTCCTATGGTAACATGCACACCCAGTGCCCAGATCTTGGTTTCTAACCCTATCCTTCAATTAAGCAAATCACGGCTCTTTGGAGAAATGACTGATGACTGATTCTAGAGCTGGGGCAGCAAATATCAAGATGATCCTGGAGCATCTTGACATGCCCGAAGGAAAGGAAGTGCTCGAAAAAAAAAAGCCATAAAGAACAGGGCATGTCAAGGGAACACAGGGCCAACCTGCAACCTGAAAATGCTCTCAATGGCCAAATATGAATAGAAGAGGGTCACCAAGTACCAGTAGAAATTATGGCAAAAAGACAGATGCAGCCTAAAGCATAAGCCAGCAGAGTGCTGACCTCCAAAGACAAAGATAAAATCGTGTAAGTTTCTTGAGAGATGAGAAAAGAACTTACAAAGGAAAATAACAGACTGCCCTCAGATTTCTCATCTGTAACAGTGAAAATTGGAAGACAGAGTCTGAGGAAATTGTCCTTGGAATTTTGTGCCTAGCCCAGCATTTATAAATATGTAAGGAAGAAGCAAATCCACCCTCAGATATTTCAGATTCCAGAAGCACACCACTCATCACAATTGACAATTGTTCTGTTTATTTATTTATTTCGGAGGGGCATGGGGGGCAAAGGGAGAGATCAAAATATTCCACCTAAATGAAAAATCTCAAAAGGTAATAATAACATATATGAAACAGGAGTGGATAAAGGATTCTGTGCAACTTACATCAAAATAAATTTTGATAATGTGTTTACAAACTATAAAATCTTTGTCTGCTAAAAATAAAATTTTAAATTATCTGAGAGATTCAGTTGCTGACTTCCACCAAAATGCAGAAGAAACATGAACAGTTGAAAAATAAACAAAATTTACCACTATTCCTTTCAAGTTTCCAGATTAGTTAAATTACTTAAACCACAAGATTATAAACTGCTATGTACAAAGACCTATTAGCATTCATAACTGCTTATCTTTGTGAATCAGTCATTTTTCTATTCTGTACAAACAAAAGTCCAAAATAACTTCTTTTTAGGCTGAGACTGATACCAGCCTTCACTATCTATCATTCCTTGTTGTCAATGTAATATTATAATATATACAAAATATATGAAAATTGTTAGCATTCTTTAAAGCAGTCTCACTCTTCTCATGTACTTGCCTCATAATAAGTTCATATTACAGAGTTGAATGTATAGTTTATACTCCTAAAATAGTGCTTTTCTACTTATTTTATATGTAAGTATTTTTTTCAGGGATTTTCTTATTTAAAATATTGGAAAACTCTGGCTGTAGACAAATGATTTTGAGTAGGAAAGTCACATTAACAGGACCGTGCCGTTTAGAAAAAATAATTCTGTGGCAGGGTGGTGAATGGCTGGAAGAGAAGGAAAATACAAGACATAAAATATTGTAAGCCATGCAGTACCTAGCAAGTATTTTGATTCTCAGAGTTACACTTCGTTAAGCATTTACTGTGTACCTGGGATTGTGCCAGGTCCTTCACACACATTATTCATCTTCTCCTTTTTCTCACAACCAGCCAGGCAGGTGTTAGCACCTTCATTTTAGTGGCCTGGAGTGGGCAAGTGACATGTTCAATCCAGGCTCTTTGCCTGGTACAGCATAGAATTGTTCTCCAGCTATTTTATAGTGCTATGTATGACTTAAAAAAAAAAAAGATTGTAATTCTTTCAGATACGTTATTTACTGCATTTGACGCCTCCATAACACTTAATATAAGAAACTAGTGAGAAATTAATATATATTTGTGGATAGATAAATGAATAAACAATGATAATCAAATCTTGCAAAATTTCCGTGGCATTTTGGTTATTTAGAACAATAAATATTAACTGATTAACGTACTTACTTTCCTAATACATATATTTTTTCTTTTTGCTGTTGCTGTTTGAAATGAGTCCAATTATGTTGTAAAATCCACAATCAAGATTTCAGTAGACTTGTCCTTCTCCATATATTCATATAGTAGTACTTTCTTCTTAGTAAACTGAAACTTCAAAAACAAGTTTTGGATTGAAAATTTATCTTTGTTTGAAGATAGTAAAAGTGAAAAAAGAAAAAAAACCCCACACATTTGAATGCAGGAAGCCTTTAAGCAATCCTTCTCTTCTATGCTCTCCCATCCCCCGTTCTTCCTGTGAAGTGTCAGAATAAACGTCCCTCTTTTGAACTAAATCACCCACTGTGCGTAGCTGGCGTCATAAGCACAGACATGTATACCTCATAACCTGAGCTCTCACACCTTATCAGAACATTCTCATCTGAAAGGCGAGGGTGTTGGAACCCAGGGTTTTTGTACGTGGTCCTATCATTTAGGGGTAAAGAGAAAAAAAAATGTATCTTGGGGAGGCTGGGGGATGGGCTGGTACAGGTTTGTTTGGGGTTCATTTCCCTTAAGCCTATTAAGTTCTAATTCATTCTGTGTTCTACCTGATGGTGAGCAAAGCAGCTGAACTCTGTATTTCTTTGTAAGGCTGACATTTCCTTCGCACAATTAAAAATTAAACCTTTTATTAGTCCAGGGAGGCTGAGGTGGAAAACAATAGAAGCTCAGGGAGAGTAATTATTTCTGTTCCACTGTGTAGGATGTTTGAGCTTTTGATTAGTTGCACTCTACAGTACCTAACAGCTAACCAATCTTGCCATGATTAACAATACATGAGAAGTTTTTTTATCCTAACAGTGTACCACACACCCCTGAAACGCTGGCTTTGTATGTTTCTCGGTGATTTCAATCTTGTTTTAAAAATACCTCTCATTTTCTGGGGTGTTTGAAAACGACCATACTATCAACAGCATGGAGTAGGAAGCAGCAGGCATGGCAAGAGGGGAATCACTATAAAATGGATGCAAAAAGCTGTGGGTTGTACACCATTAAGCGTTCTCAGTGTGTTTCTAATGAGCTTATGATGGCCTTACCGAACTGCTGTTTCTACTCCAGCCCAGTAAATTACAGTATGCCCAAGTTAAATCACAGGGACTCAGTAGAAGCCAGAATTCATCAGGGTTCACATTTGTAAGAATTAAAAAATCATACTTAATCATATTTAGGTATGTCCGCTGTCTCCAGAGTTTTAGGCTCACTTTCTTCCCCCAGATATTTGGGTGCTAGAGGGATACGTAGTTGGTTCACACTCAAGGCACATTTTTATTCCATTTCCTACTTTATGCAAGTACAATTCTTACTTCACTTCTGATCTTTCCAAACCACTTGCAGGGTGAATGCTGAGGTTGAATTCCAAGTCAATAATCTCTATGAAGCAGTAAGATTATAGTTATCACATTTGTAGACGTTAGTTACTAAATATGTGTAGCTTTCTCTTGGATCTTAAAGTGTTCTAAAAGCTGGGATTTGGTAAATTAATATTATTAGATAGCAATAATTTACGTGATTTAAAAGTGTTCTTTAAAAGCCTTGAGGAAGAACTACATGTGTCATCTGCTGTGTGAATGAATGGCCTTGTTGTATAGATAAAAGAAGCCACGTCACCTAGATAGGCTTTCAAGAATAAAAAAATCAAATGCTACCAAGGTTTGACCTGGGAGAAATAAAATTTAAGGAAATTGAGAAAATCACTACTTTTAAAAATTATTTCTCACAACTATTATGTCAGGAGATTAATACAGCATCTATTGTCTAAGGGTTAAAGCAACATTACAAACATTAACTAATTTGGTTTCACAGTCTTTCTTTTCTAAGTTTCATTGCTGCACAAACACTTGGTTTTGGCTATACAGGAAGAAAAAAAAATGCCCCAAAGAGTACTTAAGTGGAATTGACTCCTAGTTTCCATTTTCTAAAACCAGATGGCATAATCCCTGCCCATTAATGTATTAATTGGTTATCATGTTACTGGAGGAGGGTCAAATTAGGCTATTTAATTTATTGGGGGAAATAAAATTGCTCTCTCCTTCCCATAGAATCCAGCCTTCATCCCGCCCAGCCTCTCCCCATCTGGCTCAAACCACTCTCTGCTTCTCACAGAGAGCAGCTTAACAACAGGACTTTATACAGTTATAAATAAATAATCCAGGTTCTCGTTCCTAAAATGGAACGCAGTGCAGAGCTGGTGGAGAAGTTGGCATGCTGTATCCTGCATATGTGAAGCATCATCTTTGATTAGCACAGACAGGAGATCGGAAAGCCATGAAACACTTTTGAAACCTTGATAGGAAGTGACTCTCTCTGGATGCAGATTTATTGATACTGACAACATTGTTTTTTTCTCAAATTTTAAAAAAGTGAAAGTACCTTGTACATGGAAAAATACAGAAACCAAATGAATAATGAAAAAACAACAGCTCAGTAGAACTGAGTGTCCCAGGCTCCTGAAAGAACCAGTGTGTGGGGAGAAAAGGAGAGAGAAAGAGAAAAAAAGGAAGGGGGGCAGCATAGGGAAGAAGAATGGAAAGGTTAAATACAAAATGCTTTCAGTGGAGGGAGTTTTTAAAAAATAAATATCTTATATAATTTTGAAGTGTTTGCAAAAACCCGGTCCTTGGGTTCATCTGTTTCTTTAAATGGAAAGCCTACAATTTTCAGCAACATTAGCCTGAAACCTGCAATCTTTGGGGAAATATCATCTCACAGTGACTCTACATACCTATACTGGCCAAGGAAAGAGAGTGACGTAAAAGTGAATCCCCTCCCCCCAAAAAAAAGAAAGTAAAAAAGAAAAAGAGAAAAAAAGGCCCTAAAACATAGCAATATTTACAAATGTTGAAGTTTCTTGATTTTTGTTGTTGTTAAGAAAAAAAGAGAGTATTTATCAAACCCTCCCAAATTTATTTGTGGTTAAGTCAAAAATAGAGTCAATGAACGGCAGAATTACAAGAAAATTCCAGTTTTGTTATTCAGTCTTCCTCGACATCATCAAACCCTCTCTTTCCTGACACCACAGGGAGAGCTGGAAATCACTCTCCACTTTAGAAGTGACAACGTTTAGTCCAGGTTCAGGAGGCTGGCCTGTCCTTCCAGAGCTGTATCCCCAGAGGAGGACATTCACCTCTGGGGCTGAAAGGGCTCTTCTAGACCCTGCTCGCCAGCTCCAGGCTCCTGGAACAGGCTTTCTATGCCAAAGACAAGATTTGCCTTCGTCCTTTATGACTGTTCTGTCACAGTAAACACACTCTGAACAAGCAGACCTTCTACTACATCCTTCCACTGGGATAAAAACCCCAAGTTAACTTTTTCCTAGTCAGGGCAGTGCACAAGAGTTGGTCCTTGAAGGAGCCCAGTGCTGGCTTAGAACCACCATGTTTACCACAACAAAGAAAACCACAGTCTGGGTGGAGGGGAGGGTCAAGGGCCACTCAGGTGCTATGGAAAGGATGGTACCTCTGGTGGGGATCTTTGATCCAAGTATGGCCATGGCCATCTGCATAGTATAATCCTTAAGGACAAAGAAACAGGTGGAAAAGATGGATATGAAAAATATGAGAGACACAGGCTACTTCCTCCTTCCCTCCCTCAACATATGTAAAATCTCCTTTGGAATTTCATGGGTGGAGATTGAGTTCCCTGCACCTGGTGGGTGCTCTGTAACTGTAGGTCATTGTTTCCATGACCTGCCATGGGATGTGGGGTTGTAACGGGAGGGGGTATACCATTTTTAAACCCTTCAGGTGATCAAAAATATTATTATTCATCAGGATGTTGAAAAAATATTGGAATGGCAAGAGAATAACAGTGTAGAAGACAAGCAGTATCTTTTAAAAAGTGAAAAATAATGCAATGAAAAGAGCTTAGCAGTTGCCACCAAAGAAATACATTAAGAAGTGATATGAGATTTTAGAAGCTATAATATTTGTTAAATGAATCTTTCTTTGACATAATCATGATATAACCTCTATTATAGAATTCAGAGGAGTTATTTGGTCTGAAGGAGCACCTATGTGAGGTAGAGACTGTTGGTCCAGGAAACTGTTATCCAGACATGAAAGAATAACGAAGCCGGTGGACACACAGCAAGAGAGGACCATGGCAGCCTGCCCTCATCACTCACTGCATCTTGATTGGACCCTGAGCTCACTGCCAAGGTTAACATTATTCTTGTTAGACCCTGAGCCAAGAGTCAAAGAGCCAGCCATGCCTTCACTCTTGGGTTCTACAATATTTGATTCTATCTAAACCCCTTAAGACAAAGAGAAAACATTTGCTGGGGACACAACTTAGAGGATGCAGGAAGATGTGGGCACAGATGGATGGATAACATAATGATGACAGGGGCTAAGACTAGATTTTTTTAATGGGACACCAAAAGATCCCATGTGCGTGTCCACCTCATCCTTTAACTTCCCACAACCTATGTACAATATAATGGAATCAGATCCGGCTTTGAGGGGTCTGAAGGAAATGACTTTGTTCTCTGAGTTCAGTTCTCTCATCTATAAAACCTGGGAAAATACCTGCCTCGTATGGATATTTGAAGAATTGAATAAAATAAAGGTATGCGGGCTTCCCTGGTGGCGCAGTGGTTGAGAATCTGCTTGCCGATGCAGGGGACAGAAGTTTGTGCCCCGGTCCGGGAAGATCCCACATGCCGTGGAGCGGCTGGGCCCGTGAGCCATGGCCGCTGAGCCTGCACGTCTGGAGCCTGTGCTCCGCAACAGGAGAGGCCACAACAGTGAGAGGCCCGCGTACCGCAAAAAAAAAAAAAAAAAAAAAAATACAGTGGAAAATAAAGGTATGCAAATATGCTATTGCTTTGCCTAAGTTTAGTGGGGTGGCTGGTAAATACCATTTACTCATCTTTCTCACCCTGAAGTAGAACCCTTATTTAGGAAAAAAAGAAGAAAACTTCCTATCTCTTCAGAACAAGGCTCTGGCACTTCTCAGAAAATGAATTTTTTTTTTTTTTTTAAAACAAGTAAATTTAAGGACATATTTTATTGAACTGAATATATTCAGATATTATCATTTCAACATGTGACACAAGCCTCATTTCTTTTTGCGGTACGCAGACCTCTCACTGCTGTGGCCTCTCCCGTTGCGGAGCACAGGCTCCGGACACGCAGGCTCAGCGGCCATGGCTCATGGGCCCAGCCGCTCCGCAGCATGTGGGATCTTCCCGGACTGGGGCACAAACCTGCATCCCCTGCATCGGCAGGCGGACTCTCAACCACTGCGCCACCAGGGAAGCCCAGAAAATGAATTTGGTAAGTGTGATTTTTTTTTTTTTTAAAACTTACTGGATACCGATATCAATTTATAACAGTTAAGAAAGGCTCAGCATCACTTGGGGC
Source organism: Phocoena sinus (assembly GCF_008692025.1). Classification (NCBI taxonomy): domain Eukaryota; kingdom Metazoa; phylum Chordata; class Mammalia; order Artiodactyla; family Phocoenidae; genus Phocoena; species Phocoena sinus. The sequence continues at coordinate 6,968,108 of NC_045779.1, read as the reverse complement.
AGTTTAATACTCAATGTCAAAGACAACATGAGTTTGGAACTTTAAAGAAGAGAAACTGTTGGTACATAATTTAATCTAGTTCTCAAGTGCTTACATTTTAATTTGGACTGTTTAAACAGCACTTATGAGACTCTAGGGACTTTAAACCGCATCACAAATCACAGAATGAAGCACTTTATTTTTCAGGCAACTTTATTAAAGTGAGGAGGTTGAATGACAAGTAAGTGGAGTAATCATCAAAACATTTTTTGTGATTAAGATGGATGACAGTACACCTGCTTAAACAGTACTGTTAGATGGTCAGGTTATCCTTCTTAGAAAGATTTCATCTCTGGAATGTTCCTCCCTCTTCAGATAAGACTCTGGCTTCTGATTCAGGTAAAGCATGTTTTGTTTAGGTGTGTTTTGGTGGTTGAAAACAAAAGTTTAGACATATCACAAGAAATGTCTAAGATAACTGCTCACTCAGATAACTTCTTAAAGGAGGAAACGAGCAAATATGCAAAGGTCAATTTTCTGTCTGTTTAGAAGTATCTCAGAGAGAGGACCAAGTTCAATTAATTTCAATTGAGTGATTGTATGTAATGCCATTTGTGTAAAAACAGAGATACAAAAGTTTTAAATTCTGTACACACATATATATACATAAATTATAAGAAGTAAAGATTATGAAAGGCATATATCAAACCCTGGTACCTTTGGAAAGCACTGGAATTTTGGTGTTGGGAAAAGGAGAAGGACTACAGGGAAATAATGGCTGGACTCAACTGTGATGAAATAGGTTTTCTATCTGAAAGCTGGGAATCAGTAAAATCCCTTTTGCTGAATTCTAGCTGTGAAACAAACAAGCTAAAAAATTCAAATATTCTGGCAGGGGAGTTAAGAAGATTTCATTTTAGAAATCAAAATTATACATGAAACTGGAAAAATCAGATTCAGTTTTGCGTTGTGTGCCTACTATTTAGTTAGAATGAGATTGCTTATATTATTGTAAAATATGAATAGTCTGATAAGCTAATAGTTTATGATGGAAAAGAGTATTGGTAGAGTAGAATTTGCAAAATACTAATGGGTTTGTAACAAAGCTTGCTTTTCTAATCTGTAGTAAACTAAGAACAATATAGGCAATGCAGCGAGTTTTTCATAAATTTATTTTTTAAAGGATATTCTTTATTCTCAGAATACTTTCATCCTATTTGTGTTACAAAAGCTTTCTTTTATAAAATGGATGGTGCTAGAAGATAGTAATCTATTTTGTTTCCTAATATCCTTGCTTGGTAAAATAGAAATTGAGCAAACTTTTATTAGTGCCTTTATTAGATGTTTATGAACTTAGAATTGGTCTTGGTGGATTGATAGTTTATCATTATGAAATGTCTCTCTTCATCTTAGCAATGATTCTAGCCTAAGCATCCACTTTTTATGCTTAGTATAGCTATATTAGTTCACTTATAGTGTTAGCCTACTATATATTTTCCCATTCTTTGTCTTTCAACTTTTCTGTTTTCTTGTCTTTAAGGTGTGTCTCTAGTAACAGTATACATTTAAATTTGTTTCTGTATAACCTCTATGACAGTATCTATCTTTTAATTAGAGTATTTATTTATTTATTTTTTTAACATCTTTATTGGAGTTTAATTGCTTTACAATGGTGTGTTAGTTTCTGCTTTATAACAAAGTGAATCAGCTATACATATACATATATCCCCATATCTCCTCCCTCTTGCGTCTCCCTCCCACCCTCCCTATCCTACCCCTCTAGGTGGTCACAAAGCACCGAGATGATCTCCCTGTGCTATGCGGCTGCTTCCCATTAGCTATCTATTTCACGTTTGGTAGTGTATATATGTCCATGCCACTCTCACTTCGTCCCAGCTTACCCTTCCCACTCCCCTTTACACTTGATATATTTACTGAAGTATTTGTGCTAAAATCTACATCATCCTACTTGGTTTCTAGTTTTCCAACTCTTCTCGGTTCTCTTTTACCCTCTTCTGTGCCTTCTTTTAGAAAAACAGCAGGAACTTTTTGTTCAGGTTTTTCCTTATTAACTGTTGGTTCTACATTCTTTTATTTTTTACTTTAGTCATTACCATAGAGAACAGAACATTTATTCTTGACTTATTAAAGATTACTATAAATTAGTACTTGTATAACCTCTCAGATAATGAAAGATCTTTGAATATTTTAAATTCTTTTACCTTCTCACAGTTTTTCTGCTATCGTTTTCACATAATTTATTTCACCTGTAAACTTTGGTTTGGCTTCTCCTCAAGACAGATCCTGGGACAACAATGAGTTCAGAGAGTTTATGTGGAAAGTGATCAAGTGGAAAGGGAGAAAAGTCATAAAGTATCTTAATGATCAGGTCATAGTTTGGGGGCTTAAATGTGTGAGAGGCTGTACTGGGTTGACTGGTGGCCCCCCAAAAGATATGTCTATGTCCTTACTCCAGGAATTGGTGCATGTGACCTTATTTGGAAAAAAGCTCTTTGCAGATGTAATTAATATAAAGATGTGGAAATGAGGGAATCATTCTAGAATAGGGCAGACCTTAAATCCAATGATAAGTCCTTAAGAAACAGAAGAGAAGACACACAGTGTGGAGGAGAATGCTCTGTGAATACGGAGGTAGAGGCTAGAATTATGCAGCCACAAGCCAAAGAACACCTGAAGAGACCTGAAGCTGGAAGAAGAAGAGTAGGGTTCTCCTCTGGAGTATTCACAGGAAGCGTGGCCATGCCGGCACCTTGATTTAGAATGTCTAGTTTCCAGAACTGTGAGAGATTAAATTTCTGTTATTTTAAGCCACCAAGTTCATAGTAATTTGTTACAGTAGCCCTAGGAAACTAACACTTATACTGAGAAATGGAGTCCTGCTGTAACAAAAACCTAAAAATGTGGAAACGTCTGTAAAATTGGGCAAAGGACATAGCATGGAAGAAGCTTAAGAAGTATGATAGAAAAAGCCTAGATTGCTTTGAAAAGAATATTGGCAGAACTAGGCATGAGCATTAAGACATTTCTGGTAAAAGCTCAGAAGGAAATGAAGAGCATGTTTCCTAAAGGGAAACTAAACTAAGGGAAAACTAAAGGGAAGGTAGTCCGTGTTATATAGCAGTAGAAAACTTGGCTGAATTATATTGTTGGAAACAATATAATTGGAAAGTAGTCTGGAAAATAGGACTTATCAGTGATGAAACTGGGTATTTAGAGGAACAGATTTCCGATCATAGTGTTGAGGGTGTGGCCTGGTTTCTCCTTGCAGCTTATGGTAGAATGTGAGAGGAAACAGATAAATTGCCAAGCAAAATGGAACCAGCACTTGATGATTTTGGTGGTTCTTGGTCTATTCAGACTACAAAGGATGCTAAAATTAAGTAATTCATGGTTGAGAAAGTGTGCCCTAGAAAGAAGGTCAAGGGTGTGACTGGACTGTATGGCTGAAGACATTAGGCAGGTGACAACCATCTCAGCAGAAACCAAGAATAGATAGATGGAGTCTTCCAGGAAAGATCTAAGGAGGACCTTGTCCTTGTCAATGTTGTAGACCCCCATGACAGAAATGGGGGATCTATAAGGTGTTTGAGAATGTTATAATAGCAGAAACACTGTCAACTTGGGGTGAAAGGGGCAAAAGCAAGACAAAAAGAAAGCACTGTCAGATTTCCAAATTTCCTCAGGTAGGAAATGGGCTGATTGGGCCACTCACCTGAAAATATATGCTACGCTTCAAGAAAAAGGAAGAATAACTCTGAGGATAAAGGCCAGCAGAGCCACTGTGGGCCCAGAGGGTGAAGCATAGAGCCACAGAGAATTATTCTCAGGTTTCAGGTTAATGGAATTTTTCTGATGGGTTTCTAACTTGCTTGGACCTGGTGATTCCTTTGTTCCTTCCAATTTCTCCCTTTCAGAATGGGAATGTCTGTGCCTCTCCTACCATTTTATTGTGGAAGTAGAATTTTTCCAATTTTACAGGCTCACAAATGGAGAGGAATTTTCCCTCAGGATGAATCATATCTCAGAGTGTCACCCATATCTGATATAGATGATTTAGATGAGGAGATTTGGGACTGTTTGAGCTGATGATATTTAGATTAGATTTTAGGCTCCGAGTTGATGTGCAATGGGTTGTAGTCCTTCTCACGTTTCTTTTTTTATATATTTGCATTTTTTAAATTTTTAATTGAAATATAGTTGATTTACAATGTTTCAGTAGTACAGCAAAGTGATTGAGCTATGCGTAAATATATACATATATATATTCTTTTTCAGATTCTTTTCCATTATAGGTTATTACAAGATGTTAAATATAGTTCCCTGTGCTCTACAGTAGGTCCTTGTTGTTTATCTATTTCTTCTTGCATTTCTGTGATTCCATCAGGGGTCATTTTCCTTCTGAAAGAGTGTTTCATATATTTTAATATTGCTCAAAATGGCAAAAAATTCTTTCAGTATTTGTTTGTGCGAAGGTATGTTTACTTCATTTTTTTTTTTTAAGAATATCTTGGCTGAGCATAGATTGGCAGTTATTTTTATTAGCCACTTTCAAGATGACATTTTATTTTCCCCTGACTTTCATCCTTTGTTTGAAATGTTAGCTAACAGTCTTATTTTTGTTCCAGTATTATTGTTGTTACTTTTCTCTAGATATTTTTAAACTCTTTGTGTTTGGTTTTCAGCATTTTATAAACGCCTAGGTGTGTTTTCTCTTTATTCTGCATGAGTTTCATAGTACTTCTTGAATCTGTAGCTCGGTATCTTTCTTCAGTTTTGTAAAGTTTTCAGCAAATGTTTCTTTAAGTATTACTTATATTCCATTCTCTCTCCTCTCAAGGTGGAATTCCAATTATATGTTCATTAGATTTTGCCTCTGTATCTTATGTGATTTTGATTCTCTTTTCTATACTTCCCATCTTTCTATGTTCTTGTATCTGGATATTTTCTACTCACCTATATGCCAGTTCCTAAATCCTGCACCTATTCTACTGTTTAAATCATTTATTACATTTTAAATGTCAATTAGTATATTTTTCAGTACCAAAGTATGCATTTCTTTTATTACTAATTCTAATTTTTTGGTAAAATTCAGATAACCAGATGCAGAATTTTATCAGAGAAACGTAGTCTATAAAACTATTATGTTCTACTCTGTTTCTGCTACCTTCAGTACTTGGATCATATGGTGATCTGTGTCTGCTGTTCATTTTTTCTCTTTATTTCCAGTCATTTGGTCCTGACATTGTGTGAAGCTCTGGATTTTCCTTCAGAGAGGGTTTGCTTTACTTCTGACAAGCAGTTAGTATAAACACTGATCTCCTTAATCCAGTCAAGGTTTTTAGTCCGTGTGAGAGCTGCTGTAGACCCTCTGCTTCTATTCCTAAGGTGTAGCCTTTCATACGGTTTGACAGGAATCCTGGGGTCTTTTCCTACTTAGTGAGCCTCTTTCTTTTCTCTTCCTCTGACTACTGAGACTGTTGAAAATTCTGCTGAAATTTCTAAACTGAAGCTTTCCTTTTCAGCTTCTCACTTGATGCAGTTTAGGAATTAGAAACTACCAAAAGGGGACAAGAAGCAGGGGATGTAGGGCTTGCTTCAAAGCATTTCTCCTTCTCTGAAGTCTTGGCCCAAGACCTGGTTGTATACAGTTGTTCTTCTCCTACTCATCAAACAGCTATTTGTTTGTTTGTGTTTATCCAGGTTTTTTTTGTTTGTTTATTTTTATTTATTTATTTTTTTGCGGTACCCGGGCCCCTCACTGTTGTGGCCTCTCCTGTTACGGAGCACATCTCCGGACGCACAGGCTTAGTGGCCATGGCTCACGGGCCCAGCCGCTCCGTGGCATGTGGGATCTTCCTGGACCGGGGCACGAACCCGTGTCCCCTGCATCGGCAGGCGGACTCCCAACCACTGCGCCACCAGGGAAGCCCTATCCAGTTTTTATTTAGGTATTTTTGGAGGGATCTTTGGTCTAAAACAAGTGACACTCTTAGAGCCAGAAGCCAGATTATTGTTTTAAGGTAGAAATACCAATTTATTATTTGGTTGCAGTAAATAATACAGCAGTAAGTGTGGGCACACTTTTTACTGAGAGTGTCAGAGGTTTTATTTCCCTGTAATTATTAATACTCTAGGTGTATATGCCAGACTTTTTATGAAGGTAGAAATAATACAGGAGTAAGAGGTCTGAAGACTCAACAGCTTATTATTATATAATCCACTTTTTTTGTCTCCAAAAAACTCCACTAAAGCACCACAGGTGATTATCTCTTTTAATTAAATAATTATCTCAATTAAAGCTGAAGTTTTTCAACAAATATTAATTTCTTGTTACTGTGTTCTCAGAACTACTCTAAGCTCTAGGAGCTGATGGATGGGGAAGATGGCAGGGAGGAAAAAAACAAAGATAATATATACTGAATAATCCCTACTACCAGTGAGTTTATAATCAAGTTGGTCAGAAATGACTATTGAGTAAAAGAAATCAGTGAAAAAATACATGTGAATTACATCACACTGATTATCCGTGCAAAAGAATAATAATATAAAAATGAATCACAGGGCAAGAGCCACTATCTAATGAGGTGTTCGAGCTATTATTGTGATAAAGTTATTTGGTTATTTTGCAACCAAAATTTGTACTAAGATTTGTTAGTCTCATATATTTTATGATATCCTCAGGGGGAAAGTGCTCATTTATTCAACATGTCTATTCTTATAATACATCATAATCACCATTACAAGTCCCAGAACAAGAAACTGTACCCACATGTCCACACAGAGAATATTCTAGCTGAATAAGCCCTAGGAACAAATTCTCTTTTTATGAGGTTACAATTCTGAAGGAGCACTTACTAATACATTTATTTGTATTTTGATGTAAATATGAAATAAAATGAGTTGGTTCATGACCATTTTCACACACACAAAAAAACTGGTTTCTTGTCGTTGTGTTGTTTTGGCCAAGGATATTAAATAACTCAATCATCCTAAGTCATTTTTAAGATCACACACTTCCATTTTCATATTTATTTATGATTTTACTCTGAAGCAAACCGGCAATAATAATACAGCAATGAAATGTTTTACTTTTAAATAGCAGTAAGATTTAAATATAGATTTAAATGAGATTTAAATTAGAGATTTAAATATAAATGCTTTATAAAAAAGAACAGGTATTTTCATGATAGAGCCATTATTTTACATATAAGATCTCAGTTTATTCTGGAACATAACTAGGTAGAAAAGTATTGTAAACATTATTTATAAATGTCTGCATTGATACAGCATTATGCTAAGTGTTATAGCAAAGATAGTTAAGGGGGTAAATCTCTCTATATAGGAATATATATATATATATATATATATGCATATATGTGTGTGTGTAAGCATGCACATATTACAGAAAATATCACAATGCTTTAAGAACCATAATAAAATATATGGAGTGCTGCTTCAAAGTCCAGTTAATGCAGGTAACAACCTGTTATAAGATATAATGGGAGGAAAAAAATCTTTGATAGTAGCAAAAGTAAAATAAAGCACTGAAGGTAAGCTTAACAAGTAATGGGCACCATCGATAAGAAGAAAATTTTAAAATGCTGAAAGACGCAAAAGAAGATTTCCATTTAAACAAATGCAAAGTTCTGCTATATTCTTGAATAGAAAAAAACAACAACGTAATGAGGTCAGTCCCCCAGTGTTAATCTTATCAATTGGTTGGCAAAATATACATAATAATTCTAGAAAAATGACTAGGACTGCCTTTGTAAATTATTAAACCACATTATAAACCTAACTATCTAAAAACAGAATGGTACATGCTTATAACTAGATAGATCAGGATAGAAAATCCATCTAAATCCATAAGGAATTTTTTTTTCATTTGATAAAGAGAGCATTTCAACTTAAGTAAGAAAATATGGATTACTAACTAAATTGGTAATTGGGACATTAGGTTAGCCATTTGGAAAAAATAAACAAATTTGGATTTCTACCTCAGGTACAATAAATTCCACATAGATTCAAAAATTATAAATGAAAAATTAATCATAAAGAATTAGTGGAAAAAAAGTTCTTTTATAATCTCAGAATCATGAAGCCTTTTAAGTATGGCACAAAATCCCAGAAGTCTTATAATAATATATTGATAAATTCAACAATATAATATTTCTGCTTGAAGAAACAAACAAAATCAAAAGACAACTGACAAATGGGAAAAATTTGCAACTCACAACACAAAGTTAATTTTCCTAATGTGTAAAACATTAATTTCCCTGTGTGTAAAACATTTCTTCTAATTAATGAGAAAATATTTTAAAACAGTATAAAATTTGCAAAGTACATGAAAAAGCAAATCGCAGAAAATGAAATACAAATATTTGACTTCTAAACGTGTGAAAGGACGCTTGATCTAAGTTATAATAAAAGAAATATAAAATTAAAATTGGAAGAAGACATAGCTTTCACTTATATGTATTGGCAAATGTTAAACTATTTGGTAACAGAGGCACTTTCATATTTCGTGCTAAAAGTATAAATTAGTACAATTATAATATATGGAAGGCAATTTAGCACTAGTTAGAAAAAATTTTTTAAATCAGTGTTACCTTTGCTCTATTTATATTCCACTATTGGGAATACATCCTACACATGTAAAACGACCTATACTTAATATTATTCACCGAATTACCTTTTGATATTCCAAAAACTTTGAACGAGACCTGTTTTTATCATTAAGGGAATGGTAAAGATTATTATGTCACATTTAAATAATAAAAGCATGTTAAAAAGAATTAGAACTATATATACCTTAAGACATCAAAGATGTTTAGGATATATTTTTATAGGGAAAAAAATAAATGAGAACTATGTTTTTCACAAACTACTTGTTAGGAGGTGAATTTTGTCTCCCCAAATTCATATATAAAAATCTTAAACACAGTGCCTCAGCACGTGACTGTAGTTAGAGACAGGGCCTTTAAAGAGGTAATTAAAGTAAAATGAAGTCATATGGAGGGGCCCTAATCAAATATGACTGGTTTCTTATAAGAAGAAACTAGGACACAGACAATATATGAACAATGAGGGGTGACCGTGCGAGGACACAGTGAGGAATGCAACCATCTGCAAGCCAAGGAGAGGGACCAAGGAAGAAACCAGAAAGAAGAAACCAAACCTCCCAACACCCTGGTCTTAGACTTTTACTTTCCACCAGGTCTGCAGTATTTTGTTATGGCAGCCCACGCAGAGGAATACACTCCTATTTGTTTAAAAATAATATATATATGTACATATGTATTTGCTTATAGATGGATAGAAAATCTCTTGAAGGACACACTTAAAGTGGTTGCAGTGCTTTCTCTGGGAAAAAGAATTGTGCTGTCAATGAAAAGGTGAGAGAGAGACTTCTGGAAAGAGGAGTGTCCTTGGAACTAAAAGAAGAGTTTCAGTAGCAGCCCGGCCCACTTATTAGCATGGTACCTAGAGGAAAATCATTTAGTCCTATAGCACCTCAGCTAGACATCTGTAAAATAGGGTACCAGATGGCCACTAAATGACTTTCTAGTATCTGCAAATGAACATATGATTAATGTTAGATTATTTGAGAAGTTTTTAATCCGCTCTGGAAAAAAGTGACAACTAAGGAAATGTAAGTATAGGAACATTCAATATGTAACCAAAGGATTAGCATTGCATCCTAAAGACTAACGTTCAGAAGAAGCTGAAAATAACAACATGTTTTCATTTGGTCCTGACCAAGAAAAGAACTAAGAAGTAACCTTATTGATTATGGACAGATGGTGTAAAGTTAGCAAAACAAGATGAGAGAAAGGAAATAGGAACCTCCTATTTTATTTCTGTCCTCCCTGTCAAAGAGAATAATCTTCAGACTGGAAAGAGTGAAAAATATCTCGGGTAGGGGGAATTGAAACTGAAGGATTAGTGAAGAGATTGTAAGAGAGTGCCCAGCTACTCAAAATAAATCCAATTTTCTGGACCCAGATGAATTGTTCAAAGGTACTGGAAGAACTTGTCCCAGAAAGCCCACTGCTACCACCAGTAGTCATTAAGGAAACAGTAGAGAAGAATAAATGTTATCCTGGTTTCAAAAAGTTTCACAAGGTACCTTCAGTAAACCATAGATGAGTCATTTTTTTCCTTCCATGAATCACCAGGGTGGGTGCACGGAAGGAAAAAATCGTGGTGGACCAGCCACAGAGTTGGTGGGTTGCTTTTCTTTGTTCTTGAAGATTACTTTCCTCGAATCTCTCTTATGGCCCCCGGGATGTTGTCAGGTATTCACTTACACACGTTTCCCTAGACTATGAGCTCCTCGGGGATGGATGCTGCTCTATTTTAGAGTTTAAGCTTTTCACATTCTACTCGTTGTTTGAAAGCTTAGGAGTAATATCAGCTGTAGACAGAGTACATGTGGGTTTCATGAAAGCATTTGACAAAATTCCTGTTAATGGATATGTGGTCACAATGGAAAAGAGCTCTACAATTAGGATTTTGTAGCTTGTTAAATTGCATGACCCAAGGGGCATTGGAGAATGGAAATTAACCAGAGGGAGCTCTCTGTTTACTCACTATAAACTCTTACCTTCAGCCCAGCTTTGTTTGAAATTGTAGAAGTCATGGATATACTCAGAAAACTTACGAATCATAATATTTATTGAATTAGGGATGAAATAGTGGGGCCAGGGGGAAGTTCAGTCCCTGCCATTGGAGCATTTGCAGCCATACAGAAGCAACAGATAAATACATTTAAGTAAATTAGGGGAAATGTCAGTGGAAGCTCTAAACTTTCCCCATAGAATGAATTTAGTATTGGCAATCTGGTTGAAGGTATGCCTCCGAGGCTTGTCTTGAAGCTGCATTTGCACAGCAAGGACTGATTTTATTTAGCTATGTATTTGGGGGTGTTTGGAACGAGAGATATCGTGGAAGATTATGGGAATGTACATTGATGGTGAAGCTTCTAGACAGTGCTGTGACAGAGACAGTACAGAGAGCTGTGGGGTTACGTAGGAGAGTATCTAACCTCTTCTCTGTCCGTCAGACATCTGATCTCATTTAGAGGAAGTGATGTCCTGCCAGAACCATGAAGATAAGTAAGAGGAATGTGGGGAAAAAACAAGTGTTGCAGGGAGAAGGAACGGTACATGTCAAATTCCAGAGGCAGGACCATGAGATCTTAGAATATCTAGAAATGAGCTGTGACTAGAACACCGACTGAGAATGGGGGAGTCTTACATGATTCCTGCAGAGAACAGTCATAAAAGCCTGTTTGCAAAGGTACAGTCTGTTTATTCTTTGAATGATGGAAGCAAACGCAAGTTTTTAATGCTAAACTATAACACAATCTGTTTCATTTTTTGAAAAGACTCCTTGGGGTGGAGAACAGATTGGAGGGGCTATGTCTGGAGGTAGGGAGCCCACTTAGAAAGCTGTTACAGGAGCAGGAGATATTGGTGGCTTTCCTGTTGGGTATGGAGGAATGGAGGGACCGTGAAATGTTAGCTTGGTAGCACGGCTAGGACTCTGGGGTTTGTTACATGTGTTGCATGGGTTAAAGGAAAAGGAAAAGACTCATATATAATTTTGATGTTTCCAGCATGGGCCCCTATATGGATGGTGATAATATTCATTGAACTAGGACCCAGGAGGAAAAGCAGATTTGGAGTTTGGAGGGTACAGGAGGATTTCAGTGTGGTGAGTGATAAGCAAGGGAGAGATGAAAATGAAGATAAGAATATGGGAATCAATCATTGTTGATTATTATTATTATTAATTTTGTCATCCTTGCCTTTAAGAACCTGGTGAATGCTATAGGGAAAATGAACTTATGTGCAGCAATGTTTATGAAATCCCTGAAGCCCCTCTTTGGATTCTAGATTAAGAACCCTCATTAAGGGAATACACAGAACCATGTAGAGAGTATGTGCAGATGGAGAATGGAAGAAGGCTTGTCACGGGAGCCTCAGGAGTAATGGGAATGAGCAGAGAATAATGAACTTACAAGACGACCAAGGAAGAGAAGTCAGGGGGTTAAGAGGAAAACAGGAAAGTGTGTCATGGAAACCAAGTAAGACTATTTCAAGTATGAAGAACGTGTTAACTGTAAAATACATCCAGTGAACAAATGTGGGCATACAAGTGCTAGAAGGATACAACAAATCTAATAAGAAGAAATTTAATTTTATGAAATGGGAAATCCTAGGTCCAAATAGTCAACTGGAAAATCATTAAAAAGGAAAAAAATTTATTTACCTGAAATATGTGAGTGTCTTTAGGATCGCGATGTTTCAGTCAAGCAATATTGTCTATAATCATGTCCATAGAATAGAAAGAATAAGGAATCGTTTCATTCTTAGGCCTGAGTAGCTTTGAAAAATTTAAGATTCGCCTGTGTAAAGCAGTTAGATTAGAAATATTGGCATCTTGGAAAATATAAGTTGAACCAAAGAGTGCAGTTTATAAGGAGGATGACTGGGATTCGGCAATTCAGGCAAGAATTCCTAGCAATTAACTTTTGTCGAGAAAGGACTGCTCCCCAGACTTGCTGTATTCCTCAATGTGGAAGGAGTTCAAACAGAAGTTAGGTGATGGAGGGTCTGCAGTATGAAAGAGACTAACCGGACAGCAATAAGAGATTGGGGCTGGATGACCTTTAAGTTTTATTCTAATGTTACTATTCTTTGATTTGAAGATTTCTACAGGAAATCTAAAATATAAGCTTTAGTAAATCTAGAGAAAACTATGTTTTCTCCTGGTCACTTCGTTATTATATACACTAAATTATTATATTATTATTGTAATATTTTCGTATTGTCTAGGTTTAGTCTTTCCTGTACTGTAGTCATTTTACAATCCCGGCAAACTTTAAATAAGAAGTTATGGGGCTTCCCTGGTGGCGCAGTGGTTGAGAGTCCGCCTGCCGATGCAGGGGACGCGGGTTCGTGCCCCGGTGCGGGAAGATCCCACATGCCGCGGAGCGGCTGGGCCCGTGAGCCATGGCCGCTGAGCCTGCGCGTCCGGAGCCTGTGCTCCGCAACGGGAGAGGCCACAACAGTGAGAGGCCCGCGTACTGCAAAAAAAAAAAAAAAAAAAAAAAAAAGAAGTTATATTATGAGCATTCAAGTGTTGAAAAAAATGATTTTTTTAAAGTTTAACCACTTGGATGCTCTAAAATAAATGAAAGCTGCCAAAGCAAATGTTAATGATACAAAAAGGTAAATCATGAATATGTCGGATCGTTACTAAAACATAAAGTAACAGAAAGATGTTTATTAAAGTAATATTTAAAAAACCTTTTACTTCCAGAATTATATGATACAAGTGACTTTCATCAAACTTTCAATACTTTGATCTGATCATGGCTTTGAAAATCTTAAGGAAAATGGGGACACAACTATTTTAACTAATAAAGAAAAAGGAAAGTTTCTATGAGAGCTTAGACAAATAATTCATTGAAAATAATAATAAAACCAAGAACTTTTTCCTGTACTTCAGACAATTTTATAACACCATTGAGAAAGGTAGCTTGAAAATGAAGAGGAACAACTTTCTAATCAAAAGAGAGAATTTGTAAAAAACAATCTGTACTTTATGTGCAATGTTATTCATACCTGGTTGTAGGAAACCTCTTCCAGTCTTGTCTCTTTTTCCCAGTGGCTAGAGAAAGTGGCTGTATTGGAACCTGTCTCAGCATTGCTACCCACAAGATTTTATTCCAGCCAGGTTTTAGTGCCTTGTGACTTTGCCAAGAAATAAGGGAAAAAATATCCCTCAGATGACTGTTTCAATGCAGCGAGGAGAAGGCAAGGCTGTGTGTTTTCTATGGCCCTGTGTAATTCAGATCCACGATTACTCATTCCTCTTAAGTGAGGATAAGCTTAAAAAATCCATCCATTTTCCTCTACTTCAGGCCTTAGTGTCCACATCAGCCAAGCCAAGCAAAGAGTTGGTCTTGAAAGAAATCCTACAGCAGACGGCAAACCCTGACCACAAAAGACCCGTTTGTGAAGACATTATCACCAAGGCAGCTTGTGGTTAGATACCTTATGATTTGGACAAAATAGATTTATAGGAGTCATAGTTTTTCTAAACACATTTCTTACTTTGACCATATGAAAATTGGTATCCAATCTCCTATTAAAAATGTGTGTATGGAATATCTTCAAATAAACTCATTGATATGTAAGCAAGTGACTAAATACCATTAACCATAACATCATTATCACCAAAAAACATGGCTGATGTTTTCTAAATAAAAAGCATTGTGCTACACCAAGCACACAGACTGTGATCTCTAATAACACCTCCACTAAAAGGGACCGGGGCTCCACAGATCAATGGGTGATCCCAGGACTGGGACACAGAATATCTTTTGATGTCAGAAATTGAAGAAGTGCTTAAAAAAATGATGGGTGGGGCCTCCCTGGTGGCGCAGTGGTTGAGAGTCCGCCTGCCGTTGCAGGGGACACGGGTTCGTGCCCCGGTCCGGGAGGATCCCATATGCCGTGGAGTGGCGGGGCCCGTGGGCCATGGCCACTGGGCCTGCGCATCCGGAGCCTGTGTTCCGTAGTGGGAGAGGCCGCAGCAGTGAGAGGCCCGCGTACTGCGCAAAAAAAAAAAAAAAAAAAAAAGATGAGTGCATATGAGAAGGACATAGGAACCAGATGGAAGGGGCTCCCACTGACTAAAGCCAGCACAATTTGAGAACCAAAATAGTTAAGAACACTAAAGAATTTTAAACCATTGGAAAAAAGAGAAATCTATCAGTTCATACCAATAATTAATAGGTAGATTATGGATGGATAGATGAGAGATTGATGAATGGATGAGTAGATAGATAGACAGATGGTAGATAGATAGGCAGACAGACAAATAGATGATAGGAGGAAAAGTCAAATGATAAATGTGGAAGGAATGGGAGAGTTGGAAAATCATGATTTTTGCGTCCATCATAGTAAAGATTGGATCAAGCAAGAATTATAAACAGACGTCAATCTAGGAGAAACTTACAAAGGAGCATATTTAAAAGAAAAGATAGTTTATTAAAAAATGTTGATATCAAAAAAAGACAAAGAAAGACAGTAAAATGTTCGAGATTAACGAGAATTAAAGAGACAGGATAACTAAATGCAATAACTGATACTAAAGGGGATTCTGTAAGGAGGGATAAACATACCGTTCATCACGTTATTGGATCAACTGGCAAAACTGGAATACAAACAATAGATTATAAAGTGTTCTATCAAATTGATAACTCTACTGTGATTATGTAACAGAATATCTCTGTTCCTAGAAAACATGCATTGAAGTGTGTAAGGGTAAAAAGCCCTGATGTATGCAACTAATTTTCAAATGATTCAGAAAATAAAACACACATGCACATACAATATAAGCCAATGGAGTAAATTGTTAAGAATATTTTGAGTAAATTTGAATTTGAGTTAAAAGCCTGTGGGAGTTTTTATAAAAAACTGTTGATATTTTTGCATTTTATACTACCCTTACCTTTGAAAATTTTCTGCAAGTTTAAAATTATTTCCAAATAAAAAAGTTTCTTTAGAAGTTCATACTAGATCTTCAAGGCTAAAGATATATAATTTACAAGTGTGCCATCCTGGAGTCCAAATTCTAATTGGGATGGGCGATTCAACACGTGTACATGGAAAACTAAGACTAAGGGTCATAGTTGGCAAAATAATCTCAATAAAATACTTTTCTTCTTGTCTTTTTGAGTGCAGACTGCTTTTGATGTCCCAAGGCTTCAAAATAAAATAGACATAATCTAGATGGTAGTGTAAATGAATGTCTATTAAGTGGTTTCAGAGTTAATTTGATTGATCCTGATGTTAAAAGTTGTTTTAAAAAATCAAAACCAGAGAAATGCCTCACCTCAAAGATAGTCTCAGGTGTTCAGAATGTGGCGTTTTGTTTTTGACAATTTACCTGAGAGAATAAATGTGGAAAATTCAAGAACCATTCATTACCAAATCCAACTGTGAAGGATGGGGGATGCGAGACAGCAGAAATGAGCCCACGTACTAGGTTAAGTTGCAAGGACCAACTTTTCACACTCACTCGGTGGCCATGCTTTACTTCTGAAGAATTACACGTCATTCGATGGCGGCCCACGTGTGCAAGACAACCAGAGTGAATAGGCAGTAGTGAACTCAGGGGTTATAAGAGGAGTGTGATGAAAACACACATGCAGACACACAGACACAGAATTGTGTGCCATCAGCTACGGCAAAGAGGAGCACCTTGAAAGCAGCAGGTAGTCCTGAAAGCTGAGGTCTCAGACTTGGAATACTCAGAGCAAATAAGGACTAATATCACAAGGAAATCTGCAGGTTATTGTCACCTTGCTTAGAGTTGGAAGAGCCCTAGGTCAGGAATCAGAGCGTGATACTGGGGCACACACCTGGATGAGAGAGCTGGAGGTGATGGAGGCAGCCGTTCATCCCTCAGGGTTCTTCCCACCTCCTGTCATGTCCTGAAGCTGCCTGTCCCCTCCACCTCAGACATTTGGTGGTTCTCGGCACTGGATGCCATGCTGTGTCCATTCCCCAGGTGGCCCGAGAATGGACATTTACTTGGCCTCCACATTCATTCTCCCTTCCACACAACACCTCATTTCCCTTCTGAACAGTTACTTTTCCATCATGTTGTGGAGTCTGACTGGAATGGTCAGTCCCTTCCAGGAGGGAAGCTGCACCGAGACCTGCCATCTCTTTCTGGGATGTTCTTTCCTCTCACCACACCATGGAATCAGCTACAAATTGTGCCTTAATTTAGGTAAACTAGATGCTCTTTCTGCAGACTTTGAACCTTAAGGAAATTATGCAAGGCTGTAAGAAAATAAATAAAACTAAAGCAGGTTGAATTTAATCATCCATGGGCTCTGCCTATGCCAGTCCATTTCTTTTTTTTTAAATTGAAGTATAGTTGATTTACAATATTGTGTCAATCTCTGCTGTGCAGCACAGTGACTCAGTTATACACATAGAGACTTTTTAAAAAAAAATATTCTTTTTCATTATGGTTTCTCACAGGATATTGAATATAGTTCCTTGTGCTCTACAGTAGGATCTTGTTGTTTATCCATTCTATGTATAATAATTTGCATCTGCTAATCCTACACTCCCAGTCCTTCCCTCCTCCATCCCCCTTCCCCTTGGCAACCACAAGTCTGTTCTCTATGTCTGTGAGTCTGTTTCTGTTTTGTAGATAGGTTCATTTGTACAGTCTATTTCTTGAGAACCTTCCTGTCCCCTCTGCTCCTGGCCATTCAGAGCTGCTTTGACCCCCTACGGCCACGTGCCCTACACTCCTGCTTCCCATCACAGTCTTGCAGTAACTGTCTTCTGGTTCAAGTTAGTGAGATTTGGTTTTTGTTATTTGCAATTAAAGAAAACTGCGCTGCAAAGTCAGTCACACCACACATACACACACACACACAGAGACACATATACACATGGGACAGATTTGAATGGCTGCTAAACGTAACCTTCCTGAAAGGCTTTTTTTTTTTTTCCTTAAAGAGCTCCAATTGGCAGAACTGATGAAATGTGTGGAGAAGACTTTCTGATCAGTATTTGTTCTTCTCTTACTCCGTGTCATGCTAGCTTCCTCTCTGGACGATTAAAATGAATGAATGAATGAATGAATGAATAGTAGGAGAGGCAACACTTTACCTCTACCCATCTTAGGTTTTCAGCAGGGACTCTAACAAAAAGACAGATTAACAAGAGGAAAACAGTTTAATAACAGCTGCAGCTCACATCACATGGAAGAAACCGAATAAAAAAGAGTAACCCGCGGAAAAACAGTAACTCAAAAAAGAGTAGCTTAAAATTCCAGCTTATATAGCATCTACAAGGAAGAATAATAAATTTGGAGAGAAATGATAGAACAAAGAAAAGCAGTTTTAAGCTTCCAAGTGTTGCAAACTACGGGAAGGTAAGTACATGGGTGGGTGGTGGGGGACTAGGGAGAGAGGTTTATTTGCAGATTCCTCAGCGCCGTCTCTGGCCGGACAACAGCCTGTTCCCAGAAAAAGGATGGATGGATAGAAGTATTTTATCATTGCCATTATCTCCAAAGGCATTTTAATGCGTATTTCATGCAATAACTTAATTTTGGGGGTAACAAAAATAGAGTAGGAAATGTTGACTCACTTTGTAGCAAGTGGTAGGGATTTTAAGTTATCAATATTGTTCTTTACCTTAAGAACTTGCAAATTAATCACAATAATCATATCTATTAGTAATTTCTACTGCTCCCCGTATATGATTTACATTAGGGCTTGACATAAATGATCACATTTATTCCTCACAACTCTCCTTTAAGGTAGGGATTTTTATCTGCAATTGAGAGCCAATGAATGGAGGCTCCTAAAGAATAACTAACATGCCAGAAGATTCCATAGCTAGTAAACTATGCAACAAGCCATATCCGTGCTTATCACCACATCAAAGAACTTCTTCCAGCTCATAATTTCACTTTTTAACATTAAAAGTCCCACTGCAATAGAAGAGACTAATAGAAATGCAGAATAACTTATACAAAGTTTGAAGCAGTAGTTTAACCTGAAACTCAGAGCATCAGTTTCTGGTCAGTGAGAAGACTTTGTGGAGGAAAGATTAGAGTTCAGCTTTGAAAGAAATATCGTTTGGTGAAGGCCTGGGCCAAAAAAGTCGGACTGCAGATGCTTATCTGTGATACAGTGAGTAGACCCATCTGCCTGCTCCTTATGCAATAGTGAGACTGAGACCATGAAAGGAGATGAGCAAAATCTTCTTGACCTTGATGGACAAGCCCGAGCGTTCACACATTATTCTCTGGGCAATGTGTTCACCAACTGCTCTGTAATGAGTAGCATCTAAACCTCAGTGTCTTACAAAAGCAAACATCGACTCTCATGCTCACGTGGCTACTGGCAGGCTGTGTTTCTGCTAACCTTGATTGGGGCTGGTTGAGTGACACCGGACTCCAGGCTTCCAGCTCAGGTTCAGGTGTGCCTTACCTGTCATCATTCTGGGGCTCAGCCTGGAGGCACAGTGGTTACCAGGGGCATGATTTCCTCCTGATGGATCACAGGCTCTCAAGATCTCAAGGGGAGACACGTGATGCCTCTTAGGCTTTGGTGCAGAACTGGCTGGCACACCCTCATTCTGCCATATTCCACTGCTAAAGCAAGTCACACGGCCGAGGCTGTAGCAGGAGGTACTGCAGAGTTTCAGGGCAAACAGGGAGGGAGTGATGAGTAGGGAACAACCACCCAGGCTTCCACAGGCAATACACAGTATTGAAGAGTTTTGATACGATCATTAGAAAAAGTAATCAAAGAATACGATAGAGGTATTAGAGGGGTTAGAAGGAGAGACTAGAATGCAAAAGATCAGACAGGAGATTATTGTAAAATTGTGAAGGAGGTGATGAGATCCTTGACTAATGCAACCGCAGTGGGAAAAGAATGAAATTAAAAGAGAAAAATACAGTGCAGTACCAAGGAAGAATTGACAGGACTGGGTGACAGCCTAGATAAGAGGAAAGAAAAAGTGACCTCAACATGACTCCAAGGATCTGTAGACAGAAAGTTTAAAAGGGGGAAATAAAGTGCAGAACACAGAAGACAGACAACGAATTTGGTTTCTTGTTTTGTAACTCGTTCTGGTGCCATTTTTAAATGATCCCTCCAAAATCATAGAACTAAAGTAGGAAACAGGGAAGGTTTCCCTACTTCCCTCCCAGCAAAAACCCCAGGCTGTCCTGAAATGCTTTGCATTTGGCACATGGCAATAATTAATTGTATTTATATCAACTTTACCTCCAAAGTTTTACACATGACATGAATAGGAAATGGTAAGTATTCCTATGTGCACCTAGGCCCGTTGTACACACACTTCCTCATCACAGCACTTGTCACACTGTCTCCTAGTGGCCAATTTATCAGTTGCCTCTCACCTACTCCATTTCTTTCTTCACTTTGTATCCCCAGTGCCTCAGAGGAGGCTGGGATTTTAGAATTTAATTTTCCCGCTCTACCACAGAGGAAAGCAAGGGAGAAGGGAATTGTAATGGGTGCTGAGTGAACCAAACTGAGTATTTGCTACATTTAGTAGTAACCAATTATTATAAGAATGTAAAGGTCTCGATTTATTTTAATTAACTTATTTTCAATCCTTTGACTGACAAATATAGCAAAAATGGCTGGGCTTGCAAAAAATTCCAGAAATCGAAAATCAAAATATTTAATACTGAAAATGGAAAAAAAATGTCAGCTCCAGAGATAGCACTGTAAATAATGAAACCAATTTTCAAAGACAGTGAAAGAAACATGCCTGCATGGCTACCAGTCACGAGGAAGAAGGAAGAGAGGTGGTGAGGAAGACGGGGAAGCAACAAGAAAGCTAGGTTTATTTTTAGTGTATCTTTTCTACAGAAGGAAATGAGGACATTTTTTTTTAACAAGAGCCATTTTATCAGAGATTGGATTGTGTCTTTTCTAAAGTTATAGAATCTCTTGAGAAAAAATAGTGTTGGAAGTCATCAAGAAAGTACAATACTCCATGAAGATTTCTGAAATAAAATATGAAAAAGTAAAGATACATATATTAAAGTTTCTTTGAAGAATTCTCCAAGGAAAAACAGTTTAAGTTACCATTACAGATAACATTAGTGCTTATGTATGCTGATCCAAGAATATCATCTTAAAGTGTTATCTTAAAAATTGAGCACAGGCATACAAACGTATACGCTTTAAAAATATATCAGAAAAGTTTTAGAATATGTTTAGATACTCTCTTATATTATCCAAACATTTTCTTTAGTTTGCATGCTTAAGCTAATCAAAAGTAAAACTATTTATTGTAATTAACATTCTTTAAAATTAGTCATTAATTTTTAATATTTTCCAAAGTATTTTTACTAATGAATATTTTAAATTTTTCCTTAATCTGTACTGTATTTTTAACTGATAGAGGGGAGAAAATACAGAAAATAAGTAAGGCTCCTTCCTTATTTCTAGTATTTTCATCACCCTAAGGATATGCTCTAAGTTATCTCTATTGAAAATGCATATAAAATGCCTTCATAAGGAGTTATTTAATTACTATTAAATAGATACCTTTATACTATTTTAACTGAGTGAATAGTAAGCATGGCTACTTTTACGATGGACTCTCAATAGATGGAATCTCCTGCTAAGTCTCCTGCTCATTTCTATTGTTGGACGCATAGAAATGAGCAGTTGAAGGGTCTCCTGAAACAGTCTGAGGAGACAATTTTGTCTCTAAAACACTGAAATCTGAAGGCATCGCATTTTTTAAAAACCTTGATCCATTTTTAATAGCACCTGCCTTTCCACCGTATGACCATAACGAAGTTTCCATCACTGTTTGAAGATTGGAAAGTCCCAGTGGGACTTAGAACTTTTTCCCGGACTCTAGTTAACTAGTTGGCTGCTGCCTGGTGACCACGTGGTTTCTGCAGATTTTAACAGCTTGGATGAGCATCCAAGGATGGCAGAACTCAGGATAAAAACCACAAGCAATTCTGGTCCCCCAGCCATATCCACCTGACTCAAGATATTTCTTTAGTAACTAATAAAATCCTATTTATTAATTTTTTCTTCCATGTTTTATAAGTACAGTTCATTTATTCAAGCATAAAAAATAACTCAAACCTCATCAAACATAGAGCAAATATATAAAACATTAATGGTACGATACTCATGCTCTTTTATTTGATTTGCAAAGTTTAGGCCTGATTGGTTTAAACCAGTCTATCAGGGTTTTCTGGGAAAAGTCCCAGAATTCATATAACCTTAATGATGCTTTTCTCCATGGTTGATTAAAAATTATAAAGTCCTGAGTGACCAGGGTATGTTTCTTTCTTGGCTTTTAAAGCAACCCATCACTCATTTTAAAACTAGCTTGAATGGATTATTCCTTTTGAAGAAAAATCTACCTAATGGAACAAAACCTTTTCTTGAAAAGAACGGTAGAAACCTAAAGGCTAAGTGTCAGCCCAACCCTAATGCAAATCTCTCTACCTACTACCTGTGTGATCTTCAAAAGGGAAAAATCTGCTTGAAATTGTTTCCTTTTATTTGTAAAATCAAGATAATAACGCCATTTAAAACTTTGTTACTGAATTTAATGACATACCTAAAATATCTACCATACTGTAGGTTCTAAAAAATACTGTTTTCTCTTTTTTTTTTCTCTTCTTATGAAAAAATATCATTCCAAATAACTAAGCTGTCCGTCTTCCCACGTGCTATCACTTTCTCACACGATCCCAGTAGAAATCCTCAGTCTAAGACTGAGTGAATAAATAACAAACTTGCTGTTTAATTGGACCACATTTATTTTTATGTCTAGGAAATTTATTTTAAAATAAATTGTATTGGGGCTTCCCTGGTGGTGCAGTGATTGAGAGTCCGTCTGCCGATGCAGGGGACGCGGGTTCGTGCCCCGGTGCGGGAAGATCCCACATGCCGCGGAGCAGCTGGGCCCGTGAGCCATGGCCGCTGAGCCTGCGCGTCCGGAACCTGTGCTCCGCAACGGGAGAGGTCACAGCAGTGAGAGGCCCCGCGTACCGTAAATAAATAAATAAATTGTATTTATATTTCTATAAAAACATGCATAATTTAAATAATTCACCATGTTGACAATAAAAATACTTTCTCTCTCAAGCTAATGCAAAACAGTGGTTCAGGTAGATCATCTTCCCTCAAGTCTTCCTAGAGTGAAACAGTAGATAAGTATTTATGATATGGGAAAATTTCTTAAACCTCATATTTCAGTTTCCTTATCTGTAAAATGAAGAAGGTAAAATGATAAGGTAAAAGTCGTGCCTTATCTCATAAATGGTATGAGGATTAATTGAGATAATGAACATAAAGTGCTGGCACATTTGAAGTTGATTTTTTTCTTACTGTTGGCATCGTAATCATCATCATCTGATTGGTTAGAATCCAGACTCTTTTTGATTTAGAAAAAGTTATCAACCCTGTGCATCTCCAATTGTTTACCTCCAACATGGGAGGAATAATTGAACCCCAGACCTATACAGCACTTAACAGCACACAGCACGGAGTAAGCACTCGAAAATATTAGGTATATTATTGTAAACATTCCGTACACATGGACTTATATCTACGTTTAAGTTTTCATGAACTGTTTTACTTTGAAAAAAGTTTTACATTGACTTGGGTTTGTCTTATTGTTAAATTTCTTCATGTTCTCTCAAACTCTTCCTCATCAGGTCTTCCTTTTAAAAGAGACTCCTCTTTGGGCTTCCCTGGTGGCGCAGTGGTTGAGAGGCCGCCTGTTGATGCAGGGGACACGGGTTCGTGCCCCGGTCCGGGAAGATCCCACATGCTGCGCAGCGGCTGGGCCCATGAGCCAGGGCCCCTGAGCCTGCGCGTCCAGAGCCTGTGCTCCGCAACGGGAGAGGCCACAGCAGTGAGATGCCCGCGTACCGCAAAAAATAAAATAAAATAAAAAAAAGAGACTCCTCTTTTACTATTTTTCTGTCTCATTTGGAGGTTTTCCTATTCACCTGTTTTTGACTCTTCTCTCCCAACCTCCAATCTCCACATTCTTGAATGGTAACTATTCTACCCTGCTACAATCCTCCCACCCCAAACTCAGCCCCAGACACACACACTGAACCCTACAACAACATTTCTCTGACACTTTTCCCAAAGTGGTGTTGTTTTCATTGTAAAGTATTTGCAAGCAGTAATGAAAAGACATTAACTCTATTCCTAGGAATTTTCTAGGTTATCCTGTTTATTTCTTCTTTAGTGGGCTTTAGTAGTTTATGTCTTTCAAAGAATTTGCCCATTTCTTCTGTTATAGAATTCACTGGTATAAAGTTTTTCATATTATGCCATTGTTTTCCTTTTTACATCTCTGAAAACTGTAGGGGTGGTCCCTTTCTCATCCCTGATGTTTATAATCTAATCAAAAGAGAATGTCTCCTCTCTTTTGATTCCTTGATCAGTCTGGCTAGAAGTTTATCAATTTATAGATATTCTCAACCAAAATCTGATGTCTTT
Source organism: Phocoena sinus (assembly GCF_008692025.1). Classification (NCBI taxonomy): domain Eukaryota; kingdom Metazoa; phylum Chordata; class Mammalia; order Artiodactyla; family Phocoenidae; genus Phocoena; species Phocoena sinus. The sequence goes on along the minus strand of NC_045779.1, from coordinate 6,944,017 downwards.
GGTGTTCTCTGCTGTTTTTCTCTTTTCTATTCCATTGGCAGTGGATCTGATCTTTATTATGTCTTTATTCTACTTATTGTGATGAGTTTGCTTTTCTTTTTCTAGTTGTTTAAAGTGAAAGATTGAATGAATGTTTTGAGAATTTCACTTCTCTAATACAGTGATTTGATGTGATATATTTCCCCAAATATGTTGCTTTAAATTCATCCTGTGTTTTTATTTTGATTCAATTTAAAATAATTTTCACGTATATTTTGTTTTTCTCCTTTAATGCATGTATTATGTGGAAATGTGTTACCTTGTGTCCACACATTTGGGAAATTTCCAGAGATATTCGTGCTATAATTGTGGATTTATCTATATATTTCTCACACGTCCATTTGTTCTCTCTTCTATATTTCTAACCTCTGTTATTCAGTACATATATGACAGCTTTTTCTTCACAATTCAATCTTCTTTAACCTTGGTAACATTCTTCGCTCTGAAATCCACTTTGTCTCATATTATTAGAGTCACTCCATTATTCTTTTGATTAATTTTAGCATGTTATATCATTGTGATGCTAATACTTTTAACCTATTTGTGTCTCTGTTATTAAGGTGTGTTACTTGTAGGGAGCATAACATTGAGTCTTACTTTTTAAACTCTGATCTGACAACTCTGTCTTTTAATGGGAATATTTAGACTATTTGTAATTAGTGTGATTACTGGTATGGTTAATCTATTGTTTTACTTTACTTCACAGAAACATCTAGAATAATGTTAAACCAAATATCTAGGTACTGTGGCCTAACCAGATTGACATGTAAAATTAACTATCACAGATTCTATGCTAACTTCTTTGTTGACGTACTAACCATAACTCTTTGTTTTGTTATTGTAGTGATTGCTTTAATAATCGTAATGTGTCTTTAACTCTTTGGCGGTCTACCTTCAAGTGATATTACATCATTTCATTTATAGTACTACAGCTTTACAATACCATGTTTCTATTACTCTCTTCCTAATCTTTGTGCTATTATGGTCGTATATTTCACTTTTACATATGTTATTGTGCCCATATGTTATTATGAGTTCTGTTTAAAAATCAATTACCTTTTAAAGATTTTTAAATAATAAGAAAATAATATTACAAGGTTACCATTTCTGATGCTCTTCATTCCTTTGTGTAGATTCTTATTTCCATCTGATATGATTTTCTCTCTGTCACAGGCCTTTCTTCAACATTCCTGTAATACCAGTCTTCCAGTGATGAATTCTTTCAGCTTTTGTACATCTGGAATAGTTATTATTTCGCCTTCATTTCTGAAAGGTATTTTTTGCTGGGTTTAGAATTCCTTGTTGACAGGTTTTTTTCTTTTTCCCTTTTAGTACTTTAAAGTCTTTTCTCCAGTGTATTCTAACTTGCATTGTTTCCAACAAGAAATTTGCTCTCATTCTTATCGTTGTCTTTCTGTATGGAATGTGCCTTTTTTTCTGCCTGCTTGTAAGATTTTCTCTTTATCATTACAGTTGACACTTGAACAACATGGGTTTGAACTGCATGGATCCACTTATATGCATTTTTTTTCAATAGATATGTACTACAGTACTACTCAATTTGTGGTTGGTTGAATCCACTGATAGAGAACTGTGGATACAAAGGGCTGACTATAAAGTAGTATGTGGATTTTCAGCTGCATGGAGGGTCAGTGCCCCTAACCCCATGTGGTTCAAGGACTGTATGTTTCTTCTGATGTATCTTGGTATAATTTTCTTCATATTTCTTGTGCTTAGCGTTTTCTTCATCTTCTTTGATCAGTGGGTTTATAGTTTTCATCAAATTTGGAGTTTTGTCCATTGTTTCTTCAAATTTTTTTTGATCCCCCTCCAGTGGGGGCTCCAGTTACAAATATTGTATGTTAGGGTGTTTGAAAGCATCCCACAGATCACTGATGCTCTGTTCGTTTTTCTCAATTCTCTTTTCTCTCTGCTCTTCATTTTGGAATATCCTACTCTGTCTTAAATTTTATTAAGTTTTTAAATTTTTATTTATTTATTTGGTTGTGTTGGGTCTTCATTGCTGTGCACGGGCTTTCTCTAGTTGTGGTGAGCGGAGGCTACTCTTGGTTGCTGTGGCAGGGCTTCTCATTGTTGTGCCTTCTCTTGTTGTGGAGTCCGGGCTCTAGGTGCGCGGGCTTCAGTAGATGCAGTGCATGGGCTCACTAGTTTTGGCCTGCGGGCTCTAGAGTGCAGGCTCAGTAGTTGTGGCACACGGGCTTAGTTTGCTCCGCAGCATGTGGGATATTCCCCAGGCTAGGGCTTGAACCCGTGTCCCTTGCGTTGGCAGGCAGATTCTTAACCATTGTGCCACCAGGGAAGCCCTTTATTAATTTTTAATTCTGCAACACCTAATAGACCCTTAATTCTAACCAGTGTATTTCCATCTCACACATTGTAGTTTTCTCCTCTGGAAGTTTAATTTGTAGCTTTATAAAAATCTTCCATGTTTCTAATTAACTTTTGAACATATAGAATGCAGTTAACTGCATTTTTAACACCTGTGTCAGTCCTGAATCATTTCTGGTTGATTGACTTTTCTCTTCTTTGTGGGTTGTATTTTCCCACTTTTCTTCATGCCTGGTAATCTTTGAATGAATGACAAAACTTGTAAATTTTACCTTTCGGATGCTGGATATTTTGGTATACCTATAGGTATTCCTGAGCTTTGTTTTGGGGACACTGTTATTTGGAAACCATTTGATCCTATCAGGTCTTAATATTAAGATTTGTTAGGTGAGACCAAAACAGTCTCAGTTTGGGATTAATATTCCCTACCACTGAGGTAAGTCCTCCTGTGTGTCCTACTCAATGCCCTGTGAATCAGATTTCTTTACTTTGCCTGGAAAATCAGGTCTCCATTTTTTTTAAACTTATTCACTTGCTTTTCTTTATATTTTACTTCATAGTTTTGAAAACTGAATTCGTAACAAATCCAAACCTACTTGTATAGGGCCAGACTATCAACATAAATGGATGAAGGTCCCTAGGAGATCATCAACTCATTAGAGTTTCTGGATTACAGTAGGAGAATGGACAAGAACCCCTTTCAGAAAAGTCAGGTCAGAGCAGAACAATTTTATGCAGTAGAATAGTCCTGTGTCAATGTTTTACTCATCATTTTTATTGTCTGAAGCTAATTCACTAGTAGATTCCTTAGAAAAGATTCATGAGAAAAATATTCCCCAGTGTCCTGGATATAAAATTCATAGGCCATATTTCCTGTTCTTATTTATCATAAGGTACTGCTGTCAAAAAAAAAATCAATAACAATCTGATTTCACTTTGTGTGTTTTTCCTGGATGCCCAGGAAAACTAGCATATGTTTTCGCATTATTCATTGTATTACTTACCTTTTCCTTAGCAGCTTTAAACAACAAATAGTTATTATCTGACAGTGTCTATGAGTCAGAAATCCAAATCCAGGTAGATGGAGTGCGTCTGACGCAGAAGCTTTTACAAGGCTGCAGTCAAGGTGTTGCTGGAGCTAGTCGTCTCAGTGCTTGACTAGGGAGATTCTGCTTGCCAGCCAGTTGGCCCCAGAAGACCCAACTCCTAGGTCATTCACATGGCTACTGGCAAGTCTCACTGGCTATTGGCTGAAGACGTTAGTTATTTGCAGAAATAGGTCTCTGCATGAGATTACGTATAACATGGCAAGTTGCTTCCCACACAGAACGGGGCAGGGGAGAAGAGAAGAGGGAGAGAACAAGACAGAAGTCACATTTTTTATAATGGAATCTTGGGAGCTATATTCTATCAATTGAAGTGACTCACTAGATCCAGCCAACACTCAAGAGGAAAGAGGGGAACACACAGGGACATGAATGACAGGAGATGGAAATAATTGGGAGCCCTTTTAGAGGCTGCCTACCACAGCCATTGTGTTGGTTTTTCTAGAAAATATGGCAGGCTCTTTCAATAAATAGTTTCAAGCCGTCTTCTACCTTGGAGAATTTCTTAAATAACAGTTTGTAGAATTTTAAGATTTTTGTTGTTATTGTCGTTCAATAGCGTGCTTTTCTTTCTTGGTTTCCTGTGATGGAAATGTATACTCTCATGTGAAGAAAATGGAACATCGTGAACAGAGATTGAGAAATAACTGCTCAGTGGTGAATAAGTAAAGTTCATTCCCACATGTGTTCTTGCAACTTCAAAAGGAGAGATTTAGTTATTACATGTGTAGGGTAAGATTGGTTTTATGTACGGACTACACACAATATATGGAGATAGTTGCTTTAAAAGCAGATAGCTAGCATGTATGGATGCTCAGATTTCCAAGCAAGTCTTGTGCAAAATACCTTTCTTTTTCTTTTGGCCGCGCCGTGCAGCTTGTGGGATCTTACTTCCCCCCGCACCAGGGATTGAACCCGCACCCTCGGCAGTGAAAGCGTGAAGTCCTAACCACTGGAAGGCCAGGGAATTCCCAAAATACCTTACTTTTTAAATGGCAATGAAATAATCTGAGCTGAAGGCAGTCATATTATATTCTTTAGTCATAAATTGGCACTGGATGATAAACAGTGAGATACTTGTGATAACTAATAATGGCAAAGAAGAAGTTAAACTTCTACTTTCCCCATGAGTTCCAAACTTATATTAAACCTATGAGCAAAGTGAATGTTCAGTTTTCCAAGTTCAGAAAAATTTAGTGGGAATATTTAGACATTTAAATAAAATAGCTTGAAATGGATATGAAAATTCTTTTCCCATTTACTTTATCACCAGATCACTTTAATGCTAGAAGGCAAAAATTCAGTTTCTACCTTTTCTGTATGGCAAGGTAGATTCGTATCCAAAGGCCACTGTACGACTCTAAACAACTGTAATAAAGTTATAGAACTTGATTACCTTACCTCCAGAAAATATAGCTCCTTGTACTCCCAACTTTGTGTTAGTCGTAGAAATTAGAAATTGATTTTAGAATCTTCTGCCTAAGGAATGGTTACCCTAAGCACTAGATCCCAAGGCACAAATAATCTACTTAAATTTTTTTAACTTTTCTTAACATAGTCATACCTTTCTTGGTCAGGCATGAAGCCCTATTAGAGATCAAGTACAATGGTACTAAATTAAATTATGTTCACTTTATTTTTAAATGACCATATCATAGAGCCTACCTATGTATTTTTTTCCTTATCCTTCTATTTCTTTAACTACATATAAGGAGAATGCGTATCCTTAGCCTATTAATGTGAAGCTTAAGGGGAACAAAAAGATACAGGGTGTGTGTATTTTCCTTTCAATTTAGTCATTGTAGATAGGAAGTGGTGCATGCAAGTGTGCTCCATACGGGATATATATTGATTTCTGAGTCGTCATGTGGCTGCACCTCCCCATTTTTGCTTATTATTTTCTCCCTTTTTCTCTGTTAGAGGGTACTCAAGCTCCTTCCCCTTAGTGGCTAGACCAAAAGTAACACCAGTGTGAAATCAGAGCCTCCCTCCTCCTGCAACTTTATCAATGGCCTTCTAATTAAAAAAAAAAAAAAAATTTACTTGGATTTGACATTTTAAGGTTTCAGATTCTCCTTTGACACAAATTGAAGCCTCAGTTCATTGACATGGTTAGAAAACAAGTGTTTGATTTATATTAGTTTCTGGAAAATGTTTAATCATTAGGTTTTTGGCTTTAGAGTTCTGATAAATATAATAATTACATCTGATATTTTTGGTGGACATTAAAAAATATTTCTTGCCGTAAAGCAATATTAAATAAGTCATTTGTGCTGTTCGGTATTTAGCAACTAGTGTATTTATAGACAGTTTCAAACTCACACTAGTTTTGGGGTATAGAACTTAATTTCTCTCTGCCAGCAAATCCTATCTGACTTTATATTCATGGTTTTATGAAATCTGGCTTTCTATTTTTTTTAACTGGAGTTTGTCCACATATAACAAAACTATATGAATTCACAAATTTCTTCCTGGATCTATTGTAAGGCTCTAATAAAAATGGAACTCTTCGGACTTCCCTGGTGGCACAGTGGTTAAGAATCCACCTGCCAATGCAGGGGACATGGGTTCAAGCCCTGGTCCAGGAAGATCCCACATGCCTTGGAGCAACTAAGCCCATGCACCACAGCTACTGAACCTGAGCTCTAGAGCCCATGAGCCACAACTACTGAGCCCGCGTGCCACAACTACTGAAGCCCACGTGCCTAGAGCCCGTGCTCTGCAACAAGAGAAGCCACTGCAATGAGAAGCCCGCTCGTGGCAACGAAGAGTAGCCCCCAGTCACCGCAACTAGAGAAAGCCCGCGTGCAGCCAAAAACAAATAAATAAATTTATATATATATAAAAAATAGAGCTCTTAATTGCAACCTAAGTAATTTCAGGTTGTTTTCTATCTTTTGTTCAAAATGGCAATGTTGATTTCTCAGGTTATCGGATAAAGATGATATCACAATCAGTGTACAGCATAAATGCAGACTTCTGTATTCATCATCGCCCAGAAGACACTCTGTAATGGAGGTTTTACATATATAGTTTCCCTCCTATGATCATCATAAAACTGAATCTGTACTTGGGATGTTATTCTTTCATGATGGTTTTATAAGCAACAGTTAAAGACACATTTGGCGCCTGATAACTGGAAGGAAAAGCTGGCAAGCTCTTCTAAACTTAGTTTGCTGCTGTACCACTGTGGTGCATATGTAACATAAGAATGTAGTAGTTTATGCATACTTCATGCACAAGGGTATTTTATGTTCTAAATCCAGTGATTTATGACAAATTCATCTTCGATATTTATAACAGACTCTGTGCTGCATGCTTGGCTAGTTACCCAATGAATTTTCCCCCTAGTGCTTTATGAACTGTTGTAATTGTTAAAGTTACATTAAAATAATTCTAGCTTCAGTTAAATGGAAAAGGAAATCTATGTTTAATAACCACCAAATATTTTAACGAAAAACTACCCAAAATCTGTCACTTTGCTAATATAGTTGGTAAAATATTTTTTATGAAATCTGGCAAGTTGTATATCCAAACTCTTAAAATTTAGAGAGCAAAAGTAGAAGAAAATGCTCAAGATGATGTCTGGACCTGGGGAAAGTTGTCAGAGCTACACTGGAAGTGGGACACTGTGTCTGTAACAAGAAAAAACAACAAAATCAAACTGAACATTTGTTCATCTCTAAATGGGGTAATAATACTTTCTAAAGCAATACTGAAGAGTAAATGGGAAGATGAACTTCCTTGCCCTTGTTATCCTCTTGGACCCTTTATTTCAAGTACCTTGAATACTCAGAGCTTCTTGATCCACCTGTCTTGTGCTCATTTGCCCAAGAGAAGTCAGGTCCAGAGAAGAAATGTGCCTGGCATTCCAGCTCGTTGACTGTGACTTGTCACTTCCCTTTATTGCCAGCTCATTCCTCAGCTGCTGGACACTATCCCCATTCTCCTTAGCCTCCCATCCATCAGTTGGATTCTTTGGACAAACTGGATCTCTTCTCATACATCCTTTAAATCTACTCTGCACTTTGGGAGCTATATCCCAGCATGCTCTTCCAGATAGAGACTTCCCTGGATGCCCACAGTTACTTTGACTTTATTTCCAACTGTGGGTCCTCTTTTGCAGAAGTTGCTTCAGCTTCCACACAGTCCAGTATTCCTGGTCTAAGCTCCATCCCCTCTTGTGAAGTGGTGTCTCCTCTTGTTCCCCGCCGGACTTGCACTGCCCAGCAAAGAGCTATTGACTGTGTCCGGAGCTAGTGTTGATGGTGACAGAACACACACAAAACAAGGGTGGAAGAGATATGGGAACATATGTTTATGTATAACTGATTCACTTTGTTATAAAGCAGAAACTAACACACCATTGTAAAGCAATTATACTCTAATAAAGATGTAAAAAAAAAAACAAAGGTGGAAATCCACCAAGACAGATTGTTTAGCTCTTGTACTAATGAAAACAAATCATTCATTTTGGCAGAATGCCATCTTTTAAGCTGAGAGAACATGCTTTCTTCAACAAAGTATTTAATTTCAGTATTTTTTTTTTTTTTTTTTTTTTTTTTTTTTTTTTTTTTGCGGTACGCGGGCCTCTCACCGTTGCGGCCTCTCCCGTTGCGGAGCACAGGCTCCGGACGCGCAGGCCCAGCAGCCATAGCCCACGGGCCCAGCCGCTCCACGGCATGTGGGACCCTCCCACACCGGGGCGCGAACCCTCCCCGATCCCCTGCATCGGCAGGCGGACTCTCAACCACTGCGCCACCAGGGAAGCCCTAATTTCAGTATTTTTTTTTCATATAGATAATATGGCTTTTAAGACCGTCTTTGGGAAACACATAGATAACTTCATTTTACCTTGAATCAGTTGTGTTCCACTAAATAATCATGTGCTGAATTTGCAACCAAAGAGAAGTTCTGAGAAATTCAAGTACAAGCTAAGTGTTAAGGAAAACTGATGCATGTACTTTGAAGCAAAGTCAACACAATTTCAATGTTATTTAAAATGAGTTTAGGGTGTTTGTTTTTTTTCTTCCCTTACATTAGCTGAAATTCTTCTGGACACATTAGCAATGTTTGTTATGATCTTAGTAATAATAAGTTACAAAAAGAAATTTAACATCATAACTTATGTTAGTAAGTTTCCAACTGATTACAAAGAATTAATCCACCAAAAATCAAAAAGTGCCATTAATAGCAATTATTCTTCTAAATGTTTGTCCCACCTAATAAACTCATTCTCCATAATTAGTGTACTTTCAAATAAATGTATTATGGGTTTTTTTAGTTAATCTTTAGTCAGTCAAGAAGCTCAATTTAAAATAAGTCTTAACAATTTCCATACACCACAGTAGGGAATTTTAATCCTAACATGTATGCTTTATAAAAATACCAGTTATGTCATTAAAATCTTCTAGCAAGAATCTACTGGCATGAATCACACTTCATCAGAATTATTTTCTTGCAGTAATAGTATCCATAAGGAAATGATTATTTCTCTATCCACCACCATATTGTTTATCTCCCAACTGTTAGTATCTACTTGGAATCCAGGGCTTTTTACTTAAATCATTTCACATAATGTTCTAGATTTATTTTTGTGGAATCCTTGAGCAACTTAAGGTCAGACTTCCTAGCCAAGTGTAACTATTTTTAAAAGAACATGACTAGTCAATATTGGTTTAAATAAGTTTAAAACAAAATACAAAACAAAACAAATTTCACAACCTGAGGTAGAGAAAAATACAGTTTGTCTCCTTAAATGGCAAGTAGAAGACGGTTAGGAACTCTGGAGAGTGTCCAGTGCCTCAGGTAAAAAGCAAATAAAACCTAAAGGAAGTTATTTCCATCTGAATGCAAGGATGTTGACAAAGTAAATCTTTCAGTCTTCTAGAACACAGCCAAACTGGAAGCTAATTTATTGCTGGCTGATGTCAGAAGCAATCTAACTTGTCCACTACAGAAGCCACACAAAAAACATTATTCATAAGTATACTACCTTGATGAGAAGCCACCCCCTGAGCATAATTAGGAAATACTATGGCCGGAACCAGAGCTGGAGTTGTAATACTAAAAGACAGTGAATCCTTTTTATAACTTTCATAACATAAAAGTAAAATATATCACAGGAGGTCAGATTGTTCCAAACTGATGTCACCTCAAAGTTAAAAACGGCAACTTACTTTTGTCAACAGAAAAATGTGACAATATATTTTTGATGTCAGATATAATTGATAGAGACCCTAAATGGAATCCCATTCTTGATCCACTAATTCAATCAGTCATTACTACACAGGACATCACCAGATAATTTTTTTCCAGAATATTGTCAGACGTTTGTTGCTTGGGTTTTTGGTAAAAGATCTTTAAGTAAAAATAATATTCACTGTGTTCCAAATTTTGCTCTGCCTTTCAGAATAGCTGAAGTGATAAATCCTATGTTTTAGAAAGTACTTATTTCTCATAACAGGAATCCCATATCTGTACTCATTATGCCAACAGATTAATTGTGTTTCTTTTCGTGCTTTTTGTCCAGAAAGATTTTCCTAAATTTTTTCATGGTCAGATCTCTATCTATTTCATTCTACTGTGGTTCACAGGTCCCCAAACACAGCAACTATATTCAAAATGTTAATAGACTGGTTTTTTAACTGACCTTCCACATGAATCTTTTCCATTCTAAGCCTCATTCTGATCCTCAGATCTTCCTACACATTCGGAAGTTATTGATTTTTTACCTGTCCTTTATGTTATGACAATACCTATCATGCTGACTTTCGCTGATTTGTATCAACTATTTTGTTCATTGAAAATCCATTTGTAATTTTAACATTTCACAGGATGAATTCTTTTTACAGACCAATTTAAAAGATACAACCTGAAACAAGGAAAATATTTCTTAAAGTAACCTTACAATTCAGACAACTGAGTTGAAATCCTAGGTCTTTAACCTTCTTGGAGTGTAATCTTAGGCCAATTAATGGCGTGAGAACATAATTTGTTCTTAGAATTCCTGTGAACTCTAGATTAAACTAAAGTTTTTAAAAATAGTGCTCTCCTATTTAGGGGAACTGACCACTCCATCTAACTCCCAGATCTGGACCCACTCATGATGTTATATCTGCCTTCATATAGTGTTTCTTTGTATTCTGTTTTTCCAAGAAATAAATAGATTTCCAGCATTGAAAAGATGTTTACTGCAAAGCTGCTCTCTTGAACATGAATTACACTTGGACAGTCCACAATATCTGCTGCATATTGAACGTGAAATGGGGCTTACCTCATGCAGCAAGACTAAAAGAAATCCTTTCAAATTTTCACTTGAAAATTTGAAAATGTATCACAGATCTAGCCCATCCAGAGGTAGCTAGGGAATCTCTCAGCAGAGCAACCTGGCATGTAGCCATGAGGCATGGAAGGACTCTTTGATCTGAGGATTTTCTTGGGTCTATGAGCCTGAGAGTTGAAGTTGTTCATTGGATAACAGTTATTGATGGTCATCAAAGGATCATCAGTATTTATTCACATGAAAAAGCCCATACTGTGCTGCTCCTTTTACTCACATCCATAGATCACAGTCAGAGCAATCTTCAGAAAATAAAGTATATCATGAAACAGTCAAACCATAAATTATTAGGTTAAAAATTGAAGTGTCAAAATACACATGATTTACTCATTACATAATCACTGAGAGAATTACCTGGGTTATTATGTTCTGATATGGATGAACTCATTTACCTGGGAAATTTCTAACTTAGGAAGTCCTAACAAGGGTTAATATTTGGAAGTCAACTTAGACAGGTAGGAATTAGGGAATTATGCAAAGATTCTGTGAATGGCACAATCCCAGCTAGTGTATGAGAGGGTCAGGTTAGTTTCCATTCACAGGAAGTGGACTAAGAGCCCTCCCAATTCCTATTAATATTAAGCAAATTCCTCCTAAACTTAATGGCTTTAAAAGGCCATTTTATTATGCTCGTGAATATTATGGGTAAGGAATTCACACAGGGCACAGTGAGGATGGCTCCATGACGTGAAGGGCCCCACATTGGAAGCCCAATTGCTAGGGGTACCTTGATGACTGGATATGAGAATATTCTCACATGTCATACAGTTGATGCTGGTTGCAACTAGGACCTTAGCTGAGGTGGTAAACTGAAATACTTTTATGTGGCTATTTGGCCTGGATTCTCTCACAGCAGGGTGAATTCAAGGTATTCAGACCCCTTATCTGGGGCCCAGGATCCCAAAAATGAGTGTCCCAGAGAACAACAAAGAAGCTGTTTCATTCTTTCTGACAGCTTCAAAAGCCAGGCAGCCTAACTTCCACTGAATTCTGTCATCACAGTGAGTCACAAGTATGCTCAGATTTAAGGGGAAGAGATGTAAACGTCACCTCTCTATGCTAAGAGTGTCAAAAAGTGTGTGCCCATTTATTGAAGCCACCACAGATCCAAACAAGTCCCCAAGGCTGGACACTACCAGAGATTTCAGGGCAGATCTCAGCCACCATCAGCAAAAGCAAAGCAGAAAATGAAAAAAAAAAAAAAAAAAACTGCTCTGTGAAAGACAATATGAAGAGGACAAGACAAGCCTTAGACTGGGAGAAAATATTTGCAAAAGATATATCTATAAAGAACTGTTATCCAAAATACACACACAAAAACAAATAATTCAATTAAAAAATGGGCCAAAGACCTGAACAGGCACCTCACCAAAGAAGATATACAGATGGCAAATAATGAAAAGCTGCTTCACATCATATGTCATCAGAGAAATGTAAATTCAAACAACAATGAGATATTACTGCACCTCTATTAGAATGGCCAAATTCAGAACACTGACAACACCAAACGTTGACAAGGATGTGGAGCAACAGGAACTCTCATTCATTGCTGGTGGGAATGCAAAATGGTACAGCCACTGTGCCAAACAAGGCTGTTTGGTGGTTTATTACATAACTAAACATACTCTCACTGTATGATCCTGTAATCATGCTCCTTGGCATTCACCCAAAGGAGCTGAGAACTTCTGTCCACACCAAAACCTGCATATGGATATTTATAGTAGCTTTCATAATTGCCATATATATAAGTCGGTTGTGTTTCTATATACAGGCAATGAAAAATCAGAAATTGAAATACAAAGAAAAATACCATTTACAATAGCAACAAATATGGATTACCTAGAAGAATCCATGGGAGGATTAAGAAGAAAAGAAACCAAGGAAAGTGTTTTCCAAGTAGGAGGAAATGGTCAGCAGTATCAAATCCTGATGGTGAGTCAAGCACAGTGAGAATTCACTGTGTCCACTGAACTTGGATTAATGTGAACTTTGATGCCTTTAGTAAGTTCTGTTTTGTTGGAATCATATAAGTGGAGGTCAGACTGGAATGGAATAAGGAATGAGAAATAAACGTTTTTCAGGAAGTTAGTTGTGAGGAGCAATAAGAGTAACTGGAGAAGGATATGGGAGTCGTGTGTGTGTGTGTGTGTGTGTGTTTTAAGATGGTAGCGTATTAAAATGTTGAATAAATATTCTGTTAGAGGGAGAGAGAAAAGAGGGAAGTAAATAGGTAGAGTATCAATTCCTCCAAAGTGAGCTAAAGAAAAGCCAAAGAATAGTTTGATGGATGTCCCACATAGAACATATAGGAGGATTTCTATTTGCAAGAGGATAGTTCTCTCTCTGAACAGTTCCTGACACATTGTCATATTTCAACAAATATTTGTGGATAAATGGATGAAAATGCAGAAAAATATTTTAGCCACATACTCCAATCCATCAAAATGTTATGTAAAATTTCCTTATTCCACTTGACTATTTATATCAAATTTTGATCGCCTTTCCAATGTGCAATTATACTATAAATATTTTTTCATTCAAACATATATCTCATTAATAAACTAGCTCAAAAATTTGGAGGATGATATCAGGTCTATATTTTTCATTTATTAGTAATCTTGACTACTTACTTGCTGGAAGGATAGAACATAGGATTTGGATCCAAAATAGTACATTTTTTAAAAGACAGCAGATTTACATTTATAGTATGAAGCGTTCCATGTCACTTCCCATTAATTTGGATATTTGGCCCTATTCCAGTGTTGATGAAGAAGGTGAAACAAGAATGATAAATTGCAGGGTTCGCTAGGGCTTTTTTGGCTGTCGTCAAAACTATAAAGTTGCTTGGACTTCCATTTGCAATAATTCTTTATATCATTTCAACAACCTAGCCATTGTGCTCACAGCTTTAGGGAAATGACTAAGTCAAGGTTCACCTCAAAGAATAAACAAATAAGGGATTGAACTTAGGCACAAAAATAATTTGCTAAGTGCTTTCACCAGAGTTACAAAGTACTCCGAAAGGACAGAAACCAGGGAGGCTAGGTTACATGGAGATGTGTTTAAGTTGTGCCTTAAAAATGACTTAACGCTTAGTCCCTGCTTGTCCAGTATTTTAGATTAGAATATTTGGCCTTAGATATGAAAAATTTGTATTTGCAAGAAAACAGTTATCTTCTTAAATAGAAAACGTATTGATTTTATTTTAAACATGAAGTAACCTTGAATACCTGGGCAAATCACTTCACTTCTCAGATCTTCTCAAACTCAGCACCTAAAAGAAAAGTGTGCAATATTTGACACACAGTCAATAACAATGCTGAACACCTTCAGTGACATTATCCTTGTTATTCATATTATCATAACCATGACAAAGAAATTTACAAAATTAAACAGAAATGTCAAGTATTGAGTTGGATAGTGCAGTCATAAAGGGGAGCTAATGAAAATATGGTCTTGAAGTGTTTGCCTCCATTTGTAGTTTCCAAGGGCTGGGTATTTCTCTCCAGTGTCCAAACACAAGGACTTTTAACTTTAAAGAAAATTCAGTTTATCGGAAAGAGTAGCTCCAACTCTGTGAGGTCATCAGCTGGTAACTTGGATTCACTTTGCATAATGATTTTGATACCTGTCATTTGTTTGTTCTGTCAGTTTTCAATTGATGTTGCTGTGAAAGACTTTTAGATATGAATTGGAGAATGTTAGTTTGAATATGATATGATTCATTCATTGCACATAAATCTTATTTTCAAAAGCCCACAGTGATTTTTTTTTTCTTCTCCTTAGACCCTATTCAGGTAGAGGCAACTGCTACTAGCCACAAATATAGGAGCCCCAGTGGTAATAAAAAGGCCTTTATGATGAGCTGTGCACACTAGGCTGGGCAAATATTGAGATTCCTTCTTACCATGAAAACTTTGAGAATACTGCCTTAAGCAAACAGGGTACAGTCCTCTTTAAACTTTTATTTTTGACACAGGACCTTCTAAACTAGGCTAATTTAGATTTTTTGGTTTATAAATCTTGTCTGACTTTTCTAACTAAACACAAGCTCAGTGTGTGCCATTAGAGGCATGTATCTTTTTTCTTTTAAAATTTACATAAGTATTACTAAAATAAGTTGAGAAACTGTGCTCTTCTCCATGCCTTACCTTGACTTAAAAATGAATATACTCTGTAATTCTTAGGAAAATAAAGAGTTTGCACTTGGAACTTGAAATCTAAGGAATGTAGAAAAATATTAACATCCACCTGAGAAAAAAATACTTTTAATGAAAAACACCTGAACGTGTTAGAGGGTTCTTGTTTACAGTAAAAACTGGCTTCAGATCTGAAATGATAATTGTTCTTCCTAAATCGTAATAGAAAAAGATAGTGGTATCAACTTTCTTGAAGACTTCAAACACTTTTTCATGAAAGCTTGTTCTCAGCCTTGATCCAAGCCAGAAGAAAATAAAGTAATTGTATGTGAGATGAGAAATGAGCATTATGAATATGTTTAATTAATTATCAAATATATTTGAATAGTCAAATTATTTCTGTATAATAGATTTCTTCCCTTAAGTGAATTAGATTCATAAGCTGTACAAAACCTCAAATATTTAATAATTAAAAATCATTTTGTTGATGTTTCCCACCCACCCTCCCAAAAAACAGATGAGTAGACAATTTTATCTTCAACACTAAACTGATACCTAGTTCTTTCCCTTCCCCAAGATAAACAGAGACACCATGCTGTTGTCTATCAAAGACCATTGGGATGGATGACCACTTACAGAAAAGGATGTCAAAACCTTGAGAGAATCATGCTGTCTTCTGTGTCATAAAGACAAGTAAGCAAGTTTTTAAAAATCTTCCTTAAAAGCATAAGAATTAAAAAATATATTTAATATATATCTCTCCGTAAGCAAGAAGCCTTACTATAGAATTAAAAATCTGTTTAAATGGCTCATAGCAGGCTCATTCTCCCTTGACTGACTGGAGTAAGGAGAAGTGGCAGGTTCTTGGGCCAGTAAGATGGCTGCCTGAAGTAGTCTTTCAGAGAGTAATTGGGAACAAATAAGTTCCATACCTTTCCTTAATATCAGTTTTGCCTATGTCTGGAAAATGTGACTCTATAATACATGATTTATAAACAAGACAACAAATCATGTATTTTAGACATAAGTGAAATTTAGGGATGATGAATTCTAATGTTCCTATTATACAAATGAGGATACTAAGATGCCAAACTAGTTAGTAGCTTATAGTGGTTACACCAGCATGTAATAGAAGAGATCAGAGTTCAAACACTTCATGTTCTTTTTTCCCATAACTTATTCTTTTTGCTAATCTATAAGGATTGACAGGTCAGAAGAGCATCTGATAAGTAGGATTCCTTCACCCCAGTCATATTAGAACTTCTCACCACTCCTCACTAAAATTTCCAAGAAAGAATAGAATCTGCAATGTGGAAGATCAGACTTTCATGAGATATAATGCCAGAATCTAGGAAGAACTGACATTAGTTAAAAATATGTGGAACTAAACTAAGAAATTAAAAACTTCAGTTGCCCTTTATGGTATACTTCAGATAATTATGAAAAAAATGGAAATGATATTTCATGCATTCTCATACCTTTGTTTTCCTAATAGTGGATTCTAGTTAATTAGAAAACAAGTAGCCAGCCCTTTTAGTTCTCAAGTGTAGAATGTAAAACAAGGATAGTACTTCTTCCCAAACCCTTTTTCTGCCTTTTCCACATCTTAACACCCCATTTTCCTACATCTTTAAAGAGACTGCCAATAAAATAAAATAAAATATAAAATAGAGGACAAAGGTCATGGTCACTGTACTCTGTTAGAAGTTCTCTCTACAAGTAAAAATCACTTTAGAAAATGAAAGAGGCTTGGTAGTGGTATCTGGTGGGTATTATAGTTTTTCCTGTTCCAAATGAAATGGACTTAGAAAGAAATGTTTACCCACGAGAATTGACTTGCACTAAGTGAATTTACCCAAAACTGGAAATTAGGCCATGAACTGTATTTTTCAGTCTGACATTTAGCTGTTGTATCTACAATAAAATAAGTGGACAGAGGGTGAATCAACTGCAATCAGATTACAAATCTTAACCCTTTCAGATTTTGCCTCTTTTGAGCATAAGCAAAGAAAAAGCAATGTAATATCTATAAATAACTTCTGTAAAACAAGAGACAGGAAACAGGATCCAGAAGTACACAATCCAAAAAGAAATGTCAAAAAAATTTTTTTGATCCTTTATAGAAGCAAAAGCTACACACTGTAGAAATATAAGCACAGGGCAGGACAGGAATAAAGATGCAGATGTAGAGAATGGACTTGAGGATATGGGGAGGGGGAAGGGTAAGCTGGGATGAAGTGAGAGAGTGGCATGGACATACATACACTACCAAATGTAAAATAGATAGCTAGTGGGAAGCAGCCACATAGCACAGGGAGATCAGCTTGGTGCTTTGTGACCACTTAGAAGGGTGGGATAGGGAGGGTGGGAGGGAGGGAGATGCAAGAGGGAGGAGATACGGGGATATATGTATATGTATAGCTGATTCACTTTGTTATAAAGCAGAAACTAACACACCATTGTAAAGCAATCATACTCCAATAAAGATGTTTAAAAAAAAAGGATATATAAGCACAAAGTAATAGAAACAAGACAGGATAGATTGCAAAAGGATATGGAATACATAAAGACAGATGGGACAGAAACCAACAAAATTGACTTCCACACTGGAAAATATAAACATCATAATTGATGGTGCAGATAATTGAATGTGTATTATAGGGCACAAATTTTACTTCATTCAGATTTTAAAGAAAAATGGGGTTATATTTGGCAATCATGGTATTATGCTATGAATAACATCTCAATAAATACACAAAAAGAAAACTTGTGCTAGTCAATATTTTCAAAAACAATATTATAAAACTAAAAATTAATAACAAAATTAAGCATTAGGCAAACCATATGGAAAATAAATCCAATCACCGGGAGGTGGGAGTGGGGGACAAAATGCATGAGTCTTAACTTTCAAGAAAAAAATCAAAATTGTAATTACAGAATACCTAGAAAATGATTATAATTAGAGCTACGTGTCACTTAGGTAATTCAGCCAAAGTTTTATTTAGAGGGAAATTCATAGCCTTGAATGAATTTCATTACTAAATAACTTGAGATGTCAGACAAAGAACAATTAAATTAACATGGGAAAAATTCAAGGAATAAATCATAAAGATACAAGCTATTGAAATGTCTAATAGTCCTTCATTCTAATATCTTTCTAAACATTTCACAAAGATTATGCTTTTTTAAATAGCTGGAAACATTGTAATATTAGAAATGGCAATATCCCAGAAACTAGTCTCCAAATTGTCAAAAAATTCCTTGCCTTCCAGCTGAGAATGAACCACCATAGATGGCCTGTTTGAGGCTCTAATCTGTCATCAACAAGAGTTATATCTATCATGTTGACTTCTTACCTTTTGTTGCCATTTGTGACGTTCATAGAGTCCCCAGTTCACACTTCACTATCATGAAGTTTCCTAAAAATCTAAAAGCTTTTGTCTGATGGTGGGATCACAATACTTGGCTAAAATAATTTCTTTAGCTAACCAAAAAGATAATTAGCTCTTCCAATAAAGTATACAGTGTTTACTTTTTAAAGCTCTAGACCAGCAGTAGTTTTGCCCTGTCACAGGTCAGGGGATACTCCAAGGCATTTTATAAATGTTTAATCCTTTCTTTCCAGATGCTTCAATTTTCCTAAGATAACTGGTGTTAAATGGTATTGGCCCATAATCTATGCCTCAATTCAGTCATCATGGCTTTTAAAGTCATCCTTTAAAAAAAAAAAAAAGGAAAGAAAAAGAAAAGGTCAATTGTGGATTAATTTTCATCCACCAAAGGACAACATAAGTTTTCTTTGAGCAATTAGGCTATACTGGTTCCCAATTGTCCTATAGTTTTTTTCCATGAAGTTTTGGAATGTGTTATGCAAATTAAAATTAATCCTCAAATTGGCACAATTAGTTACACATGTTTATGTCTAACATATGTTTAAAAAAACTGTCTAAGTTGGTGGAAAATGTGTATATTTTACCAGATAAAAGCAATGCTGATATGTCTTAACTTATCTAGATATTATCCATATGGTTTGTAAATGTTATGCTCTGTCCAACACAAAAAGTAAACTGATTTCAAATTGTATAAGATTCTTTGATAAGTTTCCATTCTTTTTCTCTGGGACTCAAGAGATATAAGAAGAAGAAAATCATATAGAAATTTTTCAGTAATGAAAAATAAGGCTTTTATATCACATTCCCTTTTATTCATCAAGCCAATTGGAAAATTGAAACAAATAATCTGAAAACAATAGAGCTAAAGAAGTAGAGATTGCACAATGGGGTAAGATAACTTGAAAGTTGCACTCTAATCGTTTTAAAGGACATAATATTACTCTTTACCAGCCAAGACAATCTCTTATGCTTTTAGAAATGTCATTTTACTGAGATCCTAATCAAACTTGCCTGAAAATATATTTGAATCTAAAATGCATTTATCTAAAGCAATATGGCAAAAAGCACTAGGAAAGTAAGTACAAACTGAAAAGGAAAGGAGAAATATTGTTATGATATTAATGGAAAAGTGTGGTAGACATTTGTATGATCATCTGTATAGGCCCCTTATTATTTTCATGATTTACCTTCTTCTCTCCATGATACTGCCACATATACCACAACCACTTTTCTTGTATGAAACTGCCACCCTAAGCACAGTTGTTTCATCAAGAGTTGACACCCCATGAAGGATGGGATAATCATAGCACTCCAACCCCTAGTATCATAACTGGTCTATAAGTGGGTGCAAGACATAATAATGTAATAATCCATAAGGGAAAAGAAACTGAAAAATTATATATATAATTATATATGTATATAAAAAACTGAATCACTTTGCTGTACACCTGAAACTAACACAACATTGTTACCAACTATACTTCAATTAAATAAATAAATAAATAAATAGAATAAAGGTTATATGAAAGACCAAAAAAACATTTCTGTTGTTTAAGCTACCCAGTCTGCGGTATTTTGTTACAGCAATCTGACCTGACTAATACAGCACCTTTTTCTTAAAGAAGTACCCCAAAATTGTATAAACTTAAAGTCCTACAAAATCTGGATCTGGTCTTGAGAGCCAAATTAAAGTTAAGGAGTAGGCAGGGTAGATGGTGGAAGACTGAGAAAATAATTTCAGTTCCTTTCTCCACCATCAACATCAAGTCTGACAGTTTTCCCCTCAGTAAATTATCAAAATAAACCTGAATTCTGTGGAGCTTCAGTCTTGGGCAGTAAAGATGTTAGAATATTAGCTGAAGGGTTTTTTTGTTTCTGTATAATATTATGCTTTAATCTTCAACAGAGAGGCTAGAGCTCAACAAATAATATAATAATCAAAATGGTAATATTAATAGTATTGTATGAGCTCATTGTTTGTGATTGCAGTTCTCATTTTGGTCTCACTATAAACAGAGCTGACATAGGCAGGCATATATATGATTAAACATCCTACCTGCAAACAGGAATATATTATGAAGTGTTAATGAGATCCATTAATAAGTTATGTGGCATAGATTTTTCTATTGGAATATGGAGAACATGCTCAGTTTCTTTTTTAACTTCAAAACAATTGATTTTGACAAACGTGGGGGAGGAAGGTAGAAGTTTTAAAGAAAATTGTTTCATGCCACAGAGAATCCAAGAGGAAAGGCAGTCATTCTGGATTTCTGGAGATGTATCTGCCCTTGTGGGTCACTAACTATGATATTCAGTCTATTTGCAGAATCCACTTACTAAGAACTCCCTCATGACTTGGCATTAGTTACCACATGTTAAGCTGTGAGGGGTTTTCCTTTTCTCCCTGAAGGAAGCAGCCCACTGGAGAAAGAAAGTTCCTGCTCGGGATATGGGAAGTTTTTAATCCAGAGAAAAATTTCCAGTTCTTATCATGTTATACATCCTGACCAATTGCTAAAACCTCAAATGATTTCCCAGTACGTTGTGTGGTTTATAGCCAAATATGGGGCCTAAGTGAATCCCAGTGGTCCTGGAATTAATAAAGAAACACTAAGTCCTCTCAATGTGTTATACACTACAGCACCAGGCACTCAATAAACAAAGTCAACAACAGTCTGTGCTCTTTAGGATCTCACAGTATATGAGGGAACACCAAGACAGAAACAAATGTTATTATCCATTAAGTTCAGTAACACTGACTTGGACATTCCAAAGGTAACAGAGGGAAGAGAATATAGGAAATAACGGGAAGGATTTGGACAAGTTGTTCTAAAGGTTATAGAAGTTTGCCATATGGAAACTCTGGAAAATCAGGAAAAGGTCCCCAAAGAGAGGAATCAACACCTGCCAAGATCTGGGAAAGAGAAGGGCAGTGTTTTTCAATCACTGAGAAAAGATTTAGGAAGAAACAATTATATCTGACATTATATGGAAACACAAGAGCATGAAGAGGAAGAGGCAAGAATATGCAATGGCGAAAAGACAGTCTCTTTGTTAAGTGGTGTTGGGAAGTTTGGGAAGCTACCTGTAAAACAATGCGATTAGAACATTTCCTCACACCATATACAAAAATAAATTTAAAATGGATTAAAGACCTCAGTGTAAGACCTGAAACCAGAAAACGCCTAGAAGAGAACATAGGCAGAACACTCTTTGACATAAATCATAGCAATATATTTTTTGGATCTGTCTCCTAAGGCAAAAGAAACAAAAGCAAAAATAAACAAACGGGACCTAGTTAAACTTAAAAGCCTTTGCACAGCAAAAAAATCCATCAACAGATTGAAAAGAAGACCTACAGAACAGGAGAAAATATTTGCAAATTATGTGACCAACGGGGTTAATATCCAAAATGTATAAACAGCTTACACAACTCAATGTCAAAAAAAGAAAAATCCAATCCAAAAAATGGACAGAAGACCTGAATATTTTTCCAGAGAAGATCCACAGATGGCCAATAGGCACATGAGAAGATGATCAACATTGCTAATTATTAGCAAAAGTCAAATCAAAACGACAATGAAATATCACCTTGTGCCTGTCAGGATGGCTGTCAAAAATTCTACAAATAACCAATGTTGGCAAGGATGTGGAGAAAAAGGAACACTTAAAACTGTTGGTGGGAATGCAATTGATACAGCCACTATGAAAGGCTGCATGGAGTTTCCTCAAAAAACTGAAAGTATAACTGCCATATGATTCAGCCATCCATTCCTTGGTATATATCTGGAAAAAATGAAAACAGTAATTTGAAATGATACAAGCACCCCAATGTTCAGAGTAGCACTATTTACAATAGCAAGATGTGGAAGCAACCTAAGTGTCCATCAAGAGATGAATGGATAAAGAAGATGTGGTGTGTTATATACACACACAATGGAATATTACTTATCCATAAAAAAGAATGGAATTCTGCCACTTGCAACAACACGGATGGACCTAGAGAATATTATACTTAGTGAAATAAGTCAGACAGATAAAGACAAATATCATGTGATATCACTTATATGTAGAATCTAAACCATAATATAAATGAATGTATATGCAAGACAGACTCGCAGATATAGAAAACAAACTAGTGGTTACCAGTGGGGAGAGGGAAGTGGGGAGGAGCAAGATAGGGGTGGGAATTAAGAGATACAAACTACTGTGTATAAAATAGAGAAGCAACAAGGATATATTGTATAGCACAGGGAAAAATAGCCATTATTTGTGATAACTTTTAATGAAGTATAATCTGTAAAAATATACTGAATCACTATGCTATACACCTGAAACTAACATAATATTGTAAAGTAACTATGCTTCCAAGAATAAAAAGAAGGCTAAGAGGAATACAACACAATCCCTCTGGTCATATTTTGATGCTCACTCAGTTAATGTGTGCCTTCCGATCTGCTGTAAAGTGATAACTGCATTTCAATACATCAGATAATTTAGAACATTTTGTTCAAATACATGAAGGAAAAATGTTTTATATTTTTTAGTAGAACTTATTCTACGATATAAGAGAATATTAACAAGTAGCACATTTTTCTCTGTCACATATCGAAATCCTCTTTCTCTACCAGAAGAATCTTATTCCAAATCAGAATGACCGATATCTGATTTTTTCTCTATAGTTGATAAACCAGGGCAGGCTCGTGGGGCTCAGTTTTTTGAGCAAATGTAATTTTGTTTCCAATAACAATGTAGTTACTTCTCTTGGAAAAGCGAAGTTTTCATGCCAGACATAGCAATGTAGAGATTAAGGTGATATTGCACTTGTCACACCAGACCCCAGTGAGAATACATTTTGGAAAGGAAAAAAATAAAGGTAACAGTCAACTTAGGCATGCCAAATCGCCAGGGGCTCTGAAACCACAGCAAAACCCTCTAGTGCCTTCTTTTCCTGATTTCATAAACAATTTTTAACACGAGGTAGATTGTGAATGTTGTCAGCAGTCATAGAGTTTTTTTACTTAATACATCATTTTGTAAGACACCATGTCATACAGGGTGGGTATTCGTACTTTAGGATTTCCGTGAGAGTTGTACAGAAAAGCTTACACTTGTGTCAAAACAGGTAAAAGTGTGTGATATGATCCCTTCAGTTTTTTAAGTGTGTAAAAGTAATTCTACAGAGTCCAGGATATAGTATGTTACTTAATAATTTTGTCTGGTTAAAAAAAAAGGGGGGCTTCCCTGGTGGCGCAGTGGTTGAGAGTCCGCCTGCCGATGCAGGGGACACGGGTTCGTGCCCCGGTCTGGGAAGATCCCACATGCCGCGGAGCGGCTGGGCCCGTGAGCCATGGCCGCTGAGCCTGCGCGTCCGGAGCCTGTCCTCCACAACGGGAGAGGCCACAACAGTGAGAGGCCCGCGTAACGCATAAAAAAAAAAAAAAAGGGAAGCAAAAAAGAAAGAGGTGGTTCGATTCATTCATCAATGCTTGTCTTGCAAAGCAACTTGCTTCCTTCTACTGTTTCATTCTATTCATATGATATTTACATTTCATGATGTTGAAGTTAATGTATTTACCACTCTTCACTGTTTTATGGACACGATTGCTGGGAAGATCATAAAACTGAACTCTATTTTGTCTTCCCTGAAGAAGACTTGAGAAGTAGCATAAAGCTGAACTAGTGAAACCGGAAGCCAACCACCACCACCAGGGTGAGCTCTGCTTTCTCTTGATATTGTCTGATAGATGGCCAGTCCGCTAGTAGGAGCTGTGCTGTCCACAATTTGAACTGAGCCGCTGTCAGCAGTCAAATGGTAAATGACAGCAAATTCAAGTATTTCGACCTGTCGTGTGAAAGGCAGGAAAATGCACCTTGTGAAAGGCAGGAATTGACATCTGTTGAGCCAAAATGTTGGCCGTTACAGAGAACTTAGACCTGCGGTGAGTAAGTTGTGGGAGCTTAGGGATGGCGCAGAAATTGTCACACTACTTCTATGCCCTAGGGAGAGAGAGCCGGCAGCTGCCAGGAGGAAATTTTGACTACAACTCTGTCAACCAGGAAAATTTTAATCACCGGCCATGGAAACTGGGCCAAGTTACAGGTTTTCCACTTTGCAGTCATACAAGAATAAAATGGATTATACTAAGTTGGAAAGCATTTTGGAGTAATCAGAATACAGATGTACAAATATGATACAGTCTTAACATAGGTAAGCTGATAATTATGCTCAGTATTTTCCCAAGTGTAGTCCATATACTCACACATTTATCATTAATTCTTTAATTTCCTTCATGAGTCCACTGTGAATTTATAGGTATATGTATATAGATATATATATATACTCATATATAAACAAATGCATATTATATGAAATTATTTTATAAGCTAAGGCAAGCTTCTAAAAATCTGTTCGGTGTACTTGTATAATTCTATCAAGAGAAAACACTATGATTATATTTTGGATACAGTTTTACTGATTTTATGCAGCTTCTATCTTGTTTTTCTTTTCCAAGTTGTTCTCAGGATTATACCACTCAAAATCTGTCTGAACTTTACTACCCATAGTGAATTCAGTTTTATAACTAGTCATGTGATTCAAACTCCACATTTTTTTAAGAACCCTAGCATGTTTCTGACTATACAGTAAAATAAAGCTCCCCTTACTGTTCCAAACATCCATTTAGGAATCAGATAATCAGCTTCTCCTTTCTCTATATGTTATCATGCTCCAAGCAATATTTCACTTTCTCCCCAGATAATTCATATAATATTCCTTCTGAGTGCACATTATATCAGATGTAATGATATAGTCGCTTGTATGAGGAACATCAAGGATGATTGCTTTAATAAGAACTATAGTCAAGGCAAGTCTAGAATGGATCTTTTGTAGCAGGAGGGAAAGAGTCTTAGATTGGACAGTTCCTTCTCTACCCACCAACTTGCTATCATCTCATTTCTTTTTCATTTAACATTCTAAACACCTCCTTTATTATTCAAAACGTTCTCATCCCTTTACCCACAAAAGAAGAGAAAAATTCCTGTCTTTTAGTTTCAAATTCATTCTTAAGAGGATGTGATCATAAGCTTTAAAATTTATGGTAATGGCCATCTTCTGTAAAATAGCTTTGTATCTTTATAGTTGGGCACTCTCTTGCCATTTAAAATTCTTATAACTCAACTCAAGTAAATTGCAGGGAGTTGATATGTGTAACTTTACTTCATTACACATTTTAAGAGGAGAAAGTAAAAATAATTGCACAAAGACTGTGCTGTTCATTGGTTTCATAGGATCATTAATCCTTTTTCAGAATGGCCACCTCCCTCACATTTCAGTGCGGGTTTTGTATTCTGCAGGAGTGGGGAGAAGATTGCATTTAGCATTCCATGAACTTTAGACAATTAAAAAGTTGCAGTATTTGTTCCCAGTTGTTTTTCTGGTTCTTTCAATTTATCACAAAAAAGAATTTCAGTCTTTTCAGTCTTATGAAAAGGTGTCTGCCAGATATGTTTGTTTAATATAGAGCTAGCAATCTGTAAAAAGTGTAGATTATCTAACAGTTTGCAAAGAATAAACTTGGCAAATTAAATTCACTGTGAATCTTTTTTTAGAAGTATTAACCAAAAACTGTAGCTTCAACCAATAAGTAAGTAGTTTCTTCTATATTTTTTGTACTCATGGTTCCCATGGGTTTGTCTATCCACCCCACAATCTTGCTGCCTTTTCTCAGCAATAGCTTGTGATCTTGTTTTTCTTCCAGGAGCGCAGGAACAAGGGTAGCTCCCCTCAGACGGGCCTGTTCACAGAGACACATAGAGACAGTCTAGAGCAAGTGTACGGGGTCACCCAGCAAGTTTAGGACAAAGTGCTCTAGGGGGTCAGAGCCTCTGTGTGTCAGGCAGTAGCTAAGAGTACCATCTGCTTTGCTCTGTAGACACAAGACCAAAGCAGGGTCAGTAAGTGAGATTTTGAGGAGTGCTTTGAACATTAGATGTCCAAAGTTAGAAGACAAACTAGATTGTGTATTTTTTAAATCAAAGTTTCAGCATTTGCATCCACACTTTCTATCACTAAGATAAGCATAGAAAAGAATATGCATGCCAGGGTGTCTGCCTAAGGTCAAATCACAGTTCTGCCCCTAACCCTAACCCTTCATTTGGCTTAAGCTTGTAGGTTACTTAACCTTGCATGACTTAGTTTTGTCATCTATAAAATGGAAATAATAAAAGCACCTACTTTGTAAGACTGTTGTAAAGATTAAATGGTTTATATTAATACATGCCAAGCCCTCTGTCAGTGCCTGACATGTTATATACTCAAATGTTAGCTATCGTTATCCAACAAGCAATGATTATGCCATTTATTCTATAGTATGTGGAATTATAATTTCATGACTTCCTTGAGGGCCAAACTTTGTACACAGGAAGCAAAGGTAACCGTGGCCATCAGCTCTACTTTCATTGGGATGGCAGGTCCTCATCATGGCTTTCCATATAAATGATTTCCAATCAATCACACAGGATGGCACATCATTTTGCATCAGTCAGTAAGGACAATTCTCAATCTAATAAGAAGCTCAAGGGTGAAGTCAATTACAGTTGCTTGATATTCTCTGATTGCATATTCTTTAATATTTTATGTATCTAAGTTGTATTGTCACAATTGTGTACTGCATACGAAAAACTATAAGTAATTAGCATCAAAGTTGTTGGACCCTAGAAGAACGATACATAAACAATATTTAGCAACACTAAAAATATATGGTTGTGTGCATATAAATGTACAATTTAAAGTATGTCAAGATGGACTAGATGAATAAGAATAAAATAAACCACATTGGAGAAATAGCTGAAATAATAATCATGGCATCAAGAAAACGGTATATCAATTTTGGGGGGAGGTTGTTGTTTTAATAGACTTTACTTTTTAGAGCAATTCTAAGTTTACAGAAAGATTGAGAAGAAAGTACAGAGAGTTCCCCTCACCCTCTCTCCCCACCCACTACACACGTGTCCACTATTGCGTTAGTATGGTACTTTTGTCATCAATTTGTTATAATTGGTGAATTTGTGTTATTTTTAACTAAAGTCCACAGTTTATATTAGGGTTCACTCTACATTTCTATGGGTA
This sequence comes from Phocoena sinus, assembly GCF_008692025.1. Classification (NCBI taxonomy): domain Eukaryota; kingdom Metazoa; phylum Chordata; class Mammalia; order Artiodactyla; family Phocoenidae; genus Phocoena; species Phocoena sinus. The sequence continues at coordinate 6,916,520 of NC_045779.1, read as the reverse complement.
TTGACAAATGCATAACTATCTATCATTCTATTTATCTATCATTACAGTATCATACAGAATAATTTTATTCACCTTAAAAATCCCCTGAATTTCACCTATGTGTCCCTCCTTTTCTCCCCCATAGCCCTTGGCAACCACTGATCTTTTCACTGTCTCCATAGATTTGCTTTTCCCAGAATATTATTTAGTTAAAATCATGTGGCATGTAACATTTTCTGTCTGGCTTCTTTCACCTAGTAATACGTGCTTACGGTTCTTCCGTGTCTTTTCATGGCTCGATAGTTCATTTCTTTTTCACCGCTGAATAATATTCTAGTGTATGGATGTACCACAGTTTATTTATCCATCCACCTACTGAAGAAAGTCTTGGTTCCTTCCACACTGTGAAAGGTATGAATAAAATAGCTGCTTTAAACACCCAGTGCACAGGTCTCTGTGTGGACATAGATTTTCAACACTGTTGGGTAAATACCTAAGAGTGTGATTGCTGAATTGTACGCTAAGACTATGTTTTGTAAGAGACTGACAAACTGTCTTGCAAAGTGGCTGTAGCATTTTGCATTCCCACCAACAATGAACAAAAGTAGTTTTTTTTTGCTCTGCATCCTCACCAGCATTTGGTATTGAGCTTTGGAGTTTGACCATTCTAATAGATGTATAGTGGTATCTTGTTCTTTTAATTTACAATTCCCTAATGAAAAATGATGTTGACCACATTTCTGTGTGTTTATTTGCTACGTGTATATCTTTCTGGTGAAGTATTTATTCAGATATTTTGCCCATTTTTTTAACATAAACTTTTTGTTTTCTTATTGTTGAGTTTTAAGAGAAGTTTGTATATTTGGGATACAAGTCCTTTATCAGGTACGTGTTTTACAAATATTTTCTCCCAGTCTGTGGCTGCCTCTTCATTCTTTTAGCAGTGTCTTGCAAAACAGAAGTGTTAAATTTACTTCTTCACATTGGAGAAATAGCTGACGTGATAATCAGAGCATCAAAAACTCTTGATGTATCAATTATTTTGAATGAGCTGATCCAGAGTTATTTCTGAGTTTGTACGAAGATAAAAGCATGAAGATTGAGTTGTCAATGACAATGGTTCAGGAAAATTATGGGAATATGATCAATAACTCTAGAAATAGCTTTAGGAGCACTAAACACAAGTGAGGGAATTTCAACAAGAGAAATTAAATTGCTCTTTGGGAAATACGTATCAACTTTCAAAAAAATTCAAAATGGGATATATATATATATATATCTCAAAGCCAACCCAGGGTTTCAAAGGAAATTAAAGATCATACATGACTTGGGAGTGTAATATACCCTCGAGAGCCAAATGGCAAATTGGTCACATCTTACACACCAAGTCCAGTGAATTGGAGATAGCTGTGTGGAGGGCAATGTAGGGAAGGTTTAGTGGGAAAGAAACCTGTGATTGACTGAGCAGTGGAACTTCTGCTCTGGAAATGCAAAGTGTTCAACACTCAACCCTCAACTTCATCCTGGAAAAGAACAGCTCCTATCTAGGTCAAATTTTTAATTACAGAGTACACTAAGATAGAGATTTGATAGAAGGTGCGGTACCATGAACTGAATGGTGATTCTTTTCTTCTTTACTCTATTTTCTGCATTTATAAGAGCATGAAAAGACAGGCTTAGTTTAACTCTTGTTTTGGTGGGGCTAGGGATCCCTATCCTTGGCAGGTCCAAGCAGGATGCATGGCTGTTGCCTCTTCTGATGAACTGGTAACAAAAGAAAAATGCTGTTAAAAATATCATAGGGCTTCCCTGGTGGCGCAGTGGTTGAGAGTCCGCCTGCCGATGCAGGGGACACGGGTTCGTGCCCTGGTCCGGGAGGATCCCACATGCCGCGGAGCGGCTGGGCCCGTGAGCCATGGCCGCTGAGCCTGCGCGTCCGGAGCCTGTGCTCCGCAACGGGAGAGGCCACAGCAGTGAGAGGCCCGCATACTGCAAAAAAAAAAAAAAAAAAAAAAAATATCATAGATGCTGAAGTCATGTCTCTACTTCTTAGCTGCTCCTCTAAGCGTCAGATAAGAGTCTTCAAAACATAGAAGATAAAAGGACAAAAGAAAAATAGCGATGCAGAATGGTTACATGACTGAAAAAGAGCATCCTTTCCCAGTAAAATCAGAATAAAGAAACTTGTAAGATATCCAATGGTAATGAGAGTAGATGATTCTGTGGCAAATACTTGATGAGAAGAAGAAAAATAATTACCTTCTAGCATGTAAGTCCTTCAATTCTAAGCCAGAGGCTTAGTCAAGTTGATTAAGAAGGGCAGGTGACAGGTGTTTCAGAAGCTACAACTTACTATTAGGTAATGTTATAAGTATGACAATTGTCTTTTCTCAGGGTTCAAGTTCAAAATCTGAGACTTCGCCTACTTTGTGAAGATGCACTTGTCTAAACTGATTACATCATCATCCAAATATTGATCTGAAACCAAAGCAGTGGTCCTGGAGCTTAAGAGTACTCACAGCTTTCTTGCCAGATCAACAATAGAACGGCAAAACTGGTTAATTGTGTTCCTCCCTTCATTTCAACTTGAACAAGTGTCTAAATTTAGCAAATAAGCCGAAGATGGGAATCTCCAAGCTTGTCAAAATATCATGGCAATTAAATTGTCTCTTCTGTGCTTCATTTTTAAAGGAATATATTTTTCAAAGCCTTGACAGTCAAAAACTATTTAGGTTATTTACATTTCCAATGAGTTAGTAACATTTTTTATTGCATTTGGCATAATATAATTTGTCACTATTTCTTTATTAAGCTTGTTTTATATTCATAGTTGTCCCACGACACTATATTTTCCTCTTTGTCAGCCCAGAACTTCATTATGAAGGATGAGGTTTTATCATTTCCCAGTGATGCAAATGTCTACAGTGAATAAGTGTCATTATGCGGGAATTTATTTTTCCTCCATTAACCAGGCAGGCTAATGACTCAACAAGTTTATAGCTTGCCACAAATTTGATAGCTCGTTGTGAGTTGGGACAAATGAGACTGACATGGATGTAAAGATTAGAGAGTTGTACTTTTTTTGTGAGTGTGAATTTTCTAACTTTCCTAAACTGAGGTTCGGGTTCCCATTGAATTAATGAATATGGACCCCTCTTGACCTTTGCTCCTGAGAAAGGGTAACTTAGGTTCTCTGCTGCCAGCAGTTGGAAAGATCACTTGTTTATTTCTCCAGATCCAATTCAGCCTGAGGACATAGTCAACTGAGGACCATTCTCTCACACCTCTAAATCAAAACCTTATCAATACTTCAAGTCCTACAGAAGAAAACAAGCACATTCAGCTCTGGAGAGTGTCAGGGAAGGTCCCCATAGTGAACTACCCAAGTCTTATTTATAAATCCAGGGAATCCAAGAGATGTTTTGGCATAAAAAGTGCTCAGCCTAAACAGGCACTAACTCCTGAATGCAGAGAGTAAGACAACATTTCAGGGTCAGCCAGAATCCACAGATGGTCAATCTCTCTCCACGACTAAAAAGTGCTTATAGCTTAAAATGAAAGGGAGCGATTAAGCAGCAAGCAGTTAGGAACCATGCACTCTAGCCTCTCTTATACCTTTACAGGGGTTAGGAATTGGTTATTCAATAACCTTACCTACACGAAGCTGAGAATTTAGATAACTTGCGAAAAGAAGGTAAGACCATTCTGAATGTCAGGATGTGGGGAAAGGTCACTACATGGTATATTGACCTCGAAAGGCTATCCAAAAGAAGCGATAGGAAGAGAGACTTGGATTCTGGACCTAAAACTTTATTCTGAAGGTCCCAGACCAGAAGCACACACACAAAAGAGGATGCTTAATGGATATCTATGAAGCTCAAAGCAAACTTTCTCACTTCAGAACCATATCATGAACGGAAAAGACCAAAACCAAATTGACTGTTGTAGACATTAACCCAAATCAAAACGGTTTAAAAGTCCACTCACTTTGGTTAATTTTATGCTACATGAATTTCATCCCAATTGGAAATAGATGGTAGATAGATTAGATAGATAGATAGATAGATAGATAGATAGATAGATAGATAAAAGGAGGAAGGGCAGTACACTACACTTCTTGACAAAAATAGACATGTTTGATGAAAGAATACAAGAAAAATATTGTCAAAAAGGAAACATTGCAGACCTGAATCTTAGACTGAGCTATTTAAGTAACTAACAATATGCCTTTGAATACTTTAACTGGATTTCAAGTTTCTACAAATGAAAATTTTGAACTATTTGATGATCACGATTTCTTCTAGCAAAAAAAATAAATCCCATGTAATCAAGATTCCTTACGTTAAAACCTAATATCATACTCACATATCTGAAAAGGAGTTCCAATTGTTTGAAAACACAAAAACACTGTATATTCATTTATTTGGATCCAGATAGAAGTGAAAAATAAGAGAAGGAACAGAAAATGCCTATGTTCTAACATAAAGAAAATAAAGTCAATGTCAGTTGGCTTTAATTAAAATATTTTCCATAATATTTCCTGAAAAGGACCACAGAAGATACATAAAAAGTCAAAACCCATGGGAATTGTTATGTACAAATATTTCTGTGGTTTACTTTATTTTTACTGGAGTAAAATTGCTTTACAATGTTGTGTTAGTTTCTGCTGTACAATCAAGTGAATCAGCTCTATGTATCCCTATATCCCCTCCCTTTTGGACCTCCCTCCCACCCCCGCATCCCACCCATCTAGGTCGTCACAGAGCACCAAGCTGAGCTCCCTGTGCTATAGATTTAGAAGAATTTTACAAAATTTCAGCCTAAATTAATTTTAAATCAGCTTTATTTGGGTAAAATCTACATATAATAAAATTTTCATTTAAGTGTATACTTTGATGAATTTTGATAAATGTATCCCATTGTATACTCACCACCATAACCACAACATAGAATAGTTCCATACAGTACTCTATACATTTCCCTTGTGCCCCTTTCCACTTAGTCCCCTCACCAACTCCTGACAGCTACTGAACTGTTTATTGTCTTAATAGTTTGGCCTATTCCAGAACGTTACATAAATGGAAACAAAAAAATAGATGGGTTTGTGTATATGACTTCTTTCACATAGAATCATGCTTTAGAGATTAATTTATGTTGTTGACATAAATTGACTCTATCAATAGCTTTTCCTTTTTATTTCTGAGTAATATTCCAATCCATGCATCTACTACTCTTTTTTAACCAGCTGATGGACATTTGGGTTGTTTCTTGTTTCTGGCTATCATGAGTAAAGCTGCTATGAACATCTGAACACAAGTCTTTATGTGCTATATATTTTCATTTCCTTTGCGTGAATACTTATGAGTGGAATTGCTAGATCACTATGGTAATTGTATGCTTAACTTTGTCAGAAACTCTGAATATGCTTGTCCAAGTGGCCAGATGCCATTTTGCATCTTCACCAACATAGTTTAAAAGTTCCAGTTTCTCTTGATCATGGCCATTACTTTGTGTTGTCATGTTTTGTAGACTTTTTGGTTTTTGTTTGTTTGTTTTTTAAATTTCTATTGAAGTAGAGTTGATTTACAAAGTTGTGTTAGTTTCAGGTGTTCAGCAAAGTGATTCAGATATACATATACGTATATCCATATGTATATGTAGATTCTTTTCCCATATAGGTCATTACAGAGTATTGAGTAGAGTTCCCTGTACTATAGAGTAGGTCCTCATTAGTTATCTATTTTATATATAGTAATATGTATACGTCAATCCCACATATCCCAATTTATCCCTCCCCTCCTGACCTCCCTGTTAACCATAAGATTGTTTTCTACATCTGTAACTCTATTTCTGTTTTGTAAATAAGTTCACTTGTACCATTTTTTTAGATTCCACATATAAGTGATACCATATGATATGTGTCCTTCTCTGTCTGACTTACTTCACTCAGTATGATAATCCCTAGGTTCATCCCTGTTGCTGCAAATGGCATTATTTCATTCCTTTTTGTGGCTGAGTAATATTTCATTGTTTATATGTACCACATCTTCTCTATCCATTCCTCTGTCGATGGACATTTAGGTTGCTTCCATGTCCTGGCTATTGTAAACAGTGCTGCTGTGAAGATTGGGGTCCATGTATCCTTTTGAATTATGGTTTTCTTCAGGTATATGCCCAGGAGTGTTTGTTTGTGTGTGTGTGTGTGTGTGTGTGTGTGTGTGTGTGTCTGTTTTAAATTGTTGCTATTTTAATAGATGCACAAAAGTATCTCACTGTGGGTTTAATTTGCATTTCTGAAACTACTAATGTTGAGCATCTTTTCATGTACTTCTTTGGCATTCTTTTCTTTTCTAGAAAAGTGTGAGTTCAAATTTTTTCCCAATTTTTTTGTTGCTCTTAATCAAATTAATTTCTTCTTATTATTGAGTCATAGTTTTCATTATATACTATGCAAAAATCAAAATTATATTTTGAAAATATTTTCTCCTTGTGCATTTCTTATCTTTTCATTTTCTTAATGGTATCTTTGAAGTGCAAAAGTCCTTAATTTTGATGAAATTGAATATACCAATTGTTTTCTTTTATAATTTTTGCTTAAATATCCTATTTAAGAAATCTTTGCCAAACCCAACATCATTAAGATCTTCTACATTTACTTTTAGAAGTTTTATAGTTTCAGGTCTAAAATTTAGATCTAGGCTACATTTTGAGCTAATTTTTGCATGTGAATTTAGGCAATAATTGAGTGTATTTTTTCCTTTGTGTGTGGGTATTCAAGTATTCTACACATTTGTTGAAAAGTTTATCCTTCCATATAGAATTATCTTTGCACAGTTGTCAGGGGTACATGTTATCAATATGATTTATGACTATAGATATTGACTATAATTGCTTGACTGAAGTACTATTTTTCAGATTTCTCCACTGTAAAGTTACTCTTCTCTCCTCCTTTTTAAACTGTCCTCTTTGAAAGGAAGTCATTATCTCCCCTCATTTAGGGTGGAATATCTATATAATTTATTTCAAATTCTTATACGTGGGAGATTTGTCTCTCATCCTCCATTTATTAATTTATTCAATCATGTATTTATATCAGTATGGACTCATGGATATTTATATATACTTTTATTTATACTTCAATACTACTTTATCAACTTTGTTACTCAAATTATTTTAGCTTTGGCCACTGGGGCAGGTGAGGTCCTTCAGTTGGCTCCCGTGTCCCTTTGACATACCCGCATCTATATACGCTTATTTTTTAAGCACTTCCTTATTTCCAAGTACTACAAGATGCTTCAGACTCATCTTGTGTATTTTCTGCCCAGTCCTAGAATTAGCCATTTCTCCAAGAACCTTGGTTCATTTTATTAGAGAATGGTATTTAAAACCAAGATCCGGGTGCTAGGTATACTTGTTGCTACTGAGATGCCTTTTTTTGTTTTTAAGTTTTATTGGGGTATAATTGATTTACAATGTGTTAGTTTCAGGTGTAGAGCAAAGTGAATCTGTTATACAAATACATACATCCACTCTTTTTTAGATTCTTTTCCCATATAGGCCACTACAGGGTATTGAGTAGAATTCCCTGTGCTAGGGCAGATGCATTGGTTAAACATCTGCCCACCAATGCAGGGGACACGGGTTTGAGCCCTGGTCCAGGAAGATCCCACATGCTGCAGAGCAGCTAAGCCCATGCGCCACAACTACTGAGCCTGCACTCTAGAGCCCACGAGCCACAACTACTGAGCCCACATACCACAACTACTGAAGCACTCACACCTAGAGCCTGTGCTCCACAACAAGGGAAGCCACCTCAATAAGAAGCCCGCGCACCACAGTGAAGAGCAGCCCCCTTTCGCTGTAACTAGGGAAAGCTTGGGTGCAGCAACAAAGACCCAAACAGCCAAAAATTTTAATAAATAAATAAATTTCTTAAAAGAATCTCTTATAATAAAAAAAGAATCCCCTGTGCTATATAGTAGGTCCTTGTTAGTTATCTACTTTATATATAGTAGTGTGTATGGGTCAATCCGAACCTTCCAATTTATCCCTCCCTCCCCCTTACCCCCCGATAACCATGTTTATTTTCTACTGAGATACCTTTATTTAAGTTCCTCTCAGCTTATAGAGCAAAGAAATACATATGTGTCTATTAAACCATGTATATACACGTATGTAAATATTCTATATTTAAACACTGTACCTATTGTAAGTTAACATGAGTTCCTTCTGATGTCTCCAATTCTAATCCATTACCACATGATCATTCTAGCCTCCTCTCTTTGCTGATTTACATGTTTCCACTTCAACAGTGAGAAACCAGGCTCCAGCCATCTGCCATCCATTTATTTAATCATTCAGTTCAGGTATAACGTACAGTAGTATCAGTACTGTTAACCTATACCAACATAGGAAACAACTTTATCAGCTAAGGTATAGTACTTATGTGCAATTCTTTTGACTTTAGTCTTACAAATTCTATTCATTTCCAAAGTTACTTAGGTCAGCATCTTTTCTGTTACCCCCTTCTGTAAGGTTATATCATATCTTTGTAATACAGTTAGATTTTGTGGTCACAGTCTACATTCTTTCCTGGGTCCCCCCATGCTTATGAATTATATATATATATATATATATATATATATATTTCTGTATATATATATATATTTTTTTAATTTGGATACCTTAAGGTTCACTTTTTATGTTGCAAGGTTTTACGGGTTTTGACAAATTCTTAATGGCATGCATCTACCATTACAGTATCAAACTGAATAGCTTCACTGCCATAAACAGCCCCATGCTTCACTTATTTATCCCTTTACCCCATCCTCTGGCAACCACTGACCTGTGTACTGTCTCTAGAATGTTGCCTTTTCCAGAGTCACATAATTGGAATCATACAATATGTTTCCTTTCAAGACCACCTTCTTTCACTTATTAATATATGCATTTAAGATTCCCCCATGTCTTTTCATGACTTGACAGCTCACTTCCTTTTATGATTAAATGCTGTCCCATTGTATGGATACACAACAGTTTGTTTATCCTTTCACCTGTTGAAGGACATTTTGATTGTTTTCGGTGTTTGGTAATTATGAATAAAACTACTGTAAACACGTGTGCAGGCTTATGTGGACATAAGTTTTCAAAGTCAGTTGGAAAAATAATTAGGATCATGATTACTGGATCATACAATAAATACTATGTGTAACTTTGTAAAAGACTACCGAATTGTCTTCTGTTTTGTATTCCCACCAGCAATGAATGTGAGCTCCTGTTCTACTGCAGACTCGTCAGCATTTGGTAGTGTCAGCTTTTCAGATGTCAACCATTCTAATAGGTGTAGAGTAGTAACTCGTTTAAATTTGCAATTCCCTAATGAAGAATGATGTTGAGCATTTTGCATAGGCTATTGCCATCTCTATATCTTCTTTGATGAAACGTCTGTTTAGATCATCTGCCCATTTTTAATAGGATTATTTATTTTATTATGGTTTAGTTTTTAGAGTTTTTTTCTTTTTTTGAATATTTTGGATACAAGTCCTTTATGCGATATGAGTCTTGCAGATACTTTCTCCCAGGCTGTGGCTTGTATTTTCACTCTCTTAAGAGTGCCTTTCACAGAAAAAGAGTTAAGTTTAGTAGGAAGTTATCAATTCTTTGTGCTTTTAGTGTTGCATCTAAAAACTCATTTTCAGACCCAAAGTCATCTATATTTGTACTTACATTTAGGTTTATAATCTACTTTGAGTTAATGTTTGTGAAATGTGTAAGATGTGTCTAGATTCATTTCTTTTGGCATAAAGGTGTCCAATTGTTCCAGCGCCACTATTTCAATCTTCTTAAATTTATTAAAACTTATTTTATGGTCTGGAATATGGTCTTTCCTGATGAAATGGATTAAGTCTGAGATCACTATAAAAAGTCCCTTTTTATTTCTACTAACACTTTTATTTTAAAGTTTGTCTGAAACTACTGTAGTGCTCCAGCACTCTTAAGGTTAGAGCTTGCATAGTATATCTCTTTGTATCTTTTTACTTCAACTTATTTGTATCTTTGACTCTAGAGCTTGCTTCCTATAGATATTTGGATATTGTTTATTATCCAGTCTAACCATCTCTGCCTTTTGATTGAATTTTTAATCCATTCGCATTTCACATTATTACTGATATTTTTAGATTTACATTTAGTTTTTTCTTTCATTTTAGTTTTTTTCTTCATGTCTCATGTCTTTCCCTGCATTCTTTTGCATTAAGTGAATATTGACTTGTGTAACATTTTAATTCCTTTCATCATTGTTTCACTACATTTAAAAAAATATTTCCTTGTTCTAGACTTACCAGGTACATTTTAACTCATCATCATCTACTTCAGACTTATACTAACTAAATTGCAGTGTGAGGTGCAAATGCTACTCCTATGTACCTCTATCCCTCTTCTCCCTTTTGTGATATCATTGTTATATATAATTTCTTTTTATGTTACAAACTCCAAAACACATTGTTATAATATAATGTCTTTTACATAAGTTTATGTCTATTAAGAAAGTTTAGAAGCAACAAATGTAATATTTTGAAACCCCCAAACTCTTAAGACCCCAAGTTTTCTTCCTCCCTCATTCCATGCCTTCATTGATGGCATCATCCCCTCAGCAGGAGAATGCTAGGCATCACCTGTGACTCTTCCTTTTGCCTCATTTCCCACAATGCATCAGTCAGGAAGCCCAGGTGATGCTGTCACCACCACATTGCCACTGCCAGAACCTTAGTTCAAACTCAGTCTTCACTGAACAATTGCTTCAGCTTTGTACTCATCACCAGCTCCTCCTCCATTTTCCTCCATCAGTTATTTTTCTAAAGAGTAAATCTCATTAAATCAGTCTCCTTCTTATAAACACTTTAGCATTATATATAAGATCCTACATAAAACACATCTACCCCACCTATCTGTGGTCATGCCATGCTTCTCAGCACTCCAGCTTTCTGTCCTGGTCATCATCTCTTTCTCCCATAAATAAAACATGACATACTTTGTCAAGGATCTTAGCCTGTGCACACACTCTTCTCTTTCTGCCTGTGATGATATGACTCTAATTCTCTGCTTGTAGACTCTTCCAGGTGTGTCTTTTCTCTTTGGAAAGCTTTGTTTATGATTTACTCAGGCATTTATTCTATCCTCTGTATTTTTATAATCATTTGTAAGTGATTTACTATTTCAAACTACATTTGTATATTTGTAAATTTCTCCTCTCTTCTTCCAATCCCACCTTATGTTCTGAGATCACCTAGGCCTGAGACACTGTATTATTCACCTTGGAATGCCAAGAAGTTGGTGTCCAGTAAAGATTTGTTGAGACGGATAAATTAACTATTGAATTTAAAGATAATATTAACAAAAGTTGTCGACTTAATGTTACCCTCTCATAGTGGGGCACTGAGATATTTGCACTTTTTTGGAAAGGATTATATACTGCTAGATATTTATTAAAATGCTTCTTTAAAAATTCCTCCTAGGTGTTATAATTTTATCTCTGTATTCCATCTCTGTGCTAAGTTAATTACTGATTAACCTAAGATTACAGTAGCTTCAATCTGCAATCTTAAATAAACTGGTGTTAGGGAAAGCAACATATAGGTTTAGATTTTCAATAACCTTGTGTAAGCACTTTATAATTGAGCTATGCTAATGGAAAGTAGATTGAGATTGGTTGCTAGTACTGTTTGCAACAAAAGAAATAAGGTTCTCAACCGGGATATACAATGCTGAATTTTACAAAATCAAGAAAAAGCATTTACTAGCCATGAATCGGAGTGCAGAAAGTTCTACATATTAACATAAGCAAAATGAGGTTTCTGGCCTTAGGCATCAAATTCAATCATTTCATCTCTCCAAGTAGCTCTTTCTCTATTTTAATATCCCCACAGGCACACACTCACAAGGATAGAAATGATGGAAGTGATTTTGAATTTTAAATCAAAATCAAAGTCTAAATGGAGTACAAAATACAATATTTAGCATACAAGCCTTAGCATCCTAGCCCTTAAGACTCGGAAAGTGAAAGGATCTATTTAAAAATTATGATAGAATAATGTTTGCTTATTGAAGTTCCTAATATAATTTGGCATTTGAATTTTAAGTAACAAAACCTAAATGCAAAAGTGATCAGTATACATTAAAACAACATTATTATTACAAATACTATAATTATTACAATACTGTTAGCCCTCTGTGTAAGTTAACTGATTAAATATTATACGAAGAGATTCTCCGCTTGGTAAGTTTAATTTAGTAAAAAATAAAGACACAAACACAGTGGACAACTTTGTGTTACATAAACAAAAGATATAAAAATTATGCACAAGCAAAAGGAACATTTAACTAAATATTTGTAGTATCTTTAAATTGGATGTGATATTAGATTATATATCATATTGAGTTGCATCCAGAAACTGGAACAGAAATTAGAAGGTCCATCATTTAAGTCCAGTTAGGTGATTCTGTACTTACAGTGTCATGAAATCAACTCACCTTCACCATCACCAGCAGGTTAATCTGATTAGGAGAGGCTATCGACAAATTACTCCACTCCTGAAAACCATTAGGTGGTTCCCCATTACATAGGGCTAAGTCTCACATTCCTTAAGCTCATATTTAAAGCCATTCAGTCATTCTAGCAGCTGGAAGTTTGGACGTTCTCTATCTTCCATAGTCTTATCTTTTGGGATTTTGAGTATGAAATTTATTTCTAAACAAAAGATAAAAGTCAAAGGAGGAATAAAGAATCAATACTAAACACAACATTTTTCTGATTGGGTCTGGGAATACAACATAAAATTATGTTCCAGGGTCAAAGTAATAGTGTTTATGTAATTATTCAGGCACCTTCTTTAGCAGCCAAAAACCCTCCCCACATCCTGCCCACATTACTGTATTTTGGTGTCCGAATCTGAAAGGCTTCCATGCAGGTAGTATATCTAAGAAGTGGTCTCAGGGAGTAAGAATGAGCTAGGGAAAGATAATAAAATGATGCACTACTCTGCTGGCCATTAATGAGGGCTACTAGAGTCCAGTTCCACCGAGATCTTTTTTTTTTTTTTTTCTTTCGGTACGCGGGCCTCTCACTGTTGTGGCCTCTCCCGTTGCGGAGCACAGGCTCCGGATGCGCAGGCTCAGCGGCCATGGCTCACGGGCCCAGCTGCTCCGCGGCACGTGGGATCCTCCCGGACTGGGGCACAAACCCACGTCCCCCGTATCGGCAGGCGGACTCCTAACCACTGCGCCACCAGGGAAGCCCCCACCAAGATCTTTTGTTGGGCTTGCGAATATATTTCATCTATGTGAAGCTTCCTCCAGGGACCAAAGCCAGAAGCAGTTACCCATCAGCTCAGCAGGGCGAACCTTCAAGAGCTAAATACCCACACTTTTGAGTTACCCAGGCTTGAGTGTCTAGAAGATCCCATAAGTGCACAGTACCTTGGAATCAGAGGAGTCTCAGGGAGGAAAGGAGGGGCAAACAATAATCATCTGCTTAAAGCTGGTCAACACCTGTGCAGAAAGTGGCTGCCACAGCAGTGACTAGAGTGAGAGGGGGTCTGAGAGGGGCAGACACACAAGCATATTAGCTGACCATCACCTGTTGTCCTGGTTACAGATGCACAATTGAAAAGCTGGAAACATCAGCAACATGGCACTACATCTGAGTGTAGACCTCTTGACACCACTAAGAAAATGGGGCTTCAGTTAGCACCTGCTCTGTTAGGTGTGCTGGGCAAATTAGAGATACTAAGTGTGGTATTAATGAATATAAATTTTGGTATTCCTGGTTGGGCCTAAATTACCTCGTAGTAGGATCCAAATCTGTGTTTCTATTGGGAAGCCCTGTAATAGAAGGGGGATCCACTGGGCTATGGTCTGAATGTTTGTGTCCCCCCAAATTCTTATGTTGAAGCTTAGTTCCCAATGCGGTGGCACCTTTGGGAGGTGATTAGGTCATGAAGGTGGAGCCCTCATGAATGGGATTAGTGTCCTTACAAGAAAAAACCAGGGAGTTAGCCCTCTCTCAGCTCTGTGAGGATACAAAAAAGCAGCCATCTAAGTCAGGAAGCAGGTCCTCAAAAGACACTGGATCTGCTGGCACCTTGGTCTCCAATTTCCAACCACCGGAACTGTGAGAAACTAATAGGCATTAAATAAAATGTGCATCAAATACATACAAATATGTAATTACTTCCCAATACCACAATGACTATATTAGCGGCCAAATAAAACCTGAATTAATCACAGAGAGATCAGTTCATGCTCTACCAAGTGGCAAACCAAGCTTGTTATTCAAAGCACTACCTTCATTTTGAGAGAAAAATGGATACCTTACGCTTAATCGGTGTTTCCCCTTCTTGTTTCATTTTATGAAGCTCTTGTCTACTTATATGAGTTAATATATAACTATTTCATTTGTCTTGGTCTGAAAACTTGAATGGTGATTCAACATTAAAGTAAGGAATGAAATAAGTGTTAGGATAAGAAATCAATAAACATGATCTCTCATGATTTTAACAAGTAGGATAGCCCACAGGGAGTAATGTCAAAGGCGTACTTGGTGGCTTGAATGGCACTGGGCATACTATAAAGAAGCCAGTTTAGTCCAGGCATGATTGGGATAGATGTTCTCTAAATACCAGAATTACCAGCTGAGCCACTCACTTCAGTTCAGTTGTCAAACATGGCAAGAGTGTGTGTTGCCACTGAGGCTTGCTCCACCGTCCTCTGGGCAGAGACTCTTTGCTCTAGAGTGGAAACTGGGGGAGGAGGTCAGGAATGAAATTCACAGCCCAGTGAGGATCTTCTGTAGCCCAGAGCTGGTCCATGTGGTACCCATGGATGTTCACAGGCTGCACATGCACCGGGGATAGTGACACAGGACTCTGGGGAAATGGGTGCCCTTCCCCAGCTGTACTGTCTCAACTCTGCCTACAGAGCAGGAATACTTAGACATTTCCTGGGACACCTGCAGAGCCCCCAAGGAATGGCTGCTCTGCGACACAGAGCTGGGGTAGAGCTGCTACTGAATGCTGGGCTTCTCACTGTTCTCATATAGTTTCATCAGTTTTAATGAATAAATGCCTCCTACTCTGTTGTAAGCCCTTGGATCAACCTCTGGAGACAATAAATGATTGTTTTTACTAATTTTGACCAGTTTAACACTTGCCTCTCCGGGGGAGATTTTTCACTGAACTCATCCTACTCTCTCTCTAGAAGTCCAAACTACTTGTATTTTAAACCCAGTTTTGCAGCCGTCTTAACTTTCAAACCTTGGACAGATCACCTGGACTCAATTTCTTCCTCTGTGCCTCTTCTTATGTAAAATAGAGATATCAATAGAATCTACCTCATGTGGGTGTTGTGAGAATGAAATGATTTTATTTTTGTAATACCTTTGGAACATTGCCTGGAACAGAGTTTGTGCTGCTTTGAAGTTGGCTACTTTCTTGTCCTAGTGTGCAAGTTTCAGACACTTGGCACTACATACATATACATACACAAAAGCTTGTTACCTACTGCTGTGAAAATCTAGGATGAAAGCTATTCCAGTGAGAACCAGAAAGACATCCACCTTCATTTCCTTTTGATGGAATGCCCTGCCCACTGTAAAAACATTGCCCAGTGCATATCAAGTGCTAACCAATCAGAGTAATGACACCTCTGTCCTCGAGGAAGAGGTAAGTGGGATGGAGCGAATGCTTGAAGTGTTCTCTTCAATAGTCCACTTTTGAAGGGAGAATATGATTGAGTGCATGTTCTGTGGAAATTATGAAGGGGCAGGACTAATAATTCTCTTTTCTCAATGAAAGCTAATGCTCAGGTTTGATACATTTTTATTGCATTGATTTTGTTTGTTTGTTTCCATTCCTTGCTGCTCTTTGAAAGGAATATACAGAAATTCTTTAAGGAGTAAAGCAACAGAGAATTTCAGTGTACTCACTGGTACATTGTTTCTTCCTTGAGTGAATCTTAAACGTTCATAATTATATTTTAAACTTGTGTTCATTTCTATGCTTCAATAAGCCCTCAACAAGGTATCTGGAAGCTACAGATGAGGCTTACATCTACTGAATAATTTAAACCTAGTGGGCAGGGGAAACCTAGTATAAAGAAAATAATAAATCAAAAAGACTTGAAGAAAAGATATTTGTTTATAAGCAAAACAACCGTGATGACAAACCACTTTTAAAAAAGTAGAAATAGACTCTGGTTAAAAAATATTTACAGAAATACCTGAAAGTGAAGATAAGAAGATGATTATTCAGAGAATATCTCTGTCATAAATATTTTACTATGGTTTTAAAATAAATTTGTATCCTAACTTGGTTTTCAGTACAATTGCAGAATAACACTGATTTATAATAGCTGTACATTCATTTGGCTATATTCTCCCTACAGATGTGTTTACCATCTAGAATTCCTTTATAAATTCAACATTCTTTCAGTGAGTCTTTTCTAGATTCTTCTGTATGCTTTCCTTGTGTCATAAACCAGCTTCACTGAGGAGTATCTTTAAGAGTGTATATCTTCTGGAGGTTTTTTGTTTTTTGTGTTTTGGTTTTTTTGTACTTTTTAAAAACTCTCCAGAAAGTTGGAGTAGAGGGACTCTACCTCAACATTATAAAAGCCATATATGGCAGACCCACAGCTAACATACTCAGTGGTGAAAAGCTGAAAGCATTTCCTCTAAGATCAGAACAAGACAAGGGTGCCCACTCTCACCACTTTTGTTCAACATAGTTTTGGAAGTCCTAGCCACAGCAATCAGAGAAGAAAAGGAAATAAAAGGGACCCAGTTAGAAAGGGAAAAAGTAGAACTGTCACTCTTTGCAGATGATATGCTATTATACATAGAAAATCCTAAAGATGCCACCAGAAAACTACTAGAGCTCATCAATGAATTCATTAAAATTTCAAGGTATGAAAATTAATGTACAGAAATTTGTTGCATTTCTATATGCGAACAACAAATGATCAGAAAGAGAAATTATGGAAATAATCCCACTTACTATCATATCAAAAAGAATAAAATACACAGGAATAAACCTACCTAAGGAGGCAAAAAAACCCCTGTACTCAGAAAATTATAAGATGCTGGTGAAAGAAATTGAAGATGACAAAAACAGATGGAAAGATATACTGTGTTCTTGGATTGGAGGAAGCAATATCATTAAAATGACCATACTACCCAAACCAATTTACAGATTCAGTGCAATCCCTATCAAAATACCAATAGTATTCTTCACAGAAATAAAACAAATAATTTTAAAATTTGTATGGAAACACAAAAGACCTTAAATAGCCAAAACTATCTTGAGAAAGAAGAACAGAACTAGAGGAATCAGACTTCAGACTATACTACAAAGCTACAGTAATCAAAATAGTATGCTACTGGCAAAAAATTGGTAGATCAATGGAACAGGATAGAAAGCTCAGAAATAAACCCACACATTTATGATCAATTCATCTACAACAATGGAGGCAAGAATATACAATGGAGAAAAGACAGTCTCTTCAATAAGTGATGCTTGGAAAAATGACAGCTACTTGTAAAAGAATAAAATTAGAACATTCTCTATATACAAAAGTAAATTCAAAATGGATTAAAGACCTAAATGTAAGATTGGACACTATAAAGCTCCTAGAGGAAAACATAGGCAGAACACTCTTTGACATATATTCTGGTGTTTTTCATTTATTTTCAGCTTTGACAAGGGGTAGGATAATAGTAGAATAGAAAAGTGTACTAACAGCACAATAAAATTCCAATCCACTATTACTTGAGAATTAATTAAGTTGATTCTGCTAATAAGAATTCCAAATATCTGTAAGAAAATAAATTGGTGGTTGGAAAAATCTCTCAAAACAAGGAGATGCTGGTGCTCCCCCCAGATTCTTCCAGGTATTAATTGTGCAGTTGGGGCTTGATGTTTGCAGACACTGTGTCTCAGTCTTCTCTGCAAAATGAGACAGTTGGCAACATCAGGAGCCCAATATGGCTTAGACTACACATCAGAATTGCCTAGGAGCTATCTGAAAAAAGATGGTCCTACAAACTACCCAGGAGATGCCAAATCTAGTGAGATAGTTTCTGGGAATCTGTCTTATACTTTATACACTGATTCTGAGGAAGCCAGGCTTATGGACTTAAGATTTGGAAATGCTGGGTCAGATAAAGTCCTGCTTTATACAAAACTGTAGTTCCTTAAGAAGTGAAAATGGTAAACAACAAAGTATTTTCTTCCACTTTCTGCCGTATTCTTTGTGATGTGTATTTTCTGCTAGTGAATTCCTCCAAGATCTTTTAGAAATCTCTTTAAAAACCCAAGAACAGGACTGAGCCACAAGGAGGTTGGGAGTAGAAGGAATTTCTAGAATTAAAGTGGCTCTAGATACCTAAATAGCATAAATTCATGGATCTTTACCATCGATTTATAGCATTAAGTGTCTCGGCTACTCTTTGCCCATCCATGACTCTCTCAGCTTCCACCTGGCTTATTCATTCCCCAGGTCCAGTAGGAATGTCAGAAAGAGGAAACCTGATTGATCCTTCTTAACTCTTCATTCCAAGCCACATGGTACATGCTGCTGGTAATCACCTGCTACTCATAAAGATAATGACACAGAGCTAGCCCTCTACCAGGGACTGTGGGTGAGGCAAGTTCAGCTGGCCTTCTCACTTATGGGTAATAATCCAACTACATTTTATTTTTAATAGGTCGATATTATTCATGTTATATAGACAATCTTAAAGCTCTAATATCATATGTCATATTTATCATTTACCAACTAAATTTATATATACATGAAGAGATGTAGTGCAATAAATCCATACTAACCAAATACTAAACTCTATAATAGCCTAGACATTTTCAAGGAACTCAGGGGATAAAGATTAACTTGTGCTACCTTGGGTCCAATTGAAATTTTATGACTCTGTGTAATGAGGGTGTAAATTGCCCTCAGGCTCAGATATGCTGCCATTAAGAAGTTGTGGTTTCTCATTCGTATGCCAGATAAGCATGAGTTTACTTCCTTTTGCTCCACAGAGCAAAGGGAAAAGGGACCAATTCGTAAATTTACAACGGGAGACCAGATGAAAGTCACTGCAACTACTCTCATGTCTACCAGCTGTTCACAGCAAAATCAGACAATTAGCCTGCTTCTAGTAACTGTTTTAAGTACACTTAGAACATCACAAACATTGTCCTTTAGCCTTAGATTGACATTCAACTTTGTGACTACTTCTCAAAATCACAGACCATTCTCCACTCCAGAATTAAAACTAAATTGGGTATTTTTAATTCTTTCTCCTGCTAACACATTTCTGGGTACCACTTACTATCAAGACATTACACAAGCTGTTCCCAGTTTAGTGACTATTGATGCCAGACCATAAATTTCAAGGTCAGCTCAAGGTCATGCAGTGCTTTGTCAGAGGATGCAGGAATCTGTGTGTGAACTTCCTTCGCAGTTCTCTCCAAGTGATATTTCCACACTCTTCTTAAGCGCTCCATATGAGAACTAAAGGGGTGTTTTAACAGCTGTGTCAGTCACAAGAGCTCGCTTCAAAGAGACTGTAGGATTTGTTATAGTTTTGCACTGTTCCTTTAATTTACATAAGCATATTAATCTAAAGTCAAGATACTTATTAAAATAGTCACAGATAATATCAGGGATCTGAAAATGCATCCGGGCCTTTTTGAGCTTTATGAAAGTTCAGCCCACGCCTATACCTCCAACATGATTGAAACCCAGTCCTGTAGGATCTTACCCTAGGCACCTTGAAGATCAATACAATTTACGGCATGATCAGTTTTGCTGAAGTGATCAGTATTGATCATGATGATACGCTAAATTAATGTATCAGTGATTTAGTCCCTAACTGTGCGCACACACAATCATCATCAACCAGGTGCTGCCAGTGTAGAAACTGGGTATTTCAGAAGGCATATTCACCATTTCAAGCCATACGGGCATCGTTTAACTGAATGCAATGACTGTGTTAATTTCCTTCTAAGAGAAACTTGTGTGCTAGATAATCTGACTGCTACTATGTATTGAGAATAAAGTCAGACAATCCATTATGTGCTAGGAGTGAACGCCCATCCAGGAGAATGGGAGAAGAGAGATGCTATTTCCAAAAAAAAGAAAACCTTAAGTTAATGCCCAGTGCCTTATAATAAATAGTCAATACTTTAAACTTGTTAACCTTGAAACTACAAACACACACACACACACACAAATACACCCACCCCCTGAGTTTGGACCTCCTGCAGATAGGAGACAAGACCTCAGGGAAGGAGATCCAGTCAACTTCTCTCTTTCCTCACTGAGTAGGACTCTTTCTCCTTTATCCTCTCCTCCAGTCCTTCATCCATCTTGAGGTTGCAGTGCAGGGAAGGAGACCATGTATAGTATCACAGGCCAGTTCTGACACAATTACAGGGCAGCTCTTCCTATTGACAGTCTTGACAATTTAGCAGGTTATCCAGAGGTCCCCCCATGCCCGGGGACAGGAACTTCTGACTTGCATCTCTCTAGATGTGGATGACTCACCATCCCCATCTCCTCCTTAAGCCTCCTCTCTCCCCAGGCATCCTGTGATACCTCCAGCTTCTCTGATGAGGTTGCTCCCCCTCCAGCAGCCCTCTTGGCTTCAGGAGCCTCCTTTGTCCCAACAGACTCTAGGAGTACCTGCAGCTGCTTTTCCTTGTCTCCATCGCCAGCTGCTGCCCCAGCCAACTCTTGCTCTTCAAATTTCTCAGGCAATTGATCTGACTGCGGCTCCACAATCCTGATTTTACACAACATTTCATTTTGAACTAAAGACGCTCTTCAGGGGCAAAATGGGATGTTGTGAGCTACCCAAGTTAACTTTCTATCACTTTTCCTATAACATATGGAAAGCCACGTACTTACTGACACACGTAGGTAGTGATAGAAAAACTCTATCATTTGCAGGGTAAGAGAGGGTCCTCTTTTATCTGATTACATCTATTTTTACTTGTTTATTGCCTACCTCTCCAACTAGGGAGCCCCACTGTAGCTCAACGTCTGCTATTTCTTTGGCGAATGAATGGATGAATAAATGAAAGCCAGTTTGGAGGTTTGGAGAGCCTGGAGTTAATGTGAACTGGGTTTTGCTTTACAGACACCTCCTTCCTTCCACTAGGGTGTGGGATCCGCAAGGTCAGAGATTTCTATAAGTTTTCACTGAATGGTCCCTGTAACAAGAAGACACCTTGCAATGAGTGTTTGTTGGCTGGATTGAATGAATTGATTGAATTGATTGGATTGAATGAAGGTACAGAAAAGAACTAGAGCACATTGTTGTTGATGGAGAGGCTAACAGATTGGAGGTAGGGGCTCAATTCTTTCCCAGGTGACTGAACATTACTCATAAAAAAGGATGCAGTGATCAATCATATTGGGGGGTGGCATCTATTTTATTCAAATGATGAGCATCTTCAAAATAAACAACCCCCAAGGGATAACTCTCTATGTTGTAAAATATAAGCATTATTTTTTAAATATAAGTATATTTTTAACTTACACTCAAATAGTCATAGATTCTCAAATACTGCCTTTTGGCTCACGTATCTTTGTATGAGGTTTGGGGATATCCCACTGATACCAGAATTTTCTTGACTCTGTGTGTGTGTGTGTGTGTGTGTGTGTGTGTGTGTGTTTTCTTTGTAAGTTGATTTCTGGAAAGAGTTTGACAATTTTGCCTGCCAAGTCTTGCTTTGCAAAAGTTTAATCCCATAATGCAGTTCCTGTGAATGAAATTGTTGATATTGGCCAGTGTTGCCATATTTTCCATATAATGTTGTTAAAATTCTACTACTTGCTATTTTACTTGTTAGTTTATCCCAGGAAAAGCAGATTTTATTTCTATTTAGTTTCAAAAATATCTTCACAATTTTTTGAAGAAGTTTAAAGTGCTTTGGTGTATATTTTTGGCTATGTTGTAAATCAAGTCTCACGTTTGAATTTAATTTTAAGAATATATGACAGTTACAGTATAAATATAGTGATTTTTCTTTGCTCCAGACTTTTTAGTTCAGCAAGCTTCTAAATGGGAACACACATTCTAATTAGTTTTCAAATTTCAATTAGAATGCTCTAATAACTCTTAGCTTCCCGACGTTTCACTTGGCAAGAGGAATAAATGTAGTAAAATTCTTAGGTAGACTGCTGCTAAGAGCAAAGTATTAAAGGCACTGAGTTAACTAATGCAACCAAATGTAAATTTACATTCTTTGAGACTCTAATTATTTGTTAATTAGGTGCCAATTGAGTGCTAAATCATATTTATTGAGGCTGAACAACAAAGATATGTCTATTACCATATATACTTGCTTGTCAAGAACTATGCTCTCCACAATTGTATCATTGATTAAATACCTTCCTGCAGAAATCAGATTTGCATATTCATCCTACCACAAAGAGGCCTTCGTCTTAAGCGATATTATGTATATTTTCTCTTCAAGTAACTAGATTCCTCTTGACTATAAGACAGATCATAGCTTTTACATGAGAAAAAGATGTAACCACATTTCCCAATTCTCAGTCTGCTTTTATATGTACAAATTTACAGATTTGTAGCTTCTTTTCCATTTTGTATTGGAAATTTCAAAAGAAACACTTTCCCCCAAAATTGTACTATATACAGTATTGCTTATTTAAAATCCCTCTTCCTCTTTAACATTGAGATATAGAAAGGGAAAATTTAAAATATGTCAAGCACATGAGATTTCTAAGATTTTGTAGCCAGAACAATCTGTACCTCTTGGAAGAAACCTTGAGATTTTAGCCTGAGGGAGAAAAAACAATTTAGCCACTAAATATGTACTCTTCTTGCTTTCAGGAAACCAATTTTGATGTTCATAGGGATTGAAGAATGTGTAGACCAAATTCTTCCCAGTTAAAGAACACAGTCAAAAATGGTGCTTCCTAAGGGAATATAACATTTCTGGTAGAGGACCTCTTCCAAGTTGCTGGAAGAAACGTCAACATCATAAAGACTGTAAAGTTGATACTGGAAAGCACCCAATAGTGCCACAGATGAATTTATTTAGTAGGGGAAAATCATGGAGTTGCATTACCCTGCAGTGGAATTCTAGAGAAACACTATTCTTTTTCTACATGGCTTTAAAGATAGTTGGGATATACAGAGTACAGTACGATGCCTTAGAAAGTAAGCAGAAGTGCAAACATTTAAAACTAGATGCTTACTTTCCAATCTTTTTTTAATGAAAAAACCTATTTGTCTCAGCCCACTGTAAATGATTTAGATTCCCTTCCTTCACTCCAACCTTAACTTTCTAACCCTGAGATACTCAGGGAATAAATAAATAAACAAAACACACACATACACACCACAGCAACACATGTCTTTGCTTGTTGGCTGTTTATTTTACCAATGTGTTTTGTGATGTTTATAAGCATGCACTTCTTACTTAACTCTACACCCACACTCAGATGTAAAATTATATTTAAATATAAAGCCCTTTATTTTGGGAAATTGCTTTCTGAATTTGAAAAAAAAATCCAATAACTATCTTTGGCAAGTATTTACCTAAAGGAAAGAGAAGTTAAAGGTTTGGAGAGAATGAATGGAGACACTTGCAGAAGAATCAACAAGAAATGTAATTAATTAAAGGGTCTGGGGTCCAAAGGGGATCAAACACACAAGTATGTACTATATTCTTAAATAATATTACGGAAACAGACCAATCTTTTTAGAATTTTAGAGTATGAATTAAATAGACACCGTATTAGTTATCTATCACTGTGTAACATGTTGCCCCAAAATTAGCAGCTTAAAACAGCACACATTTATTATTTTACAGTTTCTGAGGGTCAGGAACCTGAGAATGGTTTATACAGGTCCTCTGTCTCAGAGTCCCTCATATGACTGCAATCAAGGTGTCGACTGTGGCCGTAGTCTCACTTGAAGGCTCAGCTGGAGAAGGATCCACTTCTAAGCTGACTCACATGGTTGTTGGCAGGATTCAGTCCTTCATGGGTTGTTAGACTGAAGGACCCTGTTCTTTGTTGGCCAAGAATTACCCTAAGTTTCTTCCCACATGGACCTTTCCAACATGGCATCTTGCTTATTAAAGAGTGCAATCCAAGCAAGCAATGGAAAGAGTCCAATAAGATATGTCACAATCTTTTGTAGAAAAATCATGGGAGTGATATCCCATCATTTTTGCCATATTCTCTTAAAAACAAGTCATTAGTTCCAGCCTACACTCAAGGAGGAGTGTTACACAAAGGCACGAATACCAGGAGGTGGGGCTCATTGAGAACCATCTATGAAAGCTTCTTACTACACACTGTTCTATTCATGTGCACTCATCCCTTACTTCGAATAAGACTTGTCCCTTAGGAAGATTGTAAAGATAGACACAATCTTGTTGTTTTCACCAATATGCAAAATTCCTACTCCTTGATAACTTGGTGCTACACTTGCTATGTTCACACCAGACAGAAGGAAGATTAGTGGGGTTTCCAGGTTTCTTTTGGCATGGGAGGAGAAGTGGTGATGCTGGAAGAGAGGAGGACAGCCAGACGCTCTCAGTCATGACAAATAGTTGCTGTCCGAGAAAAAATATTTCAAAATCTCTTTCCATACAACTTTCCATTTTCTGGTTTTGCCTCCTGAGTACAAAATTCACACCAGCAAAACCACTTCAGTCATCAAGACCTCTCTGATATCTCCAAGTAAAATTAGTGGATATTCCTCAGGGCCTTTCACACACTTAAGACAAATCATTTGTGCTGCCTAAAATTTTCTCTGGGTGTTCTTTACATAATGACTTCTACCGCAAGTTAGCGGTTGGTTAAATGTAAGAATATAGAGAGTGGAACAGCATCTTTAACCTTTTCTTTGGGGGTATATTTTCCCAGAAATAAAGGGTTTGATCATTCTAGAAGTGCTCTCAAGCATCACTTTCAGGCAGTGTGTCAATGATTCCCAAATGGAATTCTTAAAGTAGCAACTACAAATGAACAATGAGGTTGGGAAAGCCATGAAATAGGGAAGCAGAGCTCCTGACAGAAAGAGAATCTTCCATAAAGGGACTCTGACTTTTCAACTTGAAATGAATCTTCACAATATATTGTATGGGAAGGACTGTTGGTCCTATTTAGCTAGAAAAGGGGATGAGTACTTATCGGCTTCAGATTAGTTTCAGTTTCCTTACCAGATTGATTGTATATTGGCAATTACTAGAGAGAGGGCCTCTAATAAATTAGTTTGAAATATATGAGTTAGTGACATTAACTAAACTCTTATTAAGAACAACTCAGTCTGGCTACTTTATTTTGTAGCTTCTCGGGGGCTAATTATTTGTCCACCTGAAAATATAATCTATCTTGATCTGTATTGTAAAGATTAAAAGAGATCAATAAAAATGCCCAATACCATCCATGCCCAACATAGAGGTGGTGATAAAAAGTTGGTTTCACTGTCCAATTTCTTTCCTTTTTTAACAATTTTATGTATTATTAAGGCAATATGATAGCAGCCAATCTTTTCCAGCTAGTCCTTTTTTTCTGCTATTATGATCATCGTCACCTTAATTCAGAACTTATTATTTCTACCTAAACAACTTAATGTCCGCATCACTAGACACTTCTTCAACCTGTTCTAAACTCCAAGCCATCAGTTTAGACTTCTGAAAATGCAGCTCTGATAATATCACCTGTGTTACTTCTCTGCTCAAATATCTTCAGTGGCTTCGTTTTATCTACTAAATTCAATGCAAATCTCTTGACTATCTCCCCGGCCAGGAAACTAATCTCAACTTCCATTCTGGATTTGTCTCATATGAGCTTCCTAAGCATACCCTATATTCTACTAAAACTTGATTTCCAATTATTCTCTGAACATGTGATACACTTTTCCATATTTATGCTACATTTTTCTAACCGAAATATACAACTTCTAACCTAAGCTATCAATCAAGATCCTGTCTGCCTTTTAAGCTCAGCTTGCACCAGACCCTTAGACCCTTCCATGGTTTTCAAGGCAGAAATGTGCTCACATGCCTCAGGAACCTCAAAGCATGCTATAATACACATAGACAGTATTCACTACAATTATTTCTAAATACGCCAGAACTTACGCATTGCGCTACAAGCCATTTAGATGTAGAAGCCATCTTCTACATAACATCTACATATCTTCTACATCTTTAGATGTAGAACCCATTAATTTCTATACTTCTGCATACCATCAGCTGCAGTACCTTACACAAAGTAGAAACCCAATCATTGTTTTTTTTGCCTGAAGGAACAAACAGGTAAATGCTTCACACAGGCCTTGATACTTTCTACTTTCTTTTAACCTCTAGTTAAACCCTTTAAATGTTCATCTAAATTTGCTATATTTAAAAAAAAATCTCGGGCTTCCCTGGTGGCGCAGTGGTTGAGAGTCCGCCTGCCGATGCAGGGGACGCGGGTTCGTGCCCCGGTCCGGGAAGATCCCACATGCTGCGGAGCGGCTGGGCCCGTGAGCCATGGCCGCTGAGCCTGCGCGTCCGGAGCCTGTGCTCCGCAATGGGAGAGGCCACAACAGTGAGAGGCCCGCGTACCGCAAAAAAAAAAAAAAAAAAAATCTCTTCTGATTTGATTTGGGGAAGAAAACTAGTGTTTCTTGAGGGACTATTGTGTCAAATAATATGATAGGTCTTTTTCAAAACATCATCTCATTTGTATTTGCACTATAAACTATGATATGATATCATTAGGGTCCCTGTTTTCTTTGGGAAAATTGAAGTGCTTAAATAACGTCTAGATTATAGCTTAGAAGTTGCAGAAATAAGATCGAAATTCAGGTCTTTATGAATCAAAACTACATATTCTTTGCACAATGCTATCCTTTCTGCTTTCATGGCATGACTCAGTATCAACAAAAGTTGTCTATTTTGAGGCCAAAGTGTGTGTATTTTGAGACCAAAGTGTGTGTATTTTGCCTCGCACTGGTTCTACCACTATATTTTATTTATAACAAGTGCTCAATAAATATTTTATGGATGACTCAATAAGCATAAACTAATCAAATAATTTTAAATATTGGCAGCTCCTAGGAAACAAGATTCAATCATAGAAAATTCAAACCCAAAGGATTCTTATCTGAATTTTTGACTCATACATCTAGTCAACAAATATTACCTGAGATCATATTGTTTACAAACAAGAATAATTTTACTGCCCTTGCCTCTGGGAGCTCAACCACGATGTGCAAGTTTCTGCTCTATGTGTTTTGGACACATCAACTCTTCTCAAGTTGGAACCATTAACATCTCATTTTTGGAGATGGGGAAACTGAACCTCAGAATGTTCAGGTAGCTTGCCCAAATTCACACAGCTAAAAATTTCCACAGTCATTATTTGATCCCAGGCGGCCTGGTTCCTGAGTCCATGCTCTGATCGACAATGATAAAATGATAAAATGCTTCAGGTCCAATTTTAGAGATAAATATATTGTACTGATTTGTATAATTTGAGAGATACAAATATTGCTGTAGGAATTCGGAAAAGAAAGTGACTCTATCTTACAGGGAAGTTAGGAACGGCTCCGTGGAAGAAGCAGCATTTGATCTAAACCTGTAGAGCCAGCTGGAATTTCTATAGAAATAGACCAGAAGGATTGGAAGAGGGACGTGAGTAAAGCAAAACATGGAAAAGGTGTTTTGCGGTTTTTTTTTTTTACATGGTGAACAAACCATTCTGGCTAGAGTAGCCTTTCTAAGTAGAAAATTAGTGGCAAATAGGAGCAGAGGGACAGATTTCAGAGAACATAGTTTGCCAGTGTGTCTAAACTTCATTCTGTAGGCAGCGCTGAAAATTTCACACTGGAGGAGAGATTAGTAAAGCGATGATTTGTAGATATTAATACGGCAGAGACAAGAGGGTGCCAAAACGGAGCAAATCCTGGCAAAATTTTATAAACAGGAGAAGCATTTTTATTTTCAAAAGATGAATTTAAAATGTTTTATTCTTTACAGTCTGGGGAAAAGTTAACAACCTAATATCCATAAACAGGCACAGAAAGGGGCATCTCAAACAAAATGACAGAAAAGAAGAAATGTGTCGCAGATTAGATTTTTAAATTGGAATGAGAGGGTGAAAGGTAAATTACCATTTCTCAGATATTACAGCAGCCATGTTTAGTAGTAAGCTTAACATCTTCTGAAATACATAAAAATTATGCTCTATTAAACCATGCACTCTTCTGCCTTAGGGCTTTTACTGTTGTGTAAATATTCTGCAATTGGCAAATTTGGTAAACAGTGTACAGCTGCAAAAGGCAGGTAACCATATCAAATAAGTCAGTGTTGTTTCTAGAACAGGTGAAATATCATATGTATAATTTTGCAGGCTGTTTTCTAAAATAAAGATGGTAATGAGAGTAAGACCACTATTTCCACTGAATAAATTCAGTCCCTTGAAATGGTATTTTCTTGTTGCTATAATCCTTTTGGAAAATGATATCTTTAACTGGAATGAGAAGATGCATTTTTATTTTACTTATGACTTAAATCCTATGATATTTCAAAGTTATTACCTTGGGGATGGCAATTTTTTTTTAAAGGACATATCAAAGGACCCCAAGATCATTGAAACTGGTTAAATTCACAAAATGTCTTCATTCGTTATTGTTTCTATTGTTGGCATTTTTTTCAGCTTGGAAAATGTACAAGGTGGGCTCATGTCATTTCTACATTTAGTCAATTTCATTTTATGCTGCATTTCACAAAGAAGCAGGATAAGTTTCCCCCTTACTTCTCTTCATTTTTTCCTCTCTCTCTTTTCAATCAAACCCTCCCACCCAAAAGAAATTGCTCCAATTGAAATTTCTAAGAAAGTTCTATTACCAAAAAACAAAAAACAAAAAAAAAAAAAACCCTCTCCTGGAAATTGCTACAAAAGAATTTCACCCTATTACTCACTCTTTTCTTGGCACTTCATTAACATCAGTATCAAATCAGTCCTCAACTGGAATCCTGCATTGTGCATGAATTATTCTGCATGAGTGGCCTATTGTAATTCAGAAGTCTTTATTTTTTTTTTCAATTTCATTAAAGCTATATAGTTATATTGTTATTTAATAAGGCAGGTTTACATTCATTGCCAAGTCTGGATAAGGCACCTAAAGACATTTTGAATATGCCCTACATGATTAGGCTAAAGGTATTATTTTTGTGGCGTAGTCCTTTTAAAACTCAGATGATAATTTAGGCACCAGTAATCCATACGAATGGTCTCCACCGTGTTCCACATGCATATTTCTTTTGTAATTGATGAAAGGTGTGTTCTCTTTCATGAAATATATTACAATATGCAAAATAAATTGGATAAAACCAAATTTTACTAGGAGCGTCCAAGTACATTAGCAATTAAAATGTTGACTTCATAATTTAGGTTTATTAATCACTGTTTATGCTGCTTAATGAGAAAAAAATACAGTTCTGAGAATGTGAGTTTTATCAATTCAGGTACATTTGGGTAAATGCTAAACATGTTCAATATTTGATTAGCCAAATAAATGGTTTGAAATCCACTAGATAATTTGCAGTTATCTGCACTATTTCCTTCTGACTTGGTATCTGGAAGATGCATAAGCCAGTTGCAACAGGCTAGAGCAATTAACTGGTAATTTGGAGCATTTAACTGGAAGATTGGCTTGCGAGGAGGTCTCTCAGCCATGATGCTCACAGGAAATGGATTCTGTATGTAATCTGGCTCAACAAAATGGTTCATGAAACACTTTCACAGCAAGACTGTATCAGAAGCCAATGAGCCCTTGTGAAAATGCTTGTTGGGAAAAAATTTGTTCTAGTCTAAGCCAACTTTAAAACAATTGCCAAATTAGCTAGATGCCTTTATTTTTACATCAAGAAGCATCATTTTAATATGGAGAAACGAAGTCCAAAAGCAGATTGAGGTATATTTAAAAGCTTTACATATGAGCAAGTTATAACCTCACATCTTTCCAGTAACTCATAACTTTAAATATACTTCCCAAATTTCTGTTCTTGCTTTGATTTCTTGCTGTATCACACTGAATTCTGTTAGCCTTTCTTCATTCCTACCAAATGATTGCATCTTCTCAACATCAAAGCACCAAATTGTTTTAGTTGGTTTACTCCAACTTCTCTCAAAGCCTAAGAGAATTACTACTTTGGAAAATTTATTTGAAGAATATGTACTCCATCTCCTCTTCTAGAAACTCTAAATCCTATCATTTCAGAAAATCAGACCAACAGAAGGCAGAAATTTGGATCAGTTAGTTGGAGAATGTGATAGTATGGAAACAGTGATGATTACTGAACCAACTAGGAAATCCATTAATGGATAGAAAAATCACAAAGTAAGAAAATGTGATGGGGCAGTGAAAGGAGAAAGGAACAAACTAAGGAGAGCAAAAGAACACAAAATCTTGGGCTTCCCTGGTGGCGCAGTGGTTGGGAGTCCGCCTGCCGATGCAGGGGACATGGGTTCGTGCCCCGGTCCGGGAGGATCCCACATGCCGCAGAGCGGCTGGGCCCGTGAGCCATGGCCGCTGAGCCTGCGCGTCTGGAGCCTGTGCTCTGCAATGGGAGAGGCCACAACAGTGAGAGACCCGCTTACCGCAAAAAAAAAAAAAAAAAAAAAGAACACAAAATCAAAGAGCCTAAAAACAGAAAGCCTTCATCCTCCAAAGGAAACCTCCCTTTCATCCCTTCTGAGGAATTCCATAATTTCAGATAATTATGGTTAAATTACTATAATGAAGTATATAGCTGGTAAAGAAGATGTGAGATATATATATATATATATATATATATATATATGTAAGAATATTACTCAGCCATAAAAAATAATGAAATTTTTCCATTTGCAACAACATGGATGGACCTGGAGGGTATTATGCTAAGTGAAGTAAGTCAGACAAAGGAAAATACTCTATGTTATCACTTATATGTGGAATCTAAAAAATTAAACAAACTAGTCAGTAAAACAAAAAAGAAATGGACTCAGATATAGAGAACAAACTAGTGGTTAACATTGAGGAGAGGGAAGCGGGGAGGGGAAAGATAGGGCTAGGGAATTAAAAGGTACAAACTACTATGTATAAAGTAAATAAGTTATAAAGATATATTGTCCAGCACAGAGACTATAGCCAATATTTTATAACTATAAAAGGAATACAATCTATAAAAATTTTGAATTACTGTGTCATGCACCTGAAACCAATATAATGCTGTAAATCAACTATACCTTAATAAAATAAATAAATAAACTAATAAGTAAATAAAAGATATGGAAAGTTTATTTTTTAAAAAAGAAAGGATATAGCTAAGAAGAGCTGAAAGAAAAAGGGAATCTAATGTTAGAACAGTAGCAGATGAATTGAGAAATAAAATACTTTCACAGAAGCAAATGTAGTTGAGTTGTCTATAATGCAAAATGCACTCAGCTTCCTGGATTCCATTGAACAGTTAAATTATACGATTCCACATATTTTATAACTCTGGGATCTGTTAGAGGTGAGAGATAAACTATGTTACTCTAATTCCATTCAGGTTTGAAATAATCAGTACAGTTGGATATTGCATCCTTCCAATTTATAATATAGGAAGAGTCATATGAAATCTATTATTATACTTTCTGTAAAGACGTTGTTGAAGAAGACATTGTTTGCTGCAAAACAGTATTCCCTAAAGTTCAACGTAACACATTTCTTATCTAATTCAGTGTCAGGGAAAGCTATGTGTCACTTAAAGAACACACATGCTTTCTCTACTGTGATAATAAAAGTTACATAATTGATTGTACCTCAATTTTACCTAAAAATATAAACCTTTTATTTTTCTTAAATGCAAAATTTTAAATTAAAATACCATACCTAAAGCCTGGAATTTGGAAATGAATAGGATTTTATTTTAATCCATTAGCTACTTGTGTATCTTGCAAACTTTCAATTCCTTATTTATAAAATGAAAATAATAACAACTATCAAACCACTAGGATCTGAAAGGCACAAATAAGGAATGTATTTATAATAATAAAAATAATATCAGCAAACATTTGTTGAATGCTTAGATTATAACAGTTACTGTGCTAAGCTCTTCACATACCTTATCTTATTTAATGCTTCTAAATGACCCTATGAGGTAGATATTATAATTATTCCTATCTGACATCTGAAACTATTGGGCTTTGAAGAGGCTAAGTACTTGCCCAAAGTTAAAGAGTTAAAACCATCATATTTATCTTGGGCTGTTATCAATGTTTCTGCTTTTAATCACGTAACTGCACTAAACTACCTCTGCTCTATTTGTGCATAAGATGAGGAGAATATAAAGAATTTACTTAGGCTATAGAATTGATAAGATTTGGTGATTGGTTGGCTGTGGAGATAAGAAATAGAGATTTATTTCAGAGTTTCAGATTTAGGCAATTAAATGGATGGTGACATTATTTATTCAAATAAAGAATTCTAGAGCAAGAATAAGTTTGGGGGAAGGATATAATGGACATGTTGAATAAGAAAAACCTGTGGGACATCAAGTTATACGTGTCTAATGGGAGGTAGAATAACAGTCTGAACCACAGAATAGAGGTCTGGACTGAGGTATGTCCAGCAAATACCTAGAAGTTAAATTAATAAGCATTAATGGGATTATCTAGGGATAATGTATGGGGGAGAAAATAAGAGAAACAAAGACAAGGCATGCAGAAGAGAAAGAGCCATCTAGACACTAAAAAAGAAGGGACCAGGAGGATAAGAGGCGGACCAGGAAATATGAAAACAATATAAGAGAAAGTCTTATGAGAAGCGGTGTCAAAAGCTAGAAAAGTCATAGAAACTGAAGGCTAAATATGACTGTTTGCTTGTCAATCCCTCAAACACTGAAGGAAAAATTTTAGAATTTTATGCTAAAAAAATAATTATTTCCTACAGTTGTTGGGGAGAAAAAAATTTCCTTCTACCCTTCTAGGTTCTGTTGCTGGTCTAATAATTAAATTGACATAAGACTGATTAACAAGACAAAAATAAATTAAATTTCATATGTACAGGAATCCCACAAAAAAATGAGACCCAAGGGCAAGGCAGGCAGTTGAAGCTTATGTCATTCTGAGCTAAGGAATGGGATGGGGCCTGGGGCTTCAAAGGGGAAGAAGGTAATTCACTGGCCAATAAGAAAAGCAGATGCTTGGTAATTAGATCTTTGCCTTGCTATGCAGATAGGTCATTCAGATAAAAGTTATCTCTGGTAATAGTAATAGCTCTCTCTCCAAGCCAAGCCCCCAATCTAAATTATTTTAGGTAGTTAAGGGAGAGGTCAAAGATTTTCTTGAGACTGCTGGATCTTGATTGCTTTCAGCTCGAGATAATCCACATGCCAAAGTGACATATTTTGTGGTCACACATTCTACTCCTCTTCACATGCAACTAAGAAAAAATTTACCTATCTTTCATTCTTCTTAGGAAGCTATTAGAAGATAGTCACCAAAACCAGGGAATAAACCAAGAAAGAGAAGGACATGGAATCTAAGAAACTGAGCTTTAGGGGAGACTACGTAGACTTCTGAACAGAGATTATTACCAAAAATAAAAAAGAATATTACATAATGAGAGAGGGGCCTATTTATCAAGAATACAAAATAACCTGAAATGTATATGTACCTAACAAAGACGTTTATAATATATGAAACTGAAACTAATAGAAATAAAAGAAGAAATAGACAAAATCTCAGTTATATGTGGAGATTGTGACACTGTCCTCAGTAATCAGTCCAACAACAGAGAAAACTGGGCATAAAAGACCTGAACAACAAGAGCAACAAAAATCAACACAACCTGACTGACATTTATACAATTTACCCAATAACAGCAGAATACACATTCTTTTCAACTACACATGAAACATTCACCAAGGAAGATCATTTTCTGGACCTTACAACAAGCCTTAATAATCTTAAAACAATTAAAATCATACAAAGTATGTTTTTTGACCACAATAGAATTATCCAAGAAATCAGTAACAGAAAGATATTTTTAAATGTCCAAAACGAGATAGATATTAACAAAAAAGAAAACTACTGAACAATTTCACTGATGAACGTAGATGCAAAAGTCCTAAACAAAATGTTAACAAATTTAATCTGCAATGTGTAGGTATAATATATCATAAGCAATTGGGATTGTTTTTCCCCAGGAATGAAGATTGATTCAATTTTTGGAAATAAATAAATGTAATTATCCATGTCAGTAGATTGAAAAAGAAAAATCATATGATTATCCCAACAATGAGAAAAAGAGAAACATTTTTAAAAAGACAAACTTCACTTATGGTATTTTTTAAAAACTCTCTGCAATCTAGAAGTAAATTTCCTCACCTGATAAAAGATAGCCATGAATGACCTACAGTTGATAGACAAAATGGTGAAGTACTGAATGTTTTCCTTTAAGACTGGGAACGATGCAAGCAAATTCACTCTTTCCACTCCTATTCACCATCGCGCTGGAGGTCCTACCCCAGTAAAATAAGGCAAGAAAAAACAAAAAAAGAAATAAAAGGGTTATAGATTTAAGCAGAAGAAATAATAATGTCCTTATTTGCAGACTACATGACTATCTAGATCATCCCAAAGAATGTACCCCCAAAGCTACTAGCTCTAATAAGTCAGTTGAGCAATGTTGCAGGAAACCCGGTTAATATACCGTAGTCAATTGTATTTATAAATACTAGCAATAAACAGTTTCAAAACAAAATTTAAGGTACCAATCACAAGAACATCAAAGTCTGAAATACTGTACTTAGGATAAATCTAACAAAATATGTGCAGGGTTGCTGTGGTGAATATTATAAAACTTCAATGAAAGAAAATTAAAAGACCTAAATAGTAATGAGAAGAACCATGTTCACTGATTCATGTTAAACAGTCTCGAGGCAGCAGTAGGTGCTATAGCTAAGAAGAGCATGTAAGAAGACAAAGAGCTCAAATAGATTGAGGCAGTCGGGCGTGAGGGGGGGTGCTGTTGCTTTGTTGCTGAGAGAGAAATTCTAGACAACAGTAAAGCAACATTATAGCCTGCAGTTGTGCCAAAAGGGTAGGGAAGGTGGGAAATTCATGCCTCGCCAGAACCAGGGAGGCAAATAAGAAACTGCATTATAGCAGCACCTTCAAGGTAGCAAGGCAAGTGAGAAACAGCCTTACGCCAGATCCTCACAAGACTGTCTATCTTGTTGTGTTCACAGGAGGGAAGATGGCAGGGGGTCCATCAAGACTTTGGTCACCCTGAACTTGAGTCTTGAGTACATGGCCAACGGGGATGTGTGAGGTTGCCTGGGTGCCCTGGCAGAGCAGTTCTCCTACAATCAGAAAACTTATAGTATCATTAAGATAATAGTTCTCCCCAAATTATCTGTAGATTCAATACCATCTCAATCAAAATCCTAGAAATCTTTTTCAAAGAAATTATCATGCGATTCTAAAATACACATAAGCAAAATAATTTGATCAGCTAAAGCAATTGTTAAAAAAGAATAACAAAGCTAGTCACACTATCTGATTAATTAAAGTTACATTAATTAAAACAATGTGGTATTGGGGTAAGGATGGGCACAAAGAGTCACTGAGCAGAATAGGAAGTCCAAAAATACATATGTACATATACTGAAGAGTCTTTTCAACAAATGGAGCTAGAACAACTGATCATTCGTATGCAGGAAAAGAAAGAGAAAAAATGAACATCAACTCTTACACTGAATACAAAAATCAACTGAATACAAAAATCAACTTGGATCACAGAACACTTGTAAACTTTCATAAGAAAGTATATGAGAAAACTTTATGACCTTGGATTAGGCAAATATTTCCTAAATAGAACACAAAAACAACATGTACTGTAGAAGACAAAACTGATAAGCTAAAATTAATATTTATAATTTCTGCCCTTCAAAAGACACTTAAGTAAATGAAAAGATTAGCCACAGACTCAAAAATACTGTCAAAACACATATCTGATAAAAGACTTGTATTTAGAATATATAAATAACTCTTACAACTCAATGATAAGAAAAGTAAAAGCCCAATTAAAAAGTCCATAAAATATTTGAACAGAAACTTCACCAAAGAATAGCTATGTATGGCCAATAACATACAAAAAACGCTCAAAATCATTAATCTTTGGGAAAATATAAATAAAAATCACTATGAAATACTATCAAACAAATGTTGAAATTGCTAAAACTTGATAATACCAAGTGCTGGTGAAGATACAGAGCAACTAGAACACTAAATCTGATGGGGATGTAAAATGGAAACCAATTTAGCTACTTTTTATAAATGTAAACATATGTCTATCAGATGACCTGGTAATCTTCCTCCTCAGTATTTACAAAAAAAAGAAAGAGAGAAAATATACCCTCCCACTAATAAATGTATGCAAATATACAATAGCAGATTTATTCATAATCATCAAAATTAGTTACAATCCAAATGTCCATCATCTGGTGAATGGATAAACAAATTGCATTCATACAGCGGACATTTTTTTCCCCCAGCAATTACTAAGTAAGTAGGAATGAACTACAGATAGATGCAACAACATGGATGATCCTCAAAAGTGCTATGCTAAGTGAAAACACTCAGCCATAAGAGGCTACACACGTATATTTCCATTAAGACATTCTAGAAAAGGCAGAAATATAGGGTGAGAAATCAGATCAGTGGTTGCCAGGGCCTGGGAGAGGTGGGAAGGGAATGATGACAAAGCGTCAGGCTCGGGCTTTAGGGCTGATGGACATATTCGTGGTAAAGGTTATAGGACTTTATATGTTTCTCAAAACCAGCAAACTCAAAACCTAAAAAAAGAGTGAATTTATGTATGTGAATTATACCTCAATAAAGCTGACTTTAAGAATAAGAAATTCCTGGGCTTCCCTGGTGGCACAGTGGTTGAGAATCTGCCTGCCAATGCAGGGGACACAGGTTTGAGCCCTGGTCTGGGAGGGTCCCACGTGCCGTGGAGCAACTGGGCCTGTGAGCCACAACTACTGAGCCTGCGTGTCTGGAGCTTGTGCTCCGCAACAAGAGAGGCCACGACAGTGGGAGGCCTGCGCGCCGCGATGAAGAGTGGGCCCCGCTCACCACAACTAGAGAAAGCCCTAGCACAGAAACGAAGACCCAACACAGCCAAAAATAAATAAATAAAATTAAAAAAAAAAAAAAAAAAAAAAAAAAAAAGAATAAGAAATTCCTTATAAAAAGGGGAGATTTGGGGCTTCCCTGGTGGTGCAGTGGTTGAGAGTCCGCCTGCCGATGCAGGGGACGCGGGTTCGTGCCCCGGTCCGGGAAGATCCCACATGCCGCGGAGCGGCTGTGCCCGTGAGCCATGGCTGCTGAGCCTGCGCATCCGGAGCCTGTGCTCCGCAACGGGAGAGGCCACAACAGTGAGAGGCCTGCGTACCGCCAAAAAAAACAAAACAAAACAAAACAAAAACAAAAAGGGGACGTTTGGACACATACAGAAACGGAGAGAACACCATGTGAAGATAATGGCAGAGCTCAGAGTGATGGAGCCACAGCCAAGGAGCACCAATGATTGGTAGAAAACCACCAAAAGTTAGCAAGGAGGCACGGAATAGACTATAAATTTCTGTTGTCTAAGCAAAAATAAAAATAAGAAACGGCCATGAAATAGAAGGAAAGGCAACAAAATGTGGGATGTTCACAAAGTCACCAAGGAAAGTTTTTTCAGAAAACTTCAAATGTAGCATATGCTGCTGAGACATCAAGTGAGAGAAAAAGGAGAAAAGTGACCATGGGATTTGGAAGCAGAGGGATCACATGGCCCTTGGCAAGAGTAGTCTGAGGAGAGCAGTGGATAGACATCCGGTTGAAGCAGATGGAGAAGAGGCTGGGAACTAGAGGAGCTTCTCTATGGAGACTGAAGGATGAAACATTATTTAGAAGAGGAAGTCAGTTCATGAGATAAGGTTGCTGGGTTTTGTTTTGTTTTTTAAATACAAGAAGCGCCAGAACATCAGTGTGTACCGATGCAAACATTGATCGTAATGACAAAAACAATGATGCTTCAAAAAAAGGGAAACGGATAGTTATGAAGCACACCCTGACAAACCTAAGAGGCATATGGGATTCCCAGCCTTAGTGAGGGACTTGCCTTCAGGAACTCTCTATCCATGGTAGCAAAATGGATTCACACTTGAACTTGACTACATATAATTATATAATTGTACCCTACTTATTTATGGACATATTTTAAAGGCTAAACCAGAACAGATACCATCTGAAGAAAGCAGAATGAATAGGTGTTTTTCAGGCAACTGAATTGATCAGATTAACACTTGGGCAAGACACTAAGCACTATGATTTTTGTCAAAAGAAGCAGAAAATATAATGAATCTGGTTATGTATGATACTTCCTTTCCCACAATAGGGAGCAGGCAAGTTGGTCTATGGAGACACGGTTTTTCTTCACACTAAATTCAGGCAGAAATTTAACCATGAGTTGGGCAGCCTTTTTTTAAAAGCTATGAAGTTCTCCTCTTAGCCACGTAGGAAGGCAGAGAGAGAACATGATTGCTCAACCCAGCAAGAGTCCCTGTGAAGGCTGAGAGGAATGCATAGTTAATATTTGGCTAAGAGGAAAATTATAAAATATATTCTCTTGGAATGAGGAGCAGGTAAAGTTGAGGGGAAGTTGCAAATGCCACCAGGGTATGGAATTCTTTCACACATTACCCACCAGAAAACCTACCCCAAATACCATACTTTTCTTGTTTGCTTACCATTTTTTTCCTATATATTCTTCACTAAACTGCAAACTCCATAAGAGATTAAAGCTTGGTTACAACCCTACCCCAACTTACACATATTGCTCTAGATTATACCAACCCTCAAATATCTATAGAAGGATTGTTTCAAATCACTGGGGGAAAAGAGAAAAACTCACCTGTGTATTAAGCTGATTTTACCTAACTACGTAGCACTAAGGTTGCAAAATGGCTCCCACAGAATACATGTGTAATTCGTCAGTTAAAGTCCTCAAATGGATTAATTAATTGATTCCCAAAAGGAAGAAAAGTAGTTCTGGCTGCATAAATGATATAAGGAAAAGCCAGTTGTAACCATCAGAACAAAGAGATAATAATACTTTTTGTTTTCTTTTATCCCTTTGCAACAATTAAAAAAATGTATTCTATACCTGGTTATTCATTCTATTCCAAAAGCATATATTTTCCAAGTTGAGAAATGGTTCCTTTTACAACGCAGTGTGCATGATTATTCAGAATATACTTAGTGGTATAAATTTACTTTCTTTACATGTCTCTGATTTTCTGACTTTCAGTGTTAGAGTCTGAAGTATGTGTCCAAGAGAAATTGCTAGCAATTATGAGTTTTAGGCCTCTGGGGTACCCACCCTTGGGTACACAGACAATTATATTTCACCTCTTCTTATCACTGTAGCTCAATTTTTTCCTCCTCTGCGACCTTATATTCTTCTTCAATGTAGCATCTTTTGTGTCTTTTGTACTCCCAACATTTTTATGATTGAACACAATGCTGGTTTATTCTGTCCTGTCTTTTTGCTCCAAGTTCTGTGTGCCTGAATTTTTGTAATAGATGGTAAATGTGAAGTTCTTTTCATTAAAAGTAATCTTTTTTTCCCCAAAGCTGTCTTTGAAAGCTGCTGATTTGTTATGAACGTTCAAGGAAGAATTAAACTTCT
This sequence comes from Phocoena sinus, assembly GCF_008692025.1. Classification (NCBI taxonomy): domain Eukaryota; kingdom Metazoa; phylum Chordata; class Mammalia; order Artiodactyla; family Phocoenidae; genus Phocoena; species Phocoena sinus. Next base: position 6,876,736 of record NC_045779.1, on the reverse strand, counting down.
GAAAGTTGCCACACGCTGTTCCAGCCGAGGTCCCTGCACTTGTGCAGTGTTAGGTACACATAGCAGGAGGGGAAATTGCCTAGTTGTTACAGAAATAATAAAATAGTAGCAGGTGTGACAACTGACAAGGATTGAAAAGTGTGTACGATCCATATGGTTTGTACAAGCAAACCATAGGAAAAAAAGCCAATCTGCAATGATTCAATGTTACACAATTTAATATCAGTCATGTTACCTCTTCATGAGATGAGCTTTGAGGAGCAGAGCCAGATCAGCAAGGACTGAAATATTTATCCTACATGTAATTCCACTGTCACAAAATGAACCATTGCTCAGGCATAGCCCTGCCAAGTAGGAACACAGAAATACGGAAAGCGCAAACTCAGGACACTATATTTGATTCAGTCTAGGACCGAGAGATGCTGTTTATAATTAGTCTTCTTTTGAGAAATACATATATTTCCACAGATGATGTTCCTTGAAACAACAGCTTCTTTGCTACTCATTAGTTATAATTTCATCACTACTGAAAGATGATCCTAACACTCAGAACACTGTCACATCCTGCCTGCGTTAGCTTCATCGTGTCTACTCTTCGCATCTCTACAATACTCAAACCAAGTCAATGACCATCTCCAGCAAACCCCACCATACCTCTGGTTTCCGCACTTACAGGAAATACGCAAAAATTCTTTTGCTGAGGTCATAAGATATATTTCACTTATGAGAGTCCATGTTGTAGCCAGAACCTGCTCATTAGTTCTGTGCTACTTTATCCTGCCATTCCTTAAACGCTTGCAGACTGTTCTGTTGAAGAAAGCCTGAAACGATGGTAGTGTTCCATAGAAGGAACCCTGCCCTTAGATTGCTGTTGGAAGTGCTGGCTTCTAGTTTTCATTTGGCTAGTTATGAAACTACTTTGGGCATATCACTTAATCTCCCTGGGTTTCATTTTCTCCCACAAGTAAAATTAAGGGGATGTGCTAAATTATTTCTAAGCTTCCTTCCAATTCTGGCATTTAATTATTTCTTTCAGACAGTGTTAATGTCCTCTGGAGTTTTCCATTTATCAGAATGTTCAGGATGAATGGCTTGTTGATGAAAGCTTGTTGAGAATTTTGGCCTTCCGAGTGTTCAGCGTGACATTAGTCTACTTTCCTCGTAAGTCTCATAAATCCCTGAAAAAGACTTAACTATTAAAGAAGACTTGATGACAGTTGGTTAGCTCAAAGAAAGATAAAAGGCAATGCTCTGGTTAAGAGGACTCTTTCACTTCAATAGAAAAACTGGCAAATTCTAATCCCTAGCAGTGAGCCAATGTCAGAAGTTTTTTAAATACTCTGAAGACCACAGTCTATAATCCTGACAAAAGACACATGGATTCTACAGCAAGACTCATCAGGCTGGAATGATGAGTTGATCCAAGAATCGATTAACCACAAGCATGAGGTTTAACACTTGAGGAAATGTCAACAACACTATGGAAAAAAAAGTGAATCATCTATGTGCCTAGGCAAAGTTTCAAAAAAGAGTCTGAAAGTGAAAAACAGATGGTGGGATGACAAGCCAAAGATATCTGACATTTTCACAACATCTCTAAGACAGCAGCTTTTGTAATGTTCTGAGTGACAAGACAAACTATTAAGTATTTATTGAGGATCTTTTACATATTCAGCACTGGACAATGTGAAAAAATAAATAGAAGACATGTAGCTCCAGAAGGAGCTCCAGAAGGAGCTTACAATCTAATTGGGGAAACAATTAAATAGTAAAGCCTTCTATTTCCTGATCAGAACAAGAAAAATAATGGAAGCTTTAGGTAAGGATGATGGAAAAGAATCCTCAATAGCTTAATTTATTTCTATATTCTGTTTCAAGGAGAAAAATGTTCAATCTGGTTAAGAATGTTTAGGAATGGAATCAAAGCAAGATGATTATGTAAAGAGGCTGTAAGAAATCAACCATTTGTTTTAAAAGAACTCCGTGTCTAGAAGAATTATATCCCAATATACCACCAAAAACTCAGATGGGATTCCCAGAATCACTGTCAATAATTTTAAGAATACGCGGAGAATAAAAGAAGGTTACTAAAGATAGGAAAATATTCCTTAAATTTGAAAAAAAAAAAAGGGGGGGGGTGAAAGATTACGCCCAGATTTGTATCACCAAAATTAAAAAAAAAAAAGATATCTTGAAGATTAGAACAAACTGTTAATCAGATGAGTTGTGATCACTTAGGACAGAAGAGGCACTTAATAAAAGCCAGTGCAGGGAAGATTTATTTATTTAAGAAGTATTAAGACCTCAGTGAGAGTGAAACATAGAAAAAACTGTAAGCCACAAATACATTAGCAAAAAACATTCTGTAGGGCTTCCCTGGTGGCGCAGTGGTTGAGAGTCCGCCTGCCGATGCAGGGGACGCGGGTTCGTGCCCCGGTCTGGGAGGATCCCACATGCCGCGGAGCGGCTGGGCCCGTGAGCCATGGCCGCTGAGCCTGCGCGTCCGGAGCCTGTCCTCCGCAACGGGAGAGGCCACAACAGTGAGAGGCCCGCGTAACGCATAAAAAAAAAAAAAAAAAAAAAAAAAAAACATTCTGTAAAGGCTGCTGTTTATCTTCTTTTTCCCAATCTTGAGTACAAGAATCTTGGTTGTAATAACCAGGTAGTGTTACTAACAGAAATATGTTTTTGAAAATCATGCTCTTAATAGGAGCTATGTAGATTTTGCCACACATTATACAGCAAAAGAGAAGGTCTACGAATCGGTCCTACGTCCACCTGTAATGTCCAGTGCCCTCTGACTGAGCAGAGTTCCCATGATATTCTGTGGTGCCACATGTGTGTCTCAGAAGACTTTCCCCAAGCCGATCTCACTGGATGTCACTTCTAAGTTTTAGAACCACAACCACTTGATCTTAAGACTTACAAGTACATTTCTTATCAGTGGATTTCTGTCAGAGGCTCTGCTTATCTACAATACGCTCTGCAAAACGGTGGCTGCTGTCTTTACCAGATCATGGGAACCCCCGTCAGGGTGCGGCAATCTGTTTCTCTCTACCCTGAGTTTAGGATTTCCGTCCTTGCCCTCCCCTGTGTCATCTTTGCCACTCTCTGCCGTCTCAGAATGCTGTGGTCATGGGCGTGATGGTTCTAAAAGGTTCTGGGCAAGAGGAATTGCTTTATGTTTGGAGTTAGAGCTGAAAAGTCGTTTCCCATCGTACCATACCAATGCTATTCCTGCGTCACCCTAATAAACATTCCCTAGGGAATGCGGCTTGTCACATTTGCAAAAGACACAAAATGAGAAAGGGTAACCATGATGTGGGATGACAGACTCAAGGTTCATAACTCTCTCCAGGTTTGGAGATATGAGTCAATTAAAGAGATGGAGTTTTAAGTGATGAATGAAAGCGTCTTCTACTTGATTAAACTGGTCGTACAAGTAACCTGTGGATGATCCAGCTTAGCAAAAGTTTGAGTAATAAAGATACAGGGGTTTTCACTGATCCCAAGCTCAGAGTGAAAGAACAGATATTGAATGGAAACTGAGGTGCCAACAATGTAATGACAGAGTCCTTTGAGGAATGATAGCAGTCCCATATCACTCCACACTTTTCAGACCTCATTTGGTGTATTTTATCTCATTTTACTCTCCATATTTTAAGGAAAACATTGTCAATAATGGCTGTCTTGCTTATTACCTAATTTGTCCCTGGGTATAGGTCAAACTACACTGAGGAAGGAGAAGGGGATAACATGTGTCAGTTATCAGTTCTTACAGCTTCTCCCCATTTCTGAAATCTGTTACATCAACCAGTGCCCCTTCTTGAAGTGATCACAACATCCTTTTCTTATGTTGAAAATCTCTATAACTGATTCACTTTGTTATAGAGCAGAAAATAACACACCATTGTAAAGCAATTATACTCCAATAAAGATGTTAAAAAAAAAAAGAAGAAAATCTCTTCTTTTGGGTGTCCGTTCCTTCATACCTGTGTTTTAGTGTCATGAGAAGAAACTATGCTTTTGCCAAAATCATTGCTCCTTTCAAAGGAGTATGAATTTTTTCCCATGCAAAGAAAAGTCTTTCATCCTCATGAGTCAGAGTATCACCTATCCTGTCATTCTTCTTTGCATTGGCCCAGTGCCTACAGATTCAGTTATCAGTCACAGTTGTAAATAAGAGTTTATATTGATGCTTCAGGGATTTCTTTATGATATTTATGATACAAAAGATTCCATGGGAGTTGCTAATCAAGCAGTAAGAAGGATGACCTATACCACCAAATGAGGGTTACATGTATTTCTAAATGAGGGCAACCAAAATCATGCAGGCAAGGAATCAACATCTAAGAACAGAAGAACCATGGATGTGTAGCCTGAATAAGAGTGAGGGATACATATAGCTACATTTATATATTTGATGTATATCAGGAAGGAAGGGAGTAGTCCCAGACGTAGAGCTGGGATCCATGAAGGAGAGCTCTTTTCATTCAGAGTTTGGAATGGAAAATCTAGCAAGATCCATCCAAAAAATGTGACAGATAGCCTTCTGAAGTCAGAGTTCACCAGCGTAGGAAGTGTTCTAACTTCATACCAGAAAGGGTTTAGCCAAGAGGAACGTTTGTAACACTATGGAACTGTTTTGTTAAAGACCTGCTTATCTTTTGTCTGTTTTAACAGCTACTGAACGCAATGAAGGCATTTTCCAGTTTGTCCTGAATTTTTCCAAAATCACAGGAAAATGTATAAAATAGTTTTAAGCTCTTAATTTGAGACATAGAATTAGGACGGAAATGCCAAATGTTTTAAAGGTGCCAAACGTAGAAAAAGTTAACAAAGAGAAATAATTCCAATAATAAGTTTGGGTATACCACCTTTTTTCTACTATAGAAAGTAGCTTTACAAGATGACAGAAAAATTTTAATTCAGTCCATCAACCCAGTTAACCACCCAACTGGTAGATTTTGTAAAGTGGTAAAAGATGGCTGAGTTGATTACAAACTTTTTTATTAAAGAATTTTGAGTGACATTACTACTTAGCACTGGTCGTTTTATGCTGTTAATATCTCAACTCATTTTCCATATTTAAATACAAAGACTTTTTTTAATTATGAGGAAATTATATTAAATGTAAGTACAGAATATTCAACTCTGGAATATATCAAACGTAATGTCAGAGTTTAAATTGAGCAGGGCACCTTTAAGGATTGTTTTGTCTTGTAATCACAAAAGACTGGTGAAGCTATGAGCCTTACACAAAATGTGTACCAAGGAAACCATTCACAACCTATAGGAGCTTGTAATTATGAAACAAAGCTAAAAAATTCCCAGTATCCTTATTGCGCACAATGATAAGGGATTGTTAATATGCTTTTAAAAATTATTAAATAAATATTTCCATGAAATGTATTGATAAAAGGAAATAGCCATATAGAATCTATCCTTAACCAAGTAAGGGCAACTCTGTGGTAATATATTTCCTATAAAGGACTTTGACTTTTCTATAATATGCTCATTTCATTGTCAGTGGATATGAACATCCAGTAATAAGCTGTATTCTCTATATTTTATTAAAATATGTTCTTGAACTATGACATACAGAGCACATATTAAAGTGTTATATAGAAAATGGCACAGATTATATGTGTGCAGTTCAACGAATTATCACAAAATGAACCCATACATGTAACTACCCCAGAGTCAAAAAATAGCACATCAGGGCTTCCCTGGTGGCGCAGTGGTTGGAGGTCCGCCTGCCGATGCAGGGTCCGGGAGGATCCCGCGTGCTGCGGAGCAGCTGGGCCCGTGGGCCATGGCCGCTGAGCCTGCGCATCCGGAGCCTCTGCTCCGCAGCGGGAGAGGCCACAGCGGTGAGAGGCCCGCGTACTGCAGAAAAAAAAAAAAGAAATAGCATGTCACTAGTACTCCAGAAGGTTCCTTGTGACCCCCAGTTCCTCATTATCCTGATTTCTAATACCACATATTGGTTTCACCTGTGTTCAAATGTTTTGTAAAGGGAATCCTGCAGTCTGAATTCTTTTATGTCTGGGTTCTTTCGTCCAACATTTTGTTTGTGAGATTCATCCATGTTGCTTTATGTATTGTAACAGGAGTTTGTTCATTTTCCTTGATGTATAGTATCCCCTTGTGTGAATAAATTACAGTTTGTTTTTCCATTCTTCTGTTGGTGGGCATCTGAGATGTTTTCAGTTTAGGACTGTTATGAACATTATTATACACATTTTTGTGCACATATGTGTGGATTTCTAATGGATATATAGCTAAAAGTAAAACTGCTGGGTTATAAAGTATATGTATCTTCAAATTTTGTAACTACTGCCTAACAGCTTTCTACGGGGCTTATACAATTTTTATTCTACCTGCAATATAAGAAAGTACCATTGACTCCATATCCTTACTAATATTTGATTACATCAGTCTTTATAATTTCAGTCATACTGATGAATGTGCAGTGGTGTCTCATTGGGTTTTCATTTGCATTTCCCTGATGACTACTAAGGTTAAGCACTTTTGCTTTTGTTACATGCAATGTTCCACTTATATCATTTATATCAATGTTGGTAGCTTTGTTGTTCAAATCTTCTGAATTTTTCTGCTCAGTGGCTTTTTTGTCAGCCAATTCTCAGTTACTGAAAGATGTGTTATAATCTTCCACTATTATTGCAGATATATTTATTTATTGGCTTAGCTCTGCCAAATTTTACTTTATATATTTGTTAAATTAGGTGTGCTTTTATGATAATTAAATCTTCCCAGTGGAACGAACCTTTCCATTATTATAAAAAAAAAAACCTTGAATCTTTAGTATTCTTTGGTTACTGTTTACATAGAATACATTTATCTGTCCTTTAAGTTTCAACCTTTCTGAAATTCTGTATTTAAGATGGGTTTCTGATAAGCAGCAAATGGTAAGGGTTTTTTTGTTTACTTATTTTTTCAGTCTGAAAATCTTTGTCTTTCAGTTGAAATATTTAGTTGATTTATATTTAATGTAATTACTGATAGTTGATGCTTTAAATTTACCATCTTACTATTTGCTTCTACTTTCTATTTGTTCTTACATTTATTGTTACATTTTTCTTTTTTTGATTTATTTTTAATCAAATAAGCAATTTTAGTATTTTATTTGCTCACTGCAGCTTGATAGTTACACATTATTTTATTATTCTTCTAGTGGTTACTCTAGAAATAATAACTGCATTTAGATTTGTGAATGTCTAAAATAAATTAGTATGTTTACCATTTCCTGGATAATTAAAAGATTTTAGAATACTTTAACACTATTTACTCCACTTCTGCAATATGTGATATTGTTGTTATATATTTAATATTCAATATATTACTGTTCTTGTTTCATATGTCAAAATTCATTCACATTTATCCATACATTTACCATTTCTGCTGTTCTACATTTGTTCATGCATCTTGAGATGCCATAGGAGATCATCCCTTCTCCCTGAAGAAAATTATTCATTGTCTATTTTAGTTAGTTTTGCCGCTGATAAATTCTTATCATTTTTATGTGTCTGAAAGTGAATATTTATGTCCTCATTTTTAAAGAATGTTTTCACTGAATATACACTTCCAGGTTGTGTTTGGGAGTTATTATTATTGTTCCATTGTTTTTCAGCTTCTTTTTTAATGTTTATAGGTAAACTGTCATATGTGATATGTCTATTATACATTAGACCTGTAATACTGTATTCTATTCTGCTGATTGAAACATATAGTGTGCAATACCTTTACAAACATTGTATATTACTGCTGAATGTGGCTTAGTGGACTGAGTAACACCCATTTCATCCTGGACAGCTTTGACTGAGTGGTCACTTAATGTCCCAAAGTCGTGTGTTCAGTTTCCATTTAGCTCAGACAGCAAGTTAGTAGCTGCCTCTCAAAAAGAAATGGTGTTCCTGGAAGATGGAGCACAACTCTATTCTAAAACCCTTCAGTTCTGTGCTGTGATTATCTAATGGGGAATTGTCAGAGGCTCCAAACAGAATTCCTACTTTGCCACAGCACTTCAGTTGGATCCTCTCTGTAGCCTGGACCTGCTGTACAGCCTTCTAGGGCAGGACACTTGCTAACAGATCAGAGCCACACAAGCAGATGTAAGATATGTGGTCTCCAAAATCTGAAGAGGACGACTCACCCTCTTTTTTTAGTAGCATGTGGTGTAAGATTCAGCAACATATTTTTTCAGTGTCTAACTAACAACTGTCTTACTAAAGCAGGTAGGGCAGTACATCTCCAATTCTCTGGCTGAAAGACCAGTTTATTTTCCCTAATTCATTATGGGCTGATACTTTTATAATCTGCAAAATCCCATACTTGGATGTTGCATCAATGTCGAATGGCTACAAAAGTTTTCCAATGCATATTCTCACATAATGTTTTTATCTTGCCATGAACAGATAACACAGTTTATGGACTAGCACCTGGAATACACACTACGTGCCAGCTTTATTTTAGACACTATGTATTAAGGGAAAAAACTGGGAAAGGTTCATGCTTTCAAGGAGTTTATGTTCTGGTGGAGGATAAAAGCAATAAAAAATAGAGTTAAAATGATTTAATGTCTGGTGATGATGAGTATTATAAAGAAATAGTAGGGCACTATAAAGAATGATGACTGGGGCTTCCCTGGTGGCGCAGTGGTTGAGAGTCTGCCTGCCAATGCAGGGAACGCGGGTTCGTGCCCCGGTCTGGGAGGATCCCACGTGCCGCGGAGCGGCTGGGCCCGTGAGCCATGGCCGCTGGGCTTGCGCGTCTGGAGCCTGTGCTCCGCAACGGGAGAGGCCACAATAGTGGCCCGTGTACCGCAAAAAAAAAAAAAAAAAAAAAAAAAAAAAAAGAATGATGACTGGGTGCTATTTTAAGTAGACTGATCAAGGAAGACTTTTTTTTCTCTTTTTCATTTTCAGATGGCATTGGAGATGAGACTAAATGAAGTAAGAGAACACGACTGTAGAAGTGAGTAATCCATGCATATGAAAGCTTTGTAAAGGCTCTAATTTTGGAGCACCTTTAGCACCTGTTAGGATTGGGAAGAAGTTCCGTGTGGCTAGAGTACAGGAAGCAAGGTGAAAGTGGTAGGAATTGGTGGTTGGTGATGTAGAGCTGGAAGCAATGTTAATACTTTGAATTGTTTGAAGGTTTTCAAGTGGGATGTGTAAATAATGGAAAACTATTTATGTTTTAAAAAGATAACAGGCTACAGAGTGACAAATAGTTGAATTTGAGAGCCTAAAGCTGGTATATGATTTCTAAAATACGAGGGTATAAAGCAAATTAATTTCAACACATTAGAGTCAGTGAGCAGAGATTACAAATTGATAGACAAATAATCTAGATTTTTACAAAGCTTTCTCTATGGCCACATGTACAGGGAGCAATAAAATTACATGTCTTAAATGTTTCCAGCCATTTCTTCTCTCCAGAAGTATTCAAATTAAGAGGTTGCCATATGGAGCCATCTTCCAGTGACAGGGCAACTTCCTAAGGCAGATAAACATAAAGCCATTTATCTCATGAACTCCTTGGGGTGTAGAGAGAGGGGCTCACTAATCCATTCTTACTCCTGCTGCTGCCACTCTAGGCTGGCTGCCTGGCTTCAGCTTCCTGTGGTTACTTCATTTGTTTAAAACTCTTTTTCATTGATTGTTATTGCTTAAAATTTGGGGGAAGGGGGGGGTTCAACCATGACATCCAGACTTCACTGAAAAATGTAAAGGGCCAAGGAATATATATATATATATATTTAATGGAACTCCAATACTTGGGTAGACTACATCTACAGTAACTGCTTTAAGATTGTTAGATTAATTGTATTTAAATCATGCTTATTCCCCCACAGTGCTTCATAACCATTCAGTAAAATAATACTTCACTCCTCTAACAATCAAATGAGCTTTAACTAGGGAGAACTTTTACTACACTAAACCAATTTTCTGAGGAATAATTTAGCAGGAAAATTATTTCCTGAAAATCAAATATATATATATATTTTGTTGCATTTAGTTTTGATCTCATTTTAATACGAAAGAAAAAGCTGTTTACCTAAAGTTAAACTCAACTACCAATTGACTTTGAAAAAAAACGATAGACAGCAACCTTCTCTTTGTAAAAGACTAGATTATAACTTCTAACCTCTCTAGGGCGTGTACAGAGTGATCTGGGGGCAAGGTAATATGGTTTGGTGTTCTAGAAGTGTCTTAAAATCTCACTGGTTTCCATGCTCCAACACGTCCACATCATCTGCCAAAAGAGTATGTGCCCACACCCTGCCAGAGGACAGTAGGTCATTAAATCCTGAGCTCCTGACCAGAGCTGATGGCCTCTGGGATGTCCCCTTGCCCCACATAAGGAAGTGGGAGGGAGGAGGTACGCACAGGGAATCTTGAGTATGAGGATTGTGGCTTGGAACAAAGAGACTATTATTAGTCTTTGCTAGGTGCCAGACTTGAAGCCAATAGAGCCAGGGCACATGTAGCCACATTTAGTCAAAATGAATAGAAAATATAAGAAAATCTTCAAAGGGATGAAAATCTGAAGTAAGTGTACAGAAGAGATGCAGAGGGTCCAGAGACAGAGCCTGGTGTAGGTGCCTGTAAGGTCCATTTGTACTTTCTACCTACCCCTACTTCTTCAATGCATTCAGTCTTTCATTTAAGATGGTTTTAGTCAGTTTCTGTTTCTTGCAAACAACAAGGTATAATCAAAATAAGGTAGATTTTAGACCAAACTAATATGGACTAGTGTACATCAGTTAATTTTTCTGAGCTTCCAAAAAAGAGATTTTAATATTTTCCCTATGTACCTCACAGGGTTGTCATAGAATCAGGTCGGGAAGTACCTGTCAATGTGCTTTGTAGACTGAATACTTTTGAAACCTAAGTCACTGATAACTTTATCATCAATTCAAAAGAGGGAGCCATAAGACAGACTTGCCAGACCTAGGCAGACATTGTGCTGAGATAGCTCCCAATTTCATTATCAGAATGACCCAAGTTTATTGCTGCCCCTCACAATGAGTCAGGCTCTGTGTTATTTATATTTACCATCTCATTTAACAGCTAATGTATGAAAATAACTCAATGTTGAGAGTTTAAAAATCACTCATAAATCAATTTATAGATGTTACAGTTAAAATCTTGCTTTAAGTGGTGAGGCAAGAGAATGCAACAATATCAACAGTGATGGGATGGCATTAAAAATGTAAATGAAAGGCTTTATGCAATAAATGAGAGTGGCAATTTGAAAGGGTTCAGGGAGATGCTGTTTAGCATTATCCCAAAGACTGTCTGCATTTTAAGAAAAGAACTTCTCTATAAAATTTTTCACCAAAATCTCGTAACTGAACATATGTGCACAATAAAATAATTTAAAAAATAATAATTGGAGGATTCTTGTTTAGTACAAATATTGTGATGGTGATATAAACTTTCATGGATACCAAAGAAATTTTTTTCTCAATACAATATATCACAATTACTGGAGTAGGATGTAATTCATTAAATAATCAAATAAAATTCCTCTTTTCCAATTTAATAAGTAAAAAGAGTAAAAGCATATAATTCATTTGTAGTGGTTGTTCCTAAAACAATGTAATGGAGAAAGAGGGGAAACAATACTGATAAAGATCTTTCCATATTAGAATAAAATCTTTTTCTCTATAGAACCAACTGTATTAAGACTCATCTACTATCAATAACATAGACCATCTTGTTCATTATCTTAATTGAGAGATGCCAGAAAAAAAGGTCATAGAAAACAACAGTGGGAGGGACCCTTTAATTACTTGCTAGCTCAGTTTCCAATTGCATTTAGTCTGCTGCAACGACCTAATATGGACTGGGGGGGAAGAAAACTAATTTAGGAATTTGCTCCAATTCTTTCTGCTGATTTTCTGCTACAAACATAGAAAACAAAAGACATGTGTTAACTTGTGGAAATATTCTTTATTGTACTTTATTTGTAGGTGTAGAATCATTTGATTTGTATTTTTGGTAAATGAACGGCCAAACAAGCATCTCTCCCGTCTGTTGAACAAAAAAATAGAAAATGTTGAGATTAAAGTATCATTCTAAAAAGTACTGTTACTTATTGAAAACTATAATACCATATGTAATTTCAGTTTCTTGAAAAGTATTTAAATATTTTAAAAAACTATTTAAAAATTTTTTTAAAAATATTGGACTCTAAGCCCCACTAGGAGCAGTGTAAAATCTTCTAAGCAATTTAACAGCATTGGTTATTTTTTCCCGTAGTCTATGAGCAAGTATTTTCTGACTCCAAATCAGCATCTTTAGCCTTGCCACCTAGAATAAGCAGCGAAATCATAGAACTGTTTTGCTTCTTCAGTGCCTCCTGTTGGTTAGGAGTTGGAAACTATAAGAGAGGTGAGAATAGAAGCAGTGCTGCTTGGGGAAAGGGAGACTGTAGTGTCAAAGGAACATCTGTTTATCTCGATAAATTCTCCGTGTGAAACTCAGAAATGGTTCAAACATTCTGATTGTGTGGTGGTGTGGTAGTGTTTGGCTAATCGATTTGGAATTAACTAATCTCCCTTTAGTTCTCTGAATTTCCACTCCTTTGTCATTTAGGAACATTCCTTGTTGATTATAGAGCATGAAAATCATGTCTTTTCCATTTTTTTAAATTGTTATTCGACAAGTGTGGATAAGGAAAGGCAAATTTCAGGAATGCAAATGCTTGAACATATGCACAGTTTCAGATGGCATTGCCAAGTTGTGGGGGCCAATGCTGGTGCCAGCAGCCTGGTGAACACAGAAATGGTTTTGTGCCCTCTCTGATTGATAACAGATTTGTTAGAGATGATTATATGAATGTCATATTTTCATATGGCACATAAATAAAATAAAATTGTCATAGGATTGCGTAAACCGGTGATCCTTCAGTGGGATCTTAAGGTCATTCCTTCATGAATACAGAAATCTCCCACATCTGAATATCAACTTGCAAATGCATTATGTAACATAATGCTGTATGTTTATACTTTATACATTTTAATGAAATATTAAACAGGCTTATTTTGAGTTCATAATATAAATCGCAGTAGAGGTCATGACAGTAAAATGAATGCAATCGTTTCCTTAGAACAATTTTTTTAAAGCCCTACCCTTCTATAACCTAGGAATGATCAAAATAAAAACAATTATAAAAATTTCTATCATCATGTCTTTCCTCCCCAGTTCTTTCCCCCCTTTAGTATCAAGGAATACAGTTCTCTAAATATCTGAATGCCCCTCTAACCTACCTCTTCACCCATAAGGTCTTAAGGTCAGAGGCAAATTGACTACCAAAGATCCTGCTAAAGTGGAAAGCTGTCCTACTCAAAAAAATAATCTATTTCCCTCGATTTCTTCATATTAAAGAGTTCTGCCGCACAGTAGGCATAAAATTAATAGGCAGTTTATATAACATTTGTAATAAATCACCAGATAAAAAAGCTTTCTCAGTGGTGTGATTCCGAGCTTGAAGAAATAAAACTATAAACTTTATTCTTTACTTCCATTGCTGCCAGCATGTTGTCTAAAACATCTGCTCGGGTAATATGTCATATCCAGTAGCCTGTGCAGGTTAGGCCAGTACATAATAGAAGTAAATGTATTTTTAAATGCCAGGTTCTAAAAGAAGACAGGCCCACTTGGTATCTCATTATAAGTAAAATGACTTTTCATGTCATCCCATCAGTAGTCACGCAACTTTGGGGAGAGTTTCAAAGGTCAGCATCCATAACTCTTTGTTCTGTACTCATTCACTATTTTCTCATGAGAGAAATGCAGGAAGACTATTTTCTAAGTGGACTTTCATTTCGTCTAACAAGTGAAAAAAAAATTGTGGCCTGAGTTGCTGTATATGCCAACCATACCTTCAATGTGATACATACTATTACCAGAGGAACAATACATCACAAGGAAAAAACAAGTTAAAGCTCTTGTTTCTTCCTTACATCCAAAATGCATGATTGCAGAAAATATGCTTGAAATAATCCAAGATACCTAGAGACAGTCCCTCAAGGTAAATAAGAAAGACATATACTTCCTTTAGAACTGCAAGGTATTGACTTCAGGGAAACATGTTTCTCATTCTTTCAGCCAGTATGTCATCCTCCAATTAATTCCAATAAAAATAGTTAATAGAATTAGCAATACAAAGGCGTTACATACAACAGAAAACAAAGATGCCAGCCTGTCTGCAGGCTGTTCATTCCTTCCTTCATTCCACAGCAACAAGGTTTTCTGAATCTCTTCTCTGGGCAAGGCAGGTTCTAGGCTCTGGAGATGCAAGAATGACAGAGGTTGTCAAAGTCCTTGCCTTTATCCAAAAGATGGAGATAAGTAAGCAAAACAATATTTAAAGAACAGTAGCTTTAGGTAGAAAAAGTAAAAAGTATGAAAAGCATATGAGGAAAAGTTAATTCCTTTTATTGAGTAATCTCAATTCATGATTTTATTGGTAAAATCAGAGAGAAAGAGAGAGAGAGAAAAGGAGAAGGTAACATGATAAAAGTCAGTTGTGCTGGTGGAACTGGGACCACCCACATGGAGGAGTGAGCCTCATGGTAACATACTTGCAGGTTGGGGTCGCAGTGTACCTGGAGAGTTAATAGCATTCTTCCAGACCATTAACAAAACAAAATATATTCTTTTCACTCCTCACCACTCACTCCCTACCCGCAAACTAACTGCCCATCCCACTGCAAAATAATACAAAACCCTGGTAATTTGTGCCAACTAGATTATCTAATTTCCACTTTTGTGTACCTCTCCCTTCCATTAAGAGTCCTATGCTCTCGCTGTTTTCCCTCAAGTACCTTGCTGAATCAATAGCTGTGTAATCCAATAATATGGTTCGAGATAAAAGTATAAATGGCAGAGTGGTTTTTATTATGTTAGCTCTATCAAGGGCTTCCAATAGCTCAGCATAAACAAAGGTGGGAAATGTTGACTTTCCAGAAATTATGGCAGACACAATGGGAGAGTTATCTTTGGAAAACGGGACTTTTAAGATTTGCTCAGAGCAGAGCAACCAGAGCTGTCACCCTTCTTTGCAAGTCATGCTGACACTGCACCATCGCCTGCTGATCAAATTATGTGGAGGACAACCAGACATTGTGTACCTACTGATATAATGTAGCACGAATGCCACAGCTTCACCTGTGAGTATTCTTGCCAAAAATGTTTAACCTGAATTTAATCGAGCCTTTAGAACTGACTCTCAGAATGGAAAATACAGAGAAAAGAGGAACAAGTTAAACAAAACCATGAGAAAACTATCAGACAAATCGAAAGATGGAACATTCTAAGAGATAATTGATCTGATCCTTCAAAGAATCAATGGATGATTTATGCATAAAAGAAACTTTAAGAAACCAATTAATTATTTTAACACATTATCCTTGAATGATTCTGTTTTTTTTTTAAAGAAATGACTATCAAATGTATTTTAATAACAATTGTTGAAATTTGAATATGGGCTAAGTATTAGATGATATTTTTAGATTACTGTTAATATTATTAGCTGTGATAATCGTATTGTTTTTATGTAGGATAATGTCAATTTTTTTGGAGGTGCTGAAGCATTTAGGGAGAAGTGTCATGATGAAATGGTTCAGCAAGTATAGAAAAGGTTAACAATTCTTCTTAAAAAGTTTTTGTATGATTAAAGACTTACAACTAAAAATGGGTTTATTATTTGTTTTTCATAAACAGAGTTCTTTCTATATAGCCAACATAATTTTTCAATCTCATGGAATTTTAGTACAATAACTTTGTTATCCAGAATTCTGGCTAGAGTCATTCTAGAAATCTGTATTTTCCAGATAACCAAGTTAACCCCTTATGTTACAAATGTAAAATGTTCTTCTGAAATTACTGTGAAATAATCAGCTCTGATAAGTAGAATTTACATAATATAATGGAACTTTTTCTTATTGAACCTAGGTCATTCTTATAAGCAATTGACATTGTGATACTGACGACAGGACAATTATGATTGAGTGAAGCTGATACTGATATATACCCTGGTACTTATTTTCCTGAAACTCTCCGGTGTCGACTTAACCTGAGTCTTTTTTCTTTTTCTTTCACTTCTTCGGTAGTATTTGTTGAGCACGTACTTTGTGCCAATTATAGACCTGGGTTCCAAGAATGAATGTTCAAGGGGCTAGATAAAGGTGCAGGGGCAGGAAAAGTGTATTTGGGGACAGACACACTGAGCCTGAATCTCTTAGGACTGGTGCAGAATCTCATTTGGGAACCAGGAGAAACAGGTCCATGAGAAGATGGAAATGTAAGGAAAGCTCAACCTCCCTGCGGAGGGATTCACAAACAAAGTAATTCTTTAGCTAAATCTTAAAAGATGGAAAAGAATTTGTCAGCTAGACAAGGAATGTGGAGTGTCAGATATTTTGAACATGTGTTACTATGAAGCTAGTGGTGTTTTCAATGGGGAGTGAAAAGAGAGAGAAATGTTGTCAGATCAGTTTTAATGGAAAAGATGAGTTCAGTGATGCCTAGATCAATATGATCATATGATAAACTCTCTTACTATTGTATCATTGACAAGACAGCAATAAAGTCAGATATCATTTCTGTCTTCTTTTTTACCAGCCTTGTAAGAAAATGGGAAAGAAAGTTTAACATAGGATCCAAGGCTCCCTGGCTTCAAATCCCTGCTCCACCGCTTACCAATTGAATAACTTTGGGCAACTTGAGTTCTATGTGCTTGAGTTTCCTAAAAACTACCTCATAGGGTTAAGAGGTTGAAATGAGTTAACACACATGGAAAGCTCAGAACAGTGTCTGGGACAGTGTGTGTACTCAGTAAATATTAGTAATTCTTAAATTATTAAATGTTCAAGGGTGAGATGTCTTCAATTATTATTGCACGGCTTGATCAAATACATCATCTTATGACTGATTTTTAAATATTCTTTCTTTAATTTACAATTTATCCCTCCCATTTTGAAATATTCTTAATAGCTGCTCTAAAATAGCAATGGTATGTAGAATAGTATAATAGCAATAGTAGTACTATTATGTCAAAGAAAATTTAAACAGACTGGCCAATGAAGCAAATGCTAGATAAAGAAAAGCAAAGTCTTCAGCGTTTCATTGCTGCTCCCTTTGTGATTGCTATGGAAGCTCTGAAGCTTTTAGATTTAGAAGGCAAAATGTCCTTGGTTACCATCCCCAGCGTGTAGTTCTGCCTACCTCTAAACATGGCAGAAACGCCTGGAGAGTCCACCCCCAGACATGAACTACATGAACTGCATTTAGTGGTCCAACAACATATGACCAATTGCTAGGATATCTATACACAGTCCTATTTGATCCTCCTGACTAAATTGTTACTCCTACTTTTTTCTCTATAGTATTCTAAACGTATCATAAACTTTTTTAAAAGATTGAGAAAAATTGCAGGAGGTAAATTTAACATCAGCAGAAAGGGTTTTGTGGGTTCTGCAGCTCTTCAGAACTAAGCCTGGGAATTCCCTGCTGGTCCAGTGGTTAGGACTCAGCGCTTTTACTGTCGTGGCCTGGGTTCAATCCCTGGTCGGGGAACTAAGGTCCTGCAAGCCGCACGGCGCGGCCAAAAAAATAAAATAAATAAATTTTTCTTAAAAGAACTAAGTGTTCTCTGGAGGAGAGCACATAAAGTGAAAACTGCAAAGCTCATGTCACTATGTCCACCCATACGATGTCGGGGGACATTAAAAAACCCTGTATGTTCTTGAGGGTTATTAGCAATTACTCTGATCCACTTGTATCTTTCCCAGGTTCTTTCTTTTCTCCTTCTCTGTTCCATGCCAGATCTTTCTGAAAGGGCTCTTAGATGGAGGAAAAACAATAAAAAGAAAAGGCAACGTGGAAACCCATGGAATCTGACCATCTCTCTCTTATTTTTGCTCTCCTCTGTCTCATCTTTAATTTTTATCCATTCTAGCCTGTTTGGAAAGGTGCATTGGATTCAAAATCTATGAGCAAAAATGAATGTACTATAAATAATCTTTTCTTTTCCTCTAAAAAGAATTTCAGTATCTTAGGCCACAAGTGGGACATGATCAGTTCTACGATGTAATCAACTTTAAGAAATAGTATAATATAAAAAAAAAAAAAAAAAAAAAATAGTATAATATAATTTGCAGTGCCCTTCAGAACATTAATACAAGCGGCATGAAATAATGATTTAATATTATAGAGCACTTCATTTCATCAACAAAAGTACCCATGCAGCCAGCAATGCTAACAAACGTGCACACTGAATTCAAACCTCACCAACCTGACATGCTTTTCATTATTATAATGTCAACTTCTCAAGAGCAGAACCGATGAAATGAGAGTTACCTAAGATTCATGAATGTTCGAGGGTGACCATCTTTCCTTTCATTCTGCCAGTGTGAAAGTCATTAATGACCCCTACCACCCTCTACAGCTTTTGCCTTTGTTCTGATTTGTTTCTCCAGCAGATGCAAAGAACTGCTGCTTCTTTTCCTCACACTGTCTTTTTCACCTTGGAGAAGAACTTCTATTAGCTTTCCGATCCAAAGCCTAGGAATGTATGCCTTCACTTCCAAAATGTACTAAATGCCTCAAAATATGTGTTCTAACCTAATTCTCTTTTTCATGATTTTTTTTTCTTTTTAACATGCTAAGGGTCTCAAACCAAAACATACACCCAGTATTGTACTTTATATTAGTAATATTTTCCACATTCACAATATTCTCAATCCAGAAACTCAGGAGAAAGTCATCTTTATTTTAAGATGTGCTTGTATTCTACAGTGATGAGAGAGAGGATTTTGCTGTCCATTTCAGAGTAGCTGGTATAACATTATGTTAGGTTTCCTGGGACATTAATTATGAAATATCTTACCCCATTATCAGCATGTATGTCAATTATATGTTCTAGATTAAGGGTTGTATGTATAGTCACTGGGTTCAAACAAAGTCCTGTAGCATCTTAATTATTTTTATGCCCCAGTGGGTACGTGATATCCATCCACATCCATCTTCCAGTGTTATATATTCATTACTGCCTGGGAGGGAAGAATGAAAATTGCTACTAGTGGCGGGGGGCTGAGAAAATATATATATACAAGGTTATGACGGTTTTATATTTTTGGTGGTGAGGGAATTCATTTTTTAGCATATCAGCAAAATTAGAGATATGTAATAAATAATTATAATATATAATTGTGTGTATATGTGTGCAAAATGTCAGTGCCCAAACTTGATTGGCCATGGGAATAAAACAGATGAAGGAAACAAGCTAAGGTTGATCCTTACAGGGCTAGAGACCGACAGGAACAAAAGGCAGCAAGTCCACGAAGGTCAGGTGAACGCCAGCCCAAGCAGAGCTCGTGCCAATATACTAGTACGTGGGAAGGATGTGGCTAAAGAAAATGTGGTGGTAGTTTTTAGACTCAAGTGGGTCACAAACCAGTGAAGCCTGTCCAAGTGATTGAACATCACATAGAAGCAAGGGTCATCTGTGTCTGGTTTATTTCACTTAGCATGATGTCCTCCAGGTTCATCCATGGTGCCATGACTGGCAGGATTTCTTTCTTTTTTAAGGCTGAATAACATTACATTGTAGGTTTACACGACATTTTCTTTATCCAATCATTCGTTGATGGAAATTTAGGTTGCTTAAAAATACTACGTGATACTACTTAAAAGATAAATCAAAAATAGTAAAACTCATAGAAGCAGAGAGTGGAGTGGAGATTTTCAGGGTCTTGGGGGAGGATGAAATGGGGAGGTATTCGTCAAAGGGTAAAAAGTTTCACTAACGCAAGATGAATAAATCCTACAGAGCAGCACGGTGCCTATGGTTAACTCTATGATATACTTAAAATTTTGCTAAGAGGGCAGATCTTATGTTAAATGTTCTCATCACAAATAATAAAATAATAATAAAAAAGATTGATGGAGGAAACTTTTGGAGGTGGTGGATAGATTTACGGCATACATTGTGGTAATGGTTTCATGGATAAGGTACTTCTCTGCAAATTTATCAAGTAGTATGCATTAATTATGTACAGCTTTTTGTAGGTAAAGAAGTTTAAAATATAAATAGGTAAATAGATAAATAAATGAAGTAGACTTCAAATCCCTGAGGCATTAGGCAGGAGCATCTGGACCCAATCCAAGAGAGCTGGGATTCAACACCGTGTCCTGACCCTCGTTGGAAGACAGGTTCAGAACCAGGCATCTGGACAGTCAAGCAGACTGAGCACACATGGGGTCCCTGACCACACTGACAACGGGCTTGAGGGCACCAGACGGCTTCCAGAAGGCACCCCTATGGGGGAAGATGCCCTGTAGGTTGCCAGAACCAACTCTTGATGGTTTGGGGCCCAGGATGAGTCTGGGAGAGCAGACCCTAATCCCCTGGTATCAGGCAGCCAACCTGGGCTCTGGGCACTCTCAGAGGAGAAAAGGCATGCAGAAGCAAAGAAATGCAAGTAAAACCATATGACGTCAGGAATCGTGGTGGATATTTAGAAGCAGCGCACCCAGACAAATTCCTTCCTTTCAAATTCCACATGATGAGAAGCAGGAGTTTACTTAAACTTCAGCTGTGTAAGTCAGGAGAACACACCATTCCTCCAACTGTAAGTGAAGGTGACATAACTGGCATTCAAGGCTTTTACTGCCTAGGGTTCTGTGCACTTTTCACTTAGGGTGGAAATATTAGATGAAGAAAAGAGTGAAGGAAATACTTGAGGAGTATCCTATCCATTCTCAAGATAATGAAAGGAAAGGCCAGTGAGGTTCTCATGTTGCCATGTCAACAATGGAGTCAAAAATTGGAGACTATGCTCTAAGAACCATGTATGATGTTTTAGTATTTCCAACTTCCTCATCTTTGTTATTTTTTATTTTCCTTGGTCTGTTCTCCTCAGAGATTCAAAGTTAAATGTCCATACAAATAATTGTTCCTAGGGCAAGCAGGAAATTGGACCTTTTTCTAAGGTAAATATTCTGGGATGCAAAAGCCCCAAGGGAAAGTGGGTAATAGCGGGTTTAACTAATCAGTAAACAAGCAAACAGTTGTTCACTTTTTGGAGCATTTGCTATGTATCAGGCACTATTCTAAGAATTGTATGGATACAGATACAAATGTAGATATGGATATAGATGTAGATGTGGCTGTAGACTTGGGGATGGAGATAGAGAGATCCAGATCCAGATATACAAATTCAAAGAGAAAGGGAAAGCAAGCCGAGCATCTGCTGCCTGCCCCAAGGAGGAGAAGGCAGCCAGGGAACCGGGACAGAAAAGTAGCCCGAGGCTAAACTGTGAGAGTTTCCTACCTTTTCTAACTAGAACTCTTCCACTTCACTGATGCTCAGGGCAGAGCCTGGGATTTGTGACCAACTGAGGTCAATGTCTAAACCCCAGATCTGAACTCAGCGTGATTTCTAAAGCTTCAAGTGCTTTTGGCCTTTCTGATCCCACTTGGAGAGGTTGAGCAACCCCCAAATGTTCTACCGTCTTACCTTTCAGTGAGGGAGACACAGAGACAGGGACTCCTGGACCAAGTACGTGGAGCTGTGTCTCTCACACTGTGGAACATGGACCAAACACATTGGCATCCCCTTCAGCCTTTTCATTTTATTTTTCGTTTCTTAGACTTCAAGTGTCTGGAGTTGAGTCATGGTAAATTGTCATCATTGGCCCAAAGAAGGTTCTTAATTCATTGCATTGCACTAATTTTACTTTATTTTATTTTATACTTTCTCTGTTTTCCCTTTTGCCTACTAACTCAGTCCCCTCCCACCATAGGCACCCAGCCCTAGTATATTTAATACATGTCTTTTCCATCCACCTTCTTTACGTGTACTTAGGTATATGTATCTCACACATACGTGGCAAATGCAACATTAATTCTATAATTAAGTTTGCACATTATTGGAGATTTTTGTTTTTTAATTAATTTAAATAGCATTGTACTATAAACCTTGTTCTTCTCCAAGTTTATTTGACTTAACATTGTATTTTGATAACTTCCGTGTTGCAAAGTGTATCCTTGGTTCACACTTCTGAATTCTGAAGAGCGTTCTATCCCATTCACGTGCCACATTTTACCTCCCTCTTCCTGAATGGCAGACACTCGGGTTACCACCGGCTTGCTGGTGCTACAGTAATTGGAAATAAAACAAAAGCAATTTATTAAGTTGATACAATTTTCTTCTGGAAAAAGAGGAGGTATTAAACGAACCAACATTTTATGAATTGTAGGGGTATTCTTGAAAGTCATCAGAAGGCTGTAACAATCTCTGGAAAATTATCTCAGTTGCCACTGATTGCAGTTTACAAAGTGAGTTCTTCAGAAATTTGTTCTGCAAAGAGCAGAGTTGAAAAAGTGAACTGTATTTCTTTATTGTAGGATTTCTCTGGGTGTTTAATATCTAAAGGAGCATATGGCTCTCTCCAAAGACATAAAGTAATGATATAAAATATTGCCTTAACCAGAATATCTGTGAACTTGTCAACTTGTCAAACTAGTGTTCCACAGAATATATTTCAGGAACCACTCTCATATTGTTGTTATATCTTTTTAAAGACACAGTGATAATATTAGAACTGAATGAGATTTTCACCAAAAAAATTAAGCTTTGAAAAGAAACGATGTCCTTTTAAAGAGGAAAACATTTTGATTGTAGTTTGATGTTATTTGGTTTTTTTCCAATATTACACATTTTATGGTTTCGTGGTTTCTATTTTTCCAACAGACTAAATCACAAATCTCTACACAAAACCATGTTTAGGAGAATGTGTGACTGACTAGTTATTAACACTGCTTATGCTTCGCTACTCTTTTTGCCTGATCAAGTCCACCAACATAGGAGAACCAAATCTACTGCAAATGGTAAACCAAGGAGGTAGGCTTGGAACTTGGTTGTGAGAACAAGAGCCCTCTACGTGCCTGTCTGCAAGGCCCAGGGTGCCCCCGTTCCCCAGACCAGCTCTGAAGATGTTGGCCACACAAGTTCTATGAGCCAGCACCTGCAGGGTGAGCACTTGTGTTTAACTGAGTTCAGGGTCAGCCAACTGGATTCAGTATGTTCAGTCTGAAAACACAAGCCATTGTTAAAAGGCAATGCATTGTTAATAAACGGGAGAACAATTGCCTGGGAACCTTCAGAAACTAGGTTTTCAGGTTTGGCTTCTCATCTAAACAAAACTTTGGAAACTGAACTTTAGGAGGGAAACTGGGAGCCATTATTTACTATATTGCGTTCAAACCTGAAATTTGCAATTTAACGAGCAAAGGATCATGGCATGCGTTTGGGGAGAGCAAGAGATGATTCCAAATAAAAGGCTATACATTAATTTATTTCATCTTTATCATTTATTTTTGTGAACAGCTAAAGCTATGCTTTATTTATTGCAACTCATCCATATATAATTCTCTGCGGTTTATAAAACAGCTTCTAACATTTCCACCCCAAATTTATAAATTGCATTGATTTATTTCTGTCTCTTAAGCCTAAAACCATTTATTACAACAACAAAACATCCTCGTATTCTGGTGATCCAAGAACAAAGTCGACCCACTTACTGTGTGGTGAGCATTGACAGATGGCCAAATGGGGTGATAGCTTTGATTTTAATGTGTCTTAAGAGAGTAAATGAAGCAAAGGCAATCTTCATCTCATGTGAAAAGTTGGATTTTTGTGTGCCTTGTCGGCAACACTGAGGTGCAATTCTCACAGTACTTCATTGATTTTCCACTCAACCATGACCATTCAGATGGCAAAAAGCAGGGTCAAAGAATTTTTAAAGCTGTTTTTTTTTTTCTGTTTGTCTATAAAAGTACAAGCAGAATCAACTCTACTTACTTCGGTGGTCGTCAGTGGTTTGCCAGTACCAAGTCTTTAGGCGTTTCACAGATTATGAAGTTTTAATTTTACATGAAATGAAGTGGTTTTATAGACAGAATCATTAACATCACAAAGACGGGGAGAATAAAAATTCTTCACACCTCCCCACCTGTGATTTTAGCATATATCATGGATGACAAAGCGCTTTGCATTACTTGCTTTAAGCTCTGAAAGGAGACGGACTTCAGCAGCAGGACATGAAACAATGCTTGTAATAGAGCTATGAAGTCTGGCTGCTGTAGGGTAGCAACTGGGCCTCAGCTTAACTTTAAATACAAAGTACCCTTTCCATACGAAGATTAACTTCTTCATCCTCTCCCAGAGGATGAAAGATTGAGAAAGCATTTGGAGAGGGAGGAGGTGACAGCTAAGCTCTACAGGGACTTTAGCCACTAGATAACATTTAAACAAGTGGAAATACCAATGCCGTGTGTTTCAGTTTTGTACTTCTGTCATACAAATATTAGTCACAATCAGTACAAGCCGTGAGACCACTGGTCTGGTATATTATAGTGCAGTCCTTGAATATACACAGATACGAATTTCTCAGGTCTGTAATTTAGTTGGTGTATCTGTGTTTACTTTTCACTTTTCAATATAATAAAATAAAACAAGAATAGGTTTTGGAGTTGAGTCAGAAAGTCCTGAATTTTCACCTGCTTTGTCAAATTAGGAAGCAGGCATAGCTCTTTCAGCCTGTCTCCATCTCTGAAATGGGAATAATAATACGACCTATTTTGCAAACTTCTTACACCAATTAGATTATCTATCAGAAGTGACTAGTAGTGTCTTACATTCAATAAATCTTAGTTCACTTAGCACATGTGGCTGATATGCTACAAGAAGCTTTCTATTCAAGGTCTACTTGTTAACAACATGAAGCGTTCTCACATTCAAGGGAGAATGCACGTCCATGTGACACAACGCAGGTCCTAGCGCCATACTGCTCCAGCGCTCACGGCAGCCAAGTGATTGCAGGTTCTCTCCAAGGACATCCTGCTAGAGAATAAAGGCAACTTCCCAGTGATCCAGTATTCTATGGTGTCACGTATGACTGACAGGGTAACGATGTGTGGCCTCCTCCAAGTCCCTGCTTCATCTGCTAACCTCAGCATTTAGGAGCATTTCAGAGTTTATTCGCGTGGGCTGCTGCGTGGCAGGAAGCGGAAAATGAAAACTCCAGCATGCCATCACCTGGAAGGCCACAGATGCTCACTGGAAAGCGAACACTGAGTGCTCACGAATGGAGTTGCAAACGCTGACAAGATAATTGCAAATATTGCGAAAATGAAAAAAAACATTTCACCCAGTCGAAAGGAAAGAAAGCCCAGAGTCTTCTATCTCCATACTCATTCTGGCAAGGCTCTGAAAACAATTACTTTTTCTTCCCATGGCCTTACCAAGCACCTAACTGCCTTGACTTCTCCCATGAAGCAGCGTTATTTACTCTTTCAGATGAAAGAAGAGCTCTGAGGTTAATACTCAACGGCCAAGCGTGGATTTTGCCTCCCTTCCCCCAGCAAGAAGGCTAAATTGTAATAAATAAGTAAATAAATATGCACTCTAGGCAAGTCCCTAGCTCACTGCTTGCCTTTTTCCCTCAACAGAGAAGAGCCAGACAAAAAGGACCTCCTCTGTCGAGATGAGCACAGAATATATTGTCCACTTTTTACTTTCAGCGTAAAAGGCGAGGCCGATGTGACAGGACCCTGAGACCACAGGCACCAGCTGACACTGTCCAGGCAAACCAGGCCCACAGCCAACTTGCCTCCTGCCTATCCTGAGGGCTAAGGATGGAGCAAGGGACTCTGGCATCATGCACATGGGCTCTACTAAGTGAATAGAAATAAAAACATTTGACAGAAATAGAAAATTTTATAGGTACAATTCTTTTCTCTTTTGATGAGAATTTTTAAGATCTATTCTCTTGGCAACTTTCAAATATACAATACAGTATTATTAACTATATCTCCAGGCCATAAATGACATCCCCAGGACTTATTTCTTTTATGACCAGAAGACCACCTTCATCCATTTCACCCACCTCCCACCCCTCACCTCTGGCAACTCCCAATCTGTTCTCTGTATCTAAGAGTTCAGGTTTTTTTTTTAAAGATTCCACATATAAGATCATAAAGTATTTGTCTTCCTCTCTCTGACTTACTTCACTTAGCATGATGCCTCAAGTTCCATCCATGTTGTTGCAAATGGCAAGAGTTCCTTCTTTTTATGGCTGCATAATATTCCATTGAATATATATATTCTTTATCCATTTATTTATCTATGGACACAAAGTTGCTTCCATGTCTTAGCTATTGTAAACAATGTTGCAATGAACGTGGGGGGTGCCAATATCTTTTCAAGGTAGTGTTTTTGTTTCCTTCAGTTTAAATTGCTTGCATAGAATTGAATAAAATACTTGAATAGAATTGCTGGATCACATGGTAGGTTTATTTTTAATTTTTTGAGGAACATCCATACTGTTTTCCACAGTGGCTGCACCACTTTACATCCCCACCAACAGCACACAAGCGTTCTCTTTTCTCCACATCCTCACTGACACTTGTTATTTCTTGTCTTTTTGATAATAGTCATTTTAAGAAGTGTGAGGTGGGGACTTACCATGCAGGGGATGAAGATTCGAACTAAGATCCCACATGCCATGGGGCAACTAAGCCCACATGCCACAAATACTGAGCACGCACACCTCAACTAGTGAGCCCATGTGTCGCAAACTACAGAGCCCATGTGCTCTGGAGCCCATGCGCCACAACTAGAGAGAGAGAGAGAAAAAAGAAGTGTGAGGTGATACCTCATTGTGGTTTTGATTTGCATTTTCCTGATAATTAATGTGTTGAGCACCGTTTCATATATCTGTTGGCCGTACGTCTGTATGTCTTCTTTGGAAATATGTCTATTCAGATCCTCTGCCCATTATTTAATCAGATTTTTTTTTGCTATTGAGTTGTGTGAGTTCTTTATATATTTTGGATATGAACCCATTATCAGATATATTATTTGCAAATACTTTCTGACATTCTGTGGGCTGCCATTTCATTTTGCTGATGGTTTTCTTTTCTGTACAGAATCTTTTTAGTTTAATGTAGACCCACTTTATTTTGGTTTTGCTGCCTTTGCTTTTGGTGCCAAATCCAAAAACACTGATGTCAAGGAGTTTACCTAGGCTTTCTTCTAGGAGTTTTATGGTTTCAGGTCTTACATTCAATCCTTTAATCCATTTTGAGTAAATTTTTGTGTATGGTGTCAGGTAATGGTCGAGTTTGACTCTTTGCATGAGGCTGTCCAGTTTTCCCAAAACCATTTATTGAAGAGACTGTCCTTTCCCCAGTGTATATTCTTGGCTCCTTTGTCATACATTAATTGAATATATATATGTGGTTTTATTTCTGGGCTCTCTATACAGTTCCATTGATCTATGTTTCTGTTTTTCTGCCAATACCATGTGGTTTTCATTATTACAGTTTTGTAATATAGTTTGTACTCAGGAAGTGTGATGCCTGCACCTTTGTTCTTCCCTCTCAAGATTGCTTAGGATATTTGGGGTCTTATGTGGTTCCATGATGCCACTGGAATTTTTTTTTTTTTTTTTTTGAGGTACGCAGGCCTCTCACTGCTGTGGCCTCTCCCATTGCGGAGCACAGGCCCTGGATGCGCAGGCTCAGAGACCATGGCTCACTGGCCCAGACGCTCCGCAGCATGTGGGATCCTCCTGGACCGGGGCACGAACCTGTGTCCCCTGCATCAGCAGGAGGACTCTCAACCAGGGAAGCCCGCCACTGGAATTTTGATAGGAATTGCAATGAATCTGTAGATTGCTTTGGGTAGTATGGACATTTTAACAATATCAATTCTTTCAGTCATGAGCATGGAATGTCTTTCCATTTATTTGTGTTGTCTTCAACTTCTTTCATTGATGTCTTAGAGTTTTCAGTGTACACGTCTTTCACCTCCTTGATTAAATTTATTTCTAGGTATTTTATTTTTTGATGCAATTGCAAATGGAATTGTTGTCTTAATTTCTGTCTCTTGTAGTTCATTATTAGCATATTGAAATGCCACAGATTTTTTTATATTGATTTTGTATCCTGCAACTTGACTAAATTCGTTTACTAGTTCTAACAGTTTTTTGGTGGAGTCTTTAGGGTTTTCCATATATAATAGCATGTCATCTATGAATAGTGAGTTTCACTTCTTTCTTTCCAACTTGGATGACTTTTATTTATTTAAGATAAATCTTAAGTTATTCTAATATGTGTTTTCTCCCCCACATAGTTTGGAAACTACTGTTCTGTTTTATGTACAATTGAGGACTTAAGGGATTCACATATTTATGCACTAGAATGAACCGAGATCTGTGTTTGAGATAAAACTTGCTTTATATGAGGGGACTGCATTGCCCAACTCTGTATGAATGCAGGAGAGGCCATCTGCTCAGGTAAGATGTTTGTTTGGCCACTTATTTTTCATAGACTCATATTAACCCAAACCTCTGCTCAAGGGTTTTCAACGAATATGAGTCTGCCTTAAGTAACAGCATGGAGGTCCCATATACTATATACTAGTCAAAGACTGTATCCTTCAGATACCCAACTTTCTATCAAAAGCCAGGTTGTGAGAAAAAGAATTTAACAGAGGATTGCACAAAGTCAGCAAGCTTCCACTCATCCATATTTTCCAAATTGTACTTTTTATTTTAATTGAGGTAAAATTCACATAATATAAAATTAACCATTTTAAAGTGTGTAACACAATGGCATCTAGAAAATTCCTAATACTGTGCAGCCATCACATCTATCTGGCTCCAAAACATTTCCATCAACCCCACAAGAAACTCAGTACCCATTAAACAGTCCTTCCAATTCCCCCCAACCCAACTCCTAGTAATCACTATTGGCAACCACTAATTTGCTTTGTGTCTCTATGGATTTACCTATTTTGGAATATTACACATAAATAGAATCATACAGTATGTGACCTTTTGTTTCTGGCTTCTTTCACTTGGCATGTTTTCAAGGCTCATCCATGTTGTAACCTCTGTCAGAACTTCATTCCTTTTTATAACTGAATAATATTCCATGGTATACATACACCACATTTTGTTTATCCATCCATCCACTGACAGACATTTGGGTTGTTTTTACCTTTTGCCTGCTGTCATTAGTGCTGCTATGAGCATTCCTGTATACGTTTTGTCTGAATATCCATTTTCAATTATTTGGAGCATTTATTTATGAGTGAAATTGCAGATGGATAGATGATAGATAGATAGATTGACAGATAGATAGATAGATAGATAGATCTTGTGAGACTCTCAAATTTCAATTCCTTTTTAGAAGATACAGTGAATAAATAAGTCATAAGATCCTTTCCCTTGCCTCCAGGTAACCAGAGAAACACCGTGGATGATAAATAATGTTAACTCAAGCAACATTTCCTGTCTTTCCTGTCACTTTGTCTACTTTTTGCATATTTTTCCTCCTTTTGGAAGCAACTACTTACCCACCGTCAGTATCTAATCCCCACACCCAACACCTCTCTACAAAGTGTACACTTCATTCTTAAATCCCATGCCTTCCAGACATGGCTAAGGAATTAGTGTAATGATTAATGGATTTCACATATATGCTTATGTTGTCAATGTTTATTATGTGTCTTATCCCACATAGAAAACATGTACATTTAATAAGTATTTGCAAAGTCTTGTTAAAAAAAGAAGAATATTAATTTATGGCATATTAGATACCATGGCAGAGACAGTGAAGAGAACACTTTAAAAAAAGAATAGCTGTACCTATTCCAATGCATCTCAGAGAATGCCAATATGCAGCCGTCTGCTCCTTCTTCATGAAAAGTTAGACCTAACTGGAATATTTTCATTCAGTGAAGCAAAGAATCTCCTAAATTTCTTGACAATATCTGTGAGATTCAAGGGTATCCCAAGCAATCCATTTGGGAACTGTAGATTTTTAGGAACTGCATTTCAAAACAATACAGTTGAAACTACATATAGTTTAAAGTTATACTTCTCAGATCCATTATTTTTGCAAAGCTCCAGTGGAAAGAGCTTTAGAATTGAAAAACATCTTAATTAGCATTACATTGCTGAGAAATTAATAAAATGTGTGTCTTTATTGTTCTTGGGAATAATTAAAATCAAGAAGGCTACAGCTGACTACTCATGAGGATGAATATTACCCTACACAAATTTGCAGTAATGTCAAAAAGTGGAACTTGAGCTTCTAACCTATCCTTTCCCCTCTTCTTCCTTCCACTATCTCTATCAGTGCAGAACATGCTAGCCCACATCCTTCCTTTACGCAGAGGAGATCACCTACTCTGTCCCTTTTTGGGTGTGTAGAAATCTCCACCGGCTATTCTGAGCCTCGAGTCTAGCATCCAGGCTTACCAGAGCTAGAATAGGGAAACGCGTCCTGCCAGGTGACATTTACCGCATGGTACAGGGGGAATTGTACTGGGTTCCAAGAGCACATCACAGCTACTGTGCCCTCAGCAGCCCTGCCCAACGATTGAAGTTGACTGTACTGGATGAGACAGTGGATTCATGCCTATAGTATTAGAAACCTTAAGCTCAGCATCCAAGTCAGAGTCAAGTTCCACTGGTTTTAATACTCTTGCCCCTACTAACCTAGCCCAGAATAATCTCTCCTTCCTCTGAACTCTCAACACACATTATACCATGTATCTGACCTTGGCAAATATGCCTTTGTATTCTTTGTGTTTCATTTCTCCTAAAAGTTTGAGAGCATCATATTTTCTGGCTTTTATTTATCCCACTTTGGCCGATGTATCAGGGGCAGTGTTATTAAATGCAAGATCAGTAGCTGTAGATTGATTATATATGCGCGTATATATGTGGGATGAGATATTTGAAACTTTAGGATGTGTTAGCTCATGAGACTGCATATGCCAGCAACCTTAAGCAACCTGAGCTATAATATAACCCTGAATTCCAAGTTTTGATCAATTACAAAGTGCTATTTCAATAGTTTGTATTTTTGTTTTTTGAATTTTCTGTGTGCTTCAAATGCAGAACACAGAAAAGCCATTTTAATGCAATGCCAAAGCCACGCCTTTGTATAATTTGTGAATAACCAATCTTATATCTTTGTATCAAAGCTATGGTCCCTTCTATTCCTGGGCAATTTAAAATTGCCTTTTGGGGAAAGGGGTCTGGCCCTTTAAGAATGAGAATTAGGTATGGGTATAAAACTTGAATTTCATGTATGGTAGCAAAGGATACTGTACGTTCAAGTTCAAGCCTCAGTTCCAAAAGGTTGGGAGCTGATCAGGAGTGAGCCATAGGAAAGATATTTTCTCCAGGTAGAAAAAGGACATCGTTCTCCATGGATGTGCATACGGCACGGTCCTCATAGCCACAGAATCATCTCATTTTAGCAATGGTGAAGATTCAGGGGCGAACTTACCTGATACTCTCATTGTACAGATAAGTAAACTCTGTCTAGCCCTAAGCACCTGCTCTCCTGCCTCCCACCCCTCCTCAGTCCAGCAGGATTACACCAAACAGTGGTCCTGGCCTCAGGGATGGGGAGATTCACCTCGCCTCTTCTAAAGCCCCACTGCTTCCCTTGTGCTGTCACTTCATTTTATCCCTCTTCATCTCCTCCAGAAGGACGCCTTAAGATTTCAATTAATTTATTTTCATGTCTACTTCCAGTCTGTGGGACATGTTTGACCTAGCAAGTAATTTGAAGACATGCTTGGTAACTCATCTGACCCTCAGTTGTGACATGACCTTGAAACAAAGTTCCAACTACCTCGAAACAAAGTTCCTCTCTAGTTCTAGACT
This sequence comes from Phocoena sinus, assembly GCF_008692025.1. Taxonomy (NCBI): domain Eukaryota; kingdom Metazoa; phylum Chordata; class Mammalia; order Artiodactyla; family Phocoenidae; genus Phocoena; species Phocoena sinus. The sequence goes on along the minus strand of NC_045779.1, from coordinate 6,844,940 downwards.
TGCACTGTCACGTATGGCAGCCACATGTGGCTACTGAGCCCGTGAAATGTGGCTGGTCTAAACCGACATGTACTCTAAGCATAAAATACTTCAAAGATTCAGTATAAAAAAACTTTAAACTATTTCAATAATTTTTTATACGATTCCAACTTTTAAATAGTATTTTGAATGCATGGAGTAACCAAATATTATTAAAATTAGTTTTATCTGTCTCTTTTCGCTTTTTAAATGTGGCTACTACAAGATTTTAAATGACCCATTTGTGACCTACATTATCTTTCTATTGGGCAGCATTGTTCTAGGGTCTTAACTGGTTTCCCAAATTCTGTTCATGTACCACTTACATCAGAATCAGGGTGCTTGTACCCCCATGTTGATCTCAGCATTATTTATAATAACTAAGATATAGAAACAACCTTAGTATCCATTGATGGATGAATGGATAAAGAAGATGTGGCATATATACACAATGGAATGTTACTCAGCCTTAAGAAAGAAGGAAATCCTGCCATTTGCAAGAACGTGGGTGGACCTTAAGGGCATTATGCTAAGGGGAGTAAGTCAGACAGAGAAAGACAAACACCGTTGGATCTCGTTTATATGTGGAATCTAAAACAAACAAATAAAAACCAAGCTCATATACCCTTTCTAACAGCTTGCCTGAGAGTTTCAGACTTAACTAGCCAGCCCCTACAATCACAAAAGAATAAATCTCTATCCTACTGATTCCATTTCTCTGGTGAAACCCTGTCTCCGAGACACTTAGTATATAGCAATAAAGATGATTTTTGAAAAAAACAAGACCAAGCTCATAGATACGGAGAACAGATTGGCGGTTTCCGGAGGACAAGGGGTAGAGGGTGGGCAAAATTGGTGAAGGGAGTCAAAAGATACAAACTTCAAGTTATAAAATAAATAGGTCATGGGACTGTAACGTACAACATGGGGACTATAGTTAATAATGCCACTGTGCGTGTTTAAAAGTTGCTAAGAGAGTAGATCTTAAAAATTCTCATCACAAGAAAAAAATTTGTAATTGTGTTGGATATTAACTAGACTTACTGTTGTGATCCTTTCACAATATATATAAATATCAAATCATTACATTACACAGCAGAAACTAATATAATGTTAAACGTTAGTTATATTGCATTAAAGAAAAAGAAGGGGGGATGGAAGAAGCCGGGGCTCTTTTTACTAATTTAGACAGCCAGGCTGCATCCCAGATTTACTAAAACTCATCTTGAGGAACAACGTCCTGGAGTCTGCATTTCAACTGGCTCTTGCACTAATTCTTCTGCCCAACAAAGCCTGGGATCAACGACCTAAGATGAGCTTCAGGTAATATTTCACTTCCTCTCTGCTGGTCACAAGGGAAGCGGGATGATGAGTCCAGAAATGGAACATTAAAAAGACAAAACAGCCTTAATCTCGTTAAGCCTACCCATGTAGTGAGAGATGACCCACAAAGGAGTTGGGCGCTGAAATGTAGCAAAGTCCCAAAGCCACAGAATTACATTCATTTGCTCTGAAATGCTTCCAACCCTAGGCGTGGGGGTAATAGACGCATGCGGGTAGTGGGCAGGAGCAACTGGTGGCTGTTGCACAGACTTCTGAGTTAGAGCTGGATTCAAGTGTCTGTCCCTCCAATCAAGAGCTGTTTCTGCTGGGAATGACACCTCCACTTCTGAGAGTCCGTGTTCTCATTAGCAAAGCAGAGAAAGTAATGCCTACCTCATAGCTGGTTGTGAGATTTAAATTAAAGGATGTAAATGAAATGCCAGACACATGTGTAATAAACGTTCAACAAATGGTGACAAGTTTTATTATCATTAATGTAGGTTGCAGGATGAATTTCTTCATTTAGTCTTAAACATAAAAATGGGGTTAAGTATGATTAGAATAAACAGCATCATTTAAACATTGATATTCATGATAAAGATTCAGATGATACCTAGATATTTATGCTTTTAAAATATTGCTCTAGGGGACTTCCCTGGTGGCACAGTGGTTAAGAATCCGCCTGCCAATGCAGGGGACACAAGTTCAATCCCTGGTCAGGGAAGATCCCACATGCCGCGGAGCAACTAAGCCCGTGTGCCACAACTACTGAGCCTGGGCTCTAGAGCCCACGAGCCACAACTACTGAGCCTTTGTGCCACAACTACTGAAGCCCACACACCTAGAGCCCATGTTCCGCAACAAGAGAAGCCACCGCAATGAGAAGCCTGCGCACCGCAACCAAGAGTAGCCCCCGCTCGCCGCAGCTAGAGAAAGCCTGCGGGCAGCAACAAAGACCCAACGCAGCCAAAAATAAAAAATAAAATTAAAATATTGCTCTAAATTGTGCATCATTTGTTTTAAAGCTTAGCAATTAGAAACTATTTTCTGGGCTTTATCATTTACATAAAATTTCTTAACTGAAAGGCATAGCTGAATGACTCGTATTAAATTTCATTTTATTTATCCACAGTTACATGAAACCTTACGATTCAAGCCATGGAGACGTTTCCAGTCTTACTCTTCATCTGGAATCAATTAGCAAAATTTTAGGCAAGTCCCTGGAAAAAATAGTATCTAAGAATCTAACTTTGCTAATTAAAAGCAGCACAATCATTATTGTGTATATAAAGGAACAAATCTGCTTGTGCGTAAAGAAATGCGATAGCATCCAAAATCTAAACTGAGTCTCAACTCCCTCCGATCTCAGTGGAAGTAAAATAGCTACAGATGCTACATCTTGCCCCTTGGGTCTGGATCAGCACTGTGACAGAGGTGTCCGATTGATCAGAGTGTCAAGAGCCATGAGACTGTAAGAAGTAGAGAGGAGGCTAGGAGAAGAGTAGAAACTTATTGATAGGGGTAAACTAAGAGTGAGGTCCAGAAAAAAAGATAGAGGTCAGATCAGGGGTAGAGGTGATACTGTGGTGGGAAGATGGAGTGGGTTGGGGCCAGGTTGATGGGTTTGAGTCTGAAATGTTGAATTTTGTTGTCTTTCGCAAATACTATGACTTTGGGTCAATTGATTTTTAAAAATTGCTTGATAAAGTGCAGATGCCTTGTATATTTCTCTCTCCTACCTTTAATTTCCGTTTCCTGGTAGTCAGGTTGCCTGACCTTCACCCTTGCCGATTCTTTCATTCACTTATTCATTACATAAATATTTATTTTGCTTCTATCTCTACTATTTTTCAGGCATTCTGATTGATGCTGGGGACATGAAAATTAATAAAACATGGTCCCTATAGGAGATAGTCATTGAAATACATAGAGCAGATATATGTACAAGGGCTTACGGAAGCACAGAAACGGTCTCTAACTCTGTGAAAGAAAACCAGGCAAATTGAGATGATATTTGAATTGAGTCCAAAGGTGTTCACAAGAAAAGCCAAACGGAACAAGTGACTCTACACTTATGAAGCAGCAAGGTCAATGACATGGAGACAAGACAGGCCAGGGTACATTCAGAGAATGGCAGATGGCTTGTGTGGCATCCAGGATGCACAGAGGTGAAGGGACAGAGGGGAGGTGGGGAAAGTAGGCACAAGAGAGATTCATTCATAAGAGGTCTTGCTTATGCTAAGGAGAGGGGCTTCATCCTATACAAATGAAAGAGTATAAACCAGAATTGATAAAATGGAATTTGCATTTTAAAAGAGTCACATCAGTTGCAGGTGATAATGAATTACAGAGAAATGAAAGCTAGAGAAAGAGAGATAGCTTAGTAAGAGGTTGTCGGAAGGATTCAGGAAAGGGTCGATAGTGCCCTAACCTCTGCCAGCAGGCGGAGCAGAAATTGTGGAGAGATATTTTAGGAGGTAGCCTTGACATGGGCACCATCTATTTCCCCCCTAAGATACACAGCAGTGGAGGGATCATTGAATCAACGGGTCCTTCCATATGCAGAACACTGTAATAGTCAAAAAGAGAGTCAGAGGCTCATGCTTTGAAGAAAAAAGGCTAATAAGACTAAGGCAAACAGTAGATCTAGTTATGTTTTATTAAATGCAATGCAGTAATGGACAGAGGACCTGGGGGAATCCTCACTGTTATCCATTGTAGCTGCTCCTTGCTGGTGATGGGTAGACAGCAGAATAGAAGGTGGAGGAGAGAAAGGACCATTTATGAGCTCGTGTATTGATCAAGTGTTTAAAATGTGGCATTATTATGCACTGTGTATTTTAAGAGACAATAAAAAAGAAAATTGCTGTAAATTGAAGTTACTCCTAAGAATAATAATGACTTACTGAATCCCAAGGAAAAGCAACCAGGTTACTTCAAAAGAAATATACGAATTTATTAATTTCGAGGCTATTCAACAATTTCTTAAAGTGAGAGAAATTGATGAATTCTTAATATATTAATTCTAGAAGCTTAGAAGTCCCAGGAATGAGATTTCAAATGATTTTCAGATACTGATTTCTTACAAATCACATTTTAATCACACTTTTAATATATATTCTTTGTTAACAAACTGGAAACTGATCTGCTGTCTTTTTGGATTATTTTGTCCATGAATCATTGCCATAATAAATTAGCAGCAGCATATGAAATTGGGGATGGATGAAAGGTTCGTATTCACTCTTTTCCAAATGCACAAAAACCCCACATTTCCTATTTCATGGAATGCCACTCCCTCTCCCTCTGAAATCCTTTGGAACAATGAGCCTTTAGCCTTCCAGCTTCTCTCTCCCAGAGAAGAGGACTCAGGAGGACGGCAATGTGCGGATGCCAGGTGTGACTTTCTCCTAACACCTCGGGCACATCTCAGGAGTTAAAACACTGGCTGGATTATCAACACTGGACACCTGCACACAGGTGAACATGTCCGAGAAAGTGGTTCCATCTTTGTTCTCTCACGTCTCATGTCTTCACTTGGTTGGCCACAGTTAGGCTGGTAAATATGGGTTAAACTTTTCAGAACTCTTCAGTATTGAGTCCAAAACTAGATGAAGACTGTTGCTTTAATGAATGACAGAACAGCCCAGACCAGGGGTCTTTTCCAAAAAGATGGCATTTAGTGGTATAAAAGGCAGGTAAGAAAAATTCAGAGGTCAATGGTAACTCACAGAAGCATGGTTTGGCCAACTGGGTAGATGATGGCACCTACCAATTGCTAAAGGTCCACAGGGGAGGAGCATGTCTGGGGAGAAAACTGTGTTTGACATACTTGTAGGGCATGCCCAGTTGGATTCAGGATTGGAGGTTGAAAAAATCTGGAAAGAATATATAAATTCGTGAATTATTAGATAATGGTTGAAGAAAAGGATGTGGAATCAGCCCATCATAATTTCTTTCAAAAAGGGGGAGGGAAGAAAAACACGGATCAATTTCTTTTCTTCTCTAATCCTTAAAAGCAGAACATCCATTCGAGCTTGATGCTACTGAATGGCAACCAAGAGTAAAATTATTGTACCCTTTTTCCTTTTCTAACTTTTTAACGTGGAGGTTTTGAAAGAATTCGTCAAAGCAATCCAGTGTGTGTTTGTCACAGCCTCTAGGTGATATGTTCTAAGGGAGAAAATATTGATATTTTCTCTAAACCAAGCTTGGCGAGGCAAACTTATTGTAGAAAAATACCTATGAATAACTAACAGACAACTTTCCGTTTTAGCCTGTTCACTCTGGCAGAAACATGTAACAATAGCATACCACTAAGAGACATGAAATCATCACCCCTCATTATCCTTAAGTGCTTGCAACTTCAATTAAATTGTTACTATAAGTACTGTCCTGCTCTAATCTAAAAAAAAAAAAAAAAAGATCAAGCAGTCTGATCACATAGTCTGATCATATGGTCCAGTTCGCATTGTAAGAAGCCCACAGTCCTGATGTAAACACTTCCCTGAACTACTTCAGCCAACATCTGACTTCTCCCTCTAGAAACGCAATGTCTTCATGCAAAACAACCAAAGAAGCATCTCTTCTAATACACCCGCTATTTTGCAGGGGATGTAGTCTTTATTTTTAAAAAACAAATAAAAATGTTAAAATCCTTATAATCTCCTAAAACAAGAATTGTAGGGATTCTGAGATAAGAACTGACAGGGCTGCTTGGCATTTCCCTGTGCTAAGCGATGCGTCTCCTGGAAAAATGTTGTCGTTTTGGAGTTGTTCTAAAAACAAACAGAAGGATGGGGAGAGAGTGCTGTTATAGATTTCCCACCAGCAAGGGATCAAGATTGATTTCTGATTCAGTCCTGGGAGGAAGATGACACTTGGGCAAAGAGCAAGTAGAAGGTTTCTAAAGCCTTCCTTTCACTCTCCCCTGACCAGCCATGGGGTTAAGAAGTAAGTACAGGAGGTGAATCAGCAGCTAGCTTTAGGGAAAGATCTGATGTTGTATTGTTCTAATTAAAGTCCAAAAAGGAGTTGATTTCACAGAGCTTAAAAATCACACTAAAAATATCCTTTGAGACTTTCTTGGCAGCTTGGAATTACTGCAAAGAATTTGGTATGGCACAACACATTTTTGCAAAAAAAACCCAGTAAACAGAGACATATTTTATTAAATAATAACAAACTCTAATACGTTTAAGCAGCCAGCTAATGTCTTCTGTTTTCTTCACGTCAAAAGGAAGAAACAAAGAGTTTTCCATAAGGATTTGTGCTTTTTCATGGACAAAAATTTATAGTAATCATTGCACTGATTGAAAATAAGGTTCTCGGCAAGTTCCACTCTATTCAATATCTAGTAGTAGCCTATAACAGAAAAGAATCTGAAAAAAAAAGAAAAAAATATATATATAACTGAATCACTTTGCTGTATACCTGAAACTAACAGAATATTGTAAATCAACTGTACTTTAATTTAAAAAAAGGATAAAATGCAAACAGAGCTAGTCCAAAGAGAGTGGTGTTATGAGAGGCCGTGTGTGTGTGTGTGTGTGTGTGTGTGTGTGTGTGTACCCAAGCAAGCGTATCTTCACCTTCTTGCTCTTGCTCTGGGGATGTTGTGAGAGGGACAGAGTCAAAGGATGAGAGGAAGTGTAGGGGACAGCGTAGGCAGGGCGTGTGATCATTCTCTCTGACGCTCCCTTTGGGAGAGGGCAGCCGGGTCCTTGAATGTGGAGACAGAAGGCTGTACTAGCATGTACTGGGTACCTTAGTGCTCGAAGCCACGCTCGTGAATGGTGGCAGGAGCCTGGACCTGCTATTCAAAGACCTATCTGCTAGTCCCCAGTTCTCTGAGTTTCAGTAGCCCCATCTGTAAGACAAGGGCACAAATACATGTGATTGATTTTAGGCATGTGAATATCAGGTAAAGTACAATGAAGGGTTATTATCATGTCTCCTTGGACAGAAATTATAACTGAGTCTCAGAGGTTGGGGTCACACTTATGAAGGGCTTGTAGGGCACTGGGCTACACAGAAGTACACCTGCTTCTGCCTTAAAATGCACGCAAAGAATGTAGGGTTTTACACAGAGTCTACGTTTAACTCTTCCTCCTTGAAAAAGAAGGGGAAAAGAGATAAAAAGACAGAGGGAACTCAGTGTGTATCATTTCTGAGAAATCATCGTGGTTCAGCCATGCATACTTGTGGTCAGGAGATGTCCCAACATCCATCACAAAAATGCCCAGTCACTGGACCTTGCAGCATCTCCCAGTCTTGTGCTCAGAATATATACCAGGCGACAGTGTTTCAGTTACGGCCATGCAGCCCCCAGGTAAAAAGTTAAAGTGAAGCCGCAGGGATATAAAACTTTGTTTGAGTGTAGAAAGCACCTCACCTTGCTTGGGGCGGTGAAGGAACCAGATTGACCCAGAGGACTTCCTGAAAACTGGGTAAGATATGGTCATTGCTTGAACCAGGAACTATAAGATGTGACTTTTCTGCTTGGTTTTGTGTTCAGGAATTTCTTAGGAAAAAACAAAGTCATCAACAATGAGAGCTGTTCTATCATTTAGGATGCTTACAGGGACAGAAAATCCTCCCCAAATTGACTTTAGGATTTAAAAAAAAAAAAAAAAGAGCTAGGCACCATAACTGAAAAAAATCAAAGACACGGTCAGCTTCAGGGCAACATGGTCCAAGGTTCAGATATTGTTACCAAGTCCCAATTCCCATCCATGATGGCTTCATTTTCAGCAAGCTCTCCCTTCAAAGGCACAAGTTCACACAGCACATTTACACTTCATTTCCTCACAGTCAAATCCAATGAGAAAGAGCGAGAGTATATTTCCCAGGACTGACCAAAACCGCCTTTGCCTTATGAATCTAGAACAATCAGAACAATTGCAGTCTCTTACCTTGCTCCACTCATGAACTTTAGGACTCACTCTGATATCACAGAGGCTCAATTTTTTTTTATGTTATAATATTGAAATTTCTTCTATAAACAAAATATGGTTCAGAACTGGAAAACAAGTCATTATGAAGAAGCTTACAAAATAGATGTAAATATTTCATTTATTTGCCTAGAAACATACATCTCAGGCTCGTTTTTTTTCTGTTTGTCTTAACATCTGATCCTCAAAAATCTTCCCATTAAATCAGCATTAAAAGTCAACAAAATTATTAAACCTTCATCTGTTTACTGAAACAAATTTCAGAATTTAATCTTCCATTTCAAACTAAATCTCTAGTGGTCTACATACTGCAAACATTAATTAAAAGCACACTCTGGAAAGAAGAGATAAATTGGCTGGGGTACACACATTTGAGAGTCAAAATGTAGGAAACATTTCCAAAGCAAGTAATTACTTATAATGCCTATTTCTTTTAATATCTACGTTATTGGTAACTGATGGATTATTTTATGCATTACCCCATGCCACATAATACTCTTGATGTAGACAATTGTTGCTTTTTAAGATTTTATATTTTAAAATCATATAATTATATAGTATAATTGTAATATAATTTATATATAAATTATATGTATAAAATTAATTATATTATATTTTATGTATAAAATCATATATGTATATTTTATATGTATAATTACCTTGGATGGACATATATTTTATATGTCCATCTGAGGTAATTACTTTCTAACTGAATTATATATTGATACTATGACCCAATTTAAATAATAAATTAGAAAATAGAGGGAGCGAATGTTTCAGATTCTAGAAAATTCTAGCCTCAACCCTTTTTTCACCATCCAAACTCTTCAGTTTCCAGTCTACGTAAGGAAATCACAAATCTCTTTTTCTACTTCAACTTTATTTCATTTCATTCCCAACTGAATACTAGGCTCTTCCACCGAGATATCTGATTTGAACCTCCAAGTACAGGTACAAAATTAAACTCAGGGCTTCCCTGGTGGCGCAGTGGTTGAGAGTCCGCCTGCCAATGCAGGGGACACAGGTTCGAGCCCCGGTCCGGGAAGATCCCACATGCCGCGGAGCGGCTGGGCCCGTGAGCCATGGCCGCTGAGCCTGCGCGTCCAGAGCCTGTGCTCCGCAACGGGAGAGGCCACAGGAGTGAGAGGCCTGCGCACCGCAAAAAAAAATAATAATAATTAACTCATGTTTTACTCCAGGTGCTTACCCTCTCTCCTGACGTGGTGACCTCTACTACTGGCACCTCAGTCTTCCAGACAACTGGGCTCCATTCACCTTTGACTCTTCCTTCCCTTCCTGACCCTCAGATAGTTGCCAAGTACAAAGAAAAATGTTTCTGACAATATCTTTCAAATGTTTACTCTGATCTTTCTTAAAGAGATGAAATGTGGAATGCAACATGTTATTTTCATTCTATGAGATTTACAAATATCTGGAACCACCATATAAGTCAGAGAATATGTAGTTATCTTGATATATTGGATATGTCACTCTAAACTATAGTTTTATAGACATATAACTCTAAATTTAGTAATATACCTATCTAAATCCATTATTATTTAAAAATTAAAGCAATCCAGGCCAGTCATGTGCTTATCAGAAATATTTTAAAACTTTATTTCAAAGTCTTACTCGTACCTCTGGGCACATCTTACAATAGTAACATCTGTTGATTTTATATCTTTATGGGGATCTAGTTAACAAGTTCTTATTAAATATCATCCTTATTGTCAAAGAGGACGTGAATTTGTTGCATGGTTTTCTCAAAATTCATGTTAATATTAATGAGAAAATACTTTAAAAACTGCCTTTGAGATTTGATGATTTGAGCAACCTGAATGTCCATTGACAGATGAATGGATGAAGAAGTTGTGTATATATACACAATGGAATATTACTCAGCCATAAGAAAGAATGAAATAATACCATTTGCAGCAACATGGATGGATTTAGAGATTATCATACAAAGTGAAGTAAATCAGAAAGAGAAAGGCAAACATCATATGATATCACTTATATGTGGAATCTAAAAAAATGATACAAATGAACTTATTTACAAAATAGTAATAGATTCACAGAATACATAGGAAACAAACTTATGGTTACAAAAGGGGAAAGGGGCAGGAAGGGGTAAGTTGGGAAATGGGGATTAACAAATACATGCTACTATATGTAAAATAAATAAACAACAAGAATCTACTGTAGAGCACAGGGAACTATATTCAATATCGTGTAATAACATATAATGGAAAAGAATCTGAAAAAGATTATATACATATATATGTGTATATATATGTATAACTGAATCACCTTGCTGTACACCTGAAGCATTGTAAATCAACTATACTCAATTATAAAAATAAAAAAGAAAGATAAAAAAATCCAAAATTCTTCTATTCATACGTTAATGTCTTACAAAGGTTCTGGGAGAAAGTTTCTTCAAGTATTAAGTGCAATCATAATTCTTTTGTAATTTAACTTGATTAGATTCTAAATTTGCATGAGAGCAAAATTAATGTTTTTCTTTGGATCTAAAGAAATACCTAAGGCCTATGAAGTAGGTGGGAAACAAAGAGGAGCCCTTGGCTGGACTGAGCTCCCTGGCAGCTGCCGCCTCCTGGTTTGTTCCAGAGAATACGAGGTTTTCTAGCAGCTACCACCTACCAGGAACTGGGCTTAGACATGGTCAAAATCAGGTAAGTGAGGGCGTTGAATCTACCTTCACACAGGTCAGATGTGTTCCCTCATTGTTTCATCAGTTTCTATCCCCCCATAATGGTAGGAAGTTTCTTCTCTCTCGATCAGAGGAATAATTGTTGCAAGCGTACATAAGGCAGGAGAAGAAGTGGGGCTATGCGGATGAAATTGAAAATTAAAGGATTACTAGAGCTTGCAGCTTCTTAGAGGAAATGATGCTTGATTATAGAAGGTAATTAGAGGATCATTTTCTGAGTTCTATGTCTTATAAGTGATTCATTTTATATATTTATGTATTATTTAATATTTATATTTATAGTTTGTTTAAACATTTTAATCTCCAAAAGCTTTTTAAGTTTGTAATTAGGCTTTTAAGAGCAGCATTTCTGCAAGATTCCACACTTCCTTTCTTACCTACATTTAGTTATAAACTGAAGGCTTGTAGATATCTCATAAGATTCTGAACATATATTTAGGAATATTTTAAAAATTAGTTTCATATTATGCTTTGGTAAGGTTTGCTAATAGCACAATAGGTCGAGAGATGGCCAATCTGGGTCAGTGAACTGTCCATCTTACTGATGCCACTTCAGAATGGGAATGACAGGCAACTTCAATATGCTACCACTGCACCTTGTACATTTATCAGTGAGTCCCTGAAGGGTTAAGTCTTCATTCTCCCCCAATCCCACCCACTTCCTACAATTACCTGGCCCTTAGGAGGCATCCAGGGCTGAATAAGTGACATAACCAGGATAGCATCTACACAATCATAATTTAAGCGGCAAGGTATTGCCACTTAAATACAATATATTAATAAATTCATTCCTTAACTGATGTTTTTAACAAATTCGTTCCTTAACTGATGTTAACACCATGTTCAAAGCTAATTATCTAATTTTAATAACTACTGGAAAATGCAATATTAAGTAAACGCTATGAAAAAATGGAAACCCATCTTAATAGTTGGTGTTGTTATAAACTCTAACACCCTTCCACAAAATAAAATTATTCTCAATAAAAGAAAATTCAAAATGCTTTTATCCTGCTTCTTTTTTTTTTTTTTTTTTTTTTTTTTTTTATTCGTTACGCGGGCCTCTCACTGTTGTGGCCTCTCCCGTTGCGGAGGACAGGCTCCGGACGCGCAGGCTCAGCGGCCATGGCTCACGGGCCCAGCCGCTCCGCGGCATGTGGGATCCTCCCAGACCGGGGCACGAACCCGTGTCCCCTGCATCGGCAGGCGGACTCTCAACCACTGCGCCACCAGGGAAGCCCTATCCTGCTTCTTTTACTACACACTTAGAGAATCATCCTTAGTGTGAAATCAATGGTTAGATGTATAAATAGAGTATATTTATAAATGTGTATAAATATAAATATATAGTTTATAGATATATAATATATTTATAATTATATTTATAAATAAATATAATTATAAATATATTATATTTCTATATTATTGTATATTTTAAACTTTATATAAAAATAAACATATTCATTAATAATATATAATATATTTTAAGTAATGTACAGTATATTATTAAACTATATCTTTTACATTGTAATTACATGTTATATATATTATTATATATAAATTTCAAAATACATTATTTTACTATAAAGAATTTAATAATACATATAATAAATATTAAGTGTAATAAATATATAACATTTAAAATATATAATTTATATTAAGGATATTTAAACAAGTACAGAACAAAAGTAATAGCACCAGGTTAATAAGTGCTAAGAACTTATAGTCCAACTACACTGTATACATCTGTTATCTCCATGGTCACCGGAAGGAACAATTTGACATCACAGGAAATTCTCCTATACACTTATACATCACTAAGCCAAAAGTTTCAAAATTTCAAAACACAATATCTTGATTTTGTATTTCAAATGAAACACCCACTGAATACAGAGGAGAAAGTTGTGCCTGCTTGGCCATCTGTGATTTTTCATTCTGTAAAGCGTATCATATACAAGTGAGAGAAATGATGTTTTGCTCTGTTCATGGAATTTGCCAATGCAGGATGTGAGTACAGTAACAGTGTTGTCTCTTCCCAACGAGGTCTGATACGTTCATTCATTTGCCAGACAGCTATGGAGAAAAACGAATTCAAACAGCATGGAGAGTGAGGGAGTGAAAATAATTGACTATATAACTTCTGTTGGGACATACTTTGAATTTTCAATTTTTGTCATGAAATCCAATGTCTTAATTTCATTACCATTTACATATATCATTCAAAGCATATTTTTAAAAATTACATCTATACATAGTTAATTCATCGCATCTTAAAATTCAGATAACGAGGGATAAAGTGAATTTCGTTTATCTTCAATTACCATCAATATTCCTTGATTACCAGTGACACAGTTTTCAAGCTTGGTGTTCTGCATCCTCACATTTTGACAAATGGATGAGGTGGTAAGGAGAATGGAAGGGAATCAGAGATTCTGGGAGTTCCTCCCATTGGTACAAGCAAGACCCTGCTAAGACACACCTAAATAAGAAAAGGGAGAAGAACAAAGTGTGCCTCCAATAATTCCAGCATCAGGATCTACATGAATCCAAGAATAATCAGTAAAATTGATGTGGTCAAGCAGAACCATCAATTGTGAACATCTAAAAATGCAAAGAATGATTTATTTTGCGTTCATGTTTTGACGTATCCTTCAGAGAAGAGATGGATCAAGCCCCCTATTTGTTATAAAAACAAAAAAAACTTTTTGATTACGTTATTTACTTTTAGTCTGTTTGTGATAGTTTTACATAAATAGAGCTCTGCTTTCACATATTTTGAAAAGTGGGGGAAAAAGGCAATATCACCAAATAAGACGTTCCCCCTGAAACAGTCATCTGCATAACAGCAAAGACTTTTGCTGCTAAAATTTGTACAAAATCCATCTGTAAACCATTGCCGATGGTTCACCTGAAGACAAAGAACCACAGGACAGGTCTTAGGTCTGAACAGCGCGGGAGCCTTTAAACAAGTTGCTTGTGTTGTCACATTTCACTATAAAATTTGATTCCTTATGTGAGACCCACGCAATTACTCTCTTCACCAATTAAAATATGTTTTTCTCTTCACTTTTGTAGTTATGTAGTTGTTATATGAGTACTAGTCAGGTTCTAGGTAATTTCTAAACACAAAAATCTGTTTACTGAATTGAATATAGTATGAATTTACGCGAAGTCAAATAACACACTTGACTGAACTGTTATCTGTTCCACATGTTCAGAGGCACTGAGAGGTAGTCCAAATGTCTCTATTAAGAATGCTCTCAGGGACTTCCCTGGTGGCGCAGTGGTTAAGAATCCGCCTGCCAATGCAGGGGACACAGGTTCGAGCCCTGGTCCAGGAAGATCCCACATGCTGCGGAGCAACTAAGCCCGTGCACCACAGCTACTGAGCCCACATGCCACAACTACTGAAGTCCATGTACCTAGAACTCGTGCTCCGCAACAAGAGAAGCCACTGCAACGAGAAGCCCGTGCACCGTAACGAAGAGCATGGGTACATGTCATTATGTGGTGTTCAAACCCATAGAATGTACACCAAGAGTGGACCCGAAGGTAAACTATTATCTCTGGGTGATTATGATGTGTCAATGTAGGTTCATCAGCTGTAACAAAAGTACCACTCTGGTGAGGGATGTTGGTCATGGGGAGGCTACATGTATGGAAGCAGGGCGTATATGGGAAACCTCTGGACTTTTCCTCTCCATTTTACTGTGAATCTATAATCGTTCTAAAAAATTGTTTTTAAAATGTTTATTTCTGGAGCAGAAGAGAAGAGAAAAAAACACAGGGAGGAAATTAACATTTATTGAAGACCTATTTTGCTCTGGGAACAAGTACTAGGAGTTCTAGGCCCATGAGGTGACCAGAGGTGAAGGGCAGGTGAGAACAATAGCTTAGGCTCATCTTCAAAAAATTTGAGAGATTTCATGGAAAAAAAGGGGGAGATGGCAGAGCTGTCAAGACATTATTTTTGTGGGAGACTAGAACATATTGATATGGCAAGGGAGAGGACAAATGGAGAGAAAACAAAGAAATAAGAACAGAAAACATTTAGTCATTAGATGAAGCCTCAGAAGTGATACTGAGAGCTAACATTGGTGGAGGCTTTATTATTACTAGTCCCAGTTTAGCATGAGGACCCTGAGGTTCTAAGAATTTAAGTGACTCTGAACAGCAAATGAACAATATCATTTGGTCTACAGTCTTGTTTACTGGATGTTTTGAGAACACTCTAGGTATTCATCCTTAAACACATTTCTTAGTCACTCATTAAAAAAAAACAAAACAAAAGCCTATCTCCCATTGCTTGGGTCCTAGGAGAACATAGAGGTGACAAGCGTCTTACCCATTTAGACCTCTGAGCACCCCTAAGCCAGAGGCATGTGAGCACAATGCCTGGGAAGCCTCTGAAACCTGAATGCCTGGGAATGTCACCCACAGGTAGTAAGAAAGTCTCCAGAATATTCCTAATTGCCAAAGCGGTCCTGCATGCAGCCCCACGGAAGCACAGGCTTGAAAGATCAATTGGTAGTTCTATTTTTAGTTTTTTTGAGAAACCTCCATACTGTTCTCCATAGTGGCTATATCAATACTGGGCATACACCCTGAGAAAACCCTAATTCAAAAAGAGTCATGTGCCACAATGTTCATTGCAGCTCTATTTACAATAGCCAGGACATGGAAGCAACCTAGGTGCCCATCATCAGATGAATGGATAAAGAAGATGTGGCACATATATACAATGGAATGTTACTCAGCCATAAAAAGAAATGAAATTGAGTTATTTGTAGTGAGGTGGATGGACCTAGAGTCTGTCATACAGAGTGAAGTAAGTCAGAAAGAGAAAAACAAATACTGTATGCTAACACATATATATATAGAATCTAAAAAAAAGGAAAAAATGGTTATGAAGAACCCAGGGGCAGGACAGAAATAAAGACGCAGACATAGAGAATGGACTTGAGGACACGGGGAGGGGGAAGGGTAAGCTGGGATGAAGTGAGAGAGTGGCATGGACATATACACACTACCAAACATAAAATAGATAGCTAGTGGGAAGCAGCCGCATAGCACAGGGAGATCATCTCGGTGCTTTGTGACCACCTAGAGGAGTGGGATAGGGAGGGTGGGAGGGAGGGAGACGCAAGAGGGGGGGGATGTGGGGATATATGTATATGTATAACTGATTCACTTTGTTATAAAGCAGTGACTAACACACCATTGTAAAGCAATTATACTCCAATAAAGATGTTAAAAAAAAAGATCAATTGGGTTAGAAAACACCAGTGCACGCTGTGTCTCTCTGTGACTAGATGGTAATGCTTCCTCTACTACATTCTATCTTAGAAAGCATTTTATATTCCTATTCCCTGAATACACAGTCACAATTGACATATTTGCTTATTGAAACTGGAGGTCACAATAAATTTCCTGCCCAGCACCCTCTTCATACCATATGAAAATTATACATATTCCTTGGAAACAGAGAATCATTTAAAACAGGGAGTTGTCATGGGAATACGTCCAAGAGTACTGCGAATGTGTGGTTAATTGAGGACGTCAGGCAAAACTGTATAAAGGAGAAGGAGAGAGAAAAATAACATGAGGACATTTTCCTCTCGGTTTCATGTTTTCTCTGCAGCACCCAAAACGACTCCCTCTAGAGAATGGAAGAGAAAAAACCTGTCGTGTTCCCCTCCCTTCCACAGCCTTCCACCTAAACCTGAATCTCGTTCACCAAACAAACAGTCAATCTGCTAAGGTCACTGGTCTTCCCAGTCAGTTAAGCTAGACACTGTTCTGTGCTAGCCCAGAAAGAGCCCAGACTAGTGTCCTTAAAAGATGGCAAAAGTCATGGGGAGGACGCCTAGCAGGGTGCCTAGTAAGATGCATGGCGAGGGCCCACGCCCAACAACCCACAGAAAAATTCTCAAATAATGCAAATAGTGGATGAATTAACCTGGGAGAGAGATTGTTTCCGTCCTGCTTACCGTGTGGTTCACAAAGACTGTCTGACTTGTGGGGAGTTGGGCTCATGGTTAGCAGCAGGGTTTTCACTGAGAGAGTCTTTTGTTTTTTTATAGCTGTAAGATTACATTCAGTGGTACTTGCTATTGTAGTTAACTGTGTTCTTCACTCCTCATTCAATTAATATCTAATCCACTAAGTGCAACATGGTGGAGCGATGGAAGAGGTGATTCAGCAAGTACAATGGAAATGAACTGGAGAAACAGCAGGTCAATTGCTCAACATAAAATGCATATCAAATATAAGATTTTGCAAAGGGTAAATTAATTTGCATGCTCTGAAAATTCCATTTTGCAGTGAGGCATTAATTTTTGACCTCAGGAGAAAGTTCTCTCAGAAAATGAAATTTAAAAACACTACTCGTTGTGTCTCTCTTTTTTCTCTGTCTTTTTCTTGTCTCCTTTTCACTTTTCATTCCTCAACGAAACAAGAAAAAATAATCAGTATAGGCTTCTAGCACAGCGAGAGAAATGTGAGGCTGGCCCTTCAGGGAATTTTTATTCTCAAGTGGATGTAAATGTATTCATCAATTCAAAGAAATGCACAGTGTGTTATATACACAATACATTAATAAATAGCCATGCATTAAAAAATAATGAGGTTTCCACAAAACAACATCCATGGTGCATAGGGTCATAAAAAAGATACAAAAAGAGGGAGAAAAGATTATGTGTGAAATCTGATTAAAATACAGAACCGCCAACATATATGTAAGATGTAATCAATGTTTTACTAGTTAACTATAAACAAAAGAACAGATGCAGTAAAATGTAATTAAAAATGTAAAAGTGAAGGATGTGATTTATTTCACTATATTAATATTACAAATGGTATGTAAACGGGTATCAAGCCTATACTGTAGAAAGAGTGGAAAGCAGCCGTTCATTCTTATAATGAGATTTCATCTCTTTTTTTTTTTGATTTACATTTGTTTAAGTATTTCAAATAGTGAATGAATAATGTTGCTCTTAAACCTTACACAGCTTAGCACATTCTCAAATTTCCATCAGCCCATGGACGATATTTGCATGTTGGCAGGCAGTTTCCAGGCAGAACAACTAATTGTGAAAATAGAAGAAAATTGACTGACAGAAACCAAGAGTATTTTTAGTGCTGTTGGCTGAATGAGTTTGGCTTTGAGTAGTAATCCTTACTAGTGAGTGTGCTGGAACCAAAAACAGCATTTTACAGAAGTTTCCTCAATTAAAACAGGTGAAAAAACCAAAAGGTAGCATTCATCAACTACTACTGGCTTAAAAACTGTTAGGGGGTCTAACCTGCCGAGATTATGGGAACTGAATTTTCCTGCCAGAAAGCCAGAGGTTTAATTCAACACCACTGAAACCCAATCACACAGAACTACAAAAGATGCTGAGACTTGAGGTACACCTTTTATTAGAGGCCATCCCTTCTACTGGTTGAGCCTCAGTCAAAGGGAAAATACATCTTACAGAATTCTCTTCCACATTCATGTAGAACATGCCGTGTAAAATCGCCCTGAGATTGGACTACAGTTTGGTGTCGATAAATGTTATTTGTTTACAAGTTTCCAGCGTTCCTCATTTGAGTAATTATTTCATATCTCTCTTGAGGTGCATACCTCATGAAAGGTAATAAAACCTCTCTTATTATTATCAGATAGACGGGAGGCTGAGTTTCAGAAAGGACCTGAATTGGCCAGCTTGTTCAGCTAGTATGTAGCAGAAATGAGGTTTTAATTCCAACTTTCTGACCCTATATGCTCTGAGCTCTCACTGTACTCCACTGCCCCAGATTCCGTAACATGTCCAGTGTTTTCTGCAGGTTTCCCCTTTCTTCCTTAAGATGCCGCTGTTTCCGACCTGCCCGCTGCATTTTTACCTAATTCCCATAATCCATTATGAGCTGGGCCATCCTGCTGCCAGCTCCCCAAGCCTTACGTTGGTGTAAGTCACTGTCCCCATCTCTGGCATCCCACACCCCCTCCGTTGGCATAATCCAGAAATGAGCTCCGCTTATATGGCTTACATTATCCCCACCTCCAGATAGGATCTAAAGCAGAACCACATCATGGGAATTTCCTCTAATTCAAATACCCCAAGTCATTTCTCCCACTATAAAAATGATCATGAAACACCCCTTTCTCAATGAAGTTTTTCTGAATAGATCAAAGAGCGATTCTTACTTCTCTGGTCTATTGGAGTATAAGTCAGGAATATTTTATCTTAACAGGTAGAAGGAAATCCAGCTACAATGGCTTACACCAATCTGTATTTCTTTTCTTATACAGTAAGATGCTCAAAAGTAAATAGTTCTTGGTTTTGCTTCTTCAGTTTAAAAATGTAAGGACCAATGGTACCACTTTTCTCTTATCTAACCTTCATGGTCATTAAAAGGCTGCTGCAGCCCAGCCATCACCTCTACACCCGAGGCAAAGAGCTGGAAGAAAGCAGAATTTCAGGGGTGATATGAGAAAAGCAGAAGCTTTTCCCAGAACTGCATATCAGATTTCCCCTTCTCTTTCATTAGCTGGAACTATGTCGTGTGCCCATCGCTAACTAGAAGTTGGTTAGAAAGAAGTTGGAAATGGTGACTTGGTTAGCCATCCAAGAGTGTCTGCCACAGTCATTGAACCAAAGTAATTATGTTTCCTCACTGAGCAAACATTGTACCAGATGTTTATCCTCTCACTCAGTCAATAAACAAAGCCTAACTGAGAGCTTTTCATGTGCATGGCATTATGTTTATATTATGGGAGGTACAGAAATAAACCAAACACAGATGCTACCTTCGCAGGACACAGCCCAATAAAAACGTACATAGACTATGACATATATAGCATATATAAGGTAAGCCTTGACTACGTTAAAATCTCGATAAGTATGCCTGGCACTGAAACATGGTAATAAATGAGGATGCTTTTAAAACTAGCAAACAGATAAAGCAGCCTATTGCAAATACACACAGGTTCAAGACAGTATAAAATGCAGATAAGGGGAAAATTATAATAGGACAGAGTCAGCAGTAGAAATTTTCTTGTGAGAAACAATGGGGATGTCACGTGTTAAGCCTAAGGAAGAAGAAACATGAGTTAGAGCAGAGATTTCTGAAACAATGTTAGTCAGATAGCCGTATCAGTAAAAAAATCTGAGCATTTGAGCGCTATGTGTATGGACAAGCTGTTTATAAGTTATATGCATTCACCATTTTACTAATACAGTATATACACAATAAAACACACAAAAATTGAAAATTTAGAGAGATGAGATTCTAAGGTATCTCTCTACAAGATACTTATCAATTACAGAGTTACCTGGAAGATGCCATCTTAAATAAATGACAAAAGTTAACATGACCACTAGCTATTGGTAGGGGTATACCAATATCATCTGCCTCCTAATGGACGATATCACTTAGATGGTGTTCCTGCTAAAAATGCATACCCTGATTTTAAGCACGAGGAAACATCACACAAACTCAAATTAAGGAACTTATGCAAAATGCTGGGCCAATGCAATTAAAAATAAGTCAAGTCCATGATAAATAAAGGCAGAGCCTCAGTCTTTCCCAGATTGGAGACAAATAAGGAGAAATGGATGTGGATCTTGTACTGGATCCTTGAACACAAAAAGGACAATTTGAAACATTTGAACATGGTCTTTAGATAAGTTAAGGGTATTGTATCAATATTAATTTCCTGGTTTGGATAAGGGTACTAATGGTTGATTATACAATATGTTAACGTTTGTTGAAGCTGGGTAACGGGTATACAAGATTTCTTAATACCATTTTGCAACTTTGTCAAAGTGAAAAACAAAAATACTAAAGAGGATAAAACCTTTAAAATATGAATATAGAAGTTCCCAGCAATGTAGTTTTGCCTTAACCCAACGGACTGACTTGCTTACATCCTGGTCCCTAGTGTTTGTAAAATTCATATCTGGATGCCTGATAAAGCCACAGAAGAAAGCCAGCCAGGATTTGAAGAAGGCAAAGGTGACTGTGTCAGAAAGTCTCTTGAGTTAATGTAACTCTTAAGGACGCCAATTTTATACATGTTTTTTAAAAATGCTACTTAACTATTTGACTAAGAAATTCTCCTTCTAGGTACTTAATGGGAGTTCATAATCAGCAATGAGGACCAAGGTATACAAAGACTTCACTGGGGTATTCTCTGAGTTTAGACAATTGGAACGAATTTCAATACCTAAGAGCAGTTAAATTTATAGTAAATCCATATGGTGGGCTTAGTAGCCCTCAGAGTTACATGTTCCATATTATTTAGGAGTATAGCAGAATACTTATAATCTTAAAAGAAACAAACAATTTAAAGTTAAAATGCAGTTTTATTCCAATTGTGAGTGCAAGTTGTGTGTGTTTAGATGTACCAAATACTGTGGCTTTCTAATGCAAAATTCAGACATGCAGTTTAGAATTTTAAAAAGTAGAAATGAGTCATCATTTATGCTTAGGGTTCTGAAGAAGTACCCTGGACCCTGAGCGGGTGTCGTCCAGCCTAAAGGTGCTTGGGGTATAATTAGACTGCTCTAGGCAAGGTAAAGGTGGGGCATATATTAATCTCTTTGAATCTCCTTGAAATTAAGAGGATAGGAAATACAAGATAGAAGCTTATACAAGAGGAGGAAGAGGGGCTTCCCTGGTGCCGCAGTGGTTGAGAGTCCGCCCGCCGATGCAGGGGACACGGGTTCATGCCCCGGTCCGGGAGGATCCCACATGCCGCGGAGCGGCTGGGCCCGTGAGCCATGGCAGCTGAGCCTGCGCGTCCGGAGCCTATGCTCCACAGCGGGAGAGCTCACAACAGTGAGAGACCCACATACCCCAAAAAGCAAAACAAACAAACAAACAAAAAAAGAGTAGGAAGAGACCAGCAAGCAAATATTTTGTAGGGTTCATTTACTTTAGTATCATTCTCATAATTTGTATTTTTGTAATCCTTTGTAAATTCTCCATGGTAATTGACAACAAAAACCTACAAACACAAATGGTTGGTGTGCCTATCTTCAGCATCAGGAACGAAACAGTGAGCTGAGGGGACTGTGTCCTTTCCCACCACGAGGCTGAGGGAGTATACAAAAATCCAAATGGGTGGGGCAGCTTGAAGGAGGAGACAAAGGACAGCAGAGTCCCTGGATCGTGCCACAAAGAGGAGATTTAGAGCACAGGAAGCCACCCTAACCATGAGCAGAAATCTTGGGACCCAGCAAAACAACAGGAGCTAAAGGACAATAAGAAATGTGAGATGGTCCGAGAGAAAAATGATTCTGCGCCAACACATGCTCTCCTCCCACCCCACCCCAATGAATTGTCGGCCGGTTTATATTATCACCTTTAACACACACGTACTGAGTGCCTACTGTTAGTTCCCCCATGAATTCAAAAGCATTTATTGGGCACCAACTGTGGGCAGAGGGCTTAAGGGAATTATTTTCGAATGAATCAAGGTGGCCATTAATAGGATCTCCCCGTAACTTTGTTGACCTTTACCTGTACTCTGTCTGCTGCTAGGTCACAGCAACCTTCGTGGAGACACCTGCCATCTTTGACCAGCCCCTGTTTGCTTCCTTTTCAAGTATGACACTTAAGGCATCTCTTTACCCCTGGTCTTTACTCCTTGGTCCATTTCACTGTCCCTACCAGCTCTCATTCAACCCAAGGTAGAGATCCCAGATGTGACCACCCAAATGTCACTCCAGGAATGGAAGAAGAAAGAGAGGAAAGCGGGGGATGAAGAGGATAATTATGATCTCCTTTTCCACTGTAAAGTTCCAAAGCCTAAATCCTGCGGGGAAGGGAGAAGTGAAAGGAAGTTCTGTGGTAGCTCCACTGCTTTCCCCGAAACTGTGGTAATGCCATCATTCTGCCATTGCTTTTCCCTTTATATTTTACTGTTAACATCAGATTAATCAAAAGAGTAAAACTTAGGGAGTGAAAGACAGGTTTAGATATTGAAGGTAGACCAAAACAATGAAAGATTACAGCTAATTTTTGAATTGAAGTAAATGAAGAGATGTAATTTAAATGTTCCCATATTTCAATATGTTACAAAACTCTTATGCCTTCCAAACTAAGTTCATAATCACTAACAAATAATTCTATTTTAATGCTCTGTGAAAGAGCATAATCAAATCGTTTCACAAAAATTCTCAACATTCTATTGGCGGGAGGGGAACCTATGATAGGTGAATTATAATTCAGTGGCCTGTTGGAAGGTTCTGACAGGAGAATTTTAAGGGGACGTGCCTGCAACAACAGAGAAGGTAACTCACACTTCAGAGCATCAGTTATTGGCCAGACATTTTACTTCTCAATCTTATCTTACTGCATCTTCATCAGTACCTTTAAAACAGAGACACGTTTATTATGTCATTATATACTGTAATGTAATTATAATATTCTAGCTATTATTGTTACCACTAATACAGTGGAGAGCATTTCACTTTTTTTTTTTTTTTTTGGTCAATGTGTAAGGAGGAAATTAAGCCAAAATTACCCCCATAAAGTCACTTAAATCACACTTTATTGTCTAGGAGTAGACACTTATCCAACCAACCGTTATTAACTTCCTCTATCTCTGCTTTTGGTCTAAGCATTCCTTTCCCTTCTCTCTGTCCATAGTTGCTTTTAGGTAAGTTAAATGTACACACGAAGCAAGTACATCACCATTCACTGAGCCTCTAGTACGTGCCAGGAACTGCACTAAATTCTTTGTATATGTATTATTTCTAATGCATAAAAAAATTTGAAAACTGTGAAACTTTATCACTATCTTACACAAGAGGAAATAAAGCTCACTCCTAGAGGTTAAAAAATGCAGTTTCCTCTAAAACTTTGAGTGTGAAAATGTCTTCAGCCCTCAAATTAAAAAAGCCTGCAATGTGGGTACACGGACACTAGGTGACAGGAGGTCTTCAATCATAACTTCGTGATCTAAATGGCAGTTACCTTGTGTGTTTGAAAGTCTCCACTTGCTAACGTCCTAATCGCACAAGGATGTAACCACTCCACGCCCTGACTGCCCTGTTTGAAAACGGAATAAAATTAGTGCTGACTTCATAAATTGAGTCTGAGGATTAAATAAAATAATGAGACACAACAAGTGCTCAACGTATAGTAACCCCCTGGAATACTTAATCTTCTCCCTTAATCCAATAGTTTACCTGGCATTCCAGACTTTTCTTTAACAACAAGGTGTACTCTTCAGCCCTTTCTGTTGCTCTGATACACTACATCCTGTTTGCCAGCTCATGAAATCTGGCCTCTCCCAGCAGATAGTAGATTATATAATATAATATATAAATAGCATCATATATATGTAATTATGTATGTAATATATAAGTTGTATCATATTTATAAAGATAGCATTTTAGAGAAACTCCTAAAGAAATACTCAGTTGTTAATATGCATGGGATGCTTACTGGGTACCTGGCGCTGTATGATTTAGAAGTATGATTTCATCTGATCTTCATGACAAGCTTTTGGAGTTGGCTCATAATAATAATACCATTCCCAATATTATTTCCATCTTACAGCCAAGGAAATGGAGCTTAGAGGGGTTAACCAACTTGTGCTAAGACATGTAGTGGGTAAGAGATCAGCTTAGATGCAAACAAACAGGCCAACTGGATAGCCCAAACCCTCAACAATATACCAATGATTATAAAACTTGACTTTATACCACAGTGTCTTGGGGAGTGTCTCTTGAAAGCACTGGAAGCTTTCCACGTCCACTGAATTAGAATCTGAATATCTACATTTCCACAGGCAGTTGGGTTATGCAGACAGACTTGAGATCAACTGTGTTATACTTTTCCACCTCCTGCTAATAACAACTAACTTGGGGCACAATTCTATACTTTTCTCGATAATCCTGAAATTTTCTTTTCCCTGAAAATGAGTTCTAAATGTTCAGGGAGTTTATCCTCAACCTCCTCAAAGCACCTCTTGCTGTCATCTGACAGAAATGTGCCTGCTCTCTCCCTCACTGTTATAAGAAGAATAGCTACCAGCAAGCACGATAAAAAAACAGTTTCTCTTCTGTGGTTTCCTTTTCCTGGTTCTACTGCATCTTTTTCTGCTACTCTGTCCTTGCACCACTTGAAAGAAGTAAAAAGAAAAAAAAAAAAAGACAGCGTAGCATAATCCTAACGGAGACCCTAAAGCGGCCAGGGGCTGAGCATTTAGAAGACAGTAAAATAATTCTACGCTTTTACATTAAAGAAATATTAAGTTGTCTTTTACCATTCACATCTCTAGCTGGATGTAGCTTATTTCAATTCATTTAAAGATAATAATGATTAATATTAGCCTGTGGGCTCAACCATTTTGCTTTACCATCTCTCAGTAGACTGTTCCCTTTCTGCCTTAGTAAAGGAGTTACTAGACAATATTTTTCTTCTCAGCAAATCCAAAGATCGAGGGTCTAACCCTGCCTCAGCACGTACTGTCACATGTTCTTTGGTCAATGCACTTATTTTCTCCGGACTTTCAAATTTCTCCCCTGTGAAATTTCAGGATCGTACTAGATGACTTCTAAAGTCATACCTAATTCCAGAATAGTATGATTTTATCACCCTAGAAAAATATGAACAATGTCCTTAATATAATTATTTTTCCCTTCACGTGCTTGCACTGGTACAGAAGAAGAAAGAGGTGCTGGTGTGTCAGAAGTTCTTGGTGGAAAACACTTGGGTTTTTAGATTCTCATGAGCTCATTTAGCAAGTGCTACAAAGAACAAGGTATTCTAGGCTACATCATAAGAAGTATAGTTTTCAGGTTAAAGGAGGTGAAAGAAACATCGTACTTTTTGTTATTCAGATGACATTTGGATACATATGTTTAGTTCTATCCAGTGTCTACCTTAGGAAGACATTGACAATCTAGAGTACATCCAAAGAGAGGCAGAAAAGAGAAGTCTCACAACCATTACATGTGAGGAGCAGCTGAAGAAGCTACGAATGTTTGATTTCAAAACTCAGCATGCCACACATATGAATGACCTCCATGTGAAATTTAATTTATTCGATGAAGTTCCAGAAAGCAGAAACAAATGTTGGAATTCATAGGGAAGCAGTTTTGTGTTTGATCAGAAAGAATGTTCCAACAATAAGTATTATCTAAAAATAAAATGGATTTCCTTGAAAAGTAAATAATTCCATATCATTGACCATATATAAGCAGAGGCTGTACGGCCAAGTAGCAGGGGTTTCATCACTTGGGTTTCTCCATTTGGACCAAGCTCAGCAAAAGATGCAATGGTCCCTGACTAATCAAGATTCTCTGAAACTAAAAGCGTGTCACTTCCCAGCCACGTTGCTGCCAAAAAGATACTTAAGTCAATTGTTTTGCTGAATTGAAGAGAGCAGACGATAGGTAGAAAAATATCTTTTCCTGTTTTGTTCTGAAGAGTTTCTAATTAATATTCACCCAATCTGAAAAAGTGAAGCAGGCCCATAAGTTTGCATCCAGTTCTAAATTTCTCAAAACTGTGTCCATGAGAGGAGGATCGTGGTGCCTTTCTCCCATCCATCACCTGCTCCTTTCCCATGATTACACCCAAGGTGGTCTGGACTCTAATAGTTTTTAAACTTTTCATCAAGATTAAATCTACAGAAAGTGGTCTTACGTTTTCATAATAAAATTAAGATCCATTAAAAGCAAGAATTACTGTGCTAAAAAACTACCCCATACACCAGATTCTTTGATATTATATTTCAAGGATAATCCATGAAACTGTGGAAAAATAAGGGTCAATTTGAAAATTTACATTAAATTAGGCAGGAGGTTAGAACAAGTGGGCATGTACTAAAGGACAGATGACCTCTAGTCATTCACACTGGCTTTGAAGGCATAGAATGGGATGTGGCCTGCAGTTAGTCAAAGAATCCCAGGTCAGGGCTTCCCTGGTGGCGCAGTGGTTGAGAGTCCGCCTGCTGATGCAGGGGACCCGGGTTCGTGCCCCGGTGCGGGAGGATCCCACGTGCCGCAGGAGCGGCTGGGCCCGTGAGCCATGGCCGCTGGCGTCCGGAGCCTGTGCTCCACAGTGGGAGGGACCACAGCAGTGAGAGAGCCCCGCGTACCGCAAAAAAAAAAAAAAAAGAATCCCAGGTCATATCAGAATCTCTTTCCCATAGTTTTAAACCATTTTGCTTGCTCTCAAGATATTATCGGCACTTCTGCTTCTACATCAAACCAAGGGCCACCCCAATGATAACACCCCCCTAGGCAGCTAATGTAACCAACCTTGTTCGTGAATCATGGTTTCTAAATGACAAACACAAAAACTGACCTGCTTTCAGAACATCAGTTAAGAATATAAATGCTCTCTGCAACACTTAATAAGTCTAAGAGAGAAAAATGCTTCTCCCTTGTAGAGTAGAAAGAATTAACATGATAAATGAAAGCACACATTAGACTTTCCTGGTTTTGAACACCTCTGGATGATTAGTCGGTAGAGAAGAAAGGAAAACTCCCCAGGGTTCTATTTTTACTGACAATTGAGGCCAGAAGTTCAGTGCAGGCAGAAACACAAAATAAAGGGGAGAAAGTTAAATTCTATTTTTTAAATGTGTATTGCCACTGAATCTCAGAAAAAGGTCTCTAAAGGAAAGTCATTTGCATTAATTCCAGTAATTCAAACAGGATATGTTTTGCATGTCTGTGTTCCAGCAACCCTGTGAATATGAAATTTGTCCCAACATCTCCAACTTCTCTCTTTCCAGTATCTTCGACCATGATTGCCATTCCTCTCCTCGAAAGCCTGCCTGCAGTTCAGGCCCTGATGAGCAAGTTACACGGAGGACATAAAAACACTTACGGTGTTGGCAATGTTCATTGCAGCTCTATTTACAATAGCCAGGACAGGGAAGCAACCTAAGTGCCCATCGACAGACGAATGGGTAAAGATGTGGCACAGATACACAATGGAATATTACTCAGCTGTAAAAAGAAACGAAATTGAGTTATCTGTAGTGAGGTGGATGGACCTAGAGTCTGTCGTACAGAGTGAACAGAGTGAATTAAGTCAGAAAGAGAAAAACAAATACTGTATGCTAACACATATGTATGGAATCTAAAAAAAAAAGGTTCTGAAGAACCTAGGGGCAGGACAGGAATAAAGACGCAGATGTAGAGAATGGACTTAGGACACGGGGAGGGGGGAGGGTAAGCTGGGACGAAGTGAGAGAGTGGCATGGACATATACACACTACCAAACGTAAAATAGATAGCTAGTGGGAAGCAGCCGCATAGCACAGGGAGATCAGCTCGGTGCTTTGTGACCACCTAGAGGGGTGGGATAGGGAGGGTGGGAGGGAGGGAGACGCAAGAGGGAGGGGACATGGGGATATATGTATATGTGCAGCTCATTCACTTTGTTATATGGCACCACCAAAACACCACTGTGAAGCAATTATACTCCAATAAAGGTGTTAAGGCTAAAAAAAAAAAAAAACACTTATGGTGTTGGGGGTTTACCCATCAGGGATACTTGCATTGTAACAGGGTCATGACCTTAGTCTTCCAGCTCTTTTATAGAATTTTGGAGTCAGAAATTTTGGACTCCGTCTGAGGGAAGTGGATAGTCATTGTGGGGCAGGGTCTTCTAAAAGTCCTAAAATCAAAACCATATGCAGAAATATGTCATGAATGCGTACTTTCAAAATAGCCGTTCTACTGATGGCGTTTTGTTGTGTGTGCTGGAAAACAGGCATTATTAAAACTGCTTCACTAACTCCTAGCATCATTGGGTCCCTTCTTGAAATATTGTAAGGGAGCTCCTCCAGCATATTGGAGAGTGTGAGATGCCAGGCCTTTGGAGACAAAGGCTCACAAGTGTCTGATTAACATATCCATTCATTCGTTCATTCATAAAATGCTGATTGAGTTACTACTAGATGTCAGACCTTGTGCTGGGAATGAACAAGGCATGATACACACAACTATATATAAAATAAGTAAAAAACAAGGACCTACTGTAGAGCACAGGGAACTGTAGTCAATATCCTGTAATAAACCATAATGGAAAAGTATATATATTTATTTACATATATATATATGTATATATATATACATATATATGAATCACTTTGCTGTACACCGGAAACTAGCACAGCTTTGTAAATCAACTATATTTCAATTTAAAAAAAAACAAGGCATGGTCCCTTCCTTCAAGGAGCTAACAGTCTAAACTCCAGCCAAAGAAATTTCCCCTCTATTCATATTGTGATGGCAAACTTAAAAGTACAATGCACGTAGGAGTTTGAAGTGAACTTTACTGTTTTCTTTCCCCAAGTCTGTATTCCAGAACTTGCACCGTTTGCTGCTTCTGTTATATAATATCATACAATGTAAATACCAATATAGCGTATGGACAACCATTTTGGAACTAATGTTTATGCTTAAAACTAAGCTTCAGCCTTGATCTTTGAGGGTCTTCCTGCAAATGGAAAAGAAACCCCACATCCTCTGGGGTAAGTAAACTTAGTGATCTCAAGTTATGGATGATAAATCTGCTGCTCTCTGTTCAAAATACTCATATAAAACCACACCAAAAAATCTTAATCAAATCCTTTCTTTTGAAATCTAGAAGTCAGTCTGTTATTGATTATCCCTTCCCAATATGTATAAGGCTAATAAAAAATCATAAATATGCCATTTACAACGACATGGATGGCCCTTGAGGGCATTGTGCTCAGTGAAATAAGTCAGACAGAGAAAGACAAATACCATATGATCTCACTTATATGTGGAATCTAAAAAAAAACAGATTCATAGATACAGAGAACATCTTGGTGGTTGCCAGAGGTGAGGGTTGGGAGGTGGGCAAACGAGTGAGGGGGGTCCAAAGCTCTAAGCTTCCAATTATAAAGTAAATAAGTCCTGAGGACATGAGGTACAGCACGATGACTATACTTAATAATGCTGTATTGCATATATGACAAGTGCTAAGAGAATAGATCTCAGAAGTTCATATCACAAGAAAATAAATTTTTTGTAACTATGTATAGTGACAAATGTTAACCAGATTTATTGTGGTGATCATTTCACAATATATGCAAATATCCAATCATTATATTGTACACCTGAAATTGATATGATATTTCAATTACATCTAAATTTTAAAAATCATAAATACAAGTATAAATATATACTACTCTACTTCTCTCTTTTTTTTTTTTGCAAACTTCAAGCAAATGTTACAGTGACTTGGCAAAGATTTACTGGGCAGAGGTGGGATTGTAGAGTCCCAGGGCCACAGATCTGGCTGTAAACATTAGGTACACAGTAAATATCTAAATATATGAATTATCAAGTTAGAGTGCTAGATCAAATGTTTTTATTTCATTCCTTGGTTTTGTATCTCAATAAAGGTACAGCGGTCTTTAACCTTGG
Organism: Phocoena sinus; assembly: GCF_008692025.1. Lineage (NCBI taxonomy): Eukaryota > Metazoa > Chordata > Mammalia > Artiodactyla > Phocoenidae > Phocoena > Phocoena sinus. The sequence goes on along the minus strand of NC_045779.1, from coordinate 6,814,500 downwards.
GAAAGCTACTGCTGTCCACTACCACTTCTTAACAATTTTTCTTAACTCAACTCAGTTTAATTCAACAGGATTTGAGTGCCCTGGAAGTTTCGACTTAGGCGTCTGTGCTAGAAAAGGACCCAGAAAAAAATATTAAGTAATTTGTCATTTGCTGTCATAGAAAAAAACTAATCAACATATTGTGTTTTTTGAATGACCTACTAACCAGTTTACATGTACTTAGAAATCAGTTTTATTATTTACATAATAAAGAAAGGTTCACAGTTTGATATTTCAAAAGCAATATAAGTGTGGAAATAGGATCCCTGTTTAGCTCTATGTGGTTTATCTGCAGACCAATTTTACCAGACCTTTACTTAAAACCGCTCACATTCTGTAATTGAGAAGTGTCTATACCTTGGGTGGTCACCTAAATGTTGATTCTTCTTACATTATGCTTCACTCTTCCTTTGATTTTTTTTCCCCCCAGTTTCAGAATTCTCAAGTTCAGCTCCCAGGCGGCACCACGGGAAGTTACTTTACTATGATTATAAAGAGAAAGGATAAAGTGTGCACTATTTTCATTCCCATCACAATCATTGTCACATGAATAGATTCCTGATCTGACATTTTCTATTCTTATGGCAATCTTTGTCACAAGAATAAGTTTTTTCTTTAAAAAAATGTTTCATCCGTGCTGTGAAAGCCAGCGGCCAAGTCTACAGCTCTGACCTTTCTAATGTCCTTCATTTGATTAGGCAGCCATTTCTCGTCTTTCCTTTTAGCACCACTGGTAACTTAGGAAAAAGGGGCAGAATAGCTAGTCAATCAAAAGGAGACCATATAAAAGGTGAAGGCAGAATAGTTTACTGCCTTTCACAGACAACACTAGCCATTGAGATTCTCATGTCTTGTTCTTGTGACAAAAAAAAATGGCAAAGGTACAGAAAATGGCACAACGTGAATCCATTCTCATAACAACAGTCGTAACAAGAGTGAGAACTGGTACAAACAACCCGTTCCTCTTCTAATCTTAAAGTTGGAAACTTGTTGCTCTCTATGACTGTAGTCAGAGTTATCTTCTGTCAAGACAATTTCCTTTTTGAATAATGAATTAATTTAAATGAATTCCACTTTGGGAAAATACCAACCACAGATGAATCATGATCATTTTATTTCCAGTCATCTACCTATAATTTCATACGCTTGTCTCAAGAGAAATCATTCCCATGTAAGGGACTAAATTCAGCAAACAAAAAAATGTTTCAGAATTTGTTCTCAAAAGTAGATGAAAGTAAAACATTTGACAATAAAAAATATCACTGAGGTTGAATCAATCTGGAAAGAATTACTGACTAGTCGGCCTGATTTTCTGGCATCCTATATAAATTGTGAGTTGGAATCTCTTCGATTAACTTAACTGGTGTGGACAGCCAGTGCTGGTCATCACTCCAGATAGCCAACTCAGGTCCTTGAGCAGACCAGGAGAACTAGATGGTCCACATTGACTTTCTGATCAGATTTATTGTCAATTCTTACCTTTATTTTTAATATGTAGATCTCTAAAATCATCTAAATCATCTAAAGAGACATTATGAGACAAATAATGATTATTGATTATGAAACAAATTATCTAAAGAGACATTATGAGACAGTTTTAAGGTGAGACACTCAACCATTGAAATATTTTTATTTCAAAAGAAATCATTTTATCTATAATTTTTTTTAAAAATCAGAGGTAAACTTTTGGCCAAATTTATTGTATTTATTGCATATTTGGTATCGTGTAGATGTTACCTTTGTTTCATGCATCTAATATGCATTCAACACATAATGAGGAGAAGACTTAGAAAAGATAGCAGTAATGAGGAGAACCCCAAAGCCCTTCTAGGGTATAGCTTTATTAGTAGGAGACTGAATCAATTTCCACACCCTGAGCATTTAATCCAAGCAACAGCTGGCTGAATCTAGCACACAGAACTCCCTGGAACAAACTGAAAACATTTGCTTTGATAAGTTCAGGGCATGGTCCAGATTTGGCCCTTCCATGGCCTTTGGATAGAATGCCAAATTTGTGTTTCCCCATGCTGGATACTCAAAGGGAGAGTTGTTAAGTTGAACTAATGTTAACAAAACAGTAGTTGGAAGTATGTAAATATGCCCTTTTGAAATCCTTGCTTTAAGGGTGACATAGGAGTTTAACCCCACTAGTAACGTTTAACTCATGTAGTTGCTTCAAACACTCTGAGGTAGGAACTTCAAGATACAGTTAGATGTATTCTCTGCATGAGTGACATAAAGAAGGTCAAAGCAATAGCCATAACCAGACAGATGAGAAATAAGAAAAATCTTCTGTATTAGAGAGAGCTCACATCAAATCATTACAGCTGTTGTATAATCACTTGGGGTGCAGGATTCTTTCTAAAGGCTGTAATAAAATTAGTCATTTATTGTAGCTGACTGGTGCAAACTTAATATCCTTTAGGCGTTATAAAATCTATGTCCTGAGAGCAGTTTTAGTTCATCATTCTTCTTGTTCCTCTAGAAACGCATATTCTCTTCTGAAGCATTCTACTCGTTCCTGTATTATATTTTGAAACTCCTATGTGAATATTTTAGTATCTGTATCACTTTTTATAGCTTTTCTACATTAAATGAAAAAGTAAACTTGTCCTTGGTACTTTGTTTTTCTGAATTTGAATTTATGTCTTAAAAAAGCAGAAATAGGAATAAAAATATTTTTAAAAGACACAGAAATGAATACAGTTTGTACAAACCCAAACTCATTTTGGAGGTTTCCTTTAAGTCGAAAGGACTCAAACCAAAGCAGAAGGAAAGAAAGGGTGAAAATCACACAATCACAGGAAAAGCAGGACCATTCTAGAATTGGAGCCTCCACTCTGTGCTAGATGAGCCTCACCAGTTCGTAATGACATAAGGACCAGGCTCCCATTCTATGCAGAGCCTTCGGGCTGGTGTTGCAAAAGGGTCGTGAGTCTGTTTAAAGAAGGTTCCTTGTCATTTCAGGCATGGGGACACAGGCCCCTCAAATCAAACTCAGGGACAGGGCCCTGTGTGGCCTGAGCCCGCTCTCCTCTCCAGCTCACCTGTTGCCCGTTGCCTGCTCTGGTTTGCACCCACACCACATGTATTCCTTTGTTTCTTCCTCAGCTTCACTTTTCTGTCTGTGACTGCCCTCCTTTTTTTTCTTTGCCTAGATAACTTCCCCGGGCTTTTCAGAACTCAGCTTAAATGTCATTTTATTATGAAACCTTTCAAGACTCTCTAGGGGTTCAGGCTAGATACACTTCCTGGGGCCTCCATAGCACCTTGTGCATCCCTAACGCTCACCCTTTTGTATTATAATTGCTTATCCACTAATTTCCACTCCTACTGAGTTTGAACGTCCATGAAGGCAGGGGTCCACCTATGTCCAGGCACCATTTTCTGTGCTCATCACAAAGTAGGTACCGAGTAAATATTTGTGGAAGAATAAATGAACTTAGGAGAGAAATAATTTCTAATCTATGCAGGTTAGCTTGGGTTACTAAAGATTAAGAACCATATGACAGAAAATCCTAGCCCTGAAGTTAAGAAGATGTGCTGCCAGCACAGATGTGACCACACAGGACGCCCAGAAGAGAATGCTGGCTGGACAAGCAAAGAAATTAGATTTAACACCAATTCCCTAGTTATATCAGAACCTATCTCTAACTTTAGGATCTGTTCTAATCTGTTCTAGTACAGTAAATTGAATACTATTCTTGTGAAGAAGAGTGAGCTCAGAAATTTTTAACAAATTTTTTTGTCATTTCTAAAAAGACATCATTTTGAACACCTCTTAGGTATTATGATTAAATGTCTTATAACAAGAAAGATCCCACTTATCATAACTAAGCTTCCTAGCGGTGAGAAAATCATAAAAGCATCCCTCTTAAAGAAAGACATATGAGTATACTAACTGTTACAATTATTCAACATTCAAAACCACCCTGAGAAGTTTCTAAGTGGTGATGATACAGTGTTGTACTCCAATTAGACGGTGGTTACACAAATCTGTGCGTATGATAAAATTACATGGAACTATTCATCCAAAAAATGCACGGCTTTTGCACTACTTTTTAACTATCTTGTATAACTTTTTTATTTTGCATTAACTAAGGGTAAATGAGGTCTTTGTTGAGCTTTTTTCACTAATTTTGCACTATTTTTGCAGCTTCTTGTTGCAAATTTTAAAGTTTGAAAAATGCACTCTGTGATAGAAACAATTACCTTATTGTGTCCAGATTAGATAACTAGAAAAGTTAGCCATTTAGCCCAAGGTCTTCCAGCTGGGACACAGCAGAACTGGGACTGGAATCCAAAGACCATGTCTCCAAAGACCATGCTTTTCGCATTTCAACACAGAACCTGCTTAAATCAAGTACTCCAAGTAAATTATCAAATACTATTTTGATGCTCTCAGAAACTTTTCTTAACCTAGTTGATGTTCTCTTGCAAATGGAACACACATCTTTGCTAATAGCAATACTACATAGACATGCACGCCAGCCCCCCACACACATACACACACACATACCTACTTCCACCTCCATCTTCAGTGCCATCAAGCCATGCAATGAATAGTTTGAATGACTTGACAGGACAGATCTAGAACCAGAGGAAATCAAAAGTTGACACCAATAAGAAATCTTTCTCTGCGTGATTTTGGTAGGACAGCCACACCCTCATATACCTTATTGGTGCAATTTACATATTTGGAACTGGAATTGGCATAACAGTGGTGGGGAAAAAAACTGAGACTGGAGAAGGATTTTTTTTAGCAGGATGCAATTCAGAAATGTGTTCTTCCATATGTTCTTTGGATAAGGCCAATTTTTTCACTTTTACATTTAAAAATGATTCTATTTTTTTCCCCACCTCAAAATTTTAAGAAATTATTCTTTATAAAAGTATATCATTTCCAAATTTTCTATAACATCTTAAGTAATTACCCTTCAGAAAATTATATAATTTCCAAATTTTCTACGGCAAGTCAGATCCCACTTTTGCCCCCTACGTAGGACACACTTACTTAGACAAAGCATTTGCTGGGACTAATACAGCCCAGGAGACCAGCTCTAAAGGCATTCAGTGGTGATTATTAACAGCCTCCAATCACTGTCCTATCAGAGTGAGACAATGACAACAGTGGCACCGCTGGAAGAGACAGGATGCCAGCGTGATTGTCTATCTTTGATGTTCTCTGCTTCTAACCCTCACTTGGGGTTAGAGCAAAAGGTGCTAATGACATTAGAAAGTACCGAAAATGCTCTTCTACTTTACACAGTCTTTTTTTGCTTTCCCTTCAAGGTCTTCAGTGTTGTACTTTGTTCTTTTATGTGACTTGTCTAGAGAGATGTAAAACCCTTGCATTCTAGAGATGAGAAATGAGAAAAGCAGACCCAGTCAGTCAATCAGACCTGATGTGATTAGAGTCAGTAACGATAACAGAGAGAGCGGGGCATCAGAGTTCAGACTAGTATGGCCAAAGCTAACAACAAAACCACTGCGCTATGCTTTCTCACCCTTTTCTACTCCAGGGTGTCATAATCTGATTAAAAAGGGTGCATCCTAAAAGCGTATCCCTTGTTACGAGTTATGATTGAATTATGTCCTCCTGAAATTCATATATTGAAGCCCTAACACCCATTGCTACTGCATTTGGAAGTACAGCCTTTAGGGAGGTAATTAATACTAAAGGAGATCTTAAGGGTGGGCCCCTAATCCAATATGACTGGTGTCCTTATAAGAAGAGACACCAAGGCCACTGGCACACGGAGAAAAGGCCACATGAGGACACAGAGAGAATTCAGCATCCCCAAGCCAAGGAGAGAGGCCTCCTGAGAAACCAACCCTGCTGACACCTTGATCTGAGACCTTCAGCCTCAGAATCACCAGGAAATATACTGCTGTTGTTTAAGTCCCAGCCTGTGGTATTGTGTGATGGCAGCCAAAGAAAACGAATATGGCATTCATGATTCTATAGGAAACTAAGATAACACATTTGGTCAACTAATTCAATGAGAATTTGTTGTACACTCAAAAATTGTGTGATGCAAACTGTAAATGGTATAGAAGTTCAGAGAAAGAAGTGCTCGGTAAGGCAACATTGAGAAACACAGTAGTGAGCACCTTGCTCTCTGAAGGGCCAGGTAGAAAATACATGGGGTCTTTGGGCCACATGGTCTCTGTCACAGCTGCTCGACTCTGCCACTAAGGACAGCCACAGACAATACAAAAACAAATGAAGGCGACATATTCCAACATGACTTTATTCCTGGACACTGACTTCAAATTTCATGTCATCTCCACGTTTCATGAAAAATTTTTTTAAATAAACTTTATTTTTTAAAAACTTCAGATTTAGGGCTTCCCTGGTGGCGCAGTGGTTGAAAGTCCGCCTGCCGACGCAGGGGATGTGGGTTCGTGCCCCGGTCCGGGAAGATCCCACATGCTGTGGAGAGGCTGGGCCCGTGAGCCATGGCCGCTGAGGCTGCGTGTCCGGAGCCTGTGCTCCGCAACGGGAGAGGCCGCAACAGTGAGAGGCCCGCGCACCGCAAAAAAAAACCACTTCAGATTTAACAGAAAACATGTGACGATAGTACAGAGAGTTCTCATATACCCACACCCAGTTTCCCCTGTTACACTTTACATTCCTATGGTATGTTTATTACAATTAGCGAATCAGTATGTATACATTGTTGTAAGTTCATACCTGATTCCCATCTTTTCAGTTTTTACCCACTGTCCTTTTCCTGCTCCAGGATCCCATCCAGCACTCCACACTACATTTTGGGGTCATGCCTCTTTGGCCTCACGCGGCTAAGGCAGTTTGTCAGACATTCCTTGTATTTGATGAACTTGACAGTTTGCGGGGTACTGGTCACATATTTTGCAGAGTGAGTCTCAATTGCTGTTAAAGTTTTAATTTTTTAAAACCGTTTAAAAATGTAAAAACCGTTCTTAGTCTATGGGCCATACACACACAGGTTGGAGACCAGATCAGGCCTTGAGGCCATGGTTGGCCAACCAACCATGGGGTTTCAAAATTGTTTTAGCTGCAGATCTCCTTGTTCAAATGGAACAGTGCAATAAACCTCAATAGAGACAATGATGAAATCAGCATGAGGAGGAAGAATGGTGCGCCCTGCCTGTCCCTCACCAGGATTCCAGAGAATCCCTAGAATGACGTAGGTACGGTGGCTTGTTTAAGGGGCCAGAAAACCAGGTTTCTATTCCAGTCCTCTCACCTATAACCTGTGAATTATGGCCAATTATGGAAATACAATGTACTTTAGTTTCCTCAACTTCAAAAGGAGGGGATTTGACCATATATAGACTTCTGTGCAAAACTTCTATCTTTTATGATTATTGCCAATGACTGACTCTTTAGGTAGATCACATCTGAGCTTTGGTTTAAAGGATTATGTATGAACATAATGCACCAAGGCGGGGTGCATTTCCATCCCTCAGCTCATGTCGTTTCCCTCCTCCTCAGAGAGAGGGCTCCACTCCAGGGGAGAGTCTGAGAAGGGCAGGCCCCTCCTTGGCAGCCCTCAGATACATGATTTCCCAGGGCCAAGCCAGGGTGGAGGTTGCTTGACAAGACATGGGAACAAGAAAGTGTCACCCCAGGAGGAAGCAAGTCTGCTGCAGCCTGAGGAAACAACTGAATCTGGGGAGCTGAGAGAAATGAAACCAGCAATATACCACACTATATATATAGACTGTGGTGATAAACAGAGCTGGGTGTATCAGGTAGGGCTGGATTGCGGAGAACCAAGGAAACAAGGCGGATGGGGTTATCCTTGGTGTCCCAGGCAGACAGGGGGATTTTTAGTTGTACCATAGCAGGGCCCATTAACCAAGCAGCAACAGAAGATGCAGTACAGCAAAACTTTGAGAGTTCAGGCCCTGATGCAAGAAGGCCTGGTTTGAGACCCAGGCTTTTCATTTGCTAGATTTGGGTTTAGACAAGTCACTTAACTTCTCAATGCCTCTGTTTCCTCATCTGAAAACTTTAAATAGCAATAAGACATCCTCCTTTGGTTCCTGTGAGAATTAAATAAGTTAATACATCTATAATGCACAGAAGAGTTCCTGACATATCATATGTGCTCAGGAAATGTGGCCTGTTATTTTTATACAAAAAGAATTAGCTACACACACACACACACACACACACACACACACACACACACACTACCAACTATACTCAGAAAGATGGGCAAAAAGATTTTAGAGTGATTTAGCATCTAACATTAACATCTGGATGATCACAGGATAGGAAAGGATGGAGCTAAAAGAAATTTCAAAAGAAGTGTCGGTTTGACTAAACGACAGATTGAAGAGGACGGCCCAATAAAAGATTATTCAAAAGCTTTATGTCTACATGGCTAGGGAAGATGTGGTGTGGTTGACAAACGAATGGAGAAGTTGTAAAAGAGAATCATTTGTGAAGGAAGAGCCATGTGGTTTCACGTATCATGTTTGAAATGCTTTGAAATTGTTTATAAGTAGTTCAAAGACATGAGGTTGGAGATTGGGCCAAAGTTTAGGGCACTGAAAAATGTAGCTGAACTGTAAGATGATATCTAATCATTAAGCCAAGTAATGAAGGTGGGAGTGAATGGAAGCCTAAAACTTTAAAGAATGGGAAGAGTTAGCAGATGGAAGCAGAAAGAGAAACCATCAAAGGACGCCAGAAAAGGTGCAACCAGAGAGGTAGTGAACAAACAGGAAAATGTTGTATGTCCGAAGCCAAGCAACAAGAGAGTTAACGCTGCAACAAAATTAAAGAGAATTACAATGGAAAAGAGGACACTAGATTTTATGATAAGGAAGTGATTGGATATCTTTAAGTTAATAGAGTAAATAAATTTGTTGGGATAAAAATCATATTGCATTATTCTTAAGAAAGAATAATTTAGGAAGGAAAAGGAGTAAGTGAAGGTGGACAATTCAATCCACTTTAAATAAATTAGAAATCATAAGTAATTAGCTGTCATTACTGTGAAGGTTTTTCTAGCTATTTGAGATACATAATCAGTAGGAAAGGAAGGTGTTGAATGCCTCACATGATCACCAGAATATGGCAGCTCCCATTTTTTTTTAAAGTTTATGTATATTCTTCCTTTTTGTAATTTTTATTTTATATTGGAGTAGAGTTGATTCACAATGTTGTGTTAGTTTCAGGTGTACAGCAAAGTGATTCAGCTAGACATATACATATATCTATTCTTTTTCAGATTCTTTTCCCATATAGGTTATTACAGAATACTGAGTAGAGTTCCCTGTGCTGTAAGTAGGTCCTTGTGGATTATCTATTTTATATGTAGTAGTATATCTATGTTAATCCCACAGTCCTAAATTATCTCTCTCCCGCCAACACTTCCCTCCTGGTAACCATAAGTTTGTTTTCTATGTATGTGAGTCTGTTTCTGTTTTGTAAATAAGTTCACTTGTATCATTTTTTTAGATTCCACATTTAAGTGATATCATGTGGTATTTGTCTTTCTCTGTCTGACTTACTTCACTCAGTATGATCATCTCTAGGCCCATCTATGTTACTGCAAATGGCATTATTTCACTCTTTTTTATGGCTGAGTAATATTCCATTATGTAGATATATACCATGTCTTTTATCCATTTTTCTGTCAGTGGACATTTAGGTTGCTTCCATGTCTTGACTATTGTAAATGGTGCTGCTGCTGTGAACATTGGGATGCATGGGGTGCATCAAATTATGGCTTTCTCCAGGTATATGGCAGCTCCCTTTTTTTTTTTGCGGTACGCAGGCCTCTCACTGCTGTGGCCTGTCCCATTGCGGAGCACAGGCTCCAGACGCGCAGGTTCAGAGGCCATGGCTCACGGGCCCAGCCGCTCCGCGGCATGTGGGACCGTCCCAGACCGGGGCACGAACCCGTGTCCCCTGCATCGGCAGGCGGACTCTCAACCACTGCGCCACCAGGGAAGCCCGGCAGCTCCCATTTTTGACAGAGATTGCATGTTCTCTCCCAACATCCATGATTCCCTTCTTTAAATATCAAAACTCTGGCTTTCAGTTGAGCATATTGTCAGCCAGACGTAAGACTACATTTCCTAGCTTCCCTTGCTAGGGAAGGTGTTGGACTAAGTCCTGGCCAATGAAATGTAATCGGTGTTATGCTGTACTTCCAAGAGGTCTTCTTAATAGAGAACAGAGAAACCCCAACCGTGTCCCTCCCCGTTCTTCCACCCAGAGACAGATGTATCACCTAGAAATCACCTTGGACTTCCTGCAGTAGGTGAAATAGTGAAAAGAAAGATCCTGGCTTTCTGATGACCTTCACGAGGGCTCCATAAATGCCCTGAGTATCTATTGGGTTAGCCAAAACGTTTGTTCAGGTTTCCCGTAAGATGTTACAGAAAACCTGAACAAACGTTTTGGCCAACCAGATACATTGCAACTTCCTTAACGTAAGAGAGAAATGTGTTTCTATCTTGTTTAAGCAACATTATTTGAGAGAAAACATTTATCTTTCTATTATATGCCAAACCTAATCCTAACACTTAATCAATGATAATCAGAAGGGTCCAGGGACAAGATGCAGAAATCCAGAACCTGCTCTGTTTATTAAATTTAGAAACGATATAAACTCTGAGAAACCAGAGGAGATAGAAGGAATCTGTACCAGTATGGCTTTTGGCCCAAGTGAGATGGCACACTCGAAAAGGGAAATAAGAGAATGTAATGAAGGTATTGTTTACCTAGACATGCAAAGCTAATGGAAGCCCACAGCACTGATGGAACACTCTAGAACTAACAGGAGTGGGAGATCATTGCTACTCCTCAGCCTGAAGGCAAAAGTGGGAGCAGTTCCAGGAACTGGATAGGGCTGTAATGATTCAGCACTTGACAGATGCCCTGGCCTTCAGAAGGGAAATGCAGTGACTGTGGCCTGATGTGGAGGAAGCCACAGCCCTGAGCACCCAGGATCCCCTTACACTCTCTGATCACTTGAAGGTGCCTCCCACTGACAGAACCCAATCAGAAGCCAAGGACAGGAAACCCACAGATGCCAGTTCATAATGTCCAGCATAGCAGGGCACCAAGCAGAGAGAAGAAGTGGACTGGGGGTGGGAAGTGGGGAATGGAAAATATCAGAGGTTATTCAAAGTGAGGAAAATGGTGTCAAGAGAGTCATGGTAGAGAAAACTCTGTGTGATGCACAATGAGACAGTACATTGTTTGGAGCAGGGTCTACGGGGGATGAGATGAAAGCAAGGACCTGGAATATTTAGGAGAGTCAAGAAGAAAATATTTTTTCTTCTTGACTCTAGTGTGTATGGGAGTCTGTATAATATTATTTTGTGGGGGCCCTGTATAGACAATTTTGATTTTACAAATTCATCACAAAATTCATGGGCCCATGTGAGGAGTAGGGATCAGTGGATGAAAAATTTCAAATCTCCCTCTGCAAGAAAAGGTTGCAACGCCGAGGCTCTCAGGAACCTGCTTGTACTGAAACAATATTGATCTTCATGTTCTTTCAGTTCCTTAGGGCTGGTTCCATGCTACTCCTGAGCTGTATTGCCTGTCCTGCCCAGAACACCAGCTTCCAGTGATAAACGGCAAGGTTGGTACTGGGCTTCCTGGAGAGTAAGCATGAGTGCAAGTCTTATCCAGAACATGCAGGAAAGTGTGAACACTGACTCAGTTTCTGCTCGTGTTAAATTCACCTTTCTGAAGATGTGGTACATATATACAACGGAATACTACTCAGCCATAAAAAAGAATGAAATAATGTCACTTGCAGCAACATGGATGGACCTGGAGATTATCATACTAAGTGAAGTCAGAGAGAGAAAGACAGATACCACATGATATCACTGTATGTGGAATCTAAAATATGACACAAATGAACTTATCTGCAAAACAGAAACAGACTCACAGACATAGAGAACAGACTTGTGGTGGCCAAGGGGGAGGTGAGGTGGGGGAGGGGTGGAGTGGGAGTCTGGGGTCAGCAGATGCAAACTATTACATATACAATGGATAAACAACAAGGTCCTACTGTAGAGCACAGGGAACTATATTCAATATCCTGTGATCAACCATAATGGAAAAGAATATGAAAAAGGATGTATATACATATACGTATAACTGAATCGCTTTGCTGTACAGCAGAAATTAACATGACATTGTAAGTCAACTATACCTCAGTAAAACAAATTTAAAAAAGTTAACCTCTCTGAATAACACCAACTTAGGCCAACACATTTTCCAATCACAGTCTTCTTTCAAATGCTTCAGGCCACACTCACTGCACCCTACAACGGGACCTCTCTCAGTGGTTACCAGACCCGAAGACAGGCGAGTGAGAAGAGCAGTCGGTTCCTTCCGCAAAACTAAAGATGGACCTGGTGGTGCGTATCGTCACCACATCTGCCAGGGAAAATAGAGGACAGCGAACTGAAGGGCCCGGAGGAGTTGGGTCAGGAAAGTCCTGGGAGGAGAGGGGCGGCCACGCCCAGAGAGTGCTTAACTGCAGTGCGCATGCACGGAGGGAAGCGGGACCGCCCCGGGGGCCCTCTGCCCCGCCCGCGTCCTTCTTCAGGTGCTTCAGCCAACCCACTGGCCACACGACTCAAGACCAGGGAAGACCCGTGAGCCCCTCTTGTGTTCCATTTACAGGAGGGTCACTTAGCATCAGCACATTGGCTGCGTTCTGGTGAACTGTCAGATGACCCAGGAGCTACAGTGGATGGTCAAGCACCCACGTGCAACCGGAGCCAGGCCAAGGCATCAAGGACCTGCCCAGGGGAGCCAAGCTGACGGGTGGTATGGAGGGTGGAAGATCGCTCAGGAGGGGAGGAATGCAGATGGGGTCTAGTCTGGCCTAAGTCCCCTGCGGAGATGGTGCTATGGGATGGGGCATCCTGGGCAAGGGGACAGGGTAGAGAGAACATAGAAATTGGAGAAAGGTGCTCCGATTCCAGACCTGGTACAGGGCTCTGCTTGCCTCGGTCTGCCTGCGGGCTGGTCTAAAACAAACAAAGAACAACAATAGAAATAAACTCCCTAGAAATAAACTCTTCCAGCAAGAGAAAGGAGGGCACTTAAGTACCTAAGAGTTTCCCTAAAGTTCTATTCACCCATTCATCCCAATAAGTCCTTGAAAAACCAAAATGCACTGACTTGGGTGGCCCAGCAAAGTCAAATCACATCTTCAAATGGAAGCTTCAGCCCAGTAACCATAAGCAGGTGGAGAAATCCTTGCAATCTTTACATTTAGAAATTCCTTCTTCATTTTTCTAATGGCCACTCCTAGTGATGCTTTTCTTCAATAATCTTGTACTCTGAAGAGATGTAAATACAGTAATGATACTCTATATTGGTGAAGAAAATGAAGGGAAGTGTCCAAGGCATAAGAACCTATAGTTACTCCAGCTGTGGAGTCAGACGTGATGTGCCAGGTCCCCTGTGGTATCATAACATCAAGCTAGGGCATCAGATTTCATGGAATAGAAACCCTTAGTTTCTATATATAAACCCTATATATACAAGGGTTTATATATAAAAACCCTTAGTTGAGGTTTTAAGCTAATCTTATGTATCTAGCTCTTAGCAAACCAAAGGTACTATGAGAATCATATCTCAAATATAAGGCATGATACTTATACCAAAAAAAAAAAATAGACCTGAGGCAATTATCTGTATAACTAGAAGGGGAGAAAACACTGTGGGAAGAACAAGTGGAGACTGTTTACTCTGTTCAGATTCACCAAATGATTGCTCAGTTCTCGAATGGGTGTGAAAATGCAGTTTTAAGTTAGTTGGGGATGAAACTAAGGAGATAGCTTTACCAATCCAGCCCCTGCAGATATCCTACTGGGCAGACATGACAAAACTGCACCTATTTAGGGGAGAGTTATAATACGGAAAATTAGCTGTGGCCCCAAAATAGAGGAGCATGCACGCAGCTGTGTGCCCACTGGAACCCAGGAGGCCGTAACGGAGTTGAAAGGCCATCGGGGTAGACTCTGAACCGAGTCTACACTGCACCCAGACTGCAGACGCTTTTGCACTTCAATCAAGATCTCTTTACTTCCCTGCTTCTCATAGAAGGTCTTCTGGGAAAATAGTGGAATGCAAGCCCAGAATATTTCATCAGCTGTTCTGTGCCAGACCGAATTTCTTCAGTTTATATTTAGAAGACTTAGGTTGGCAAGAAGCACTGAGAAACAACACTGAAGTAGTTCTTGTATAAATTACAGTACATCAGTGTCACACAAATCACCAAAACTAAGAAATTCTAAGAATTTTATTTATAAGTTATACTTTTAAAAGTCAAAAAATGGGAACACTGAACAACACAGAAGAACTCTCGAGGTTGACTTCTCCCCTCTTTAAGTTGAAAAGAGTTAAAAAGGCATGTTTCCATTTTCCTTACTAATTAGAAAAAATTAAAATACGTCCATCTGTTTTTGCTATTTGGATTGATGGCATCTCTTTCAGGTTTTCTTCCTAGACTGGAGAAAAATCACAATTTTTTGTTTTCTAAGCAGAAAAGGACCCTTTTTAAATATATTTTTTCATCACATGCCATGAAAGGGAATATCATAGACTCCCTTATTTATTGGCAAATATTCTTTTATTTCATTTATGCTTTCAAGTGATTCATTGGCAATCTGTGACAAACTGTAAAATTCACCACCTCTCCTCAGAACAGCTTATGAAATCTGTCAGCAATCTGTGTAATTTACAAGAACCTTAATTATGAATCAGTGTTACGTTATGAATAGAGGTGTTCGTCGTTAATACCATCAAAGCTCAGTAAGCAATACCACTATCCCAGAAAACAATATCCCTCTGCCCAGCACTTACTTCTGGATGACCACTTCTGCAAATTGGTGCACAGAGAATTTTTACCTGATCTGATGGCCAAGTTAAGGGAAAATAATGCATGATCTAGGGAATTTTTACATTGCAAATAAGCAAGAATATTCTTACTGGAAAAGTGAAAGTCTCCTGAGACTCTTGGTGACTGACACGATATTTTATCTGCACACTGAAACAACACACTTATCAAATGAAAGAGAAGAAGAAAAATTACTCGAGATTTGATCTCCTTTATAGCTTCTAATAGTAAAATACACTGTATGATTAATGAACCTGTCAGTTGTAATGGGAAGAATACGTAACAAGTAACTGTGCGTTACTCGTCTGTGATTTTATCTTTTATAAATTCAGCCATGTGTAGTGTGATAAAATTAACTCTACAATTTTAAGGTAATGCTGTAAAGTGAGTTAAAAACCCAGTCTGTTCTGTTTTTGCCTCTCTGCCAATTGTCAATATGACTTTTAAGAACACATTTCCTGCAATCGATAATTACTCAATTAACAGCTTATTAAGTTTACATGTCAATAAATTTTGTTACCAGCTGTTTGAGGAAGGGGAAAAAATGCCCTGGCACTCCTCGAGTATGCAATATTTCTATTAGAAAAATTATTTTTAGAGTGTTCTTTGCTGAATTTATTAACCTATATAATATTCGTAGAATTCAAGCCTAGACATGTAAATACCATTACTCAGAAATATGTGCAAGGCTTAAGTTAGAGAACGTAAGGGAGTGTGAATATCATTTTATATCAGACATGAAAAGAAAGAAAGAAAGAAAGAAAGAAAGATGGGAGGGAGGGAAGAAGGAAGGAAGATGAAAGATGGGGGAGGGACAGAGGGAAGGAGGGAGAGAGAGATACAAGACTAGACTAAGTAAAGGAGAGAAGGGATGAGAGGGAGAGAAGTGAAGGGAAGAGAAAGGAGATGGGAAGCAGAGGAGAGGGAAAGGGAGGGAATAAAGGCAAGAACAGCACAGAAAACTCAGAGGAAGGCTCAGCGAGAAGAGTTAGGTAAGGGCAGTGTTATCATTGAAAGAGCTTCCCCATCTGCCTCTTTCTCTAAACTTCCTGATAACTGGGCAAAGTGGTCTCAGTTACATTCTTCATGGGAAATGCAAACCCTATGTGAGCATCTCAACCTTTATGTCCTAAGTCCTTGAGATTAGGGGCCAGGCCCTGTGTGGTTTGTTGGGTGCCGATAAGGAAAAGAGCAAAAGTGGCTTCTCTACTCTTGGTCTACTGGGCTCTCCCCTGGCCCTCAAAACTGGCCTGAATTCCCACTGTTGGGTTATTTTAATAGACTATAGAGGTTGGTTGCAAAGAAAGAAAGGTCAAATTTACAATTCTCATATGTAAAAATGAGGGAAGGAGAGGGAAGGAGAGGAGGAGAAGAATAATTTATAGAGCTTTTATTGTGTGTCAAGTTTGACATCGTATCTTTACATGTATTGTCTTATTCAATCCTTCCATTAAAATTGTGTCAGTTTATTCTCATTTTACCTATGAGAAACAAAGGCTTAGAACAGACATGTTAGCTGCTCAAGTTCACAAAGCTAAGAAGTAGTTGTGATAAAACTTAGACTTAAATGAGCCACAGTCAGCAAAATGAGATTCAAGAGAAATCTAGTTTCCAGTGGGAGAGAGAGCAAGTCTGCAATAGGTTGTTTGGAGTTTCCAATCACAGAGACAGCAAGAGGTCACGGGCCACCAGGAGGATGAAGGGACTGTGGAGTAGGGGCCACTGTGAACAAAGCTCACTTACCAAGACTTCTTCAGGCCCCACTTCTTCACATCTACACAAAGTCACAGTTTGTTCCGCCTCTCCCATAAAGGAGAATTGGTTCCATATTGCTTCCAGAGTGCAACATAACTAGAAAGGAATTTGGACATAAAGAAAAGCCCTGAGTTATATCCTGGCGGCTTTCCATGCACAGTTGTACAGGTTGTACCCTGCACAACTCTAAGTCATGACCATTCTGTAAAACGATCATGGCGGCACCTAAACCTGGCACTGTTCAAAGGGAGCTCTGCCACCTTGGGGAATTTATGCGACTTCTCTGAACCCCACTTCCTCGGATGCAAAAAGGGCATGAACATTTCTACCTCGTGGAATTCTTTGAAATTACACCTGGCACAGAGTTGGCTGTTCAATAGATGTTATTGATATGACTCTATTGAGAGAGTCTAATGTCTTCAATTCAATTCAGCTGAGTTTTTTTTTTTAAGATCTTCAAAATGGAGAAGTATAAAATCAGTTTAGGGACTTCCCTGGAGGTCCAGTGGTTAAGACTTCACCTTCCAATGCAAGAGGTTCGATCCCTGGTCAGGGAGCTAGGATCCCACACATGCCTTGCAGCCAAAAAAACCAAAACATAAAACAGAAGCAATATTGTAACAAATTCAATAAAGACTTTAAAATTGGTCCACATCAAAAAAAAAAAAAAAAAGAAAATCAGTTTAAAAATAGGACATTCCTACATGCGTTAAAGGCATTCAAATTATAATTTGATATATATGCAATTGACTAATAAAAATGTGTTCCCACAGTATGAGGAGCATTATTCCAGATTATATTTCGGCCAAATAGTGGAGGAAAGAGTTTGTCTGCGGGGTCAGGGAACATTTTGGGGATAAGATAGGATTTAACTATTGGAGTATTGCCAACTTCTGGCAGGGTGGGGAGGAGAGGTTGAATGAGAGCATGAACGAATAAGTTGTAAAAGCCAAAATCAGATAAGAGAATAGTGAATTCATCCAGCAAATACCTAACGTAACTAAGGGGTACCCAACAGGAAAAAAACAAAAGGAAAACAGGCCTTGGGGAGCCTCTTTGTAGCTCTGGATGGGACAAAGCCCTTTGATTCTGGTCAAAATTTTAAAAAAGAAATGACTCACAGGCACATTTCTTTTAGCAAAATAATAATAATAACTTGATTTTTACTAAATTGCCTATATTTATCAATTATGTGTACCCAATTTTATTACTTATCTTGTAAATCTCCTACTATGGTATCCAAACACTAAAGAATTTTACTTACCAAAACAAAAAATGTTAAGTCACACTCATAGATTGTAATAATAATAATACTCTGTGGGATATTAATTTGGGATATAACTCTAGTTTAATTTCAACTAATTACTACACTATCTGTGGTTTTAGTTCCAGAATTTTCCACATTTGAGTAATCCATAGATTAAAATTTATCAGAGGTTATTACATGTGGCATATAACATGAAGTTAATGACTCCAAACTCAAATATGTAACTTATGACCTTATCATTTCCTACAAGTTTCTATGGAAACCACAGAAAACATTGCCAGGAACAGTTGATCAGCAAATTATAGCATTCCTATGCCAAACATATGAACAAGCAAGAGCTTTAATGTGTAGATAATTGGTCTACCTGAGATTTATTATTGCACCCTCTATGGTACCTGGGGACACAGGTGAGTTGTGGGACTGTACACTTTGAGGCCATAATTTACACTTAGTAGAAATCTTGATTCACAAAATGATTGTGTTTCGAATCTTTGTTGCAGCCTAATGAATAACATATGGAACACAAGCAGTATCTTTTTAGCCTCCATTTATCCAAGCAAAAATGAAACGATGGTTAAACAAAGACCGTCCTTTATTAAAGCCCAATGTTTTCAATTTGAGATTGAACCTCCCTTTAGGACAAACTAGAATCAGGTTTCTTTTGACCGCATTTCCTTCCTTCTTCCTTTCTTTCTTCCCTTACCTCACGGCCAAAAGTCCTATTTTATGGTCTTTACTTACCTCCGTTTTGTACATAAATGAAGGTAAGAAGCGTGCTTTTTAACTCCATTAGTGGAATAGTGATAGCTACTGCTTTCCCTTATTATCAGCTATATTATTTGATAAGAAAAATTCTATTGGATGGAAATATCAGTTAATATTTAAAAGCTCATGATTTCTAGGTAGCTATTCTTTTTTTTTAATGATTTGCTATCTTTTAAGCTTTCTAATTTAGGCTAAAACTCTTTCATTTCTTTCACTGGTTTTTCCCTCTCTTGAAAAGTGTTGTATCTTCCTCTTTTTAAAACCTCTCTTCAGGTTTAGAAATAATACAAGTGGCTTTGCAATAAGTTGTCAATTTCTAAGTACACGAAGAGGTAAAGTGTATGTCCATGGAAACATTCAGTTTCTCAATAATTTTGATTAGCCATTTTCAATTAACTATAAACTAGAGTTTATGCTTATTTACAACTAGCATCTGTTTTGACCATTATTCTCAGTTGGGTCAAGAAAGAATTATGAAAACTCAGAATCCTAGAATTTTAATATTCCGTATTGCTAAATTCATTTTGTATCTACATGAGAGGCCGTGTTTTCCTTACAGAAATAACACAAACCGTAGGTTGTACATTTCTCTGAATGTGTTGAGTTTGCACCAAAAAAAACAGCTGTGAAAATTATGTCACTTTTCCTCCTGCAGAAGCTTCTAAGCTCTTTACACCACAAAACAGTTAATATACTCTTCACATTTAGATTTTGGCCTGATGTGCTGAGACATAGAAATGACAGCCAATCCTGGGCTCCTAAACAAAATTTCCAAAGCAACAACGTTCAAGGCCTGTTACTGTGTGTGTGTCCACCTAACTTATGATGCCGAGTTTATGAGAGAAGACACTTAATTTGGGCTGATCCTCCTGTTAGGATACTGCTTTTATTCAGTTTCATCAGACTATATTAATGCAAAATTACTTTTTAGTTGGAACCCCAGATCTAATCATTGTGGAATATTTCTTTTCTTTTTTTTTTCCTTCTATTTTCTAAATTGTATAAAGTGTTTTGAAGTATGTTTAAAAACTTTTCTTTTGGATTTTAAAGAAGCCAACAAGAACTTTATAACTGCTCATAGGTAGGTTTGGGAGGCAAATTGATCTCTCTCTGGCATCTTTCACCAAAGGTATTCTACCAAACTAAACCTTCCCCACGGCATACAATTAGCCTGATTCAAGGGATCACATTTTTAAATCTTAATTTTCAGACAATTAAGTTTGCGGTCAAGTTAAAAATTGCTCCCATTTTGATTATTATGTTTTATCTAGCATTGAAATGCCACTTTTACTCAAAGTGAATTCATAGGATGTAAAAAAAAAGAAAAGACCGCAGGACCATCATTCTGCCAGGGTTATCTTAATCATGTCAGGACATGAAATGCAGCTTGGCAGTTGGCACTGTTCAAAGCATGTCAGACATGGACACAGCCTGGTAACTAAAGACATTCTGATAAAAACAGGAGTGAGAAGGAAAAATAAGGGCCAGGTAGATAGGGAACAACAAGTAGTATCCATTTCAAGGGAATACTTCTGTTGCTAAGAAAGATAAATCAGATACACAATCAAACTCAGACCTCTTAAGGCCTACATTGCAAAATTAAACTTCTCTCCACTTCCTTCAGCGTCTCCCAGTCCCACCATCCACCATCCAATCAGGCCTGAGAGCTATCCTAGCATTCTCCCTCTCCCTGGTTCACAGCAGTTAGAATTAAATTTACAGTAGAATATTTATTGACCTAAAAGATATTCTATATATATTACTAGGCAGATTCTAAAATTTTATGTGCATTGTAATAGAGATCTGTAAAAGGCAATTATATTAACACACACACACTGAGAAGAAAAGTGGTAATACATTTATACATATACATGTATGTATACATATACAAATCCACCTCGACTTATGATGACATCATCTCCTGATAATTCCATCGTAAGTTGAAAATGCATTTAATGCACCAAACCTACATCACAGCGTAGCCTTGCCTACCTTGAACATGCTCAGAACACTTACATCAGCATACGGTTGGGCAAAATCATCTAACACGGAGCCTGTTTTGTGAGGAAGTGTTGAATATCTCATGTAATTTATTGAATACTGTACTGAAAGTGAAGAACAGAATGGTTCTCAGTGTAGGAGTTGTCTTCCCTCGTGATCACGTGTCTGACTGGAACTCACTCCCACTACCCAGCATCAGGAGAGAGGACCCAACCACAGAACACTACCCCAGGAAAAGATCAAAATTCAAAATTTGAAATATGGTTTCTAATGAACGTGTATCACTTTCACACCATTGTCAAGTGGAAACTGGTTAAGTCAACCATCTAAGTCGGGGGCTGTCTGTATACATAAAAATACATATGTGTCTTATATTTATTTTTATATATGCATATCTGTATTTGTATATTTCTTCCAGGTGGTTAAATCTATGGGATGGGGGTGTGATGATTTATACTGTTCTCTTTTTGTTTTTCTATAGCCACCCCAATAAACATAGGTCACTTATAAAAGAAGGGGGGAAAGTCTATTGTTAATTGACTCTCCATTTATCTAGAGACAAAGTTCCAAACTTTTTGGCTCTCACACAGATTCTTCAGGATCTCCCCTGGCCCACCCCACATACTCTCCTCCCCTATAATGTACCTGTTCTTCCCTGCTTCAATGTTCTTTCCTATTCCTTCAATGGTTCTTTTTCTCTAGAGTGATCTCTCTCTACTTGTCCACCTAACAGCTGCATTTTCTCTTTTCAGGACTCGGAATTCGCCAGGAGTATTCCCCTCTTGGTTCCCATGCTGACTGGTACAATCATCTACCATTGTGCTCATCTACCATTACCCTGTGAGTTGCCAGAAGGAGGGACTGTGTTTAAGTCACCTTTGCTTCACAAGTGCCTGGTAGTAGACACTTAATAAGCGTTGAATAAATGAATGAGTGAATGATGAATTCGTAGACTTCGTAGAGTTATGTTGAATGTCAGATGTAAGGTATAGAGCAGAGTGCCTGGAACATAGCAAGTATTCGGGAGATGAGTAGCATCTATTACTGTCGTTACTGTATGGCATACCTCTGACTGCTTTGCCTTGAGTGTTGGGTCTCTGCATTGCTCAACAACCTCCTTTGAGGCCAACATATCAGTATGTTCCAGAGAATCAGGAATTCTGCTATGGGTGCTGCATATTTGGTCGTATTCTTTTTTTTTTAAATTAACATCGTTATTGGAGTATAATTGCTTTACATTGTTGTGTTAGTTGCTGCTGTATAACAAAGTGAATCAGTTATACATACACAAATGTTCCCATATCTCTTCCCTCTTGCGTCTCCCTCCCTCCCACCCCTCTAGGTGGTCACAAACCACCGAGCTGATCTCCTTGTGCTATGTGGCTGCTTCCCACTAGCTATCTATTTTACGTTTGGTAGTGTATATATGTCCATGCCACTCTCTCACTTTGTCACAGCTTACCCTTCCCCCTCCCCATATCCTCAAGTCCATTCTCTAGTAGGTCTGTGTCTTTATTACCATCTTACCCCTAGGTTCTTCATGACTATTTCTTTTCTTAGATTCCATATATATGTGTTAGCATACTGTATTTGTTTTTATCTTTCTGACTTACTTCACTCTGTATGACAGACTCAAGGTCCAACCACCTCACTACAAATAACTCAATTTCGTTTCCTTTTATGGCTGAGTAATATTCCATTGTATATAAGTATATATCTTCTTTATCCATTCATCCAATGATGGACACTTACATTGCTTCCATGTCCTGCCTATTGTAAGTAGAGCTGCAATGAACATTTTGGTACATGACTCTTTTTGAATTATGGTTTTCTCAGTAGTGGGATTGCTGGGTCGTATGGTAGTTCTATTTTTAGTTTGTTAAGGAACCTCCATACTATTCTCCATAGTGGCTGTATCAATTTACATTCCCACCAACAGTGCAAGAGTGTTTCCTTTTCTCCACACCCTCTCTAGCATTTATTGTTTCTAGATTTTTTGATGATGGCCATTCTGACCGGTGTGAGATGATACCTCATTGTAGTTTTGATTTGCATTTCTCTAATGATTAATGATGTTTTACATTCTTTCATATGTTTGTTGGCAATCTGTATATCTTCTTTGGAGAAATGTCTATTTAGGTCTTCTGCCCATTTTTGGATTGGGTTGTTTGTTTTTTTGTTATTGGGCTGCATGAGCTACTTGTAAATTTTGGAGATTAATCCTTTGTCAATTTCTTCATTTGCAAATATTTTCTCCCATTCTGAGGGTTGTCTTTTGGTCTTGTTTATGGTTTCCTTTGCTGTGCAAAACTTCTAAGTTTCATTAGGTCCCATTTGCTTATTTTTGTTTTTATTTCCATTACTCTAAGAGGTGGGTTGAAAAAGATCTTGCTGTGATTTATGTCATAGAGTGTTCTGCCTATGTTTTCCTCTAAGAGTTTGATAGTGTCTGGCCTTAGATTTAGGTCTTTAATCCATTTTGAGTTTATTTTTGTGTATGGTGTTAGGGAGTCTTCTAATTTCATTCTTTTATATGTACCTGTCCAGTTTTCCCAGCATCACTTATTGAAGAGGTTGTCTTTTCTCCACTGTATATTCTTGCCTCCTTTATCAAAAATAAGGTGACCATATGTGCGTGGGTTTATCTCTGAGCTTTCTATCCTCTTCCACTGATCTATATTTCTGCTTTTGTGCCATTACCATACTGTCTTGATTACTGTAGCTTTGTAGTATAGTCTGAAGTCAGGGAACCTGATTCCTCCAGCTCCATTTTTCGTTCTCAAGATTGCTTTGGCTATTTGGGGTCTTCTGTGTTTCCATAAAAATTGTGAAACTTTTGGTTCTGTGAAAAATGCCAGTGGTAGTTTAATAGGGATTGCATTTAATCTGTAGATTGCTTTGGGTAGTAGAGTCATTTTCATAATGTTGATTCTTCCAATCCAAGAACATGGTATATCTCTCCATCTATCTGTATCATCTTTAATTTTTTCATCAGTGTCTTATAATTTTCTGCATACAGGTCTTTTGTTTCCTTAGGTAGGTTTATTCCTAGATATTTTATTCTTTTTGTTGCAATGGTAAATGAGAGTGTTTTCTTAATTTCACTTTCAGATTTTTTCATCATTAGTGTATAGGAATGCCAGAAATTTCTCTGCATTAATTTTGTATCCTGCTACTTTACCAAATTCATTGATTAGCTCTAGTAGTTTTCTGGTAGCATCTTTAGGATTCTCTGCGTATAGTATCATGTCATCTGCAAACAGTGACAGCTTTACTTCTTTTCTGATTTTGATTCCTTTTATTTCTATTTCTTCTCTGATTGCTGTGGCTAAAATTTCCAAAACTATGTTGAATAATGGTGAGAGTGGGCAACCTCATCTTGTTCCTGATCTTAGGTGAAATGGTTTCAGTTTTCACCATTTGAGGACGGTGTTGGCTGTGGGTTTTGTCATATATGGCCTTTATTATGTTGAGGAAAGTTCCCTCTATGCCTACTTTCTGCAGGGTTTTTTTAATCATAAATGGGTGTTGAATTTTGTTGAAAGCTTTCTCTGCATCTATTGAGATGATCATATGGTTTTTCTCCTTCAATTTGTTAATATGGTGTATTACGTTGATTGATTTGCATATATTGAAGAATCCTTGCATTCCTGGGATAAACCCCACTTGATCATGGTGTATGATCCTTTTAATGTGCTGTTGGATTCTGTTTGCTAGTATTTTGCTAGTATTTTGTTCAGGATTTTTGCATCTATGTTCATCAGTGATATTGGCCTGTAGCTTTCTTTCTTTGTGACATCCTTGTCTGGTTTTGGTATCAGGGTGATGGTGGCCTCGTAGAATGAGTTTGGGAGTGTTCCTCCCTCTGCTATATTTTGGAAGACTTTGAGAAGGATAGGTGTTAGCTCTTCTCTAAATGTTAGATAGAATTCACCTGTGAAGCCATCTGGTCCTGGGCTTTTGCTTGTTGGAAGATATTTAATCACAGTTTCAATTTCAGTGATTGTGATTGGTCTGTTCATATTTTCTATTTCTTCCTGATTCAGTCTCAGAAGGTTGTGCTTTTCTAAGAATTTTGTCCATTTCTTCCAGGTTGTCCATTTTATTGGCATAGAGTTGCTTGTAGTAATCTCTCATGATCTTTTGTATTTCTGCAGTGTCAGTTGTTACTTCTCCTTTTTCATTTCTAATTCTATTGATTTGAGTCTTCTCCCTTTTTTTTCTTGATGAGTCTGGCTAATGGTTTGTCAATTTTGTTTATCTTCTCAAAGAACCAGCTTTTAGTTTTATTGATCTTTGCTATTGTTCCTTCATTTCTTTTTTTTTAATTTCTGATCTGATCTTTATGATTTCTCTCCTTCTGCTAACTTTGGGGTTTTTTGTTCTTCTTTCTCTAACTGCTTTAGGTGCAAGGTTAGGTTGTTTATTTGAGATGTTTCCTGTTTCTTAAGGTAGGATTTTATTGCTATAAACTTCCCTTTTAGAACTGCTTTTGCTGCATCCCATAGGTTTTGGGTCGTCGTGTCTCCATTGTCATTTGTTTCTAGGTATTTTTTTGATTTCCCCTTTGATTTCTTCAGTGATCACTTGGTTATTAAGTGTTTAGCCTCCATGTGTTTGCATTTTTTACAGCTCTTTTCCTGTAATTGATATCTAGGCTCATAGCATTGTGGACGGAAAAGATACTTGATACAATTTCAATTTTCTTAAATTTACCAAGGCTTGATTTGTGACCCAAGATATGATCTATCCTGGAGAATGTTCCATGAGCACGTGGGAAAAATGTGTATTCTGTTGTTTTTGGGTGGAATGTCCTATAAATATCAGTTAAGTCCATCTTGTTTAATGTATCATTTAAAGCTTGTGTTTCCTTATTTATTTTCATTTTGGATGATTTGTCCATTGGTGAAAGTATGGTGTTAAAGTCCCCTACTATGATTGTGTTACTGTCGATTTCCCCTTTTATGGCTGTTAGTACTTGCCTTATGTATTGAGGTGCCCCTATGTTGGGTGCATAAATATTTACAATTGTTGTATCTTCGTCTTGGATTCATCTCTGATCATTATGTAGTGTCCTTCTTTGTCTCTTGTAATAGTCTTTATTTTAAAGTCTATTTTGTCTGATATGAGAATTGCTACTCCAGCTTTCTTTTGATTTCCATTTGCATAGAATATCTTTTTCCATCCCCTCACTTTCAGTCTGGATGTGTCCCTAGGTCTGAAGGGGGTCTCTTGTAGACAGCATATATATGGGTCTTGTTTTTGTATCCATTCAGCCAGTCTGTGTCTTTTGGTGGGAACATTTAATACATTTACATTTAAGGTAATTATCGATATGTATGTTCCTATTCCCATTTTCTTAAATGTTTTGGGTTTGTTATTGTGGGTGTCTTCCTTTTCTTGTGTTTCTTGCCTAGAGAAGTTCCTTTAGCATTTGTTGTAAAGCTGGTTTTGTGGTGCTGAACTCTCTCAGCTTTTGCTTATCTGTAAATGTTTTAATTTCTCCATCAAATATGAATGAGATCCTTGCTGGGTAGAGTAATCTGGGTTGTAGGTTTTTCTCCTTCATCACTTTAAATATGTCCTGCCACTCCCTTCTGGCTTGCAGAGTTTCTGCTGAAAGATCAGCTGTTAACTTTATGGGGATTCCCTTGTGTGTTATTTGTTGTTTTTCCCTTGCTGTTTTTAATATTTTTCCTGTGTATTTAATTTTTGATAGTTTGATTAATATGTGTCTTGGCGTGTTTCTCCCTGGATTTATCCTGTATGGGACTCTCTGTGCTTCCTGGACTTGATTAGCTATTTCCTTTCCCATATTAAGGAAGTTTCAAGTATAATCTCTTCAAATATATTCTCAGTCCCTTTCTTTTTCTCTTCTTCTTCTGGGACCCCTATAATTCGAATGTTGGTGCGTTTAATGTTGTCCCAGAGGTCTCTGAGACTGTCCTCAGTTCTTTTCATTGTTTTCTCTTTATTCTGCTTTGCAGTAGTTATTTCCACTATTTTATCTTCCAGATCACTTATCCATTCTTCTGCCTCAGTTATTCTGCTACTGATCCCTTCTAGAGTATTTTTAATTTCATTTATTGTGTTGTTCATCATTGTTTGTTTCCTCTTTAGTTCTTCTAGGTCCTTGTTAAATGTTTCTTGCACTTTGTCTATTCTATTTCCAAGATTTTGGATCATCTTTACTATCATTATTCTGAATTCTTTTCAGGTAGACTGCCTATTTCCTCTTCATTTGTTAGGTCTGGTGGGTTTTTATCTTGCTCCTTCATCTGCTGTGTGTTTTTCTGTCTTCTCATTTTGCTTATCTTACTGTGTTTGGGGTCTCCTTTTTGCAGGCTGCAGGTTCGTAGTTCCTGTTGTTTTTGGTGTCTGTCCCCAGTGGTTAAGGTTGGTTCAGTGGGTTGTGTAGGCTTCCTGGTGGAGGGGACTAGTGCCTGTGTTCTGGTGGATGAGGCTGGATCTTGTCTTTCTGGTGGGCAGGGCCAAGTCTGGTGGTGTGTTTTGGGGTGTCTGTGGACTTATTATGATTTTAGGCAGCCTCTCTGCTAATGGGTGGGGTTGTGTTCCTGTCTTGCTAGTTGTTTGGCATAGGATGTCCAGCACTGGAGCTTGCTGGTCGTTGAGTGAAGCTGGGTGCTGGTGTTAAGATGGAGATCTCTGGGAGATTTTCACCGTTTGATATTATGTGAAGCTGGGAGGTCTCTTGTGGACCACTGTCCTGAAGTTGGCTCTCCCACCTCAGAGGCACAGCACTGACTCCTGGCTGCAACACCAAGAGCCTTTCATCCACACGGCTCAGAATAAAAGGGGAAAAAGGTAGAAAGAAAGAATTAGTAGAAGTAGAAAAAAGAAAGAAAGAAAGAAAGGAGGGAGGGAGGAAGGAAGGAAGGAAGGAGGGAAGAAAGGAAAAAAAGAAAGAAGATAAAGTAAAATAAAATAAGATAAACTATAATAAAGTTATTAAAATAAAAAATAATTATTAAGAGAAAAAGAAAAAAAATTTTAAAAAAAACGGACGGATTAGAACCCTAGGACAAATGGTGGAAGAAAAGCTATACAGACAAAATCTCACACAGAAGCATACACATACACACTCACAAAAAGAGGAAAAAGGGAAAAAATCATAAATATTGCTCTCAAAGTCCACCTTGTTTTGTTTTTTTTTTTGCAGTATGCGGGCCTCTCACTGCTGTGGCCTCTCCCGTTGCTGAGCAGAGGCTCCGGACCCGCAGGCTCAGCGGCCATGGCTCGTGGGCACAGCCGCTCCGCGGCATGTGGGATCCTCCGGGACCGGGGCACAAACCCGCATACCCCGCATTGGCAGGCGGACTCTCAACCACTGCGCCACCAGGGAAGCCCCCACCTTCTTAATTTGGGATGATTCGTTGTCTATTCATGTATTCCACAGATGCAGGTACATCAAGTTGATTGTGGAGCTTTAATCCGCTGCTTCTGAGGCTCAGCTGGGAGAGATTTCACTTTCTCTTTGTTCTCACAGCTCCCAGGGGAGCTTTGGATCTGGCCCCGCCTCTGCGTGTAGGATGCCTGAGGGCGTCTGTTCCTCCTTCAGACAGGACGGGGTTAAAGGAGCCGCTGCTTCAAGAGCTCTGGCTCACTCAGGCCGGGGGAGAGGGAGGGGCCCGGAGTGCGGGGCGGGCCTGCGGCGGCAGAGGCCGGCATGACGTTGCACCAGCGTGAGGCGCGCAGTGCGTTCTTCCGGGTGAGTTGTCCCTGGATCCCGGGACCCTGGCGGTGGCGGGCTGCACAGGCTCCCCGGATGGGGGTGTGGAGAGTGACCTGTGCCCGCACACAGGCTTCTTGGTGGCGGCAGCAGCAGCCTTAGCGTCTCATGCCCGTCTTTGGGGTCCGCGCTTTTAGCCGCGGCTCGCGCCCGTCTCTGGAGCTCCTTTAAGCAGCGCTCTCAATCCCCTCTCCTCGCGCATCAGGAAACAGAGGGAAGAAAAAGTCTCTTGCCTCTTCAGCAGGTCCAGACTTTCCCCCGGACTCCCTCCCGGCCAGCCGTGGCGCACTAACCCCCTGCAAGCTGTGTTCACGCCGCCAACGCCAGTCCTCTCCCTGGGATCCGACTGAAACCCGAGCCTCAGCTCCCAGCTCCGTCCGCCCCGGTAAGTGAGCAGACAAGCCTCTCGGCCTGGTGAGTGCCGGTCGGCCCTGATGCTCTGTGCGGGAATTTCCCTGCTTTGCCGTTCGCACCCCTGTTGCTGTGCTCTCCTCCGCGGCTCCGAAGCTCCCCCACTCCGCCACCCACAGTCTGCGCCCGCGCAGGAGCTTCTAGTGTGTGGAACCCTTTCCTCTTTCATAGCTCCCTGCCACTGGTGCAGGTCCCGTACCTATCCTTTTGTCTCTGTTTATTCTTTTTTCTTTTGCCCTACCCAGGTATGTGGGGGGTTTCTTGCCTTTTGAGAGGTCTGAGGTCTTCTGCCAGCGTTCAGTAGGTGTTCTGTAGGAGTTGTTCCACGTGTAGATGTATTTCTGGTGTATCTGTGGGGAGGAAGGTGGTCTCCACTTCTTACTCTTCCGCCATCTTCCTCCTTTCTGATGGTATTCTTCTATGGGCACAGGATAACCAGAGCAAGACATCTGGACACATGGATGACCTAAAAAACTGATGATTTTTAATTTTTTTCAAGACTAAGGGCCTGAGGCTTTTATAATTAAGAGGCAGAGCAAGAAGCAATTGTCTTTAATTAAAAAGTCTTCTATCTACCATTTGTACACCCTTCCTTCAGGAAGCGTTTGCCTGTCTGATTAATTGTCCCATTCTTTTTTCCTTTTAAGGATATTGAACATTGCAATGTTCAGTATGCATGATGTGTGTGTATGTTACAATATGATCTGTCAGTACCCACTTCCCCGTCTCAACCTAAGGCTAGGCCCATACCTCAAAAATACCTAACAAATACCAACAATAGTTATCTGCTGAACTGAAAGAAAACTTGGCCGGAAAAGTAAAGAATAAACACATTTGAACTAAACCCTTATAATGAGCT
Source organism: Phocoena sinus (assembly GCF_008692025.1). NCBI lineage: Eukaryota > Metazoa > Chordata > Mammalia > Artiodactyla > Phocoenidae > Phocoena > Phocoena sinus. The sequence goes on along the minus strand of NC_045779.1, from coordinate 6,784,768 downwards.
CTTACCTGGTAGAATGGAAAGATGCCTAATGTGTAACCTCGAAAGCTTCTCTTTGACTTAGAAAGCCATGTGTAGGACAGCGTTTTTCATGAAAGACCCAGGGATATGGCACCATTCACATCATTCTGAAACAAGTACTAGCGTACCCATGAATATGTTTACAAAATACTTTTCCAAGATTCTTTCCATCTGTTACAGGTCATAAACTTATTCTGGTTGGTTTTTTTTGTTTGTTTTTGTTTTGCCTTTGGCCTTTCTATCTGCCAGTGAGTTTGTAGCAGTTTATTTGGGTTGGGTTCTGATACAATAGAATTCTTTTAGGTCACTTATTTTAATATTTTTAATTGTAGGGATATTTTTCATTTATGAAAAGATTTAGCTTTTCTACACTGATTTTCCTAAATGTTCCATCTATAATTTCTCTACTTCTATTAACTTAAGTTTCTTGCCACTCATTCCCCTAATTTTTTGACAGTATTTTGCAACGTCTACAACAGAAAGACTCTTTTATTTGGCATATCATTCCACCATATACGGTCCCAAAAGCAAAAATCCATAGGATATATTTTCTCTAACAAACTAGTTTTATAAAAAATTACTTAGATCAATCTGGAAAGATTGTCATTACATTCTTCACATACTGTATGTCAGACATTGTTAGTACTTGTGGGTGTTGATGATTGTTTTATATAATTACTCATGTTGTTTTGTGAAAGTGCCCCATAACATCACTCTAATTAAGATTCTGACAGCATGTCCTTTTGATTGTTGAAATGCTTATTGAACAAAAGTCACTGTTTTTCAGACTAAATTCCAACATGAATAAAAATACCTAAGTCACACATGTGATTAAAGTGAGATTCTAGTTCCAAAAATGATTCTCTAGCACCTGTTAAAAGGACAAGAAAAATAAAAGTCATATACATACAGAAGGATATTATCATTTGGATTCGTACATAAGTAGGTATATAAATAGGCAGAATTTAAGAAGCATTGGATAAGACTCTCTCCTTGAAAATACCTGTGCCTAGAATTTCACTATTAGAAATCAAATCATTTCTATTTCAGAATTATTTGGTGTCTTTATTGACCCATATTAAATCCAAAAGTTATTGGAAAGGGCAGTCCCTAATGGCCTTATCAACTATATCATATGGAAATTAACTGACAGATGGCAGAACAACAGACTTTAGAAATGGAATGCACATAGGTACCTGGTTGAGGGAATCATCAGGAGGGGGAAAGTAAGAATACTTCAAAAGAAGTTAAGAGGACAAGAAAGCCAGCAGTGCCTGCCACTGAAAATAATTTAATCTGAATAGATGACAGCCAAATAATGTTCATTCAGCTTGTGCTATAAGTAGTGAAAATTTACATTTAGAAATTGTGACCTAATCATTGAACACATAGAGGGCTTCGGTTTCAGAATTTTCACATGTGTGAAAAAATAACAATGTAAATTTGTGGAAACTTATTCAAACGTATCAATACCAAAACAATGTTAGCCTTTTTTTTTTTTTTTTTGCTAAAGGGAGAACTTACAGATTCCTGAGAGTATAACTTACAACTAAAGAGAACAACTTGGAGACATGTTGAATCAAAAATTAATTTTAGGGCTTCCCTGGTGGTGCAGTGGTTGAGAGTCCGCCTGCCGATGCAGGGGGCACGGGTTCGTGCCTCAGTCCGGGAGGATCCCACATGCCGTGGAGCGGCTGGGCCCGTGAGCCATGGCCGCTGAGCCTGCGCGTCCGGAGCCTGTGCTCCGCAACGGGAGAGGCCACAACAGTGAGAGGCCCACGTACCGCAAAAAAAAAATTTTTTTAAAAATCATGTGTTTCTATATATTAATAATGAGCTATCTAAAAAGGAAATTAGAAAAACAATTCCATTTACAATAGCACCAAAAAGAAAAAAATACTTAGGAATAAACTTAATGAAGGAGGAAAAAGGCTTGTATACTGAAAACTAAAGAACCCTGATGAAAGAAATTTAAAAACACATAAAATGCCAATTATATCTCGATAAAGTTGAAGACAAGACAAAAAAAGTGAAAAGACATCTGTGTTTATGGACTGGAAGACTTAATATTGTTATGATGTCCATAATACCCAAAGCAATCTACAGATTCAATTCAATTCCTATCAAGATCACAATGGATACTGATTGTAATTGACCCATAAAAGTGTTATGTGCATAGCTATGTGTATGGAAAAGTACAGTGATGGCCTGTTCTTTACAGATCAGTAATTATTGGTTTTAATAGCGAGAGTTGGCTTCTGTGTTACAGTATTTAATATATATGGTCTTCTCAGATATAATGAAAAGGTGTAGAGCCTTTGCTATCAGACAGACCTGAATTCAAATCTTCAAATCTCAGCCTGTGACTTAATAGTGCAAGTTACTTAAACTCCAAACCATATTTTCCCTTCTATAAAGGGCGCATGATAACATGGCAAGCTTATCTGGCTTTTATATGAGATTCAGACTATACACAGACATATACATGTACATACGTACATACACACACAGATATATAGATAGATGATAGAGAAAGATAAAATACAGATAATTGATAGATAGATAGATAGACAGATAAACAGACAGGATGTAACTAAGACACTAGAAATAGCCAAGAAATAAGTTTTGATACTATTGCTATCCCTGAGATTCTTTCATGGCTCTGTTAATTACCCATTGATACACTTTAGTTCTATTCCTCCCAGGTTCTATCACAAAAGACAAGTTTGTGGGTGTGCAGAAAGCCAGGTTTTTGGTAAGCGTTATATACTTCTTCCACGCCTCCTACCAGGCAGCAGATCTTAAAATTTCCCAGGCAATTCACTGTACCAGTTCCCTTGATCAAAGGTCTTTGCAATTACACACCAGCGTGAGGCCATCTCCATTCCGAGGCACAGAGCCACCAGCCAATGCTGACCACTTCAGTTCTTTGGAAGGAAGGTTATACTAACAATAAAGTGGTAACTGCCTGCGAGGGATGCCAGTTCTTAATATCAGGAATACTCTGGGTACCTTTGCAGCCCAAAAGGCTAACAAATGGTGGGCATGATGTTGTAGGGTATTGGAGTAAAACAAATTCTGGTGCATCTGTGTCTGTAATATTTCTCCTGGCTCTAGTGGCCACAATTCAAGAAAGGTAAAATGGAACTGGAAAATGTGCAAAAAAATAGGAATTTAAATGATAAAGCAAAAACAGAGATTTGAGGTCATAACTCATTAGTCACTGAAGTCAAAATAACTTTATTTTTAAAGCATTTATCTCTGAGATAATCTCGGAGAATAGGTTCCAGGAACTGTCGCTATAGGGAGGTGCCATTAGAGATTCAAATAATAGAGTATAAATACATTTATTTAGACAGATATCTTGTGCTCTATGTATCGGGTTATTTCCAGATTATACAAAAAAAAAAAAGGCTTTATGGACTTTTTTATTGCCATGCTTCTTAATTCCAGTTTAACTCTGTGGGCACATTGAAGCTGCTTAATTACTATGTTTCCACTCAACACATCTCTATTCTGTAACCCCACAAGTAGTATATTAATAGACTTTTATAAACAGGATTTCTACTGACTTCCATTAATACTGCATATTTATTTTCATTGTAGCTAAATACTATAAAATATTAAAAGGAACACTGGGTAAGAATTGCAAGGACATTTCTTTCTTTGCAGACATAAGCATACATGATGAATTGTACAAAAATAGGTTCATCTCCAGAGAATTACCTTTGCAGTCTCACCCGTATGGTATTTATGGAGTACAAAGCACCGTTCTTTGGGAGGAGATTTTATCTCTCAGTATTAATTCACTCCTACACTCCCAACAGAAGGCAAAGAAATGCCTGCTTTCAGAGTGTATGACATCAGCAGCACAAATATGAGTGCGATATCATGGAGGAGTTTTTCTTTCGAAGGGCTTGTGAAACCATTTAAAAAGTTCTATTCTTGAAGGTCAGTCCTCTAAGGTGGATTTCTTAAAGACCAAACAGTTGAAGGATCTAGCTTTGCTGTTGCCTATTCCACGGTGAAAAGGTAAGGGACGGGGCCTATGGTCTCCATGAAGAAGTTAAGTGCTGAGACATTTCCTTAGATGTGGCTGGATATCAGTAGGATGTACAATCCTACAAGAAGTAAGTTTCAGACCTAATAGCTTAACAAATGTCTACCAACCGAGCAGAGAACGTGGAAGGAGGCCAGTGCGAGGGAAGAAAGTACTTTTCTATCTTAATATTTATTCATTCTCAAAACATCCCTTGAGTGCATACTCTGCTAGGCACCTTGCAGGGTACTGGAAATACAGCATAATTTTGTAAGATTAATTTCCCCTACATTAACTGTAATGAAACTATATTGAAATTTGGCTTTGAAACGTTTAATTTTAAATTATCAGATGTTCCCCATTTTTATATGAAGACTCACTCTTTTTTTTTTGTTTTGTTTTGTTTTTTTTTTTTTGCGTTACGTGGGCCTCTCATTGTCGTGGCCTCTCCCGTTGCGGAGCACAGGCTCCGGACGCGCAGGCTCAGCGGCCATGGCTCACGGGCCCAGCCACTCCGTGGCATGTGGGATCTTCCCGGACCGGGGCATGAACCCGTGTCCCCTGCATCGGCAGGCGGACTCTCAACCACTGCGCCACCAGGGAAGCCCTGAAGACTCACTCTTAACTCTAGTCACCAAACTCACTCACTGTCCTTAGAACCAGGGTCAGAGGCACCCCTGATTTCTTTTTCCAAGGTCATCCTACCAGAGAATATAACACAGAGGAGCTGGATGTGAGTCTAGAGATTGCTTGGCCTAATTTCCTCACTGTACCAGGGAACACTTGTTAAGTGCACCAGCTTTGTCATTAAATTCGCCCTGGTTTGAGTCCTCTCTCTGTGGGACCATGAGATGCAGATACGAGAAACAGAGGTAATTGCAGAAATGATCTCTCAAGTGTTACTGGGAGAATAAATAGGAGTGTCCGAAAAATGACAGAGCACAGCTAACGGTCACACCAATCAATGTTCTCCAGCAATATTATTGATATTACCATATTCTTGTACTATCACTATTTTTATGTTTCTATCATATCATTATCATTGTATTGCTATTCTCATTGAGAAGCAGAATAAAGCAGAATTCAAGGGGAGAAATTCTGGAGCCATATAGACCAAACTGAAATCTCTGCTCTGCCACTAACTGTTAAGTTACTTAATCTCTCTAAGTCTTGGTTTCCTCATGACTAATACAGAGATAAAACTAGGACTTCTGTAGAGGATTATATGAGGATTAATCTAATTTAAATTGTTTTAAAAAAGAAACACTTGGAAGAGTGCCTGGTGTATAACAAGCACTATTTAGTGTCTGCCTCTGTAGTAAATAATAACTACAGTTGCTTATAGGTGAGGCTCAGTTGGGGGAGGTGACTTGGGAAATCAGAGTTGACACTCAGACCTGGTCTTCGTTCACTGTGAAGTCTTATTAAGTAATAGAAATAGAAACCCTGAAATAAAGTAAGCAGGAATATGTATTTACATGACACCTTTCTTTCTGTTAATGCTTTTCTATCAAATTTACATTTCTCTTTAAAATGCTTAAAAATGAAGCTCGAAATGAGGAAAAATCAAGGCACTCAGGGACAGATGATTTATTAAAATATTTATTAAAATATTTTATTTTAGGGACTTCCCTGGCGGTCCAGTGGTTAAGGCTCCGCACTCCCAATGCAGGGGGCAAGGGTTCCATCCCTGGTGGGGGAACTAAGATTCCGCATGCCGTGCAGTGCAGCCAAAACTAAAAATATTTTATTTTTATATGAAATATTAAAAGCGTATTTATAAAAATATGACTTATTGTCTACTAAAGAAAGACAATAGATGAATCTCACATCTCCCTTCTTCTGCTTCTACTTCCGTCACCACGTCCATTGTTTTCTCAAAAAGCCCAGCACACAGCTCCCCAAGGCCCAAAGAATACAGTCTGAAGTCCTTTGCGTGACACTCAAGGTCTTTCACAGTCTGGCGCCATCCTAACCTCCCATCGTTCCCTGCCCTGTCTTGGGACAGCTCCTATGTGCTTGTCAAACTATTCACATTTCCCCAAGCTCCTCCTGTATCTTCCAACACCCCTGCCTTTTCTCCGGGTGCCTCAACCCATTTCCTCTCTGGGTCATTCGGGTTCCTACCCACCACCTGTGTGCATATCAGAATTCCACGAGTCCCTTCAAGGTAGCTGAAACGTTGGCTTACGGAGAACTTTTCCTCAAACTCTCATTCACATTCCACTGTGTCTTCTTTTGCGTTTCCATATGCTTTGCTTACACAAAAAGTTACACTTACTTCACTTGCCTCTCCCTGTAGACAATTTGCATTCTGCTTGCTCAGAAGGTCACAGCAGGAGCATTTGCCCTGTGATTGTAAGCCCTCTAAGACTTCTGAAACAAAGGCTACATGATACTACATCCAGAGGAATACCATCATTTACTCCACCATTTCCTTGATTTTGAACACTTAGTTTTCCTTTCTTTTCACTATTGTACTCAGTGTGGCAATAACAATGTAATGAATTGTCAATGACTTTTGCAAATCACTGGAGACTTTGAGAATTAATTTTTGTGAGCTTTTTGTTATATTTTCAGTAAGTCATTATTCCTTTGTGTCTCACCTTTCCTGGTGGTCATTTATTGGATGGACTTGTTTTTCCAAGACATAATACTTCATAATATAACCACTCTCTCACTTCCTCAAGCTGCTTCTTCTCTCTCTCACACCCACAGAATATTGTCGTTTTGGCTTTTTTTTTTTTTCATTTTTGTACTATATAGTGGCATTGTGAAATCTAATAAAAATATTTGTGATATGTTTTGAAATGGCATTAAAAATTCTATCAAAAAATAACGTTAATCTTTTGAGGTAGCAAAAATTTTAATTCTTTCCCCCGCCCCTTTTTTTTAGTTCATTTCATTTTTAGCTAAGGGAAAGAACCATATGTCTTCCAATATTTTTTCTTGTTGGCTTCCTCAATGAAATTTTTCTTGAAAAATAGGTCAAATGAATGGAGGAAAAAAGTTTGTCTTTGCACTTGAGAAAATTATACCAATATTTTTTTAAACACTCAAATTTCCAAGTTATCTTTCTGAATATTTACTCAGCAATTTTTTACTACTCCCACTTAATTGTAGCTTACAAACTATATAATACAAAATGGAAAATACCGGGGTTTTGAGTCACTTAATTTATTTATAGTCTTGTTGCTTTTAATGAAGCCTTTGAAACTAGGCTATACAATAGTTTTGTAGAGAAATCATTTTGCATTTCTTGAGAAAAATGCTTTGTTAAAACCTATTCAAATGTGTTTTCAGAAACTAAATGCCTGAAAAGTAAAAATAGGGATTTTTTTTCTAAAAGTGTAATCTATGCCAGAGGCCAAGCTGCGAAGCATCCAGAAAATTTTAGACTGTTGGTAAATATTCCAGTAACATTTAGATTAATCAAGTTACCAGAAAGAGGAAGATAACAATGAAACGGTACTTAGATGAGGGGAAAAGGAAGAACGGCAGCCAGCTTCTAAGAAACACCGAATAAAAAAAAAAAGTATCAGAAAGGTCAAGGAGAAAGAGAAAGCAGAAAGTCAAGAAACTTAAAAACAAAAAGGAGGACTTCCCTGGTGGTGCAGTGGTTAAGAATCCACCTGCCAGTGCAGGGAACACGGGTTCGAGCTCTGGTCTGGGAAGATCCTGCATCCCGAATGCCGCGGAGCGGCTAAGCCCGTGCACCACAGCTACGGAGCCTGAGCTCTACAGCCCATGAACCACAGCTACTGAAGCCCGTGCGTCTAGAGCCCGTGCTCCACAGCAAAGAGTATTTCCCACTTGCTGCAACTAGAGAAAGCCTGCGCGCAGCAATGAAGACCCAAAGCAGCCAAAATTTAAATTTAATTAATTAATTAATTCAAAAAAAAAGTAAAAAGGATCTTTTCTGTAATGGTTATACATCGAAAGTTCTTGGGTTTATCTCGTTAGAAAAATCAAGAAAAATTTTTTTAAAAAATCTTAAACAGAAAAAATCTGAATAAATAGTTCATTACCCAGATATGCTAATTGGAAGGTTTGAAGCTTCATCTAAGCCAAAAAAGATACATAGCAAGCTAAGTTTATTCAATCCTTGTGAGAAAACACATCTAGACTAACCAATATTTACAGAACTTAACCATTAGTGAAATGGGTATCTTACTGTACCTGAGTTCTTTTATTTCTTTATCTCAAACTCCAACCTGGGCTTTATCTTTTTAAAGTACAATAAATTAGTAAATTTAGCAATGTAGTCATTTTAGCAAAATACTGTTTTATAGACAATCAGCAACAATTAAATAAGCATGCTATAATTTTGACTCAACTAATTAGGCATGCTTTAAAAAGTCGATTAGAACTGAATACTTAACCTGGCAGAAGCAGCCACAGGACGCTACTGTGCTACATGGCCAGTTTAGGAGGAAACATATACAACATTGTTGGATTGTTGGCCGTACCTTTTTGAACCAATGAAGAAATGCCAAATATTAAAGATTCCATAATTTTTTTGTTCCAGTGGGCCTTATTTGTGATCCATCTTCAGAAGAAAAAAAAAACAGCTTCTTAAGGAACATGTGTATGTATACATCTGCTGAAAGATCCATCCTAGTCAGAAGGGAATATAACCAGCTCCTGGTTTCCAACCAGGAGGTTGAAGAAATCAAGTAGGTCCCATCAGATGCAAATAGAATCTCTAGCGCCCATATTCTCTTAGATATATGTCACATGACGCCGACTTGGCACCGCAGATACTATTATGCTTATTTATTTGATCTGAAATGGGCCGATTTTACTGGACCACGTCTCTCCATACATGCCGAATTCCCAGTGAAGTGAAGAACCCTTCTGTTTACCATTGAAGTTTATCATCATTCTGTTTCTCATAATGAAGTCAATGCGAGCTCTGTGCACACAAGGTATAAAGCAGCCAGCAAACTCAAGCCCTAAGTACTAGAAACCTGGAGAGAGGCCAAGGATGAACTGGCATGAAAATGGAATTGCCATCTTGCCTTTACAGCTGGTCTCTTGAAACGAAATGGGAGAATATCAGAGGACGCTCTGCAGAAACGGTACCTCTGCACGACATTCAGGCTCTGGGCAAACAGATGACTGAAGCTGTGTTGTCGTCAATCTGCTGCTGGATCCAGGGGACCACTTTCATCAACTCCTTATGAAATTAATTAATCAAAGGGAAAATTAAAGTGGAGCAAAGCTATCTTTGAAGTAAAAAACGTGCATCTCGTAAAGCAATGGTAAGTTCAATAATTCAAAAGGAAGCAGTGGCTGAAGTGATGATCTCAGCCATATTACGTCAAGGTGTCCCTCCACCGCATCCACTGCCACCATAAACACTCATTTTCTGAAAGGCAGGATTGTCTCAAGGTCTTATCAGCACTAACTGTATTACCAAAGCACAGAGTATACAATCAGATCTCTCCCCTTCGTAATGTAGATGTTGTCTTTTTAAAGCAAGCTTGATTATATTCTGAATAGGTCAGTCTGTGTGCCTGACATTTCTCCCCAGTTCCCCGTGACCTTTTAATAAGAATGACTCGGTTTTGCACTGCCGAAAATGGAACTGTCCCTTTTCAGTCAGTGAGTATGGGAAGCCCTGTTTGAACAGATCACATTTTCTGTACTGAGTTATTACTCATACCACAGCAGAGTAAATGAAACCTTATCTTTCTTTAAAAACACGTGTCCTATTTGGCTTTAATTTTACCTTCTTCTGCAGCTCGTTCACATACATTTGTAAATATTTAAGCAAATGTGCAATCACATTTGCTCAGGGAAAGTAACAAATTAATAAAGTCTCTGTTGAGCAAATCTGACTTTTATAATGTATGCTTAAACAGATGTCATCTTTGAATAGCACTGCAAAGAATTATTAACATGGACCTTCCATGGTTATAGAGAGAAAATTATCAACAGTAATCCAATTTCTAAAATTTCAGAAATGTTCCTCTTTATTAAGTTCCAGTAACAGAAGATTCAGCCAGACAGATCATCCGTGCCCAGACGAACGTGAGAATGGTCGCCATCCCAACTTGAAAGGCTATAACCACAGCGCCCCAGCACCAGCCTCCTGATTTCCTACTAGAATACTGATCTGTCTGTAAAACCCACAGTAGGAACCCATTAGGTACAACTTGGGGACGTGGGGTCAGATTCTCCTCTGAATAAATATTTACTGGAAGGGCCTGGCTCTGAGCTTTATTCCCACAACTGGACTGAGTTTCCTGATGTAGAAATTGCCTGGGACTATTTAGAGGACGATAAGGCAGGGATGATAACTAACCTAGTGTGATGTGAACAGCAAGCACCAGCCATAAAAAGGTATCAGCGAAGTGAGCAGCAAGTACGTATTTAATGCTCACGATGGCAAGACAAGTGTGGGAAACACTGGGTTCTATTCTCGAAGATTCTTCAAGGATGGCCCCAGTCTTCGTGGAGGCTGGAGGAGAAGCAGATGATCAGCAAGTAAAGACACTAATAAGCTTATAATTGCAACCTGAGGTGCATGATGTAAAGAACATACCAAGAATGGGCTAGTTGAAAAAAATTATCTAAATCAGGAGTTGGCACACTCTTTCTGTAAAGAGCAAGGTAGTAAATATTTTGGGCTTTGCAGACCACATTTGATCTCTGCCACATATTTTTATAACCTTTTAAAAATGTAAAAATGATTCTTAGCTCAAGGGTCTTACAGAAGCATGACAAAAGCCAACCAACCCGTGTGCCATAGTTTGCCAGCCTCTGATGGCAAGAGAGGAAGGTAGCAGCTGGAGAACAATTCTACAGAAAGGCTCAAGGTGGAAAATCAAGGTCAGCTTAGTTGAAGCAACAGAGAGAGAGGCTGGGGAGGTGTGCCGTGCTCCGTGGTCACGGTGAGAAGTTTAAAGGTTATCGTAAAGGCGGTAGGAAACCACCAGAGTTTTGAGCACGGGATATGACACGATCCCATTTACATTTTGAAAAAGCCCATTTGCTCCCTGTACAGAAAATCGGCATCAGTTTTGTGGCAGAGTGGTACCCAGAGCCTGTTGAGAAGGAATAAGGCAGGAGAGAGGGAGCAGGTAGGCAGGATGGGGCAGTGGGGGTGAGAAAAAGTGGACAGGGAGGGATCCTGTTCCTTGACCTGGTCTTTGCCTGGCCCTTTGGGGTCTGGAGAGCCCTTGCACAGAGGTGAAAGGCATCTCTCATCTGGCTACTTCTAAGGCTCTGCTGGTTGGGCTACTGCTCCTGGACATCATTTCTTATTCTTTTAACTTCCAAGAACCCAATTTTGAATAGAAAAATATTCACTTATTTTAATGTGGTTGGTTCAACCAGCCATATTTTGAAAAGTAGGAATGTATCTATTTAGGGGAAATCTGCATGGATATGTCAGCCCAAATGAGTGAGAGGGAAAGATTTAGGAGCTAATAGGTCTCCTCCTTCTCCCCCGCCCTTTCCCCTTTTCTATAAAGGAGCATAAACTTGATTAGACCTGCCTGGACAGGGGAAGCAGAAATAAATTGTCTGCTGTCTCCAGGATGTGACTCACCATTTCCACCCGCGCTCCCTGCCATGCCTGGAGGACTTCTCAGCACGCTTCTGCAAAGTCTCAGGACTCACCTTTTCCATGAAGCCTTCCCAGAAGACAAGAAGGACTCACCTGCTTTAACCCGTGATTACATATTTGCACACCTGTGTTTTGAACGTCGGTCATGGATTCAGCCTCTTTTCTTGGCTTTAGGTTCTTGTTCTTAGTTTCCCATCCCTACTTTCAGCCAGGGGCAGGCATTCACATATTCCAGGATGATGTTTACTCTATAAAGTTTCCCGTGAAAGGACTGCCCAGTTTGTTACTAAGGAAAGTATCAGAAATAGGGTCAGCCTTGTGAACAGGTACTACTAAGTTGATACCGACTCAAATATTACAAAGGGAGAATCTTCTCTAGGATGTACCCTACTCACCTCTCAAGGGCTTAGGAAATTCCTACCACTGCTTTAGTTCAAGTCAACAATGTTCAACGTGTCTTATGTGGAATACTATCCTTAAAGCCTCTAGTAAAAGAAACAGCTAGATGTGGTCAAACACTTCCAGAGCGTTCTGCATACTAACTTTCTCCCTTGGAAACTCATAAAGCAGACTAGCACATCAAAGACTGACCCTGTTAAACTTTATTTAACCAACGGTTTCCACCATTCTGTGCCCACAAGGCCCACTACTGTTCAACAACCTACTAGTTCCTCAAAATGCTTTAGCAAGTGCAGAGTTCAGGCTGCCCTCAGCAGGCCTGGGATGGTGTGGGGAGTGGAGGAAAGGAAGCAGCAGTTGTCTGGGTGATGTGACCCAGGTCAAATTAGCTCCTTGAACTAAGAAGGTAACTCTGACCTGGGCGTGGGTGGAGGACAACAGTGTGCCCTGCCTTGGGCCATTTCCCAGGAAGGACAGGTGGGGTCAGATGGAGATGTGTGGCCCTGTGAGTGGACAAGTAACAGTGACTCCACTGAGGGACAACTGGTCATTCGAGAGCAAGCAAACTGCCATGTCAGAACAAGCCCCAATCCTTAACTGCTAGGTTTTGGGACGGGGTTGGGGGGAGGGTTCTTACAGTGGAAACCACAGGCTTTTTGCCTCAGGCAGGATTGGATTAAAATCCAGGCCTTTCCCCATTCCAGCTGTATAACTTGTCCTGTAAGCCCTGTTTTTTGTGAAATAGGATGAATAATATTAAGACAGGATTTGCAAAAATATAAACAAACTAATTTTTCTCACAGTAACTAATATATGATTTAATAAATAGTAGAAACTATATAGTAGCCTCTGAAAGAAGCTTTAGGAAGTGTCTTCATGGACCTTCCCTAAATTTAGCCAGAATTAACACTTTTCATGTTAAATTCAACTTTTCCCTAGTGCAAATTTAAATCAAGTATTAATTTTCCTCATCATGCCCTAATCTAAAGGTCCATTTATCCCATACATCTTATTTTTGTTACAATAGAAAAATATCTAACCATATGTAAGTCTTCAGAAATAAATGACAATTTCTGATGGAATTTAAAAAGGTGAACTTTTGGCCCAAAGATACATGGATGGCCGTTGGCTTAATTTCAAAATTATTTGTGCATTTCTTAAATATAAAGCTTTTTCACTAGACATAGCTCCTATTTCATTTAGTTTTTTTTTTTTTATATTTATTTCATCAGTAGGAAGGAGACGATACTTTTTATACAAAGTTAGACTTAAGATAGAAAGTGACTCAATTTGGGCAGTGAAGAGATGAAGTGCTTCGTGGATAGTCATCAGAATTCTGCAGCTGCCCAAAATACTCCTAAAAATCAGCTGTGCTTACAGTCTCTAATTCTGATGGTGAAATGTTTTTGGCCCAGATAACAGTATTTGCTACAAAAAAGCAAATCAAAACACATCTCCCATGTAAACGCCACTAAGGAGGGCATATTATATGGAGGTGTTTTGTTCATATGTCTAACTACAGGCAGCTTAAGTTGAAAAGAATCTCATTATCTCGGGCCTACCATATGTATGTGTGTATATAAGTAGAAGGAAAACAAACTCAAAATATGGCCTCAGCTGGTAGGATTGTGAGGGCCAATCTAAGCTCTTTAATCAAGGTATTGTGTATTAAGTTTAATACTTATGATACGCATACTCCAAACACAGACCCTCAAGTCAAGAGAAGATCAGGTAACTTAAATCTTTACGCTCACAATTAATTAAAAATTAAATAGTGAAATCTCAAAACAGAGTTACAAAAGTTGTAGTATAGTTTAAATGTTTGCATTTAACAAGTTAACATTTTAACATAAAAATGCAATGCAATATAAATATGCTTTTCACAGGATAGCTATAATATTTATTAAGAATATATCTAACTTACAAAGAGCATGGCCTAGTAATGGGAGAAGCACATAAAGCTCTGTGATTATCATGTTTTTTCATTTCGGTCATAGTTTCTCTGCAATAATGTGTGTCACGTCACTTGGAAATAACATCAAATATATAAATTTAAGACCTTGGTGAACATGAAGGCCAGGCAAATGTCCCTTATAGTTACATACCAGTGATAGGCCAGGCTTTCATCAAAACTCTTCTGTGTATTTATAATGACCTAAAGAAGAGACATAAGTATGCACTTCAAATTTCACAGTTGGAATTAATATTAGATATTATCTGATTCAATATAATTTAATGACAGATGGGAAACCTAAGGCTCGGAATGACTAAATGACTTGCACATAAACACAGAGCTAATAAGAGTCTGATAAGACAAAAATCTATGTTCCTTGAGCATATTTCCAAAATATTTTGCTTATATCTAATTTTGAAACACAAACTGAGAACTTGGATCTATTTCAGCATCAGGAAGGAAATGAGAAAAATCTCAATTTGATTATTTAATAAAGTCCTAAAAGAATTTAATAAATATTAAATATAGAATAAGCTACACACCCTCATTTAATCATAAAGAGCTATTTATGTGCTACTCTAATCAAAGAAACTACATAAACAAATATAATACAGTGAGATAAAAAGTTATACTGAACCTTTCTAGTGAATGTATAAAAGTAGTGCCAAAAAAATTTTAATAATACTTAATTTTGGGAGAGGACCTGGTCATGTATTAAACCAATAAAAAGAAATTTTACTTCTCATTTTATTTCTATTCTCTTTGGCTTTTGTAAACATGTGTTTTTCCTAATTTTATTTCATTAAAAAATAGCCAAACTCTACATCTTTATATAAGAAACTTAATACCCTACAAATGAATAATATTCCTTCTTTGCAAATACCCATGGAAAATTCACCCCAAAATTAAGCATACTAACTAGGGCAAGAAGAAAGTCTCAGTAAATACACAAAACAGAACTCATTGAGCCATACTTTCTGACCCTAATGAAAAAAAGCTACTAAAAAGTTCTATTTAACAATGAACAAAAACTTGTGTTTCCAACCATGATGTAGTAACAAGAACCAGATATGTAGTCCCAAATGAAATAAAAAAACTGGACGAAATATATGAAACAACATTTTAAAAGACACAGAACACCAGGCAACAAATGACAGTGATCTTTGAGGGATGAAACATAAACAACATGAGCCATATGACTGCCCATAGATTATGTCCTTGAGGGTTTCCAGGCAACAGCACAGGGAGATTTAACCTAGGTGAAATCCAGTGGATTCCCTGAGTTGAGACAAAGTTAAGTCCAGGAGATCAAGGCAATTAGAGTTACCAGGGCAGAATACAGGACAGGAAAGCTGTTGCTGACAGGGAATTCCAGAGATTCTCATTAAGTAGTGATCAGTTGTCCCCCTTGATTACTGATCAGTGCATGCATGGGATAAAATTACCTAAAACTGAGGAAAAACACACTTAAAAAGGATTGGAAGTAACAGTACTCATCAGCACTCACATAGTACAGAGAATAATGTTTGTTCCTACCAATCGGACTACAAAAATTTATAATTCCTGGGGCACTGGGTAAAGTACACAGGAAGTTCTTGCCTTGGTGGTAGAAAATAATGAGCTCTAGTCTAAGCACTACACTTGACTCACCTAATCTTCAAAGTAAGGCCTGAAAGAATCAAACTATTTCCAAGTAACTTGACACTGACTGAGAACTAAGCATAAGAATATTTATAAGAAGTTCAAATTTTCAATACTCAGAAAAGTAAAATTCATGGTGTCTGGCATCCAGTGAAAAGTTATCATGCATGCAAACAAGCAGGAAAATATGACCTATAATAAGGAGAAAAATTACTCATTCAAAAGCAGTCAAAAAGTTATATAAATGTTAGAGCTACAAATGACTAGTTTTGTAAAATAAATAAGTTACAAGGATGCAATATACAGCACAGGAAATATAGACAATATTTTATAACTTTATATGGAATATAATCTATAAAAATATTGACTCACTGTGTTATACATCTGAAACTAATATAATATTGTTAAGTCTACTTCATTAAAAAAGGTTACATAAATGTTAGAAATAGCAAACATGTTCATTAAAACAGTTAATATAACTGGATTCCAAATGTTCAAAATATTAAGGAGAGACATGGAAGATCCAAAAAAGAACTAAACTAAATATCTAGAGAGAAAAACTTCAGTGTCTGGGATGAAAAATACATTGAATGAGATTAATGGCAGAGGAGATATTGCAGAAGAAAAGATGAGTAACCTTAATAATCTAACAAAATAAGCAATCCAAAATGAAATGCAGAGATAAAAAAGCATTTAATGGGCTTGGGGACAACTTCAAATGGCATAATATATAAGCAATTTAATAAAGAAGAGAGAGTATAATACAGAAAATTTGCTCAAAAAAAAAATAGTAGTCAGGAATTTTCTAACTTTGATGACAGCCACAAACCTGCAGATACAAGAAGATCAATGAATCAAAGCATAAGAAACATGAAGAAAACTACACCATCACCTCGTATTCAAATATCTCAAAACCAGTGATAAAGAGAAAATCTTATAGTAATTGAGAAAAAAATTACATACCAAGAAAGAAGATGAGAAGGACATATTTCTCATCAGAAATTATGACAGCAAGATAACAGTGAAGCTATATCTTTAGAATAATAAAAGAAAATAACTTTCAACTTATAATTCTGTACCCAGCAAAAACATCTTTCCAAAGCAAAAGCAAAATAAAAACTTCTAGCAAACCTACACTACAAGAAATATTAGGAATCTAAGAGAAGAAAAAAAAAAAAAAGGTCATGAAGTACCTAGGGGTAAGACGGGAATAAAGACACAGACCTACTAGAGCATGGACTTGAGGATATGGGGAGGGGGAAGGGTAAGCTGTGACAAAGCACGAGGGAGGCATGGACATATATACACTACCAAACGTAAGGTAGATAGCTAGTGGGAAGCAGCCACATAGCAAAGAGAGATCAGCTCGTTGCTTTGTGTCCACCTAGAGGGGTGGGATAGGGAGGGTGGGAGGGAGGGAGACGCAAGAGGGAAGAGATATGGGAACACATATATATGTATAACTGATTCACTTTGTTATAAAGCAGAAACTAACACACCATTGTAAAGCAATTATACTCCAATAAAGATGTTTAAAAAAAAGAAAAGAAATATTAATGTCCTTCAAGAAGAAAGAAAATTATATGAGATGGAAATATGGATCTACAAAAAAAAGTAAACACAGAAATGACAACTACTTGGATAAATATATAAAGTTTTTAAATAGTTAAATCAATTTTTTAAATAATTGGCTGCTTAGACTAAAATAATCACAATATAGTTTGGAGTTTAAACATATGGGAAACTATGAGGTATGATAATCATAGCACAAAGGTCTTAAGGGGAGAAATGAAATATACTAGTATAAGGATCTTGTACTGTATGTTATGTATGTGTTAAATGGTATTTGAAAAATACTAGACTTAAAACTAACCATATCAATAATTACATAAATTAAAATGATCTAAACAAGCCAATTCAAAGGCAAATGTCAGCTTGGATAGGAGAGGGAAGACTCAAATATTTGCCATGTAAAAGCAGCACACTTTAAATATAAAGACACAAATAGGGTGAAAATTAAAGAAATAAAAAGATGGAAAATGAAACCATGAAAAGACTAATCAAAAGAAAGCTGAAGGGAGACCTTCAAGATGGCAAAGGAGTAAGATGTAGAAATCACCTTCTTCCCCACAAATACATCAGAAATACATCTACATGTGGAACAACTCCTACAGAACACCTACTGAATGCTGGCAGAAGACCTCAGACTTCCCAAAAGGCAAGAAAATGCCCACGTACTTGGGTAGGTAGGGCAAAAGAAAAATGAGAAAACAGAGACAAAAGAATAAGGACAGGACCTGCACCTCTGGGAGGGAGCTGTGAAGGAGGAAAAGTTTCCACACACTAGGAAGCCCCTTCACTGGCAGAGACTGCGGGTGGCAGAAGTGGGGAGCTTCAGAGCCATGGAGGAGAGCGCAGCAACGGGGGTGTAGAGGGCAAAGCGGAGAGATTCCCGCACAGAGGATCAGTGCTGACCAGCACTCACCAGCCCGAGAGGCTTGTCTGCTCACTTACTGGGGCGGGTGGGGCTGGGAGCTCAGGCTCGGGCTTCGGGGGCCGGATCCCAGGGAGAGGACTGGGGTTGGCTGCGTGAACATAGCCTGAAGGAGGCTAGTGCACCACAGCTAGCTGGGAGGGAGTCTGGGAAAAAGTCTGAACCTGCCTAAAAGGCAAGAGACCATTGTTTCGGGGTGTGCGAGGTGAGGGGATTCCTTCCCCGTATGCCCACAGAAGGCAAAACTCTACCTAAACCAGCTCCAGAGACTGGAGTGAGCCACGACTATCAGCGCGGACCCCAGGGACAGGCATGAAACGCTAACACTGCTGCTGCCACCACCAAGAATCCTGTGTGCAAGCACAGGTCACTCTCCACACCCCCGCCCCCAGGAGCTTGTGCAGCCCACCACTGCCAGGGTCCCGTGATCCAGGGACAACTTCCCCGGGAGAACGCACTGTGTGACTCAGGCTGGTGCAACGTCACGCCGGCCTCTGCTGCTGCAGGCTCGCCCCGCATTCCGTACCCTTCCCTCCCCACAGCCTGAGTGAGCCAGTGCCCCCTAATCAGCTGCTGCATTATCCCTGTCATTTCTGGGCAGGAACAGAGACCAGAGGACGACCTACACGCAGAGCTGGGGCCCAAACCAAAGCTGACCCCAGGAGCTGTGCAAACAAAGAAGAGAAAGGGAAATTTCTCCCAGCAGCCTCAGGAGCAGCGGATTAAATTCCCACAATCAACTTGATATACCCTGCACCTGTGGAATACCTGAAGAGACAAAGAATCATCCCAAAATTGAGGCAGTAGATTTGGGGAGCAGCTGTAGACTTGGGGTTTGCTGTCTGCGACTGATTTGTTTCTGATTTTTATGTTTATCTTAGTATAGTTTTCAGTGCTTGTTATCATTGGTGGATTTGTTTATTGGTTGAGTTGCCCTCTTTTTTATTATTATTTTATTTTTTATTTTAATAATTTTATTTATTTATTATTATTTTCTTTCTTTCCTTTTTTCTCCCTTTTCTTCTGAGCCATATGGCTGACAGGGTCTTGGTGATCCAGCCGGGTGTCAGGCCTGAGCCTCTGAGGTGGGAGAGCTGAATTTAGGACATTGGGCCACCAGAGACCTCCCGGCCCCACAAAATATCAATCAGCAAAAGCTCTCCCAGAAATCTCCATCTCAACACTAAGACCCAGCTCCACCCAACGGCCAGCAAGCTTCAGTGCTGGACGCCCCATGCCAAACAACTAGCAAGACAGGAACACAACTCCACTCATTACAAGAGAGGCTGCCTAAAATCATACTAAGTTCACAGACACCCCAAAACACACCACCAGACGCAACCCTGCCCACCAGAAAGACAAGATCCAGCACAACCCACCAGAACCAGGCACCAGTCCCCTCCACCAGGAAACCTACACAAGCCCCTGAACCAACCTCATGCACTGGGGGCAGACACCAAAAACAACAGGAGCTACAAACCTGCAGCCCACGAAAAGGAGACCCCAAACAGAGTAGGTTAAGCAAAATAAGAAGACAGAGAAGTATGCAGCAGATGAAGGAGCATGATAAAAACCCACCAGACCTAACAAATGAAGAGGAAATAGGCAGGCTACCTGAAAAAGAATTCAGAGTAATGATCATAAGTATGATCCAAAATCTTGGAAATAAAATGGAGAAAATCCAAGGAATGATTAACAACGACCTAGAAGAACTAAAGAGCAAACAAACAATGATGAACAACACAATAAATGAAATTAAAAATTCTCTACAAGGAATCAATAGCAGAATAACTGAGGAGAAGAACGAATACGTGACCTGGAAGATAAAACAGTGGAAATAACTACTGCAGAACAGAATAAAGAAAAAAGAATGAAAAGAATTGAGAACAGTCTCAGAGACCTCTGGGACAACATTAAATGCAACAACATTCGAATTATATAGGTCCCAGAAAAAGAAGAGTAAAAGAAAGCGTTTGAGAAAATATTTGAAGGGATTGTAGCTGAAAACTTCCCTAACATGGGAAAGGAAATAATCAAGTCCAGGAAGCACAGAGAGTCCCATACAGGGTAAATCCAAGGAGAAACACGCGAAGACACATATTAATCAAACTGTCAAAAATTAAATACACAGAAAAAATATTGAAAGCAGCAAAGGAAAAGCAACAAATAACATACAAGGGAATCCCCATGAGGTTAACAGTTGATCTTTCAGCAGAAACTCTGCAAGCCAGAAGGGAGTGGCAGGACATATTTAAAGTGATGAAAGGGAAAAACCTGCAACCAAGTTTACTCTACCCAGCAAGGATCTTATTCAGATTTGATGGAGAAATTAAAACCTTTACAGATAAGCAAAAGCTAAGAGAATTCAGCACCACCAAACCAGCTTTACAACAAATGCTGAAGAAACTTCTCTAGGGAGGAAACACAAGGGAAGGAAAAGACCTACAATAACAAACTCAAAGCAATTAAGAAAATGGAAATAGGAAAATACTTATCGATAATTACCTTAAATGTAAATGGATTAAATGCTCCCACCGAAAGACATAGACTGGCTGAATGGATACAAAAATAAGACCCATATATATGCTGTCTACAAGAGACCCCCTTCAGACCTAGAGACACAACCAAACTGAAAGTGAGGGGATGGAAAAAGATATTCCATGCAAATGGAAATCAAAAGAAAGCCGGAGTAGCAATTCTCATATCAGACAGAATAGACTTTAAAATAAAGACTATTACAAAAGACAAAGCAGGACACTACATAATGATCAGAGATGAACCCAAGATGAAGATATAACAATTGTAAATATTTATGCACCCAGCATAGGAGCACCTCAATACATAAGGCAAATGCTAACAGCCATAAAAGGGGAAATCGACAGTAACACAATCATAGTAGGGGACTTTAACACCCCACTTTCACCAATGGACAAATCATCCAAAATGAAAATAAATAAGGAAACACAAGCTTAAAATGACACATTAAACAATATGGACTTAATTGATATTTATAGGACATTCCATCCAAAAACAACAGAATACACTTTCTTCTCAAGTGCTCATGGAACATTCTCCAAGATAGATCCTATCTTGGGTCGCAAATCAAGCCTTGGTAAATTTAAGAAAATAGAAATCACATCAAGTACCTTTTCTGACCACAACACTATAACACTAGATATCAATTACAGGAAAAAAAAAACTGTAAAAAATACAAACACAAGGAGGCTAAACAATATGCTAATAAATAACCAAGAGATCACTGAAGAAATCAAAGAGGAAATAAAAAAATACCTAGAAACAAATGACAATGAAAACACAACAACCCAAAACCTATGGGATGCAGCAAAAGCAGTTCTAAGAGGGAAGTTTATAGCTATACAAGCCTACCTCAAGAAACAAGAAACATCTCAAATAAACAACCTAACCTTACACCTAAAGCAATTAGAGAAAGAAGAACAAAAAAACACCCAAAGTTAACAGAAGAAAGAAATCATAAAGATCAGATCAGAAATAAATGAAAAAGAAATGAAGGAACTGACAGCAAAGATCAATAAAACTAAAAGCTGGTTCTTTGAGAAGATAAACAAAATTGATAAACCATTAGCCAGATTCATCAAGAAAAGGGAGAAGACTCAAATCAACAGAATTAGAAATGAAAAAGGAGAAGTAACAACTGACACTGCAGAAATATAAAGGAAGTATTTTCCCTATCCACAATGGAATTAAATTAGAAATTATTAAGAGAAAGATCATACACTTGATCTTATCAATAATGCTTGCATCAAATTAAAAAAATAAGGAAACAAGAGAAAGTATTTTTAAGTGAATAAAAATGAAAGCACAATATTCTAAAATCAGTAGAATATTGCTAAAGCAGTACTCATAGGGAAAGTTATAGTATTCAATACTTATTTTAGGAAAAAAGAAAACTCTCCAATCAATGACTTCAATTTCCAACTTAGGAAATTTGAAAAAGAAAACCAAATTAAAGTAAGCAGAAGAAAGGAAGTAGTAAAGGTTTAAAAAAATCAATGCAATAAAAAAAATTCTAGAGAAAGTCAACAAAACCGAAAATATATTTTTTGAGAAGATCAATAGAAGTGATAGACTTTATACAGGCTGATTGGAAACGAAAAAGGAGAGAAGACAAAAGTTACCTTTAGCAGTAATGAAAGAGGCATCATCAGTATAGATTTTACACTTATTAAAAGGATAATAAGGAAGTATTACGAATAACTTTATGTGAACTAATTTAACAATTTCAATGAAATAGACAAATTCTCTGAAGACACAAACTACCAAACCTCACTCAAGAAGAAATAGACAACCTGAATAGATCTATTTCTACTGAATAAATTCAGTTTGTATTTAAAAACCATCATCCCACAAAGAAAACTCTAAATCAAAGTGACTTAGAAATGATACCCGGGCTTCCCTGGTGGCGCAGTGGTTAAAAATCTGCCTGCCAATGCAGGGGACACGGGTTCGAGCCCTGGTCCGGGAAGATCCCACATGCCGCGGAGCAGCTAAGCCTGTGCACCACAACTACTGAGCCTGCACTCTAGAGCCTGCGAGCCACAACTACTGAAGCCCGCATGCCTAGAGCCCATGTTCTGCAACAAGAGAAGCCACCGCAATGAGAAGCCTGTGCACCACAACAAAGAGTAGTCCCCGCTCTCTGCAACTAGAGAAAGCCCGAGCACAGCAACAAAGACCCAACACAGCCAAAAATAAATTAATAATACCAATTTTACACAAATTCTTCCAGAAAATTGAATAGGGGGGACTAATTCCTAGTTCATTCTTTGATGCCAGTTTTATCTAAAACCAGAAAAAAATGTATTAGGAAAAGAAGTCTGTAGGCCTATATGCCTCATGAACATGGGTGCAAATATTCTAAACAAAATTTTAGCAAAATGATTCCAAAAATATATAAAATATGTAATGACCATGTGTGATTAATCCACCATGTAAGAATTTATCACTATTTCATATTTTTGATGTGACATGAAAATGTTTTTTTTAATTTTAATTGTCCAATGTTCATTTGTTAGGATTTCATTGAGTCTGTAGAATTTCTCACCAGTGTTTTGTAGTTTTTAATGTACACATCTTGCACATCTTTTGTTAGAAAAACAATTGAGGGGACTTCCTTGGTGCTCTGGTGGTTGAGACGTCACCTTCCAAAGCAGGGGGTGCAGGTTCGATCCCTGGTCAGGGAGCTAAGATCCCACATGTCTCGCAGCCAAAAACCAAAACATAAAACAGAAGCAATATTGTAACAAATTAAACAAAGACTTTAAAAATGGTCCCCATCAAAAAAAAAAAAAAAACTAAAAAACAAACCAGAAAAACAACTGATTTTTCCACGCTGATCTTATACCCTGCAACCTTGCTAATCTCACTCATTTGTTTTAGTAGCTTTTTTGTAGATTCCATGGGGTTCCATAAACTATCATGTCATCTGTGAGTAAAAGCAGTTTTACTTCTTCCTTTCCAATCTGGATGCATTTTATTTCTTTGTCTTGCCTTACTGTATTGGCTAGAACCTCTCCTATAATGCTAACACTTTTGTTCCTGACCTCAGAGAGGAATCACTCAGTTTTCTGCTGTTAAGTACACTCTTAATTTTAGGATTTTCATAAATGCCATTTATTAGGTTGAGAAATTTCCCTCCTTTTCCTACTGTGCTAAGACCTTTCTTTTATAAGGAATGGAGGTTGGAATTTTTTAATGATTTTTCAGCATCAACTTATATAATCATGTCAATAGGTACAAAAAACTGCAATTTAACATCATATCAAAAATATGAAATACTTAGTGGTAAATCTGACAAAAGAGGTACAAGGCCCATACAGTAAAAACTACAAACATTGGTGAGAATTGAAGAGGACCTAAGTAAATTGTGATATTCTGTGGTCATGTGTCAGATAGTCAATATTCTTAAGATATCAGCTATTTCCAAATTGATCTATGATTTCAGTGCAATCCCAATCAAAATTCCAGCAGGATTTTTTTCTTTCTTTCTTTCTTTTTTTCAGAATTGACAAGCTGATTCTAAAATTCCTAAGGCAGTTGAAAAGACTTACAAAAGCTAAAATAAAATGCCTTCTAATTTACATAAAATGGTTGAAGAGGATGTCACTGATAAAAAATCCCTCTGAGCAGAGATATAAAGGAGGTGAGAGAGCAAATGAGCTGGGAAACTCTGGGGAAAGGGAGTTTCAGGCAGAGGGAACAGCAGGATGAAATGTCCTGAGGGAGGAGCATGTTATATGTGCAAGGAACCGAAAGGAGGCCTTTATGATTGGAGTGCACTAAGCAGAAGAAGAAGAAATAGACATGAGATTAGAGATTCAGCCAAGTGCCAGATTATGTAAACTGAAGACATAGAGTTAGGAACACACTGAAAAATTGTGAACATTGCAGCGTTATGATCTAACTTGGGTTTTTGTTGGATTAATTATAGACTGAAAGGAGGTAAGGCATAAGCACAAAGACCACTGAGAAAGCTATTGCAATAACCTAGTCATAGTATGATAGCTCAGACTAGGCTGGTAAAGGTGGAAGTCAGGAGAAATGGTTAGATTCAGAATATATTATGAACCTAAGGCCAACATGATTTGTGGATGGGTTGTGTTAAGGTAAGAGAGAAAGAGAAGAATTGGGCTGTCTCCAAGGTTTTTCATCTAGGCGATCTGGATTACCATTTGCCAAAATGAGAAACATCACAGAAAGAGTAGGATGGAGGGGAAATGAAAAGTTTGGTGTAGTTCAAGATAGTATCCCTACCAAGGTAGCCAAGTGGAAATGTGAGCATAGTGTTCAGAGAAGCAGTCCTGGCTGAAGATAAGAATTTGATACTCAGAGCCATGAGACTAAGTGAATTCACACAAAGAAGTGAGAGTGAGCCCTGACCTGTCCAGATGTGTAGAGGTGAGAAAGGTGAAGAAACGATATGAAAGAGACTGGGGGAATTACCTGGCGGTCCAGTGGTTAGGGCTTGGCACTTTTCAGTGCCATGGGCCTGGGTTCAGTGCCTGGTTGGGGAACTAAGATCCCACAAGCCGCACGTCGCAGCCAAAAAAAAGAGAGACACAGAGAGAGAGACTGGGAAGAAGCAACTGGAAGGATGGGAGGAGACTAGAGAGTGGTGTCCCGGCATTCAAATGAAAACAGTTTCAAGAAGGAAGTAATTAACAAATGTGTCAAATCCTGCCTGAGGACTGGTCACTGGATTTAGAACCAGGGAGTTCATTTGTGACTTGAACCCCAAGAGTTCAGGGTGCTCCTGAGAGAATGGGAAGAGAGGATTTAGAGATGGAAAGGACAACTCTTTTGAGTACATTTTCTGTAAAGAGAAGCAGAAAAATGGGTCAGTAGCTGAAGAGGGGATATGAAATAAAGGGAGAATTGGAAATAAATCAAAGCTTGCCTTTGGGTGATAGAATGAAAGGAGGGGTTTTTCCCCTTGATTTGTTTTTGTCTATATTTTCCAAGTCCCTATAATGAATATATGTTGCTTTTATAGCCAGAACACAAATGAAATAATAGAAAAAGAAAAATATGTGAGTAATTTCTCCTCCCTCTTATGTATCTGTCTCTCCACTACGTATAGATAGTACCTGTTAGCAAGATAGAGAAAAACAAGCTTTTTTTTTTTTTGTTTTGTTTTTAATATCCCAGGGCACAGCAGCAAGACACAAGCTATAGAGCTCTTTCACAACCTGCATCAAAATTCAGGTGCCTTGGCTCAGCCTCCTGCGCCCCAGGCAATGACCAGAGGTGTGGTTGCCACCCAAGAAGCACTTTCAGAGTCTGGGAAGCCTTTCACTTTAGTATCCATCTGTTTGTTACTGTTCAGGCTGCTTACGATAATTTTGGATTAGAAAATGGCTTTAATACCAAGTAATTTTGCTTCTTTTCCCATTTGTTAAGAAGCTATGAAAATAAAGAAACCAATACCATTTACAGTTGCATCAAAAAGAATAAAATACCTAAGAATAAATTTAACCAAGGAGGTAAAAGACCTGGACATTGAAAACTACAAGATATTAATGAAAGAAATCAAAGAAGACACAAATAGATGGAAAGATATTTCATGCTCTTGGGTTGGAAGAATCAATATTGTTAAAAAGTCTATACTTACCCAAAGCAATCTACAGATTCAGTGCAATCCCTATTAAAGTTCCAATGGCATAGTTCAAAGAAATAGGACAAATAATCCTAAAATTTGTGTGAAAAGACAAAAATCCCTGAATAACCAAAGCAATCTTGAGAAAAAAGAACAAAGGGGAAGGCATCACACTCCCTGATTTCATATTGTATTACAAAGCTATAGTAATCAAAGCAATGTGGTATTGGCATAAAAACAGACATAGATCAATGCAACAGTATAGAGAGCCCAGAAGTAAACCCACACATATATGGTCAATTAATTTATGACATAAAAATTTTGCCATTTGCAAGAGCATGTATCATGCATAGTGAAATAAGTCAGATATATGGTCAATTAATTTATGACATAAAAATTTTGCCATTTGCAAGAGCATGTATCATGCATAGTGAAATAAGTCAGACGGAGAAAGACAAATACTACAGCTAGAAAGGATCTAAATGGGACACATTTAGGTTCTTCAATGACACTGCAGATGCTGTCTGAGTCTTAGGTAGTAGATTAACAATTGTCTCTTTTATTATTGTGCTTTGTAACTTGCATATATATTTCACCTTTTTGTATGTTTCAAATATGACATTAATAACAATCTTATTTGCCTATAATATTAGTTTTAGGAAATCAATTTCCCCATAAGCAGGCAAGTGACTAAACAAAATATCTTTCTCTTCCTTGACCTCTTCTTACCTCAATATTCCAGATTATTCAAGAGAAATGTTTCTGCTTGTTTTTTTTTTTCATTTGATCAACATAATTTGATGGTATTTAAGATGGCTACCACCTTCCATCTGACCCGTTAAATGAAGTCAGTTCTTCCACACATCTTGTGAGAATTGCACGGAGAATACAACTGTGAGCAAGAAAGTGTTCCCATGCCCCTTACACGCTCAATCCATACCTTCCCATTCTGAAATCAAAAGAATAAGAAGAAGCAGCCGCTGTGGTCTGAGATTCTCTAACTACTCCTCATATTAACTCTGCTTAGTTTTCACTAAGGTCCAAACTCAAATGAATCAAGGGTCCGTGCAGGCATAAATGCTTTTGCACACACACTATCTCAGTGATGAACCCCATAGAGAGCACACACTCTTCAAAAATAAGCTGTAACCCCTGGATCTAGGCAGCAGTTGTCCTGTGAGAATGCAGGCCCTGTGTTTCTAAGAAACAAACACCCGTGTTTTTATTAGTAAAACCATTTTTCAAAGCTGGCTCAGCATTTCTTTTTAAACACCGTGTGTCAAACAAAGCATGACTATAGCCATCCTGCCAGTCTTCTGGCCCACACTTGGAAGTCCTTCTTTGTAAAGTTTCCTTCACTATGCAAATGATACCGCTGTGGAAAACAATGACATCCAAACAGTTAGGGCCCAGGGGGTGCTGTAGCTGTTTGTAGGGTGTGTGGCCTGGCATCCTTTGAGAGCTCCTCTGCCCTTTCCGCAGGGGTGTTGGGTGGAAGTGCCAGTACATGCCTATTTAAGACCTTGCAGCGTGTTTCCTCCTAAGCCAACACAACTGAGGCCCGGCTTGTTGTCAAGCCACCCCTCCGGGTGTCAAGAGCACTTGGATCAGCTCTGTTTAGAAGGTTGCCACAATGTCCTCATGCCCACCAAGGTCTTCCTTTTTATCTCAGACTGTAGCTCCCCACTGATCTGCTGGCCTCCAGCCTACCAGTTCAGCTCCCAGCTCACACTTGGTCTTCTCAGCATGCAGGCTGTGATATATGGATTGGCCTTAGGATCTCCACATAAACTTCACCACACTCCAAGATAATCCTAGAACAGACTCATTATCCCCTCTAATCCACTGTTGCACTGGTTGCCTCCCCAGCACCCATTCATCTTTTTCAAAATCGTTAGTTTCCATTTAGGAAAGCATTTGTTTCTAAATAGTTGTTGTTAGCAGGTGGGTTAAACTAACCCAATCAGCAAAGCCCACCCCTCTGGCTAAAGCTATTGATTCAGGAGTGGGCAAGTAACAAATCAATAGAATAAAAAATACTATTTCAGTTAGAATTCTGAGCAAAGATGTCTCATGCTGAACATGAATATATGTAAGTAGATCACTCTAGGAGATTCAGACATTAATCTGGGAGCCATGGGTGAAGAAAGCCTTGAGAATGAAGTCAACAACACAGCAGAAAGAGTAGAAAACAAAAGGAAATGGGAACCTTGGTGACAGGATTAAATCCCTTAATCAAGCTCTACCTGATGCCTGCCCTTGTTTAGACTTTTCATGTTGACCAATAACATCCTTTTGTAGTTTAAGCCAGTTTGAATTGAATTTTCTGTTATTTGAACTAAAAGAATCCTAAAGAGTTCTTCATCCATAATCCACCTAATTTAGACTCTTATCCAAGTGGCAGCTGATTATAACAACACCGACCGTAGATACTGCACACGTTGAGAGGAGGGACTCAAAGGGTTATAGGCTATGTGATCAAGACATTCCTGGATTCCTGTTACTTAGAGAATAAAGGAACACAAAACACTTCCTTTTTTCTCAAACCTATAAAATTCGGTAGATTTTGGACTTGATTTCTGGGAATTCAACAGAAAAGAACGGTTTGACTCAAAAAATGTGCAAGGTAGATGAATGTGGTAAATTGAAGACTGTGACCACAAATTCATCCCATCCCAGTACGTGCACCCTCTTCCAATGTAACTTCGCCTCCCTTCCCAGCGAGTGGAGTCCATCTCCTCCCTCACCGTTTAATTCAGACTAACGTTCTGACTTGCTTTGACCAACAGAATGCAAAGGAAGTGAGCCATGCAACTTCCGAGGTTGGAAAGAGGCCTGAGGAGGCCCTGCAGCTTCTGCTGTTTCCTTGAGGCTATCACACAAGGAAGCATTCTAGCCTCCTGGAGCATGAGAGGCCCTGTGGAGGAGAATGAGGTACCACACCCCCAGGTCAGCATTGCACTGACTGCCAGATGTGTGAATGAAGGGGTCTCAGCCCTTCCTGCCCCCTGCCCCAAACCTCCAGTTGAATGTATCTGCGCTGAGCCAAAGGAAGCCAGAAAAGGATTCTTTCAGGCAACCCAGAGAATCCTGATAAACAATAAATCACTGTTGTATTCATCCACTAAGTTATGGAGTGGTTTGTTCTTCAGCAAAATCCGACTGCTTCAAAGAAGCTTAAACAAAGTGCGATAATAAAGACACAAAGAATTCTCTAATGTATACCAGAACTCTTAAAATCTTTGTCATAGGCCAAGAAGGATTCTCTATTCAAGGGAGGAAATAAAGGAATTTGGGCTCAGAGCAGGAAAATCCACTTCAGAAAAATGATAGGGAACATGACAACAGAGACAGAATCTTGCATTATCCATTCAAGGACCTGTGTACACACATTCTTAAAAATGAGATAGAATATGTGAAAATCTCCCTGAAGCGACAGTCACATCTCTTTCTGGGATTACAAAGCACATTTACTTTAAATATTTATAGTATATGGAAAGATTCACCAAGAGAGGCAGGAAAAGATCATTGAAAAGAAAAAACATACTTGTTGAATCAGTTGATTCATGTTGAATCAGTCACTAGAGAAGGAAGATGAAATTTTTCTCTTCCGTGTATTCTGATAGTTTGGTGGTGTTACCAAAAACAAATTACAATGTGAAAGCATTTTTTCCTAAGCAAATACTGGCTTTTGAGTTTGTAAAGTGATTAGTTTAAAAGACGAAAGGCAGGATGGTCAATTTTTCCTCCCTAAAAAGATTCCTAAGTATTTATTGAATAGTGTAAGTATGAACACAGACTTGGGCAGACATGTTTTCTGGGTCTAATGAAAATGGATTTCTAAGAAGGAAGTAGGTACCTAAGGTTTGGCAAACCTGGCAATGACAAGACACTCGTCTTAGTTTATTGGAGCTTAGGGTTTTCGAAAGAATCTGTGCAAAATGAACATTTACATAATAAAAAAGTTTCCTCTCCTATCTGCCTACCTTCAGTCTGAATGGTCTTTATGTAGATTGTTTGATTCTTTCAATCCAGCGATGTCACAGGTACTTGTTAACATGCTGGGCATGTGACACTAAACAAGACCAACAAGATCCCCGCTCCCATGCAGTTTACACTGTGCTATAAAGAAACTGACAGGGAAGGAGGCAAGGACACTGGAAAAATGCATACAATTTTATTCTCTGTGTAACTGGCAGCTACTGGCTGATCTTAAGCAGGGAAATGACAGGATCTTTCTTTACATTTTTAGAAAAGCTCTCTGGCCGCTGTGTGGAGAACGGAATGCTGACAGGCAAGAGTAGAAACAGGGAGGCCAGGTGGGAGACCATGCGAGTCTCTGGATTGGGCGATGGGAGCTTAGACTCTAATGTGGCTTTGTAGTATGTTAGCTTGGCGGCCCGGGGCAAGCAGCTTAACCTCTCTGTGCCTCTCTCTCTCGTTTGTAAGATGGAGATAATGATAATGCTTTTGTTGTGGAGTTGCTGGGAGGATGCTTAGGACCTCGGTATGTGGTCAGCCCTCTGGAAGTGTTTGGTTTTGCAAAATGGCAAGCTTGGGCTAGACGTGCGCTCGTGAAGATGGAGAAAAAGTGTAGCATCTGGATAGGTTTTGGAGGTAATGCCATTGAATGTGCTAAGCATGGAAATGGGTGACTCGAATGTATTGATGTTTACTTAATGACACCTTTACAGCTTGCTATATCCTTTTGGATAAGACGTGAGTCATAAAAGAACAGGACTAATCTGTCATGAATCAGAGAATTTTAAATCTGAAAAAGAACTCAGAGCAAATGCAGTTCAGTGGTTTTTCAAAAAGCGCTGTGCAAACCCAAGGGTTCTTAAAGGCTCCCCAGCAGTGGAGCTCACTAGGGAGGTGCCTTCCCCATGAAAAGACCTTTTGGGGCTAGCACAATGCCTTCCTCCCAGCAGGTTTATCTGAGTTAATTATGAGTTTATCTGTTTAATTAACTCATTATTACTTAGCACAGCCTAGGACAAATAGGATTCCAGTAAAGGATGAATAAATTGTGGTGAAGATACAAAAAGGAAAGCCAAAGAATCACACCGGTTCCCAGAACACAGCTCATAGTTGTTCAACACACATCCTGACCCCTCTACGGACTGGGTACCCTTAGGCAATGGGACTCATGTGCTGAAAAGAATGAACTAGAGTCTGACCTCATAAGACTGCTGAAAATAATTGGGAGATCACCATGGGAAGGTTCAGAGAGAAATGAAGGCCACTTTTTTGTCTTCTAAGCAATTTTCCTGAAAATCTCTGATCAAGTCTTCCGGAACCTCAGCACTCCTTGATCTGTTCGGGACAACACTGAAAAATTTCCATCTGTCCGTCGCCTAATAATGACATTGGTCCTCCTAATAAGTAGAAAAAATGATCCCTACCACTGAAATATTATATTCATTAATGTACTATTTGTATTGTTACAATAATATGGACTAGTGCATCACGGAGGGGAACAAAATCTCGACCGTATCTCTCCCATGGAGGAAAAATGGCATTCCATTGATTGTGCCTGGAAAGAATCAAGTGCTCCGTGTTCTAAATGGTTTTGAGCTTATATAGAAATTTACAGGAAACTAATGTTGTGTCCTCAGGTTAGAGTTGAGAGCTAATTATTTAACACTGAAGTGTTTTTTAAGATATCAGTGAGGTTGACTCATTTTAAGATAAACCACAAGCCAGTAGAGCAAATGTTGCTTAAAAGGAAATGTATTCCCAGCATCACATTGAAGCTACTGCTGCTGAGACCATTTTAGGAAATTTTGAAAAGGCAAGTACTACTTTTCAGTTCTTCAGCTCACTTTTCTTAGTTTTAAACCCTAAGTACTCAGAGGAAAGGACCCCACCAGTTGGAGGTCGTGGAGTCGGGAGCTGGAGAATGGGTTTACAGACTGCCCTCGTTCTTCTCACTTTTCCCTTTTCCTCATTTTCTTTGTTTTGGCTGATCCAAAGCTGCAAGTGGCTGAGATCACAGAGGGGGACATCTGCTCCTGCGTGGGGAACCCCGATTTCTCCCTTCTTTAACTGAAGTCATTCTGATCATAAACAAAGGAAAAATAAAAGTAAGAAGAAACAAAAAAGAAAGACTACAGTAAACAAAAGCACAAAGGACAACATATAGCCTCACCCAAAATAAACACAGGCAAAAGAAATTAAATGTATGGAGATTTTTAAATTTTTCGATCTTGTAACTTAAAAGGGGGAGATTAGCTACTATTTATTTTCTTGGGCAGCTCTCCCTTACACTTGACCCCTGAACCCTCGAGCCCTTTGTGTCTGTAACATGTATTTGGTACCTATCATGGACTCATGGACTCCTTTGGTAGTTCTGGGTGCCTTTCTCTACCCAGCTGTACCGACATCTCTTTAAGGACAGAGTACCTCACTTCTTCTGTGTCATCCATAATCTGTACCATGGTTCCTTGCATGATCATCTTCATCATTTAGTAATGAAATAATGCAAAGTGTTTTCATGAATAAGATCAACTCACCCTTGGAACAATCCTACAAAGAAACTGAAAGAGAAGTTAAGCGATTCACTTAAAGTTAAATATTAGTAAATAACAATGATCAACTCATTTATTAAACTGTTACCCCCTAATCAGTGATTTCTAATCTTTACCACATCACAGCACACACGTTTGGATCGCACTCTGGAGAAAATGGGCTGCCGGTGACTGGGAGTAACTCGCCAAGGCTGATGGAAATCCATGTATCAGTATACCTTTGACACGCTGTGGCACATCAACACAGCATGGCCACTGTATCAGGTCTTGACAGTTCAGGCATAATAAGAGTAGCAATAGAAAGTGGAATCTGGGGATTTCAATTACACTAATTAATCTACTAGAAGGCAGGAATGGCAAGAAGTCAACAAGTCCAGGCTGGAAAGGGAGACCACCATAATGGAGAAAGTGACAATGGACATGGAAAATGCAATGGGACTAAATCAGGATTACATGACGCAGTGCATATAAAGAATGGTTTCTCTAGAAAGGAAGGGGGATCAGAGCAAGTCAAAAAGAGAAGGAGATCAGTGGCATGGCTGGTGTTGACTAAAGCCAAGTGGATGTAGAAGTTCCTGGAAACAAGATGTGAATCCAGTTTTAAAAGGGCCATCAGGATAGATAATGAAGTTGCCCTAGATGGTTATTGGAAATAGGATAGAAGACTTGAAGTCACTGGGATTTTAATTTTTTTAAAAAAGTGCTTACTTATGTATGGGAAGTAAGTCATAGACTGTAATGAATAAATGATTAGATTCTCACCTTTCGCGTGAAAATATTCTCCAAATGTCTCTGAGGGTTATGACAGTTAGCTCAGTCTACATGGCAACAACCAAAATTTACCCATCTATTTACAGCTTCCCCATGCTGTTATGATGCAAATATGTTTGTTTCCTACTGAAGAAAAGCAGCATTTTCTTTCCAATGATAAAGAGTCTTAGTATATGGCAATCTGTGAAATCCATTAAGTGAAATGAGATTTTTTTTTTTTTGCTTTTTCTCGCCTTTTATGAAAAAATTCAATAGCTTCACATTATATGTGAACATCTTCTCACAACTTTCCTATTTAGAAACTATTATAAAATAGCCAAATGGGAAGTAAATGTTCTCTTTATTTCACAAAACACTTACAGGAAGGCAAACACGTACAGATAACAGATTTGAGAACGTGTGAGAAGAAACTCAGGGAATTCCAAGAACTAAAGCAGCATTAGTAATGAATAATCTCATCAGGATTTACACTACTGCATTTAATTCCATTTAAGATGTGGTTTCTAAGCTTACCCGTCCTCAGCTGATCGTTATCTAGTGCAGTCACCTTAGTTCTTGTATCTGTTGTCATCGGCATAGAAAAAATATTGGCAACGTGAGAACCCCTGATAGAAAGACTCATTAAAGAATGCAAGTTTTGGGCTTCCCTGGTGGCGCAGTGGTTGAGAGTCCTCCTGCCGATGCAGGGGACGCGGGTTCGTGACCCAGTCCGGGAAGATCCCACATGCCGCAGAGCGGCTGGGCCCGTGAGCCATGGCCACTGAGCCTGCGTGTCTGCCCCAACGGGAGAGGCCACAACAGTGAGAGGCCCGCGTACCGCAAAAAAAAAAAAAAAAAAAAAAAAAAAAAAAAAAAAAGAATGCAAGTTTTGCAGAGAGAAAGGTTTGGGACATTACTGGAGAGGTAGTTCATGATGAAACCCAGCCTGAAATGGAGTGTACCATTAAGAGAAACAGTGATGTCATGGAAGGTATGGTGCATAGTTTACCAGGATTGGTTCTTGGCTGCTCAATTTCAAGGCCTGATGAAATTTTATCAAAAGTAAGTTCATTTGTTATGTAGTGAGATGCAATTCAAAATCCCTTGATTTACATAAAAATTATCTATAATTGCCATAAATGCCCAAGCATATGGAATCGTTACCTTATAGTACATACACACAGCACAATACAATGAGGTAATTGAAAAAAAAAATCAAATTCCTGAAGAATATTTGATAACATGGAAATTTCCACATTATATTCTTAAGTAGGAAAAAAAAAGTTTAGAAACCAGAATCATTGACTTGATTCCAATTGATAAATAAAATATATGTGTGTGCCTATAAAAGACAAAGAAATTGGATAGGAAAAAAATTCATAAAAACAGTGGTTCTCTCAGCTTGTGGAATTAGAGATGATTTTTATTGTATTTTTCATGTTTCTCATTGTTTTCTAAATGTTCTGCAGTAAATGGTTATTAATAATTATTACTACTCAATCCAAAATGGTAAAAGTATTTAATCTGAGTTTTTAAAAACATTTGCTGAGCTCAAGCTTGGAGCTCAAATAAGTTTGGAAGCTGACAGTCAGAAGTGTAGCAGTTGAAACCACAGCACAGATGAGATGGATGGCCTGGGGAACACATATTTCAAAAACTCCACTATTAAATTATGGCATCCAATTATCCTGGGTAAATCCCCATTAAAAATTGAATAAGGACAGCAAAGAAATGAATAATACAGTAAATGTACAACAATTAGATATATGTCAAACTCTGTACACTCCTAATAGGAATTACATCTCCTTGAAAGACACTAATTTAGCAAAATAGGCATCAGGCTTTGGCATCTCACACACCCAGCTCTGAGCTCCAGCACTGCCACATACTAAAGATGTGATCTGGGCAGGTCACTTAACTTTAAATCTATTTTTCCACTGCAAAAAAAGCGTAGATAATCATTCTTACTTTGCTGGATTGCTATGGGGATTAAAAGAGAGAAATATTGCAAGCATTTTATATGGTAGTTACTTCAAAATCATTAGCCATCTCCTCCCCCACTATCCTGTCAAGTGTCCACAGATAACATAGAAACACCGATACTGTGCTATGCCAAAAAGAAAAATAAATAGATTCAAAACACCAAAAAGTTGTATGGATTATTGTCCCAAGATCCAACACGATAAAATCAAATACTTTGCGTGTCATAAAATGCAAAAACTCATAGACACATTTCCCACAATGACAATTATTCAAAGAAAAATGTTAAGATCACTTTATAGAATATTTAAAAATTACTGCAGATGAAAACACTACAAATCTGATCACAGGAGATAAAGGTGGAAGAAATTTTAGGAAATTATTTCTACATAGTACACTGTAAGTTCAGTAGTTCTATTATTAATTTATTTATTTTAGAAAAAAAGGCTTCCTAGCTACGCTACCTCTGCTTTTATATGTCAACGTGTGTGTGTCATTGGCTAAAGTAAGGGTCTTCAAAATTTAGAAATTTGGGTTGACCACTGAAGGATCACAACATTTTCCAGCAATCTATAGTAGGTGGACACCATTATTTCTGGAAATGTTGATGTTTATAGTAGGATAACACGATTTAGACGGTAGAAAAATAATAGATGGATGACAAATCTAGAAGCTAATTTTGCGGGTCAACCAATAATATAAAATTTAAATGGCAAATCTAATAATGGGAAAAAGAAAAACCTAAATTAAAATAGGAATGGAAAAGAAAATAAGATTATTTTAAGTGTTATGATGTAATAGTCTCACTTAATTTTAATTACTCAAGCAAATGGCTGAAATTCTATAAATTATTACAAAGTGTAAAATTTGACATGAGTTAAGATATCTATATAGGTCCATAAATATAAAAGAATTATGAAACATTTATTAAAAATCAATCTCTAAAATACACGAAATATTGATAGATTTACTAAATACTTATTTGAACTATCACAGAAAAAAATATTTTTATGTTAGATAATTTATCACAGAACACTCAAAAATAGTGGGAGCCACCTAATTAATTCAATGAGGAAAATATGAATACAAACCTTAAGTTTGATAAACATATCAAACTGAGGTTATCTATGTAATATCTATTAAAATTGATAAATATATCAAACATAGAAACAAACAGGTTAAATTTTAAAAGGTGAAAGTCAATTTGTTTAAAATCTATTTGGTTACCATAACTAACTCTTTGAAAATTAGTATTTCTAGCAGTTTGATAGGTAACTCTGGTTACCTGGAGAATTTTTGCAAATTATTTTGTGTTTTTATTTTTCCCCTTTAAATGATGGGAGACTTTAATTTTGTTTTGTATTTTCTTGGTTCAAAATGTATTTCATTTTGTTAACAATCAATATCTTAAAATAATTTTTGTTCTGTGTTGTTTATAATAATTAACAGAAACAATACAGATGACCAATAACAGGAGAATGACTAAGTAAACAGTGGTACAATGGAATACAATATATGTGAGTGGATTTGTATATAATTGTTAATAATGATCTTGGAGAAATTTACCCATTGCTACGGAAAGACAATACTGAAAACAGACCATATTGTACATATGTTATTCATTCCATCTTTGGAAAAAAATTTTAAGTGTGATTGTATGTGCGTTGGAAGAAAAAGGTCTGGAAAAGTATGGAAGAAAATATTAATAGTGAAAGGCTCTTGGTGGGTTATATGATGGATATTCTCTTTTGTCCTTTTTTTGATCATCTCTTTTTATCTGGATTGAGAAAAAAGATTAAAATCTATGAAAAGTAGACGTTTAAAACACTATGTAATTCCAAGCTTTAAGATTGTTAAAGCATTTTAAATTCAATTAATTTTAATGACTTATGCTTCTTCCCCTTTAGAAGTGTTTTCAATTATTTGCCAACAATTCCTTTTAAATTCTTATTCTCAACTAAAAGCACACAAAATATTTTAATTATTTTATGCCAAACAAGTGTCATTAAGAAAAAAAAAAAAAAAAAACCTACTGAAATTGATCCAGAGTTGATGACTAACACTAGAGATAAATCCTGCTTAAAATAAGAGTGATGAGGAATATTTATTTTAGGACTAATTTTATTTTTATGATCAATTTGTTTCTCACAAAATTACTTTCACCAAACTCTATGCTATACCATGGTCAAGAAAGTTTTATCCTGTGAATATAAAGATGCTGCAATATTAAGAGAGTTATTAGAATAACTATCACAGGCATAAGATAAACCAGAAAATTAACATTCTTATATTTTTATGACAAGTTCAATACATACTCAAACTTTTAAAAATTTTAATAAGAACAAACTCTTTTATTTCTGTATTTATTTATTTTTGGCTGCTTTGGGTCTTCGTTGCTGTGCGCGGGCTTTCTCTAGTTGCAGCGAGCGAGGGCTACTCTTCGTTGCGGTGCACGGGCTTCTCATTTCGGTGGCTTCTCTTGCTGCAGAACATGGGCTCTGGCACACGGGCTTCAGTAGTTGTGACTCGCGGGCTCTAGAGCACAGGCTCAGTAGTTGTGGCACACGGGCTTAGTTGATCCATGGCATGTGGGATCTTCCTGGACCAGGGCTCAAACCCATGTCCCCTGCATTGGCAGGCAGATTCTTAACAACTGCGCCACCAGGGAAGCCCCAGAATCTTTTTCTTAACAAACAAAATCTATCTTAAACCAAAAGTTCAGCATTAAAAACTCAAAGCATTTTCACCAAATTTAACATCAGCAACAAAAAAAGGTGCTTACTTGTCACAATGCCATACCTTATGAAAAAATTAGAATTCTTAGTTTAGGGGAAGAAGAAACAGTATTAGATTCATTATCAGATGACATTAATGTATATCAACAGGAACTATAGGAATTTGTTTAAAAAACAAAATACTAGAGCAGAATGTAGACACTTGGTTAGTCCTTTCTTTGGGTTGGGTTATAATATAGTTATAGCTATATTCCAGATAAGAATATAAAAATCAATATATTCTTCAATTTCTACGTACTTAGCTGAAATACACATTGGAATCCAGAAGATCCAACCTGTAGAAGTTTAAACATTTTAGGAATAAATTTCAGAAATATGTGTGTCATTATAAAGCAATCCACAATACATTTAAGGTATATAGTTTCTGCTGAATGGGAAATAATAGTATTTAATGACTCTTCTTAAAACAAATTATAAAGTTAGTTAAGCTTTACACAAAATTCTGGAAGGATCCTTATTAAAACAAAGGAGAACATTTCTAAAGTTCATAAGGAAGAACCCACAGGAAATGATATTTAAGAATTCCTGAAGGAAAAAAGATGAGAGGAAATTGGCCCATTATATGAAATACATTTCAAGAACACAATAAATAAAAGCATGATTTTTAAAAAATAAAAATACACAAAAAATTGTGTTTGTAAATCTGTCATTAACTCTGTAACTTGTACCAATTTTTATCCCAAAGAGTATACTTTTAAATGATATCTCTAGTTTTGGCATCTTCTCTACATTTATAAGTAACATTTATCAATGAGTACTTATTCTACTTAGAAATACTTTACTAGAGTGATCACTGCTTATTGTTTGAAAATGGTGAGAGAGCTTGCAAGACCCCATCATAGTACTTGAGAATGTTTCCTAATGGACAAGAATAATTCTGAATATTTTCCAACTATCCAAAACTAATATCTCTTTAACCTGTGAAGCCACAGATGATATCACAAAAGAAAACATTTTGAAAAATTTAAACATTTTGAAGACATCTGTTTGTAAGTGTTTTTACAAAGTCATTGGAAACAATAGCCAAACGAATGGCTAGTCCAAAATGTAATTTTCAGATGTTATTCATCATCGATTCTCATATGTATACTTCTTGTACACTTGCTTACTCAGAAGAAAGAGAGGCAGGGAGGGAAGGAGGCTGGAGGGAGGTGTAAATAGAAAGTCAACAAAGAGGAATCTAGATGCCACAATCTCAGCAAAAGGAAGGGAACCAAACTAAAGTGATATCCTGAAAGGCAAAAGAAAACGAAGACATATAAATTGTTAAATATTGCATGAAGGAAGGAAGGAAGATCGTTTAAGAGGAATGAGAGCAAGAATGGAGGTATTACTCTATCTAGAAAACTCAGGACTTAAGCTCTTTATTAACCCTGTAGGAATCTTAACCTCACTTGAAACTGAAGATGTTGAAATGATCAGGTTGGGACTTCAGACAGTTTTTGCACTTTGCTATTGGACTCGTTAATTAAGCTTAATTTACATACGTCCTCTAAATGCTCAAATTCTCATTTTATTTATCAATTAATTTGGATGTTCACATATATAAAGTCATGAAAATGTAGAGTTAGGCAGAAATATATAGATCACCTAGTCAAACTTTTAAATACTACAGACTAGAATGCTAAACCTCTTATTATTTAGACAAAAGACCCCATTTCAATCACATCAATGCCTTTTGTCTTTATTTGCAGTCTTGTGAGTGGTAGTTTGAAATTCTATTTTTAAAAGATTTGTGAAAATTACCTGGAGGTGATACTATCTATTTTAATGAGCTTCAGATTATTCTTAATAGTATTCCAACAAAGTATCAAGTAGCTCTGAGGTAGTCAAATATGTTATAAAAGTAAAGAGCATCCACACTTTTCCTTTCTAATCAATTTAGCTTATCCCAAACCACCTAATATTTCACCAAAATTATGATTTGGTGCTGCTCTCTTGATTTATGCAGAAAAACAACCTTGGAATGCTGATTTTCTCTATTGTTCATCTAGTTTCTTTTTCTATGATATCTACTCTTATTATTATTCCCTTCCTTCTACTTACTTTAAGTTTAACATGGTCTTTTTCTAGGCTCTTTAGGTGGAAGCCTGTATAACTTACTTGTAGACTTCCTTCTTATATAAACCTTTAAAGCTATAAATTTCACACTAAATATTGCTTTAACAGCATTCTACAAGTTAGAATGTTTTGTGGTTTCATTTTCACTTAGTCAAATATTTTCTGAACTCTCCTGTAATTTCTGCCTTGACCCATAGGTTATTTAGAATTGTATTGTTCAATTTGTAAACAGCTGGGGGTTTTGTAGATATATGTGTTACTACTGGTTTCCATTTTAATTCCATTGTGTTCACAAAACATACCTTTATTATTTCAATATTTTAAAGTTTATTTAGGTTAATTTCATGGCTCACAGCAAGGTCTATCTGTGAAGATTTCATGTGCACATTCTCTGTTGTTGCTGGGAGTGTTCTATAAATATCAACTAGGTCAAGTTTCTTAATTGTCTTCTGCACCCTTACTGATATTCTATCTGTTCTATCAATTACTGAGAGAGGAGGGTAAAATACCAACTATAACTGTAAATTCAACCATGTCTCTTTAACAAATGTTGGGTTTTGCTTCAGGTATTTTAGACCTTTATTATTTTGTATGTACACATTTAAGATTACTATGTTTTATCAGTGAATTGACTCCTTTTTCACTTTGAAATGTTCCTCTATCTCTAATAATATTTTCTCCTCTGAAGTATATTTTATCTGATATGTTACAGCTTTGCCAGATTTCTTATAAGAAGTTTGTCATGGTGTAGCTTATTCCATCTTTTACCTTTAACCTACTGGTTCTTTATATTTAAAATAGGTTTACTTTAGCCAAAATATAAGTGGATCTTGACTTTCTATCCTGCTTGACAATCTTTCTTTTAATTAGAATTTAATTTAAGGTAATTATCAATATATTGGGGTTTAAATCTACCTTCTTTCTATTTGTCTCCCTTTTCTCCATCTGTTCTTTGTTTTTCTCTTCCTCTTTTTGGATTATTGGTTTGTATTCTGCTTTATCTCCATTATTAGCTTTTTATGTGTATCTCATTTTACTTATTCTTTGTGTACTGGCTCTAGGATCTACAACAAGCATCTTCAATGTGTGTCACTCTACCTTCAAATAATATTTCACAAAAAATATAAGAACCTTAAAGGAGTGTGCTTCCATATCCTCCCCCATTTCCTTGTGCTTTATTGGTCATACATTTTACTTCTACATATTTTATAACCTCACGATGCATCATTATTATATTTTAAATGATCATTACATATCTTTTTATAAACTAAAAACTGCGAAAAAATTATTGTATATTTATCCACATAATTATACCTTCTGATGCTCTTGATTCCTTTGTGTAGATCTACATGTTCATTTGATACCTTCAGCTAGATGATCTTCATTTAACATTTCTTATAATTCATGTCCGATGGTGATGAATTCTCTCATTTTTGTTCACCTGCAAAAAAGTTTTTACCTTGCCTTCATATTTGGAAGCAAATGTTCACTGCATATAGAATTTTAGATTGACAAGTTGTTTTTTTTGGTATACCACTTTAAAGATGTTGTTTTAATGTCTTCTGGCTTGCATAATCTTTGACAAGAAGTCTGTTGTCATTCTTTGTATGTAATGTTCATTCTTTTTTTTTAAAACACCTTTATTGGAGTACAATTGCTTCACAACGGTGTGTCAGTTTCTGCTCTACAACAAAGTGAATCAGCTATACACATACACACATCCCCACATCTCATCCCTCCCGCGTCTCCCCCCCCTCCCCATCCCACCCCCCTAGGTGGTCAGTAATGTTCATTCTTTCTGGGTGCCTTTAATACTTTATCACTTGTATGCAATAATTAGTTATGATGTGCTTGGTGTAAAATTTGGAAATTATTTCTTTAAATTTTTTCTTTGAACTCCTCTCATCCATTTGGGACTCAAATACCACATATG
Organism: Phocoena sinus; assembly: GCF_008692025.1. Classification (NCBI taxonomy): domain Eukaryota; kingdom Metazoa; phylum Chordata; class Mammalia; order Artiodactyla; family Phocoenidae; genus Phocoena; species Phocoena sinus. The sequence continues at coordinate 6,742,464 of NC_045779.1, read as the reverse complement.
TTAGACCACTTGATGTTGTTCTATAGTTTACTGAAGATCTATACATTTTATTAAGTTTTGTTTTTCATCTGTGCTTCATCTTAAGTAGTTTTTATCACTATGTCTTCAAGTTCATTAATCTCTTTTCTGGAGTGTCTAATCTGCTATAAATCTCATCCAATGTATTTTTTATTTCAGATATTTTATTTATCTCTAGTTCTACATGGCTCTTTTAAAAATCTCCCATTTCTCACCTCATTATGTTCATGTTTTCCTGTAAGTCTCTGCTCACATAGAGAACATAATAGCTCTTTTAAAATCCTTTTTTGCCAATTCTGTCTTCAGTGTCATTTTGGGTCTTGCTTCTCTTAGCCATAGATTGGATTTCCTATTTCTTGTCATGTCTGATAATTTCTGATTAGATGATGGGTATTGTGTTGTTACATAGTTGAGTTTGGATTTTGTTGCCCTTCTCTGAAAGAGTGTTAAGCTTTGCTCTGGCAAGCTTTGTTACTTTCAATAAACTAGATTCTCATGAGGCTACTCTTTCAGCTTTGTTAGGGTGGGTTCAGAGCAGTCTTTAATTATTGTTTAGCCCTACTACTAAGGTAAGAACACATTGGGATCTCAATTGATTCCCTGGGTGAGCAGAAAGAATGCTCTGCTCTAGCTGATCAAAGCTTGAATATCTCTCTACCCTGTGTAAGCTTTGGGAATTATACAGCTTACAGACCTCTGGCATTGCTTCACCTAGCTTCATGTACTTTCATTCTATATGCACACATCTTAGGATTAAACAAGGACTCTAAAGGACTCGCATATAGTTTTCCAAAAATTGTTTTTCTTTGTAGTATCCCTCCCTTTGGAACTCTGCCCCACAACCTCCAGGCTCTTCAGCTTTCCTTATCTCCAAACTCTCTCCTCTGCTTAGGATCCCTCTCTCTACACCATGAACTGACATGTGCCTCCAAGAGAAAGCTAGAGCAATTCTAAGGCCTATTTCATTTGTTGCTTCCCTCTTTGAAAAGATCACAGTTCTGTGCTATTATCTCTTGTCTAATGTAAAAAATTGCTATTACATATGTTTTATCCAGTTTTCTAGTTGGGAAAATCTGCTTCATGTTATTCTATGCTTAGAATCTGGAAATATTATGATGAAAACCCTTTGGAGAGGTGCATAAAGAGGACTGGCCCATCAAAAACAAAGTGAAAATTCTAATTAGGTAATTGATCTAGTATTCATTAGATACACCAGTATAGAGATTTATCAATATTCATTATTACTATTATATTTCATGATTTTATGTCTATGTTTTGGATGTGCATTTTTGAACACACAGAAACATATTTAATAATCAATATTTGAACTATATGTCCACTTTGTAGAAATTGGACTATAACATTTATATTATAATTTTAACAAAATTTTAATAAGAATATTTTAATTTTATTTTAATAACATTTACATTACAATTAAGTGGATTTCACATTTTATTTTAGTACATTGATATTTTACAAAATAGGCTGAGGTGTTCCTTTGTTCAAATCTAATGTTGTTGATAACCTGTTTCCAATTAAAAACATACATGGTAATGTGTGTGTGTGTATGTATTTGATGGATTCTCAATAATAGATTTTCCTAATATATTTTCCTTACCTTTTCTGCCTGCTAATTTGTCTGTCATTCTAGCAGTTGACTAAACAGATAAAAAAGTGACAAAATATAAAAGGAAAAGTAGAAATAGTGTTTCTAAAAACATTAATGATATAGTGGTATAGTATTATTTTAAAAGCTCATCATATGTGTTATAATACTATTTTATATTAATAAAATTGCTCTTGGTTCATATGATGATTCTACATGTTTCTTGTAGCATAATTTCCACAGGATTTGCCACCCCCCAAAAAATTGAGAATTACTGATGAATCTGGTGTTAATTCCCTACATCAGAAATAGGGCTTCTGATTTAATAGCATTCTAATGAGAAAAATATGATCTTTTTGTGACAATTCAGTTTATGATAAGATTTATAGAAGTATATGGTGCAGAAAGATAGGAAATGTTACTGTATTTTAATGATTTACCTTTCTTTTTTATTTAACAGAAGGTGAAAATTTATTAAGTGTAGGGGAAAAAAACAATATGACATTTAAAAAATTCTTCCTAATACAAATTTGACCCTCTGTTGAAATGTTTCAGTGATGTGAAATAACTCAAAGCCTACCGGTAATGAAATATCACTGCTAAAAAAGGAAAGTGTATGTTTACTCTTGCTGAAAACAAAAGTTGAAGATGAAATGTGGATGACAGACAGGAAAGAGATAAATAGCCACACCTGGTTATCCCTTTCTACCTGAGACTTTATGCTTACGAAGGAAAGGCATTCCTCTGAGTAAACTCGATCATTTTGCAGGAAAGGTTGGATTCAGAAAGGGAACAAAGGAGGGAAGAATTCTATTCTCAGAATGGTACGGTAGGAAAAAGCAGGAGACTCTGAAAGAGACTATAAGATAGTTAACAGGAAATGTATAAAGTTATTAATAATTATTTTGGGCTCATTATCCATTTGGCACATCACTGTTTGCTCATTTTCCAGGAATGTGAATTTGTCACCCCAAGATAAAAGTGCACTTCTCTTGGAAAAGTAGCATGCCCTATTCTATGAGCTAGACATGTAGCAGGACTTCAAATACTAGTTTAATTCATTTTCTCAGCCTGCTGTTCTTTTCATTAAAGTTATTTACTCTTGAATTTTGATCTTCTAGGGACCCATTTTTCCCTCATCTATTACCTATGGGGGAAAATGATCAAGAGAAGTTGAACAGACGTTATGACTCAGACCCTTAAGAGAAAAGCTTAGTGAAAAGGTTGGAACTTTGTGCTCCAGCAGAAATATATTTGTTTCTTTTCACCTTTCAGGGGTTGCACATGGGAGAAGTAAGGGCAGCAACCAGATTGCTTGCCCTGACAACAGTGAATCGGGACTCACCCAGTTGTTCAGAGCAGGAGCTGTACCTTTATAATATAGCCTTTTGAATGACCCTTAAGAGCAAGGACAGACTACATTTTCTGAGAAGATTAAAAATGAAATCTATTATCGATAAGAGCAGTCAATACCACGTAGATTCCCTGTTTCATCAAATGGTTAATAGTTGAGGTTTATTACAGATAGCATTAAAACCACCTGCTTCTCCACCTTCTACCATCATGCTACTACTAATAGCACTGAATTTGGAAGTGGGAACTTTTAAAAGCTTCGTTTTGTTGAGAATAAACAGTTCCTATAGTGCATATCTTTAAAACATAACTCTTAAAACTATTTTTTTCTTAAATCCTGCTTGATTAATCTCAGCCTACTCTGAAAACATTCTTTTTCCACTGTATTTCTCCTGTATTCCTTGGGATCTGTTGCTATCAATTGACACTTTTTAATACAATGCCACTAATGTAATTAAGTCTCTTTCACATAAGTGTACTGGATATCCATTTATTTATTTATATAAAAGCTATTTCTTGAGCCTCTCTTGTGTGCCAGGCACTCTTCAAGGTGCTGGCAATAGAGCTTTGATCAACCACGTACAGGATACTCCTCCTTATGGAGTTCAAATGAGTAAATGGCTAAACCAATAAACAAAATAGATATATTGATATTCTAATAAGGAATAGGAAAATAATAAAAGATGGTGGTATTATAGATAGTGACTAGGAAGCCACCTTACATTCAATAGACAGAAAATTAATCTTCCAATAAAGATCTGATTGAGATGCAGAAGTTAGCTATGAGATCTCAGGAGAAAGTGCAAGTATAAATGCCCCAAATTGGGAATGGACTTGGTCAAATCCAAGAACAGAATTAAGGTTCATTCATAGTGTGTGGCAGGGACGAGCTCATGTAAGAATTAAAGGCAGTGATAAAGAGGTTGGATTGTTTTTTCTAAATTCAGTGACAAACAGAAGAGCAATGCAACCTGATGGACGTTTCTAGATCACTCTGGCTTCTTTTTTTAAATTTATTTTTATTGGAGTTTAGTTGATTTACAATGCTGTGTTAGTTTCAGGTGTACAGCAAAGCAAACCTCAATAGACTTCAGATTGTGTAAAAACAAGAAAGAAAACTAGGAGAAATGTAAGGAAGTTATTGAATTAAGCTAGTAGATCCTGGTGAAGTTTTGGACTGAAGTAGCGACAGTAGTGATAAAGGCGGAGAGGTATGGGACATATTTTAGAGGTAGAGATGAAGTTCTGGGTAATACATTAGATGTGAGGTGTGTGAGTGAAAAAGCAGAAGGGGGGATGACTCCCAAGGTTTGGGCTTGAATTAGACACAGAAGACTTGTGATGGAAAAGTTTGGATGGAAACTATTGAGTCAGTAGTTGGATACATATATATGGAAATTACAGACATCCACACAGGTATATACTGAATCCTTTAAAAATGGAACATATTTTTTTCACTTTCCTTTGTAGTAATTATATGACAAGGAGAAGTGCATGATAAAAGCTAAAGGAAACTAGGAAACTCTGTTTATGGTCTTCAAGCTTTTGTTATTAACATCCTTGAAATCAAATACCGATTTCCTTAGTTCTGTAAAGTGGGGGAAAAAAATCTCAAGTCACCAGGCAGTAGCTGGGTCTTTTGATGTTTGGATTCCAAATATCCTACACAGTTCTCGGAACAACTTCTTCCCTGAATAGATGATCTGATTTAGCGTGACACTACCTAGAGATATCCCCACCACCCTCCTCCCTTACCCTCAGTTCTGCTTCGTCCAACTCTCCTACACAGGAGCCAGGGTCTTTCCCTAATCTGGGAGGGTGAGTAACCCCTGTACTGTGTCAACACCCAAATTTAGCTGTGAACCCTGACGCCTCCCACCTTCAGAGAACAAGCCGATGTGGTCAGCGTTCCCCGCCTGAATGGAGGAATTGCCAGCCTGGCTTGTACATTATTCAGTCTCTATTCCAGGAGGTGTCCCAGGCCATTAAGTAACAACCAACAGGCCAAGAGTGGCCCAGAGAAGCCTGGATTACAGTAAGTTCCCTACATATGAACAAGCTCTGTTCTGAGAGCACATTCATAAGTCCAATTTGTTTGTAAGCCCAACAGTGTTAGCCTAGGTAGCCAACTAACACAGTTGGCTATATAGTACTGTACTGTAATAGGTTTATAATACTTTTCACACAAATAATACATAAAAAACAAACACAAAAAATAAAGAAAACATTTTTAATCTTACAGTACAGTACCTTGAAAGGGACAGTAGGACAGTACAACGGCTGGCATCCAGCGGCTGGCATCGAGTGGACAGGCAAGAAGAGTTACTGACTGGAGGAGGGAGAGGAGGTGGGAGATGGTAGGACACAGAGGGCAAGCTTCAGTGTCACTCACACCTGACATTGATGGAGTACACGTTCCCAGCTTTGAAAGTTCGCAACTTGAAGGTTTGTATGTAGGGGACTTGCTGTAGTAGGAAGTAAGCTCTTTGGGCTTGTTGTGTGAAATCTTCTTCACAAATATCAAGCATTTGTACATGTAACCTAAAATGACCTAGTATTCATCTTGAACCACATATCATCTACAGTTCAGAGACTAAGAAAAAAATCTTTAAAAATTGTATCTTTCTAAAAAAAAATTATATCTTTCTAATCTCTGCAGAAGATAACAAATTTGCCATGTACCTCTCATGTTCAATAATTTAAAAAAAAAAAAACCTTAGTACTTGTAAGTGAAACTTTTCTTGCTAAAAACCGTTCTGTGAAAAATAAATCAAATGCTAGAAAACTATTCACCGCCAATATCTTTGGCTTCCACGAGTTGCTGTTGTATGTATGCAAGGGCCACAAAGAATTAGAAGGGAAGGTAATAGAGGAAAGGGTGCAGACAACTCGGCTGTGTTAGTTACACATACTTCAGGCTGCTCTAGGGAAGCTGAAGAGGAAGCACAGCAAAGCACCTTACTAGCCCTAAAAGAGAAATCCTTTAATCATGAACTCTTTCTATTTCTGATCTGGACAAAAGGAATATAGATAGATATTTTGGATGCTGAGGCAAGAAATAAAAAGCTCTGAATAGCATTTCACTCTGCAAGTATCAGCTCGCAGCCTAGAGAGTTAAAAAAAAAATTCTTTTGAGCAAAGAAGCACCCAGCTAGCCTGGTTTTATTATTGAAATTATAGATGCTGTTATAAGGCCAATAAGTAATCACAGAAATTACTTGTTTGCTTGTTTTGGCAATTATACTCAAAGCACAATAAATGACATAATTTTTAAAAATAGCAAAATAAAGTCAGGCGTTTGAAAGAAATTATTAGCAGATGTTGGATGCAAGTTGGGTTCTAGAATAGTTCTAAAAAGTAGTAAACAGAGTAAAGGTAAAAGTAACCAAAACTTCAAATGTATTATTACATTCCCGAGGAAAAGTTAGGCGGAAGGAGAATGAATGCTGGTTGGGAGGGGATGAGACGTTGGCACTGCGATCCTTGGGGGACTGGTTCTCAAGTCACCTTGTGGATTCATGTCTGAGTTCGTTACAGAAAGGGCCTTCGGCAGAAACAAACAAATAATATTTGTGATATTTTATAAATAAAGGCAAGGCTCCTCGATTCTCTCTGAGTAGTCTTGCCTTTGTTTACAAAATCTCCTTAGAGATAATCAAACTGGCTTAAAACAGTTTAATAAGAAATGATGATACATTTAATTAAAAATTTAAAATGCTACTTATGAGAGACATAACTATAAAAAACAAAATATTTAAAAGTAAAGGGGTGGAAAATATATACCATGACAACACTAACCAGAAGAAATCTATTACTTTTGTATTAATATTAAAGCATACTTTAGTACAAAAAGCATTTCTAGAGATAAATAGAAATATTTCATAATGATAAAAGCATCCATCTGCCAAGAAGTTATACAATTCAAAATCAGGATGTATTCAGTAACAAAATGAAAACGTATGCAACAAAATTAATGAATTAAAAAAGAGTAGACAAATTCACACTTATACTGAGAGATGAAACATTCTCAATATCTGATAGAACAGGAAGATAAAAAGATATAAATATATGGAAAACTAAATTAACAAATTTAAGTTAATTGAAATGTATAGAACATTGCTTTCACCAACCACAAAATACATATTTTTTCATCTACATATGGAATACTTACCAAATTAACCATATGCTGCATTATGGAAGAAGCCTTAAGAATTTCAAGGACTGATTTCACTCGAAGTATGTACACTGCCAATGGAGGAATTAAACTAGAAATTAATGACAGAGGATAACTAGAAAATCACCAACTATTTACAATTAAGCAGCTAATTTCTAAATAACACACAAGTCAAAGAAGAATCACCAAAAATTAGAAAATATTTTTAACTGAATGATTATGAAAATACATATTAACACTGGTGGAACTCAGCTAGAATTCTTAGACTAAAATTTATAGCGTTCAAAGGATATATTTAGAAAGAAATAAAGCTGAAAATCAATAATGTAAGATTCCACATTAATAAAAGAAAAGAAAGGCAAAGAAGGTAGAAAGAAGAAAATAATTAAAATAATCGGAAAAGCCAATGTATCAATAATATAAAAACTAAAATACAATATAAAAAATTAAGAAATACAAAAGTTGGTCTTTGAAAAGATTAATAGAGTTAATGAGTATTATTATTATTATAACTTCATTTGAACTCACATATTGTCAAGGCCCAGGACAATCTGGATTAACAAGTAAATAGGGAAATTAGTAAAAATTTCATACATTTTGGTATAATGCAATTTAAATGGTATTTATATGTGGCATTCTTAAAAAAGTATTTTAGCAGCCAGATTTGGACTCAAACTATATGCTTTAGGGGGATGCATGTCATACATTTATGTAAAATAGTATAAGGTTCCCTTTTCCCGACTTCTTGTCCCTGAGCAGGCAAGAACTGATAGGAAAATTATCAATTATACTGATTGGATTCATTTTAAACACATCCTACTTAAATTTAACTGGACCCATATTATTGCCTGGAAATCCTATCACTCGTGCTGAATAACTCCGAAGGGTACTGAGCTCCCCAATCCCACACTTATCCTCACACATTCATAAAATGTCCTTGAATTCTAATTTCCTAAGAATATTTGCATCATTTAACATTGATGTCTGAATTTTTCTTATTACTTTATTTAAAAAATTTTTGATCTTCGTTGATCACACATAAGTGCCTTGAAAACAGAGATTACTGTCTTGTTCTTTGCTGTCCCTCCAGACTTAAAACGGTGTTGGGAACAAAATAAACACAAATATTTACTAAAAGAACATATTGGAGGTTTGTTTTCCTTTATTGTAGGCCAGGTTATTCATACCTCCCTCTGAAAACTAAAGCACAAAATAAAATGTTAGAAGTATCTTCTCAAAACAAAGAGCTGACAAAAGAAAGTACTGCCTGGCCAAAATATAAGGAGAATATGAAACACAAAGAGGGAAGCAGATAACCAAAACACTGGAGCCACTTTTGTTCTGAAAAATTTGCTGCTCCCTGAAAAGTTAGGCTTCAGTTTGGCAACCTCATCAGGTGAGATAAGGCTGAGTGGCCACCCAAAATTAGGAGTTTAATAGGAGAAACTCTTTACAGTAAGAAGGATTTTCAAAGTGCTAAATGCTTAAGGTAAACCAGAAGTTAATCTATGCAACAACACACACAATGGATCACAAGGAAGATTATCTTGGCACTAAACAAAGCAGGGTGAAAAAGAAAGAGAAACAATAATCTGAGAACTTGTGGGTGCATTTGCAACTTTGGTTCCCATGACCTGGGTGATCCAGGCAAATTCAAGCCTTGAACAGGATAAAAATGTCCCCCGAGTAGTAAAATAAATAAATAATCTTCTCTGAATAAAGTCACCTTAATTCTAGTCTTCAAAAAATCCCTTCCCTCAGATAAGTTTTTCAAGGACAATGAACAAACTGTCAAAAAAAACAAACACATAAACAAGGCACTATTTAAAAAAAAAAAAAAAAACTAGCAAAACCAAGGAACAGAAATAGATTCACACAAATATTGGCTATTAAAATTTTCAGAACATGTTATTGAATGATTATGCTTACTGTTTTAATAACAATAGCAATAATGTTATCAGTATCAATAATAATAAGCTTAATATCCACAAGAAACTGAAAAAGAAGTAAAAAGAATTTCTAGTAATGAAAAATACTAAAGCCAAAATTAGAAACTAGCAGCATGTTACACAGAGTTGAGAGAATTAGTGAATTGGATTACAGTCCTCAAAAGTAACCAGAATGCAACAGAGAGAAAAGGGAGAGAGAGAGAGAAGGAAAACAGGTAAAGAAACCAAGAACACCTATCGAGGAAGCCTAGCTTACTTCTTTTTTACTCATTTCAGAAGAGTTTTAGAACTAACAACAACAACAACAACAAAAAGAGAGTACAGAGAGTGCCTATATACCCCACACTCAGTCTCTCCTATTATTAACATCTTATAATAATATGGCACATTTATCATCATTAACAAACCAATATTGGTATGTTGCTATTAACTAATGTCAGTATAGTGTTTCCTAACTTTTTTCTAGTGTCCTGTTTCATTTCCAGGATCTCATCCAAGACACCACATTACATTTAGTTGTCATGTCTCCTTGGGCTGCTCTTGGCTGTGAGAGTTTCTCAGACTATTCTTCATGGTCAACATGACTTATCACTGTTGATGGTGACCTTGACTCCCAGCTTGAGGAAGTGTTCTTCAGGTTTTCCATTTTGCATTTTCATCTATGATCTATTTTGAGTTACATTTTGTAAAGAATGTCAAGTCTATATCTAGATTCATTTGGGGGTTTTCTTTGTTTGTTTGTTTAACATTTTTATTGGAGTATAATTGCTTTCCATTGTTGTGTTAATTTCTGCTGTATAACAAAGTAAATTAGCTATCCGTATACATGTATCTCCATATCCCCTCCTTCTTGCATCTCCCTCCCACCCTCCCTATCTCACCCCTCTAGGTGGTCACAAAACACCAAGCTGATCTCCCCGTGCTATGTGGCTGCTTCCCACTAGCTAGCTATTTTACCTTTGGTAGTGTATATATGTCAAGATTCATTTGTTTTTGCAAATGGGCGTTCAACTGTTCCAACATCATTTGTTAAAAAAAAAAACAACACTGGGCTTCCCTGGTGGTGCAGTGGTTGAGAGTCCGCCTGCCGATGCAGGGGACGCGGGTTCGTGCCCCGGTCCGGGAAGATCCCACATGCCGCGGAGCAGCTGGGCCCTTGAGCCATGGCCCCTGAGCCTGTGCGTCTGGAGCCTGTGCTCCGCAGCGGGAGAGGCCACAACAGTGAGAGGCCTGCGTACCGCCAAAAAAAAAAAAAAAAAGAAAAAAAAAAACAAAAAAAAAAAACAACACTATCTTTTCTCCATTGTATTGTGTTTGTTCCTTTGTCAAAGATCCACTGACTATATTTCTGTGGGTCTATTTCTGGGCTTTTTATTTTGTTCCAGTGATTTACGTGCCTGTTGTTTTGCCAGTAGACCCCTGTCTTGATTGCTGGAGCTTGATAGTCTTAAAATTAGGCAGAGTGAGTCCTCCCATCTGTTCATTCTTGAGGATTGTATTGGATATTCTTGGTCTTCAGCATTTTCATAAAAATTTTATGCCAATACCTGCAAAGTAACTTGTTGGAATTTTGACTGAGATTACATTGAACCTATATATCAATTTGGAAAGAATTGACATTTTAACAATATTGAATCTTCCCATGATGAACATGGAATGCCTTTCATATAACATACTTTTAATATAAGTTCCTCAAAGAGAAGACACAGGGTGGGGTCGGGGGAGAAGGCAAGATGAAACAAGAGAAGACAAGAGAAGGGAAGATAGTGAAAGGTTAAGGTAATATTTTAAGGTGTATGGAATGAGACTTTTCCATAATTGATGGAAAAACACCAACCTATAGATACTTATACTAAACAAACCCTAGCTAAATTTTCTTTTAAAAAAAGAAAATTAATCTTAGATGCATACTAGTGAAATTACCAAGCACCAAAGACTGTGTAAATTTTTTAAAGCAGCCAGATAATACTTTTTTTTTAATTAATTAATTTATTTTTGGCTGTTTTGGGTCTTCATTGCTGCACACGGGCTCTCTCCAGTAGTGGCAAGCGGGGCTACTCTTTGTTGTGGTGCAGGGGCTTCTCATTGCTGTTGTCTCTCCTGCTGCGGAACATGGGCTCTAGGCGCGCGGGCTTCAGTAGTTGCAGCAGTAGTTGTGGCTCGCAGGCTCTAGAACACAGGCTCAGTAGCTGTGGCGCACGGGCTTAGCTGCTCCACGGCATGTGGGATCCTCCTGGATCAGGGCTCGAACCTGTGTCTCCAGCATTGGCAGGCAGACTCTCAAACACTGCGCCACCAGGTTAGAGCCCCAGATAATACTTTTTAATTACAATGAAAGTAATGACAACTAAACTAATGGGTGATATTTCAAAGAGCATCAATAAAAACTGCAAGTGAGTGGAACCAAATCTTCAGTTGAATGAAAGAATTCTAGATGCCCAGTGAAAATATTTTTAAAGACTATATGTGGGGCTTCCCTGGTGGCACAGTGGTTGAGAGTCCGCCTGCCGATGCAGGGGACACGGGTTCGTGCCCCGGTCCGGGAAGATCCCACATGCCGCTGAGCGGCTAGGCCCGTGAGCCATGGCTGCTGAGCTTGCGCGTCTGGAGCCTGTGCTCCGCAATGGGAGAGGCCACAACAGTGAGAGGCCCGCGTACCGCAAAAAAAAAAAAGACTATATGTGAAATAAAGGCATTTTCTGATGGAATAAACTGAGATTGTCACTTGAAGAGCCTCAGTAAGGAAAATTCTAAAAGATGTACTGCAGACAGTGGAAGGTGATATCATATAGAAAGATTAAAGTCCAAGAAAGAGTGAACAGCAAAACTTAGTAAATATGTGAATAAATTAAGGAAAAGATAGTACTTAGTGTGCCTTTATACTAGACGTAATAAAATACTAAGTGCCAAATAAATCTCACAAAGACCTGCAAGACATATACAGAGAAAACTATAACACCTTCTTGAAAGCCATAAATAGAGGAAGAGAATGTCTTATAATTGGGGGAGGGAACAGAGGGACCCTGGGGAGGCAGTCAAAGTTCTTTTTCTTGAAGTGAATTGTAGTAACATGAGTAGTCTTTTCATAATTATTCATTAAACTATATATTTTTTATTTGTTTTTTCTATTTTATGTCTATTTTACAATTAATAAGAGAAAGACTAAAAAGAAACTGACTGGTCCTCACTTTTAAATTAAAATCGTTTCCTCTTTTTTGCATATTTTATAAAGAAAGAAGAATCTTTAAGAAGAAAAAAGTTGACTCTACTTCTGTAGTGAACTTTTAAATGAAAACCTCCAAAGCAAACAATGAACCTCCTCTCTTTGTACCTTCAAATCTGTTTTCCTTCTTATATTCCTTTCCCCCATGTGAACCTTGCCTGTTCTAACTTTCCCTTCTTGGCTCCCATTTCCTTGCTCTGTAGGATCTCATTCTTCAGGGCTCTCATAACATAACATAACACCTTTCCTTTTTTTCCTTTTTCTGATCATCTGTAGCATATAATTCACAATGTCCACTTGCATTTCCTCACCATCTGGCCACTCAGTAAGCCTCCAGAATCTGGTGTCTGCTATCACCAACCAACTGTGAAACTGAACTGAAAGTTCACAATTCTCCTGAAAGCCACGGTCAATAATTTTATTCGGCATCCTAGACCCTTGAGTTTTTGGCTGGATTAGCTTGGTTTTATTGTATTTGAAAAACAAAAATCAAAGCTTGAAATGCAAGCACAGGCTGATATAATCAAGATAAAGAATAAGGGAAATGGAAGCAAAGATACTGTGGCACCAGAGGACAAAAGAGTACTAATGTGTGCGAATTAAACGCAAATAAGATTTAAAGTGAAACCAAAATATGGAAGGAAAAGATATAACAAAACACTCAGGAAACTAGAGAGGGCCTGAGAAAAGGTTGGAGGGGAAGGAGAAGAGGGGAACTCAATATTAAGGAGCATATGTCAAGGGCAGAGTTCTGGAATTAGCCCTTCCCATATTTTGCCTCATATAATTCTCACTATAACCTGTGGTACAGGTATTATTATTATTATTATTTTTTTTTTTAAACATCTTTATTGGGGTATAATTGCTTTACAATGGTGTGTTAGTTTCTGCTTTACAACAAAGTGAATCAGCTATACATATACATATGTTCCCATATGTCTTCCCTCTTGCGTCTCCCTCCCTCCCACTCTCCCCATCCCACCCTTCCAGGCTGTCACAAAGCACCGAGCTAATATCCCTGTGCCTTGCGGCTGCTTCCCCCCAGCTATCTACCTTACTACGTTTGTTAGTGTGTATATGTCCATGACTCTCTCTCGCCCTGTCAAAACTCACCCTTCCCCCTCCTCATATCCTTAAGTCCGTTCTCCAGTAGGTCTGCGTCTTTATTCCTATCTTACCCCTAGGTTCTTCATGACATTTTTTTCCCTTAAATTCCATATATATGTGTTAGCATACGGTATTTGTCTTTTTCTTTCTGACTTACTTCACTCTGTATGACAGATTCTAGGTCTATCCATCTCCTTACAAATAGCTCAATTTCATTTCTTTTTAAGGCTGAGTAATATTCCATTGTGTATATGTGCCACATCTTCTTTATCCATTCATCCGATGATGGGCGCTTAGGTTGTTTCCATGTCCTGGCTATTGTAAATAGAGCTGCAATGAACATTTTGGTACATGACTCTCTTTGAATTTTGGTTTTCTCAGGGTATATGCCAAGTAGTGGGATTGCTGGGTCATATGGTAATTCTATTTGTAGTTTTTTAAGGAACCTCCATACTGTTCTCCACAGTGGCTGAACCAATTCACATTCCCACCAGCAGTGCAAGAGTGTCCCCTTTTCTCCACACCCTCTCCAGCATTTATTGTTTCTTGATTTTTTGATGATGGCCATTCTGACTGGTGTGAGATGATATCTCATTGTAGTTTTGATTTGCATTTCTCTAATGATTAATGATGTTGAGCATTCTTTCATGTGTTTGTTGGCATTCTGTATATCTTCTTTGGAGAAATGTCTATTTAGGTCTTCTGCCCATTTTTGGATGGGGTTGTTTGTATTTTTGTTATTGAGCTGCATGAGCTGCTTGTAAATTTTGGAGATTAATCCTTTGTCAGTTGCTTCATTTGCAAATGTTTTCTCCCATTCTGAGGGTTGTCTTTTGGTCTTGGTTATGGTTTCCTTTGCTGTGCAAAAGCTTTGAAGTTTCATTAGGTCCCATTTGTTTATTTTTGTTTTTATTTCCATTACTCTAGGAGGTGGGTCAGAAAGGATCTTGCTGTGATTTATGTCATAGAGTGTTCTTCCTATGTTTTCTTCTAAGAGTTTGATAGTTTCTGGCCTTACATTTAGGTCTTTAATCCATTTTGAGCTTATTTTTGTGTATGGTGTTAGGGAGTGATCTAATCTCATACTTTTACATGTACCTGTCCAGTTTTCCCAGCACCATTTATTGAAGAGGCTGTCCTTTCTCCACTGTACATTCCTGCCTCCTTTATCAAAGATAAGGTGTCCATATGTGCGTGGGTTTATCTCTGGGCTTTCTATCCTGTTCCACTGATCTATCTTTCTGTTTTTGTGCCAGTACCATACTGTCTTGATTACTGTTGCTTTGTAATATAGTCTGAAGTCAGGGAGCCTTATTCCTCCAGCTCCTTTTTTCGTTCTCAAGATTGCTTTGGCTATTCGGGGTCTTTTGTGTTTCCATACAAATTGCGAAATTTTTTGTTCTAGTTCGGTACAGGTATTATTATTCCCATTATATATAAAATAGAACTGAGGCTCAGAGAAATTAAATATCTTTCCCAAGATGGAAATGGAAAAGCATGATGAGCACCAAGCCCATAATCTTAGTGTCAGTGGTTCTCTATATGTAAGGAAGGACAGAACAGGAGAAAGCCAAGAGAGAGCAGAGGGAACTATACAGCTTCAAATTTTCTATCTTTGCTTCACCTAGAACACTTAGTACAGTGTCTTTCACATAGTAAGCATCCAATGATCTATGAATAAAATTTACCCAAGGTCACATAGATCAAAAACATGTAATTCATTGTTTATTCAATCATTACTTAGTAAACATTTATTAAATACCCATATGTGCCAGACTGTAGACATTTTAAAAGATTTTATTTCATGTGAAATGTGACTTACTTTAGATAAGATGGAGAGCATGGAGATCCTTCCATAAATCTAAAAGTTAGACTGTGATTAAGATGAACTTGTTTAGGATTATTACAAATCAGATAAGACAAAGATACCTAGAGGCATCAGAGAGGGGTGATTCGGTTTACCAGTTGTCTTAAAGATGAAGATTTGATCAAGAGTGACATATAAATCACGACTCATTGAAAAGTAAAATATAGATTTGAGGAGCAAGAGAGTTATTTACCATTTAGGATTATATTTGCACCTCTACTGTATTCCATTTATAGGAAAATCAGAGGTGTTAAAAACAGAGTCCTTTTCCACCCAGTCTTTTGCTTTCTAAATTACATGAGTTATTATGTAAAATGGACTTAATCTTTTATCATCCATTTGAGATATTACAATTCATTTGAGACCACAGGAGTTATTACATACCTAAAGTGACATTTTTATCTTCAATAAATTCTAATTCGGTTCATATATTATCTAGAGAAACACAATTTTAGTGTGCTTAATCAAAATGCTTTATGGATTCTTCATTCCATACCAGTAAGAGTATGATGCTTTAACAAAAAAATAGTAATAAGTATTCATTTGAATAACCATAAGGAGGCTTTTCTCCTCGGTCCCTTTAGGGAGAACCTGTCAATGGCCAAGCTTGTTTGGCAATTCCTGCTCCTCAAAGGTGCCATGATAATTTAACGATTTCATTATTTTCTTAATTTTCCATTTTCTTAGGATTTATCTATAGGTGCCATTTGGCAACCTCACTTTACATAGCTCCTATATAACTTATAATCTTATAACTCATAAACACACTTTTATTGTCACTCTTATAAGAAATATATTTTTGTAACCCAACATTCATTTGGCTTTAACATAACTGACCAATTGATGATTAATTACAGTCGGTGTGTTATTTTAAGCCACTAACTGTTGAAAAGCAGAGGGTACACCTTTCCACAGTTATAATGCCATTTGCACAATGGCATATTCTGAACATTTTGTGAAACACCATATTTGATTTATATATAAGCCTTTATATGCAGTTTTGGTGCATAAGATTTATTTCCATCTTAAGGCATACTTTTGGTTTAAATTCAGAGTTTTTTTAAATTTTACATGCCCTTTTTGTAATAATAGTCCTTCATCCAAGATTTATAAACCTTCCCGATATCATCAACCGTGAGTTTAATGAACTTACATTACTGTGTAAATTTTTAAATTTAATTTTCTATCTCATCTTTCAATATCTTCACTTCCATGACCATACAATGACTAAAAGGTTTTTGTCTCTAAACTAACATACCTCTTTGATCAAATTTTTAAAGATTCATTTCAAGGCAGACCTTTATCTGTAGTTGTATGCTTATATTACTCTTAAAATTCTCCACAAACACACGCACACAAACAATAGTTTATCTAAATATCCTCAAAATTTGTTTTACTACTTCTACCTTCTTTTCCTGAAAACCGTCTTTATTCTGTAAATGGAAACCACGTATTTAACTCTTCTCTAGCCCCAAGATCAGCCATTCTCTTCTTAAGCAATTCAAATCCTTTACGTAACCTTTGAGGCATCTCTTAATGGGTATAAGAGATTGCAGGATTGAACTTGTAAAAATAAAATTCCTTAGTTTTCTCATTCCTTTTAGGTTTTTTTCCATTTAAACCGAATAAGGTTAATGTTTATATAAGTACACAAACATACTCCTGGTTTTGTTTCTTTATCACATAAATGGCATATATCCATTTTCAACTCTGAATCTCTTTTTGACTATTAATATCTTTTAGGGATACAAATTAAACTTCAAAATGAGCCAGCCTTAAATAATTTAGTCATACTTTAAGGCAATTCTTTCTAGAGTTTTCACAGAGGACTTCAGGCTATACAGATGGAATATTTTCTTTTAAAACATGTTTTGAATGTCCCTGTCCAGAGCCATAAGCTTAAATTTTGACAAATACTGGTTCTTAAGTAATTTCAGTGTTCATGTCTAGCCACTTTCCTTCAATTTTTTAATACTTTCAGGATGTCTGGGCCCAATAATCTTTTAAATTTTAAATACAGGTTTTAGCTACTCTTCATTTCATTAATCACTCATTTGAAGTATCTTAACAAGTAAGGAAATAAATCAGCATGAAGTGGAATAAGCTAAAATCTTGCTACAGAATTAATAGAAACCTGGATGCAATTTGGGGAAAATCTGCACAGACCCAAATTTGTTAATTATAGGAGAAACTGGAACATAGAAAAAAGCACATTGGTAAAGGAAAAGAAGAAATATGAAAGCAAAATGTGTTTTTTGTTTCTCTTTATAGCATTTTATAAAACTAATTGGACTAAAATGTGATATATTAATATAGCAGATACTATATCCCATTTACCTCATACAGAAAAGTTATTTATAAATAGTATATGGTGTATTTACCTACATGTAGCTAGAATGTAAGCCATCTATTCATTGTGAGTTTGACCACAATTACTGGATTCATCTTCCACCATTAGCATTTCCATCGTTCCATGACCTTGAGAGAAATGAAAAAGAAAAAATTGTATATAAAACCCATTTCAATCTTGAGGAGTACAGTTTTTAGGATTAATGTCTTTTCCTTCCTTACATAACAAGACTATCATAAATTCTATTCTCATAAATTAAAGAGGTTGGAGATGAAATTCACATTTCTATATTAATGAGAAATCATAGTAGAATGTTAAATAAATTATCTCCAAATCTGTGTCTGATTTGAAGTGATGGTTTATAAGCTAAATAAATTTTTCTGGGTCCATTACTCCAGTGCTCAATAAAAGTAAAATTCTCAATAAAAGTAAAATGACAAAAGTTGAAATGAAGGACTGAGAAAAAGCAAGAAACTCTCTGCATGATTCGCTGCCTACTTGGGGATTTCTGAAAG
This sequence comes from Phocoena sinus, assembly GCF_008692025.1. NCBI lineage: Eukaryota > Metazoa > Chordata > Mammalia > Artiodactyla > Phocoenidae > Phocoena > Phocoena sinus. Next base: position 6,724,302 of record NC_045779.1, on the reverse strand, counting down.
AACAAATTTATGGTGTTAATGTAATGAACTAGTCTGAGATCTCTTCCAATAACATCAGCTTGTCTAATTAGGTTTTTGAACAATTTGCCAACAGTAAATAAGTTACAGGAAAAGTTTCTAGTTTCTATGAGTAATATATTTTCCTACCATTACATATCCTGAAATTTGGCCTTTTCTCAAATTCCTTATTTATTCTTGAATATTTTTAACAGGTGATGACTCTTCTGTTGATGATTGACGACAGCATCATCTTTTTATTTCAAAATAAATTGCCTGTTGACTGTCACCTTCTAAGGAGCTACCTCCTTTCAAATAGCTGTGGGTTCAGCATAGATTTTTCTATCTGGCTTTCTAGTAGTCAGGAAAATCTAATCATGTGGGTCATCTTAATGACTCAATTTTTCATAAACCCCAAAAAACTGTGTTTGCTTTAATGGTTAACAGTTCATCAAAAACGCGACAGAACATGAGTGAATATTATGTAACACACCTTATTTAACTCAGCTCAGAGCATTCTTACAGTTCAGTTATATACCATATAGTTTCAATATGCTTCCCAAATGGCCAAGAAGCAGTAAACATATGGTGAGCTACAAACTCAAATTTGTCACTTTATTTTGACATTAGGGATATGAAATAAAATTGTGATGGAAACGAGCATTTGTGCGTACTCACGCTGAGTAGCAGTAGTAAAGATTTGATGTTTATGGTCCTACTTTTGTTGCATAGGGTCATTTTAGTCTGCTTGCATTTGAAAAACAGAAGCCTTTCAATTTATCTTACTCATAATTCATAGGTGACATTGAGTTAAATACTACACAGAGGATCTCCTGGTCCTTTATTTACAGATAATAAACAAAATCTACGTGAGGTAATCCTCCCCCCCCATTTTAACCAAGGGGGTTGATGGTAGTTAAATATACTTTAACATCAGTTCTAACCAAGCTCTCTACTCCTAAAGGACCTGTGTGGTCCTTTTGCTTTTCCCTTTATTTTTTCCCAGTTTTATTGAGATATAATTGACATATAGCATTGTATTAAAGTGTACAACGTAATGATTTGATATTTGTATACATTGTGAAATGATTACCACAGTAAGTTTAGTTAACATCCATCACCTCACATGGTTAAAATTTTTTTTCTTGTGGTAACAAGTTTTAAGATCTATTTTCTTAACACCTTTCAAATATACAATACAGTATTGCTAACTATAGTCACCTTGCTGCACATTACATCCCAGAACTTACTCATCTTATAGCTGGAGTTTGTACCTCTGACCACCTTCACCCATTTAACCCATCACCCCATACTCACCCCACCCTGGCAACTACCAGTCTGTGCTCTGTTCCTATGATTTTGGTTTTTTTTTTTTAGATTTCGCATATAAGTGATATCATACAGTGTTTGCCTTTCTCTGTCTGACTTATTTTACTTAGCATAATGCCCTCAAGGTTTATCCATGTTGTTCACATGACAGGTTTTCCACCTTTGTTGTGGCCATGATTATATATATATATATATATATACACACACACACACACACACACACACGCACATCAATATATATGTATATATATATCACGTGTTCTTTATCCATTCATTCATTTATGAACACTTAGGTTGTTAATGAAGAGAGCAAGAAAGCCAGCCAGGGCATGCCCCTGGATGCCCAGCTTAGCTCTCCCCAGCTCTAAAGAAAAGTTGAAAATCTTCATTAATATTTTAATGCAATGTATTTGGAGAGAAACTCAGTGTCAGGGCTGTGTAGATTGAATAGGTGAATGGTGATCTAAATACAGTTACACTTGAGTAATGGCTTGACGGTTGATCATCGTCGTATGAGGAAAGGATGCTTCCAGTGGAGAAGGGTTGCCTGCCATATCTTGTTTTGTTTTTTCAGCAACAGGGAAGACAAAGGTAAAGGGCAAGTAATAAGCCTCTCTCACTTTTCCTCTCTCACCTGTTTACCTGTTTTCTTTGAATTAGGCATCTTACAATAAATATAGGTGAACAATGTGATTATTTATGGGAAGAAAGCCAACAGAAGAGGTTGATGTTCTGGAATGTAAAGCTCAGTTTTCTAAGCATCTTTCCTGAAGGCTCCTTCATCTTCTCAGCATGGTTAAGTGATGCAAGTCAGGGAGCTCATAGCTTTACCCCCTCCCATTGTGGTCTCACCCTCACCCTCTTGCCCTGTTAATAGTTCCCCTGAAATCCTATCACTTTGCTGGAGGATTGACGTAAGTCTCCAGCAATTAACATAATTACAAGCCTGATTATCTTCTAATTGCATTATGAGTATTTGGTTATTTACTACACAAATTAGAGAAAATTAAAGGGGATCAAGATCCCGCCGTGTGAGCATCAAGCTTTCTAAAACAGTTATGAGCGTTTGAATGCAAAGCAATAACGCAAAGGTGAAGACCGTGTTATGTTCCTGTTGCCTCACAGTTGCTGCATTTCATTTTGAAGAAAGATACTTTCTTTTTTTTTTCTTTCTTTTTCTTTTCTCTTGTTTTTCTTTCTTTCTTTTCTTTTTTGATTAATGGCACACAAAATTCTCTCTGAATGGTTTATAATTTCCCTCCAAAATATCAGCATAAAATGAGCAGCAATAACTCTGTGCTGGTCTGTGTTGGTTCATGTAATAAGATCTGTGATTAAAAACAGCTAAATAGGGCTTCCCTGGTGGCGCAGTGGTTGACAGTCCGCCTGCCGATGCAGGGGACGCGGGTTCATGCCCCGGTCCGGGAAGATCCCACATGCCATGGAGCGGCTGGGCCCGTGAGCCATGGCCGCTGAGCCTGCGCGTCCGGAGCCTGTGCTCCGCAATGGGAGAGGCCACAACAGTGAGAGGCCCGCGTACCGCAAAAAAAAAAAAACAGCTAAATAAGTGACAGTTTAAGTTAAATAAGTGACAGTCTGACAGTACTCAAGTCAGACGTTGAAGTTGTAACTAAAATCATCAGTAGTTTGTTAGTGATCATTGTCATCATCATCATCATTCTGGGAACATTCTTTGTGAAGAAAATAAGGCATCAAACTGCAGCATGTGGTCTTTATATGCTGGATATCAGGCTTCAGAGATTAAAGTCCTCATTAAATGGAAGGCAAGAACGATCTCAGATTGAATAAATTTTGGTGGAACAAGTGAAGTCAGCTCTTCTTTACTATTTCACTGTGTTATAATCTCCTGCTTTAATTTTTGCTGCTGCCCCTATGCTTGACCCTCCAGGGAGAACACACCGCTTCTAGTATCACGACCAGATCTGATAACTCACATCAAAACAAACAAACAAACAAAAACACGGTTAAAGTAGTTAAAGGAGGATGTTGTTAGACTGCGGTGGCTCTAACGCCCTGGCAGCCTAGGGAAGCAAACTGAAAACTAAGCCAGAGTCAATTCCTGTAAATGCCTCGAGGCTGAGAAATCATAACCTAAGAACAACCAATCACCAACATCCAACTAGGCTTTCCCAGAAAAGGTGACCAATCAAAGCCAATCAAATCGTTGCCTTGTTTTGCTTCTGTGTCTACTCTGTAAAAGCCTTTTCCCGACTCCTGTTGGCAGGGGTCCCTAACCACTGTCATTCTGGTGCTACCTAATCCAAATCTGTGCTAGGTTATCTCCAAAACCTAAGGTACCTCAGTTTACCTTTTAACAACACAAAACACACTTTTCCTTGGTTCCTCTTTGCACACTTCAGACCAGCTGGCATTTTCAAAGACAACTTCATCAAATGCTAACAGAGAACAAAATGAAAGTAATTAGAGAATAAACAAACATGAAAATAGCCCAGTTTCCCAAATACAGGTATTCCCAAGCTTGGGAATTCCCCAAGCACTGTTGTTTAGGGTCTTCTTCGCCCGTGCCTCCTTGCCGACACTTACAAGGTATGTGTTGCACTATTTCCTGTCTCAAAAACACATTATTTTGGATATCTCCGTGTTTTCCAAGTCGGGAACTGCACTCAAGTTTCCCAACCCCTCTAAGGCTCTATCAGTGAGAAAGGCACGCTCTTTCCAGGGCCATTTGGCAGGACTGGGTAATTAATACAATGGCCTCCAACTGTGCATCCAAGAAAGCCCTGTTTGCTACCTTCCCTGGTTCTAATGGGGTATGATTGATCCTAGGAGGTCAGGGATAGGACTGCCAAAATATTTGTCCATAAGTAGCTTTTATTCAGGAATCTCTAGCCTTTTTCTAACACCCAGCCTGGAAGAGTGGCAGTAGAAAAGTGCTGGAGAGAATTTTTGCTGATAGCAGGGTCCTTGCTGACAGCTTCAATCTCCTTGCCAACTCATAACAGCGGCTTGATTGGAAAAAGTCAAACATTGGTAATTCTAAATCTGCTTTTGACAAGGCTGTAGCCCAAATAAAACTTTTTTTTTTTTTCTGGCTAAATAAGACATCTTATCTGCTTCATGAATTATTCCTCACATAGTAACATCCCTCTAATCTGAACTCCCATCCCACTTTGCTCACCCATTCACTTGACACTCATCCATTCACTCAATCAAGATTTATTTAGTGAGTGCCTATGAGCACCTATTATGTGTTTGACACAGGACGAAGCCAGATGAAAGCCTGCCCTCCTGGGGCATACAGTCAAGTAAGAGACACTTTCAGAGCTGTAGGTATGAAGGTAGTAGAAGTAGACAAGGTGCTATAGGAGCTCATAGGAAGGGAAAGATAGGAAAGATTTAAATTTTAGTAAGAAAGAGCGAGCCAGACAAAACTGGGTGGGAAGTGGGGAAAGGGCAGCAGAGGAAACACAAGTGCACCAATCTAAGAAAGACAAGGGAACAGCGTGTGCAAGGACCACAAGACAAATGCCTACAGTGTGGGTAGGAAATAAAAATAACTTGCTACGGCTGCTGGCAAGTAAGGTATGAAAGAAGTGTTTTATAACTTATATGACATTTGGTTCATCAAAAGTGTCATTGCTCATTTAATGTCTGTCCTGGACAACAAGCTCCACAAGTGTCAGCACAGCATCTGTCGTGTTCATTGTTAAATCCTCTCACTAGCACCGTGTGGTACATTCTAGGTGCTCAGTAAATACTGGTATAATGAGACTGAATTGAGATGAGGTTGCGGACCGACTAGGAAGCAGAGCATGAGGTGAATTACAAGCCACGTTAAGGGATTTGGACACTCCCCTGGCCACAGTGGAAGGTTATCTAAAGGATTTAAACATGAGAAGAGCACGGTCCCATTTGAATTGGAAATACAGGTCATTTATTCATTTGATAAATAGTGATTGAGTTTCAGGCAACGTGATGGTGTCTGGAAATACAGTGGGACACCACATAGAGCCTCGGCCCTTGCAGACTTGGTTTAGAGTCTACAGAGGGCATAAAGGAGATAAAGGCCTTGAAGAAAGAATCCATGTCTGCTCAGATCTTGTAGCAGAGGAACCCGAGCTAGATTTCTGGGTCAAGAAAGGTTTTCCTGAGGAAATGACACTGGAGGTGAGAAAGGCCGTGCCAGAAGGACTCCTGGGCAGTGTGTACGTGAGGAGGCGAGTGTATCTTCTAGACTCAGGGCGTGTGACTGCGAGGAACTTGGAACATGGGAGGAAGAGAAGGAAGGCTGGCAGCATGGGAGCACAGACAGCAGGGAGAGCAGGAGAGAACACAGGAAAGGAGGAAGTGGGGTCAGGATATTCACAGCCGTGGAGCCGCGATAAGGACTCTATTCTTTAACCTCAGAGTAACGGGGCAACGTAATCAGAATTTTTCAAAATATCGGGTACTGCAGCGTGGAAAACAGGATTCAGTTAGAGGAGCACGACTGTGAGAGTTTCCAGGCAAATTGGGATTATATTCTGGATTAGAATAGCGGCCATGGTGATAGAAGACACGTGGATAGATTCAAGAGATATTTGGCAGAGAGACACGTGCAAAATGTGGTAATGGATTAGACATTGAGAAGATAAATAAGGGAGTAAGAAGAGACAATAAGGACTCCTGGGTTCAAGCTTGTGGGTAGCTGGAAAAAGGGAAAATGAGAAGCACACGATTCAGTGTCCTATATGTTGACCTTGGGAAGCTTTGAGATCTAGACATTCGAGCAGAAATATTTAGAAAATGGTAGGATAGATTAGTCTGGATCATATTGCAGAAGTCTAGAGTAGAGTTTTTAAAATAATTGGGCTACAGGTCCTGAACTAAAGAGAAGGGTACGGCTGTGATTCCCTTGAGAGAGAGAATGAGGTGAGAACAGAAGGAAGGAACTCCAAAATTCAACGGTTCGGTGGAGGAAGATTCACATGCAAAGGGGAAAAGGGAAAATGCCCAGAAGAAATGCAGGTGGATGAGGAGAGGAGATTTTGAGGATGGATTAGGGGAACCTTGGCAGGGAAAGTCAGGCCTCTGTTCTGCAAACCAAGTGAGAAACAAGAGTGACTTGAACTGAGGTAATATCTGTGGGAACAGAGAAAAGTGGATGGCTGCCAGAGAGTCTTAGTTAGCAGGATCGGCAAAGCCTGGAGACGGCATGGATGTAGGAGATGAGGGAAAGACAAGAGTTAATAAGATCCAAAATCTGTGGTTTGTGTCACTAGGTAAATTCATAGAGACAGAAAAGAGGAAGAGGAGTTTTCTTGGGGTGAGGAAAGGAGGCAAAAATCTGAGTTTACTTTAGAAATTAGCAAGAAGAGTGGTGCTGGAAAACTTGTCAAGAATAGTTTCAGTGAGGGGGTAGGAATATTAGTCTAATTAAAGAGGATTAACATTTTAACTTATGTTACAGTTATTTGAACACATTCCCTTACTGTTCCTACTAGATTCGAAGTCATACACAGCGGGAAATGTAGGGCAAGATGGCGGAATGGAAAGAGGAAAAAAGATAACATGAGCTAGTAACTCACAGGCAAGGGGAAATAATAATTAAAATGAAATTTAACTAATAACAAAGAGATACAAGTTGAACTAATGGCATACCTATTTCTGGCAGAAAATTAAAACAAAGGCAAAGCCTTTAAACCTTGTTCACTTGTACCCGACACTACAGTTGATATTTCCAACTGCACTTTTTTTTTTTTTTTTTTTTTTTTTTTTTTTTGCGGTACGCGGGCCTCTCACTGCTGTGGCCTCTCCCGTTGTGGAGCACACGCTCCGGACGCGCAGGCTCAGCGACCATGGCTCATGGGCCCAGCCGCTCCGCGGCATGTGGGACCTTCCCGGACCGGGGCACGAACCCACGTCCCCCTGCATCGGCAGGCGGACTCTCAACCACTGCGCCACCAGGGAAGCCCTCCAACTGCACTTTTATTTAATGCCATAGTACAGAATAAAGATGTTCACACCATTAATATGTATAATATAAACTATAAAATGTTCACAATATCAACGTGTATAATAAAAATTATAAAGTATGAATTAGATGCCACTAGATGCCTAGAAATAGTAAAATGCACATCTTCTATAATACGATGCAGTCACTTGAAATAATAATTAGAAAATTATTTGCAGGTTTAAATCTAGTTATTATCTAAAGTGAAGCCAAGTAAAAGCAAAATGAGAAATGACTTTCATTCTACGGTTTCAGAAATTATTATGGGCAAGACTGAGCCTTTGTTCAACTTTGGGCCCCCTGGGTAAGCCTAACGTCTTGTCTACTAGTGAGAAGCAAGACTCGTCAAATAAGCACATTTCTACAGTTTCTCCAATACCAGTTGCCAGTGTTTACCGTTCCAAGTTTTCTCTCAGACAGCCAGGCTGACAGAAGAGGAGACAGCATAGATGTGAAAACCCACTTTTTAGTTTTTATTTTATTTATTTTTATTTTTTGGGCTGCACCATACGGCCTGTGGGATCTTAGTTCCCCAACCAGGGATCAAACTCAGGTCCGCAGCAGTGAAAACCCGAGTCTTAACCACTGGACCGCCAGGGAATTCTGGAACCCCGTGCATTAGAATCCACAGTGAGTCCCCTCAAAATCAGGGGGGATTTGCCGTCCTCAGAAGCTTTCTTATACCCTTACCTCCAAGTGCATCCAGCATGAGCTCACCTTCCCCTGCGGTACCAATTCCTCTCAAGCTCCCACTGGCTGTCTCCGAGGCAGAACTAGACAGAGGATTCCTCCTCTCTTTCCTATTTGCTTCTTTCGTAAGCTAGCGGTTTGTGAAGGGAACATTAACAAGGGAAACGCCATCAGCACCAGGCATCCAAAATTCAATCTTTCAAAAGACTTTAGCTTTACCTGGTTATTTTAACAACTGTGTTCTTACTAGATCAGTTCCCATGCTCTGTTACTTGATAAGGTCTTGCTGACCACTGCACCTTTTCCCAATCTGAGTAGTAACACATTTTACTTCTCGTATCTAACTTTGATAACTTTTTCTCCTTCGGTAAATAAGTCATTTCTCTGAATACCACCTCTGAACCAATGGTGATTACTCTTCATATATGAACAGTCTGAAAGGTAAACTTTTTTTAATTAAAGCTATTTTATTAAGATAATTGGGTACAAGGAAATTGTTTCCATTTGAAACTTCTATTTCGCTTTAATTTTATTATTGTGCAAAAATATAATTTTTTTTCAGTCAACAGAAACTTCTCGAGTGGAAGTTTCAGATCTTCCTGGTTGACTGCCCAGGGCTGTGAGCAACAAAATTTTTAAAAAGGTATAAATATCTGAAACTGGCAAGCCACCTCACAAGTGAAGCAGATTACCATTTTAAAAATCTCCAGATTTGTAAGAACACTTGGCACAGGAGCTTGGGCAATTTGGATTCCAGATTACTGTTTATGAAACAAACTAATTATTTTATTAATAGCTGGATTTATGCAGCCCAAAATACTATAGTTTCATACACCATTTTATGCATTTATTATAAAATGAAACATAATTTCTGGGAAAATAAAAGTAACAAATTTTTCCATTGTAGCTGAAATGATTAAGCCAAGATACCAAAGATGGAAAGCAAAAGAGACTTCGTTTATTAATTTTCCAGGGAAAGTGGTTTTATTTTATAATGCTCAGTGGAAGATTTACCATGAGGTCACCGTTAGGCTTTCTGTTTTAACAGACTATATATTTTTAGACCAGTTTTAGGTTCATAACAAAACTGAGAAGAAGATACAAAGATTTTTCAAATACCCCTGTCACCAAGTACACAGCCTTCCCACCATCTATGTCCAGCACCTGACGAGGACCTTTGTTACAATCAATGAACCTCTACTGACACGGCATTATCACTCAAAGTCCACAGTTTACTTTAGGGTTCACTCTTGGTGCTGTATGTCAAAGCACTATGGGCTTTGACAAATGTATAACGGCATGTATCCACCACTGTATATCATTTAGAGTAGTTTCCCTGTCCTAAAATTCCTCTGTGCTCTGTCTATACATCTCTTCCTCCTCAAAATCCCTGGGAACCACTACCATTTAGCCAAACCTTTATACTAGTAACACGTTTTACAAGATGTTCTCAAATGCCTTTTTATACTTTCTCTATTGGTTATGTAAATTTCTTTATGGCTGCCTCTCCCACCACCCCCATCCCCTCCCTTTTTTTTAAACATTATTTGTTCTACAACATCATTTTCTGAAATAAAAACCTACAAGCATTAGTGCAGGAAGTTTTATTAAATATTAAAATTTAAATAACAATGATGCACTCATTTATTGGAAAAATATAAATTGAAGGTTTACTCTGAGGCAAGCTCTTGGGACACTGAAATGAACAAAACAGGTACAAGTCCGTATGCTCTCGTGTTACTTATGTCCTATCAGTAACATCTGGTACACCAAGGTTCTGGATGGTGAGTCGGCTGGTACCTACTTTCAGCTCTGAACACTGCTTCTTCTTACGCCTACAAATTGAGAAAACAACAACATAGGGTGAGAAATATAAGATTCTTAGTCCAAAAATTCTCATTGTTACTGCCTTGATTAAGAAATGTTAGAATTAGATTTAAAAAAAAAACAAACTGGGACTTCCCTGGTGGTCCAGTGGTTAAGACTCCACGCTTCCAATGCAGGAGGCTTGGGTTCAATCCCTGGTAGGGGAACGAAGATCCCACATGCCACGTCGCACGGCCAAAAATAATCAATTTTCTAAAAGGTGCCGGTAAAAAAAAAAACGAAATGTCACAATTAGAACTGGCTTCCCAAAGAGGTTAAGGTTAAAGGGATTTTGTTTTCCTTACATTATTTATCAACAGGTTATCAATATTATTTATCAATAGTAGAAATTTCTAAGGTAGGTGACTGTAAAAGTAGAGATGTGTTTTCTCATTATTACAATCTCCATGACAATTATAATAAAAGTAACAGTTACTATATATGGGATATAGGCTAAAGCTTTATATATACACTTATGTAGGTATATGTGTGTGTATTTCTATCACATCCTTATAAAATAAGTATACTGCCCACATTTTGCCCCCAGCAAAATACCATGCTGAATCAAAGCATATTTACTTAGCACCAACACTGTCCAAAAATGTGATAAATTCTGACAGATATAAAAAAATATGAGATGCTACTGTTTTCAAATCTAACAGTGATCAAGATATCGGCAGGAAATACTACAAGCACAAATTAGAGGTAAATTTACTAGTCCCTCTTGGACTTCTTCATTCCATTCTTTCAGCAAAGAAATAACAAAGGCCCACTTAAAACTGCCAAGCCCCGTTTTAATTTTAGGAGATGTCATGGTTAATAAGACATAATCCCTGCCTTCCAAGAGGACTGTTTAATGTGCAAAGGCAACAAGTAGATAGGCAATTAAAGTCATGCTTACTAATTGCTAAGCTATGGGCATTTACAGGGTAGTCAGAGAGTCAATATGCATACAAAAGAGATATTTTCTGTGTATGTTCCTCCAAACTCCATTCTATCGTTAAATTCCCCTATGTCCCTCTGAATATAATGTTGGAAGTTATTATGAAAATCTCTGACAGTTATTTTTAATACTTCTACTATTACTGGCTATTACTCAGCTTTGAAAAGAAAGGAAATTCTGACACATGCTACAATAAGGGTGAACCCTGACATTCATCCACTATGCTAAGTAAAATATACTAGTCATGAAAGGAAAAATATTTTATGATTCAACTTATATGAAGTACTTAGATTAGGCAAATTTATAGAGACTGAAAGTAGAATTGTGGTTTCCAGGGACTAGGGGAAGAGGAAAAGAGGAGTTATTTAATGGCTATAGAGTTTCAGTTGGGGAAGATAAGAAACTTCTGGAGAAGGATGGTAGTGATGGTTGCACAACAGTATGAATGGACTTAATGCCACTGAATGGTACACTCAAAATGGCCTAAACGGTCAATTTTATATTACATATGTTTCACCACAATAAAAAATATTTTAGAAAACACATCAAAAAACAACAATAACCACAGACAGTTATGACAATGTAAAAATTTATTTTTCATAATTGTGTCTTTGGATACAGGTTTTAAAATTTTTAAATGTTTTTAAAACATTTAAATTTTAAAAATTGTATCCAAATACACAATTAAAAAAAAATATGCTAGAAGATTGTATGCACAGATATATATATATATATATATATATATATATATATATATATACCATGGGATGTGTCATGGCTTTAAAATAACTTATCTTTAGAGTCTTATAACTTGGTCATAAGCCCTTATAGTTTGGTCCTAAAGCATTTTTTAAGACAAGGAGTAATTAAGTAGGAACCAAAGGAGAAATTGTAGATTTACTATATGGATTAAAAACAGACAATGATATCATGTTTCCTGTAATTCTAGAGTTGAAAGCTGGTTTCCCTTGAGATGTGATTCTCCCATAATAAAGGTAAAAAGCAAATGAAGCATTGCTCTGTTGCTTCATCACCTTATTAAGGAAGATTGACTCTGTGCTTCGCTAGCAGGGAAAATAATTTATTTCTCTGTCACCTTATTTATTCACCTGCACCAAGGTAAATATAAGATGTTACTTGTTATTTATTTAGCTCTTATAAGACACTTACACCATAGCAGAAAACATATCCTATTAGGAAAGCAGTTCTCTTCTCTTCTTTTGATTGTAAGTATATCAGAATTGTTTATAATAAAAGTTTTCTACAAACACAATGTTAGCACTTCTAAGAAAATGTATGAAAACTCTAAGGAAAATCAATCAATTTGCAATATTCCGTTATTTCAGTCATGTAAGTAATTACAATAAAATCAAAAGCACAAGTCCTCTCAATACTTACACGACTATGGATCTCAGTGTCACCTGGTTTTAAAAGAGGGGATAATTACGCTGAGTCAAATAGATTCTTACATGAATAAATCCAGATTCAACTTTGAAAAATCTGTGAAGAACTGGTTAACTCTAATAGCTAAGGCATAGTTTATAACTGAAATAGAATGACATTTAGGACAGAAAAACAACCTGCATATTTTTACAGCTAATGTGGCCTGTACACATTTACAGCTAATGTGGCCTGGGAAGACCTGGCAGCTACCAGGTACCCGACCCTAACCACCTCATGGAGGAGTCTTCCAAATCCTGGTCAACTCCTGTGCCTCATGGGAAGGGAAGCTGGTGGAGTGATCCTCATTAAGTGTAGGTAAGAGGGAAATCATCTAGTCCTATTGATTATAGAATCAGACCAAAGTGAAAGTGGTTCCAGAAATTATCACACCTCTTTGGAGCCTCCTTTCAAGAAATCATGGTTGTTTGAGTGTCCCTAAGATGAAAATGTTACAATGAAAGACCCCTTCAGGGCAAGGCATCTCCCACCAGCTTCTTTCTCATTTTCCTTTAGTCTTTTCATAGAGTTTCACTGTGATCATTTACAGAGAAATAGACAGCAAGAATTTCAGATCATGTATTTCTTATAAAGAGACTGGATGTTTCAACATATAAAAACAATATTCTTCTACTGGTCCAAGTGAACTGGACTTGCTATGACTTAGGAGAGTGGAGGGGGTATTTTTCTTCGTGGCTCTTCCAAATTAGCTGCTCAGTGGTTCTGTGAGTCTTTACTCGGTGGCTGTCTTTGAAAAATGTAAACTTATGTAGAAAATAGGTAAACCACAAAGCTTCTGGAGTGGAGAGAGAAGAAGAAATAGTAAAGAGGCCAAGTCTAGGATGATTAACTCAATAGTTCAGCTGATTCCCCCCAAAGTAACCAGTAACAAAATCTCAATGGCTAAAGAAGCATGGCTGTACTCAGGTACATATTTATTTACACAGGGTCTGATTTATAAGGGGCAAAGGTCAGCTATTTATAAAAATACTGCCAGAATGAAAGATGATGCTGTAACCGTGTGGGAATTCCCTTCCAAATTAGAACCTGTAGAACAAAGACAGGCTTCAGACCTCAAGGACAAGAAGTTAGCAAGAACAACATACAGGATCAGGGCGATAGCCAAGTAGCCAGGGATTCAATACCAGGAGCCAGTCCTAGAGATAAACAGAAATATATGTATAAATTTTAGGAACTGGTGCAGAAGCCACATCCTAGAGATGGAGCAGCCAGGAGGGTTACTACAGGCAAAGCTAAAGTTCAAGAGTGGCCCAGTTTTCTAAGTCCAACACAAGGTACAGATACAATCAGTTCTGTATGACTAGAAGGAATAGAGTCCTTAACATATCGCCCAGAGCGAAATGCATATGACCAAGCCAAGGAATAGAAACTGAAACCACCTTTGAAGAAAGATATACAATTTCTCTTGATTAGAAAGTGGATTGTCCTCCCATTAAGCTGGTTATGGCTGATCTTTATTTCAGCTATGTGTAAAGATAGAGTTAATAGTTAATTAAAAAAAATTTTTTTTTAAATCAGGAAATGTAACAACTAAGACAAATCATGACTGTATGGTTAGTTGAAAAAGAAGCTTTTGGGCTTCCCTGGTGGCGCAGTGGTTGAGAGTCCGCCTGCCGATGCAGGGGACACGGATTCGTGCCCCGGTCCAAGAAGATCCCACATGCCGCAGAGTGGCTGGGCCCGTGAGCCATGGCCGCTGAGTCTGCCCGTCTGGAGCCTGTGCTCCGCAACGGGAGAGGCCACAACAGTGAGAGGCCCGCATACCGCAAAAAAAAAGGCAATTAAACAGTCTTTTTAAAAGACATCATATTGTATATGTAGAAAATCCACATTAATCGACAGAGATTCTACTAAATTAATGAATAAATTAACAAAGTGTCTGGATACAAAGCCAATAGAAAGAGTCCATTGTATTCCTATATATCATCAAAAAAGTTTTTTTTTTTTTTAAAAGTTTCTTTTCTTTTTTTTTTTAAATTTTATTTATTTATTTTTGGCTGTGTTGGGTCTTCGTTTCTGTGCTAGGGCTTTCTCTAGTTGCGGTGAGCGGGGGCCACTCTTCATTGCGGTGCGCGGGCCTCTCACTGTCGCGGCCTCTCCCGCTGCGGAGCACAAGCTCCAGACACGCAGGCTCAGTAGTGTGGCTCACAGGCCTAGTTGCTCCACGGCATGTGGGACCTTCCCAGACCAGGGCTCGAACCCGTGTCCCCTGCATTGGCAGGCAGATTCTCAACCACTGTGCCACCAGGGAAGGCCAAAAAGGCAAACTTTTAAAAACAATATTTACAATAATATCAAAATCTTCAAATATTTCAATAATAAATATAAATAAATTTATGCTAAATATCTACACTAATATGTATTTCTAAAACATTGAAAGGCATTAGAGATCTTTTTAAAATTTCAGGACTATATCATGTTCATAGATTAGAAAGCTCAATATTTTAAGATGGCATTTCTTTTCAAATTATCTACCACCTGGAAGGCTACTCAACGATAAGAATCTATGGTATTCAACAATTAGAATCAATGTTACAACCACTCCATAAAAGAAGTTCCATTTGTATAATTGGTTCCATTTATATAATTAATCTCTTCTTTAGAGGTCAGTTGATTAGAAGTCATGTGTTCCTTACAGATATCTCTCGTTTGTGAAAATCCATCTTGAACATTTATATATGCACTCTTCTACATGTAGATTGTAAATTAACTAAAAAGTTAAACAATAAATGCATACATAATTTATAAGGAAAGTGTTCAGAGTTTTCTTCTGTTCTTCCCTTTCCCTTACCTTCTTCATCCAATTGGTCAAAAATTTCTATGAAGACTTCCTTCTAAATAATTTCAGCATGTTGCCAATATTTCTGCCCCTAATGCCACTTCCTGGTTTCTTCCCACCCACTGCTCTTTATTCGTTAATTCAGTAATATGTATGAACGCATATATAATATGTGCCTGACGCTCTTCTTGAGCTGAGGATACACAATGAATAAGAATGGCACTGTGGCCTGTGACCTCTTGGGAGTGTTGGCCTCTCATTCACCATCCGTCACAGTGATGATTCCACAATGTCAGTCAGACCCATGCCAGACCAATCAGAATCCTCCCTAGGATTTCAGTGGTGAGGGTGTGAGTTGCTGCAAGCTTTTTGGGAAGTATTCCGGAAATATTTGTTAAAATAAGACTACACCATGCTCTTTGATGCTTCAATCTACTTTTAGAAATCTAGCTTACAGAAAAAAAGCATATGTTTATTGCAGCATTTTTTGTCATGGCAAAGCATATATATATGTGTATGAAACATGAAAAATTTCCCAAAAGTCCATGGATGCAGCAATCCTTCTTTTCTTTTCCATTGTTTCTCTCTCCATTTCTGACCTTTTTTTTGCACTTTTCCTCCTTTTGACCGCTCTCCTTTCCCAGAACCCCTGCCACTAGCCCAACCTCCTCCACTTTGCTTGCTTGGTTGTACTCATCCCTCAAAACTCAACTGACACCTTCCTATCTCTAGAAAATTCCTAGTCCCTCAAGGACTAATGGAACAGGCAGTTTCTTTTGCTTCAATTATATTCTATGATGCTTACTTTCTATCTTCCAATAAATACTATAAAGGATTAATTAGGACCTGCCTGATTCAGTTCCAAAG
Organism: Phocoena sinus; assembly: GCF_008692025.1. Lineage (NCBI taxonomy): Eukaryota > Metazoa > Chordata > Mammalia > Artiodactyla > Phocoenidae > Phocoena > Phocoena sinus. The sequence continues at coordinate 6,708,396 of NC_045779.1, read as the reverse complement.
AGAACATATGTATCCAAAAATAATTTCAAAATAAATCAACATTTTTGTTTTCTCAAACACCTTGAGGGGACTCATAGATCCCCAGAAATACTTAAGATCCCCTCTGTCCCTATTTCTAATGTACTGTCTTCATAAACCACAGCAGTTTTCCTCAAAATTCTCCCTCGCAAAGTAATTCTTCCAGTCTTCCTCCATATACACATTTTCTTGTTCTTCTCCCCTCCTCCTTTACTCACAATATTTCATCCCCCCAAACCCAAAAGCTCATTTCCTCCTTGGAGAGGAAATGAGACTGAAGTGGACAGAGCTAGAATCCTCTTTAGCTTGACAGATAGGGAAAGGCTGGGACTATTCATATATTAATAACCGTTAGCCAATCACACTTCCGTTCTAACAATTATGACTCCACAGTAACATCGGTATTTATATGACTGGTTCTCACTAGAATGAAAGATTCTTGAGTTCAGGGATTTTATCTTCCCCATTCTTTAGAACACTTGTGCATTGATATAAATATGTATTGAATGCTGATAGATGGAATTCCTTATACTGTGAATCTAACTTCCTATCTTTAAAAGATCTTTATAGGTGCTATGGTATTTTCATTGAGATTTTTGAGACTACATATATGTTGATCAAAGCATCCTATTTCATACAAAGTGTATCTGTGAAGAATATTTCAGTGAGGCTCTTTTTTTTACTTATAGAAATTACAATATCTTGTACTATACTTACTTTCTCGAGCAGTCAAGAGCGTTATAAAATTCACTCTTTAACAAGAGAGCACAAATTATGACTCAACAAAACAGATAGCTTCTATACAAGAAAGTATATTGCTTTGATCTTAGTACCCAGCACAATGCATTTTGATCTTAACTCTATTCTTCAAATTAGGAATTCTAGACAAGAGAGATTCTACATGTCAGTGAGTTCAGCAGAGACTTGGAAAGTTTCCCTAGGGCTTAGTGAAGATACTGGGTAAAGAATGCTCTACTGAACAATCTTGAAGCTTTGTGGTGCACAGCAGGTCTCCTTCAGAGAAACCTCACAGTAAAGACATGAACTGAAAAATGTAAACATCAAATCATATTTCTTTAGCTGAAGTAGTTTCTAATGAAATACTTGTGAAGAAGGAACTTCTGAAACTACAGAATTTTAATGACTTGTTCTTTTGGGTCCCGTCAGTCCTAGGTACTTTCATTAACCACTAACTTCCTATTTGAATTGTTTTATTTTGTTGTAGTTTGGTTGGTTTGATTTCTGGTAAAAATATAAAGTTTACACCGTAATGTAGCTGAATTTTCTCATCAGCTTTAACTGCTTTCCTAGAATTGTGCTCAATTAGCTTTCTGAGTTTGTTTATTATCATATAAGATCATCACGGATTTTAAGCAAAAACGTTGCTTGGTTTGATGCTGTTTGTGGTATGAACAGTTATTGGTTTCATTCTTAATAATAAAAGTGTTTAGAAAAACAGTTAACTAGTCTTTTATCACTCTATCTTTTCTCATAATTCTAGCATCCTCATTTTAAACAAGTATGATATGTCATAAAAAGATGATATCCATTTCTGAGTTCACACAAGTAGGTCAAGACTGAAACTCTGGTCACCAAATGCCAAGCAACATCATAGAACTCTATTGCTGCAAGGAAATCTGGAGAACCTCTAATCCACTCATTTTGCAGGTGAGAAAATGAACTCTAATGAGGTTAATATCCTTGACCAGCATTACCTGGCTGTTTGGAGATAGAACAAAGACCAGAACTGGAGTAGAATGCAGCGACTTGGGAAGTTTCTCTTAACATATCCTTCCCAAATGATTTTTACCATCATCATCATTATTATATCTAGAGTGTTGCACATCCTAATAGAAATAGTTGGGTTTGCTGTACGACATGAAATGGTAATTGTCCTGTAGGACAGTTTTTAAATTTAAACATTCAGGATTTTAATGAAATGAGGAGAGTCTTCTGCTTTGAAGGCCAATAAAGGATTTTCCTCAGCAAAGATCCTAAAAGACAACAAATTCTAGTAATTTATCTTTCTGCCCTACCAAAGATTTAATCCTAACATTTATATAGAAATATCAGGTATCAGGCTGAACTTTTAACTTTACATATTTTCCCCCTGAATGACAAGTTGACTTCTTTGGTTAACAGTGAAAATGAATTACTTGACCAAAACATAGCCAGCAACAAAATCAGTGTGCTACGCAGAGAAATCCAGAAACGTAGCCCCTTGTTTGACCTCAGCTTAGAGTCATAATGGGTTTCAGAGTGAGGTGCAGGATTTCATTTTCTACAAGAAAATATTAAAACATTTCTAGTAAATAAGTACACAGACAATTTCTTAAATTTCTTATTCATCTACCAGGGTTAGACACACATCTAGGAAGTTGGTCAAATGATTAAATCAAAGAAGAAAGATGTGTAGATACTGTCTTCACTCAGAATAAACCATGACGATAAATAGATCAGAAGAGGTACCAAAGGATAGCTGCCAGTTATCAAATACCAAATAACAAGGCACAATACTAAGCACTCTACAAATATATTATCTCGTTTCATCATCACAAAAGGAATGATTACTATCTTTATTTAGAAAGAAAGTCTTAGAAAAGTTAACTAATTTACCCAGAGCAATAAATCCAGTCGGGTTCAGACCATAATAGAGGCCACATTGCCTAGTGAAGGCTCCATGCAAGAAAACCCAAAATCAAATTAACCAAAAGACAAAACATACTCATTTAGTCAGTCTGGAAAAAAAGAAAAAAGCATGGTGGAAAGGAAATTTAAGCTAATTGCTAGAAAGAATTCAGGGAACTGCTTGCGGATTCCCATTGACCTGAGCTTTCCATGTTCTGAGGTACCAGGAGTTGGTGGCCCATAGCTGAGCTATCTATGACAAACCAGTTTTTTCCTCCAGTTATTGGTGGCGTATGTGACTCTTTCTTAGTATTGAGAGTTTTCAAATTTATTCTATGTTATTCTTCACATGGAACCTGTGAAGAAACTTGGCAAAAATAACATCACTTTATAGATTAGGATACTTAGATGCAGAGAGTTTAGGTGATCACTTTCACATCCCACAAAATAAAATTGGGAAAATCAAGGATGAAAATTTGGTTGTTATTGAACTACTAGTCCTCAACTTTTTTCTCAACCATAGTGTCCCCGCTGAGTAGAAGAAAATATTCTTGCCTAAAGTAACCCGCTAGAATGTAGAGGAGAGCTAGACAAACTGAGTGGTAGAAAGGAAGATCTGAAGAAATTATTGTTCTGAAGAAGACCAACCCATTGGTTCTGAGACCTAAGGAAATGGATTGAAACTTGGGTAAAACAAAGTATATTCCTCAGGGAGAATGCTTAACAAATAACACGGCTATAGAATGGTGTTAGAGATGATCCAACACACAAAGCACTGTAGGGGAGCAGCCTGTTCATGAACACAGTGCTAAGACAGCCCTCCAGCTCTGGTTCCTATGACAGAGTGTGACCTTGGAGAAGGCACTTGAGTTCTCTGTACCTCAGTATCCCCATGTGCAAAATGCGGATGCTAACAAGTGAATCACGAGGTTGTAAAAGTGCACCTCTTGTTTTAGATGGTGTAGGTTTAGAACGTCCCACAGGGAAAAAGATTAAAGAATCAGATTTGTGGCTTCCTGAAGCTTTAAGCCTACAAGAAAATTATAGATATATCTGAATTATAGAAACTCAAAGGAAAATACACTGTCCCCCAGAGACTCTCTAAAACATGGATCTGGGGGGATCTGGAATCAGAGGGTAAACATACACACATAGTATAGTGTATAAGGATTTGACATTACCTACTCAATAGAGGAAAGAAATGCAAAAGTTATATAAGAGAGGCAAGAATGTTAACAGCCCACCTGTAACACTGAATTTATTACATAGAATTATATGATCTGTGTCTGTTCTGATGCTCTAATTTTAAACATATATATGTAAATATATAACGTATACATATATAAATACAAATATCCATATGTAGTATGTATTTATATATTTTTGTATATTTATATATTTTTATTTATGTATTTTATATATTTTCTAATGTACACACACACACACTTAGGGCATCATCCTTAAGAATGCAATCTTTTGTGGAATGCCTCCATTGCCAAGGATTGTGTTTTTGGCAATTCACTGAATTTTCACGTTTGCTAAATATGATGCATATTGAGTCTAAATAGCCTAGTACATTAAGTGAATCTTTATTACTTTGTCCCCCACACAGTCCACACCACATTCCCAACAATAAAGGTGTTGCATATGAATCCAACAGTCATTTAAAAGGTATATACCACCAACAGATTTAAGTGATTTACTGGACCTGATGTTATTAAATAGTAAAATTTCAATCGAATTGAAAAGACCAGATTCATTCTTTTCATTTTCAGAATTCAATAACTTTAATGACATTTAGAAATGCAGAATGGCCACAGGATTGGGCCATTAATTCTTCTGAAATATGAATTTTCAAAATTAACATTTGAAGAAGAAACAATCAATATCACACAGAAACCCTTATTTTGAGCTCTCAGGTTGCTGAAGCAGAATCGAACTTACTTTTACAGTATTATAAAGAGGTGTAGAAAAGTTATCCTTTCAAGGATTCATAGCTAATTAAAATTTTCAAACTGTATAATCTGAAAATTATAGCAAAATCAGCCACTCAGCCTTGAACATGGCATTCTGTGTGTGCAGCTCTAATGAGCTGCTTTTGTGTGGTGTGTGGTCCTTGACATTTGTCATAATCCCAGACCACCCAAATATAGCAATTTGCTATTTGGAAAAGACACCCTACAAGTTTCTCTTTTCTCTTCTTAAGGCCATATTTTTAAAGAGCCATCAGTTATCTGTAGCCTTCACTCATCATGCTAATGGCTTCTATAAATACTCTGACAGATCATTCTTCTCTAAATTGTCCAGCAAAGAGAGAATAAGAAATGTGTCCTCAGAGGCCGTGAAGAGGACCACGAGCCTACTTCCCATCTCTGGTGAGCATGGCGAGAAAGCCATTGAAGGCCCTACCCACTAGAATATTCTTGTGTGCAACAACGCACAAGAAATCCCAGGTAAAAAGTGGTTAAAAATATGAAGCCATAATGATTCTCCTAAATATTTTTTAACCTTTCACATCGTAATGTTTAAGCGGTGGGAAACATTTTATTCATCTTACGATTTCTTCAAGAACTCTATTGGGACAGAAGTTACCTGTTTTATCATTCCCTTGAAAAAAGCCAACTCCTTGATTAGATAATCAATTTGCATTTTAATCATCAGTCAAATTTCAACACCTACACTCTCTTTTATTCAGAATAAAACTAGGAGTTCCAGTCACCATCTAAAATCCGAGTCTACCAGACACAGGTAGCACTATTTTTGAATTCTGCTTTATGGCAATCTTATCAACAATAAAAAATATAGAAGTGGCGAATGCAAACTAACATTTGGTGATGATTGTAGTGAACATGTAATTTATCATCCTGATTTCTGAGATTGAAAGGGAGTGCTATTACTAATTATTATAATCATTAATACACTTATAAGTACTAATGAAGATCATTATGGATAAATATTGCAGGACAAGAGTGTCCCTCCAGATGACCAAGAAGGCAATACGCCGCGTCTAAGACGTGCTTTGCCGTATTTAATTATTTCACACTCACAACATAGATGGATAGCAGGTATAATCATCCCTGTTTGACAGATGAGAAAACTAAGTCTCAGAAAAATTAGTAATTTAGTAAATCGAGGAATTGGGATTTGAACACAGCTGCCCATCTGACTCCAAGCCTGGGCTTTTCTTGCCATGTTGCCACTGCTATGAATTACAGAAATAATGTTCCTCTTTCTCTGAAAAATTGACAAAGATAGAGTGTGCTCCTCTCATGTTCTGTCTCTCCTGCTCGCTCTCTCTCTCTCTCCCTCTCTCTCTCTCTGTCTTTCTCTCTTTGTAGGTAAATATAAGTATAGCTACAGAAAACAAACATATCACTTCTTAGAGGTCCAAGAGATGGAAGATAATTCTGCATCTAGAAAAGAAAATAAATTTAGAATTTCACAAATCCTTCTAAACCAAGCGACGGTATGGACTTCTGGTTCCATAGAACCATTCTTGGACCCCCTTTCTTCCCTTTGGAACTAAGACCTCTAGTCCAGCAGAATCTTAAGTAGCAGGGACAGGAAGCAAACCTTTCATTAGTTGACACCGTGGGGTTATAGTGAGTGAAGGATTCCCATTTCCACCCCTTGATTCCCGGATGTGTGACTTCTGGCTATGGGAGAAACAGCACCATGTATCAGATGCCAATTTAGATCTTATACCACCTCCTGGAGGGCATTGCCCCTCCCCCTAAGGCGCTGTCCCCTAATTGATGCCATAACTCAGTCTACAAAAGGCTACTCCACTATTTTATCTAGCAAGCCGCTTCAGGATGGTGGGAAACATGGTACCAGAGAAGGGCCCACCAGCATGGGCCCGTTGGCACTCTTCTTTTGCTATGAATTAGCGCCTTGTTGAGAAGTGAATATGGGTGGAATGCTATGACAATGAATAAGACATTCTGTAAGTTCACAAATGGTGTGTCTTGCAGAAGCATTGCAGGCAGAGGAAGCAAATCCATATCCAGAGTAGGAATCTATTCCAGCAAGAACAAAATACTGCCCCTTCCATCATGGAAGTGCTCCAGCGTAACCATCCTGCCCCCAAGTAGCTGGCTGATCATCTGGCGAAGGGGGCCACATTGCAGACTCTGTACTGGCCTCTGCTGCTGGCGGATCGAGCACTCAGCAGTGGCGGTGGCCAGGTTAGTCTTGGTGAGTAGACACCTATGTTGCTGTGACCACGTGTACCCTTGATTCCTGCTACCCGGCCATTTTGTTCATGAGCCATTGGTCAATGACAGGAGTAGCTGAGGAATGGTGACTGATATTAACAAAACAAATCCTGTTATCCACTTCTGCTGACTTCACGTGCGACACAGCTATCTTTACATTCTGGGACCGTTTGGAGAGATTTATCCACATATTTTCCCCTGACGTCCCTGTCACCAATTTTCCAACTGCACTCCTTCCAAAACCCTAGTTCTGAGTTAGGGCAGGAAGAACAGGCCCTTAAATATCGATGTTGATTAGTCATTGAAAGGAGATATGTTCTTCAGTGAGGCAATTGTCTTGAGCCAAGGCAACCCCAAAGAGGAGCTACAACAGGGAGCCCTCTTCCAGCAGCACTCCCAGCGGCAGAGGGAATAAGTTCTTCATTTACGAAGGGGTAGGGTCAGGGCAGTGCATCCCAGGCCATCATGGCATCCACCATCCACACCCTTAACTTCTGTTCTCTACCTGCTGAGCAATTTGACATCAAAATGTGAGTTAGAATGAACAATTTTAAAAATTTTATTTATTTATTTATTTACTTATCTTTGGCTGCGTTGGGTCTTCGTTGCTGCACGGGTTTTCTCTAGTTGCGGCAAGTGGGGACTACTCTTCGTTGCCATGTGCGGGCTTCTCATTGCGGTGGCTTCTCTTGTTGCGGAGCACGGGCTCTAGGCGCACGGGCTTCAGCAGTTGTGGCACGTAGGCTCAGTAGTTGTGGCGCACGGGCTTAGTTGTTCCCCGGCATGTGGGATCTTCCCAGACCAGGGCTAGAACCCGTGTCCCCTGCATTGGCAGGCAGATTCTTAACCATAGCTCCACCAGGGAAGTCCCAGAATGAACAATTTTTAACATAACTTGAAGTATTATGTTGCTACTGATATTAGCAATGTTGACACCAGCAATTTGAATTACAGTAAATGTTTAAAACGTCAAGTATTAATTAATTACTGAGTTCTTATTCTTCTATCTTAGTTTAGTTTCAGAGGTACCATTTCCCATGCCGGTCATTATTAGAATGTTGGCCAGAGCTTATTTCTCCCCCTGACTATGGCAGATTTCTGCAAAATGAAAAGACCTACAGGCTACATTCTTTGTAACCTGGGCTTCCTCCAGATAGCAATGATAGGTTCATTACAAGAACCGTTCCTTAGCTTCTTGAATACTCTACAAATTCCCCAACCCTCTTGATATTTTTAAAATATCACATATAATAAATTGTTCTGCAGTTTCTCTCCAGCATGTACTAAATGGGTATGGTAGAATGATCTGTAATGCTATTCTCTTCTTGAAATGATATGCACATCCATAAGATGCCTTTATTAACTAGATTAAATCTCTGAAGGCTTCTGAGATTCTCTGCCAGCTCAGTGGTGCTCTCCTGAGCTCAGTGTCCAAGAGTGATATGCCTTCTACTCTCAACTCTTCATTAGAAAGGAGGTAGAATTGTCCATGTGTAGAACTCAATGGAGTATCCTGAACCCATTCTTCGATGTTTATTTAGCACAAATGAACAGCACGTTCCTTTACTGAGTGAGCCCAATACAGCGTACTTAAATGCTTTTTAAGAAATGATTTTGAAAACAAATTGGGTTCAATATTTATTTTATAAAACAATTTCCAAATGATTGGTCCTCCAAAAAAAATCAATTATTTACTTCAAAGTCATTACTATTTTTAGAATTTACCTCACAAAATCAGCTGAAACATGTCACTATGACCATATTCCTTTATACTCAAATTTAATTATTGACTTTCTACAAATCATTAAACATGCCGAAATCCTGGGCATTTATAGAGTTGCACCTGTAATTTATTTGGTTTGCGGTCACAACAGGTTACAAGGAAAACCTGAGTCGCTGTCTCACTCCCCAGCATTTTCTCAGGCAGAGCTGCATTTTCTGTAGGGCCACTGGGTCTCTACAAACAGCATGCTTTCTGCCAGGCATTTTGTAATGTGCAATGAACGGTGTCATTTATTTTCATTTCCTCGTACTTAATTGCATGCTTCTTGCTTCCAACATTAAGCCGGAAGGCAGGTGGCAGAAGCAATGAACTTAGCTGGGACTAGTGTCGTCGTTATAGGCTATGCAACCTTCCTTAAAAGTAAGCCAACTGGTTACAACCCAGCAGAAGCCACTGGGCTGGAAAACCGCTCCATTCCATTGCAAGTTCTGACTCTGCAGAAGCTACTGTTGGGACTGGCACCCAAGCAGGAAAAGGCACCCAATTGACTCTTCTCTCCCTATAGCATCTACACAAAGTGCTGAAGTTATTAATCCAACACTAGATATCAAAACTAAGTAAATAACCTGCTAAACTACATACTAACTACCAGATGATATGATGAGAGAACCAACTGGTCAGAGTATAGCTCTTATTCAAATGATATACCTCACTCCTAAACAATCTCTCTCCATAAATATTGAGCACACCTGCTTAAAATGGATCGTCCTAAAGAACAGAGTTAGTTGAACAAACTAAATATCAAATTTATATAATTATTTATAGGTCATTTAGCAACACAGTCAAAGATGAATGATCATTTTCAAAAGCTAAGTGATATCTCAATACTGTGCAGTTTTGTAACCCTAAATAAAATTGTTTAATATTGAACCATAATAAAATTAGTAAAAATGTGTTCTCTTTTCTCCAATAAATGCAACTAATAACTGATTGAGATTTATTGACTTCTTTCCCCAGATGACACACCCTCTTTTTCCTATTACCGTTTTCAAGTAACATTTTATGACACATCAGTTATGCTTTTTCAATGACGTCACCCATGTGTTGCTAATGGGATGTCTTTAGAATCTGAGAATGAACACTACTTCAGTGATAAAGAGCAACAAATGTCAAGAATCTGATTTCTGTTGCTCTTTTCCTAGGAAAAAAAAGCAATCATATAATATGAAATGCACATTTTGTTTGCTTTTTTTTTTTAATTTTTGGCTGCTTTGGGTCTTTGCTGCTGAGTGCGGGCTTTCTCTAGTTGCGGCGACAGGGGCTACTCTTCGTTGCGGTGCACAGGCTTCTCATTGCTGTGGCTTCTCTTGTTGCGGAGCACAGGTTCTAGGCATGCGGGCTTCAGTAGTTGTGGCTCGCAGGCTCTAGAGCGCAGGTTCAGTAGTTGTGGCGCACAGGCTTAGTTGCTCTGAGGCATATGGGATCTTCCCAGACCAGGGATCGAACCCATGTCCCCTGCATTGGCAGGCGGATTCTTAACCACTGCACCACCAGGGAAGTCCCTTGCTTACTCTTGATCGTTTTCATACAAATGTAAGAAGAAACAGAGGGAAGAATAGATCAGGGGCTCCCACTCTTGTTCACTTTCAATGAAACACAAGCTCAGAGGCCTCCACAGAGCTTTCTCTTTTGCCCCAAATCTGGATTCTGTCTGCATATCAGGAATGGAAAGCATCAATTGTACTTTTTTTTTTCCTCAACCCTCTCTCCATCCTTTCCTCAATCTCTATTTACCATTTCCTTCAAGTTTTGGCTGTCATGACACCCTAGACCCTCTACCTTAGTGTAGTACAAATATTTATTTTTCCACCTAGGTTTTTTATGTCTTCTATCCAGACATCTGCAATCTTTTCTACTCATACAGCTGATATTCTACAAATTGCTATCACTAAGTAATCATATGTGAAGAAATGAATGACACAACAGAAACTTGACCATAAATCTGATACTTGATCTGTGTGTGATACTTGATACTTGATCTGTATGACCTGTGTGTAGCATCATTTCCCAAAGTTAAAATAATCCTTGATTAAAAGGCTCTGTGATCAAGTAAATTTAGGAAATGCTGCCCACAAATTTGAAAATTGAAATCCACAATGCAGTCCCATAGTAAAGAAACCTGTTTCACTCAATGTCTTCCAAAATGACCTGAGCTTGGACTCCACATTTTCATGAAACGCCTGTTAACATTTCTTGGAACACATTTTGAGCAACATTAGCTTAGAAGCTACAAGTTTAAGTAATTTTCAGATAATAATTTAAAAGCAATCAATAATTACATTTATGCAACTACATGGCTAATAAAGCAAGTTAAGAATATATTCCAAGTATGATTTACAATATTAATATGAATAATTTATTTTAATAGCCATTGAAAATAGTCACAAAGACTTGATTTGTTCATATTCTGAATTGCAAAATCTAATCAGGCTGGGGTGTTGGCTTTTATTTATGCCTCAGCATCAAAGACCTTCTATTTCTGGTAACGTTCCTCTGATTCAGATTGGAAAAATAATGCTTGCTGTCTATAAGTTTATTGTCAGTCTACGTATTTTGTTGTTTGTGAATCTTTCCACGATCTGTTAGATGATGAATGATGTTTTTCATGTAAAAAAGATCAAAGTCATTAATTTGTAACAATTAGAAATGATCATTTCTTTGGTGATGATTTTGACTTTTTCAGATGGAAGATTCATTTATTCACTCATTTAATAAATATAAACATCTTTATTGGAGTATAATTGCTTTACAATGGTGTGTTAGTTTCTGCTGTATAACAAAGTGAATCAGTTATACATATACATATATCCCCATATCCCCTCCCTCTTTTTTTTTTTCGGTACGCGGGCCTCTCACTGTTGTGGCCTCTTCCATTGTGGAGAACAGGCTCCAGACGCGCAGGCTCAGCAGCCATGGCTCACGGGCCTAGCCTCTCCACAGCATGTGGGATCTTCCCGGACCAGGGCACGAACCCGTGTCCCCTGTATCGGCAGGCGGACTCTCAACCACTGCGCCACCAGGGAAGCCCTCCCCTCCCTCTTGCGTCTCCCTCCCTCCCACCCTCCCTATCCCACCCATCCAGGTGGTCACAAAGCACCGAGCTGATCTCCCTGTGCTATGCGGCTGCTTCCCACTAGCTATCTATTTTACGTTTGGTAGTGTATATATGTCCATAGCATGTATTTTGTGCCAGGCTTTATCTTGGGTTCTTGAATTCATCAGTGAACAAAACAGACTAAGATTTCTGCTCCTGTGGAAGTTATATTCCAGTGGAAGTGGGAGGAAGTGGAGGCTGTCAATAAACAATAAGTATGGTAAATAGGTAAGTTAGAGAGTGTGTTACACGATTTTAAATGCAAGGCAAAAGAAAAAAAAAGAGAGAGAGCAAGGTAAGGGATTTGGAGAGCTGGAACAGGGAAAAGAGTGGCTGCAATTTTAAAAAGGATGTCCAGCAAAGACCTCTTTGGAAAGATGGCATTTGAATGAAAACTTGAAGCTGAAGGAGTTTGATAATTAAGAGAAGAGTGTTCTTATCAGAGACTGTAGACAGACACAGGCTAGAAAAATTCCTGGCACATCCAAGGAGAAACAAAGAAGGCAAAGTAGCTAAAACAGAGTGAAAAAGAGGAAGAAAAGTAGGAAATGAGACCAACTAGGTAACCAGGAGCCTGAAAATATAAGATCTTATAAGGACTTTGGCCTCAATTCTACTGAAATGGGCAGCCACTGGTGGGATTTTAGGAGAGAAGTAACATGATTAATTCACATTTTATAAGAATTCATCTGTCTATTGTTGAGAACAGACTGTAGAAACACAAGAATAGAAGCAGGGAGACCAGCTAGGAAGCATAGTAACAGGGGAGGTGGTAAGAAGTATTAAAAGTCTGAATATATTCTGAAAATAGAGCCAAATGGATTTCCTGAAGACTTGATTGTGAAGTGTGAGAGAAAGAGAAGATCCGAGAAAAACTCCAAGGTTTTTTTTCCTGAAAACTGGAAATGGATAGTTGCCTTCAAAGAGATGAAACAGATTCTCAGCAGAGAGAGTAGAAGGAAACCTGAGGCTTTTTCAGGCATGGACAGTGTGTGTTTGAGACGTCTTATCTATTATCCACCCAAGTGGAGATGTTCGGAGAGAATTGGAGATATGAATCTGGAATTTGAGAAGGAGTTCTAAGCTGGAGACATGAGTTTGGGAACTGTCAGCATTTAGGTGGTTTTATAGACATGAGGCTAGATGAGAACAACAAATATGTGAGTATAAATGGAGAGGAAAAGAAGATCAAGAACTACAATTAAAGCACTGTGCTACCAAGACATTGTAGAGCATGGGGGGAACCAATAAGACTGAGACTGAGGAGTAGCCAGTAACTTAGGAGGAAAACCTAAAGAGACTGAAGTCCTCAAAGCCACATGAAGAAAGCGTCCCAATTAGGAGCATGAAATCACTTGCCAGAGAGCCAACAACTGAATTTACTAACATGGATGTTCTTTGGTGACCTTGACAAGAGTTGCTCAGTGGGATTGTGGGAGCAAAAGCCTGACTGATGGGGGCTTAAGAGAAAATGAGAACAGGAAAAATGAAGGAAAACAAACGTAAGCAACTCTTTGAAAAGTTCTCTTTCAAAAAGGAGCTGAGAAATGGGAATATAAATTACGGAAATGTGGTGTCAAGAGAATTCTTATGTAACACGAGAAAAATAACAGCATGTTGGTTTGGCGATAGGAAGATTCATCAGGTGCAAAAATATTGATGATGCAGAAGAGAAAACAGAGAACTGCTGGAAGAGTATCTGTGCGTCGGCAAAAGGAAGTGGGGCCTAGTGCACAGGACTTTCCTAAAAGACTCAAGAAGCCATGTGACACAGGTTTCCAGGCAAATTTTGGCATCTTCAGAGAAGTCTGGGTAAAATTAATGAGCGCACATAGATTTTTATGACATTTTCCTTATTATTCAGAAGTCAAGAACTCCTTAGGGAATACATGCTTACTACTTGGAGTTTGGTTATCCCATATAGAATTAAGAATTAATAAATATTTACGGCTTTATTCATATAGAGCTTATTAAAAAGCATGAGGGAATTTTTGGTTATTTATCATTCTTCAAAATCATAGGTTACATGCCCGGAGAGACAGTAATCATGGGGGCACTTAGCTAAATAATAAAACATGTATTAGTCAGAGTCTGCAAACAGCTGAAAATAATCACCTCAGTGTATTTCAGTGTGGGTCCATGAAGGAGGGGGGATGGGTGATCCAATCCAGTCCAGGTTGTTTCACGTTGTATCTTTACCATTTTCACCACATAGTTTAAAGCTTGGCCTCCCATCAGTAAGCTAGAAGGTGGTGGGGTTAAAGTTGAAGGGAGAGGAACAATTGCTGTTACCTGCCTCAGTCTAGAAGTGATATATGTCACTTCTCAAATTCTGTTGGTTAAAGCTATTCACATGGCCCCATCTAAATGCTAAGAAGCTAGGAAGTGCAGTTTAAAAGTTCACCATGTGTTCAAAAAGAAATAATGTGTTTGGTGAGCATCTATCCAGTCTACCATAAGACATATACAGTTTTATGACTTCATATGAGTTGTTAGACTTACATTTCTCCTTTTGGCTCATATGCTAAAGTGAAGACCACTGGATATGATACCAGTGTTTGATAGTCTGCTGTAGCCATTGCCTGAAGATGACCCCATATCGTTATATAATAGGCCAGTGTTGATTACGTTAATGATTCAGATTCTAAAAGTCATCCAAGGAAGAAACTTCATTAAAAACATTCTAAATTTTGATAGCTATATACTGGTTAATGAGGAAGTTACACAAAATAAATACAAAGCTAGATAGACCTTTCTGGAGAGCAAATAAAAAATATTTCAGGGAAATGGAATATGATGTGAAAAAGATTCAGGTTAAAGAAGAGTGTGGGATATGCAAATAATTTCTGAAAGTACGATTATGAGAGAGTAGAGCCTGGAGAGATATGCTCAATCTGGATTACAAAAGCCTTTGTACACTAAGGAATAAATGTTTTATCTTGCATTGGGACATCACTTTTCTAAATAAAGCATAAGACCAATATAGCGTGAAATGCCTACTTCGAAAACAGTGCTAATCTGTAGATAACACAAAGATAATGTCTTTATATACAGAACACCCCTGTCTCATCCTTTTCGGTCAAATACACATTCAATAAATATTCACCAGTATTATAAGATTTCTGCATTCCAAATAAGGAAATCACAGCCTGGCAAAATTTCAGGCAATGGATTCTCTGACTAACCCCTTTTCTGGGAATCAATACACTGGCAGTGCAGGATCCTAGCAATCGTATAGTGGGGACCTGAGAAGAGCCACAGAGCTGGTAAACCCTAGCTCTCACTCTAGAGTGAGCATCACTGCTTTCCCCTTCCCAGTCTCCTGACAAAGCAGTGACTGATGACACTTCCCTTTGTAAAAGGAATTTAACTGAACTGGAACTTAGAGTTGAGAGGTTCCCTGATAACTCATCACAACCCCCATTCATGACCTGAGATAAAGTCCATTAAGCAGAAGGTAAATGGGATGGATCAAGCCCCCAAAGAATCCTGCTAAGACGGAGAAACTCCACTGAAATGACCCACCCCAGGCTGCTCAGGTAAGGAGACCCAAAGATTGGATGAGCTATATTAGATCACTTTAAAAGTATCAATACTTATTAGGTAGAACTTTCAGTCTGAACTAGATGGCATTGAACCAGTTTTCCCTGCTCCTCTCTACTAAGCACAAGTATAGATCCTTGAAATGGTGCAAGAGACAAGCAAAGGAGAACTCTAAAATGTGATAAGAGAAAGATGATCTAAATCCATGGTCACAAAGATTTACCCAGGTTTTCTTCTAAGGGTTTTCTAGTTTTAGCTCTTATGTTAGACATTTGATCTGTTTTGAGTTAAATTTTGGTTATAGTGTGAGGTAGGGTGTCCCGGGACCAAAAACATAAACAACAAAAGAAAAAAACAGATAAATTGAATTTCAGTAAAATCAAAACATTATACTTCAAAGGACACCTTCAAGAAACTGAAATGATAAGCCACTGAATAGGAGAAAATATTCACAAATTATGTATCTGATAAGGGACTTATACCTAGAATACAGAAAAAACTCTTACAACTCAACAGTAAAGGGACAAATAACCCAGTATAAAAATGAAAAAAGTGGGCTTCCCTGGTGGCGCAGTGCTTGGGAGTCCACCTGCCGATGCAGGGGACACGGGTTCGTGCCCCGGTCCGGGAGGATCCCACGTGCCTTGGAGTGGCTGGGCCCGTGGGCCATGGCCACTGGGCCTGCGCGTCTGGAGCCTGTGCTCCACAGCAGGAGAGGCCACAGCAGTGAGAGGCCCGCATACCACACACACACACACAAAAAAAGAAAAAAGTGTTGGAATAGACATTTTCCCAAAGATATACAAATGGCCAACAAACACATGAAAAATGCTCAAAATCATTAGTCATTAGGGAAATGCAGATCAAAATCGCAGTGAGATATCACTTCATACTGACTAGGATGGCTAGAATCAAAAAGGCAGAGACAACAGTCAGTGTTAGTAAAGAAATGGAGAAATCAGAAGCCCCATGCACTGCAGGTGTGATAGAAAATGTTGCAGACGTTGTATAAAACATGTTAATACTTCCTCAAAAAGTTGAACATAGCATTACCCTTTGACACAGCAATTCTACTCCTAGGTATACATCAAGAGAATTGAAAACATATGCTCACACCAAAACTTGTGCCTGAACATTCATAGCAGCAGTATTCATAATAGCCAAATGGGGAAAATAACCCAAATGTCCATCAACTGGTGAGTGGATAAACAAAATATGGTATGTTCATATGATGGAATACCACTCAGCCATAAAAATGAATGAAGTAGTGCTGGCAGGCTATGAAATAGATAAACATAGAAAATATTATGTTAAGTGAATGAAATTAGTCACAAAGACCATATATTATTCCATTTATATGAAATGTTCAGAAGGCAAATCTATAGAGACAAAGTCAGTTTGCGGTTGACTAGGTCTGGAGTGGGGGATGGAAGGATTGAAGGGATTGAGGGGTGATGTCTAAAGGGCATGGGATTTCCTTTTGGAGCAATGAGAATGTTCTAGAAATGATTGTGATGATGTTTGCACAACATTTTATCCTAAAAACTATTGAATTGAATGAATTGTATGATATGTGAATTATATCTCAATGGAGCTATTACCAAAAAAAAAAAATCAGGCGTAACTACATTAATCTTTAATAAAGTAGATTTCAGACCAAAGAGAATTCCTAGATACAGAGGAATAGTACACAATGATAAAAAGATTAATCCACCAGGAAAACATAGCGATCCTGTGTACACAGCAAACAACAGAGCTTCAAAATACATGAAGCAAAATCAGATAGAGCTCAAAGGAGAAAAGTACACAAATCCACCATTATACTTGGGACTTCCCACCCCACTCTTAGCTACTGAGAGAACTGCTAGACAGAAAATCAGCAAAGGTATAGAAGATCTGAACAACACAATCAACCAACAGCCTCTAGTTGAAATACATAGAACATTTCACCAAACAACAGCAGAATACATATTTTTTCCAAGAGCCCATGGAGCATTCACCAAGCTAGAATATATCCTGGATATGCTAAAATGAACCTCAAATTTAAATTTAAATCAAATAGCATGTGTTCTCTGATCGTGGTAGGATGAAACTAGATGTCAATAACTAGAGAGACAGCAGGAAATTCTCTAAATGCATGGAAATTAAAGACACACTTCCAAATAGTCCCTAGTCAAAGAAGAAATTTTAAAATGCACAGAATGGAATGAAAATGAAAACAAAATTTATCAAAATATATGGAATGTAATTTAAGCAGGGCTGAGAGGTAAATTTATAGCAGTGAATGTTTACATTAAAAAAGAAGAAAGGTCTCATGTCAATAACCTAAGTTTCTACTGAGAAACTAGAAAAATAAGAGCAAAATAAACCCAAAGAAAGGAAGAGGAAAGCATACAGATGAGAGAAGAAATTAATGAAGTTGAAAATAAGACTATAATAGAGAAAATTAATGAAACAAAAAGCTGATCCTTTGGGGAAAAAATCAATGAAAATTAAAGTCTCTAGCATGATGGGCAAGACTAAAAGTCGAGAAGACACAAATTTCCAGCATCAGGAATTAAATAGGGGATACCACTACCGATCTTGCAGCCTTTAAAAGGTTAATAAGAGGATAATATGTCCCGGACTTATGGAGTTCATTCTCTAGTATGTGTTAGACAGTAAACAGGTTAAGAAGCAAGAAATAAATCAGGTAGCACTCTGGCTGTGACAAAAATACCTCAAGGTGATGTGAGAGAGTGACAAAGCAGTGACTTGAGATGGAGAAGCCAGGAAACACCTCTGCAGTGTTGATATTTAAGCCAAGAGCTAAATGGACAGAAAGAGACAGCTCTGAGAAGCTCTCGGCAAAAGGAGAACCTTCCAGGCACAGGTGACAGCTAGTGCAAAGGCCCTGAGGCATGGAAGAGCTTGGTGTGTTTTAGGATTAGAAGAAGTAGGTGTGACTGGAGTCTAGTGAGCAGGAGAGATGCTGGCAGGTAGTAAGAAAAGTCACCAGGAGCAAGATCAGATGAGACCTTACAGGCCAGGGGTAGGGATATGACTTTGCATCTTGAGTGAAGGGGATATTAGGGGAAGTTTTAAGCAGGAAAGTGACTTGTTCCAAACAACATTTTAAAAAGATCACCACGTTTGCTATTGGAGAGTGAACGGTGGAAAGACAAGAGTGGAGGAAAAGACAAGTTAAAAGGCTCTTGCCGTGGAGGTGGTAGAGGCTTTTTGGCTGTAGAAGTAGAGAGAATTAGATAGATTCAAATAAATTTTGACAGGTGATAACTTTTTACCCCCACGTTAAAATTTAGAATAAGAAATTCCACTACTAAGCTTTTTTCTCAGTATGGACTTGCTAACCATGTAATGAGTGTTTCTGTGTTTTTCTATCTTTAGTTATTATGTATTTTCTTGACTTCTTCATGAGTCATAGTGATACAGTCCCAAAAGAGAAGCAATGTAATAGGAACCACATTTATTATTACAAAAGAAAAGGTCCTAAAATGCTTGAAAGAACATTTCACTTCTATACCAATTTCAGCACTCAATTTAAGTTGAAAAATTTTGCTTTTACCAAGTTTGTAAGTTTTTTGAAACATCGGCTTTTTCACAATTGGATTGTTCAGTTTGCGTCTTAATTCTCAGATAAGCACTTTATATACTAAGACTAGCATCACAATCATGACAGTGTTTTTCACATGTAAAAATTTTTTGGTTTTACCATTACCATCATCAACAAAGATTGTTGTTGACCATCTGTATAAATAAAAAGAACAAATAGAAATTACTTGAAGTGTATCAAAACTCTATGGTTTTTGAAGTCGACTCACAGTGAACACTAGCTGTGCTGAAAATAATACTAGAAACCTTTTAAATAACAGTCTTTAGTGGAATACTTTTGGTTTTGACAGCATATGACTTTGTAAGTGATCT
Source organism: Phocoena sinus (assembly GCF_008692025.1). Lineage (NCBI taxonomy): Eukaryota > Metazoa > Chordata > Mammalia > Artiodactyla > Phocoenidae > Phocoena > Phocoena sinus. Next base: position 6,689,189 of record NC_045779.1, on the reverse strand, counting down.
GGCTAACGGCAAAAGTGCTAAAAATCTACAAGTGCAATCTTACTGAACAATAACGTGTTTCTTAATGGTTTGGACATGCAACTCTTCTTAGGCCAAGAGTGGAGATTGTCTTCTCTTCTATGTCACATGCAGGCATATACTAAGAACAGAGAGCTGAGCATTTGTAGCTACTCGTAAAATGATCATCTCCTACTATCTAAAAGTACTAGAAATTGGATGAAGTAACTAGGCTTCTCCAAAGCATGACGCAGACTTTTTCACGCTCATGAATTGTGTCAGTTCTAGTCCTTTCACCCATGAAGACAGAGAATGACTTCTCTGGGCTGCATATCAGATCCAAAAGCTTAATAAACTACCAAGTGACATTCTTATTATGGTTTAAGTGCTTTTCTTATGTTTCCTAATTCAATCATGCTTAACAAGGGAAAAATTACTTCCTCAGTGGGAAGTTTTAATTAATAATTATACGGAAACAAAGAAAAGTCTTGAAGTTGATAGAATTCTCCTTTTCAGATTTTCATTATCACTAAAGGCAAATTCTCTTGAAAAATATCTCAACAATGGGGCTTTGTGTTCAGCTGACACTGATAAGATATGACTAGATAGAAAGAAAGAGTTGGCTGTGTTTTATACACATATTGACAATCTGGAACCATGTGGCTAAATTAAAGAAGAATCTCCATTTCGAAAATGACATTAACTCTTACATTCCCGGTCCACACTAGTCATAGAAAAAAAATCAGGGATCCTAGCTACTATCATTCTTTTATTTGTTAATTTGATGCATATTTATTGAAATATTGTATGTCAGGCACTGTTCTGGGTACTGGGCATATAGCTATGAATGAAGCAAAGTCCTACCTTCCTGGAGTTCACGTTGGAGAGAGTCTCCCAATATAGACAGCTAAAGTTCATATTCTATATTACATGATGAATCCAATCTGGCTCCTGTTGGGCTCCCTGAGTGTCTGCTTGGAGCTCTTCTCTCCTGATGGACATGCACACTCAGGAGAGTGAAGCTGCTTTGGTCCCCCTTCCCCAAGAGAACCTGTTGCCTGACAGATGATACTTCTCATCTCAGTTGCACTCAACTTGTCTGCTGGAGCCACTGCAGGCTCCTGTCCCTCTCTCAGCAGCTGCTGATGGGACAGGCTCGTGCCACTGCAGCCAGACTTGCATCTTACCAGGCTCTTCAATGTTCTAGGAACTCTAGAATCCCAGCCAACTAACCAACCTCATGTCCCAGTACTCTTCCACACACACAGCAAGCTCCAGCGCCTGGTTCCCTTGCATTTCCTTAAACTTCCCTAACTCTCTCCCTAGTTATGATCTTAGCTTTGACCCCTTTCTCTCAGATCCTCACATGGTTGCCTCCTTTTCATGAACCAAATCTCAGCTCAGATATCACCTCTTCAAAGAGGGCTTTCTTGGCCACATTATTAAAACATATGCACAAGATATACTGTATGTTGAATAAAATTGCATCACTACATGTAAGACTCTTGTCTTAGAAGAAGAATCTGAAAAACAAATTTTGTGGGAGACTTTAAGTGCTTCTCTTGGCCTTTGTCAGATCAAAAAACAAACAACCAAACAAAACAGTGGTGATATAGAATTTGCCCCTGTAGCTAATGTCTATATTGAATTATGTACTCTTCATATATTATATTTTGTTTTTGAAAGTCCATGGAATATTTATAAATATTTAGGCAGCAAACAAAATTTCAAAATTGCAATTAATTCCAAAATTATTTCAATGGGAGGTAAAACTATAAATTGAGAGAGAACTGTAAAATGAGAGAAAAAGGTGCTTAAAATTTACAAAAACATGTTTTATAGCATAATATATGCTTAAGATTTTTTTAACATCTTTATTGGAGTTTAATTGCTTTACAATGGTGTGTTAGTTTCTGCTTTATAACAAAGTGAATCAGCTATACATATACATATATCTCCATATCTCCTCCCTCTTGCATCTCCCTCCCACTCTCTCTATCCCAACCCTCTAGGTGATCACAAAGCACCGAGCTGATCTCCCTGTGCTATGCGGCTGCTTCCCACTAGCTATATCTGTTTTATATTTGGTAGTGTGTATATGTCCATGCCACTCTCTCACTTCGTCCCAGCTTACCCTTCCCCCTCCCTGTGTCCTCAAGTCCACTCTCTTCGTCTGCATCTTTATTCCTATCCTTCCACTAGGTTCATCATAACCTTTTTTTTTTTTTAGATTCCATATATATATGCTTAAATCTTGTAATTGTTCTCCATGATTCAGTTTATAAATGTTCACTCATTTAAGCTTGTTAGTTATGTTGTTTAAATCTTCTATATCCCAATTTTTTGTTTTGGTCAACTGTGAAAGATGAGTGTTAAAGTTTCCTGCTCTGACAGTTGATTTGCACCTTTTCCTTGAGGTTCTGTTGATTTTTATTTGATTTGATTTGAAACTGTTTTATTAGGTGCATACAAATATAATTTTTAATATTTCAAGTCAATTTATTTTAATCAAATATAGTGGCTATCACTAATAATCATTTCTGGCCTTAAAGTTCTTTTATTTCCCCTGTTAACAAAGCTGACACTTATTGCAAATTCCTAACGTGTCTTTTATGAACAAACAAAAACATTCTTGCTATTCCAATCAAGTGAGATTTAACATTAAGAATTGTTTACACAAGTTGGACTTCCCGGGTGGCGCAGTTGTTAAGAATCCGTCTGCCAGTGCAGGGGACATGGGTCCGGGAAGGTCCCACACATGCCGCAGAGCAACTAAGCCCGTGCACCACATCTACTGAGCCTGTGCTCTAGAGCCTGCAAGCCACAACTACAGAGCCCGCGTGCCACAGCTACTGAAGCCCACGTGCCTAGAGCCCATGCTCCGCAACAAGAGAAACCACCGCAATGAGAAACCTGCCCACCACAAAGAGTAGCCCCTGCTCAACACAACTAGAGAAAGCCTGCGTGCAGCAACGAAGACCCAATGCAGCCAAAAATTAAAAAAATAAAAAGAATTGTTTACACAAGTGATTGAAGAACTGAGAGGCAAAGAGGGACCAGTGAGGCAACTTAGGTTAGCAGCAGCAGGAAGCTGTTACCATCCCCATCACTGGAAGGACAAGGAGAGGAGCAGGTGTTCCAGAATCCCGAAGCATGTTCTATAAAGCCAGAGCTAGATCAAAGCAGGAGCTGCCCAGTAGAAACTGAAAACACAGAGGTAGGGGTTTTCCAAAGGAAGTACAGCTGCAGAGGAGAGAAAGCTACTAGAACACCTTTAAGAAATAACGTCTTTTCCCTTCTTTCTGTCCTCTTGTCTTCTGTCAGAGCTTACCATTGGCCAAAACTACACAAAACCAGAGGACAAGGGAACCTGGGGATATTGGGCTGTATGATAAACAGCAGAGCAATGTGAAGAGTGAGAGACAGATGTGAGAGCAAACAAGCAGTTTCCTGGCACTGTTAGATTTGCCTGGTATATATTTTTCCATCCTTTAATCCTTCTGTGCCTTCTGATTCAGAGACTGACACTTATTGCAAATTCCTTTATTGCCTATCATTTTGTTTTTGTTTTTAGTCTGATAATCCCTGAATGAATATTTATATCTTTTAAAATTATTCATGTGGTTATTTTAGATTTATTGAGTTTTTTGTAATGCCTGCCCTCATCCCATGTTATCCTTCTGCTAATTTAGAAATATACCATCTTTCATCTCATGATCCTTGATCCTTCTTGAAGTATGTGTTTTTGTTTTGGGGTTTTTGGGGTTTTTTTTTGTGTGTGTGCGTGTGTTTTATTGTGTGCCTGTTAGTATTAAATTCTCTTCATTTTTATTGGTCTGAATGTCTTTATTTTACCGTCACTCTTGAAAGATAAATTCCAGATTGAGTGTTATTTTTCCAAGCACTTTTCTTCTGGCTTGTGTCTCGGTTGAGAAGCCAGCTATCTATTTAATTATCTTTCCTTTGTAGGTTATCTGTCTTTTCTCTCTTACTGCTTTCAAGATCTCACTGCTTTTGGTGTTTTGCCATTGCATTAAGATGTTCCTACTTGAGACTCTCTTCAAGAGACAGTATCATATAATAGTTAATAGCATGAACTCAGGAGACAGATTGCGCCTATAATTTGCTAGCTGTGGAACATTGGCCATATAAGTTAAGTTTTCTATGCCTAAATAACCTCACATGTTGTGAGGATAGAGGAGTTAATACATGTAAATTGTTTTGAGTTCTGTCTGCCTTGTGTTAAACACTTTTTCTTTGTTTGGTGATTTACATCTTTTTTTCTTGCTTGTGATTCATTGAATTTTCTGAATCTAAGGTTTATTTACACATTTATACATTTAAATAGTTCTTCTCCTTCATTCTTCCTGTTGTATCCTGAAACACTGACTAGATATTTATTGGAGTGTCTCACTCTGTCATACAAGTCTCCTAACCTCTCATTTTTTTCAGAAGCTCTTCCAGTTTGCTAATTCCTTCTACAACTGCTTCTAATTTACTGTTTAGTCAGTTCATTCAGTTTCTAATTTCATTTCTAGAATCTCTATTTATTTTACTTATCAAATTTCCCTGATCAATTTTGGTAGTCTCTTATTCTTCTGTCATATTTTTATACTATATTTTTAAAGATATATTAAACTTTGCTTTATATTTCTATCAGATAATTCTAATGTCTAGAGAGTAAAGATTTGATTCTGTAGTTCTTTGTTTAATATGACTCTCACTCAGATAGCTTGGTTTCTCCTGTGTCTAGAGATATTTCCTGGAACGTCAGCTGTGGGAATTCCCTGAGGCTGGTTTTAGGTGCATTTCTCCAGAGATGATTTGCTTTTGCTTCTTCTGGGCATGGTTAAAGCCTGAAATTAAGATTCAATAATATGTACTGCATTGACATCTGAAACCTGGAGGGCATCAAATGGACCAATCACAACTCACCTTCCCCACTGCACTGTCTGGCTAAGGTCCTCTAGTTAAACAACCCTCCTGATGATGGAGACTAGGCACAGTGCCTGCTTAGCCCTGAGCAGCAGGCTTCAGTTCCCTACCAGCCTGCAGAATTATTCAAACAAACCAATCATATCCTCCCACAGGAACCAGGGGTCACCTCAGCCTCTTAATACTACAAAGACTGCCTCTCACATCTCCTGTGTATTCACTCTGTTTGCAAGTGCAACCTCTGAGTGAGCCTGCATGACACAGTGCTCTCCTCCCCAAGGCTGTGAGTATATATGGCTACCCATTTTCACGTCCAGGATTGAGTGTCCTGTGTTCAGTCATCCTCATATCCCTAGGGTAGGAAACCCTCACCCACCAATAGGATGAAGAGGAGGCAAATAAAACATGGGCTCTGAGGCCACTACCAACATAGAGCTCTTCAACTAAGTTTCCACCTTGGAAGTTTGGAGACGTATCTTGTAATGCAATTCAGACCCAAACTTCCAGTAAGTGTAAGCAAAGTTTATACCTTCTCGCAAGGAAAGGTTTTTGTTTTTTCTCTCTGGTTCCTTTTTCTTTTTCACTCAAAGACAAGATAGACATACATCCCCACCATCTCTCTAGGGACTGTTTTTTCTATCTACTACTGAGGAAGGTGTTGTAACACTTTAGCAATTCCCCTCTTCATGTGAGCTGCAATTTGATATTTAGCCCTGCTCAGCCCTGTGGTTTATTTCCTACCCCCTACACACAAGACTTACTAACCCAGGTCACTCCTAAGTGTAAACCTAACACCTGTGCTTATTTACCACATAATTTCTCCCTTTCTTTTTTTTGCGGTACGCGGGCTTCTCACTGTCGTGGACTCTCCCGTTGCGGAGCACAGGCTCCGGACGCGCAGGCTCAACGGCCATGGCTCACGGGTCCAGCCGCTTCACGGAATTTCTCCCTTTCTTGCCCTCTTTGTAAAATCCAGTTCTTGAATTCTGTAAAAGAATCCTTTATCTTTTACAGAAGCTTTACCATGCTTTAAAAATATTTGTTCATATATATTATACAGCTGCACTTTTTTTACCTAGAGCAGGAGAGATTTTCTAAACATCTCTCTCTTTTTCTCTCTCTTTCACATATACACACACATCCACATCCATACACAATACAAACATAACTCGAATCATTCTGCAGGTCATTAAATATTCTGCAAGCATGTCATTATTATTGCTCCACAGAATTTAATCATAGAAATGTAACATAATTTAGCTAACTTCTATTTTCAGACATTAAGATTTCAGAAACCTTAATATTTTTACAGTTATAAATAGTGCTGCAACAAATATCCTTGTATAAAACTCTTTGTATCTCTGATTGTTTCCTCAGAATACATTCTGGAATGTGTTATTATCCTGACAAAAGGGTATGAACTCTTTTAGGACTCACGGTGCATTTTGCCAAATTGCTTTCTAGAAAGCTTGTAACAATTTACAATCCACCGCAGTGTGTGATAGGTGAAAAGCAATGTATCACTGATGATTTAATGTGCATTTCCTGATTACTCATGAGGTTAAACATTAACTGACTGTGCTATATGTTTAACCAATTCACTTGTAAGAATATCAGGTGACCTTAATTATCCAGCTTGGAGATTTGTTCATTTTTTCACTCATTTCACTCATTTGTGAATCTACTCTAAGCATAGCACCGTGCTAAAACTACGGATTAGCTCAACAGCCCTGCATACTTCAATACCCATGGAATAACTGGCATACAAAGGAACAATTATGTAATGATGCAAGGAAACGTCGCAGCAAATGAGGGCTTCTGCTCACCAAACCCACTGCTGTACAAAAGAAAAGATCTCTATTTCACTGTTTTGAATAATCAGAGTGAGCCTTAATATAATTTCATGCTTTCTATTGAAAAGGAAAATACCATATTGAAATCTGACTTTAAATGATTTTTAATTTGGCTGTTTTACAATTAATATTGTTCTTCCATGGACTTCCCTGGTGGTCCAGTGGTTAAGAATCCTCCTTCCAATGCAGGGGACATGGGTTCGATCCCTGGTAGGGGAACTAAGATTCCACATGCTGCAGAGCAACTGAGCCCATGCCACAGCTAGAGACCCTGCGCACTGCAACTAAGACACGACATGGCCAAATAAATAAATTTTTTTTTTTAAAAAAAGGAAAAAATATTGCTCTTCCACCCCCAGGCTGTTTTGGAACTGTTCAGCACTTACTATTTTCTGTATCAACATCTTTTCCAACTCTACTGCTTATTTCCATTATCTCTAGGAAGGGATCTAATGATTATTACCTAAAGTAATTCTGAGATATTATTTACAACAATGTAATACAATGATGGTAAAACCATTGGCTTTTCTCTTAGTTTTATTCTTCACATTCTTATGAAATTAACCTTTCCCTTCTAAAAAACATTCTTTCCATGGGATACATCCCTTGGAACAGTCATTCATTTGTCTTCTTGTTGTAATACTACTTATAATAATTTCTCATCCTAGTGAAGGCCACTCATGTGAAAATGTGTCTATCTCGATGAAATTGTGTAATAGTCTCACCAGGATATTTCTTCAAACCCCAGATAAAAAGCTTTACACCTCTTCATTCGCTTTACATCCAGAGACAGAGGGTCAGTTGAGCATGCATGCTGCAGGCAAGAATAAAAACATACCCACACAGTTCATTTGTCTGTGTAACAAGCACCAGAGGACAAAAGGGAAATATATATATTTCCACTTCAAACAATAGAACCAGGTAAAATCGAATGCAGGAAGAAAGTAGACTATGTACAAAGAAGCTGCTTTATATAGAAAATAATTTTTGTTTTGCTATGGTAATTTTTACACTGCTTTCCCCCATGAACTGGCTTCATGAAGCATCCATTTGCTTTGTCAGTTGCAGAATTAAGAAGAGTCTCCTCATTTCAATCAGTGCAGGCCTAATCCTGGTATATGTGATGGGCTAGCAGAGTACCCTGCACCACTTATGGCAATTTTAAAGAAACCCTTATACTTATTGAAAAAGAGAGAGGGGAAAGAAAGAAGTAAGGGGGACTTCCCTGGAGGTCCAGTGGTTAAGACTCCGTGCTCTCAATGCAGGGGGCACAGGTTTGATTCCTGGTCGCAGAACTAAGATCTTATATGCCGCAAAAAAAAAAAAAAAAAAAGAAAAGAAAGAAATAAGGGAGGGAGTGAAGTGGGGAAGGAGAGAGGGAAGAGTCTGCTGAGTGACTAGGCAGCCCTCTGGTCTCAGCTGGATTTGCTTGTACATCTCTAGTCACCTTTGCTGATCCTGGCTGGTCTCTTCTAGCAGGCTAGCCTGAGCTTACTCTCATGGCAGTGGCACAGTGCAAAAAATAAAAATAAAAAAAAGATAATGGATGTGTGTCAGGGTCCCTGAGTCCTAGGCTTGAAGCATGCTGTAGCCTCCACAATTTGTACTTGTCCAAAGCAAATTCCAGTATTAATCTGGACTTAAGGAATAAAGAAACGGACGCCACCTCCTGAGGGGAGAAATTACAAAATTGTATTGCACAAAAGTATGGAAAAGAGAGAGGTGAAGAAACAGGGCTATTTTAAAAATCTATCCATCTAACAGATAACAATTGTTTAGAATAAAGTTGTAAACATTATTCTTCCTAATCTTTCCTTAAGCTTAATCACATCTTTAAGTGTAACTTTAATAAAAACAAATCATGCTGCATTCATCTCCATCTCTTTGTTATGTAAATGATTCTAGGTGATGAGCATCTTTCTAGGTTAGCACATCTAACTAGATCATTCCTTTTAAAGTTTGTGTAGAGTTTAATAAATCAATGTGCAGTAATTTTTTAACTATTTCCCAGTGGATGAAAATATAGTTGACTTTCTCTTCTTGTTGCAAGCATACCTTTACAAGCACATTTTTGTATGCTTATGATTTTTTAATTGTAAAACTTTGTTTCCTAAAAGAGTAATTTCTGGTTCAAAGGGTATATACCTTTTTCATTTTTTTTTTTTTTTTTTTTTTTTTTTTTTTTTTTTTTTTTTTTTTTATGCGTTACGCGGGTCTCTCACTGCTGTGGCCTCTCCCGTTGCGGAGGACAGGCTCCGGACGCGCAGGCTCAGCGGCCATGGCCCACGGGCCCAGCCGCTCCGCGGCATGTGGGATCTTCCCAGACCGGGGCACGAACCCGTGTCCCCTGCATCGGCAGGCGGACTCTCAACCACTGCGCCACCAGGGAAGCCCTACCTTTTTCATTTTAATGGACAAATTTTACTTTCTAGAAAGAAGCTATTGGTGATATATTTGTCAGAGTAATTAATGCCAGTTGCTGGAACAAGTAACCTTAAAACATAGTGACTTAACACAAAGAAAGTCAGACGTGGGTCAGGCAGCCATCTTGGACAGCCCTCCTTTCAAGTTACTCAGAAACCCCAGATCCTTTCACTGTGTGAAAGGATCTGCCATCTCAGAGAATGTCCTCAGAATTCCTTCAGTGGCTTCTCTACATTCAACAAGCTGCCAAGAAGAGAGAAAGTTAGGGTAAGGAGCTAGTGGGAGATATTTTAAGGCCAAGACTTGGAGTGGCTTATTTTCTTTCACCCCTAATCCTTTGACCAAAACTCAGCCTCACAGCCTCACCCTAACTGCAAGGGAAGCTGGGCAATGCAGCTTTCCTGTGTGCCCAGGACTACAAACAGTATTGATGGACATCTGGTCAAGTTGTGTCTCTGATGATGATATGTTTTCTGTACATTATATTTCTATCATTTTATTATTATTATTATTTGAAAATCCTGAACAACTCAAAAAGGAACAAATCATACATAATCCCAGATCTTTTAAAATTGTAAAAAGAAGCTAAAACTCCCTTTCCATCCCATCCCAACCCTAGAGGTAAACATTGCCAACAATTTGGAGTTTATCTTACTTGGTTTGTTTCTGAAACACATACCTGTACATCAAGTATCTATCTGTATCTATTATATAATCTATATGTTATGCACTGAATTTCGTCCCTCCAAATTCATATGTTGAAGTCCTAACCTCCAGTCTCAACATGTGACTGTATTTGGAGATAGAGTCTTTAAAGGAGGTAATTAAGTTAAAATGAGGTCCTAGAGAGGGCCCTACTGCAATGTGACTGATGTCCGTACAAGACGAAGAGATTAGGACACACACATAGACACAGTCTACCAAGGGCAGAGAGAGGACGGTCATCTACAAGCCAAGGGGAGAGGCCTCAGAAGACACCAATCCTGCTGAAACTTTAATATCAGACTTCTCGTCTCCAGAATTGTGAGAAAATAAATGTCTGCTCTTTAAGCTGCCCAGCCTGTGATACTCTGTCATGACAGCCCTAGCAAACTAACACATACTACGTAATTACACATGAAATATATGGTTTCAAACTCCTTGACACTCCCCATTGTACAGGAGCCTCGCCGCCCCTCCTTTTTTTTGGCTGAAAGTAGATCTTTCTAAGCGTTTGCCTATATGTTTTCTCAGTTTCTAGTGAGGATTAGAAATTTTTCTCATGTTGTTGACTGTGTGCTTACATGCATTTCTTCTTCTGTAAACTATTTGTGCCATTTATTTATTTATCTATTTTTAAAAATAATTTTGCTACTTTTATTTTTAATTTGAAGAAATTATTCGTATGTTATGGATGACAACGCTTGGCTGTATAAATTGCAAAGCTTTTCTCCCAGTCTGTCCTTTGTATTTTCACTTGGTCAATGGGACGGTTGAACTTATAGATGCTTTACATGTTTCTATTTCTTCATGAACTTTTGTTTCTTAATACTGTGCTAGATGCTGCAGGGAATAACATGATAACGCAAGTGAGAATCCTTGTCGTCAAGAAGATTACAGCCCCTTGGCTGGTTGAGAAAGGTACACAAATATGCCTAATCTATAGCAGCATGTGGAAGACAGCATAAGAGAAGAACATACACTCAAGCTGGGGCGAGGAGGTGAAGAAAGACTTAACAAAGAGCTGTATCTGTGGAGCATCTTGAAACATGAGGTGAGCCAAGAAAACATGTTAACCAATACAAGAGACAAGTTTATTGAAGTCTTTCTGCCCACAGGGATTAAAAATAGCAATCTCAGGGGCTTCCCTGGTGGCGCAGTGGTTGAGAGTCCGCCTGCCGATGCAGGGGACGCGGGTTCGTGCCCCGGTCTGGGAGGATCCCACATGCCGCGGAGCGGCTGGGCCCGTGAGCCATGGCCGCTGAGCCTGCGCGTCCGGAGCCTGTCCTCCGCAACGGGAGAGGCCACAACAGTGAGAGGCCCGCGTCACCCCTTAAAAAAAAAAAAAAAAAAAAAAAAAAAATAGCAATCTCAGGAGTATTCCTTTATTTCTTTGGCCGATGATGTTTAAGGATTTTATGGGGGAGGGGAATAAGATGCAGAAATATTAAGCAAAAAAAAAGGGAGGAAAAGAAAATGGATCCCCCTTCAGGCTTCCAGGAAAAGCTCAGAGCAGAGCAGGCTCAGCAAGGTAGCAGGGACCCAACTCTGGCCTCTGGGCTCCACTTTCTCCCCAAAGCCCCAACCCAGGACCTGCACAGGCAGGTGATGAACTGCAGGCCCTTGCCAAACCTGGATGATTCCCTGGGCCTTGCAGCACAGCTCAAGAGCACTCAGCTTATCAGGTGCACACGTGTCCACGTGCCCTGAAGGCACCGTGAGTCACCTTGGCCATGACCGTGAAAGAGCAGTTTTGCATGGTGAGGAAGAATGTACCTGTGGCAGCTTCCTGCCTGGGCTGGAATCCCGGTCCAACCATTTCCTACCTTGGAGCATCCCTACTCGTCTACTTTACTCCTCTGTTCCCCTGGCTCTTTTCCCTTGAACTGGGATTAATTAATAAAGAGCCGACCTCATGGGGTAAGAAATTAAGCGGGGTAATATATATTAGAAACTTAAATCAGTGCCTATGCTTAGTGCTCAGTACATATCAGAATTACTAATTTACAGCTTTTGTGAGCCTCTGGACCATAAGGTATGCTTTGTACTATTATTAGCATCCTTGTCTTACAGATGGGGAAATTGAGCACCGAAAGATGGACTCAGCCTCCAAAGCTGGGCAAATAGCAGGACTGGCATTTAGACCCAGCTTGGTGGCTCCCAGATCAAGGGCTCTTAATCAGCATGCCGTCCTCTCGCACCTCCTGAAAGCATGCGGTAGCCCAAACAACAGAGGTGGTTTTTCGACTGCCTTGGCAAAAATTGTTGCTTGCATTGGGCTAGTTTCAAGGTAAGGAGAGCAAAGCCAAATGATGCCAACTAAAAAAGAGTGAGAAAAGGGAAAATTTTCACAATATACTCTTCCAAGCTTATTTAATTATCCAGATAAATGAAACCTTAGACTTGCCTTTATTTGCCAGTGCCCATAGAGCAAATATAAGAGCAATCACACTTGCTGAAGTTGTCTTGATATGGTCTTTCTCGTTCTGGAGCAGCAGACCAGCATTCCTCCAAGCAGCCCGGGAGCTAGCACTCACGGCCATTGGAACTGGATCCCTTCGTGGGCATCCCACAAAGCACCACCAAGCCGTGGTCAGCGTGGTCATTAGTTTTCATCTGTACAATTCTTTTTCTGTCCGATCAGTTGGCAATGGGTGTTATTTAATCTGATTTGTAGTCACTTTATCCTGCCAGAACCTCACATTCTCAAAATATTTTAGAAAGGAAACTGTACGCGGTTAGTAAAGTAGAAAACCTGCTTAAGATATTTTAAGGGAGGGCTGCTGAGCTGAAAGGAGTTTTCCATCCAGAAGCTGGTGGTGAACTGCACATTGACCTGAAACATTTCCTGATAAAAGTAAAGTAAACTCAACTGCAAATCAGGAAGAATTGCAGATAATTCAGGAGAATTTTGACACAACTATTAAAGGGCATCGTAAAGCACTTTCTGATGTTCGGGTTCCCCAGAAAAAACCAAGCCACGAAGGAAAACTAGGTTCAAATACACCCCCAAGGCAGAAGGGATGTTCATGGTTGCTTCATTGCTTCCCTCAGTTTTTTTTCTCGTATTCTAAAAATAAATACAACAGTGCTTTCTACTAGAACAAGTGGTTACTTTATTTGGGGACAGATTAAGTTAGTGCTATTTTTTTAGACTCCCTTTTTAAATTTTCAAGTCCCAACACTGAGATTAAAAAGATGTTTTGCAGCTTCCTTGCTTCTTCCAGCTTATCAAAAGCCCAAAGACCCAAAATAACCCCCTGAGTGCTAAGCCAAGTTTATTATAAACCCCCCATCTTTGGCTCCAAATACACCTTTGCCACCTTTTTGAGCCCCTGAGCAGTGTGCAAAAGTCCAAATAGTCTTCCAATTAGGGACACACAATCCAATATTATATAGTAAATTTGATTATATCTGTGTGTATATACATCTGTATAGATGCTGAAAGAATTCAGATAGGCAATAAATGATGTCATAATAAAATTATTAAAGGAATGCTCTTAAATAGGTATATGTTCCCACTCTTTGAAACAAGTGTCACAGAAAAATAAAATCATTTTTTATCACACACTGTCAGGGAAAACAGGCTCAGTATTATCAGGATAATTTTTCCGCTTTAGCAATTAGAGCTAAATTATATAGCTGGACCAACAATTTTGAATACATATTCTGTCTATTGTAGGGATAACAAAGTTATAGGGGTTAAAGTGCAGCAAACTACTCGTGTTCAAGTCCTGGCTCTACCACTGACTGTGATTATGGACTTGTTATAATTATTCTGTCAACACCTAGTGAAGAGAAAACTGCTTGAATTTATTTGACCTCAATTCAGTTAAACAAATAATTACTGAGCCCTTGTTATGTTCAAGAAATTGTGCTTGGCATTGCAGGGGTCTCAGAGATGAACGGGACCCGGTAATACCGCCCCAATAACTTATTGAGAAGGAAGATTGGATAAAATACATAGAGCGGTAACACAAGGTGAAAGAAAAAGAGAAGTCCCATGAAAGAATCACCAAGAGTTGCTCCAGGAACGAGAGCAGGGAAAGCCCAGATCGAGATGGAAGAATGAGGAGTAGTTTCAGGGAGGCGGTGGCAGTTAAGAGAAGAACAGAAGCAAGGGGATAATGATGCTGACAGGGGGAAGTGGAAGGCAGGACACTGCTTAGGAACAAACACACAGAAACCAGAAAAAGTCAGGGCACGTTAAAAGAATATGAAGTGATCTGCTCTGGTAGAAACACAAAAACTGAGAGAACTAAGACTGGAAACAAGCCAGTGTCTGGAATGATGCATGTGGAATTCTTACTTAACTTCAAAAGCAATAAAAATGGGCCACATTCACTGATATGTACCCAGCGCCTATGGAAGCTTCTAGAAAGAGATTAAATACTGGCTTAAACTCTAGATGCAAAGATAGTAAATCAATAGGGAAGCAACCGTATGAGTTTTCTTATGTGAAAGTAGCAGACTAAACTTTGAATGGAAATTTATAAATTAATTTACAATTTTTAAGAATGTGTTGGAACTTTATCACATTTTACCAAGTGGCAGCCTCTCTGAAAGACCTTTTATTGCAGGAATTGAAATAATTAAATTGAAGATTCAGTGTACCTTTTCAATCATTTTATTAAAAAACTCTTTCTGGTTTTCTCTGAGGGAGAGATAAACCACAGCTAAGGAAGTGGCTAAATCTTTTTTTAAACTACAGTATTCACCATAAAATATATGACGCTATTCCCAAATAACACCTAATAGAAGCTGGTCACATCAAAATCAAAAAAAAATTGCCCTTTCAAAACTAGCTTTTTGTACTCGCTTCTATACCAGATGTTAGAAGTACAGAGATGATTGAGATGTAATCTAGAACAGAAGAAAAAGAGCTTATAAACTAACCATTACAACATGGTAATGAGGGAATACACAGCATGCCCGTGGAGGGGGAAAGCAGGGCTTAACATGGCTTTACGGGGGTAATATTGGCTGTGGGCCTTGGAGGTCATGTGATTATCTGGTACTAGGGGTGCTTTTCCTAGCCCGAGTGAGCCGAGGTGCGAATGTTTGAAAGCTAGGCAAGCACTTGGGGCTGTTTACAGGAGAGTAAACGGTCTGGTGGAGGGTTTGGGGAAATGGTGAAAGCTGCCGCTGTGTTTAATCTGGGAAATGGCGGGCTCAAGGCGTCTTTTAGGTTGACAGTCATGGTGGGTATAAAGACGCTAAACTGTAGGTAAGGGGACCCAGTGGGAGCTACAACAATGGTCCAGATGAGAAAGGAGAAACAGTGAAAGCCAAAAATAAATAAATAAATAAAAATTTCAAAAAACCTTTCATTTAAAAAAAAAAGATATACTAGTGACAAACATATGAAAAGATGTTCAACATCATTAGTGATTAGCGAAATTAAATTTAAAAAATATGATTACAAACCCACTGGAATGGCTAAACTTAAAAAGACTGATAGTGCTAAGTGTTGACAAGGATTGGGGGCAATCAAATCTTGCATACATTCCTGGCAGGAATGAAAAGGGGTATAATCACTTCTGAAATCAGTTTGGAAATTTCTTATAAATTTAAACTTGCATTTGCCATACAATTTAGCAGTCACATTCCTAGATATTTACCCAAAAGAAATGAACACATACGTCCATACAAGTATCTACCCTTGGATTTTTATAGCAGCTTTATTCATAGTACTTAGAGCTAAAATAAACCCACATGCTCATCACCAATGAATGGA
Organism: Phocoena sinus; assembly: GCF_008692025.1. Lineage (NCBI taxonomy): Eukaryota > Metazoa > Chordata > Mammalia > Artiodactyla > Phocoenidae > Phocoena > Phocoena sinus. Next base: position 6,673,544 of record NC_045779.1, on the reverse strand, counting down.
TAAACAAAACTGTGTTATATTCACAATGGAATATTACTCAGCAATAAAAAGGAGCACGCTACTAATAGACTTGACAATGTGGATGAATTTCAAACACATTTTACTAAGAGAAAGAAATCAGACATAAAAGACCACATATTGAAAGATTCCGTTTATATGACTTTTGGAAAAAACAAAGCTAGAGTGACAAAAATCAGGTCAAGTGTTTCTGGGCACTGGGGATTTGGGGAGAGGATTGACTGCAAAGGGGCCAAGGGAAACTTCTGGACTGATGGAGATGCTCTATATGATTGTGAAGATGGTTCACAAATGTATATATTTCTCAAGCTCATCAAATTGCACATTTAAAATTAGCAGATTTTACTGTAGGTAAATTATTTCTCAGTGGATTTGTCTTCAAAAAAAAATCATGGTGACTAAATTATTACAAGTGCTGGTCCGTAATCCCCTATCTGAGACCCTATGGGCCAAATGTGTTTTGAAATTCACAGTTTTTGAATTTTTGAAAGCTTATACGGTATATTAAATAACCCCCCCCACTTGATGCCAGATTTGGGGTAGCACCCCATAATCAAACACAATACTATCTGCAGTAAAACATATAGTCACCAAGTCTGAGCAATAAGTTCTATAGAGAGCATCTTGTCAGTTCAGATTAGATGTTGCCTCTAGATCTCGCTGCTGAATGTTCCATGAAACACCTTCAAGTTATCGAGCTTTTTGAAGTTCAGAATTGAGATTAAGGGGCTGTAGTCCTGTCTAGCCAATTTAGTATTTGCTGTAATTTATAATTCGGGAGTTGATTGTGAGGACGGGAAAAGATTAGGCTGAAGAGATAGGTAGATCACAGAATATCACTTTGCACGGTTTAATATTTTCCAGGTGTATTTATAAACCACAACTACGAAAATGGCGTATTAACAAAATCTGAGTAAAAGGAGTACCCTGGTTACTCCTTTAGTCACAAACTCCTACAACTGCTTATGAAATCCTTATTGTAATGGAAATAATACACGAAAATCCCATTGTCCATAAAATATTATAATACAAATATATCAAAGTCAGCTCCTATATAAAAGCCTTTCAAGAATCCCCAGTCCCTTCACGATGAAGTTCCAGCTTTTAGACAAACTTTCAGGGATCTGATTCCCTCTCCGTGACTCCCATCCCTCTGTCCTAATACCAGGCACCTTAAAAACTACAACACATACCCAGTTGCTTGTTCTGATTGTTCCCAAACTTTTGTCTTGAAAGCCTCTTTGACTCTGTTTATGCTCTTCTCTCTGTTTAAATGTGCTTTTCTCCATTCTTTCTCTGGTTAATTTCTATTCTAGAGGTTATAGTTGGGTAAAGCAGTATATAGAGGGTATGGGTATATAGAGGGAACTTAATAGTGGTTTCCTTAACTATAAGTGATATTCAACCATAATAATCCAGATGAGGCAACATAGAGAATATAGCACTATTGTAACCCTTCCCAACTTGTCAATAAAGTGGAAGTGTTTACATATTATGACATCCTGAATCTTTACCAATAGCTTCCTAAGTTAAATCTTTCTAAGACCAAGGAAAAATATACAAGTTAAGTTGCCTTCTTGCAAAGAACACTTTTTAGGGACTTGATATATGAGGGCCACCGATCCCATCTAAAGAGATTCTGTCCCTTCCCTCTAGGAGCTTATAATAGAGCATCAAACACATTAACACAGACAGACATGTTGGAATGCCAGTAGGAACAAAATGGAAACATTAAAGCAATACATGGATAGACAGGTAATTGCATTATGTAAAGGTCAAGTATAAGTAGATTTATAGTGGAAGGAAGCAGTGAGTACTTAATCAGGGCAGAGATCAGGAACTACAGGTGGAAACGGGGAAGGTTAAGGGTGAAGAGTCACCTGCCTAATCTGCCCTGGAAGAGTTGGTGGGAGGAGTGGGGATCCGGCAGCAACCATCAGCCTGAATGGGAGCTGAAGAGTCTCTTGCTGTCTTAAGTATGTGTGATTTTCGAATTAGCGAATTGAAGGCTGTGCATTACAATACAGTATAGTGAAGCGGGAGGATTCCTTTTCTTTCATTCTTGGCTCTGAGACCATCCCAAAAGGTCATCTCTATCATTTGAGACTATCCTTTTTAAAAAGTACCATTCTAAAAATATATTAAATATTTTAATTCCTAGTTTTATATCATATCTTAAATTTTGCCTGCAAAATCAGATGTTGCTATTTCTGTTTGTAACCAATGTCCTTGACAATACTCAGGAATGAGAGCTAATGTAAAAGAAAGCATTTTTTAGATTTCAAAGAGCTACAGGAGATGTCTTCGTTCATTTTTTGGATGAACTTTATCCTAACTAAAATTTATGAGCACAAAACCCTTTAGATAATTAGAGCTAAGTTCAAACCCTCTGTCCACTGGACCTTTTATAAGGAAGGAGTATTTCAAGAAGAGGAGGGGTGTCAGTGGATGCTTAGGTGACTTCACAAATTTTCTCTGGGTGCCGAGATTTTAAAATCTGTCCTAAGGAGAGCCCACACTCTCCTTTGGCAATACATTCAAGATCACTGGGGGAAATTATTTTCATGTGCGGCTAAATCCTCAGTGCTCTAGAATTATATCCAGTTCTTTATGTCGTATCTTCAGTGGAGGTGTTCTCTGGCTGTTTGTCAAAGAACTCTTGAGATACACAATTTGAAGATATTACATTGCCTGTCAGTATTACCCTCTCCGGTCCTTTCATCTTTCTTAAAGTTCTTATTTTCAAATCCTTTAATCATCTCGATGGTCAAAAACGAAGTGCCCTTCCCTCTTTGTCTCACCGTGGAGGTAGGTGCTGACTAGTTTAAGTCCTATGAGTTATATTGAGATTTTTCTACCCAAGGGCTGCCTTTCTTGTTTAAATCGAAGTGTTGCTGTTGACTCATCATATCTTTTTGAAAAGCAACAATAACAAAACATAGCTTTGAACACATTTTGAAATAAGACACAGGGTGTACAAGTGAAACAGAATTCTTTCCTTTGTGCTACTCTGTTTCCCCTTTGGGCCCACTTCATGGGAAAGTAGGAGGCTTGATTATCCATTTTCACCAAAATCTCATTTACCAAGGCAGGAATATTAACTCAGGTAAGCAAAATGCTTGTTCCTTTCATCTCATCAATCCAACACCTACTCACCTTGCAGTTGACTTTTTATAGAACATTAGTTTGCATTAAAAAAAAATCCATTTAATTGCATTGGAAAAACACTTCACTGCCACTCTCCAGGCCGATACCGTGTTGCAGCTGCTCCTATTTAAGGCATAATTGTAGCCTCCCTCTCCTACAAGGAACTAATTCTGATTTTGAAAGGATTTGTCCTCACAGTTTATCCTGATGAGAGAGGACTGGATTATTGCTGTGTAAAATAGCTGAATAGTCCTATTATAGCTATTATGCCACAAATGTTGTATATTGTTGAAGATCAAAGTACTGTACCACACTCAATGGTAAAATGTACAAGCATGGCACACTTCCCATATTATGTAAAAAAATACTGCATTTTATGAGTCATTGGGTACCATGTGAGGTATCCGTGGGCCCTACATCATTTCCTTCAAACTTTCCTCATCATTCTGAAATCCTTTATTTTCTGGTTGAAAGACTTAGAATCTAGTCATTTCTCGCTAGTCTCCCCAGGAAACAAACTTCAGTACTCTGCGTTCCCTTGTTGCATTATATTATGTATTGCATATCACTCTAGTTTACATTTGAATTACTTTAGAAAAATATTGAATGACTCTGGACAACAGTAAATTCTAACTAGCGAGTTGATAAAATGTAAACCTTTCCCATCAAAACCATTAATGATGTTTTTCGAAACTTTAAAACGTGTAGGACTCCGGGTTGGTTAGGTTCTAAGGAAACAAACAGCTATTTCACCCCATAACCTTGTTAGGAAGGTCAACCTATATACACATTCATAATGAGGTGCCTTAAAACAGAAGGTGGCCCAGTGGGGTTCAAATGAATGGTCTGTAAAAAGAACAAGTCTTCTCTTCTACAGGAGAGATTGAGGCATTAGTTTTACTGGAAAGGTCACCCTTAAATAAGAGGCCAGTGAAAGACTGAATATTAATTTAGTTATAAAATATGGCATACTTTGATTTTAGTTTTAAAATTTGGTATTTCAAAATAAATCCCTATGTTTCATTCTCATAGTACCTATATAGAGGGAGTCTCCCTCAGAGAAAAACTAACTCCCAAACCTAATAAAAAAAAGTCCCTCAGGAAGTACCACTTTGTTGTTGAATGATTTTTATAAGATTCTCATAAATCACGGATAGGATGAACTGTCTAGGGGATATTTTCCCTAAAGTAACACATTCTGTATGTAATTTGGAGAAATTACTACAAGATTTAGGACTTACCGACATAGTACAAAGAATCAGTAAACATAAAATGTGGTCAAGGAAAACAACTGCAAATTTGAAAACACTACAATTTATGAAACCATAATTAAAATGAAGATGGGTAATATTCAGGGTACCAAATCAAAGACTAAGTGTGGTTTGTAATTACTGGTTAGGATTTCCAATGTAATTTGTAAAACTAAATGAGACAGTGAAATTAAAGGTAAAGAAATGAGGACCGGGTCTAGGATATAGGAGGCATTTTATATATTGTAGCTATCCATATTATTACATCAATGCAAGTACGGAGATGTTTCCTTCATAGACACATGCTTTCTGGTAATGAGAGTATATAAAGTCCCTAGTTCAGATGACCAAATTGTATTTTGGACCTTATACAATAATTCATTCATGTTTTGTTGCCCAGACCCTACCCTAAATGAATTGAATCAGATTCTATGCAGGAGGACCCCGGGCACAAGTATTTTTCAAAGCTTCTGAGGTGACTCCACTGACCAAACGATGTTGGAAATACTGCTGGATAAGACTCTAAACTCATCTAAAGAAGAAACTGCTTTAAGTGATTTGTTTTTATATGTTAACCTACACACAACATATAGCATAGTGCTTCCCCCCGCCCCCCGTTCATGTGGCTTTGTTGAAGAATGTACAAATACATGAATAAATGGACAAACGAGTACACTTAGCTGTGACATAGAGTTAAGTGTTCCAGAAATTGAAAAGTAATATAATGACTCTCTACTATTTTATCTTCCAAAGTAATAAGATTTACTCAGAGGTCGAGCTATTCAAATTTCCCCAAGTTTTTCTTGGTAGAAGTGCACCCATTCAATACGTGATAGGTCTTGGGTGGAGCATTGTAAAGAGAGTATTTTTTCCGATTACACCGAGATGACCCTCACGGTCTACTCTCTATGTATGAGGGATTGGAGTTAAGGATTTTTAAATTTTTTACCAACAGCTCACATTCCCACATGAATTGGGTAAAACTCGGTCCTCCTCCTGTGTTTCTCCTTTGCTCTTACGCTACTAGTACACTCAACACTTCTGACACCAGGTGTGTGGGTTTTCTCCACATCAGGCAATTCTGTGACACCAGCTGAATGTCCTGCAATTGAACTCAGCTGTGACACTATCTACCTGCAGATAACATCAGATCCCACAGGATAAGGGCTCATTCTCACAAGACTGCCACCCCCACCCCCACCAAACACACGCACACTTCAGATACCAATTGCAAGTCTAGGTTGTTACCTGTGCTTCTGACCGATCAGCTATAAATCAGAGGTTCCCATGGCCCCCTCCTCGGGTTTGATTAATTCGCTGGAGTGGCCCACAGAACTCAGGAAAACAGTTGACTACTGTTTACCAGTTGAATATGTAAGGGTATAACAAAGGATATAGAGGAACAAACAGATGCAAGAGCTACAGAGGGCAAGGTACCTGGGAAGGGGCACAGAGCTTCCATGCCCTCTCCGGGGCCACCACTTTCCCAGCACCTCCACTGTTCACCAACCCAGAAGCTCTCTGAACCCCGTACTTTTGGGATTTTTATGGAGACATCATCACACAGGCATGACTGACCATTCACACGATTTTCATCTCCACTCCCCACTGACCTTCAGGGGCTACTCTCCATATATGAGTGATTGGAGTGAAGAGCTTTTTTATCAACGGTTCACATTCTCACCCATAACACCCCGCCACGCACACACAAACCCGTCATTTTGACTCTACACACTGCACGTGGATTTTCCCTCGAGACAGAGGAAAGTGGTAAGTCTGTGGAGCAAAGTGGAGACATCGTTATCTTCCCCCAGGTGTCAAGATGTTGATGATAATATTGCTTCCGCCCTGAACTATTTCATCTTCTGATGTTCACAAGGCCATCGAACAGAAATCAATTACAGATGCTAAGGAAGTTTTTAAAAATCCAATTTTGAAGAGATGTAATACGATGGTAATAAATGCTGGATCGCTGACAGAAATTTAAGCTTAGAAATGTTTAATTTAAACCTAAAAGTTTTTTTTTAATCATGGAAGAAAATGCATATAGGCACATTTTAGCATCTACAATTGAAATTTGAACACTGATGTTACAAACCACAAAACTTCATTTAAATTTTATTATAAAGATCTTTATTTAAAGAAAGAACATATTTTCTACTTTTTAGTTTTTATTTTGTGCCTTGAATGATCTGGAAATATGGAGGCTCTTCTGAATCCAGTGGGGAAAAATTATTTTTTCTTACACTTCTCTCTCCCTACACCAATCTGCACCATGTTAATCTGGAGGTAGGGAGAAAGCTGGATTCTTGCCACTTATAAAAATGATGAGGGTGTGCTCGCTTCGGCAGCACATATACTAAAATTGGAAAGATACAGAGAAGATTAGCATGGCCCCTGCGCAAGGATGACACGCAAATTCGTGAAGCGTTCCATATTTTTTTATAAAGCAATTATATTCCGATAAACATGTCTTAAAAAAATGATGAAGGGAAGAAAGAAAACCATGGCTTACAAGAAAAAGGCTGTAAGAAGTATAAAGCAATGCTTAACAAAATGTTCCTAAAGGAGCCATGTATAGACGCCCAGTGATGTTCATTTTCTCATTCCTATACTGTCCTCATAGATTTTCTTTCAGATCTTTCTGCTTGTACGTGACTGATGCTCTCAATTGCAAAGGAAGCAACATAGCTATGGGAAAGTTATACGGAGCAGTTGGCAATCAACGTGCACTAGAAGGCTGTGCCCGGTGGTGAAATGTTATTAGTATCCTTCTTGGCACCAGAAACATGTGGAACAGATGAAGTATTTCCAGGCTTCTTTGTAGGGCCTTGGGTCCAGTGTTCGGGGCTGCTCCCTCCTGGGAGGGTAACTATCGCCCACTCCTGTTAGAGTTCCCACCAAGGACAGCCTCGGGAATAAATCTGTTGGGCAGCGGCCGAGATCCGCCAAACTTTCCAACCACCAGGAGACACGAAGTTCCAAGTTTCCGGGTTTGAGAAGGCGGGAAAACGTGACTGGAGCTTTCCTCGTCCCACTTACGGAACAGAGAAATAGGGAGGCTGATTCCAGGTCTTCCGTGGACCTCCAAGAGAATTACTGGGCTTCCAACTAGAAAAGGACAAGAATCCAGTAATGGGCAATTAGCAAGCCCACGTGTTTTCCCTCTAGCCCAATCTTGTGTGCTGATCATTGTTTTTCTATTTACCCTTTGAACTACCCCTGTGGTCTTTTGCGAGTCCTTAAGGCAGCCCTAGCCTTCGCAAACCCTCCTGGGGGACAGAGATCACGGGGAGGCGAGGGCTGGAGGCGGGAGCGAGCAGCAGGAGAGGGGAGACCTTTCCAGCCCATCCACACCCTGCAGTCCTTTCGCGTCCCTGGGACAGTGGCCCACTCTCAGCACGCAGAGGGTTGGCGCTCCCTGAGGGCTCCCAGCCCCGAGAGCGGCGCTGCCTAGAAAAGTCACCTCCACCGGAGAGTGGGAATAGGGCTGGGGGAGCAGACAGCGGGGTGGGGAACGGCCGCGCCGCGGGAGGTGCGGGACGCAGAGAAAGAGGTGGGGACGGCCGCGGAGGGGGCTGTGGGAGCGGGGTGGGGCCGGGGCGGGGCTGGGGGCGGGGCTGCGGGGCGGGCTGCGCCACAGCGCCCCCTGGCTGCGCGCTCCCCGCCGTGTCCCGCGGTCGCAGCTGGCTCGGGCTCGCCGGCCCCTTTGTGTGCGACGCGCTGGCCCGGAGGAGCGTGGCCCGGGCGCAGCGGCGGGTCCCCGGGGTCCCGCCGCCTCGGCCCGGGCCCGGCAGCGCTCTCCTCCTCCTCCTCCTTCGCTCCACCCTCCGCCGGCCCCCAGCCCCGAGCGGCCGCCATTGGGCCGCGAGCTGCCCGCGTCGTGCCGCGCACTCCACCCCGCCCGGCCCCGGGCGCTCACACCCCCCCACCTCCCGCCCCGTCTCCCTCTCCAGTCCTCCCCCCATCCCAGGCCTCCAAGGTGGAGAAAATAAACTCAAAGCAGAGCAACTCAGAGACTCCAATAAAACGCCCAGTACCTAGAGCCCGAGCGCTAGCGCGTGTGCCGGGCGGCTAGGGGCGCGGGAGGCGGGGATGGGGGGGAGGGCGGGGGGGACAATGAGCGCATGAAGTTACCTGCCCGGCGGCGGCGGCGGCGGCGGCGGCGGCGGGGCCGGGAGGCGGCGGCGGCGGAGCAGGCTGCGCGCTCGGCGACGACGGGTGCGCGCCGCGGCTTGGGGGAGAGTTGAGCGCTTCCCCCCCCCTTTTCTTTTTCTTTTTTTTTTTTTTCTCCTCTTCTTCTTAAACAAACCACAAACGGATGTGAGGGAAGGAAGGTGTTTCTCTTACTCCTGAGTCCAGACACCTCTCTCTGTTCCGTCTAAGCTTGTTTTGCTGGACACTTTTTTGAAAAAGGCAAAGAAAAGGAGTTGCTTGATGTGAAAGTGAAATGGACGTAAGATTTTATCCACCTCCAGCCCAGCCCGCCGCTGCGCCCGACGCTCCCTGTCTGGGACCTTCTCCCTGCCTGGACCCCTACTATTGCAACAAGGTGAATGCTCTGCTTTTGTTTCCGCCGTGTTCTGAGTGCTCGGTCCCGGGAGGGGGGCGGCGGCGGCGGCGAGCCCGCTGGGCGGCCGGGCGGTCGGTCGCCCGAGGCCGGTCCCGGGCGCGCTCGGCTCGCAGCCCGCGGCTGCCCTGCGTGCCCTCGGGGAGTAAATATTGCGGAGCCGCTCCCGGGCTTTGCCCGGCCCCCGCGATGGTGCGGAAAGTGACACGATTTGCTCGATCCTTTCCTTCCCGCTGTTCGCGACTAAGGCTCCCTGCCTAGGTTTGCCGGGGGGGCGTTGAAAAAAATTAGGAAAGAACGGCGGAATACTTTGGGGGTGTGTCTGGGGTCCGGGAACACGGGCAGAGAGTGGGAGAATTCCGTTTATTTTCTGGTTTCCCCTTCTCCCTCCCTCCCTGCTCTCCCGGCGGTGGGGGCTCGTGGCACCGCTTCCCCGCCCGGGATTAGTTGCCAGGGGAGCCGCCGGGAGTCGGGGTGCCGGGACCCGGGAGACGCCCCCCGCCCCCCGCCGGGCACAGCGCTCCGCAACGCTTTTGTTTTCCCGAACCGGTCCGGGCGCCGGCCTGCGGGCCGGGGTGCCGCCGGGGCGCCGGGGCCGGGGGACAGCTCCCGCCCAGGGGTGCGCGCAGAAACAGCAAGTTTGTTAGGAGCCGGGCGAGCGCGTCGCGTTCACGTCCAAAGCTGCCGCCCTCGGCGCGGGGCTGGAGCAGGTCCCGGGCTGGGCTATGCTCACAGCCCGGTGACCCCAGGTGCCGAGGCCGCGGGGGCCCGAGGCGAGGCGGGCCATGAGGGTGACCGGGGCTACCGCGGAGGTCCGCTCGTCCGAAGGATGCAGCAGTCAGGGCGTACGTAGGGAGGGAGTGACTCTCGGGGTTCCTCGAACTCTCAGCCCGCGGAGGGAGGACGCGCGGGGACCAGACTCCGAGAGCAGCCGCAGGTCCACGGCTGTCCTCGCCTCGGGCTTTTTGGACGTGTCTAAGCAGTCCCGCCCGGTGAACGTGGCGGGGAGAATGGAGTTCTCTGAGACTCAGGGCGAGACGTTTAGACGCCCAGTTCCCGCTCCGTGGTAACCCTGTCAGATACTCCCAGCCCCTGCGAGCAATTCCGTGTCGGCCTCTCGGTGAATTCCGCTGGATAAATCGATGGGACTAGTAACATTTGCCTGGTGGCGAGTCATCATCAAACAGCTTTTTACGCGATACAGAGGTATTTAGCGCGCTGCATCCTCGGCCCCCGGGCTCCCCATCACGCAACGAACTCGCAACTCCGAGTCTTGGTCCGTCGACACGCGCGCACACACACACACACACACACACACACACACACAGAGCTGTGAGTTATATCACCCCGTGGAGAAACTCCCCGATGCCGTGTGTACAGTGCAAAACCCAGGAAAAGGGATGTGCATGTGTTGATGATGTTTAGGCAAGTTAGAAACTAGGGAAATCTAGTCTTGTGCAAGGCAGAAAGGCTTTTCATCCTGCAGGAAGGGGCCCTTTTAGCTAGAGGCATGGAAGGCATGGGTAACTTTGGCCAGAGAAGTTTGCGTGATGAAGTTTCATTATTTGTTGGTAATACAGTCTGTTTTGCCTTAATGAGCAGGTCTCTTGTGTTTGCAACATTTTATTTTTGCTTATAACACTGCTACTACTAACAGTAATAATAAAGCAGCAGTCTTATCTTGGATAGTAAAGACATATTCCGCAGTAGTAATTGGAACCAAAAGGTCAGAAACATTTTGGCAATGAAACTGGACAAATCCTATTAAATTTATCAGTGATTTTAGGCTCCAAAAAGAAGGTAATGACTTGGATACACATTTCACTCGTCATTCTTGTGATAGTAGGGTCAGATTTAATTTAAAAGTTAAATGCTTTGGAAAATCAAGAATTACTCCAATATATTAAATCATTTTCCAATTAAGTGCTTTAAATAATTTTAGTGGGTTGTGCTGTGAACTGAATAAATTAATTTAGAAGGTCTTCAGAATTTCTTTACTAGCTCATTGAAGTTCCTTTTAAGTCACCCGGTGTATGAGGAGCAAACTGTTCTTTTAAAATGCAAATTAGCCACCCTTTCTATAGACTGGATGCAAGTCTCCTACTTTACTTATCCAGGGAATAATGGATTTTTAAAGATGCACAGTCATAAGATACACTTTTAATAGTAGGAAGAGACTTCATGGAAATGTTTCTCACAGGATGTCTGCTCCTGCCTTTCTCTGGGTAGCAGTCTAACAAATATATTTGTCACTGATCCCAGCTTATATTCAGTGTACTGAGTAGGTTTGCTAGGCCCCAGAAAACCCGGGCACTAGTGTTTTCTACTCCATCATGATTAGCATTGGCACAAAATTTCTGTCCAACTCCACAGTTTTAGTTGCTTAGAATGTAGTCAACCAGAATTCATTTTTACGGTGACTCAGGTAGATCTGCAGGGATCTGAAAGGTGGGCAGAAGTTTGAAAGAGGTGAAATAAGAAATCTGTATCCACATTTAGTAAAAACAAGTTGGACCTGACTTCTCCCAGAGAGAGGAGACTGCAAAGTAAACCTTGTCTCTTTCAGAGGTGTCATGAATACATAGTTTATTACAAGAAACAGTCACTTTGTCAGGTTATTTGTTTTCAATAGGATGATAAGATCATAAATTACTAATTGTCTTTATTTAAAATCTGTCAACACTTTACTAAAGTCAGTGTGCTGAATCCCAGAGGAACCAGTATCTCTCTGTGCTTCAGCATCACACAGTTGTAACTAGTTTCTCCAGTGACATTTTTTTCAATGTCAGAAGAGACCCTAATCCAGAAAATGGATATCCTCTTCCTGAAGCTTTTCTAAACTAAAATGAGGTGGTTTTACTTTGCTGACATTTTCCAGCACTGCTGCTCTATAGATTTTGCCAAAACACTACTTACATTGTTCAGTTAATAAACTCTGTAGGAGGAATTTTTTTGAAAACAGTTTAATTTAGTATCGCTCTATTGTAAGAGCACATTACGTTATGAGCACATCACTATGCAAACTGGCCTCCATTTTCACATAGCCCATTGCAGGAGAAAAGTGAGAACAATGCAACAATGCTGGTTATGGCAACTGTGCGAGGCATCTCTTATACAAACAGCCAGAACGGATGGCACGTTGCTGTATATAGGTCAGCCTTTGAAATAGCAGTGTAGCTCATAGACTGGACGGAAACATGTAGGCTGGAAGTAACAGTGGTCACCTCTGGCAACTTAAAGCATGGCTCTATTTCAGACATTGAGAGATGGGTACCATACTGGAGTTTCGTCTAATTAAGGCCATTTTAAGAAACAGTGTATCCCTTAATTGAGCTGAATGTTACCAAAAGAAATTGGATTATAGGAGCTCACAATTGGAGTCCAGTAGTAAAATAGAGTCCTCTTTTTTGGTTCTAGTTGAAGATGTCAGAGCATCAGTTTAAATATATACCCACAGAGTAATAACAGTTCCTTTCAGTTTCTTAGTGCAGTGTCATTTCTGAAGATTGTTTTCACTGATTTTATGCTAAATTGGGACAAAGAAATGGCACTTTTTCATTTTTGCAATGATATGATGTGTTCAGTTATTGCTCAGTATCTGCCCACAGAAGGAGTAGTAATACAATTATGTTATGACATGGCTAATGACAGGGATGCTGACCTCTGCCAGCAGTGGGAGAGGAAATAATGGTCTTTACTGTTCTCAGCGGTTGCTTTTGTGGAATCAGGTCCTGAATCTTTCTTTGGTTGATTTAGACACAAGGAAGTTCAAAACACAAACCCATACTGGCTATATACAGAGTGAAGAATAATGGGCGTTTGGAATATTGGGCTTTTATCATTGAAATGAGGGAGGACAGTGTATAATCTTTTCACATAAACATAGGAGGAAGGACCTATTTGTGATGAACTCTGCGTTAAAATGTCAGGGCTAACATTAGACATTTGATAACTTCTGAGAAAAACAAGATTTATTATCATCTCTGCAAAATCTCCTTCGAGTTTATTTTCCTATTTAGAGTATTACGTATTGCACTTCAATGGGGCAAAACTCATCCTATCTAAAATACAGGATTTGCAAGCACATTATGATGGAGTCATTATTTCTACTTCAATAAATGTAAGAAAAAGGAGGAGGCGGAAGGGGAGGGTTATAAGCAATCTAGAGCAGCATGCTTGATTAGCTCTCCCCCCACCCCCATAACTTCTAGGACTTTGGGAAATTCATAGTCAATACTCTGAACATCCTTAGTGTAATTAAAACTCCCATGGGAGTGTTATTAAGCTGGCATCTTTCATAAGTTTTGAGGTCTTTAAGTATGTTTTAAATAAATTTATAGGTAAGAGCGTAAGTCGAGCAATCATGGTTTTGGCCACTAAATCAGATAGCATACAAAACCCTCAAATGTAGCTAGCTGTCTTGACTTTGTGGGATACTTCAGTGTCATAAGCTCCAATTTTAAATGTCTATGCAACAATTACAGTTTTGAGCTTTGGAGCTCATGATGTTATTTCTAATATGCTCGCATGGTTTAGTGTTCTCACAGTTTATCGTACGTGTTAGAAGTTACTGAGTGACGATACTAAGGAACGTTTTGATATTTTGCTTCGTTGGAAAAACTAAGCTGATATTTCAATATGATCTCATTTGCTTGTTGTCGTTTTTTTTTTAAATGACATGATTGCAAGGGCTTAGAACAGAGGAAAGAAGTAAGGTAGCTGAACCTGAAGGGAAAGTTCCAAGTTTAAGAATGGTTTTCTTGGGACCAAAACTGGGTCTCCAATGTGGGTTTTGGTGTGTGGAACTATTTCTTGTGGGCATACTTTTTTTGTGTGATGGGCTCAATTCAAGAAAGGGATGGGGGCTTCCCTGGTGGCGCAGTGGTTGAGAGTCCACCTGCCGATGCAGGGGACGCGGGTTGGTGCCCTGGTCCGGGAAGATCCCACATGCCACGGAGCGGCTGGGCCCGTGAGCCATGGCCACTGAGCCTGCGCGTCCGGAGCCTGTGCTCCGCAACGGGAGAGGCCACAACAGGGAGAGGCCACAACAGTGAGAGGCCCGCGTACCGCACAAAAATAAAAAAAAAATAAAAAGAAAGGGTTGGGTTAGAGAATTGGGATAGGGGTGAGAATCCTATTTAGCTATGAAGGATGACTTATTCTACTGCTTCCCAGCATTGTGCTAACTTCCTAGAAAGTTGAAAAGACCCTGGGGATATTTCTCAGCTATTGGAGATCCTCCTGCCCTGCTGGAAGCCTGCCCTCAGCAGCTGCTCTGCCTGTGCGTCTGGTGCCTCTTGCCTCCCTCCTTTTCACCCCCTTCCCAAACACCCCCAATCCTGGAACGACTCCCCCTCCCCTGCTTTTCTCCTTCCCAGTCTGGGTCTGAACCTGGGCGGTGTGCACTTCCGAACCTGAAGCCCTCCCTCTCCTCAGATGCTTGACTCACCATCGTGGCTGTCTTGGCCGCCATGCTCCCTTTTCTACTTGCCATCATTGTTATCATAACCGTGTTAACAAATCCGTTCTTCCTCCAGTACCTGACCTTCTTTGGGGTAAGGAAGTTGGAATCTGCCAGTCCTCAGGCCCATATCCACTTCTTAAAATCCTGAACTAGGCTACTCTCCTTTCCCCCATCTGAATGAATGACATTGGAGCCTAGAATAATAGACTAAGAAAACACAGACTAGGACACGATGCTGAGAGGAAAACCATGTGGGTATTGCTAAGCTCTTATAGTTCACCTCTCCCTGCACATGTTATTGCAGTGTATTGAGAGCTTGAAATCAGCTCCTTGAACATCCCCTATCGGTGAGAAATCTTTATTTAGACTCTAAAATAGTATGAAAGTGGGACTGTGATCTCCTGATGTTTAGTTGCACGTAGTAAGCTAGCTGAGTTACACTTACAGTGAGTATGTGGGTTGGCCTATGTATGTGTTCTTATCAGAATACGCATAGATGACTAAGATGGGAATAGTTGGAAATGCAGAACCTATTTAAGTAATTACTTTTATCATGCTACATCTTAGCTTATCCAA
Organism: Phocoena sinus; assembly: GCF_008692025.1. Classification (NCBI taxonomy): domain Eukaryota; kingdom Metazoa; phylum Chordata; class Mammalia; order Artiodactyla; family Phocoenidae; genus Phocoena; species Phocoena sinus. Next base: position 6,658,519 of record NC_045779.1, on the reverse strand, counting down.
ACGTGAATCTCAGGGTTTCTGGGAAGTCATAAGGTAGAATATTTAACTTACACCTCAAGGAAAATGAAATATAGTTATCATGACTTCATTAAATGTTATTTACATTTAAAAAATATTATCAGTTGTTTAAGATAAAAGTTATACTGTATACAGCCAAATCTAAGAATCTAAAATGTATATACCTTTAGGAGAAAACAAGGTTGTGGTAAACCATTGTTAATAAATACTGTGGCCCCCAAAACCATAACTATAATCTTGCCTGCAAGAAGCTTCCACATAAAGCATCTAAATGTTTGAAAGCTGCCTTGTTTAAACTGAATTTAAAATTTTAACATGGGGAATATTTACTTTTACCAATCTTGAAGATATTTTTTCTCTTATTTACTTCTACTTTGATGTTATTGATATCCAGTCGGCTCTCCATATCTGCAGGTTCTACATCTGCAAGTTAACCAACCTTGGATGGAAAATATTTGGGGAAAAAATTTCCAGAAAGTTTCAGAAAGCAAAACTTGAATTTGCCGCGCATCAGCAGCAACTATTTACATATCATTTACATAGTATTTACAACTATTAGCATAGCATTTACATTATATTCGGTATTATAAGTAATCCAGAGATGATTTAAAGTATAGGAGAGGATGTGTGTAGGTTATATGCAAATACTACACCACTTTATATAAGGGACTTGAGAAACCTCAGATTTGGGTATCCGAGGGGAGTCCTGGAACCAGTACCCAGAGGATGCCCAAGAGCAAGTGTATTTTCAGTTGATCTTTTTCTTTGAAGGTGCACTTTCCAGAGTCAGATAGCCTTTGTTCTCCATTGGTTGATAGGGCCAGCTGTAGACAGTGAATTTTTTTTTTTTTTCCGGTACATGGGCCTCTCACTGCTGTGGCCTCTCCCGTTGCGGAGCACAGGCTCCGGACGCGCAGGCTCAGCGGCCATGGCTCACGCGCCCAGCCGCTCCGCGGCATGTGGGATCTTCCCGGACCGGGGCACGAACCCATGTCCCTTGCATCGGCAGGTGGACTCTCAACCACTGCGCCACCAGGGAAGCCCTAGACAGTGAATTTTTTAAATGTCCCGCTAGGAAAGCAGAGCACCAGGACGCTACAGCTTACATCGGCCCTAATGAATTTGAGCATTTTTTTGTTTTAAACCATGCATGCCAAGTTTCATCCCGAAGAGTAATTTCTCATTAAAAACAGTTGAGTTATAAACTGCTCAGAAATGTGGTTTATAATGGAAGTGCCAAAAGACTGTTAATTATAGCAGTTCTTCTGTAATACTTTGAGACATGGAATTCACATTAACCTGAATGAGACTTTCCTGGTTATAACATTTTCCTCCCTATAGCATTCATTTTGAAAATGGGAACATTATATTGCTCTGTGCCTGGATGTTGATGGTGTAGCAGAAAAGATCAGAGGAGGGATGAGGCCAGAAAGAAGCCCCTTGCTCTATCACTGGAGGAGGTGCTGATATCTTCCCAGATCTCTTTAGTTTGAATAGGCAAGTAAGGCAAGTTTCCCTTCCTTGAATAAAAAGTTAACTTTTAAAATCTATCTTCAGATTTCCATTGTACTTATGAAACATCATCTTTGATTTATATTTATAATAACAAAGGTCATGAAACCAGTGTCACTGTTAATGCTTTTCTGTTTGTCCATTTTTCCCTTTGGAGTTTTTAACAGTTCTGCATTAGCCAAGTATTTATTGTTTTTCATTCTTGAGTTATGTGCTTTGATGAAACTGTCTTGAAAGGACTCCTAAATAAACTAGGGCCATGGTTGGCTGATAAGAAGCTTTGCTAGTGGCCAAGAAAATATAAAATGTTTTGAGTTACTATGTGACTTATAAGTTACAGGTATCTGATCCACAGTTGTAACACTATCAGCTACTGCATGGAATACTTTTCCATTAAAGTCTTTGAGCCCCTATCTGGAAGTTACCTAGTCAGAGAAATTGGGGTGTGTGTGTGTGTGTGTGTGTGTTTGGGTGAGCATGTGTTTTTCTGTGTTTCTCATGGTCCTGGATATAATCTGCCCATAGATGCATGAGAATTTATCATAAATGGCAGAATCTCTCAACGTGTACAACAACAACAAAGGCAATCATACTGGCCAGTAGGAATGCCTCATTACCACTCCTTTTAAAGAAGTGTAGCCATATTTCACATGAGATGATGCTTTTCACAATGCTAGGGCTTTAACTGGGCAAATTATACCTTAATAAGACTAAAGAACTGGATCTTTTCTGAGGAACACCTAGGCCTTTCTGAAGAAAAGACTCTTCTTGAAGATTTCATATAAAAACTGGGGCTCTTGAACCTGTGTTGACTTACCCCCTGTGAAAAATAAATATAACCCTGAAAGGATATGATTCCCTCCCGCTCTATTTCCCATTCTCTTCAGAAGCCTGACTCTGTTTGATGTCTGGTAAAAGTTCTGAAACTAAAACCTATAATCCACCTGTGTCCCAATCTTCCATGTATCCACAGGAGGAAATAATTAATGTTTGTATCAAAGCACCTTTATGAGAATCAAGGAGTCAGCACAGGTAGATTATTTAGAAATCACACGAGGAAAGATGTTCAAAAATTCAAACAGTGGTAGACCTTAGAAAAATACCATCTTCTCGGTCCATTTCTTCTATTTCGGCTACCTTACTGAAATGAATGTGTCTTCCAAAGTCGTAGACTAGTGATTCTTTCAGGAAAGGAGTGAAAAGAATAACCTTTCTAGAGGGTCCAAGGTGAATTGGGGAAAATGGGGTGTGTGTAGCTACATAGGTAGCCTGTAATCTCTCTCTCTCAGATATTGATAAGCCCCCAGGGGGCGTCTTTTTCCCTTTCTGCATTGCGAGTCAGTGCACCTAATGAGAGATGCTAGGATGGAAGCTGTTGCCTATGATGCTGTGTAAGAGGATGAAATAAAGTTGACACTGCCTGTTCCAGAGGGAAATGGCCTCTTGTAGTTCCTGACTTCAGGCAAGCAAGCTTGCCCCTCACCACCTTCCTCTGATGTATGGGTCAGAGATAGGAAATATAATGTGCAAGATTAATTAAAGAATGGACCAACTGGGTCTAAAGATAGTCCAATTACATTGAAAGCATATCTGTGCACCACCTGAATTCCTTAAGTCCTTTAACTCAGTTAAATGGGTAATTTGAAAAATGGTGGGTAAAGTGTTATATGCATTGGCATCTCCAAGCCATTGCGTAAACCAGTTCTTTCCTTCTATGCCAGAATGCCTCTGCCTAAAATGCCAGGAACAATTGTGTAAAGAGAAATGTTAAAAATAAAGAGGCAGGATAACCTTTCAACAAAAAGTATATTTTATCATTTGGCAGATGCAGTCATGAACATTAATCATTGAAACCTGCAGATACTAGAAGCTTAATATCAAAGCTAATGATTTATTTTATGTTAATGACTTTCTGCCAGGGCATAAAAGACTGTTCATAATGGACTCTCCGCACCCTGTTCACTTACTAAGGCTAATGGGATAATCTTTACTCTCCCAAAATTAAGCTTTTTGAAATAAATTATGCTGTTATTTTTCAAGGTAACTCTCCAAAATTTACTGCAAAACTAATCTTTTAAGAACTGATTAAAGACATAAAGAGGAAGAAAATTCCCAAAGCAGCTTTTCTAGTTCATGAACAGTTTGACTTAATTAAAGAGAGAAAGTTTGCACGTATGCTAATATCCCTGAACCTGTAATGCCAAACAATTTGAAAGTCAGCCTTCGGTGACAAGGTCTGCCTTTGGAGATTCAGCTCCTGTAAGTACATCCCATAATAGAACCCATTTTTGTCGATTACCAGCCAATAATGAGCTGAACGGTAGTAAAACATTGAGTTGTTCACTGGGAAGTTTTAAAAATCATGTTTATAATTAGTTACAACCAACATTCTATTTCAATAAGAGATAATTTGCCTACTAAAGTTCACATAATGTGCTAATCATGTCTAGTGGTTAATAAAGGCCTCCTACCTCACTCCCCTGATGGCTATAAAAGGCTATTATATTCATGGCAGCAGTTCAGGTACAGCTGCTGTGTGTTAATAATGTATCATTGTCCCACTAATCAACACAGCAAAGGTCAGCACCCCTAAGCACCTAAACTACCTATTCTCTTTCCAAAATATTTATTAACACCTTAAAAGCATATCTGTTCATCTTCCTTAGCCTCGAGTCAGTTAATTCCACTCCAAGCTACTTGTGTGATAAAGGTTTTGTAACCTAAGCGAGGTTGTGGAGGAGATGAATGTAGACTCATACTAATCTTCTCCCATAAACATGTTTCCATTTCCACAGTCATTGACTGAATTAGTGTGAGGTTGGTATAGCCAAGAACCCCTTTGTAATTAAGTAGGTGTGTTCCAGAGGGAGAACGTTTTCAGATTTTACGTGTTATTTAAAGAGACATTTGGAAGAAGATCAACTTTTCAATAAGCAGAATCATTTAAAGTAAACAGAGCGAATCGGGAAACAGGAAGGGATATTTAAAGTCTAAACAGACAGGAATCCACGTTAGTTTGTAGACCTGAAACAGTAGTGAAATATTATTTGCTTAATTGTTCTTTTGGCATAGGGAAGCAGTAATAGTAAAAGCTTCTTAAACCATATTTTCTGCACCCAACATATTCACGTGGGAATTCCATTTTGCTAGAAAATCATGCAAATCAATAAGCCAGCACTTATCTGCATTAAAATTGGGCAGACAGCAATTTATAGGCATAGTGATAGTGTAGTTCTCTTGACACCCTTGGTTAGTGTTTAAGATAATCCTTGCTTTTGTGTCCTCAGAGAGCAGCCCAAAATGTTAAGTGAACAAGATCTCGTTTTCTCATCTTGTATTATTGTCTTCTGTTTTCTGTTATTCATTTTGATAACCTTGTGTGTGTGTGCTTGTGAGAGTGTGTCTTTTTCCTTTAGGGCTTGAGAACCTTAAACGTTTCAAGAGAAGAAAAAGAAATGAAACTCAACTGTGTTTCCATCACCAAGAGAAACGCAAAAGGCGATCTGGTGGGAGGAGCTTCTGTTTGTGCAGAACATAATGTACGAGGGTACATTTGTCATGCTTTAAATACATAATGCCTACAATGAAATATGTACAGGCGCAGTTGTGATCTATGAAGTTCCTGGCTCCGGTGCCATTGTTTGTAGTCTCTACGGTTGTCATACATTGTTCTTTGCACATCATACCCTTACAGCAGAATTGGACACAATTTCTAGCTTTCAGTCCTGCACCATTTTCGTTGCACAATGTACATGAGTTTGACAGGGTGTGTGTAGGAGAACTGGCAAGCAGTTGATATTTTGAAGTGGCAAGCGTTTCAGCAGCTGCCTGCTCGTGAAAAAGGGATGATAAGATATACTGTATTGTTAGTTTCAGGGACAGCATTAAGGTTTAAGCTCTGTAAAAATGTACACATTATTCGTCAGTGGTGAAGCAAGTCTTTTATGTTTTTAGAGCTTAGCTCGCTGGCTGATGTGAACTAGAATGACATTGGTCAGTAAATGAATAGGAGTACTTTGAATTTGAACTGCTGCCAATTTTGCACCAACAAAGGAACTGACAAAAGAAAGATTTTATGTGAAATGCAAAGCACACGTGATGTTTTGGGGGCTGGGAAAGGGAAGGAGAGAGAGAAAGAAAGAGAGAGAAACCCACCCTAGAGAATATCCTTTAACACCTACTTGCAAGGATACCAAATAGTTAAAACACATCTATTTTTCATGGCTCATCAGCTCCAACCTAAGCTGTTTTTTCTAATGTTCTTTAAAAACCTGTTGTATACACATAGGCTTCTAGAATCTGTTCATATGGAATTCAGAGTGTTTTTCAAAATATCACACTGTGGCCTGAAGGCCTGTTGGCAGAATATCAGAGTTGCCCACTGCTGGAGTGCCCAACTCTCTCTCTCTCCCCCTCTCTCTCCCTCTCTGTCTCTCTCTCTCCCTCTCTGTCTCTCTCTGTCTCTCCCTGTCTCTCTCTCTCTCTCTGTCTCTCTCTGTCTCTCTCTGTCTCTCTCTCTCTGTCTCTCTCTCTGTCTCTCTCTCTCCCCCTCTCTCTCCCTCTCTCTCTCTCCTCTCTCTCTCCTCTCTCTCTCTCTCTCTGTCTCTCTCTCTGTCTCTGTCTCTATCTCTCTCTCCCTCTCTCTCTCTCCTCTCTCTCTCTCTCTCTCTCTCTCTCTCTCTCTCTCTCTCTCTCTCTCTCTCTCTCTCTCTTTCTCTGGTAGTGGGAAATTGTAGTTTAATCAGTTATGGCACTTTCAGTGTGTAACGTTCATTAGCAAGGCAATTTGTCATGACTGCTAATGGTCACAGTGCATCTGCTCTCTCTCCGTTACAGAGCATGATAAGTAAGAAGACAAATATTTCAATATCTGATAGTATTAACTTGTTTCGAATTTATAATCCAAGGTTAGCTGCTCAAAGCAGACACAGTAGCCGATTAACAAGCATCCTGTATTCAATTTTACTGGGCCCCGTTTTTATGGATTTATGACTTTAAAGCACACTAATGTTCTATTATGAAGGGCGCACAGTCTCTGATTAGATGTTCAACAGAAAGTAAGTTATGAGCAGAGGACCTTCTGGGTTCATCTGGAGAGAATTTATGTGCATAATATTTTCTGTGGAGCGCCATAAATTGAAAGGTTTGATGCGTGCAGTATTTCTGACATGCTAAATATTCTTCTTATGATTAAAAAAAAAAAGTCATTTTCCTATTGGCTTATAAACTGGTCAGTCACTTTTCAAGTGAGATTAGAGCCCCGATCTCTTTGAAAAGTTTGAAAATTCTAGTAAAAAGCTTCAGGATGAATTAGAAACGTCACGTTTCTTCCCAGAACACTGCTTTGTAAGATCATTGTTCATTGTTCTAAACGGGAAAAGTTAAAAAGATTCCCCGCAGTTGAAAAGGCCAGAATTTTTTATGTATTTCCTATTTTCTAGATATTACATCACATCACTTGCCATACAAAATCTTCTTGACACATTTTCATTTTTAATGAAAGGCCCTAAAATTCAGAGCATAATGATTTCTCAGAAACTGAACCCAATCTTGGTTAAAAAAAAAAAATCGTTCTTGCTAGTAACAAAAGCTGTTACTGTTTAAGTTCCTGTCGAGCGGTTAGTTGGTACGCTTCGCTGAATGTTGTCAAAAAGGCTTTCCTCATGATTGACAGCCCGGCAGGAATGTGAATGGAGATTTTAATTGCGTATCATGTGTGCATATCAGAGCGAGTGGATTCATGACTCTGCTTAGCTCCACATCTCTGCAGGTCAGCCATGCCAAAAAAATTCTCTTTTATGTGCAATTTTTGCAAAAAGAGAAAGGTGTATGTGTATTGAAGTCATTCGTTATTCATTTCTGAAGTGAAACACTTGTGTTCCCTTAGCCTTGGAGTTTGAACGTGGAACAGAAATCCAGTTGGAGATTTCTTTCTTTTACTCTTTGCACTTATACTTGGATGATGTAAATTCTTTTCTGTTACAAGTTGGGAAAAGTCTGCCAGAACATATTTTTCTTACGGCACTTGTTATATGAAGTGTGTTTATCTTTTTCTTTTTCCCCTAAAGAGTACTTTGAAAAGAAAGGGAAAAAAATGTAAGCCAGCGGAAAAATTTACTGAGGTCAGTTGCCTCTCTATAACTTGCAATCTTTAGAAAAAAAATTTGGGGGGAGTGGGGAGTGGAGAAGAAAGGCTATATTTCTGAGAGGGGGAAGGACCATAAAATTGTATCTGAATTTTGGTTAAGAATAGCAAGAATACAATGCTTATGGTAAAATGACAGTAATGAATATATGAATGTTCATTTCTTAGAAAAATAACTCCTGGGCTGAAAATTTAAAGGTCAAAGTTTCATTTCTGCTCTCACCTCTTTGCCAAGATGCAATGGTGGTGTTAAACCATTTATCTTACTTCAATGTCTATATCCAACACATGTGAGATCTTTGGAGTAAAACTTTGTAAGGTAACTTTGGCTACAGTCACCCCAGATTGATCAGGAAATCAAAGTAAAATAAAAAAACTCAGCAATGAATATGCTATATATAAGTTTTCATTTGATGTGATGTGCAGATTTGGCACTTGGGTTGTAAATTTAACACCTAGCTTACTTTTCTATGTCATTTTGAATGGGTGAGAAAAAGATTAACGCCTAGTAAAATATTACTAGGGTTAAATATAACCTTAGTAATAAGTAGGGTAATGTTGAAAAGGTGGTGACTTTATAGTCTTAGGATATCCCATGGGGACTTAACTTTGTTCTGGGCTCTAATATGTTATCCCAACACATTTTAGAAGGTATCACACTGCAGGTTGATGATTCAGCCCTTAGTATAGTGTTTAGTACAGGGTGATTGTTCTGGGAAGGTGCTGCTGTACCTTTAAAAGACTAAAGAAGAAAAATCTATTTTATTTTTAAAAATTTAGCTTTATGTACGGGGTGACATTTTTCTAATGTTATGGAAGACTATTTTGTACTTTATACGGAGAGCTCAGGCAAGGAAAAATCTATTTACAAAATGAAAAAAAGTGCTCAGCTGAATGCATTTCACTTTTAAAGATGATATTCTGGTAATGAACTTTATCAAGCAGAGAACATTTAAGTGAAAGTATTCAAGTAGTTCCTATTTCGGTTGCCTCACTTAAGGATGTGTCTCTGTTTCCATTATAACTTCTTATTTTCAGGTGGCTCCAATGCAGTCCCCATAAATATTTGCACAGGGATGAAATGAGAATATTCTTGCCCGAGAAGCAGACTTCTTTAAAAAATTTGGAATGCCCTTGTAAAGAAGCTGTGGGCTTTGTTAATAAGGCACACTTAATTCATTTTTAGAAATTGAAAAGCATTTACTGGATACCAACTGTGTGCAGAGCCTTATGCTGAGTGTTGGGGGTGGGGGTTGGACAGGGAGAGGCACAGAGATGAGTGAGCCCTGGCCCTGCCTTTGTGTGGCTAGTAGCCAAGAGAGGAATACAAATAACCATAACCCAGCTCTGGTACAACTGATGTGATATGGATGGAGTCTGTAGTCAAAGTGCTGACAGTACAGAAGGAGGAAGTACTAATGGATTGTAGTGCTGGAAATCCGGGTTGCTTCCTGTAGGAAGTGGCATTTTAGTTGCCCTTAAAAATCACGCAGTGAGGAGGGGGAAAGTTACTCCTATTTTTTTTGAACTATTTTTTTAGACTTCCTACCTCTTTTCAAAATGACTGGAGGCAACTAAAAAAACCCAACACCTACAATAAGGCTATTAATATTAATGCAGAATATGATAGCCAGGAAGAAAGACGCCCACATGTTTCTTAGCTCAGGTATTTTTCCCTATAATTAAACATTAAATTTGGCTCTTGCTTGTTCACAGAGCAAAAATGGAAATACAATGAGTGACAGAATGCTGATTGTCTGAGAGACATGTGAACACTAATTATTCATCAATTTTTCTCTCATGAAAGACGGTGAAATGAGGAAATAGATGGAGGTGTGACATCATGGGCTGTCTGATGTGGTGCCTGGGTTGAGGCTGAGGTGTCTGTAGTGAGAAATAGGGCACTAAGTTAGCAAGTTAGGAAGGTAACCAGTGCCATTCTAGAGATGGGTTTAGGGGCAGCTGGGGTGGAAGTCACGTTGATTATTGTAAGTGGGCTAACGCTTAGCCCTTATAGGAATGTACCAGAGAAAACTGCCTGGGGGAGTTCTGTGGTAAAATGAACCATCAGGTATTCACCTATTTTTTTGAAGACCTTTCCAATTATAGATGAATAAGCTTTTAGAGGTTTTATACTTCCGCCAAAAGGTTGAGATACATTAAAATCTAACTTCTTAAGGGACACAAGAGTATTGTAGTCTACCTGCAAATTCTTTTTTAAATTGACCAGCCCAGGGCTTCCCTGGTGGCGCAGTGGTTGAGAGTCCGCCTGCCGATGCAGGGGACGCGGGTTCGTGCCCCGGTCCGGGAAGATCCCACATGCCGCGGAGCGGCTGGGCCCGTGAGCCATGGCCGCTGAGCCTGCGCGTCCGGAGCCTGTGCTCCGTCCGCAACGGGAGAGGCCACAACAGTGAGAGGCCCGCGTACCGCAAAAAAAAAAAAAAAATTATCAGCCCAATCATTAGCAATTAATGTGAACGTTTTGCTTTGTGTGTAGTCTTAGAAGTGCACCTGCTGAGTTAACTTCCAAAGTTATTAGTAGTTGCTTTGCTGAAATTTCTTGTTCAGTGACAAATACGCACACAATTATTAGTAAATTGGGAAAATATAGTAAAGTATCCAAACATATTCAGAAACGTCAACAGCAATTTTAAAGATATCTCACAGTCTTCAAGTAGCCACAGAGCAAAGTCCTCACATTTTTCTGCTGAAGTGCCCTGATGGATTTATACCCCGAGGGGCTGCAGGAAGACCCCAGAAGTACCTGTGAAATCTACAGAGGTCTGAAAAAGATGGTGCTTCATCTTTAAGAAATATGTAGATTTTATAATATTTTCCATAACGCATCCCTGTTTTCATGTAAATATAATACTTTAAATGACTTACAATTGAGTCCATGCTGTGCTACAGAAACATAGTCTATGTTATTCTAAAGTTCTATTGCCTTGGCATATCACTCTTTGCTCTTAGGGGAATGAGTTTGAGAAACACGAAATAACATAACAGTCTTTTATCCTTATTGAGAAATAGACTGGAGGCCTTGCAGGAGTTGATATTGTTAGGTCATCTCTCCCACAGAGATAGGAACATTTTGTTCACCCTTATTCTTTCCCTGACTTTCACTAATTCTGTTTTTGATAAGAAAGTTTGACAAAGTACTTGATCTTGGTTTAAATTGGAAGACTGTGTAGGTAGGGCTCAATAATTGCTGGTATAGTGACATTATGCTTAAAGGGAGAGAATGGCACAGAGGGAGGAAGTCAAATATCCCACGTGTAGATGGAAGAGGAAAATCCCAGTCACTGCAAAACCTGACAATGCTTAGTGATGGGAAAGGTTGTCAAGAGTGGTATTATGTTGTTAGACACTAGTATGTAACCTAACCTGAAAAGAATTTGGAAAATCCAAGAAAAGGAATGGATCATGAAGAAATCGAATGGCTACAGTGATGGTTTGGGGGTGGGTGGGAGCAGGTATAGGATAGAGCAAGAGCTATAACATAACAGATGGCTGAGGTTTGGGTTCCTTCTCTCCCATCCTCCTTCCTTTCCTCCCTTCCTTCCACCACAGACAGACATAATTTGTAAGATGATTGACATTATTTTCAAGATTCCTTTACACTTACTTCCTTAGATATTCTTCTACCTGCATTCTCACCTGCCTAAAAGGGGCTTCTGTTTCTGGGCAGCCTTCCTTTCCTGCCTTCCGCATCACCATTAGGACACCCTTCAGTGGACTGAACAGTCTTGGAAAAACAGTAGTTCTGGTTATGCAGTACAACATGGATAGATTTTAGGTGTGTATGCAGGGTTTCCTAACAAATGCCAATCTACTTGATGTCCATAGCACAACATTAAATCAGGCTTGGTTCGTTTGTTTTCCTTTACTTCATTTAAGTCTTAACCTGTTTTTGAAATGAGTTCTTTGTAAACCAGTCGGGCATGTGTAAATAATGGCTATCCCCTTTAATGACAAAAATATGTGTTTTCTTCTAGAAACTTCATTTAGGCAGTTAAGCATTTTAGATTTTTCCTTTACCCAAATCAAGGAGCTTTTCCCATACTTAAAACATCTTTTGAAGTTTTATCTGAAATGGCAGGCCAGGGGAATGAATACTGAATATGTGTCTGTAGTTTACACACATTTATTTGCAAGGTCCTGCAAAAGTGGAACAAAAAATTAATGAAAAGGGGAAGCAGATTCCTTATATTTGACTCCATTGCCTGTTTCTCCGTGAGTTTTGGAGCCCATGCCCCAGGGTTGCTACAGACCCAGATTCCCACAACATGGCATTTGCAAATATTGGTTAATTTATTTGTTAACTATTTTCTGAGTGGTTACTATGCACCAGGAACTGTGCTAAGTGGTAGGAATAAAAAAAGAAAAAAAAAGTGCACTTACAGAGGTAACCATCTTAGATGTGATATAAATAATCCTATTAATAGAAGATGGGTGAAGTGAGAATCAAATGGACAACTTTCATATTTGACCTCAAGGCTATTCATATTTTTTTTTTTTTTTTTTTTTGCGGTACGCGGGCCTCTCACCGCCGTGGCCTCTCCCGCCGCGGAGCACAGGCTCCAGACGCACAGGCTCAGCGGCCTTGGCTCACAGGCTGAGCCACTCCGCGGCATGCGGGATCTTCCCGGACCGGGGCACGAACCCGCGTCCCCTGCATCGGCAGGCGGACTCCCAACCACTGCGCCACCAGGGAAGCCCAAGGCTATTCATATTAAGCTCTGAATATCCCTGTGTTCATTCATGCATTTACCTTCTCTTCTCCTTTTCCTTTTTTTAGTCCAGATGATATGGCTGAGAGTAGACCTAGCCTTCCTTGCCCATTCTCAAGTCTTGCTATGAGAGCATCTGATAGCCTATGGGATATGGTAACTTGGTAACTTAAACCAATAGTGATTCTTTATGAAGTAGCCCAAGGAATTAATCTTTTAAAATTGAAATTCTAATCTTGCAAATATTTAAATCTTTGGAAATGTTAACTAGATATCATTCAGAAATAAAGAATGGGGTTTATATGCAATTCTTTTTTTTTTTTTTTTTTTTTTTTTGCTTTAATGGGCTGAAATCAGTTGCTTAATATTATCCAATAATACTTTTACATTTGGTGTTGTTCTTAAGTTCGGAGGTATTTTTTTAATGGTGAAACAATCAATGTTCATTTTGTTCAGGTTCATCATAACGGATGTCAAAAGGTAAACACTACTGTGTAGTTTTAGATGTTTTTTCTGACAAATACTGCATATTCTGGGAGATAGTCATCGCAAAATTGCTTACAAAATAATTCTGTGAATCTCATATTTTCTTACCATCTCATTTCTTACCCTAATATGGTATGGAAGCAGACTGCAATTACACTTTCACAATTACTTTATTATATGGTTGAAATATACTCCTGAAGCTCTTATTACCTTTTCCATACACCATTTGCACAGACCTGCTGATGGCTGTCAGCGGTGCTTCCTCAGGACAATCAGCCATTCTTAGCAGTTGTGTTTAAATTCAGCACCGCAAATAGAAAGCACCTCTCTCTCCTTGGTGATGAATTTTTAAGGTTCAAGCATTTATAATAATTCAAAGGACTTCATTATAACAGCTTGCAGAATTAGGCATGTGTGTTTTAGGATGTCGGATATTTATTTGTGGTCTTTGTCAAAGAGAAAAAGAAATGAAAACAACACAGTATTAATAGTGTGTGTTTGTGTCTGTGGCAACCGCAGCATCATGTCACCCGATGTTAGAGCTCCTTTTCCCTGAGAGAGGTTGTTTAAGATTTTCTACTTCAAATAATTCACTCAAAAGCTCTTTTCTCCATAATTGCATTTTAGGGGAAAAAAAAGACGCAACTCTACTCCATGTCTATAAATGGAAACTGGAATGCCATATATTCAAATATGGAATACATTTAGATTTAATGACAAAATCAAGGAACTTTCTTTTACATTACAAAGAGAAATGTTCGCCTTTAAAAAAAAGCCAGTTCTTAGGGTCTTTGAGAGTCTTCCAAAAAGAGATTTGGTTGACTTTGAGAGCCATATGGTACAGTCTGTTACCCTCTTCAGTGGATTTTTTTCTTTACCAGTCTATTTCACTCCCAAACTGTACTTACATTAGAACAACTACATGGAAGGCCATCTTTTATAAAGTTATGACATTTAAAATATATATACTAGGAAATAGTTAAAATATAATCAGCTTATGCGTTTCCTGCTGTCACATGCCAACACAGAGTGATTGCTTCCCTCTTTGAGAAATTAGACAGATTTGAGTCAAATGCTACTATCCTATGGGTATGTGTGTTCATATAATGAAGTCTATAATGTCCACATATAATGAAGTCTATAATGTCCAATGTTCAGGAATATTCAGATAATTGATTACATGCCTCGATTTTACTAAATTTTAAAAGTTTATCAATAAACTTTTTGAAACAACATAATTGTTCATTTATTTGGTACTAAGCCATTTGGTGTCTGTCTTCCAGGTAACCTCTTACATAATTCTGATGATTAGTAATGGTAATGAAAGCAGTTGATTAAATGGTCTATTTGTAGCTTTGTGTGGTAGAAAGAAGATGCAGAAGGAATCCCAAGATGTAGATGCTAATTATAGAACTAACCACATGACGTGGGATGAGTTACTAATTTCTCATCTTTTCTCCAAAACAAGAGCCTCCATTACCTCCAATATTCTTTCCTGACCAAAGAGTCAGGGGTATCTGCTGATTTGTAAAATAGTAAATTCCATAATATCAAGAGGTCCTGCGACTAAAAGGAACCAGAGGCCTCTCTATCACAGACACCAAATTTACAAGTTCAATGGTGTTGCCATTCATGAAATACCACTAGTATTCATTATAACCTGATCAGTTTAATGACTAAACAACACAGCAAAGTGGATTTCCAAGGAGCAAATCTTACAGCATATCTTGAACATGGTTTTAACCAGTTCCATCTTGACATCTTAATAGAAAAATATCATTTTTAAACATTGAGGTCACTTTTAAAAACTGAACCATTTGGGCTCAATGGCAACTTTAGTTTGTTAAAGTGGCAAATGATAAACGTTTTCTCTGTTGTTTCATTGTATTAATAGGGTGAGTTAGGAAAGGTGTTTGAGAATCAGAAGTCAAGGAGTCCCAGGGAGCTGGGAAGGGCCCAGGGGTTTAGCTCAGCCTGAAGGAGTGAGCCAGGCATCCACAATCAGGCGTCTTGATGACTTGAAAGTTTCTTGCCCGCGGCTCACGCGGGCTTATCATCATCGTTATTAGGATTCTTATGTTGCTGGGACAAATCCTAGCATTGCTGTTTCAGGCACCTTGAAAGGCCCTATTTTAAGAGAGTTTGCAGGCCTTCCAAACGGGCCTTCCTTCTATCAGTCTGCCCTCTTTAGCAAATAAAATACCAGCAGGATTTAAGAAGGCAAAGTTCCTGACTTCAAGAAGGTTTTGGTTTAGGAAAAAAAAAAAAGAGTTTATACTTTAAAAATTAAAAATTTGGGCGTCCCTGGTGGCGCAGTGGTTGAGAGTCTGCCTGCCGATGCAGGGGACACGGGTTCGTGCCCCGGTCCGAGAAGATCCTACATGCCGCGAAGCGGCTGGGCCAGTGAGCCATGGCCGCTGAGCCTGCGCGTTCGGAGCCTGTGCTCCACAACGGGAGAGGCCACGACAGTGAGAGGCCCGCGTACCGCAAAAAAAAATTAAAAATTTGGAGAGAATAACATAAAAGAGAAATATTCTTAGGGCTCGATTTTCAGTCATTCTTCTCTGTGCCTCAGTTTTCTCATCTGAAAAATGGAAACAATAATACTATTTCCTTTATAGGGTTTATGGTGAGGATTAAATTATAGAAATTGTGTAAAACTCCACCCAGCCTGCCTGGAACAGAAGTGTTCAGTGATCATTAATTGCTGCTGCTACAGAACTCACTCTGGCTGCATCAACATGGCCAGAGGGCCTCATGCTGTTTGTAAACATCACTTCTGAAACTCATTAACTTAGTCTTCCTTGGAGTCCCTCAGACTGGTGCTGAAGCTGGCGGCACTGTTGTAAGATCACGCCAGTGCCATCACGAGCGTGCACTTATCATCTTAGTCCAATGGTCAGAACCATCCCAGACATGGCATCACTTTAAGTTAGACACCTGCCCTGAAGGTGCCGGCAGGCCTCCCGAACCTCAGGTGCTCCCCCCACATATGGCTCTCGGCACCTTCAGGCAAGGCCGAGTCCCAGAACAGAAGCTGACGCATGGGCAACAGTTGGCCACAGTAAAATGTGCATCTCACCTGGGGTGGCCCTCTAGCCTCATTCCCTGATACACTTGCTGAGATGAATTTATCTCATGAATAAACTGACACTTTAGGCCCCAAGAAAAGTCAGACAAAGAAGTTCTGACCCAAGATGCCTCTAGACTTGTACACAGGACACACTAGTTGGGCGCATGATGGACAGAACCGGAGGCCTTTCACTGAAAGAAACAATGCAAAGACACCAGTTATGCACTTCACCTGGCTCCTAACAGTGTTTGCCCTGCAGGGGTTCCAGGTGTTCACAAATCCACAAGAGTCAACAGAACGCCCCTTCTCCTACGATCCTCTGTGCCTCTCACCATCTTTTTTATTTTCTCTATAATTACCCGAAATTATATTACGACCATTGTCTGTGAAGCGGAAGCCAAATTGTCTTTGTTTAGATTTCTGAGTGGAGTTTTAATCTCTTAACTAAAATATAGACTTATAATGTGTGTGTGTGTGTGTGTGTGTGTGTGTGTGTGTGTGTATGTGAGAGAGACAGAGTTTGGAGAACTACTTCTAAGATATTTTAGGACAATCTGAGTTTCATTGTCACAGTTTGACTATTACACATTCTATAAAAGGTGAGAGGCACTCACTTTTACGTTGGAGGTATGCACTCTCTGTGTGTTATGACTTTCAGCTTTGGTCTGAAGTTAGTAGAAAGTGAATAGACAAAGTACAAGGAAGTTAAGATGGGTTAGTAATGACCCACATATCAGGGATCGGACAAAAGCTCTTCATGCTACTAATATTAGGAGTGCGAATGGGTGTTAGAAAATTAAACTAATTAAAGTCATTTTTAAAACCATGTTTGTCCATTTTACCAGGTGATAATAAGAGTGTGAAAGAGACATTACCATTCCATTTATACTTGTAATTTGATAATGAGCAATTATCCTTTAATTGGTATTCTCCCTTATTGTTTACAGGGCATTTGTACACATATTTGAAATGTATAACAACACTTGGGGGCAGAAGGAGTGTGGTAGAGTTGGATATCTGCTATACAGTAAAGGAAACTGAGGTTCAGAGCGTTTAAGTGAATTATTTAAAATCACGTGGCTAGTACGTGACTGAATAGGAATATGCTAATGAGTGAGCTGGCATAAATCCATCTCCAGATATCTATTCTACGGTACATGGGTTCTGTTGAGTCCTTGAAGAAAGCAGACAACCAGCATGTCTGCCTAAATATTCAAATCATGGCTCAGGGAGAATAGCCAAGGAAATGCTAGTTTATTTCACCTTATTGAAGGCTTGTTTTTAAACAATGTGCAAAAATCTGCTTCTCTTCTGTTATTTTTACTATGACTTTTCTTTCAGGGTATTCTTGAGAAAACTAAATGCACGAAAAGTCAACATTGACAATGCAAGAGAGCTCCCCTTGAAGTGAATGTTAGCAACCTTAAGCATAATTTTTCTAACGTGCTGGAATATGGGCAGAATATACCTCTGGAATTTCTATGGAAAGCTAAAAAATATGACTTTTAAAGCAAATATTTTTTATGTATCTAATTGGAAAATTAAAGTATGTCCTAAAATGAGTGACCTCAATTACTTAACAGAAATTAACAAAACCATGGAAAATACAATTATGATTAGATATAATTCCTGCTCTTGGGCACTTAGAACATTATAGGCTGTATAAGATATTTGCATAATGAGGATGTAAGTTAGTGACGGTGCTGTAAAAGAAATGCAACTGTTAGTAAATGTTGAATAATGGTATTCAGATATTAGGAAAAGAAATCATTATCTAGTCTTCACTTGTACCATTATTTTGGGGTACAATGTAGCAGTGGGCTTTTTTGTGCTGCTACCAAATATAACGACATCAGTAAGACAAAAAGGCTCTTTGAGTGTCCTTTCTTTAGAAACCAGGATGAAAGGTGACTAAAATATATGTTTCCCTTATAAAGTTGTCCGCGAAAATGTATACCTCCTTGGAGACGTAGATAACTTTGAGGAATACTGCTCGTTCTTCAGAAATGTCAAACCTGTTAAAAGTACAGTCTGTGTATTTATTTCCAAATGCTGCACTGCTTCACAAATCCTATACTGCAACTCATGCCAATTATTGGTTTGTCTTTCTAAAAATTTTAATTACGAAGTCTTTCAAACGCAGTAATTATTATCACTCATAATAATAATTAAAAATTTGATTATTATTATAAATCTTGCAAGCCCAATAATTATGTAATAATTATAATACTTATTCTTGTGTTTATATTATAAATTAGGCAGACATAAACAAAATAAAAGGTCAAAACATTCCCACTTTCCCCTCCAGTGCTACCTCCAGAAATTACCTCTGCCAATAGCTTAGTGTGTATCTTTCCATTGTTTTTACTATTTTTATTTAAGCATAAATGTTTATATTATTAGAGATGCATTTAACGTATACTGAGTATCACAGAATCTGTAAAGCATGTAATTTTAAACCATATTGGAATCATGCTCTGTTGTACTGTGTTTTAGTTTATCATAATTTTCCAGTAAATAATAATTTACCATCACTCTTTTGATACTTTGATGTTATAAGTGATTATTTGTCTTGTTTAGCGTAATAAGCCTATAAGTAAATGCAAATGATGTGACATTCTCTGCAGGGAATTTTGTTATTGGCACTTAGCAACAGACCAATAAAAGTTGATCAAGTCTATAATTGAATCCTCCTGAGTTATTTTAAAAGGATTGAATTATTTGGGAAAAAATAGGATTTGTAGCTAAGACATGTTACCACGTAACTACTATTTAATTAAGCATATATGTACAGAGGCAAGAATGTATCTTCAAGCAGACAGGTCCCTGTTGCCAGCGCAACTAAGCAGAAAAGTTTGTACCTTACAGCAGAAAGAAAAGACTTCGTGTACATTTTCTAGGCAGGTATTCCCCCATTTGTGTAGAGATAGCTGTAAATATTTAATTACTTCACCAGGCTTAAAGGAAACATTTTTGGAGTAACAACTTTCCCAAGAGTTGGCTCAAAAGCATTTTTAGCAACTGAAATATTTCAATTAGAAGTAATTGAAATATGACAGCACTTAGGCTATGTCGAGATATAACGAAGTACATAGTAATCATTCATTGAATGCTAACTGAACGTTCACCACCTTTGCTTGATTCTATTGGGAATTAAGAATAAGACACAGTTTGTTCAAGGACTTTCCACTTCTGTAAATGCTTGCACCTACATTATTTCTTAGCAACTATGATGGAGAATGGGCACGGCTATAGAGAGATGAAGCTCAGGCATAATAAATAACTGGCAGTCAGTAAGCGATGAAACCAGAATCGGAAGGAGGCTGTCACCTCAGAGCCTACATAGGAAGGACAGAAAGGTCTGAATTACAGAACGTCTACCGTGACCCCATCCCATGCCCGTGGAGAAAGTGCTAATCGGTCTTCTGAATTTTCTCGCTCAGCTCAGAGCTAGCCTCCCTTTCCCCTTCTAGATGCAGTGCTCACTGGTTTGGGTATGGATACCAAAAGCAGCTCACCGCCTGTTTGCCAGTCATTTCCAATGTTCTTTCTGCTATACCTTGTTGCTTCTCAAGAACACACAGTTTATGTCAGAACAACAAACATTTCTAGTGCACTTATTCTGACCTAGACATAGGAGGTTCAAGGTAAACAGCATACAGTCACTGTCCCGAAAAGCTCACAGTCTAGTAGGGCAGAGAGACACATAAATAAACAGGTAATGACAATGTACTGTGGAAGATGCTAAAGGGAGGACAAAGGGAAGCCCTAGTCTAGCCTGGACTTCAAAGAAGACTTCATGGAGAAGATGATGGGAAATGAAGAATCCAGTAAGAGTTAGCCAGGTGAAAGGTGGGAAGTGTTTCCCAGATCAAGAGACCAACATAAACAAAGGTGGGTGTGAGTCGTCCTGAGACTTTGGGGAGTTGCTTGCAGATTGGTTTTGCCAGAACAAGAAGGATCGGAGCTGGGGTTAGACTCTGGCCTCATGATTTATGTTAAAGAGGTTGACATTTACTTGTTTATAAGAAGCCATTTAAAGGTTTTATTGAGGAAGTAACTTTATCAGATGTAGGTTATAGAGAGATTACTGTGGCTTTGGTGCAGTGAATGGATTTGTAAAGACAGGATGGAAGGCAGGAATAGCAACCAGGAATCCATCAGATTGATAGATTTCCAACTTTTTATGGCAGCAAAACCTTTTGAAAAACATATACACTGAAATTTAATAAACATAGGAGATAGAAAAAGAGGAATCTTAGAACTTTTTGGAAGAAATTTTGAAAACCATTGACCTAGAGGTAGATGAAGGGAGAATGAAGTGGTAACACTGATCTAACATGGCAGAGATCAATGGAAGGATTTGTGATGTATACAAGAGGGAAAATCAGATGTGGATGGATGGCTGGATGCCAGTGACTGAGAAAGAAAATCACTTCCAACATGACAACAACATTTACTGATACCGTGTACCAGGCATGTATGTAGCCCTGTGCTGAATACTCTACATGAATTATGTAATTTTTATTACAACCCTATAAAAGAAATGCTATCATTAACTTTAATTTACAGATGAGGAAACAGGCTAAAGGAGCTAGGCACAAAACCGAGCTAAGACTAAAACCCAGACCTGTCAGTATTATCCAGGAAGAGCTTATTAGGAATGACAAAAAATAGACCAAGAATGGAATCATGGGGGAACCCAAGTTTTAAGTGATGACCAGAGAAAGAGATAAAAAAAAAAAAAAAAAAGAATCAGGATAGAGTGGTGTCACTGAAGCCAAGAGAATAAAGAGTTCTAGGGAGTGTGTTGTCAATGGTGAATATTACAATAAGATAAAGACTGAGAAATGGCCACAGAATTTGCCAATATGGACATCATCAGCAACTTGATGAAAGTAGTTTTAATGGAGTGATGAGTCTAGAGGTCAGATAATGATGGACTTAGGAATGAGAGGAATTGAGGCTGTCGAGGCCAAGAGTATGGGTGGCTCTTCAGTACGTTTACCTGAGGAGGAAGGAAAGAGATTGAGCAGTGTTTGGGGGAGACAGAGAGCTGGAGTGGTTATTTTTGGATCAGAGAGACTTGAGTATATTTATATGGAGAAGATAGTGCTGTTGGATAAGGAGTGAGTGGTGAAACTTGATGAAGCCCAATGTTGTGGAGGCAGTCTCAGGACCCACTGGGCAGGACCCACTGGGGCTGGAGTGGAGCTGAAATGGCGCTGCCTTCAGTGGAAGGAAGGGCACCAATGCTTTGCAACTGGAGGAGGCAAGTAAGGAGAAATTCAGAAGGTGGTTGATTTATATCTCATGGGCTCTAACTTGAGGACGTGCCCAGCAATGTCCCTGGTTGCTTAGTGAACAGAGCAGGGTCATATGCTCAGAGTGATGAGATGGGGTTGGTTAGCAGCTTTGAAAAGATGAGTGAAGGTTTGGAACAGGTGCTGTGAAATGAGGGAGAAGGAGCCAACCAAGATAAGAACAAGGAATTGTGGGCAATGTTGTGGACTCATCTGAAAGCAGGTACTGGGAATACCTGAATTTCTTCTCCAAGGAGCTCATAGCCTTGGGAAAGTTATATCTAACCCTCCCCAGCATCCTGGACCCCTCCTTTCTTTGGAGGTGCTTCTGTTAATATCAGGCACTATTGGCATTCTCTGGTTTGCCTTTTCCTTCTAAATTTCATTAGAAATACACAAAGTGCATATCTTGACATTAGATGATGGCTGGTCATATTATGCACTGGAAACAAAACAAATGGGTACTACCAACGAGCTCCTAGAACTAGGCAAAACTTAAAGAATTACAGAGCAGTTAGTATACTGATAATAACTTTACTTCAGTTACCTACAGCAGGATTTTCCAGACTATTTGCTGGGAATATGAGTGTCTTGTGAAGTTAATAGGTGCTCCATGACAGCAGAGTTTTCCTAGGTCAAAAAAATTAAAATATCATTGCATACATTCTCAAGAGACTCACTACACGTTAGCTTATAAAAGGCTCTGAGAAGTCCTGCTGGATTATCATTTGTTTAACTTTGTGTAACCCAGTAGAACACGCTTGGGGAAAAATGATTTCACATTTGGCCATACTGCACTGAAGGCACCTGACCACATCAGTGGCCAGTAAATTGAGTCTGGTGGGTAGGTCAGTCTGATGTGCCATCACTGGAGACCGATGGTTAAGTTAAAAAGCCTTACATTCTCAGAGTGGATGGCACTGCTAGCCCACAGCGCTTATGGTTAATGCTTTCAATTAAGTAAGCCTGGTCTTGCTTCCCTGAGGCTCTTACATGCCACCAAAGAGTGAAAGGAATCCCCTGGCAGTCACTGAATCTGAGAAGTCACTTCCAACAGCACTATTGGTAAGATAGGAGATACTTGAGGGACTTGCAGGAATTCTAACTGATTGTTCCCCCAGGTTATTAGCTGAAAGAGGTAACTATGATGGTCCCGCGACCAACTGAACTCAAGACAGGCCCCTAGAGTGAGGAAACACACAACCAGAAGTAACCAAAAGATAAGGGCTGTACCATACAGCCCTAACCTCACAGGCTACGTCCTGGGCACGCACATTACGTCCTGAACACGTACACATACTATGTCCGGAGCACTCATCCTGCGTCCTGAGCATGCCCGTTCCGTCCTGAGCACGCACATTACGTCCTGAGCACGTACGCACGCTACGTCCTGAGCACGCACGTTACGTCCTGATCAGGCATACATGCTGCGTCCTGAGCACGCACGCTACGTCCTGAGCACGCACGCACGCTACGTCCTGAGCACGCACGTTAACGTCACGTCCTGATCAGGCATACGTGCTACGTCCTGAGCACGCATATTAGCCCTGAGCACGTACACAAGCTGCGATGTGAGCGCAAGTGCTGCGTCCTGAGTGAGCGCGTTACCTTTTTTGTCAGCCTGAGGCGGTCTTCGAAGGCCTTGAGGAAAGTAAGTTCCCAGAGGTTAAACTATTAAGGTTTTGATTTCCAGTTTGTCGTGGAATACCAATCGTACGTCCTTTTTTGGGCCTTTAGGCATTTTATCTTAAATAAACTTGGGTGCTGACACGTTCTGCCGTCCATTTAGGTTTAAGTGTGCCCTCTCACTAACTGGTAATAATATTAAAATCAGTATTGTTTTTAGTCAATAGGAGGCTGTTAGTACCTTCTATGACCGGTGGCCGGTAAGTACCTGCTAGAAAGTGCAGTCGAGTCAGTGCGAAGGTACCTGAATGTCATCAGCTTGTTTTGATTTGCGAGGATGATGCATTGTCTGTGAATGCCCCAGCTTTTCTTACACCACGGCTACCTCATTTGCCAAATATGGGAATGATCCTTTGTTCATGTTAATTGAAAACGACATCCTTATTCATCATATGCAATTTTTTTAAGTCATTAAAATTCTGTCCAAAGCCTATCCAACTGAGGGGAACGGCTGAGTAATACCCGGGGCTTGTTAATCTATTGTTATCAGCCTTCTGTTTTATCCTCTTGACATGAAGAGCAGCAGGAGCTCTGATGTCCAAACTTTGCCTTTGATTCTGCACCCAAAATGTAATGCTGGAGCAGTTATACTCATGACCTACAAACGTATTTTTGACCTAGCTCATCCAGAAAATGTCTGGAGGCTTTCATTTTACTTGAAGGGTCAAAGACTCAGGCCTGATTATATTCCCATTGGAAATATAAATTCCTATGATAAATTTTCCTTTACGTTGTTAAAACTGAGCAACTTTCCAGTACAATTGATTAAGATAGTGGGGGGGGGGGGGGGAAATGAACTTCTGAAAGTTAAAAAAAAAAAAAAACCTTTAAAAATGAGTCTGGGTCTAAATTATACTGCTAATCATCACCGGAATTAAGATATAGCCATAGGCTGTATCTGTTTAATGTCTTATTCTTTCTCTGTGACCTTCTGAATAGTAGTAACAAAACACATTAAAATAATTTATATTAGATGTCAAAAACGTGTTTTTTGGTTTTTTTTTTTGTAATAAAGGTTTCCAACCCTTTGATTAAATTTATGTTTATATGTGACACCTGCTTGAGGTGCATAAATTCACATGACAATGGAAGTCCACGCACTCACAGTACCCAGTGCCGGGTTGAGTTGAATTTGGACACATGACATAAATAAAAGTGGTTTTATGTTTCACCTTCATCTGGTAGGTGAGCACTCCACCTTTTCTTGTGAAACATAATCGGTTGTGACATGGCAAAATTAGATCCTGGCTATTTATTATCTTCTGAAATCAAACCCCATAACTGGGAAAGCATGTGGTAGGTCTGCAGGGGCAGCTTGCATGCAGAGAGGAGAGGGGGGGCTTTCCAGTTTTATAAGCTCAAGGTGATTTTCTCCAACATCTCGAGCATTTTAATTACCCTGAAAGATTGAGTAAATTATTATTTGAATACTTTATGGCATTGCATGTTAACTTTTCAAGGACAAAGTGCAGTACTTTGCTTTTCACCAGTGCTTCATCTGTCAAAACATATCTTTGAAATTTATGTAGTTTGCTGCAGAGTAAAGGGGGGACAGACCAGGAATCCTATGAATTATTAGGAGACATCAGAGTCAAGTGTGATCTACCCCACAACAAAAGGAGTATTTATTCATATCTGATTTCCAGTTAGAAATTAATGAAATTAACGGTGAAATTGATTAGCTGCATTTTCTCAGAACATGTTAAATAAAATTGGCTTTCTTTGGTGAAGTTATTCTGGTGTTTTTTTGTTTTTTGTTTTTTGAAAAACCCTTAGCAGAGGTGAAAGGCTAAGCAAATACCTTCAATTCAAAATAAAACAAATTTTACTCAAATGGTTTTGGGCATGCCAGTTTCACCCTGGGTGCCATGTTTCATAAAGTATGCTGTGAGAGGTGTGCTCTTTTGTTTACGCTTATAGATAAAAGGGGTTTCAGCTTGGATATTGAAATCTTTAATATATATGTGTAAAAGCATTTTTCGGCCTGCAGAAAGCCTCCATGCTGAGTTTGACAGAGTCTGTTTAAATGTAGAAAGTGCATAATATGTCATAGGCTGTTTAGTTGATCTTTGTAACCAATAACAAGCTTTTCTCTGCAGATATAATTTTTTCTTTCTCCATAAGGGCACTCAACCTTTTACTAACTTCATCCTACCATCAGTAGATTAGATTAAATCCCCATTTACTGCATCATATTAATATTTTCAATGGCACACTAATCCAAGAAATAAATGTGTCAGTTTCTATGGCTACATTGTAATGGGCAAAGCTATCAGAGAGTGCCTTAAGGCCACATAAAAGACTTAATGTACGGATTGAGTAGAAGCACATTATTTATTACAAAGCTATAAGCCAAGAAATTTAGCAATCTCATTGAAAAAATTTGCTCATTTGATCTGGGCCAATTTGCCTGACTGATAATATTGAATATTTAGTATCACAATGTTTTTGCAGTTTTAAGGATAAAGTGTTCTGAACTAATTTGATTCGGTTGGTTGAATGGAATGATTTTATGTTCCTGAAATGTTTATTGATACTTCTTTTTCAGTTTTAGTGACTAAAAATTTAAGTGGGACTAAGGCCTAGGCCTCTGATGAGGGGAGTCTCTTAAGCAAAAACAGTAGCAGAGAGAGAAACAAACCCATTTGGCCTGATTGTGTCATCTGACAGGCATAGGTGGGGAGAGAGATCAGGCACGGAGTTGGGGAGTGGGAAATCATGCTCCCCACACCCCAGGAGTCAAACAGGTTTTATTCTCTATGAGCTTTGGTGGGACGGTTTGATTCACCCTGAAAATTTGTAACAGGAGACTCTGAGGAAGGAAGATGTGTAAAGAAAAACCTCTCCCATTCTCGTTCTCCCAAAACTCACACCCTTAATTCCACTTCTATGATAATAAGAGAAGTGCTAGGATCATTTGATAGAAGAGACCCTCTCCCAGCACAAAGCCTGCTGCCTTCCTTCAGTATATTTACATTTGAACCAACAAGAAAATGGAAAATGACAATTTCAAATGGGTTATTTTGGTGTCATGTAATTAAAAAAAAAAAAAAAACCGTTTGACTGGATTTAATTTTTTCTTAAAGTGAATGTAGACAAACTTATTTCAAAGTTGAGTGTACTCTTTGGTGGCTGGTAGAATATATAATTGGAATATGACTAATTATTGTTGATTCGTTCACTGAAGTATGCGCATAAGAATCGAGGGGATTGTTTTCCTTTAAATTTGGTAGTAGAATATATCTCAGATCAAAGGCTGTCTTGGTCCTTGCTGTTGTGTAGTATCTGGAGGAGGCTGACATTTTTCAGGGAGATGTGTAGGGCCCACTTCTGACCATCCTATTTTCATATTTCTTAGCTTGGTTTGTTTCCTTATTATTTGGCATGATTTATCATTTAAACAGACGTAAAATCTGGAGTTGTTACTACAGTATTCATTGACATATACAATTACATTTATACTTGGCACTGCATTTGGCAAACTATATTTCAGTTTGGAATTTGGGTAGAGAATGTTTAAAATTTGGATATGTCTTCTAAAAATCTGTTGAAAGACAAATTTTTTTCTAATATTTCTTTATACTTTCTAAAAAAGCTACTAATAGCTGTGTAGACTGTAACACTGACAAAAGCTGACATCTCTAGAATTTCGCATGTCAATAGAACAGTGCAAGGAGCAGTGAGAAGACAAGAGAGACTTAGAAAAGCATGTTAGTGGCTTAAACTGAACCCTCCCAATCTATTGAAGTCTTAAACTTTAAGTTCTGGAAAAGTCCATTTCCAGTAAGTCAGAGTAACCCATGACAACACTTCATCAGCATCAATGCTAAGAAGTAAAAGATATTAAGAGTAGGTAGTTTAAAATTGAGAACAGACAGAAGGTTGTTGCCTAAGAATTAGTTTGAAATAAAATGTCTGCATGAACTGGTATATTTTTATTTTATTAGAGAATGTTATCTGTCCTTCAATTAAAAAGTGGCTCATACAGACTTCTGTGGCTGTTTTCCAGCACAGTATTAGCACAATCGTCCTCTCATTTTTCTGAGAAGTGAATAAGGGCTCTTTGTTCTTAAAGAAGCTCTTTGTTTCTATAGCATTTAGTTTATATTTTGATAATAAAACCAGTATTTTAATACTTTCAAAATTCAAGTACAAATACCTAAGAGGCATAATTTAAAATAAATACATACTTTTATAAACTTAGTGAATGGAATGCTTTTATTTTAGTAAGAGCATTCTGTGGGCTAGTCATATTAAAAGTTATTTAAGCCTGTGAGTAAAAGAAATGTTCCTACCATAACATTTCTTTATAGTCTGAGCTTTAAAAGGATTATATGTATTGTATACCTAAAACATTGAGTATAGTATTGTTTTCATAAAAACTTTCATATAGCAACAAGTGTCTTCTGTATCAACAGTATTTTTCAATTGAAGTTTAAAAATGTGAGGGTTTTTTCATATTCTGCCACTGAGGCTTATTGGTGAGTTTAGAAAGGATAAATGCAAATATTCTAGCGTCAGAAAACACGAAAGGAAATTTCTATAGCGTTTTTTGCCTTCTTGGTTCCTAAAAGAGAGAGTTAGCATTTCTCTCTTGCATGGTCATTAATAATGACAGCTGTCCATGGTGCAGAGTTCACCTACATTATTGTCAGTAACAGGGCTGGCAAGAGAATATTTATTACAAGAGGAGGAGGGACAGAGACATGATGTTGAAACAGAAGACAAGAGCAGAGTTCAATTGTCTTTTTTTTTTTCTATTGAAATAAAATATAATCATTCCCTAAGCTTTCTTAATAGCGTTTATTTCAAAGCATTATTGTTGCAAGTATATTTCATCTGCATAAATGTTTCTTGTAGTGTTGGATTAAAAACTGAAATGATCAGGCACTCATTTTTGTTTTATTTTTCCGGTAAACCTGTCTAATAACCAAATATATTGGAATGACTCTCAAAATATCATTTGAATTGTTGATAGGAGGACAGTTGGATTGTTAAGCTCTCTTGCCCCCCCCCCCACCCCGCCCATGATATAGAGAACTAAGAGGATTTAACATAGAGACAGCTAGCATTTAAATAGTGATTTCAAATTTTGGTTAAATAAATATAATAATAATAATGTGTAGGTTCCAAGAGGAAGAGTTTACAAAGTACATTTATGTAGCCTCTCCTTGTTTCTCTCCCTCCTTTTCTGTTCCTCCTTTCTCTGTCCTACCCCTCGTTCCAATTTTAGCCTATTAAGGCAACTATACTTGGAATTCCTTTCCTGAGTTAGTCTGTTGATTGTCCATCGAGGTACAAAGGAAAGCCTGTACTTGGAGTCAGGTTTTCTCTGCTTACCCACACTCCCCCACCCCAACTACCGCAATAGAAGCGGAGAAATAGCCTCTTCAGTGCAAATCTCTAACTGACTGTGAATTCTTTTAAGAAAATAGTGAAGGGGGTGGGGTAGGGAGAAATGAAATTGGATAAATGTGAGGTTCTTTTCCTCCCTAATTTCAGAATAAAGAAAGGGAGGGGATGAGGGACATAGCCTTTTTCTCCCATTAATTTATACAGAAATCATACAAATTCACAAGTATGGAGATACAGTAATGAAGATATATTAAAAGAAAACTTAAAAGCCATTTTATCCCTTAGCTGACAAAAGTCGTATGACTTCTCAACATTATTCTTGAGAATGATTGTAGTTGTAACAAAGATACAGTCTACGGTATGGCACATAGTAGGTATCCCATAAATTTTAGCTTGCTTTTCCCTTGAGGACAAAATCCCTAACTTGTTCACTGTCCTATTCCCTTAGCAGTGATCATCGTGCACACCCCTAGAAGGCATTAAATGAATATGTTTAACAGTTGTGTGAAGGGTAGCTGTGTACAGTACATATAGGCATTAATGAAGTAAGATTCATAAATATATTTTAAGATAGTTTTAGCCATGCAGTCATACTGTTTGCAAGCAACCCCTCACTGTTGGCTGTCAGTAGATTTCACCATGCCGCTTGACTCAAGGACACCTCCCAGCTCATGGCCTTAAGGTAGAGTCCGGCCAAGCTGACCCATTTAAAAGTGATGCTTTCAATTTCCCGATTCTCTGTGGAAGATTTTCTTTTAAAAGCAGACTTTTAAGGAATTAGTGGTTTTCCTTTAAGTAAAAAAGAATATGAGCCTTTTCCAAACTAAAATCAAGCCAAACAAATACAAACTTACAAAATAGAATTGAGCTAATGTCTGAAAAGTACTAGTTATGGGCCTATCAAATGTTATTAACAAGAGTAAGGCAAGATCAGAACTCAGCTGAAATGATGTTGCTGTTTCAAAAAGCTATCCTCAGATTGTCACAGTGAACCAAATCACTGCTTGGGTTCGCTGGAAACATTCAGAGCAGAGAACCAAATTAAAACAAATCTCTTTGATTATTATGGCTCAAGGTAAAAAAACTTTATTTTTTCTCTCCTTTATAAATATTTAATGATTCAATTTAAATTATGGGAAAATGAAAAGAAATACATACACAATTTTTTGGTAAAGGTACAGAATTACAGTAGCCATGGATAGCCTGCCATGCAGTATTTGCCTTTTCACATAACTCCATTGTCAGTTATCTGTGGCTTTTTAAAATAGGATGGAATTACCTGTTATTTCTTTGCCTCAATTTTATCCACTTCCTCACCGGTGCTTTGAATATGATGCCAAAAGAAGCTAGTGCTTCATTCTGCCTGACAAGTCACAGGTATTAGAGCTTTCCCAAGTAACATGATCAATACCTTCAGAGGTGTTTTATTCTACTTTTCTTAGACATCATGTAAAGATACTTTTTCAAGCGCTGCTTTTCGGAGATACTGAATGATGCCCTTCTGTTGCACAATAACAGATATAAAAACAAGCCTTAAGCAAATGAGTGTGTATGGCTTAAGGAGTTGCAAGAGTCTTGTGTGGGAACCACACCTAAGTTTTGGCTGTCTCTCAACTCGTTTGTGCTGTGATCCTGAATTAACTTGAAAACTCTCTTTCTATACAAGAATCGAGTTTCTCCCATTTAAAACCCTTGCATGTGCACTGGCAGATACAGCATGTATACATTTGTAATTCCCACCACCCCACAGGTGAACTCCAACCAGTGGGAGGGGCTGCCGCCCCAGGCTCCGGGAGGAAGAGTGATGGCCGCAGAGGTTCCCATAGGACTGCAGAGACAGACGGTGGCAGCTCACGCCCCTTGCTCGCTCGCTCTGCCCTTGTCCCAAGTTCACAGACTGGCCCGTGAAACTTTACCTGTTCCCAGGCTTGGAATATAGCGCAAGTAGAATTAGGTTTTATGATTCTTGGTGACAGTACTAATATTTTTCGTAATTCAGCTGTTTGTGTGGAAAATACTTTTTGTTCCACTTCCTTTGTCTTCCTTTCTTTCTTCCTGAGTCGATCCATCTTCCCCCGGCAGTAGCGCATGCACTCCCAAGTGCAACCAAGGCTGCACTGGAAGCAGTGGGCTGCCACTCAGGATGTTTAAAACATTTGTCTTACCATGCGCTAAAGGGACAAAATGATTGTTCTGTATATAGGATTTTCAGGCTTTCAATTGTCTCTATTCTTTATAGTCCAGTAAGTAAATTTTCCTTTTTTAATGGCACATTTTCTACATCATAGCTCTTAGCAAACAAGCAAGAATCAATAAGTATTGGACTTCATTCAGTATCAGCCATGTAAATATAATGTCAATTTTTCAGGCTCTTAGTCTGGACAAATTTTTCGTCAAGACTATCTGGAACCTTCCAACTCCCACCAGCAGGGAATCAGTGCAGGAGCAGTACCCTGTGCGAGAATAATAGCAAATCTGTGCTTGTATATATTCGGTATGTTTCGGGAGCTCTGTAAGAGGGGCCTCAGAAACCCAGGGACCAGAGCCATGAGACACACATTTTTGGGCACCAAGCGTCGTGCCTCTGCTGGTCATGTCCCAGTGGGGAAGTGAATGGCCTCACTCTGACAGAGACTTCATGATGAAAAAGAACTGAAAGACACACTGTAAACTGACATGGATCAGGAACAGGTGATCTGTCTTCATCCAAACTTGCAAGGGAAAGAGGGAGCTGGAGTCGCAGCATAGACACTGGGCATCTGAAAGCACGTTAGGAAGTAGTGTGCTCACCGGCAGAACAAAGAGCACTTACTTCCATGCTTATAGACTTTACATTACAGGGGGACGCTTCTAATTTCAGGAAAAGTGGTCATCTGTGACTGCAGTAGAATTCCTCAGATACGCTCACCCCAGACCAGAGCTGCCTTGAGCAGTCATTGGGGTTCTGATACCCAAGTTCCTGGCCAGAACTCTGCCAGGGACACAGATGGTACAGGAGCTGTGTGACCGTGGCCCATTCTGTCTCTCTCCACTTTTGATTTGTTTGGGAAAATAAAAAAATTCTACTGACTTTTTGGACCGTTGCGAGGATTTAACTATGAGATGATGTACGTGAAATTGCTTTATAAAGTACGATACGAATGATATTCTAGTATTGCTCCTGATAGGGTCAGAGTTGTTGTTTTGTTGTTAGACTATCTTTTCCCTGAATTTAAGTGTTTGGAGAGACCATGTATGATACCACTAGAAAACAGTAATAATGAAGAACATAATTAAATGTGGGGCTAGCATTTTGTGTGCAAAAAAGATTTGATCTATGATACTTATTGGGAAGGGTATCTTTTTGAATAGAAATTATTTTTTTCACTTAAAACATACACGAGAGATGATTTATTTATAACAACAATTAACTACCCTAATAGTAAAAAATTACCAGCCTGAAAAATAACCATTATGTTAATCACATTGTATATTTTTTACCCCTCCTAAGAAATGGAGATCTCTCTCCCCTGCACGTGGACTCTTCATGACCCCTTAGTAATGGGTAGGCCATTTGACTTGACCCTTGTTAAAGAGAAAATTATTCTGAAACTTGTCAAAATGATAAGAAGACTTTAATCCAGTCTATTGTGACAGACTATTGTGTCAAGACTATTGCAGTGGGGAGAGATCAGGTTCAACTCTGAATACAACAAGAATACGTGGGGATTTATAGTCAAAGGGCTAGCTTGCAGGAGAGAGTGGAGGATGGAGCGTTATTAAGGGTAATTACAGTGGTAGGGGTCATTCTTGCTAAACCAACCTAACAGGATTCTTGTTGAAGACAGGCCAGGGTGGTCAGATGCAAAGAATGGGATGATGCGAGATGGGGAATTTGATCAGATATTGGAGGGGAGGACTCTCTCTAAACTAGCTTAGAAAGATTCTTGCTAAAACTGGACACTGCAAGGACAGACACTGTAGTCCAAGGTTGAGGCATGGTTGGAAGAGGGCTCGGAGGAACCTGACTAAAGTTTGGTCAAGGAGTCTTTGTCATCCTTCAGCTGCTGCCTTTCTCTCTTTGCCCTTACTTCTCCAGTCGGCACATCTCCCGTCACGGTTTTAGCAGTGACTGTAAGACTGACCAAAAAACTAACATCAGTAGACATCGAATCCTGTGATTTCTGTGTTTCATTTTTACAGATTTTTTTAGGCTAACATCTCCGAAGTCAAACTTATCAACTATCTCCCTTTCATCATTTTTGCCATTATCATCTTTTGTTCTTCTGGTCCTTCAAGCAAAAAATCTGGAAGTCTTCTTTAACTGCACACTTTTCTTCATCACATCAATTAATTTTGTCAGTTTGTCTTCTGGGATTGTGCTGGAATTCCTGTTTTCACCAGTACCATCTCACAGCTATGTCACCACAAGAGCCTTTATCTGCTGTCCCTGCCTTCAGATCTGCTTACAGGTAACAAAGGGTCGTCTGACCTTCCTTAGTCACAATGTAATTCCTCATTCCTCTACTGGCGGCTTGCTTTTGCTTTCTCTTGCATGAAATCTTAAACCTTGCGTGGCCTCCTTGTGATGCTAGCCCTCTGTTTCCAGAGGCCTGGCGTCTCGTGCTCCCTCTGAGTGTTGTACATACATTCTTGTGTCTCTATCTTTTCCGTGCCACTCTCACCTTGAATGCTCACACTTGACCCAAGTTCTTTGCTT
Organism: Phocoena sinus; assembly: GCF_008692025.1. Classification (NCBI taxonomy): domain Eukaryota; kingdom Metazoa; phylum Chordata; class Mammalia; order Artiodactyla; family Phocoenidae; genus Phocoena; species Phocoena sinus. Next base: position 6,625,512 of record NC_045779.1, on the reverse strand, counting down.
CCTTTGAGCCACAGGGTCAAGGACCACATCTTCCTTCTAAACTTTTCCTGATCCCAGTTCACCTTCATTTTCCTCTAATTTCAATCTCTAACATTCAGAGGCAGTCTACTATATTTTAGTTCTTAATATTGCACTGTTTTTACACTATATTTCCTGGTCACTTCATCATGTTTTTGTGAATAAATAATGTTTCAACAATGAAGTACAGCTCTTAGGGGCCAGATGTTTTTCCTCTAGGTCCATCTGGGTATCTTACAGGATACCTGGTAGATAAATGTTCATTCAATACTTACTGCTTGATTGATGATTTTACCAAGTTTTCTTACCAAGAAGGTGTTTCACTCCTTACCTGCTGCTTTTTCTCTATTCTACAAATATTCAACATTTTGTTAAGAAATGCAAGTGTAGGAAGTACGTTTTCTGGTTAGTTATCAATATATTTCTTAGGCACCCATCCTGTGAGCACTTGGGTGGCACTGTTAGCAGAGAACACAAGTTCTTTGCCTCTCTTCAGTAGAAGTTTGGTAGATATTTGTTCAGAGAACTGATAAATGGCATGTTTGCAGGCAGATTTATTGTTGGAAAAATTAGGAAATGAGAAGTGAAGAGACTTGCCCAAGCTTATGTATTTCTGTGGCAGTGCTTGTTGCCGTGGTTGAAATAGGGAATTAAAATTATCTGGATAATGCAAGTTATACCAAAAAAAAGCACAAAAATCTATAAATATCAAGGACAGTGAGGAAATAGAATAGTTTATGAACTTTGAAAATTAATGCTTTATCTTTGCATAATAATATCTACAAGCCACACTGAACCCACCCTATTTAGGTAAAGGGAGTGCCTGGTCACAACTCGGAGGTGTCTTTTGGGGTCCTCTGGAGGGCAGAGGGGGCGAATGGAGCAAATTATATCATTTCTTGATGGAACACTTAATATTGTTTAAGTCAGGTCTTCCACATCTGTCCAAGGGAAGACTGGATTTCCATTAAGTAGATTTATGGAGACCATGAACATTCTCCTCTAGCTCAGGGATTTGTGTTTAATTTTCTGGGATACTGTCCAATGATAATGTCTTGAGGACTTGAATTTTGTGAAAGAAAAACTAGGACTTGAATTTTGTGAAAGAAAAACTAAGATAAATAATATTCTACTATCCGTGCTGGCTTCAAAATAAATTGGACCCTGAATGCTATGGCCATGATCCCCATGCCCCCACCAGCCCCAATAGCGATTTGGTTTCAAACAACATATTTAGTGTGGTTTTACTCAATAAAGTTTTGGATATTTATTGCTGCTGTTGTTGTTTTTGTTCATTTTTTGAGGTTTTCTTGATGGTTTCTAGGGCATAGCAAAGGGATATTTAACAAAATGCAGAGGTTATAATGGTTATAGAAACTAAGGACGTTTATGTAGTGCTGATCTCCGAGATGCTTCTAACTCCTTCTAAAATTAAACAGAAGCATGTGGAGAGATTTGCATGTTCCCAGGTAGAATCAGTTATATGGGGTTGTTTTTTGTTTTTTGGCTTTTTTTTAGCATAAATTTGAAAACTTAGTTTAGAAATTCAACTGGATTTTGTCATTGTGTAGGTATAAGAGATCCATAGGGAGGTGTGCATGGGTTGGCCTTAACTTTCCGTTTAAGCTTAAGCTTTTTAAACATTCAGAAGAGAATCAAAATGTGGGAGAATCACTTATTTGTAAAAAATTGCCCTGTCATGTGTTTGTTGTAAATTAGACTAATTACTTTTAGGTAGTATTATAAATACAAGGATTTGAGTTTGATAACAATTTCATATAATGCCAAGCAAAATTAAAAAAAAACATTTTTGACATTTTAATGAAAAAATGAAGAGAAAATGAAATTAGCACCATGTCTCGTATGTTGTAAATAATAGATTTTGCTCTATTTAAAAGTATGACTAATTTTGTGGCACTTGAAATAGCTGTAATACAATAATGGAAGAATGGAACAGAAATACTGTAACATAAATGACATGCGTCCTTAGTCGTATTTCCCAGTGTAAGACATTACAGCTGGAAAAGATAGTCTCATGGTCCACAAAGGTCTCCCTGGTTTCAGATTTTCTGTGATTTGCAGCCATGTGGCTGTGTTCAGAGCAAGATACCAAACAACTAAGTCTTCAGTCGTTACTGTGCAACTTGCCAATCATTATAATTTATTTCCCTAAAAATACTAATATTTGAAAAATGTCTTCTACATAAGGCAGTCTCCTCTTGAATAGGAGGCCTTCCTGAATCACTGGGATGTGCTGATGTCATTGATCTAGTGCAGTTCAGCAGTGGCAAAACACTGGTGATACAAAAAGAAAAATTCAGTACTGTTTCTACCCACAGGGCAGTATGTTTAGGGATGTTATTGCAAGAATTCCGCCCCCCCCCCCTTTTTTTTTAATGTCTGTGTCAGAATGCCTGATGATCAAGGAAGGATACAGTGGAAACTGGTATTCTTGCAGTAGTTAGAAATGCAGGAGTCTTATTTCCTTTTTGGTTAGTATGTTGATCTATGTGTTAACATAGTCACAAACTAAAAAAACAACAACTGTATACTTGAAATACAGTGGATTCCAACTCATTCAACATTTATCGGAACACCTATAATGTGTAATCCATTGGTTCCTGGGGAAGGTGAGGAAAAGGGAGGGAGAATACAAGAAAATCAGAGGAAGCTCAGGCCTTTAAAGAGGCTACCTGGGGAGGACTCTAGAGTGTTCCCTCTTTATCATCCTCTGTATCCAATGTATTGCTAACATCTCTCTGTTCTTGAAATAAATCTGTCTCCTATTCACCACCCCTGTTTCCTTTGCTACTTGCTCTCTCTGATGTTAGCCCTCATCACTTCTCACTGGATCACTTGACCATCCATCCTTCTTGCTGTCGACTCTTTTGCGTGGCACACAGGCCCTCCTGGCTGGACACCTGCCTTGCTCCTGTGTGTCTGCCCTCAACACTCCCTCACACATACGGTGCCCTTGAACCTTCCCGTACCTTGCTGCTTCAGGCCATCGTGAAACAACATGGGCTACTCTCCCTGCCTCAGATGCCCCCTTTTTGCCTTACCTGGCTGCCTTCTGCAAACTCTTCACATATCACTCCTTCCAGAAGTCTTTCCAGCATCACCAGACCCAGCTTGAGTTCGAAGCATTTCTTCTGGGCCCCAGCTGCCTGTAAATACCTTATCCTAACCTTCGGACAGTAGGGAATATCGTCACTGTTGGTGAAGTGGTCACAAACCTAGGGTCCACAGTCAGGCTGGCTGGGAAGTGGCTGGGTTCCAGCCGTCACATCATGATGGTAGCAAGTTAACCTCACCTGTCTGTGCCTCAGTTTCCTGATCTTTAAAACAGATATAATATTACCCAGCATATCAGGTTGTTGTAAAGATTGAATGAACAGAAATTTGCAAACACCTAGAATGCCTGGTACACAAAAGTAAGTTTTCAGAAAAGTTAGTTTTCTTTTTACTCTTCCTCTTTCTTCCTCTTCTTTCCCTTTTCCTCCTTTCCTCTCCTCTTTCTTCTCTTCGTCTTCCTCTTTCTCCTCCTCTCCTCCCTACTCCTTGTCTTTTTCATTCTCTGCCTTTTCCTCCGTTATAACCACCTCTCCAGTCAGGCCTCTGTGGAAGCTCTGTGGGTACTGAGACTATATTATATTCAATTCTGTGCCCCATGACCTATCATAGAGAATATTTCTTCCTGGACAGTGGGGAAAATATCATGTTTTTTCTACCTTCAAAAAATTATTTTCACTTTTCAGTGTTAGGGAATATGTTTCATTAAATTAATGATAAAATCCAGAGGTCTTTAAGAAACCTGTGTGAATGCTACATATGCAAGAACGAGGTCCTGTGTAAGTTAGTAAATTCAGGGGGTCTTGTTGTTAGTCACTGTCACAAATACTCAGTATTATGGGATTTGACTTGTATTTGTTATTTGACTTTTGTGCTGCAACTAGTTAAGATTGTAAGCATTTAAAACGTTATTAATCTGTTCTCAGGAATAATGTCAGACATTTCTATATCACTTTCTATGTGTCAGGAATGGTTAAAAGAGCTTTGCATGTATGAACTCACTCCATTATTGTTTCCATTTATAAGGTCTAATATTCATGAGTTACTTTTTGCAGTTTACATAGATTACTTATTTTATATATAATAATTGTATATAATAATTATTGTAATTATACCTTTCCCTACTAGAAAAGAAATGACAGATATGATTTTATTTCTTGGAAAGTCAAGGAGAGAAATGCCATTTTCCATCCGAGAAAGATATATGGAAAATCTTTAGTGTGGCAGATATGCAAGTTAAATAGGTAAAATAAAGTCTTCATTTTTTAAACTTGTGCCAACAGTTCTAATCAGGGATGGAGTTTTTAATAGGAGAGAAGCATCTCCATTTTGGGGAGCCTGATCCTTGGAGTGAATTCTTATCTGCACCACTGACAAAGAGTAACATTGGGACAACCAAGCTTGTGGGAACTGTAAGCTCCCGTTTTCCACAGTGCCTTTAGGAGGAGGGAGTGTGTTTAGAGATAATAATGTGTTACGTTTGTTATTATTGTAGTTTTAAATTGGAACATTAGCTAAGCTATATCCTGAAGATTTTTTTTCTTTTCCACAAATGAAGAGGAATTTCAGGAAATTTGGTTTTCTGTGCTTAAGTAAGTTCAGAAAATGATAGTACACCAAACCCCCCTCCTTTTGGGTCTGCAGTGAGATTAAGAGTTACTAAGAGGGTCTGCAGAAAAGGCACTTGTTCAACGTGGTTTAACTCACTATTTCTTGAACCCTATCCTCCTCTACCCCAATATCTACTAATATTTCCAGGCACGTTAGTGATCTGTGGAACACAGTTTGCATAATATTGGTGTTTACCATTTGGGGTTTAATTCTATGAAATGTAGTGCATCATTTTTATTAACATTAAATTTGTTGCATTTTAGTTATACTGAGCTTTTGGTCATAATGAGTTTGACCCACAAGCTTCTAAGTTGAGAGTAACTGACAATTAACAGGGACATTAATTGACTGTTGGGGGGGATTTTTTGGTTTGTTTTTTCTTAAAGGGCCCTGGGCCCTCTGAGTTTAAATGATATTCATGCAGTGGTTCACTTCCACGTCACACAGAGCAGAAAAAACCAGTAGATTGTCACTTAAAGAATCTTGGGGCAGGTTGGAAATGCAAAGATTTGTGGGGCTATTTAATTGAGCTATGAGACGTATAATTTGAGGGGGGATGACAGGCAATCCATAATTAGTAAAGAACAGGGGCTCCTTTTGTTAGTCATTGTCACAAATATTCAGCATTATGGGATTTAACTTGTATTTGTTTTCTGACTTTCGTGCTGCAACTAGTAAAGATTGTAAGCATTTAAAACGTTATTAACCTGTTCTCAAATGGCACTTGTTGTGTGGCTGCTCACTCATTGGTACTTTGATTTGACCTAATAATGGAGAAGGATGCTAATGAAAGCTCACTGGTGTTCCTTTTGTACAAGTGAAGCAGACTTCCTACTTGCCTAGGCTTCAACCATGACATATTTGTTCATAAATTATCCAGCAGCACATGTATAAAACTATTGTGAGTTTTTTTCTAAATGGTAGAAACGTTATTTGGCAGAGCTATACCACATAATGCTTTCTACTCTTCATAAGACTGGCATTCAGTAATATCCAAGAAGGAGGTGTGTTGTTCCCCATGTTTTGGTATGCTTTCCCTCTTCAGTTAAATGTTCCTTCTTTTTCCTGTGTAGCTTCCACCACTGAAGTTTATCATTTGACCGATTTGGCCCTCATTTTTCTATTAGGAGGAATTTAGCGTTCAGAATTATTTTGTGTGTGGAAAATTTTGCTATTACTCAAGCTGTCATTGGTAAACCATGGAAACATATTATTCACTCATTGGTTTTATCAGTACATGAGACTTAACCTGATTATTCAACAAATTTTGTTTCTCTGAAACATGAACTTTGATTCTCACGTGAACTTTTAGAAGGAGGGAACCAGGAGTGAAAGAAACCGAACCTTAGCGTGTTATGGAATTTTGTTTCTACCATAATTCATATAGACGTGCACCACTTTCTTTTTCCTTCTGTCATCTATGAGGGTATAAATGTTTCGGCTCTGTGACAGAGCTGTGCAGTGGAAAGCTGCTAAGTTCCAGAACTAGTCTTTATAACCAACTAGCTACATGGTTAAGAACAAGACATTTAACTTTTCTGAACTCAGTTTCGTCATTTGTAAAAGGAAGAGGTCCAGTGATAATATCTTTAGGCTAACATGCAAGCAGTAAAAATATAAGATATGAAACTTGTACTAAGTTACTTCCACAAGATCATTAATAACAAAACTTGCTACCTACTTTGTGTTAACTTTACAGGGCAACAGAGGGTAGTAATGGCTTCTGAATCACTGAAAGCCACTGAACTAACGCACAATCGTAATCCAAATTAGTCACTTTTATTCTAACCATTGTATTACGCCTTTGCCCACTTTAAGTTACTGTGATTATATTTTGCTAGCTCTTTGGGAGAAATGGGTTATTTTTTTTAATTATGAAAATGTTATTTCAGTAAATGTAATTTAATTAAAATGAGAATTTCTGCCAGCTGTTTTAAAATAAATACAGTATTCTTTTACTAGTATGAAAGGAGTTACTATTTGCTGTCTCATTTCCTCACTAATATGCTGGCGTGTTTAGCTTGAACCCGAGCTTGTGGAAGTTTATTCTTAACCAAAGCAGTTCCTTTTGCATGGAAGTAGGTTAAATGTGAACGGGGCAGCCTCAGGGTGCTTTTCGTTGTTGTTGTTGACTTTAAAAATGCCCCCTCGAGAGGGCCCCTTTTAGAAACCTAGAATCTATGTGTTTGGAAGGTTGATCCAAATTAACATTAGAATGGTTCTTTTATTTATAAAAATTATATAGGCTATTTAAAATATGCTAAATTGACACAGATTGAAATAAAACTGAATAAGAGCAGTAACACTTCTTGTTCTATTCAACCTCTGCGATAAAAGAACCGAAATCAGAGAAAAAATGTAGTGTGTGTTAAGGTAAAATTTCTGTCCCCAAAATACAGGAGGAAATGTATTTGTACAAATGGCCCAAATTAATGTCATTCATTTTCTTGTAATTTTATATGCCCTAGAGTGGTGTAAGCAGATCAGGAGTTTATATATGTTTTGACTTCTGAGAAATTGTTTATTTTTAGAGAAATACTACATTAGTAAATTTAGAATTACAATTTAAAATCATCTCATTGATAGAAATGTGGGCAGTTGATGAAGTATATTAATGTATCTTCTCTTTTGCAAATCATATAGCAGTTTTTTCCAGAGCCAAGACTATACAAACATATTAATTTGTTGGGAAAGACTGAGCCATTAAATATGAGTAAAATTGCTTAAACTGATTTTTAAAATATGCTGGAAAACTAGAGGACTACAGATTATGCTTTGGCTGTAATTCAAGACTATACAGTAACCCAAGTCCCTAAAGTTCTCAAAAGAATGACAGAGAAGCCATGATTTTCAGACATGTGCATTGTAAATGCTAATAGCTTTGCAGTGAGAAAGGTTTATATCCTCGTAATAGAGGAAACATTCGTTTTTAGCATTTCAGACCATGGGGAACATAGTAATTACAACAGGCACTAATATCTGTCTCCTTTCTATCCTTGCTTTCACTCGCCTCCCCTTCCAAGCCCTTGAATAATCTCAGAGGAATTAGTAAAAGGACTTTGAACCTATGTCATTTCCAAAGTCTCTTATTCTCTCTATAGTAGGTACATTTAGTACAGCATTGGTCCTCAAGGAATGTGTAACATACATTATGTATATATATATCATCACAGCAAAAGAATTAAGAATGTTTTTCTTTACTTAAATGTGTCCTAGACATTCCCATTTTGTGATTAACGGTGATGATTTTCAGAAACACAGTACTGAAGTAGTCTTTTATAGTTAAGATTAAGTCTAAAGCTATGCTCTCAGTAAAAATCCATGTCCATCATCAAGAAATCCCATCATTAGCTAGACCAGTCTGGCCAATGTTCAATCTTTTGGAATAAAATAAATTTGCAAGTTTTCGTCAGATGAAAAATATAAAAATAAGCAGTTAGCACTTAAACTGTTGTGTTGAGATATTTACCGGTACCGGTTTAGTTAGCAGGCGGATCCCGTCTCAGCCCACGTCAGAGACACAGTCTTGGCAATATTTGATCAAGGTTCTCACATTCTTTTTTTTTTTTTTTGCGGTACGCGGGCCTCTCACTGTTGTGGCCTCTCCCGCTGCGGAGCACAGGCTCCGGACGCGCAGGCTCAACGGCCATGGCTCACGGGCCCAGCCGCTCCGCGGTATGTGGGATCCTCCTGGACCGGGGCACGAACCTGTGTCTCCTGCCTCCGCAGGCGGACTCTCAACCACTGCGCCACCAGGGAAGCCCAAGGTTCTCACATTCTTAATCCTCAATTTTTAAGTAGTTTTATTGAGGAGTGAATGTATAGGGTTTTGGTAGATAGCTCCTTGTAAGCAATATCAGCTAAAAATGTGCATTGTAAGGCTAAAAAATGCCTTTTCTAAAGAAGTTTCACAAGTTTATTTTTACTAAAAACAGGCAAGAATAAAAATATAGAATAAATCCATAAGCTTTTCTCCCCTTTACTATGAAGGCTTTATATGGCTTAATCTTCTTAAAGGCATTAAATTAAATCATTTAGAGAAGTTAATCTATATTATCAGGGGAATAAAAGCTAACTTATCTCAACAGACTTAAAGCTTGGTGATAGATCTGATTTCCTTTTATTCCATCATTTTAACTCTCTCCTCTGTCTCTGAATCTGTCTCTGTCTCTGTCTCTCTGTCTCTCTCTCTCACACACACACACACACACACACACACAGACGCATACACATCCTTTATCTCTTGGAAGTAATTGTCAGAGGTTGTGTAATTTTTGAGGAAACAAGAAGGTATAGTGGGGGACTTGATTTCACTAGTAAGGAGCAAAGCTTTGGGGAATTTTATGGTTGTTACAACCTCTGTAACTGGGGAGCAAGTATAACACAAAACACCTGTTCTTGAATTTCTTTTTTAAGTGGAGAAGATGACCCATCTGCAATATCCCTCTAAGCTATATACTTAGAACAGGTAATAATCATCACCCAAAAGAGCCATTGTGGCAAAACACACAAATAATAAAAGCTTTAAGTAGAAACTGTCTCCTCCCTTACTCCCATGCTGCCTTCAGACTCAATTCATATTAAATTATCCAGTTAAATGTTCCGTATTTATCAAATTATTATGCTTTCTTGAGTAATCACCCTGCTCCCCCTTGTGTTGATATTTGCTCTAAAAGCTAATTTATTTGGACATGTCTTCCCCGGCCTACGTGGCAGGACTGTATTCATGCTTTGAGTCTCCTTTAAGGATTTACTTCCCAGCAAGGCCTTCCCAATCTCTGGGGAGGTAGGACCTCCTTCTCCTCTCCCCACCCCCACTTATCACACTGCTTTGTAGCTATTTGTCCAGTTTTAAGTCTTATCTTCTCGAGTTGAATTCTTAAGGCTGGACATATTTGTCCTATTCATCCTAAATTCCCCAGTTCTAGCAAGGTGCTTGGTGAGTGGTAAGTACAAAGTGAATATTTATAAAAGCCCAAAGAAAGAGTTTGGGGTGGTGCCAGCTGAGACCAGGGGAGAGAGGGAAAGAAGGAGAAGAAAGGGACCAGGAGAGGAAAGAGCCACATCGCCGTGAGAGTAGTGGGTAGTCTTTCTATACTTTAGCTCCTTTTTACTTTGCTTTTACATTTGAATTTTAACACAAAAACCTTTGGTTCTGTCAAAGAAAGATCATGTGGGTACTTTGGTAGCTTTTTCAGAGGTTGGAGGACATAATGGAGATCCCCAAAATGCTGTACTGGGGGTCACTTCTAGATGTGTTTGGTTTAGGAAAAGTAAATATTCCTCAAAACAAGATTTTGAATTTATAAAATATAGATGAAAATAAATTAATAAAATTTAAAAAAATTTTTTAAAATACCAAGTCTGAACAAGAGGAAGAGCTGAGAAATATGGTGGAGGATTGATGTGAATTTGCTCTGTCATTGCTTTCTTGGCCTTCCTGACTGGGGCAGAGGACTAGAGTCTGGTTTTCTCTAGTTTTGCCTTCTTTCTCCATGGTGATGTCCAAGAAGACGTAATTCCAGACCTTCTGGGTTGCTTGTTGTCTAGATCCCTTGCTTTATGTAGGAAAGTGTCAAATGGTGCAATGGCCAAAAGTAAAGGAACAAGCTCTATTCACGAACTTGCTGTCCTCTTATCAGATAGATCACTTGGCCACTAACTATGAAACTGGTTAAGAATCTTAAAGGCCATGTGGAAGTTTTGCTAGTAGTGAGAAACTATGGAGTAGGGGAAGAGTGGGGATTTTTACCAGATAATCATTTTAAAAAATTTATTTAAAAATTGTGGTAGAGGAAATTACAGAAGACAGAGGCCATCAAAGAGAGGAAATGCCAGGTAATTACTAAACTTTTACTGCACATTATCTTTTAGAGATACAAGGCTTGTATCTCTGTTCACAGGAGGTGAAATGGTTCATGGTACTGTTTTTATCAGTTTTTTTTTTCTTTTATTAAATGCCTTTTCTCAAAGCAATCAGCACCAGTTGCTTTGGTTGCATTTGTTGTTGATGATCCACACTGATAGTTTAGAAGCTGAAGCATTGCCATTCATAATACCTTGATCCAGTCATTTAATAACATATTTTGATCATAGACACACTCAAACACAGATTTGTTTTGTAATTTTGAAAAAAATTCTGTTTTCATCTTCTATTTTGCTTTCTTTTACGGTCTGTCATCTTTACTGTACAATCTCTTGGTAATCTCTTGTAATCCTGGCTGACTCATTTCTCAGTAAATCGAAAAAGATGGAGCTTTATGGTAGATTTTAAGTAGGGAGTGACAAAAGCGAAGGACATTTAGTATGAAAAATTCCCTTGTGTTTTTCAATTAAGTTTTTCCCCGAACAGTAGAATTGTTCACCAGCTAGTCTTGGTTGGTTAGCAGTGGTGTAATTTCTCATCCTTAATGTAAACCATGAAGGAGACTAAACAACACAGAGCAATTTGCCATCATGGAGGATCCGTCAGCACTGTGCATCAGAAAGAAATGTCCTTCATTCCACGCAGTAAGAGCTTTGTGACATCGGCAAGTTACAGTCAGTCTCTCTGAGTTCTGGTTCCCTCATCTGCAGCATGGATAATGGTATTATCTAATTTACAGTGTTGCTGAGAGAATTGAATGACATAACATGCAAAACTTGCTTCAAAAAGTTACTTGCACTCAAAAAGTATTTGTTGTTATTATTATTATGTTATTCTTAGTCTATAAAATGATAATACCAAGAACAGTAGTGAGATTGGGAGCCAGAGGGATAAAGACAACGAAAAGAGTTGGGATAAGTAAATCCGTTGAGATAGATTGAGTAATCCATAGACAAAGACGCAGAGATACATGAGGATATCAGATTTTGCCTTAACGGAATTGCACACTCTATATTAAAAAAGTGGCAGTGTCACTTGAAACAAAGCTGAATGATAAAGTAATAGCATCCTAGTAACATGGGAGATGGTTACACAATTTTAGAATTTTAACAAAGAATGAAAGCTTATTATTTGTCTCCGGTTATGGAAAAAATGACTATGGTTGATCAAGGGAAAAAGATAAACATGTATTAAGCCAGTACCTAATTACCGCCAAAATCTTTGTTACTACCTAACATAAAGCATGGAAACAAGAATTCAATCACTTCCCAACACTGTAACGTGAACTATTTTCTAGATGTTCCCTACTCATTTCTGGTTATAATACTGAGAGTTCCTTTGAAACAATGCCACAAAGCAGCACTAAATATGTGCTCTCCCACACGTTGCATGTAAGGGAAATCAAGTAGGGAACAATTTCACTAACTGTTTGCCAAGGTCAACTTTTCTGTTTTTCAAAGAGTAGTTTGTTTTCCTTGACAAATAATGTAATCCTTTCTGCCTTGAAATATGGGCCTCCTGATAGGGAATTCTTCCTTGAATAATAATATAAATCCATGTTATCTAATTTGACAGTAGACTACTGTATGGACATTTAAGAAACAATATTAGTATTAATTTGTTCAAAGGAAATACATTTATTGCTAGTTCTTTTTTTCTTTCCTTTTCCACTCTGCATCTTTACTAAATAGGTAATATTTTTTCGTAAAATGATTTTTAAAACAGTAAAAAGCTTTCTTCAGTTTTTCCTTCCAATTAAATTGTTTTCTCCCCATACCTGAAACAGGGAGTCTTTGGGGGCTCACCTGATTTTTCATTGAACATCAAAGATACCCTCACCTTCTTAGTCTCTTAGAAAGGAAACCTGTATGTGCACGTATTTAATTTTATTTTGATTTTGGTGACACAGGAAAAGGGGAGTAAGAAGATACCATGCTTCAGGAAACATATTCAATATCCTGTAATAAACCATAATGGAAAAGAATATTTTTAAAAAAAGAAGATACTGGTTTTTTTTTTTTTTTTGGTTCTATTTCTTTCTTTCTTTTTATTTGTTTTATTTTTTTAACATCTTTATTGGAGTATAATTGCTTTACAATGGTGTGTTAGTTTCTGCTCTATAACAAAGTGAATCAGCTATAGATATACATATATCCCCATATCTCTTCCCTCTTGTGTCTCCCTCCCACCCTCCCTATCCCACCCCTCTAGGTGGTCACAAAGCACCAAGCTGATCTCCCTGTGCTATGTGGCTGCTTCCCACTAGCTATCTGTTTTACATTTGGTAGTGTATATATGTCTGTGCTTTTGAAATTCTCTTCCTTTTATACTCCAGAAAACAACTACTAAGAGCGAACTGGCTCTTACTTCCCTAGTCAGCCATACTCACTATCTATTTAAAATTCCTCTACCTTTTCCCCTCTACAAACTAACAGAAAGGCTGCCAGGGTACTAGAGCAGAGAGGAGTTCAAATCCTCTTTGGCCAGATTCCTCTTGCTACTCTTAAGAGTGCTTTGTCTCCTTGCCTCACGTGTTCTAGAAAGACCCACCATTGCTAGAAGTTGGCCTTCAGGGTATGGCTGTTGAACTAGACTGAAGACCTGAGCTGGGTGTCTCCCTTGATACCCTGAGCTCTCTCTTAAATTTCTGTATCAGAGGAAACTTTTACCCTTCTAACTGATGTTTTAAAAATGCCCCCTCCCTTCTCTGCCTAGAGCAGGGACTGACCTGTCTTTGGTCCACATTCTAGGGTGCCCTGTGGATGTTTCCAAATAATATTAAAAGCAATTGTTACGCTGTTGACCCATGAGAAATTAGGACATCTGGAACGGTGTAAGACAAACTCCTTTTATCTACTAGGACACCTTTCAGCGCTTAAAGGAATAATTTGCTATAATAATAGCTTTTACTAAGAAAGAATCTTTGCTGATTTTGATGGTAGATAATATGAGGCACTTAAAATTTCTTAAGGTTTTCATGATTTAAGTTTTTTGAAGATCTTTGAAAAATAAATGACTATGAAAGGAACACATGTTACGTGTAGAAAATATGGTAAGTGACGCTATAAAAATATGTAATCCCACCACTCAGCAGACATTTTCTTCCAGCATTTACGTGTGTGTAATATATAAATATATGTCATTCATATACAGACTGTTCTGTTTATGTAGAGTGTATGGTGAGAGAGAAAGAAGAAGAGAGGAAGGAGCCTATATACTATTTATTTATATTCAGGAAGAGTGGGATTAGGAGCATAGGCTCTGGAGTAAGGTGGTGTTACTTTAGGCAAGTTATTCAATATCTCTTGGCCGTCAGTGTTTGTTGAGAGGATTAAATGAGATACTGGGAACTAATACTTACTGAATGTTTCCAACGTCTAAGACGTTGTTCTGTTTTTCACAGAATAACTATTTTTAATTCTCACAACAAACCCATGAGGTGTGTATTGGGACACTGCCTTTCTTTGTGAACTGTCTTGTGGAGCACTTGGTGTGTTGTCAGAGGTATAGTAAATGCTAACTATTTGTACAAGATTTTTTTTTACAAAATGTGGCTAGTTAGTAATAGAAGGTTTAATAGCGTACGTTTCATTTTATGTTTAGATATTTTCCCTGAATGATGTTTTTATTTAAAAATAAATTTACTAGTTAATATCTTAAAATATAAATCTGAGGACATCATTCATACTCTTTCTTCCAGGGAGAAAATCCAGATTCTTAACGTTAGTAAAGGCTAGGACTAGCTTGCCATATGTTATCTGTTGTTCCAAATCAGCTTATAGTTTTTCTAGATATGTCATGACCTTATCAGTTCTTCCCAAGTGGTTAGTTAAAATGTGGAGATTTAACTTGTTGCAAATACTCACTGCTTTGCCTTTTCCTACTTGTTCCTCACATGGGCATACAGACCATGCACAGTTGGTGTCTTTATCAGATATGTCCTAATAAGAGGGAGTATGGCTTTCCAGTTAATAAAACCTATAGTGGGAATTTCTGCACTGACGTGCATTTCTTTCATATAATAAGTGACATATGACAGCAAACATTTTTGGGGGTTTCCATAAGATAAGATTTAGCCCTTTAATCAGGGAAGATAACCAGTGTTCACAGATTGTTTTTCACATCAGAGGTTGGGGTTGAGGATAACTTATAACTACAGTCCTAGGGGCATTGTAAAGAGCACCTAACCATTTTAGTCTCATCGTAGTGGCGTCAGTACAATTCTGATTGCACTCGTGGTTTGGGAACATTTCCAGTGAAAACTTTAAAAATTATTCATTTTTTACTAATTTTTATAGGATGTTATAGCAAAACGTTTTGATCTCTTTGGCAAAAGAAATGTGTATGAAGAGTGTCCTAAGTCACAGTGTCACTTGGCACTTACTTTAAGTAAAATTATTTTAGGACTTCTAAAGAGTAACTTGAACTTTTGTATTTTGTTGCCAGTGTCTTTGTAGGATGGTGTCCAGAGGCCACTGCTCTCATATCCTGAGATGTCTTTCTGTGTAGGCCGGTTAAAGTTGCAGGATGGGACAGACAGACTTGGAGATTAGTCCAGATAAAGTGAGCGAGTACTAGGAGTGCAGAGACCCAGTTGCTGGCTTAGGAAATTCAGACCTTTAGAGAGAGCTTTGTGTTATACTTTGAAAGGCCTTCCCTGCTTTAGAATTAAAGTACTTTCTACTTTACTTTTTACTTCAGAATATTTGACTCTCTAATGATTTGTTTTTGACTAAGGTGTCTAACATTTTCCCTAACAGCATTTTTGTCACGTGTTCAATTTCCCATATGTCTTTGGCCTTTGTCTTTGGTTCGGTCCATTTAGGCTAAAAGGTATGCAGCTCTGTGGTGGCTGTACTTGAATCCTCACTTCCCAGCCCTGGCCTCAGCCTTTCTTGCTGCCTGGAACTCTGTAGTGGACTAACGCTGGCAGGTTAAACAGAGGGGCTGGACACACTTGGCTCTTGTTCTTTATTCACAAGCTCAGACCTGAGAAAATGGCACTGTTGAGGGGAGTAGGTAGAGAAAGCCTCCACCACCCCCCCCCCCCCCCCCCCCCCCCCCCCCCCCCCCCCGTCTGCCTCAAGCAGAGTAATAAGCTCATCTAGCCCCTGTGTGCTACTGTTGATTCAAGGGTAGAGCTCCTACTGGTTTACGGCAGTTCTTGTCCCCGGGGCCTTTTTGCAGCTGATCTGAGCATGGCTCCCCTTCTGAGATCACAGCAAGCCTGGAGTTTGAATCAACTCTAGAACATGCAGAGTAAATCAGCAAACTGGTCGTCACATAAGCTCAGTGGGCATGGTACAGTCCGAGAAATGTACCCGGAAAACCGTAAGCTTGTAAGATGAAGCCGGTTAAATCAATCTTCCTTCCTCCCTTCCTTCCTTCCTCCCTTCCTTCCTTCCTCCCTTCCTTCCTTCCTCCCTTCCTTCCTTCCTCCCTCCCTCCCTCCCTCCCTCCCTCCCTCTCTCCCTCTCCCTCTCTCTCTCTTTCTTTCTCTCTTCCTTCCTTCCTTCCTCCTTTCTTTTTCTCACTGTCTATGAGCTTGTGGTGGCTAGTGGTAACATAGTAGAGAACATCTCTATAATTCATGAGACCGTGTACATTTAGAGAAATGTATTTGGTTTGTGGTAAGAAAACTTCCTTTTGCACAGTTATAATGGGCTAGTCTTTAATAGAATTCTCAGAACTATGTTGGGTTTTTTTGGTTTATTGTTTTTTCCTGGAAAAGTTGCTAAGCATATTTTTTGAAACAATATATTTGTCTCTGTCAAATTTTAATTACCAAACCCCAGACCTTTTCTTCCCTTTTAATTACTGAATAGTGACAATTTTAAATTACATGATGCAAATCACAAAAGCCATTTACAGTGAACTCATAACTGTCAGGTTAGATTGGCAGGACAAAACAGTTTCTGATCTCTGACATTTGGGAACACTGGACAAGGCTTAAACTTGTCATGTAGTTAGAAATGTTTTCTTGCTTTCTTTCTGCCAGAGGAAAGAGAGTACCCAAAGATGGGGA
This sequence comes from Phocoena sinus, assembly GCF_008692025.1. Classification (NCBI taxonomy): domain Eukaryota; kingdom Metazoa; phylum Chordata; class Mammalia; order Artiodactyla; family Phocoenidae; genus Phocoena; species Phocoena sinus. The sequence goes on along the minus strand of NC_045779.1, from coordinate 6,608,920 downwards.
TGATTCCTATACACTGATGACCTCTGTACTCATGCCTACTCATGAACTGTTTGTAAGAAAGTTAATCATAGCTTCAATTATTTATGGGTATTTTAATGTAAGTATATGATTAATAATTAAAATAAGTTGCTATTGTGCACATGTAGCTTTAAAACACTGGAGAGTTTGTTAGATCATTTTGGTCGTTCATTTTCACACACATTGAGCCCTTGAACACTGAACAGGTGATTAACTTTCAAGTTAGTACAAGTAGTTGAACTAACCACTCTTTTACCCTACTCCTACTAGCTTTTCTAATATGATTAAAATTAATCCTAGACTTCGGATGCAAAGTTGGAAACAGTGTTTAATAAAAGTACACGTGGGGCTTCCCTGGTGGCGCAGTGGTTGGAAGTCCGCCTGCCAAGCAGGGGACGCGTGGTGCGTGCCCCGGTCTGGGAAGATCCCACATGCAGTGGAGCGCTGGGCCCGTGAGCCATGGCCGCTGAGCCTGTGCATCCGGAGCCTGTGCTCCGCAACGGGTGAGGCCACAACAGTGAGAGGCCCACGTACCGCAAAAAAAAAAAAAAAAAAAAAAAAGTACATGTGATCTTTGGGGAATATATATATATATATATATATATATATATATATATATATGTTATATATAGTAGGCAAGAATATTGCTTGGTCTTGAATGACTGACTATAATTCTAAGAAAAGTGACATTAAAACATTATTAGAGAATCCTCTTTTTTTTTCCTTTCAAATGGAAACAGATTAGGTGTTTGACTATCTCCGGACCAATGATAAGTTCTAAATCCTTAAACAGTGTACATGTGTTCTTAATACCACTTACATATTGATCCATATTCCCTAGATTCCATAAGGGAAGCAGTGACTTTTGAGCAATAACTCTTAACTCTGAAGCCAATTGAAATATATGACACTTAAAGAAAAATGGTATAAAAATGTCAGTACAGAACATGTTATAAAGACTGCGTTTCTGGATATAAGACAACTGAATTTTTCTTATAAAATGAATGAAACAAGTCAAGATTATGTTTTATGTTTTTTCTAGTTGAGGCAGACCAGTATATTTCCCAGGCAAACCTGCTGAGATGCTAGAGGCAGTGCAGTGGAGAGTGGATTGCTGTAGAATGTGGGCAAATGCAAACCATGTGTTCTGTTGGTCTTTCCATTAGGGATTTTAGGTCATTATTGTTTTATGGAAGATAACATTTTTTTTCATTGTAACATATTTAAATGATAGAAAGGGAGAAGGGATTTCTGCCATTTTTTTGGTCAAAATACTGAGCATTGCAGTTTTTTATCTTAATACTGAATGGCTTAGTCAGTGAGAGTGTATGTTTGGGCACTAAGCAAAACAGTTTTGAAAAATAATTTTATCATGGAGTCAAACAATGGTTTGGTTGATAGTATATGTGATTTTTCTTCATTCAAGAAATGTCAAGGGCAATCAACTATACTTCAATTTTAAAAAAAGAAATGTCAAAGACATCCTCTGAAACTAATAATCATCATTAGCTTTATTGTCATATGAATTTCAAGGATGTGTTTAGACTTATATAAGTCTTGGAACTATTTATAACTATATTCTTCATTATTCAGACTCAGATTTTGGTCCTATATAAGTGATATGCACATATTTAAAAAAATTATTTTAGAGCTTCTACATGTGAGGCATTTTTCTAAGAACTTAAACCTCTTAGCACCTTTGTGAGATGTATTGCTAATATTCTGAAGAATGTCATGTCATGTCAAGCCTGTGAGGTGCATACTGATACTGTCAGAAGAAACTGAGGAACAGAGATGTTAAGTAACTTGGCCGGACATCACCCAGCTGGTGAGTGACAGAACTGAGGTTCGAATCAGGTGCACTGTGTTGCCTCCAGTAAAAACATACCAGCATATATGGACATTCAGTCCCAATAAGACCATTGCTGGTGGAGCACCTTACAACCTTCTGGTAAATGGGAAATTGGGATTTTTGTTTTAAGAATAGTCAACTAAAATCCATGGTTGAGTTAATTCTGAGAAGTAAATCTCCAAATTATTGATGCTCTACCATTTCAGGTGCATAAAATTCAGTACGAAAGGTAAAAGCTTATTTATTCTTTAAAATAAATAAGCAGAAATAATGTGATTTACCTCTACATTACAGGTGACGTTCGATTTTGTTAAAGTGATCTATTCCATAGTCTAGAATCTCACTGTATGCTCTGCAGATACACTACATATTACTCAGAAAATGACTTTAGTATGTTGTGAGTCAGTATGTAAGGAGATATACTCTTGGCATGATTATAAGTTTAATTGTAAGAAAACATTTATCCATATAAAGTAATGTTATAGTGATACTTTCAGGAGTTTCTGCTACATATTTTAAATCCTCTCATCCTCTCATCTGTTATAAAAGTAGGTAGTATAAAAGTATCATAAGATGATTCCTCATATGTTCAGATTTCACCCCAGACTGTTTTCTTTGTAGGTTTAATATTATGTCAAATAAATTAGTTTAGTTGTATTTTTCTTCACATATAAATTCTTAACAGTGTTATGAATCTAAAGAAAAGACAAAATATCAAAACAGAAGGTGTGTTTTTGTTTTGGCAAACACACCTGCTGGTAATAAAATGGATTCAGGATTGTTCAGGTATATTCATTATACGGACTCACTAGAGCTGAGCAACTTCTCCATTTAATTTTGCAATAGTGACAAACCTGAAGTCAGTGTAATGTTGGGAGTTTGAATATCAGTTCAACTTCTTCCATCATCTGTATCATTTTTATGACTTCAGTGAGAGATCTAAACATTCAATTTAATCTAACAGGTTTTGTTTGTTTTTTTGGGTTTGTTTTTGTTTTTGTTTTTTTGCGGTACGCGGGCCTCTCACTGCTGTGGCCTCTCCCGTTGCGGAGCACAGGCTCCGGACGCGCAGGCTCAGCGGCCATGGCTCACCGGCCCAGCCGCTCTGCGGCATGTGGGATCTTCCCGGACCGGGGCACGAACCCGTGTCCCCTGCATCGGCAGGCGGACTCTCAACCACTGCACCATCAGGGAAGCCCCTAACACGTATTTTTAAAGCATCTCCTGGAGGCCCAGATTGTTTACAAAAGTTTTTGAAATTCAAAATAGATTTTTCTTTCTGTCTTTGCTAAGACTCAGGTTGAATAGAGGTATTTAGGATTTATAAGGAAAAATGGTACAAAGCTTAACTAAAATGCACATTGTGTTTGTTTTAAAGTTATCTGTTCTATTTGTATCCTGAAGATACTGCAAACTCTATGACTATTTGAGATGTCTAACATAACCCCAAAGTTTCTATGGTTTGTTTTAGAATTATTAATTGCCCTCAATATTTTCTTAAGCCAATCTACTACTTTCCTACACATTAACTAAGGGAAACTACATCCTCATCAGACAGTGGGAAGTCTCTTCCTTTTCAAAAGGAACCAAACCTGTCTCATTCTCTTCAGTATAATGCCCCCAGTAAGTGGTGTGAAGGGTCATTTTGTAGATGATGAATGCCATCTATATTTTGGTGTCAAACATTAAGGCTGTACTGTACTATCAACCCTTCTTCCTTTGTTCTTGAAGTCATCTAAAATCATCCTGACTCTGCTGATAATTTTATGCGATAAACCAGTAAGAATATATATATTCATCTTAATCTTTGTATGACCAGTTTCTAGTGTGGCGCCTTGCATATAATAGCTTCCCATAAATATTTGATGATGAGTGATCATGAAAGCAAAGAATGATTTAGTACCTTTATCAGAAATAATGAAAAGATTTCCATATTAGTGAAATACTGCAGAGTGCAACACACAGAAAGCAACTGAGCTGTTTCAGTTTTGTTTTCATAGATATTTCACAGCAAAAACAAAAACAATTCAAGCTGTCAAAATGAAGGTATGAAAGGTGAAAAAAAACTTATCATGCTCCAGATGTTAGGTGAGGCAAATACAAGATCCAGAAGGTGAGCTTGAGCTTCTTGCCAGATGCATAGAAGCTTAGAACACATTCAGGTTTTTATATCAATACAGGGAATTAATATGAAGTGAGAGCACAGGCTTTCCCTCTTTACGTTAGTGCTTTTCGGTAGGGGAAAAAATCTCAACTAACGATTCTGTAATTCTGATTTTACTTAATTCATTAATCTGATGGCTCTTTAAGTACTGGATCAAGGAAATAAAGTGTTGAGTATTGGGAAGATGGCAGATGTAGGTGTTTTTACTCTCTGGTTTATAATTTCTAGTACTTGGGTAGTCTTGTGTTGCTCTTGAGACTCTTTCACAGACACTATCTATTCTTATGCTAACTTAACCTGGAAGGGAGACTAAAATCTAGCCTGGCTTCCAATTCCAAGTCCAGTTTCCCTGTCAACTCTGAGATGCTGCTTCATTATATCTGCTTTACTCATGCACTTGCATTAGTTCTGACTATATTTATAAACTTTATAACAGGACATAAGTTACAATAAATTGTCACAAAACATGAAATTACACGCTCTCCTATATGTAGTTCAAGGCTTGGGAGAGTGAGGTGATAGGAAATGCACAAGGGAACGGGTTACTGTAAAGCAGCCTCCCTTGAAAAGAATCGGGGGATCGATACCAGGCTTATGAAATTGTTCATGTCAAGCATCCCCCGGATGTGTTTTATTGCTTTTATTAGGGTGACTGTATAATACAAGAACATATACTTCTTTGCTTTTAATTTTCAAAGCCCGCTTAGTATAGAAACCCCTATCACTCCACTCTGCTCTCTTCTTTGACTACATTCTGCAAGAGAGGCGAACTTTCTAAATACTCATATTTCAAACAGATTCACTTTCTTTGGGGAAACTATAAAGCGCTCTGTGATCCACAGAAGTGGTTTAACTCAGGAGTTATAAAGGTATCAGTAGCCAGCAGAAATGTTCTTCTACCTGAGTGTTTGAAAACCATTGTTTGAAATCCTATTGAAATCAGTTTACAAGGGATTTAAAATAATTTATAGATTAGAAAACCAGAGCCGGGTAGTTTCATCACACTGCTGTTTTCAGTAGGCTGAATAATTGCTTAGCTATTGGTCTGCTTTCCTTATCTTATTCAGTGAAGGGATTCTTTTTCCTAAACCTAGTTTCTAATACTTAGTTAATACTTTGTTATATTGTAGATATGATCATTAACACATGGAATTTAATCTATATTAAAATGTTGAAAGATATTGGAGTTTCAAGTTTTTTTCAGCGTAATATGCTGATAAAAAATGTATGTTTTCTCTAGTTTATTTAGAAGAACAGGAGATAAAACTTGGGAGTCTTTGTTATCCATTGAAGAGGAGAGCTCATTGATCAGCTACTTAATTGCCTTTGATTCTCTGAATGACCACGTAATTGCCAAGTGAAGCCTGAGTAACATTTGTTAGCGGTTGAGTGATTAATTAGCTGTTCTACGATCCCTAAGTTAAAAGAGCAAACTGACTTACATTATGGATTTAAATACAGTTAAGATGCTTAAAGCATGTCTTTGCTCTTATATCACCATCTGTTTTTGTTTTTGGTTTCATTACCTGATAAGTAATAATTGATAGGTACATTAATTTGCTTATAACATCATTGAAAATGAGTCAAAGGACTAGATTCCAAATTATCTGAAAAGAGCTTATGACTAATTTTATTTGTGTCCTTGGATGAATTAAAACACTTTGAAAATGTTTTTATTTCTTTGAAATAACTATATTTCATATATTAGTGTCTAATATGCTCATGCATACTCATGTACACATAAATAGTATGTTACATGATGCAAATACAAATTATTTTTAACACAGGATGTTACTTAGATGTTTAAATAATGTCTCCAGGGGAAAGCCAGCAGTAGGTTCCATTTTTTGTTTCTTTTTTTTGGCTCAATTCATTCATGATGGTATAAACAGTAAGGACAGTTCCAAGAAAGCTCCTTCCTTTGCTTGCTCTTTGGGGGAAGGTATATTAACTTGAAATCAGAAGACCAGAAATTTTGCTCTACTATTTGTAAGTTCTGTGTTTTGGGGGTGAGTTTCCTAGCCTCCTGATGTTTTAGTGTCTCCATCAATGAAACAGGAAAGTATCTGCAGTGTTCAAATGGTGAGTTTGCATGGAACTGTCTGTGGGGTGTAGACCTGGGAAGATACCTGAAGATCCAGGCAGGGAGCAATTGCTAAAGACAGTCCAACAGATTGGTTAGTTCAGCTGCTTCCTGGTTATTGCTACTGATAATGGCCAAGAGCAGAATTTTCCAGTTACCATTAGAACTGTAACCTGCCAGCATATAAATGTACCCTCACCCGCTAAAAGAGAAGACTTTAGAACGCAGCTTGATTTTGAGAAACTCTTTCGTACTTTGAGATTCTGAGGCACTGTGACTTCAGCCTTTGGAACAATGTCCACTTGACCTTGTGGACAGGAGGGAGTAGAACTCATTTACTCTTAGGAAAGTAGGGATTATTTTCTGTAAAGATTTACTTCAGACTTTATTCTGATGTCACATTACTATAATAAGGATTAATAACTTAACAATTACTATTGAACTCATTTCTATTCCTAGTATCATTTCAGGTTGGGACTGGGTGTTTAAAATCCATGTGACACTGTATTGCAAAAACTCTGCATTAGCCGTGGTACTCTCTTTTTTACTTACAATTCAAAGAGGGGAATTCTGAATAAAACTTTGCCATTAAATTACTACACTCACCTTTCTGATAATTTAATTAAGATTGTTTATCATTTCATTCTGTGATGTTTTGAAATTAGTTAGTGGAGATGGTGTTTTTTAGGCTCCTTTTTTCAAAATCCTCTGAACTGTTTCTAGTGTTTTTGTTTGCAGCACAATGCTAAGCTCTTTCTTAGGCTCCTTGTGGAATTATTCAACGTAAACTAACCTGTGGTTAAAAGACTGAATTTAATTAATTTGCACAGTGAGAGTATAGATGTATTGTTCCAGCAGTGAGCAGAATACATGAAAGCTGGAACCTCTTTCCTTCCTCTCTTACCCCATGTGCACATTTCTTTGCTAGCCTGGCCTATGCCGTGGACCAGGGAACTATTACCTGAAATATAGCCATGAAATACGTACTGTGCCATATGCAATTTGAAAAACATGACATGAGGCATGGACAGTGATCCAGTTTACTTAAACTCAGGCTCAAAGTATCGTTTTCCTACAGGAAGATGATGTTTGGTCCTTTAGTCCCTCAGCTGCTCCCTGTTTGTAAATAATGAACCTTCGGCAATCCTGAGTTTCATTAGCACCTGGGTTATTATTTAGTTGTCTGAAATTGTAGCTTGCCTAGTAAGACCCTCAGAACTCAAAGTGTTGATGCAGCTTGAGCACTAGGAGAATTTAACAGTCTTGGAATAATGAATAGCAGAGTTAAAAAAAAAAATACGGATTAAATATTTAATTTATAAGAAGCTTCCACGGTGTCATTATTAATTCTTAGTCAAATGTTTAAAATTTTTCATATTGTATGTATATTGAATGGAAAATGGCCTGACACATGGTAGACTCACCATAAATATGGGATTTATGTTATTATAATTTGTGCTGTTATTGTCAAATGAATAATTGAATGGAACCACTCAACATGAAGGGTAAAAATCAGCATGTTTCTGTAATGTTGTAGTTTCCTAAAAGTCAGCATATACAGACTGTGTACAGAGGCCTGTAAGCCCAAGATAATGGCCATCACCATTGGGTGTAAACATCGGCATGAGTCGTGATTGCCAGGGAAGGGTAGGATGCACCAACTTAACCCAGGATACCTTGAGTAACTTTGTTGGTCCTAAGCTGGAGCCCTGTTTTACTTCTGACTTTCTGGTAAAATCTCTCTGAAGTCAAGGGCAAAAAGAAGCCCTTCAAATATTTTGGCCTCATTCCATGATAGCCACAGGTATTCTGCCAACACATTTTTTTTGAGTCCTATAAATGTCAGCTTCTACTAAATCATTATTTAATCCTTTCCTAAGTTAGAAGAGATCAGTAGGTTTTTTTCTAGGCAGGAGAGAGGTAGAGAGTGGAGCACCAACCCCCAGAATTTTGCTTATCTGATTTGGATGTTTTTGGTCTCATTGTGTCTTGCCTCAAACAGGAAAACTGATCAGGCCTCATTTTAACATGAGTGACTGTTGGAGGAACCGAAAGCTCTCCAGAATTTAGAGTGACCTTGCTATATTCTGCAGACTTAACTACCCTGCATCTAGACTGTGTCATTATTCAAATAACAACCATGAGTAGGAAATAGAATCCTGGCTATTAAACATCAAACATGATTCCTTTACGTCTGAGCAGCAGAATTATTTTTGTACCAGTTACAAGTCTTGCCTATGAATTATTTAAAAAATAAAATCTTGAGCCCTGAGACATTTTTGAAAAATCTTTTATTACCACCATCACATAAACATAGAAAGGAACAGATGTATACTATCAAAGGTGAAACTCTCTTTCATGTCTTAAAAGAAACAGTGCATTTACTTCTAAGTATAGCTTGTTTAAAGAATAACAGAAAAAAAGATGTGTCTGCAGGTAATTAAGGAAGTAAAACTTAAGGAGAATCATGTGAAAGTAGCAAAAAAAAAAAAAGAAATAGTTGAAAGAGAGAATGAAAATGGGTAGGAAAAAAATTAGCCTGATTTTCACACACACAAAAGGCTGGAAAATAGTACAAATCCCCATCATTTTAAGACAGTTCCATGTAAAGATGAATACGCACCATTTTGGCTTCGAGGAATGATATGTATAGGGTTAAATACACTGATGAACTAAGTTTCCTAAGCTATTCCACTAATACTTAAATTTAAAATGGATTTTTGAAAGCAGCGAAACATGTGAGTAGCCAGTTATTCATACATACTACGAATCTGTTGGTTTTTCATTTTGTGCATTCTGAGTTTGATAAGAAGTTGGTGTGTAAGTTTTTTTCCCTAAGGAGGACATTAAATGAGTGACACCACTCATTCTTAAAATACATACTCCAACTTTGTCCAGTGTTTACGCATGTGTGAAGAAGAAAGGTGTTGTGTTTCAAGAGAGTCCCCATGTAGAATTTTAAAACACTCTATTATAGTAAAAGGGGAAATTTAGATATTTTTTTGTCATCTAGTCTAGGTGAAAGAAGAATATATACCTGGAGAAATAAGGTAATTTATTTTAAATCATAAAAAAGTTCTTTTACATAGAACTATCTGAAATGCTCTGAGTACAAAATGTTATAAATATCCTGTTACCTTCTCTGGGGTTTCAGATGCACCCTTGCAGCTTGTGGAAATGTGGACAGAGAATCAACGCTGTGTAGTCAGTGAGGGACAGGTGGGAAATCATGTTTTTGAAGAAGAGGGCACTTGTAGTAACAAGTTACCACAGTCAACTTTTATCTCTGCCAAATGTATGATTGGCTTAAGCTACTTATATTTTCAAATCTGTTAATTATTCACAGTTTTGGCAGAGCTGTTGCTTCACACAGTGTTGGTGGCTGTAGTCCACCTTTTTTTTTTTTTTTTTTTTGTTGAGTTGAAAGGGAAATTGGAATTGTTTTTTTCCTTCTGAAGCCTTTAATGATACCACCATAGTTTTTCTGAATTCAGAACAGTTTTACAGTTCTGTTATGGAATGGGTGCTAACCTCCCAGCATAATTCTCCAGTTTTAAATGTTACACCAGAACTGGCTCAGGGAAGTAGCTATGTATGAAGGATTTGATGGGTTCCAAAAGAGAAAAGGGAACAGAAAAAAGGAAGAGTAGATTTTGTGGTTGTAAGACTTATGGTTTAGGGCACCCCTTGGGGTTCAGAGCTGTGCAAAGACAGGAAGTATCCATTCATAAGTCTTGGTCCCTTTCTACTGTATTTGGTATCATAATTTAAATGAATTCAGGGCTGAATGCCAGCATCAGTCAGTTCCACGTTTGATCAAATTTCCATTCTTGCTACATAGTCCTTGCAGAAAGCATACTTTAGTAGAGGGATGAGAGAACTACTTCAGGGATACACATTGATCTAGCATCTCATAGTTGAGGGAAGTCATAAAGTTGGCTCCATGCTCTATAAAGAATATGATTGTGGGAATGTAGAGATCTAAATACGTGAACTCCCCTTTAACATGACACAGCTGATCTAAAAGTAGTGCCATTGTTTGAAACATGTTGAGAACATCTCTTCTGTAATTTTCTATATTTAGATCTACATCATAGCTCATAAATTCTTGGTTTAGTTGTTTCATTTACGTTATTTTATGGAGTCGGTCTATTACCCAACAGATTTCCCATTTTATTCATTAAATTTAGCCCTGATATTTTTCTCTACAGTTCATTATGGAAAATATTCAAACATACAGCCTAGTTGAAAGGTTTTAAAGCAAAGCTAGATTCTATCTAACTTTATGCTATACTTGCCCTGATGCATAGCTGGTTGACTTTTTGTAGTTTCTCCAAATTTAATTCACCCTAACAAAAGGTTTTACCACGAACGCACACACACACACACACACACACACACACACACAAAGGTAGATAATTCTAAAACAGGAGTTTTGAGATAAAGATGAACCCATAAGAATAACTTCAGTACTTTAAAAAGGACTAGTTAATATCTATGGTTGAGTTCTGATATATTTGCTTAAAAATTAATCATATTACTTTAGAGTCACACCTCATTTATGGCATCAGTCATATGACTACTTTATTATAAGATCAGATCTAGACATCTACAAGCGCATGTAACTACTTTTAAAGCCACATAATAAAAACTAGGTATATGGACTCGACAGACAGTAAAGATGAATTTATTCATACCTGTTATGTGATACTTTTGAGCCCCCAAACCTTCTATAATAATAAAAATGCAACTATTTCTATAGGGAAGTAAATTGTTCTTAGTTCTCCCATTGTTACAATATGGATTAATACTTAAAGTTAGTATCAGACATAAAAAGAGAAAATATATGTTAAAAATCCTAAAGTTTCCTCTGGCTTTAAAATTCTTTCATTCATGAAGGTCTGAAATGTCTTCATGACTTTAGTATCATGTTTTCGCACTTGAAGGATGTTAATCTTGATGTGAATGATAGGAAATGATGTTTGGTTGACCAACTTCTGATCCTTGGCAGGTAATACTTTGGACTCCTTGACATGTAAAACAAAACCCCATAAACATCAAATCCCTGTAATCTTGGATTTGTTGGGCTCCTAACCCTTTACCATTAGCAATCAGAATACCTTAATACTTGGACACAATTTGGACTTTATTAGAAATCCCTTTGTACAAGTGTTCCCATCTGAAGGAAGTAACATTTGATGTGGCATGTGTTAAAGGAATTCTGTGGGCACTTTAATGCAAGAAAAACTTACATAAATAGCTCTGAAGGATTATAAATAGACAGATTAAGAGAAAAATCTTAGAATTGTTAACATGGAAGAGACCTTAGAGAGACTATTCAGTTCAGTCCCCTCATTTTACATAGAAGGTGACGCTGGATAACTCAGTAAGGTCAAGAGTTAGTGTTGATTTCATCGACTTGCCTAAGTTCATTCATATAACAAAAGGTAGAACCAAGACAAAAACCCAAGACTCTTGCTTTCCACACTTAATTATTTTCCTACAGTATGTCAAGAATTCCTAAAATAGGGTTTATTTTTTTTAACTTTGTTTTAGCTAAAGATACTGGGCCGCAGAGATTAAGTAACTTGCTCAAGTTTACACAGTGAGTGAGCGGCCTACCTGGGATTTGATTCGGGCTGCTGGTTCTAGAATCCGTGCTTCTAATCACAAAGTAGAATTGCTGAGTGAGTGAGTGAGTAAGCGAGTGGATGAATGAACGAATGAATGAATATGCGGTGGAGGCAGAAAGGAGCTGTAACCCGTCGGAGCTTGGGAAAGACATGAGGTTGCTGTTAAATCATGAGTGCACATTTTCAAGGGGGGAAAGGGTAAAGAGCACCCTAGTGCAAGACACAGCCTCCTGGAGGCACCTGGTGAGTTTGGGAACACTGATGTCTCTAACGAGGGGGTAGGGATGGGAGAGTGAAAGAAGGTGTTAGAGCAGCGCAGCTTGGTTCAGAGGGTGGGGCTGATTATGCCATATTATGAAATTTGAAATTACTCCAGCAATCAAATAGGAAAAGGGAGGAAAATAATGTACATTTAATAACCACTATGTGCCAGGTGGTTTATACATGTGTGTACACACACACACACACACACACACACACACACACACACACACACTCCCTCACACTAATTCTGTCCCTCTTATGAGCACTCCCTGCCCATGGCCAAAGGTGTCACTGCTAGCAAGTGGTTGGAGCACAAGATAGTGACATGTCCTCTCTGATGCTACAGCTTGTTTTGACCTCATTTGGCAAGGGGCCAATGGAAGTTTTGAAGCAAAAGGGTGGCATGACCACCTTTCTTTGGTTTTTGCCAATAAGAGAAGAGCCGGGGGGGTAGACCAGTGAGGGGAGGCATGGGGGTCAGGGAGACCAGCAAGGGCCAGCCAAGACCCAGAGGCAGGAAGGGCTTTTCCTAAGGCAGTGGCAGTGGGGCTCCAAAGGCAGTTTTGATCTGAGATTCTTTTCAGACTGCCCTTTACTTACCGTCAAGGAATGCTTTGCCCAAGCTGTGCTAACAGAGCCATGTGACTTAGCGGCAGTGGCCAGTGGGGTCTGTGGCACTTCAGCAGTTGGCTAGGGCATGGTGTCGATCCAGTGTCAGCAGATTTTGGTCGTGTTGACAGTTGTACACTCAAATGGCTTGTTTGTTCGACTCCTGATTAGTGCCTTTCACACAGAAGATTAACACTCAAATTAGTGTTTGTTGAGCTTGACAAAATGTGCATCGTTGGTGGGTGGGAGATTACTGCTGTGCCCACTGTGGGAGGCCTCAAACTTCAGTTGCTTCTGCTGATCTCAGATGGCAGAGGACCTTGGAATTTTCTGGGATAGAAGGAAACTGATGCTTCTCAGAGTCTTAGTTGTGACTAAATTATTTTTCACATGTGAATTTCTAAGTTAAGGAACATTAAAATTATCTTGTTTTATGAGCTTTTCTCATCTTCCCTTTAATGGATTTAAGTAGCATAAATCAGAATAAAATGTTAATTTAGTAAATAATGTGTTGTTTCATCTTAAAGGATATAATTTCTTAATGTTTTAAAATTAATTCTCCTTTGTTCAAAACCAGAAGGTGAATACATAAAGACTTTATAAGTTATTGCTGAATATTTATCTGAAAGAAAAAAAAAAACATTTTCAGCAATTTACAGAAATGTTTTAGATTCTTTAATTTTTAGCCTAAAGGGAAAACTAGTGGGATGCCAGAATGAGGTAGTTAGGGTAATGATAATAGAGAAATGAGGAAAAATGGACAATGAAAGGATATTATCCTGTTAGAAGGATAATGAGAGGGAAGAAGAAATAAAGAAAGAAGGGGCGCATTAATGAAAACGAGCAAGGGTATACATCGTTTCCAGTGAAATAATGAGGATATAACAAAACTCCTAAAATCCTTCTTTCCCTCATCTTTAAGTGTATTCTTCACTATGTAGGGAAGTATAGAGTACTACTGAACAGCAAGCAACTCAAAGCAACTGTAGCAAGGAAAAAGGAAAGAAGAAAAGTCTATAACAATAGTGCTTTCCACTATATAAACAGTCTTTTAGATTCATTAGAAGACAATTTGGAAAATATTTGATAGTTGCTTTCAGTCATAACAGGTGTGTGAACAAGACACTTCCTATTCATATCAAATCCGTTTGATAAGGTTGGTTGAGTTTGACATTCTTTGCTTAATCAAGCTTGTTCTACTTTTTAGATATGTCCCACTAATGAATGACTGATGTGAGTTGACATAATGTAGGTTTACCATAGTGCAGTTCTTGAGTGACTTCAGTGTATTTTGGGAATATTGTTTTAATTCTAAAGCAGGGAAGGGAGGTCAGAGGTCATTTAGCCCAACTGTCATTTCATAGAAGAGGAAAATAAAGTCCTAGAAAAGCTACATGTCTTTGCCTAAGGCCCAAGGCTGGTTAGGAGCATCCTAAGAATTACTCACGTTCCCCCAGTCCAGTGAGATTTCGTCACACCAGGCTGCTCCAGGATGTCAGGGCAGTAGTGGAGAAATACATGAATTTAGAAAAGAGTCTTCCCTCTTTTTGCTGCCACTTTACCAGTCAACTTGTTTTTTGCTTCAAAATGGAGCAAACCCAAGAGAAAATAAGCAAAACCTTTTTAAGGGAACAAATCACTGAGGGAGAGGCATGTGTTATGGGAGAATTAGCACCAGTGTAGGAGCCCAGAGCCCCTCTCAAAGGTCCCTGCTAATTAGTGAGCTTGGGCAGAGAACGATAGCTTCATTTTAGGGGGAGAGCAGATTATTCTAGTTATAAGAGGCAGAGGCTGAATCTGGTGAAAACAAAAGTTTCTTCCAGCTTTAAAATTCTGATGTAATATTATGGGTGCCAGTGATAATCTCAACTTTTAAGGACACTTGTGGTTCATTCCTTATCAAAATGAGGAAAAATAAGTAGTGTAATCTCTCTGAAAAAGCTACTGTTGTTGTTTAAGAATGATACTGTTGGCTGAAAATCTCAGATGGAATGTGAGAAAAATGTTAATAACTCAGCTCAACACAAGGGAAGAGATAGCACCAGCAAAGAACACATTTTTTATTGTAAAAAACAAAACAGAAAAACTTGACCTTGTCATTATTTAATTATCATCTACCTTCTTGGTCTTGCGTAGACAATTATCAAACTCACGTGAAAGTTTAGAGAGCACTGGCACCTCAACTTTGAGTTCAGATAGCCATAGATGGTGAAGAAAACTTAAATAGTTCTCTTTAGAGCAAAATATGTTAACCATTATGCCAGAATGAAATTTAGTATTCTAAAGGCTTTTCCTAAAATAAATAACCTGAGTTTACCATTGTAACTATGGTATATGCTAAAAGCAGATATGTAAAAAATACCAGGCAATTCATGTTGGAGACTTAATTCAGGATTTAATTGGTGTCACCATAAGAAAATTCTTCCACAGAGAATTTTTACATCTCAGAAGTCGTCGACTACTAGGTGCTCTCAAAACTGTCTTGGACCCCTCATATTTTATGATTGTTTTGTGTAATGTTGCTATTTTATGATCATTTTTCAACATTAAGACGGGATAGATGAACACACAAATTTGACATGCCTTCAGAGTCTTAAGATTCTTAAGGAAAAGTGCCATGTTAGGATAATCCTCAAAGAAGAAAAAAAATTACAGAAAATTCTTAACAAAGAGCATGAAGAAATTTTTAGAGCCAAAGAGGGGAGAAAACAACTTTTTAAATAATTGTAAACACTGGCTTATAAGTGCAATAGAACACTCTTTTCATGCTCGGTTTACTTTTCCTTCCTTTACTTCTGGTAGTCGTAGTATCTTAACTGTTCAACACAAGGGTTATTTGTGATCACAAAATCACACTGCAGGAGGGGTCTGACAGGTGGGAAATGGCTGAATGAGGTCTCAAAAAGCCTGCACAGTCTAACCATGGGCACCTCTTGATGTATATCCTAGGGTATATGAGGGATTGCCAGATTTTATCTTCGAAGGATCATATTTTTCCGGGCCTCTAATAAAGCAGAGAAACACACAAAGACTCAGAAAGGACACAGAAGGGCCTGTGTTTTTTAAGGGATAGAAAGATGACCCAGGCAAAAATAGAGCAATCAGTTTAACTTGGACCTTATCAGGACAAATAATATTAAACTTTTCCAGTCATGTGCACATACACACATGTTGCACACACCAGATTTATGAAGAATAAATTATACCAATTTTAAAACCAGTAGTGAATAAAGCAGTTTCATCCTATAAATACTGATAGCCAGCTTAGAAAAGAAAGGGTGGATATAATGTGAATGTAACTTAGTTTCATTGATCGATTGATAATATTTTCATTAATAATTTAGGAAAGAGCCTCACTACTACACAGAGATGAGCTGCTTATTCCAGCACATACTCTCCAGCAATACCACCATGGTCCCCAAATTATTAAAATTTTAAATGATAGTTTTCTGTAAGAGGCAGGATGAGGTACCGTAGAGATAAGAAACTATCCCAGTACTGAGCAGGATAAGGACCTGTGCACAGGGAGAGGCCTGACTCTCCAGGCTTCTCTGTCTACTCCTTGAAATGTGACCTCAGTCCACAACTGGCCTACAATATAGTTTCCAAGAGGGATCGGCTGTTTCTGGACTCCATCTCTTCAGATACTGCATTCTCTTTCTCACACCACACCCCTGTCATCTAATTGTCTTATTCATACTTAAAAATTCAACTCAAGGAGCACCTCCTCTTGGAGGCTTCCCTAACACGCTTCTCCCACCTCCTAAGTCTGACTCGCATCTCTTTTTTTGAGTTTCTGGGCCACTCTATATAGGACTGCTATGGGCACAGTGTCATGTGATGGTTAGGGCCAAAGACCAGAGCTAGTGCCTGGTGCAGAAGGCTTACCCGTTTACCCCCTGCTCTCTGAGTGACCGAGGGGAGTTGTGGGCCAAGTTTTCAGCTCTCTGAGCCATTTCTTTCTTTGTAAAATGAGGATGACAGTAGCCTCATGGGGTTATTCTGAGGCTGGAATGACTTCACATATGTGCAGCAATTAGAACAGGCACACAGCAAACCCCGAAAGTGTGAGTTCTCATCAGCATCTTGACTTGCGTCGTTATTGTTTCGTCGTCATTACTGTTATTATGATTACTTGTCACTCACACTATACTATATTGCTGATCTCAGAAAAGAGAGCACCTGCCATGCCACTTTAGGCCTTGTACCCTCGGCACATAATATTTCTCATTAAGTGTTTTGTTGAGTAAGTGAATAAATGGTGGAAAAGAGAATGGCTACTTATCACCTCTGAGAGCCTGTGTGTCAGCCATGGAACATATGACTTTTGTCTGTTTGCATGCATAAGCAAATGAAATATAGGAATGGAAATTAGACGTAATCTGGGAATTACTGTTTTACTGTAGTCACCATAACTGTTATTAAGTTACTGGCTCTGATCTTCAACTGTGCACACATTTATGTTGCTTAGCAATGGAAATCTATCGCTTTATTAAATTAAGTATATGTGTTCATATTTTTATGGAGAGTGCTAACCTGTTAGTGTCTACAAGGACAGAACTAGAAGAAATGGACAGAGAGAGCAACAGGTCGGGGCTGTTTAGTGAACGTTCAGATGTGCAGGCCAGAGGGCCACCCTCCACAGTGGGCACCTGGCCAGCGGCTCGCGAGGGAGGAGTATGTTTTTTACTGTCTGTCTTTTAGTACCATTTGACAGGCTTGACATACTTATTATTTTTTTCAATTAAAATCTAGTTAGGCAAATATTTAATTATTCAGTACTAGAGTAGGCTGTACAGAATAGTGTAGCACTCTGTGAAATGCCATTTGTGATGAGCTTGGGTGATTGGCGGGTACAGTTGGTCGTGAGGGCATGCCACAGTTTTCCTCTGTGGAAATTCTGCCCCGTGTGCCTGCTCCCGGGTCCCTGCTCACCTGCCTCTCTTCCCTCTTTTCTTGTACTTCCTAATTGTGAGACTGAGCTGGTTCTTAACTCTATGAAGTGTCTAAATCTGCACGTCTATAAAATGGGCATCATAATCGTTCCTGTCTCCTAGAGTTGTGCAGATGAAATGAGTTCATCTTTGAAAGCCCCAAGCAAACAGCATCTGGCACAAAATGAGTGCTACATATGGATTTGTTGTTTTAACACCATCGCTCTTCTTTCTCTAACTTGCTATTTTCTTCTCCTCTAAAAATCCAAATGCAAAATGGGGTGATGGTGAGCTGGTGGTGTAGTCGTGGGGTGCTGGGTAGGAATTCACATCTAGGTGTGCCCAGGTGGAGGGTGCAGGGGCCTCTTCTTGTTGGTCTCCACCTTGGCACTCAGCAGCGGGCCTGTCTTCTTATGAGGGCATCCAACCAGCCAACAGGACCAAGCCTTTCTGTTTCAGGTTTTAAGGGGATGGGAGGCTGTGTAAAGCGTTGGTTTCATTTTTAATACCTTTTAAGCATTGCGTATTGCTCATCATGGGGGCTGGGGGCTTGGTGGGGAAGGGCACATCCATTAGGCACCTGTTGAGCTGTGCGTGGACACATAACCTCCTCACCTGGCTCCCACGTCAGAGTTTGTGTCTTGGCAGAGTCTGTGTAGTAATTATAGTAGAGATTACTTTATAATAGGACTGGCATAGATTGCAATCTTATCTGGTAACAGTTAACTTATTAATGATCGTTTTGGCCTCTTGGCAGCCGTTCTGTCTTTAAACTGTGAGAGAGATACAATCTCTCAAGCTGCAAGGGATAAGTAATTGGATGGAGGACTGTGAAGGAGTCCTGGGCATCATGGGAAGTGTTTTCAAGGATTTCCCATCAGACTGGAACCACAGTTTACGCAGAGGGCTGTAGGTCCCTTTGTAGATGGTACATGTACAAATCAAAATCTTGACTACTTTGAGGTTTATTTGGGTACATTTTCTTTCTTGAGCTTCCCAAGGATTCCAAGGACTTCCAGTCTGAAAGGGCAGAGTAGCTAAGAAATTACTCTAGAAATCTACATTGAGGGGGCCTGATGTGCTGAAATCATAGGAGCAACTCCACCCTGTTCTCCTTGCTACCAGAAGAAGCACTCCGTAGAGTGGATCTCAAGACAGTCTGTTTTGAATACAGTTCTTGCATACATCCCAGTGTTGGCTCTGCCTTAAATAGTTTTCTTCCACGGACGTGGTGGACAAATTGGACTCTCCCTTTCTCTCTGTATATAATTATGACTTGCTCCAATTCTGTAACAACACCACTTTTCTCTACAGTAGATTCTCCTAACTCGTAGCTCAGCAAACTTCTGCATTAATTGATGGGGTAAATTCCAACTGATCCCTCCGTTCTTGTAAAGGTGACTGGGAATAGATACTTCAGTTTTAAAATTGTTCTCTGGGCAAGGTCGTATTGTGGGTCTGCAGAGGGGTATAAAGAGTCACAACGTAAAATTTACTACTTGAGCCATTTTTAAGAGTATAGTTCAGTAGCATTAAGTACGTTCGAATGCTTGTGTCACATCACCACCATTCATCTCCAGAACACCTTCATCATCCCCAGCTGAAACTGTGTGCCAGTTAAGTAATGACTCCCTGTTCTCCCCTTCACCAGCCCCTTGTAACCACTGTGGATGGTTCATCTTTCAACAAGGCTTTGCCTACTATGTGCTGGAAGTCAGATGTGATCTCTGCCCTCAAGGATGTCATGGAAGGACAGTCTAGCAATTTGGGGGTCATTTTTAAAATCCTCTACAGACTCACAGTGGGACATGCCTAGGAGACTAGAGCAGAGAACCTACCCAAGCCTTGGTGACCAGGAGAAGCTTCCAAGGAGAGACAATCCAAATTGAATCTTAATTTCTCTTAGCCTTGGTTTCTTTTATACAGAACTGGGAGACTACCTCATAGGGTTTTTGTGAGCTTTGAATGAAATGTCATCTAAGCACCTAGCACAGTGCTTGGCACTCACTGACCAGTCATAAGTATGAGTTTCCATTATTATTAAAGAAAGTGTGGAAATTAGCCAGAGGGATAGACATTAGGAAGGGTGATGCAATCAGAGGTGGTGATGTAAGTAAATTTTCAGAGGCATCTGACTGTGTGCTATGCTAGTGAAACTAAAAGGAAATAACCATTTCAAAAGTTGAAAGGAATATTCATAGCATCGCTAATAATAGTAAATGATTTAAATATTATTTTGATTAGTTGCTTTTACTGTGCCTCAACTCCACTTGTAAAATTAAAGCGACCATAGGAGAACTCTAGATTTTTCCCTTAAGCTGTTCCTTCCCTAGTGTTTCCATCTCAGACACCCAATTACTTAAGGCAACATCCCGCAAGTCATCTTTGATCCCACACTGCTCTCCTTCACTCTCTTATTTGCATTTCTTTCTCTGTCTGCATCTGTATCCATTGCTGATATTCCCACTCTAGCCAAACCATGAACATAGTTCACCTGGATTGCTGCAGAAGCTTCCTAACTGGTGTCTGTGATTTTCTGCTTACTCGTCTACCATGCCTGTTTCACATGGAAGATAAGAGAGAAAGCGTAGATCAGGTTATGCCACTGTTCTGCATACAGCCCTCCAGTTTCTTCCCATTGCACTTAGAGGGGAGAATCCAATTTCTTTTCATGAACTCCCGGTTATGAATTTTCCAGTCCTTGTCCATCTGTCCAATCCAATTTTGTGTTTTTCTCTAGTTTATTTATTTATTTGTTTATTTTTAATGTTCCTCACATCAGCCAAGCTTCTGCTGGACTCATGGTTGCCACTGACCTGCTGTCTCAGGCTGGCACAGTCTTCCTTGAAGCTGGCTTGTTGTCATTAAATTCTTAGCCTAAATGTCACCTCCTCAGAAAGGCCTTCCTTGACCACCCAATCCAGAATGTCCCCGCCATTCAATTTGTATTCTTAACACCTAGCTTTGCATTTTTCATAGATTTCTATGGTTGGAAATTATCCCGTTGATTTGTTTAACTTTTGAATTGCCTGTCCCACCCCACTAGAATTTACACTCCTTGAGAGCAGGGATATGCTATCTTTTGCTCACTACTTTATACTACCACTCACTTTATACTACCACTTTTGCTCACTACCACTATACTTTATAGTGGTTAGAACGTGCCTGGAACGCGGTGTGTGCTTGGTAGGTATTTGCCAAACAAGCACAGAATTTTATTAAAATCAATAAACAGTTGATTTGTGCCCTGACTACGTAAAACACGGCCCTGCAGTGGGCACTGGAATGAGAAATTTGTGGATTTCATCCTACAAGTTTTCAAACTCAAAGTAACAAACATAAATTATTTCAATGTGCTGTTAATTTAGACTAACGAAATAACAGAACTTTCCTGTAGCTGTGAGTTTTATTCTCCATAAAGCCTCAACCAAATCTCCTTTCTCCAATTCAGTTAATCTCTTCATTGTCCTTTTTTACACACCATGGCCTCTCTTGCTCTTTCTGTCAGGTTTAACTGGAATGTGTTTCCCACCCTGGGCTGGCCTGTCCTTTGTGCCTCCAATTATTTCTTCTTTGCATCTGGTAAATGCATCTAAGACACACAGTTGATACTTTTATTGGTTGACTGATACCTAATGTGAATGTGATATTTCACATCAAATGTTTGGTTTTGTTTTTACAATGATTTTCTGACCTATTGATGCTTCTGATATAATGACGCGGCATGTGGAGTTGCTTTCTAAAGAAAATGAGGGGAGATTCTGATTCTTATTTAAAACACACACAGGTAATGCCTACTTTTTAGAAAAAGTTAACAGAGGAAATCCTTGTGACCACAGTGTAAACACTGTAAATAAGCAATCTGTTATCAATCATGTTTTATTACCATTGGAATATGTTGAGCGCTTTGATAATGACCTTGGGAGCCAATAGCCTCTGTAACCTAGATGTAACCAAGGAACTCTAGAACAGCTCAAAGCCTAAAACATTGACCTTCAACCTGCCTGGAAGCAGATGGAACACTGTGCCCACCTGGCCGTGTGTAAATGTTAACCTGTTTACTCTGTGACGTCAGGAGAGCAGTAAAGTAAGCTTATGTCTTTCCATTTCATAGAGCTTCATGGCTTTTGTTAAGAAAAGTTCTTCACCTATTAAACAAAAGGCTGTGCAATATTAGATTCACTAGAAATGTAAAACTTACTGCTGCTGCTCTAGCGACAACTGCACAGCACGCTTACAAGAAGTAACATTGACAAACAATACTTATTTCTGTGGTTGTCAACATTTAATTAAACAGGGCCCCTACATCTTAAGATGTCACTGTTTTGTATATGTGCAATAAAAGGTTCAAATTAAAATACTGTACAATTAGTTTGCATAGAAAAATGACTTTTGCAGACCTCTACAATAGACAGTTTAGAGAAATAAGCATCTTGTGTTTAAATTATGCTCCTTAGTATTTCAAACAGATGGCAATGGCTTTCCTCTTGATTATAACTTTGAGGCATGCTTTACTAAATGGAATCAGCGGGGTTCATTAAGGTCCCATTTGATGTATCAGTATTATAAAAATACCATGTTAATTATCCTCAAACGTTGCAAGTTACCTCCATTTTCCTGCAATCAGAAGATGAGAGAAACCCTGTGAAGCAAATTAGTCCTAATTGAAAGAGGACTGATTAATATTTAAATAAGGCATTGTGTGAGGGATTCTGCCATGAGAAAAATAGGCTGAACATCTGAATTAATTGCATAGCAGGTTAAATTAAATTTCATATAATGGGTTGGAAGATGAGTTGGCACGGAGCTTTAGCAGTGAGCACAATGGCTGAAATACCAGTCTTTTCTTTCACTCTTGGCTGAATTCCATCAAGGTCCTTGTAGCCATTACCTCTTTGTTGTCTCTCTTTCAATGCAAACAAAGGTACTAACAGAAAATTGCTACCACATTTTAAAAAATGTTAATCCTTTTTGGGAGACAGCACCTGTCTACACATTTTCTCCATTTCTCTTCCACCTTGGCTGTAAAATTGGGAAATATTAGTATCTTTTTCCTTGCCAGGTTTAATGAGGATTGATGTCATAAAATGCTAATGGCTGGGATATAGTTAGAATTGTGCTATTAGTGGGTTATCACTGTCTGACATTTTTACTGCACTGGAGCATGCATGTGGAGCCTGTTTAAAGTGATTGGGTTACTTAAGGGTCCCTGTTAGGGATATTTAATCCAACATAAATTACTTATGCACTTTGTTAGTGTTCAAAGGAAGAGTGTCACGTTGTACATGCTGGCAGTTTTCCAGTCAAGAGCTGTTAATTACTGTACAGTGAGTGCATACATTTTGCAGCAGTGGAAGTCGGGGTGGGGGGTGGTTCTGTATATTCCATCTAACTAAAAATGAGTAGATGAGCATGCACAGGAGAAGAAATAGACTTGAAGTCATTTTTGCCCTTAGGAATCATAGTGCCATTTGTTTTCATTTTGAAAATAAAAACAAATGACAGTATGAGTCCCTGCAGGGAAAAGTACTTTGGTTATAAAGCATTTCTGCCCCAAAACGAGCAGTTGTCTATCTATATGCTGTTAACAACCAAACACATTTTCCAGAGTCGTAAATCAGAATTTTACATCTTTGTGAACCTCAGGGTTTGTGAAGATATTATTTGCTAATCAAGCCTAAAACTACAGCAGTGATAAAACAATTTTTAAAATTATGGTTAGCATAATTATCCTTTTTAAAAAAGTTTCTGGTAGATCAGAAACTATCTTTTTAATGTAACTTTGAAAGATCAAAGTAGACTTTGTTTATGTTAATAGCAGTTATGAAATCTGCATTGTTTAAAACCTAATTGTGAAAATGAAAAGTTCTTTCGAAAGATCTAATTGTTAGCATTGACTGCCATTGCAGCCAAAAAAAGGAGCCAACCTAATCTACATTCTGGGTTTGAACCTCCAGTATTACTTAGAAAAGTGTTCACAGGTAATATACATATCAGATGTCCTCAGTACTGTCCATTTGCTGAAATAACCAGATGCATATATCATGAATTTTTTTTGCAAATGATTCATTTTCTACATCTAAGAAGATACAAAAATATATAGATATTAAGCTTTTGTAAAATAATCCATTCTGAATTATGGCGCTGAACAAAGAACATTTCATTTTTGTAGTTCTTATTATAGCCATCAGTTTTAAATTAAGAGTTGGAAATATGTGCCTAGCATATTTATAAACTTCCTTTTAAAAAGGAAAAATGCTCATTTTCTTACTGAAGAATTATAAGTTAGGTACAACTGGGTCAAACTTGCTTTTGTAATAACAGAAATAAAAATATTTTGATTAGCAATATTAAAAGGAATTGCTTATTAAGGCGATCCCACTGCTGTTTCACACAAATCATGGTAACAGACAAATCCACACGCTTAATTCTAATGCTTAGTATATCATCTATTAATGAAGTCATGCTTCAAAAGGTTTCAAAGATGTTTCTGCTTTGAACAGAGTTGTAAGACCTGATGTTGGGGAGTTGATGCCTAATAATTCACCAGGGATAGCAGTGAAATATGAAGCCTCCCTAAATTTAACTGGCTAACAAGCACGTGAACAAAGAGCAGTAGGTCACAGTTATGCAAGACGGGATCTATTACCATGTTCAAATACATAGATGTCTGTATCCATCTTTTGATGAGGATCATATGTATGTGGGTAACTCCTCGTAAGGCTAATGGGAGTTCACCAAAAATATCCTCCGTGCGCTTCTGAGCGATGGATGGGTCAGTCTCCTGAGTGTATCGTGAGTGATGAGACTGTTTCAGTGAAGTCCATAAAAAAGTCAGGTTGAGCAAAGGTAATAATTCCTTCATAATTAGCTTAATGATGAGAGGGAACATGGAAAGAAAATAAATCTGTGCAACAAATCCAGAATGTTTTACAAAGGTGCTTAGACTCAAACCAGTGGGTGCTGTTGAGCAGAAAGGATGGTTTTAAAAAGAAACCATTTCTGTATTTTGATTCATCTTTAGTTCATTGAAAAAATCAGAACAAACCTGTTCATGTTACAAAAAGAGTAACAGAAACAAAGACAAGAAACTGCAAAAATGCCTGCAAATCACAAAGATTCCATTTTTTGATCTGAAGTGAAATTGAAGGATGACTTCATATTCTGTAATTCTAACATTTCTTAGATAAATAGATACATCTTCGTACTAGAGATTAGAGAGATGGACAGGTAATATATAGATAGATAGTTTTAAATATTATGTGAAATTTTGACCTTCTCAGTCACCTAGTCTTTTAGTAGTAACCAGTAATGTCGCAGAGCTTAGGACCAGACAGTCAGGACACAGTTTTAACATTGAACCAAAAGCCAGAAGCATTTCCTTGTAGGTTGCACCCAGTCTCTTTCTTTAACAGGTTGTAGCTTTCACTGGTGAGACCACAAATAAAAGAGGTGCAGAGGTGAAAGCAGGGAATTAGTCAGTGGAATTGCTGTGATCATGAAAGCCTTTAGCAGTTACCACTCCACCTTCCAAACCCCACCCCATATTTCCCTCATGCCTCACTTCTGGCCTAATCACAAGGACGCTGTTTTTTGTTGATTTTGTTGTGTTTTTACAGCAACTCTACAGCAGTGTTAAATTGCTTCGTGCTCTCATGGAAACTTTGCATCCAAATATTTGGTGTTCTTGGAGCAAGAAGGGCAGAAAACGAACATTTGTTAAATATTGGAACTTAAGTGAAACATATTTCTTTCTGGCAACTTGAAACTTCGAGAAGTGAAACAATAGACTCACTCTGTCCAGTGCACAGTACCTGAACGTCACTCAAATGGCAAGTGCTCTTAATCGCATTTCTTGGTGTCCAAGGGTTATAGGCTTGTAAGACTGACAGTAAGAGTGGATTCCAGATCTTGTAATCTTTCTTATCCAAACCCAGATTGCTAGAGGAAAATAGCTCATTTATCAGATTGAAAGAAGACCTTTCAGACTGCATAACATGATTTTGTGCAGAGAAGGCACACCTCTCCTGTTTTTTTTTTTTTTTTTTTTGGCATTGAACAAGTGAGGTTCTCTCGTTCATGGCTTGCTAAGTTTCATTCTTCTATTGCTTTTCTTACACTTGCCTCAGGCTTTCCTGTTGGTCCATGACTTTGCTGGCCACTAAAACCATGCCTTCTAAGATGCCAGCAGCACTCTGAAGTAAGCCATCACAATGACACAGAACTGTGGAATGTCCTAGGAAAAGGGTGGATCAAAAGTAGAAGCAGAGGGCTTCCCTGGTGGCGCAGTGGTTGAGAGTCCGTCCGCCTGCCGATGCAGGGGACGTGGGTTCGTGCCCCGGTCCGGGAAGATCCCACATGCCGCAGAGCGGCTGGGCCCGTGAGCCATGGCCGCTGAGTCTGCGCGTCCGGAGCCTGTGCTCCGCAACGGGAGAGGCCACAACAGTGAGAGGCCCGCGTACCGCAAAAAAAAAAAAAAAAAAAAAAAACAAAAACTAGAAGCAGATATTGCACAATTTCAATATTGACTCAGTTGGGGTCATTTACTTCGTTGAATGAATGACTGAATGAATAAATGAAGTGACATAAATCTAAAACTCATCAATGGCCCTGAATGAGTGAAGAGCGTGTGTGTAACCTTTGTCTCATTCTTTTCACTCTCGAGACTTAACACCTTGGTAGAGCTGTAGTCCCGAGTGTCTGTACCACTCATTGACACATCTATCACAAGCAATTCAATTCCATTCAGTCAACATTTTTGAGCACCCATTCCATGTTCGGAGCTCCACTAGTCCTAGAGGTGAAGTTGGAGCAAGGCAAGGTCCCTGTCCTTGACGAGTCCTCTTACTCGGGGAGGTGGTTATGAGCACAAGATGTTCTACACCACAATAGGTGCAGTAATAATGATGAGTACGAAGTATAAGGGGAACGCAGATAGTCCTGCCAGGGGGAAAGAGAGCCGGCCGTTGCTGGGAAGGTGATGTCTGAGCTGGGCCTTGAGGAAGGAGTTACCGAGGAGATTGAGAGACATGGGGAAGAGGGCAGAAGGACAGCCATGTGCAAACGTGTGTATCGGATATTCTCTGCCAAGAGCCATTGAATTGGTGTGTTTAAAATGCAGCATTTATAAGGTTGGAATGGCTGTAGAGGAGACTAGAAAGGAGGCTGGGATTGTATCATGAAGGTCTGTGTGCCTAGCTAAGAGATGTAAACTTGGCTGCCTGATTCGTGTATGAGTGTTGCCTCCCCAGTTAGATAATGGTCAGCCTCTGGGGAGTAGGGATTGGGCCTCAATCTCATACTGCGTATACCATTCTGATTTATCAAGAATAAAGAAACTATGTTAAGTAAGCTTTTTAATAAATTCATAATTACATAGTTCATTTTAGAAATACTTATATTCAAAATGGTTAAAAAGCTTTTTAGAAGGTAGGTTCTTTCTGAGCTGTAAGTAAAAGAAAACTAACCAGACAGCTTGTCTCTGAATCACAAAGAGCACTTACTAAATGCCTCTCATATGTCAGACACTGTGTTAACTTCTGGGGAATTACAAAGATTAAGATGGATGAGGCTTGCTCTCAAGAAGTTTGTAATCTAGTGGAAGAGACCTAAGGTAAGCAGGGAGAAAGACATGCCACCCAGCGACTTAGAGGGCTTTCCCCAGAAAGTCCCAGACAGATGTCCTTTCCTTTCCTTTCCATCCCCTTCCCTTCCTTTCCCTTCCCTTCCCTTTCCTTTTTTTTATTATTATTGCTTACTCTTCCTCTTACCTATAAGGATCTTAAATATACTTTTGACTAGAGCGAAAACTATAAACTCTTTTCTTTCATATGCATAACTTGGAATTCTTCTCTCTGGTTTTCCCCATAACTTATCTGAAAGTAAAAAGTTTGATGAGTTCGAACACGCTTCACTTGTTTTTTTTCAAGCCCAAGCTCTTGTGACCCACAGAGTGACTGTCATCACTTTGGGATGGGACACTTCATTGGAAGGAGAACAACCCATTTATTTGGCCTAACAGCACTCCATGTTGGAGTAACTATTACTATTCCCGTTTTATAGATGAAGAAAGCAATGTTCAGAGAAGCTAATAATTTAAAAATAATAATTTAGCAATAGTCTCTAAGCCCAGAAAATAAATCTTAGTGACCTAACATGGTGTTATGACAGTCAAAACTTCTCAACTATGGAAAAATAATAGGGCCTTTTATCTGGAATATAGTGGAAAGAGCTGTGGATGAGTTCTTTACTAAGTGGTGGTGGGACTTTGAGCAAGTCCCTTAACCTTTCTGGGTAGCTTTCTCCAACTGTAAAATTAAAGGAGTGACTAGATGAAACACACAAGTATTTTTTATCTGTTACATGATTCTCACATATTGAAAACCAGAGTCACAGAGTACCTCTAGGATGGTTTTTAATAAAAACATTCTGTTCAGGTAGTTTCACAGTTCATGAGAGTCTGAAGGACCCATGAACCACTGTTATTCAGATTATGGACTATCACAGTACCAGGCCTAGGTAGGGCATTAACTGTGTACTAAACCAGATTCATTCATTATTCTCAAATGGTGTGAAAGGCATTGAACACCCATGAGCTAAGCTATGGGCTCAAAGGTTTTCTCAAAGGCCTTCTATTTCTCAGCAGGATGGGATCTCAAAGCAGATTTGCCAAACATCATTAATATGAACTTGAAAAATGGCATAGTGGAAGTCATACACCACTGAGATTTCATAATTCAGACATAACTGTCAGTTAAAGGAGTCTGAGTTCAGAGTAGTAACTGGTTCCCAGCCATCTGGGAATGGTGTGTGTGCTTCTAATAGATGCTTTTCACCTCTCCCCTTAGAGTCGTCAAGGTATCAGTTCCAAACCTCACAACTAGCTGGGCTTTGCTGTCACGCTCAAGGCAGTGGCCCTCTAGACAAAGCGAACCAACAGGCCACTCCGTGCAGCATCCAGGTCTGCTAGCCTTTTACACCCAACCCTGATTGCTCACCTGTTTATCTCTACTTTGTGAATCATCTGTCATGCTAATGATCAGTTCCCACCTGGAAGTCCTAGCTGATACCTTCACCCCCCCATGAGTCTACCAGTTGCTGTATTTCAAGAAGCAGAAATGGTTGAAGAAAAAGCAAATCAGTCACCATGCACACGAAAAGGTAATCTTACACAGTTTGGAAACAGGTAGAACTGTGCATGTGCGGAGGCAGTGTGACATATAGGAAAAAGCGAGGACTAAGGAGCTGGAGGCACGTGGGTTTGAATCCTGTCTGTTACTGGCTGTGGGAAATTAGGGAAGATATGTGATTTCTCTCATTTTTCATTTGTAAATGGAGTTCAGAAAGCCAACCTCATACGGTTGTTTTGTGGATTAAATGACTGTATGTCGAGCCCTAGCATGGGACCTGGTGTAGTTTTCGGTTGGATTTTCTACACTGATCCTCCCCCTTCATTAGGGAGACAGTTGTGGGTGACCAAAATTAAAATGGTTAAGTTTAAGAACTGGGAACATGCCAATGAAATTCATAAAATTTACTAAACCTAAGTTTAGCTCTGTTTCACTTTATGATTACAGTTTCTAAGTCATAGTTAAGATATTCAGTCTAATTTAGAAAATCTAAATTGATGTAATGATGACTCATAAACACCTCTACATTTTGTCTGGGCTTCAACTTAAATTTCCTAATTAAAAATGGTGAAACTTCAGAGGGTGGATAACTGACAAATAGCTTCTGTAACGATCGATCCCTTCTCATGAAATGTGAATTACTTTGAACAGAAAATAACATGTTACTACAGACTTTTAAAATCCCTTACATAGAGACTGACTAGGTGATGATTTGGGTGATTTTTCTCCTTTCTCTTCTATTATGGATCCACAGGGAATATTGTATCATTTATTGCCTAATAAAATTTAATGGAAAGTTTTAGGAAAAATTAAGAAAAAGATAGTATTAACCAGATATGATGGTTGGAATTTCAATCATGATTTTGGCTCTCTGTATGTATTTGAAAGAAAATGAAAGTATAGACCAGTATATGGTAATTAATAAGAGCTGCATAGACAGTGTCACCTTGTTTTAGAGAAGTATTTCACTATTTGAGAAAACCAATCTGTTTTTGAACTTTGGACATCTTCCAAATTGTAGTTTCTGTGGAGACCTTTCTCTCCTGTAGGATGACCTGCTCAGTTAAGAAACAGTCCCAGATAGGTTTTCTACAAGTGAAGAAGAAAATATCGCCTGGCAAAATTTCAGAAGTGACCTTTCTCTTCTGACAACAGATGGCAGTGTTTTCAGGGACAATAGTCATGTATTTATTAGCTACCAAGGAATCTCACACTGTGTCTCTCTCTCGAACCACCACCTCCAGCAGGACCTGGTATGCACAGGAGCACTTGGACCTCATAGGATTTTTTTGTAACATGAAAAAAAAAGGTTGGAATGAATTGTTCCTTTGTTAGAAAATTTTAGACATTTTCTGCTGTTACATTTGTTTAGAGAAATTAAAATCTTAGGGAAATTAAATCTACTCTTAATAAAAGGAAAAACTTCCTTTGTACATAGGAAAAATTAATATTACCTGAACTGTATCCTACAGATACCTCTTTAAGTATAACACTTTAAGGAAAGTTGATATTTATCAGCAGTTTTCACTATAAACTTTACTATGCTTGTTTTATGAAGGGTATGGTAACACTTTCAGATGAAACTCAAAAAGAAATCCTAAGACGTCTGATGGTATAACTAGTTGATGCCTTTTCGTATAAGTGCTTTTGGGATTTTAGGGCTTTGACAGAAACTGTAGCTTAAATACTCTATTGTATTCATCAACACATATTTATGTTTTGTAGCTGTGAGGACAGTTTGGAAGCTATGCAGAAACTCTGACTTGGAGCTGGGCCTAGAAAGTAGAGTACGTTCTAGACAGGCGGAGGGGATAAGGAAAAGCGTCCTGTGCAGGAAGGAGCAACACAAGTCCCACTTGATGGGAAGTCATGGAGATGACAAATGTGTAGTTCAGTTTGTCCCAAGTGAAAGACAAAGAAAAAAGATGGGAAAATGGGGTGGTAACCAACTGTGAAATCCTTGAACCATAACAAGGACCAGCAGTTTTTACCTTAAAAACTGTGTCCTTTATAAGTGAAATTTTGAGTAGAACCCTAGTATATAGTTTATGAAGCGAAGTAGTTGCTTTTGAAGGCTAGCCCTTAAAGCACCTGCTCACAACTCTTAGTGCTATCTTCCAAGCGAAAGGTGAAAGCTACCACTGTAGAAATGACTCACGGGCAAGATCTAGAACTCACTCATTTATTCATTCAGTCATTTTACAAACTGAGTAGCTACCATGTGCCATGCAGTTATTTGATAAGTGTATTTTGTTTCATCTTTAAACTTACAGAGAGAAATATGATTTATTGCAGAGATGCAGGCAAAGTTCATTAGGAGAAGAATATTTTGTGTAGCAAGTCAACTTATAAGTATTATGTAGCCAGACTGTAAGACATTAAGTCACTGTCCACTGAGTAAAATAATAATCTGTAATGATTCCAAAACACATGTTATGCATACTTACATTCCGTTTTATGTAGTCAAATATAAACGCCATATGTATGCACATACACACATACATGCACACAAGCATAAGAGTATACATTTGTTGACCTAAACAATTATGTATCTATATGAAAACAGGAGTAACTTAATTAAATTACAATTTATTTTTATTTTACTTAGATACATTTCCTTAATATTTTTCAGTTGAGACACAGATTACAATTTCATTTTTGGTTTGGTGATCACTTTTGTATTCTCTTCAACTTTCCACAGTATTTTGTGTCTGCTGTGTAAGAAGTAGAATGACTGTCCTACTTCTTTTTTTTTTTTTTTTTTTTTTTTTTTTTGCGGTACGCGGGCCTCTCACTGTCGTGGCCTCTCCCGTTGCGGAGCACAGGCTCCGGACGCGCAGGCTCAATGGCCTTGGCTCAGGGGCCCAGCCACTCCACGGCATGTGGGATCTTCCCGGACCGGGGCACGAACCCGTGTCCCCTGCATCGGCAGGCAAACTCTCAACCACTGCGCCACCAGGGAAGCCCTGTCCTACTTCTGTCTGTTTGCATCATGCTCCTCTTTCTCTGCTGCGTTCTTTTTCTCTCTCTGCATTGTGGGACATTAAAGGTTCTATAATTATTCTGATAAGGTCAGGGTTGTAGCTTTTTCTTGGTTTTACTTAGTTGTTTGCTAATAATCTGGCTTCAGTGCTGAAGGCTAACAAGTACCTTACTTAACAATATGCATGTTTGAAGACCTGATGCCCTGAAGAATACTGTGGTTATTAATCTATTGCATATCTTTTTTCTAGATTATGTAATTATATCTCAATTTTAGAAAACATATAATGTTTAAATTTTGAATATTAAATAAATCAAATGAGTTTTAAATATTAAAGAAAGCAAAAGATGTTATCCTGGTGAGAAAATTAATCAGGGCCTACCCAAGAAAAAATTTCTATAAAATAGAGATTAGTGATCAGTACGAAGTCCCCAACATGAAGGCCCATTTTAAGAAGTTAAAACAAGGTAGCGATAGTGATTAACTGATTAACAAGGTTTAACTATATACGCAGCCGTCTTAGAAGTCTACAGAACTGTCTTGGCAACTTAACTCATTTAGAGTGAGCCGTGAGTCAGGCCAACCATAATAATCAGCATCTTTTTAAATTATAATTATTCTGTTCTCAGCCCTGGGTAATCATAGTGGGATTGTTGGATGTACCCTGAAATTTGTCATGTTTTCTGTGTGTGTGTGTGTTTTCAGCAAGAAAGGCATTCAGTATCAACATATTACTAGAATCAAGGGGGAAAGGCCGGAACTTTCTGGTCCACACTTGTGGAACTCAGCCCGGGGAGTCCACAGTGAGCTTCAGTTTACACTAGGTTTTGAAGTCCCTCCGTAGGAGTGGAACAATTCAGAGATGCCTTAGACAGTAAAGAGGTGAGAAAAGCACATGGAGTATATGGATTTAGAATCCTTTTGCCTGACTCAGAGCCCTTGGGAAGAAATCTCTCAATAAAGCTTATTGACCTTTGTTTAACCTGGCATGTCCCAGCTTACTTAACCTGCTTAAGTATAACCTCCCATCATGCTGTGGAACCCACTTTGGGAAATGCTACTCTAGAATCTTCCTGATCCTAAAATTAAACATGAGGGCAGTTCTTCTGGGGAATTGCTAAACTCTACCGCCAGGGTAGAGGGTTGGGGGAAGGATGGAGGAGCAATTCCCCAGAATCTTCCTAATTCCCTGTTCCCACTGGCACACCCACTTGGGGCACAGGGTATTTTCTTTCTCACCTGGGTCCTTGTCCGCAGAAGGATTAAATCTGCTTCTCCGAGAAGTTACTGTGAAAGTACCATAATATGACATCAGGTTTAAAATAACACTGTTGATTTCTTTAAAACGTTACCATTTTAATGGTTGGAAACACTTTTTTGAACAGTGTGACACTGTGAAACCATTCAGTCTTTGCTTGAAATTTATGGTCCTAAACTAAAATAAAATGTTCATAAGATTTAACAAATAAAGACTTTATACCAACAGGGAGTACAAAACAGTGCTTTGTATTTATCGTTTGCCTTTGTGGTTGTTGGTATAATGGAGAACATACACTCTCTCTTTCTCTTTTTGACTTGAACACATCAAGGTAAGCAGTTGAGGGCGACGGAAACCAACTGTTTTTCCATTCACCTTATTATTGAGCTGTGGTTATAGAGCTTCCGTTTTGTTATCACAAGATCTTACTTAACTAAAGCTTCAGTTAAGCAGAGAGAAAGAGTTAACATTTAAAAGTGTAGGAAAATAGTTCTAGACACCTGTTCTGTGTTTGTAATACAACATTCAGAATAATATTACCCAGTAAATTACATTTTTAAACTGGCGTAAGAAATATGTCTTATTATATTGCCTATCATGTATCTAATGTCATTGTTCTTGTTTATTCACTTCACTTAGTTTTAAAGAACATGTTTCTTTCTTCTGAGAGATCCAGAACCTAACAGGTACCTAATAATGGAATGCCTATGAAAATTATCATAAAGGTATCCTGGGGAAAGGACAAACCAGTCATTAACTATTAGTTCAAGAGAACTTTACAGTTAACCAGCAAGGCACACTTGTTACGCAGTTTCCCTCTGGGCTAGCTTTTTGAAAGATACTGGAGAAAGCTGAAGGAGTTAGTGAAAACCTGTCTGATGCGCAATGCTATTTTAAAAAAGATGAAAGGAAGAGAGGGAGGGAGGGAAGAGAGGTGAGAGATGGAGGGGGAGGGAGAAGGGAAAAGAAAAGAAAAAAAAATCAAGGCACAGTTTATATAGGTGTGGCTTCTCCGTATTTCATTTAAACGTGGAGTTACAAAGCAATATGACAATGCCAAGCAAGGTATGTTTATTTCAACCTACTTAAAGGTTTCCTTGCAAAATGTAATAACACCAACCTGGTGATTGCTTGTTGAAAGCTAGGCACTCTGATGGTAGCAGCCTGGTGGAGGCATCGTGCCTCCCAGAGGTGAAATGTGGACTCTTCAAGGATGAAGGATGCCTTCCACGCCTGTGGAAGTGTCCAGGGCTCTGAACAGTAAAGAAGCAATAGAGACAACTTCAGCCAAGAGTTATTAACCTTCCTGCTAGAGGAGTGATAGGTAATATTTGGATTGGGAGAATGACCCAAAACTCTGCCAGACTCACATTCTACAAAGCTATGAAAGTCTTAAGTAGAAATAGCTTATTGAAAACTCAGACTCTGAGACAGGTAAAGCAAATGGAAAGGAATCATGCAGTAAAAAATAATTTATTCTATATACATAGCTTATTTTGTCACATAAGCTTAAATAGCCTTTTCCTCTGCAGCTAGTTTGGATCCAGCTGAATACCGCAAATGTGACAGTGCTTGCATTTTTGCTTTGCAGAAAGCTAACCGATGCAGTCCTGGTATTAGAAATATGATCTCTATTGATGGAGTCGACATGATAAATAGCACTTTTAACATGTTAGTATTTACTTTAAGATGCTATTTCATCTATTATGAACTTAAGTGCTTACAACCATTTATTGGCATTCATTTTTTAGTTGAGCCGTCGCTACCATCAGTGGTCTTTCTGTAAATAGACACTTGACACTCAGTATATTTAATATAATTGTACTAATTGTGTTTGTGTATTTAGGAGTCACAGTGTTAAACAGGGAAAATTCAATCGATATTTTTTTTAAAATGGATCACTAGTTTGGGGGGGAAAGTGAGTTAATGTAAATAAAGCTACTGCATAAAATAAATGGTTTTTTGGTCCTAGTTATTACAAAAACCTGACTTTATTATTTTACCAGTAATATTGAACCCAGCCATGCTTGTCTTCATGCTTGTCTTCTTGTGTATACCCTGGCATCCAGTGCAGTTCTTTGCACACAGTAGGCACTTAATATTGATTAAAAGAAGCTATATATTTCAAGGAGAGACCAATTTAGTGACTGAATTCCACTAAAAATTGAGGTCTTATAAATATGGATTTCTTTAAACTAATTTGTTATTTAGGTCATCAATATTAAACAGTCTGAAAATGGCCTGCTGGAGATTATCTTTTAAGAGCATAAAACTGAAAGCTGAAAAAAAAAGATTAGTAGTACCCAAGTATATTCTGTATTATCTTTAATGCTAACATTTAAAGAATGGCAGCAATAGAAAAATCTCAAATGACTAAACCATTAAAGCTTTAGCCTCACCAGGAAAAAATTTGCATGTCCTGGTACTTACTTCTCTGAGCCACATAATCACTGTATGTGTTACGTTAAAAGAGTTGATTTTTTTATTGTCTTCCTAGCTTTCATTTCACATTTTTACAATCATTTTTATACTGTTTGTTTTTATTTCAGGGCTAGTCAGCTATTTATTCCATTAGTATCGAGCAAAGCAAACCAATAGATAAAGAACTGTCTTTTTTTATCTCTTTTATAATCATTTCTTTTTTAAGTAATAAATTTACATTTTATAATCGTAATCATGAAATTGCAAATGAAATCAGTTCTAGAAAGATTAATTCAGTCGTGCTCACAGCTGTGGAGATTGTGGAAATAAATATCATTTTGCAATAATGTATTCTTGACAGAGGGCATAACAAAAGAATGATTTCTATTCAGAGATAGTGGGTATATTTATTTTGCATGTTGGGGGAGGGGCATTCAGCTCTGGCTTTTCGACCCTGACCTAGTTTTGTAGCTGCTTATTATTCAGCTGTATGTTTGAGAAATCTCTGTAATTTAATTTGGCATCCTATTCTGCGTGTCTGCACCTAGCAGTAGGGGCTCATGGATATTAGCAGTGTCCCATGCTGAATCGTATTTATTTTAAAATATCCTAACGCACTCATAACTCAGAAAAAGTGTTAATTGTTACCAGGGAACTGCTGGATTACAGACTTGCTGTCCCGTCCAGGGCCCTGCCATAATTAGTAACCACTGTTGACATTTAGATTTAAATTGAATTTTCTTCTAATTAAACCCAGAGGGGGTTGATCCTCTCAGATGTACAGGTTAATAAAATTAGTCAGAAACTGTTAAACAGTAAGCCGAATTCTCCAAGAGAGCTGTCCCAATGTATTGTTAAGAATTCTGTAATTAATATTAAAGGCATTCATTAAATTTGCATTGTCTTGTTCTGTTTTTGAGTTGCATATGGTTTTGTAGCAGTTATTTCCTTAATATTTCCTTTGATAACTATAGTATTACTAATTTCTCTCGTGTTTGTAAATTTAGAATTATAAACACTATTCCTCCATTCCATTTTGCTACGCATAATTCACACCACCATTATTCTAGGAGCACCCAATGAATAATAATAAATGCTAAAAATAAATACAGTTGTGGAATGAAATTTTGGTACTCCAGATGACTCTTAACCGTTCTCTGTTTGTCACTGTCCTTGCAACAAAGATATTTAAGCTTTAAGCAGGTCATCAGCATTTCCCTCAGTGTATTTTTCTATCTTGTCTTCACGAGTTTTGACCTAACAGTTGCTTGATTTTGGATTGCTTTGTCTGGCGGTAGGAAGCGTTTCCAGTTTTAGCTGCAGTGTAGATTCTACATATCAACATAGACTTTGATTCCTCCTCCCTTCCAGAGACTTGGGGAAAATAAAGCTAGACATTCAGAATGAAAACAGATGACAGGAGAATTTCAGATGATTAGTGCTGAGAGAGATAAAGTGAACTTGGTAATTTTACAGGGAGGCTTCCAATATTCACCTTTTGTAGGGTCTGGATTTAAAGGAACTTCTGTGAAGCACATCTTTAACTACTCTTATCATTGTTTTATTTCTGAGCTAATGCATTAATTTCTTTATGTACCCCACAGAATAATAACGTATTGTCAACTTCACCATTGTACAAGTCTTATTTTCAATATACCAATAACAGTTTCATACATTAATACTTAATAAATAACGCTCTCTAAATATGCTGGATGATTACAGTTTTTTTCTTTACATTATTCATTTCTAAAACAATGACTGTTTCCTTTCTCTCCCTACCAGATAATGGATTTTAGAAAAAGGTTCCTTTAGAGTCTGGCAAGGTGTTTTAATGTTATACTTACTCCTCGAAAGAGAGACACGGTTATTTCATAAAATGCTGCTTAATTTTCTAATCAAAATAAACAGAAGGAAACAACATGACTTCACTTATCTTGCACAGTCTGCTTAACTAAATTGAATTAAATTTAAAATGCTTTTAGTTGCAGTTAAATTCAGATGGGGAAAATTGGGGCCAGAGTATGCTCAGCATGTGAATAGTTGCGCCTCATACAAGACTATCTGAGAGGCAGAATTTAAAACCTAGAGTTTTAAATTATGGAATGATTTCTTTAACGTCATCTGAAACCTCATACTTAGGACATTATGGCTGGAGTACATTAGACGTTTGATGGTAGCCTTGTATGACAAAATGCAAAATAAAATGTTTGCTTAACAGTTCTGTTAGACTCCAAAATCCAGGACGGGAGTAAGGTCCTAGGAGAGAAAGGCAAAAGCAAGTCGCTGGTATGGAATTATCTCACCCCATGCCTGCCGGAAATCCTAGAATTAAGACCCGTAGTTGCATGAAGGAATATGTGCACGTGGGCTGATAGTTGTAAACTGCAAGCAACAGTAGGACTAGAATTGCTGGCATATTACGAAGGACTCTATAGCACTTGATTAACCACAGGTTAGCTTGTTTGTCACTAGTGTTTCCTGACTCAGTTTATTTTTAGGGTATTTTTTAACCTTTGGGAACAGATGTGGGTGCAGCAGGAGTACACCACCTGGAAACGGGAGGTTTCTGCTGGTTCCTGCTGGCCAGCTGAGCATGCTTGGGCCAGTCGTTTCACTCTCTGTGTCTTAGTTTCCTTCTGGGTAAAGTAGAGAGACTACGTTTCCTCACCTCCCTATGATTCTGTATTTTTTGAAGTCAAAGAGAAAGTGAGATGTTTGCACAAAGATGATTCTTTTTTTAAATGTGCTATGGTCATGATAGATATTTTATTAAAGAAAGATACAATTATGAGGATTAATACAAATTAATTTCCTAGTTTTTATTCCATTAGTTATAATTCCAGAAGCCTTTTCTATAGTGAAAATAATATCCTGATTCTGATTTTTAGATCAGATTTTTTTTTTTTTCCAAGAAAAAATGTGATTGCGTGTGAGGTCTGTGGTTGAGACTTGAAGCCTCTCCCTGGGCAGGGTAAGTTCTCTGTGGGCGCTTGTCCATTCCCGTGGGGGAGCCAACGTCTCTTAAATCTCATTCTCCAAATACCCCCACTGCCTTGGGCCTCCCTCGTCCATTTGCTTCCCCCTCACATCCCCTCCCAATATGCCTAGTGTGCCCCAAACTTATTGCTGAAATGTCTGTTCCTTGAGCTCCCCTGACCCTTCTCCAAACATGGGATTAAGACTCTTGTTCAAAACTAATAATCAGGGGCTTCCCTGGTGGCGTAGTGGTTAAGAATCCGCCTGCCAGTGCGGGGGACACGGGTTCGAGCCCTGGTCCGGGAAGATCCCACATGCCGGGGAGCAACTAATCCCATGCGCCACAACTACTGAGCCTGCACTCTAGAGCCCGTGCTCTGCAACTAGAGAAGCCACCGCAATGAGAAGCCCGCGCACCACAACCAAGAGTAGTCCCCGCTTGCCACAACTAGAGAAAGCCCGCGTGCAGCAGTGACCCAACACAGCCAAAACTAAATAAATAAATTAAAAAATATATATATATATATTTTAAAACCCTAGTAATCAAAGGTGCTCCAATTGCCACTAATCCACATATCAGATTGCTTATTGGTTCACTTCACCATTAAATTCCTAAACCTTGCAGTACCGCATTTTTCCTATAGCCACATTAAAGAATCGAAAGGTTGATTGCATTTTGTTGAGAGGAGGCCAGGGTGATGGGGAGGAGGGGGTTTGATGCCGCCAGGGTGACCTCGCTCCACCCAGGGATGATTTGACTGTAAAAAGTCAGATCAGGCCACGTCGGAATTGAATTCCTTCCCCCTTGAATTCGTGTGTCCAGCTTCACTATGACCTTTAATGAATTCCTCCCTGTGGCATTTCTGCCATCACTATGTTCCTTTAAGGAGTGGTAGTGTGTTGAATTGCTGTTTGCAAGAGAAAGCAGGTGACACAGGCCCCAGAGTAGAGGTGGCAGGAGAGAAGCTAAGATATTGGGGTTATTATTGTGAACCAGGAATCAGGATCGGAGTTTCCATGTATAATCTTACTTAATCTTCAAGTAAATCCCAAAGAGAGGTGGTATTATTATTATTATTATTATTACCATTATTCTCATCAATTAGGAAGCTGATAAGAAGAGATGGGGGAAGTTAAATACCTTGATCAAAAGTTCTAGACAGTAGGTGACAGGGCTACCTATCCTGCAGACCAGAGTTAACCGAGTTTGAAAGATATGATGAACAAGTAAAGATATTAGTAAGAAGATTTCAGGACACTTGAAAAAGGACTTGCTGAGTTTTGCCAACCCAGCCTGCCATGTCCAGAAAGCTTAAGCTCCTTTAAAAAACAAGCACACAAACAAGGCTGTTTTCAGTAGACTTTCCTGGGTGAGGTTGCTTTGGGGGCAGGGATTCTTCCACACGGGAAAGCTGCTCATCGTGCTGAGGATATAGAATAGAAATAAATAGGATTTTCCTCCAAAGGAAAGAGTTTTTGATGGATTGAAACCACATTGGTGGCAGGCTAATCCTTGGTCTCTTTGTTACCTTGGCTTTTGTTACATATGTCCAGTTACTACCTGTATCTTTGTGGTCTTTAGATAAATTATGCGTAATTGTCAATACTGACATGTTCCATGAACCAAGTGAAAAGGGATCTAAAAAAACAATATGTCTGAAATTAGCTTCACGGTTTTTCCATGAGTTCTTCCTTTAACCAAGCATACCTCTTTTCTCAGAGGCACTAGCTGTATTTCATTTCAGAGAGCAACGACGAGAAACACCCTTTCTTACTATCACGACTGTTCCCACTGTGATTCAGGTATGCAAACGTACACACGTACCGGCAACCTGGACTTTATCAGGGAGGCCGGTGGAGGGAACATGCACAGTGATCTTTTTTCAAAACCCCTGCTGGTCCTGTCCCTTAACTCATTTGTTTTTCATAGCGATTGTGTCTATAGGAGAAATAACCTGTGTTTTCCTTAGTGCAGTGAATGCTTGATAGCACTTGGCTGATTATAAAGCATCGAATGTATTGTTATAGTTGATCTTCACAGTAACTCCGTGTGGTAGGCATTATTAGCCCAGTTTTGTTGAAGAGGGCTGTGAGGACCGAGATTTAGAAAGGTTAAATGGCTTTCATAATCTCATACAGCTATCAGGTGATACAACTGGGATCACACTCCCATCAAAACCCGTTGCCTCGTGGTGGAATCCAGAGTGATTATGGCAGGCAGAGAGGTAACTGTAAATGAAACCTTCTCAGATATTACATTTCAATTTTGGTTGACCCCTTCATTCGTAAAATTATATGCAAGATTTTAATATTATCTTCTCAGCAGCTTCCCACCTAAAATACTTCAGCTGTCTTTTGCAATATTTAAATTTTTCCATGATGGTCTTTCTGAAATACAGTAATAATAATAGGCGTAATAATTACTCACATATTTATGACCTGCTTTTTGAGTATAAGGTACCTTATTAAACATTTTATTTACACTGTATCATTTAATATTTGCAATAATCTTTTCATTAAATACTCTTTGTATCCTCATTTTATTCATAAGAAAACTCAGGCTTCTAGATTTTAAGAAACTAGCCCAAGATTTTATAACTACTCAAGTGGAAGAACTAGAAGTGAATCCAGACCAAATTCTAGAGCCTATGCTCATAAATTCTGCACTATTTTATATCTTAAACAAGCTTTAAAGATCTTTTTTTCTTTTTTTTTTTTTACATCTTTATTGGAGTATAATTACTTTACAATGGTGTGTTAGTTTCTGCTTTATAACAAAGTGAATCAGTTATACATAGACATATGTTCCCATATCTCTTCCCTCTTGCCTCTCCCTCCCTCCCACCCTCCCTATCCCACCCCAGAGTATAGTTCTGATAGGAACCCAACAGCTCTTTAATCTTCTAAATCAAACAAAAACTCTAAAGGAGACATCCTATTCTCCTTCCATGTTTATTCCAAATCTGTGTTACAAATTACTGACAGCTGGTCAGATTTTTAAATACATGTTTCATTTGCATGTTTCTTGCCTATTTCACATTTGCCCTTTGCTGGTGCAACGCTGCAGATGAGATTAAATGGCAGCAGAAGGTGCAAAACTGGGAGCTGCTCACTTTATATTTGATTGTCCTGAAATAGAGTCTGGAACTTACAGTGGAAAAGGGAGGGATCTAAAAGAATATACTCTACCTCCGTTAGAAAGTAAAGAAAAAGGAAAAGGTAGAATGTGGAAGAGGAAGGGAGTGGAAAGGAAAGGGGAGATGGAAGAACCAAGAGAATTCAAGGTGGAAGATGAGAATGGGTGCTCCTGGGAGACTTGTACTCATTAAGAAAGAAGAAAAAAGAGGAGAAGAAGGAAGGAAAGAATTAATGAATAAAGAGAGGAAGGAAGGGAGAGAGGGAGGAAGGAAAGGAAGGAAGGGAGGAAGGGAGGGAGGGAAGGAGGGATAGAGAGCTGGAGGGAAGGAAGAAAAACTAAACAAAATTCAAGCCAGAAAAAAGAACTGGAATGAAGTATCTACTGAAATCTTCCTCGCCCCACTCTTCCCTTTGTGCTCCCTAAGAAAAAGCGTTGTTCACAGCTTTAATCCAGGTTAACTGAATATTTGTAATGTGCCAAATTCTGTTAAGAAATTGACTCACCGATGGTTACGAATGTGGCCATCTTTATAGCTAGACAGTGTGATCGGCCAGTGAGTTTTCCAGGGGGAGAAAATGCCACAAGGCCACCACCATGAGAAATTTTGTTGCCATTGAGGAGGCCACCACACTGAGAGACTTCTCTTGGAATGCGTCATTCCCACGGAACTCTGCAGGCTTTACGACTGGTTAAGTCTCATGTGATTTCTGGAGCAATGACTTTTGTGTCTCCTTACGGAAGGACCCACCTTCAGATGAAGGAGTGGATTGCCACACGGACCGTGTCCCTTCACGGCTTAGGGCAGGCCTGGCAGACGGGAACACGTGTACCTCGCTGCAGCCCCTCTGACAGGACAGGGTCTCAGCACAGATTTTTTTTTTTTCTTTTATTAAAAGGTGGGTGTAGTCAATGGAACTCCCACTGTTTCTCATTTATCCATTAAAAATCTTATCTCACAGACAGCGATTTAAACCTGTACAGTTTCTTTAATATATTTCATTCTATCACCAAATTAGCCTCAAAATGTGGTTAATTAAGATGAGACTTGTGAGTCTGGATAGAGCACAGTCTTCTCCTTCAAGCAAATGCACACATAATTTAACCAGTCTTTTACCAGTTGACCTGAGGAAAATGGAAATCACTCCAATTAAAGTTTGCATTTGACGAAAGAAACTAATAAGAGTAAAAAGAAATAATTTTAATCTATAAAAATGAAAAATAAATGTGTAGTATACTTTATCTATTTTGAAAGCCCAAATAATCATGAGTTCAAATTTGAATTCAGTGGAAGTGAAGCAGGTAAAAGATAACTGCATGCAAAAATTGGCCTGCTAAATTTGAAAGTAACTCGGGTCTTCTTAAGAAAGAAATCTTTTCCTCAATTATGTTATCAGTGCTATAGCTGATAACCTTCCAACTTCTCAGACTTCCCCAAAGTTGGCTATCCCATATGTCAACTTTGTTTTTTCTCATGTAGTTTAATATCTTTAGAAAATATTTGAATAACGTCAGCATATGTTACAACTTCATGGACAGAATGATTAATCAAGTTTGCTCAAAAATGCCAACATTTCTTTTATTTATTTACTTGCTTATTACCCATAGTGTTACCCCGTTACTTATTATCTACTTAGTACCCACAGTTTCCAGAAAGAATTGGAAGAGGTTCTGTTGTTCATTCAACAATTTATTTCCTTCCTCTTTAAACTGTGGTTTGGTTGTAAACAAGTTACCTTAATCAGATATCATTATTCAAATTTTGTTCATTGATTTCTATCCCCGACTGAATGTTTCAGATCCCTTCATATTTTCTCTGGATATAGAGCCTTGGTTTACACTTTGAGATGTACAGTTCTAAACTCTAGAAACTAGTTT
Source organism: Phocoena sinus (assembly GCF_008692025.1). Classification (NCBI taxonomy): domain Eukaryota; kingdom Metazoa; phylum Chordata; class Mammalia; order Artiodactyla; family Phocoenidae; genus Phocoena; species Phocoena sinus. The sequence continues at coordinate 6,565,582 of NC_045779.1, read as the reverse complement.
ACAACTCCCATGCATCACGTAAAACATTATACATATGGTCTTCTACTGAAGAAGTTCATGCATTGCGGTTTATGTGTTACTCCTCTTTTCTACCAATTTTAGACATAGTCCCAGTAGGTTAAATTAACTTTTCAAGAAAGAATAATTTCATTGAACTGTGTCAAATGACGGAGTATAATTAAAAAAAAAAAAAAGGTTTCTTAACTGAAAAAAGTTGTGACAACTCCATACTTCCCTGCAGAGCAGTGGTGATGCTGACAGCTCCAAGAACATGTGAAAAGTGGTGGTTGGTTTTGTGATCACTAGGAGAATGCAAGGGACTGGCAGGGCCTTGTTGTCAGGCATAGGGTGCTACGCTAAGGCACTTCTAGTTTCTCTGAACCTTGGTGGTCCAGGATTTTGCTGCCCAATTCCAACATGATTCTGTCTATTGGCAAGTGTGTACCCAACTCATGCCTGTACTCAGCTTTATTCCTAATGGAAGTTTTAAGAGAAGAAAGAAATCTGTACATTCTAGAGTTAGGAAGGAGGTTTCCTGGAGGCACTGGAATATTAGAAGACACAACTAAAATGCCTGCATTTAAATGGAGTTTTCTCGAAGAGTTATTTTTTAGTGTGGAAGTAGACAAATTCTAAAATTCGGTCAACTTATTACAATTATCTATTTAAAGTTAGTGTCTTAAGAATTAAGGGCCGGTGGTATGTCCAAGGCCAAAGTTAAATATTACGTTTTAAAGAAGGTTACTGGTATTGCAGTCACTCCGTCAATATTTAATGAATGTTATCAGAGGGCGAGATATACATTAGGCCCTTTGGGAGAAATATAAAGTATAGAAAAGAAGTGACACCTGTTCTTGATAAGATTGCAATCTAGCAGTCCTTGACAATGCGGATAGAATTACAGGACTCCAATCAAAAAGATCTAAGCGTATACCCAATTACAACTTTTTTCCTCCCCCACCCCCCCTTCCTTCTCCCAAGGAAAACGTCCATCATAATAGAACAGCAGCTACTTTTCCAAAAGAGGACGTAAATCCATCAGGGCACGGGATTACTTTAAAAGCCAGTGATAGGACTTAGTGAGTTAGGAAAACAGCATCCCAGTTTTTCTGAAACTATGTCTTTTGTTCTTTGTCAGGAATCTCGTAGTGTATGTTCCCGCGTATGTGTGCGAAGACCAGAGGCTTAGGAGTTATATGTCAAATCTTTTCTTTTACTAAAGAAAAGCAGCATGGACACCATGAATCTAAAACGTGAATGCTCAGAGAACATTCGTTCTCTGACAAATGAAAGTCGAGGTGCATTGCCGGGCTTATTCAAACATTAATCTGGAATCCATGCAAAACGTCTCCATAAGCAAGAGCATATGACAGGGAGTGCTTTAGACAATCACTGTGTGCACATTTGGCAAACGGAGGCAGGAGGGCAGCCCAAGGCTGTGCCTAGAATGGTCTGATAAGTACAGACCCTGGCTGTGCTGCTTTTACTAATAAAAAGATTTGAGAAGAAAAATGCATCCAAACTGCTAAACAAATAGCTTTAAATCCACCCAGGACAGCGGTGCTCTTTCAACATAACATGGGCCAGAGGGCTGGTGGGTAGCAGGATAGTCGGCTTCGAGCTTCACTGCAGCAGTACCTTGGAGAAAAATGAAAGACACCGTTTCAGTTCCAAGAAGGTTGTCAATGAGCAAGTCTTGGTCATTCCAGAAACCAACTTGATTGTTAACAGGTCGTTCCTCATTGTTTCATGCTCATTAAAAAAAAAAGGATGATAGAAATTTGGTAACTGATGGCTGTTTAGGAAGTGAATTCTATTAGAAAACTAGTTATAGTTTATTGTGATCGTTTTTACTTTTCCAGATTGTAATAAGTTACTATTTAGAAATGCAAAAATGTGATAAAATCCCTATCGATATGTATAGGTTCCCATTTACCAGCAATTGTTACTCATTTATACCTACCTTCCTTTTAGCTCTATTCAGTAATTTAAACACATGATACCTAGGTTGTAATACTTGCTATAATCATTTTTACTGTAGAATTTTTAAAAACCACTTATGATAATGACATTTTCATGTTACGATTACACAAAATAAATTTCTAAAAATAGTTAAATATTAGCATTATTTGCAGAATAAAATTAAAGTATAATCACACATATTTCAGGTATAGGTTACTATACTGGAGTTCTTTCAATGCTGGACTAAGTGAACAAACATTGCTGTTTACTATGGCCACAGAAAAAAGTGTGCTATTTTATTATTCCACCAATGATAATAATAAAAAATAACCCAACATTAGTAATAATAGTCACCATTTACTATGTTACATGGAGTACATGTCAAGCACTCTATTAGGTATTTACGTTGTCTCACTTAATCTTTAAAACTGCCCCTGAATGATAAGAATTTTTATCCAATTTTTTCAGATGAGTTACCTGATTCCTATAGGGGTTAAATAATTTGCTTGAATTTTCATAGTTAATAAGTGGTAGAACCAGGAATCTTACACAAAAACCATGCTCTTTCAGGTCTTATTTTAAATCTAATAAAAAACTTCTTTTTCCAGTGGAATATAGGTCTTTAATTATTATAATGCATACGAGTGCTAATGTCTCTATTTAAAATATGTTTCGTTTATGGATTGGTGTCATATATTAGCCCTTAGAATGATGACTAAAAGCTTGACATACATAAGCAACCACAAAAATGGAGATAGTGTGTTGTGGACATTACTAAAAGTCACCTCAGTGGGAGAAAAGATAAAGCTATAGAAAATTGAAGTTGACTGGAATCTAACTACACTAGTTGCTTACAATTGATTGTGTGTTATTCAACCACAAAGATAAATTAGAACATGGGCTACTGCAATAGAAAAGTGGTTTAGATGTCATAGAGACAGTATGACTATTTTTATCTTTCAGTTGTATTTGTAAACCATAGCTTACAGTGGCTGAAATGACATTGAACTGTTTTTCTCTTTGATGATTTACAGCCTGTGTAGTGCATTTGTAAGCGCGGATGTCACATTTTATGTATTTGAAAGTGTCAACTCTGCTGACTTATGTCTGAAAATTCTGTTCCTGAATCAATAGAATGTAGTGATTTCCATTTTTTAAAAGTGATTTCCCCAACATCGTAAAAAACACATAGTGACTATTGGTCATTATAATGCTGCAGTTAAACTCTTATTTTTGGTCTTGTATTTTACATACATCATACTATTGATCATTATTTTGTGAAATCTGACTTGAATGAACAAGGAAGGTTCTAGTGAGCTGATCATGTCTGTGCTTAAACAAATTATAAAATGTTTGCATTTCATCTCAGACATAGCTGTCCAAAGTCTATAAGATGGATTGAGCAAAGGAAAATGCATCAAGGTTTTCATAATAAAAAATTATTCCCAGGAAGTCCACATATACTTTATTCATCCCATATTTCAAATTGATTTTCATTTTACCATTTAGGGTGCAGTTACTGGTAGTCCCATCTTTTAAAAAATCAAATTTGCATTTAAATAGAAACTGTTTCAATCATTTAACGTCGGAGCCCAAACATTTTATTCATTCTTTTTTTTTTTCCTTTTTTCTGCCTTTCACTGTTGTACTTTTCCATAGTCATCATGAATTCTGAACTTGCATAAAGACTGTAAGCTCCTTCTTCTTTCTGTCACTCATTAAAATCCCATTGCTAATAGATCTTTGGAAATAGGCCAGGCTCAGGTGAGAGCAGAGCAAAGCAGAGTGTAAAGAACCTCACGGCTGACAAGTCAGGGTAGCAGAATAATCTTCAATTAGACCTGAAAAAGAAAACATTTCAATGAGTGTAACTTAACAAAGTAATGTAGTAACCAAGACGGAAACAAAGGCACTCAAAATAATAACCATGCAAGTTGTTATTTCTTTTTACATTGAAATAATAGGCTAAGTTTTGTTACCTAGTAACTAAGAGTATAACTTTTATGAAAAGAGTATACTTTTCATGAAAAGTGTAAATGTGTAAAAATATTTTGAAGGTTGGTATGATTTTTGTTTACTTAAATCAAAGCCATTTATTTTTGGAAGAGGATGAACCAAAGGTCAGTTTTATCAACATGAAATTAGCTCTGAAGGCTCCAGTTAAAAATTTGAAAATGCAATGAAACACGACTCTAAATGTAAGGAAATGGAATTCTCCTTTTCAGCATTTATAGGCATCTATGTATCCCTTTTAATTCATTTTAGACACCATTTTCAACAATTTGAGAACATCAAGAAATGGCTTTAGTTGACTTGAACTTGCAGTGCATCCATTCTGCCACAAAACTTCTTAAAATTAATGACTGATTTATTCCTGGTAAGAAAGACTATGTCATAATATTTATCTTATTGCCCATTTACTGTCTTTTTTCCTTGTGAAACAAAAGCAAAGCACTATAATTTTAATTCACCTGCTAGTATCATATATGTATTAAATGGTTAGAAGATATAATAATAAACTACTAGAGTTTCACTTTATTGTGTGCCTGTATTTTAAAATAAAGTATTTCAGTATTTTAAATTGTACCATTGTCAAGGTGCTCCTTGACAACAGAGAGACATTTTCATTGATAAAGAGAAAGCTTCCATAGCCAACTTAGTCATAAGACATAATAATTCTACTCTGAGTATGTTATCAGTTATTTTTCCTGGTCTCCTCTCATTAGATTTGAGTGTGTGTTTGCAACAGTGCAACATATATCATTTTGTCATCTGAAAGCTATTTCTTACTAATTGAATAGGATAAAAATTTCAAAAAAAACAGACTAAAGTTACTCAAAACAATAGTACTTTTTAATCTTTTTTGGTTTTGTTCTACTAATGGATCTCTAGAGTTCCTTATTTTTTTCAATTTTTATTTATTTATTTATTTTTGCGGTACGCAGGCCTCTCACTGTTGTGGCCTCTCCCGTTGCGGAGCACAGGCTCCGGACGCGCAGGCTCAGCGGCCATGGCTCACGGGCCCAGCCGCTCCGCGGCGTGTGGGATCTTCCCGGACCGGGGCACGCACCCGCGTCCCCTGCATCGGCAGGCGGACTCTCAACCACTGCGCCACCAGGGAAGCCCGAGAACTCCTTATTTTTAATCTTCATACTCAGGTCTGTCATTAAAACTTACGATGGCAACTCATTTGCATCTTGTATGCTCACTTACGTGAGTAAGGCACAAAATACCGTGTTCTCAATTTTGTTTAGTCCTGTCAATTCAAGACCCATAGAAACTGATGTCTGATTACAGTGAGTTGCATCACTTTTTCCATCATTGGATGTTGGCTTGTTTCTGAGTGCAGTTTTTTAGGGTGTGGATGGGAAGTATGCATTAGGTAGAAGTGAAGGAGATTGAACCACGAATATTTAGGATTACTTAAGTCAAGAAAACTATTTGTGTAGAATTAGAAGAGGAAAGACAAAAACAACTGTCAGGTGGCCCTTGCTAGTTTGTTTGATATATGAGCATCACAGTCTACATCTAAAAGGCTGTAACCTTGAAACTCAGTATAAACGCGAGGAACCTGGGAAAGTGCTTTATGTCACATGGGAGGTGAATAAATTGAGGCAGATAAAGAGTGATCTCCGTTCTTGCAGTTTTTAGCTGACTCACCTCTGCTTGGAGACTGTTGTAGAGATTGCTGTAGTGGCAGAGACTACGATCATTACCAGTTGTACTAAGCTTGCTATCATAATTCTATCACGAGTCCATATTCTCTTTCTTATTCAGAGAATCGAGATAGATTTGTGGGAAGAGAGATAGAAACACCCCAAATGAGATAAAAATCACTTTTGAATTTCATAATTGAATTGCCTGGTTTGAATTTAATTTCTTGAATTACTTCAGTATTTTCCTGAATTTTTACTGTGAGTATAGTGATACATGACAAAAAGAAAATTTTCTTTGAAATGGAGTTTTGATCTCTTTAGTATGTGTGTGTCTGTTTATGATTACTGAAATAATATCGCTACACAAGTGTCAAACATAGAAATTTTCAACTCAATTTCTGTATACAGCTATACGAAAAGAGTCAAGGCAATGCTGATCTAGAGCAAGTTACCTACTAAGTAATAAGGCTAAATAATTTGAATCAAGTTAATTCTACAGACTACTAGTGGAATTAAAAGATTCTTCAGCCGAACTGAGTATGTCTAAACAAGAAAGTTCTGTTACTATTGGGTTGATCTAAAAACTATTTGTAATGAAAAACGTTGGCTCACTTATGAATCCAGCAGATAGGACAATATCTAATTGCATTTTTCATATTATCCAGTTCGTTTTTTCCAATGAACTTTAAATAATATTCATGTAGCCTCTAGCACCTCCCTTTGTACATGCTGCATATTCCCATAGTGTCTTCACTATAATTACTTTATTATTCCTAGAGTGTATCACCATAGATGTGATTTTCCTTTCTTATCACTTTCTCTTTAATATTACTTCTCCCTTGCTGCCAATCAATTTGATTTAGCCTTATTTTATAACCCCCTCAGCTATTATCTATAAGAACTGAATATACACATTCATTCTTTTCATTTCCTCCAAAGGATTCCCTACTCTTTTACCCTGTATATAGTAGATCTTTTTAGATCAAATTCTTCCTCCTGTAAAGACATGACATATTTTAAAAGGGTACCCACCCAATTGTGGATTTGTGTACACACACACACACACACACACACACATATATTAGTATTTTAACTAAATATCCAGATTCCTAATTTCTTTTGCTCTTCCTGTCTTGATTTCTGGGCTTGCAGAATTACAGAGAAAAATACTTTTACATTATTTTGAGTGTTAAACCTGAATTTTAAAACCAAATCCAGCCCCTCTTGCCTTGTAAGTTCCTGCATTGATCACACAAAATGGGTTGGCTGTCTCTTCCACTCATGACATGATAGAAACTCATTCAAGTTAATAAATCTGCTTTTCTCTAGAAATCCCCCCTCACATTGTGAATTGGACTCGGTAGCTCCCCATATACCTCTTTCTTAAAAAATATATCCCCGTGCCATTATGTCTTTGGTGCTTCCGCCTCCAGTGTTTTTCTCTGCTGTCTCTGTCACACACAGATGGGGATAGTCGTGCTATCAAGACTCATGAATCTACCTCCTTAAGATATGTCCTCTGGGCTTCCCTGGTGGCGCAGTGGTTGAGAGTCCGCCTGCCCATGCAGGGGACACGGGTTCGTGCCCCGCTCCGGAAAGATCCCACATGCCGCGGAGCGGCTGGGCCCGTGAGCCATGGCCGCTGAGCCTGCGCGTCTGGAGCCTGTGCTCCGGAATGGGAGAGGCCACAACAGTGAGAAGCCCGTGTACTGCAAAAAAAAAAAAAAAAAAAAAAAAAAAGATATGTCCTCTGTTCCAGCATTCTTATCTCAAAGTGACCAAACCTCAATGTGTTTATTTTTTTTATATCAAAATAGGTCCTAGGTAGTCATTGACCCCATAATTCCACATTCTTTTTTCTTTCTCCTTCAGGGTCTACAGTATTACACAAAAGTCTTGACTGTTTGTTCATGTTCAGAAACTTTGTCGACTTTACCTTTTAGTGTCTTTTCACTTTTGACTTACTATACCATACAACGACTTAATTTCCTTTTTCTGGTCATAGTGCTTTAATTTCTTATCTTTTCCTAAGTTATGTATTGATGTTCCGAAGATCACAGAACTTAGCTTTCTTTTGTTTTCAGGCTTCTTCATCAGGTTCATTTTAAATGGGCTGGCCACTTGTCTTTATATTAGTTGTTTTCAGTCATGTCTCTAATCTTAAAAGCAAAAACATTTTGTTCTCCCATGATGGCAGTCTGGATACCAATGAGAGTTGCCAAAATTCTCTATAACAATTTGAATTTAGTTTCATTTCGGTTATTGGGAAGAATCAGCTGCTCTTGGAAATTCATGTCACCAAAACAAATGTTTTAATTTTAAAGCAAACATTTTGATTATAAACATGATGCCAAAGAAAACATTTGGTAGCTCTAGGAAGCAACAGATTGAACTGAATTAATAAAAGGAATTAGTTACTGGCGAATTTGGAGTGCACTCTGTTGGAAGGATTTAGGAAATTCACCTAATTTTTTGCACTCAGACTGTCTTACTGTTTGAGATCAAGCTCCACCTTTGGACTACAAAATAGGAAAACTTTCTGAATTGATTATTCAATTAACAGAGTCTTTGTAGGCAGTGAATGATGATTATGTGTTCCTAATTATTTGGGGACCAGATATACTTTTAGGCTGCTTCTGATTAATAACTGAAACATTTTTTCAATCTTACCATATATTGTTATTGAGTCAAGGCTAATCCTCTTCCTCATATTAAATTAATTATTTTGTACATATTCACCATTGATTATCTGATGTTAATATGATGAATGTATTGTATCTGATAATTATTGTCTGAACATTAATATAATGCTAATGGCCTGAGAATAAGAAATTTCCCAATTTATAATACTATTATAAATAACTTGCATATTTTATTTTATTTTCATTCAACTGTTTTTTAAAATTTTTATTTTATTTTTATACAGCAGGTTCTTATTTGTTATCTGTTTTATACATATTAGTGTATACATGTCAATCCCAATCTCCCAGTTCATCCCACCACCACCCCCGCCCACCAGCTTTTCCCCCTTGGTGTCCATACGTCTGTTCTCTGCATCTGTGTCTCTGTTTCTGCCTAGCAAACCAGTTCATCTTTACCATTTTTCTAGATTCCACATATATGCATTAATATACGATATTTGTTTTTCTCTTTCTGACTTACTTCACTCTGTATGACAGTCTCTAGGTCCATCCACATCTCTACACATGACCCAATTTCGTTCCTTTTTATGGCTGAGTAATATTCCATTGTATATATGTACCGCATCTTCTTTATCCATTTGTATGTCAATGAGCATTTAGGTTGCTTCCATGACCTGGCTATTGTAAATAGTGCTGCAATGAACATTGAGATGCATGTGTCTTTTTGAATTATGGTTTTCTCTGGGTATATGCCCAGTAGTGGGATTGCTGGATCATATGGTAACTCTATTTTTAGTTTTTTAAGGAGCTTCCATACTCTTCTACACAGTGGCTGTATCAATTTGCATTCCCACCAACAGTACAAGAGGGTTACCTTTTCTCCACACCCTCTCCAGCATTTGTTGTTCGTAGATTTTCTGGTGATGCCCATTCTAACTGGTGTGAGGTGGTCATTGTAGTTTTGATTTGCATTTCTCTAATAATTAGTGATGTTGAGCATCTTTTCATGTGCCTCTTGGCCATCTGTATGTCTTGTTTGGAGAAATGTCTATTTAGGTCTTCTGGCCATCTTTTGATTGGGTCGTTTGATTTTTAATATTGAGCTGCATGAGCTGTTTATATATTTTGGAGATTAATCCTTTGTCCACTGATTCGCTTGCAAATATTTTCTCCCATTCTGAGGGTTGTCTTTTCATCTTGTTTATAGTTTTCTTTGCTGTGCAAAAGCTTTTAAGTTTCATTAGGTCCCATATGTTTATTTTTGCTTTTATGTCCATTATTCTAGGAGGTGGGTCAAAAAAGGTCTTGCTGTGATTTATGTCAAAGAGTGTTCTTCCTGTGTTTTCCTCTAAGAGTTTTAAAGTGTCCAGTCTTACACTTAAGTCTTTAATCCATTTTGAGTTTATTTTTGTGTATGGTGTTAGGGAGTGTTCTCATTTCATTCTTTTACATGTAGCTGTCCAGTTTTCCCAGCACCACTTATTGAAGAGACTGTCTTTTTTTCATTGTATATCCTTGCCTCCTTTGTCATAAATTAGTTGAACATTGGTGCATGGGTTTATCGCTGGGCTTTCTATCCTGTTCCACTGATCTGTATTTCAGTTTTTGTGCCAGTACCATATTGTCTTGATTACTGTAGCTTTGTAGTATAGTCTGAAGTCAGGGAGTCTGATTCCTCCAGCTCCGTTTTTTTCCCTCAAGACTGCTTTTGCTATTCAGCGTCTTTTGTGTCTCCATACAAATTTTAAGATTTTTGGTTCTAGTTCTGTAAAAAATGCCATTGGTAATTTGATAGGGATTGCATTGAATCTGTAGATTGCTTTGGGCAGTATAGTCATTTTCAAAATATTGATTCTTCCAATCCAAGAATATGGTATATCTCTCCATCTGTTTGTGTTATCTTTGATTTCGTTTATCAGTGTCTTATAGTTTTCTGAGTACAGGTCTTTTACCTCCTTAGGTAGGTTTATTCCTAAGTATTTTATTCTTTTTGTTGCAATGGTGAATAGGGTTGTTTCCTTAATTTCTCTTTCTGATTTTTTGTTGTCAGCGTGTAGGAATGCAAGAGATTTCTGTGCATTAATTTTGTATCCTGCAACTTTACCAAATTCATTGATTAGCTCTAGTAGTTTTCTGGTGGCATCTTTAGGGATGTTCTACATATAGTATCATGTCATCTGCAGACAGTGACAGTTTTACTTCTTTTCCAGTTTGGATTCCTTTTATTTCTTTCTCTTCTCTGATTGCTGTAGCTAAGACTTCCGAAACTGTGTTGAGTAATAGTGGTGAGAGTGGACATCCTTGTCTTTTTCCTGATTTTATAGGAAATGCTTTCAGTTTTTCACCATTGAGAATGATGTTGGCTGTGGGTTTGTCATATATGGTCTTTATTCTGTTGAGGAAGTTTCCCTCTGTGCCCACTTTCTGGAGAGTTTTTATCATAAATGGGTATTGAATTTTGTCAAAAGCTTTTTCTGTATCTGTTGAGATGCTCATATGGTTTTTATTCTTCAGTTTGTTAATATGTTGTATCACAGTGATTGATTTGCTTATATTGAAGAATCCTGGCATCCCTGGGATAAACCCCACTTGATCATGGTATATGATCCTTTTAATGTGTTGTTGGATTCTGTTTGTTAGCATTTTGTTGAGGATTTTTGCATCTGTATTCATCAGTGATACTGGCCTGTGATATTCTTTTTTTGTAGTATCTTTGTCTGGTTTTGGTATCAGGGTGGTGATGACCTCATAGAATGAGTTTGGGAGTGTTCCTTCCTCTGCAATTTTTTGGAAGAGTTTGAGAAGGATGGGTGTTAGCTCTTCTCTAAATGTTTGATAGAATTCACCTGTGAAGCCATCTGGTCCTGGACTTTTGTTTGTTGGAAATTTTTAAATTACAGTTTCAATTTCATTACTTGTGATTGCTCTGTTCATATTTTCTATTTCTTCCTGGTTCAGTCTTAGAAGGTTATATCTTTCTGAGAATTTGTCCATTTCTTCAAGGTTGTCTGTTTTATTGGCATAGAGTTGCTTGTAGTAGTCTCTTATGATGCTTTTGTATTTCTGCAGTGTCCATTGTAACTTCACCTTTTTCATTTCTAATTTTATTGATTGGAGTCCTCTCTCTCTTTTTCTTGAAGAGTCTGGCTAAAGGTTTATCAATTTTGTTTATCTTCTCAAAGAACCAGCTTCTAGTTTTATTGATCTTTGCTGTTGTTTTCTTTGTTTCTATTTCATTTATTTCTGCTCTGATCTTTATGATTTCTTTCCTTCTACTAACTTTGGGCTTTCTTTGTTCTTCTTTCTCTATTTCCTTTAGGTGCAAGGTTAGATTGTTTGTTTGAGATTTTTCTTGTTTCTTGAGGTAGGATTGTATTGCTATAAACTTCCCTCTTAGAACTGCTTTTGCTGCATCCCAGAGGTTTTGGATCATTGTGTTTTCATTGTCATTTGTCTCTAGGTATTTTTTGATTCCCTCTTTGATTTCTTCAGTGATCTCTTGGTTATTTAGTAACGTATTGTTTAGCCTCCATGTGTTTGTGCTTTTTACGTTTTTTTTCCCTGTAATTTATTTCTAATCTCATAGCATTGTGGTTGGACAAGATGCTTGATATGGTTTCAGTTTTCTTAAATTTACCGAGGCTTGATTTGTGACCCAAGATGTGATCTATCCTGGAGAATGCACTTGAGAAGAAAGTGTAATCTGCTGTTTTCGGATGGAATGTCCTATAAATATCAGTTAAATCTGTCTGGTCTGTTGTGTCATTTAAAGCTTGGGATTCCTTATTAATTTTCTGTCTGGATTATCCTACTATTATTGTGTTACTGTCGATTTCTCCTTTCATGGTTGTTAACATTTGTGTCATGTATTGAGGTGCTCCTGTGTTGGGTGCATAAACATGTATAACTGTTATATCTTCTTCTTGGATTGATCCTTTGATCATTGTGGAGTGTCCCTCCTTATCTCTTACAGCAGTCTTTATTTTAAAGTCTATTTTATCTGATATGAGTATTGCTACTCCAGCTTTCTTTTGTTTTCCATTTGCGTGGAATATCTTTTTCCATCCCCTCACTTTCAGTCTGTATGTGTCCCTGGGTCTGAAGTAGGTCTCTTGTAGACAGCATATATATGGGTCTTGTTTTAGTATCCATTCAGTGAGCCTGTGTCTTTTTGTTGGAGCATTTAATCCATTCACATTTAAGGTAATTATCAATATGTATATTCCTATGACCATTTTCTTAATTGTTTTGGGTTTGTTTTTGTAGGCCCTTTTCTTCTCTTGTGTTTCCGAGTTAGCAGTACGTTCCTTTAGCATTTGTTGTAGAGCTGGTTTGGTGGTGCTGAATTCTCTTAGCTTTTGCTTGTCTGTAAAGCTTTTGATTTCTCCTTCAAATCTGAATGAGATCCTTGCTGGGTAGAGTAATCTTGGTTGCAGTTTCTCCCCTTTCATCACTTTAAATATATCGTGCCACTCCCTTCTGGCTTATACAGTTTCTGCTGAGAAATCATCTGTTAACTTTATGTGAGTTCCCTTTTATGTTATTTGTTGTTTTTCCCTTGTTGCTTTTAATAATTTTTCTTGGTCTTTAATTTTTGTCAATTTGATTACTATGTGTGTTGGCATGTTTCTCCTTGGGATTATCCTGCCTGGGACTCTCTGTGCTTCCTGGACTTGGGTGGCTATTTCCTTTCCCATGTTAGGGAAGTTTTCAACTATAATCTCTTAAAATATTTTCTCAGGTCCTTTCTCTCACTCTTCTCCTTCTGCGACCCCTATAATGTGAATGTTGGTGCATTTAATGTTGTCCCAGGGGTCTCTTAGGCTGTCTTCATTTCTTTTCATTCTTTTTTCTGTATTCTATTCCTTGGCAGTGAATTCCATCATTCTGTCAGGTCACTTATCCGTTCTTCTGCCTCAGTTATTCTGCTATTGATTCCTTCTAGTGTGTTTTTCATTTCAGTCACTGTATTGTTCATCTCTGTTTGTTTGTTCTTTAATTCTTCTAGGTCTTTGTTAAACATTTCTTGCATCTTCTTGATCTTTGCCTCCATTCTTTTTCCGAGGTCCTGGATCACCTTCACCATCATTATTCTGAATTCTTTTACTGGAAGGTTGCCTATCTCCACCTCATTTAATTGTTTTTCTGGGGTTTAATCTTGTTCCTTCATCTGGTACATAGTCCTCTGCCTTTTCATTTTGTCTGTTTTTCTGTGAATGTCGTTTTCGTTCCGCAGGCTGCAGGACTGTAGTTCTTCTTGCTTCTGCTGTCTGCCCTCTGGTGGATGAGGCTATCTAAGAGGCTTGTACAAGCTTCCTGATGGGAGGGACTGGTGGTGGGTAGAGGTGGGTGTTGCCCTGGTGCATAGAGCTCAGTAAAACTTTAATCCACTTGTCTGCCAATGGGTGGGGCTGAGTTCTCTCCCTGTTGTTTGTTTGGCCTGAGGCAACCCAGCACTGGAGACTGCAGTCTCTTGGTGGGGCTAATGTCGGACACTGGGAGGGCTCAAGCCAAGGAGTACTTCCCAGAACTTCTGCTGCCAGTGTCCTTGTCCCTGCAGTGAGCCACAGTTACCCCCTGCCTTTGCAGGAGACCCTTCAACTCTAGCAGGTAGGTCTGGTGCAGTCTCCTATGGGGTCATTGCTCCTTCCCCTGGGTCCCGATGCATACACTACTTGGTCTGTGCCCTCCAAGAGTGGAGTCTCTGTTTCCCCCAGTCCTGTTGAAGTCTTACAGTCAAACCCTGCTAGCCTTCAAAGTCTGATTCTCTGGGAATTCCTCCTCCTGTTGCCGGACGCCCAGGTTGGGAAGCCTGATATGGGGCTCAGAACCGTCACTCCGGTGGGTGGACTGCTGTGGTGTAAGTGTTCTCCAGTCTGTGAGTCACCCTCCCAGCGGTTGTGGGATTTGATTTGATTGTGATTGCGCCCCTCCTGCCGTCTCATTGTGGCTTCTCCTGTGTCTTTGGATGTGGGGCGTCTTTTTTGGGGAGTTCCAGTGTCTTCCTGTTGATGATTGTTCAGCAGTTAGTTGTGATTCCGGTGTTCTCACAGGAGGAGTGAGCGCACGTCCTTCCACTCCGCCATCTTGAGCCAATGTCCATTCAAGCAGTGCAAGTTGTTAGTTGTTGTTGAGTCTTAGTTTCCTCATGTGAGTATGGAGGCTGCAAATCTGAAATCTGCAGAGTGGGCCAGCAAGCTGGAGACCTGGGGAAAAGCCAACGTTGCAGTTCAAGTCAGAGGGTGTCTGTCTCAATTTGCATATTTTAGATGTATACTTTATACAGGGTCAAAAGTAAAAAGTTGCTAGTGAAATATCAGTTTATCTGTTGGCTGTGACTCTGAACTTTTTAAGATATTCTACATGCTCAATAAGATCTTGTCGAATAATATCTATAAACACAATACTTAAGTAGAACAGAGGAATAACTCACTGATTAACCCTGGCGTCCTTCAGCACTTGGCAGGCTGATAAATACAGTTGCTCCAGTTGGATGGGATGAGAATCTGTGACTCTGAAGCCTTGAGGCCTAGTGAAGTCTTCAGAAGTAAAAGACTCATCGAAGGCCTAGTCCCCTGTCACAGATGCATTTAAATTGGGTCCAGAGGTTGTTTAACCGGACTGTTGGTTCATGTCTTAAACCACCGGTCTCCAGCCTGGCTTTATTTAGTCTTGCTTGTGTCTACTCACTGCTCCCATCTCAACAGTAACTTTCAAAGCAGCCCTCCACTTGTTACCGTTCTCATCAGATCTGCCTGTGAATACCTGCCTTTTTTCATGGACTCCTACAGCGTTCACATTTCTACCTGTGAATGTTTGGAGGGAAGGCTGTGTCTCCTTTAGTTTTGTTTTGCATTGGAGATAGTCTTAACCTTTGTATTTTTATAAGGCCTCTTTCAGAGTGTGCTGACAGAGGGGTCAGTCAGCCTGTTTCTGGTTACTAGTCTGAAGATATGTGTTTCATATCATGGTGCACTTCTAAAAATACTTAGGTAGGAGATCAACACCACAGTTAAACGAGCCGGAAAGAGAGCTCTTGGGGTAGGGCTCCAGCGCCGAGGCTGCGGTGCATTCATTGCACAACTGGCTAAACCTTCAGCTCATGCCCAGCATGTCACCACCTGAAAGTCAGGTATCAAGACCCTTTCAAAAGACATTGGTATGACATAGTTCATTGCTGTTGTTTTTATTAAACAAAGAATAGTTTTTTACCGGCAATAAAGGTAGCTGTAATTTGCTTATATAAATAAATATTTTTCATGTCATGTTTTTGTCAAATAGGGCTCACTGATATAATTCAGCACAAAAAATACCAAGGTACGGCAAGGAGACTGGCTAGTGTTAGAGATACAAAGAAGTATCTCTACTTGATAGGAAAGGGGCTTTGACCTCATTTGTTTTTCCCTTCATTATTAAATTACTTGGTTACTTATTTGCTTCTCCGTTGTAACCCACCTTTTTCCAGAAGGGATGCAAAGAAAGGAAAATGATTAGAAGCTAATCTGTGTGCAGGACTGGGACCTCAAGATCTCTGAGATGGGGGCTTGATCCTCCTCAGAAAGGAGACCCTGGAAGGGAAGACCCTTGAAATTGGACTTAGAAGTTGACTTGGCCTCTGCCAGATCTGCCCCAGTCACTCCATACTCATTCTCTGCTTAGCTTCCTAGTGTGGGAGAGACCATGAGGCCTTTGTTGTAAAGACTAATGAAACAATACTTGTAGAAAATTTGAACCCTGAAATATGTCTCACACATGCAAAGCATTTTCAGGGAAGAGTGCATCTCTTCACATTCTCCAGGACTGAAAGGAGAGTGGAAATATGCTCGTCAGAAAGAGTAAAGCTGCTATAAAAATTACAGTGTTCAAACGGGACTAGGAACAGATTTCCATATTTATTGAGTAAGAGGAGAACAGGCCCAGTGACAGAGAGAATACCAACTCGATGAAATGTGGCATCTTGGGCAAGTAAATTAAAATGATTCCCTGCCCCAGGAAAAACCCACTAAAAACAACTGCTTTTTACTCTATCTCATTACTGAGTGCGTCACCTCGGTTCTGAAATGGCACAAAGTAATCGAAATGATGTTTTACCTGGTGGTAAGGATTCATTCAAGCAAGTAC
Organism: Phocoena sinus; assembly: GCF_008692025.1. Classification (NCBI taxonomy): domain Eukaryota; kingdom Metazoa; phylum Chordata; class Mammalia; order Artiodactyla; family Phocoenidae; genus Phocoena; species Phocoena sinus. Next base: position 6,549,201 of record NC_045779.1, on the reverse strand, counting down.
ATCAGTCACTGAGGTACAAGATGCTGAAGTATATTTTTCATGATGGAAAAGATGACCAGCATATGAAGAGATGGGTCTAATTTCTCTCCTCCAATTCACCATATTTTTATAACATAAAATGAACACATTTATTTTTCTATCTTGGAGTTAATCACTTTTGAGTGTATTCCTAGCTTTATTGTTCATATCATACCTTTTCCGTCATATGTGTTATCCAGAGGAGTGGAGAGATCTTGATAAACAGTGCCTGTGTTCACTATGTATTAGTTCAATTGATATAAATAATAAGTAATATTCATTGTAACATTAAAATGAAACAAGATGATTGCTTTTTCTGCAATCTTTATTTTTCTCTTTAGGGGACTGTAGGTTCATAGAGTGTTTGCCGTGCACTCTCTTAAAAGTAAAATCAGAAGAAATTTGTGACCCATAAACAGAAATTCAGGAATCTAATTTTGTCTTTGGAAAGTTGAAGTAAAAAAAAAGTCACATGAGGAGATAAACTGGAATCTATAATAAATGCTGTACTCTTAGATCTGTATCTCCATTGTCTTAGCAGTTATTCCCCAAATGAAATTTAAATAAAATTAGTGGAGAATGATATTGATGATGATATTGGTGATGAAAGGTTAAAAAATTTAAATAAGCTTTGTTTATTCAGTTGAATATACATAAATAAAGACATGTTCTCTGCCATAGAGAAGCTCATAGTCTAGTAGGACAGACAGTTGTGTAAATAATTTATTGAATCTGACTGTGGTGTACACAAAGATAAAGGATGTATGATGCGTGGAAGAGGTAGTAACATGGAGGAGTGTTGAACTATGAGAAAAAAGTTGACTGAAGCGACCAGAAAGTAATAAAGAGCCATCAGCTCTTGGCGTCTTCAGGGCAATAGGCTGCATCCTACCCCTAGACAGGTTGGCTCTTCCTCCAGTGTTTTGTCACCTGTGTGGAAATGAGAGTCACATCAAGATGGGAGAGAAACCAACAACTTTCTCTGGAACAACTGAGTTTTGGGTCATTTCTGAAAGATTAGGAGGTATTTTAGAACCTTTGTTTGATTTAATATATATTTTAAGTGGTATGGCCTTACTTTATGCACATCCTCTTATCTCTGTAACATAATACTACCATAGAACTTCTGCCATTGGGTGTACTTAGAAGTTAGCAGTAGAGAATTAGCAGTGGTGCCAGGAAAAAATTCAGCATTCCAGACAATAGGACTTTTCTACTAGAGGGACTTGTAGTTCCCAAGAGCCCTAGGCAATTTTAGTCTTTTCTAAAATTAAAAAAAAAAAAAAAAAAAGCTTGGTATTTTAAAAGCTACAGTTTAAATATAGATATATGACTTTACTGACTTTTTTCTTTAATGGAAATGTATGTATGTGTGTATCTGTTCTGTTCATTCCCTTATTACACGAATTTGAATGGATTCATCTGTACTTCTCTCATTACAAAGCTAAGTGCTTATTTGTCTAAGTCCATCTCAGGCACTGTCATACCCTTTGACTGAGCTTCCACCAAAAACTCAGACTTTTCTGGACTAAAGAAAGTTCACATGGGTCTTTGTGGAAGGACTGACTGACAAGGAAAAAAGGCTATTTCCAGTTATCCACTCTTGCTTTCTGGCTCTTTTAGACTTGGCTCAGATCGCTAGAAACCCGAAAAAAACTGACAAGAAAATGTTGTGGACTTACGTTACAGTAAACAGTGCTCTATTCTTGAAAACTTTTTCCACAGGTAGAACATTTCACAGAGTCCATATACATTATGCTACCATGGCAACTGGTCACCCAGCCATGCGGGGAATGCTGATCCCTGTATTCTAAAAATGTGGCAAGATGCTTTTCCCCTTAGGTCATCATAGAAGATTCTAGAATTTCCCAGAAGGGCTATTAAAGTAAATTGAGAATGCATATTATGTGAAAGGACAACATTGATGAGTCAAGAGTAAAGGTCTGTGATCCTCGTTTTAGAGGATTATGTTCAGGTAGTCTTCCCTCCCTGCCTGACCCTTACCCTTGTCCAGCAGCTTGAACACTGAATGGCATGACTGAAATGGCATCTTCTCAGCCCCAGAACCCCATATCCGTCTTGCCTCTGGGTGTTATCACGGTTTTCATTTCCTCTCAAAAGAAACTCAGCCTCAACTTATCTTAAATGTATTCATTATATTTCCATGGAAAGCTTGGCCGTTCCCACATGTTGTGGATGAGAAAGACATTTTCCCATCTGGCCCAGTGCTTTCCTAGCCTGGGTTTGGGAACATCCTGTGCTTACTTGACAGGTTCCTCCTTTTACTGTTCCTGGTGGAGCTTCATTAATCGAAGAGTCAGTGGCCTCTTGAAGAGGCTATAGCCATAAATATCCCTTGCCCACAGACCCCCACATCTCTCCCAAATGAAATCTATCCTCAATTTGAACACCATATTTGCTATAAAAAGGTAACTTCAAGACAATGATGCTAGCCCTCTCATACACAGAAATTCTGCAGTCCTTGCTAGGAAGTCCTTCACTGCTGTCAGCCTCGAAAGCAAGATAGCCGGCTCTTCCTGAAGGTTCGGGTTCCCGGCAGTTGGCGTACTTCCTGCTGCCTGTCTGGGCTGCAGCCCCAGTTCTCCGCCCACCTACACAACAGAGGTGCTGGACTTCCGGAGCCCAGTGACCGACAGCCTTTCTCGACAAGGAGCCCACATTCTCCCACAATACCTGTCCTCTGCTTCTTTTTTCACCTGGGTGTCTGGGGGAGCCCATCCTAACTTCCATTGTTGGAATCTTACCAAATGAAAATACCTTACATATGCAATTATAAAGTTAGCAAACAGTCACAGATAAAGAGAATTTCTTTACATTTTTATCATCTCCATCTTCAAATTTAATTTGTAAGTGAAGAAGAGAGTTGAGGTGAAAAATGTTAAGCCAGTTAAACAGTGATGAGAGTTCTACTGAGTTGGCTTCAAAAAGGTCGAATAATGCTTAATTCTAAAAATGCAGCTTTTACTTGGCAAAGAGCCCTTTGTAAGTTCAATAAGTATGATTGATTGGGATGTAGATGTTTTCTTTCACTAGAGGAAGTGACCATTATTCTCTATAGAAGGCTAATGCTAAAGATTTTTACAGTAAGTTCAGAAGATGACAGAGTGTAACTGACCATCAATTCACGCAGGCAAAAAGAGGGAATTTGCTACCCAAAGCAAAAAATGATGTCGGGGACCTAAAATGTGCACGTGATTTTAAAAGCAAAAATTCATTCTGAAATATCCGAATATGAATAGTTTGTACACTGCTGAAGCAGACAGACATTCTGTGCCAATATAGGGAAGAGAAAAATCTATACAGTATTATGGTATTTCCATTTTTGAAAACAACATTCTGTTTCTACCTGTAGTGAATGGTGGTGTTGATAGACTTGACCAAGACATAAAGGGGAAGGTCATGTGGCTGGTTGCCTTTACCCACAGAGATAGGGATAGCAGGGAACCTCCTTACACAATCGATGTGACTGTGTCAGACGTGGGACCCATTGCCTAGCTTGATCCTGGCTGCACACTTCCTTTTTGCCTCACTTTCCCCCATCTGTAAAACTTCATACAATTCTTGTGGGACTTATAAGAATTAATAAAGGTAAAGCACTTAGAAAAGTGCTCAATTTTTTAAGTGATAAATAAATGTTACATTAAAAAGAAAATGAAAGCCTTTGGGCAAAGGAACTGTCTTTGAGGAGCTAAGTGGGAAAAGTCCCTTTTGTTCTAAAGGATACTGTTCAGGGATACGTTCAGCTTGACTGTGCTCCACAGCACAGTAGGGTGGGCCAGAGGGTGGGACGACGCCCCGAGAGCCCAGGCAGGTGGGCACCAGTCTCACTGTGCTCCGTCACAGGCTTACCAACCGAGCAGCACGGAGATGCCTGTGACAGGGAGCTGTGAAGGCGCAACTGTCCTGGCCAGCAGCGACCACGGGCCCTGCGTCTGCAGAGCTCCCCTGGCCCGGCCCCCCACCCATCCTTGCTGTCCCCACGTTACTCCTGCGTTGAAGCATTGCGGCTTTGAGGGTGGAAACGGACAGTGACTTTAGCATCCTTCAGATATGGTTTCTATGGGAAATCTTGTGGAGAAAAGAGAGGAGTGCTTTCTCCTCTATTAAGTTTCTTTTGGTTGCAAGTAGCCAACTCTGGCTTGCTTAAGCAAAAATGAACATTTAGTAGGATACTGGAGTACTTCATGGAATCCAGGAATTGAAAAAGCAAGTCTCGAAGGACGGCAGAACCCCAGAGCCACCACAGGGTGGTTAAAAGCACAAACTCTGGACCCAAACCCAGTCTGAGTTCATATCCCAGCACTACAGCTTGCTAGCTGTGTGATCATAGGCTGGTTCTTTACCCGATCTGTGCCTTAGTTTCCCCATCTGAGAAATGGAGATAATAATAATTAAAAGAAGTAGACTCTGAAAGGGCTGGGGACAGTGGGACCCAGCAAGCACTGCCTGAGGGCTGGTTAAGTTAGAACAGTGGGTACCTGTGGATGCCCTGCCCCCAATTCTGGATCAGGTTGGTGTGATTGCCATGAGGTGTGGAGAGGGCTCCCGTGGGCCAGCCTGTCTCATTGGACTGGGGTCTTGCTTATGAGCCCTCCGGCCGTGGCATGTGCACACCCTGCTGAGTTCAAGGGAAGAGTGGCCACAGCACGTTTCACTTGAGAATAGTTTACATGAATAATTAACACACTGTCAAATGCAGCTAATGGGAACACACTTAATTCTTTTTTTCTGTAGCAATACCAAGTCTCCTACAACTCTAATATTTGAAGAGCTTAATGAGATGCAAGTGAAATAGCATATGTTCTTTTGTTAACACCAACGGAGAAACAATTAATCAAGCAGACATTTAGCTCATAGTTAATGGGAACAAAACACTGGAGGCAAAATGTGCAAAGCTGCTAAATACACATGCACACGCACACACACACACACGCACACGCACAAATACTGGGCACATCATTGTGCAGAGGGATGCTTCCTTCTCTCATGGGTACCTTGCATCTCAGCATTTCAGTACCCACTGGGTCTCTCAGGAGACACTAGTTTATACTGAGAAGGGCACTTTATAGTATAATGCACTACGCTTAGCTAAAAGAGTTTGTATTTCCTAAGGCTTTGTAATAGTGGGTTGAACTCTGCTATACTCTCAGAGGAGAACAATTTATTTCTATCTTACATGTGAAGAACCTGATGAACCAGTAAGGAAATAGGGAAGTTTCTTCCAGTCTTAGCAGTTGTGCCTTCCTTTACTTCTTCCTCCAGATCTCACAGCTGTAGTAGAGGACCAGCCAGGTGTCACTGAGACCATTGGGTCTAGGTGTGTACACCACTGGTCAAATGAGTTTGGGAAGTACTGCATAAAATTACACCCTTCAGCTTAACTTGGAAATTCACAGTGCATATGGGCTTTTAAAAAATATTTTTTTTTCAGCCTTTCCCAAACTTGTTGGTCCACTGAAACCATTTTCACATAATAATTCTTAACATTCAAAAGAATGTGTGAGACACAGTTTGAGAATTACTCATGTGGATTAACAAATATGACTAGTTACTAATACCTTTAAATCTGTACTGGTTTCATCGTGACTTAGTTCAGGGGTTGGCATACTTTTTCTGTAAAGGCCCAGATAGTAATAAATATTTTTGGCTTTGCAGGGCAGACAGTCTCTGTCGTAATTACTTGACTATTGTATGACAAAAGCAGCCATAGCCGTATGTCAGTAAACGAGCATGGCTGTGTTCCCATAAAGCTTTATTTATAAAAACAGGTGGCTGGCCAGATTTGGCCCATGGCCCTAGTTTATGGATCCCTGAATTAGATGAATAAATCCATTATTAAGAATCTACTTTTATTCTCAAAAACCTTTGCTTTAGTAGCCTTTGACTCATTCTTTTGAGGTTTTATAATTGTCTCATTTCTTTATAGTTGTCTCATTTCGGGCTTTGCAGTGATGAAATGGACACTTTAGTTCATCACTGACAGTTCCAAATCACTGTTCGTCCAGTGTGTGCCTTTCAGATAGTGTCTCTTCATCTAAACTTTGCGTTTACCTGCTGTTATTAGCTCAACTGCATAGCAGTAATAAACCCATCTAAGCCCTGGGGGTTCAGAAGAACCCCTGGGTTGGGATTCCTGCATTACTTCCAACAAGCGTGATTCGGGCCAATTTATTTTCTCTGAGCCTTCATTCACATATCTTTAAAATAGAGAGAGCTTCCATTACAGAGCAGAAGTCTCCACCAGCGCTTGGTGTTGGGTGGTAGGAGGTAGAACCGTCCAAAGTATGTGTGTCTTGAGGGATGTGGATTTGCCGTCCTTTCTGCCAGCCTCTCTGCTGCCAGCCTCACTTCTGTGTCTCCGATAGTGTGAATCTGGCCCTGAGCTGACCAAGATCTTGCTGGCTATGATACTAGCCAAAGGACCCCACGGTTGCTAAACACAAGCCGACTACTTCATTGGGCACCAAGGTGGAGGCTTAGCTGTGGAGGATAGCTCTGACTCTACCTGTCAGTTGACTTAGCACTGATCTAGAGCTGAACCTCAGTTCCGGAATTGGTACCTCAATTAACAATCAATCATTTTTTTCACTTTTTCACGTTGCAGCAGTTTATAATTCACCCTCAAAATTGTGCTTTCCCTGGTATGGATGAGGCAGAATATGGGCTTTTCTAGGGTCATTTGACAATCCCCAATTTCCGCCCTAGGGACTCACCTGAGAACCTAAGCCCACAGAAAGTGAAACTCTGCTGGACTCCCAGCTTGTCTGCAGTTTCTCCAAAACATGTGCAGACCTATCGACGTCAAGCTCTAGGCTGCTTAAAGAGGCAATGAAATTCGGAGTTGAGGCTCCTAAGTGTTGCTTCATTCACCTTTACATGTTAACACCCAGGCCTCCCTTCACAGCAGGATGACACAGGAATGAAGCCCAGAGGCTGTGGGAGGTTAGGCAGCGCTGGGCTGCTTCTCTCTTTTTCATTCAACCCTTCTTCTGTCTTAACACGTCTTTTCTTTCTGTACCCAAGGCAGCGAGAGAGTGTGTATCATTTATCGGCCAATAAGTCCTCTGACAAGATAGCCACTTTGTACCTAATTGTTCAGTTTATTTATGTATTATTGATGAGCCCGAACTTGAACTCTGCTTCCCTTGGAAGCTGCTTGATAAATCTCTTGGCTAATCCTAAATTGCTGTGTTACCTGCTGGAGCACGATACTTGGCATTGCTTTTACTTTGTATTCCTAAAAGGCACTGGATATACATTTCAGTGTCTGTGTTTAACAGTAAGAAATAAAATGGAATATATAATTCAGGTTCCTCTTTCAGCTTTTTTAAATGAAAGGTATAACCACATTCATCAAGTCACTTTCTGACTTCGCTGTTTAAAGTTATTTTGCGCTGTGTGAACTAAAGGCCAAACTATAATCTCGCTTGCTTTTCTGTGGCTTCGGTTGCAACCAATGGAATTGCAGATGAGTAACTGAGATTGAGCACCGGGAGTCTGTATTCTCTTTCTAAATCGAATGGTAGTTTTCCCTAGACACCATGGTTGAGACACCAGAGCCCAGCCCTGAGCACCATGAAGATTTTCTTGCTCTTTTACAACACGTCCTCTGATTAGCAGAGCCATGGGTTCTTCCCTTAAGTGTACTTACTCTCTTGTCCTGTGTTTCTACATCAGTAAATCTAAGTGATGACACTTAAGTACTGTGTTTAAGAGGAGTAGTGAAGATGTTTAAATGAGCTTATTGATGTGCACTGACACTAGACTATAGCGTTTATTATTATAAGGATTAGTATTTGAGCAATAATCAGAGCACTTAAATTATAGCTCAACGGTGACGATACAAGGCTCCTTACAAGATTCATAACTATTGATGAGTTATTAGGTGGCCCCTTATCCTCTCAGATTCTCCCTTCCTCACAAGCAGAAGAAATGGATGTTTTAAAAACGGGAGGTCTCCTTGCATACTTCAATCATGTCTATTCCTGGTAAAGCACCAAGGGTGGGGAATGTCTGCCTTCCCCCAGGCCCTGGCAAACACAATTCTGCTTTCTGTTTCTGTGAGTTGGATTACTTTAGATACCAAATATAGGTGGAATCATGCAGTTTACCTTTCTGTTACTGGCATATTTCCCTTAATGTCCTTAAGTTTCATCCATGTGTAGCATGTCGCATGTGTCTGAATTTCTTTCCTTTTCATGGTTGGATATTCCATAATATGTATGTACCACATTTTGTTAATCCATTCATCTGTTGATGACACTTGGTTTGCCTCTACCTTTTGGCTATTACGAATAATGCTGCTCTGAACATGGGTGTACAGATATCTCTTCTAATTCCTGCTTTCAATTCTTTGGGTATGTACCCAGAAATGGAATTGCTAGATCATATGGTAATTCTCTGCCTAATTTTTGAGGAACTGCCGTATTGTTTTCCATGGCAGCTGTACCACCAGCAGTGTCCAGCGGTTCTAATTTCTCCACATCCTTGCCAACACTTGTCGTTTTCTGTGTTTTTTAAATATAATAGCCATCCTAATGAGTGTGAATGGTATCTTATTGTAGTTTTGATTTGCATTTCTCTGATGATTAGTGATTTTGAACATCTGGTCATTTGTATACCTTCTTTGGAGGTCTACTCAAGTCCTTTGCCTGAATTTAACAGGGTTGTTTGGGTTTTGTTTTGAGTTGTAGGAGTTCTTTGTATATTCTGGTTATTAACGCCTTCTGAGATATATGCTTTACAAATATTTCCTTTCATTCAGTGGGTTGCCTTTTCATTCTGTTGATTGTATCCTCTAATGCACAGAAGTTTTAAATTTTGATGTAGTCCAACTTATCTATTTTTGTTGTTGTTGTTACCTGTGCTTTTGTTATCATACCCAATAAATCATTACCAAATCCTAAATTGAGTCCACAACCTGTACTCTCGATGACCTCACAAGCTAGTAGACACATGCACAAATGCAGATTGTGACATCAGTGTGAGGGAAGTACTAAGTACCAAGTACCAGCTGTTCCCTGTCATCATGGGGTTTTTTGCATTAATTTTTTTAATATTGCATTAAAATATTATTTATGTTGACTACTCAGTTCTTTAACACTCTTTTAAGTTTTTCTCCTGAGGCAAACTGGCCTCACCCTAGTACTAGCCCTGAACTTCAGGGACACATATGGAATGAACCAAGTCATTCATTTCCACTGAAGGGAATTTTTCAACTGATGGGCCAAATAGCTTCCATGTTCACCTTGTAGACAGACCCAAGTGGAGAATTTCTGAAATATATTCACTGCATCTGGTCTTGAATGTAGCCTGTGGCTTATTCAGCAATTTTTACAGATGAACCTCTACAGGAGAAAAGGGAGGTAGGTGATTATTTCACTGGAGAATCAACCAAAAAGCAAACACTGAAGAAAGAAGAAAGGGGCACTGGGAAAAGTATCACCAAAATGGATTTGGATTTCCAAGGTGGATGGCTTGATTATTTTTATTCATCTGACATTTATTTATATGGCGTTCTACATATATTTAGCGATTGATTTTAACTACCATGCTTGATGTATGTAGAACTAGTGGTATCATGATTTCACTTTTACTCATGAAGAACCTGGGGCTCAGAAAATTTGTCTACTTATTCAAAGTTTTGTGGCATTTAAGAGGTAGAAAATAAATTTGAGCCTAGAAGGATTCAGTTTTCTTGTGCCAGTGGTTCTTAAAGTGTGGTTCCTGGACAGCAGCATCAGCATTACCTGAGAACTTGTTAGACACACAGATTCTCAGACCCTTTTCCTGACCAGGTGACTCAAAAACGTGGTCAGGGGTGGGGGGTGGTCCAGTAGTTTCTGTTTTAACAAGTCCTGTAGGGAATTCTCTGCACAACGTGTATGGGAACCACCACCCTCTGCAGTGGTGTGTGTACAGGCACTGAGCTAGACTTGAGTCCACAACCTGTACTCTCGATGACCTCACAAGCTAGTAGACACATGCACAAATGCAGACTGTGACATCAGTGTGAGGGAAGTACTAATGGAGGTTTTTCTGATTCAGAGGAGGGATAAATACCACTCTGGTTTGAGGTTCAGGGAAGGCTATAAAAGAAGGATGGTTGAATCTAGGTATTTGGAGATACAGGATGACATTCCAGACAGAGGTGCCACGGGAATCAGTGCAGTTAACGGGGGAGCTCAGAGGGCGTGTGGAGCAGCTCCGGTTGGCCGTGGTTCCAGCTTCACTGGGCTGAGCGCAGATGGTAGAAGCTTGGATAGCAGAATAAGAAGACTTTATTTTATTCAGTTGGCAGTGAGAAGCCAGGGCATATTTTGAGCAGGGGAGAGCCTGTAATTTAAAAAAAAGGTGTAATTTTAAAAACTGTTCTCAGAATTGTATTGGATGGAATAGAAGCCTGGGTGGTAGAAGGTCAGTTAGAAGACTATGGCAACAGTCTGGACAAGAGGTGATGGGGCATAGGTTAGGATCGAAGCAGTGGGAATGGGCATTTGAGATGTATAATCTGCGGCAGGACTTGGTATGCAAGGGAGAGAGAAGTATCCAAAATATATTTAAATTATGAGATTCGTTGATTAAGGAGCGTGGATGTGCCATTAATAAAAAATAGAGGAAGAGTTTTAGAAGGAAGAAGAGGTGAGCCTTGAACACGGTCAGTGTGGGATTCTGACAGGTTTCTTTGATGACGATGGCCATCAGGGAGTAAAAGTAAAAAGATGGGTGTAGACAGAGGAATCATTCCTAAAAAGATATTTGAGAATCAGTAGATTCTTTGAACGTGAGCTCGTTCCTGAGAAGGGGATTCAGGGAGCCGCCCCCTTCGATGGCACTCGAGGGTAAGGAAAGGGCAGTGGGGGCAGAGAAGAGGCTTTTGTGGGGATCAGCACGAAAATCCAAGACGGAGAGACCCAAAAGGGAAGGGCTGGTTGTCAGTTCTGAATGAGGGAAAGAGAAGGAGAAACACAGTGTAAGGAGTGAAGATGCCAGCCCAAGACTTCACGGGTTCAAGAGACAGGTGAATAAGTGGTTAGGAAAAGCATGCAGCAGGCCCACCAAGTTATTCTGAGACATTTTGTGATAACGGAAAGGAGAGAGATAAATGAGTAACTTGGAGTAGTTGAGTTCCGGAAAGAACCATTGATTGATTGATTGGGTTTTGTTTTGTTATAAGAATAAAGAAGGAGCTGAGCCATTTTGTAGGCAGAGGAGTGATAAAGATGAGAAATAACTGACTGGACAAATACCAGAGAAGGATATAGTTGAGAGTGCAAGGGGAGGTCTGTACTTGAGAAGGGGTGGGGGGGAAGGTATCTCTGAAACCAAAAGGAAAGAAGAAAGAATTTGGTTTCAAACAAAAGTTTGGAGGTGGAGAGGGGGAGAATTGAGGTGGCTTATTCAGGTAGCTTTTTCTCTACAGTAGGAAGCAGGGTCTCCATTGGGGAGAGCTCATCAGGGATTGAGTACTAAAGGATTCTCAGGAAAAAGCTCGGATTAGGCTAGGTTGGGAATGTGATAGAAACTCTCAATGAGAGTTTCCACCTACATCCATCTTTTTCTTTTTACTCCCTGCTGACCATTGTCATCAAAGAAACCTGTTGGAATCCCACAATGACTGTATTCAAGGCTCGAGTCTTCCTTCTAAAACTGTTCCTCTGTTTTTATTAGTGACACATTTCATGCTCCTTAGTCACTGAATCTCATAATTTAAATATCTTTCGAGTACTTCTCTCCCTTTGCACACCAAGTCCTGCAGATTATAGATCTCAGATACCCATTCCCACCCTTTCAGTCCTAATCTACATCCTTATCATCTCTTGTCCAAAATGCCTAGTCTTCTAACTGGCCTTCTATCCCCAGGCTTCTCTTAATGCAATCCATCCAATATAATTCTGAGAATAAGTTCTAAAATTGCAGCCTGGTATATGATTCCCCCTGCTCAAAAAGAGGCTGAGCTAATTAACGTGTAGGTAAGATTGGAAAACACAAGTGCATAGTGGAATTAATTAATTCAACTTCATTTCGTCTCTAGCAGCTTCATGTAGCTCTGAAGCAGAGACTAGGAAAGCAAGAGAGTGGGATTTCCCCAGTTTGGGGAAGGGTGAGACAGGTAGCGGGGGAAAACTCAAAGATGTCAAAAGAAATGGGGTAATAGAGCTTCCTTGAGATGGCCACCTCTGAAATCTAGTCTACATCTTCTTGGCGTCAGTGGAACCAAGATTAGAGGGAGGTGGAGTTATTAAAGGTAATTGGAAGAGTAGATAGAAGACTCAGAAATTTAAAAAGCGAAAGAAGTGGAAGGGGAAGAAATTCTGGTCAGAGCGAGGGATTTTATAACTCAGTATCCATAGAGGCATTCTGTATGATGACAAGTCCACATTGCTACCAGTGCCCACAGGAAGTTGAAGTGCAGTCACTCATTAAAACTGCAATAACAACAAGAAAAAAGTGATGGTAATTTTGAAGAGATCAGTAACAGGGATATTGAAACCAGCAAAGGTAATGAATACAGAGGGAAAGATAGTAGACGTGTCCTAGGAAATGGCAGATGACGACAATTAAGACAGAAAAAATGTGGGATGAGCAGATGATGTAGACTCCAAAAGAGAACAAGTGGAAAGTGGCGGTGGAGTGATGTTCTGGAAGGAACCAATTCTGATCTCTACCTCTTGACCTGTGAGATGAGGGAGTGAGAGGGATTATCTACATCAGAAAGTTGGAAGGAGCTTAGGAGAAGGGTCAAGATTTTTTTTTTACTTGGGAAACAGGGCGTAGACTTAAAAGAGGGCCATATCCAGATTGATTAAACCACATTAGCAGCTACGAGGCTCTTGAGGGCAGGGACCGCACTATCTTGGTCTTTTTTTCCCCCTCTACCTTCTGGGAATATGCTTGGAGCACAGGGGTGGTAGCATAATAAATGCTGAATTAAGGATTGAATCAGTGAACAAAGTTTTAAGATCATCGGTCAGTGAGATAATGAAAGTGAGAAAGTGATTGAGTATTGTTCGTTTGTACTTGATTTTAAGTAACAGGGTTGCAGGAAATGGAGGGTTTAGGAGTAGACTCAAAGCGCATTCTCAGCAGAGGAGTAACTCTTAAGCTTTTTCAAAGTTGTCTTCCAGTGCTGGACAGTGGGCTCTGGGAGGGCAGGCTGAGAAGCAGTGCACAGAAGACAGCTGATGAGCCCCTCCCCCACTGTAGTAAGAAGCGGTTCACACAGTGGGAGAGACCTCAGATTTTCTCTCTTCCTTCCCCCGCACCGTGCTTCTCCATTCTTCCTCTCAGGCTTTACAGCCCAGGAGCCTAATGCTATTGCGTTAATAAGGCTGGACAATCTTTATTTTGTTTCATTTTTTTAACAGCTTTATTGAGGTGCCTTTTACTTACCATGAAATTCACCTGTGCTAAATGGACAATTAAATGAGTTTTTATTAAATTTACCGAGTTGTCTGGTTTTAGGGCATTTTCATTATCCCTCAGAGATCCTTCATGGGTTAACCAATCTTAATGATGAGGTTAAGATAAGGGTAATAGCTACATTTATTCATTGCTTGCCATGATCCGAGCTCTATTTTAAGCAGTTTATTTGAACTAACTCATTTAATCCTCACAGTGACCCATGAGATGGGCACTATTATGTTCCCATATTACAGACAGAAAAACTGAGGCATTGGTCACATATATAGTAAGAGGCAGAGCCATCATTAGAACTCAAGCATGCTGATTCCAAAGCTGTTGATCTTAGCCATGATGCCATATTGCTTTTTAATATACTTTTTAATACTGGCTATTTGAGAAGCAGGATAAAAATAGCCATAACTATCTATGTTCTTTCTGTGTTTCACGCTGCATCATCAGTATGGAGTGAGAAGTACAGCTTCAATGCAAAAATATCCATACATTTACATCCATACATTTCTCCACATATTTCCCTTAAGTAGCTGATACTGGAGATGCAGAGAAATTGTAATTTTATCCAGAACAGAGCAAAGTTGGAGTCTTGGCAGTTATCTGGTTAACAAAATAGATCGTTGAGACCAAAAAAAGTTCTATTTGGTGGTTTGAAATATCTGGTGTGGCTGTCCACGTTCACCAAATTAATAGGATAATTGCCAGTTCTCTGCTCTGTTGTGTATCAACATAGCCTGAAACACAAATGGAGGTTTTTGCTCAGATGATACAAATTTAGTCGCTTGCAGGCATTCCTCGTCACCAACCTAGAAAGACTGGTGGGGAAGGTTGGAAATGTTCCCAGAAATTCGGTAATTGTGGTATTGCCTCTTTGTGAAATCGACTACTGACGTTTTAATCCATGTAAAATCCTGTATCTACTTACAGATATTTCTGGAAAGATACCGTGTCAAATGAGCAGAGCGTTGAACAGGCGTGTCATTTTCCATACTCCTCCCTAATGTTAATTTGAGAAAAATCCAATTCATTCTCAGTGTGGTGAGGACTACAAGTAGAAGCTTAGACGAGGGGGGTTATTTTTAGCAACAGTATTTTTTTGGAGGTAGAGGCAGTACTGGCTAAAAAGAATCCTCTTAACTCTGTATAGACAAAAAATACTGAACAAAAAAAGGCACCAATATAGCTCTTTTCCTGTACAATACCATAGTGGTGGATACATATCATGGCACAGTTGTCCAAAATCATAGAATGTACAACACCAAACACGAGCCCTAATGTAAACTGTGGACCTTGGGTGATAATGACGTGTCAGTATAGGTTCAGCGATTGTAACAAGCGCCCCGCTGTGGTGAGGGATGTCGGAAGTGGGGGAAAGCTGCGTGCGTGTGCGGGGACGGGCTGTGTGAGGGCTCTCTGCACTTCGTGCTCGGTCCTGCTGTGGACTTAAAACTGCTCTAGAAAGTGAAGTTTGTTCATTTCTAAGAAGCTAAATGATAACGCTGTTTTAAAAAGCAGGTCTATTAATGTATACTTTTCTATCTGGGAGGGAATAGTATTTAAATATTTACAAACATACAGGTAGTTTATTTCCTCTAAGATCATCAGAGTACTTTGCATACATACTCCTTGCCTTCTTCATTAAAGTTACTGAACCACTTTGAAAGGTCGGCCCCAGCAGCACAGTGTCTACCGTTTTAAGATGCAAAGGACCCAGACCAACTCCTCCCAGAGTTCTGCCTAAATGTAGATGTTTTTCCCTGAACACTGCTGACTTGCCATGTCTTCTGTTTCCACTCAAACTGAAGTGGCCCTGTCGGCTGCCCTCTCTGACTTCCCGTCGTCCACTGGGCAGATCATCTACTTTGTGAATTGCCTGGGGCCATCTAAAATTCCTTGCTGACTTCCCTTAGCTGCTCTGAGCATCCCTGAGACACTTATCTCGATGCCTAACGACCACATTCCCAGTGAATGAACCTCATAACTTTATTAACCAATGAAGTTATGATTGGGGGGATAAACATGCTGCCTAAGAAATATGGAATACTTACCAAATTAGGAGCACTTATTCATTAATTTTAGATTATTTGCTCTTGCTTTTTTAGAAGGTAACCTGGTCATAGACTCTCGTTTTTTAGAAAAATTGAAGAGATGGCTTTATATTGTTTTAAAATATAACAGTATTTGGGGAAGACAGGGTTTGGTAAATAGCGTCTACACTCTCCCAACAATATTATATACACATATTGCATATGTATCTCTCAAAGAGTAATATATATGCCTATTTGATATCCAGGAAGACTGCTTGAAAAATAATGGATACTATGAATTAGATGTACCAATAACTGCTTTGTGTTATGATAAAGAACTGCCTTTTTAGACAGATAACATCTTGTGAGAATATTATTGTCCGAAGAACTGTATGAAACACAGTGGTGAAATTCCATTTTTATTTATAAAATGAATACTGCCATCTACTCAGAATATTAATGGTTTTAATGAAGATGCAACATCTTGCAAACAAATAGTTAGTTTTGTGCATGAAAAGATAAGTAGAATCCTAAGTAACAAATCACTAATTTTTCTTAGACGTTTTGGGTTTTAATCATGACAGGTGGCAGTTTTCGTGTGTCGTTTGAAGAATTTGTTACTCTGTAGGTACCTAGACTAATTATAACTCCAAAGTTTAAGTGATATGGCGTATGTTTATTTTGAAGTAATAGAATTGTAAGCATGGGATGACGAGGGCTCTTTACCTGTTGTTTTGAACACCATGCCCAAAGCACCTGGAATATTGCTATCAGCCCCGTAAGAGTTGGGTAATTATATTGCGTTGTACAAACTATTTAGGCCGTACCTGAATGATTTTTTTTTTTAAATAGACTTATGAATTGATTTAGGATTTGAGTTACCTTTATTACTTAAATGAATCATTTCATAGTGAATCTTATCTCTCATGTCACAGTTTACCAAAACCTCAGACTCAACCCATTCCATAGACCAGGGTTGCTCAAGAGCAGCACTGTTCACATTGGGGCTGTGCTGTGCACCGCGGGATGTACAGAGGCATCCCTGGCCCTTACACCCTAGATGCCAGTAGCACCCCTCAGTCGTAACAAGCAAAAGCAGAGTTCCCCCAGTTGAGAACTACTCCCATAGAAGATACGGGTTGCATTCATTGTGTTATATCTATCCTGATATTATTAAATAGAATGAACCAAGCAACAAAACAAAATGTTGAATACAAAAAGATCCAAAGAAATGCTAAATTACCATCTAAATAATGGAATGGCCAAACTATATGGTTGATGTAGTTGGCATTACAGAAACCCTTCATTAAGTCGGCCTCTCACCTTAAGGAACGTTTGACTGAAAAGTCTTCAGTGACTGCTGATGGGTTAAAAAGTGTGGTGCCTCATAGGCTTTCCTAAAAGTACACATCCACAAGCCTTTTCCTTTTCAAGAATCAGGGTGAAAGTGTACTGTTTTTAAAAAGTACAGTTTTAAAATTTTACATAAAGGTTCAAGTGTACACGTTTTGAGAAACCCTGTTAGCTTGTGGAACCACTGATATGAATGGATTGTTACAAAGGCAGGTTCACTGCCTGAAAATGGTATGCAGTGGGGATATTGTAAGATATGGATTTTAAATATTAGATGTGGGATATTTTCCTGTCTTGTGTCCAAAGAGCTTTGTTGCCTAAACTTTGTGGAATGGGGAGTAGGCACTATAATAGAACTTTCTGAGAAAAGTTGGGTTAACTCTGAAGAAAAAACAAATCATTCTGCTTTTAAAATTAAAGTCCATCTTAGATCATTTGATTTGCTTTAATGTTTAGTTTCCATCCTATTCTTATTTCAATACTTGTTTAAATTGTTTCAAGTTTAATGTCTCAAGTAACATTGAAGGATTTCTTGGAGACAAGACTCTCTCTCTCTCTCGCTCTCTATATATATATCTAAAATACGTATGTTCCACTCAGAACTATTCAGAAGGCATTTCAAACAAAAATTCCTGAAACTACATAATTTACCATTAATGTTAATTTACTTAATGGTTATAAAAATATATTATGCCAGAATTTTTCATAGCAAATATGAAATGTGCAAAAGATATTAATAATGTAATGTTTCTTACAGAAAGTGAAATTATAGGTTACAGAGTAGTAGAGATTACATAATTGTTTTGATGTGAGCATTATAAGGAACATTAACTGATTACTGAAACAGCTTAAGTATCTAGCTAGGTTATGCAATTGTCGGACTAGAACAAAAATTGTTATATATAGTTCCGTAAAACACAATGAGCAGTTGTTACCTTACGGATAATTTAATGTATGGAGCTAATAAGCTAAGGAAAATAAAATGCAATAGGAAACCTATATCATTCTATATCATGCTACTATATATTTAATATTTAAGTATAATATTGCATTTTTATGCCAAAAACTGCCTGAAATCTTCATTTTATGACAATAAATCTGCCTGAAGCAATTTTAGTGAATGTGATATGTTGTAGCCTGCCATGACAGCGTAATATTTTCTCTGTGAATTAAAAGAAGAGTTCAGAGCTTCCCTGGTGGCGCAGTGGTTGAGAGTCCGCCTGCCGATGTAGGGGACACGGGTTCGTGTCCCGGTCTAGGAAGATACCATATGCCGCGGAGCGGCTGGGCCCGTGAGCCATGGCCACTGAGCCTGCGCTTCCGGAGCCTGTGCTCCGCAACGGGAGAGGCCACAGCAGTGAGAGGCCCGCGTACCACAAAAAAAAAAAAAAAAAAAAGAGTTCAGTAATCCTCTACATTTTCAGGCAATTTCTCCTGCAGTTTTGTGTAGCAGTTTTTAATGTATTGAACCATAATAGCTTCTCCCTTATGTAGCTTAAAATAACTTAAATAAAAACCAAATAAATAACATTTCAGGAAAAAAATATTTTATACACACATGCAGTAAATAAATATGTACGTATGTAAAAAAAACGTGTACGTATTTACGTGCACATACATACACATGATGCTCTACAAAGTTTTCATTTATCTGGTAATTACACTACTATTTTCTTTTTTCCACTCCATTGCTTTTCTCTTACCTAATATTTAAGGTAGGACTCTGCCCTTCTGTATATAGTGATAAAAAAATAATGTCTACATGTCATTTTCCATATTAAAAACCTCTTCATAGGTTAATTTAGGGCACATTTAGCCTGATTCTGCACTCTTTCTGCCTGTTGATCTTTCCACTTAATGATGAAAACAATCAGATAAACTTGCCATCAGAGGGGAAGTACCATAGTTTCCAGAATGTAGCACAGGGATTGTACGCTTAGTGCTTTACAATTTACAAATGCTTTCCCATATCTCATTTGAATCTGAAATCATCGCATGAAGAAAGTATAATTCTTACTCTCAGACCAGTCTGCTAGGAAGTGTCAGAACTAGGAGTCCTACTTGGGTCTTCTTATTTCAGATCCAGTCTATGATAGAATCTCTCCTAAATTCTGCCCCTATTCTACCATGCCTGCAAGGGAATAAGAGGCCCTGGATTACTCAGAAACCACATGGGGAAAAGGGAGGAATGAATTGCACTCTTGTCTGCCAATCCAGTTGGCTTTTCATTAGCTTGCTGGTATAGATTTGGAGATGATTCAGAGAGCAAAGTGTTCACCAGCAGCTTGACGTCGGTGTGAAAAAATAAACCAGCTTGATCTGGAGCAGCATGGGCACAGTCTGCTTACTGGAACTGGGCTTGCCTATTGGTGCCATGAAGGTTTTCACTATTATCTAGGTGCTCATATAGTGAACTTCTTTTCACATTATCTAAACTGGAGTGACTGAAAAAAAAAAAAAAATAATCGGCCCCTTTGGAATAGGAAGAAATGGAAAACTGGAGTGTGATCTGGCTTACAGAAGCTTTTGTCCAGTGCCCCTGGAGGATCAGTTATTTTCATGGATGGAAATTGATTTGGAAATGAAAGCACATAGAATAAATACTACTGCAGAATAGCAGAATGGTGAGATACCTGAAATGCTTCTAGTTCTCACAATATTGCACTGAATTTATTTAATCATTCATGTAATGTTATTTAGTAAATACTGTGTGCTTGACATATGCTAACTACTGGGGATAGAAAAATAAACAGGAAGGTCCCTGCCCTCTCATAGTTGATAGTCCAGCGTAGGAGAGGGGTAGCACAAAACAGTGACAGCACAATGAGATATAAGCTGCAATAAGCATCTGATGCTGTAGCAAACTTATGGAGGCACAGAGGAGGGACCCTAAGTCATCAGTGACATCAGAGAAGGCTTACCTTCTGGGGGGAAGATGCTTCTTGTCTGGGAGAGGCCAAGTATATGCCTGATGTTCAATCATATTTAGTAATAGTACCTCCCTTCACTTTTCAGAAGTGTTCCAGGTTGGTTGATCAATTCCCTGATATCTTTTTACTTGAAAATTGGGAGAGAACTAATGGAGTGGGAGGTGGAAAGGTATTCCAAGCAGAAGGAATGATGGGGAGGAACAGAGGCAGGGATTTGCCGCCCACACAATCAATCAGTGACATGAGATGTAGACAGGAGTGGTGTTAAAAATGTGTAACATTGGCATGGCACTGGCACTGGCTGTTTAGCGTGGGCACCATCCATAAACAGGTGGCACTGCTGTTCTCATCATGAAGGACCTTGTGTTCTAAACTAAGGAAGTTGGAATTTCCCTTGAAAACCTTAGGGAGCGTTGAAAGATTTGAAGCAGTCGGGGAGAAGAAGGAAGACTAGTTTAATGTACTGCGTCTGGCTTGGTCTAGGTCATCAAGCAGTAATCAGGAAGGTAAGGGACTGTCTTTGAGAATCAGCTAGTCATGTACTTTGTGCCAGGCGATGCCCCAAGCAGGTACGGTCTTCATGACAATCCTGTGAGAGGGCCACTGAGGCTCATAGAGGCCACGTCTTCCCAAGTTCACAGCTATTGAGTGGCAAACATGAGTTTCAAACCCTACTCTGGATTATTCAACTCTGTGGTCTTCCTAACGCACTTCCTGCCTCTAGTGACTGCTCTGGTCCCATTAGCGTTGACTGTGGAATAAAGTATGTACTTACAGGAAATACCCACTGTCATTACGTGGATATTGTCACTAAAATAGTATAACGAAGTCTGCTGTCCTGGTAGCCATTGAATTGGAAACGATATTCATTAATTGTACAGTCACTTTGGGATACCTGAAACTTTCATGTTGCTTGATCCTCTTCTTTTGCAAGGGCCTTGTTTCCCTTTAGCAGATGTCCTTCTAGTAGGTACTTTTCTGTCCTCGAACAGACCTGGAATTGAGGCTCTGCTCTACCCCTTCCAAGTGACTTAATTCTTTAAGGCTCAGTTTCCTTATTGGTCAAAGGACATGAATACTGCCTGCTTCACAGGGTTGTTATAAGGATCAAATGAGTGAATGCATGTGTGCATCTGGCACACAGTAAGTATAAAATAAATGTTAGCTTAGCTGCTATCACTGTTAACGGGGCCTGGCACACAGTGGGCGCGAAAATGAGCATTTGTTGAATGAACGATTACCGCATTTTTATCTGGGACTGTGTTGGTTACCATTACGTTTTACTGTATGGCAGTAAGACCGTGCTAGGTGGCTTACCCCGATAGTACCATGTGGTGATATTCTCTCAATCTTTCAGTAAAAGAGCATCACACGGTGCCATTCCAGAAAGTACAACAAAGGAGACCAATCTCTTCTCACCGTGCAGTATAAATAAGGCTTTGAGTGGAAGCAGGCTTGCAGTTTCCAGCAACAAGACTTCCTGTTTCGGATCTGACATGTTTCTGGCACCATATCATGCTATAAGAAAGAGGTTGTCCAAAAGGAGGATGAAGTATTTGGGAGGATGCTACCAAAAACAAAATTCAAATTGGAGTGGGAGAATGAGGAGGGGGACTAGTTAGAACTACTGTAAACATGAAGACAATAAAAAGAAACTTAGGAATTGAAACTCTATAAGTACATGTAATGAACATGCCTTGGGAAGGGCGCATCTTATGCATGAAGTCTTAAGCTAAAGCAAGGAAAATTATGCCATCATCTTCATAAAAATGTGGATAAGTCAGCAGGGAAAGTTACATGGGATCATGGGTTAAATTTCAAAGAAGGTGATGTAAAAAAATAAGTATAACTATATAGTATTTGAAGATCTCAAAGAAAATTTAAGAATTATACTCCTTTTGATAAAACAAACGGATTGAGTGTCTTCTCAGGTTCCTTAAAGTGAAAGATCCATGCTAACAGAGCTTTGCTTCCTTTCCTAATGGACAGATTTATACTCAATGACTTGAAAGATTTAATCCAGTTCTTCAAAATGTCAGTATGTTTTCATTCAGAAAACAGAAACTCTCTGGAGCCTGAAAAAAATAAATGCTATATATGATCTCAAAAAGGAAATGGAGTAGATCTAAACTGAGCTTCTTATGTTTCTAATTGGTCAGGTTTGCCCTGAATATACCAAAATATATTTCAACACCTGTCCTACCATTAGGAGATTTTAATGACCAGAAGTCTCTTCCTGTAACATCGTTGTTATATTTAGTCTCAGTGTTATTTTCTGAGTAATAATAATAGGGAAGTGAGAATCTCCATCTTAATAACTCTGTACCTTCCTATTTGTATTTTT
Organism: Phocoena sinus; assembly: GCF_008692025.1. NCBI lineage: Eukaryota > Metazoa > Chordata > Mammalia > Artiodactyla > Phocoenidae > Phocoena > Phocoena sinus. Next base: position 6,527,092 of record NC_045779.1, on the reverse strand, counting down.
ATTTGGTACCACTACTTTTACTCTCAAAATTATTCAATAATTGTTTGTCCTCAACTCTTTTTAAAAAGTTTCCATCCCAGTCTAAATGTAATTTCTCTGTTAATCTTTTTCTACATCTGTTGTTCAAGTCTCAGAACCATCTCAATGCTCTGAACTTCTAGTCTTACATTTTTCTTGTTTTGAGGTTCCCAGAATAGAGCGTGCTCTTCCAGACTAGACGTGCGAAAAATATTCTCACCTTTTTCTCTATGTGTCAGGTGTCAGATACTGGAAAATGTTCACTGTGCTTTCAAAGGAATACCAGAAATAAAAGAGCCACCCCCCCCCCCCCAAATAATGACTTTCATACTTTTCATTCCACGTCCATGCAGGATTTAGGTACTGTGGTAAATGAGGTGAGAGCTGATGTGATGTGGAAATGGTGCGCTTAGGTAAGGATTGCCAGCAAGCTTGAATGTACTTCTCAAATTGTTCTCTTAGTAGATGGATTCAGAAAAACTTGTCTACAACGTGATACATCAGGGGAATGTTCTGAAACAAGCATTTGAAACTACACTGAGTTTCAACTACACAGTATATAGTTTTACAGCTTTTTGCTTTATAGAAATTCAGAATTTACTTGGAAATTCATTTGAAAAACAAAACTCCTACATGGAATCAGAAATCATTGCTCCTGATTTTCTGATATCAGACACCATGTGGAGGGCTTTTAGTAAATGCAGTGATATTTTCATGGTATTGGAAAGTCTTAGTTCTGTTGATTACTGTTTCATAAATTTGTTTCTGTCTCTGCATTGTCATTTAAAATAGAGCTAATGACTCAATAATATAATAGAAGCAGAATAAAGACGGCATGAAATGTAGCATTGCAGTTAAGAGCTGTCACGTACTAACCTTGGGCCACTCACTGGGCATTGTCTTGGTCCAGGTGCCCCAGAAAGCAGAGCCTGTGGTGAAAGCTCGCATGTTAATGCCAGGAGAGCTGGCCCAGGGAATCCAGAGCAAGGGGGACCACGGCAGGGAAGCAGGGAGAACGGAACACAAGGCGCGTGTTTCCAGGCTTGCCGTAGCTTTGCAGCCAGTCACCGCTGCTTGTGGGGCACAGGGGACTTCTCTACAAAGGCCGCAGGGACCGCCGGGAGCCAGTCCTCTCCACTCGGCCATACTTCCCCCACGCTCTCAGGGTCTGTTACCAGCCCTTCTGCATAGACTCAGCAAGGCAGAACCTCTTCGGCTCTGGCCCCGGGCCAGAGCCTCTTGATGTCAGTTGGTGTGGGCTTGGGGCACCTCTGACTGTACCTGTGGTGGCAGCAGGAATGGTGGGTCTGGCGACTTTATCACCATGAGCACCGTGGAATTAAAGGCCAGTGGCCAAGGCCTGAGGGTCAAGCAGGCTGAGCAGACCTGGGGAATATGTGATTGGATCCATCACAGCCAGGTTACTTAACTCCTTTGTATCTCAGTTTTGTCATCTGTAAGATGGGAGTAACAGTTGTCACCATATTACAAGACTGTTATAAAAATTAAGTGGCTTAATATATTTAACGTGGTTAGGAAGTGCCTGCAAAGGTTAGAACTCGTTTGAACCATTATGGCATCATTATCTTAAGTGTGGAGTCATCAAGTGTGACTTTTAAGTGTGACTACTTAAACTAATACAGAGTGCATTTGAGTTAATAAGTTTGGTGTGTTGTTTAAAAAAGCAAACACACATTTCACTGTAGCTGTACCCTTAACAGCAGAGGGAGACTGCTGCTACCGTACGAGTCATGCCATTGGGCCTTGGTATAGGACAGCGTTTATGAGGACAGGATCAAGGTAAATGCATAGCCCTGTTGCTGAAAATGTCAGTTATTAAAGTTAACAACAGAAGCATGATATACAGTTCTTCCCCAAATAAATATATCACTAGGACAAAGATGTGAATATAAATTCAGTTCCCAAGTGGAGCCTAGATTCTAAGCGGTGGGTATAGTGTTCTACTTGGGACACTATAGCCAAGTGGGATGATATTTTCTCTGTCTCCTCCTCCAGAGGCCACGTGTTCAAGCAGCCACTCTGTGCCCAGATCATATTTCCTCTCCATGCCATTCAGATCTGCAGCAGAGTGTTTACCACTCAAGTTCAAGTGACGGGAGCTGACCGAGAGGGGTTTCCCTTCCCTGTTCAGCTCTGTGTGCCCCCAGGTTGTAATGCACATCCATTCAAAGCACCAACAGCAGTTGTTTCCTTTTCTCTGGGTGTTGATGGGCTGCGCTCCCTGGTCTCCTTTCAGTGCATGCGAGCCGCTTTCCCAGCCCCAGTGCTCAGTACGTTTCTTTCAGCCTGGCGCAGCATGGAGGCGGACTGCCTTAGACCATCTCACATTTCCACAGTCAGCCTTGGGGCTGGAAGATAAATAAACACATACTCCCTCTCCAGTGTCTCCTGACCTTGTTCCTGGAGAATGGAGGATGCGTAGTAAGCTAGGAGCTCACCTTGCTCTATTTTTATTGGCTACACATTACCCTGCGTGTGAACAGCGGTGACAGCTGTGCTCAGCGCGTGTTACCGCCCTTCACATTATGCTATAGCTTTTAAAATGCTTTGCTCTACATGAAACAGCAAAAGTCTTTGCTTTCATCGACCAAACTTACGCAATTTCTTTCATTACCAAAAAAAAAAAGTGACTTTTAATCTTACATTGAGCCAAGCAGTAAAAAGTGGACATTTTACTTTGATGATATTACCCTGTCTTATAGTGATTTATTATCTTCTAAGAAATATCAAATTAACTCTCTGTTATAAACATTTCCATTTTTAGCTCCTTTAAAAAAAAAACAAAAACAGAGTATCCAATATTCCTTCAGAGAACACCCAGAAATGTAAGGTTTTCGCTTTTACAGGAGATACAATGTGGTACTGTTTCATGAATCCCATGAGGTCCCCCCATCCTCCCCCAGCAGCAGTTTTCTGGTTTTCTTCTAATGGTTTCCCTAAATAGATCCCATTTCCTATAGCAGTGCCAATGATTGCTTTATACTTCACATTCTATCTTTGATTTTTCTTGTGTTAGTGGTTTTGGGAGCCTAATATTACTCATTTCTGCTCTTCGTTCACTATGTTCAGACAGTGTTGGATGTCTGCTTTCAGTTTTTAAATAGAAGAAATAATAACTACCTAGTTTGAAAAGCTCTTTGGGATTATGGGTTTGGTTAATATCCTCTGAAAACAATTTTTAAAAACTGTAGTAGAAGATTATAAATGACTTTTTATGTGATTGCATCCCCTGGTGCTTTGAAATCAAAACACGAGAAAGAGTATAACGCGCTTGGTCAGAAAGGCTAATCCTGAGTTGATGCCATTTACATTTACCTTTAAATAAGTCAGCCTATTTATTCCTTCAAACTTTGCTTCAGGTTTTAACTTGAGAATACATGGAAATTTTAAGTCCTAGGATGCTTAGATATATTTTGAAAAGTTATAATGCCTAAATTTAGCTGACTTCTAAGAATAACTGTGACAACGTAAGGAGTAAGGAAATGAAGTTAGTTATTTTTAATAAAATCATGTTATTACAACAATTACGAATAAGGTTCATCTAATATGTGGTCCAGATGAAGTGAACTGGGGTCCTTAGTGGAATAACGCAAATACTGTGCCTTCCAGACTGTGCGGTAGGCAAACAAGCCACACACAGAACATCGGAGATCTGACCCCCCACTTATTATTTGCGATGGAGTATAAAACAGTAGCCGTAGAGTCTGCCCCCTCACTTTTTGTGGGTGATGGAGTATATGGGTGATGCAGTGTGTCATAGTGGAAAACTCTTCTGCTAGGAATCTAGACCTTGATTCTACACCCAGATGTACTGCATGACCAGTAAAAAGTTTGTTTCTTCAGTCATAACATGAGGGGTTCAGATGTGATGCCTTCAAGGGACCTTCCCAGGACCGAAATTCTAGGACTCTGTGCACTGTCATTCAACTTCAGATGGCAACGAGGCAGAAACCCAAGCCACAGGGTGCATTCTAAGAACGCTGCGTCAGCACACGGCCTGTTGAGATCCCTGGAACCAGCTCCTGGACCGGGGTGTGGTTGGGTGGAGCTGTAAAAAGTACAAGGATGACATTAACCTGAAAGCAGTCTGTGGTTGAGAGGGTGGGGCTGGAGCACTGGGATCTTGGCTTATTTTTCTCCCCGGGCTCAAGACTTTGTCCAAACACAGGGGGAATGACCAGGATTGTTCTGACCTACATTTATCTTTGTTTGGCAACTCAGAATTCTTCAAAAAGAGGCCATAAGTTAATTTATAGCCAGATCTCTTGATTCTTGGTCAATCTACATGTTTCTTAATTGAATAAAAATCTTGAGGAAGGACAGGTTCCAGCATTTAAGTATTGGTCTCCTGGTTATTTCTGTACATTTTTTTTTTTCTTCGCAAGAGCTTCTGCTCCTATTTTAATTCTGCTCCAGTTTTAATCCACTATAAGACTATGAATTTTCCCCTTTCAGAAGCCTTCAAACCATTCTCTAAAAGCTGAATATTCTTCCTCCTCTCAAGTCATTGCCTTCTCTAGGGAGATGATCTATTTAACCAAGCAAATATAGTTTAATTTTTGTTAATTAGACATTGCCTGAGGACTTCTTATATGCCAGCCCTAAGCTATAAAGACACTAAAGGGGTAACCAAGATGTGTACTGTCTTGTAGCTCACAGCCCCATGGAGTTAGTCCCCTGGCAACAAAACCTGCCTGGAACCAGAAAGCTACCACAGGGTGCCCAGAGGCTAGAGACAGCCCTGACTAAAGGGAACTGAGGGGTGTAAGAAACATTTTAACAAGTAAAAGGGAAGGAAGGCAGTCTGGACAAAGAGGTGCAGATGTATGTGACATGCACCGGGGCACAGGAAGTGGGCATGGTGAGGCCAGAGACTCTCACAGCAAAATCACTGTGGCTTCCGCTCCCCTAGAAAGCAGGCAGTAGTGTAAGATAGAGGTCATCTCTTTATGTGTCTCTACATTTCAGGTCCTCCAGAGATAAACTTTCAGAGGAGTTGTGAATATCTTGATAGTAATAGAAGAAGCCACCTGCGTAGAGTCCACCAGAGAAATGGAACCAACAGATATATATATAGACAGAGACATACTGAGATATAGACAGAGGCATGGGGAGAAGGAGGGGGGTGGAGAGAGGGGAGGATTTATTATAGGAATTGGCTCATATGATTATAGAGGCTGAGAAGTCCCAAGATCTGTACTTGGGAAGCTGGAGACCCAGGAGTTGTTTGTTTTTTCTTCATAAAAAACAATAGTCAAACAATAACAAATGGCATAGTTCCTGTCCAAAAGCTGGCAGGCTTGAGACCCAAGAAGAGCTGATGTTTCAGTTGGAGTCTGAAGGCAGGAAGACTGGTGTCCCAGGTCAAGCAGTCAGGCAGGAAGAGTTCCTTTTTACTCTCAGGAAAGTCAGCCTTTTTGTTCTATTCAGACCTTCAACTGATTGGATGAGGCCCATCCACAGTAGGGAGGGCAATCTGCTTTATTCATTTTACCAATTTGAATTAGTTTTGTCCAAAAACACCCTCACAGACACACCCAGAATATTTTTCCAAATATCTGTGGCCCAGCTAAATGGACACATAAAATTAACTGTCAGGACTTCCCTCGTGGCGCAGTGGTTGAGAGTCCGCCTGCCGATGCAGGGGACACGGGTTCGTGCCCTGGTCCGGGAAGATCCCACATGCCACGGAGCAGCTGGGCCCGTGAGCCATGGCCGCTGAGCCTGCACGTCCGGAGCCTGTGCTCCGCAACGGGAGAGGCCACAACAGTGAGAGGCCCGCGTACCGCAAAACAAACAAACAAACAAACAAGAAATTAACTGTCAAACCACCTCCCTGTGTTTTAAGGCTTAATTATAAAGCATCCAGGAATATTCTGCCAGCCTGATTCCTAAATTGCCAGGTCACCGGGACTCTTGTTTTTTTTTGAAAGCCTCACAATACCATAGAAATTCTGTACAGTATCTCAACGCCATTGAGATACTGTCATCACTCTGCTTTGATAATATATTGACATTTTCAGAATTGATGGCTTACTCATCATTATGATTCAGAATATATTTATATTTGTTATGGGGGTTACATACACGTGCTAGAAAGTCACGTTTCCTGGGTTTGAATCCCAGCCCTGCCTTTTAGTAGCTGTGTAATTTCGAGCCTCTAGCTTTGATTCTCTGTGCCTTTGTAGGTAATAATAATATTTTAACTCTTTGTTGTTGTGAAAATTAAATCAGTTAATACACGTAAAGATACAGGTAGGTTACAGGCACATAGAATATACTCAAAACAATAGTTTTTCCTGTAGCCACATATCTTTTATTTAAAATGCTGTTTCAGCCCTGGCTCAGTATTACTTAAGTGCTGATACTTTTTGAGGAAAGAGTCCTCAGGAGCAGTAACATTGCATGTATTCAATTAGCATACACTTTGGATAGACTAAAACCAAAACTTCAAAGCTTTAGTTGGCTTGAGAATGACACCAGATTTAGAAAATGAGTAAGAGAAGATGAAATAGAAAGTAACACATTTATAGAATATGCATAGGCAGTGGAGTATTTGATTCACTTCACTACTTCAGTTTAGTTTGCCACAGTCAGAGAAACTGTCCATATTTTAAATGGTTCTTTGGCATCTTAACGTTAAAAACATTTATAAACAAACCAACAGTGGGTGGCGGTGGAGAAATGCTAAATGATGCTCTTTGTTAGGTTTTGAGCCGGTAGGAGTAACAGGAGGATCGATTGGGGCTAGACTACCTTTGGGTTGAAGGCATTCACCTGACTGATGGAAAACCAACCTTGGGTAAGTCACTCGGACTCAGGGCTCCTATGCCAGATGACAGAGCAGCCAAACTGCCCAGCTGTTCTTTTCTGGGTGTGCTATTTCTGATCTGTCCGAACAACCACATCTTTCAGTGAGTGACTTCAGATCTGTTTAGGTAAGTCTGTTCACAAAACATGAAATACATTTGCAGGATGATGTGTGAGGAAATCCTTCGGTTCTTTGAACTTGATGAGTGCTTCAGTGTCCTTAGGGAGGTCTTTACTTGTGCAGCTCACGTTTATGCGACTCTTCAGGGCACTGACTGCTGCTGTCTGTAGTTCAGAGCCAGTTCCGAAGCTGTGGTGTGTCCCCAGCGTTCGCAGGGCCTCTTATGCCATGTCTATAACACAGTTTTCCGGTGGTGTAAAAGTACATCCACAGAACTGTGCGCGTGTATCTCCGTCAGGAACACTGTTGTGTCTTGAAAAATAACTTCTCAGATTTTCAAGTTCCCGTGTCTGAAACTAGTCTGCAGTGAAAGAGCATTCAGACTCAGCTCTTTGAAGCTGGCTGTATTAGTCCATTTGACTATTTCCTTGGGAAAATTCTTCTTTTAACTAAAAGGGAAATGCTTTGCCCGTTTATCTAGTGACTAAAGATAGCTGAGGATTAAGTTTGAATGGAGTGATTACTGCTTTCAGAAACCCGAATAATGAAAAGTATGCTGCTGCTGTTGTTGTTTGAACTCTTCCACAGCTCTGCACTCGAACTGCCCCCAGGAATTTGCTCCTCCCATCTCGTTCCTAATTTTTAAATTCCTATACGGATTTCTATGCGTTCGTAATACTTACATTAATTCTGTGTCTTTGAAAAACTTCGGAGAGGAAAGTTTAATCATCGAGCCTGTATATTTTTATTGTTATCCATTATTATTATCATTCTTAGCCGTGCTTGTAGTGGCACGGGCTCTTTTCAAATATTATTATAAAATTCTTTAATCATAAGGCTATTGTGATGAAGCCAATTTCAGTCTATTATGAAAACTCTGCACTTTTTCATTTTTGAGAGCCAAACTCAGAATGCATTGAGCTGTGCCTCAGTGTATTTTCCATTGTCCTTTTCTTTCAGAAATCATGCCATCCACTTAATACTTCAGTACAGCCGAACTGCAATATGTATATACGTGGTACGCAAAATGAGCCATTTTGTTTTAAAACAGATTGCAGACGAAAGGAAACCATTCATTTCTTGCTTGCTTGCTGTAATTACTAGAGCACTAATTACTCCAAATCACTGACATCCAGGGTCAGGAGAATGACAACAGAAACATCAAAGAATAGATGTGGCTCTCTTGCTGTGACAGATTTTGCGTAGTTCCAACCACAGTATTTTTTTTTTTATGGCTACTGTTTTCCAGTTTGATGGTGGAAAAAAACAAAACAAAACAAAACAAACATGCACGCAGTCAAGATTGCTGAATGTTTACTATTATTTCATTCGCAGTTTGACGGTGAGAACATGTATATGAGCATGACAGAGCCGAGCCAGGACTATGTGCCAGCCAGCCAGGTGGGTTAATTAATCTTCTCTGCCTTGTTTCAAATTGTAATTAAACAAATTCAAAGAGTTGCATTGCAAATGAGTAGCACTATCAGTAACTGCCGCAATCAGGAATAATCATAATTTATAAACAAAGCATTCAAGCCTTGTTTTCCGTTAATGAGATCGAGCTGATAAAACACCAGAGTTGGCATTTGTTGAAAGATAATACCTTGTTTCCTCTCCAGAACGGCAAGCAGCTGTTTTGCCAGCATGATCTTTCCTAAACAGTTGTTTTACCTTTAGGAAATAAAGTCTTTACAGGTGCAGGTTATTTGAGCTTCTGACTATAGATGAGTTAATCATGATAAGCTACACATGTCGCAAATAGCTTTAATGATCAATTATTGGGGCAGTTTTCAATAAAATGCTCCACTGATCTCCAGCATCGCAGGGCCAGAAAGTGCTCTATGTCTGTTTTCAAGCCAAAATCCGCGATATGATGGGAAACCTTTGAAGGGCACGTTTGTATCCATTTCCCTGGGAACGGTTGACAAGGTATTTCATCATGAGAAGTGACAACAAAAGTCCAATGAAAATGTAAGTGGTTACATTTATAGACGTGAAGGCTTGGCTATTTATTTTTAGATACTTAAGACCAGGCCCCTTGATCCACAGAGGGCGTTTGAAGCAAAGTGGTAACTGCCCTAGGGGGCCACTATAATATGATATGTAAGAAACTTGTAAGCAAAAACAAATAAATGAATAAATGAAAGTGAGGCAGAGTTCACAGGAGCATTGTGTGGACTTGCACATATTTTTTTCTGGAAGAGTAAAACCATGGTAGCTTGGAGTTTCATGTGTCAGTAACTATAGCATAAACTCAGACATTGAAAACAGTTGTTTTCATATCCGCCCCAATAGATGTGATAACTGGGAAGGGTGGGGGAACAGGGAACAAAAATAGAACGATTTTTCTTCATGATGCTTGTCAGTGAATTAAATCTAATGTATGTGTCAGGGGTGCACTTTATGGGGCTTTGAAATTTCTCTAAGAACAAAATGTCTCAGGCTTAACTCAAAACAGAGGCAGGCCTGCCTCTCCATGAACTTTGCATTTAGAAGTCATTATGATCACTGCCTTCTCTGGCAGACATTCTGGAAACTATACTATATTGTTCAGATGAGAAGGTCATCATTAAGTTCAAAGATCCGGACTACATTTCCTTCCATTCAACTGAGTCGATCACTCTCGGAATACCTTTGGAAGGCTGGGCTTTGCATTTAGAATTTTTACTTAACTGAATTCATTCAGCTAAGTAGCCGGCAGGATCCATAGGTAGTTCTGAGTAGGACTGTTTGATTAAAAAATGAAAAATGTTACTATTAATTTTCTTCCAACCATCAATCCCAAAACTGTACTGACAAGTTTAGTATTACTATTAGATTAAAGCAACCTGGTATCATCTCTTTGTTGCCTTTAGGGTTTTGAAGTGTAAGGGCTAATTGAATTTGTTTGAAACAGTAGAAACACAAACTCAATAAATGATTGCTGTTATAAAGCAGCTGCTCCCTTTCAGAGAATCATTATGTCCGTCTTAAAGACTTTTGGATAAAGGATTGGAAATTCAAAGGATATACATTATAACAACTTAGATTTTTAAATTCAAGTACAATGAATAATATTAAACCCTGACTAAAATCAAACAACTAACGTTATTTTTCTTAATATTTAAGTCGAGTTACCAAGAATGTTTTAAATACCAGTGATAATCCATGAAGGAGGAAAGAGCTCCAGATACGTTATGTGCTTTGTAAAGATATAGCCGGTTTGTGTGCCTGAAGCAAACTATTTTTTAATAATGCAGCACATATGAAAATGTTTTTAGAATGTGCTATTTCAAAAATTCCACTAATGTAAAATAATACACACTCTGGCAGAGAATCAGCTTCACAAATTACGTAAGTTGAATGGCCTTAGCTAAATTTTACACTTGACATTCCTTTTGTTTACTGTAATATGGTATATTCAAGAATTCATTACCTGGTATTCTTTTGGGAATTTTAATCAATTTACCCCTTTCGGCAACTATAAATAAGATTTTAGTCATCCTGCAGGAAAAAAAATAGCTTTGTTCTTTTTCCTACATAACATCAAACATCTGCATAGTTGAGTAATCCAAGACAACTTGCCTCTTAGTATCTCTCAACAATTTTAATTCCTGTTCAATTGTCAAATCAGTACATGCTTTGGGACCCAACAGACTAAGGTGCTAAGCAGTAGCATATGGCACACTACTGCTCCTGTGATGTCGCTGCAGGCAAATAGCATGATTCTAAACTTGAAATGATTTTTATAGAAAGCCAGTGCTGGAATGGCTCCAGAAATGGAAGGACGCTGTAAAAATTAATGATATTCTTTTAGACAGTCCCAGAGGGCTCTCTGGCACTATCTACTACGTGAATTCTATACCTCTTAAGCTAGTGTATACAAATCCTTAAGTTTTTTTGCATATAATTTTGTAATCGATAGGCAGCTTTTACATCGAATATACCACCCTGTAATAAGCCTGACAAGTATGCAATAAAAACCCATGACATTTCCACTTCTCCCGGCTTCGTTCTTAGAATATTGACTGTTTTCTCCTATAATAGCCCTAAGTGTGCCACTCAGTGCTTTAGAGACCATTTAGCTTTTTCTTACTCTGGGTAGCGTTTGAATCATGCAATGCAAGATTTCTTGGTGGGTTTCTAGACCCTGGCTAAGGGGGCCCATGTTGCTTGATACCTCATGAACTTGCAGGTTCCCTTCTGTAGGGTTTGGGGGAAAATGTGAGTGGCTAATGGAAGGGAAGCCAGACATGAGGAGGGGCCACTGGCCATCACACACTCCTTTGTCATTCTTAACGTGTCATGTTTGATTGACCAACATGCCGAAGGACACGACAAGGAGGTGGAAGGGGATTGGGCTGCCCGCCAGAGCTCTGCGCCTTCTCCAGAATAGCCCAGGCCCACTCATGCTGGGGATCGATCCTTCTCTTTCCCTGAAAAACTCAAGCTCCTTTCTCCAGCCCTTACAATTCTAGTACCTTCTATAATTCCTTATATGTGATTGATTATGCTCAAGATATAAATGTTCATTTGAACTAAGTACATCAAAGGAAACAGGAGTCCGGTTCTCTTGATAGGAACTTTCTATGGCACCAAGGTCATTTATCTATTTATTTACTTATTTTTCCAGTTTTCTTTTCCTCATTCTTTTTCTTCTATGGAAGTTACAAAAATATCATTTTCCATGACTACCTATTCATTCCATGCTTTCCACCCACACTGGCAACATTCTTTACCAGTTCCATGGACATAGGAACTCTTCACTTCTCACCTGTGTCTCAGTTCAGGAACTGTGTGGAAAAGATTGAGAAGGACTGTTTTTTTTTTTAATATGTGTGTGTGTGTGTATATATATATATATATATATATATATATATATATATACACACACACATACACACAAGAAATAATCACCTGACAGGGAAAATCAGAAGATTTTTCTGGTGTCAGATCATGGAGAAGATTTGGTTACTTGATTGAACCATGTTTTTTAATAAATCACTTCCTCCTTGACCTTGGGCTTGATTCCAGTAAACCATTTCTTTCTGCTTGTTTTCCCTCTTTATTTCCCTGCTTCCTTCATTCCTTCTCCCCTTCTTCGTATTTTCCTTCCATCCTCCTTCCTTCCATGAACAGTTATCCTTTAAGCTTGAACTAATTTTTGTTGTTAATTCTGCACATCATAGTAAACCCTAAGTATTACGTGTCCTGACCTAAGATCCTGTTTTAGATTATTTTTAGGTTGTGATCAGCTTTCTCTGCTTCTTTTTTCTTCCTGCACTGGAATTGTCTCTCTTACCTGGTTCCTCACATTTCAAGATTAAAAATAACTATGATAAAATAAAGCAATATTATTTTTTCCTGGAATCTTACAACTAAGCATCTAACGTGCATTTTGTACCATCCATCTTGAATGGAAAAGTTGAAGAGCGCCATCTAGGGCAGCTCTCATGTGAGTTTCAGGTTTGATTTCTAACCTCCCTGGGCACCTGTCCCTAACAGCAGCTCAGACTCAACATATCCATTCGTCAAACTGAAATTCATCACCTCCAGCCCACTCCCTCACCCCAAGCTTCTTTTTTTCCTATATTGCCTATAGTTGTGAGAGTTAACACCACCCCCAGCCCCGTCACTCAAGACAGAAACTTGAAGAGTCTCCCTTACACTCTCAGCCCTGAGTTGATCCCAGGTAGTTCTGACTCTACTTCTCTGCATCACTGCTGAATCTGTCTCCTCTTTTCCTTCTGTGTAATTACTGCCTGAGCTCTGGACCTCAAAGGTTCTCATTAACTCAGCTCATCTTACCTCATTTCCATCTTTCCTTCTCTCGTCTTGCTGTTGCTGAACGATCCATGTTCCTTCCTTCCTTACACACCTCCGTGCCTCTCCAGCGTCTGGTTGGACTTACCGAGGCACACATCTGCCCTGCTGTGGCATGTAGCCTGCCCACCTGACTGTGGTAGGACTCGCCCTTCTTTCTCTCTGGATCTCCTGTGCTTAGATGATGCCCGACACGTTGGAAGTGTGCAGCATTATTTTGTGTACATGTTTCAATCACCTTAACTCTTTGAGTCTTCTACTTGCGATGGTTTTCAGCCCTCCTGTGCAGACATTTAGCAAATCTGGCCATGCCCATTCCATTCCAGGAGCACCCCTCCTCCTGGGTGTCAGCACCTTGCACATTAACAAAAGACACCATCACTTCTGTCTCCTCAGAGGATTATTTCAAGTCCAAGACTCAGAGAACTAATGTGATGATAGACTAGATAATAACAGGCATTTATTCTTACAATAATATCGGATTGCTGTTTGTCATATGCAATATAATGGCAGCAGAACCAATAGGACTTTCCAAGTTCTTTTTTGTGCAGTGTTCTCTTAAATCTACTGTTAGAATTGTAATATTTTGAGGTTTGCAAACATATTAATAGCTATATCTGTATTTTTAGTTACATGTTTTCCTAATGAGAAAATTCTCAGGGTTAGATAGAATATAAATGAGGTACGACAACAGGGCCTGGAAAGTATAATATTTTTTAAGAGCACTTTGGAAAAAACATCTCTTGACTTAGGCCATAAAATTTCCATGATCATGACATAAATTTGAACTATAAATTAGACCAATTACTTTTAGATTGGTTCCTTTTGGCAGAAATTTCGGGAGTAAGGTCAGCTTGACTTTTTGACCATTCACCCAATAAAATAGCAAAGATGCCAGGCTTTGAGTAATCTAGTTAGTCCAGCAAAGTCTGACATCTTAACAAGCCCAAACTAGTTACTCAAACCCAGTCTTCAGTGTAACGTTCAAATGATTACTCTGCGCAGTCCCGGAGGTATTCATTACAGACAAAATTGCTCTTTTGCCTTGCATACAAGCTGAGTTTTCAATGGGAAATGAAAGGCTGCCTGGAAAAATAGGCCACCTAATTAAGTTAAACTACTCTAGCATTTGGCTTGACATCTTCATTACTCAAAATTAAAAAGATGCTTCACTCGAGCACACAAGTTACTATTGTTTATGTTGTTTTCTTCCTAAATTGGCTTCTTACATGGAAATCTGTTTTTCAGAATTATATCTTGAAAGAGCTCACATATTTCATACAGTTTATAAAAATGTCTTAATAGCTGTATGGATACTGAATACCGGCGCCATGCAAATATATATCTTAGGGCTCTTGACAGTCAAGCACACATTAGTCTTTCTGCAGATTTTCTTGATCATTTACATTTTGGTATGGTTGAAATTTAGATGATTTTTTACCCACCCAGTCTTTATTATTATTAGTTGGGTATCGACTCTGTAACCTATAAATGATCAGTTACATGAGAAACAGAATTCCTCAAAAAAATTTTAAGTAGACAGTAAAATCTAAAGTGAAATTCATTTGTCCAGTAGAAGTGTTTTATATCAACTTCTGTAGCAGAGCTATTTTGGGAACATTTTAAAACACAAACACATGTAGAGCACACCATCTACTGATTGCCAGTTCCTACTCATTGACACTAATGAGGCTGCTGACAGGTTAAATGTTGTGTATCATATACATTTCCAAGCTGTGGGATTTGCAAATGCAAGACTCATTTTTTATTTCAGAAAATAAATGTTTGTTGCTGAGTATGCTTGAGAATTTTATTATAATTGTCTAATAGTATGTTTTTTCAAGCATTAGGCAAATGCATTTCAGTGATAAAAATTATGAAACTATCTGTATGGAATAGCATGTGTGACAAAAACAGATTCTCCAAAAGCATCGAGCTCCATGTGAAGGATGGTTTGCTCAGTGAACAGCTGTCAAGTGACACCAAGACATTTAGGCACCAGCAAGAGGTGCTGTGACTCTAACACACAGCCTGACCAGTTATACAGTTGATTTTGATACGTTTTGAAAACAGCCCTTTAGCTTGTTCAGAATCGTATTTTTTTGCAGCTGTTTTTCTTTAGCACATGAGCAGTGATGAAAAACTAAATGATCCTTCCTGTTAAATTTTGCAGTATATATATATATGTGTTAGTTTTTTTTCTATCACTCATAATAAACCTGTCGCTGAAGGATGTCTAAAAAATAGGTATGATATTCAAGTTAAGAATAGCAATGTGTTGAATGATGTTATCTGTCCATGCCAACTCTACTTCCAAGACACTTTAAGATTGTTCCAAACAAACACTAAAATTTCATTATGCCCGTATGTCAAGTAGAAGCGACTTTGCCCATTTTTAGTATAAGAGCACTTAGAAAAGGCTTAGAAAAGCAGTTTTTCCACCCATCCCTATATCTTCTGAGACCACCTTCTTCATATCCTCACCTGCCACCCAAACACCTTTAAAAAAGTGTCAAGTTTCCCTTTGCAGTTTCAGTACCTTGGTTTTAGAGCCGACTTAGCTGGACTTCCCAGAAACACAGAGTTTCAGTTTCATCTTTATCCCACATTTTCTTTCTTTCTCCTGTGTTTTTTCTGATCTGTGTTACTTCGCAGTTTGGACATAAAAATTTCTAACTATAATCCTAATGGTTTGAGAGTAATTGGTGGCTATCTTGGAAAATGCTCTCCATACACTCCTTTCTCTTTGTAAGTTATGATCACTGATCCTGTTGCAAGCAAAGTCAAACAAGTGACGTCTTGGTTTTGGCATCACATTTTTCAAATAGAACATCCTGGTCTGAAACTCAGGAGGGCTCTGAGGGTCATGATTTGAGACCAGTAATGAAGCCTTCCTTGGATGTGACTGGGCCTCCTAGCATTTCAGGAGAAGTCCTGCATTCAAGAATAGCTAAGCCCATTGTGAGTAGTTATTTTCTGAACTCACACACCAGAGTGGCCATGGAGGAGGGGGAGCTGGGGGCAGGGATAGAGCAGGGCCAGCGCCCTGTACGGAAGTTGCCTTCAGGGAGGCCTGAACTCACCTGTACTGTGAGCACTGAGCTGTTTATTTCTTATGCTCTGACTTCAGTTAAATGTCTTGCTTGCCAAGACGATGGTAAGTTTTAGTAGGAAGCTTCTGCTTGGCTGGAAGTTTAGGTTAGCACTCCCCTACCTCCACGGTAAGGAATGAAGTCGATCCATAATAATAACAACTGTCAGTTGGCAGCTACCTGTGTCTGTAAGGAACTTAGCAAAGGCCTTGCACTCATTATCTCATTTAATCCTTACAACAGTTCTTGGAGGATGATAATGATAGAGGGACTGGCCAAACATCAAAAAGATAGTACATATCCCAGCTAAGTTCCTGGCCCGGAAAGGCCTAATGCCCAAGTCAGACTCCATCCATGGGCAGCAAGGCCTCACGTATTTTAGAACTTTAAGGTCAAAATGTTGATGTGCTAACCTCAGACCTTGTTAGTATTCAGATAACTGCGTGTGTTACCGTGCGTGGGAATACTCTGAAAAAAAGCAGGTTGAACCAAATATTTGACCATCTCTTCCCTACCAAAGCAGCAATTTCATATTTGTTCAAACACACACATAAGCTGTGCAGAGGTGAGGTGTTTATTTGCAGTCCCTGGCTTCTTTTATCCAAAGTGGTGATTCCTTCTTTCCCCTCTTTTCCAGCCTTTTCCAAACCTTTGCCTCCATAGCTGTCCCCTTTTCCTCTGTATTTTCATTGCTTTCCTTGTCTGGGTCCAGGACTCTTCCCCTTCTTGTCATTTTTCCTTTTCTCCACCAAAAGATAAACAAAGTATAGGAGGTCTTTCCATCACAGACGTCGCACCGCTTCCACTGCTTTCTCAGGGATCCTGCTCCTGGGAAACCGAAGGAGGAGGAAATCTGTCTTTTTTAAACTCAGGAAATTATCTCCAATTGTTCGTCTTTTTTTTCCCTTGCCCCTATCTTCAGCTCCGCTTCAGCATAAGCTTTCTTGGTAGCGAAGACTGTAGGAAGCGAGATGGTCCTCAGATACCTAGGGATCCAACTGCAATTGCTTCCTGGTAAAAGATCCAAACAGTGGGAATTGCCTGTCGGTGAATGATGATCTTGCCTTTTTCTGGCCCTCTTGATTGTGGGAGGAGCCAGACCAAGAGCAGAGGCCATCTGTTTAGCTCCTCTGCTAATCTGGCTTTTTCATGAAGAATGTGGGTTTACCTATGCAACATTTACTGATTTCTGTACAATGGGAAAAAATGAAAAGAATGGCCATAAACACATATAGTGTGTATTTTAAAGTTTACACAAAAATATGTACATATAAAAATAGGCCAACACTGAATGCTTAATTCCATGCTGGCTGCCTATATATTCTTTAGCAAAAAGAATCTGACCATAAGCAAAAATCAATTTAGCACAGGTTTCTTAAAAAAGAAAATTTTATTAAAGCTCAAAGGCCGTACATGCTTTAAAATAGTATATTAAAACCCAAATGCGGGCTTCCCTGGTGGCGCAGTGGTTGAGAGTCCACCTGCATGGGACACGGGTTCGTGCCCTGGTCCGGGAAGATCCCACATGCCACGGAGCGGCTGGGCCCGTGAGCCATGGCCACTGAGCCTGCGCGTCCGGAGCCTGTGCCTCCGCAACGGGAGAGGCCACAACGGTGAGAGGCCCGCGTACCGCAAAAGCAAAAAGTAAAAAAACAAACAAAACAAAAAAAAACCCCAAATGCATTGGGCTTCCCTGGTGGCGCAGTGGTTAAGAATCCACCTGCCAGTGCAGGGGACACGGGTTCGTGCTCTGGTCCAGGAAGATCCCACATGCCGCGGAGCAGCTGAGCCCGTGTGCCACAACTACTGAGCCTGCGCTCTAGAGCCCGTGAGCCACAAATACTGAGCCTGCGTGCTACAACTACTGAAGTCCGTGCACCTAGAGCCCGTGCTCCGCGACAAGAGAAGCCACTGCAATGAGAAGCCTGCGCACAGCAATGAAGAGTAGGCCCCGCTCATCGCAGCTAGAGAAAGCCCACACACAGCAACGAAGACCCAATGCAGCCAAAAATAAATTAATTAATTAAAAAAAAAACCCTGATGCATTTTATTCAATTATGAAATGTAAAAAATTCTATGTATTCATGCTATGGGTTTCCCCTCTGCTCAGCTAGTTCTCTGAATACAGGCAAATCATTTAACCTCTTTACACATTTTTCGCATCTACAAAGTGGGAGCGTAGTCTCTGAGGTCTTCTCTCGAGCGAGCATTCTGTAATTTCATTTGAGCATAAATATAGAACTCAAGAACATTATCCTAAGAAAAAAAATGCATAAGGTTATTCTCCACAGTGAGGTTCATAACAGAGAAAAATTAGAAATACCCTAAATGTTTGGTAATTAGAAACTGGAATAAATTACAGAACATGCACACAATGATATAATATGTAGTCATTTAAACAAAATGTAATAGATGATATTTATTGACATGAAAAATATTCACATCCTTTTAAGTGACCAGGTTAAATTATATGATGGTATAATAATATAGCTTACATTTATTGATAGCTCTTATGAGCTAGTATATTACTCAAATTTAAATAATTTGTAATAATAATTTGTAATAATAATGTAATTTGTAATAATAATGTAAATCATTATCTCATTTATCTCAATTAATCCTGATATACCCTTAATGAATTGAATACTGTTATCAACCCTACTTTACAGATTTGGGAACTAAGGTTTAGAAGAATTAAGTAACTACGCCTGCTAAGAGATGAGATGAGATTTGCATATAGCATTTCTAGCTCCAAAATCAGAGCTTTATTAAAAACAAAACAAAAGCCCAAAACAGGATAGCAAATGTGGACTGAAAAGATTCTTGAAAGAATGCACATGTTTTAATAGTGTAGGTTTGTGGTTTTTTTTCCTGAGTGGTTGAATTCGAGTGATTTTTTTTTCATGTATATTTTCTTCTTTTTCACTCATTAACATGTATTATTTATAAAATAATATTGTAGAACCCAAAATTGTAGAACTGAATCTCAGAACTCAGTGTGAGAATTGAAGACATCTGGAAAACTAAAAAAAGATGGACTGCATTTGTACATAAAATCTATGCTAAGCAGTGAAATTTTAAATGTTTTAATTATCCCCTTTAAACACTGAATACAGAATGATGACCTATTACCGGAACATCCTTGGGGCCCCCACTAGGGTTTCAGAAGTAGCTTCCCCACTTTAATATGCTCTCCCTAGTCATCGTCCATGTGTGGTTTTGGGTTGTGCTGGGGGGTGGGGGGGGCCACATTATTTGTTTCCCAGAAACTTTTTTTTAAGAGTGGCCCTAGCAGCAGTCATGGCACACAGAAGAGTGCTGGACTTCCCTGCCCTGCCCACCCCTGATCTGAGAGTGCTCGGCCCACTGCCCTAACACCCACAGATCCTGAAAGCTTCAGCCTGTTAACCCCAGCTCAAGGTCAGAGCTCTCCCAAACCCAGCCCCAGTGTCAGATACTCTCTGGGGCGGCCTCAAGCTAACCCTGTTTTCTGGTCTCATTGAGGCTTTGCACCCTGGTTCTCAATGATCCAATAAAAACAAGTCCCAACAGAGGCTCGCAGTGGGCTCAGTACCCCAAAGTTTCTTTTGATCGGTGGGCTCAATCTCGCCCTTGAAGTTTTCTTAGATAGTGAAGACCTGACCTCCCTGTTGAACCTCCTTGCTGCACTGTCTGGACTCGCTCGTTTGTCAGTTTTGTGGTCTTCCCTTCATCACCTACTGCATGTCAGCAGAAGTGTCTGATCTTCAGGTCCTGTTATCAGGGTAAATCTGTTTATAACAACCTCCCCACCCCCCATCATCCCAGCTTCAAATAATTCCTCTTTCATTTACACTCAGATATCACTTAGTTTGACAGTCGAACATGCTGCTTATTGGAAGCCTAAGTTTTTATATCTCTTCTAATTTACTTCCTTTCTGACAAGCTGTTATAGTTCTTTGTATCTCAAATCATACTTTGTGGGATGCCTTACACACAGTAGGTACACAACAAATGCTTCTATGACAGATGAAGCTCTCGTTGCCTTTTACTTAATAAGGTTACAAAAACTAATGAGCACAAATAAAATAAATGTGGTACGTTCTACCCAAAATGCATTTTGATAACTGTTGCTTGAAAAATTAGTACATTGTGTGTCTTTAAATGAAGATGATTTATTGCTATTGTCTAACATCTAAAGAAAGACAAACAAATTGTTTGCAGGATCATTGGCTTGAGCACATCAGTGGCACCTGCTGGACAATTCTTGCTGAGTGTTAAGATGATTTATGTAACAGACCAAAGCTTTCCACAGTAATACATTATAGTTTCACGCTATCAACGCTTGTTCATGCAGAAACAAAAGAATCTGAAAAATACCTACTTCTGAAGGTCTTCTCAAAAGAAATTGGAGATAATGTTGATGCTGTTTAAACTCTTCCTAGGGAAATCACCATTACATTCAATATCAACTTCTGAAAACATACAGAGGAAGTTTATTATTTTTCTAATGAACCCAATTTATTTTATTTAATTATCTTATTTATTTAATTAATTTATTTAATTTTATTTATTTATTTTCATTCAGTTATTTAAATTATGCAACAAGAATTTTCAATAATACAAGATGAAACATGTTTAAACATGGGCATTTTTCTATCCTGAACTTTCAGAAATTATGTTATAGATTAAAAATTAAGGCATTTCATATAAATTTGATGGCAGTGCTATTTATTTATCTTTCAGATAAAGATCTATATGAGAAACATATTTTACAGTGTTATAACCATAGCCATATTTTTAGTGTGTGCATGATTGCATGAAGCCATCACATAATTTAAAGATATGTACAAGATGATATCTTTTGAATTCTTCTGAGTTATGGGACCTCTTGTCACCAAAGGTTGAATACTCTGTATAATGATTGCAATATGTGGACAAAACCCCACAGATACAAGGCCCTTCTGGTGGAGAAACTAGATTTTTAGAAGAGAAGGAAAGACAAAGTCCAGTAGAGATTTCCCATTATTTGTTCCCAGTCAGCATATATTAACACTCTATCTAAACAGTACAAAAACATAAATTCTCTGTAGTCAAAAGAAAAATCAGCCTAATTAACATCCCACCTCCAGATGTAATAATGTGGAATAAGAATAAAAAATAAGAACAGGCTGTAGTGAAAGGAAGTATGGATTGCAGAAGGAGAAAATAATGTAAACAGGATACCCAGGCCATGGAATATGTAAAGCAAAATGATGAAAAAGAAATGTGAGCATGTCATTAAACAGGCAGGGGAATGAGATCGTCCAGAAATCAGGTGAGACGTTTTCCTTCCTTTTTCACTGAATTGGGGATGCTGGAGGTGGTTGGACGTGGGGAAGGACAATGGCTTTAGTCAAGAGGCTAGAAAGGTTCCCAAAAGATCAAAACAGATCGGAAGGATCTTCTGTTACTTTCCTAACCCAACTCTTGATTCTTGTCTCAAAAACAAACCATCTGATCAGCAACTTGACAGCAGTCTCCCAGGGAATATAGTTTTCCTTCGGACACAAGACAGTATGTGAGCAAGTATAGCTTTTGTTGCAAACTTAGACACTGAAATTCTGCTTCACACATTCATTAGCCTTTTACCTGGGTCAGTAGGACGGAACTGTCAGGAACTGATCAGCCTGGGTGCCAGCCTGCAGCAGAACTCTCTGAAGAATCAGAGTTGTGGCCCTCTGTACATGAGGTCCTTATTGTCTGAGCTCTCCAGCATCTTCGCCTATTCACCATTTCCCACTATCTTTTTATTCTTTAATTTCAAAACTGCAATCTAATCCCATTAAAATAAAAACAAATGCTATTTATGGGAAGCAATTAAATGAATACATTATGTATGAATAGGGCTACACTTTGCTTCAATATGAGGTCTGATCAATGGCAAATATACTGAAATTCCTTCATTACGATGTCTAAATCCTCTCCTATTTGGTCTATAGTTGTTTTCTCAGACATGACCCAATCCACGGCATATATAAACACATTTAACAATAACCACAGCTATGCCAAAGCTGCCATTTATCAAGAACTTTCTATGTGGCAGACATATATTATTAGGCTTTTTACCTATCTTATGTTTTTTGTCTTCATGCTCATAAGAACCCCATAAAGCAGGTTTTGAAACTGAGGCTCAAAGGAGAAACCTGTCCCAGAACCCACACTGACAAATGCTTCAAAGAGCCTGCAGCAGCTCTGTCTGCTGGACTCCAGAGCTTCCAGTCTTTCCAGCATGTTCCGTGGCCTTCTTATCAGTCACTGAGGAAGCATTATAAGTACTCTCAACCGGTCCAAGATCTGTCGCCTCATCAGAGAAAGATGTAGCACCTTGTAGCTAAATATGCAAATGCCAATGGTAAGGGTTCAAGAAAGTGGCTTGAAACAGTCACTGGATCTATTATTTAGAACCATAAAAATAGTCTCTTGAGGAGGATAATTTTGAAATTACTACTTTAATGCTTCCAACAGTCCCCTTATGGCCTCTGAGAAGTTCATATATAGTCCAGCGTTAGCCAAGCCTCGTGAAAGCACAGCCCATTCTACCCACATATCACGACTCTTGGCTTCTGCTCCCTGGACACACAGGGACTCACAGAGCCTCCCCCCTCTAGGATAGAGCCGTATCCCAGCGCCAGCAACAGAAGGAGAGTCTCCTGTGTCTAGGACCAGTGAGTAACTTAGGATCAGGGAGAATCTGGTTGAGTAACAGTAATATGATTCTGAGGTCTTTGACTCATGTAGATCATGCAGACTAGCTGTGGTTTAGAGCAAATCACTTTGCATGCTGCTTTGTTTCCAGTTTACCTTTCATTAACATGGTGAAGATCCAAGATAAAATTAAATATATTGTCTTGAATTTCATACCGTTAACCCTAAGTACTTTCTCTTCATTTGTGTAGATGGTCACCATTGACTTTTATCATTTCTTGGGGAAGAGGCAGCTGCTGAGAAGATTCTGATCTCTAGATTGGGAGGCGTAAGAGGCACTAGAAAGGCTGATAAGGAAGATGATGCCGCCTTGAAAGGCCGTACCTGCTCTTCTCCAGCGTTGTAGCCTGGAGCCTAGCCCCCCAGATTCTCAGAAGCCATGGATTGACTCCTTGGTGGTCTCTCACTCAGGCTAAAAAAAGTAGCCCAGTGTCTCATCGGGATATGCAAGGTCTTAGGAATGATCAAATGATCTTTGGTCTCAATAGAATTGGAGAATGAAAGTTTTTTTTAATACCTGGCCTCGCTGAGACTTGAAGGAGGAAAATAAGCCCGAATCAGAAAAGGACCCTGAATCAGGAGAGAGTGCAAGGAATGATTTTCACTGAAGCTTCTCTGACTACTCAGTCCCTGGTCTCATCACCAATGTCCCTGTTTCTGTGCTCAGAGCACCCTCTCATGCACTCACTGTCCACTTGTCTAGTGAGGCCCTTGCTGGTAGCCATCCCCAAGGGATCCTGATGCGGAACCAAGGCTTCCGCCAGGTCCTTAGCTAGCTGCAGTAGGGATTAGGTTCAAACAACTTCTGAGAGCGAGGGGGCCCCAAACTCGCCCTTAGGAATCCTCTGGGACTTCTGTGTTACCACGGGATGGTGAGTGCAAACCACTTCAGGGGGACAGATCAACAGCCAGAGAGGGACACTAAACTCGCCTACCCCAGCCTTTCTCAGGCTGCTTAAGCCTTTACATCTTTAACAGGATACAGTACTTTTGGCTTCCCAACATGCTGAGCAATCAGCATTCCATACCATGCTGTCATCTAGCCAGTGCATTCTTGGGAACACAGGATATTTATTCAAGCCCATGGCATAACAGTGGTATAGTCATAAACTTCATAAACTTCACGCCTTTGAAGAGTCATCTTCACATTCATTTCTTCTTATATGCATTCATTCAGTGATTCATTTGTTAATTCATTCAACAAACATTGAACACTGATTGTAACCAGGCAGCTTCATGGGGAATGAGGGAAAATACTGAATCATATGCAATTGTTACATCACCCCCAAAACGGCAAATTGCCTCTTAATGTATAACTTACCGTGGTTAAGTCAAACTTATTAGGTTTTTTTTCTTGGCCGCTGCATGGCGTGCGAGATCTTAGTTCCCCAAACAGGGATCGAACCTGTGCCCCCTGCAGTGGAAGTGCGGAGTCTTAACCACTGGACCACCAGGGAAGTCCTAGGTTTTAAGAAATCAAAATAAAGATGTCATGCCATGGAAGTCAATGTTGAAGAATTAGCTAATTCACTTCCAAACTTAAAAAATAATTAGTAATTAGTCTGGCATTGAAGTTTTTGTGAGTTCTGTGACATTTTGACATTTATACAATTACCGTGGTACTTTTATATGGCATCGATTACATTGTAATAGGCTCCTGGCAAATAACCATCTCATGACTTCTAATGTGAAGAATAGAAACTACTAAGTAACCTTTTGTTGTTAAAATTCTTGATCCACATAACTACGCATTACCAGTTAAGTTGTGGAATCTGTGGTTTTGGTATGTAAGTGCACGGATTAAATAACATTAATGTGTAATTACATGAAAATAAACCATGTAGCTTAGTTAAATTGCAGTACAATTGTTATCACTGGATGTAAAGTGATACCAATTAAACCTTCCTTTAAAACACCACAAATTAAGATTTAACTGCTGGAGAAATTCTAGAATGTAAATTTATAGTACACCATAGGTAGACTATCCCTGGGTATTTCAGAGGTTTAATGTCATTTATAAAGTTAAAAACATCTTTTTCCTTTATGGCTGGCGTTAATTGTATCTTATTCAGGAAGGTTTCAAACAGATGTCAATTAACTTCTTAAAAGATAGGTATCAACAAGTTCAGCCTTAGAAATGTTGACAGAAAGACAAATTAGGAATACTCTTGCTCTTCTAGGGTAAAGATTTGATTTTAATGGGATGGGCATTGGGATGGAATTTGGGAAGAGGAAAAACCTGATACTAATGCTAATACTGATTCTTAAATTGTGAAATTTTATTGATCAAAAACAGTTGAGTATTGGCAACTTTGTATCATTCAACTTAATAAAATAATAGCAATTAAACTAGTTATGGAAGTGTTAGAAATAAAAACGCCTTCCTCCTCCATATATCCATCCCTCAGATGTACTGAGTCGATTGCTTACCAGCTAAGTGAATGTTATTTAACTTCAAACTCTCAATTTTCTGTTCAGGAAAACAGGGTAATAATAGCTACACAAAGGATTATTGAAGACAAAGGGCTAAATGAAGACAGCATAGTCAAAGGACTCAACACAGCGCTTTCTACGAAGCCAGCATTAATAAGTGCGCTTCCTCTCCCTCCCACCCCCCACCATTTTGTGTCTTTTATGCTTCTTATGTGAATACTTGTACCAGGGGCTGATGGTTTAGGTCTACAGATTAAAGGTCTAAATTATATTAGGCAAATGAGAATTTAATCAAACTTGCTGTTTTGACACAGGGCACTAGTATATTTTTCAGACAAGAGGTAGATGCTGTAAACAGGAAATTTTGATAACTTATGATTGAACTTTTAGTGCTGGTGATTTTTTCTTTTAACAGAACTTTAGATACTTAAGAAAAATTATCTGCAGAGATGAATTAAATCTTCCCTTCGTACGCCCCCAGTCTGTAACCCACACGTGCCTCTACGGGACCACGTCTCAATGCCAGATGTTCCAAGTAGCTCTCCATTTAAGCGTGTCTCCTGACAAAACCTAAACAAATATATCAAAACTTGTACAACATTTAGCAAGTGCAACTTGAAGGTTTTCTTTCTGTTAGACAAATAGACGTCATCTGGAAAAAAATAACCCCAGGCACTTGGAAGCAGGAGCATGAAGCTGATTGGCTGAACACCCTGTGAATACCCTACACTCCTTTCTTTGGCTCCTACCCTCAGTCTGCTCATTTCCAATCTCGCACACTCCAGCAGGCGTGCTACTGCCAGACAAGCGGGTCCTTGCTACCCCTGTGCTCAGACGCTAGGAAGAGTCGCGTACTTTGAAAGATAGGCTTGTGAGAGTTATCTGGACCCGCTCTGTTTCCTTCGTATTATGGCACCTGCTCTCTAAAGACTGCTAAGTATTGCTGTGTTTTGATATGAATTGGTAACAATATTTTATTATTCAGTTCCTCCTTATATGGTCCATGTTTACCACATTCTATTTGTGAGCGGGAGTGTCCTCACATACTCTTGTCTTCCTTCTTTGCTCCCTCCCTTCCTGTTTTATCTAAAAGCTACTTTCTAAAAGAAAAAGCCCCACGTATGTTGTTATTTATTTTACTGATTGACTTTTATTCCTAAATTAGTATTATAATGATATTTGTGTAATTTTATCTTTCAAAATTGGCAGAACCGCATTTAAATGATTACAGAATTATTTACTGCCTTCTAGGGGTAGATCAAATAAACGTGAGTAGTCAGAAATCAAGAAAGCCATCTTCATTTTTATTTTGATGGCACAATCTTCATGATAAAAATAGCTTTTAATGGCATTATCTTCATATATGACACTTTCTCTGAAGTCACACTTATGCAACTTGGTTAAGCTACTGCTTTACCAAATTTTTTTGTCAGTTATGAGCATGTAGCTCTTCAAAACCCAGAAGCAATTGCCTTAGAACTTCTGGAATTCGTTTTATTACATCTCATGATCTGAGCAGTAGGGAGCCCCATGAAACATGTTTGATCAAATATTAATTTTATAAATTGCCTTTCCTTCCCCACAATTCCCATGAAAAAAGGTATTCAGCTAGATTACAACTCTGGAGCATTTTAATGGGACCTTTGAAATCTGTTTGAGTTCAGCTTCTTGGAACAATAAAACTGCTTAATGGTGGCACTCTTTATACGAGAAGTGGCTATGCCTTCGAGGCGATTTCCTTCCATGCATGATAGAGAAATTGCAGCAGGATAATCTGAGTGTTTGCAGTGTCTTTGCCAAATCCTTAATGATGCTTGTAATAATATCTGAAAGGGTCGTGTGTGTTTGTTCACCATGATGAAAAGAAGGGGATGATAATTTGCATCAATATCACCATTGTCTTTTCAGTCCTACCCTGGTCCAAGCCTGGAAAGCGAAGACTTTAACATTCCACCCATCACTCCTCCTTCCCTCCCCGACCACTCGCTGGTGCACCTGAATGAGGTCGAACCTGGTTACCACTCTCTGTGTCACCCAATGAACCATAATGGCCTGCTACCGTTTCATCCACAAAACATGGACCTACCTGAAATCACCGTCTCCAACATGCTGGGACAGGACGGAGCGCTGCTTCCCAACTCCATTTCTGTGGTAAGGGTCTGCTGACCGATTGGTGGGGGGGGAGCAGGGGACACAGCGAGGACAAGGTCGAAATTAACGTGAGAAGCTTTCAATCATCGTAACGTGGCTTTCTGAAACTAGAATCATTTTTAGCTATGAAATCCTAAATCCATAGATCCGGTAAAATCCTAAAGCAATTTTCCATTTTACATTTAAGTCAAGGCAAAATCAATTAATTACATGTTTGATCACTCATATTTATAACCCGAAGTCCTAAATACTATTTGACACTGAATGTGTGGTCATATGGTCAAAATGTCTTGTTAGCTTTTAGATAAAAAGTTATCATAAAGGTGCCACATCTCATCTAGTGCAGGATTCTTCACCACAAGCAAGATCCCCACTTCTTCTAGGAACTGCTGTGAAAGTTGGTTGCTGCCCTATTTTCTGCTCTCAAATTCCACCAATTTATATAATAGGAAAAAGCAAGAAAACAATTTTCATCTTTGTTTTCAAGGTATAATTTGGGTGATCAAAATTTATCTCTACTGAAGTGTTTCTGTCTCTTGGACTTTGTTTGTCACTTTGAATCTTCTAATGTTCTACACTTCTCAAATTTAGTGAGACTATGTATCACCCAGAAGACTAGCAAAAAGTGAATGCCCAGCCCCTACCCAGGAAGTCCAAGAGTCTGTATTTTTAACGAGTATCCCGTGCTTGAGAAATACTGACATCATAAAATCTTTCTGTCTGATTTTTATGTCATCTAAAACCTTAATACTTTCTCTGTCTATATCTCAAGGAGTAGAGAATATTGTCAGTAGTATATGGCCAAGGGCAGAGCTTTCTACCATGTAATGAAACGCTCTCAGGTTAACAGTGACTTCTAATGAGCTTTCTTTGGTTTGCGTTGTTCAATCACTTAACAGTCCAACCACCTCTGTTGTCATTTTTATAAGCCACTGAACAGTTCTGTCATATTCACAATGAACAAATCGATTAACTTGCTCATCTTATGTTGTTTCTGATAGGAAAGCGTTTCGTGTTATCACTTACCTAAATCATTTGGTGATGTATCTCTAACTTGAATGACTTCACAAGAAGGTTTTTCTGTTAATCATGAACATAAAGGGGGGAGAAAGGAGAGTGGAAAGAGATCCCGTAGTAGTTTTGGGGGAATGAAGCCCTGAGCCTAATGTCACAGGCCATGGTAGGGTATAGAATTCTCCTCAGAACTGGCAGGTAGCTGGGTGGACAAGAGGGGAGGACTTGTTCCCAGCACCAGCGGGAGCAAAAAACTCGACACCATTGTCCCGGTTTTTAGATGATACTCCACCTGTATAGATTTATCCTAAGAGTATTAACTGTGGCTTCATAAAATGGAAGATGGATTTTTTAGAAAACATGCTAAGTGTGTAACTCTGATGAACGTTGTACTTCAAAGTAGTGACCTTGAAAAATCACGTGACTATTCCTCTTTGGGGCTAAGCCTTCAGACCCAGTTCATGAGCCAATAAGGTGTCCATGTCATGCTTTATAGACGTCCCTGTTCACTGAGAAGGAGAGGAAGGACGAACACAGCACATAGAATACCAGTCTTGTCCTCTATGCTTCTTCCTCATGTGCTAATGAAGCTGGGCCACAGGAGGATAATGAGATACTCAGTTACATAGTTTTAGTCTCAAAACCCTTTTTCTTTTATATAATTTGCCTTCTCAGCATTCCAGGACCCTCCCAATTCGCCATTCACTCTTTAAGAGATGCTTGTGCAACCTCAGTATACATGCACCTGGAATGTTCCCAGTTTGGCCACCCTTGCTAAGTCACTCCAGCCTCAGATGATGTGCTCGGGACTGGATCTCGTCGCAGCTGTGTAGCACCACTTTCTAGGCCCTTCCTCTACTACGCTTCCCTCCTTCCGTGTCAGGAGCCCCTGCTCATCCTAATTCTTTATGCTCCTTTCCACCCAACCCACTGTCAGAAACCGGACTTCGGTATTTTCGCATCAACATGGTATTTCCCTTGGAACTTTTCACACTTTACAAGGCAGAGGGTCCCTGTTCAGCCTAAACTAAGCGAGTGAAGCTCTAATTTCCATTCCAGTTCTTGGCACAGTGAGTCTGTTTGGGTTTTTCATAGGATGGTGAGACTTCCCAGTACCTCCAAACCGTATTCTGAGGTGGACATCTAGTTTGCCTCTCACAGTACTGGTCCTAGCATTTTATGCTGTAAGTAAAAGGCTGCTCCAACAAATTAAGTTTTGGCGAGACTTTGGATAGGCTTCAGCACTGTCCAACAGAACTCTCTGTGATGATGGCTTTTCTGTTATGCATGCTGTCCAGTAGCAATAGTCATTGGCTATTGAACACTTTAAATGTGGCTAGCGTGACTGAAAGACTGATTTTTATTTTACTGTATTTTAATTACATTTAAGGTAGCAACATGTACCTAGTGGCTACTATCCTGGAGAGCGTAGGTCCAGTTAATTATGTTGATTTAACATTAAATCTACAGGAAACCCATTTTTTAAGCCAGCATGGTCTTGAAGAAAGTACATTTGGAGATGAAATTTGTTTTAAGAGTCCTTTCTCAAGGCTTGGATCTCTGACTGGATTGCGAGAGCCAGAGTTTGATAATACTGCAAAGTTGCAATGGAAATTTAATGAAGTTGGAAAGGCCGACTTTACTGGAGTCTACTAATTCCTTTGAGAAACAAGGGGCATCTCCAATCTTATTTTGAGCTATCATGTGTTTAGAATGCCACTCATCAGTGTGTACATTTTAAATGCCTTCTGTGCTCTAAATGTTTGAAAGGGCTCAAATGATTGATAAAATACGGTCAGTGTGCTTTAGGAGCTTGTAAACTACAGAAAAAACGTAACCACGTATGAAACAGTTTGAGTGAAACATCAAGCAATTAGAGGCAGGAGAAGGGCTAAACACAATTTTACTGGCCGTGAACCCGGTAGGAATCCTGGTTGGAAGAGATTATAGTCATCTGGTTTGGGTAGTTTATAAAACTTAGTGGAAAAGGTAGGATGGCAGTCAGGTCTTGAAAGATGGTTTCGATTTAGACAAACAGAAAGGAAAGAAAAGGCATCTAGGAGAGAGAGCATTTGAAAAGCAGGCTGGATATTTTAAGTTAGGAGATTTGACAAAAGGTTTCAAAAATCACTAAGGACTGTGGGCTTGATATGAGGGAGTCTAAGGAACCACTGGCTGTTTTCACTCAAGGCAAAAGCATTATGAAAGCAGTGTCAAAGGAGAATCCTTCTGGCATCTCTCTGGAGGGATCTCGCAGTGGCAGGAAACTGGAGTTGTGTAGGGTCTGAGGAGCCCTCTGTTGCTGTAACTCAGGCAAGGAGTGTGAAGACATACAGGGTGGTGACAGTGAGAACAGAAATACGAGCTCTTAAGTTGTTTGCACATCATTCCCAGATCAATGAATCTGAAGATGAACAACCATATTTTATAGTTAAAAAGGGCTAAGGATTATTTTCTTTGAAGTAACTTTAGGTCTATAAGATACTTTTTTCATGTGTCTTTATAAAAACTGACTAAAACTCTTTCCCAGCAACTTTGCTCGTGTATAATGTGATCACAAAATTTAACCAGATGATTGATTGGTTTATCAGTTGTTGACATATATATATATATATTTTTTAATAAATTTATTTATTTTTTATTTATTTATTACTTCTGGCTGCATTGGGTCTTCCTTGCTGCACACAGGCTTTCTCTAGTTGAGGCGAGCGGGGGCTACCCTTCGTTGCGGTGCGCGGGCTTCTCGTTGCGGTGGCTTCTCTTGTTGCAGAGCACGGGCTCTAGGCATGCAGGCTTCAGTAGTTGTGGTGCGTGGGCTCAGTAGTTGTGGCTCGCGGGCTCTAGAGCGCAGGCTCAGTAGTGGGGCGCATGGGCTTAGTTGCTCCGCGGCATGTGGGATCTTCCCGGACCAGGGCTCGAACCCGTGTCCCCTGCATTGACAGGCGGATTCTTAACCACTGAGCCACCAGGGAAGCCCCTGTATTTATGATATATGTATGAAATGGAATAGTGCACAATTTAGGTTATCAGTGTTCATATAGACGAGGAAATAATGGCTACAGAATCAGGAAGTAAAAGCTTCCCACCTAGAAATTGCAGGGCTCTTTCTGATAACTCCTTTCAAGGTCACCTACAGTTTGGGAACAACCAATAAAAGCTGACACTTGTGGATTCTAAATAATGAACTTGCTGTAGATTTTAAAATCTTGTAAGTATGAGCCACCCTAGATAGATTTATGTATAGGATCAACTGTCGTCAATTTTATCTTCCAGAAACTCTTCAGTGTTATTAAAGCTGAGACTTTTTCTGTTAGTAGGGCGCTCAGATCTTTGTGTTAGTATTTTCACATGATGGAATTTTAGAATCTGAATGGATCAAATAGGTGAAAATATTTTAATTCTCATTTAGATATTGTATATATTTTAGAGGTTATTGTAATGTTTAACATACATGAATTATTATATGTTATATATGTTGCTGTTTTGTATAATATATAATCTTTTCTGAAAATTTATTTTAAATTTAAATTTTCTTATATCTACCTGTTTCTTTCCCCACTGGCAACATAAGTGATACAGTTTTACTGGTTATAAGCATTACCAACAAATTTCTAATATATTAGATGTAAAAAATTTAGTCTGTAATTAGAAATCAATATCTGAGTGAGTATTATTATCCCAATATTACAAATGAAAAATGGAGATTCAGGGTACTTAAGAGACTTGCTCTGTGGCTCAACCAGTGAACACCCCAGCTTCCTTACCTGAAAAACAAGGATAAATTATTGTCCTTACCTCATGAAGTGAAATGAATATTTAAAAATTGCTTAGACCATTGGTTGGCACATAGGAAGCATTATTATATGTTTGCTAAAAAAAAATGTGAAAAGCAAGACTGTATATGTATAACTGTTTTGCAGAAGTTAAAGTGCATGAGAGAAGATTTTCCAAAAGAGTTATTTATACTTAAATCCTTAATCTTCTTCACATCTGTCCAAAAAAAGAAAAAAAGGCAATAAGCCTGCTAGTCACCAAAGAAGTCTTTACCTTCTACTGAGTGTTCTTACACATCATTTTGATTAAAACTGACATCTTTGGACCACCACTACCGCAGTTCAAATCCTGGCACAGACCTAAACCAGCTACATGACATTGAGCAACTTACATAACCTTTTTGTGCCTCAGTTTCCTTACCTATAAAATAGGTATAATAAGACACTTAATCCCATACTGTTGTAGCATTAACGTAGTTAATATCTGTAAAGTAGTGCCTGTCACACAGTAGGTGCTAGATATATTCAGTGGGAATCCCTTTCTGATAAAAAGGTCACCAGGGTAGAAAATCTAGATTGCCTTCTGAAACTTGCCATAAACATATACAGGGGTGAAACATACACAGGGTGACAGTTTTTCCTTCCCAAATCTCCCACCACTTCCTTTTTGTATATTCTTGCCTGTGCCATTTTATGTGTTAGTAGTCAGTCAGGACTCCTGCAAAAAGTAAGGTTTCTGGCACTTGAAAAAAGATTCCATTGTCTTAAAGTCCATATTTTCCAAGACCAGCCTATAAAACAGTGTCGAATTTCTATTAGTATATACTGTTGAACAGGTGCCAACTAGTTCTGATTCTCTAGGTCCAAGTTAAACAGCCACTCACGACCCAATATGCAAGAGCTCCATTTCTCTCAAAATTCCTGAGTTATTTTGATAGTGGATAATTGACCGCCTATGCTTTTCCAAGAGTGGAATCTGGTTAGAAGAGCACTGGAATGAGAGTCTGGAAGGCCAGGCCCTGCCTGGGATAAGTTTGTTAACCGTGGACAATTCGCTGCACCCTGTGTGTAACCAGTGGGGTTGGACTAGATCAGGCGGAGCCAGGGGAAGCCAGGAATCAGCCAGAGCGGTGTTGCGCTGATTCATCTCACTCGTTCACATTTCTTGTAAAAATTCCCTTGAACATAGGATTCTGCCCCCAAAGAAGACAGAAAACCACAAAACTAGCTGATCTCTGAGGCCCTTTCCAGGGCTGGCATTTTCCTATGATTCATTCTCTGTCGACCACACAACTGTGATCCAGAGTCACGACTCACTCAACTTGTCACTTTAGTTACTTAGTCATTTTCCCCAGCATCACTTGGACTAGATTCTCAGTGTTCTACCTGTCCCCCCACCCCAAAACCTAATCGGTTATTAAGATATTTGAACCTGTTGGACAGAACATTTCTTTTGAGTGGAAAATATTATTCTGCCATTAAGAAGAAAGTGATGTTGTTTTCATGTTGTTAAAAAGAAACTACAGAGCTATTTTGGGAGAAGGGTAAAATAAGAAAATGTTCATATTAAGCATTCATGGTTTAAGAAAAATCTTTTGATTCGTACAAACTGAAATCAAGAGCCTCTCCTTTTTCTCTCCACCCTGGCACATTCACTGCTGGGTTTCACCACGGACTGGTAAAAGGCAAAATGCAACCTTGTATAAAGTCATCGAAGGCTCCTGCCTGGCCGATATATGTGGTGGTCGCTTGTTCTTTGTGCAGGCAACAGAAGCTCTTTCATACAAAGAGAAACCGTGCAAAGTTTTAGAATGGCCTCACAGAAAGGATTCATTTAGAACCTGGGCTTTTTGTAGAGGGTGGTTCCTAATGACACAGTATAGAAAATTTACAATGAAAAATGCAACAAAGGAGATTTCAATTTCTTTGAATGCTTCAAATTTCCAGTTCTGGAGTTTAAAATGGAAAAAAATGTTAAAAGGCAATAAAATTGGGGGGTTTATTTCCCGAATGCCTTAGTTTTTCCAGGCAACAAAAGCAAGCATAATGTATATACTCAGATTTATTGTTATTTGAAGCTTTCAGTCACGGCACACTTTGCATTCAAAGGCCACTGTACAACTGTTTTGACAACCATCACTTCGGTAGGTACTGCGGCAGTACACACGGAACTGAAGCAGGAGTGTTTCTCTGGGTCTGTAGGGCGTGCTGTACATCAAGGAAGTCAGATGTATTAGAGCAGCATGAATTGCTAATATGTCGCCATGATGGAAAGGACCACTGGCATATTGAATAATGTAGCTTTCAAAGCCAGGCAGAAAATGTGATTACACACAATTTGATTGCTGTTTTTAAAATAAATATTTTCAAAATCTGGAGATATCTTATTTCATGTAATGCATAAAGTATGTAACAGTGGACTAGAGCTAAGTATCTTTTGGGACACGCAGGAGCTGATGATGTCAGCCCCATTCAGATATGAAATGATAGAAGCATTAGCTTAAAATGGAATGGATGTCACCCTGGTTTGTTTCTTTCTTTAAAAAATAGGGGGAGAAAAGCAATAAAAAGAAATGATTTTGCCCACTTTGACAGAGGAAAAAAGACGAAGAATAATTATTTAGAATTATACCATAACTCATTAAATGTTTAGCAGTTACAGCCATTTTTTTTCACAAATTATCCTTTTTTGAATATTGCAGCACATGAGAGCAATGTATTAAACCACTGTAATACTGTGAAAAAATGGGCTGTTTTTTTGTTCTTATTTTTTACCATATATAATAAAAGTGTGTGGTTTGGGTTTTTTTTTTTAATGTCAGATCCCTAATAAGGCTAAAAATAAGCGTTGTTGGTGGTTAGTTGTTAAGCTCTCCTTAAGCCCTTTCTTTGCTCAAAACAGACTACTTTGAATGTAGTATTGATAAGTAGTTCAGTGGACTCAGTATGCTAATGGTTTGGGACTATCCTTTAGTGCTGTAATAAAATATTGTTTCAAACTAGAGCTCTCCTTAATAGTGTTCAGGAAAGGAGTCAATTTAAAAATAACACTTTTCCTTTCTTATGCCAAGTACAAAAAACTCAAGATTCACTTTGTATGTAGGGCTTGCTGTACTTTTTCTTCACCCCTAGTGTTCATGTGGATCAGTGCCTCGCCCATGCGCGGAAGACATCAGAAAGCTATAAGACCAGTTATATAATATACTGTAAGCAGACTCGGGGAGTTATTCAATCCGGTCTCTTAATTCCAGACAGAAGTAAACCTAAACCAGTTAGGATACGTGGTTTTCGATCTAAGAGCCAAGATTCCACAGCTTTCCTTGGTAGCCTGTTTGTGTTTAATTAACCTTGTAATGTTAAGTTAAATTGCAGCAAGAGATTTAGATTCCTTCCAGGAAGTTCCTTATTAAAGTTAAACTGAAGTATCTTACTGCACTTTCACTCTGCTGCGTCCGCCGCAGACATCTGAATGCTTGAAGAACAGTTGATTTCAAGTATTTTGACATTATTGAGTCAGTCCTGCAGTTGTGCTTTACCTGGCCCAAATAACCCCAATTCCTTTAACCTTTCCTCAGAGGTCCTATTTTTCAACTTTTACGTCAAATTAACTATTTTTTTTTAATTTGTGATTTTAAGGAATGCCGACCACAATGGGAGGCAGAGCTCCAGACGTTGCCTGAGGTTGCAGATTAATTTCTGAATTTTTCAAATACTTCTCTGTCCCCACATGGACATTTTATGGTAGTCTCTTTAATAGCATCATCGATTGCTGACATATTTGATTTCTGAACCATCGATCACTCCCACAGCATGTGTCCCTTACTGTATTGGTATCTAGCCAGCAATTCCCCATCTTGTTTCTGTGTAACTCATTTCTCATCCTAAAGGCAAACATCTGGGAAGGACATCATGGTGTTACTCTTCAAGGCATCTTTTTTTTCTGGCTGGGTATCCATTATTTAAATAGCACTTGGCAAACAAAGAGAGGGAAGAAAAATAGAGCTATGGGCTACTAATTGTCCTTGGACAAATAGGTTCTAAGTAGGCCCATAAGCGAGACTCCCCAGGTCCTGGCAATGAAGTTTCAGTCACTAGCTGCACCCTCCAGTTGTTAATAAAATATTTCCTAAAGTGTTGAGGGGGAATTGGGGAAAAGCAACACAGAGCCTAGAGGAAAAAGAGGTGGGAGTGAGAAGAATAAACAGCAAGTGAGAAAGGAAGCCTGTTCAGGAGAGAAATCGTGTACCTGAAGGCTCCGTGGGATGTGTGCTTCCTGCGTTGGGCCCTTCCGCCCGGCCCTTCCCCGCCCCCCGCCGTCCAGGAGTGCTGTCTGCGTCTCCTCCTAGTTTCGGGTCCGAGCAGTGTTCCACCCTCACCCCTCTACCCTAAGTAAGAATGACAGCACTTCATGGGTCAAGCCTGGACTTAAGTCAGGCCCTGAGCTGAGCGAGGCACGCGTGTCCTTCCGGCTCTCGCCTTCCCTGCCTGGCCCTTGGCTTAGCACTCAGGCCGTGCCCCACCCCCCACCCCCAGCGGAGGGGAAAAGTTCTGCTGCCTCTCCCTCTGCCTGGCAAGCTCTTTGCAGAAAAGAGGACCTAGACACCCTGAGAGCTCACTTGGTTTCGCTGTCCAGACTTCCATGTGGAAATCATTAATAACAATATTATAAGTAGTGCTCGGCTCATAGTAGGACCTCGATAACTATTTCTGATCCAATAAATGAACTCCTTTGTCCCCAGTGGAACCCTTAAAGTTTTCCCCAGACAAGTACAGGATCATTATTGCTGGGTTTTTTTTTTTTTTGTTGTTGTTTTTTTTTTTTTTTTTGCTGACACTTCTAAGTTGTGTAGTCTTCTAAAATAATACAAATATTACAGCTTTTAAAAAAGTGTAATATCATGTGTTGTGGGGTCTAAATGCACCGAGACTGCTATAATACTTTCAATTTAGCTAAATGAATTTGAGCCCTAAACTTAAATCTATTTTGTAGTCTTAACACTTAGTCAACTCACTACTAATCATTCCTAACCCATACCACTATTAAATTGATATATTTGATAATTAATTATAATGTATAGTTGATCTTTTTTAGATGAACAGTGTCATTTTCTGAGTAGAGCTATTTTTATGGAGAAAAATTATCAGCAAAATTACAAGACATCTAAAGGAACAAATTTCTGCCTAGTCCCCCAAAATCTTGGGGGCAGAAGGAACAATGTGGAGAATTAATGTTCGTTAAAGATTGGCTCATATGACCAGTGTTGATTTTTTTCTTTAATCACAAAATGATTCAATCTTTGTCTTGCTGTTTGCTTGATTTGGGCGAGTAGATTATTAACATTAAAGTGGTGCATTATAAATCCATTTAGTCATGGAATCATAGGAGAATTAGTCTAAAATGCTTTTCAGGAGAACAATGAACCAGTCTCACTCCAAGACACCACTTCCTTCATTATTCATTAACTGTTCTTATCTAGAGCATATGGGAACATTTTAAGAGCAGGTTTTGTTTTTTTTTCCATTTCAGTTTTTTCCAGTTTGAAAGTTCTGAGTTCTCTTATGTGGACAAACAGTACCTACAGGAACATAATATTTGTCGTTTTAGATTAGTCATTCATATACATTTCTCTGCCAGAAGCAACACACACTCCATTGGAGAAAAGGTATGACGTGCTGCAGAGTCTTTAACCATTTGGGGCAGTGGTTAAAATATTCGATTCATCTTTCCTTTTCTCGATCGTTTACAATATCACAAATGCCATAGTAATCCAGAGAACAGGTCTTTTTATTTTTCTCCACCTAATAAATATATTTAACATTTTGATAGATATATAATAACAGAATTGATATGTTGAGCTTCTCTGAATTTAAGGGAGTATACAAATTCCCCAGGGAAATCTAAGTACTATTTGACAGAAGGAGGATTCAACTCCTTTTTATAGTTCAGGATAGGCAAAAAACTTTCTCAAGATTCGTTACATTTGAAAAGTATTATTAACATTTAAGGGATTTGGGGGTTTTTTTAATCAAAATCTTTATTGTCTTTAATAAAATATTATTCAAGCCCCAAAACATATTACACTATTAACATTTTTCATATTTTTATATGCAATGCATAGTTAATCACATTTTCTGCTAACCAGCAGACGTAAATAATGGCTTACCAAATCGAGATAGGACCAATCCTTCATACATTATGAAACTTGAAAACGATCTGGATGAAAAATAAAGTCCCTCTTTAATTAAGATGATAGATTCATAAAGGCTATTGCTAAAACGATGATATTATTAAGACTATCAAAAGACAAATAAAGCTATTAGCATTTTAAAGCACTTTCTTTAAAATGCCTTAAAGAAAATGCTTTAAAATGTGTGGTACACATATCTTACAGTGCTTGAACAGTTACCAGGATGAGCAGACGAGTCAGGCTCAACCATGTAACTATATTCACTTAGAATAAAAGTAAGCTGTTCGCATCTATATATGTATCTCTGTCTCTTCTTCTACATAAGTATATGCAGTTACACATTTAGGTATTGATTGTGTGTGTGTGTCGGGGATTCTTATCCCATCATGAGCGTACCAGTGGCTGGCAATGGCCATTCCGCCCACCGGGAAGATGCAGGTTGGGACCTTTGGTCGACAGCTGCTGTGTCACCTGGGGTATTTTCTTGTTTCTGTGGCTGTTCTTGCTTTCCCCAAAGCAGCCTCATTTCTGATTATGGCAGCCCACGGGGCTGTTTTCCCAGCAGACAGCAGACACTGCCTTCCTGGCAGGGGTGCTTCAAGCTGGCTTTTCACCCTAATCTTCACATGTTTCTGGAGTGTCTTCATTGTGCCTCCAATCCACTAGGTGTCACGTGCAGTGTTAGAATCCAGGAGCTGACAGTTCACTTGGAAAGGTGAGGGTTACGTATATGAAACCCGGAAGATGTGAGACTCTGTAAGTTCAGGTTCCCAGATGCGGTCCACTCCTTAAGTTGTCCAGGGAGTGCCGGTCACCTGCAGAAACCAACCAGTGGCCTCCGGGTCCGGAGGAGCGGTGTGGGTGCTGCGTGCGCCCGCTGGTTCAGGGGACGAGGCAGCCCAGACTTGGCCCCTGCCTGGCCGCTCACTGGCTGCATGTGGTTGTGTGCGAGTGAGTTCGTGTGCCTCGTTGTCCTGGGTTGGGAGGCTTCAGTGGGTCCAGGCGTCTGAAGCCCTCAAGCAGCACCTGGCAGACAGTGTGCCTCATGTCAGCTGTTTGCTCTCCCCCCGCTCAGAAGCCCCCACAGCTGCTTGTCTGGGTTTTCCTCACACTGTCTGTCGTTCCTCTTCTAGTTACTAGTGTCCTTCCTGCCTGGCTCATTCCGAGAACTACTGTGCTGATGTTCACTGGACACCTGCTCTTGCCAGGTCCTGGGCAAAGTGTTTTACACAGTTCCCTCCTTAATCCCCACAGTCGCACTAGGAGAGGGAGGTGTGATCCTTACCTTGCCCAGGAGGGACTGTGGACAGAGGCAGGTTACGCAGGTGGCAGCCTGTAGGTGGTGAAGCAGGCAGGCCGAGGTCTTTGTCACTCTGCATTCCCGGTGAGGCAGGGGCTGTGCCTCTCACAGGGTGAGGGCTTGATGACTCTGCGCCGAAAGCCTTACCGGGGCCTCCGGTTCTCTCCGTCCCCCCGTGGAGGTTTCTGATGGATTTGACGCCGTCACCGCTCACACCAGCTGTGCCAGCCAGACAACATTCCCAATTCTGCCTTCTTTTTTTCTAACAATATAAGCTCACTTCATGTCTACCTTGCTGAAATAATATAATCAGAGAGTGAGCAGAGGAAAAGAGAGATCTTATAGTCCAATGAAAAAAGGCTGGGCTTGGAATTCTAGCTGGTAACTTTGACAAATCACTGGATCTCTTTGACTCTCGGTTTCCTTCTCTGTAACAGGAAGAAAATGGTATGACAACAGTATTTACAGCACCGTGTGGTTTGGGGGATTAAGTGAGATACAAGATTAGTATCTCTAGTACCTAACAGTTTAAGTACATTTTCTAGTCATCATGTTGAATAAATTAGCATTCCAGCTAATGAAAAATATTAGCTCTTTGCCAAAAATCCAGAAATTTATATTCTTAAGTCCTCCGTGAGGAAGGCGGTGTTAACTCCTCAGGGGGCAGCAGGCTACGCTAACAGACATGTTCTTGTGAGCTCTGCGCTGTGACCAGTAGTTGGGTTGTCTGCCACGTGCCAGGAACCCACCATCAGCCAGCTTCAAGATGTTCTTTCCTCTCCATCGTTAAGATACAAAATTTACTTTTAAAAGTACAAAGATGTTTAAATTATTTTATAAATAAAAGAAGTAAAAATTCTGGGCATCTTGCCAAGGATAGCAGATCTGAAATTAGCTAGAAGTGTTTCCTTCTCTTTATTAAACTCCTGCTACTTTTTCTGATATGTTCATATTGATTTGTCTCTTCATAAATATTTGAATATTCTGTATGACAGGGAATTGATAAAAGCCAAAGAAATAGACAGTGAATTGTGTATAAACTTCAACCGGATTTTCTTCATTCCTGTCCAATAATGCTAAATTAATGTGGCCAGGGTCACAAAAGCATCTTGACAGGCCAAGTCCCAAAGGGGCAGTGTGCTCAGATGCCCCCCATGAGCTAAGGGCCCTCCCCATCAACCCCAGAGTGCGAATGAGGACGCTCAATCCATGAAGGGCGGTGGGGTCAGAATGTGGGCTTCAGAGCTCTCCACGTCACCGGCCTCCTGCTTCTCACCCAGCCTGTGGAACATCCCGGCTCCTGCGAGCAGTGCTCTGGAGATGCCCTCGTGGGGCCAGAGACTGGCTGGCAACTTACTCTGCCTGCAGGTGCCACACGTAGTTATCTCGGAGGAGGGGCTGGAAGGTTTGAACATGTCAGCACTTAGTGAGGTCTTCACAGTGATTCACGATCCGAGTGAGCCCCGGCACTCAACTGCCTACACAGGGTTTCCCAAGCAGGATCTGGTCTAGGGTGGATCTACCAGGGTAGTTATTTAGACTAAGTACTTTTATGCATCATACAACCAGTCTCCACAGCAGTGGGAAAGGGACACACCACCCTTGCCTATTTGGAATAGTCCATGCACAGTAAAATGGCACCTCAGTGGTAGAGAGCATAAGCTATGGAAGAACAGTCCCTTAAATGTGGTATAACAAAGAGCTACTTCTTAGAGCACAAGGTAACTTAAAAGGTACAGTTAGAATGCTAGCACATTCCATTGGTACAATGGAAAGAGTACTGAAATCAGGGATGTCTGAGGGCAGAGAATCCCAAACATGACCTCATTAAGTTCGAAGTTCCATTTTCATGCAGTGATTAAGAAGATAGGCCTGGGCTTCCCTGGTGGCGCAGTGGTTGAGAGTCCGCCTGCCGATGCAGGGGACGCGGGTTCGTGCCCCGGTCCGGGAAGATCCCACATGGGCCCGTGAGCCATGGCCGCTGAGCCTGCGCCTCCGGAGCCTGTGCTCCGCGACGGGAGAGGCCGCAGCAGTGAGAGGCCCACGTACCGCAAAAAAAAAAAAAAAAAAAAAAATGAAGATAGGCCCTTCCTACCTGCAGGACCTGGCACAGAGGACTTCAGCTGGTTCCCCATTTGTGAAATGCAGATAGCAATAGAGTGTGTTTCTCTTGTTGTGAAGATTAAATGACATAGTACAAGTAAGGCAATCATCATAGGTTCTCACACAGTAAATTATAAGCAGGTGATGAACATCTGTTTCTTTTGAACGTACCTTAACATTGGGATTTCCTTAATTCTCATGAGGTTTTATTAAACCAATTAAATATTATACTATATGTTACTGATATGATTTGCAAAGTAATGCTTTCTTATTCATATTCATTTAAAATTTTGGCTTTTTTAAATTAAAAAGATAATAGATTCTGTAGCCAATATTTTATAATAAGTATAAATGGAATATAACCATTAAAATTGTGGATCACTGTACTGTACACCTGTAACTTATTTAATATTGTACCTGAACTATACTTAAAAAAAAACAAGAAAAGAGAAAAAATAATATATTCTAACTCTCTGAGGCTGTAAAGCATGGTTACTTTGAAGAGTTGGAGTTAATCTCACGTGACTTGCCATCGAAAGCTTTGGTGTTAAGGGTGAAAGGGCCGCGGGACATGGGCTGTGGCTGTGGACGGGGCGCAGTGGAATCTGCAGGGTTCTTCTTGCCAGTAAAGCACTGTACAGCAAGGAAGGGGAGGAACTCAGCTGTCCTCACATGTTCTCGCGCCATTCTCTAGTGACCCTATGATACGAAATGAAAAACTGTGAAACTATTCCAAAAAAACACAGGCCAAGTAAACAGAAAAGAAATGACTACAGTATACAGCTTCCTGCAGAGGCCAGAAAAGATGAAATTAGGAATTAAATCTCCCTGGGCAATCTATCAAAATACTGAGAAAAATATATTACTGACGAGAAAATATCAAACATCTACTGGGAGACAAATGCACGTAACTCTGAATCCTGGATCACAAAAGGGTTTCCTCAGGCCCCTGGATGACAACTTTATGATGCATAAAATCGTGGATTCTTCTTATTACAGTTGATTGGATAAGCACCTGCATGGATGCAGGGCTGCACTCTACCCGGGATAGAAGAATCTTGCCCAAGGCGCTCTTGGTCCAAGTTGTGAAGAAGACGGCCACTCAGGCATAAAATGCAGGAGATGAGAAAGTGATTAGGGTTATGTCCACGAGAGGGCAAACAGATGTTCTGACAAGGAATAAACCTGGTTATAGGTCCTTTGCCTTGAGAATATTTGATCAAATGTTTATGGCAGTAACCCTGTTGACAGCTATCAGGGAGTTTCATTTCAAACCCTTTCTATTGCTGCTTAGTTTAAAAATAGAGGTGAGAACGACTCTAACACATACTGTACAGTCTGGAAATCCCTTCTTCCATCTTTGCAACTTCATATGTCAATGGAAAATCACAGAAGTACAATACCAAAAATGCATGTTTACCTAAAAGAGCAAGATGCTTGAGGTCCGAAGGTCTTTGAATACCTGCAGCTCGTTTTGCATTCCACTTCCTCTTTGTAGGCGGAGATCACATTTCGGCAGTACTAAGTGTCTTTGCTTTTTGGTTGGATTCTTTATCAGAAAATTCATTCTTTTGGACTCTGGCA
The DNA here is from genome assembly GCF_008692025.1 of Phocoena sinus. Classification (NCBI taxonomy): domain Eukaryota; kingdom Metazoa; phylum Chordata; class Mammalia; order Artiodactyla; family Phocoenidae; genus Phocoena; species Phocoena sinus. The sequence goes on along the minus strand of NC_045779.1, from coordinate 6,483,956 downwards.
GAGTCTAAAATTGAGCCCCAATTTTTCCTCTTTGTGTTGCATTCATATACATAGGCCTTGAGTCTTAGAATAATTAGGTAGTATTGGGCATCTACTATAGGTAGGATGACCATATAATTTATCATTCAAACCAACACGGTTTTGAGAGTAAAGCACCTAACTAATAATGATGAGACCTAAAACTGGGACTGTCCTGGGGACACTGGAATTTCAGTTCCAGTGACTGTTTGTGAGACACTGAGCATGTTGATGATGCAAAAATGATACGGGAACAGTTCCTGCCCTCAAGTGTCTAGAAAAACAAATGAGCTTCATACTTAAAAAGTCATCCAGCATTTCAAAGCATGGCACTTACTATCACAGAGTTATAAAATGACGTGAGGAACCGAAGAAGGCTACCTAATAGGGGTAGAGTTAGAACAGGGTCTCGAGAAACGATTATTAACAGGGAGACGTGGGGAAGGCGTGTTTGGAGCGAGGGAGTTTCACTGAGTATGTACCGTGTGAGCTGAATCACCGTCCACCCCGGGTGTTCAGCCTCAAAACTTGGTTCATCTTTTCCTCTCACTCCAAACGTCCAGTTTATGAGCAGCAAGTCTTGACTGAAGTGCCTCCGAAACATATTTGGAATCTACCCACATAGCTTCCTTCTTCACTGCTCCCACCATGGCCTGCAGTGCCGTCTTCTCTCGGGATCATGGAAGAGGTATCCTCGCTGGCCTCCTCTCCTAGCCCTCCTCCCCCCGTCAGACATTCTCCACGCCAGCGTCAGTGCGATCGTAGCAGACATTAGCTTGGCCACCCTTCAGTGACGTCTCATCACACCTAAGACAAAAAGAAATTCTGTGTTTCTTAACATGACCTTGAGGGCCTTTCTGGGACTGCTGGCCGTGCTTCATACTCTTCTGCCCCTGCCTGAGCTGCAGCCACCCTGGTTTTCCGTCACTCGCCTCCCACCCAGTGACCCTCGAGCTGTTGGGGATACTCTTGGCTCAGATCTTCACGCTCACTTCTCAGCTCAAATGTCACCTTTCGGAAACACTGGTCTAAACTGGCACTGCCCCCATCCCCACCACCACCACTCACCTCGCATCACACTGCCATGTTTTATGGAATGAGTGGACACTGCAAATCTCGCATGTTAAAAAAAATGAATAAATATTAGCCCTGTTCCCCCGAGTTATCTAGTCTGCTCAGCTAGTTGGTGATCTGCCTCCCACTGCCTCTCACGCTGTGGGGGACCTTGGCTGTCTAATCCCGCCCCACCCTGCGCACCTTGAAGCGCTGTCAGAGGAGACACCCCTGCAGCGGTTGGCAAGTGAGTGCGTGTGCACTCAGTGTTGTATCTGCTGGATTAAGCGAGTCCTTAAGAAATTGAAGAGTCCAGGGAAGTTCACACTTGCTGTCCTAATGTAACAGGGATTCCACAGTAGCAGGTGCAAGAGCAGCTTGGCATGTGTATATGTATGTCTACACACACATACACACACACACACACTTATTACACACGCTCTAACTGTGTAAGTGTGCTCATTTATAATGATTAGAATATATTTCATACCTTATCTTTCCCTTCCTCTCTGGCTTCTTCCTCCTAAACTTCAATCCTGGGAACCTCAAATTTGTAAAGCACTTAGTTGGGACAATTCCAAGAGAACATACAAATCACTGAGACACCAGGAAGACTGATGTATAAGCCATATGGATTATCCCATTGTTAACAGGCATTTACATAGCTCCTTCATTTAGGAAGATCATAAACTAAAAACAGCTACTGTTCCCATCTCAGACGCCTTAGATGGAGTCAGCCTGCAGAATTCTCTAATCCAGCAGGGAGGGAAATGAGGCACTGAGAGACTGACACAGATTTCTTCCCATCCCAAGGTGTCTGATTCTAATCCCTCAAAATAATAAAATCTGGGGGGGTGTAGCTCATGTAACATCAAAATAATGAAAGTTATGTGGTTGGTTGGACTTAACATACTTTTAAAGTATAAACATTAAGATAAAAGTATATGTAGTCAAGTAGCTTTGAAAACTGAAAACATAACTTCTTTCAGAGATTTAAAGAGGCCAAGAGGTGTTTAGAAAGAGTTTAATGACCTAATTTTGAAAAACAATTATAAAATTTTCACGTCAAAAAGTTTTGATAAGATCTGGTAGATTGGCAAATAATTTACATAAGTATTTACAAAATGTATAGAGAAGGTCAGAAGACAGTTTGGAACTTCTCTTTTTCTCTCCCATTTCTGCCTCTAGGAATCTAGTCAGGAAAAGAATGCTTGTTGTGTAGTGAAATTCACACTCATTTTGGAGTAATTAGAGGTATTGAGAGTGTAACTGAAAGAGCCTGGCAAGTTCTTAACTTATCTGGGCCTTCACACCAAATGTATTCTAATGCTTGTTTTGGTTATGACATTCTGTAACTGTAGGTAATAATTTGGGCTTTGGAGAACTGTCATATAGATTTACGTCTTAAAGAATTGTTTATGAAATGTGGACCCTGTCAATTCCTCTGTGGGTTGGAATATCAACTGGATATCCTCTTTGAAGTTGCTTATGGACTTTTAGGTGACTTCATTCTTATTTTACCCTTAGTATCAATAGATTAGTAATTAAACTTCAAAAATAACCATTGTAATAATTATTATAATAAATAACCAATAACCATTGGTTATTATTATAACCATTATCATAATAACCAATATTATAATTATTATATAATTATTATAATTGGTTATTATAATAATTTTTCAAAAATTAAATACAGCTTGCACATCTTGAAAAGATGATGGAAAACCTTCAGCCCCCAGGCTGGATTTTCTGTGACATTCTGTGTGGTATGACCTTAATGAATGGCACTTCATGTCTCTTGTTTCCTTTCTTGACTCTCTGTCTCCCCACAAAGCTGGATATGTCCTAATAGATGACTGGACACTTAATGTAAGAAATCAGTCTCTCTGTCACTCATCATGAGTCATAGATGCATTTTTAGCATGATCTTTCTTCAAAATCTTAACTCAAAGGAATGATTAATGAGCTGGGAATATCAGAAACTTTAAAAATACACTGAGCTCTTACTCTGTGCCCAGAACTATTATAGATGCCAAGGAAATAACTTCTTACAGAGAAGTTATTATCTAGCTTACTATCTAGATCAGGGATTCTTAACCTTGGTACCCTTGACATTTCGGGTTGAATAATTCTTTGTTGGGGAGGGGGATACTGTTCTTTGCAGTGTAGAATGTTAGCAGCAGCCCTGACCTCTACCCGCTAGATGCTAGTAGCACCCCAAACCTTCCAGTTGTTGCAACTAAAAAAATCTCTGGACATGGCCAAATGTCTCTGAGGGAAAACTGCTCCTGAATGAGAACCGCACTCTAACTAGATAATTTCTGTAAATGTGGGAATGGGCAGTGATCAGAGATTTGCACGTGTCCAGATGTCTCTGAGGGAAAACTGCTCCTGAATGAGAACCGCACTCTAACTAGATAATTTCTGTAAATGTGGGAATGGGCAGTGATCAGAGATTTGCACAGACCTTCTCTTAAAAGGACACTGCAAGAGCAAATGCAGATTTCACCTATTGGTAGTATTAGTCTTGCAAGAACAATCATAGAATTGGAGATTTGAGCTGGAAATTGTGTGGATCACTAAGCAAAATTCTTCATTTGACAACTCAATAAAGTCAATTCTCAGAGCTGTTCAGGACTGCCTAAATTTATACAGCTACCAGAGGCAGGACTAGGCCAGCCTCTTCTGACTCGGTCTTCGGGTTCTTGCCGTTGTAGTTCATTGCTGCTGGATAAAGGAGGCATTGATATTGACAGCATGGTGTTTAAAACTATGACCTTCACCGTTTTCCTTGGGTAACCATTTTGACAAACACACTTAGGCCAGTTTCCATGATGTAGTCAGCTGCAGAATGAGGCCAGGTGGACTGTCTGTCACATACAATTCTCTCCACTCCACTGAGCACACTCAGCTCTCTTTCTCCACTGTCATTCCAATAACCAGGAAATGATTTATATTTTCTTGAAAAATGGCTAATGAAAGCTAATTTTGAGCAAAATTCAGTGATACTTAAATTCTAACTTAAATCCAAATTGTCCTTTTTTGGCAAGCATCTTAAAATCCAGCGCTAAATATTTTTTACACTTTTGAATAGATCTTCATAAAACATTCTCATACTTTTAAGTGTTGATAATAAAGACAGTAACAGTCAACATTTTTATTAAGCATCTACTAGCTTCAAGGTAGAATGCTACCCTTGTGAAAAATATGGAAATCAGTGAGATACCTGCTAAGGAGGCAAGACATGAGTAAGTCAAACTAAAGCAATAGTTAGAAGATGACTTTACTATGACACTATAGGTAAAGCACTAAGAATATTAAGAAAAGATGACGAGAAAATAGAAAACAGGCATTAGTCAAGAGCATACTATATAATTTGAAATGCGTGTTATTTCCCACATTTACAAAAAAATAATGTATTAGTAACAATACAAGCAAAGGCATATGTGAAGGAAAGCAAAAACAAACGAAAATATTTAATTTCATTACATCATAAAATGGGTGAAAGGGAGAAATGACACATAAAGTGGGAGTATCTTGGATAATTCCTGGCAAAGAACCAGATCTCATCAAACATCCGTTGAGTGGATATAGATGAAAGAACGAATATTAGGCTGGGGCCACTTCATACAGATCCTTGAATAAGAAGCAAGGCATTTGAACTTCATTTGTTAGTCAGTGAGAACCGATGGAGGATTTGTAATCAAAGGAGACATGATTGGTGGAGTTGAACAGCTTACCATTCTTTTCCTGAGTCACTCTGTGGATTTCAAACATGGCTAGAGAGTTCTGCCTAACATTAAAGCATGACTGAAGTACATTGGGAAAGCCCAAAGTTAGCATAATCATCGTGCTCACAGAGAGAAAGGAGAGGGTATGTTTATTTGATACAAATAAAATGGTGGTGATAAACAAAAAAAGCACCTCTGTGTTCCCATGCTATGTGCCCCACTGGGTCTGGAAAGTTCATTCATGAGCCATGGGCTGTCTCAAAGTGCAGCTCGCAGATGGGCAGCATCCGCATCGGCTGGGAACTGGTTAAGAAGGTAAATTCTTAGGCCCTACCTCATACCTTCTCAAACTCGGGCTATTGGTCCCAGGTATCTTGTCTTGTAATAAGATCTCCAGGTGATTCTGTTGCATGCTCAAGTTTGAGAACCAATGTTCTAGAGTAACTTAATTGCAAACAAAGAAATACTGTTCTTTCTCGCTCAGTAGAAAAAAAAGAAAATCTAGGCCTCCCGCTCTTAAAAAAAAGAAAATACAAAGAATCATAGGCCAAGTTTGAACTAGTTTTATTTAAGATATAAGCTAATCCAGATGCAGACTATTATATATAGAATGGATAAACAACAAGTTTCTACTGTATAACACAGGGAAGTATAGTCAATATATACGTATCAATATTCAGATATATATATTTAAATCACTTTGCTGTACAGTAGAAATTAACACAACATTGTAAATCAGCTATACTTCAATAAAATGAATTTTTTTTAAGGATATAAGCTAATCATAAACGAACTTAAACGCACTCCGCAGTTTCCTTACGCCAGTGAAAGAACAAAACGATCTATTTGAAAACCTTATTTAAATGCATGAAAGAAACAAAGTGGGCCACACTTCTTTGATTTTCAAAATATGAATTTGTTAAATTTAAGAAAAATTATGATAGAATCTGTGGAGACAAACAGATAAGATAAAGTTCCATAACCAGAAGGAATTATAACAAAACCAAAGTCCATTACAAAGATACTTTCTGGAACACCAAAATTCCATTATCATTTTAGCTCAAGCCCGTGACTTTAGCTGGAGTGGTGGCAGGAGAGTTAAATTGAAAAGTAATTGAACTTGAGTATTATATATTCTTTTTTTCTGCTCTGGGATGACTTGGTCATCTTCCACTGCAGTTCAAAATAACCAGCTTCAGTTCAGCCATGTCAGCATTGAACCAATGCTGAACAATACATAACTTTCAATTTAGGCTTATCTGTGGTGTAACACTTTATGTAATTGTGCATTTTATGAATTTAATCATTAAATTACTAAAGCAGAGTAAATTTAGTAAGAAAAAGTACACATATCTTCAATATATGTGTATATACATATATATCTATAATAAGGAAGAGAAATACTATAGACTAAAAATTTAGAGTAGAGCTAGGTATTTCTGACTTTATTTACATGTTTCCATTCTGCTTCAAGTATTACCATTGGAGTGTCTGGACTCCAATTACCATTGGAGATCATTCCGAATGATCTCTTCAGCTACATGTCCACGATATTAAACTGAATAACTGCTCTTGTCCCAAACTCAGAGTGACCCATTTAAAAGAGTCCCTGCTCAACGCTTTCAAAGGGAACTGCTTAAAATGGGCCATCCTGTATTAAAGCATGAAATAAACTCCCAAGGGAATTTGGAAGACATCCAAGAGGTTGTGCAATTTGACAGTGAAAAGGAAAAAGACTACAAAATACATGATGGGGAATAATGCTTCTCGGAAGCCAAAAATGAGGACTGGGAAATATTGTACCAACCAATTAAATATAGCAAGATATTTAGAAAAAGAGGTGTCTTTAGTCATCCAAGATACAGGTACTGCTGACCTTCAGATCTCTAACATCATTTGACCATGATTGTGTTTATTTGCAACTATTCTTTAGATCTCCTTGATAAACACCAGCGATAGCTTCAGGCTAGCGCTAGGACCCAGGGTAGGGGATACACACAGCTAAAATAGGGGAATACAGATAAGTCTTCCACAAGGCCTAGTTCTTTGTGCCTTGGACAGAATTTACAGGCCTATGCTGCTAAGGAAACGGAGCCCTTTAAAAGATATTTATAAAATACATTTTGTTAAATCAAATCATGCTCTTCAATTAACTTACTTTATAATATCAAAATGGTATTCCAGGAGAAAGAAATAAGTTCCCAAGTAATCTAATTCATATTGTCACAACATCCTCCAGCAAAACGTGGGCCACCTACTAGACATAAGAAAGTATCCACTGCTTTATAAAGAGCCAGCTGGACGTTGAAACCTCATGTTATTTCTGTTCACACAGGGTCCAGTAAACATCTACCCTTTCTTTGACAGATAGCCCTTAAAATTTTAACTCTAGTAGGTTCCAAACTTTTTACATTTTAATTCCAAAACTTCATCAAATTCCTCCAACCTTAAAAACAGTCAAACTTTCAAGATTCATTGATTTAAAAGCTAGGTAACATCCCAAGGATTCAGTAATGCTACTGAGTTCACTTGTACTTTATGATTCTCAGTAGCTTCTGTATAGACTTGGGAAAATGTTGTCAGATACATCCATATGTTTATATGGTCTGCATATGGATCCCTAGACCATTGCAGTGACCCCAAAAGGTCCTAATTTAAATTGGGGTATTACTGCATAATATGTGGGACAATTAGGACAATTACACGTGTTGCTAACATGGCCTCTGAGGCTGGGGTCCGTTTCTCCCACCTCGTCTACCATATCACCTACCCAGAAGCATGATCTGCTCCCTGATGGACAGTGTGGGAGCTTGAGATCTAAAAGAGATTGAGGCGTAGTCAGTGCTTCTCAAACTTTAATGTATATGCAAATCACTGAGACCTTGTTAAAATGTAGAATCTGGTTCAGCAAGTCTGGGGTGGGGCCTGAGAGGTGAGGCCTGGCCACTAGTCCAGGGTCCCTCACTTAAGCAGCAAGAAGAGTTCTGCTGTCAAGACAAAGTGCTCACCAGCAGGCGGAATGCATTGGGCCCCGCCCCAGAGCCATCCGATCTGTTTGTTCTGGGGTGGGGTCCAAAGGTTAGTAGTTTTTCAGAACTCGTCAGGTGACTCTAACATGCAACCAGGGTGGAAAACCACAAAGCTACTAATCTCCAAACCTACTGGTTCTTTTTTTTTTTTTTTTTTTTTTGCCCCCCCCCCACCCCCTGTCCCCCCTACTGGTTCTTAATAAGGGAATATAGACAATGTCATCCTGTCCATGAGAAACTCTAGAGGACAAAATGATGAAAAAAGAGAGAAAGCTGTAGGCAGTTTTCAACCTTGTGTAGTAAAACACTTATAAAATAGAACTGCCTATGCCTTGAGCAGGCTGCTTTAGGCTGAAGTAATTTTTATCCCTAAGAAATAGTTTGAGGCAAGAGGACTCTCTATCGGAAAAGGATAAACAAGACACTTGGATTAAGTCAATAAATATATATTGAGTGTCTTCTGTGTTCCAGGCACTGTGCTAGGCACAGGCCTTGCTGTGATACCATGGCCTTTGACTCTAATATCACATAAAAAGACATACAAATCACATAGCATGTTATGGTCATTGTTTTGGAGGAGGTATAAACGAATTGCATATGGAACATAGGAGAAATCGCTTCTGAATCTGCCAGCAGTGTTCAGAAATGGCTTTCAAGCATCTTTCAAAGCTGAGGTTTGCCGTGTTGGGGGAGTGAAACCCAGATGAACAAGCAGGGCAGGCTCTCAGGGTGAGGGAACAGCATGATCAAAGAACGGCACAGAGGTCAGAGTGGCATGTTTGGGAAACGGGAGATTAGGCATAAAATCGTAAGACACATGCAGGGAGCGGAGGCCAACCAGGTGGGCAGGAGTCCCATCATAAAGGCCATGTTTAGGTTGATGTGTGGGTTGTGTGTAAACGGTGGGAAGTAGAACCTCAAGATTCCACATTCGTGTGATCACCGTGCAGTTCTACTATGAGGACTTTTTAACATCATGTAGCTGTCTCATATTTAGCACATCACAGTTCCTCTTCCCAGTTTATAAATTTGGATCTTTCTATATATTTGACGACACTGAGCATATTTGAGACCAATGACTTGGATTCATATCACTTGCCTTGTATAAACTTTCCATATAAAAAACCTGAGCATCGTTTGCGCTCTCCAAGAATTGCCATGGTTTTATTCTAAGTTGATATGACTGTACTAACCTGAAATAATCCAGTGGTTTATTAGAGAACATCATCAAAGCTGGACTAGGTGTTAGGACGCCAGAAGGGTCCCTTCGGGCCCTCGTTCTGAGCTACCCTATGTGCTGCCTTTGTGCCTGAAATCCACATTTCTGGTACTCCTTTAAATGGGGTCACTGGCTCTTTTATTACATGTTAGTTGAAGGCCGTAATTATGATTCCCAGAATGGGCAGAGTATCAAGCGTGATCACCTTAATGATAAACATCTTAACATAAACATAGAAACTAGCAAGTCCTTCTCCTAAGTGGACCCTAAAAGGGCGGGAAGTAAAACACGCATGATTTGATACATATTCAGTGTTTGGTACATTTCCATAGGGTGTTTGACAAAGAGCACAACCCCAGGAAGAGTGAAGCCACTGAGTGCCTGGGAAGGGGGTGGGCGGCGGAAACACAGGGGGTTTGAGGAGAAGCTGGGAGGATCTCAGAGGAAGGACAACCCAGCTGACCAATCTCCTCCCTTGTGAATTCCAGCAGCTTGTTCCTACCTGTAGCTGTAGAGGATCCCTAGGCCTTGAATGTCAGAATATGATTAGGAAAAGAGACTTCGATTTTCACGGCTGCAGACTGAAGGAATTTCATGCTATCCCAGACAATCGCAAACAGTGTTGCCAGAACAGCCAAAAACTGTTAGGTTTTTTTGGTTTTTTGTGTTTTTTTTTCATAATCTCATGCCAGGAGAGAGGGGAATAGAAGCAAATATTTTTATATTTTGAAAAGGATGTTTTATTTTATAACATCTTGAAGGAAAGAAAGCAAACAAGCCTGGCTAATGCCTTTTTAAAAGAGAGAATATGTTTTTCCTAGTTAACGACAAAGATTTCACTGAGATGGAGAAAAAAATGTAGCGTTTATAAAAATGTTGATGTAGATATAATTAGATCCATTTTAGGACCAAAAGTTTTATGCAGAAACTGACAGAAGGATACACAATAATTATAGTTTCCTGACAAGCTGAATGGAGTTTTCTTTTTTTATCTTATGGTTTTAGAAAACCAAACTGTAAATAAATATGCAGTTTGACAGATTGTAATTGCGATCAGCAAGGCGTCTTTTCATTTAATCAGATGGTGTTATTAAAATGGGGGCACAATTAAACATTTTATAATGTGACGTAGAACTCCATTAAAATTCTTCAGCAAACAGCAATTTACATCTGATGCTCCAGCATCCTTTTTCTGTTTGCAGAAACGTTATTGGCTGTGACCTTCCACTGGATGGGTCTCTGTTTTCATTTTTTATTTTTTCTTCTTACTTTGGTAAATGGTATTGAGAAGCCACTTTCTTCTGCTCGTTGCACAACTAAGATATTCGTTTTGCATGCTCTTCTTGAATTATTGTGACCCTTACAGTACACGTACTGGACCAAACAGAAGGTTTGAAAAAGCATGTTTACTTGAAATTCATTTTCTCTGTTTATGTAGTAGCCATCCCCATCAACTTCCAATTAATATTGAACTTACAGTTAAATTTGTTTCAGGAAAAGATTAATAGGAAGCTTCTGCAAAGTGTAAATACCAGTTAATATTTTATATTCCCTAGTAAAGTACCTCCTTTAACAAAGAATGAAAAGGTGTGAAATTGAATTTGACAGTAATTAAAAGGAAAGTGGCCTCAGAATGCTGTCAGGGCAAAATCATGAGCTGCTTTACCGTTCCTGCCCAGAGTCTTCGGCATGATTGTGACAAAACATCGCCCGATCTTCATAAAGAACATTCAGAAGTGTGACTGAACATTGCCATAGGATCCAAATCAGATGATTGGATAATGGAACATAATGGAAAAGGGAATCCGAATTGTAACTCTACACTTTTGACAGTACAAAGGAGTGATGCAAGCCGTGGTGTACGTTGTGAACTCGTTCCGTACAATCACTGAACACCTGTCCCCAAACAAACTGTGGGGAAACCTTAGATTGACGTATGGAAGCAAAGTCAGCGCAACATATAGGAGGCCTTCTCAGCTTAGCGTTGATCGAAAAGTCCCCACCTATACATCTTATCCAGCCAAGAAAACAAAGAACTTGACGGATAACTGACCTTGGTCACCTTCTGGCAGCATAAGCATTGGAGGCATTTTCCATTTTCAAAACAAAGCGAAGCATCTCTGATAAACTGTAATTAAAGATTTTTTTCCAAGGGACAACTTTCAAATCAGGAAAGTTTCAAATGGGAAACATTGTCTACGTGAGTGAGACCTTTCAAGGAGAAAATGTTTCAGAAAAGTGGTCATTCGACCAATAAATATAATTGTTCCCTTGTGGTGGTAGCGCAAAAAGATAATTTCAAATGATTCAGTGGCCAGTTATCTACTTCTGTGTAATAGAGACATGTTATCGCTCATTCATCTGCTGCCTGACTTCCAGCCGTTTAACTGTCTCACTTCCTATCCCCAGGCACCACTGTCACGGGGTGAAGGATTTGAAAGTCAAGCCTGTCAGTGCTTTCAGAGCTGCGGACTGACTCGTTGATGCTTAGTCACCTCCCTCCCATTTTACAGATGGGGAAGCCCCAGATATGGGACGTTAAATGTTACATAGCTAATTCGTGAAAAACATGGGTGAAGACCAGAGGCCGACTCTTGAGCCTTGTTCTGTTCCTCTGCATTCACTCAAATTTGGTAATTTTATTTTTATTCATTCATCAGTAAACATTCCGGTCCTACTATGGGACAGGCATGTTGACGTCATAGTGAGCTCATGGAAACTTTGAGACTAATTCACGATCAGGCAGTACAACGTGGGAAAAGAAAAAGTAGACAGTAGGGTCATTACCATGGCTAGGCCTCTGCCGCCACTACTTAAGAGTTAGAAAAAAAGAGAAGTGATTGTTGGCTTATAGCTGTAATCTGTGAGCCTGCCAGAAATCTGGTTAGAACGGGTCATTTCGTTTCAATAGAATGCCAGCAATTGTCGTGGACCGCCAGAGCTCAGCCATAGGTGGAAATGGTTCTCCAGTCCCCGATAGGCTACGAAGTCGAGTGAAATCATAAAAGTGCTTCTTTGTAACCAGAAAAACCCCTAAATAATCTAACAGCAGATATTGTACCCCCTACTTGGAACGAGGCTCTGTGCTTTAGCAGCATTAAAAAAAAAATAGTATATATATAGATATGTATATATATAGTCCCTACAATCGTGGTATTTACAGTCTAGCAGGAAAGACAGATATTAAACACACATACCAAAAAGTCACACATTTAACAATGAAAAAGCATTTTGTAAATTGTTACTGTGTAGCATTTTGTGGATCCAGAATTTGTCTCTTTCTTAACAAAACCATTCAAATCAGTGTATTTGAATATTTTTCCTTTGGAACACACCATACGTCTCTTGATAAGACATAATCTGAGCCCTGTTCCCTAAACATATATTCTTACTTAACTGCTAAAATAAGGTTTTGCTGTCACTTGTATGGTTCATTTTTATACTGCTGCTCATCTAACCTCTGTAACCTGGAGTAAGAGAATCCATTTTATTAGAAATATATATAAAACCAAAATAGCATAGTGAAAAGAGTCCTGGGTGAGCAGGCCAGGGCCCGGGGTCAAGAGTTCTGCATCTAACATCATATATTTGTGTAATGTTGGGCCATTCATTAAATATTTCTAAGTCTACATAATAGGCCCTGGATATATGTTAATTCATTAGCAATTCGGTTTTCTCCCATGAAGGAAGGATGCAAGACTAGATGATCCCTGAGGTCTCTCCCTGTTCAAAAATTCTGTATTTACCATGTGCCCCAATTTAGTAAGAGTTTTACTAATGTAAATATTGGCCAACATTCAGAAAGAACCCTCATTAAACTTGGAAAGCAGAGATGAGTATTCCCGGAAATGATGGAAAACCCATCTGAATCCAATTCTAAATACCATTGGGGGTAAAAATGCAGCAGCTGTTTAGCAGTGCAGAGAAAACCTATAGCTGAATTTTGGATTAGAAGTGAAAAGTACCTTATCCAGTTGAAACTACACTGGGAATTTAGATAGGATGTAATTATGCAGTTGGAATTTGTCCAGGGTTTTGACTAACCCACCTCCTTCTACAAGAAGTACATTTACCATGGGATCTTTAATGATGGCATATGATCAAGACCGTCAATTATAACACCCCATCTAAAACTACAGTCCACTACATGTTTGAAATATAGTAAATTCCCTTAACGCCCATCTTGGAACATTTGTTTAATACTGTGTTTTAACAGCACTAATTCTTACAAAACTGTGTCTTCGAAGACCTCCAGGGCCTCTAGTCTCACTCTGACTGAATTCTGCAATTCTTAATTTCTGTGATCATTGCCTGGATGGACCATATGAGTCCTATTTGCTCAGTTAGTGCTTCTCATAAAAGGTTAAGCTTCATTCAAAGACATAGTTTTTGAAAGTAAACACTATTTTAAAATTTAGGACAGTTACTTTCATTTCCATGCTTCAGGCTGGGCCTCCAGCCAGCACTTAGTGAGAGCAGAGGGTAGTACAAAGTCATTTTAAAGCTTTGTAACGGGGTGACACAGAGAACTAGTAGAGCTGGCATTATTCTAAGGAAGGGGTACTGAGTAGAGTTCATGAAAAGATTGCTGGATTTTTCAAACACTCACAAAAGCTATTCAGCATTATTTTTAGGCATGAGGATGGACTGTGGAAGAAACAAAGAGCCATATTTTACTGTGAAGTGGTCGATGTAATTCATGCAGCTATCAAAAGGAAAATGAATTTAAATAACCCAAGTGATCAGAAGACAGAAGGATTTATGTCCTATTTTTGACAAAATAACATGATCAACTAGCTCATCTTTCCAGGCAACATGTAAAGCATATCCTTATAGTAATAATAAAAGTTCCCTGATGCAAAATGGAAACTAAAGCGTTACCCAAATTCTCCATTTGGGGAAGCCTCCAGATTTGACATTGTATTCTCAGCCTGGGTTTGAGTCCCAAACTAGGTGCTTCTCCCACCGACACCCATTTTCCAGAGATTGTGATTCAGTAGGTCTGGGTGAGCCAACCGATTCTCTTTTCAGAAGCCCCCTATAACTGCCAGCAATAGAGAACCACTGGTTTGGATCAACATGTAGATGCTGGGACAGGAATAAAGTTGCAGACGCAGAGAATGGACCTGAGGACATGGGGAGGGGAAGGGTAAGCTGGGACGAAGTGAGAGAGTGGCATGGACATATACACACTACCAAACGTAAAATAGATAGCTAGTGGGAAGCAGCCACATAGCACAGGGAGATCAGCTCAGTGCTTTGTTTCCACGTAGAGGGGTGGGATAGGGAGGATGGGAGGGAGACGCAAGAGGGAGGAGAGGGCTTCCCTGGTGGCGCAGTGGCTGAGGGTCTGCCTGCCGATGAAGGGGTCACGGGTTCGTGCCCCGGTCCGGGAAGATCCCACATGCCGCGGAGCGGCTGGGCCCGTGAGCCATGGCCGCTGAGCCTGCGCGTCCGGAGCCTGTGCTCCTCAACGGGAGAGGCCACAATAGTGAGAGGCCTGCGCACCGCAAGAAAAAAAAAAAAAGAGGGAGGAGATATGGGGATGTATGTATATGTATAGCTGATTCACTTTGTTACACAGCAGAAACTAACACACCATTGTAAAGCGATTATACTCCAATAAAGATGTTAGAAAAAAAAAGAACAAAACATGTAGACACTGGATCTAATTATTTGTTTTTCATTAACACGCGAAGATGGTGGCATGGTTGTTCTTTTTCAGTCCAGAAATTGATGGTGACCAAAGTTAAAAGTGACACCTACTAGAAGAAGGCTGTTACTTTTGCATTGAAAGAAATATGTACCCCACGCTAAAGAGAAAAGAGAAAAAAAGGCACACTTATTCTATTGATGATTGCCCTGGGTTGAAACCCTAGATTTATTTTTTAATGCAATGAGATGAATCTACATATAAAAATATAGAAATAAGTTACTAGTATTGAAAGATTAAAACAGTGTTTAGAATTAAGCCAAAAATCATATGCCATACAATAAATATAACCTTGTGTTAATAGATATGATACCTTGTCCATTTGACAACAGTGTGAAAAGTATACATGGTGCATTCCCAGTCCTAATCAGTGAACCTTGGACACATGAATATCGCTAGCACATGTATACCCCTGTTTATGAAGTTGGCCTTGAAAGCTTGTACTGTATGCTAATCATTGTTGTATTTTTACCTTTCAACTTGCATGTACCACGTATTTATAAACCATCCCAATCAAGCTTGAACCAGCTTGACTACTTTTGGTTTGTGCTGTAAGATTTCTTCATTCTTCCTGGAAATTTCAAGACATTTTACTCTAAACCTGTTCTTTCTTTCTTTAGATTTATTTACTACCTTTAGAAGTAGAAAAGTCCAATTTCAATCATGTTTGAAATAACTCATTTTAGACAAGTACGTGCTGCTCTGCTTACAAAACATATATGAGTGGAATATGCAATTACTACAACTCAGTTTCCTGCCACAGAAACATTTCAGCATTATAGCATTACAGAAATAGAATGACATGCATAATGAAAGATTTCAAGATTCACCCAAGGCATTTATTCTCTTCACCTTAATGTTCTCAGCAGTAGCAGAGTATCCATTAAAAGGTACTATGAATTATGGTTGCCTAGCAACTGGAAGGAGCTTGTAACAGCACCAAAGAATGAAATGGCTGGTTGATAAAATGAATTTTCTCTGAGCATTAGCCTGTTGAAACTGCCTTTTCTTGTGGAACATAAAGTGCATTTATTTATCTCATGCATTTTTTATTAGAAAATTATTTGAGTTCCAGGGACTTGAATCCTTTTGCTACAGAAGACATTTGATTTTAATGTGTTGTACTAAAATAAGTAATAAAAGACACTTTCTTCAAAGCAAAGTCACCAAAGAATTCTATGTGGATTTTTGAAGGAAGAAGTAAAATATTTGATAAGCTATTCCATTACTGGTTTCTAATTAAGAATGGCCTTAGATATAACTCAAAATTCTACTGATGTTGTAAAAGGTATGTATGAGGTTAAGATGGTGGGTTCTTCTTGGTTGTATGAACTGTAGAACCATTCTGTTGACAATGAAATGCAAGAGAAGAACGGATTTTTAAAATCTTACTCATGGCTATTTGTACAAATTTGTTTCAACAGAGATCTAAATATGTACCAAAAACTCTGCCAATTATACATTATCTTCTATTTAATTATTTTATTGTTTTAAACATCTTAATCTTAGCATTCTGTCCACATGGAGAAATATATATATTTCTCTGTTATTTCTAGGTTTTCCTTATTTGCAGTGATTAGATTATGGTCTGTATAGTATTGCCTTGAAGGTCTCTTGTGCCAAGAAATACACTGGGATGACATGAATAGGTGGTGTCCGAAGCTACTAAAAGTACATATTTGAAATTGTTATATTGTATGAGCATTTTTTCAATTTAAAGTAAATCAGATCTTCTGCTTAGGTTCGTAGAAACTGTAAACAACCAAAAAATTGAGGAAACAGTTAAAAACAGCTGAAGGCAGAAACTATTAAAATGGGAGCTCAAGCATCGGGTATGATTTTCTTTTTGGCTACTCACTTTCTACATTCCTATATTAGCATTATGTATACATCTAGAATATTCTGTGTACCATATTTATCCTGCTGTGCAGAATATAGTGTCATATGTATTCATTTACTCATGTACATATGGAAATTGTATTACTTAAATGCCAAGCATTACATTTTTAATAGCCATTTTGTATAATATATTGCTCCTGACTGTTCAGTACATGATTCATTTTTATAACATAATCGCTGGTTGAAAAAAGAGCTACGTTGGGCCAATGTTTATTCCACTGGGTGAATAGTAGGTATTTCTTTGTCCTTAGGTATCTATTCAATTCAAGCCTGGGCCAGAGCAAGGTAGTTTCAAGGGGTGGGAGGTGGGGGGGTGGGGGGGGGCAGTGTCAGATGGAAATGTCATTGATCACTGTAAATTGAAAGAATTTTACGCAGAATAACTACCCATACAGATAGCAACGAAAGGATCATCTCTTAAAATGACCATCTTGGCACAATCTTTACAGTCCAACTAAAAAAGAGCATTGAAAATGTATTTGTTGAAAGAGATTGGTGTACAACGCAAACAAATTTGTAACTTCAGACAGTAGCATTCAGTGCTAGTGTTTTCTCTGGAGCCTGAATTTTCCAACTGACAGCCTCAGACCTTCACTTCAGTGTGAGTGTTTAGCTTATCTTATGTTATCCCTTTAACTAAAGTTAGGGTAGTGGTGTTTCCCTTTTTGTGAATTCCATAATCAACCCAGTTTTCTCATTTTCAAGGTAGAGAAGTTCACACTTGAGCACTCTATTACAATTGTGTGTGAGACTCAGATATCATTTTGCTTGGGCAAGTCTCAAAGTGCTGATCAAAAGAGAGAGAACTTATATCTTTTTAAAAGACTAAAGCCCAGATTTTGGCCAAAAACTGAAAAATGAGAGTGTCTACCTATATTGATTATTAGGGTTTTTCCTAGAATGACTGTCTGTGAGGGCCGGTCTTCCCTGGTCAACAATAAGAAGCTTGTACTCTTGTTAACCACTTAGTGGGAGAAAGGAAAGTAAAGATGAGAAATGATTGTGTTAGCCTGTACCTTACAGCTCTGTATAGCTCACAAAGAACTTTCCTTTACCTGATCTCATTAGATTTCCACAGCCCACCCCGTGATATAAGTAGGACAGGCCCTAGCGATAAGAAAGGCAGAGTTTACTGCAAAAAGCACCAGACTTGGAGTGACAAGACCAGGATTCCGGTCAGGGCTGCCCCTTGACTATGTCTCCTTGGCCAAGTCACTGGACCTTATATAGAGCCTCGATTTGCTTCAAAGGAGATGATACTGCCTTCCTCAGAGAGTTAGCCTCAAAATTAAATGTGCAAAAGCACTTAGCATGTAATAAGTACTGAATATAAGAGAATAGAATCTGAATCTAAATAACCACTTTGCAACATTGTACCTTAGACTGACTTCCCAAGGTCAAACAGATGAAAAGGCAGGGATGAGGCTGAACACCTCTAAATCTTGCTTGGTGTGCTAGCAGATTCCACCCCTGCACTTTCCATTGCAAAGGAATCATGTGAAGGAACTGGATTGGGAAGTAAAGGGACAACTTGGACTCAAGCCAAAGTGTGAGCACGAATGACTGTCATTCACTGGTGTAACCGAAGTGCTGCCTTTATCCCCCTGCACCAGAAACCTTTCTCTTGAGCCCGCTGCTAGCATCTCCTGAAACTTTTTGGCCTGATGCTCTGCTACTAGATCACAAATACTTTGCACTTAGAAACAATATGAGTTGCTTTCCGAAATCAGAAGTTTCGTAGAATACATTTTGCTTTGATGTTTAATGCATTAACAGTTACATTACCAGAGTTAATGATAAGCTACTGGGACTAAAATAAAATGTAAGTATGTTTTTCAGCATAACTAAACATAAAAGAATACAGCATTGGGAGGTGAGAGCCTTCTTTTTAAAGGTGTATATGAATAATCAAACATGAATAAATCACATATTAATCACTGCTAATATTTTGCAAAGGTGTAAATTGAAATTCCAGAGAGAGCTTGGCTGATTTGATTAACAATGAGTTTAATACAGCAGAATCCCACTTGAACATAAAACTATTACACTCGCAATAATCGTATGTAGTTATTGAGACAGCCAAATTGAAATTTTCTGATATTTGCAGAGAATTACGAGATACATTCTGCTTGTGTTTACCGTGCGCTTACTAGCAAAAGGACTGTTAATGGAGAAAGGTGCCCGAAAATATTTTATGTTTGTATCAAATATATTCTCAAAATGTTATCATATTGCTATAGTTTAAGACCCTATTATTAGTTTGCCTTCTGATTACGGGAAAGCAGTATTAAGTTCAAAATAAATATTTTAACACAAAAATGTTTCATTTAAACATGTTTTCTCCACAGAGGCAGTCGGGAGCTAGCCAATCTTGTGATGGATTGCTAAGCCACTAGTAGAATAAAAAAATTTTTTGTAGAAATATCCAGGGTAAGAGGGCAAACAGGATTTATCATTCATGAAAATTACATTCATGGTTCAACCACAATTGTTACTGACTCATGTATGTAGGATGTGTTTAAAAAAAAAAAACAAACTTCTATTTAAATGAAATCCCACTTCTACGGTCGTCTATGAAAAAGTGGCAGAATCTAACATTTTAGTCTTGGAATGACTATAGCCTCATGAATATTCCATCACTGACAGTTGCCAAGATCTTCAAATAAGCAACAACAGAAGGTCAAAAAGAAGCAGAGAACACATTACTGAGTTTTAGTTGATGTTACACTTTGATTTTGAGGGATACATTTTTCCATACGGTGGGGTCCTTTCTGCTTGTGGTTGACATGCGTTTATGATATATAGCTTACGCTCTTCTGAATGTGTCCTAAAGCCACTGCCCACACAGGATATTGTCTTTCTGACTTGTTAATTAATTCTGTAGTACCCAGGAATTCTACGTTCAGGTTCCTGAGTTCTGCCATGCAGATAGAAAATCCATAACAAGAGTAGGTTGAATATTAATTTAAAATAAAATAAACATGTTTGTAGGATATGGTATAAGTGATAATTAGTGAAAATGGTAATGATAATCTAGGAGAAGCAAGGCAACTTCATGTAGGTAAATTTTGCTTCTAGAATGTTCTGTCTCTAGAAAGATACTTTATAACATTGGGTATAAATATCCTGACTTTCAATCCATCAGTGGTGATACTAGAAGGCTGATAACAATTATTAAGGAGTATGTTTTATAAATATCTCCAGGTTACAAGAATTACAAAAATTCAGAGCTATCCTTTAGAAAAAGAAACATGGCAGTCTGACAAATAAAAGACCAAAATGTCTTATTTGCCTTTCTGCTACTTGAGGCAGAATACGTGTCTCATTCCTAATTCAGGAATGTGTACAGTAATAAATTTCAGCATTTCTTCCTGTGCGATGGATAATAGTGAGTAAGCAAATCATGGGTTTCTTGCCTATTCTTTTGCAAGTTGTCAGGTGATCCATGCTGGATAATAGTATTAAGCTCGGCCTGTTATATAAACAAAAGTACCAAAATGGCAGTATTTACGGTTAAAAAGGCTTTTTCAATGTTGGAATGAGATGGCATTCTGAAGGCCAGCTCAAGGAGGTGACAGCCATTACCAGAGACCCAGCAGCAGAGCCCCTTCCTCAGGTGGGTGTGGCATCCCCCCCTTGCCATATTGTTTGCATCTTCCTACACCAGGCCTCTGTCCCTGGAGCCTCCTTGTGAGGGGGCTGTGGCCTGACTAGTCCATCTGTATCATGCCAGGAAGCTTCTACACCATGTTCTGACGTAGCTAAAAAGCAGAGAGCAGTGCAATTTGGTGAATCAATGTTACATAAACATGAGAATCTTGTTAATATCGCCCCCTCACAAATAAGAGTGAAAAAGGGATAATAAGTCTTACTAACACTTACTGTGCCTTCCTTTAAATCCCCTTTGAGGGTAATCTGGATATGTAACAAATCACTCTCTAATAACTTATGTCACCTAGTATGGGTCAGGCTCTCATCTGCTTTGGATGATCCTGGATCATCGAGCCATGATGATGTCAAAGGTTGAATGTCAGGAGCCGACGTTGTCGGTGGTTGGGGCTGGGGGACTGGAACTGGACCGATTGACACTTCATCACTGAACGGTGTGCTGAATGGTGTGCAATTTAAAATTTATGCACTGTTTATTTCTGGAATTTTCCAGTTAATATTTTCAGACCTCAGTTGACTGCAGGTAACTGAAACCAAAGAAAGTAAAACTCTGCATAAGGCAGGGCTCCTGTATATATTTATATATTTATTTATGCATAAATAATCTTATGCATAAAGAACTACAGTCTTTTTGTTTATGGGGATAGACTCTCCAAGTATTTTTTTGTTTTCCAAAGACCAGTCATATTTTAAAAATAGAAGGAAGATTGCTCAACTGGACTAATAAGAATGCAAGTTAAAAGAGCCCCAAAATAACCAAAATTGTTAACAACGCACATATTAGGAAAGGTAAATGATTGGTAAATAAGCCAATATCAGTTAGTCTTTTAAGAATGCATCGTTATGTCAAAGCTGATGTGAATTTAGCTTTTTCTTCTAGTCTTTTAAAATCAATGTCAATAAAGCTCAGCCCAACTTCTTACTTGTCGTGGATGACACTTAACTTCAAAGAGCCTTTATTAATTAATCTGCAAAGCAGGAATAATAGAACCTCCCTCACTGAGCTGTGTTGGGAACTAAATATCACTACGTTTCTAAAGTACCTGCCCAGATCACTGCAGAACTGCAGTAAGGTTGGCAATCAACAAAGATTCACCGAATCCAAATCTGATTGGCTTGTGCTACGGCAAGGTGTTCAGCTTTCAAAGGAACTTTGAATTATCATCATCACACTGTTACTTCAAAGGACACGAGTACAATTTAGCAAAGGAGGCAAGCTCGCAAATCAAGTTTTCAGTAAGCCAAAGGCTGGCCCATTTTACTCTAGTAAAGATGATTTATATTCAGTTAGAAAGGGGCAGAGGGTGGGGCTTTGGGGGGGTAGGGGGAGTTAGTGTTTAAAGGGAGGTGGATGATGGTGAGAGTTGCACAGCAATGTGAGGGTACTTAGTGTCCCTGAACTGTACAGTTACATGTGGTTAAGATAATATGTTTTCTGTTATGTGACTTTTACCACAATAAAAAACATTTTTTTAAAAAAGGGATCCTTATATGGAAATAGTGCATCTAGTTTGCAAGGGGAAAGTGAAGGTCTTCGAAGCCATCTGCTAACTAGGATAGCTCTTAGTTTTACCTGTTGACTAAGTAGCAGGGCATATTTTGAATTCGCTACTTCATGCATTTATACTTAAAAAATTTTTTCATTCCTGTAGCTTTTACATTAAGGTACATCCCAGTGTTCAGTTGTCTTTTGAAGTAAACTTCCCGAAAGCTTTCGTTACTTTCTGCCAAATGAAACAGACAGTCTTATGAAGATAATTGCACTGAACGTGTGGCAGGTTAAAGAAAGAGTTTATATAAACATGTACTAAAAATAATTATGTGCTATAGATTTTTAAATCATATATTCTCTTTTTTTTTTTTTTTTTTTTTGTGGTTCGCGGGCCTCTCACTGCTGTGGCCTCTCCCGTTGCGGAGCACAGGCTCTGGACGCTCAGGCTCAGCGGCCATGGCTCACGGGCCCAGCCGCTCTGCGGCATGTGGGATCCTCCCGGACCGGGGCACGAACCCGTGTCCCCTGCATCACCAGGCGGACTCTCAACCACTGCGCCACCAGGGAAGCCCCAAATATTCTCTTTTGAAAAGACTCTGCGAATGCTGTTTCTAGGATGTGTGGTACATGTTACTTAGAAACCACTGCAATAGTGAATGTCATCTGGAAATGGGCAATATTGGGAATGGGCATTAATTTCAGAAAAGAGATAAAGATAATGTCTTTGAGGGAAACAAGAAATATTTTCTTCTAGCCAAAGATGAGAATGAAATTGCTGAGAACTCAGTTTTTTCCAGTATTTATACCAGTGTGTGTAAGTATATGTGTTTGTGTGTGTGTGTAAGTAATTTGGGGGCAATTTGAAGGGTAAATCATGATTCCTATGCAAAATTATAACTTTACAAAATTACTATAGGCACAAAGCAGTTAAGGGGTTAAATGGCAATTGGAGCAAAATAAATAAAGGAATTTAGTAGCATAATATAAAGAGAATTGTTTTGCACTTAAACTTTTATTTGACCTGAAGCCTATGGTGGTGGACCAACAAATTCATCTGCTTCTAGTTATTTCTAAGACTAGGTAATTACATAGTTCTGTAACATTTTATATTACGGTTGCTTACATCTTTGCTATTCTAAATATTTAGTCCCCACGATCGCTCCAACTCTCCTGAGCAGTAGGGTGCCCGGGGAGCTGGGAGATTAAGTGACTTGCCCACAGTCATACAGAATTAATGCAGAAGTGAGGGTAAAAACAAGGAGAAGCTTATTCCCAATATAGCACTTATCCAAAGACCACCTCGTGGGAGCAGTACAACCATACGTTTAGTCAAGAACTGACACGTGCAGGCTGCGTCTGAATCAGATATAACCGGTGTGTGTGATTTTCATATCTCTCTGTTAACTCAGTACTTTAAATCCTGCACAAGCATAGTTCTTGTGGCTGTGTGGCACTTTTAAGGGAGCCCAAAGCCGTATTCATTCCTTTTTCATCAGTTTTAGATACAGTATAGGTAACATCCTTTATACAACTCTAATCCAAATGGATTTCGGTCTAATAGCAGGGCAGATCAAGTTTATGTTTGTTCAGTTTAACTGTTACAGTGCCCCCTAGAAAAACGCAATCACCAACCACCAGGAAAAGCAGTTTCATTGTAAGTGGAGAAGAAAATGTCTCTTATAAATAAATCTTCTGTCTGTCTGTCTCCCAACCCCCGCCCCCGCTTAAATCTGCCTCATTCAGAACTTTGCTCATCCTGGAATTGAACCCATCATTGAGCTGGATGCCTTACTTTGCACTTAGAAATGCCATAAAATGAAGAAACACTGAGAACCAAAATGTTAGGCTGTATAATGCCTTTCTGCATAGTAGCGAGTGGAGCAAAGCAATTATAACAACAGTAAATTGTTGAAATTTCTGAGAAGCTCGGTGAGTAAGCTCTTTAGAAATGGTTCCCACCCAGGAATGGTGTTTTTTTTCCTTCTCACACAGTAGCAGTCTCATTGTCTAATTCTATCTATGGTACACTGTGAATACGAATGGTTTAGAAAGCGTGCTGGGTGGCAGTATCTGGGTGATTTCGTTCGAGGACCAACGTGTGTAAATAAAAATGATAGCCCGCCATAGCGCTCTATGGGACACTATTTGCCCAAACACAGAGCCCACCTCTTCCCACAGCAAAGTCTGCTGAAGCAGAAGAGCGGCGCTGCATGTCTCACGTGCAAAAAGTAGCGTTGCTCCCGTGTTTAAAATAATTTTCAAATGCAAGTCCTCCCGTCTCTCTAAGCCCCCAGCGTCTCAGTTCCATGAGGGAGCCTAACTTCACTTCATGAAGAAGTCTTAGTTATCTAGCACAGACTCTTTCCACGTGCCTCTTCCCTTCCTAAGTGTCCTCTCTGTTTGTGCCTGCTCCCTTTCCCTTTGTAAGCCGCAGGGTGGGGTGAACAGGAGGCAGGGAAGCAGACTGCTTGGGTGGGGCCCCCTCACAGTGCACCGCCGTGCGAGGCCGGCCAGTGTCCACAACCCTCCTGGCCTTGGTGTTCTCGAAATTACATAGAACACAGGGCTGAATATATAAAGCACAGCATGGCATCTTATTCCTCTCATTAGTCCTTCCCTTTGGCTTCTGAGGAAGAAGCCTCTCCTTTTTTTTTTTTTTTAAACATGTCTAAATGGCTGTCCGTCAGTTATATCTCAAGAAAGCTGGGGAAAAAACCCAACATGTCTAAATGTACGCTGGGCCCTCCAATGTTCCTCTTTATCTTTAAATATTGAGTCTCTCAGTTTGGACTGACCTCCTACTCACAGATGTGTATCAGTCTCCTATTTCCTTAAAAGGCAGTTAGCAACTGTTGCAAAGGACTGCTGTTTACTCACATACCTGCCCCATCTCTCCCCTCTTCTTTACCCCAGACCTCAGTGGAGGCCTCTACGTCTCCTTCTGTGAATCGATGGAAACCATCTGGCTCATTTTTCTCCTGTCATGACCTCAGTTTGCTCACCTGGAAAATGCCAGGAAGGGAAGAGAGGAAAGAAGGGTCTTAGGGATCGGTGTGTTTAAGGGAAGGAACGCTTTGAGCTCTCAGAGCCTTTTCTGCTTAAATGTGAGTCTGAGACTCCAAGTTGCCGCCGGTCGTCCTGTGAGCACACCCACCATGGTGCTGCCTGTGTCTGCATCCCTGTGATCTCAGACAGCCCCGCACTTTCCACCACAACCGCATTTAGGGAATGTACACATCAGTGTCTCCCACGCTGCTCTAATCTTCAGCCTCTAATTCCATGACTTCCGATGCCTCTCGAACACCCCTCCTGGGTAGCAAAAAGCTAGCACGTCAAATTTAACAGCTTCCTCACTACACGTAGTCCCTCCTCCTAACGTCACCCGTGCTACTACTATTCTTCTGGTTACCAAGACCCGAAATCTTAGTATCACATTTGCCGCTCGCTGGTCTCCAAAAGCCTATTTCTGACTCTACATTAGCGTTCACATTATTACTTCCTGCACATCCCAAGCATCAGCATCCAATGTGAGAGATTTCTAACTATTCCAAGCAAGGGAAAGTAAGAGATTGTCTCTTGTTTGGAGTAATGTTGTTAAGGTCTTAAACTGTTTCTTCTCCATCCACTCCCTTATGCAAAAATTGCAAGAATGTCTTCTTTTAAGACATAGGTTTGTTGTATCATTTCGGTGCTCAGAAGTCCTTGATGGATCCCTCACTGCCCAGTAGAAAACACATACTCCCTGGGCAGAGCTGCCACTGTGGCACGTACCCGCTGGGGGCATGCAGCATGGCGGCCCTGTCTTCCCTAGGCCTTACGTCAGCTATTCGCCACCTCCCAGCACAGCCTTGCTTCTCTTTACTTCTCATCTCGTTTCCTACACTGAATGTACCCTCATAACGTTGTGGACCCCTCCAGTGGTGGTCTGCCGCATTCTGCCCCGATCGTCAAGGTGTCGTAGGTCCTCTACTCTACCGTAATCTCTCTGAACATGAGAGCTACGTTAGCTTCCTCTTTGAATTCGCCCCAGTGTAGAGTGCCAACCATATGTTGTACGTAGTAACTCATATTGATTGAATGAATTGATATATTATCTAATATATCTTATTTTTAATTAGAGCCCCCCAAAAGATGATTATCAAAGTTATGGACATAAAAATGTCTTATAAAATGTATATGATTGACTATACCTTCTCTGATTTTCTATCAACATAATGTTTTAAAATATTCTTCTATTTTCACACCCCATCTTTGGTGAATACAGGCATGCCTCGGAGACACTGTGGGTTCAGTTCTAGACCACTGCAATAAAGCAAATACCATAATAAAGCAAGTCACATGAATTTTTTGGTTTCCCAGTGCATATAAAAGCTATGTTTACACTATATGGTAGTCTATTAAGTGTGCAATAGCGTTATGTCTAAAAAAGACAATGTACATACCTTAATTTAGAAATATTGCTAAAAGATGCTAATCATCATCTGACAACACAAGGTTGCCACAGACCTTCAATTTGTAAAAAAAAAATGAATTATCTGTGAAGCACAATAAAGCAGGGTTCATTAAAATGAGGTATGCCTGTAGTACATAGCCATCTGGGAGAGTGTGAGTCATATCTCATAGTATATAGTGCCTCTAAGCTTTCAAAACTGGAACCCTTGTTTTATAATGTTAAGAGATTACTTTAGTCATAGTTTGAATTTCGAACTCTTGGCAACTAATAATATATCTTTAGTTGATTTTGAAATACACATTTAGCAATATTATTAATTAGAGTAAATGCAAGGCATTTGAGCATTGAAATTTTGCTGTGACAGTTCTTTTGAATACAGCAAATCACTTCTTAACCCATGACTTCTACTAGATAAGCTCCCTCTTAAGAGGTAAAATCTTATTTCAAAGTATCTACAGGAGAGCCATCTATTGCTGGTAGATTTTTTTTCATAGTATAATTGTCCTTTTATTGAATTATTAGTACATTCACATAATTTAACATGAGGGATGTTCCTTTCTTACTCTTCTATCTTCCCATTTCCCACACCATCCAAATAAATAACCACTGACGTTGTTTCTTCATTTTCCAGAGTTTATAGATCCTTATTCCCTCCCCCATTTTTTCTTTTTACAAAAGATGACATACTGCTCTGCTCCTCTTTTTTCACTTGGAGATCTTTCACATAAGTACGAAGCTGCCTCATTCATTTTCATGGTTGTATAGTGTTCCATTGTGTAGATGCTTCATAATTCAATTCAGCCGTCTCCTATCGCAAGGTGTTTTGCTTTAGTTTTTTTTTTCCTATTGCAAATAATGTTTCAATAACGAGTCTTGTACAAATATTTTGTATGAGACCAAGTGCAGTGGAATTTCTGGATTAAAAAAAAAATGTAGTATATGCACAGACTTCCCTCGTGGTGCAGTGGTTAAGAATCCCCCTGCCAGTGCAGGGGACGCAGGTTCGATCCCTGGTCCGGATAATCCCACATGCCTCAGAGCTTGAAGCCCGAGCACCTAGAGCCCATGGTCCGCAACAAGAGAAGCCACCGCAATGAGAAGCGTGTACACCACAACAAAGAGTAGCCCCCACTCACAGAAACTAGGGAAAGCCCATACACAGCAATGAAGACCCAACACAGACAGAAATTTTAAATTAATTAATTAATTAAAATAAAATAAGGTAAAGAAAGAAAAGAAAAAGAAAACCTCAGGCTGAGAATTAAAAAAAAAAACGTAACATATGCATTTGTAATTTTAATAGATATGCCAAATTGCACTCTATGAGTGTTATAACAACTTACATTATCATTGTCTAACTATTAAGAGTGTCTGCTTCACTCTAACTTGATAACACTTTCAGATTTTGGTCAGTTTGACAAATGAAAACAATCTAAGTAGTTTTTTCGTGTATTTAAGAGCCATTCCTATTTCCTTTTTTCATGAACCGTCTGTTAGAACTTTTCCTGGTATGAGGTAGGAGGTATGGATACAAATTAATTTTTGTCAGTTGGCTCATCGTGTATTGAGTGGACAGCCCATCTTTAGTCTACTGATTTGAGGTGGCTTTCCTATTATATAGTAAATTCATGCATGTAGTTGAGTCTCTTTCCAGATTTTCTATTCTATGGTCTTTCTGTTCCTGTACTAATATTCCATTGTTGTAATTTTTCCAATGCTTTAATACACTGTAGTATCTATTAGTGCTAATCTTTCCTCATTGCTCTTCCAGACTATTTCTGTTAATTTTTCTATTTGAACTTTAGGATGACTTGCCAAACCCCATAAAACAAATATTTCCTAGTATTCTTTTACTGATATACTATATTTCTGAACTAACTTATAGAGAATCAATATATAAATGATATTAAGTCCTTTTCTTCAAGAACATGGTATGTATTTTCCTTTCTTCAAGTCTTCTTTTGTGGTTTTCAGTAGTGTTTTAAGGTTTTCTTCTTATATATCTTGCATATTTCTTGTTAAAACTTGTTACTAAATATTTATTACTAGTTATGTTTCATGTTGCTGTTATAATGGGATGTTTTCTTCTATTTTCTATCTGGTGGGAGACTTTCTAAAAAAATAAAAATGAAATATGGCATATCAGAACCTATAAAATATAGCTAATGCTGTGTTAATAGGAAAATTCTTAGCCTTAAATACGTCAGTAAGTATATAAAATATATTTAAATGAAATAAGTTAGATTTGAGAGATGGGTAAGTTATAAAAGTACCAACAAAATAAATTTAAGGAAAGCAAAAGAAAGTTATTAATAAAGAGCAGAAAATAGCAAGTTAGGAAACAGAAAACATTAGAACTGAGAAAATCAAAATCCAGTTTTTTGAAAAGACAAAAAAATAAATTGGTCGAAGAAAAGAGTAAAGCACATGATAAATGCAGAATCATACAGAGGATTAAGAGAATCATAAATGACTACTTTGTTTAATTCTTTGTAAATAAGTTTGAAAAACTGGAAAAACGTAATTTATAAAAAACTGATCACAGAAAAAAATAGAAAATCAAAATAGACTGATATTAAAAGAAGAAAATAAGAATGCTGCCCCCCTTCCCAATAAAATGAGCATCATGCCTAAATGGCTGTAGAGAGGAATTCTAACAAATATTTAAAGCTGTTAAAAATTGTTCCAAAGCATCAGCGGAGAAAAGAAATTTGCAGCTTTTTTGGTATGAAGTGAGTACTATATTGGTACCAAAACTTGATGAGAATCATGCTAAAAAAAATAAAACTAGTTTCACTAATGAGTATCAACACAAAAGCCCAATTAAAATATAAAACAGAAATCAGGAGTAAGAATACATCTTGACCAAGTAAGTTTTATTCCAGGGATGCAAGAGTGGCTATTTTTCATTTAGGAAGAAATCCGCTTCAGACACATACATCTATGCACAGTCCACATGCCATCCTGATGGCATCTCATCAAATACTGATTGGCACCCAGTTTCCCCTGATGTAGCTGTGGTGTCAGTACTTTCAACTATTATCATTTATAGCAGAAAATAATAGATTTAGTAAACAATTTGATAAAATAACTAAGAGTTGGTTGTATTTTTTTAAATTAAACTGTATGGCATTCGTGTCTACTGTAGCTTTTCTTAATATCTGATATTTTCATGAGTGAGAGTGTTGAGAATGGAAGGTGGGGGAGGTGACAGGCTAGGGATTCCAGCATCCTGCTCATGAAGGCTGAGTCCCTCTGAGAAAAGCTAGCTGGAAGCAGACACAAATAAGAAGGTTGCTGTCTCCTGAAACCTCTTAGGGTCTCTGGTTTAGACTCAGCGATAGCATCAATTGGTAGAATGCGCTTTGGGAGAATCATCAGGAATAAATTGTGGCACGTGTACCAGTGTTTGAAATCCCAGAAACCTCAGCATGCAGTTATATTCAAGGTCTCCATCTCAAGAGTATGTTGTAAATGGAGTCATGATTTAATACCTCAACAAAACCCATGTTAAGGCAGATATCCTACTCTAGGTAAACACTTTGATTGAAGTTTCAGGATATATTATATGTGCATTATTAGAGTGACAGCCAAATTATACAATATTTTAAGGCCTCATTGAAGCATAGGCTTTGAGGCTTGATTGTACCGAATAACTTCTGAAAATCCGGCACAGCAAACACATCAGACCATCCTGCAGTGCTTCAGTGCAGGATGGCTCTTGTTAACCATGGGCTTGAGCAGTCTTTGTCATGAAGTGATAATAAGTCATGGAAACAGACGAGGACAGGTGATAAAGTAATCTGAATTGAAAATCACTTTGGGGTATGTTTGGCATTCACAGGGCATACTGACATTTTTTTTTAACTAATATAGTAAAACTCTTTAGATAGCCAAATAAATTATTATTTCTATCTGAACAGCCTCATTTTGTGAGAACAAGGTCAACAGTCAGTGGTGACCAGAGAAAGGTGATAAAGCAAGAGGTGGGATTTCTCACACAGTTTAAAGCTACCCTGAAAAGAGATTGTTTGCACATAAGCACACTCGTATCAGTTTTCCAGCCAGATGTAGCAACAGGTAGGTTCCTATATGACTGCTGTAATCAAAGAAAATAATGTCAGGTGATTCATTTAAAATGGATAGGAACAGCCATGAAATGACTCCTTTTGCCATATTTCCCAATAAGCATAGGAACAATGGAGGATATAATAACTTCTTTCATTAAGTCCACACCGAAACTAAAAAAGTAGACATCATCTAGAACTCATTTCTCTGCTGTAATGTAGAGCTACCCTTACCATCAGAAAGCCCTTCCTATTTTCTGGAAAAAGTTAATACTGTTTTATCTTAAGCTTTTTTTCCCTCTCTCTCTGAGGACAAATAGTACCTACAAACACATCTAACTCTTGAAAGCATTATATGTAAAGACATGTTGTTACACATGTTTGGAAATAAACATTTCAGCCCATGTTCAGCTGTGAATCACTTCATTACTGTGTTAATTCATAATGTTAAATGCTTGAGAATGTTTTTACTGTGCATGTTCTTATACATGCACCTAGTCTTAAGGGAATAATTGCAACTAGAAATGCTCTTATTATTTGGTAAAGCTAAAGGAAATTTAATTAGCTGGGGTCACAGTGAACCTTTATAGAGTAAACAAAGAAAAAATAATGTTTAAAGCCTTTGTAAGATAATAATAATTCAAGGCTGTGCTGAATTAAAACTTGGTTTTGAACGAACAAGAAACAGCCATAGGTATAATGTATTTTGTAGTGTTAGAGTTGGTGTTGGTGTCTAATTACTGTAAGCCATCTCACTTCGAGTAAAAAGCATCAGAGAGTCTTCTTGTGCCTGCAAAGCTCTGTGACAGTCTATTGTAATGCATTTCAACCAACTTATAAATCATTTTGCAGAGACTAATGATTTATTACTGCTGTAATGAACTTCACAAGCATCAATACATTAGTATCCACTTTGAAAAGAAACTTGTCAGGTCCCATTGGAATGATGATCAGATTACTATTGTTATTAATGACCCTGATCAGCTCTTTGGATCTATGAATAACCTTTTTAGATGACAGAGGTCTTCCATTTGGGAGAAATTCAATGCATATGTAAAATAAAAGTATATGCTCTTCTTTTTCCAATCCCTTTATTAATGCCAGGGATTGTTGTCAGCTGGACAACAGAACTTGGAAGCTTCAAAATTATTTTAAAATCTACCTAATTCAACCCTATTAAAATCTGGTGAATACATCTTGAAAGGATATTGTCATTACAATTACTTTTCTCTATGTTACTAAATTATGGTGTTTTCTTTCTTTCTACTTGAAGCCTCAGCTGGACCCTAGTGGTTTGACTAAAATAGAAATTAACCATGTTTGGGCTTCTTCTTTTTTTAATGTTCAGTGATG
Source organism: Phocoena sinus (assembly GCF_008692025.1). Taxonomy (NCBI): domain Eukaryota; kingdom Metazoa; phylum Chordata; class Mammalia; order Artiodactyla; family Phocoenidae; genus Phocoena; species Phocoena sinus. The sequence continues at coordinate 6,452,257 of NC_045779.1, read as the reverse complement.
TCAGACATTTGACCTGTGAGGCTTTTAAAACTGACCTTGTTGCTTCTTTCCATTCATTAAACTACAACCTTTGCTCTCTTGTCATAAAAGATAAATGAAGATTCACAGAATCTTTGTTTAAGAGAAGATTTATTGTTTACATTAATGTAGATTAAGTGGAAAGATACCAATTATTTTTCAAGTCAATCAGATGTCTTCTTTGAGGTTTCAATTTATGGCCTGTTTCTCATTATTACAATTTCTGCATACTCGGTAGACCTTTTTCAAAAAGTAACATACAAATGAACAATTTTCATGGAAACCCCACATTCCATACTTTTTCTACTTAACCAGACAAACAAGTTCTAACATATGATGTTTTTCCATAAGTGATTAAAATTGGGCTTGAAAATGGTAGTTTTCATTCTACAAAGTTGTCACAATGATTAATGTCCATATAGGATTAAAGCTTTGGAGAAAAATTTTGAAACCAGAGTGATTATTTGTAGATTTAGAAAATGGCTTTTAAGAAGAGAAGTTTTAGTGTAGTTTATTATAGTTCAGCTTCCCAAACTAAACATTTTTATCATTAGCCACACACACACACAAAAATAGTGAGATCAGTCATTTTTCATGTAAAATTTTTACAAGTTTTAATGGGCCACATGGAGAGAATATAATGGAATAAAATAGACTTTTTAAAAATGTATGATCTGAAAGGAAACAAACAGGTCCTGTAATCAAAGTCCTTTATTTTACTGGTGAGAAAACTGAGGCCTGGCAGAGTCTAAGGCATGTCTTCCTGTCAGAGGTCAGAGCGCACTGGTGACATGGAGCCCAGGGCTGGGGGTTCCTGTGCTGACATCACATAGGACATCACATGGGAACTTTGAACTCTACAGTGGTTGTAACCCCAGAGCCTAGCACTGTGCCTAATCACTGCTGAGAAAGCCATAAGGACACAGGTTGCTGAGAAGACAGAATGAAAGACAAAAGCACGGAACAGGTGGGGTCCCGCATGTGACCTTAGAGCCTCTTCTGATTCTTCGTCTCTCATTTGAACACTTCCACCTTTGTCTCATGGTTTACCTTGATAATGATTTTATTCATAAATGGATATTTGCAAGTGAGGCACTGTTTTTCTTTACCTTAAAGAGTGGAATCTCCGATTTGGGTGGATATTTCTCTCATGAGTTCTATAGATCCAACAGTAAATAAAGCTTGTGTGGGACACTTTGATGAATCTTGGAGTTGACAGTGACACACCCAGTTATCCCTCTCCCTGGTGCAGTAACCTGTCTGTAACTTGCCTCTCATGTCATTATCAAGCGTGTGTATTAACATTCTCAGTGATAGGAGCTGACTTCTTTGCATGGCAGCCTGTTCTGATACCATACAGTCTGTGGGTAAAAGGTCTTTTTTTTTTTTTTCTTTTTTTGCGGTACGCGGGCCTCTCACTGTTGTGGCCTCTCCCGTTGCGGAGCACAGGCTCCGGACGCGCAGGCTCAGCAGCCATGGCTCACGGGCCCAGCCGCTCCACGGCATGTGGGATCTTCCCGGACCGGGGCACGAACCCGTGTCCCCTGCATCGGCAGGCGGACTCTCAACCACTGCGCCACCAGGGACGCCCTAAAAGGTCTTTTTAATGTTGAACTTGAACCAGGCTTTTTTTATTTTTTCAAAATTGTAGTGACATTGGCTGTGTGTTCTTTGAGGAAATGGGTCAGTCTCTAGTGAAATCAGTCTAGGACCATCTCCTTGTTCCATACATATGCCGTCTTAGGGTTTGTGTGGCTAGAAAACAAGAGTGGTTATTTTCTCTACAAGTCACAGTCACCAGGCACGTGCTGTGACATCGTGAGATGGCACTGGAGTGGTAAAGTGGGGTTCTAGTCACTTTCTCAGTTACGTTGACCTCGGGCAAGTTATTGCCCCTCTCTAAGTAGTCGTTGCCTCTTCTGAAAAAAAGTGAACATCATGCCTTCCCTATCTGCCTTACAGGGTAGTTTTATGCTGGAGATGTTGCATAATCAATAGATGATAATAACCGCAGGTCCCTTAGCCGGTTGTGATATTGTGACTCGGTGTACATGTCGTTTTACCAGAACTAGAGTGTAAGCTCTTGGCCCCCTGGTCGGCGGTTCTCATATGCCCATGTAAGAATGGGTGCTAGTTAACTCAAGTTCTTAGTGCTCCTCACAAAAATAAGGAAATTTTTGTTCATAAAGCAAGATTTATTCCCTTTTGAGGATAATGCTTTATTCAGACACATCCAGATTTCATTAGTATTAAAATATCTTTTATGAAATAGTGATGAGCCAGTAATCATGTTTGCAGTGTACTCGTTTAATAATATTAAAAGTTGGTAAATCTCCGTCATTCCCATCATTTGGAAAAACTTTGTTGGTGGTGAAACCCTAAAGTTTGGGTATGTGTGATGTACATCTTTACAGCTCAATTCTCGCCCCACCCCTGCCCTCTCACTCCAGGAAAATCCCTCCTTTATAAGTGAGAGAGTGGCATGGACATCTATACACTACCAAATGTAAAATAGATAGCTAGTGGGAAGCAGCCCCATAGCACAGGGAGATCATCTCGGTGCTTTGTGACCACCTAGAGGGGTGGGATAGGGAGGCTGGGAGGGAGACACAAGAGGGAGGGGATATGGGGATATATGTATATGTATAGCTGATTCACTTTGTTATACAGCAGGAACTAACACACCATTGTAAAGCAATCATACTCCAATAAAGATGTTAAAAAAAAAAGAAAGAAAGAATCCACGAAGTCAAAAGAAGACATGAGAAACAGAGTTTATGGTACTGAAAAATATTAAGTAGTCTACACTAAACCAGATTAAATTGCTAGGACTTTTAAGATGACAGCAGTGGTACAAGGAGAAGAAGGGAAGTTTTTGCTATAGCCCAGCACCACAGCTTTGTTGATGCTCAGTTTCTGAAAGCACTTTTCAGAAGAAGCTTTCTTCAAAGGTTTTGATGACTAACATCAAACACCAATGAAGTTTTTTATGGTTCTTTAGTTTCTCAAGAGTCTAGATTTCTTTCTTTCTTTACTCACCTCCAATATATTCAATCCTTTCTTCTGAATATAACAGAACCACGTTAGAATAGTGAATAAATGTCTCTGGCTTTTAGTTTTTGTAAAAAAAAAAAAAAAGGAAAGGATTTAACTAGATAATATGTAATATGTAATATCTATGTAATAATATATAATCCAATGTGTAGTAAGGAGCACAGTATGATAACTGTAGGTATGTGCTGTATAATGATAATAAATTGCTCAAAGCTTATGTTAATAAATAAAAGGCCCACAAGAATTATCTGTTAAATAAATTAATCAGTTGGGGATGTGTTTCCTTTAGAGGCTAGATGGTGTATTGGTCACATTTTTAAGGTAGCTGCTCATACTTTCAATACGTGCAGCCGAATTGATCAAAAGTAAGACTCTCAGTATGTCCAGTAAATCCAGTTGCTTCTTCTCAAGTAATGCTACATTAAAGCATCAATAACTTAGTTGGATAGCACGGAAATTTTATTTGTAATAAAATTCAAAGGTAATCTTAGGTCCACATAAGTACTTTTCAGCTCATTGTTTTGCTGTGCGCTCCCTCACCATCCCAGGCCATTCACATCCCTATTCCTCTCATTTGCTTTGGTGTGTTTAGCTTTTAGAGTCTTTATTCTAGTAAAAAGAAAGAGAATGCCCACATTTCCTATTATTTGATAACCCATCTAGTATCCACTAAGAGGATATTCAGCCATCGCCATTCTGGTCTTTTCTCATCTACCTCCAGGTAGCCATCGCCATTCTGGTCTTTTCTCTGGTAGAAAAATAAAATCTGAAGTGTGTAAAAACTCTCTCCAGCTACTGGCTGTATTAATAGTAGTCACCCTTTGTTAAGATCTAAATATATGCTAGATCTTTTGCACATTTTATTTATTTCTCACAGCTCTGTGCCATTGGGTCTTATCATCCCCCAGCTTACGTTTTGGGAACTCTGAGCTCGCGTTGTTAAATAACCTGCCCTCCCTCTGCGGCGCCATCATCAGCCTTGCTTCCCCAGGACTCTGACTTCTGGGCAGGCAGGAGCAACTGGCACATCTCCGTCTTTCCCTCTATCTTTAGGGCTGCCTGTATGTGCCTCTACAAGCCTCCCGGGCAGCAGGAATAATCTCATTCCAGACTAGCAGCTGTGTAGGCTGCTCTCGTTCTCTTCAGAAATCAATTTCCTGGTGAACCAGTCTTTCTTTTTGAATGTTCCAAGACAGATCTGAACAGTTTTAAAAGACACTGAAGGTAATAAAACATAATAACCCCTTATTCAGTTCTGTTTGTTAAAACAAAGAGAGTAATAAAAAGAGAAGTGTCAGAAAAGGCCCCCCCCCCATGCCTAGATTCTATGTGTGGTGGCGCTACAAAATTTTTTTTTAATTCTTGGGGATCAAATAACTAAAATATGTATCCTGAGATTTGTCATAGAAAACTGGTCCAATAGAGCCTAATTTGTTTTGCAATTTGATCAACTACAAACTTAAGGTTTTGTTTTGTTTCCTTTCATTTCGTTTTTAAGAAATGCTTTGTTTGTTACAAGCCAGTCCCTTGATTTTTTTCAGGGAATGAACGTGGCATTTCCCAAAGGACTAGTCAGCCACAATGAAGAATTTATTAGACAGCTAGATTACATGGTTGAGCACTCATGGGGCATATACTTTTTTCACTTATAATAAAGTGTATTTGCCTGATGTAATAACTATGACAAAAAATATGTTGCTTCACATACTCTCTGATACACAAAATTAAGTGATTCCTTTTGGTTTAAGCAGGAATTAGGTTTGCTTGAAATGCTCATTTGGATAAAGTTAATTTTTATTCTTTGGGGAGAGCGTCTGACTTTTACTTAAAATTCTGGAAGACTTGAGGGTAATTTCTAAATTATATGCACTAACTGACATTTCATTTTAGCCATGATGGCAAAACTATCTAAAATAAATTACCATAGAAACATAGAGATTCTTAGCTATCATGCCAATAGTGTAGTATGCTTTCTGTAGCAAATATCAAAGCATCGTTGATTCTATAGAACTCTAATTGGAGGTCTTTGCACATGAATGTAGCTCTTAATGGAAATGAGATTTTATTCATTTTCCTTCTGTTGCATTTACCCAAACACAATTCTTATGTGAGGCTCTCTGTACTGGCAAAGAATAAAATATTCCCAACAAATGCCTTCACAAAGGCTTATTTCCTTTTCAGCCGAAAGAGAGCTGGGAACTACGGAAAGGCACTGGGAATGTTACAGGACCCAAAAAAGGGACGGAAAAATTGAATTCCTATCAAAGATAAACGAAGCTGACTGTGTTAGGCCAAGAACACATTGCTCTGGTGTCATTGCTGTGAAATAGAATTTGATTGATGATTTCTCTATTTTCAAATGACCTGGTTTATCCCAACATTCATCTAAGAATGAAGTAATTAATTATTTCAGAGCAAATTAAAAAAGAAAAATGGGTAAACCCCAGTGATTTTAAGGATGACTGAGATGATAGACCTAAAATTCTAAAGTTTCTTTCTGAACTCGCAAAAGATTTCTCTGGGGATTTTAAGAAAGGATGTTATACAAGCATGCTCTCTACAGAATGTTGTTTGGCCTTGGCTATGGCACTACTCCCTGTTCTTTTGATGAACTTGGGGAGGGCAAAGAAGATTCTAGATTTTCTCTTTTCCTCTAAGAACCACCTGACTCTGAGTCATTGCTTATTTCCTGTAAAGAAGAAGAAAGAGCTGTTAGTGAAGATGAGCTAAACTAGAGGTTGCTGGCACTTCTGGTGGTACGTTCCAGATCTGAATTCTTCTGGAACCTAAGAGCGCATCTTTAGGCACCATGGTTGCTGAGAACATTTGGATACCTGGTATTCGTTTGGGAATCAGTATTTGATTCTCTTATTCTGCTTCCTGCTTGGAGATAGAGTCAGGATACCCTCCAGCAGCACCAGTGTCATCCCTGTTACCCTGAGCAATCAGAATAGAATATTTAGAGCAGGCGAAAGCAAGTGCAGAGTTCTCCCGCCGCTTTTTGTTTAACGTGCTGCTTTCCCCAAATATTCGACTACTTCTGCAGTGAAACAGAGGCTGTTGCTGGATTTAAAAAGCGTTTGACAGGCCTGCACCTTTCAGTACCCTGTGTGACTTCATATTTGCTTTGGATGACAAACATGTATTTTCCTTCTGCCTGAAGAGACTGTTTGTTTTGTGAAGTACAAGTTAAAAGCGACTGAATCTAACGTGGAGGATGTTCTTTCAGATCCTTGATTACATATATCTTGGCTGTTGTGAGCTTTATTGGATTATGTACTGTGCTGTGGTTCCACTAACTGTGTGAGCAAACAGCAGGCAAGGTTGGAGGGTTATTAAAAAGGCTCGTTGATTCTCTCCTTCACAAGATTGGAAAGTGAATACATTTACTGAAATCAGGGTGGACCAATGCACAATTAGTAAAGTTTAGAGGAAGTTGTGCTGGACCTCTAGCACATTCCCTCTAGCACTACTATAATTAACAACATTGGGGCTTTTATTTTCTTTTCTTGTTTGATGCATCTGTTACGTTAAACGGCATGTCACCATTTCACTGCTGTTTTTAATGTATAAAGACTACAAGAAGATCTGCCCCATGTTTATGGAAGAATTATATGAAAATAATATATAATGTTGCTATAGACCATCTAGACACATCATTGTAATAATTAATAAAAAGGAAGACATATGGAAAATTTTTTCGTAATGAAAAGCACAATTGTGAAATTTGGTTTCAGCTTTGGCTCCTTTTGTAAACTGAGATCTCAGGAACTAGGACATAAATCATTCTATAACTGTAATCCTTTAGTCAAAATACAGTCTCCATAAATATTTTAGCAGCATTTGTGATGCTTTTAATTCTACATCACTTCACTTTAGTTCACTTCAAAGTTAAATTATTAATGTCTCTTCCTAAAAGTTCAAAATACAATATACTGAAGAGACTTTACTACTTGGAATTCTGAACAGCCTCTGGATGTCTGAAAGTATATTGTTCATGTTTATTTGCATTTCTAGGAGAAAAACAGAATGGGCTAGGCAAAATTGTAACTATCCCCGTCCGCCCAGCAGAGTGCCAGACATTTAGAAGGCACTGCATGAAGAGCTGTGGAATGAAAATTCTAAAACACGAGTTTTTTATTCCAGCCTTTTAAGTATCCCTCTTTTCTGCTCCTTGAACACCTAGACTCTTTCATGCTGCCCGCTAGTTGCACATAGCAGGGCGTCTGTATCCTCTCTGCTCCCCACTCCCCCCGCCCCCTGCCCAGGAACGTCCACATCTTCTTCCACTCTCCTTCAAAACCACATTTGCTCCGTGAAACTGATCACATAAACTCTAAAAGGAAAGCAATCAGATTAGAGTAATTCAAACAGAGATGTGCATGATTATGGCTGGCTTCATATATTTACTGTTGCCCTTTTCTCCCCCATTTTAAAAGAGAAAAATGTTAATCCAAATTAGTGATTGCCTAAGGGTGCATTTTAACCAAGGTACTTGGAGTCTGGAGAGCTGCTATAGACCTCCTCAAATCATAACACATTCTGTTCTGCCCACCAATACCCAAGACTGACCTGATTTAACAACCTTATTCTCATGCTGAAATTCAGGCCGATAAAAACATATATATATATGTATGTAATTTCTATCATATATATATATATATATATATATGTTTTTGTTTTTGTTTTGTTTGTTGTTTTTTTTTCTTGCTGTACACGGGCCTCTCACTGTTGTGGCCTGTCCCACTGCGGAGCACAGGCTCCGGACGCGCAGGCTTAGTGGCCCTGGCTCACGGGCCCAACCGCTCCGCGGCATGTGGGATCTTCCCGGACCAGGGCACGAACCCGTGTCCCCTGCATTGGCAGGCGGACTCTCAACCACTGCGCCACCAGGGACGCCCTCTATCATATATTATTAAATAAATACCTATATTTTCATTTGGAGGTACTTATGTATTTTGTGGAAATGTTTATGTTTAGAAATATTTATCTCTTTACTTAGTTTATTAATGAAATATTATCACCTGACAGAAAAATGAGGCATCCTTGGAAGCTTTATCAAATATTTTGGGTTAAGTACATGAAGAAAAAAAATAATCTAGAAGAACTTGAGAGCCAAGTCTATCTGTCTTAAGCATCACTTACAGCTTCGATGATCTTGACTTAAAGCTGTTCATTGATTCTTTTGTAACTCACACAATATACATTTGTGAACGGCAGTCCCAAAATGGGAAAACCTAAGGAATCATCTGGTCACACCCCTATTTTAGAGAACAAAATCTGAAGCTTAGAGACGATTTGTGATTGTCTATTGTGGCTAACCTAGAGGTGAGTGCAGCTCTTCTGATCTGTCCTGAACTTGTCAGGACATGCGTCGTACCTGCCCTCACTCCTGTTTGCTCTCACTGCACACGAAACCAGTTGCCAAAGAGTGTCGCCAAAAATGTTAAAGATATTTTACCAGAAGAATTTTGGTTTAAGTTATTCTAATGGACAGCCAGGAGATTGTAAATCATGGTCTTTTTAATTACTAATGCTCTATTTTAGATTGTTTTACTATTCTAAGAGGAAATTTCTTTTCTGAGTCTGCCCTGGAAAAAAAGTCACTGAGTTCAGAACATCTTCTTTGAGAAACTTGATGGCAGAGAGCAAATGCAAAATATTAATGAGTTACTCTGCCAGTGCATCCCTCACCTGGCGGACAATCCATGTAATACCTTCATCCTTGAGGTCTTTAAGTGACTTAAGAAGAGTTTCTAAGGAAGATAAATTCTTGACTCAGCAGAATCTCTGAAATGCATGCTGGCTCACCATGTTAGGAGCCGCTATCTCTATTTTTACAAAAAATGAAAGAAATGTCTGAAAAAAAAATAAAATCTCCTTAGTAGTCTTCCCACATGTGACACGGATGCAGTGACAGAATTCATCACTAGAAAGGGCTTGTACTTAGTCCCAAACACTAAAAAGTACTATCGAAAGGCACTGTGAACTCTGATTTGTACTCGAAAGGCCTTCTGTGTGCTCACTGACCTCCAGAACAAATGAAACGTAGGAATCCTCCTCTTGAGTGTTTAGATAGAGGCTTCAGGGTGGAAGAGATAAAGACACAATCTCCAAAGGTCTCAGTTACAACGAGACTCCAGCCTTCTGGTGTTGGACACCCCACATATTTTTGCATCATTTGCAACACATTTATCTCCTCCTAAACGTTTTTCATGGCGTAATATCTGTGTTTCAAATTAAAATGGATTAAAATTAATTTTGCCTTCAGCGTTTTGCAATATCCATTGAGAGTTTTAGACATCTTTCTTTGGGGATTGAGTCTACTACAAATAGACTTTCTCCTCTCAAGAAATAGTACGTGATTCTCATCCTTGGCTCTGCTTTTCTAATCTTGGCTCAGAAATGCCTCAAGTCGGTGACTCCAGAAGCCAGAATTACCTTAGAGCTCTCAGTCTTAGGAAGCCAAGATGTTCTTGGGAGCACATGTATCCCTACCACTGTCTACCCACACACACTCAAAACACCCCTCAGACCTGTCCTTCTCCAAAACAAAATAAAAATCCCATCATTCTGAAAAGGCACCCCTGTATTTCTGTGGAAAGTAAAAAATTCCCTCACAGAAAGTTTAATACCCACGTTTTACACATCTACTAGGGGATAACGAAAACACGGGTGGGCTTGTTCACACAGTTGCAGCCCTTATAAATCTGGTGGAGTGTGTGCCAGGCACCGATGGATGAAGCCCCTTACAGTAGACTCACTAGCCAGGTAAAAGGGACACTCTGGGAGTTTGTGTGCCTTCAGTATGATTAATGATAGGGTCCAGCTCCTGTCACACTTGGCCAACAAGGAGTCCTCATCTATCTTGGTGAGAAAAAGTGCTGGCGTTCGGGTTGTATATTCCTTTTAGAAGGGACAAGTCAGGAAATCTCTGGTCTCTGCCCTTAAACAGATTGTAGAGGAGAGGAGAAATACCCAACATTCATGGACCCTCTGGCAACTAGGCAGCTACATGTAGTCTCCCTCATGAGCAAAGACCAAACATATTCAGATATTCGGCTAGTATACTAGCATACCGAATACAGTAGAAGTTTGGTGCCTTTTTGTTGCACAGTTCCGTGAAATGCTAGGCCATCGAGCACCTGGAGAAAGACAGAACTCCAGTGCTGACATTCTTAGCCTCACGCTGATTCACACATGTGACATTGTGGTGTGCAGAGAACCTCTTTCTACATGTAATTAAAATTTCTAGATCGTAGTAAGAAAGATCAGAACACAGCAGCTACTTGGTTAAAAAAGCGGTTAAGCGTGTCAATGCCCTGTCATCGGGGGTAGGACCAACACTGTGTCTTAGTGTTTGCATCCAAGATGGCAACCCTGTGCAGCCTTTGTAATGTGAACAACAGCCATAAAACTTTGTCTATGAATATTTTCTCTTTATGCTTCTTTAAAATGGCGCAAGAAGTTAAAGAGACTTATGAGACCATCCAAAAGAAGATTCTTTACGGATTTTTAAAATACTTTTCTTAGTCTTTTACAGCATCGTTAGGTCACAATTAGGCAGCAAGTTTTTAAGTAGCCTATCTTTATTCAGCCTTTCCAGAGCATTAAACTTAATTTATATAGAAACAGTTCTCTTTGCATGCATGCAAATTTAATCCGTTTATATGCTATTTGAATAAATGTTACAGTTGCATTAATAAACACAACATGCATAAACAGGTTTGGAAACTAATATACCTGATTCTTGTGTAGCTTATAGCTCAACTACTGGGAGTAAAACTGGGTCAGCTTTTTTTTTTTATAATAAACTTTGAATTTGAGAACAGTGTTAGATTTACAAAATTGTTATGAAGATAGTACCAGGAGTTCCTACTTACCCCAGACCTTGTTTCTGTATTATTAACATCTTCCATTAGTATGGGACAGTCGTCATAATTAATGAACCAATATTAATACATTATTCTCATCTAAAGTCCATACTTTATTTAGATATCCTCAGTTTTTCCCTAATGTCCATTTTCTGTTCCTGGTCAACATCTAGCTATCATATATCCTTAGGCTCCTCTTGGGCTGTGGCAGTTTTTCAGACTTTCCTTGTTTTTGATAACCCTGGCAATTTTAAAGAGTACTGTCGGGCTTCCCTGGTGGCGCAGTGGTTGAGAGTCCGCCTGCTGATGCAGAAGACGCGGGTTCGTGCCCTGGTCCAGGAAAATCCCACATGCTGCGGAGCGGCTGGGCCCGTGAGCCATGGCCGCTGAGCCTGCGCGTCCGGAGCCTGTGCTCCGCAATGGGAGAGACAACAACAGTGAGAGACCCGCGTACCACAAAAAAAAAAAAAAAAAAAAGAGTACTGTCAAGTATTTCATAGAATCTCCCTTGGTCGAGATTGGTCTGAGGTTTTTACTATGGTTAGATCGGAGTAACGTAGTTTTAGGAGGAAAACCATAAAGTGCCATATTCTCATCAGATCATTTCAAGGGTTCATATTATCAACATGACTTAGCACTGTTGATGGTAAGCTTGATCACTGGTCTGAAGTAGTGTTTGTCAAGTTTCCAAACTGTAAATGTACTCTTTTTTTATTATCCCTTTCCATACCGCACTCTTTGGAAGAAAGTCGTTATGTGCAGTTCACATTCAAGGAGTGGGGAGTTTTGTTCTCCATCCTTGAAGGTGAGTATCTACATAAATTATTTGAAATTGTCCTGCATTGAAGACTTGCCTGTTCTCTCCCATTTATTTTTTTACTTGTTTGTTCATTGAATCATTTACCCTTTTTAGTATGGGCTCATGGGTGTTCATTTTTACATTTTGGGTTATAATCCAATATTATTTATCCACCTGTCTGTCTGTCTGTCTATCTATCTACCTATCCATCTATCTCAGATTATTCCAGCTTTGGGGATTTGGAGCCTTTTCAGTTGGCTTCTTGTACCCCTCTGGATTACACCCATCACTCTGTGTGTGTTCTGGGGGGAGGTGTTCATTTTTTTTGTATTTTGAACACTTTAATTTCTGTTACTGCAGTATACTCCAGACTCATCTTGTATATTTCCTGTTCCTGTCCTAGAACCAGCCATTCTCCAAGAAGCCCTGTTTCCTTTTCTTGGAGAAACTAAGATCTGGGCACCACGTTTGCCCATTGCTACTGGGGTTTCATTTCTTCTAGGACCTCTCAGCTGACAGAGTAGGGGGATATACGTATGAATACTAACCTGTGTACGTACATACACATATCTGTAAAGACTTCTATGTGTAACCATCTGTATCTAGTTTAAGCTGAACATTAATTCATACTGATGTCCTCAACTCTAATCTATTGCCATAGCCTTCTGCCCTTGCTTATCTGTAGCCTCTCACATCAACAGTGAGAAACCTGACCCCCACCATCTGCTATCCATTTACGTCATTGTTCATTCCTGGAAATGTCTATTCACGTTATCAGAATTGTTAACCCACACTCCTGTGGGAAACAAGTTTATGGAGTAGGTTACGGTGCTTATACACAGTTCCTTTACCTTTAGTCTTGTAGACTCTACTCGTTTCCAAAGTCACATAGGTCAGTAACGTATTACCCGTCCCCTTTAATGAGATTGTTTCATACATTTGCAATACATTAAGATTCTTTTGTGATGTCCTGCATCTCACCCACAGCCTCCTAAATATTCTTTTTAATTTGCATACATGAGTGTTTACTTTTTGTACAGTAAATTTCTGTGGGTTTTGGCAAATGCTTAATGTCTTGTATTCACCACTACCGTATCATACAGAATAGTTTCACTACCCTGAAAAATTATCTTTGTTTTACTTATTTAACCACCTCTCCCTTCTGAATGGCTGGCAACCAATGTTTACTATCCCTCCAGTAATGCCTTTTCAGAATGTCATGTAGTTGGAATTAGACATACTTGTAGCTTTTCCTGACTGGCTTCTTGCACTTAGCAATATGCATTTAAGGTTCATCCATGTCTTTTCATGGCTTGATAGCTTATTTCTTTTTATCACTGAATAATATTCAGTGGTATGGATGCACTAGAATTTGTTGCTCCATTCACCTATTGAAGGACTTTTTGGCCATTATGAATAAATCTGCTATAAACACCGGTGTGCAGTTTCTTAGGTAGACATAGATTTTCACATCAGTTGGGAAAATACCTAAGAGTGTGATCACTAAATTGTATAGTACGACTAGGTTTAGTTTTGTAAGAAACTGTCAAATTGTCTTCCAAAGTAGCTGTACCATGTCACAGCCCCACCTGTACTGAATGAAAGATCTTGTACCTTTTTTCTTTTTTATATGGATGTTCAATTGTTCCAGCATCATTTGTTGAAAAACTATATTTCTCCATTGAATTGCCTTAGTTCTTTCACCAAAGATCAGTGACTATATTTGTGTGGGTCTATTTCTGAACTCTCTATTCTTTTCCATTGATCTGTGCGTCTATTCTTTTGCCAGTACCATGCTGTCTTTATTACTGTAGCTTTAAAGAGAGTCTTGAAACCAGGCAGTGTACATCTTCCAACTTTGTTCTTCTTCTTCAGTATTATGTAAGCTATTCCAGGTTCTTTGCCTTTTCATATAAACTCCAGAACCGGTTTGTTGAAAACTATGAAATAGCTTGCTAAGATTTGATTGGGATTGTGTTGAATCTATAGATCAAGTTGAAAAGAACTGCCATCTTAACAATATTGAGCCCTCTAATCCATGAACACAAAATGTCTCTCTACTTATTTAGATCTTCTTTGATTTTTTTCATAAGTGTTTCTTAGTTTTCTGCTTATAGGGCCTGTACATGTTTTGTTACATTTATGCCTGAGCATTTCATTTTTGGAGTACTATTGTAAATGGCATTTTTTAAACTTCAAATTCCAGTTTTTAACTGTTGGTAAATAGGAAAGCATCATATCCTGCATACTTACTATACATGCTTATTATTTCCAAGAGATTGTTGTTGTCGTCGTTATTGATTCTCTAGGACTTTCTCCGTAGACAACATGTCACCTGCAAATTGAGACGATTTTATTTGTTCCTTTCCAAGCTGTTTTATGTCTTTACTACCTTATGCATTAACCAGGACTTCTAGTACAGTGTGGAATAGGAGTGGTGAAAGAAGACATCCTTACCTTTCTTCTGATCTTAGGGGGAAAACATACAGTTTCTTACCATTAAGTATGATGTTAGCTGCAGAGTCTTTGTACATATTTTAAATGAAGTTGAGGAAGTTCCTTCCTATTCCTAGTTTGCTAAGGGTTTTATCATGAATGGGTTTAGATTTTTCACACCTTTTTCTGCATCTATTGATACGATCATGTGATCTTTGTTCTTAGTGTGTTGATGTATTGGATTACACTGATAGATTGTCTAATGTTGAACTAGCCTTGCACACCTAGGATAAATTCTACTTGTTTATGGTATATAATTCTTTTTATGCATTATTAGATTCAAGTTATGAATGTTTTATTGATTTTTTTTTTTTTTTTTTTTTTTTTTTTTTGCGGTACGCGGGCCTTTCATTGTTGTGGCCTCTCCCATTGCGGAGCACAGGCTTCAGAAGCGCAGGCTCAGCGGCCATGGCTCACAGGCCTAGCTGCTCCGCGGCATGTGGGATCTTCCTGGACCGGTGCACGAACCCGTGTCCCCTGCATCGGCAGGCAGACTCTCAACCACTGCGCCACTAGGGAAGCCCTTATTGATGATTTTTACATTTATGTTCATGAGAGTTATTGGTCTATAGTTTCCTTGCAGTGTTTTTATCTGGTTTTGGTATTAGAGTTATTCTGGTCTCATGGCATGAGTTAGGCAGTGTTTCCTCTGCTTCTAATTTCTGGAGGTATTATGGAGAATTGGTATGACTTCTTCCTTAAATGTTTTGTAGAAACCATCTGGGCCTGGTGACTACTTTTAGAAGGTTGTTAATTATTGAATAATTCATTTAATAGATATAGTATTCTTTGGGTTATCTATTTCTCTCTGTAGGTGTTTTGGAAGTTTTTTAATTTCAAGGAATTGTTCCATTTCATCAAAATTGTCAAATTTGCGGGCATAGAGTTTTTTGTGTTATGCCTTTACTATCCTTTTAATGTGCTTGGGATCTGTAGTGATGACTCCTCTTTCACTTCTGATATCGGTAATTTGTGTCCTCTCTTTTTCTGTTGGTTAACCTGACTAGTGGTTTATCAACTTTAATGATTTCTGAAAGAACTGGTTTTTGGCTTTGTTGATTTTTTTTTTTTTTCCTATTGTTTTTCTGTTGTCAATTTCATTGATTTCTCTGTAATTTTTATTATTTCTTTTCTTCTGCTAGGATTAGAATTAACTTGCTCTTCCTTCTCTAGTTTCCTAAGATAAAAGCTTAAGTTACTGATTTTAGACCTTTCTCCTTTTCTAATACGTGCATTTAACGGTATAAATTTCCCTCTAAGCAGTGCTTTTGCAGCATTACACAAATTTTATTTTATTAAATAAAAATTTATTTTCACTTAGTCTTCTAAGTTATTTACATGTGAAGAAATTCTAAATCACTAATTTTTAACTACTTTAGGAAGGTTGTGCCCTATATTTTGAAAAATTTTGAAGACCAAGAGTCACGGTTTATTCCCACATTAGCCAATAAACTGTCACGTTTGGTGGCTGGAGGCTCCCCCATTCCTCATCCCCAGTTAATTAATAATAGCTTGAGACCTGCAAGAAGTAACATTCTCATCAGTCCACCCACCGAAAATCCAGGTCAAAGTGCCCCATTGTCTGTCGGTAATTCTATACCATAATCTCCCGGCGTGAAAACAAGCAAAAGGGGCTTTCCTGGTGGCGCAGTGGTTGAGAGTCCGCCTGCCGATTCAGGGGACACGGGTTCGTGTCCCGGTCCGGGAGGATCCCGCGTGCCAGGGAGCGGCTGGGCCCATGAGCCATGGCCGCTGAGCCTGCGCGTCCGGAGCCTGTGCTCCGCAACGGGAGAGGCCATAACAATGAGAGGCCCGCGTACTGCCCAAAAAAAAAAAAAAAAAAACACGCAAAAGGATCCACAAAGGATAGACAAAACTCTCTTGGGAGAGCTGGGAGCTTTACCAGCTGGTTCTGCAGTTCAGTTTGCTGCTGCATGATTCTCCCTGAGCCCAGTTCTTCGGGGTACCTGAGTCTTGCACTGAGAAAGGGCAGCAAACAAGGCAGGCAGAGGACCCTGCTCTCAGAATTCAGAGTTTGGTCAGGGAAGTCAATCACGAACACACTGATTAGTGCCCTGCCACTCAAACTTGGCTTCATGTACCGGCCACATTGGCACCACCTGGGACCTTGTCAGAGACCCTGAATCTCAGGCCCCTCCCAAGACTCCCTGGGTCAGAATCATATTTTAGGAAGATCCGCAGGGGATTCGTGTGCATGTCAAAATTTGCAGAGCTCTGCCCTAGATAATTGTAGGTAGTCATCATGCTGTGAAAAAGATGCCTGGGATGGGGAGGATGGATGTACTTTGGTAGGCCTGTCAAGGCAAGTGTCTCTGAGGAGGCTGCCTTCGAGAGACCGAAGGGTAGAGCCTTATTCATCTTGACACCCGCCCCCCAGTCAGTTCTTCCCTCCACCCCACCGCCACCAAATCCAGGCCACACCTGAGTGCGTGCCACAAACAGTGAGCATCCAGTGAAAGTTTTGGGGGCAAACAAGACAAGGAACGTAAGCCCCAAAAAAGCTATCTGCCTGTTTCATTAAAAAAAGAACATGAAAATACAAATATTTCTAGTCTTCAACTAAAATACCCCTGGCCTGTGAAAGAGGAAATAAAATGCAATGCATCTTTTAAAAGGTTCTGACTTCTGTCTTTTCCAAGAGCATTTTTTTCTTCAGAAAATAAATTGTAACTGGAAATTTCTATTAGCTTTTATAAATGTAGATGTACATTTTATAAATGTAGAAAAATGATCAGATGGTTTTAAAGTTAAAAACTGCTGGCTAGATATTCTTCCTTGTTCCCTTATAATAGGCTCTAAACTTTAATGTTGTAAGTTTTTCTCTTTCCCTTCAGTTGATCAATGTAATTGAGATTTTTCCCCATTTATTGGATTGTCATCTTGTGGTCATATAATTATGCTAGAGATATTAAATATGTTTTAGACACAAAATTGTAAATACAGTACAGAGGAACTGTGAGCTTATTTCCATATCATTAAACTACATTTTACCCATGAGCAAAGTGCATTTTTCATAACTTGCAAGAAATATCTTGTCTTGCAGTAGCACACATATTTAACATTCTTTTAAAAGCTACTCGATTTGGCATTGATATTTGGATTATTTTATTATCAGGGAATAAGGGGACAGCAGAATATTAAGTATCAATATATAACTGACCAATTAGTAAGATTCTACTGCTATTCTAAGTGGCCATTCTACAAATGGACATTTTTTCTGGGTGCAGTGTATAACTTTGGAGAAATGTTCTTAGATGCTCCCATGGCATTGCTTAAGCATAAAAGTTACTAATGTCTCCAAAAGTAAATTGTAATACAACAGTCGTTTTTATCAGTTACTTTGTTGCAATTAAATTTTCATAATACACAATGCTCCTATTTTTATTCTGGTGGCATTGAAACGTTTGGGGCTTATCAGCTTTGTAATTATGCAAATCTTGAAATTATTTATCCTTTCTAATGTCCAGAACTCTGTTCTTGTTGGGCTTTCCTTTTGAACCAATGCTTGATGAAGTGTCAGTATACCTTCTCATACAGCAATTTCTGTATGTACTAGATGCAAGCAAACTCTTTTATAATACAGGTTTTTATTGTTTAAATAGCTCTGTTAGTATATGGATTTAGCCTAAACACAGGCTTTTAGGCTTTATCTAAGGTGAAGTAGTTCTTTTCTGTTGTTAGAATACATCAATGCTATTACTGAAATTTAGGGGGAAAAGTAATAAAATAATAAATTGAGTATAACTTCTAATATAAAAACAAAGTTCCCCTGGCATGTCTCTGTTAACAAGAGTCCACTCAAGCAGACCTCTCAGCTCACTATTACTTTTTATTTTATTTTACTTTTTTTTTTGCCACATAGCACTTTAAAGATCAGAAAAACGTTCATTAGGAAGGATGCGTCCACAGATCAGCAAACTATTAGTTCACTTTCCACAGCCACAGAACTACAAAATGATTATTGAGAGGCAGATCCAAGCTTTTGAAATCCTTCAAGATTCCTGATAAAAAGAATATGGATTACATTTCATTTAGAATCAGTTGTTTAACTGGGGCAGAAAAGTGGGCAAAGGTAGCTAGAACCGTTTTTAACAAGAATTAAACAAAAAACCAAGACACTAAATTTAAATTAAATTAAAAGAGACACCCCCTTTCCTGGGAATTTTTACACATTTTACCGAAATTATGTTACCCAGATTATGGGCATGAATATTCAGAGTTGCTGCTAATTTAAGTGAATTTTTATTCTAAGATAGCCTTCCTGTCAAGGCAGAGGCCACGTCAGAATCATTATCATCAACACGTGTGTTCATCACCCTCCTGTGGATGAACCCTTTGCAGACCACTTTTAAAACTTACATTGGGTCCCCCTTTACTGTGCTTCGAGATCAACAGCTCCCCCAGTGTCCCAGCCATCCACCACTTCTTCAGGGAGAGCAGGTGGGAGAGATGCCACTTAATGATTAATCAGGTGGAAAACTTGTCTTCATCAAAAATTGAATGTAATGTGTAGAAAGCGCTTCTTTTCTGTTCGGAGTTCCTGATACCAGCTCTCATAAACCCATCAAGCATCCATTTAGCTAACTTTTACTATTAAAGAGGAAGGAAATTTATTTTTCTAAGCATATGATGTCCACTCAGTGCTCATTCCCCACAAGGAATCTGTTTTATACTCCTTGTACTTTTCCTTTTTGTCTCAGAGAGGTCTGAAGCTTTCATATCACTTATCCATGAGCCCAACCTAGACCTACAGTAAGATTTGTGCACTTACCTCCTTTCACAGAGTGTTTTGCTTCTTTCTTCCTTCTGGGTAACATACTTCACTAACAAGTGAATGGCGCTGATTGACAGGTGGGGCAGTATAAAGAAAACAAGATCCACTTGTTCCGTGAAAGCGTAATTTACGTGGCAACATTTTTAGTTAATGAAATGAATGTTGTAAAGATCCAGGTGAAAATGGCTGTTGTTTGTGTGCCCATAGATATTTTTTTTAGAACGCAGGCCCATATTTGGGGACTGATAAAATGGTCTGGGGACTGATAAAATGGTCTCTCTGCTTATGTAGCATCAAATGTTAGTGAGTTTTATTGGCTTCTTTCAGTTAGAGCACCTTGATACTTCAGAATATATTCTGACTTATAGTCTTGAAACTACAGACTAAGTCTCTAGGCATCCGAAGATTCAGAAGATAAAACACTTGAAAGTCAAATTGCTGATTCCCAAACAGAAATCAAACTATCAGATTGCTCTTAGTCACATTTTTTAAAAATATGATTTGATTGTGCATTGAGTTTTTAATATTTAAAAATCATCCTTTAGTGGAAAAGCCACATAATTATTTTATTTTTGTTCAATTTTATTTCATATTACCATAGGCAAATCATTACTTTCTTGAAAATGCAGCAGATATGGTGACCATGACAATCAGTTGGTGTGTCTAGTGTCAATAATATAGCCTCCAGAGGTAAATTCTATTCATTTCCATTTTCCAAATGTCTTCTTATGTTGAGAAGCACTCTTAATTCTCAGTGGTGCTCACTACAGTTTCAATGCAATGCAGACACATTCCTTGTTGCAGCATTATTTGCACATTTCAGAACCATCTGTCAACCATTAGTCCCTTACTTGGAAGTCACACTCCTTCCCCTGCAACTCTACAGTAGGGTACTTCCGGCTACAGGAATTAATCCCCTCTGACTTGTATTATAGTATGTCTCCCTACACTGGGAGCTCTTCAAGCACAGGGACAGTATATCTGTCTTTATTTCCCTGAGGGCCTCTAATAGTACCAGGCCTGCCTTAAGTGTGAAGGAAAACATATCGAATTGAATTTCCTACCCAAGGAATCAGTGCATTAAATTCAGTCATTCGAGATTCTAGCCACATCTTCCCCAGTAAGTTCTTTCAACCATCGTTTTTTATAAAGGACACCTAAAAACATCAGTTTAGTGGACATTGAGAGATTGAAAAAAATGAAAATATTTGTCCAAATTAAAATTGGAACATGTAGTTCATATATTTTAAATGGACATGTGTGCTTCTGTAATAATAATTTTATTATCACCAAGTTACAGGATAGAGTTTTAATTATGACCTTTATATCAGTAGAAGCCATATATTTGGGATTAAAAACCTACGGCTTTAACTAGTCTAGTTAAAGACTATAGCTTGATACATTCTGGGATCCAACTTTTATAAAAACCAGAGAACACTTCTAATAACACTTTTCTAATTTCATGGTTTAATGCACAGTCAGTAAAGATTTAAATAATTCAGAAAGAAAGCCTATTCTCTTTCTTTATTAGAAGTTTGAGTCAGGCAAATTCTTTGACGTTTAATAGGTTTTTAACCCTTTTAGTAACTTTTTATAATGAAATTTATTGGCAGTTGTTTTAAAGAAAGAGTTATTATATTAGCATGAATAGCATTCTGTAGTTTTATGATTAGTTTTGAGACCTTGACCTTATATGACTCAAAGTGTATAAAAGCATAAATGAGTGAGTAATGTTAATATTAACTAAATTAGGTATACCCAGAAATATAGAGACTATGTATAACTACATTCACCCCATTATCTAACATGCTATAAAATTTTGGCAGACAAATATTTGAATCTTTTAATTGTTTTAAAGGGGCTTAAGGTCACTTACCAAGTCAGACACTTCAAAGGAACTGAAAGACATTGTAATTTTCCTAGACTGATTTTACCAATTTATTAATATTATACTCAATAGGAGAGGATTTCCAGCCTTTCCTATCTTAGAAAGGCTATTTTAATGTTTTATAATACATTATTAAAAGGATTATTGGAAGATTTCCATAATAACATACTAATTTAAAATTGTACTTTTCTTCAAGTCCCCAGTAAGTTGGGAGCATACAAATATTCTGCATAGGGAAGCTATCTGGGCCAAGCAGACTACAAGGTTTTAATTTTGCTTCTTGAGATACACTTTTAAGGGAATGTCATGTGTATCTAATGATTTAAGAGCCTCTAAATGAAGTCAAATATCTCTTTTCTGAACTGATGTTAAGATGTCAATATTCCACTTGACATCTGCACTTTTACTAGCATCCCATTAATATTCCAGTAGAAACTATGAAATTCACTTAAATTTTCAGGTTTAAGTATAATATAAGAAACCATTTAAGCTGACTTGTGATGCTATAAATATACAGAGCAAGTTCTCGTAGGTAAACCACAACTCCCACAGGGCAGGTCTCGTAACATTTCCCAATTTTCTTATCACCTATTCTTCCAATCCATTCTTTTTGTTCCAAGGCACACAATCCTTTGAGAAAGTTCTGAAAATAAGGCACATTATTCAGTCCCTTCTCTGAGAACATCAAAGCAGAGGAAATGTGAACAGACATTAGCATGTTTGAATACACGTTAATATAAGATTTTAGCCCCATGAACACAGCGCTGCCTACACTCTGCAGTGCCGACATGAAAGCCAGGATCTATACAAATAAAGGGCTTCGCTGACTCTAATCACAGTAGACACAGAGCGGACTCATAGACTCCTATTACCAGAAGTGTACAAGTGTGTAGGAACTGCTAATTCAGATGTCTGGGGAAACGGAGGGTGGACCACATGGTCCCCCAAACCCTTTTATTGATAGTTACGGGAGAAATTCCAGTCCCTGAGCCTTCATGTCCTGACATGAATTGGAATTAAGAGAGATGCTCCTTGTCAGCTAAGAGTCAAGCTCACCCACTGTACATTTGCGTGTCTCCCTTATTTGAGCTGGGCAGAGGGACCCGTTCAAGGGCTCCCTGAAGCACAGCGTGAAGCTTGGTAACACTGAAATGTTGATAGCTTAGCAGTAACAGCAAGAGACAGAGTGTTGGCATGACGCAATCAAAAATGGAGTGCCTCGATTTGAGTAAAAAAAAAAAAATCTTTCCAACTGTGCAGTTAGAAGACATCACTCTACCCCGTAACCTCCCGGCCATCATTGTGATCCAAAAGAGAGACTGTATGTACAGGGTTGATGGGAGAGAATGGTATACTATGAACTGCAATCCATTTGTATGCATTAAAAATTTTTTGAACTGTTTATCTACCAGTTAGCCTCTTAGCCTTGATCAGGGAGCTATTAAAATCTGGGTTATAAGTTCAACCGTTATCTGGGCTATTTACTTTCTCACAGTGAACCCCTGTACTCTGTGACATGAGCTGCCCAGCTTATCCCAGGGAAGGTCCCCACAGATGCGAGCTTTGGGCAGCCAGAATGCTTGGTTACAACCATGTCAGTGGCTCACCATAAAAGAGAACTAGTCAGGGAAAGTGACACAAGGTTGATAGCAAAAGGTAAACATCAGCCTCTTCCACAAAAGGTAATGCATGTGAGCGCATAAGTTCACATCTGGCAGAACATGTTCATAGTTTTTATTCTAGGTAATCCTCACAAGTGCACTTTGAAGCAAGCATTAAGGTCAGTACATTTCTCTCAGGTTGGTCTCTTTAAAACTTACCACTATCAAACAAACTACGTCTAACACTTATTTATCACATTGCCTGTTTGCCCCGCTGGAAAACGAGCTGCGGAGGGGAGGGATTTCAGTGTACCCGGTCACTGTTGTTTACCTGGTACCTAGAGCAGTGCCTCTAGAGTAAGCACTCAATAAATATTTGCTGCTGAAAAGTTGTTATCCACCTATTTTGCAGAGGTGGAAAATGAGGGCCAGATTAATTATTAAAGGTAAGACAGGGCTTCCCTGGTGGCGCAGTGGTTGAGAGTCCGCCTGCCGATGCAGGGGACACGGGTTCGTGCCCTGGTCCGGGAGGATCCCACGTGCCGCGGAGCGGCTGGGCTCGTGAGCCATGGCCGCTGAGCCTGCGCGTCCAGAGCCTGTGCTCTGCAACGGGAGAGGCCACAACAGTGAGAGGCCCACATACCGCAAAAAAAAAAAAAAAGTAAGACAGCTCATTAGGATCAGAGCTCGTCTGATGATGTCATGAGCAGGGTTTCCTCCACCATAGCACACTACCTCCCATCTGGAAAAAGGAAGAAAAAGAAATCAAATAAAATGATACAGAATTGCTTTTCCAGTTTGTAAAAATGAATCTGGATGCATACACTAGGGCAACTAAAATGTTTCTTTCTGGATCTAGGGGATGTAACAGAAATAGAAGTGAAGCTCTGTCAGGGAGGGTCAGGACCTGGCAAAGACACTGAGGACATTCAGAGGTTGGGGGTCCTCCCTCCTTCTGTGGCTTTCTGTCTTCGATGTTTGATCTTTGGTTCATCCCTGGGAGAGCATACAAAAAGTTAATTAAATTAAAAATTTTTAATTTAAAATGATCTTTAGCCATGATGTTTAAAACTTTCAGTGATGTTTTCCTCTATCATATCAAATCCCTTGTGTAATAAGGGTCCTGATTCATGGAAGAGGCTACGATGAGGGAGAGACCCCAGTTTGAGGGCGGAGGATGGTCAGGTGTAATGGAATGTCACATGGACATGAGTGCTTGCTTTCCGAGGTGGTTTTAGTCTTCCCCAAGGATGGTAATTCTAGAGAGTGCTGTGTCTGGGCTTTTGGCAAATATTTAATGAATTATGCTCCAGAGTTCTTGCTTTCTTGTAATAGTTTTATGATGACTATCCTAACTAAACTATAAATATTCCATTTTAGTGCACTGTCAAGAAACCTGCACGCTATTTGTTCATATTGTCTTTTGGAAGAAAAGTAGAATGTTAAATTCAAAAACAATTTTTTTGGAACTTCAGAGTTGAAATCAAGTTATTCTGACCAAATATTAGGATAAAAATACATTTTCATAAAAATCTTTAATGTTTCTTTCGAACTGCATATGTATTTCCCAGATTTCCCCTCTTCTGATATTAGATATCAGTCTTCAAAATCAGAAATCTAATAGCAGAGAGTGTTAAAGTTTATTTAAAATACGTTTTTAAATAATAAACAGATCACACGAGGAGATCACATAGAAATGATTTAATTTGGACAACAAATAATTTAGCTCCCTCTTGGAAATGCATTCAGGAAAATAATAAATAAAATTTGACTATTAAATTTACCCACGAATTTGTCTGGGTGTATACATTTACATATTAATTGAATCCCTGGCAAAAATATGTAATCAAATTGGGGACTTAAATAATATCAACATTTACATTCTTCTCCTAGCCTCTCAGAGTGCATTATTCCTAAGAAAAATGGAAGTGCTTAGCCTTCCTGGCCTGATTAATCATGCAAGGCTGAATGGGGTACCAAGAGCAAGGCTCAGAAGTTTTTCTTTAGATGCTGAGGACGGTGTGTGTTTGATAGTGTGTACAAAAGGGACCGAGAGTAAGCACTTGTCACAGCCTAAGCCGGTGGGGTCTCCTCATAGCCCTGGGAAAAGCACTCAACAGCAAAGGGTGTCAAATTCTGACAGACAGGGGTAAACGGAAGGGCTTCAGAGATTCCTCACGTTCTCTTCTTCCTGCTGCAACTGGCAAAATTCCAGGCCTCGCCCACAAAGCCCACAGAAGGCAGCAGCTGGTGGAGCCGCATTAGCAAATAAGGCCTGGGGGCTCCCCATGTTCCAGGCTCTGTTCACCAACTGCTGTTCACTCAAACAGCTGGATCAGAGCAGAGAAAGCCAAGACATCGTTAGAGCTTTATGTGCACGACTGTTTTGATATGGATTGTCTGCTAGAGGCAGCGATAATGATAGCTTTCGAGGTTCACATGTTGGACTGGGAAGGATGCTGATATTTGAAAGAAGAAAACAGACTCTGAAGGATTGTGAAACACACAATTTTAAATGCTGAAACGCAGGCCTTCATTTGTTCTGGTGCCGTTCAAGTGTGAGATTTTAACGCCCTTTTGTCACGAATACACCTAATGTTGTTTTAAGGATCTTTCTTTTCTTTTGGTATTAGTTATACCAAAGTGTTACTCATTTTTAAAAATAATCTGAGATGAACAACTTGGGTATTTTTTTCTTTTCCTTTTCAAAGAGAATCCAAGAAAAATAATGTGAGAACACGTGTTGAAATATGTATCGAATAGCGTGCCTGAAGTTTCCCACTCAAGCTGTACCCTCAACCTGGCGCTCTTACACTGTAGGTATGGGCCAGGGGAGAAAGGAACATGGTATTAGCCTCAAGCCATGGATTACAAGGCAGATCATGAGGGAGAACACATGATATCTGCTTTGGTTTCCCAATTGGTTTTAACTGAGCTTTTGCTTTCCATTAATTGGAAAAAGGTTTTGAAGGAACTCAGTGGAGTTCATCATAATTTTCATCATCATAATCTTCCTCCATTACTTTAATTGACATTTGTGAGCTCCCATAATTAAAGAACAATATTGGTCCTCAGTAACAATCTGCAAAATTTAAGGAAACAGTTCTCGTTCTCAAAAAAGTGAAATTTAGCATCCATTTTCAATGGATTGAGTTTCCCCAATGGGTAGATAAATATTAAGAGCCATTCAAAATTAAAATACAACAACATGCAGGACTTTTAGCCAAGAAAAAAACAAAGCTCACTGGGCTTGAAATAAACAAAATGAGAAATTCACACACAGGTTAGAAAGTACCTTGAGACATTTGAGTCCTGAGAATTTAGCAAAGGTAGTTTCCCAAAGATCAGGGATTTGTGGTATTATTTATGTGAAGCCAGAGTCATCAATCTTAAATGTACCTGAGCATCTATTCAGTGGAACTCAAGAAAATATGTGTTGAGTATCTACTATGTGCCAAGGTCTGTGCTAGATACTAGAGCTAAAATGGTAAACGAAGTAGATTCTATCCCTGCCTTTTTGAGTTTTGAATCTATTAGGGTGTATCAGTCAAGATTAGTTCCGCTACGTATAACAGGAAACTCAAAACCACTGAAAAAAGATTGACATTTTCTTCCCTTCCACATTAAATACTCCCACAGTAAGTAGGTTGTCCAGGGTCCGGTGTCTTCATGATAATTGGACACTCAAGCTTCTTTCCTGTGCCTCCAACATCCTAAGGGCGCTGGTCTGAGACATTTTCCTGAGTTCTAATCATCACACCCACATTTTTGCCAGCAGAAAAGAACAAAAGAATGTGAACCCTTCCTTCAAGGAGATTTCTTGGAAGTACCTCCCAGCACTTTCATTTATATTTCAGTAGCCAAAACATGGTCACATGGCCATACAGAGCTGCGAAGGAAGGAGGCAGTGCCCTCTGTTAGCCAGCTTTCCAGCTAGACAGCCAACTACCGGAGGCCTGTCCCTCCAGACAAAAGTAAATGAGTGGTAGAGGGTACAGCTTGAGGTTTCTGCCACAAATGGAAGCAGACATTATTCATATTTTCTTTTCATCTTGGGACTAATGCTAGATGACATTCACAGGAAAAAATAAAGATCATCAAACTGGTTAAAGTCAGTTTATACTTGTAGTGTTTATTTCTTCATTTATGTATTGACTGGGCAGGTATTTTTTGAATACTTGGAATACCTAATGTAACTAAAAGAGATCTCAGGAAGGATTGAAAAATGCATTAGTCATGTACAAATCATGATTACTGTCTAGGAGTACACGTTTAAGAAATTTAAAAGTAGTGTCCCACAAAGAAAGTACAAACAGAATGCTCTGGCAGTTCATAATAAGAAGGTTCTTAAAGCTTTGTAGATGAGCTGACTTTTGAACTTCACTTCAAAATATTGGGTTGCCCAAAAGGCTCATTGATTTTCTTCCGTAAGGTGGCTATGAGAATAGCACTTAGTTGTCTCTAACTTCATTCAAAACAATTTTGTTAGATCATATGTGACAGCTGTCATATCAGCATGCATTTAAAAAAAGACTTATCAAAATGGGTGAATTTTTGTGTAGCATCTTAATATTGAAGGTGGAAGAAAACAACATTTTTGGGATATTATGCTTTATTATTTCTTTTTTTTTAATTTAAAAAAAATTTTTTTTTTTTTTTTTGGCTGTGTTGGGTCTTAGTTGCAGCACGCAGGATGGTCTTCATTGAGACATGTGGGTTCTCTCTCTCTAGTTGTGGCATGCGGGCTCTCCCATTGAGGTGCAGGCTCAGTAGTTGTGGTGCACAGGCTTAGTTGCCCCACGGCACGTGGGATCTTAGTTCCCCGACCAGGGGTCGAACCTGTGTCCCCTGCTTTGGAAGGAGGATTATTTACCACTGACCACCAGGGAAGTCCCTTTGCTTTATTCTTTCAAGAAAGGTAAAAATGCAACCGAAATGCAAAAAAAGATTTGTGCAGTTTAGGGAGAAGGTGGTGTGGCTGATCGAACATGTCAAAAGTGGTTTCCAAATTTTCATGCTGGAGATTTCTTGCTGGATGATGCTCCACGGTCACGTAGACCAGTTGAAGTAGACAGCGATCAGATCGAGACATTAATTGAGAACAATCAGCGTTATACCACGTGAGAGATAGCCGACATACTCAAAATATCCAAATCAAGCATTGAAGATCATTTGCACCAGCTTGGTTATGTTAATCCCTTTGATGTTTGGGTTCCACATAAGTTAAGCAAAAAAAAAACCTTCTTGACCATATTTCCACATGAGATTCTCTACTTAAATGTAATGAAAACGTTCCATTTTTAAAACAAATTGTGATTGGTGATGAAAAGTAGATACTGTACAGTAATGTGAAATGGAAGAGATCCTGGTGTAAGTGACATGAACCACCACCAACTACACCAAAAGCTGGTCTTCATCCAAGGACGCTGATGTTGTGTATATTGTGGGATTGCAAGGGAGTCCTTTATTATGAGCTCCTTCTGGAAAACCAAACGATTAATTCCAAGAAGTACTGCTCCCAGTTAGACCAACTGAAAGCAGCACTTGACAAAAGCATCCAGAATTAGTCAACAAAAAACTCATTATCTTCCATCAGGATAACGCAAGACTGCGTGTTTCTTAGATGATCAGACAAAAACTGTTACAGCTTGGCTGAGAAGTTCAGATTCATTCTCCATATTCCTCAGACACTGCACCTTCGGATTTCCATTTATTTAGGTCTTTACAAAATTCTTTTAATGGAAAAACTTTCAGTTCCCTGGAAGACTGTAAAAGGCACCGGGGGAGGACCTTCCAGATGGCAGAGGAGTAGGACGTGGAGATCATCCTCCTCCCCACAGATACATCAAAAATACAACTACATGTGGAACAGCTCCTACAGAACACCTACTGGACACTGGCAGAAGACCTCAGACTTCCCAAAAGTCATGTGGCGGATAGGGTCTTGGGGCTCCAGCCGGGTGTCAGGCCTGAGCCTCCAAGGTGGGAGAGCCGACTTCAGGACATTGGTCCACCAGAGACCTCCCGGCCCCATATAATATCAATCGGCAAGAGCTCTCCCAGACAACTCTGTCTCAACGCTAAGACCCAGCTCCACTCAATGACCAGCTAGCTCCAGTGCTGGACACCCTATGCCAAACAACTAGCAAGACAGAAACACAACACCACCCATTAGCAGAGAGGCTGCCTAAAATCATATTGAGTTCACAGACACCCCAAAACACACCACCGGACGCAGTCCTGCCATGGGAAAGACAAGATCCAGCCTCATCCACCAGAACACAGGCACTAGTCCCCTCCACCAGGAAGCGTACACAACCCACTGAACCAACCTTAGCCACTAGGGGCAGACACCAAAAACAACGGGAACTACAAACCTCAGCCAGTGAAACGGAGACCCCAAACACAGTAAGTTAAGCAAAAGGAGGAGACATAGAAATACACAGCAGATAAAGGAGCAAGGTAAAAACCCACCACACCAAACAAATGAAGAGGAAATAGGCAGTCTACCTGAAAAATAATTCAGAGTAATGATAGTAAAGATGATCCAAAATCTTGGAAACAAAATGGAGAAAATACAAGACACGTTTAACAAGGACCTAGAAGAACTAAAGAGCAAACAAACAATGATGACCAACACAATAAATGAAATTAAAAACTCTCTAGAAGGAATCAATAGCAGAATAACTGAGGAGAAGAACGGGTAAGTGACCTGGAAGATAAAATAGTGGAAATAACTACTGCAGAGCAGAATAAAGAAAAAAGCATGAAAAGAATTGAGGACAGTCTCAGAGATGTCTGGGACATTAAATGCACCAACATTCGAATTATAGGGGGTCCCAGAAGAAGGAGAGAAAAAGAAAGGGACTGAGAAAATATTTGAAGAGATTATAGTTGAAAACATCCCTAATATGGGAAAGGAAATAGTCAATCAAGTCCAGGAAGCACAGAGAGTCCCATACAGGATAAATCCAAGGAGAAACATGCTAAGACACATATTAATCAAACTATTAAAAATTAAATACAAGGAAAAAATATTAAAAGCAGCAAGGGAAAAGCAACAAAAAGCACACAAGGGAATCTCCATAAGGTTAACAGCTGATCTTTCCGCAGAAACTCTGCAAGCCAGAAGGGAGTGGCAGGAAATATTTAAAGTGATGAAAGGGAAAAACCTACAACCAAGATCACTCTACCCAGCAAGGATCTCATTCAGATTCGACAGAGAAAATTAAAACCTTTACAGACAAGCAAAAGCTAAGAGAATTCAGCACCACTAAACAAGCTTTACAACAAATGCTAAAGGAACTTCTCTAGGCAGGAAACACAAGAGAAGGAAAAGACCTACAATAACAAACCCAAAACAATTAAGAAAATGGTAACAGGGACATACGTATCGATAATTACCTTAAATGTAAATGGATTAAATGTGCCAACCAAAAGACATAGACTGGCTGAATGGATACAAAAACAAGACCTGTATATATGCTGTCTACAAGAGACCCACTTGAGTCCTAGGGACACATCCAGACTGAAAGTGAGGGGATGGAAAAAGATATTCCATGCAAATGGAAATCAAAAGAAAGCTGGAGTAGCAATTCTCATATCAGACAGAATAGACTTTAAAATAAAAACTGTTACAAGAGACAAAGAAGGACACTACATAATGATCAAGGGATCGATCCAAGAAGATATAACAATTGTAAATATTTATGCACCCAATGTAGGAGCACCTCAATACATAATGCAAATACTAACAGCCATAAAAGGGGAAATTGACAGTAACACAATCATAGTACGGGAGTTTAACACCTCACTTTCACCAATGGAAAGATCATCCAAAATGAAAATAAGTAAGGTGGGGCTTCCCTGGTGGCACAGTGGTTAAGAATCTGCCTGCCAATGCAGGGGAATTCAGTTCGAGCCCTGGTCTGGGAAGATCCCACATGCCACGGAGCACCTAATCCCATGTGCCCAACTACTGAGCCTGCGTTCTAGAGCCCACAAGCCACAACTGCTGAGCCCACAAGCCACAACTACTGAAGCCTGTGCACCTAGAGCCCGTGCTCTGCAACAAGGGAAGCCACCACAAGGAGAAGCCCATGCACCACAACAAAGAGTAGCCCTCACTTGCCGCAACTAGAGAACAGCCCATGCACAGCGATGAAGAACCAACACAGCCAAAAATAAATAAAATAAATATTTTTTTTTTAAAAAAGAAAAAGAAAATAAGGAAACACAAGCTTTAAATGACACATTAAACAAGATAACCTTAATTGATATTTATAGGACATTCCATCCAAAAACAACAGAATACACTTTCTTCTCAAGTGCTCATGGAACATTCTCCAGGATAGATCCTATCCTGGGTCACCAATCAAGCCTTGGTAAATTTAGGAAAATTGAAATTGTATCAAGTATCTTTTCCTACCACAATGCTATGAGACTAGATATCGATTACAGGAAAAAAAAACTAAAAAATACAAACACATGGAGGCTAAACAATATGCTACTAAATAACCAAGAGACCACTGAAGAAATCAAAGAGGAAATCAAAAAATACCTAGAAACAAATGACAATGAAAACACAATGACTCAAAACCTATGGGATGCAGCAAAAGCCGTTCTAAGAGGAAAGTTTATAGCTATACAAGCCTACCACAAGAAACAAGAAAACTCTCAAATAAACAACATAACCTTACACCTAAAGCAGTTAGAGAAAGAACAAAAAAACCCCAAAGTTAGCAGAGGGAAAGAAATCATAAAGATCAGATCAGAAATAAATGAAAAAGAAATGAAGGAAACAGCAGCAAAGATCAATAAAACTAAAAGCTGGTTCTTTGAGAAGATAAACAAAACAGATAAACCATTAGCCAGACTCGTCAAGGAAAAAAGGGACAAGAAGACTCAAATCAAGGGAATTAGAAATGAAAAAGGAGAAGTAACAACTGATACTGCAGAAATACAAACGATCATGAGAGATTACTACAAGCAAGTATATGCCAATAAAATGGACAACGTGGAAGAAATGGAAAAATTCTTAGAAAAGCACAACCTTCTGAGACTGAACCAGGAAGACATAGAAAATACAAACAGATCAATCACAAGCACTGAAACTGAAACTGTGATTAAAAATCTTCCAACAAACAAAAGCCCAGGACCAGATTGCTTCACAGGCAAATTCTATCAAACATTTAGAGAAGAGCTAACACCTATCCTTCTCAAACTCTTCCAAAATATAGCAGACGGAGGAACACTCCCAAACTCATTCTACGAGGCCACCATCACCCTGATACTAAAACCAGACAAAGATGTCACAATAAAAGGAAACTATAGGCCAATATCACTGATGAACATAGATGCAAAAATCCTCAACAAAATACTAGCAAACAGAATCCAGCAGCACATTAAAAGGATCATACACCATGATCAAGTGGGATTTGTCCTAGGAATGCAAGGATTCTTCAATCTACACAAATCAATCAAAGTGATACACCATATTAACAAATTGAAGGATAAAAACCATATGATAATCTCAATAGATGCAGATAAAGCTTTCGACAAAGTTCAACACTCATTTATGATAAAGACTCTCCTGAAAGTAGGCATAGAGGGAACCTACCTCAACATAATAAAGGCCATATATGACAAACCAAGGCCAACATCTTTCTCAATGTTGAAAAACTGAAACCATTTCCACTAAGATCAGGAACAAGTCAGAGTTGCCCAGTCTCACCACTGTTATTCAAAACGGTTTTGGAAGTTTTAGCCGCAGCCATCAGAGGCGAAAAAGAAATAAAAGGAATCCAAATGGGAAAAGAAGAAGTAAAGCTGTCACTGTTTGCAGATGACATGATACTATACATAGAGAATCCTAAAGATGCTACCAGAAAACTACTAGAGCTAATCAATGAATTTGGTAAAGTAGCAGGATACAAAATTAATGCACAGAAATCTCTTTCATTCCTATACACTAATGATGAAAAATCTGAAAGAGAAATTCAGGAAACACTCCCATTTACCATTGCAACAAAAAGAATAACATACCTAGGAATAAACCTACCTAAGGAGACAAAACACCTGTATGCAGAAAACTATAAGACACTGATGAAAGAAATTAAAGATGATACAAATAGATGGAGAGATATACCATGTTCTTGGATTGGAAGAATCAACATTGTGAAAATGACTATACTACCCAAAGCAATCTACAGATTCAGTGCAATCCCTATCAAACTACCAATGGCATTTTTCACGGAACTAGAGCAAAAAATTTCACAATTTCTGTGAAACACAAACGCAAATAGCCAAAGCAATCTTGAGAAAGAAAAACGGAGCTGAAGGAATCAGGCTCCCTGACTTCAGACTATACTACAAAGCTACAGGCATCAAGACGGTATGGTACTGGCACAACAACAGAAATATAGATCAATGGAACAGGATAGAAAGCCCAGAGATAAACCCACGCACGTATGGTCACCTTATCTTTGATAAAGGAGACAAGAATATACAATGGAGAAAAGACAGTCTCTTCAGTAAGTGGTTCTGGGAAAAGTGGACAGCTACATGTGAAAGAATGAAATTCGAACATTCCCTAACACCATACACAAATATAAACTCAAAATGGATTAAAGACCTAAATGTAAGGCCAGACACTATAAAACTCTTAGAGGAAAATATAGGCAGAACACTCTATGACATAAATCACAGCAAGATCCTTTTTAACCCACCTCCTAGAGAAATGGAAATACAAACAAAAATAAACAAATGGGACCTAATGAAACTTCAAAGCTTTTGCACAGCAAAGGAAACCATAAACAAGACGAAAAGACAACCCTCAGAATGGGAGAAAATATTTGCAAATGAAGCAACTGACAAAGGATTAATCTCCAAAATTTACAAGCAGATCATGCAGCTCAATATCAAAAAACAAACAACCCAATCCAAAAATGGGCAGAAGATCTAAATAGACATTTCTCCAGAGAAGATATACAGAATGCCAACAAACACAAGAAAGGATGCTCAACATCACTAATCATTAGAGAAAAGCAAATCAAAACTACAGTGAGGTATCACACCGGTCAGAATGGCCATCATTAAAAAATCTGCAAAGAATAAATGCTGGAGAGGGTGTGGAGAAAAGGGAACCCTCTTGCTGGTGGGAATGTAAATTGATACAGCCACTATGGAGAACAGTATGGAGGTTCCTTAAAAAACTAAAGATAGAACTACCATACGACCCAGCAATCCCACTACTGGGCATATACCCTGAGAAAACCATAATTCAAAAAGAGTCATGTACCACAATGTTCATTGCAGCACTATTTACAATAGCCAGCACATGGAAGCAACCTAAGTGTCCATCGACAGATGAATGGATAACGGAGATGTGCCACATATATACAATGGAATATTACTCAGCCATAAAAAGAAACGAAATTGAGTTATTTGTAGTGAGGTGGATGGACCTCGAGTCTGTCATACAGAGTGAAGAAGGTCAGAAAGAGAAAAACAAATACCATATTCTAACACATATATATGAAATCTAAAAAAAAAAAGTTCTGAGGAACTTAGAGGCAGGACAGGAATAAAGATGCTGACGTAGAGAATGGACTTGATGACACGGGGAGGGGGAAGGATAAGCTGGGACGAAGTGAGAGTGGCATGGACATATATACACTACCAAATGTAAAATAGATAGCTAGTGGGAAGCGCTGCATAGCACAGGGAGATCAGCTGGGTGCTTTGTGACCACCTAGAGGGGTAGGATAGGGAGGGTGAGAGGGAGACGCAAGAAGGAGGGGATATGGGGATATATGTATATGTATAGCTGATTCACTTTGTTATACAGCAGCAACTAACACAACAATGTAAAGCAATTATACTCCAATAAAGACGTTAAAAAAAAAAAAAGTCACCTGGAACAGTTCTTTGCTCAAAAAGATAAAATGTTTTGGGACGACGGAATTATGAAGTTGCCTGGAAAATGGCAGAAGGTAGTGGAATAAAAGGGTGAATACGTCGTTCAATGAAGTTCTTGGCGAAAATGAAAAATGTGTCTTTTATTTTTATTTAAAAACCGTAGGCACTTTTTGGCCAACCCAGTATATTCAGGGTTTGGATATGTGAATATGGTAATGCTGTCGTGGAATTGTGAAAAGATCACAAATATGTAAAATAAACTTATTTCTACTTTAATCTTTGTTGGTAGAGAGATCTGAGCCCATTTTTCCTCTACCATTCTCAATAAACTTGTACAAAACAGCCATTTCTATAGGACTACCTCAAGGGGGAATTATGAGGCCCAGTAGGTAAAAGTTCTGTGCAAACCAGAAATCACTGAGCAAAGTATTTTTTTGTAACTGTTTTTCAAAAGTTCAAACAGCAAATGCTCAGAAAGTGAATGCTGAAAGAGCAGCATAGAGAAAGACACGTGTTCAAGGGAGAGAGAGGCAAAGGAAAGCAATTAGTTGGGTTTGGTTGGACAATCAAGTGTGTGAAGGACACTTAGAAGGAGTAAAGTTCATTTGGAATCTTGAATGGCATGCTAAACAGTTTGGATTCAATTTGGTAGGCAGATATCACTGGGAAGGTTTTGAGTCTGGCTCGTGAAGATTAATTTTACAGTACTCTTTGGGGTGGATGTGAAGATATTCTTTTTAGTTATGTAGCTATTGCAAGTGAGGATGAAATGAAGGCCTGAAATACGTGAATGGTGTGTGAGTGAGACGAAGGGAAGATGGAACAGGTATTGTAGAGCAGACTCAGTGGAACTCACAAGAGTTTGATAGAAAAGGAATGAACCCAAAATTACTAGAACATTTTGAGTAGAAGTGACAGGGAGGATGAAGGTATCATCGAAAGAAATTGGGCACAGAGTACAAAATAGTTTTGAGAAAGAAGACATTATTCGGTTTTTCAGCAGGGGTGATGTCCAAGTAGTGACATCTAGCAGAGTTAGACCTGGAGTTTGGGCCAGAATCATACATTTTCATTTAGAACGTTCCCCATTAACAAGATCATGATGCACGTTAGCTGGATGAAGAAATGCGACTCAAAGACAGAATGTTAGGGAACCATTTAGGGGTGGAAAGTTGTAAGAAGAATAAAGTCAGTGAAGGAGCTGGGAGGAATCAGAACAGCAGTTGAGATTAAGCGTGACTTAAGTGAATTATTCACGGTAAATTGAAAATACCGGAGAGTAACAGGAAATAATATTTTGCAAGTTGAAGTTTCGTATTTCACATTAAGACCTGTAGTTAGTCACCATCTTCCTAGAAGGAAACCAGTAATCAGAACATTTGCTTACCTTCATGAGCTGACTAATTATTCTTAGTTTTCAGTAATCAGAGTCCCTCCTGTTTACTTTGCCCCATATTATACATTAGGCAGTGATAAATAGTAAACTGGCTTCTGTCAAAGCAAGGTGAAATGGAAAAACTCCTCCTAATTCAGAAATGTCACCAAGGGTGTTAAGATCTATTTCTAAGTGCATCTGAGGCCTAAAGAGATGAGTATGCTCTCTGATTTGTGCTTGCCACCCTCCACAAAGGAAAATTATTCTTTGATTCAGTGTTAAAGCTGCTGTCTGCTGGCCTAACACCATTGGTGACACCATATTTTGAACTAACGATGAGTCTGTTGAAACAGTGGTACCCTGTTGAGTACTCTGTGGTCCCGACCCAGATTGATTCCCTACCCCCTTCCACCATGCCCACCTCCTTCTACTAATATAACAAAGGTGGAAATACAATGTTAGTTCTCAGAGGTCTACCCACCACACTAATTAGCATGAGAAAACAATAAAAAGGATTACAAAATGGAGGAAGAGATAGGTGCTCTAAAGTGAAATTTGTGGTCGTAAATCTGGAAGTTCTGTGTGTAAGTCAATTTAGAGGTCATCTTCTGCAATGTCACGTGGAAACCACAATATTTCTGAAAGGGTGAGAAGTGGGCTCCCGATAGGTTACAACTGTTCATGCTTGTAACCTGGGATTTATGTGACAGAGAAATAACGATATCAGTTAGCTACATACATATGTTTGGGAAGATAATTTAAAGTATGATTTTGTTAGTAAACATTTTTGATTCGCAGGGCTCTAAAAATGTGTCCTCTACAAACAGATATGTTTGAATATGCGTGTGAGTGCTTTATTTGATACAGGGCGGGGAGAGGGAGCTGCCCTGTATAGGACAGTGCCCTTTACGGGCACCCATTACTCTGTGCCCACAATGAGAGCCCAGTTCTACATGCTAAGGGTCTAAGGAAGAACACAAGAGGACCTCAGGGCCTTAGAGTACGGGCCTGGAAAAGACTCAGTAGCACAACTTTATGGATAACTGTGAAAGCTAGTATTATCTCACAGGGAAGGTCAGATTATGGAAGTTATAGGAACAGTTAAGCAGGAACAAAAACTATTTTAGTAAATGTGAGTGGAGGCAACATGAAGGGACTAGGTAAAAACCATGGATTTGTGTGGGCGACACTGGATGGGTGTCCTGGCTATCTTTAATTAACTGTAACTCGCTCTTTGGGATACGTGAAACATTGCACCGGCTGCTTAACACAGTAGGAAGGATCAAAGACTGGAATTGAGGGATGTAGGTTTTAACTCCAACTGTGTGGTTCGGGGAAGTCATTTAAGATCTCTGGGTTTTAGTCATTCATTTATATATTTATTCAACAGACATTCGCAGCCCCTCAGTCTCCTCTTCTGTAGATTGAGAACGTGTCACCAGAGCCTCTGCAGCGCTCACATGTATCACTGAATAGTGATACCTGCTTACTGAGGGGTTTCATAAAAAGGAGAGCTATGAGCTGCTTTTGAAGGATTGGAATGTGGTTTAAATTATGGGAAAAAGGTTGATTTAAACCAGGCAATCAATGGGTACAAAGCCATAGAGCCAGACTAACCCTTCACCCAGGAGAGCCAGAGTCTACGATTCCTAGAACTGAGTCTGAAGATGAAGCAGTAGCAAGACTTGGAAAGGTCAAAAGGTATTGACTAATAAGATGCCTTATGGTGGAGACAGTAAACCTAATACAGAGAACACAGGCAGACACCTCTTCAGTCACCACTCCAGTTTCAGGGAGGTCTAACTAGGCTGGTAAAATGACTAGAGAGCATTGGTAGAAAATGATTTTATTACCAAAAGAAAAAAATTCCTATGACTAAGTTATTTAATTGACCTTTTCATTATTTCCATGTCATGGTGGTAATATCTGACACTATATGGGTTTTTTTTTTAATGAAATAGAGAAAGGTAACATTAGTTTTACTTTTTCCATTCCCAAATGTAACGTTAACATATATCTCTTCACTGCCCTCCTTTTTTCCATTTGTTTCTCTTTTTCTCTCTCTTGTTTTATAAACCCTCTACCTGCATGAACTCCCCAATGCCCTTCAGAGTGAACAAAACTGAGCTGCTTCTGTAAGCACCACAAAATAGTCCCCATTATTTTAATTTTAAAAATATGCCAGAGAAACATTAAGTGAAATCCACCACACTCTTCTGACAACACATTTGACCTCTAGACATGTTAAGAGCTTCATCCTCCAATGCTTTTAATTCTAATTCTTGCAGAGATAAAATTCACTGCTTGAATTGTAAGAGTGAGTCTCATTAAGGCTAAAAAGCAGTGACCCAGATAGCATAATGGATTAATATGGTGACCTTGCAACTTTAGAGCTTTACTTTCAAATCGGACTGTGTAGTCAAATCATTTCAATAGTCAGTTAATCAATTGGTTAATACCAGCCTGTAAATGTTCTGAGTCGGAAGTTCGTAGATCATTTGGCCAGTACTAGCCTATATAGAAGTAAACTGAGAACCATAGTATGCTTAACTTTCAGAACCTTTTTTAAATGATGAGAATCAAAGAAATAGAGTTTCATGGATTACTGTGAATGCTGTAATCACTAATAATTATATAATATTGACACTCTAATAAGCATCAGTATTTTGAAACTTACACCATAAATAGCTGTTAATGCTGTATGTTTGCATTTCATTACAGTGTAAAGAAGGACTGTAAGTATAATCAACCAGGTCTTGAGTGATGTTGACTGAATTCTCAAATTCAGGGTGATATATGCTGTTAGGATTATCCTACTCTGAGGGATGGGGTGGAAGTGTGTATAGTTTAGCAGGACATCCTAACGGACTTTTAAAGCCTAAGGAATTTTAAAAATTTTTTCCAGAAACAAGTTTTGTGAAAAATTATTCCTCTGCATTTTTTTTACAGATGCAAGATATACGGAGCCCAGAAGGAGGTCAGTATAGCTCCCATCCTCAGATGGCAGCCATGAGACCAAGGGGTCAGCCTGCAGAGCTCAGGCAGCAGCCAGGCATGATGCAGCATGGCCAGCTCACCACCATCAACCAATCACAGCTAAGTGCTCAGCTTGGATTGAACATGGGGGGAAGCAGTGTCCCCCACAACTCGCCGTCTCCTCCCGGAAGCAAGTCTGCAACTCCTTCACCGTCCAGCTCAGTGCATGAGGATGAAGGCGATGATACCTCTAAGGTATGACGAGGTTATTCTGGGGACCAATAGGAAAGGCTTGCTGCCTAAAAAAACTATTGATGGGCACTTCCCTTGACCTATGGCGGATGCAAGTTATATCGTCCAAATGAGAAACGTTGGTGGGGGACCGAATGGATTAAATCACCTGCTTGTCTAATTGCATTTTTAAGTTCCTAACAAATCCTCTCAGTGCAAATGTATTAAACATAAAAATAGGTTGTACCCACACAGTATAGGGTCTGCATAGTGAGTAAGGGAAAATAAATAATCTTGTAGGACTCGGTGTCCAAAATCAAGCTTAATTCACCACTCATTCCAAAATATCTTTCAATTTAACCACTTTATTTTAAGAAGGCAACATCCCAGGGATATAATGATGGCGCTGTCTGTGTGTGTGTGTGTGTGTGTGTGTGTGTGTGTGTTGTGGTTAGAGGAATCCTTTGAGATCATCTTATCCAAACATTTCATATTTAGGGGACTTCCCTGGTGGCGCAGTGGTTAAGAATCCGCCTGCCAATGCAGGGGACACGGGTTCAAGCCCTGGTCCGGGAAGATCCCACATGCCGTGGAGCAACTAAGCCTGTGTGCCACAACTACTGAGCCTGTGCTCTAGAGCCCGCGAGCCACAACGACTGAGCCCGCGTGCCGCAACTACTGCAGCCCATGTGCCTAGAGCCCGTGCTCCGCAACAAAGAGAAGCCACCGCAGTGAGAAGCCTGCGCACCGCAACGAAGAGTAGCCCCCGCTCACCTCAACTAGAGAAAGCCTGTGCGCAGCAACGGAGACCCAACACAGCCAAAATATAAATTTATTTATTTTTTTTTTTTTAAAAATTCATATTTAGGATGAAGAAAAGAAGGGCCAGAGATATTAGATGACTCCCTTCCAGAAGAAGGAGCCTAGGTGTTTCATTACATATCTCTTGTTAACCCCAGGCCAGTATGGTTGTCTGTCTGTCTATCTGCATCACCTTAAGTTATCTGTATAAGAAGATGGGTCGTAATTGTCCTTATTTTGGAAAATTAGCTACAAAAGGTAGTTAGTTCTTTAAAGTATTCAAGGCAGCCTTTTCAAATGACTGCATCATAACCAAGGACACTCTCAGTCAAGAACATCGAAATCATCTTTTTATTGCCTTGGTTATCAGTCAGGCATCTTCCAAATTTGTCCCAGTGAGAAGGACCCCTGCCTGGTTCCTGTGAAAAACACTGGTGGCTACATGCACACTTCATATTCCTCCTCTCTGTTTAATGTCACTAATGAATTGTCACTTGTGTCAGCCCTTCGTTTTCTTTTCACTTTGTGAGAATTTTGTTTTGGGGAGACAAATGGCAATACCGTGGGATTCTGATCTATGTGGTTAACTTAACATTAGCTAGCTACACTAATCTTTTAACAACCCAGATAGTGACACATAGATTTATTTAGCCTGATGACAAAGGCAAGGCTGCTCTATTGGCTCTATTTCATTATTTTCAGTATTCTTGAAGCTCTGGCGTGTAGGCCCTTGATCCTGGAAACTCTACCAGGGAAGCTAATTCCTAGAGGTAGTGAATGACTCCCCTGGGAGCGCATCTTTGATAAACACACCAACCAATCCAGAGCCCACACCCCAGTCATCTCCTTTATCAAACTCACACACCACCTCCCCGCAGAGTTTCCCCCCAGGGCTAGGCATGGATAACTAGGGACCGCCTCTAGAGCCAAGCCCACTGAAACTGTTCAAACATTCCAGTCCTGAGCTTACTCAGTATACCTACCCTGCCTCGCCCCTTCCTTCCCACAAAAACCCCAGTAAAGGCTCTGGGCACTCTCTGCCCTCTCCCGTCTCTGCCTCCTGACGACCCTGCACGCCATGCCGGGCCTCCTGTTTCTAGGTCTGTGTGAGTGTAAATTTCATTCATTTCCATGTCTGCTGTCCACCGTCCCTGATGAAAACAAATCCCAGGTACCTTTCAGGACAGCTGCACAGCTAGATATCAGCGCCCCTCTACCTGCACAGTCTCCCCCTGTCAGTGAGCCAGCCTCTCAAGAGGGAAAGTAAAAAGGAGGGAGGAGACTAATTGATATTACATAAATAATGTATTGGGCTAGGAGAAGCCTGACCTTTGGCTGATCACTTAGAGGGCAAAATAAATTTTTAAGAAAATCTATATTATTCTAACGGTGTCTCCAGCTAATGAGCACCTGGATCTAAGTGTGAGCACCAGGAATCTGTTTGTGGCCAGTGATTTAGATATCAAATTATACGTGGATAATTCAAGTTAAATTTCTAAACACAGATGTTAAGTACTATACTGCAAGGGGAAAAATTAATGTTCTACTCATAGTAAAGATCAATTGGTGCATCTGGATTATATCTTTATCAGTATTCACTGCTGACATTTCAGGAAATTAATGCAAAATTAGCATCTTCTGACGGTAAATTTTATGCAGGATTATTCTGACTTACAGTAGCATTTTCCACACTCTTCAATTTATATGAGTAGCAGACTGAGTAGAAACCAGAACTTCATAGAATTAATATTGACAGGTTCTGCCATTTTCTACTGATGCATAAGGTCCATATCTTACAATTTTGCTGAGGTATGAATTTGTATGTTATGAGTTTCCAGGCTAGCATGAAACTTTGCCAGTGAGTATCCTACCCAATCACTTAACATCCATATCTCAAAGTAATGTATAGCTTATTATTAATGATCACGTAAGCATTGTATAGTGGAATTTATGTTCCATAGTCGTATAGTCTTGAATAAGCTGTGTGTGAAGGCCTAGGGGTGGATTTCTCAAGAATGCCCTCATTAAAATGACTTTTTGTCTACACAAATATTCTCAAATTTATGTTGAGTTTAAGTGCATTTTCCATCTCAAAACCATCCTCCCATTCCAGCTCTACGCGCTGTCCTTCACCTTCTCTCCAGTACAAAATTCTCCTGCCCATTTATTCAACTTATGTTTATTAAACGGCTAAAAAAATTCCTCTGATGAAAATGCTCAGGCATTCTTCATCACAGCTAATGATTAAACCGGAATTTTCCTTCATGTATGAGCAGGATTCATGTGCACCGTTGTACTGCAGCAGCTCCAGTTAAATGTGAAGTAGCGCTAAGTCAAAAGGATCATTTAAATCATTTCCAACGAGATCTAAAAAAAGAATATTTAGTCTCACACCTGACAAAGAAGGCTTTAAACCTTCCCTCTTAATACTTTGTGCTCTCTTAAGCAATTGCATATTAACTCCAGTTTATCTAATTGAACAAGTAAATGAGATAACTTTGTTTTGACAGAGAGAAATATTGTAAATACATCAGTAAAATAAATTATCACCTTATAAACACTCCTTACGGTTCTGATTGCTCTGGAGCTGTGTTGACAGCCTGAAGTCATAAACTAGACATGCAGTCAAACATCAAAGAGATACAAACTCGGGTAGCTTGTGGTTCTAAGCCTGTAATCCAATATGTGTAATATAACAGACACTTTAAGACACTTAAAGTATCTGGCATTACAACTGTATTTTTAGCACAGTTTTCCCTTTAAGGAAATTATGGGCTAAGAATCGCAAGATATGTTTTTCCATCCTTTTACTTTCAGCTTCTCTGCTAAAAGTCTTCTTAAGTTTTATATGTGTCTCTTGTCAGTGGTATATAGTTAAATTTTTACTTTCAAATGAAACTGACTTCATTTACATTCATATAAATACTAAAATATTTGGGTTTATTTCTCATTTCAGTATTGATATGTTGCTTTCTATTTGTCCCACACGTGTCTATGTTTCTTTTCTCTTTCTTACCTTCCTTAAGGATGTTCTTACTTTTCTCATTCCAAAGTTTCCCATTTTAAGACTGGAAATTTTATAATCTTTCTCTTTGTTTAGTAACTACTCCTGACACACAAATGCGTGAAAGTCTAACATTGATCGATATCTTTACCCTTCTTAAATTACTTTAACTCCAAACACCCTCCTTTCAATTTATACTGGAGCAGTTATTGCTGTTGTTTGTCTTAATTATAATTTAAATTATAATTTATCTTAAATTTAAATTAAATGTAATTTTGTGAACTCCATGAAATACTATTTTTATTGTCTTTATAGTCTTTTTTCTTTAGATTTATTCACATGTAAAGTTTGTCATCTGACGTCATTTTCCCTATGCCTTTAAAATTTTCTCTCGTGAGGATCTATTGAGAACATGATTACCTTAAAAAGTACTTCCACTAGGAAAAGAATTTTAGATTGACAGTGATTCTCTATTATAATTTTGAAGATAATATATTACTCCACTGAATCCTGATTTTCATTATTGCTTTTGAGAATTCTGCTGCCTCACTGTCTTTCCTTTGAAAGTAATCTGCCTCTATTCTTTGACTAGTTTTAAGATCGTCTCTTGCCTTCGGTGTCCTGCAGCATCATTGTGTAGTATGTGGGTTCCTTTAAATTTATCCCAAATTTAAATATTTCTGTTTTTCATCAGTTCTGGGTGTTTTTCAGAAATTTCCTCTACCCTATTGTTGCTCCTTTCTCATTCTGTAATTCTGATAAGATAAATGCTAGACTTTCTCATCCTGTCCTCCACGACTCTTTTCTTTCATATTTTCTGTTTCCTTCTTGCTGTGTATTACATTCTGATTAATTTATTTGTATCAATTTCCCAGTTTGTAATTCAATTTTCAGCTATATCAAATCTGAAATTAAAGCCGATATATTGAGGTTTTAATTTCAATTATTTTATATTTCTAGTTTTATTTGGTTCTTTCTCAAATCTGTTTGGACTTTTTTTGTTTGTTTTTTTTAGTTGCTTCCTCTTTATCCATAGATTTAATCTCTTTTGTTCTTTAAGCTAATTCCAATACGTGACGCCTTTTGGGGTCTGATTCTATTGTTTAT
The DNA here is from genome assembly GCF_008692025.1 of Phocoena sinus. Taxonomy (NCBI): domain Eukaryota; kingdom Metazoa; phylum Chordata; class Mammalia; order Artiodactyla; family Phocoenidae; genus Phocoena; species Phocoena sinus. The sequence goes on along the minus strand of NC_045779.1, from coordinate 6,408,319 downwards.
TGTTGCTGCTGGCTCTTGGTTTTACTGCCTTGTTTCATTTTGCTTTTTTGCTTTTGGAATAGCAGCTGATGTTCATTAGAACTTTATAAGAATTCTGTTAGACCTGGTTGGAAAGTGGACTCCGCTAAGGATGATTTGTGTGTGCTTCTGCCAAGCATCCCAAGCGTCTTGGACCATTACAATCTAGAACCGCTTTGGGCTTAAAGTTTTTCAGACCACTCGAGTAGTATGCATTCAGGGTATAAATCCTTACAAAAGCTGGCTTCTGTTTGTGAGTTATCACAAAAGATATTCCTCCCCTCTCATTCAGAATCGTCCTTGCAGGTCTCGGGAGGGAACGTGCAGGGGAGATCATTTTATTTCACCCTGCACTGAAAGTCTAATTCTTTTGTGTCCTGACTTTTAATAGGAAGCCTCCCGTTAAACATCCCACTTTTTTCGGTCAGCCATGGGCTTTGTCTTCTATCTGCTGTGACTTTGACTCAGTTTCACCAGGTTCAGCAGCTGTCTTCAAGGTGAAAGCTGGCTCCAGTACTCTGCCTACTTCTCCGGGTTCCTGCTTTTGCTTACTTTTTTTTTGCTTTTAAGAGTTTCTTAGAATTTGCTAGTTCATCACTGCATGTACATTACCATACTGGACAGAAAGAGAAGGGATTTTTTTCTCAAAAAAAATAGGGTGTCACTAGAGCAACAATTAAATAAGCCTTTAGAAAAGTACTTGTTATTTACCACCGTTCTGAAGGCTAGAAGATTCCTGGAATAAAATAAAAATGATAAGCAGACAGGTTTCTATAAACATGAAGTGAAATCAAGCAATGTTGGTACCAAATGTCTGGTCACACTGTCTAACATTAGGACAGAATATTTAAAATTGGGATTTTAAAGTCTGGTGTTTTCCACATTGAACTGTATTTATTACACAGTTGTTAAACACTTCACATGATATAATATGCATGATACTTTTAAGAATTTCTTAGAAGTATCCCAGCAGCTAATATGTACTTGTTTATCAAAAATAAAGTATCCCATCGGTTAAGGCTGAACTTAGCAAAGTAGTTCTGGGGAAAATAGTAAAATTCAGTCGAGCACCAGTTAGTACTCGATTCCAAATAATCTTTCCTAAAATCCATTTAAGTAATTAAATTATACTAGGATATAGTATTTTCAAGGTGTGTATGTTCTTAGATGATTCATACTCTGGATAATCGAGCATACTTGATTAAGTCATGGAATAAAACTCAAGTGAGGCTACACGTAGGCACCTGGCATTTTACTCACTGGGACCATGTATTGATAGCTTGTGCATTCTGTGTAAGGCAGGAGAAACCCTCAGTCAAAAATAATAAGAAGTAAACATATTGCCCTAGACAGGCAAATTTAGAAAGGACCAAATGAATCTAACAAAATTGATAAACATAACTAACAGGTGTATGTAATTACAATCAAATCTTTTCTTTACCTTAAAGTGATTTTTCTGGACAGTAGCCCAAATTTCTTACCTTATTATATAAGGCCACTGAGTATTTTTGCTAACCTCATCCTAAAACTAAACTCAGTTATCTTTGGCAGAATCAAGGCTCCTTAAAAATGAATTTATCTTACAAACTGTAGTACCGATACAATGCCCTGCACTGGTGAATCATCTCAAGAGTATACCATTTTATATGTGGTTTTCTAGAATTGATGTTTTGAGTCATTAAATGTACTGTTATTATTAATGATAATAATAAACCCGATTGTAAAATGAAAGAGGTATTACAACCTTGCTGATTTCACAGTAACTAGATGACTTGCTTTCCATGCTTATTTGAATTTATTCTCATAAGGGGATTTTAGATGGCATAGTTTAGAAAGAAAAGAGAGAATGAATTTAAGTAGCAGAATTTTTCACTTTCAGAAACAGTACCATCACGAAAAGTGCTGTGATGTGCCCTGTTACTATGGCGAAGATCTTATAATATTTACTTTACGTGCTAAGAGTCCTAAGCGGAGCTCTGTGTTGTTTGTTCAGCCTATTATGCAGATGGTGCTTGATTAAAATCTATTTTAAACGACAGTGATCACTGCAAGTTCGTGTGCGTTAAACAGCTCTCCCAGCTCCATTAAAGGCTTTGGGACTGTGGCAGGTTATTTTTAATATGCTCATAGACGTTTCTAACTTCTCCAGGGACATTTCAACATCAGTGATTCTCTTTCCTTGAGACTCTTAACTCCAGTACTCTGTATTCTTAAGAAGTGTTCTCTAAGTAGCACCATTAACACATGGCTTTTTTGAAGTGAAAAATTATTGTTTTCTTGTGATTAATAAGTTAAATACATCACTATAATTAAGCAATAAGACATGACAGGAGGTGGATTACCAGAAGCATAAGGACACCCCCTAGGGATTTGGGAAATACATCTGTGTCTACAAGTAAGTTACATGAAGCACATGTATCTGTGTAAAGCTTATGTGAAAGTAGTATCTTTATGTATTTGTGTATGTATTTGTTTATTCATGAGTGCTTAAAGTGAATATGAAATAAGCCTGTGGGTGATCGAGATTACGGTTAAAGCCTCAAACCAGACATGTTCTTAGTTGCTATGATTTTCATACAACTTTTTTTTTTTTTATAGAATAGAGTAGGACTCAAGAATTTGCATTTTTTTTAATTGACTAATTTATCTTTTGGCTGTGTTGGGTCTTCGTTTCTGTGCGAGGGCTTTCTCTAGTTGTGGCAAGCGGGGGCCACTCTTCATCGCGGTGCGCGGGCCTCTCACTATCGCGGCCTCTCTTGTTGTGGAGCATAGGCTCCAGACGCGCAGGCTCAGTAGTTGTGGCTCACGGGCTTAGTTGCTCCGCGGCATGTGGGATCCTCGCGGACCGGGGCACGAACCCATGTCCCCTGCATTGGCAGGCAGACTCTCAGCCACTGCGCCACCAGGGAAGCCCTCATACAACTTTTATATGTGTCTCAAATGTCCTTTTCCTTGTCATTCTAAGCCTCTGCCCACTGCTGTATAATACAGGGGTGGAAATGTGTGATGATCCGCTGCACGTAAGACTCCGAACGGATGCTGTGAGGATGGAAAGATTAGCGGAATCTTGTCCTTACTCTCAATGTGCTCGTCATCGTGGGGAGTTTATATTTTTGCATTATATGGTTCCTTCTATATTGTAAAGATTATGACGTTGGAATTAAATTTAACTCTTCAGTCTTAGAACCCTAGTAACTCTAGAAATGTTATACACTAAAACAATGTCCAGTACACAATGCTCTACAGTCCTGTACAGTAGCCACAAGTCCTGTATGACTGTGTACATTTAAATTTGACTAATTAAAATTAAATAAACAAAAAATGTATTTCCTCAGTTGCTCCAGCACAACATTCTCCATAGTCACATGTGGCTAGTGGCTACCCTTTCAAACAGTGCAGAGAACATTTCCATCTTTCCAGAAAATTCCATAAGATAGTACTGCTCTAGACTGCAGAAGTCAGGGTCTCTTAGAAAATTAGGACATAAAATTATAAGCTTTCATTCCTCTAAGTAAGAATTCAGGATCCATCTAAGTAAGAATTCAGGATCCAGACAACACTCAAAATTAAGATCCAGGCGCGTATTACAAATCCACTTAGCTAATTTCCTCACATCATTGTGTTCATTCCAAATAGTTGATGGTCAGAAAGGCCAGGTGTCTTTCAAGATACAATCCATTCCTGGCGTGTAAGAGGATCCAAATTATAGCCACATTTCTTTCTTTAGGGAGGCTTTGTATATGAGATATGATCATGTGGTTTTCAGATATGTGATGAAACTACCGCCAGATAGTAGGCCTGACAAATTCCCAGTTCATTATACGGACTCTAAACTAGCAGCTCATTTCTGTACCTTCCCAAACACAGGCAAAAGGCAAAATAAAAAATGAGACCCTCACACATCAGGAGGCAACGCCCAGTGTTCACGTGGCAGACAGCCTTCACTTCACAGAGCACTGCCCACCTGCATGGGTGCATTAGACATCAGACCACAACAAGGAATTTGCATCCCGTTATTGCATCCTAAAAGCAAAGACGTTGTACATATCCAGTAAGTCTTTATACAAGGAACACTGAGCAGTATCACAATGATTCCCTTCAAAGCACGTTTTATTTTTAAAAACTCTTTCATACATAATTTTTATTTTCATTGTTTCCTCTTACATCAGCTTTTGGTGAAGGGGCGTTATCTTAAACCATAGTTCAGTTTTATAAGTGGCCAGAATATTATGAACCAAGAATATAGGAACAAGCTGGGACAGTAGGGGAGGCCTCCAGAAAACCAACCAAATTGATTGGCTGCATGGAATTGTTCAGAGATTCCTATAGGGTTGCTCTACGTGGCCTCAAGACAGTGATCTGTGGTTTTCATACACTTGATACCTAGAGCTTCTCACTGGCAGTAACAGGTTCTCCTGCTTCTGCAGAGAATCCCTAGAAGGAAGGGCCACGTTGCCCAGCAGGAGGATAACTGTCCTTTCTGTTATCACAGGGCATCACGTATCCAGTAGATCGCACCATGTTGTCCAATCCCAATTTAAAAAGAAAGGAAGCATAAAGATCAGCAGTTCAAACACAATTTTGGACAATGGAATCGGGAAACTATTTAAATTATTTGGGAAAATCTTTTAATAAAAATATTTGCAATGAATCATAGGAAATTTATCTCTACAACTGACATTTGATTATTTTCTACAAAGACAGATGTAATCTGCAATCATGGAGATTTTAATGTTTCAGATCACTAATTTTTCAATTAAAATTTAAAAGGAGTCCAGGTAAATATTCCCCATGGAGAACCATTCATTTCCCTACACTTCGTTCCCTTTGTTTAAAAATTCCCAATCTTTGATGAAATATGACCTCCAATGTCACGATCCCTTCATTTTTAATATTCTTCATTGTGGTCTTTCTTGAATCCTTTTTATTTTTCTTCTTGATATTTTGTTATTTTGAATATAGGAACAGTTATGTTTAGAAAATTTGGAAATTATAAAAAAAATAAGATAAAGATGTCAAATAGCAATTGTTTCTATGCTCAGAATTCAGAGGAAAAGAACTTGACACTCATCCACCCACAAATGGTAATGGAAACCCTGCGTCTTAAGACAATCCTAAGTACAAACTCACAAGAGAAGACAGTCTACAGCAAAAAAAAGAAAAAGAAACAAACCATCAGGAACACTGCCATTTAATGGCCAGGTGGAGGAGGATGGGCCTAAAAATGATTCTGGAAACAGTGAGGGCACCGAGGTAGGCATGAAACCCAGAGACCGTGATGTCATGGAGCCCTTGGAAGAGACAGGACACTCCCGTGAGAAAGCAGGTCAGGGGAAGAGTAAAAGCCCACTGGGTTTATCAGCGTGGTCCTTGGCGACCTTATTGAAAGCTAAGCAATGGGGAGGTACAGTGAGCTGCCGAAGCTGCCTGCAGCCAACACAACCACGTGGAGGGGTTTGGCTGTGAAGAGAAGGAAGATGGCTCTGTGTAGCCTTGGGGCAAAGAGAAAGTTGGCTTGTTTGTTGCGTGTCTGAAGTAGTTAAAGGGCAGTTGGAGGAGTAGAGTTGAGGGTGACTGAGCCTAGACTCACTCATTTAATCAGTATAGAGCTAAAGCCTGGACATGAGGGTGTTATTTAAGTTTCCCAGGTGATTCTAACATTCAGCCATTGAGAATGACCATTCTAGGTCATATTCGCCTACATGTTTAGTTTAGAGCCGTTACACCAGTCTGCCCAGTATCAACTCAGCCCAGTCCCAGCATCCTTGTCCTTTGGCAGATTTACCTGAGGGCCAGTCATTTGACAGGATCACCTCAAACCCATCCTGGGGAAGTTATCTTCTCGTGTTAATCTATGTTAGCTTGTCAGCTCAGTTCAGAGCATCCTGTCCCCATGGGGTTGTTCATTCTGCTTCAGTAGACAGTTTTAAAATGATAATCTTTTAAATAACTTTCTCACTAAAGCCAAAGCCAAAGAATTCACTTAGTTTTTTTCCTGTCTCTGTTCGGTTCCCAAGGCATATCTTTTAAACCAAGACCATATGGCATCACAAATTAGTGTTAAGGTCATTTCTTTCCATTCATTCAGTAAAAAGTTACTACCATGTCATAATTAACATCTGAATATCATTTTAAAGTTTTAAACATATTTTTATATATATATCATCTCAGTAATCACAAAATGGCACTGCAGCTGGTTTGCAGTAGAGGAAATGGAGGCCCAGAGAAATTATGTAACTTGCCAGGATTTCACAGCTGAAAATAGTAAAGGAGGACATGAGTGTGGATCCTCTGATGTCACATCCACTGGCCTCTCAGGAGATCATGCTTCATCTCCAATGGTGGCAGTTACTTTACACATATTACTCTACCTGGCAATTCATCTGAATAAGATACATATTACATTGTTTGCCAAGAAGAAAAAAGCAACAACCGTCATAATAAGAGAAGGTGAGGGTGCGGAACCTCCCTGATAATGGTGACTTCCTCAGGAGACAGTGTACGGGGGCCTTCGTGCTGGTGGGAGAGGCGTGTGGAAAGACGGTTCCTTCCGAGACAACAGTACTCGATACTCATGTAGATTCATATACTTTTAGAACTAGAAAGAAATCGTAGCCCAAATCTCTCATTCTATAGAGGTGGATAAAGTGACATCGCATATAATCAGTATCAAAGTTCAAATGCAGACGTCTTAAATGTCAATACATTGTGGGGGTTTTTTCCCACTTGCATAATAACAATTCAGATTATCCAAATATTCATACTCAAGGAAAAATGGGAGAAAATGGAATCTATCCTGAAACTGAATATTAAAGCTGTTCTAGAAATGTCTAGATCTGAGGATCTAGTTTACAGAGGTGCACTCTCCAATATGGTAGCGACTAGCCGCATGTATCTATTTCAATTTAAGGCAATTAAAATTATATAAAATTTAAAATTTTGTTTCTTATTCCTGCTAGCTGCATTTCACATACTCATTAGTTACATGTAACTAGTGGCTACCATATTGAATAGTGCAGATTTTAGAACTTTACCCCCACTGCAGAAACTTCTGTTGGACATCGCTGATCTAGGGTCTAGATTATGCCATTCTCCACGCCAGCAGCATTCCGTAGACCTAAGTGCAACACCAAAAGCCATTCAACTTTATTCATTGGACGTGTTGTCCACTGTTGTTTAAAAATCATAAGGAGGGGGCTTCCCTGGTGGCGCAGTGCTTGAGAGTCCGCCTGCCGATGCGGGGGGACACGGGTTCGTGCCCCGGTCCGGGAAGATCCCACATGCCGCGGAGCGGCTGGGCCCGTGAGCCATGGCCGCTGGGCCTGCGCGTCCGGAGCCTGTGCTCCGCAACGGGAGAGGCCACAGCAGTGAGAGGCCCGCGTACCGCAAAAAAAAAAAAAAAATCATAAGTAGGAGGAAGAGGATAAAGCCCCCAGAAGCAAACAGGTTCGATTGCTCGTCCAGTAGGGTTACCACACGAGGAATCTGCTGCTGTCAGTCACGATGCTGCTCCTCATTCAGCTTCCTGAGTGAGAACAAGAAAACGTTGAGCGAGTTAAGGTATAATATCTAACCGTACAGTAGTAGTATAAAGAGAATCAATAATATTATTTTAAAGTTATGCAAACTAGGCTGGAAAAGGATGAATATGAAAATTACATGAAATAAGTTTTACTTGAAAATTACATGAAATAAGTTTTACTTGAAAAAACAGTAACACCAACAAAACCAAGTGTCCCTTAGAAACGTCTGTGTTTGCGTGATGTGCATGGGTGAGTATATCTATGTAAGTCTCAAGGGAGAGCAATATGCTTTGCCCTCAAATTTTCTTAGTTCTTCTATAATTCAGATGGTGTTTTATTTCAGGTCAATGGTGGAGAGAAGCGACCTGCCTCTGACATGGGGAAAAAACCAAAAACCCCCAAAAAGAAGAAGAAGAAGGACCCTAATGAGCCCCAGAAGCCTGTGTCTGCTTATGCGTTATTCTTTCGTGATACTCAGGCTGCCATCAAGGGCCAAAATCCAAATGCTACCTTTGGTGAAGTCTCTAAAATTGTGGCTTCAATGTGGGATGGTTTAGGCGAAGAGCAAAAACAGGTAAGAAAAGATGAGAAAGGAAGTGAATCAACATGATTTGAGAAAGTGTACGCATTCTAAAGGAATGGCCTCTAGGGATGTTGGGTGAATCTTCAGATACTAGGACTGAGGCTGAGAATGTACCCCATCAGAACCAGACTTCAGGGGACTTTGACATAATTTTATACTCCTCTATTGCTCTGTTATAAGTAACATGTTAGTTCCTTTGTTTCAAAGCTTATATAGCGTAGTTAACTTTTGGAAGGACTTTTACGCATCCCAGCCAGGATTACGTCATTCCTTAATGTTGCCAATGCGATCATAAAGACAGAAAAAAATACTAAAAGTATTTTGAGAACTGTCCACACCTCTCTTCAGCACTTACTATTTATTCTTTTGTCATCAAATCCCTCTTTGCTCTTTGCTAAATGAACCTCAAATTTAAGGGTTTCTACCCTTATCCATTCCCTAAAGACCATCCGAGTATGTTATTCAATCCCACTTGTACTATATTTCTAGGTTGTATTAAATGGGCCCAGATGCCTGGTTATTTTCTTCTTCTCTTGTGGATTGCCGTGGTGTGATTCAGGACCACACTGCTGGCGGTGGAGGGCCGTGAGACACTTTGTATCTCAGCCATAGGGCGAGTAGCCCAGAATGTCTTAAGGAGGGTGGGAACTGTGGAGAGAAAGAGTTCAGTATGCAGACGTAGCCCACTTCAACAAAGAAGCAATATTGATCCCAGATTCCTAAACCAGGGACCAGATTGCCGTTGTCACCATCTAGAATTTCATGGTCACGAAGGAAAAATTAGACAAGCATTATCATTAAAGTTCAGTTACTGAAACGATTAAGTAGTTGAAGCTTTAGCTGCTGCAGAATACTTTACGGCATTAATGACAGGTTAGTCTCATTGGATTCTTGACAGAGACTCTTTACCTCTCCCCACCAGGTCCAGGGAAGTATGTAAGAAACAGAACATCTCAAGCCTATGTACATCTATAAGAACTATATATTGTATTATCCGTCAACCTCTATAATGTATATCATGTTTTATACTTTGAAGAACACTTTTACATGATTTATCTCATTTGTTCTGCTCAATACTCGTAGATACTTTTTTTTTTTGGTGTACATTGGACATTTATTACAACTAATTGGCGATGTGATAAGACAGTGCTCACGTGGCCTGGACATTGGTCACAGTCACAACAAAGCTTAATCCAGCCCAGCAGATACAAATGAAAGTGTAAACTGTGAAGACATGTTTAGATATGTAGAAGTACATATAAAAGTGACATTGAAACAACTGTATATCCTTAAAAAATATAGAGCCCACTAATGTCGTTTTACCCCATTCAACTCACACGTTCATATGGGAGGTGGTATCTGTCTTATACTTATGACTTCCAATATCTAGGCAGTGCCATAGAGGGACGGAAGCTGCCCCAAAGTTTGCTGCACTTCTAAGTGGAGGGAAGCAATAGGGACTTCCAATAACTAGGCAGTGCCATAGAAGGGATGGAAGCTGCCCCAAAGTTTGCTCCACTTCTAAGTGGAGGGAAGCAATAGGGGAGTAAAATACATTTGGCTGTAACAAGTACCCTGGAAGGAATATTCATGCTTTAAACAATGACTTATGCAACACTTTGTGAAGAGAGTAAAACATTTTCCGTAAGATGCTGTTATTAAGGATCCCAGGTAAGTCAACATTTCCATTTTATTTGGGGAGGCATCAAAAACAATCCAACTAAGTGACTAAATGATTATGACAACGAGAAACTTATCTCAGGAGTTGAATGTTCCTTGGCCTTAAAAATAACATGCTTACTATTATGAAACAGCTGATCTCTGATCCTCCTCCCAGGTCTGGAATGCCTAAGAAATAATTTTTAGTGTAAAACAGCATCATCCCATTAGCCTTTTGTGTATTCCCTTTGTTTTAAGGTGTTTAGTTTCTAATAAGGGTCTTTGGTATGCATTTGTTTTTTTTCTAAAGTTTCAACACAGAGTGAAATTTTCATTCACTTGATTTGATATGTGACATGTCAACTCCCTTTATTCGCATATATACTGAAATGCACTAGTCTTTGGTTTTGTAAAACCAGGCTTCACATAATTTAACCTTTTTGCCAAAGACAGTAATTAATAAGTGTATATTGCCTGATTGTCATATTCATAGGTACACATAATCAAGGTAATGATAATAATCTATTCAAGAGAAACAGACCTATAAACTTTAAAATAGCCAGAAAAAGTACCTTTCTTTTCCTGCATTCATTCTAAATTCATATTTAAGTCCCTTGTTATCACTTGATTAACCAAAGTTCCCTTTAAAAAAAAATTGTGTAGGCCTGAATGAAGCAGCTTAGCAGAACAGTAATACTGACAAGATGTCATCTTACGCCCTTAGCTAACATGGACATGAAGGCAGTGACCATCTACAGTGTGTGAAATGCCACAAGAAGTCATCAACAGGGGAGGGGAGTTCATGTCAGTCCAGTTTCTTCGAGAACACTAGGTGGGGTTTCAGCTTCCTCCTGCTAAGGTGCTTTAAGGACATTTTTCTTGGATGTTTCCAGAACTTCTCCTCCCAAAAGAAACTCATCCAAAATAAAATAAGCCTTCTCAAAATTAAAGATGATGTCAAGTTCACACACACTGCCAAAATACTTGTCAAGTAATTCCACATAATGATGAATTATTTCCAGGGTAATTAGTTCATTGCCCTGATCCCCAATAGCACAGCAAAAATACAGACTGGCATGTCTCGGGAGCTGCTCTTTCACCTGCTGAGCCCACAGCAGGGGTCTTCCTTCCTCACAGATACTTTTATCTGAAGTTTGCAGACTATGAAATGGGGCCAGATGGTTAAATGCAGTCACTTATTCATTCAACAAATATTTGTTGCATGTTTACTGTGTGCCCCGGGCACTGTTCTAGACACTGGGAGTAGAGCAGAGAATAAGACAGAGTCCCATTCTGTTGATTGATTTGTCTAAAATTCCACACTGTGACTAGAACTTATCACTAGAACTTATCATTCAACTTAACAGTTTTTTTCTCACCAATTCATGGAACCAATTATAGTTGTGATGGTAAAACCAGTTGCTAAGGAAACACAGAGCCCACTCCCCCGGTTCTCTCCAATCCCCCTTTACTGTAAGCCAAAGCTGTCCTTTATGATCTGAAGTCGCTACACATTTTCTTATGTCCTTTGCAAGATTGCCAGCCCCAGGGAAGGGCTTCACAGGAAAGCACAGGCCTACCATGTGGAGCTCTGCTACGAGAGTCGTCTCTAGGCTGGAAAACACACCACAGAAACGTTCTCCTTGCATTCGATTAAAATACTCATCTCACAATTAAGAGGGTGGTTGACATTGTATTTTATGATTCCACTGAAAACCTGAAATAGTTGTTTGAGGATTTCAGAGCTGGTTTCTATCCTAACTCAGATCAGTTTGCTCTCACACTCCCAAGGCTGAGGTGTGGTTCCCCCCTGATGCTGGACACTCATGCTGGAATTGTAGAGGGACTCATTCCTCCACTCACTACAGCTTCATGGATTGAGAAACTGAGTGCACATCCACCAGGAATCCCAACCGCATCCCTGTCCCTGCTCCATCCATGATCCAAGCACCAAGACACACCTCTCTCTCTGCTTTGACAACCCCTATGTGTAGTCTTGGATAGGGACAAGGCCTCAATGCTGTAAGCTCTTTCGAGTATACTTGTGATGACAAAACATTTTCCTCATTCTCTTTTATTTCCAATTTGATAACCTGTAATGAGTCTGTCTTTGGGCTCTCTCTCTCTCTCTCTCTCTCTCTCCTCTTTTTTTAAACACTTTGGCTGTACCTGGTATGTAGGATCTTAGTTCCCCGACCAGGGATCGAACCCACCCCCTGTGTGGTGGAAGCGTGAAGTCTTAACCACTGGACCGCCAGGGAAGTTGCTGGGTTCTCTCTTAATGGAAATAATTGGGGGTTTTTTCAAGAATTTGTTTTATAAGTAAAGGATGAAATTATATAATAGCTGACCCTATTTAACTCATTGGGTATTATAAAGCAATTTCATAATCAAAATGCAGTTGTTTTAAAAAGTTATGCTAAGATTGCTTAGGAAAATATACTAATAGAAATAACTATCTTTGTCTCTTCTAGAAAAGTTAATATTTTAACATTTGAGCACCATTTTCAAAACAAGATATTGGGAGCAGTCTGAGTCACTCGAAAATGGTTTGTCCCCATGCCTTATGTTCCTTTGACTTGACAGGGGTTCAGCATAGCTTATCCTTTTCTCTTAAAAGATGATCTTGCTTAATAAAGAGAGTGAAGCTGCAGAGTATGCCAAAAAGGATGGTTTATGACACAGGGTGCAAGTCGATCCCAGGGACAAGCAGAGAGAGGGTCCAATGAATGAAATCAGACGCCACGCTTACAAAAGGGAGCATATTGCATCTGACGGGGCTGCTGGGACACCACGTGGCAGCCCCCGTGTAACAGTTTGCAGGAATGGCCAGAGAAGCGTGCATGCCCGCCTAGGACGCACGTTTGGGCATCAAGAGAATGTCAGCAAAGTATCCTAAAGTGTTAGCATGATGTGTTACCACCTGTTCTTCCCCTTTATGTTGACTCATTGTGCCAACATAATATAATATCTCTATTTCAAGCTTAAATTAATTGTATTTTACTCTCATTTAATATTCAAATTGGGGAGCACATGCTATGTATTTTGAAAGGAATGTTGCTGAAGCCGATTAGAGGCAGACCATTAAACTTCAAATTTTAGGACAAATGTGCATGTTTCAGAACAGCCCCACGTGATGCTGTTGGCATCGTGTAGGCAGCTGGTTCAAGTAGAAGGCTAGGATTTCATGCACCACGATTGTTCAAACATCCCGTTGTCATAACAGCCCCCAATTATGAACAGCTACAAATGTAAACACGAACTGGAGAAAATGGACAAAATTATTGATGACTTATTAGGGGCTCAGAAAATTACAATACTTAAGGAAAAACAGCTATTAGTGAGATTACAATCGAATGTTTACTTGCCAGCCAGAGGGAACAGGACTAATAGGGCTGCTGTGTGTCTGTGTCACATGCTTCCTCATTGTGGAGTTCAGGCGGGGCTAACAAGCCATGCAGATGGGCAGATCTTTATTTTCAGAAGCCATGATAAGGGAGAACCTATATGTCCTTTGGTTCCTATGAAGAATCTCTCAAAGAAGAAAAATCAGAAGGAAGCTGAAAGAAGTGCTAAAAGTCCTCCAGGAACACAAAACCTCCCATATGAATCATTCCTACCAAAGCCACTGAACAAACTTCACATGTCAGAGATCTCTCCGTTTTAATACTTTGGAAGATGGTGCTGAATCTGGAATGGGAGCAGGATTGTGTTTGGGATTCCAACTGGAGGTTTTAAATGCTAATGAATCCTAAGACAGTGGACAGCCCGGTTCAGAGCCGTACTAAGTTGTTTTAAAAAGGCACGAGATGGAGAGAGGGAAGTAAAACATAAGCGTGACTGTGATGTTGGTCTTTGCTACTTATCTTTCACTGACTGGAACCTACAGAGAAAGAAAAATAATAACATAACAAGATCACGCCCTTTGTATTAGACTCCTTGGAGTTTCGACCCTCAGCATCTTTCTTTATGAAGGTCCAGTTAGATTTCCTGTCTCTCCCCGTTATTTCTGAATTCTGCGACTCTGGTCATCCAAGTCTGGGATCTGAGTTCCCAGTTAACGGAGAGCAAATCAAACCCCACTAAATTAAGGAGTCCGTCCAGCTTTGAAGCAGAAGAGATTGGTCCAAAAAGCTGTAAAGTGTTCTTGGGTCCTTTTTAGCCATGGAAAGTCAGCTCTTAAGTGGGAAAGGAAAGTCACCTTAAATCAGAACCAGATGTAAATTACTAAGTGAACCTTAAGTTCCTAACTGGAGACACAGTTGGGCTGTAATACATTTAGCAAATTACAAACAAAATGTTCTTGTTTACATTACATTAAATGGCTTTAGAGCTTCAGCCAAAGAGCTGAATAAACATGCTGTTAGGCTAAAAATGGAGTGGAAGGCCGGTTCAGAGTTTGGTGTGTTCAGGAGAAACCACAGCCCACGGTGCCCAGAGAGCCTATTTTTGTAAATGCTAGCCCTGTTGTGGGAGCAGAGAGTGGATTTACCTCTAGATCCAGAGCCTAATGAGCAGATATCACTTGCAGGGAAACTGTTTGAATATTGTAACATCTGCCTTCTTTCAGGATGCATAATTCATATCCAAGGATATTAGCCGTAGCAGTTCAGCTCAATAGCAACACCTCATTATTTTATCCCTCAGTATTTATTCCTATGTTTGACGCCTTATGAAATTACTGTTAATGTGTTTATATAAGGGCAGATCTGACACAAGTGGGAAGAATGTAATTTCCTGCTCATTCTTTCCTGCTGCTGTGTCCTCTTCCCCTGGTAGAAGTGGCAAGTGTAAATAGTTAATTTGCTTCAATTATGAGCCTGTCCTGCTAAATTAGAAGCAGCAGGGATATGAAGAGCCAGAATTATACTTATAAGGCAGCTGACAAATCCTCTGAGCCCACGGAATCAAATCATTTACTCCTCACTGGTGCTCAAACACCCACTACAGATACGCTGCCGGGGTTTTTTCCCCCGCCCCGTATCTTATGATAAAATGTGGATTTTATGTCAACAGCACTTCAGGTTAACTAAAATCCTATTGCACTGTCACATTCACACATGTGTTTATCTTGGCCAGTTCCTTATAAACACTATGCATTTTCACCAATTTTTTTAAACTAGGAGTAAAGGATATATAAAATAATTGTTCATTTAAAAACTGTAGAATGTAAGAAAAGTTTATATTTGTAAAAACTTAAAACAGCAGTTAGAAATATTACATGCAATGGTGAGCATATTTCACCTCTAAAACACAGGTAAGTATAAATACATATAATCATTGGTACATAAATGGGATTACGGCATGCCTTCATGGGTATAAATACACGTAGAAATATTCCACGCTCATACACAGAGCGAGCAGACATTCCACTTGAAAGGTTCCATGACATCAGCAAGGAGAGAACTTGAATATAATACTCAAGTCTGCTGTGCTTTATGTATATTATTGGCAAACATGTTTGGGGTGGGCGGGTTGTCTGTCTGTATATCAAATCTTCTACTTCTATTGATGCCCACTCTAATTCAGAAGATGCAATTCGGTATTTTACCATGCACACCCATGCCCATGCTGACTCATGGAAGGAGAAACCTGAGACTAGGGATTATACACTGGATCACAGGTATTTCCTGAGCACCTACTATGCACCAAGCTCTGCCCTGCCTGCTGGGGCTTCTGCTGTGGACAAAAAGATGACAGGCCCTGCAGTTGGGGGTCTAAGAGAGGCATCAAGGGGAGATCTCATGCAGCCAGGAGGAGCCATTGCATGAACAAAGATGCAAAGATGGATCTTAGATACCAGATCAATGTGATTATACATATATGTATAATATGTATATGTGGGGGGGGGGTTGTCTGCATTTCTTGTGTGCCTGACACAAAAAAAGCACATGTTAGAGGCATATTCTTAATGCCTGTTTTTGGTTCTGTAGCTTCAGTTCCTCACACCATGAAGGCACATAATAGATACTCGATGCATTGTTAAGCATAATCAAACGACATCATACTCGCCCCGGTCATCCTCATTTAATGAATCTACAGATATGTTTTGCAGCCATTTGTTCAGATGGGGAGCTTGCTTCTCTCTGATCCCTACCATTCCAAAACCAGGTTACACCATTTTTGTGTAGACGATTTGTATGCATTTGATGGATCCCAAAAAGAATCGAGAGCAAGATTTTTGACACACTGTGTAATATTTTCAGTGCTCTGAATACTCATGTATAAAGTCCTCTGAGTTCTGCAATGCTTAAGAAAACGCTGAGCACGTTACACAAATGGAAATTTAACTGCATTTAAGGACTAAGTTCTGTATAAAACACAGAGGCACTTGCTGTCACTATCCTAAATAATAACAGCATTCAGAGACGCTGCAGACATTAATTTCTCCAGTACCGTGTATGACAGGGAATTGTGATTGAATTAGTATTTCTTATATAACTGTATTTCTAAGCATTTTCTATAAATATGAACTTATACTGGGGGGGAAAAACTGCATTTGAAGTTAACGAAAAAGAAAAGCGCCTTCTAGTTTTATAGTGTTTGGATAAAATCCAGGATTGGAAGAATTATGTTTTTTCTTATTATTACTGTAAAGAGTTGAAATCAACTACAACTAGAGATTAACTCAGGGCCAGAGCCGAAAAGAGGGAAGGAAGAAGGAACTAAATGGTGTTTATAAGATTTTACTTTTTTGTATAAGTTAGACAGATTGTTTGGGGAGGGAGCAGAAAGTGGAAAAAGCAAAATGGCAGGTTGTATTAGAATTTTTTCTGTTTGTGTGCATCGTATTCACTGATACTGAACTGCTGATTTTAATTAGAGATTATTAGCCTATAAGACATATATATTACACATGCTGGAACGTAGAGCATTTAAAAAATGATTCACAGAATCACTAGATTACATGAACAGAATTTGGATTCTCTAGAATTGGTATTTGATGTATGTTTTAGTTTAGCCATTATATATGTTTTAGTTTAACCACTGAGATGCGATCCTTAGATAGGATATGGTAGCTTTCTTAGAATAACAAACCACAGCAAATAACTAAGTTAGGACAGGATGAATTCAAAAGTGTTTGGATGAGCTGGGGAAAATGATGAATGATGTATTATGATTTTTAAATCCTCATCTGGCCAACTTTGCACTTTATTTCAAACAGCTGTAGACCATTTGGAAGCCATTTTGTAGTTCAACTGAGTACTAATATTTACTGTGTGAATCACATTTCTTTAAAATATTTGTCTTTCCCTGAGAGAGAGAGAGAGACCATTTCTTTCCCAGACTTAACTTTGATATAAATCAGACCTATCCTCCTAGATTAGAAGGTTTGATCATTGCAGTGGGCTGTTCATTGCCAAACGCAGTCAGCGTCATCTCTGGTTTCAGCAAGCAGAAGACTTTCTCCATGTATAAATAGAGCTTTGAAACGTTTTTGAGGATCTTTTTACTGATGATTTTTAAATATCTGTTCTCAAGTAGGAATTTAAGTATGTGGAATTCTTACATGTTTTTTATCATTCACGCGTACATTTGAGGCCTTTCTTCAGACATTTCCATCAAATATAGAATTCAGAAAGCATCCTTGTGCGATTTTAGAAGGTAGCATCATAGAGACATACATACAGGGTGAATAATATTTGAGCCATTAGCTAGTTCTCAAAGGTGGAGGTTCAAAATTACTATCGGGGAGACCACCTCAGATGTTAATTCTGATCTAGGGTACCGCCCCCTTTAAACACAATTACAGAAATATACCTCCTGAAATTACCACCCTTTGCATCCTCCCTCTGAACACCTGCGTCTATTCAGGAAAGAGCGGACCCATCAATCCGTGTAGTGTGACGTGATGAGTTTACCCTTTTCTAAAGCGGTATTTAGGCGCTTGTACGATGATCTCACATAGCCAATCATGAGTAGCCAATAGGGAGCCATTTGGAGGAAACAGGGCACTCTGAATGCTGGTCAGGTATCCCGTAACAACATCGATCTCCCAGTGAAACCAGGGGGCACACATTCAGCCTAAAACACATTGAGTTGCCACCTTTCTCCCATGGTTATTAATCAACAAATTTCAGGGACGTTAACACCTTGTGGGACGTTAACCCCTGGGGACCCCACCATAGTAACACTGTTGCTTGTTTCAGTAGAAACCAAATGCAAGAAAGAGGATAGATGTTACAATCTGTCCATCTGGCAACACTATCTTATCTGTGCCACTTAGAAAATGATGCTTAGGGCAATGCTATGGACCCAAGTGTGTAATATTTGCCTTTAGAAGCTAAATGAACCCTAGTTAGCTGCCCAGGGGGTCACTTAGAGTAGCATATGAATAAAAAACATGGTAGAAATGCTTCTAGTATACAAAAGCATACTACCATCAAAGATATTTTTGCTAAATATTTGCTTCAAAGTCCTGAATAGGATTTCTGTCTGTGTGGGAGAAGAACCCTCTCCAAACAGTTTTAAGGTATTAAAAGTAAATGTAAACATTTTCAGTGTAAGGTCATTAATTATAAATTATGTCTTGGAGAAGAGATTGGAGTGAGAAAGAACTACAAACAGAAATCTGTCTTTGGAGAAAGAAATAAATCAGTAGAAAGCAGGAGGGCTCTGTGTTTCTGATTGTGGCTGTGACCAAAGCATGCAATACACACGAATCGTGCTGTTCAGAGACGTTTGCTGTAATCCAGCGTTTATTTGTTTTCATGTTTGAATGTCTAAAACAGGGTTTGAATTTTATTTCCAATAATTAGCTCTGTAAATTAAGAGTTCTCTTGTAATTGAACCAAAGGATTAATTTGGCTTTTTACTAAAAAATTTCTTTTAAATTTCTTTAGTTCCATATATTGTAAAGATGACACAATGATTGTATGACACTGTTGCACAAATTCTTAATCGCCTTCTTATGATTGCCTTTAATATAGCAAAATGCCGAATATAAAAGACTAGGCTGAAGAGCTCCTTAAATTAGCACTTTCATTTCACAGGGTCCTTTATAATTCTGCTGACAAGGTTACTCATTTGTTTACCTTAAATAAAATGTTGTGCTTTAATTAAAATATTCATAAGTAAGTAATATTTCTCACACCTTGAATTTCACAGCTGGGGACTGGGCTCAGCAAACCACCTTCCACATGAGAAACCATAAACTGACCTCTGCTGCCGACTGTGGCAGATACTTGGTCTTTAGACATAATTTATATTTAACTATTTTGACTAATTCCAAAGCCACTTTTCACACTGAGCTGTGTCTAGTTTTGAGCTCAGCATTACAAAATGCTAGCCAAGCAAGCCTCATTCCCTGCTGTAAAATTCAAGATGTGGGAAATTTAAACTAGTCCTATCGATGAAAATACATCCAATGGTGAAAAATATTTTATTCTTTAGGGGTGATTTCAAAAGATTGACAAGAACAGACTCTAAAGCCTTGAAAGAATGAGCTTAATGGTAGCAGACAACCGTGTGTATTCACTTTGCTAATCTTTCGTTTTTGACTCTAATGACTTTTTTTCTGTTTCACTTAGCAATGTGACCTTTAGCCTACCTCCAAGTCATTTTTTGGTACTTTTGCTCACTTTAGGATGATTTTACTTGTATTTGCAAAATGATCCCCTGTGAAAAATGAAAAGCTTCTGTAAACTGAAAATCAATTCTGAACATTTTTACCTCTTCACACTGAGGCTTCCACACACTCATGCCATCCAGTGTTTTTGTTGGAAAGGGCATGACCACTCGGCCACTCAGGGTCCCCAGCCCACTCCCAAATGTGACTTTGACTGCCACTACCAACTCCTGAGTCTTTGAAAATAGAGCTTCAAGACACAAAATTTTAAAATAGCGATGAACCTGCGAACTCCATAACTGTTTCTTTGATTAACATGTTGAACATAATTGATCATCTTTTAATTCTGTCCTTGTTTTTATATTTAGCAAGGAGAATATATATCGGGATTTGAATGCACTGTAGAATTCTCTGCCCATTATGTAAATATGAATGACTTCTTTTTTCACATGTAGTTTCTTTCCCCGGCAACCTCCATCAATAGTATCTTTCTAAGCCAACTACCTCCACTGTCAAAGTACCCCAGATAAATCGGTACATATGCTTTATGGAAAATGGAAAATTTTACTATAGTTAATCTTTTTCTTATCTAATCTCTTGCCATACTTCTTAAAAACTTGTTTCAGTAAGAAAACACGATCTTCGGGGAGATGTATGTTATTGTATTATGTGTGTGTGAGTGTGTGTGTGTGCGAACACACAGTTATCATTCTGCGCTGTACTTCTCTGGAAACAAAAGCAGATGCGCTTTCTAATTCCTAATTTCAGACTCTCTGTTGTTACAGGTCTATAAAAAGAAAACAGAGGCTGCGAAGAAGGAGTACCTGAAGCAACTAGCAGCATACAGAGCCAGCCTGGTATCCAAGGTAACATGCAACCATGTGGTATTGGGATGGATTGTGGCCATCTCATTGCAGACTCTGATGGTCATGTGAAAGCATAAAAGATTACTGTAGCATTTCTGCACAGTCTCCTTTGCTGAAAAAGAAAAAGTAAATCCTAAACAAAGCTATATGTTATGAAAGTATTTGTTCATACCTAGAGGACCAGAACAACATCCCCTGGTGTCGTTCCATCCATCCTTCTGTGTACTGTTGCCCACCTGTGGATTACTGATTTTGTGGGTTAGTCACAGTGCATTCTTAATCCCTAACCAACTTTCTGTTTCACCATGTTCCACGCTTGAATTGCCCTCCACCCTGACCCCATCCCAATGGTCTTTGCTGAGGAGATGCCAACTGTCTTTAATCCTAGCCTCATTACAACATCATCAGAATGTAAGCCTACCAGAACAAACGAACAAATGAAGAAAATGCATCATTTCATTTGAAAATGAAAGCACCACTAAAATAGTTTATGCTTTAGAATATCTCAAATACGAGCCCTTGCTGGTATAAAGACTCAAGAGTTAACTCTGTTTGGTGTTGGATTATTAAAGCTGTATCTCCTTTTATAGATTTCTCAGGCAGGTAACCTCAGAGACAGGGCTGAAGCTGTGAGGACTGGACACTGTGGCATCTTAAGTCCAGATGTGGCTGGTACCCAGCTCAGTGCGGGTGGGGCTCTGGACTTCATTCCATTCACCCATGAAAAATACTTTCTGTTTTATCCACAAATATCCATTCCCCTTCCAACAGCTCTAAAGTAATTATATCATTTAGTTTTTCTTGGGGAAAACATATACTGAATATATGATACAGAGAAGAAAAAGGAGCACAAAATACAAATGCATAAGAAATTTCGGTACACTGTTGGTCTAATGCAACTTTGCATTCCACTTCTAAGGTATGACATTGTGGGAAAACTTAATATTTATTATTTAACCTTAGAATTCCTAGCTCATCTGTACTATCTCACTATGGATCTCACACTTTCTCATTTTTCTAACTCCTTTTGAAGCTGTTTACATTTTCTGCTGATACCGTCACACATTTCTGTATATTTATAGAATTCACAGCATGTATGTAAAATTATAGCAAAAAAACAAGGTGCAAAATATTAGATCCATCCAACAATTGGGTTGTACAGTTACTTGGTATTATTCAGATTAATATGCCCAAGATGTAAGGGGGCATATGAATTCTTCTTACTTCATCCAAGATAAGTTTCTTCTGGAGCGTTTTAAATAGAAGTTTTAGTCAGAACATTTTACATATGAGAAAATCAATACGTGAAGTGTCAATCCCAATACAAAGCACTCTGGTTAATGTTATGCAGATTGCCAGAATGCTGTAATACTGACTAAGCTTTACTTTCAAAACAAGTGTCCTCAGATTTGCTCTTAGCTGCAACTTTTCTTACTATTCATTCTCAGAGTTGCAACCCTCAGTATACGGCAATTTGTATAAATGCTGCGAATTGCCATTTCTACATTTTAAAAAACCCAGCACTTTTCTTTAGAGCTTACTCTGACGTTTTTCTTCTCTTTGGCAGCAGGAATTTTGCTGGAGCTGTTGAATGTCTATTTATGTACAACTATCTATTGTATGTATACAAAATGCAGAATAGTTATAAACACCCTCTTCAGGTTAGAAAAATGGCCTTCTGATGTTGTATGTGAATGGGATATTTGCAGTTTAACCTTGCAGACACGTGCAGAAAATTTACCAGCCTATCCGCTGATTGCACACAGAAACATATATAAAAATCCATTGCTTTTCCATTTAAAATTATCACAAGGAAAATAGCAGCCATTCATGTTTACATATATATTTTTCTGTTATACTTTTTTTTAGTATGTTATAAATTATTTCCCTATTCTGAAAGATCTGAAGATCTAAAGGTGCAATCATAAAATGCTACATGGTAATAACAGTCACCAATCCAGGCAACCACAGTGTGACAGCCGAGCTCCATCTTCTCCGTTCACTCGTTCATGTGTTCATTTGGTGAATTTCCCTGGGCATGTGGTCTGTGCCGAGCGCTGGGCCAGGCTCGGAGGACACAGTGGAGAACTGGCAGGTGCGTCCTCTGCACTTAAAGAACTTTCTCTTCAGTCCGGGGAGACCACTAGTGAAAACATAAGTTAATGAATGACCAAGATCTTTGTGAATTGAAGCCTTCTGGGAAATCAAGGAAGGCATCTGATAGGGTGGTCTGCTGACTCCTCTTTGAAGATATGACCCTGGAGCTGAGAGCAAGGGAAGACAGGAGCTTGCAGGACACAGGGAGCCTGGGACAGAGCCGACCAGGCAGTGCAGCAAATGCAGGCTCGGGGGACAAAAATACCTCCTTGGATGGAGAAATGGTCAGTGTGGCTGGAGCTGAGCGAACAGGGGAGTGTGGTCTGAGACTAAGCTGGGAAGATGGGCAGCGGCCAAGTCACGAAGGCCTTGCAGGATGGTGAAAGGAGCTGGGTTTCGTTTTCTGTACAAAGGGACGCCACTGAATGGGTTCCAGTAGGGGGATGGCGTGATCGGATTTATATTTTAAAAGATAACTTTATGTGAATGACTTCCCTCACTCCCCATACCTTACCCCTCAAAGTAGGCTTGATTGTCAACATTTCACTGAAGAGGAAAAGTATCACATAGGCAAGAAGTGCCCAAGCCCTGTGTTGACCTCCCGCTCCCTCAGTCCTTGTGCCGGGCCATGTTGTCCCCAGGTCCTGACAGGGCGCTCGACCTGCTTCCCTAACCCCCTGCCCCAGAAGTCAGGATGGAGCATCGATCTTCTCTGTTCTAGGCCCACTTAAGGTGGTTTATTTACAATATTGTGTTAGTTTCAGGTGTGTAGCAAAGTGATTCAGTTGTATATATTTTTCAGATTACTTTCTATTATAGGTTATTACAAGATAGTAAATGTAGTTCCCTGTTCTACATAGTAAATCCTTGTTGCTTATCTATTTTATGTATAGTAGTTTGTATCTGTTATTCCCATACTCCTAATTTATCCCCCCGGCCCCCGCTTTCTTTCCCCTTTCCCCAAAGTTTGTTTTCTATGTCTGTGAGTCTGTTTCTGTTTTGTATATATTAGATTCATTTTATTATTTTTAGATTCCACTTACAAGTGATATCATATAGTATTTGTCTTTCTCTAACTGATTCCACTTAGAATGACAATCTCTAGGTCCATCCATGTTGCTGCAAATGGCAGTATTTCATTCTTTTTATGGCTGAGTAATATTCCATTTTATATATATATATATATATATATATATATATATATACCACATCTTCTTAAACCAGTCATTTGTTGATGGGCATTTGGGTTGTTTCCATGTCTTGGCTTTTGTAAACAGTGCTGCTATGAACATTGGGGTGCGTTGTATCTTTTTTAGTTAGAGTTTTCATCTTTTCCGGATATATGCCCAGGAGTGGGATTGCTGGATTGTATGGTAGCTCTATTTTTAGTTTTTTAAGGAACTTCCCTATTGTTTACCATGGTGGCTGCACCGATTTACATTCCCACCAACAGTGTAGGAAGGTTCCCTTTTCTTCACACCCTCTCTAGCATTTGTTATTTGTAGACTTTTTGATGATGGCCATTCTGACCCATGTGAGGTGATACCTCACTGCAGTTTTGATTTGCGTTTCTCTAATAATTAGCCATGGTGAGCATCTTTTCATGTGCCTCTTGGCCCTCTGTATGTCTTCTTTGGAGAAATGTCTATTTAGGTCTTCCACCCATTTTTTGACTGGATTGTGTGGTTTTTTGATATTGCGTTGTATGAGCTGCTTGTGTATTTTGGAGATTAACCCCTTGTTGGTTTCATCATTGGCAAATATTTTCTCCCATTCCACAGTCTGTCTTTTCGTTTTGTTGATGGATTCCTAAGGTCACTTTTGTCAGTGAAATACCGTATTAGCCAAAGCTCTGTGTCCAGTTCCCTAGGTTCTCGCTGGCAATTTTGATTTACTCCTCCAGAGCTACGTATTTTGGTACCAACTTTCTATGCAATGTCTTTCATCCAACAAGGCCTTGTATCCCTGGGCCAACAGCTCTTGCCCTCTCTGATGTGTAACCACGTTAAGGCGGCTACTTCTCACTGCTTCCACTCCAGGCCCTAGTCTGCATCCCAGCCAGAGCTGCACAACACCTTTTCCACATCAGGCACAGGGCTTGGTGCTGAGAGCCCAAAGGTGGGCACAACAGATCAGAGTGTTTCGTGATACTTGAGAGGTTTGAAACTGTACTCTAAAGTTAACTGCTTCTCACTACTCTAAAATTAGCTGTTTCTTACAGAACATAAACAAAAAATCGAGGCAGCCAGTGAATACTGGTCCACCCGAGAGACTGAGTCATAGGATTAACAGTGCTCCTCTCCTTTCAGTTACATTTTAGCTTAAATGAATTATACACCATCTAACCCGGCATATTAATTAACATGACTCCGGACCCGAATAAAATTGAAGTCGTAGTAGAATATTCTAACCTTCGTACTTGAAAATGACAATACAGACACACTCTCAGCTGGACACCCAAGTTTTTTCAGTAACAACGCAAATAGACATGGCACCTTGCTATCGAGTAGCTTCTATGTGTCCCACGCTGTGCTCGGCATTTTACATATATTTCTACTCATCATCACGATAACCCTGCGAAGTGAGATTTAGCCCCATTTTCTAGACAGTCCCTAGGCAGAGAGACTAAGTGACTTGGAGAGTCTAAGAGACGAAGGAGAGGCTGGTGGTAGCAGAGGGAGAGCTCACACTCGCTCTCCGGTTCCAAAGCTTGTAGGCTTTTCTCTACCCTGGGTGACTGTCAATTTTTATATCTTTAGAACTGCGGCCTCTTATTATCCTCAGTAAAATTCTGTGCCAACTCTTACATGTTAGACAGCCAAGAGTAAAGGTGTTCTCGTTTAAATGAGGCTGGGGATGAGGGTAGAAGGCTGCCCCCTCCCTTCCACCCACTGCCCACCACCAGAGGCCGGCCCGAGACCCTCAGAGGACGCTGGGGCCTGCGGAATGTTTAGGAAGCCCTGTTCTGTGCCTTGCTGTCCAGCTGTGCACGTGCTTTACCCAGTCACGTGGAGCCAGTGACAGACCCACCCAGGGTTAGATCTGCTCGGTGACAGACCCGCCCAGCACAGCCCCTCTGCCGTGGAAACACACGCGCAGTGAAGGACACAGGAAAGGGAGCACACTGGCAGCTGCAAGCACAGCCCGGGTAACACCTGGAAAAACTAACCTGTTCAGTTTTAGACTCTATGATTTAAAGAGGGAAGTTGGGGAGATTGCAGAGGAAAGAGTCATAAAGCAACTGAAAAGGGAGGGCGGGAGATAGTAGCAGAGAAGAGTGGATTTGGCATTACTAAGTCTGAGAAACACATATGTGGGCATGTTCACCCCATGATGGGTGTCAGGCATGGGCAGTGGTTCCTTGTGCTCTGCTTTCTCTGAATCCAGAACAAGAATGGAAACACCATGTTACCCTAGAGGAATTTAATCTGAACAGGGAGCATTACCAAACTCTTGGATTATTTAGGCAAACCGTTTCTTTCCATTGAGAAATTTAAAAGCAGGAAGCAAAGGTTTATAAATAAGGTTTGGAGAAGATCTTGAAGGCGTCTTCAGCACCTGTGCTTCCCCAGGCACCAAGGGAAGCATTAAAAACCTCTAACGCACCACCAGTGTCACACAAAACGAGTCCTCAGGGGGCAGAAACATCCCCAGGCACTCAGGGCAGCTCCATCTGGGTTCAAATTCCAGGTTTCTCACTTCCTAACTACTTGCTTTTATGCATGTTATTCAGCTATTTAAAGTCTCAATTTTCTAATGTGTTAAACAGAGAAGATAATAGGAGCTACATCATTAGGTTTCCATTAAAATAAAATAGGAAACTATATATAAACTGCATGATTCAGGATCTTGAACACAGGAAAGCACTTAATACCGGCAATTATTATTACTATCAATTTTATGTTTAACGTTATTGATAGGTGCGCAAAGAACTAGGAAAGTTTTGTATATGATTCGCGATATAGCTGGACCATATTTTCAATGTCTGCAAGGCCGCTTTGATGTAAAGAAAATTTTAAAGTGGCATTAAAATAAGAAAAATTTGCTTCATACATATTTTCTCTTATAAAGATAAAAAATGATCTAGACATTTAAAACAATCACCTACACGGGTTCCTTAATTGAAATGTCTTTATGAGCCTTTAGCTGAGGGAGCCTACGAATAGTCTGAAGGTCAAGAATATATTCCATTGTGGAGCCTACGGTTTCTGGGCTGCAGTGGTTTTACCTGCTATTTCAGGTCATTTTGGGTTGGACTGTTAAGTAAAGCTTAAGGAAATACAGTTTTTCCATCGACTCAGGAATTCCTGGACATGAGCCTAAATTACGTTGAAAGCAACGTATAACTTTAAAGCAACTGGAACTAGCTTTATCTTATCGCATAGACCAGAATTTATATTCCAAAAATGAGTGTTGCATTCAAAGGACTCACCTTGGGTGGCTACACACTTGCTTTATGATCGCCCCAGAGTTCAGAAGACTTTCGGCAGGTCCTCTTTTAGAACCGTACTCCGCAAAAGTTTATGAGCCCCCTTAGCAAATAACATTGTCGCATGGTTTTCACACCTCATTCTTTTCCCCAAACATCACCCATATACATCCAACAGACTTGGCTTCAAGTGACTATTAGCTGTTCCCAAAAATCAAATTCACCACCAAAAGACAAAGAGTTGTCTGAGGATATGTAAAGCGATGTCCCACAGGCGCTGAAGCAAATCCTGTACGGAAGTTCCCAAATATTCCAAGTAAAAGCAGCATTATTGAAATAAGCGTACAGCTGCTCAGAAGTGCCAGCCTGGAAAGAGACAGTGTTTGGATGAATATGTTCTGGTATGTTCAGTATAAGTAATCAGATTCATGACTTTAAGGTCACACATCAAATACGAGATTTTGTCTGTACCTTGAGCTGGGGTGCCGAAACTTACAGAGGATGATGGAAGCTTTTTATAATGTACAGTATAGGACAGTGTTGAACTAAATTAAGTAAGTTCTCTGTTGCCATGACCGATAGTAAAGAAACACAATTCTCAGTTCAATTAAAGGATAGTAAATTTGAAACAAAAGAAATGATTTCTTTTTACAGGATGAAAGTAACTTATAGAATTCACGCCGTAGAGAGCTATTGAGACAAATACTTAGTCTGAATATGAAAATAGGATGGATCATTTTATGACTGTTAACATAAAATTTGCAGCTCTGTAAGCCCAGATCGTGATTTAAAGATAGTAAAATCTCATGCTTCAGGGTGTAAGCTAATCACCTGCAAGTACCAAGAAGAATTTTCCTTCCAAAAGTAACAATGCACAGTTGAGTAGGTACATACATTTTGTTTTTTAATTTCCAATGCATCAAGTATTGGTCAGCACTGGAAACAAGAATCAAATTAGATGGACTATTAATCTGATTTGGTTCAGCGCCTCCTATATTGTTATTTCCACTGAGCTTTATGTCTTGTGTTTATACTTTGCTGTTTTAAATAACAATTGCTTTGTCAATCTTTCATTTTTATAGTACTTATTATCCCAGAAAGGGAGCATTTATAGACTATTTATAGACTATTATCTATTAGACTAGTCTATCATTTATAGACTATTCTCTTATTATAGACTATAGACTATTATCTTCATTATACAAAGTAAATGGGATTGAAACTATCTTGGACAATCAACAACTTGATTAATAAGAAGTACCTTAATGTTTATAGAGTCGTACCCTTTGTGAAAGACTACTGAAAAGACCCAAAAGGTCTTCATTGTGCCCCCCACACACACATTCCATTTTGCTTATAGAAAACATCCTTTAGAATCAGGGGCCCAAAAGAAAACAGGAAATAGAGCTTATAAACCAATAGCAAATACACATTCATCCCATGAAAATGTCACATTCGAGGGTGGATTTTCAGTTGTGTATACACTGATAGGGTCATATTTGGCAGGTGACCGACACAAAGCACACACCACTAAATAAAAGTGGTTAA
Source organism: Phocoena sinus (assembly GCF_008692025.1). Taxonomy (NCBI): domain Eukaryota; kingdom Metazoa; phylum Chordata; class Mammalia; order Artiodactyla; family Phocoenidae; genus Phocoena; species Phocoena sinus. The sequence goes on along the minus strand of NC_045779.1, from coordinate 6,380,028 downwards.
TGCATTTGAGATTAGAAACAAATTTAAATGATTTAGACTGTATGAGAAAGTAATTCTGGTTTCTGAATGGAAGGTATAGAGATCTTCATATACAATGTAATTATTTGCAAAATAGTAGCCCTGCTTTCATAGTTTAATTGGAAGAAAATGACAGTGAGAGTATATTAAGCTTATGATTTCTTCATATTTCCATTTAATCATGACGCTTTGCTGTGAATTCATGACACTTTGCTATGGAAAACAAACTTGTTCTGCCTATCTTCCAAAACAATAAAATATCTCTGTAATTAATAGGTGGTCTGTTGTATTAGTCTGATTAAGAATTCATCAGAAGTGAAGCTAGAAGCAGTTTTTTTTCCCTTTCTAAATGAGTGAATCTCTACATAAAGATACAAATTCTCAAAATATGGATGAAACACGGTAAGCTTCCCTCCTTCCTGCCATCCACCCAAGATCCAGTGGGGAACAAAGCACGTGGTACCTAACCAAAGGGCAAAGCTAAGGGTTATAATTTCTCATTTCTTCTGGAAGGTTGTGGTTCATGATGAGAGCAGAGAATGAAGATCAATCTGATATTCTGTGGGTTTTCAGAGATTTCAGATCTTTCCTTGCCCCTTAGGAAGAGGAACAGAATGTCTTGTCAGGAATATCAGCTAGGGCAACAGTGACTGCTTGCGGTATTGTTCAAGAACAGTCATTCAGTCACTCAACAAACATGTTTGTCTTCTCTATACTTGGCACTGTGTCAGATGCATGGGACACAGAAGATTCCAGTCCCGACCTTTAAAAAATCCTTTCCTGGGAATTCCCTGGTGGTCCAGTGGTTAGGATTCGTGCTCTCACTGCCGGGGTCCAGGTTCAATCCCTGGTGGGGGAACTAAGATCCTGCAAGCTGCGCAGCCAGAAAAAAAAGAAAAAAAAAAAAAATCTTTCCTGTTGGTGCAGGACATCATGGTGAAGAGAGAATGCAGGAAGAGAACACCCAGTGGAGTGCCTGCAATGTTTAGGCACGTAGCTAGATGTGTTATTATTTATCTTGTCATATTCAACGACTTTGAAAATATAGAGAAAACATGTAACTTCCCAAAAATTCTTTCTCTCTCTGTGTTAAAAATTGTTTCAAGTATTGTCTAAATCCTTGGTTTTGGAAATCTATTTAATTTCACTTCATTATAGTCCTTCTAGTGATTAAAAACTACTACTATTTCAAAATAGGTTTAACAGTACTGATCTCTACATGCTTTAGAATTGAGAAGACAAATGACAAACTAATGGCTGGATAGACAAAATGTTTTGTGTTTAGTTACTATGAGGAAGGAGTCTTCTCAAGGTTGGCAGTAAAGTACCTCAAGTAAGTTGCTGTCTGTTTCTGTATCTATCTGTCTATATCTCTATCTCTACATCTATCTGTCATCTAACTATACATCAGACCGCACGTTATTATTTAGAAAGTGGAATTCAGGAGAATTTGGTTCATGGTTTATTTTGAATTTGCCTTAATGTATCCATGCCTTAGCTCTTCCAGGCTATAGCTGAGAAGATACCGACTTCCTAATTCCTTCGGGAAGTGGTGTCACTCTCCTTGGCCTAGAATATGAAATTCTCTATGCAGATAGTATTCCAGTAAACGTGAAACAAAGGATAATTTTGGTTTTACACCTGGATGGATGTAATTTATATATGTATTTGGGGGCAATACAAGTTAGTTTATTTGAGGCAAGAAATATGACTATTTAAATTGAAATGTATGTTCTATTTGTCATTTTAAATATGCATGTGTAATTTATTAATTCTTCCTCTGAACCAGTGTTTTCCATTGAAGACTATTTCAGTGAAATGGCCCACTGAGGAAAGACTTCTGTGATGGTCCCTTGGAGATTCACAGCGTACATTAACACACTCAAGACTCTGACAAGTCCTGCAGGAGAGGCACCCTCTTAACCTGATGTGGCCCAGTGCTCTTCCCACACATATTTTGTCATGGAAACTTGTTTCTTAAGGACATTTATGTTTCCACAAACCCCCTCTAATACAACTTGGAAACTGTGTCGGTGGGGGGCAAAGTGGCAAAGTCCCTAGAGCTGCTTTGCCAGGACTGGCTTCTGGCCCATGAAGCCAGCCCAACTGCTTGCCAAGCGTGATTTCTAAGTGTAGCATAAGTATATCCCTTTAGGTTTGTTTAATTTAAATATGTTTTTAATTGCCTTGTTGGAATTCCTGGGACGATCGTATGATCATATCTGAACCTGTCATGCTGTGTTCCCATACACACATATGTGTTCATACAAGCCCAGGCTGCCTATCCACTGCTCTGTGTGTACCATATCACTAGATAATGATGCGATTATTGGCTACAGAAATACAAAGTGAAAACATTTTACAACTCCATAGATTTTTTTTTTTTTTTTTTTTTTTTTTTTTTTTTTTTTTTTTTTTTATGCTGTACGCGGGCCTCTCACTGCTGTGGCCTCTCCCGTTGCGGAGCACAGGCTCCGGACGCGCAGGCCCAGCGGCCATGGCCCACGGGCCCAGCCGCTCCGCGGCACGCGGGATCCTCCCCGACCGGGGCACGAACCCGCGTCCCCTGCATCGGCAGGCGGACTCGCAACCACTGCGCCACCAGGGAAGCCCAACTCCATAGATTTTATAGTTTGGGCAGTATGGGACTTGTGAGTGATTTTTCTCCTGTTTAAATGAAAGCAACTATAAGGCCAAAAAGAAGACACACTAACATGTATTAATTTTTGTAGCTATCTGGTCATTGTGTAACTGTTCCTTTCCTGCATGAAGTTGATGCAGTATGTAACTAAATATGAAATTAGCCCTTCTGTGCTAGGTCAGAGAAGAGGGAATGCAAACACAATGAAAACACTTTGCCTCGTGACTTAAACGCACAGACACACAATAAGCGCATAATCTCCTTGGCATATATGGAATGACTTTTGAGGCATATCACTGCAGTACCTGTTATTCTGATGTAAAGCTAGTCGCTGTTTACACAGCCTGAGTTAACCCATTTGACCTTTTCCTTGAATTGTTCACTGCTCTGCACATCAACAATAAGAATTTTTAAATGGAACCAAAAAAAGAAAATGACTTAAGTTTTTTTTTTTTAATTGAAAGCACCTTTTAGGTACTACATTTCATAAAGCTTCTTTGGTCTAAAGCCTCCCCTTGAAAATTTTTGTGAACAGTTTTTGACCTTTTTCATGTTAATGCGGAAAGCAGGGAGTCTGCATGTCTATTCCTATTTCAGAAAATCTGCATCACTACTAACACAGAGAAAAATATAACGAGAGGATTCTTTAGAGGAGCTTGGATTCTTTAGGGTTCACCTTACTATCTACTCTGCCTGGAGTAAAATCAGAGTCTCACAGGACCCCACGTCTCCATGGCTGACATGTTTTTAGAGATGGCAGTCGCGTCCTTCCCACAGGGAGAGGATGTGAGGCCACCAGTGCTCACCCCAGCCTGGCCTCCTCCGCTCAGCACACGTGCAGCGCCGTTCTTCCTGCGGCTCTCACTCAGTTTTCCTACACCGTTGGGAGGAAATGAGTTGCGTTGCTGGCCGCCTTGTGCAATGAAGTTCCCACGCAGAGTTTCACGTCGCTGTGCATGATGAGCCAGACTCGTGAACGTGCCTGTCTGTCCACGGTGCTGTGCGGAGACCCAGCCAGGGGAGCCCAGGAAGGCCCTACAGTTCTGGGTAACAAGAAGCTCATGCTGACTTATCAACGGAAGAAGCATGACATCAAGGTCACAGAACAAGGGCACAGAGGCATCCTCAAGACCTTGTTTTGACCAAGTGACTTTTTTCTCCAGAAGGACATTTCAGCATTTTCTTTCTCCAGCTGGTCTCACCTTTCACCATTTGTTTATCAGCCTCTTCCTCTCACCAGAAGTAGGCAGGTTCATGCCCAAGAAGAAATGCTTTGGGGTTCATTCTTGACGCTTTTCAGCTTCCACTGAAATGTCTAGTTTTTAAGTCAATGAAAAGATTATTAGGAAATGACCGTGTGAAGGTGTGAAAAAAGTTAGGGCAAAATTATATTAATTTATGATGGAGTCTAAAATTTCTAAGAGAGATTATTTTTATCCAGTTCATTATTGAGGATAATTCATCACCAACTCTTCAAAAAATCAAAACGTGTTCTATGGTTACTTTGAATATATATTAATGTGGTTTTATATGACTTCAGAAAGGTATTTTTGAACTCTTTTCTTCCTTATCCAGTTCCATCAACCAACTTTGTTTCTTTGTGCAAATATCTATGCCAAGGCTCTCTGAGAATATAAAAAGGAAAAATAAAAAACTAAACATACAATCAACAGAACAACTCCAGAAGTGACTTCCTTTCCAAGTGAGCCACACTGGCTGGTAATTCCTATTAGGGCACTGATGGCATCCACCCCACCCCTCATCTTTTTCTCTCTCTTTGGATGATGAGAAAAGTCACCAAATTAGAGCTTAGCATTTAAGCAAAGAAAAAAGGATGTCATCATACGTCGCACCTCATAAAAGAGGTGCAATGAGCTCAGACTTGCATAAAGTCACGTGGCAAGTGATGAAGGAGGGGTTTTTGAGAGTCAGGAGTAGTAACAGGTGTTGACTCACGTGACCGTTCACGAGTGAACTCAGAGCATCTTCCTAAGGAAAAGCAACCCCCGTGTGTCTGTCTCTTAACTCTGCTCTTGTTTGTTCCTCCCCAGAGCTACAGCGAACCCGTTGACGTGAAGACATCTCAGCCTCCGCAGCTGGTCAATTCAAAGCCGCCGTCAGTGTTCCCTGGGCCCAGCCAGGCCCACTCAGCTCTGTACCTAAGTTCTCACTATCACCAACAACCAGGAATGAACCCTCACCTAACCACCATGCATCCCAGTCTCCCCAGGAGCATAGCCCCCAAGGCCAATAACCAAATGCCAGTGACTGTCTCTATAGCAAACATGGCCGTGTCCCCCGCTCCTCCCCTCCAGATCAGCCCCCCTCTTCACCAGCATCTGAACATGCAGCAGCCCCTTGGCCCCCAGCTCCCCGTGCAGGTCCAGCCCGCCTTACACTCCCCCGCCATGCAGCAGGTACGTGCCGCTCCGCACCGCGCCGCGCCGCGCCGCGCGCTGGACTCCCCTTCGGAGCTGCTGGAGGGTCTGTTCATCCAGCGGCGGCGGGAGGGGGGGGCTTGTCCGGTCTTCTGTTTAAGTGGAGAGAGAATGGAAGATCTTCAACAAATATCTGCTTCCCGAAAAGTAATTCACAGGGGAATTGGGCAGCCTCATACGATCACAGTAGCTTCTGCTTTTCATAATCCCTGGCTTCTTTCCCATGATACCCGTTTTGCTTCATGTTTCTAATCACCCTTCCTGTTTTCTGCCTCTTGAGTAAAGTACATTTGTTGTTTTCGGATGCCACTACTGCTAAAGATCTCTTTGGGGTTGAGAAGTCTGCCTTTAAAATATATGCCTGTGTTGTTTGGAAATGAGAAAGCCTTGATGATATGCCCGTTGAGTCCAGTAAATGCTGCAAGATGAAATCAGGCCCACTATTTCTAGTCAGAAATATCAAATTTGGTGCACCCTTAAGAGTCCTAAGAAATGAAAATGTTAACCAGAGTTTTATTTAAAAATGGATATCTGGCTTCTACATAGATTAGAAAACACAGGAGGTTTGGAAGCCTCCCTGCCCACCCCCCAGTGATGGAAAACATTTGTGTGCAATCTTAACTTTTCTTTGAAGTCAATTTTTCCTTTTGGATTTTGGTGTTATTTTAAAATTTGGGAATAAGGAGCAAATGATGTAAACTGAACGTAAAGCATTTAAAAATCCTAAAAGCTTGTTTTAACAAAAGAGATCAAGGTAAAGCCTATAAAACATATCAAATTAATCTCTCACTTTTATAATCCAATGACTCTGTTGTCCCAGAGCTGTAATTAAATGTGCAAGCACAGTCTTCCTGTGGGAGCGATATCTAGCCCTCTGTGGACTTCGAGCCTAGAGTTTGCCACAGTGGGGTGGAGAGGAGGCAGACAGCAGTCAAATATAGTAAATTCATCCTTAGTGCTGCCGTCATAGACAGGGTTTCCAGGAGGTGACAGTGACCAACCTTAAGACGTTACCCTACCTCATCTTTAATTTCAGAAAATTTACAGCGCAGGTCCTGATGTTGCCTTCATCTCACAGGTGAGGCGACTCAAGCTCAGCAGAGTTGAGTAACATGCCTGTAAGGTCAGAGCTGGAATTCAAACCCAACTCTGTTCAGCAATCAGAGCCTGGATTTTTTTTTTTTTAATTTATTTTTGGCTGCGTTGGGTCTTCGTTGCTGTGTGTGGGTTTCCTCTAGTTGCGGTGAGCGAGGGCTACTCTTCGTTGCGGTGCGCGGGATTCTCATTGCGGTGGCTTCTCTTGTTGCGGAGCTCGGGCTCTAGGCACACAGGCTTCAGTAGTTGTGGCGCACAGGCTTAGTTGCTCCACAGCATGTGGGATCTTCCCGGACCTAGGGCTGGAACCCGTGTCCCCTGCATTCGTAGGCAGATTCCCAACCACTGTACCACCAGGGAAGCCCAGAGCCTGGAGTCTTAAACGCTAGGCCTCTCACTCTTAATCATTCTTGTAAATTCTTAACAGTTTCTTCTGAGAATTGGGAGGGTCTTTACATCCTAGTTAGTTCTGAGATTGAATGGTTGTGGAGAGCAAAGGACTCATCTCTTTACTGAAGTCTTCTTTGGTCCCTAAGCCAAGGATATTGATAAAGCTCAGACAACTGACTTACCTGTCAGCAGACTGTCTGTCGACCCACTGGGGAAAGCCAACCTCCATCCACCACCTTGCCTTGTCTACAGCGGGGTTTGTGACCAGCAAGTGATATTCAAAGGGTCCAATTGCCATTCTTTCCATCAGATGTTACTCTCAATAAGAGGGACGCTCTTTGGGTGTCCTCGCATTTTAATGAACCAGTAGTGTTTGAGTGAAGAGCTAATACCTCGAGGGACTCGACCTTCGGTCACGTGTTTCGAGTCCTGCCTAGGTGTGCTGCTGTAGTGAGGGGTGTTTCTCCTCAGAGAAAAGAATACGGAAGTCACGGTCCCCTCCCCGAGCTGAGGGCCAGAGCTCTGTGCAGAGAGAACGCCTTTCTACTAATGTATCCACTCAGAGACAGTTCATTTTCCATTTATACTCATACCTTCGATGAGCTGGCTGTGACCAACATTTCAAAATTGCTTAAGGCCACACGCGGAAACTTAAGAGATGTGTCTTTCCGTATAGAATCTTAACTGAATAGGAAAAAATAGAACGGATTACATTGGACAAGTTACTCATCAGTCTTTAAGTCAGAAAGTGTTCTTAATTGAGACGGTAGGACCTGATTTCAATTTACATTAATAATAGAAGACAAAGTGGCATGAACCCAAAATGGAGAGGCAGTACAGCTGCAGAGACCACAGTGACTGAACTCACTTTTAACGATGCCTTGATCATTGTAGACAGTCAATAAAATAATTGTTGAAGGGACAAATGAACAAATGAGTGAATAAAAAATTAGTAGTAAAAGTTTAAATATTGGAAGAAATTACAAGCTTGTTTGTAGAATCTCAAATCCTTGGAAGTTTTAAATCTTTTCATTTATTCAAAAGAGATTAATTGAACCCTTTAACGTGTGCCAGGCACTGTCAGGGCTCTAGAAATTGAGTGAGTTGTGCACACATGGAGCTCACATCAGAGTTGGGGCGGGGAGGTGGCAGGTAGTAATAAGATAAACAGATAAATAACTAGGATCCCATGGAAAAAGTAAAACAGGGGGGCAAACTGCAGGGTGTGTGGAGGAACGGCAGGTCTTTTGCTGGGCTGGATAAAGAAGGCCCCTCTCAAGAGCAGGTGGATGAGAAGAGGAAGCAGCCTTTAAGAATCAGAAGTTGCAGGCTTCCCTGGTGGCGCAGTGGTTGAGAGTCCGCCTGCCGATGCAGGGGACGCAGGTTCGTGCCCCGGTCCGGGAAGATCCCACGTGCCGCGGAGCGGCTGGGCCCGTGAGCCATGGCCGCTGGCCTGAGCGTCCGGAGCCTGTGCTCCGCAACGGGAGAGGCCCGCGTACCGCAAAAAAAAAAAAAAGAATCAGAAGGTGGGAAGGGTAGATACCAGCAGAGAGCAGTAGCAAGGAAAAGGGGCTCCTGGCTGGAGGACCTAACTGGGAGGGGTGTGGCTTGTGCAGATGTGGAAAGGAGGCCAGTGGGGAGCCTGGCAAGGAAGGGCGAGTGGTGGGCAATGAGGTCAGATTCATGGGTAGGTCACTGGAGTAGGATCCTGCAGGTTAAGGGGGCTGGAAGCCCCAACAAGTTGACAGCCCTACAATCAGGATCAGAGAGTCCATCACCGCTCCATGTCACTCAGCTTATTACAGTCACAGCGGTCTGTGGGGCCAGTGTTCATGTCATCCAAGTGGGTCTTTAGCCTGTGGTTGTAGAGCTAATGAATGGGATTCGACCTGTCTGGTCCATCATCTTTATCCTGACAATGTTTGCTTCCTGGGCACGGGGGCCATGTTCCCATTTTCAAACACCAAACAAAGAAAAAAAGAGAAGGAGAAAGTTAATGGCTCCTGTATTTTTAAAGTAGAGTTTCATATTTCAGTATTACTTTAGTTATTTTATTATCCTTTGGAAAATGAATGTATCCCGCAAAAATGATTGTATAGTCCACCAGGAGTAATCGTTTTTTGTTTTGTTTTTTTTTCCTGGAATAATATTTTATACAGTAAGCCCATAGACCTGGGCTTTTTTTGGTCCAATGTTCTTTTTTTTGTTCACTATATTGTCGAATGATGTTAAGAGAAAAAAAATCATTAATATCTGTCAACTTCCTTTATAACCTTAAGAAAAAAATCTTTGTATGGTATCACACAGACAGATTTTCAATTTCCTTGTGTAATAAACAGCTGCTTTAGGATGTGGGTATAATTTAAAGGTTTAAAAAAATCACATTGAGATTGATGAATAAATCAGTTGTGAAGACAAAAACATTGATGCCTGTTGAAAATACCTCTCCAGACAGGCAGGAAATGAAATTAGTTCCCAGTAAAGTGTGGATATGAAGATCACTGTTTGGTATTGCTGCAGGCTTTTTTAGGACTTGCTGTGGTGGCACAACAAAACTGCTAGGGCTACAGAAATCTAATTAAAGAGCAAATGTCCCTTCTGACATCAAATTAATCTTTATCATGTTTCCTATTTTTATTTCAATCTGGCACCAGAAAATGAAATTTAAAATTCCAGGCATGCTACAAAACAGTTGGTGATTTTTCTCTTGAGCATTAAGATGCAAAATATTCGGCCTTGTTTAATTAGACTGCTAAGCAAACATTTTTTCAAAAATTTATATCATCATTGTTGTTTCATATTTACATCAGTAATAAAAACGTCCATAGTTCTGGGTTTGACCTCAGCATCTCTTAATACAGTCTTCAGAAGAATGTCTCATTTTCTAAATTGAAAGCAAGTGAAATAATGGTCTTCAGGCTTTGCTTGTATTTTTCTTGGTCCTTGGTTGTTTTAATACTAGTGATCTTAAATTTAGGCATTGAAGTTAGCTGAATTTTAAATCTTTGAGCTTTGTAGATAACACATAATTTTGGTTTTATAAACTGAAGTTACCCATTTAATCTTAAAGTGATCACTTAAAAATTAATGTTCTCCTGATATTCTCTCTCCCAAGCTTGAGGGACCATGTTCATTGGATAGGAAAAAAAGAAACAATGGTCATTTCCGTTTTTTGATTGTGTGGTGTTGGGTGGAAGCAGGTTGATTGATTTTTATTTATTGTTTGCTTTCTCATATGTTTCCATACCTTCAACGCGAGATATTTTCAACTACTCTGTTTTTGAGACTTACTTACTTTTAGGTTACGTATTGTTGATTGTGCAAAAAACCAACATGGAGAACTTTACATAAATAAAAAGATAGGAAAGCCTTGGTATTTACACAATTATATTCCCCAGGCCTTTCCAAGATTAGCATCAGATAGTCAATGTTAAAATTTATTTATTGGAACACATGATTTATTGACCCACTACTGTGGGTTCGACCCTGAGAATATCCAGTAAGCAACACAAACACTCTGGTCACTGGGCAGCCCTGATGACGGGGCTGAAATAAGAGTCAGCGCGAGGCTCTTCTCTCTGGGGACGTTTTCCTGCTGTCTGCCTAGCATCACACAGCATCACATGAGACACTCGGGGAAGAGGTCCAGAAAGCTGGACAGTGAGCCCCATAAAGACATTATGGGACCATAATGAAACGGATAGAGTTTGCCGAAGCCAGTGAAACTCCTTGTGTCACAGAGGTACAGGATGGTCTGGAGAAAGAGAGGATGCCAGCCTGGAAAGGCCTGGAGAACCAAATATCCAGTTATATACCTCTCACTTCTCACCCCCCTATTTTGGAAAATGTTTATGGCTGGAGCTGCAGGTGGTGTCTGCATAAACTAACTTACCTCCCACAAGCCAGTTGTTAGTTTAGGAAACATTCTATTCCTTCTAGTCTGTGTGAGGTCAAATAGAGCAGCTGGCTGAATACTCTACTTTTCAATGATTTGTCTTTCATGAGCAGCTTTGGTGGGAGTTTGTGTGGACATTGGCTTGAAGTCTTTATCACTTGAATGGAAAATAAATTAATATCTTAAAGCCAATACTGAGAATTGAGGACATTTGATAATAGATGTCTTTGAGTCTTTACCCAAGGTACCCTCAAATGAGTGAAAGTCTAAGGAAACAGCCATAGTTGAAAATCAATTTTCTGTTCATTCTGCTGAATTTTTTTAAAAAGGTGAAAATCTCAACAATAATATACCTTCAAAAGAAGCTCCCTGCAAGTAAATAGAGAATGAATTGTTTTCAAATCCCTTGATCTTTCGGTGGTTAAGAACCATGTATGAAATCGGCTGCAAAAAGAGACAGCCACAAGATTAATTAAGTTGCCTTTCTGGTCATTTCCAGTAAAGCTTGCTTATGCTGCTCTTGAATTCACCAGATAAGCTAAAAATAAACCTTAGCGTGTAATGCTTTTTGTTTACCAGATATAGCTATCTACTTCAGAGATTCTGTCCTTGAATTTTTAATAGCTCTGCAAGGATTAACAGTCAACACTTCACCATACCAGTGTATTAAAAGAACCTTCCTGAAGTCTGATTATTATTTAGTTAATAGACTTTTCAATTTAAAAATATTTGCTCTGTCTTATACTTTTCCTTCTCTGTGTTTTCCACTGGCAAGTTGTTTTGAATCTCCTTCCCTATATTAGTCCAACAACTGTTAAAAAGCTTTGGTTGAAATTTTTAGCTGAGAAAGAAGTACAAATAAAAGAAGAAGCAGATGGTCCCTTTGTGATTGACTGAAGAAAAAGAGTTTTGAGAACAATATGTGAATAGGTGTAGTCTAATAAAACACTCAGCCACCTGCTGCCTGGATCCTTCAAAAAAGATTCTGTTGCATATTCTGGGGATTAACTATTAATGCATCCTTAGGTTTGATAGAAAACATAAACTCTGAGGGGTTTAGGGCCTTTCCCCTTTGTTTTGATTGAGCTGGCTTTTCTAAATTTTAAATTGCTTCTAAATTCAATTTATCTGCTCAAGAGTATAATTCAAGGTTTTCTAGCACATGGTTAAATGAAGGAAAGGTAAAAAGGATGGGTGGTGGGCACTTCCTTTCCATCTTTGTTTTAAGTTTTCTGCGTCCTTGGGATAAGCTTGCCCTTTCAGGGACACTAGCAAGAAGGCAGTAGTGTTTGCAAACAATGGACAAATATTTAGGTGCTTTTCTCCTTAAAAAGGCACTTTGATCCTTATTTGTGGACTTGCTTTCCCTTTCAGGGATTTAATCTTCCCGACTATCAGACTATAATCAATCCTACGTCTACAGCTGCACAAGTGGTCACCCAGGCCATGGAATATGTGCGCTCTGGGTGCAGAAATCCTCCCGCCCAGCCCGTGGACTGGAATGACTACTGCAGTAGTGGGTAAGTGGCCAGCCATCGCCACCTGGTGGCAGACAGCTCTCCTAGCAGGCATGTTGTGCCCTGCTCTCTGGTCGTTGGAAAGATCCGTCATTTCTTCCTGCTTTACAAAAGATAATCTAGAACGGTTCCGTGTTCGTGAAAGCAGAAATTTTTAAGCATCCTTCCAACCATTCCAAGAATAAATGCCTTTAGATCCTGTTGGCTTTTACTGTGCACTTTCCCAGTGCCCAACTCCACCCCTCAAGCTAGAGCAGATAGACACGTCCCCCTTGGTCACCTGTAGCAAGGCTGTCCTGTTAACAAGGCATCATTTGTCTGTTTTCTCTTCGCACAGGGGCATGCAGAGGGACAAAGCACTGTACCTTACCTGAAAATCCGAACACCTCTTCTTTCCACTGAGGCATTCAGGGAAGTCTTTTCACCGTGGATTGCTTTGTATAGTCAAGGCAGTTCTCCATTTTATTAGAAAAATACAAGTTGCTAAGCACTTAGGACCATTTGAGCTTGTGGGTCACCCACTCTGGAAGAAATAGTCATGCTTCTTTATTATTTTTTTAATCCTTTATGGACATTGTTTTTCTTCTTCCCTGAAGGAAATTTGGACCATTCAGATTTTATGTTGGTTTTTTGCTGTGAAGTGCTGCGCTATAGTAACTGCCTTAGCAACTATAGATGTCTTGGATAAAAGTCCTGGATTTTCCATTGGTTTTCATAATGGGTGTTTATATGAAACTACTAAAGACTTTTTAAATGGCTTGATGTAGCAGTCATAGCAAGTTTGTAAATAGCATCTATGTCACACTCTCCTAGAGTATAAAATGTGAATGTTTTTGTAGCTAAATTGTGATTTGAAACTGGCTCATTCCAGTTTATTGATTTCACAATAGGGGTTAAATTGGCAAACATTCATATTTTTACTTCATTTTTAAAACAACTGACTAATAGTTCTATATTTTCAAAATATTTGAAAAAAAAAACCGTATTCCCAAACGATTTTCATTTAAAAACAAATTGGCTTTGTCTCATTGATCAGACAAAAAGAAACTAGTGTGAAGGGAAGTGCAAACACGTTTATTTTGTACTGCAGAAAAATTGCTTTTTTGTATCACTTTTTGTGTAATGGTTAGTAAATGTCATTTAAGTCCTTTTATGTATAAAACTGCCAAATGCTTACATGGTATTTTATTAGATGCAGAAACAGATTGGAAACAGCTAAATTATAACCTTTACATGCGGCTCTGTATCATTATTTCTTCATACTGTGTCTGTATTTAATCTTTTTTTATGGAAACTGTTGCGCCTATTTATGAAATAATAAATATAGGTGTTTGTAAGTAAATTTGTTAGTATTTGAAAGAGGTTTCTTTGATGTTTTAACTTTTGCTGGCAAAAAAAAAAAAAATTCACGCTTGGTGTGAATACTTTAGTTTTTACAGTGAATAAAGCCAAATCTACTTTTCATTTTAGCAGCAAGCTAAAGTAACCAACCCTTATTTCTATATTTCTTTGGTTGACACAAACGAAAAACTATGATATTTAAGAACTTTCTTCATAAAATAGAACAGAGAATCGCCCTAAAAGTCACATAGGCTCCAAGGCTAAACAGATGGGTCTCTATCTGAAAGAAAAAGGTGGCTTCTTGGTTCTCAGCTGGTTTTAGTCAATCTGTAAACTCCCTCCCCTCCCCACAAAAAAGAATTAAAGTCAAATCAATCAAATTCTGCAAGCTGCATGCTTTTCACAAAATCCAGAAAACATTTAGGAATTAAACCGGGGGTTGGGGGGGAGGAATGAAAGGGGAAGCATACTGTCAAGAATATATCTAAAAATGAAAGGTGAGTAACCAGACAGGAAACAGGAAAGGGGAAGCAGTCCCAATTCGAAAACCGTTGATAGAAATTGAGGTTCTTGCTGTCATTTGTGCCTCTACAAGCTACTGTCTTTTCAGAATTCCTGGGTCTTCCAAGAGAATTCTGAGGGTACTGGAGATCTGCTAAAGAACAAAAAGCATTGAGAATCTGGCTGAAGGTTTGCATAGCTTTTACATCAAAAAGAGCAAATTACACCCTTACAGAGGGTTCTATCAAGAAAGCTAGTCTGGTTAGAAATCAAGAGAATGGCTGATGTCTTTTTCGTGGAATGTGTGAAATAAACTTAGCAATTTAACTAAATACAAATATATGCACTGTGTAATCCAGTCAGAATTAAAAAGACAAAAGGTATGCTTGCTTTGGAATGATTTTAGGCATTGTACAACCTTGAATCAGCTGAGCATGTAATAACAAATAAATAATGCAGATCCAACGTGATTATTAAAATGACTGTAGCTGAGAGCTCTAATTTTCCTGTCTTGAAACTGTATAAGAACTCATGTGATTAAGTTCACAGTTTATTGTTTGTCTGTTTAGTATTTTAGAAATATACCAGCGCTACTAATTACCTAATGTCTTTTATTTATTATATTATGATAAAGTAACATTTGCCCTTGTGTTAAGTCTAAACTGAGAAGGTAATTACCGGGGTGAGAACAACCAGCTTTGGCTTTGACAGGTGGGTTGTACAGGAAAGTACAATGTTGTTTACAGTTTTTCTAGAGCAGGTGTGCAACCAGGGTAGAGAGAGTATTGAAACTCGATACCAAAAACAGTAAAAAATAAATATAAATAAAAAAAAACATCATAAATTAAAATTCTGACCATGCATGACCATATTCTATTTGGATATCCATCAATCTCTGAAAGACAGACCCAGCCAGATGAGGGATCCTAAATAAATTTCATGGCAGAAGCGATCGGGCACAGAAAGGATGAACAGCTGCCCCAGCCACAGGCGTTCCTTCCTGAAACACTGAGAACGCCCTCTGTCAGGTGTTGCCTGAGAAATCCTCTACTTTTAAGGAACCCAGAATCCAGCCTGAGCCCAGCAGCTACTAGCTTGTAGCTGTAAGGGCCAGTGATGGTGTCCACCGAGTTCCCTGCTATGTAGCCTTCCGCAGGATCCCAGGACCTCCAGTAAAAGCATTCTGAGAGTCTCAACAATAATGCTGATCATCGAATATCTTTTCCAACACACCAAAGTCAAAATTAT
Organism: Phocoena sinus; assembly: GCF_008692025.1. Lineage (NCBI taxonomy): Eukaryota > Metazoa > Chordata > Mammalia > Artiodactyla > Phocoenidae > Phocoena > Phocoena sinus. The sequence continues at coordinate 6,364,944 of NC_045779.1, read as the reverse complement.
AACTCATTAGAAAAGAAAAAAGACAAAAAGGTGTGACAGCGGCTAGGAGAGGTTGAGTTGTCTCTCTAACATCCACAAGAAAGAATAATCTAAAATCCCAATTCCCATTCTAATGTGAATGAGTTGACAATGGAAAAACAGTCAAATAATGACTGTCAGCTACGCAAATTATCGAACAGAGCTAAGGATGAAAGCTGGGCTCTGTGATTGTTTCTACCCTGTTGCCTTAAAGGAAAGGAGTCCCTTCTGACTGAGGCATCAGTGGTCCGTCAACGGTCATGACAACAAAGAACTGTGTGTCCTGACTCAGATTCATTGCTAAGAAATTTTTTTAATTTATGAATTCAAAATTTAAAATAGGCACATCAACAATCCATTTACCTTTCCTGTGGACCTTTAGCCTTTTGCAAGAGAGTTGCCACACATGTTTGGAAGGTAATTAGATTTAGCCGTATGAAATTGCCCATATACAACCCCTTTACCTACAACCCCTTTACCTACAACCCCTTTACCTACAAAACGGCAATTTCATACGGTTCCACCCAATATGGTTGAGAACTAGAGACGATGGGATTTCGGATACAACGTCGATATGATTTCAGATGGAGTTAGAAGTTCTTTACAAAGTCCCAAGAGAAAAGACTCAAAGAAGTAATGTTGTGCTTGTTTACAAGATGCCCCACTTCCAGTCAGTCCCAGACAGCTACGTTCAACCAAACAAAGAATATTTCAAATTACCAGATTCCAGGAAACCCCAATAAACGTCCTATTTCTTTGTTATATTAAAAAAATTAATGCGGAAATTTGTAATGATTATCTGCTGGAACATGAAAGTTTTTGTTACACACAGATGTTCTCTTAATGCTTATTTGTTGAAAGGGGATTTGACCTGCATTTTCTTATTCCATTCATAACTCTCATTTTAAGGTAACTACAGAAACACAGAGAAATTCACCTGTTTTGCTGATGGCGGAACATTGAAATAATGGCAAGGCAAGGTACAGAATTCACATCATAAGTTTAATCCCCAAACATTTATTACCCTGAGTCACCTAATGGGTGAATCCATGTGAGTCACCCAACAGTACAAATCTGTTTCCCTAAGATAGAATAACTTCTTTACCTCCAAAGCAACTTGGAATGTCATAGCGCATAGTAGGTGTACAATAAATACAATGATATGTAGAAAAGTCAGTGGCACATCACAAACTATCCTCATCACATAGCAGTTCTATGGTGTTTCCTTGATCATTTAAAAGCCCTTTAAATATAGAAGGGAATTAAATATTACAGACGAGAACTGGGAGGTGAAGAAGAATGGAAATTTTTCATTAAAATTTTTTTTGTAACCTAAGGTTACAAAAAGATTGAAAGAAGGAATTTTAGAATGAGTTATGCTGTATTCTTTGGGTCTACATAATCAAACAAGAGTTTCTAGTTACAAACAAAATAAAAGATGGAACATACACTAGTCTCATCGAGAAAATGAGAAGCCAAGGAGAAAAAAAGGTGTCAGACAAGTAGGAGTGTTGAGCGCAGGAGAGAAATTTCAGGAGCCAAGTTTATAGAATGCTAAATTAAAACACTGATGAACGGGATGCTGGGTTGTTTTTCTAATTACCAAGTGCAAGTATGACTTGTTGTAACAAATAAAAGACCCTTTATCCTGGACTCTATTTAAATTACACCAGGATGAGAAGAAGCGGTCCTTTTTTTAACTATTTTTAAATTTTTTTATTGGAGTATAGTTGATTTACAATGTTGTGTTAGTTTCCGCTGTACAGCAAAGTGAATCAGTTATACATATACTGTATCCACTTTTTAGATTCTTTTCCCATATAGGCCACTACAGAGTATTGAGTAGAGTTCCCTGTGCTGTATAGTAGGTCCTTATTAGTTATCTATTTTATAGATAGTAGTGTGTCTATGTCAACACTAATTTCCCAATTTATCCCCCCCCCACCCCCGATTTCCCCCCTGGTAACCGTCCTTTTTTTGAAAGATGCTCAAAGGAGATTTCCCTAGGTCTGTTTTGGACCAGGTCCCAGCGTGGAAGAGCCTTCCCTCACAGACAAGTTTCCAAATCTTCACACAAGACTATTGCTTGTGCAAAGAGCATGGGAGCCACCTGATATCACAGTTCCGAAGGAGGGAGGCTGGGAGCTGCGGGAGGGAGGGGTCACTTCTAACGCAAGATAGACACGCTCTGCAACACGTGTGTCTACAGCGACATGAGCCTGTTTTCTCTTTTCTTACGCAGCCAGCATCTTGTCCTTTGCATCCAGAAGCAGATTACATTGTAGGAGGTAGGAGGTGAAGACGAAGTGCTTGCTCGGGACCTGGAGACCCCTGAGGACAGAGACGTGTAATTTGTCAGCACTGGTCAGACTTGTGCCTCATTATCTGAACCCACCAGCGCGCATCCTCAACTGTCGTCATTTCACATTTTATTAACAGCTTGCCAGCAAAGACATTTGAAAGTGAAATTTCATTCACTCTGACATGAGACCAGAAAAAAAAAAAAAAATAGTGACTGGAAATGAAATGGAAAGACATAATTCTACATACAGAAAGAAAAAAAAAATCATTCTAAAGAGAGACTAAACCAAACTACAGTATTTTAAAGGCTGCAGCGTCCCTGTTTGACAATTGTGTGATTACAATAAGCCTAAGCGCAATTGCTCTGATGGGCTGTCAGGGAAAAGATTAATTTGGCAAAGATTAGTATTGACTTGCTGTTTATTAAAGCTTTTAAACAGCTGTATCTGGCAGCATTCCTGTAAGTGCCTGTCATATCTGAAAATCAGCCTCACACCCTGGTGCTCGCCAGCTGTTACTAAACAATCTTTTACCACTTTGAATGTCTTTCTCCAGGCCAAAAAGCAAGAGCAAACTATTGCCAAATGAGCCTTTTTCTCCTCCTGTCACTTTTTTTTTTTAAGGTGGGAGTGGGGAGCTTCTGAATGCTGAAATGTCAGCTCGTGGCCGATGGCTTAGCTGATAAGAGGTGCCGGAAGTCGGTAGGTGGTTTGGGTGCTAGATGAATGCATTCCCCACACAGAGAGTGCCGGTGCCGTGAAGTCACCTCGCACAGACAAAAAACCACAGTGTGCAACTGTTGGAAGGCGAAAAAGGTTTTCAAGACAGTTAGAAATTGGCGATCAAAGGCTTAGTACCATCAGAGTTCCAAAACTAATGTCCTGTTTCCTCAGACTGGCGCACGTCCTATCGGCCACAGGCTGGGCAAGGGCCCTACGGTGGGACGCTGGGGAAAGTTCAGTGCTGGCCGTTCATCTTTACCCTGTGAACGGGGGTTCCTCGCTAGGACTCTGCAAGGGGACAGAGGCACTTGGTAAAAGATGCACCTCGCATTTTGATTCGGTGGAAACCTGTAGAATAAGACAGATTTGGATGTTTTGAAGTCCGTAAAAGAAAGGGCAGATTAAGTTTTGTACTGGAACAAGACCCGGTAGTCTCAAATCCAAGTACAGTCACAAAGGCAATGGAAAGAATAACATTCCAATGTAGTTAGACATCAGGCTATAAAGGGCCCAGTGTTATGGTGAGAGTCACATTAGTCTTTCCAATGTGACTGCTTTTACGAAGATTAATCTCAACCTTTTCTAGTTGCAACAGGCAGAGCAGACGCAAGAGGATACGGTCATCTCTTAACCCTTCCACCATTGGCACTTTCCGTTAAACCTCGTGTGTGGGTGTGTGTGTGTGTGTCCGAGGTGGGGAAGGAATTGGCCTAGGAGCTACGCTTTCAGGATGGACATTTAAGGCAGGTGTTTGTCAATGTTTAACCTCCAAATAACTTGTTTTGGAAGTCTTTGCTATTGCTGCAGTCTGATGCCTGCCATTTGAATTAGAATCAAATCCAGTCAAACTCCAAGGCATAGACAAATGTACTCTACTGCTCAGCCCTAAGAGTGTGCCGTTCCTCCACGGTCATCCACGAGCCCTATCCCTAATCCTCGACACACAACCCGCAGATGGGCGAAATAACACTAACTCAGCACTTACGTAGAGAAATGAAGTGGCTCGCTGTTGAGAACAGAAGGCAAGATGTGTGTTTCACTGAGCCCCACAGAACCCACTGAGCTGGACTCCCGGCTTGGGGCGTTCATTCCTGGTGGAGCTCATGCCCAGGCAATGGGCAAAGGGAAATCTGAGTGCAGAATCCACTTAAAAATTAATCTATGGCCCTAAGTCACAGAGTGTTCTAAGTCCTAAAATAGCCCTAGACTTATGGGTACTGTGGCCACTTTCTAGGGCAAGAGCTGGTGCTGTAGGGACCTGCCCACCCAGAAACTAGGCCAAATACTGAACTGTGCAGAAATGCACCCACTCGGCTTGGTCCGATGGTTCCTCAGACCTTACCTGGAAGGGGCAGCGCCCTAGCTGGAGTCCAAGCACACCTGCAGCTAGCTGATTGAGTTCAGAGAACACAGCATCAACCTTGTAGTCCAAAAAAATTAATATTAGTTCTAATAGAATCCAAGAAAGTCCAGGGTGAGGGCAGGGGGAATGGATTACTTAAGGCATGTTTTGCAGGAGAACATTTGGCAAACTTTTCTGCATAGTTTCATAGATTTCGTTCTCTCCCATCAGATGAGTAAACTGAGTGTGGGAGGTGAGGAATAAACTAATTCAAAGATTAAATCTGATGAAGCCAACAGACTAGATGAGAGTCCAGTGAGTTGTGGAGCACTCCACTATGGTTGCACAAGAACCAAAGAGAACAGTGAAGGAAGTGATGCCATCCCCGTGGCACGCGGTCCGTGGATAAAGTCCTTCCAGAAACAACATTATTGGTATGATGTTCAAACATGTACAAGTTGTACCTTTTGAAAGCAGCTCGCACCAACAATCATGGCTAGGTTTATCTTTGACCTAGTTTTATCCAGTTTCCAAAGCCTGAGGAAACCCCTTAGAATTCACCTCTCCGTAAATTGTAACCAGTTCTGTGGAGTATTCTGTATTTTGTTTTGTTTTTGTTTTTTTATCAGGGTAGACCCACTGAAACCTAAATCTGGTCTTGGCAAGAGTTTCATACAAGAAGAAAGGAAGAATGGTCTATCTAAATGTGACTGCAGTTTCCGGGTAGTATTACAAAATACACTTATCTACAAAGCCCTTCTCGCTGTTGAGTTGGGTCATTTTTAACACCTGGTTTCAAGATGTGGTTTCAGCCGACCGACACAGCAGAAGTGTTAGATGGGGTTTCTCTCTCTCTCTCCCTCTCTCATTCTCTCTCTCTCTATTCTTGCTTTTCTTACAGCGCAAAGATTCTGCTACTCTATTTAACTTACCAGTTTCTTGAATGACTTCTGGTCTCGCGTTTCCAGAACATTCACCCTCTTCACAGGGGGAGCCAGGTTGCCAGCAGCCAGCACAGGTTGGCCTCCATCGTCACTTTGCTGATCACTTTGCTAAGTCTCAGATAGACGGAAGGAAACTCCGAGTTCTCTCTCCCCTCTCCTTACTAATGTAAAGCAAACAGAAGTCTGTCAGGACCTTTCTGCACGACTTCCCACTCCACACTGCACATGGTTTCGATAAAAACGATTAGTTTCATTTATTCAAACAGCTACATTTCACCAAAATGAGTCTATTTTTAGCATTTTGGCTAAAGGTTTTTTTTCCCGTTTTTGTAGCTGTAAAGGAGTTTACTGATGTTTCAGACTTTAATCATCATTATTCCTGCCACCCAACGAGCTTTCGTACTAGAGTGAATTTGATGAGTCCTCTACGAGGGACTTTACATTTTTACAAAGTGGCGTTGGAATTGCTTTACACGTTTAACTTAGCATCATTTCTTACAACCTTTGAGTGTTTGCATTTTTCCATGAGGTTAGTTTTGACCTTTTCAACTTCACTGTAGGTATCGTGTGTGCTGCCAGAAGTAATAATGCCAGCGCTCTATCTTGGTTTTATCTTGATGTCATTACTTTGGAGAATATCTTCACTTGGACAGCACACCGTACTGAAAAAAGGACTCTTAAAATACATATTCAAAGAGTGAGACTGCAAATAAGCAACCGCAAAACTTTACCCACTTATTGGTTGTTGTGCAGGGTTGACATACACTACTTGCTAGATGTTACCTTGTGTTCCTGGGTTAAGGACAAGAATTTTAAAGAATTATCTGCTGTTATTTAAGGATCAAAATGGTGGCTGGAAATATATAATAATCTTCTCTAGAGACTCACAACAAGAACTATACAGTGGTGTGAAAACTTGGCTGATTTCTCAAAACGTATCTGGTGTAAACTAAGCAACTTGTCTTCCAACTCCAGTTTCCCTCTCCCCACCTCCCTCACCTCTATGGGTATATTTCTGACTGTTTTCCCGATGGTATCACGTGTGCCTGTGTGCTCAGTGGCCAGGGAGATGAGTAGATTCACTCCTTTGAGTAGATTTCCCTCTTGGTTATTAGGTAGCCTGGAGCTCTGCCATTCCTTTGGAGATTTTAAAGGCACCAAGGATTTATGCTTTATAGGATCAAGCCAGAGCATGTCAGCGTGCAAACCTGACTTTCTCCACCACTAGGTTTTAAAATAGCCCTTTAATTATTTTTTAACCCATCGGATGTAATAGACACGATGTAATAGACACAAAGTCAGTTTCACTAGCTGCCCATAGTTGTGGATTATGTGCCTGCATGCACGAACCTGAAAGTGGTATAGAGGAATCATAAATTAGAGCTGTATTCCTCAAACCTTAGTGTATTAAAAGTAGATTCCCAGGCTCCATTCTCAGGTAAGTTGATGTAGTTAGTCTAGGGTGATGCCCTAGTGTCTGCATTTCTTTAGCTATCACAAGAGATTCCCCTTCCAAGGGGAGGGCCAGTCAATCTTGCCATCAACTTTGAAGACTCTGAGATTCTCTGTTGCCAATTCCTGGGGTTAATACGGACTTGAGGAATCAGCTTCTGATAATGAAAACACACTCAGCTCGTATATCTCTAAATTATCTAAGTCAGGCTCTTGGTCTTACACAGCAAGCGCTCGCAGGGCAGAGAGGCCAGGCCTGCACGGCGCTCAGCAATGCCGTCTTCCCCGTCATCCTGAACGTGCAGGCATCCATCCCCATCCTTGCTGCCGCATTTAGTGCTCTAGGAAGGAAGAAGGAGGAAGAGCCAGGAGAGAAGGAGCAATGCCTAGCAGGATGCCAGAACTTCCCCAGAAATCCCCAAGCGATCTCCACTTACATCCCTTTGACCAGAACAATGTCACAGCGTTGTCCCTGGATGTTCATTGCCCCTTAAATAAAACCAGAGTTCTGTTAGTGAAGAAGACTGGGAGAACAGACAATTGCAAGATGGGGTATCAGTGTCCAACACACCAGCCTCCATTGATTCAACCGAAGCCTTTTCTGCTGCCCCGCTACTGACTTTGCTCTTGAAACATATCCAGAAGTGTCCCCTGGTTGCCGACCACAGAGGCCTTATATCCCTCGTTCATCTTCCCTGATTTCTCTGCTGCTTTTGGCAATATTGAAACCCTCCGCCAGATCTCTCCCTTCATTCTTACTTCTCCTAAATGCTAGACCATAGTTCCACTGACCACAGACAGACAACTCCATCTGGTTTCTTATGAGCATTTGACATTAAAAGTTACCTAAACCAAATTCACGTCCTTCCAACAAAGACTTGTCTCTCTTCCCAAGGTCCTTTTCTTGGAGAACAGCATCTTGACCTACTTAGCCTCCCTAGCTAAGATTCTTTTGATTTTTAACTTTTTCTTCCTTTCATCACTCACAAGTATAGGACCGTCTATTTACATTTGACAGTGGTAAGTCCTGATGTGTTCTCAAGTTTCCTGAATTACTTTCCTGCCATTCTTCCCACCTACCTCAGTTCAGTCCCCCTACTTTCTGCCCTGGAACACCACCACAATGACCTAAGTGGTCTCCAAGTTTACAGACAACCGCTAGTTTCTTTTTTATAACCCAGATTTAATACTATAACGCCTTCATTTTTTAAACTCTTGTGGATCCCCATTGATTATAGATTAAAATTCAAACAGCTGAGCCTGGGGCATACAACCACGCAAAATCTGGCACCAATCTACCTTCCTTGTTACTGCTTCTCAATTTTCCTTCCAAGATTCTAAAATCTGGCCACCAAATTCCTTGCCAATCCCAACCACACTAGACTCCCAGGCTCTTGCTGGTATAGCAATTATTCTTCCTGCTGCTGTCTCTTTTCTGAAGCTTTCTCAATAAAATTAAACTTATTTTCTCAATATTTCCACAGCACTCTGTTCCATTCTTGGAGGAAAGTTTTTTTAAGTATTGTAAGTATTTGTTTAAGGGTTTATTTCCCTGAGAAGATTGATTGTTCCTTAGATTCTCTTCATCTTTGTGACCATTCCAGCACCTAGTACAGTGCCAGGTAAACATTTATTTAAATGCTTGTTGAAGGAATGAATACTGTTTGTTTTATTCTTCAAGACAAAACCTCACAAGCACGTGATGATTCCCTAGACAAAGAGGTACATCAAATCATCGTTCTCTGAGAATCCTTTCCCCAAAGCAATGGAGAAATCAGTTGCTTTTACAATCATGACCACCTTCGAAAGAGGCTGGGTCCTATTAAGAGGGGGCTTATCTGGTTGGCTTTGTCTTGCAGAATGCCAAAACGGGCCTGCATATGCAAAGGTGAACCAGGAGCTGAGTTTAAGTGGAAGGGCTAAAAAGAGCTGAACTGCCCTCAAACAGAATGCAGATAATTTTAAGCGACAGAGGATATTTTATACAAAAAGGAGTGAGGGAGAGGAATTAGAAAGGAAGGAATATTGGAATCAGCAGGGAGCCTGAGGCTAGAGGCTCTGGGACAGGTGAAGCTCTGGTGTGGCTAAAAGTTCAGGGTGGCTTTTAGGTTCACCCCCTAAGGAGACCCTCACACATGTGTTCAAGGAAAGATAGAAAGAATGTTCATGCAGAACTGTGTGTGACAGGTAAGGCTGAAAACAACATAAATGTTCATTAGCAGGAAATGGATAATTCTTGGAATATTCTTACAGTGGGGTACCATACAGCTACTAAGGAATGAACCAGAGCTACGCACATCAATATTGGATGAAAAAAAAGCAAGCTGAAGAATGTTACGTACAGTTTGATATCAGTTATGTGAAGCTAAAAACATGAAATACCATCATCTATACTCATTATTGCTACATGTATAAGTAGAAGCACAAAGCCAGGCATGAGGATAATAAACAGTTTATGGGAGCAGTGATGTACTGGAGGACAGAAGGACCAAGGTCAGGGAGGGTCGCACTGGAACCTTAACTATATAATGTTTTATTGCTCTGAAAAGATGTATCCAAAACAGTAGGGCATAAGGTTAAGATTCGTAAGTCTGGGCGGTGGGTACACTGGCTGTCATTATATTATTAGCTGTTTCCGCCTGTATATTTCAAAGATTTCACAATTTGAATTTTCTCAGTTTTAATCCCAAATACAAATAATTTAAAGACTTTTAAGTCCAGGAACATTAAGTCTATAGACATAAGGATTTATATGCATAATTTTGGTGGCCATCATGGAAAGGAGCTGACTTCCACACTGGTCAGTGCAGTGGGAAGAGTGACATCTTGCATGACCGCGACAAGATAATCAAAAACCTCCCCAAATTTAGCAGATGTAGGAACGGGCAGTCTGAGTGCCGGTGAGGTGTGAGGACCATCCTCCCACCCCTTCGCCAAGAGTGGATTTCCACGAGACGTGGAAAGGGGGCTTTGAGCAGATCTTACGAACAAGTAGGTTTCAGACAGTATGTACGTACGCCATCGACATTACTGTCATCGGTAATAAAGAGAGGGTCTCAAAATCTTTGGGTGAACATCCAAATACAAGTTTAATAATCAGACTTGCTTTTATTCCTTCTGTTTATTTCATTACAATATTACATTTTCCCCCTTATATATCACGACCGGGCTGAAGAAGGAAATAATAGGAAATTTTATCCAGATTATTATTTTCTATCCCAAGAAAATTTCTAACTCCAGCAGTCCTTGCTATGAACTTCATAGCATCCCGAATGGGATAAAGGCTTATCTTCAAAATAACATAAAAGAAGGATGCTAAAAGAGAAACCAAAATTGGGGCAACTGCTAACAACCAGTTCGGAATTCTTTACATCATCATTTCTTGGACGTATTATTCTTTTTTCCTCTAAGATGACTTGTTCCAAAGCCAGGCGCTTGGGGAGCAATAATTTGAAGCAGTCATATCAAAACAGGTGAGTGAAAGTGTAAAGAGAAATCTTTGATACCAACTAATCTTTGATACCTCTGCACACACTCACCCCATTCCTTTCTTTCCCAAAGGCTCGGGCTGCAACCAGAGGACCAGATGGGAGCAGAATAAGTCAAGTACGTGAATAAGGTAATAATGTCTGTTCCACACATTATCTAGTAATTTGTTAAAGAGTTGGAGTTTTACATTTTTTTAAGCTCTATCAAAATGGTCTCTTCAAAATTGAATCTTCATACTGAATGGGCCCAAAAGGTCCCATCAGAATGGCGAGCACCCACATTTTTGGGGTGCCTGGAAGGGCAGCAAGGCGAGTAAGAGAAGGGAAAAAGGTCATGAATGAACCACGGAAGCAGAAAATTGGTAAAACTGGGATGAGGGGATGGTGGTGACTGAACTATTTTAGGTGGTCACAGGCCTAACTAATTCTGATGAGACGTGACCCAGAGACACTTTTCTGTATCTACAGCAAGCTTAACCTGAGACTTCACTCTTCTCCCGAAGCTGCCAGGTAAGTATCAATAATTCAGAAGAAGAATAGGAACAGTTAGTTGATTCCTCCTTTCTCTTCTTTTCTTTTCTTTCTTTCTTTTTTTTTTTTTTTCTGTTCTCTTCTTTTCCCTTTCTTTCTTTGCTTTGGGCCCTTTCCAGTGCTTTTAATTTTCGAGTGAGTCATTTATTTAACTGAGAATTCTGTCTTCTGAAGCTGTACAGGAAAATGCTACTTGGAAACCAAAATGACATCCATTGTTTTTATTGACGCGTAAGTGGTATTTTCTGTTCATTCCTAACCTCAGGCGAGAGGGTTACTAGCTGGCTTTTGGCTTTTACTTTGGGTGTATTTGTTAGTTTTTAAATTGGGAGCTTTCTAATTCTCTAATTTAGCTGGTATATTTTAACAAGAAGTGAAATGTTCATGAGAAACTTCTTATTTTCACACACATAAAAGAGACCCTAGTGTCTCCCTCTCTGTCTCTCTTTCTCCTCCTCTCTCTCCCTCTCTCCCCCCAGTAGGTTAAAAAGTCACTTATGAAAAAAACAGATCTCTCTTTCCTCCTTCAACCATGTGATGGCGAAACTATTGAAAAGCATAAGAATTTTTTTTTTTTTTGGAAATTAGTCTCTTTAAGACTACTCAAATTATTCTAAACTAAATTCCAACCAAAAAGCTTCTTTTTTTATACCATTAGCAAAGAAGTTGGAGGGGGGAGATGCCATTTTAAATAAAAACAGAAATCTATGCTCACTGCTAAGATAAGCCTCATCTCTTCTAGGCGATGTCTAAGAGAGGGTGTCCTAATTCCTGCTCTGAATAGATTTTTGCATGTTGAGCCAACCAATTAGTTGCTTTGAAGTATGAGTCATATTAAACTAATATTATAAAATATTTTTTGAAGTCATACCCCATCATGGCTCTTATGACCAAAAAAGGCTTGATAGCACTTGGGACTATTTGAGGGAGGGGAATCTTTGAGATGTTTTTCTATGGCTTTTAGTGCTATGCTGTCTCCTGCCATGAAGCAGCTAGCTGATGCTGGTGCATTTCTCACTATTCAGACACTCTCCAAATGCCAGCCTCACACCCAAAGCCGCCACCAAGAGAGTGCCAACAGCCTCATACCGGAAGAGCGGTATGGGTTCTTCTTACCAGCAGCTCTATTCACGGTGCCATTTCCTGGGAAAACACCAAGCATCTCATTGGGCAGAGTATTGAAGATGACTTTCAGAGGCTAAACTGCTAATCTACTCACCAGATGGTATAGCTCAGTTATAAAAACCAGCACACGTCCAAACGGCCGGAGTCTAAAAATTGCAAAAGTGCCTCATTAACCTAATAAAAGTCGACATCTCTGCCTTACGCCAGTGTTTCTTTTGGTTTTGATTTTTGTAATCCTGTATGTTTGAGAAAAAAACCCTTAGTGGAAAATGTGGTCGACGCCAGTTGCTCCTGGTCTGTCTCGTGGAGGAAGGTAGATGACGTGGGCAGAGCCAAGGACACTGCTCTTGTGGAAGGGACTGTTCCAGGTTGTTTAGGCCACGTGCACTGGACAAGCTCTAACCTCCTAAGGCCATTTGCCAGGCTCTAGAGGGCGTTTGCGAGATCTGGTGTCAAGAGGCTTTGATTCAAAAGCCAGATCACACATCATCTGAATCAAGAAATTCATGTGGGTGGAAAGGGGTGCTGCTTAGACGTACAGCAGAGCAACAGAATGGACAGGGGCCACGCTGAACAGACCGGCAAGCCGAGCACCTTAGTCATGAGCCCCGCGGGCCGTCACCTCACGGAGCCACCTCCTCCTTGGTAAAATCGGACCGCGGGAAGCCCAGTGTCTGGGGGCTTGACGGCAAGCACTGTGCAAGCCTAAGCCCCTGTGTCTGTGAATGATATTCGGAAATGTGCCTCTCAGGAGCAGGACCGAGCCACCTCCGGACTGTCTGCGGACCTCCGCAGCACAGCCCCTGAGCCCTCTAGGACTCACCAGCTCTCCGCAGCCAAGGTCTCAGAGCCGAGACGCCTCCGTGAGGTGTGTGTTTCTCTGGTCTAAGAGCCCATGCCCAGGTGCCAGAGAGTGATCACAAACTGCTCTCAGAGGGAAAATGCTCATCTGGTCATCCTGGGGCTACAAACGCTCGGGACGCTGTGGTCCTTACAGCCACACCCAGGCCCGGCAGAAGATGTTAAATCATATACATTTTTTTAAAAACTCATTTCAAAAGCACCTCCCCCCTCTAGCCTTTGTTTGCCTCTGCACACCCAGAAAGGCCCATAACACTGAGCCCACCAGCACAGCACACCAGGGTAGATACAGCCATAGATCATGTGATATAGCAATAGACACGGATATATGATAGTGGGTGTGTATACACACACACACACACACTGCACAGAGGAACTTTAACCCCAAGACTAAGCAAATATATTGATGGGAAATGAAGAGTTCCTTGGGAAAGAGATGCGCCAGGCTTTGCAGACAATTAAGAGCTAAGTCACACAGGAGCGTGTGTTGGCTGCCATCACGGGCCACCCAGACCTCCCCCTGCACAACTCCAGCCTCGCTCTCCAGCTGTTGAAAGTGTTAGCTTCTGGGATCTCAGCCGAGTCCCTCTCTGGGAATTGCTCTGCCTTGTCCAAGTTCATGGCCCCTCCCCAGGGGCAATGCACATCCCGTGGCTGGCACTGTGGTTGCCTCAAGCCAGAACAAACTCTGCAGGACCATTCCCACCCCAGAGCTCGCGCGGGGTCCAGCTGCAGCCTGTGTGGTGGCCGTGTCGCCGTCCTCCCTCTGTCCATTCCTCCTTCCTTCATCCTGCACAGATGTGGATCCCCGGAGCCCTCCCCAACCATCTTCATGCACACAGAGCTCTATCCCAGGGTTGGTTTCCTAGGAAACCCAACCTAAAACAATGCATCGTTCGTCTTTTTTGGTTTCTTGGATGAAAGAAGTACTAATAAATAAAAAGAAACTGTGTTAAAAGTGGTACCTGCTCTCTCTCAGGAGTGAGCCAACCGTCAGCCACGCGAGACTCAAAGAAAACACAGGCATCACCGGCGCACAGCATAAGGACTTGTACCTGAACGGCTTTAACTAACCAACAAGCGCTGAGTCATTTGACAGTTATTTTAATAAAGACATTTTTTTAAAAAAACTTATATATATAAAACCATATTTTTAAAATTGCCTAGTATTCCAATTAGCTGACATTACATTAATCATGTCTGAAAATAAAACCTATCCTGTTATTATCATCCACCTGGGGAAACCTACCTGATCTGCAGATAGCTCCAAGGAGGAAAGGTCCCTCTATAGCGGTCCAGCCAGAAAACAGGAAGATTCCATTGCATTTTGATAATGCAAACATCAAAGGCCTGGTTTTGTGTTCCCAGAACCTAATTCCAGGTGCATCTCTCCTCCTCGCTCATTTCTTTGGCTGGGAAGGAACATATGTCTCATATTTGACCTTTCATTTTTTGCTGGATGGTTGTCCCTCCGGCTTCTGATTGGACCAAAGTTTGACCGTTTGACAACGGGAATTCTCTAAAGCTGATCAGTGAGAAAGGTACCCTCTGGACAAGTCAAAAAGTACCCTTCAAGGTCTAGTTTCTTATCCCCTACAAAGCCCTGTAAGCTGAAGGGCAGGAAGACACTACAGAATAAGAGATCAAGAGTCCACTTTTGAAATTGTTCTGTGCACATAAATCCTTCCTTTTAAATTATGAACCACAATCCATTCGTATTGAAATTGAAACTAGGTGAATGAAATTCGAGGACCAGAAATTATTACATAGGATTTGCCGTACAGGATCCTGGTCTATCTTGAATACCTAAAGGGACTGTGAACAAAACTACACAGGTACGGTGTTAGCACTGGCCCCACGGATCCTGTGGCCGCAGATGTAAACCCTTCCCTCTCACCCACAGGCCTGAGACCCCCCAACCCAAGGCGAGCTGCAAAACCACGTGCATCAAACGTGGCCTGCCCTGCCCTCCCCACTCCCTAGCTATTCAGAGTTGCTCCCCCTCCAAGGGCAGTGTGGGAATTGAAATCACCTGCTCCTGTGGTAGTACTCTTTTGTGTGACCAATGATTTCGTTTGATTAATTAGTTTGATACAAGCTAACCTCTAAGAGAAGGAGAATGGAGGCCTCTCACCTGCAGAGTGCAGTCCATCCCCAAATCCATAGCTTTTATGTACCTAATATGAATTTATAATTTAGAGATGTGCCCAGGAACAGCCCTCAGAAATGATGTGCAAGGAAATCTGAGATTCTAGAAAAGGATAGATCAAAGGGACCGCTCACGGCAAGACCCCTCTGTGTCTGGCCTTCTCCCTCCGTCCTCTCTCGCTCTCTAGCTTCCTGAGTGGTCCCACACTGCAAATGGAGATTGGGCGTCCCAAACTGTCAGAAAGACTGTTGAAGGGACAGATGCTTTTTGAGAAGCAGATTCAGAGAAATGGCCCAGAATCTCCTGAGTTGCCCCCAGCAGTGCTGGAGCTGCTGGGATTCGCCTCCCCCCGGCCCGACACACCAGGATATCTCCTGCCATCAGGCTCTGGTGGATTCCTGGGGGCCCATAAAGAATAGGAGGCTGTGACCAGGTGCCACCCGGCCTGGCAAACCAGTAGGAACAGGGACAGTGTTCTCTACAGAGAGATCAACGCAACAGGAATCAGGTTACCGGTCCAGCCTGTCAGGAGACAGTAAGATGGCGCAGAACACCCACCAACAGAATCTGGGAGTTCCATTCTTATCTGCCTTTGATTATATTAAAACATTCTATTTCCATAACAATTTGGGTATTTTCTGTGTATTCCCATCTATGACTTCATTTCACTCGAAGACAAATAGAACCAAAAGTGCAACAAGACAATGGACATAAAATATCTGTATGTGCGTACTGCTGGGGAAGGACCGGGTGACCAGGAGGTGCTCGTGGACGCTGCACACCTAGACCACAGGGCTGACCGTGACGTCACCCAGCAGGGCACACCTGCTCCGCGTCCCAGCAGCGCCCTCGCAAAGGCAGCTCATTTGCGGATGTCTTTTGAGTATTGTGGGACTGGAGTTTGCCCCTACTTTTGAAGAATCGTAGGAGTTCTGGTTTAAAGCCTCTGGGGCTTTCTTGAACATCCCTTTCATTTTGCTGTTTGACTTTCCCTTGAGCCCTAGTCTCAGAGGTAAACCAACAATAGGGAGGGTAGAGGGAATTTTGAAACAAAAAATTTTAAAAGATTCATGTGACTTTCTCCTGGTTACTCTCTGGACATTCTGTAAACTCCAGTAGCATCCCATTGCAAACAGAACGTATTTTTTCTCACTCGGTGAGTAGACATCATCTTACAAACCGCAGAAAGGAGATGCCTAAAGGTTAGTTCACACTGGCTTTGCATTCAAGTCAGAGTTCCCCCATCCGTTTTGCCACATGGCCAAGATCATAGCTCGTGGAAGACTGGCTATGGCTAATGTCCTTGAAGAGGTAAAGTAAAGAAGTTAGGTGCCATCCAGGAAAAGAAAGCTGATGGAGGAGTGGCTGAATGGCCTGGAAGCTCTGCTTTGGAGAGCTGTCTTCACACGACGCTATTACTTTCAGCTGCACCACGCTGAGTTATCACAAAAGGACTCCATCCCATATCTGAAAAGGACGGTTTTGGCAATTTTGGATCAACATAAATTATGTGGCCCACAAGTAATTTCTAACATCTTTTACGTTATCCTAGGATCTAAAGTTAACACGTTATCTTGATCCCAACACACTCACAATTTTAGCTTTGCAAATAGAAAGGGAGAGGAGAAAAGAAGTGAGAAGAGGGGAGCTGGTCTCTTTATGAGCAGCAAATTGACTACGCCAGGCGGGACGTCTGCACCCCAGGACCCTGATTCCCATCACAGAAGCTGGGTGGGTAATGACAGGGTGTGGGAAGAAGACTCTCATCCCTAGGCATGATCCTGTCATCAGGCAGGGAGTCAGCGAGCAAAGCAGGAGAGCTTATACTCCTCAGGGAACCCGAGCTTGTCATTTAAGGAACAAGGAAAACCCAAGCTTCTCTGTCTCTCTTTTGCCTTCATAAACCAGGGGAGAAATGATCGGTTTTTGAAGTTGATAGGTTTCAGTCTATATGGCTCTTCACTGGTTGAGGGCGACAAAATCCTGGTTGCTAGAGGGATCGCCACTGTCTCTGAGCTGCCTAAACTGTGTGGCTGGAAATCAGAGGAGGAGGAAGGAAAATTCCAGCAGGAGGTAGTTCTGTGTTCTAATGATGAAAGCGCAGTGCCATTCAGTTGTACTTACGCAAATACTTATCCTCTAAAACGTTCCAGGGTGATGGAAGGCCAACATATCCCTGGCGCCGGGAAGGACCAGCCTAGGACCAGAACCCCAGGAGTCCCAGGAGAAAAATGGTGAGGTAGAGAATTTACATTTGTTGCTTCGACCATTTTTCCACCATCGTGCATAAAACAGGTGAGTGATTTGAAGAACAGTAAAAGTGACAGGAATGGCCCGTGATGAGCGGGACGCAGGAATAAGCAGAGGACTGTAAGGGAGTGGAGAGGAAAGGAGTGTGCCGGCATGTCTCCGCTGAGGCTTTCCGGAGGTGCTGGGGCTGGTTTGCGGGATCGGGGGTATCTTGAATTATTCAGCAACCACCACGAAGACTGCCACAGCAGTAGGCCCAGCCACTGAAAGGAAGACTCAGAGGTGCCAGGTGGGATTTCTGTCCAGGCAGGGGGGTCACACGTGGCCTCCCACTGCTGTGGCCTCTCCCGTTGCGGAGCACAGGCTCCAGACGCGCAGGCTCAGCGGCCATGGCTCACGGGCCCAGCCGCTCCGCGGCATGTGGGATCTTCCCGGACCGGGGCACGAACCCGTGTCCCCTGCATCGGCAGGTGGACTCTCAACCACTGGGGAAGCCCTGATTAGCTTCTTTGATGATGAGGGCAAGTGCAGAAAAATGAACATTGCAATTTGAAAGAACTGCTCTGAATTCTTTATAAAAGGCAGTTTGAGTCAGGCAGGAGTTTGAGAAAAGAAAATTAAACGTATTTTCTTGTTCCTGTTCCTGCCCGGGAGATTCTCCCCGGGGCGAATCTACAAGTTCCTGCATAGAATGAGGGGTTGATGGGTACATCTACTTCGTCATTACAATAATATCTAAACGCTTCAACGAAAACCAAGCTAAGCCTGAATAAAGCTGGAAACCCCTGAACCCCCTTCAGATTCTTCCCCTTAGTCTTCTGGTCCCATTGCCTTGCTGTACTGCGGACTGGAGATTCAAATCAAAGACGTAATTCCTGCCCTCACTGGGCTGACATGCTGACTACAGGTATGCAGAGGGCACATACAGGCCTTTCTTTAGTTTTCCCTGTTATACTGTCAATTTAGTAGAAATCCTTGCTCAAGAGACACACAGCAAACCACTAGTGACAGAAGAGTAAGAACAGGTTGGGATTCCTGCTTCCTACACTGTTTTTCGCTATTTGAACCCAGACGACCTTTGTCCCGCCCTCTAATGCCTGTTCCTACCACCTACAGATTGCGTACCATATTTCAAATGTTTTTCTGGAAACTCTTTGGTTAACCCAACATAATAAAAATATTCACTAAATTTGGGCAATTCCCTGACCATCAGCGCTTCCGCGGCAGCAGGCCCAGCTTCGATCCCTGGTTGGGGAACTAAGATCCTACAAGTCATGCATGGGGCCAAAAAAATAAAAAGATCATTCTGTTAAAAGAAAATCACTAAATTCATTTATTTTCTTGTGACAGAATTAAGTAGCCTTATCTTTCTGGGGTAATATCCAGTTAGATTAGTGAAGACCGAAAAAGTCTCAGGGGACCCTAAAAAGAAAACTTATTTAAAGTCTGTCAACTCCACTACAGCAGATGAAGTTTTATATGCCTATCTTCTCTAGGGTTCCTATTATGTAACTATAACTCAGCTGATATGGGTACTTTCTGGGTTTCGGGGGCCTGACTTTCAAAACCGGTCTGTATTCATACTCCCCCTTAAACAGAACCCCTGCTATGGAGGACGAGAGGTAGTTTTGTAGGGATCCGAAAATCTTTCATTAGAACATCTGCTCCACGTAGAGTTTTTTCCAATCCTAGAAATTATTCCAGGAACAATTATAACCAAGTCTGGAGAACCGAGTCGTTTCTATATTAAAATGTAGGCCAACTTCTGAGCATCAGTTCAAAGACAAAGTTGTTCACAAGTGGCCTGTCGTGGGCTGTCGGACAATTGAATCTATCAACCTTTCACTTATTAAACAGCGACAACAAAATTATCCACTGTATTTTTAATACTAACACTGGGCTAAAATAATGGCCAGATGTTCAAAACTTTAAATCTCCAAATACCATTTATGTGATCTTATTTCCTT
The DNA here is from genome assembly GCF_008692025.1 of Phocoena sinus. Classification (NCBI taxonomy): domain Eukaryota; kingdom Metazoa; phylum Chordata; class Mammalia; order Artiodactyla; family Phocoenidae; genus Phocoena; species Phocoena sinus. Next base: position 6,345,794 of record NC_045779.1, on the reverse strand, counting down.
AGAGTAACTCTTAAAGGATGATACCATAGTGACTCTGTCGGCTCTTCCTTTAATTGCATGAAATTTTTGGCCAGTATTTCTGGTAGGGCTGAGCCTACTTCCTAATTGGGGTTTAACCCTTCCTCTTTCTCAGTTCCATTCAAGATTTAGGGGAGACACACAGTGAGGAAGGAACTATCTTAAATGCCAGAAATATGCAATAAACTAGAGAAAGAGAGTCCTTCCCGCCCAGAGTTTCCCGTTCACTCTCTCCTTTTTTTTGCTCTTTGTACCTCTATGCTTTTCTCAGACTGTTTCTGTCTCTCCGTCTTTGCCTCTCTCTCATCACGAATGAACTTCCCAATCAACAAATCCAATGGTGATCCTTTTCTTACTTACACGACACTGGACTCATTATGTCCATCCTTCTTAAAATCTACTGGTTTTCTCATGGCCCTCGACTCATTTCTCATCCTTCACTCTCTCCTCATTGATCCCAAACCAAGACATGGAAGCCACCTTGTCTCTTTCTTCTTATCTCTTTCACCTCCTGTAATGAAATGTTCACTAAAATTAGCTGTAACCTTCCAAAGCCCTTCTTGATCTATGCTTTCTCTCCATCCCACTGCGACTGCCTCAGCTGTAGTTCTCATTCGTTCTCACTCAGAATTTGCAGTAGGCAGATGGTCTTCCTGCTGGCGATCCCTTCATTCTGCTCCATCCCTTTGTGTCACTTAAGGGATCTTTGTAAAATAGGAAACATTCAAATCCCTCCTACTTAAAAGTCTTTCAGTGGCACCTTACTCACTCCCTGCAGATAAAGTTCAACCTCTTCCATGTAGCGTCTGTGCGTGACCCTTTGTGATCTGTGTCCTGCTGGCTTTTGCGGCTGCATGTACCTCATATTCTTGAGCCCACTCAGCTATCCCTCCCCAAGCATCGCGACCTCATGACCCCTCTCCTTTACCTGCGTCCTTCAGCGGTAACACCCGTACCTCCCTTTTCTCCATGGAAGTTCCTCATCAAGACTTAGCTCCATATTACCTTTCACCTCTGCCAGGAAACCATCATGATTCCTTCTCTCCCTGCCCTCTTCCTCTCACATAATTTTATTGTGCCATTTGCCTCATTGCATTTAAATTATTTTCACATCTCTCTCCCACAGCATATTGGAAGTTATGCGAAGGTAAGTTATGTTTTGGATTTTCTTTGTATTCCTAGCTTCTAGCACCACGCCCCACAGATAATACTCTCTCATGAAGCAATGGCTAAGGGAATGCTGACCTTCATCCTCCTCCCATGCAGGGTTCAGCACAGCTGACTGCCAGTCCTTCTAGAATTTTCTAGGCATGTGTTCTCCAAAACACTGTTTGCTCTTCTTATCTCCCCGTACCTCTCTGGACCATCCTTTATCCAGATCCTCTGAGGATTCCTAGCCTTTCTCTTATTCCTGTAATAGTTGACATTTCAGTGATTTCTACATTGGTTCTTTCCTTTTCTCCCCTGCATCCTTTACCTGTATGGTATATTGCGACCTTTGCCTGTGAACATAGTCTGAGATGTAACCAGCATTACCATCAGCCAGAGGCAACCAGCCCTGAAGTGGCACTTCTCTGATGTTTCCGTCTATTCTCAGAGGTGTTTCGCCAGCAGTGAGGTATGTTTTCAGTTGTTCATGGCACAATGAATATCTATATTTTTATACATATTCTAGATTGAATCAAATTAGTATCTTTTTGTCGTTCATGAGGAATCAGTTAATCAAAGGTCTAAAGAGGTTTCAATACCATAATATCCATGGAAATAAACAAAGCTTATGTACATCAGAACCAAAAATATCAGGGTGGACCTAAGAGAATTCAGACAGAAAGTATAAACAGGCCACCTTACTTTCTATGTCTGTTTAGGAGGCTGTTCATGGCAAATCATAGTGATTATACAACGCTTAGAATTGTAACTCCTTTCTAAAATGTAAGTCCTACTGCCTTGGCCTCACCTAACTGATGAGGTCTGAGGGATTTCACTGGAGTCCAGAGTCCAAATCCGAGGCAACTGCTTAACTCTGGTGGAGATAAAGCCTGCACAGCACTGCCCCTTGGAGTCACCCTCTCCTGGAAGGACACCTTCACTCTCTCGGTGGTTGAAGTTTTTTTACAGCTGACCTTTCACCAACTGCCTTATTTGTCCTCATTTGGTTGGAGGAGGCAAGAATCACGTCCACTCGTCGCTCAGTTCACAGCCTGATCATTGGTAGTTTATTCAGCTTCAGCATATGGTGCTCCGGCCTTGGCCTTAACGGAAAATTCTAGGATCTGAAAGGATAGGGGTGATTTCACAGTTCAGTGTATTACACCTGATGGACAGAGCACAATTTACCATAACTTCTAATATTTTATTGTGTGTGTGTGTCTGTGTCTGTGGGTACACCTGTTTTAAAGCAACATTTTCCCCATAACTACACAGCTTGAAGATAAAAGAAAATCACCAGTCCTCTCTCTGACTCACTAGAAATTGTCCCAGGCCCTGGCCGTATAGTCCTTAGCAGGGCTGATTTAGTGCAATGATGAGGTCCCTGAATGTTCACTTCAGATGACCCATCTGCTCTTCCTAAATGTCCAATGTCCTCCACTTTGCCCCAGAGCATTATATTTGAATTCTGACATAATAATTCATGCTCTACAGAGCTGGGGAAAAAATAATTCCCTATAATAACTCCATAGCACTCATATCCTAACTCTCTGTTTGTCTTCAGCTGTCCAAACAAAGGGGAAACAGACATCATTGGCCTCCTACATAACATTCATCCCCCCACTCCCTCTTTCCTGTCACATACCAGATTTGGGAGAAATGCCACCCCTCCTCCACATGGCCATGCATCTCCCCTCCCCTGAACGGTGATGACTGGGTTTGAAAGATGTGATACAATCTTGGCCAAGGAAGGACTTCCCTAGTATTGCAGTGGCTAAGAATCTGCCTGCCAATGCAGGGAACATGGGTTCAAGCACTGATCCAGGAAGATCCCACATGCCGTGGAGCAACTAAGCCCGTGCGCCACAACTACTGAGCCTGCGCTCTAGAGCCCGTGAGCCACAACTACTGAGCCCGCGAGCCACAACTACTGAAGCCCGTGTGCCTAGAGCCCCTGCTCCGCAACAAGAGAAGCCACCGCAGTGAGAAGCCCACGCACCGCAATAAAGAGTAGCCCCTGCTCGCTGCAACTAGAGAAAGCCCGCGCACAGCAACGAAGACCCAATGCAGCCAAAAATTAATTAATTAATTTTTAAAAAGACACATACATAGATACCTTGTTTTTCTCTGGGTGCCTCACGTGGCATGACATTTATTTTGAGATGTATTAAAAAATAACAGACATTGGGCTTCCCTGGTGGCGCAGTGGTTGAGAGTCCGCCTGCCGATGCAGGGGACACAGGTTCGTGCCCCGGTCCGGGAGGGTCCCGCGTGCCGCGGAGTGGCTGGGCCCGTGAGCTGTGGGCGCTGAGCCTGCGCGTCCGGAGCCTGTGCTCCGCAACGGGAGAGGCCACAACAGTGAGAGGCCCGAATACCGCAAAAAAAAAAAAAAAAAAAAAAATAACAGACATCAATAGACATGAACGTTATAATATTTTGGCGACAGTAATTCGAAGAGACAAGAATTTATGTGAAGTAAACGTATCTATTTAACATTCATTATTAATGTCTTTGATTAAAGCTAACCATTATGAAGCTTTGAAATTAATGCAAAGGGAAATTTTAAATTTATAGAATAATAATGGATCTAATTGGATTACGGATTAAAGGAAGTAGCCCTGACAAAAGGATTATCCAATCTTAATATCCCGATTGATGGTGTTGGATGTGGGAAGGAACAAGGTCCAGCTTCCCAACCTCAGGACAGATCCGGTTCTCTAGCTCTACATGTGGGTAAAATCACCCACCAGGATAGAAAGAGCAACTGATGTGTGACAGGAGGCCGAAACCCCAAGCAGCCCCGTGGTGGACCTGCCATGACCTCACTTCTCTTAGGCAAAGAGTTGAACTCTTTGGTTCAGAAGCCCTTCAGTTAGAGACCCTTCTTCTCGATGGTGCTGACTGGTGGCCCCCATCCCAGGAAGGAGTCTCTAGGCCTAAGGCATTCAGAAGCCCAGGAGGTCTGAGGACGGGACTTCCTAACTGTTGGATCAACTCTAGGGCATCTCGTTCTTTTACTTCTGTGTGGGTAAAAGGCTTAATGGAATGTGCACCTCCTCATGCCCTGCTCTCCCCCCACTTCTGTCCTCTTTCCATGCCCTCCTACTTCTTGGCCAGCTTTATTCTCTCTGATCACGACGGGGGGCAGCCTGGGTGTCCCTCTGCCCAAATCCTCCTCGAGGCCACTGACTCTCCCTCACAGCAGGTGCTGTTTTCCTACAGAGACTCATCGCCCTGAAGGCACCAGCCCTCTCCACTTTCACTCAGTGACAGTCCTGCTTGAAGGAAAATTACACCCCTTGCAGTGATGGTTAATTTCACGTGTCAGCTTAGCTAGGCCATGATACCCAGGTTTTTGTCAAACACGAGTCTGGATACCGCTGTGAAGGTATTTGTTAGATGTGATTAACATTTAAATCAGTAGACACTGAATAAAGCGGATCACCCGCCATAACGTCAGGGGGGCCTCGTCCAATCAGTTGAAGGCCTTAAGAGAAAAACACTGTGGTCCCCTGAGGAAGGAGGAATTCTGCCCCCAGACAGCCTTCAGACTTCAGCTACAACATCAGCTCTTCCCTGGATCTACACTACACTGCAGGTTTTGGACTTGCCAGCCTCTACAATTGCATGAGCCAATTCCCTAAAATAAGTTCAATCTCTCTCTCTTTGTGTCCCTCTCTCTCCACACACACACACACACACACACACACACACACACACACGCACACACACATACACACATACCCCACATCGTATTGGGTCTGTTTCTCTGGAGAACTCTGATATACCCCTAAACACACAAATCTAAGGCCTCCTAAAACTGGGAGAGAGAATCCGTAGAACCAACCTATTTTCTGGCACGTTAGTGCCCCACCTGGTTTTTATGCCCCACCACTTACATGGACTGCGTTATGAGAGATCATCCAGAGGAATTTTAAGAGCTCCCTGGAGTAACCACCTGATTACAACGAGACTGAGCTAAGAAATTTGATTTTATGTCTAAATTAAATTTTCAAATATGATGGTCTACTAAAGCTGCTTCCTCTCTCTGGATTGTTTCTTTGGTTGTTCTGTCTAAAACTTGCATTTTGTTTCTCTGCTCTGTTGTAAAGAACAATTCCTCCTGGTTTTCTGTAAAACTGTCCTAGTTGGTCTTAGTGCTTTGCCTTGTGTCTGTCACCTTTTTCATTTTTAAATTTGGTATAAAGTCTGGCACATAATAGGGTCTCAATATATATATTGAGACTTGAGAATGTCTAAGATAGATACATAAATCTTCTTATAGATGAAACATCTAGGATTTTATAGGAGAAAGATGCCTGGGGCTTTTTTCTTCCATTTTAAAATTTATTCTAACACTGAAGAAAATTATTGAAAGTGTAGAATCATCTGTATTTGCTCTGTCCTAATATATTCTTCTAATTATTCTATGATGTCCAGGGACTTTTAGGAACTGAAACACCAACTAAAAGTCAATATTAGGAACTGTTTTCATTTCATGCTCCATGATTAATAGGGGTTAGGGTATTTTCGTTGCTACCATCTCAGACTTGCCCACCAAATCATGGGATGGATGATATGGTGGGGACGCCTCAACACACCTAATGGATCAGACATAACAGAAATGGATTCCTTGCTCACGTAATCTTGGTCCAGGTTGGGTTCGGGTCCTAGGAGGAGGAAGGGTGGGTAAGCAGGCTCTGCTCCACACTGTCATTCAGGGAAACAGGCTACTAGGTTTCTATCATCTTTAACGGGTTGCCCTGGATATTTCCATATAGGGCAAAGCGAAGAGCTGGGAGGGTCACTCACGGCTGGTTTTACAGCTCAGACCTGGAAGAGGTGCCCATAACTTTCATTCATGTTTCATTGGCTAAAACTCGGTCACATGGACATACACTCACTCCTGCAATGGAGACTGAGAAATGAACCAAGCCGTGTGCCCAGGAAGAAGCAGAAGTAGTTTGGTGAACAGCCAGCCCGTCTGCGATTTTAAATCAGGGTAACCACTAAAATTTTTTAAAAACACTATCTGGACAATGACGCATAAGCCAAACATATTTGAAGGCTGAGTGTAGCCCAGGGGCCTCCAGTTTACAACTCTGCACTGTATAAAATGGGAAGCACCATTTTTTTAACTGAAGTATAGTTGACATGAAATATTATCAATAGTTTTAGGTGAACAACATAGTGATTTGACATTCCTGTACCCTAAGAATTGATCACCACAATAAGTCTAGTAACCATCTGTCACCATACAAAGTTATTTCAATATTATTGATTATATCCCCTATGCTCTACATTACATCCTGTGACATTTCTTTTATAAATAGAAGTTTGTACCTCTTAATCCCTTTTACCTATTTTGCCCTTTGCCCACTGCCCCTCCCCTCTGGTGACTACCAAATTTGTTCTCTGTATCTAAGAGTCTGTTTCTGTTTAGTTTTTTAGATTCCACATTTAAGTGAAATCATATGGTATTTGTCTTTCTCTCTCTTGCTTATTTCACTAAGCAAAATACCCTCTAGGTCCATCCACGTTGTTGCAAATGGCAAGATTTCATTCTTGTTAACGGCTGAGTAATATTCCATCACTCATCTTCTTTATCCATTCATCTGTTCATGGACACTTAGGTTGCTTCCATATCTGAGCAATTTTAAATAATGCTGCTATGAACATCGGGGTTCATGTATCTTTTTGAATTAGTGATTTTGTTTGATTCAGATAAATACCCAGCAGTGAAATTGTTGGATCCTATGATAATTCTATTTTTAAGTTTTTGAGGGGCCGCAATACTGTTTTCCATAGTGCCTGCCCTAATTTACATTCCCACTAACAGTGCACAAGTGTTCCCTTTTCTCCATATCCTCCCCAACACTTGTAATTTGTTCTCTTTTTTGAGGATAGTCATTCTGACAGGTGTGAGGTGATATCTCATGGTGGTTTTGATTTGCATTTCCCCTATGATGAGTGATGTCAAGCATCTTTTTGTGTGTCTGTTGGCCATCTGTATGTCCTGTTTGGAAATGTCTATTCAGATTCTCTGCCCATTTTTTTAATTGAATTATTGTGGGTTTTTTTTTTTATTGAGTAGTGTGAGTTCTTTATATATTTTGGATATTAACCCCTTATCAGATATATTACTTGCAAATATCTTCTCCCATTCAGTAGGTTGCCTTTTTTTTTGTTGATGACTTTCACAAAACCTTTTTAGCTTGTTGTAGTCCCATTTGTTTAATTTTGCTTTTGTTGCTCCTTCCTGAAGAGACAGATCCAAAAAATATTGCTCATATTGATGTCAAAGAGTGTACTGGCCAAGTTTTCTTCTAGAAGTTTTATGGTTTCAGATCTTACATTTAAGTCTTTAATCCATTTATTTTGTATATGGTATTAGAAAGTAGTCCAGTTTTATACTTTTGCAGATAGCGGCCCAGTTTTTCCAACACCCTTTATTGAAGAGACTGTCTTTTCCCTACTGTATATTCTTGGCTCCTTTGTCATAAGTTAATTGACCATATAAGTGTCGGTTTATTTCTGGGCTCTCTATTCTGTTCCATTTATCTATGCATCTGTTCTTGTGCCAGTACCATACTGTTTTGATTACTATAGCTATGTAGTATAGTTTGAAATCAGGGAGTGTGATACCTCCAGGTTTTTCAAGCACCAATATTGTTAGCTAAGATGTAATTCTTTGGGATATTGAGATATTACTTGGGATATTGAACTCACTTAAAGTGGCAAATGATTGCTTTAGAATGTAGTGGGTTTCTTTTAACCTTTCATGCTTTTCATATGAAAGCTTCTCTAATTCTTTTATTATTTTCTACATGATTTTCTGTACCACTGTCATTTGAAGGGCGGCACGCAGGAAAGTATTCCTGCACCACATCTCGCTTGTATGTTGCTCCAAACCTTCTAATAGTAATCACCAGCCACCTCCTCTCACTTTTGCCCCAGATGATTTTCTTCTTGGAACCATGCTTGCCGAAATCTTTTCTAACACACTGACTGGGCACAGGGTTTCTGTCTGGCTGGTTAGGTGAGATGAGATAGTCACTTCTGTGCTTGCCCAGCAACCTCTCAGATTACCCCTCCTCATCCCATTTCTGTCCTTATGTGCAGCAGTGGGTGCAGCATTCGGCTCCTCTAAATCTATTCTACTTGGGAAATACCAGCAGGAAAGAAAAGGAGTTACAGTTGAAAGGAAAGGAAATTCTAAACGTAAATTTAATTTCTAATCACCTGAAAACCTCTGCCTCACTCACTCTTTAACAAATAAATAGGTGACTTTGTTTAAGACCTGGATCAACTTTAAAGCAGCAAAGAATTGCTGAGGAAAGAGAAGTGTTTATTCTAGATTCCAATGAAGTGGACCGGTGACTCATGGACACAACCAAAAAGAATGAAGGTTTTCTCCCTCAAGAAGCCCATAGTCCAGGGGAAATAAAAACACATGCATTTCTTTTAAAGCTTGGGTTACTAGGGATATATTGACAGGTTAAAAGGATAAATGAAAAAATAAATCTTGAGGAAGATGTAAATTCTTGATCAAAGTCTCATGTTGAAAACACGTCTAAAATAGGGATGGCCCCCACTGGGGGGAATAATGGTAGATTCAACTAGCCAGGAGTGCAACATATCAATATGTATAAAATCTGTAAGCATATTTCCTTTATCCAAATAACTTTATTTCTAATCATTTGTCTTAAAGAAATGATAGGGTGGAAACGTGTGTATGTAATTCATTTGATTACAGGGTGGCATATAATGGGAAAAATTGGAAACACTTGAATATTCATTTGTAAGCGTGATTAAATTATGGTACACATATATAAAGAAATGCTACGTAATTATTTTAAAAGATGAGGCAAAACTATATGGGTTCAAATTTAAAGACATCTACTATTTACAGTGAATGAAAAAAGGAGATTAATTAAGCATATTATAATCCTAATTAGAGAAAATTATGTTTATAAAGGCCTTGGGCTGTCCAAAATGATACTTACTAAATTATGTATCGTATTAAGTAGAGGGGGTTTGAGGAATTGTCAGAGTTATAATTTTAGCATCAAAATCATTATACTCACCATAATTATCATCATTGTCATTTGGGGGACGCATCCTAGGGGTCAGATGATTTACATATGTTACCACATTAAATCCCTATGACAACTCTATGTTAGGTATTATTATTCCGAATTTAAATATGAAAAAAATAATGTGAAGAAAGGTAACTTGCCCAAGGTCTAACAGTTAGTGAGATGCAGAGCTGGACTCAAACATCTCTGCCTGACTTAAAAGCTCACACTCTTTTCAAAACACCATAAATACATAAGATATGTTACCCACTTTCAAAACAGTAAGTTTGTAATCTAATGGGGCAGGAGAAGAGGAAAAAATATATATATATATAACTGAGAACGATAATGATGATAATAATTACTAAAGCTTATTTAGGTTTCACTGTTTACCAAACTCTATTCTAGGTGTTTTATATTTAATCACATGTTTGAACTTTATGGCAGCTATGTGACAGGTACAGTTAGTATCGCTACTTTACAGAAAAGAAAACTGAGGCCCAGAGAAGGTCAGAAACTTTCTCAAGTTCACACAGTTTCAGGACCTTACTGTTTAGCTACTCCATATACACCACCTCCGAAAGTAGCATAAGAAAAGAACCAATGAATTTTCATGAGACCTCAAGGGACAAGATTACTTCCAAATAAGGACTGGTAAACTCTGTGAGGTTGGGGACCTTGTCTGCCTGTCCCCCTGTGTTTCCAGAGCCTAAAACAGAGCCTGACAAAAAGCCCTGCCATAAATGTTTGCTGGATGAACTAAGCATCACGGAGGAAGCGTTTCCTCAGAACCGTACAGAACTGTGAGATTTGGGTGAGGGTGGAGGGAGTGGGGAGGGGTGGGAAGGTTGATGAAGACACACGTTTCAGACAGAAGAAACTCTGTGAGTTCATACTGAGGCGGTGAAGGGTGGGCACTGCAGGGGAGAAATTAAAAAGGGATGTTTGCTGAATGTTCAAGCACATGAAAGGGCCTATGGAAGATGAGTTTGGAAGTTAGGGTAGCACTAGGTGATAAAGGGCCTTGATGGCAGGCAAAGGAGCTTGGATTTTAGTTAGTAAATAAAGAGGGATTAGTTATGAATTTTTTTTTAGCAAAATCTTGACAGACACAAAATTGAATATTAGTTAACATCCAGCAAGATCAAATGAAGGGGAGAGAAGCCAGGAACAAGAGACCAACTAAGAGCATCGTCTAATGGTACAGATGAGAGACTGAGAATCCAAGCTAATGAGGTCACACTAAAGATGGAGAAGGGGAAAGACGCAAAAGATATTGAGAATGTAGAACTTGTAAGTCTCCTTGGATCCTGTCTATGAGTTTGGCATTGTGGTTTTTAAAAAATGGCTGCAAATTCTCTGACTTCCTTCCACTGCAGAAGGGGCCTACGTCTGTTCCTCTCGAACGTGAGCAGAGTGAGTCAGAAGAGACCCTGTGTGACTCCCAAGGCCAGGTCATAGAAGCCCATGTGGCTTCCAGCTGGCCAGACACCACATTAGAGGTTTGACTACCCTGAGACCACCCACTGGAGAGGCCACATGGAGAACTCCAGTCCATCATCCCAGCTGACCCCAGCCTCCCAGCTTCCCCACCAAACACTAGAGTCTGTGAGTAGAGCCTTCTTGAGCCTGTCTGCCGGTCAAGCACCACAAAGGGCTGCGCTCAAGGCAAACAGAGGTAGAAGAATTGCCCAGCTGAGCCCTACCTGAATTCCTGACCTACAGTATCAGGAAGTATATTAAAATTATTGTTCTCTTAAGCCCCTAAGTTTGGGGAGTGATTTTTCACATAGTGATAGGTAACTGGAACATAGGGCAGCAGTGTAATTTATCACCCAAACCAGCACATGTTGGGGAATGCAAGTAGGTGTTAGTAATTATGGCCAAAGAAGGGCTTAACTAGGGTACGTTTATCCTATCTGTAAACTTCATTATTGTAACAGCAGCACCTAGCATTGTATATAAGCACACCTTTATTGATCAAATAAATCCATTTCTTTTTCTTTCTTGTAAATGTATAACTTCAATAAGGTTTACAAATCTCAAGGGTACAGTTCAGTGAAATTTTACATACAGATAGACCCATGTAACCACTACCCAGATCAAGAAACAGAACATTTCCATCTATCCTGAGGTCTCTCTTATGCCCCCTGCTAGCCTATAATCCACCCAAAGGTAGCATTATTTTCATCTCTAACACCGCAAACCAGTTTTGTCTGTTGATGAACTTCATAAAAATGGAATCATAGAGTATGTACCCTCTGAAACTGTGTCTGTGAAAGTCATTGTGTGGTCAGGCCATTCAAGATGACTGTTCTCTAGCTCTCTGTAGATTCCCTGCTCAACCAGGCCCTGCTTCACTCACATGACTATTCAATCCTCTTAATTATAGGGCTTAATTAGTCTCTGGTAACTGAGTCCATCTGACGTCAATTCCCCATACTTCTCCCCCGAGTAGTGAAGATTGCTGCCATGACCTACCTGCCCGCCCGCCCGCCTGCCCGCCCGTGCGCCTGTCTGCCTGCCATCTGCTGTAAGCGGTAGGGTGTCGCTCCAAGACTGCGTAAGTTCCCCCGTCCAGCAAGCCTGTCTCTGTCTATGTCTCTGTGGCTGTCTCCAGACTCTTTCTTCAGTCTCAAGGCTGGGCAACACAAAGCTTTCAGGCCTGCAATTGCAGCCCAGCAGTCATCCATGTTGTATGTAGCAATAGTTCTTTTTCATTGCTATGTAGGATTCCACTGTATCCCTATGTCACCATTTATTTATCTATCCTACAGTTGATGGAGCTCTGGGTTAACTACTCTTTGGACTATTATGAATAATGCTGCTATAAACGTGTTTGCACATCTCTTTTGATCTATCCACTGACAACTCAATTACATCATCCTTTTTTCTAACAAAGGTTTGGAAACCACTAGCTCATTATATTTGTTTACTTTATCAATATCTGGGAAGAATACCTTAAAAATTTTACCAATATACACTAAGTGATTATTAATTTACCTGCTGCTCTTTCACTAAGCGGTCCCTTTAGCCCAGTATTCTCAGAAGGGGAGATGGGAATTTTAATTGTGTTATCTTCAAAACACCTTTGTCAATGTTAATTGTCCCAAGTTAATTACGTATAGAGCCTACTTTCACTCTCAGAAATGCCCCTAAGGTTTGGATCATAGGTTTAACCATCACAAGAGTTTCTCCACTCTAGGCAGGATTCACACTGAGTGAGACATGCTTTTCTTTTATAAAGTGGAAGAAACATGATAATGACCATGGAGGTGATTTGCATGTGTGTTCTCAGGAAAATTAATTTTAGGAGAAAGAGCATATGTGGAAATCAAACATCCAAATGTTATTCCCTTAAAGTGTTTTTGTCTGTGGACCACCTGGAAAATCTTTCCCATCCCCAAAAGTACTTGGATCCCAGTTCCAAGACAGCTGATTCAGTTCACCTGAAATAGAACTCCCCTGGATATCAGACAATTGAATGTACTAATTAAAAAAATGAACTGTTCAGGAACTTAAACTCATTAATTATAGGAAACAAAGTCCTTAAACAAGAGCCTTTGTTCAATTGCTAGACTTTTCGATAAGTCCTTTGTTCATTTATCCAACAAATATTTCTTGAGCACCAAGTATGGACCAGGCATGGAACTAGGCTCTGAGAGGACAGCAGTGGACAGGGCCGGCATTTCCCCACGTGTGGGAGTTTACAGTCAGTCAATGGAAAATGCCACAAATAAGGAGGGTTGATGAAGAGTCCAACAGAAGGAACTCTGAGAAGAGACTTTCCAGTCGATCTTAAAGGACATTTTCATTGCTTTGGTTTACAACTTAAAAGATGTGTCATATTCAAGTGTATAGAAATGTATGTTTAAATGTAATTTGCTAATTAAAGCCATCAACCCTATAACAGATGAAACATTACTGATTCACGTGGACCCCAGATCCTGCAATGTCACTGTTTAGAGCCCTGTTTGCATCTCTGTTGGGGTCTCTCATTGTGTATTGCCTGTCAGTAAACTTGATAGACACATTCAAATTTTATACGTTTTACTTTTAAAGTTAGGAAGAGAGTAATATTTCACATATTAACACTTAAAATCAAAGCCATGGTGTTTCATTTAGATTCACACATTATGATCCTTCACAGAGCTATAAACAGAACTCTGGTTCATTAAATTGGTAATGACTCTTCCCTGCTGAGAGCATTTATTTCCATTTAGTTGTAAGCCACAGTCCATTCCTACTCATACGCAAAGGGACCTCTGGTGAGTCGTTATCTGAGGTTTGCCAAAAAGTTTGTTTCAAAGTAACTGTCCCTGTTAGCCTGTAGAGTTCTATGAAGAAACCAACAGTGCAATTGTGTGTTTCCAAGAGCCAGTGATTCTGAAATCACCTAACATGTCTGGCACATAAATGTTCATAAAATCTGAATGGCAGATAAAATTTCCTTTGCCATTGCAAGTGTATTGGCCAGAAGACCAATATACTGAGCTTCTATCAATCTAAGTGAGATTGTATTATTTAATTTTCCAGTTGCCTAACAAGGACTCAAGGGAAGGGGAGAGAATAGCCCTTTCCTAAAACCTCTCTTCCTTAAATGCCTGATTAGAAGAGGAAGCTGGGACTGTTCAGGGGTGTTGAAAAAAATCACTTATTAGAAATGCCTCATAGACCCAGAGCTGCACCTTGAACTCCCTTTTTCCAGTCTCTCAAGGGACTCCCTTTTTCAGTCCCTAGAGAACTAAAAGTTTTGCTCTCAGTAGAATTTTTTCCAGTCGTCGGGTTTCTGTGGACTCTGCTGAAACAGATTCCTGACCACATCTGGGCTCCGTGGGTGCTGTGATCTATTAGTACTGTCTGCCACAGGCATAGCAGGGAGGACAGGCAGGACAGATGGCATGTATTTGCCATTTCTGTGCTCCACAGTGATGTTTCTGGCAACCAGTTGGGTAAACTTCAAAGTTCAGGAAATTAGAATCATTCTCTCCCTAGTAGATGAGATTAGATGATCACATGTATCATTTGATGTCTCACCCCTCTCTCCTTTAGGTGAGTCATCCAAAAAGCAATTCATTTACTGCAACTAGTCTGGATATTTTTTTCCTTAAATATGGCTGCAACATTTATTTTTAACGGAAAAAGATCTCAAATTGATTGAAGTGTCTTGTAGCTTTTTAACTAAAAGTCTATGGTCCAAAGTAATACAGTTCCATGATTCAGAACATTTCATTAAAATACCAGTTCACACAACGTAAACCATCAATTAAACAGTTAATTGAACTGGCTGGTTACATTCACTTGTAACAGTCAGGGCCATTATGATCTCCAATTCTCAAGCCAGCCACTTAGGTTCCCTCCTGTTTCTTTCACTTCCTTCCCCTATGGCTTTAGGCAAGTTATTTAAATCCTCCAAGCTGTGTGTTCCTTACTGTCAAATGCATATGACAATGATTCCTTCTTTGCAGGCTGTTTTGAAGAAATGCTGAGATGACCCTAGTAAAGTACGTGTGGCAGGCTGAGTGAATATCATTATCACAGTTTAGAAAACCTTGGGAGGCTGAGCTTTTAGCTCCTTCCATGGCCAAGTGGAAATAGAATTAATTCGGTTGTCACAAACCATTTCACCTCTCTTCTTTCTTCGGTGATCACAAACAATTGACTTCTGTTTTTGAAGGTTTTAAATATGTTTATGTTTAAGAATGTTCTACTGTGGAAGGTCCTAGAAAATCCAGATAAGTAAAGCCAAAGTGAGGTAGAAATTAAATTATATTTGAGCACAAAACACATTTGCAGAGACTGTAATGTTTGCAAAGATTCCTCGTAGAATTTCTTTTTGTGGAATTTGTGGAATTTCTCATAGAAATTCTGAGATTCCATGGGCTTTCACAGAGGCAGGGAGAAGGATCAGAGATACAGCTCTAATTACTCAAAAGGGAATAACTACATTTAAAGGGTAACTATTCATTTACCTGGTAGCACCCACCTTGGCCTTCCTGCACATTTTATCTTACTCTCCCCATAACTATGAACTAGCCTGATGATAGATTAACCTATTTATTGTCTTTGGATATTTATGTGTAACTCTTCTTCTTTCAAACCTGTTGATCACTGTCTACGTTTACAATGTGGGAGGATGCTCCTGGGAGAAGCATACAAATATTAATGTCTGATCATACCTGCTTTGTATAAAATAGGTTTACGTGAAGTACACACACTGCAAGTTCAACAGAGCAAAGGTTCGTATTCATTTTGTGGCATTATTTTTAATGTTAGTTTGGTTCATGTGTGTGTGTTTCTTAATCAGAAAAGGCCTTAATATGTCTGTTCAGAACTCCAACTTGTTTTATTCTTCAAATGTAATGGCCTTCATCATTTCACTAAGTAACTTAAAAATTTGTTCACTCATGTTTAGAAATTAAAGAATCAGGTTACATTAACCTTAATAGTATCTTTTTTTCAAAGTATAGTTGACTTACAAGGTTGTGTTAATTTCTGCTGTACAGCAAAGTGATTCAGTTAGACATATATACATTCTCTTTTATATTCTTCTCCATTATGATTCATCACGGGACGTTGAATACAGTTCCCTGTGCTCTACAGTAGGACATTGTTGTTGGTCCATCCTATAGTAGTTTGCATCTACTAATCCCAAACTCCCAATCCATCCTCCTCCCAGCCCCCTCCCATCCTTAATAGCATCTTGATGTGTGTTGCAAGTTCACTTTTCCAGAATCAGATGCCGAGATGGAGTTTGGGTGCACATTTTTTATTAGGAATCCACACCTGTGAAAGGAAGTAGATTTGGTCAGAGAAAGAAGTAGAACCACAATGCAGGCTGGACGAAGAAGGCTTGGCCACATTACAGGAAAGTCTGGAACGGGGGCTGACTGCCAGTGACCCACATCCAGTTGAAAGGACCAGGCTTTCCCCACCAGTCACAGTCAGTCACCGATGCCCCAGGAGGGACATCACCCCAGCCAGGTGCCTGTCCACAGCAGGTAGGTCCCAGGGTGGCTGACAGCAGACTGTCCACTGAGCACACTCCCCGCAGCTGGGCAGCCCATCCTTCTTGCAGGGAACTGGGGGTGTGGCTGTGTGTCCATCACCAACTGACTGTGGACACACTGTAAAACCAATGGCCTCCAGTCTGAGGTAAGTGAAACTCATCCACTGGAGGCAGGAAAAAATATTAAGAACTTGAATATTTTATTCTTTGTTATTATGATAAAATGCACATGATATAAAATGTACCATTTTAACCATTCGTAAGTATACAGTCCAACAGTGTTACATATTTTTACACTGTTGTGCAACCAATCGCCAGAAGTTTTTCATCTTAGAAAACCGAAACTGTATCTATTCAACAACTCCCTCCCCATTCTCCCCTCCCCGCAGCTACCGACAAGGAACCTTTTACTTTCCATTTCTATAAACTTGATATTCTAGGCACCTCATATAAGTGGAATCATAATGGCATTCGTCTTTTTGTGATTGGCTTATTTCACTTAATATATTGTCCTCCAGGTTCATCCATGTTGTGGCATGTGTCAGAGTTGCCTTCTTTTTAAAGGCTGAGTAATATTCCATTGTATGTATCTACTGCATTTTGTTTGTCCATCCACTGATGGAAACTTGGGTTGCTTTCCCCTCTTGGCTATTATGAATAATCCTGCTATGAATATGGATGTACAAGTGTCTGAGTCCTTGCTTTCGATTCTTTTGAACATGTATCCAGGAGTGGAACTGCTGGATCGTGTGGTCATGCTACTTGTAATTTTTGGAGGAACCTCAGACTGTTTTCCCTGTCAGCTGCACCATGTGCACTCCCCCCAGCAGGGCACAAAGGTTCCAACTTCATTCTCTACATCCTCACTAGCACTTAGGACGGCCGCTATGAAAAAAGCAGAAAATCCCAATGGCTATGAGGTGGTACCTCACTGTGGTTACGTCATCTTGTTAGCTTTTGTCTGTGATTAGAATATAAATGCTCTATGACTACAGTGACGGGTGCGTGATTCACTCACTCAACAAGG
Organism: Phocoena sinus; assembly: GCF_008692025.1. Taxonomy (NCBI): domain Eukaryota; kingdom Metazoa; phylum Chordata; class Mammalia; order Artiodactyla; family Phocoenidae; genus Phocoena; species Phocoena sinus. The sequence goes on along the minus strand of NC_045779.1, from coordinate 6,328,513 downwards.
AGGGCTGAGCAGAAGCAGGGGCCAGTGCACGTACAGCCTTGCGGGCCCTGGGAAGGGCATTTCAGCATCTCTAAGCCCACTTAGAAACTGTTAGGTGACAAGTATGTAAAAATATATTGGGGTGCTGATTAAATATTTTATCAATAACATTGTAAGATCAAAAAGCTTCCAGACCGTTGTTTCAAGGGGAGTTCTTTGGGGCTCCAGAAAATGGAGTCCAGGATCCTGAGACAAATGTCTGTTTCCTGGTTCTCAGCCAAAGACACACATGAACTTGTTATTATTTGGCTTGTACGAAACACACACACATCAAGACCTAAACTAAAATGTGCAAAACTCTTTTATGGCAAGGAGTAAAAGTTGCATAAATAGTAATGAAATGAAATAAAACCCAAATATATTTAAATTAATGTTAAAGGATAAAACTAAATAAGACCTAAAGACATTTAAATTACTAGATTAGAAGAGAGGCACTTCTCCTTTAGCTTTCTAGTTGTTCTCAAAGACAAAAACCCAAGTTAGCACATAGAAAATGTCAGTGTTTGGGTGTTTAGGGAAAACTTGAAATTACCCGCGTGGCATTACCCAGTGTTTTGGAGACTGGCGACTTAAATGACTGCATGCCAAAAACAGCCCCGCAAGTTGATAACAAAAAATAAATAGAATCAGACAGTCCCATTAGACACGGCTCACTTCTGCATAAGTTCACCTACTGAGTGAGTGTCAAAAGACACAAGTGCACAAATGAATGTTCCAAAGGCTCTCTGGTGGCTTTTGTACTAAAAGCCAAGTCATCTTTTCCTATCCAATCCTTTCAAACAGTAGAGTAGCCTGGGCAAGATTGAAAGTAGATAGGAGATTTCAAAGATACTTGGAGAACATAAATGTTAGATATAATTATGAGCTCCTTATAAAAATACGGAAGACTAATGTGGGTTAATCAATTTATGCATTAAGTTCTACAGAAGAGTTACATTTATCCCACCAGAAATCAAGAGGTGACTTAAGACCAACAGAGAGTGAGCCAGTGATGTGTTCCAAAGGGAAGCCTTGGACTTGATGGCAGCCATCGCAGGCTCTCCATAGCTGAGTCGTCTCTTAAAAGGGTAGCAACAGTGGAATAAAGCACTAACAAATTTGGCTTCTAAGGCTTTACTTGCATTTAGTTCCCATATGTTTTTAGAAACCCAACTAGCTCAAATGATCTCTAACTTCTCAAAAGTCATAGAAATAAAATGCTATCAGTGAGGTTTGAACCGTTTACGAGGACACAGGTGCCTGAAAAGTCAATAGAGTTATCGAAACCATTGTAATAGTAAAGTAATCTGGACGTCTCCCACAGTGCAGGGCTGAGTGTGCTATTCTCCACGCTACCAGATGCAAAGCCGAATGTTCCAGGTTCATAAAAGATGCATCTAGACCTGCCCCATATTCATAAACAATATTTGCAGGCATGAATTTTCCATTTCTTGTAATATCAGAGCTGTGATAAAGTAGCAAAACGACTCTCCTAGACCATGGTTAAAAGAAGATAAACCTGTATAATTAACATCGGCCACTTCCCTGAGATAAGTAAGGGAGGTTTTGTGGGTTTTGTCATGATTAAGTTGACACAGTGTGGGAAAAGCAGATGTAAGCCCAAAACGTGAGGTCAGTTCAGTTTCTCAAGGTGATCGTATCGTGCATAAAAAGATAGGCTATTTAGCAGTGATGATTTTATGATCAAATCGTTTCCATCTGTTCTATAACAGTGGATAAAGTTATTTAAAAAGAAAAAAAAGTAAAGTCAAAATAAAAGATTTTAAAACTAGCCTGAGGCCATTGGTATATGAATACCAAAAAGCGTGCCTTAGACTTGTCATATAAAATTCAGCTAACTCATGTGCTTTGGGCCCCAACCAAGGGATGTTAGCTACCAGAAGAATCACAATGGACACAGACTAGGCCCGCAGAGTTCCCAAGCCTAGATCATAAAGGCAAGGGACACACCAGGGTACAGTCACTCTGGGTTTAGAGATCTAGGATCTCATTTACTAAGGGATCAAGATATCTTATATCCATTTTTTAATGGTCACAATATAATATTAATGACGACTTCATTTATTATGTATTTCTGTTACTATTGGCTAATCAATAAGGCACTGTGCTCAGCACTTGTACATATGGATTTTTAAAAATTTAACTCTTAAAAAATATGAGGTAGGTACTATTACCGTTTCCACTTGACATATAAAGAAACTGATACTTAGAAAGTGTAACTAGGAGGTAAAATTTACTATTTGTTTGATCTATTTAGAATCACCAGGATCTAAACCCTGGCAGACTGGCTATTAGAGCCCCAAGTTTCAAAATACCCCCTAGGAATGGAAGTGTGTGTACACTGAAATAAATAAATAAATAAATATGTAATTTGGGGGGGGGTCAAACCGTGTGGCTTACAGGATCGCAGTTCCCCGACCAGGGATCGAACACGGGTCCACATCAGTGAAAGTGTGAAAGTGCCAAGTCTTAACCACTGGACCACCAGGGAATTCCCTGAAATATATATTTTTAATAAATATATATATATACTTTTTTTCCCCTGCAATGTCTTGTCATAAGTAGAAGTTCTCTTTAGAAAGAACTGCTAAAGCATCTCGAGCTACTCTGGATGAGCCTTTCATTTTGAAGCCTAATGAATATCCCAACTTACTCTTTCCTTTTACCATCAATCTCTCCTATTTCTCATGTCCAAGATGTCCTCTTTTCCAAGGTATCAAAACACACGTGGCCAAATCAAACACAACAAAATTTCCAAGAACTCTGAATTTACAGAGGCCTGTGGCTGGGAGCAGACTTGCAGGGCTGTGGGCATAGCATTTAGCCAACCAGACAGGATGCCTCTTTCCCTCACTTCCAACTCTTTTCTTTTTTAAAAAATAAATTTATTTATTTATTTATTTTTGGCTGCATTGGGTCTTCGTTGCTGCGCGCGGGCTTTCTGTAGTTGAGGCGAGCGGGGGCTACTCTTCATTGTGGTGCGCGGGCTTCTCATTGCAGTGGCTTTTCTTGTTGCGGAGCACAGGCTCTAGGCACACGGACTTCAGTAGTTGTGGCACACAGGCTCAGTAGTTGTGGCACATGGGCTCAGTAGTTGTGGCTCGCAGGCTCAGTAGTTGTGGCTCACGGGCTTAGTTGCTCCACGGCATGTGGGATCTTCCCAGACCAGGGATTGAACCCGTGTCCCCTGCATTGGCAGGTGGACTCTTAACCACTGAGCCACCAGGGAAGCCCCCTCACTTCCAACTCTTAACACATACAGGCACCTTCTTTCTTACTAAAGGAATTAGAGGAATTGGAGATGTCCTTCCAGTTAGGCCTGTTTGTCTGCAGGCCACATCTTGAAAATAAGCTTGACTTAAATCCAGTGGAATAGTCCAACAGAGGAGAAAGCAGAGGTCTGGCTGAAGAGCAAGTGCTGGGTTTCCTTTTTGTAACCTTGAGTAAGCTGTTAAACATCCGGGGATGACAGCAAGAGTGCAAGGAGAATACTGAAAATTACAGTCAATCTGCCAAGTGTTACAATCCACACACCACACGCTGCACTCACTACCTGGAAACACTCCTGTCTGCACAGCAGAAGGAGGGTCTGGAGGGAACCCCGGGGCCTCAATGTTGACCCGGAGGACAGCCGTCGTGTTACGGGGAGTCACACCAGACTGCATCTGGGACTGAGCCAACTGTGGTTTTTAGGAGTGTGGAGGCAATGAAGCAGAAAGCTGGGTTCAAGACTGTGTTCTCATTATCACACATGTGATTTGGAGAAAATAACCTTTCAAAACCTCACTTTTCTCATCTGTAAAATAGGGACATGAATCTCCTTCTCACAGAAATTTTATGACTATGAAAGTAGGCAGTGCATGAAAAATTAACAGAAATTCTGGCATGTGGGACATATTTTATAATGTTCCTGATTTTTTTCTTTTGTTTTACTGTGATAAACCAGCATTGGCCTATTTTCCCCTCAGTGAATCACACTGACTGAATGCTTTGGCGTCATCACAACACAGACTTTATCTTCCGTTCACACAACTACTTAGTGGCTCTTATTTATGTTTAAAATAAAGGAAAGATCAACTTTGAATATGTTTTTAATAAGTAAGCCCCAGTGGTAGTAATTACTTTGGTCCTGACTGTTGAATAAATTTGTACAGATAAAAAAAAAGGTATTGAGCAAATTTTTTTTATCTGTTCGAAATTATTCAACAGTTAAAAGAAAGAGGTACAAATGAACATAGCTAAAAAACAGTAATAGAGTCACAGATGTAGAAAGTATACTTATGGTTACCAGGAGGTAAGGCGGGGAGGGATAAATTGGAAGATTGGGATTGACATGTACACACTGCTATATTTAAAAAGGATAACCAACAAGCACCTAATGTACAGCACAGGGAACTCTGCTCAATATTCTGTAATAACCTATATAGGAAAAGAATTTGAAAAAGAATAGATACATGTATATGTATAACTGAATCACTTTGCTGTACACCTGAAACTAACACAACATTGTAAATCAACTCTACTCCAATAAAAATTAAATATATATATATATATATATATATATAGAGAGAGAGAGAGAGAGAGAGAGAGAGCACATTACGGGCAGCGACTCTATTTTTTAAACCCAAATATTTAAAAATTTTAATAATCCTACCAGTTTTTGAAAATTCGGCAGAAAAGATTTTCTTCTCTAAAATTGATAAGACCCTGTAGGTTACTTTTAGCTTTTCAGAAGTAGGACTGCATGAATAAAAGATGTTCGTCTGAAATATTTTTGTCCTCAAGGGCAAAAAAAGAGAAACCACATCCTAACTTTGCCTGCACCCTCCTCTGGGACCCAGTGCCTGGTACCTAGTACTGGCCTGTAGAGGGCGCTGAGCAGTGTACCCCACACGCACTTGACTACCATTTCACCAAGCAACCTCTCCTTGCATTTTTTTTTTTTTTTTTTTTTTTTTTTTTTTTTTTGCGGTACGCAGGCCTCTCACTGTTGTGGCCTCTCCCGTTGCGGAGCACAGGCTCCGGACGCACAGGCTCAGCGGCCATGGCTCACGGGCCCAGCCGCTCCACGGCATGTGGGATCTTCCCGGACCGGGGCACGAACCCGTGTCCCCTGCATCGGCAGGCGGGCTCTCAACCACTGCGCCACCAGGGGAGCCCTCCCCTTGCATTTTTATCTCCCCAAACCTATTCACTTTCCAACATACTCTCCAATAATCCTTTCCCTGCTACTGGACTCACCTTCTTCAACTTCTATAGTCTGAACACACATTCAGTGCTCTGTCAGCCACTGTTGATCTTAGAAATTCAGCCTTGTCGTCCCCAAGCAGATTATAAATTCCTCAGTGGTAGAGACTATACCCTTCTTTTACCCACCACCAATAAGACATGACTTAATTGTTAACTGCTTGTACTCTGAAATGGGGCAGTCTGGTTCAAACCCCAGCTTCCCACTTGGTAACTGTGACCTTGAGCAAATTGCAGGAATAATAAAAGTACTTTGCCTCCTGGGGTTGTTGTGATTTAATAACATGAAATTTTAGGAAAGGGCCCAGCTTATCACAAGTGCTGTGTAATTGTTAGCATTTGTTATCGTGCTGGGCCACATATTTAAGTCCCTTAGGTCTCTGTATCGGTGAACATGGGAAGTGGTAGATGAGACGACGTGTGGGATGAATAGTTGGTTCTGCACCGATCGTGTGGGAACACAGAGGAAAAGATGGTCCCTGATATCCAGAAGCTTACAGTCACCCGTCCTTTATGGAGTAGAGAGAGCACCTCATGGATAAGAGCTACGTGAGACTCATTTCTGCTTCTCGTCCAGTCCACGGCACATGGTAGGTATTCAACAGATGCCTGTTGAATTAAGCAATCAGTGGACTGTGGAAGGAAGCCCATTCGGTAGATACCTACAAAGACACACCGCTGCTACGCGATGGTCCAAGGACAACTGTGAAATGAGAAACCTCACTGAACTGAAAAACATGGTGGTATTGAAAAATGGGCCATCAAATTCACCATCTCACCAGCTCTTGCTTGGCTCCATTTTTGTCCTTGGATTGGTTTCTGCCCAGACTGACTGGTATGAAATTAGCAAGCCTGGAGTGTCATGATGACGGTGGCAAAGATCACAGGGACCACACTCCAGGGTCACAGCATCACCACCTTTCCTCATAGCTCCACCCTGGCCTACCAGGCCTCCCCATCCATGAGACCTTCTAACTGGGCCCCAGCTTGGAGTTGCCCTCTCCGTTAAACCATCTAAGGCTGAGGACTCAGCTAACGTAGGTTTCTGAGTTGAGCCTGAGTTGTCACTCACTTCCCCCCTTACCTGTCCTGAGAAGATGGCTCTAGGCTTGACTCCTGAAGTCAGCTTCCCCCACACCTCTCTACCCTGTGTGCCCCAGTCTCAGGAAATAATATAGTGACCCATCTTCCTCTGATCTCCTCCCCGACCGTGGCAACTTCTTCCTGAATCCCACCCATCTTTGACCCCTGCTACCAATCGACGGACCTCTCTAGTTGTACTTCTTTCCTGAACCCCTAACTGGATCCTATCATTGTCTTTGCTCTGTCCACCTAAGAAGACACATCTGGATCCTTCGGTGCTGGTTATTGACAGAAACTGTGACTTAACATTGAGTTTTTTAGATACCATGCTATGTCTACCTGAATCTCCAATTTTACCCAGGCCACTCCCAAGCATTAATGGCAGCCCAGTGAGTGAATCTCATGAGAGGCCATAGTTCCTTCCCTATATTCCTGCCTCAACACGGAATCCTAACATGTAACAACTAGAGCAGGGTCCTACCCCAGTGGCCCCTTTGCTAGAGTCCCAGGGGTGGAGAATGTCCGAAAGCCGGGAGCCAAATTTTTACTCATAGGCTCTCACTATGATGTCATTTCCCAAATACGTATCGTCCATGGTACTTTGGCTTTTGTTTTTTTTTCTGGTCATGCCATTTAGTAAGAATAAAATGTTGCTGAGAATGATATAGAAATCTTTTTTTGTCTTTTCAAGCCTATGGATATACCATAATACATTTATATACTTATAAGTATATATACTTATACTTATATGGATATACCATAATACATTTATATACTCTGGATGAATGTTTTTATGGCTTCCAAACTTTTTTATTGTAAACTGCTCTGTAATAAACCTTTTACATACAAACTTACACGTGTCCGCTTATTTCCCTAGGGTGTATGTGTGAAAGTGGAATTGTGTAGTCAAAATATGTTATCGTTTTTAGGGCTCTGATATATTTGACATGTGTAGTCTTTCAGAAAGGGTGTACCAGTTCAGAACTCCATGAGGGTATGTATGAGCCATAGAATTCTAAGACTAATAGGAGCCTTGGGAATCACCTGCCTAATCTTTTACTTTGAAGGTAAGGATACTAAGACCAGAAATGCTTAGCCATTTACCTAAAGATGGAACTCAAAGTGTAAATTTTGACCTATGCATCTTTTTTACATCTTTATCGGAGTATAATTGCTTTACAATGGTCTGTTAGTTTCTGCTGTATAACAAAGTGAATCAGCTCTACGTATACATATATCCCCATGTCCCCTCCCTCTTGCGTCTCCCTCCCACCCTCCCTATTGACCTATGCATTTTTATGACACTTTTCCTTGTCTTCTAGCACACTGCTATCATTACAGATTAAGCAACCAGAATTGCGAATTTAAGGATTTAAAGGTGGACAGTGAATTCTGTGTTTACACCATCACTCCTATTTCTAAATTTTAATATTTCACAGCACATTATAAACTCACGAAATGGAGTTTCAATATTCAAGGAAGATCCCAAGCTTTCACCTTATCAAGAAGGAAATTCTACTTGGAAAACCGCCTGAGCTTAATCCATGGTGCTGCCTTCTGATCTCTGTCTTTCAAAACCATCTGCTTTATTGATGGACAGGGCTGGGCTCAGAAACCAGATGTGTTTTCCAAAGAAGTTGCAGTTATTCTAAAGGACAGAATGTCTGACACATGACAACAGGCAGGAATTTTCTTGTTTCTATTAGTTGTTAAATGTGGAACAAATCGACAATATGTCTCTCCTTAAAAATACTTTGGCAGGCTGTAGCTCTTTTCTATTTACAAATCTCTGCTGACATAATTATAAGATTGCTTGCCTTAAATATCTTACTCTGAAAGCTAGCCTGTAGCTCCCACAGCGCAGCCCAGAATTCTGTGTGCTCTTGTGGAAATTTTCACAAATATAGCACTAATAGCAAACAAACGTGCCTTCTCATTTTTGCCCTCACATAATAGGGCTCAAGGACCGAAAGAATAACTGGATGCAGCAAGTTTCTGATGATCACAAACATTTTGAAGTTTAAGAAAATAGAGTAAATTAATTCTATACATTAATTCAACAAATATTTATTGAATCTTAATTATATATCAAGTCCTCTGCCAGACAATAAAGCTACAATACAAAGGTGAACAAAACAGATGTGAACGTAACTTACAGTGATGGAGTTTTCTTCTTTGGGGGTTTTCCATTGCTTTGCTTAAGTCGATTATAAAGAACTTTATCAGTTTAGCTTTGGTTTCCTCACAGTGCCAAATATAACATCATAAACCTTTAATCAATCCTCAGTGAGGTCTGTGGTGGACCTCTCTCTTGCAGCCTAAAAGCTTGAAAGTATCATGCAAGTTCTACTCTGTCAGGTAGAAAGTACACAGGACTTTAGAAAAGAACAGATGTGACAGTTTTATTTCCCCCCAAGTCTATTCCAGTAAGACCAACAATATCCCATTCATTGATGCCCACCTTGATCTGCATAGAATGGAGAATCCATTCTAAGCTAAGATGGAATCTTGGTACAAAGATTCGGCTTATTATACACTGTCAGGAATCTGTAATTCCAAAATATGTTCAGTAGGTCTTGACTGATTCATGCTTTATTTTAAGTCCTAAAATTTCTTCTAAGAGCTCTCTCTATGCCTGTAACAAGTCGTTTTCTTCCACAAAATGTCCTTTTAAAGTTCATTTGCACTCAGGCCAATGAGCAAATGTTTTACAGGCTCAGGCTACGGCATAACCAGGCCTTGACTTTAATCCAGAAAATTTCATTTTGGTATATCCTTTAGAAGAGCTAACAACCTCCCTTCCCCCCGACCTTATTCCTCCAATAAATCCATACAAGACCAAACAGACAGGGTTCTAGGTCTGAAGAGTTCCAGAAGCCTGCTGATCTGCTTATCTCCCTTTCAATCGTGATGCCCAGAAATGCACTATCAAAGGTCACTCTTCAGTGTTTCATTTTTTTTAATGTCTTCAGTTGAGTTTCCTATAAGTCCCCATTCATTCATTTTTCATTTATTCAACAGATATTAGGAGGAACGTTTTTATTTACCAGGCGCTATACTCCTTTTTAGTGTTCAGAGTGATTTAAGAATCCATGTGTGGCAATAACCTGTCATGGAAAAGAATCTGAAAAAGAGTATATATATGAATCACTTTGCTGTATACCTGAAGCTAACACCACATTATAAATCAACTGTACTTCAATTAAAGAAAAAAAAGGAATCGATGTGTCCACACAGCTCATACACGACAGCACACAGGGTCAGACTGTCAGGGATGCACGTGGAGTCAGAGATCTGGCCCAGCCTCAAGCTTCAGTAATAATTTCAAGGATACAGGTCACTGTGAGTCACAGACAAAGCAGAGAGAGGTCTGTCACCCTCACGCGGCTCTCTGGGGTCTGCCGGGCCATAGCAGGCATCCTTTAGTCCCATTAACATCTGAAATCTGTAAGCTACGTAAGAGGTTTGCATCACTGACACAAGAGGAGCACCGTCTCAGGCCGGAAGTTTTTCCAGCTCGGAGAGTTGCACAGCTGCTGTGAGGGGTTGCAGGGGTTCCAGGGATGCCATGTCCCATAATATCTGTAGATTCCAGATTTGTTTACCACAGCAGTCCTAAAAAACATTTAGCTTGTTTGTCAGGGATGTCATTAGCGTGTTTACACGATTTCAAAGAGGTCCCATAGGAAGAGAATGGATTGCAACCCTACTGCTTCATCTATGCGCTTCCCATACCCAACAGGAGACCAGCTCCAAAAGGGAGACAGTGTGACCCACCCTTTCCAAACTCGGGGCCCAATAAGGGTCCGCTGCCCGGTATCGTTGGCACCAATAGAACGAGACCAAGTTGGGTTCAGAAGCAAAGGAAAGCTTTATTCTTTGATCAGAGAATGGACAGGTGGGAACTCTCTAGATAGATAGAGCACAGGTTCTCTGGACTGGCTGTGGGCGGGGCTGCTTTGTAGGTCAGAGGGGAGGGGGCGGGGTTCCTGGGGGAAGGACACAGTGCGCAGCCCCCTGCCCTCAGCGGCCGACGCGATCTTGCATCCACCCTTTTGCCCCAGGAGCTCGCGTGGGAAGGGCTGGGGCTCGGCCTCGGCACACGGCAGCCTGCGAGCAAGTGTAGCTAAACTAACACCAAGGAAAAAAAAAAGGTTAGACTTAATTTTATTAGCCAGGTTCTGTCTTCATCCCGCGGAAACTGTTACCGGGCTTTGTGGTGAGGATGGCAGGCCACCAGACAGCTGTGGGGTAGAGTTGATGACTTCTGTCCGCCACTGGCCTCGACAGATCACACGGCGCCATAGTGCTATTTGCACGGGCGCTGAGAGAGGAGAAGCTGCGCACCGTGACATTTCGTGGGGATTTTGCTCGACGTTTTCCGCAGCGGAATCGCCAGCGTCCCGAGTTGCAGAGCCGCCACTCCCCGCCCGGAGAACCGAGCGCCCCTGCAGGGCAGGCCTGAGGCTGAGCGTTTGCAGGTAGGAGCTCATTTAATTCCCGAGCCCTGAGGGCGGATACTCACACCACTTCTGAGCCCCGAGGCTCGGAGAAGTCACACACCTGCTCCCCGAGGTGGCCAGCGGCCCAACCAGGTCAAGGTCAAGGTCAAGGTCTCAATCACCACCCTCCCCAAGTGTGTGTGGAAACAAGGAGGAGGTGGCTCAGATGCTCCGGGGGCCCTTTACTGTCCTGAGGACCCCGAAGCTGCAGGAGAGAATCCGCCCCAAAGAGCCAGCTCCCTTTCTAGATCATTGTCTGGTGGCACCCACATACCAAACAGTCCACTTTTCCGGGGAGAACTCAGGTTAAAGAGTTCTGTAGAGCACAGTGCCTGTGTGGGCCTAGATGGGAGATGGCAAAGGAAGGTCCTAGAGAAGCATATTTTGGTCCATGCCAGTTCGGGAGCCTTGACTCACCTCCAGAAAGTTCCCAGAAATCGTTCGTAACTTTTCCTATTCAGGCGTCTTCTAAACTGTAAATTCATCAAAAGACACGTTTGAGGGAACAGACATTCCGGGGTGATGCCTAGCAGTACTGTCTCCTGAAAGATATTCAAGGTGCATCTCTGTCCTCTGGTGGACACAATGTTGTGATGGCCTCGGCTGTACACGTGAGAAAAAATAGAAGCGCCTCCGTGTCCGTTCCCCGGGCTAGTGGTGTTTCAGGGCATTTCCTTGATTTCGGAACTCTAGATATTGATTGAACTTACATTACGCTGCAAAAAGCCCTTCTGGCATTGTTCTGAAGTCTTAAAGAACAGTGTAAGGATTTTTTGGAGATAAAAGATAACACTTTTCCAGGACTAATAAGCAAAAAAAGATTTTAATCATATCAATTTCATAATTGAATTTGGGTATTTTTTTTTTTTTTGTCCTGCTGCAATGGAGACAATTTTTAGAGAGAAATTGGATGTATGCAACCAAGACAAAGAACATTTTGAGGCAACACACATCTGTGGCTACTGAGTGCCTGTTTTGAATTACATTTAAATTGCCTGAGGAGCATTTGGCAAATGGAAAATTTTAAGTTGGTTTAAGCTTTTCCATGGACAATTTAGGTTTTGTACTGTTATTGTTATATCTGTGCTTTTGCATTCAGATCTTTTCAATCAGCCTGGAAAAGAGAAAAACATTGTGTTAAAGGCTTTTTAATGACACAGTAACTCCTCTTGACAAACAGTGGATCTGTTCCATTATCTTATCTGCCAAAAAAGAAATATCTTCCAGGAGAATAATATGTGCTTAATCATGAAAGGCTTCAGCTTTGAAAGCTTCAAATGATAGAATCAGCAACAGAAATAAGTACTCTACATCCCCAAATTAGATGTGTTCTTTTGTTTATCTTGCAGTAACATCTGTGGTAACAATACTTTCTGGAAACCACTGCTGATATACTCAAATAGCTTTACTAAGTTGGCCTGGTTTGTCATGTAAAAAAATCAGTGACCTAAACAAACATGGGGTTGCCCCTCCCCTCGCCGTTTGCCCTATGGCCTTGCTGCCCCACTGGGGGCTGCTGCGAGCCCGGACTCCAGAACAGCCGTCCTCTAATTCTGGTACCTCTCCGCGGAGGTGGCTGTAATCCCGTGTACAGTGAGGCCAGTCAGCTCCAGTGAAGCCATCACTACTTTTGTTGCCTTGAGAATAGCAGAATTATACTCAGAAGACAATTTATAAATTAGAAAATTAGAAAACGCACCCACTCAGAATGGTTTTGTTGTCCTGCTTCCAGACAGTTTTTTGTAGACCTTTCCTTATCCCCAAGGCCAGGCTACTTTGCAGGTGAGAACTGTGGTTCCAGAGTTCTAAAGTCCATCTTACCCGTGTAGGCCCAGATCAGGGGTAGCACAAATACGTGGCAGTCTGGGAGTCTTTGACTGTGGACAGGAAATTCTATGATTTGACGTCATTAAGAAACAGAGCCTGTTCTCCCTCTGCATTTGCGGGGTTTTCTGGTCTGGGTTGTGCGTTTATCGAAGCGACATTAATATTACAGCGCTAGAAAGGACAGACTCCACTTGGATCAGCCTCAAGCGTTGGTGTGTTTGTGGAGGGTGGTTTGCTGATTTGGGGAGAGGGTGGTGAGTGGAGAATCTGATGAGAGAAATATTGAACTACCAAAGGTTTGGATTCAGATGTGTTCTTGGTTGTCAAGTGGCTGACAGAGGGGAAATTTCTGAGAGGTGTTGCGCTTGTGGGAGACTAAAGAAGAGAATGCCGAGAATTTCCACGTCACTGCTTTAGGACTTTTCATTTCTGGCCCTGCTTCACCTCTACACGCGGGAGAACCCGTGTTGTGCAGCAGAACTAGAAAGAAGCACTCATCCCTTCAGAACCACCAGGTAGTTTATTATTCATGATCCATCCACATCGGCCCCTAGAGACAGAAAAAGCTGTCCTATATCTTAGGTGACATATTATCGGTGCCGAGACAGAATCAGGGGATTTGGTTTCACAATGTTGTACTTCGTATGGAAAGTGTAGAAATAGAAATAGAAAACCCTGAACAAATGATATAATCTGAAAATAAATTTCATATACTCTCCCTCTTCCTCCAAAAAAAAAATAATAGTAACACAATCAAAATACAGCCAAACAATATTATCCATGAGAAGGATTGCTGTATTCTTATGCACACCTTACCGGTAAGATTAGCTATAGCTCTCTTTACAGAAAAAAAGAACTTTAATATAAAATCATTTTGATGGCATATTAAGTTTTTAAATAGCATACAAAATTTGGGTTTTGAGTATGCTTACATGTGTTAAAAATAAGTTCACTTTACTCAGAAATCATTTACTCACGTGCCGTGCATGGTAAGGAGTTAATGATGGTGATGGTGGTGATGATGTTTGGAACAGCTGTGGAAGTAGATTCATACATCACTTTTATTTGGTCTGTGTGACAATCCAGATGCAGAAAGATTCCACCCAAACTTGGGGGAAAGTGTATGGCCATTCAAAATGAACGGAAATACATTATTTTTGAAAAGGATATTAATAATAATGCAAATGCCTTTTCTATCTGAATTTTGAAAAGCAGAATAAAAATGAAATTCATTAGCAGGTGTTTGTGGAAAACTTAGGTGTTAAAAGCCTGACTTAATTGACTGAAAAACAAAGAGTGCTGGAGTGAATGTGACTTGAGTTAGGGTTTATTTTAATTAAGAAAGAGCTAGCAGTCGGACTGATTTTGAAGGAAACTATGTAATTCTCTGCACTTGAGCAGGCCTATATGGCCAACTGCCGACGTGTGTGCCTTTCTGCAAATGGGCATTTTAAGCGGTGCTTCACCACAATGCTTGTAAGGCTTAACTGAGTCTGTCACAGTTTGGTTGTATTTTTCTTGGTTGCCATAGGAGCTGATCACAGAGTCCTCAAATCACTAGTTAAAGGTCAATTGGATATGAATTGACTAAAATTATCTGGGCTAACCATATTGTGGCCCAAGTATTTTGATAATTGGAATTGGGTGAATTGCGTGTTGATATAAACAACTGTGCTACAATTACTCTGAAGATGGTTGATCTCAGAAGCTGTAGAGACATGTGCGTTCTCATCCTGCAAATCACACTTGGGAATCAAGAACGTTACTGAGTTGTGGCTGGTCAACTCCAAGGTTCTGAACGATACAGCTGTCTTTTTGCTTTAGATTCCCAACTTTCAGCAGTAAAATCGATGAAACATACTTCCTAGAAAACTTTTCTGACTAAAGCAATGCAACTAGTTCCCTGCTTACTGAAATGACTTAGAAAAATGCCTTAGGGCTGAATGTAACTCTGCTCCCTGTTTTTCTATTATTCCCCAGTACTGAAAGAGGGGACTGTTTTCAGGTCATGTTAAAATGCCCCACACATATTTACCGCCACCGCTGGGTGTGTGGCCGGGGAATGAGAGCAAAGTCATGGTCGTCTGGAGAAGGCCAAGTACAAACAAGAAATAAAAAGTAACATGCCAGCAACTCTTCTTTCCTTGGCCCAGAAGGAATTTTTAGGCAACAACTCAATGAATTCTCCCACTGCTATTTAGTTTTGTTGTCCATAATAAACTAAGCCAACTGCGGACACGGGGTGAGATCTGGTTTATCCTCTTTGTTACATGACATTCACACAGAGAAGCCATCATAGTTGAAAGTGACATTCTACCATTGCTCCAGGGGTCATGGTAAAAAGTGAACCTTGGAATTTGTGATAAAGAAGGAGCATATCTTTAGAGGAGTGAAATCTAATAGCATCTTCCCTCCACAGGACAGGCAGAGAATCAAACAGTATCTAAACCCAGTGTGGAGAGGAGTCCAGAGACACACTCTAAACTCACTTGTGGTGATTGAATCCATGGCTTATCCTACTTCGTTACATAGGCTCTTGAGGAAAGAATGAGTTAAGCCTGAAGCCTGGTGCTCCAAATTATTCTTTCTTTTTTTTTTTTTCATCTTCTTTGTATAGATCTGTAAACACATACATATCTTTCTTCTTCTGTTTTACCTTACCATTGTGAATGTGTAGTTTAGATAAAATTAAACATATAAATTGGATAAGTCAGCTATCTTTTATTCTCCCTTATTTATGCTATGCTTAATATGAAAGAGGTTCAGGAAATTTCTCTTTGGTGTTGAATAACTACACAATTAAACAGAGTGAGAGGTGGCCATCTAATCTGGTGCAATAACCCCCCTAAGAACTGCCTTATTACAGAGAGACTCTGTTATTGTGCTCAGGGAGATGTCTGAAACAGTGAACGGCTTAGCGGGGAAGGGGCACAGTATGAGGGAAGACTTTCCTGAGACTGTTCACTTGCTGTGTAAGAGAAGGGTGGCGGCTAGCATCTATTGGCCCCAAGACATAGAGAGCTGCTCTGAGCGCTGAGGACAGCTCAATAATCAATCAAAAACTGAACATGCTCTGATGTCCTGGTTCAAATTCTTGTAACTTGTCAGCTATATGGGGAGAGGACTGGAAAGGATGAGGGGGCAGAAAAAGTGCTGTAAAGGGGTTTTCACGCATTCCTGAGTGGAGAGGTTTAGAGGACAGAACTGGGTCTCACCCTATGCCTTGTCCTGGCCATGTGTTAGGTAAGTCCCAGCAGTTTGTCCCAAGGTATATCTAGCACAGGGGAAAAGAGTGTTTGAAATCAGAATTTACCTCTAGGAGGGAGAGTCGGTTCTAAAAAAGAAATTCATCTGGAAGGAAGGAGGAATGTGGTACTTAACTCCCAGGTGGTCAAGCATCTAAGGGCACGCCCTTGTCTTGGCTCACATCTGATGTGGTCAGAGATGTGATGACATGAAAGAGGCAAGTTCACACCTGTGACCAGGAAGGAGTGTTTCCTGTGATCAAAAGGACAGTTCCAGAATGGGAGTGTATTTGCAGAAGCTGTCTGGTTATGGAGATCCGAGGCCAATTATTGTAAATAAGCGTTCAGAAACTCAACCAACCATTATCTTCTTTGGGAGCTATGCAGAGGCCTCACCATGGACCAGTAGCTCTACTGTTGCATGCTTCTAACTATAGTGCACGTTCCATGGAGAAAGTGACCCCTATGGACTATATCACTGAAGCTTCCTGCCCTCCGATGGGTTCCACCAATAGGAGGCATCCTATAGCAGGACAAAAAAGAGGTCAGGATCTTTCTCTCCTTCTCCTTCTCCTTCTCTGTTTGGTGCCCCAGTGCTGGCAGGCGTTATTACCTTTATAACCAAATCTCCCGCCAGACCTCCCCTACTCCATGGCTCCAGCCCTTATAGGCTCTGATAAAGGCTTCAGGCTCCTTTATCCATGCTGACACCTTTGTAAAGGATTAAATTAGCTTCAGCTCACTCCGTTTGCTTCTTGCTGTGACCCCAACTGGTACAAAAAGCTTCATCTGCCACTTACTTGCTGACTTGCAAAGCTTCATACCCACCTTGGGCCCTGTTCTTGTGTTCAGGCCCATATATTTATCCAACAAGTAATCATTGAACACTTATTATTTGTTAGATGTTTTAGTAGGTTTGAAATTTATAGCAGTTAACAAGACAGTTTGCCCTCAAAGAGCTTACAGTCTCGTTCAGAATATGTATAAGGAAAGTCATGTACATGTATATATACGTGTATATGTGTAACAACACCACGTTGTTAAAAATGGTGAGTTGTACCTTTGACTGTCTAACTGTGTGCCGGGTATTTCTTCCTGGATATCCCAGTGGATCTGCACACCCAACATTTATAAGCCTGAGCTCACCTCCCCCTTTTAAGCCGACTTCCCATCCTATTTTGCCTCTCGTTGGCAATGACATCAACATGCCATGCACCATTGAACCATTTATCAGAGTTAGAACCCTTGAAGTCACCTTAGAATCCTCCCATTCTCTTTTACTCACCAATTAAATATCCAGTCCTGGAAATTACAGTCCAGAGAGCTCTCACGTAAGTCACGTTCTCCTCGTCCCCAGTGCTCAGATCTCCACAGCATTCCTCTCCCTCATTCGTCCTTCACACTGCCACTGTCCGCCTCTGACAACATATAAATGTTATAATTTTATTCTAGTTTTTTATTTGACCCCATTCACAGATGAGGCTAAAATGTATACCCATTACCCTTGTGCAGCCACTGCAGAAAACAGCATAGACGTTCCTCAAAGGGACTTCCCTGGTGGCGCAGTGGTTAAGAATCCGCCTGCCAATACAGGGGACACGGGTTCGAGCCCTGGTCTGGGAAGATCCCACATGCCGCGGAGCAACTAAGCCCGCGAGCCACAACTACTGAAGCCTGTGCGCCTAGAGCCCGTGCTCCGCAACAAGAGAAGCCACCGCAATGAGAAGCCCGCGCACCACAACGAAGAGCAGCCCCCGCTTGCCACAGCTAGAGAAAGCCCGCGCGCAGCAACGAACACCCAATGCAGCCAAAAATAAATAATAAATAAATTTATAAAAGAAGTTCCTCAAAAACTTTAAAATAAAACTACCATATGATCCAGCAATTCCACATCTGGATATATACCCAAAAGAATTGACAGGAGGAGCTTGAGATATTTTTATACCCATGTTGATAGCAGCATTATTCACAATAGTTAAGATATGGAAGCAAGTGTTCGTCAGCAGGTGACTGGGTAAGCAAATGTGGTACAAACACGAGATGGAATTTTCCTCAGCCTTCAAATGAAGGAAATTCTGACAGTGCTGCAACGTAGATGAAAGACGTGTTAATCGAAGTAAGCCGGTCACAGAGGGGACAGATAATTTATGATTCCACCTACGTGAAGTATTTAGAATAGTCTAAATCACCATTCTAGGAAGTAGAATGGGGGTTGCCAGGGGTTGGATGCAGGGCAGGTGAGGAGTTATTGTTCAGCGGGTTTAGAGTTTCAGTTTTGCAGGATGAAGAGTTCTGGAGATGGGGGTGGTAATGCTTGCACAACATTATGAATGCACTTAATACCACTGAACTATACACTTAAAATAGGTAAGATGTTAAACCTTTCGTTAAGTGTATTTTACCGCAACGAAAAAAGATTGTTTTAAAGAAATGTGTATTCCTTTGTGTATCTTACAAGGTCTCTTATGATCTGGCCCCTACATATCTAACCGGGCTTGTTTCACCCCAGACCCCTGACCGACTACCGCCTGACCTCTAGCGATGCTAAAGTAATTGTGATTCCACAAACACGAGGGTCACGTTCTCTCTGGTCACGGCACTGACAACATTCTATTTTTCTTTCAAGTCTTGCTCAGATCCTGCCATCTCTGTGAAGTCCTTCCTGTCTTCTAGAGGCATCTGTAATCTCCCCTTACATTTACTTCTCCCAGACGCTGCTCTTATTGTAACTGTTGTCCATCTCCTCCTAAGGCTAATTAAGTCCTCACCTGCAGGCACTGTCTTTTCTTCTCTGAATCTGTGACACAGGCATTCAGTAAATATACTTGAGAAACAAATAAATGAACACGTGCTTTATAATTTTCAAATCACATTGGCACCCTTTGTGTCATTCACTCCTCCCCAGGGGTGGCAGCCACTACTAAATAATAAGGAGTTAGCTGGAGCCAATTTGGGTTTTGGGGATTTTTTCCCCCAACTTTATTGAGGAATAATTGACAAATATAATTACATATATTTATTTTTTTAAGTGTACAACGTGATGATTTTATATATATATATCTATCCATTGTGAAATGATTACCAAGATCAAGATAATCAGCACATTCATCACCTCACATAGTTAACTCTTCGTGTGTGTGGATAAGAACCCTTAAGATCTGCTCTCAGCAACTTTCAGTTATACAGTGCCGTATTATTAATGATAGACACCATGCTGCATGTTAGATCCTCAGAGTTCATTCTTCTCATAACTGAAAGTTTGTACCCTTTGACCTACATCTCCCCATATACCCCCTCCCCCCAATCCCCTGACAATCACCATCCTATCCTCTGTGTCTGTGAAATTGGCTTTTTTAGATTCCACATATAAGTGATATGATATTTGTCTTTTTGTCTCTTATTCCACTTAGAATAATGCCCTCAAGGTCCATTCATATTGTTTCTAATGGGAGGATCATCTTTTTTAAGGCTGAATAATATTCCATTGTGTGTATATGTGTGTGTGTATCACCTTTTCCAAAAGAAGACATACAGATGACCAAAGGTACATGAAAAGGTGCTCAACATCACTAATCACCAAAGAAATGCAAATCAAAATGATAAGGAGATATCACCTCACACCTGATGAGATGGCTATTCTCAAAAAGACAAGAGATAACATGTTGGTGAGGATGTACAGAAAAGGGAATATATATATATATATATATATATATATATATATATATATATGTATGTATATATATCACATTTTCTTTATCCATTCATCCATTGAAGGACATTTAGGTTGTTTTCATATCTGGGCTATTGTGGATAATGCTGCTGTGAACATGGGTGTAAAAACACCTCTTCAAAATCCTTCTTTCAATTCTTTTGGGAATATACCCAGATGTGGAATTGCTAGATCATATGGTAACTCTGTGCTTAATCTTTTTTGAAGAACTGCCATACTGTTTTCTGTAATGGCTGTACCAATTTGTATCCCCATAAACAGTGTAAAAGCATTCCCTTTTCTCTACAGCCTCACCAACATTTATTATCTCTTGTCTTTTGGATAATAGCCATCCTAACAGGTGTGAGGTGAGATCTGCTTGAGGTTTTGATTTGCATTTTCTGATGATTAGTGATGATAAGCACCTTTTCATGTACCTTTGGCCATCTGTATGTCTTCTTTGGAAAAATGACTATTTAGGTCCTTTACCCATTTTTAAAATGGATTATTTGCTTTTTTCTATTCGGTTGTATGAGTTCTTCATATATTTGGGATATTAATCCTTTATCAGATATATGTTTTGCAAATATCTTTCCCCATTTGATAAGGTTGCCTTTTCAATGTATTAATTTTTTTCCTTTGCTGTGCACATGCTCTTTGGTTTGATATAGTCCCTCTTATTTTAGCTTTAGTTGCCCGTGGTTTTGTGTCTTATTCAAGAAATAATTGCTGGGAGGGAGATGCAAGAGGGAAGAGCTATGGGAACATATGTATATGTACAAGTGATTCACTTTGTTATAAAGCAGAAACTAACACACCATTGTAAAGCAATTATACTCCAATAAAGATGTTAAAAAAAAAAAAAGAAATAATTGCCAAGACCAATGTGAAAGGGCTTTTCTCTATGTTTTCTTCTAGGAGTTTGTGGTTTCAGGTCTCATATTTAAATCTTTAATCCATTTCAAGTTAATTTTTGTTAATGGTGTAAGATAAGGGTCCAGTTTTATTCTTTTTCATGTGGCTATTCTGTTTTCCCAACACCATTTATTGAAGAGACTATCCTTTCCCTATTGTGTGTTTTTAGTATCCTTGTCAAAAATTAGTTGACTCGTGGGACTTCCCTGGTGGTCCAGTGGTTAAGACTCCAAGCTCCCAGTTCAGGGGGCATGGCGGATTCCATCCCTGGTCAGGGAACTAAGATCCTTCATGCAGCTTAGTGGGGAAAAAAAAAAAAAATTAGTTGACCATATATGTGTGGATTTATTTCTGGGCTCTCTATTTTGTTCATTGATCTATTTGTCTGTTTTTATGCCATTGCCACACTGTTTTGATTACTATAGTTGTATAGTATAGCTTGATATCAGGAAGTGTGATGCCTCCTGCTTTGTTCTTTCTCAGGATTTCTTTGACTATTTGAGGTCTTCTGCGGTTCCATTTAAATTTTAGGATTGTTTTTTTCTACTTCTGTAAAAAATGCCATTGGAATTTTACTAGGAATTGCATTGAACTTGTAGATTGCTCTGGTAGTATGAACATTTTCACAATATTAATTCTTCCGTTCCAAGAAGGTGGGATATCTTTCCATTTTTTTGTGTCTTCTTTAATAGCTTTCATCAATGTGTTATAATTCTCAGTGTAGAGGCCTTTCACCTCCTTGGTTAAATTTTTTTTCTAGGTATCTTAATTCCTTTTGATGCTCTTATAAATGGGATTGCTTTTTCTCTTTCTCTTTCAGATAGTTTCTTATTAGTGTATAGAAATGCAACTGGGTTTTGTATGTTGATTTTGTAACCTGAAACTTTGCTGAATTTATCTGGAGCCAATTTGTTAGTAAGTCTCATTCTGGTAGGTTTAGTTTTGTGGCAAAGAACACAGATGTGGAGACTCCACAAGTCTGAAGCCCCCTAACTGTATGATCTCAGTCAAGTTACAAAATCCTGGAACTCATAGATTCTTCATATGTCAAATATAGTGATAATAATAGTAACTATCTCAGAAGCTAATGTAAAAATTTAATGAGGAAATGCAGACTTAGCACAGCAACTAAACTATGGTAAATCTCAGTATTTGTTCACTCTTTCTTTCCTTCACCACCCCACTGCCACTGAAAATGTTCCTTGTAGCAGAGGCCAGAAGACACAGGGGCAAGTCATTGACTCATGCCCATAATGAAATTGCCTTGACTTCTCATATTTTTATACCTATGTGACTATAAGAGTATCAGCAGAATTCCTAACCTGCCCTGAGCAAGAGTCTTACTTCCTTCATTGTGCGTGAATCTCATACATGGGGGGGACGGGGGAAGAGTGGTAGAAAGTGGAGAAGTTGATAGTATAGAAGGGAAGGAGAAAGTGAGTTGCCAGTCTTCTTAATCTGCCTTTTAATAGAAAAGCTTCAGTCAAATAAATACCGTGTTTACCCTCCAGCTAAATGGCATCTCTCTGCAATTCCCACTGTCAGAATAGGTAAATGTGAGTAGCTGGCAGAGCCCCAGATTGGTCCACTGAATTCAGATTGCACAGGCCTTCGTGCTCTCTTTTATTTTGCTCACATCTTTTTCCCATTGTCAACATTTATTGTAGCTACGTTTAGCACCTCTAGCAATTCTAGGAAAAGCATTTAATTTCTCTTTGTTGAAGAAGCAAAACACAATATGAAAAATTAAGCCATTTTTTTCTTGAAAATTTGTTTTAGGATAGTATGCAATTAGAAACTTTATTACCACCGTTTTTGTAGATTCTCATCAAACATACGTTAAGACTTTGCTTGAACTTTTAGAGCAACTTTTCATTTATCTTTGTCAATATGATGTCTCCATTACACTTAATGGAGCCACTTAATGAGCTCTGAGAAGGTAGAGTGGAGGAAGTGATAGTAACGCTTGACATACTTCTGGTTTAGCTGATGAGTTTCCATTAAACATGCTATTCAAGTGAGAAGGGGTGATTCAAAGGACCAGTAATGGGCCACAAAGCTTTTCACCTACGTGCCAGTGGGTGCAGCATCTCTGTTAGAAAGGTCTGACTGTATGACAAGTTTCCAGTAATGCAAAGATATAATTCCAGTAGCGTTCCCTGTAGGACAGCCCATTCTCCAAATGGCACTTAGAGGAAAGAGCACTAGATTAGGAGTTATAAAACCTGAATTCTAGGGAATTCCCTGGCGGTCCAGTGGTTAGGACTCCACACTTCCACTGCAGGGGGCACGGGTTCAATCCCTGGTCGGGGAGCTAAGATCCTGCAAGCCGGGGCACAGCACCCGGCAAAAACACCTGGATTCTAGTCTCAGCAATCACTACTTTATTTCTGTCTCTCTTAACTTCCCAGGGGCCTCAATTTCTGCATTCGTCAAAAGAGCATATATTAAAGCCCTATTAGTGTCACAGAAGCCCTATTAACTTCACAAAAGTGAGGTGCTTTAAAAGTGCTGTGGAAAGTATTAATTGCTATACAGATTGTAATCCTGTAATCCCAGAGTAAGGTGACTCTGTTCTGCACCGCTAGTCCCTGAGGTCTTTGAGCTCCAGGGCTGTCTCACACGTTGTATCAGCCAGGGTTCCTAAATGCAGACGCCGGGCCCACAGTAGCTTATACAAAGAGAGTTGAATATGGAGTATACATGACTTACGAAGTTTTGGGGAGGGCTGAAGAAACAGACTCCAGGCTGAGGTTCCGGGAATAACTCCTAATACACTGCCCACATGAGCCACCAAGGTGACTGCTGCCTCTTATGCAAACCGGGGGACACTGGAGCACATCTGTGCACACGTCACCTTGGCCATATTCACACCCTCGACACCGATGCCTCATGTTCCGCTTCTCTCCTCACTGGGGTGCTTTTTCAAGTCAGAGTCCTGAGTGATTGTATCTAATTGATGGAAAATAAATCAAAACCCTCTCAGGAAAGTCTGGGAAATGTAGTTTTTAGTTCTTAGCATTTTAAGGGGGTTGGGGTGGGTACTGCCACAGACGAGAGTCAGATTCTACCATATGTGCTTGTAAAATTCCTGGCACATCAATAGACATTCTTGGACTGAATTCAGTATAATTAAAGAAAACATTATAAAAGCAATCAGGCAACAAATAGTAATTGGATATCTACTATGTGCAAAAGACATTCTACCCAAATGAGAAAATCTGAATTACTAGAACAGCAGTCCAGTACAGAACTGCTTGTACTTTCGCAAGCACTCCGTACTGCTTTGTATTTCTAAGCTTTTGAATAAGCTCTTCTCTCTGCCTGGAGCAAGCTCTCCCTCTCCTCCATCCAGCTAAGTCCAGGGCTAAATATCTTTGGTCCTTTAAGGCCTTAACCAAGCTTCACTTCTTTGGGAAATCTTCTATATTAGTTAGGATACTTTTGACTGAATGTAATGGAATAACTGAAAGTGGCTTAAATAAGAAGGATTTATTATCTCATTATAACAGCAACAAGAAAAGATAGATAGAGACAGAAGATTCCAAGTTTGTAATTTAGCAGCACGGTGATGTCGGCAAGGACCCAACAGCTTTCCTTATTTCTGCTCTTCAGTCCTCAGCATATTACAGCCCATTCTGAGGCTGTCCTTTCATGATCATAACATGAATGACACAGCTCAGATGTCACGTTGTGCTCAAAGCCAGAAAAGAAGTTTCTCCTTGCATGGCTCCTTCTATCAGGAGAAAAAGCTGTCCCGAGTCCCATCTGTAGCATTACTTTTACATCTTCCTTCCCAGGGGGTGTGTCACATGCCTTCACGTAAACCGGTCATTGAAAATGAGCATAGGAGTGCAGATTGCCAGTGACTGAGTTAGACTTGAGAACATTCACTTCCTGGTCCCACTGGGGAGGGGGAGAGGGCATCATCAAATCAGGGCTCTTGCAGCAAAGGAAGAAGGAGAGAAGCAGGTCACCCAGAGCATCAGCTACACCTTCCCACCCACAGCCATCACCCTGTCCCGAGCTGTGTGAGGTGCCCCGCCTCAGTGCTCTCATAGCAACCCGTAATTAGTGTAGCTGCAGCGCTTATCACACTGTCAACTCATTTATCAGTCCTGCCTCCTCTGAGCTCCTCCAGGGCAGAGGCTATTTACTATTCATCTCTGTCTCCAGACTTAGCTCAGTGTCCAGCACATAGAATGTATCCAGTAAACACTGAACTCCAATAAGTCGGATTACATAGGTCATAATTCTATCCATGTAAACTGATACTAGCCATTCAAAAGAATTATTATTTTATTACCTAACTAGATCACATTTAGACAGATCATCTGAAATATTTTTGCACAATTAAATGTAGCTATTTCAAAATGCCAGTAAAGCAACTGGTAAGATGCACATAAATAAGCAAACCAAGAACTATCTTGCTTATCTTGTTCCTGTAAAGTAGCGAATCTTTGTAGTTAATCATTTTATGTTCAGTCCTTTCATTTATATCATGTCTAGATAAACAAAAACATAAGTTTGGTAATTTAACGACATGAAATCAATTTTGAATGAAGTTCAAAAACATGTAAACAGTCACACTAAATTTGCGTGCTAATATGTGTGGCAATCTGAAAGGGAGTACAAACATTTTATGGTCATTTATTCAACACATACTGGTCTCACACAGCCAAAATGAAGAAGCAGGGACTGGACTTATCCTCCACCTGAAACAGCCAATAAACAAATATATATGAGGGACCTCCCTGGTGACAGTGGTTAAGAATCCACCTGCCAATGCCGGGGACACGGGTTCGAGCCCTGGTCCAGGAAGATCTCACATGCCGCGGAGCAACTAAGCCTGTGTGCCACAACTACTGAGCCTGCTCTCTAGAGCCCGCGAGCCACAATTACTGAGCCCATGTGCCACAACTACTGAAGCCCGCACACCCTAGAGCCCACGAGCCACAGCTACCGAGCCTGCGTGCTGCAAATACTGAAGCCCACATTCCCTAGAGCCCACACACCTAGAGCCCGTGCTCTGCAACAAGAGAAGCCACCACAATGAGAAGCCCGCGCACTGCAGCAAAGAGTAGTCTCCGCGTGCCACAACCAGAGAAAGCCCATGCACAGCACTGAAGACCCAACGCAGCCAAAATAAAAAATAGAAAAAACCAAGTATATATGAAATAACAGTTCATAACACACTAGGCAGGCAACAAAGAACTGTGATCCCTGAGAAACAAACCAAAGAATTCAGCCCTACAATTGTCCCAGCTTACTGCCTTGAGAGACTTTCCAGGCAGTGGTGCAGCATGGGGGCTGAGGGGGAACCCAGAGGACTTGCTGGATTGAGATAGGCTGAGAGTTCCAGGTGACCAAGGCAGCTAGTGTTCGTAGAACAATACTGAAGAGAAGAATGCTGCACAGTGAGAGGTCAGTAGAGGGTCCCACTTAGATATTCAGCTGAGTCCAGCTCAGAACATGCAAAAAAGAAAACTCTTGGGCTGAGAAAAGAACCATCCAAAAGATCAGAGGTAATGATGTCTAGCACTTGCCGTGGGCCAGGAATAATGCCTGTTCCCACCAGCCAGACTGGACAACCTCATAATCCGTGGGACTTTGAGTAGAGTACCTAGAAGGGTCTCACTTCAGAAGTGGGGGAAAATTATTCCTAGGCTGAGCACAGCTCGAATTCTGCCTGACAGACATTAAAATCAAGACCTGAAAGGATCCACCTGTTTCCAAGTAATTTAACTGTGTCCCAGGAAAAAACCTCAAGAATATAAGAATAGAAGAAAACCATCACCTAAAAGGTAAAATTTGCGATGTCATCCATCTAATCAAAACTTACCTACAGATTCAAGGCAATTCCTATCAAAATTCCAATGGCTTTTTTTCCCCACAGAAATAAACAATCCTAAAATGTGTATGGAACCAGAAAAGACCCCAATAAAGCAATCTTGAGAAAAAGAACAAATCTGGAAGCATCGTGCTCTCTGGTTTCAAGCTATATTATAAAGCTGTAGTAATAAAACAGTATGGTATTGGCATAAAAACAGACACACAGACTAATGAAACAGAATAGAGAGCCTAGAAATAAACCCACGCATATATGGTCAATTAATTTACAACAAAGGAGCCAAGACTATACATGGGGAGATCTTACACTAGACACAAAGATCAACTAGACACAAACCCCCTATCTTACACTAGACACAAAGATCAACTCAAAATGGATTAAAACTTGAATGAAAGACCTGAACCCATAAAACTCCTAGAAGAAAACATAGGGGTAAGCTCCTAGACATCTGTTTTGGCAACGATTTTTTGGATTTGACATCAAAAGCAAAGACAACAAAAGTAAAAATAAAGTGAGACCACATCAAACCAAAAAGCTTCTAGACAGCAAAGGAAACTATCAACAAAATGAAAAGACAACCTAAAGAATGGGAAAAAATATTTGCAAATCATACATTTAATAAAGTGTTAATATCCAAAATATATACAGAACTCATACAATGCATTAGAAAAAAATAATCCAATTTAAAAATGGGCAGAGGAGCTGAATAGACATTTTTCCAAGACATACAGATGGCTGACAGACACATGAAAAGATGCTCAACATCACTCATCATCAGAGAAATGCAAATCAAAACTACAATGAGATATCACCTCACACCTGCCAGAATAGCTATTACCAAAGGGACAACAAATAACAAGTGTTGGCAAGGATGTGGAGAAAAGGGAACCCATGTGCACCATTGGTGGGAATGTAAACTGGCGCAACAAACATGGAAAGCAGTACAGAGGTTCCTCAAAAAATTAAAAATAGAACTACTATATGATCCAGTAATTCCATTTCTGGATATTTATCTGAAGAAAACAAAAACGTTATCTCAAAAAGATATATGCACCCCTGTGTTTGTTGCCACATTATTTACAATAGCCAAGACATGAAAACAACCTGAGTGTTCATCAACAGATGAATGGATAAAGAAAATGTGGTGTGTATATACTGTGAAATATTTTTCAGGCATAAAAAAGAAGGAATTCCTGCTATCTCTGACAATATGGGTGGACCTCAAAGGCATTATGTTAAGTGAAAAAATCAGACAAAGAAAGACAAATACTGTATGATCTCATTTATATGTGGTATCTAAACTTAAAAAAAAAAAAGAACTCATAGTAGCCAGAGGAGAGAGGTGCAGTGGGGTAAAGTGTAATGGGAGAAGTCGGTCAAAAGGCACAAATTTTCAGTTCTAAGTAAGTTTGGGGATGTAATGTATAGCATGGTGACTATAGTTACCAATACTGTACTGAATATTTGAAAGTTGCTAAGAGAATAAATCTTAAAAGTTCTCATCAGAAGAAATAAAAATTATAGCTATGTGAGGTGATTGATAGTAACTAAAATTGTTGTGGTAATCCTTTTGCGATATATACATATATCAAATCATGTTGTACACCTTGGACTAATACAATATCATACATCATTATATTTCAATAAACCTGGAGAGAAACAAAAGAAATGATGCAAGCAAGAATTCTGTAGATCAAATGATTTAAAATACTGAAAGAAAAAATTGTAACTCTATTTCTTTCAGTTCTATTTTCTTTCAAAAATGAAATCAAAATAAAGACATTTCAGATATACAGAAGGTGAAGTAAGCATCGCCGGCAGGCTCACACTGTAAGAAATATTAAAGGAAATCCTTTAGGCAGAATGAAAAGAATACCAGATGGAAATCTGGATCTACGCAGAGGATTGATGAGCATAGAAAACATGCAAGATTTTTCTATTATTTAAATCTCTTTTCAGAATAATTATTTAAACAAAAATATTAGAAATGGAATATGGAAATATTTATAACATATGGAAAAGTAGAATGTATGATAAAATAGCACAAGAGTTGGGAGGGGAGAAATGAAAGTACACTACTGCAAGGTTGTTATGCTGTATGTAGGGTAACCAACTGTTGAAGTTTACCTGGGCCAGAGGAGTTTCCTATGACACCAGACTTTCAGTGCTACACTAAGACAGTTCCAGGAAAACTGAGATCGTTAATCTCCCCCTTACATCAGGTGGCGTAATATCACAGAAGGGTAGACTGCCAGAGCCAGACTGCCTTTGGTCTATCCACTTGACCTCTCTGTGCCTTGATTTATTGATCTCTAGTATCAGGAACAATAATGCCTTCTTACCATTGTTGCTTCAAGAATTTAATTCCATGATGCATGTAAAGTGTTTGGCACATACAAGGGATCAGTAAATATTAGCTACTACCATGACCTAATTTGCTTTGGAAAAAGGTCGAAGTTATATGGCAGAGAATGAACAGGAGCAAACGTGGGCGGTAACCAGAGAGACAGTTCAGTAGGCTAGTACAGTAAATAAACCAGAGATGAGAACCAGAGCTAGGACAGTGACATTGGTGTGGAGGTGGACGAAAGGGCTCAAGAGAAAGCAGCATCCACAGTGTTCAGTGGTCCCTTCTTTCAGTAAGTATTCATTGAGCCCTTCTCTGCTGTTGGTGAGAATGTAAAAGGGTATAGCCGTTGTGCAAAGTAGCATGACATTTCTTTAAAAAATTAAAAATAGAGCTATCCTATGATCCAGCAATTCCACCTCTGGGTACATACTCAGAAGAATTGAAAGCAGAGCCTCAAAAAGATATTTATACATCCGTGTTCATTGCAGAATTTTTCTTAATAGCTAAAACGTGGAAGCAACCCAAGTGTCCATGGACGAATGAAATGGATAAGCAAAATGTGGTATATACGTATAATAACAATGAAATGTTACTCAGCCTTAAAAAGAAGTTCTGACATGTGCTACGACATGAATAAGCACCATGGACATTGTGCTCGTGAAATACGCCAGTCACAAAAAGGCAAACACTGTGTTCCAGTTTCTCGACGTCCTCACTGACGCTTACTTTCTGCTTTTTGCTTGTAGCTATCCTAAGTGGTGTGAGGTAGTAATGTATTTTTATTATCAGGATTATTTGGCCTGTTTTGAATAATTGGATAGCCTAAATTACTTTTGTTTCTATTGGTTATTTTTGAGTTTGTTTACGAAAATTTTTTATTGTTGTTAGCAAATAATAGATAAAACATATTGCTGTAATTTCCTGAATATTGATCCGTAGTGTTTCTGACACCAAATGATCAGTCACCTTGCACTGATGACAATATCACATGTGCTTCCTAACCTTGAAATTTGCTTTTAAAGTCAGAAAAAGTGAGTGGCCTTTTTTTGTTTGTTTTTGTTTAATGACTATATTTGATTACGTTAAAAATTACTGTTAGACTTCTTTGTTTCTAGCTGTGATAATGGATATTGTGATTATGTTTTAAAAAGAGTTCTTACTTATTGTGGTAAACATTTCACAACATATGTCAAGTCCTTAAGCTGTACACCTTAAATTCATACAGTGCTGGAGGTCAATTATATCTCAATAAAACTGAAAGAATAAAGGCAAAACAAAATATTACAAATAAAAAAAGTATAGTCATCGAGCACCTTCTGTGCTTCAGGCACTATGCCAAGGCAGTGAGGACACATGTCCAGAACAGGAGGAGACTTTTGTCTGTACCAAATATTAGTTAGTTTATAAACTCAGCCATTGAGTAACTTTTCTCCTCCATGTGTTAATTTTTTAAAAAAACATAGAAAGAAACAACATTTAGAGTCAAAATATGAAAACATTTTTAAGCCCAGGCAGAAAGACCCATATGAACCATTGTCTTAGCAATTTTTCTTATATGCTAAAATTATTGTACATTTTTATTATTTATAAAAGCATATGATAGCAATATTTGATATTGCTTGTGAAGATTTTTTTTTTCAACATCAGGAGAAACTCATTAAAGATGGGAGATTTTGTTTGATACAAATCAGCTTATTTACGAAACTGAAACAGACGAACAGACATAGAAAACAAACTTACGGTTATCAAAGGGGAAAGGGGACAGGGAGAGATAAAATTAGGAGTATAGGATTAACAGATACACACTACTATATATAAAACGGATAAACAACAGGGACCTACTGTATAGCACAGGGAACTATAGTCAATATCTTTTAATAACCTATGATGGAAAAGAATCCGAAAAAGAATACATATATATATACATATCTGAATACATATCTGAATCACTTTGCTGTTTACCTGAAACTAACACAATATTGTAAATCAACTATACTGCAATTCTTTAAAAAGGTGGGAGATTTTTTATTCATAGCTTTTAAACTATGTTGTTAAATTTTAGGAAATATGCACTGTGGTCCTTTCCTATTGCTCTAACGTTTCAGAGAATTTGTGTAAAGGCTCCATGAACGCAAATTTGGCTCACAGAGCTCTTCCTGGCTGAATTAAGGTTAAGATTAATAACCCTCCTGTGTATAACATCGCCACTGGCATTTTGACAAATGGCTGATGATTCAAGAAACATAAAGATGAGTCCTGTGTTGTAAAAAAAAGGATCAGATTTTGTGTGTTTTTTTAGCCTGTGTTGGGTTTTTGTTTTTTATATTTTTTTAAAGTCCAAAAGGTCTACTTATTTTTAAATTCTTACTGTTCTAATACATCTTTTTTTTTTTTTTTGGTTTGTTTCTTACAGGTAACATTTTAAAACTTAATAGACAACTAAAATTGCTTACTATTGTCAAATAATGCTGAAGGAGTGCTCACAAACTTTTTCAAGTCTTGAGGGGAATAAACGTTATCTGAAGTATTATGGAGAAAACTGCTGGTCCTTTGCAGCAAAAGGGGAAGGAAGTGGAAAGGAAGGCACAGAGCGGTGCTTTATTTTTAAAAGTACACCATTTAGATTTAAAAGTATGCACACAAAGTATTTCATTTCCTATCACGTTTTCTACCTTTAAGCTGCGATGACCTTAATTCATATATGGACATGCTAGACAACCAGATCTTCACAGGAAGGAAGGAACTATAAGATCAGGTCTTAGATTGAGCATAATGACAGTTCAGTCGTCATATTCATGCTTATTGAGTATCCATCTCTCTAAATCATTGGGTTTTCTGCTATAAGGAACAGAGATAAGAGCAGCTTCTTTCTGCTCTCAAGAAGCTCCCTGTCTCCCTGGGAAACAGAGCCCACCACCTCTAGAGGTCATTGGCAGGCAAGCGGCACCCTGAAGTCTTCACACAGAAGAGGGAGTCATTGCAGGATGTTTAAAAAGAATTTAGGTGAAATGTCTTACTTTATTACGAGTCAGGAAAAGGACCTGTTATGGTTAATCTAAGAACAGAGATCCTTGTAGCTCTCTTTGGGGATCATTATTGGTATTCCATGTAGCACTAACAGGTTTGTCGACTGTTTTGCAATGCCAAATTCTGACACACATAAAACAAATTATTTCACTCAGAAAAATGTGGGACAGTTTCTTTCTTTAGAGCTGTAGGTATTGTGAAACTAGAAGTCAGGACCACTTAATTTACTCCATTTTCAGTAAATGCACCCCAAAAAACAGTAGCCTCTCCCATTTCTTCAGTCTCCCAATTCTCTTCACCAGCCAAGAACCACTTCCCACGGCTTACAGATGAGGAGTCATAGCAAAGATGCTCCTCCAGGAAGGAAAGCAGCCTCTTTCCTTGAACTGCAGAACCCAAGCCTGTGAAACCGCATCCTCACTGCCAGCATGCAAAGGCTCTGCCCCTTCCTCTGTCTGCTGTGCAGAGCATGGACCATGGCATCATAAACAATGTTTGTGTCCCCCCAGATTCACATGTTGAAATCCTAATCCTCTCTGTGATGGTATGGGGTGGGGGAAGCTTTGGGAGGTAAATAGGTCTTGTGAATGGAGCCCTCGTGAATGGGATTAGTGCCATTCTAAGAAGAGTCAGGAGAGCTCTCTTCCCCTCTCTGCTCGCTGCCATGTGAGGGTACAAGAAGACAACACCCACCTGCAAACCAGGAAGCGGGCCCTCACCGGACACGTACTCTTCCAGCATCTTGATCTCGGACTTTGCAGCCTTCAGAACTGTGAGAAATACATGTCTGTTGTTTAAGGTCTCCCAGTCTATGGTAGTCAGCCCGAGCTGACAACAGGGGCAAAATCTTCTCCACTTCATTCTCCTCATAAAAGAATTCAGTTTGAAGTCTTGCAATGCATGTAGATCTATCAAGCCTGATCTTCTAAAATCTTAGAACCAAAAATTATTTTCCTAGGGTACATAATTTAGAGATGTGGGAGAAGCAAGAGGCAGGAAGACATGAAAAGCTCAATTTGTCCTGAGACTTTTAATATATCTTTCTTTAGCACTCAAAACCAGCTTTAATTCTTTAAGAATTTTTAATCCTTTTTTTTCCTACTGAACATATTCAAAGCTCTAAGCCAAAAAAGACCTTTAGAATTCATAAGGTCTAAGATTAGGCCAACATATTGAAAACACATCAATGCATCAAACGTCTATGAAGAATTAGCCCACATTCTATGTTAGTTTAGTGCCATCAAGTGGACTAGTTGAAGAAGTATCATTTCTGAATGTTTTCATTACAATATGACTTGTAGACACTTCATCCCCCTCTTATGCCTGGAGGCATTCACTGAAAATGGAGTAAATTAAGGAAAATCTTCACTTTTAGTTTCACATTACATATGGTTGTAATAAGAGAACTTGGCTCACATTTTCTGCAAAATTTGATAAAACAGATTGTCATTGTCAACAAATTTTGTGAGGACTCTTTCTGTCTACAGCACTTATGGTAAAAAAGTATATGACTATCAAAAGTTCAGAAAAATCTAAATACTCATGATCCTAAAAATTAAGTACTTAAACACACTGCGTCATGTATTAAATATTTTTGTGGCACTAGGAAAGTGTCATTTGCCCAGAAGACGGCTGCATGGATACCATATTCTTTCTTTTTTAAATAAATAAATGTATAATTTAACAAGTTATGTAACCACTACCTACGTTATGAAATAGAACATTCTCTGGACCCCCAAAGGCCCCAGGTTGCCCCTTTCCTTTTGTTTATAATTTAGCTTCAAACTGAGTAGCCCTAAATGAAATATTTTAGTTTTTGCCTGAATAAAATCACAAGGCATGCGGTGTGTGTGTAAGCGACTGGCTTCTTCCCCTGAACCACAGATTGTTAAGACTGATCTACATTGAAGGGTACATAGTGAGCTCACTTGTATTGTTATATAATATTCCATTGCATGAGTTATTTAACCATTCTGTTTTCAGTGGACATCTGGGTGCTTCCAATTTGAGGATATTATGAATAATTCTGCTTTGAACGTGTTCATACATGTGTTTTGGTGCCTCTCAGCATAAAATTCTGAAGTTGTGTGGGAGGGTATAAACATGAGTAGAATTGCTCGGTAATTCTAAAGTAAGATTTTTCCCTTTTTTCAGTGGGTTGTCTTTTTCATGCTGGTTTTTGGAGCGCTTTACATATTCTGGGCATGATCTTTGTCATTTATATATGAGTAGATTTCTTCTTCTACTTTGACTTGCCTTTTTACTCTCCTTCTAAATTGTCTTGATAAGTAAACATTCTTAACTTTATTATAGTCTCTTTTAATGATTTGTGTTTCATATTTTGTTTATAAAATTCCAAAGTAATGTCTTATCACCAGTTATGTTTGCCTTGAGCCCTTGGTTAGGTGGATGTCGGCTGGGTTTTCCGCTGTAGTTACTCTCTTTCTCGCTGAAATGGGTAATATCTTTGGCGGAGATAATCTGAGACTAGGCCTATTTCTCCTCAAACTTTTGCCCGTCAATTTAGCATCCAGCAGTGGTCTTGTCCGTAATATTTGTTACTATGGTGTTTGCCTAATGTGATTCTCTATTTCCCACTTTTCTTTTAAACTTATTAGTTGGAATTCTACTGTGAGGAAGAACTGTTTCTTCTCCTTGATTGATTGATGATTGATTGATTGCTCGATTGATTGATTCAATTCTTTATTTATATCAAGAATCACTTTTGCTGTATTCTGTTTGTTAGAAGTGAGTTACCAGAACCAGCCCTCAAAAGGGGAGATTACACAATGGCATAAATACCAAGAGGTAAGGTCAGCAGAACCATCTTAAAGTTGCCAAACATGCCAGATATCCCTAAATAAGGCGCCCATCTTATTTAAAATTATACTTAATGCCATCTGAAGTGATAATTTTAAAAATACCTATATTAGTTAATACCAGGTACAGTCCTACAATCGGGGATCTTTTTTTATAATTGAGGCGCCATCTAAATTATCTTTTTTCCAAATAACAATCAACTGCGCACAAGTAAGTCGGTGATAGCAGTCATTTTTAGTCTAGCACAGGAGTTGAGTCAGACATAAGTGGGTTAAAATCCGTGTTCTGCCCCTCACTGGTTGTGCGGTCAGGTACAAACTAGTTAACTTTTCTTTACCTCAGTTGTTCATAAGTCAAATGGGAATATTATTAGGATCTTCCCCTAGGGTTGTTACATTGGTCATTTGTCTTTTGGGGTATGCCCAATATCTAACCTATTCCTATTTGAAGGAATCCTATTGTTTGTAGTTCTGTATTTATCCTAGAGAATTATCACTACTAGAGTCTCAAAGAATTTTTTTCTTGCCCCATTTTAAAACTGTTGTAACTTATTCAGATATTCAGCTTCCTTATTATGTGTTTGTTTTCAGGGATCAGCTTTATGTCCCCGACACTTGGAAAAAGCCCTGGTTTATACTTGGAAAAAGCCCTGGTTTATAATTGGTGGTACTTACATTTTTGTTAAATAAGTGAATGGATGGAATGAAACAGAAAGCATAGGTTCACTTCAGTGTCAGTGTCAGGAGCAACTTTTCAGTTGAAAACCAAACTAACACATTTAACTACCCATTTCAACAAACCACAAATACATGTAGAATAGAATTTTGTACCATATAACAATTGCAACTGTTAAACCATGGCATCTTCTCTTGCCTTTTCCCATTCCAGCCAGAGCATGAATGCAGAGCCTCTGGTTAATTTCCCACAGCAGAGCTGAGACCAGACTGAAACATGCATTCAGTGTTAAAGTCCTGAGGAAATTACAGCTCTGAGTGAGACTTACATTGACCTTTTCGATGTGGTCACTCTGCTCCTGGAGCCAGCAGGCACAAGAGGTTGGGTACTTGAGGTCTCTAGCATGACTGCCTTCTTGCCTTTGTACGTGTGCCTCTTTGCTTAGGACACAGCTTCTTCCATGAGGAAGAAGCCATTGTTTCTACACCAAACAAGAATATCCTCAATGACATAGAGAGGCCCCAGAGTCCAAGCCTGAGAGAGATTCTCAAAGAAGCGAATGTGTCTTACCCCAGTTTACAGTCAGCCTACAAGGCCTCACTTCCTGGCCAGGATATTCTAATTCCAAAGATGGCTCACAATAGGAATTTCATCTCTCCTCAAGGGATACCCAGTATGATCACAGCAGTGGGATCTTATTTTGTGGATTCGATAGGACAGTTTTCTCATTATTACAATAAGAGCCAACAATTACTTAGCAGTGCCAAGACTTTATATGTAGCAATTACCTTTACTCTTCACACCAACCTAGTGAAGTCAGTAGTATTCCACCCTACTCTCAGATGAGAAAACGGGTACGCTTAACTGCCTTTCCCCAAATTATACACGTAGTAAGTAGCATAAATCCGTATTTGATGCTAAAGCCTAACTTACTGTCCAACATTAGTGCAAGGAGTATACCCATAAATTAGCCAGGCCTATGAGATGATCAGAAAGGAATCCTTTCATTCCCCCGAGGTATTAGGGAAAACGCCTAGGTTTTGGAGATGGACACACCTGGTTCAAGCCTAACTGTAACTTACCGAGTGTGTGTTTATGTTAAACAAGATATATAAACTCTCGGAGCCTAAGGTTCCTGCTTTATCAGCTGACTGTGTGGATTAAAAGAGAAGGTACATGCAAAGTACCAAGTAGTGCTGGGTCCACAGTAGGTATTTAATAAATGCTACCCATAATGTTACTGGATTACTTCCTGATTTCTGTACTCACTGGGCCCACCTGCATTTCTACCCATTTGAAAAGTTCACATTTAATATACATACAGAGAAATGTGTAAAATAATTTTAAACCCATAAACATATATTTCAAACTGTGACACTAAATCATATTCTTACAGATCAGGTGACCTTATAAATTATCGTATAAACTGAGGTACCTAAGAGCAAAAGGAAGCACTACTACACTGATATGATAAAAAACACTTTCAGTTACAGACTATAAATAGTTTCCCATGTTTGGAATAGGGAACAGAAAGGAAAAAAATTGATGACATGTGGGGGGGATGACTTTAGGTAACTATATCCTTACTCTGGCATAATATATCTAAAATATATATGAATGAAACAGCATTTGAGAGATTTGTAAATAAGTCTGTTATATAAATATCTATACTTCTCCCACATACCACAGCTACCTTACGTTTCTATTTACAGTATATGAATGCACAGTGTTTTCTGTGCTCTTTTGAATATCCTTTATGGATTTAATGACTTTTTTTTGTTGTAATAACCTATAATGGAGAATAATCTAAAAAGAATATATATATGCATAACAATCACTTTGCTGTATACCTGAAACTAACACAACATTGTAAATGAACTATGTTTCAATAAAAATTTTTTAAAAAGATTTAATGACATTTTGGAATGAACTAGATACATTACTCCCTTCACTATTCAACTAACACTTTCACGTAGAAAAAAGATAAGTGCCCAAACACAGAGAGCAAGGTCTTATCGTTCCAATCTAGGAGTGGCTTTAAACAGTCTAATTGCTACTAAAAAGAAAGTATTCAGATAAACTATTTCAAAGTGAAAGTTGTGTTTTCATAAATATTGTTTAACATTTAATGGGCTTAAAGCTTACTGCCCTACTCAATAAAGTACCCTTTCTTTTTTACCAGGATTTTCTAGCCAGTTAATCTTGAAGGGCACGCTAGGTTATATTATTCAAAATTACATATTCTGCGAGTCTTTTACTGAGATTGTTGTTTTGTTTTCTTTTAAATTTTTTGGCCACACCCCACGGCATGTGGGATCCTAGCTCCCCAGCCAAGGATCAAACCCGCACCCCCTGCGTTGGAAGGCAGAGTCTTAACCACTGGACCTCCAGGGAAGTCCCTGAGATTGTTGCTTTATGAAAGTTTAGATTCTTGCTTAAAATTTCTTTGAGAATTTTTCAAGATAAAATGCTGTAGCCACAATCTCTGGGATTTTGATTGTGTTATAGCAGAAGCAAAATCATTTTTAAATATCTTTCCCAGTACAAAGTTGATAGATAGATAGATAGGTAGGTAGACAGATAGATAGATATTTATGGTAGAAAGCATTGATGTATAGAAAGAGAAAATTTTTAGTATTCATAATCTCACCAACAAGGATAACCGCTTTCAACACTTAGCCTTACATGTTTTTCTATGTATGTAAAAGACTACTGTCTCTCTTGAATGTGCATATATTATTAGTCATTGGCATTAATTTAAACTTTTGGTAGAAGGCAACTTTGGTTTATAGACGCTTAATTCCCGTAATATATAGAAATGTTACTCCTTTCCCTTTTCCACTTTTTTTGTGATATTACTGTTATACATGTTACACCTATTAATGTTGCAATGGAATAATATAATACATTGTCAATTACTTTAGCATCTGTAGTTATTTCCTCAGCCCACCACAGCTCTGTCCCACTCACCTCCTTTATGCTGTTACTGGCAAATATATTACACAAGTGTTGCATTTGTATATGTTACAGGCCCAAGAATGTATTATATGCATATTATTTTATATAATTGCTTTTTGAATCAATTAACAGAAGAAAGGAGGGAAAATATTCATTTTTATTATCTTTTATAGTAATGTAATTACTTTTACCGGTGCTTTTTATTTTGGGGGGTGGATTTAAATTACCATCTGGTGTAACTTGCTTTCAGCCTGAAGAATTTCCTGTTGCATTTTTTGTAAGGCGGGTCTACTAACAACAAATCTCTTACTTTTTTTTTTTTTTTAACTTGTAAAGCCTTTACTTCATCCTCATTTTTTTTTTTTTTTTTTTTTTTTTTTTAGATGTTGGGGGTAGGAGTTTATTAATTAATTTATTTTTGCTGGGTTGGGTCTTCGTTTCTGTGCGAGGGCTTTCTTTAGTTGTGGCAAGCGGGGGGCCACTCTTCATCACGGTGCGCAGGCCTCTCACTATCGCGGCCTTTCTTGCTGCGGAGCACAGGCTCCAGACGCGCAGGCTCAGTAGGTGTGGCTCACGGGCCCAGCCGCTCCGCGGCATGTGGGATCCTCCCGGACCGGGGCACGAACCCGTGTCCCCTGCATCGGCAGGCGGACTCTCAACCACTGCGCCACCAGGGAAGCCCCATCCTCATTTTTGAAACATAGCTTTGCCAGGTATAGAACTGCTGGTTGATATAGTTGTTTTATTTTCATGCAGCACTTTAAATATATTATTCCTTTGTTTTCTGCCCCCAGTGTTTCTGCCGATAAGTCAGTTGTTAATCTTATTGGGACCCTTAGCAACTAATGAGCTATTTTTCTCTTGCTGCTTTCAAGATTTTGCCTTATCTTTGACTTTCAGCATTTTTTACTGTAATGTATCTGTTAGTGGATAGCTTTGCATTTAATCCTACTTGGAGTTTTTTAGCTGGATGTGTAGGTCTTTTGACTTTCAATTAAATTTGAGAAGTTTTCGGCCATTATTTTGTTGAATATTTTCCTCCTTTCTCTCTCTCCTCTCCAATTTTGCATAAATTGGTGCTCTTGATGGCGCTGCACATTTCTCTGATACTGTTTTTATTTTTCTTCATTCTCTCTGTTCCTCAGCTTGAATAATCTCTATCTTCAAGTTCACTTAATTTTTCCTTCTGTCAGTTCAGATATACTCGTGAGCCCCTCTATTGAATACTTCTTAATGAAGAGACTTTTTTGAAAAATATTTTTAGAGTTACAGAAAAACTGAACAAAAAGTACAGTGAGTTCCCATGTATGCTTTCTCCTGTAACACTATTATTTTTTTAATTTAAAATATTTTATTTTAGGAGAGGTCCTCTTAGATTTGTTTCAGTCTTGTTTCCTATAACTTTTCTATTATTGATGAGTCAGTTGCTTA
This sequence comes from Phocoena sinus, assembly GCF_008692025.1. Taxonomy (NCBI): domain Eukaryota; kingdom Metazoa; phylum Chordata; class Mammalia; order Artiodactyla; family Phocoenidae; genus Phocoena; species Phocoena sinus. The sequence goes on along the minus strand of NC_045779.1, from coordinate 6,288,834 downwards.
TAATTGATGAGTCAATACTGAAGCATTATTATTAACTAAATTTTATAGTATACACTAAGTTTCACTCTTTGTGTTATACCTTCTATGGTTTTTGACAAATGTATCAAGTCATGCATCCATCATTATAGTATCATACAGAATAGCTTCACTATCCTAAAAATTCCTTTTGCTCCACCATTTATTCCCTGCCCCTGTCCTGCTAAACCTGTAGCAACCACTCATCTTTTATCATCTCTAAAGTTTTGTCTTTTGCAGAATATCACATATTTGTAATCATACACTATGTAGTCTTTTCAAATTGGCTTTATTCTCTTTGCAATGCTCATTTAAGATCTTCCATGTCTTTACATGGCTTGATAGCCCATTTCTTTTTATTGCTAAATAATATTTCATTGTATGAAATATCATAGTTTGCTCCACTATTCACCTACTGAAGGACGTCTTGGTTGCATCCAAGTTTTGAATTCTGAACAAAATTATGAATAATTATGAATAAAGCTGCTATAAACATTTGTGTGCAGGTGTTTGTATGGATATAAAATTTCAACTCATTTGGATAAATACTAAGGAGCACAATTTCTGGAGCATATGGCATCTAGTGAATATTTTATTTCAGTTATTTTATTTTCCAACTTCATTTGGTTCTTTGTTATACTTTCTATTTCTTTATTGCTGTTCTCTGTTTGGTGTGTCATTGTCATCATATCTTCCTTTATTTCTTTAATCATGGTGTCCTTTAATTCTTTGTACATGTTTATAAGAGGTATTTTAAAATCTTTGCCTGATAAATCCAACATCTGGTTACTCTCACAGGAAGTTTCTGTTGCCTACTTTTTGGGTCCTGCTTTTCTGTTCCTTTTTATACCTAATAAATTTTTGTTGCAAACTGGATATTATATAACATGACAGCAACTCTTCATACTGGCCACCCCTCTCTGAGGTCTGTTGTTGATATATGCTTGTTTATTTGTTTAGTGATTGGCTGGATTATTTTAGAGAAGTCTGTTTCCCCTCCCAGAGCATAAGCTTCTGATATTTTTCCTCAGGGAGGCACAGAGTTGATTATGTTCACAGTCACTTTGAATAAATGTTGGAGAAACACATACATTTAGTTCATAATACGAGGGCTTCTCCCAGCTGACTTATTCCCTAATTTTCTTTGGCAACCTGGCCAGCCTACAGCTTAGCCTGTATCTGTATCTTGAATCTGCTCCAGTTGTTTTCCATCATAATCTACTCTTTTTGAGGTCACCCCTAGACTTGGCTTTCTCCATACTCTATTGTATATGGAATCAGTTCCTTTAAGAAAAGATTAGAAGCTATCTGTTTTACAGCCTGCTTCTCCATTTCAGATAAAATCCCTAAGTCAGGGCTCTGGAGCTAAGATAAGGGTGGGGACAGTGGTAAGCTTCTCTCTGAGAGACACATTCTCTACAGGAACTGAGCACTAGGTTGGTGGCGGGGGTGGTGGGAGGCTGCTAGAGGTACTTTTAGCTTGACTTTCCAGTCCCCTCTAGCCTTCCTGTTCACATAAAGGTAAAGAAGAGTCTGCAGGGGGACTTCCCTGGGGGCACAGTGATTAAAAATCCACCTGCCAATGCAGGGGACACGGGTTTGATCCCTGGTCCAGGAAGATCCCACATGCTGTGGAGCAACTAAGCCCATGTGCCACAACTACTGAGCCCACGTGCCACAACTACTGAAGCCCACGCACCTAGAGCCCGTGCTCCACAACAAGAGAAGCCACCGCAATGAGAAGCCCACGCACCGCAATGAAGAGTAGCCCCCACCTGCTGCAACTAGAGAAAGCCCGTGCACAGCAACGAAGACCCAATGCAGCCAAAAAAATTATAAATAAATAAATTTAAAAGGGCCTGAAAAATTAAAGAGAAAATCCTTTAAAATAAATAAATAAACTGAGATGATAGAACGCTACCCTGTCCCCCATACCTTACCACCACACTGACATGGCTCTATTATAATAACAGTGAGTTACAGCTAAAAGAGCTGAAAGACACAGTCTCCAAGAAGGAGTACATAGGAAAGCCCAAAGTCAAGAAGGGAGACAAAAATTAGGATGCTAGAGCAATTTTAAACCTCTGGCACCTATACCTACGATAGACATTAAGCACAGCCCAACTCCTAACCAGATTGACATAAATCCTCACACTAAGGGCCTCTTTACCTCAATTCCTTTTATCCAGTGCATTATATCTAGGTTTTAAAAAAAATTACAAGGCATGATAAAAGGCAAAAACACAGTCTAAAGAGGGAGGATAAACATCAGAACCAGATTTAGATATGGTAGAAATTTTGGAATTATCAGACTGGGAATTTTAAATAACTATGAAAATACGCTAAGAGTTCTAATGGAAAAAGTGGACAACATGCAAGAAGAGATGAGTAATGTAAGCAGAGACATGGAAACTTCAAGAAAGAAACAAAAGGTTAGGCTAGAAAGCAAAAACCCTGCAACAGAAATGAAAAATGCTTTTGGTGGACTCGTCAGTAGACATAACATGGCTGAAGAGGGAATCAGTGAGCTTAAGATAAGTCACTAGAAGCTTCCCAAACTGAAATTCAAAAAGAAAAAGAACAAAATATCCAAAAACTGTAGGAAATATCAAGAGTTGTAACATACACATAATGGGAATACTAGAAGGAGAAGACAGAGAGGAAGGAGCAGGAGAAACATTTAAAGTAAAAATGACTCAAATTTTTTCCAGAATTATTCACTAAGACCAAACTACAAATCCAGGAAGCTCAGAAAACACCAAGCAGAACAAATATAAAAACAAAAACACCTCAACACATTATATTTAAACTACAGAAAAAAATTTTAAATAAAGAAAATCTTGAAAGAAGCCAGAAAGAAAAACAAAGCAGCTTGCCTATAAAGGAGCAAGGATAAGAATTACATCAGACTTCTTGTCAGAAACCATGAAACAAGAGGAGAGTGGACTGAAATAGTTAAAGTATTAAAAAAGAAAAACGAACCACCAACCCAGAATTTTATATTCGGAGAAATTATCCTTCAAAAGTGAAGGAGAGAAAAAAAAGAGAGAAAAAAAAAGAGGAAAAAAAAAAAGTGAAGGAGACGGAATTCCCTGGTGGTCCAGTGGTTAGGACTCTGTGCTTCCACTACAGGGGGCCCAGGTTCTATCTCTGGTCGTGGAACTAAGATCCCACAAGCCATGTGGCTCAGCCAAAAAAAAAAAAAAAAAAGTGAAGGAGAAATAAAGGCTTTCTCAAACAAACAAAAACTGTAGGAATTCATTGCTTGCAGACCTGCCTTTCAAGAAATGTTAAATTCTTCAGACAGAAGGAAAATGATATAGGTTGGAAACTTGTATACACACAAAGAAAGGCTGAGTCCTGGAGGAGGAATAAAGTATGTTATTTTCCTTATTCTTATTTGATATAAAATATAACTGTTTAATGATGGTAACAACAATTGGGTCATTCGACCATATGGATAAGTGAAATGCATGATAGAAATGTCAAAGTGGGGAGTTCAGAATTCTGTCATAAGAGACCTGCACCACACATGAAGCAGGGTAGTGTTATTTGAAAGTGAACTCAGATTAATTTAAAATGTATATTTCAAACTCTAGATTAATTTAAAATGTATATTTCAAACTCTAGGATAGCCCTTAAGAAAATGTTAAAAAAGAAGTGTAATTGATGTACTGAGAGAGAAGATAAAATGGGATTATATAAAAAATTTTCATTAAAAATTGAGAAGGCATAAAAGAGGAAATATACAAAGAACAAACGCAAAACTTCAGAACGAGGAAAATTATCTTAAATATAAAGGAGCATTACATAATGCTACAGAGGTTATATAATTATCCAAGAAGATATAATTATCCTAAGCATGTATGTGGCTAACAAGAGTATCAAAATACACAAGGTAAAGGCTGATTTTTTTAAAAAAGAAGAAATAGACAAAGCCACTGTTATAGTGGCTTTGGGGACACTGTTATAGTTGGAGACTTCAGCACCCCTCTGTCAAAAATCCATAGGTCAAGGAAGCAGAAAGTATTAACAATACAGACAATCTAATGGCACTGTCAATCAAGTTGCTCTGATTGACATTAAACAAAATACAACTTTTTCTCAAGTTCTCTTGTTGCAGAGCACGGGCTCTAGGGCCCGTGGGCTTCAGTAGTTGTGGCACGTGGGCTCAGTAGCTGTGGCTTGCAGGCTCTAGAGCGCAGGCTCAGTAATTGCAGCACATGGGCTTAGTTGCTCCATGGCATGTGGGATCTTCCCGGACCAGGGCTCGAACCCGTGTACCATGCATTGGCAGGTGGATTCTTAACCACTGTGCTACCAGGGAAGCCTGGCAATTGTTCTTTTTGTTCTTTAAAATTCCACGTTTTCATGGCAGGTTTCCTACGGTAACTCTTCTATCTTTTATACAATTTTTGGACAGTAATACAGACTGTAGGGGTATTTATGAGGCCCCTCACAATATCAGTGGATTTCCACCAATCCCTAGCTGCACACCAATCTACTTTCTGTATTAGTTATCTATTGCTGCTTGACAAATTAACCTCAAATTTTAGTGGCTTAAAACAGCATTTATTATCTCATGGTTTCTGAGGGTCAGGAATGTGGGAGCAGTGTGGGTGGTCCTGTCTCAGGGTCTCTCAGGAAGTGGCAGTCAAGTAGTCGCCTTGGGATGCAGTGGTCTGAAGCCTTAACTGCGTCTGGAAGGTCTGTTTCCAAGGACGCTCGCTCACGTGTTAAAGCTGGAATCCACGGTTCCCCCCTGACTGTTGGCTGGAAGTTTTATTTCCTCACCACGAGAGCCTCTCCCAAGGGCTGTCTGATTGTCTTCAAGACCTGACAGCTCGATTCCTCCAGAATGATGAGTGATTAGGGGTAGGGTTTGGGGGCGGGGAGAGAGAGGACACCTGAGATGGAAGCTGCAGTCTTTTATAACCTAATCTCGGAAGGGACATCATCACTTCCGCTCTATGTTATTGGTCACGTCGCCCAACCCTAGTCAATATGCGCGAGAACTAGACAAGGCTGTGAGCACCAGGAGATAGGGTTTACTGGGGCCACTGTGGCAGAAAGAATCGTGCCCCTGTCCATGAACTGTGATTTATAATCAGAACGTATATTTGGTCTTTATCCCTATTCTTGGCACAGAGCTCCTAAAACCCTTGGAACTTCCTAAGAAGAGCCATAAAGACGTCTTTGGTTATGTCCGTGCAGTGACCTTTGGAAAGCCCCAAGGTAACCTAAGGATGAGGGCTGGTCACCAGAGGAAACAACCACGGGATTAGAGGATTGGAATTTTCAGTCTCACCTCCAGGGAGGGGACAGGGGCAGAAGATCGAGTTCAGTTACCAGTGGCCAGTGTTTTAATCAATCACAACTATGTAACGAAGCCTCCACAAAACCCCCAAAGGACAGGGTTCGGAGAGCCTCCGGGTGGTGAACACATGGATTTGTGGGGAGAGTGGCCTGCTCAGAGAGCACGGAAGCTCCACATTCCTTTCTCCATATCTTGCCCTATGCATCTCTTACATCTGGCCGTTCATGAGCTAAACCCTTTTATAATAAACTGGTGATCTAATAAGGAAAATATTTCTCTGAGTTCTGTGAAGCACTCTTGCAAATTAATTGAACCCAAGGAAGGGGTTGTTGGAACTCTCAATCTATAACTAGTTGGTCAGAAGCACAGATGACAACGAGGATTTGCAAATAGCCTCTGAAGTTGGGGCAGTGGTGGGGGAGGGAATCTTGTACGACTGAGCTCTTAACCTGTGGGATCTGACACTACCTCTAGGTCCATAATTGCAGAATTGAGTTGAATTGTAGGACACCCAGCTGGTGTCTGAGAATTGCTCGGTGCAGGAAGAAACCACACATAGTGATTGGTGTCAGAATCTTGTCCCCCACCAAAAGTTAGGAAGCCCTAATTCCTGGAACCTGTGAATGTTATCGCGTATGGCAAAGTCTTCGCAGACGTGATTAAGTTAAGAATCCTGAGATGGGAAAACTATTCTGCACATTCCAAGTGGATGACACTACTAAATGTCATCACAAATGTCCTTACAAGAGAGTGGCAGAGGGAATTTTCACAGACGTACAGAGGAGAAGGTAATGTAAGTATGGAGCGGAGACAGATTTGAAAATGTGGCCCCAAGCCAAAGAAAGCCAGGAACCACTAGAAACTGGAAGAGGCCAGGAGCGTATTCTCCCCAAGAGCCTCCAAAGGAAGCATGGCCCTGCCAACACCTTGGCTTTGACCCAATGATATATTTCAGACTTCTGGCGTCCAGAACAATGAACACATACATTTCTGTTTTAAGCCACCAAGTTTGCAGTATTTTTTTTTTTATAACAGCCACAGGAAACTAACCCATCTAAGAAGGTGGCTACCACACATTCTATATCCTCAACATTTTCTAAAAAATACTTTAAGCAACTGTTTAAAATTTCCATCTCAGCATCCATGGTGGTGCTCTAACTTTGATTGTTTGCATAATTCAACACTACAACATGCATACGTTTTTCAGCCATTATAAGTAAAAATTATTTCCAAACACAAATATCTTAGCGGCCAAGCAATAAATACCGCATTTAGCAGAGTAGATTTAATTTGGGAGAGCATGTGCTCGTTTAGAGGACAGTATAGAGTGCCAAAGCTCACGGCGCAGAGAGCATGATTCGTGCTGCTGCTAGCTTGTACTAGCGGGAAGTGCACCACAGACAATGGCTGTTTCATACATACAAAGAGCAAGTGGGGAATAATTCCAAGACAGGTAGCATTATGATCAGTTCTATTCCAGGTGGTGGTATTTGGGTACAGGTATACTAAACCAGTGATACTTTTTACATCTATTTTTGTACATTTATATTTCTTTTTTTAATGAGTTGCTTATTCTTATCTTTTGATTTCTATTGTTTTCTCTTATGGTATTTACCTTTTTCATTAAAAAAGTATTTAACTGGTAAACATTGAGCCCATGTCTCTAAAATGTCTTGCCCAGATATTTTCCCCAGCTTTTCAACTCTTGTTTGCCTAAGGGAATTAAAAAAAAAATTATTTTATCGAAGTACAGTTGATTTACAATGTTGTGTTAATTTCTACTGTACAGAAAAGTGATTTGGTTATACATATATTCTTTTTCATATTCTTTTCCATTATGGCTTATCACAGGATATTGAATATAGTTCCCCGTGCTATATGGTCGGAACTTGTTTATCAAGGCAATTTTTTTCTGTATAGAACTTTTACATTTTTATGTGATCACATTGATCACTTTTCTCCATTGAGTTATGTCTTTAGCATAAATTTTAGAAAAGCCTTCCCATTACTAATACATACATACATACATATATGTATATGTGTGCACACACGTGTGTGTATATATATATGTATATGTATAAAATCACCTACAGCCCAAACCATTCCTTTTTTTAAAAAATATTATTTATTTATTTTGGCTGCGCCGGGTCTTCGTTGCAGCATGCAGGATCTTAGTTGCGGCATGCAGGATCTTTAGTTGTGGCATGCACGAGGGATCTAGTTCCCCGACCAAGGATGGAACCCAGGCCCCCTGCATTGGGAGTGTGGAGTCTTACCCACTGGACCACCAGGGAAGTCCCCAAACCATTTCTTAAGAAATGAATGTCTGGAGCCAGCCTTGAGAATTCCCTTAGTCCACTGCCATGAAGCATTAGAACTCCTCACTTTCATGGGAATGTGTCAGCTGAAATAGTAAGCCCAGAACTTACTTGGTAATATGGACTGTCTGAACTATGGGTACTATTCTTAGGGCAAGTATTAGTCAGCTGAGGCTGCCATAACAAAATACCATTGACTGGGTGGATTAAATGGACATTTATTGTTCATAGTCCTGGAGGTGGTAAATCCAAGAAAAAGGTGTTGCCAGGTTTGGTTTTTCCTGAGGCCTCTCTCCTTGGCCTGAAGATGGTCAACTTCTTATTTATTCTCACATTGTCTTTTCTCTGCATGTACATTCCTGGTTTTTCTTCCTCTTACAAGGACACTAGTCCTACTGGATTAGGGCCCCACCCATATGACTTTAGTTAACCTTAATTACTTCCTTAAAGCTTCTATTTCCAAATATAGTCGCATTTGGGACTAAGGTTTCAACCTATGGCTTTTGAGGTGACACAGTTGAGTGCATAACAGAGCATAATCTGAAGCTGACTGCCATTGAGTACTTATGGAAGGAAAGTCTTCTATTCCTCCCAATGAAGTAAAATTATAGAAATACATTAAAAGAATATCTTGTAATAGCAGTGCAAATGAGAAGTATCAACAGCATATGAGAGATTTCGACAAATTGGCGGACCGTGTAAAGTGGGTGGAGGGACTTCCCTGGTGGTCCAGTGGTTAAGACTCCACACTGTCAATGCAGGGGGCCCAGCTTCCATCCCTGGTTGGGGAACTAGATCCCACACGCCACAACTAAGAGCCTGCATGCAGCAACAAAGATCCCGAGTGCTGCAGTGAAGACCTGGTGCAGCCAAATAAATAAATATTTTAAAAGTTAAGTGGGTGGAATGTATTGTCAGGTGAAACACAGCAGAAGGGGCGACCATCAGGAATGTGCTCCAAGGGTGTTGCACAAGAGATGGGAACCATCTGCCTTTGGGAACATGTATGATTCTCCAGGCTCAGAGTCAGAAGATCTGACAGAGGGCAGGAGCAACAAGTGGGGCTGGAAGCAGGGAATCTGTTAAAGTTCTGGGTACACAAAGGATATACCCTTCAGTTCCTCAGCCTGCCTAACCACTCAAAGTAATCAGGAAATCTAGCATTTAATTCTGGGGAAAAAAAAAAATCCAGAGGACTATTTACTAAAGATGTGAATGTTCCCTGGAGAGTTTTACAGCTTCTAGTGTGGGTTTTGGTTGCCTAGAGAGACCACACCTGATCTTGTTGTGGCATTTGGGGCTCCCTAAGCTTTCTCTTAAATAGGAATGTCAATCATAAATCACCAGGAATAGGAGAAAACCCAGCAGCATGAAAGTCAAACATAAACAAAGAGAAAACAGAAAATTCAGAAAATAGATTTTTTAAAAGGTATTTTTAGTATACTCAGGAAGAACTGAGATATTATAACCACACAAAAACAGAACAGCATGCCATGAAAGAGAATAATCAAGAAGCCAAGTAAGAGCTCTTGGGAAAAAATCTTTAATGTTAATAGTAAAAGCAGATTTTGTAAAGTATAATAAGTGGGTAAAGATATCCCCTCAAAAATAGAGAATGAGAGAAAAGAGGCACAAAGGGTCAATCGAATATGGAAAGTTGGTAAATAAAGTTGAGAAAATATCCCAGGAAGTAGAACAAAGAAGACTACAAAATAGGAGAGAAAATATAAGAAAATTAAAGGATCATTTCTTTAGGTTCAACATCTGAATAATAAGTCCAGAAGGACAGGACCCACCAATTGAACAGGACCATGGAATGAGTGGGGAAAACATTTACACACGTTGCTATGAAATTTAGATCATCAGGATAAAGAGAATTTCCTGAAAGCTGCCAGAGAGAATGAACAGGTTACCTACAAAAACTCAAGGATCAAACTGATGCCAGACTTCTCATCAAGAGCAATGGATGTGAGAGGACGATGGAGCACGGCCCTCAACGTTTCGACATAAAGTGAGTTTTAACCTAAATGCTCTACCCAGACAAATGATCAGTCACATGTCGGGGCAGAATAAAGACATATTGGGCCATTCAAAGAAAGACTTAGAAAATTTAACTCCTTCATACCCTTTCTTAGGACGTTACTTGGAAGATTAAAGAAAATAGAGGAAAGAGAAAGATGTAAGGTTTGGTTAACCATTGAGAGGTTGAGCAGTGAAGACAAACCCAAAGGTGACACAGTTCAGCAGCTCCAGAGAACACATGACCCAGATGGGGGCAGAGGACAAAGCATGGGGAGGACTCCCCACTGAGAAAGGGGACCCCAAGCAAAAGGACCCCACACAACAGGTAGCACAACTGCAAGAATGTGAAAATATGAGGATACGAGGATATCAATACTACTATTTTGTAAACAAGAAATAAAAGTTTATTAGAAACTCTAGGCAAAACCAAATGCTGTAAAAGAAAACTATGGTCCAAATTAGCAAATTCAAATGTCGTATGATTTTTATGGACCCGCCAAAAAGGACATGTAATCCTAGTATACCACTTGGTCTAAAAGTAAATAATAATTTAGTAACCATAATAAGGTAACTGCTTATCAGAAGTAATTCAGCATATGAAGAAGGCAAGTTTACAGAATATAATACAATGGTAGCAAACTTTAGCAATATTTACAATGTGAAAATAAAAGTATAATTTACAAAGGAAGGCAGGTAAGGGGGAAGAAATTTAGATGTGCCAATATCTTCATCTTATATGCAGATGAAATAGAGTTTTATTTCATGCAGATGAAATATGAGATAGAGTTTTATTAGTGTAAGTTTTTAGAAGAACTGAAGATAGTTGTCAATCAGAGATGAGTAATATAGCTCAGCTCAATCTAAAATTAAAGTTTAGGTTTTACCTAAAATTTATAAATCAGGAAAGTTTACTTAGTGTTCTGAAAGTAGCCACTAGAAGAAATAAGCATAGTGTAGTAAGTGCCTCTGTGGAATGAGTCTAGAGGGTGGGGAGGATGGGGGGCGGGGGGGGGGAAGTTATTGCTTGTGTCAAAGCTGTTATCTACTATTGGATACTGTCAACGGAGGATTAATCAGTCCATTTAAGAAGGAAATGGAAATTTTTATTCAAGCCCAATTGAGGATTAAAACTCAGAAACAGAACAGAATCTCAGAAAGCTTCGAGAACTTTGCGCCCGTTAGAAGTCAAGGTGTGGTTATATAAGTTTTTTGAAACAGAGGGCTGTACATTAAATGATGTATTATTGACAGTTTACACAATCCAGATCTGGCCCCTTACATGATCAGGTAGGAATGTTGTCTTCTACGAGTTGTCCTGTTGAGGTTAGAAGAATGTTGCTCTTTATGGTTAAGCAGGTATTTCTGCCGATGGGGCAGGTTTGGTCAACGCATTACGTAGATACACATTGCACAGAACTGGGGAGAGAGGAGGTCAAAGGGAAGAGAAAATTTTTTATGTTTAAATTTTTCTTGTCTTGCCATAAATACAAATTTTATTTCACAGTACTTTACTGTATGCATGTATTATCCTGATAGAGCTTTTAAAAATATTTATCAAAAGTCGTTGAGAAAAGCTATCTTTGTGGAAGATTGCCGAAGGACAGACAATCTAACCCTTCCTCTACTCATGTTGTTGGACTAAGGTCAGAGTGTCGTAGTGTTGGTTACAGGGGCCATATTCCTTAGGCTCCCTACCCAGAAAGTTGCTCATTGAACTGTGATGGATCTCTATTGAGATCTTCTCTATAAGAAGCAGCCCTGAGTAATTCATTACTCTGTTTACAGTATGGATATTTTTAAAGATATTGTTCAGTCCACTGCTCCTGTCCTCCTGATAAGAACCGCCATAAAAACATTTTCTCTGGACTTAGTGCCAAAAATAAATGTGCTTCTCCTAAGCCGTGATTAAGTCTTCTCTTATGATCACTGACTCACCTGAGACACCACATTTCCTTCTCGATGTCATCAGCTCGGAGTCCAAGAGGTGGTCCACTTCTAGATCATCCAAGCAGACATTATTTCAATTCACTTGCCCTATGCTGAGTCTCTCTTTGCCCAAATTTACTCACTGAATTATCTTTATTTTTCCTTTATCTAGTGCATGTTTGTAAACTGCCTTAAATCCTTTCTGGAAAGAGATGGAGGGAAGGGAGTCAGGGAAGGGAAAGGGAGGAAATTTAGTCCATAGGTTGAATAATGTTCTTAAGGAGACCTTAACCCATTCAGGTACTTATGCACAGAGAGACGATAAAAAATAATATCTCTATGCTAATAAAGAAATATTTTCTCCATTTATAGAGAAGATATTAATTTAATTTTACCAATTAAGATGTTATAAATCTAATACATAAAAAATAAACTTTTGATAGTTGTAAAGAAAATTCTCAGAAAAAAAAACCAAAACAGGAATAGGTAGTATATGGCCTCCGGATGGTGCTTAGATCGCCCACAAATTAACTATAGGCAAAATTCTGAAATCATGTACATATTCCAGATGAAAGAGTTCACAATTTTCATTAGAATTTCAAAGAGGTTTTTAAACAAATAGATCAAAGATCACTAAAAAATGTCCGACCCCACCGTATGTGTTCTTATTCAGTTACGAGTTTAGAATAACTTCTTCCTATATACATTTTCAAGAATTTATCTATTTAAAATAAAAAAAACTCCTCTTCTGAAAATTTATTTAAAGAAAATGCAAATTCAAGGAAATGTAAATTTAAAGAACAGTGAGATACTACTATACACCTATTAGAATGACCAAAATCTGTTTCTCTGTATAGCTTTGCTTCTAACATTTGTCCTAAGGTTCTATCCGTCCCTTTTTTTTTTTTCTAAATATTTTTTAATTCAATAACTATATTATACTTTATTTTATTTTTACTGTATCATCTTTCTTTCTGTCTTTTTTCCTTCTTTCCCTCCTTCCTTCCTTCCTCCCTCCCTCCCTCCCTCCCTCCTTTCTTTCCTTCTTTGCTTCTTTCTTCCTTCCTTTCCTCCTTTCCTTCTTTCTTTACTCATACTTCTACTAATTCTCCCTACTTTTTCTCCCTTTTATTCTGAGCTGTGTGGATGAAAGGCTCTTGGTGCTCCAGCCAGGAGTCAGGGCTCTGCCTCTGAGGTAGGAGAGCCAACTTCAGGACACTGGTCAACAAGAGACCTCCCAGCTCCACATAATATTAAACGGTGGAAATATCCCAGAGACCTCCATCTTAACACCAGCACCCAGCTTCACTCAACGACCAGCAAGCCACAGTGCTGGACAACCTATGCCAAACAACTAGCAAAACAGGAACACAACCCCACCCTTTAGCAGAGAGGCTGCCTAAAATCATAATAAGGCCACAGACACCCCAAAACACACCACCAGACGTGAACCTGCCCACTAGAGAGACAAGATCCAGCCTCATCCAGCACAACACAGGCACTAGTCCCCTCCACCAGGAAGCCTACACAACCCACTGAAACAACCTTAGCCACTGGAGACAGACATCAAAAACAACGGGAACTACGAAAGTGCAGCCTGCAAAAAGGAGACCCCAAACACAGTAAGATAAGCAAAATGAGAAGACAGAAAAACACACAGCAGATGAAGGAGCAAGATAAAAACCCACCAGACCTAACAAATGAAGAGGAAATAGGCAATCTACCTGAAAAAGAATTCAGAATAATGATAGTAAGGATGATCCGAAATCTTGGAAGTAGAATGGACAAAATGCAAGAAACAGTTAACAAGGACCTACAAGAACTAAAGATGACACAAGCAACGATGAACAATGCAATAAATGAAATTAAAATCACTCTAGATAGGATCAATAGCAGAATAACTGAGGCAGAAGAACGGATAAGTGACCTGGAAGATAAAGTAGTGGAAATAACTACTGCAGAGCAGAATAAAGAAAAAAGAATGAAAAGAACTGAGGACAGTCTCAGAGACCTCTGGGACAACATGAAACGCACCAACATTCGAATTATAGGGGTTCCAGAAGAAGAAGAAAGAAAGAAAGGGACTGAGAAAATATTTGAAGAGATTATAGTTGAAAACTTCCCTAATATGGGAAAGGAAATAGTTAATCAAGTCCAGGAAGCACAGAGGGTCCCATACAGGATAAATACAAGGAGAAACACACCAAGACACATATTAATCAAACTGTCAAAAATTAAATACAAAGAAAGCATATTAAAAGCAGCAAGGGAAAAACAACAAATAACACACAAGGGAATCCCCATAAGGTTAACAGCTGATCTCTCAGCAGAAACCCTACAAGCCAGAAGGGAGTGGCAGGACATACTGAAAGTGATGAAGGAGAATAGCCTGCAACCAAGACTACTCTACCCAGCAAGGATCTCATTCACATTTGATGGAGAAATTAAAACCTTTACAGACAAGCAAAAGCTGAGAGAGTTCAGCACCACCAAACCAGCTTTACAACAAATGCTAAAGGAACTTCTCTAGACACGAAACACAAGAGAAGGAAATGACCTATAGTAGCGAACCCAAAACAATATATAAAATGGAAATAGGAACATACATATCGATAATTACCTTAAATGTAAATGGACTAAATGCTCCCACCAAAAGACACAGATTGGCTGAATGGATACAAAAACAAGACCCTTATATATGCTGTCTACAAGAGACCCACTTCAGAACTAGAGACACATACAGACTGAAAGTAAGGGGATGGAAAAAGATATTCCATGCAAATGGAAACCAAAAGAAAGCTGGAGTAGCAATTCTCATATCAGACAAAATAGACTTTAAAATAAGGACTATTAAAAGGGACAAAGAAGGACACTACATAATGATCAAGGGATCGATCCAAGAAGAAGATATAACAATTGTAAATATTTATGCACCCAACATAGGAGCACCTCAATACATAAGGCAAATACTAACAACCATAAAAGGGGAGATCAACAGTAACACATTCATAGTAGGGGACTTTAACACCCCACTTTCACCCATGGACAGATCATCCAAAATGAAAATAAATAAGGAAACACAAGCTTTAAATGATACATTAAACAAGATGGACTTAATTGATATTTATAGGACACTCCATCCAAAAACAACAGAATACACATTTTTCTCAAGTGCTCATGGAACATTCTCCAGGATAGATCATATCTTGGGTCACAAATCAAGCCTTGGTAAATTTAAGAAAACTGAAATTGTATCAAGTATCTTTTCCGACCACAACGCCATGAGACTAGATATCAATTACAGGAAAAGATCTTTAAAAAATACAAACACATGGAGGCTAAACAATACACTACTTAATAATGAAGTGATCACTGAAGAAATCAAAGAGGAAATAAAAAAATACCTAGAAACAAATGACAATGGAGACTCAACGACCCAAAACCTATGGGATGCAGCAAAAGCAGTTCTAAGGGGGAAGTTTATAGCAATACAAGCTCACCTTAAGAAGCAGGAAACATCTCGAATAAACAACCTAACCTTGCACCTCAAGCAATTAGAGAAAGAAGAACAAAAAAACCCCAAAGCTAGCAGAAGGAAAGAAATCATAAAAATCAGATCAGAAATAAATGAAAAAGAAATGAAGGAAACAATAGCAAAGATCAATAAAACTAAAAGCTGGTTCTTTGAGAAGATAAACAAAATAGATAAACCACTAGCCAGACTCATCAAGAAAAAAAGGGAGAAGACTCAAATCAATAGAATTAGAAATGAAAAAGGAGAAGTAACAACTGACACTGCAGAAATAAAAAAAATCATGAGAGATTACTACAAGCAACTCTATGCCAATAAAATGGACAATCTGGAAGAAATGGACAAATTCTTAGAAATGCACAACCTGCCAAGACTGAATCAGGAAGAAATAGAAAATATGAACAGACCAATCACAAGCACTGAAATTGAAACTGTGATTAAAAACCTTCCAACAAACAAAAGCCCAGGACCAGATGGCTTCACAGGTGAATTCTATCAAACGTTTAGAGAAGAGCTAACACCTATCCTTCTCAAACTCTTCCAAAATATAGCAGAGGGAGGAACACTCCCAAATTCTTTCTACGAAGCCACCATCACCTTGATACCAAAACCAGACAAGGATGTCACAAAGAAAGAAAACTACAGGCCAATATCACTGATGAACATAGATGCAAAAATCCTCAACAAAATACTAGCAAACAGAATCCAACAGCACATTAAAAGGATCATACACCATGATCAAGTGGGGTTTATTCCAGGAATGCAAGGATTCTTCAATATACGCAAATCTATCAATGTGATAAACCATATTAACAAATTGAAGGAGAAAAACCATATGATCATCTCAATAGATGCAGAGAAAGCTTTCGACAAAATTCAACACCCATTTATGATAAAAACCCTCCAGAAAGTAGGCATAGAGGGAACTTTCCTAAACATAATAAAAGCCATATATGACAAGCCCACAGCAAACATCATCCTCAATGGTGAAAATCTGAAAGCATTTCCACTAAGATCAGGAACAAGACAAGGTTGCCCCCTCTCACCACTCTTATTCAACATAGTTTTGGAAGTTTTAGCCACAGCAATCAGAGAAGAAAAGGAAATAAAAGGAATCCAAATCGGAAAAGAAGAAGTAAAGCTGTCACTGTTTGCAGATGACATGATACTATACATAGAGAATCCTAAAGATGCTACCAGAAAACTACTAGAGCTAATCAATGAATTTGGTAAAGTAGCAGGATACAAAATTAATGCACAGAAATCTCTGGCATTCCTATATACTAATGATGAAAAATCTGAAAGTGAAATCAAGAAAACACTCCCATTTACCATTGCAACAAAAAGAATAAAATATCTAGGAATAAACCTACCTAAGGATACGAAAGACCTGTATGCAGAAAATTATAAGACACTGATGAAAGAAATTAAAGATGATACAAATAGATGGAGAGATATACCATGTTCTTGGATGGGAAGAATCAACATTGTGAAAATGACTCTACTACCCAAAGCAATCTACAGATTCAATGCAATCCCTATCAAACTACCACTGGCATTTTTCACAGAACTAGAACAAAAAATTTCGCAATTTGTATGGAAACACAAAAGACCCCGAATAGCCAAAGCAATCTTGAGAACGAAAAAAGGAGCTGGAGGAATAAGGCTCCCTGACTTCAGACTATATTACAAAGCAACAGTAATCAAGACAGTATGGTACTGGCACAAAAACAGAAAGATAGATCAGTGGAACAGGATAGAAAGCCCAGAGATAAACCCACGCACATATGGACACCTTATCTTTGATAAAGGAGGCAGGAATGTACAGTGGAGAAAGGACAGCCTCTTCAATAAATGGTGCTGGGAAAACTGGACAGGTACATGTAAAAGTATGAGATTAGATCACTCCCTAACACCATACACAAAAATAAGCTCAAAATGGATTAAAGACCTAAATGTAAGGCCAGAAACTATCAAACTCTTAGAAGAAAACATAGGAAGAACACTCTATGACATAACTCACAGCAAGATCCTTTCTGACCCACCTCCTAGAGTAATGGAAATAAAAACAAAAATAAACAAATGGGACCTAATGAAACTTCAAAGCTTTTGCACAGCAAAGGAAACCATAACCAAGACCAAAAGACAACCCTCAGAATGGGAGAAAACATTTGCAAATGAAGCAACTGACAAAGGATTAATCTCCAAAATTTACAAGCAGCTCATGCAGCTCAATAACAAAAAAACAAACAACCCCATCCAAAAATGGGCAGAAGACCTAAATAGACATTTCTCCAAAGAAGATATACAGAATGCCAACAAACACATGAAAGAATGCTCAACATCATTAATCATTAGAGAAATGCAAATCAAAACTACAATGAGATATCATCTCACACCAGTCAGAATGGCCATCATCAAAAAATCTAGAAACAATAAATGCTGGAGAGGGTGTGGAGAAAAGGGGACACTCTTGCACTGCTGGTGGGAATGTGAATTGGTTCAGCCACTGTGGAGAACAGTATGGAGGTTCCTTAAAAAACTACAAATAGAATTACCATATGACCCAGCAATCCCACTACTTGGCATATACCCTGAGAAAACCAAAATTCAAAAAGAGTCATGTACCAAAATGTTCATTGCAGCTCTATTTACAATAGCCAGGACATGGAAACAACCTAAGCGCCCATCATCGGATGAATGGATAAAGAAGATGTGGCACATATACACAATGGAATATTACTCAGCCTTAAAAAGAAATGAAATTGAGCTATTTGTAATGAGATGGGTAGACCTAGAGTCTGTCATACAGAGTGAAGTAAGTCAGAAAGAAAAAGACAAATACCGTATGCTAACACATATATATGGAATTTAAGGGGAAAAAATGTCATGAAGAACCTAGGGGTAAGATAGGAATAAAGACGCAGACCTACTGGAGAACGGACTTGAGGGTATGGGGAGGGGGAGGGGTGAGTTTTGACAGGGCGAGAGAGAGTCATGGACATATACACACTAACAAACGTAGTAAGGTAGATAGCTGGGGGGAAGCAGCCGCAAGGCACAGGGATATTAGCTCGGTGCTTTGTGACAGCCTGGAAGGGTGGGATGGGGAGAGTGGGAGGGAGGGAGACGCAAGAGGGAAGACATATGGGAACATATGTATATGTATAGCTGATTCACTTTGTTATAAAGCAGAAACTAACACACCATTGTAAAGCAATTATACCCCAATAAAGATGTTTAAAAAAAAAAAAAAAAAAAAAAAAAAAAAAGAATGACCAAAATCTGGAACACTGACAACTCAGTGCTGCTGAGGATATAGAGCAACAGGAACCTGCACGTGGTTATTTACAGCAGCTTTATTCACAGCTGCCAAAACTTGGAAGCAACCAACATGTCCTTCAGTAGGTGAGTGGATAAACTGTGGTACATTCACACGATGGAATATTATTCAGCAGTAAAAAGAAGTGACCTATCAAGCCATGAACAGACATGGAGGAACCTTAAATGTGTATCACTGGGCTTCCCTGGTGGCGCAGTGGTTGAGAGTCCGCCTGCCGATGCAGGGGACGTGGGTTCGTGCCCCGGTCTGGGAGGATCCCACATGCCGCGGAGCGGCTGGGCCCGCGAGCCATGGCCGCTGAGCCTGCGCGTCCGGAGCCTGTGCTCCGCAACGGGAGAGGCCACAACAGTGAGAGGCCCGCGTACCACAAAAAAAAAAAAAAAAATGTGTATCACTAAGTGAAAGAAGCCAATCTGGAAAGGATGTACACTGTATGATTCCAGCTCTGTGACATTCTGGAAAAGGCAAAACTATGGAGACAGTCAAAAGATCAGTGGTTTCTGGGGGTGGGCAGAACACAGGGGATTTTAAGGGCAGTGAAAATACTCTGATATCATCATCTTACATATATGATGGGTATATGTCATTATGCATTTGTCCAAACCCATAGAATGTACAACACTAAGAGTGAACCGTAGTTTAAACTATGGACCTTGGGTGATTATGATGTATCAAGGTAGGCTTATCAATTGTAGCAAATGTCCCACTGTGGTACAGGATGTTGATAATGGGGGAGGCTGTATAGGTGTGGGGCAGGGGGCATATGGGAAATCTCTGAACCTTCCCCTCTATTTTGCTGTGAACTTAAAGTGCTCTAAAAAGATAAAATCTTAATTTAAAAAAAAACCTATGAATTGTGAACTCTGCAATTAATTCTTTTGAAATTGATTTTACAAATAACGCCTTTTTTTCTGATTGTCAATACACACATTCGTGTTGTTTCAGGAAGAAAATAATATCATGTTACCATTCAACTGCTAACAGGTTGGACAGATATTCTTCCAGACTTCCTTCCCATTCATCAGATAGTTTTTTAATGTGACAAGATGTATAGGTTTATGATAAGAGTTATCTGATTTTTTTCATAAAGCAAAAATACCATAAACTATATCTCAAATAATGTCCCTGAACAGCTAGTCACTGTAGAGTTGTGGTGGAGCTAAAGGAACATGGGATTTGCTGTCCCATGTCCAGATTAATCACTCCCACAGTGGACAATTACAGCACCTTGAACCAGACACTGGACCTCCGCAAGTCTCTGTTTTCTCATCCACATGCTGGGGACAATAATAATAATAATAATATCCCTTTCATCTACTTTTCTGCTGTGTTACGGTTAAACGAGAAAATAAAGTTGAAATGCTTTGTCATCTCTAAATAGCTCGACACCTTTTTTTTCTTTATTCCAAAAAATGCTACTATTTCCCAAGACATTTTAAAATTTCCTCTTTGGGAACTGCCTGGAAAATCCATTTACAAGTTACATAGGAAAACACATCTCCTTAACTAAGTTGAGGTTAAATTTTGACCCAACTAGCTATGATTCAGCTTTGCTCATCTATGTTATTAACCATATCTCTTCTGTCAGTTTCTGAAAACCGAACCTATTTCTGAAGACGGATGATTCTGCAGCAAGGAAGACATAACTCACATTCACTATTCTCTGAAGTAAAAGCCAGAATTTTAGATAAAGTCTTTCTAGTAAGTGTTTAATTTCCCAAGGTTGTGACTTTGAAAAGAACACTCATTCTGATATACATCTAGGCTTGGTTTTTTGCTGTTTCTGAAAGTTTTTCACAAGGTTTTCTGGTCACATCATAATGCGGGCCAATTTATCATTGTAATCCTTACATGTTTTATTTCATTTCTATATCAGTACTTAAGTGTTATAAGTACCAAGGAAAAGGGCATGATCAGACGGAGAAGAAAAAAAAAAAGTCAAGTCAGAAAGGCACAGAAACTGCACACTTTAAAAAGGCTAAGGTGGTAAATTTAATGTGTTTTTACGACAATAAAAGACAAATAGTAAATAAAAAGAAAGGCACAGAGACCTAGATCGTAAGGCAAAGGAGCAATGTGAACACAAGGCCCTGAGCTCTTTCTTCTAACGATTCATCACCAAGTAATAAAAAGTCTTGGAAGGAGCTAGTAATTAGTCATATTGCCCCACTCTAAGAGACCTTAATATGAGCAGACATAACACAAAGCCAGAGCACTTTCTCTACCTTCACCCCAGACTGAAAATTAGCCAAATTCAGGAAGCGATAGAAATACACGATGCATCCTTCAGAGTATGTCTTATAGTTCCAGGTGGAAGAGCCATTTGCTAGAGTGGTTGTAACCTGCGTCCCCAAAACTCTCCTGTCCTTTTCCTGACAGTCACACGTTGAGTAATTATTCTTAATTTGTAAAGCTGAGCATCACTCTGCTGCAATCTACTGCACACATAACTTCTGTTATTGTTTTGGTGAGCAGGCCTTAGCAATCACCGTGAGATGGAATGGATGCAGATGCTACAGAGGGATGTGTCATAATAGCTGCGAACCACCAGAAGGCGCTCTAAAACAGACTCCTGGGAAACACTACACCTGCTGGCAAAGAGGCGGAAATAATGCATTGTCTACAGATGGAGCGTTTAAACCACATTAAAACTTAACAAAGAATTACAGAGTGGTTGAGGGAATTATAACACTAAAAAGTCTCCAGAAGACAAAATACAGGTTTCTAAAGGCATTGGGTTAGTACTGTATTTGGTTTTATTTTTTAAGAGAAAAAAATACACAAGAAATATTGATCCAATTAGTGAAGCCAGACAAGCCATGAGAGTACATTTTCACGAGCTTCTCAACCCCTCCATCTGCCAAAATATTCCTTTTAGTGGAGTCAGCCTTTTGCACGAGCTTTGGGGATGATTCCAAAGATGCTGAAAGTTTACTCAGAAATCTCTCTCCTGATTAACGGCTGGTACCTGAAATTCTTAAGACTTGTATCCCACCTTAAGAGCTTTAATTATGTCGTAGCATTCTTAATGTCTGAGTAAAGGCTTTACCTCAACTTGGAGGGCTAATATTGACCGTTGCCAGGATTTAGCTTAAACGGTTTAACCTTTTGCTATGCACCTTCATATGATAGGAAGGCCAGGCTTTGAAGATTAACCTGATGATAATTTTTAATTATGGGGAGGAGGCCAGGTGTGCAAAGCTCTGACTGTAGCCGGTGGAATATTGTATTAGGGAATCTGCCAGGAACGTGGGCATCTGTGGAAAGAGAACAGTATCAGCCCCGCAGAGAAGTACAAAAAAGGTAACAAACTCCCTGTGCTGGTTTGCTTGCTAGAGGCTGTCATAACAAAGGACCACAGACAGATAGCTTAGCCATCAGAAATATCAGTAGACTTTTTCACAGTTCTGGAGGCCAGAAGTCCAAGATCAAGGTGTCTGCAGGTTTGTTTTCTTCTAAGGCCTCTCTCCTGTGCTTCTGATGGCTGCCTTCTACCTGTGTCTTCACACGTACATGTCTGTGCCCAAATTTCCTCTTTTCATCAGGACACTGGTCATATTGGATTAGGGCCCACCCTACAGACCTCATTTTAACTAGAGACCGCATCTGCAAATATGATCACACCTGAGCTACTGAGAGTTAGATCTTCAACATATGAATTTGAGTGGGATGCAGTTCAGCCCCTAACACTCCTGTGCTTTCCAGCGTTGCCCAGTATTTCTTACAATTCTGCAGGGCAGCGGGGTGGCCACGAGGCAGTGGAGAGGGCTTGAGCGTGGCAGTTAGGTCCCTATTAAACAGCCGGCTTAAACATTTCCTAGCAGTGTGACCTGGGCAAATTATTTAGCCTCTTCTTAGCCTTGGTTTCCCCTTTTGCAAAATAAGGCTAAACATACCCTCCTTGCCAGGCAGCGGCGAAAAGCAGAAGGAGTTGATAAATGTGGGAAAACGGGCACAGCGCTTCTCAGGTGTGGACGGAACCCCTCTGAGGCCTCCCCTGGCCTGGGGACACGAGTCTGGTCCTTCCACAGCCAGCGAGGCCCGTGTGGCCCGTCGCGCTCTCACCAGCAGAACCCGAGGAGCCCGGGGCCCCAGCCACGTAGAATTTTAGAGGCTGTGATGGAGAAGAAACCCCCAGAAAGATAAAATGGGGAGTGAAAAACTATGGTATGTTTTACAGTGTTTACTTAACACACCAGTGCTTTAAACACTCACATACTGTGACGGTAGACACAGCTTCAGCTGGAGAGACGGTCAGAGTCTAAAGTTGAGGCTCTTCTGAAGTCGGGGCCACAGCCTTTTGCCACAGATTCCCTCACAGGTCTGCGCTCCTGCGACTCCAGCTTCCTTCACTTCAGTCTCCCTCCTGCCCCAGGCCCCTCGCTGGCCACACAGGACGGCGGGACAGTCGATGTTTCAGGTCGAGCCTCCGACAGCATTTCCTTAGGGAAGGATCCCGGCACTGGGGACGAGTGCGCCACGCGCACACGGGTCGGTTTCCATCACACCCTGACCTCCGAGGGCTGCGTGCTCAGCCTTTTCAGCAGTGACCGCAGTTGCCATGACGTAACTCACTGCATCTGGGATGTTTAATCTCTGCCTCCGCTGCTGGAATGCGGGCTCTCCTTTCCAATACCAAAGTGCGTGCAGGCTCCGCACAGCCAGTCGGGCAAAAGCGAGACCCGCCCTCCCTCCTGCACCTCTCGCGCCTCCTGTGTTCTGCCTTCGCTGCCGAGGATGACCCCTGTTCCCCAGTCAGGCCACGGTCTCTCGTGATCTGTCTGTTTTAATCTCCCTGAAATACCTTCCTTGCCCTCTCTGCTTGGAGAAATCCAATTTGTTTTAAGGCCTAACTCCTTCTTGAACTACGTGACAGAAGGAAATATCTGTGGCTTCTGCCCCGCGCCCTCCGTTGTGGCACTTACCGCGTGGGTTCTGTTTCATTGTGTACATGTCTATTTCCTCCGCTAGATTATACGTTCTCTGAAGACAAGCAATCATTTTGTTCTCATCTCCGTATCTCCCATGTCTGGCCTAGGGTCTCGCACAGTGCCTGGGGCGGCGTACAAATTCTGCAGTGATTCTTGAATGCAGTTCTTTGCTCTCATGGATGCTCGAGGTGTTTGAATTGACCGAGGTTTGAGGGATTTACGCCAGCACTCTCTTGCACACAACTAAGGCTAATGCTCTTTAGGCAGCGTGATGCTGCAGCTCCTCTTAGCAGGTTTAAAGGTAATACGTGTATGGACACTTGCTTATACGGGTGTTCTTTGGTTGCAAGCCAAAAACTGCGTGTTTAGGCTCTGGTTAACTTAATCAAAAAGGAGGTTTTCTGGACAGATAATCAGGAGTTCAGAGACTCAGGGGCTGGAGAAGCAGGGTTTTATGGTCGGAGCCCAGGGAGCTCCAGAAACTACTGACTGGAGCAACAGGAATGAAATGGCAGCAAGAACAGCTTTTTCTAGTTTGTTCCTCTAGAATAATAAATCACTTAAGTCATCCTCAGTTTCTGTCACTCCATTCAAGATTTAAATTGAATGGAGGGTGCATCAAGTTTGGGTTATGTACCCAACCATTGGCGTGGTGAGGCAGGAACATCTGTCTAACAAGAAGTTCCCCAGATTAAATTCAGTGGGAGATCAGACAGTCCTCACAAGGAAAGGAGTATTCTATGGGAAAGAGGCAAGGGATGCTGCTTGCCAAAAAACCCACAAACACCTTCTACATTTGTGTCCTAAAATTCACTGTAACCCAACACTATAACGATTGTTATGCAGTTATTATTAAATCATATGATTTTTCATCTATAGCTTCTCACTCAGAGTAGACCCTTAATCCAATTTAAAAAAAAGAAAGCTTTTATATTTTTTTCCTAAACTGCTAACTTATGGGGACTTCCCTGGCCGTCTAGTAGTTAAAGCTCCATGCTTCCATTGCAGGGCGCGCGCGTTTGATACCTGGTAGGGGAACTAAGATCCTACATTGCTGCACGGTACAGCCAAAAAAAAAAAAACAACTGCTACCTTATGAGACCGTAAGATGTGCTGTGACGGGACTTAAGTGAATGAGCAGTAAAAAGAATGGCCAGTGGTACAGTGACATTGGTGACTTCTAGCCATCCATCTGGATCACCATCAAGTCGTTATCCTTGTGGCTGAATGGTGTGGAGCAATGGAGTTCTTCAGCAGCCCTTTCGGGCCAGTGCTGTGTTTCAGCCCATTTAGTTCCTCCGTGTAGTGAGTGGAGCCCGAGTGATGAAGGAATCATTGGCTCAATTAACTAGCATTAAAATACGGTATCCCTAGAATCATAATCAGGGGAACACAATCATTGACTCTGGAAAATATCTGAGACACCTTCCCTGCTGGGTAGAGATGGAAAATTAAATTACATGAAATGATTTCCCAGTTCTCCATACGTGAACTATTCACATTGCAGATAGTCAGTTCAAGGGCTGTTATTTGCCACCATGGTCATGACCATGACCCAGCTAGTCAGTGACGTGGCAGCTGAGAAGTTGTATGGATAAAAAATACGTTTTCCCTGGTTATTTACATTGATGGTATACTTTATAAAAACTACAGGAATAAAGAATGTTTCTTAAACTTGAGGTTTTATTTTAGCTGCCATGTTACTCTTTTTGTTTCAGATATCCCTTCAGTCAAGTTAGAAATTCCAGTCTTTTCATGGTCTATAATTCTGTTTATCACAAAGTTTCTTAGCGGCTATTTTCTCTAGAATGGCTCCAAAACTCTTACCTTCTGGTATCAATTTCCATTCATTTTTTTTCTCCTTTCTTTTAATAAAGTACCATTGTCCCCCGTAGCAAAGGATCAAAATGTCTTTCATACTTTTGCACTTCTTATTACATATAGGATAGGAAAATCTCTTTTATATTAAAG
Organism: Phocoena sinus; assembly: GCF_008692025.1. Lineage (NCBI taxonomy): Eukaryota > Metazoa > Chordata > Mammalia > Artiodactyla > Phocoenidae > Phocoena > Phocoena sinus. Next base: position 6,263,459 of record NC_045779.1, on the reverse strand, counting down.
TAATTCATTTACAGTTCAGTTTATCACAACAACCAGAAATCTTAGCAGTTGTGTGGATAACTGGAACTATTCTTAGAACCTTCATATTTTTAACCCTTCCTGAAACGACAGGTGTGTCAAATACAAGACATTTCTGGCTAACAAATTTTGCAATCTCTCTTTCAGAAGCTGTCAGATTCTAGAACTTCCTGATGGCTTTGTTTATTTAGCCGTTCTCAAACTTCCTCTCCCAAACCCATTACTCTCTTAAAAATTATTGACACCTTTTGTTTATAGGAGGTTATATATACTAATATTTACCATATTAGAAATTAATAGCGAGGTGTTTTTAAAATATTTTAAAATGACTATAGGGGCTTCCCTGGTGGTGCAGTGGTTAAGAATCTGCCTGCCAGTGCAGGGGACATGGGTTCGAGCCCTGGTCCGGGAAGATCCCACATGCCGCGGAGCAACTAAGCCCACGCGCCACAACTGCTGAGCCTGTGTGCCACAACTACTGAAGCCCGTGTGCCTAGAGCCCATGCTCTGCAACAAGAGAAGCCACTGCAATGAGAAGCCCGTGTGCCGCAACAAAGAGTAGTCCCCGCTCGCCGCAACTGGAGAAAGCCTCCACACAGCAACGAAGACCCAACGCAGCCAAAAATAAATAAATAAATTTATTTTAAAAATTAAAAAAAAATAAAATGACTGTAATAAACTCACTGCGTGTTAAAATGAATATTTGCATAAAAACATGTTTTTGGATTAAAATTAATTAGAAGAATAGCATTGTTTCATATTTTGACTATTTCTTTAATGTCTGGCTTAATGGATTCCCACAATATGTTTGTGCATTTAATCCGTTGTGATATCTCATTTTGACTGAAGTATATGGAGAAAATCTGATCTCACAGGGATATGTAGTTAGAAAAGGGAGGAGTATTTAATAACCTTCTCATGTATTGATAATTGGATTTTCTTCTTTGGTACAACACTGGAACTCAACAAGTGGTAACTTCTAAAAGGTTGGTTGAATGGGGAAACCAAAACCATATCAGTGAACTTTTCTTCCTCTGTTACATGAAAACCCATCAATCTATCTCCTACTCTGAATGGATCTTTCACCCATGTATGATTTTGTAACTTCCAAATGTTGACAAATTTCATTATTACTGTGTTAACAAAAAATCACAGTTGTTAATATCCACACTGATTTCATCAAGAACATTCTTTTGAATATTAGGAAACTCTCAAGCTCATGCGGTATATGAAGGATTTTTAAAATTCTAAGTTTTAAAAAAATTAAGTAATGTATTTATTGGCTATGTTGGGTCTTCACTGCTGCGCACGGGCTTTTTCTAGTTGTCGCCAGCAGAGGCTACTCTTCGTTGTGGTGGGCGGGCTTCTCATTGCGGTGGCTTCTCTTGTTGCGGAGCACGGGCTCTAGGCATGCGAGCTTCAGTAGTTGTGGCACACGGGCTCAGTAGTTGTGGCTCGTGGGCTCTAGAGCTCAGGCTCAGTAGTTGTGGTGCACGGGCTTAGCTGCTCCGCGGCATGTGGGATCTTCCCAGACCAGGGCTCGAACCCGCCTCCCCTGCATTGACAGGTGGATTCTTAACCACTGCGCCACCAGGGAAGTCCCTAAAAATTCTGATTTTTGATTCACAGATGTGTGTGTATGTGTGTGTGTGTTGCTACCTTTGAGTATTTAGAAAGAGAATGTCTTCCTGACTCTGGAAAACTTGCTCTTGGCTAATGATTTTTGTTATGAGTGACCTTTGAACCAGATCTTTTTGCAATAAATCATTTCTTCTCTTGCTCACTTCCATTTGTTTTTGGCCATATATTTTGTTAATATACAAAGTGACATATATTTGTAGAAAAATTAAAAAACTAAACAAGTATATAGATAAATAGGGGCTATATGTGTGTGTGTGTGTATACACACACACACACACACACACACACACACACACACACAGTGTCCCCCACCCCGCATCTGCAGGGAATATGTTCCAAGACTGTCAGTGGATGCCTGACGCGTGTAGGACCAAACTCCATGTGTACTGTTTTTTCCTATACGTGCATACCTACGATAAAGTTGAGTTGATAAATTAGCCACGGTAAGAGATTAACAACAGTAACTCATAATAAAATAGAAAAATTAGAACAGCATACTGTAATGAAAGCTGTGTGAATGTGATCTCTCTCTCTCACAATATCTTATTGTACCGTGCTCACCCTTCTTGTGATGCTGTGAGATGATAAAACGTCTATGTGATGAGATGGAGCGAGGTGAGTGACGTAGGCACTGTGACCTAGCGTTAGGCTGCTTCGGAGCTTCTGACGCTAAGTCAGAAGGGGGACCATCTGCTTTGGGTCAGCTGTCAGGAGCACACGGCATCTATGGCTGGGACCCTGCGTGGGGTGGAGATTTCATCACGCTGCGCAGAACGGTGCACAATTTAAAACTTATGAATTGTTTATTTCTGGAATTTTCCATTTAATATTTTCAGACTGAGGTCGGCCGTGGGTAATTGAAACCACAGAAAATGAAAGTACGGAGAAGGGGGGTACTGCTGTACCCACAACGTCACTAACTAAGACGGCACTGTGAGCCTTTTGGTGCATACCATGTTGTCTTTTCCTCTGTTTTAAGTAGTCGTTAGACCTGTTTAGAAAAAAATAATCACGAGTAATTCATGCTCCAAAGTTACTTTCCTCATTTCCATCTAAATTAGATACAACTCTTAGCCAAGTTTTCACTGTTGTTTTTTTTTTCCTTCTGGAAAGCAGTTCTATCACTTTTACAATACTATCAAGTTTTCGTTTCCTATGGCTGCTTTGTCAAACTGCCATAAACTCAGTGGCTTCCAACAACACAATTTATTATCCTACCATTGTGCAGGGTCTCACAGAGCTAAAACCGAGGTGTCAACAGAGCCGTGTTCCTTTCTGGAGGCTCTGGGAGAGAATCTGTTTCTTTGCCTTTTCCAATTTATAGAGGCCGCCTACATGCCCTGGCTCACGGCCTCTGTCTTCAAAGCCACCAAGCGTGGCTCGAGTGCTTCTCCCACTGCCATCTCACGGTCACATCTCCCTCTGACCACAGCTACGAAAGGACCCATGTGATAAGACTGGGCACATGCAGGTAATCCAGGATAATCCTGGCATCTCAAGGCCCTTAATTTAATCACATCTTCAAAAGTTCTTTTTCCGTGTAAGGTAAATATTCACAGGTTTTGAAGATTAAAGTGTGGACATCTTTGGGGAGCTATTCTTCTGCCTTCCACGATTCTTGGCAGCATTCGGAGGAGGCTTCGTTGTTTTCAAAAGCAATTGGTATCATTTAAAAAGCAGTATGCCATATCTGCGTGGTCTTCCCCAAATATCTTATTCATTAATCTGTGCTAACGTAGATTTGGATGTTTTGTATTGTCCTAACCATGACTATGTTCTAGTTTCCACACTCTTTATGTATCCACAAACAGGTAATCCGTTTACACCTGTCATTTGTCGCTGCCCTTTAAATAAATGATTATATTAAATGTGGCAAGTAACACAACACTCAGTGATCAGAAATCTAGTCTACTTTTCAGTTAAAATCTCTTGAATGTTAAGGCCGTGTGTAGAGTGATATTTTCTACTTATTCACACAATGATAGCCAGGCCTGTTTTCAGTCAGCTTTCCAAGTTGATCTTCAGCCCTAGTGAAGAGATTAAGAAACAAAAGTAGAGTAAAGCAAGTGGTGCTTTTTGAATAATGAAACAAAGGGAGTCTATACTTATTAGGGTGGAGAAGGGCAACTGACGTGACTGCAACACTGGAAGAGAGAAGGTTCATTGGAAGAACAAGCTGCCAAGTGTGGACACTTCAGTGTGTCGGGATATAGGCCACACACAGCACACACAACTCCAAAGCACGTGAGTAAGGTGAGATGGATTTGTTAGCTAAGCTCGAAATACTAAAGGAAGGAGCACCCTCTGAAACTTGAACAAGATAAGTACAATAAATAAGAGGAGATACGACCTCACAGAGCAGGTAATAGACCGATGGAGTTGAATTTCTTATTCTTGCAGTCAACTTTCGTTGATAAGGTGTGCATGGGACAGACACTCGTGAATTGCTATGATTGCTACAAATTAGAAATGAGTGACACGATCTCTGTCCTGAAAGGGCCGTTGAGAGAGTTAGGTGGACAGGAATGTAGACCGGTAATTACATTACAGTGTGAGCTAAACCTAGACTCCGAACGGGAGGCCGTGAGGGTGCTCGAGCTTCCGAGTCTGCTCTGGCTCACTCAGGCTGTGGGTCGGTAAAAATGGTGATGGGGGAGCTCAGAGAGGAAGTGAAATTTGACTCGAATCGTGAACGGGAAGTCAGAGCACAGGGAAATGACCGAGTCAAAAGAGCTTGGCAAAGGCCTGAGTGTGTGGGCAAGCATGTTCAGACTCCCAGTCAAAGCATCCTGTTCAGGCTTCTGAATCTCAGAGAAAGCAGAAGTGAGCAAATAGCAGAAGCCGTGGACCCATATGTTCAGGACCCAAAGCTACAATTTTCCCACCCATCCTCCCATTTCTCATCTCTTTACTCCTGTTATGATTAGTAGCCCAAACTTCTCAAGCCATTGTTGACACAGGACACTCACTCTGAATCCCAGCTCCTCGCCATTCTCCCCTATCCTCCCAAACCCTTCGTCCTTTGTCCTGCGTAATCCTGGTTTCTTACACCCACATACCTTAAGACCAAGAGAGAAGCATCTTCCTTGCTCCATTTTGCTGCATTCAAACAACGTCTTTTCCTCCCTCCTTCAAAAACCAGAATTCCTTAGAAGTTAATGACATCAGGGCTTATCATCTACTGACACCTGTTTCGTGAAAGGCTCTGCGCTCACCGAGTTCCTCTTTCCTACCCTATCATTACTCTTGATGACATCTGCACCCACACGGCAGAGCCAGCCGACCTCCCAGTTTGTTGTTCTATGATCTTCTCACCTCCAACCATGTTTTCCTCTGCCCTATGACAGCTAGCTGGTGTCATCTCATCTCTTGTTTCTTTTGTAGCACTCATGATCTGCAATCACTTTTTTTTTCTTTTTTTTTGGCCGTGCCATGCGGCTTGTGGGATCTTAGTTCCCCAAACAGGGACTGAACCTGGGCCCTCGGCAGTGAAAGCGCAGAGTCCTAACCCCTGGGCCGCCAGGGAATTCCCTGCAATCATTTTATATGTTTGTTTGTAGTCAGTTCTACCCACTAGATGCTCTGTAAGGACTGGGATTGTCTCTGCTTTGTTCATATTTATCCCAGTCCTTAGCATTGTTTGCGTGCACGGAGGTTGGATTAATGAATGAATGGACTACAGACTTTGTGTCAGAAAATATTTAGAGATACGGTGGGAGAGATAGACAGAGAAAGGCTCTTAAAAAGTATCACATGCCATGCTACGAGCTGGGTTTTACCCCGGGAACCTCCAGGAGATAGCCCCCAGGACATGGGAGAAAATATATATTCCAGCAAAGACTTGTACTCAGAAATGTTAATAGCAGCTTTTTTCATAATAGCCCAAAACACTGAACACATCCCAGATTTCCACCAACTGTTGAAGAGATAAGCAAATTGTGGTGTATTCATACAAAGATTACTGTTCAGCAAAAAAAAAAAGAAGGAACCAGTAGTCCAGGTAACCACATAGATGAATCTTAAGAGCACGGTGCTGAGGGAATGGCGTCAGACAGGAGTTACTACATAATTGCTCATAATTCCATTTATATGCAAGTCTAGACAAGAGAAAGCAACAGACAGGAAGCAGATCAGTGGTTGCCAGGAACCAGGAAAGGACGCAGGGCTTCCTTGCAACAGGGCACAGGGAAACATTTTAGGGTGATGGGAATATCTGTATCACAAGCAAGGTGGAGGCCACGGGACTGTCCACGTTTGTCAAAGCGCATCGCATGGTGCGCTTAAAATTGATTAGTGTTATTGTACGTAAACTGTACCTCGATAAACCTGACTGAAATACAGATTTACGGATTTACAATATTTGTACAGATTTACAAATATTATAAATTACTAAGAGAAACAGAGGAAAAGCAAACTTTAAGATGATGTCAGAAACGTGAGTTTGCCCTTCCCCCTCCCACCTTCTTCCCTTTGAAGCCACTGCTCTCAGGGAAGATTGTCCAGGAGCAGCTCTCACTCTTTGGGGCTCCGCTGGGTGTATTGACAGGAGTGGAAAAATTTGTTTTCTTCCTGTGAGGTTACTTAGAGCTTTACTACGGGAATGAGGACTTCTGATTCTTAGTTTTTTTAAACGCCTCAGAACTGCTACTAGAAATGTATAATTGCAAAGCAAGTAGACTCTAGTCAGGCAGACATGAGATCAAATCTTGCCACTGTCACTTAGTAATTGACGTTGTCACTTACCATTGGACATGTTATTAAACTGCCTAATGCTTCAGTTGTTCTCTTCCAAAGAATGGAAATAACAGAACAATCTTAGAGATTTGCCAAGAAGTCTAGCAGTTCCTCAGGAGTGGCCGGTGACAGCTGCTAGATCGGCTGGTGTGGGGACAATGCGCCCACGTGGATTGGGGTAGTGTGTTACTTACGGCCCCTCAAGTCACATGGGAGAAATGAAGAGGCCCAGTGGACGTGGGTGCACGGTGGTCCTGCGTCACAGCTCAGGAATACCAAGCTTCAGAAACCCCCAACCGCATCCAGAGGCTGCTGGCAGACCTGGGCACTCTGTGCTCTGGAGAGAACTATTACATTCATTGTCCTGAGATGTTAGCAAGTCTTCCCCGGGGCAGGGAGGGTGAGGTCTTCATCGTTACTCTCCTGGATGTCTCCAGGGAGAGGATGCTCTCGATCTTTACTCTCCTGGAATGGAAATACTTCTGAACAAACTGTCTGATGACGCCTAACACGGAGAATTGTGAGAGAGTCGTGGAGAATTAGCTCCCAACAGGATTGCAGAATAAATGAATGCAAAGTACTAAGCGTAGTGTTTTCTACAAAGTAATCACATCATAAATTCAGATAGCAATGATATTGACAATTATGATGATGGGGGGGAAATGGCATCTTTCCTTTAAACCTGGCACACAATTCCTTTTAGAAAGGGAGCTGTATTTGTTGGGGAAAAGGTGCTGATAAGTGCTTGCAGTTGCAGTGCAATGTGAGCACCCCAGGTTTTGCGTATTTGCTGACACCAGGACGAACAGAAGGGAGTGGAACTGCTCTCTTTAAGACTGGAAAGGAATTTGTTTTTCTAAAGCACTGTTTCTCAAAGAGTGGTCACAAGACCAGCATCAGTATTACCTGGGAGCTTAATAGAAATGCAGAATGTCAGGTCCCACCTCAGATCTACGAGATCAGAAACTCCGGGGTGGGCCCAGCAATCTGTGTTTCTAACAAGCCCCTGGTTGATCCTGAGGCAGAACTACTTAGTCCTGGAGAGGCTAGATGGAAGCAGGGTGGGAATTTGTGAGCCTGGACTCTTTATGGAAGAACATGAGGAATCCTCAGTGGTAGACCTAAAATGACTAAGAAAATATTAATATGGATTTTAAACAATTAATTACTTTATTTTTAAATTTATTTTATTTTTGGTTGCATTGGGTCTTTGTTGCTGCATGTGGGCTTCTCTTGTTGCAGAGCACGGGCTCTAGGCGTGCAGGCTTCATCAGTTGTGGCACGTGGTCTCAGTAGTTGTGACTCCTGGACTCTAGAGTGCAGGCTCAGCAGTTGTGGAGCACGGGCTTAGTTGCTCCGCAGCGTGTGGGATCTTCCCAGACCAGGGCTCGAACCCGTGTCCCCTGCATTGGCAGGCGGATTCTTAACCACTGCACCACCAGGGAAGTCTGCATTTTGTTTTAATTTTCATGTATTTATTAATGAAGTTGACATTTCTGTATTTGAGAGAAGATAATGTATATCTTTAATCACTGTTTTATTTATCATTTCCTGCTTACCTTCTAATCTAATCTGTTCTAATCTCCGGTGGGTAACGTGTCTGGTAAAAAGTTCCTGGATTTACAAAGTACAAGGGAGAAGATCCTAAATGAGGAGTGGTTCTAGCAGTTACCGTCATTTTACTCACACAGGGAAAATAAACTATGCAGGTGACAGCTGACAGGTGCCCTTGGACGGCTGTCACTACCCGGGGAGGGGACACTGGTGCAAACATGGGCATACGTAGTTCCTGAAGCACACGGTGATTTTGCAACTGGACATAAGAATCAGCGTTTCAGAAACAATTTTAACTACATGGGAAAGTCATTAAAATTTTTTTTAATCTAGTTTGTAAGAATTGTCTGAGAAAATGTGAGGTCTTCATCCTCCAGTAAGCTCAGCACTAAATCGAAAGCCGTGACAGGCATGAAAGGGAGAAGGGGTGTGCCCCACATTGCTTACGGTGAGGAAACGCAAGTGGTACCTGTGGTGTCCGCCTAGCATTGTCCGCCTAGCATTGCTGCCTCACAACCTGGTCCTTCTCACATGCACATTTTCACTTGTCTTTCCTCCCCTTCTTCACTTAGCCCGTATGCTCTGGGGAAAGCTTACTCCACCTTCAGCTATAGAGATGGCCTCCATCTAAATCCCACGGACGGTTCCATCTCCTTGACAAAGTCTTTGACTTACAAAGGGTAGCCGTGATCTAAGGGGTCTGAGCAAGGGTAACCCTGGTCTGTTGCTATGCACACTGGGCTACCGTGACCTCTTGCCGTGAGGGAGAAAGTGCGCAGCTGGTTTGCTACCAGCAAATACCCATCAGCCCTGTGCAGAGGGGAATTAGACTTCCAATCCAGTTAAATGATGCTGAAGGTCTAACAAAGATGGAGGGAAACTGTCTTCGATGACATTGTTAAGCCGCTGGCTCAATGAACCCTGAAGCCGGTTATACCTCTGATTTCCAGGTACCTAAGCTGAACATTCTGTTTGTTATTTAAGCAAGAAGTGAAAAGGAAAAGAGCTGGTAACTGTTCCCATCCAAATTTTGAAGCTGTCCGTTTAGGTTCTGAGCGTCTATCAGGCTAGTTACACTGTAGTCAGATTTTAAATTTTAAATCAGATCATGTCACCCCCCTGCTCTTAATCCTGCAGTGGCTTCTGTCATACATAACTAACAATGACAATAATAATAATAATAATAGTGAAGCATCTAGCACCCTCCCTGGCCACATGCCTCTGGCCCCTTGTTGCCTCAGTCCCTCCCTCGGGGGCTCCAGCTGCTACAGCTCTTGTCTCAGGGCTGCTGCAACTTACTATTCCTCTGTCTGGAATGCCTTTGCCCAAGGTCTTCACATGTAAGTCTCTGACTTCATTCATTTACCAGTTCAACTATCGGTCATCAGAAGGGGCTTCGATGACCCCCTTATCTAAAGCAGTACCTACCCGCTTCACACTCTGTCCCTTACTCTGCTCTATTTTTCTTCTCGGTACTTATCCCTGCCTGAATTTATGTCACTTGCTCTTTAAATCTGTCAATCTCACCCGAATGTAAGTTCCATAAAGGTGAGACTTGACTTTATTCACAACTGTGTCTCCAGCACCTAGAACATTTCCTGGCATACAGTAAACAGTCAATACATTTTTTTTTTTTTGCGGTACGTGGGCCTCTCATTGTTGTGGCCTCTCCCGTTGCAGAGCACAGGCTCCGGACGCGCAGGCTCAGCGGCCATGGCTCACGGGCCCAGCCGCTCCGCGGCATGTGGGATCCCCCCAGACCGGGGCACGAACCCGCGTCCCCTGCATCGGCAGGCGGACTCTCAACCACTGCGCCACCAGGGAAGCCCTCAATACATTTTTATTGAAGAGAAAATAAAAGTCTCAAAGAGTGATCTTTCCTTTTTTTTTTTGCGGTACGCGGGCCTCTCACTGCCGTGGCCTCTCCCGCTGCGGGGCACAGGCTCCGGATGCGCAGGCTCAGCGGCCATGGCTCACGGGCCCAGCCGCTCCGCGGCATGTGGGATCCTCCCGGACCGGGGCACGAACCCGTGTCCCCTGCATCGGCAGGCGGACTCTCAACCACTGCGCCACCAGGGAAGCCCCAAGAGTGATCTTCCTTAAGAAGAGCTATCAACGTCCAGTTGTTGGCTATTTTTATCTTAGTAATGGGGTACACACTGCTGGTCGGGTGACCCAAGAACATTCCTTACCCGCTTCTTCCTGGATGCTTTCCACTATCCTGCCGGCAAATTTTATTATTTATTTATCTTATTTTTGGCCGCGTCGGGTCTTAGTTGAAGCATGTGGAATCTTTCGTTGTGGTGCGCCGGCTTCTCTGTAGTTGTGGCCCGTGGGCTTAGTTGCCCCGCGGCAGGGGGGATCTCAGTTCCCCAACCAGGGATCGAACCTGCGTCCCCTGCACTGGAAGGTGGATTCTTAACCACTGGACCACCAGAGAAGTCCCATGCCTGCAGATTTTAAATACTTGCTTTTCTTAGTCTTCACTGCTGCTATGGGCTTTGCCGATGCAACAGTTCTGGCTGATGAGACGTAAGTGGGAGTCTGGAGTGTGTTTCTGGGAATGCTTTTGACTGCCTGGCAAAAGGAACAAGCAAGGCAGACTGTCTTTCCTCCTTATTTCAGCTCAGAAACCAGGTTGATCGTGGTGATGAAGCAGTGATCTTGTGACCAAAAGACTACAGGACTAAGAGAAAAGTCATCAGATGACTGAGCTATCCAAACAATGCCAATAATGAGAAAATGAACTCCAACTGTTGACTGAGTTTTCTGTTACTCATAGTGCAACAAATCATAACAGAGTGGTGACAAAAAAGAGTACAATATTTAACACATATTTATTGAGCATCGTAAGTGCACAACGCTGTGGTGAGTGGCTACAATGACCAACAACTCACTGTTCCTTGTCCCCGAAGATTCCAACCTAATGTGGACACACACCCTAATAAGGAGGAGTGAGATCACGCTGAAGTCCCCACCTGACTGTGAGGTTTGTGAAGTCACTGCCCAGTGCCCACCACCTTGCCTGATGTATACAGGTGTGAAATAAACGTACTGAGTGATTGGATGTGAGATGAGCTCCCCTTGGGTGCATTGGGGAAGACTTCAGAGTCTTGAGTGGCAACTTCAAGTATGGGTAGGATTTCAACAGGGAGAAATGGTGGGAGAAAGGTAAACAGGCAACTTAGGCAGAGAGAACACAGGCTCAAAGGCCTCATGGAAGGAACTCATAACATACGTAAGAGAATGGAGATTGCCCTTTTTTTTCTAGGTAAAAAATAGGCATTTTTTCTAGGTAAAAAAATGTATGCTACCGCTTCTAACTTAAGAAAGGGTGATAGGTAAATATTTATGTCTTCATAAGATTTTAAAAATTGACTTAAGCAGATACACACTAGTGAAAAATATTTATTTTGCAAACAGAATACAGTGAAAACAATGTTCTGGTTTACTCTGACAAGTGATACCTTGCAAATGGGAGGTACATACATTTGCATATCGTCATCTGCAACCAGATGCAATTTTTAAAGACTGGGGAGTGCAAAGCTCTTTAACGTTTTTAGAGCTTTAGTCTGTGAAGTGAAAATAAAAACATTATCAAGAGCTCAAAGATGTGTTTTGTGTATGCAAAACAGCTCTGAATGGAAATTGTTTCAAGAGAACAAAGCTCTGAGTTTTATGGGGATGAGAATCGAGGGCCAGGAGGAAGGGATAAGGTCTCTCAGAGTTTACCGTATCTCCTGCGGTGTGCCATTGAATCAGGAGGGAAGGGGGCAGGGCACAACCTTTAAAAGTATGACGTAGCTGTTGAGGACACAAGGAGAACTGGTTAGAACCAACTAGGCCTTAGACGGCAGAAGACTGAACTTCCAATAGACCTTGATCCCCATTATACGCTCATTACAATACATCAGCTACATGACACACGCATGGGCACCATGACAGCTCTGAGTCCGACCATAAAAGGCTAAAAAGTGGGCAGTGACCCAATTCATGGAACTCTCTGCCCCTTCTCCAAAATAGTTGGAAGAATTCTCCCACTCATTAGCCTGTGAAATTACCCAGCCTATATTTTGGGGCATCTCACCTTCTGAAATGGCCCACACTCTGGCTGTGGAGTGTGTCTCTCTCTCAATAAATCAACTTCTTACCTATCACTTTGCCACTCACTGAATTCTTTCTGTGATGAGACATAAAGAACCTGAGCTTCATTAAGTCCTGAGACCAGGTGTGTGATCCCAATATAAAAGACAGCGGGCTCAAGTCCGAATCTCAGTTATGGGGTTTCACAATCACCTTCATTTGAGGTAGGTGTTATTACCTCAAACTATGGTTGTCAGCAACTCAAGGTCAAGGTAAGACTGGCTCAAGGTTTTCCTCAGCTTCAGTGGAAGTCCAATGTCCTAAAACTTCTATTTCCTGAGGGACATCCATTTCAAAGTAACCTCTCACTCAGCCTCCACTGAAAACTTTTACTTGGCTGTATATCCTGAGATATTTTTTCCCCATGTCTCCCTGGTAGATATCCATGTGAGAAAACCATGGAAATGAGCTACTAAATTTAATTCACACACACACAAACGGAAGATGTTATCCTCCCCTCGCCCATCACCCAATCACGGCACTCGTCGGAATGACCTGTACAGTGAGTACAGAGACTTAACATTAAGAAGTCATGCAGGATAGAAACCAACCAAGGAGACTGAGAAAGAGGAAGAAGCAAGGTAGGAGGAAAGCAAGGAAACTGTGGGGTCTCGGAAGTAAAGGGGGAAGAGCTGTGTTGAAAGCCATGTACAACGGCGCTGAATTCTGCAGAGTTCAGCAGAGTCGAGTGTGGAGAAGTGACCAGTGAATGTGGTGAACTTACAAGAAGCATCAGAGTGGAACCAGAAGTCCAAGTGGGATGGATCGACGAGCAGGCAGGGAGAGAAAATGGAGACAGCATGGGAGTCAGGTGTTTCAAGAAGTTTCACTGAGGATGGGGAGATGGAGGGAGATGTGGGATAAAGGGAACATTTTTTGAAAACTATATTTAGGGACTTCCCTGGCGGTCCAGTGGGTAAGAATCTGTACTCCCAATGCAGGGGGCCCGGGTTCGATCCCTGGTCAGGGAACTAGATCCCACGTGCCACAACTAAGACCCGGCACAGCCAAATAAAAAATTATATATATATAAAAAGAAAACTATATTTATATTCAGATAGGAATGGCTCAAAAGTGAGGGAGAAATAGACAAAGCAAGAGAGAGAAAGAGGGGAGAGAGAAAGGATAATTACAAAGGCTGAGTTGTTGAGTGGGAAGAAGTTTGCCTTTGATGGGAGCAAATATACTTCGAAACAGCAGGAATGAAGAGAAGGGAGCAGATGCCGGGGACTGGTGATTTTGGGGGGGAGGGTGAGGGAGCTCCCGCCTCAGTTCTCCCTTAGTTCTCCACAAACACACACTCTGTGACAGCAGAGGCTGTTGTTCAAGAAAATCCTTTTGAGTGAGTTTCCTCCCCTTCTCTTGTCGAAGATAAGGCTGGGAAGTGCAAAGTCACAGAAAGTGGGTGTAAATGCCGTGTCTCCATCTGCTGGCTGCCAGTTATCTTCCCAGGAGACCAGGACACAGAAGCCCTGTCCTTCCTGATGATTGTATTTCAAAGGAATGGCATTCAAGTCCTTGAGAAAGGCACTCCTGGGTTGTAAGAGATACAAATACATCTCAAGGGTTCAGAGAAAGAATTCACAGCTGTAAGCCCTTTTTAGTAAATGCCCTAAGAAACAGCAGTCAGGGCCCATGTCAGGTGTTGGCTATAACAAACAGTAAGTTCTTTGGGCAGCCTTGCTGCTTTCTCAGGCAGGCATTTAAGGGGGGTTGGGGTCATCTTAGGGATGAGGCCTTGAGCTGTCAGAAACTGTTAGTGTTGGGACTTCCCTGGTGGTGCAGTGGTTAAGAATCCACCTGCCAATGCAGGGGACATGGTTTCGAGCCCGGTCCAGGATGATCCCACAGGCCACGGAGCAACTAAGCCCGTGCGCCACAACCACTGAGGCCCACACGCCCAGAGCCTGTGCTGCACAAGAGAAGCCCGCCCCCGCTCGCCACAATTAGAGAAAGCCTGTGCGCAGCAACGAAGACCCAACGCAGCCAAAAAAAAAAAAAAAAAACGATAGTTGTTTAAAAAAATAAAAAAGAAGCTGTTAGTGTTTGTACAAGTCTTTTAACGTGGCGGGAGGGTGGTAGGCAAAATCATTTGTGCTGAGGGTCTGTAGTTTTTCTAGGCCAAGGCTGAGGCCTAGTTGAGAAGAAAGCTCAAAGGGGCTTGGCTAGAGTTCGGTCAGGGAAAGAATCGTTGTGACCCCACCAGGGTCACATCATCCTTTATCGTTTAACTAAATGGAGAAAACTTGCATGCTGTTTTCCTGCCTTATTCCAGCCAAGGTGAATTCTCTCTTCCGAACTCATAGCATCTATTGTAGCACTTCTCATATAGAACGTTAGCATGTTGTACCTCTTGGCAAATTTTATTATCTTATTTCATCATGTACCTTCTCATGTTTGTCTTGGCTATCTGACTACATCACAATTTCCTATAGGAACACTGGGCTAATATTGCCAACATCTTTTTACATTGTAGATTCTGTGTAGCACTTGGTCATTACAAAACAGGAGGGAAGGGGGCAGGGCACAACCTGTGAAAGAATGATATAGCCATAGGACATGACAAAAATTGGTGAGAACCAACTAGGTCCAACTAGGCAGAAGATTCAACTTCCAGTAGACCTCGAGCCTCATACGCTCATTGTAATACATTAGCAAGGTAAATGACACACCCACCAGCATCATGACAGTTCTGAGGCCGACCATAAAAGGTTAAAAAGTGGGCAGTGGCCCAATTCCTGGAAAACTCCACCCCTTCCCCCAAATAATTGGAACAATCCTCCCATTCATTAGCCTATGAAATTACCCAGCCCATATTTCGGGCCCTCTTGCCTTCCGAGATGGCCCACACTCTGTCCGTGGAGGGTGTATCTCTCTGAATAAATTAACTTCTTAGGCATCACTTTGTCACTCACTGAATTCTTTCTGTGATGAGACATAAAGAACCTGAGCTTCATTAAGTCCTGAGACCAGGCGTGTGATCTCAAAAGATCCTGGGTTCAAGTCCCAATTTGGGTTTTGGCTGGGTTCCAGTCCTGGCACATGGGTTCAAGTCCTAATATGAGGTCCAGGGTTTCAATTAGACTCAACCCAGGTCACAGGGCACCCGTGTACCTTTATTCATTCCAAAAAATTGTGATGGTGGCCACCTTATGCATATTGTTTTCCACATACTAGAGAGCTGAAATACACATTGACCTTGAAGCTTTAAAAATTTAACCCTTCAGAACCTGGTCTGTAAGACAATATTAGGTATGTGTCAGCATATGTACAACTTAAAGTTTGTTATTTAAGAATCCCTCAAAGGTGAACAACCACAGGTTCATTCTTAGGATATATTAAAGAGTCATAACTCACATCCACTAGGATAGCTATAATCAAAAAGTTAGATAATAACAAGTGTTGCCAAGGATGTGAAGAAATTGGAATCCTTATACACTGCTGGTGGAAATGGAACTCCTAGGTGTGTAGTCAACAGAAATGAAAACACATGTCCATACAAAAACTTGTACATGAATGTTCATAGTATTATTCATAATAGCCAAATGGTGTAAACAACTGAAGTGTTCATCAACTGCTGAATGGATAAACAAAGTGTGGTAAATCCATACAACGGAGTATTATTCAGCCATAAAAAGGAATGACGTACTGTTACCCGAAAACTGGGTTCACCTCTTGGTGGGTCTAGAGGCAAAAGACACAACCAAGCCAAAGCCTGGGAGAAGAAAGGGTTTATTATGACTTGCAGTGAATAAGGAGAACACTGCAAGTGTTTCCTAAAGCAGTGTCTCTCCAAACAACAAAATTAGGGAAGTCCTGTGCTATGGGTACATGCATATTCATGAAGGGGCTTGGGCAGTAGGCAGAGTCCAAACTTTAGTTGATTGAAGTCGAGGGTCAGAAAAGGTCACCGTCATCATCCCTTAGATTCCACTTGATCTGGCGGTTGGGCACCGGAGGTGGGATTTAAATTCTGCAAAACAGCTCAAGGCAGTGTTTTAGGCTAGTCTTTACCATTGAAATAGAACTGGGAGTCTTTACAACTGATTTGTTATCTTTGCTGTTGTTGCTTCTCCTGCCTGATAAGTTCGTCCTTTTATTCTCTTAAGTTCATTATTACTGAGACCGGTTCAAGGACAAGCATTGTGTCCAGGCTTAGATCACAAAATGGCTTAGGCTTATGTCAAGAAAGCCATGCCTGGTTCACTTTCTCTGTGGACCCCCTAACCCTATCTGTTTACAGTATTGGGAGGAACCTTGAAGACATTATGCTAAATGAAAGAAGCCAGACATAAAAGGCTATATAATCTATAATTGCATTTTATGAGATGTCCAGAATAGGCAAATTCCTGGAGACTAAGTTGGTTAGCGTTTGATGGCGTTGGGAGGCTTGCAGGGATAACTAAAGGGTATCGGTGGGTGGGTTTCTTCAGGTGGTGCAAATGTTCCAAAACTGCGCTGACAAACCCAAGTTCGTGGGCCTGACGCACCGTAAGGCCGCACAAACTGAAAACGTCAGAGTCTGGGGCAGAGAAAGGCTAACTGCAGGGGCCAGCCGAGAAGAACCGGTGGCCGGTGCTCAAAAGACCTGAACTCCCTGGGTGGTTTTCAGGGAAGAGTTTTTATAGGCGAAATTTGGTGTGTGACTTATCTGATTGGTTGGTGGAGGTCACAGGGCGGAGCTCCAGGAACCCTGGGCTCAGCCTGAAGTTACCATCCCTCCACCTGGTTGCGGGCCTTAGTTCCTACAGGATTCTGAGCTCAGAGCTAGCTTATGTGTTTCCCTTGAGGAGGAACCGGGGCTTTGCTCCGTAGAAGCGCTATTGTTTGACTGCTATTCCTTTGTTTTTGCCATCCCTCACTTCCCTGATTAGTAGCTGTGTGAATCTGCCCTTTGCAACGCAGGGAAGGCCCAGGAGACCAAAGCCTTTTTCTTCAAACAAAAAACAAGGAGCACAAGGCTCTGGTACCCAGGATCCTCCAACCCCGCGGGTCCTGCTTAGTTTCAACTCTAATGATAATTGGACATATCTGTGAATATACTAAACACCATTGAATGCTACACTATAAACAGCTGAATTATTTGGCATGTGAGTTATATAAAGCTGTTAAGAAAAAGAGAAAGTCATGTGACTAATTATTTCAATTACCAAGAGATAAAAGGCCCAAATGTTATTCGGAACCCCTGTGGCCAACAAATTGGCAGAGATTACGGGCCGTCTTCCGTCTTCAAGCGTAAAGTAGCGAAAGGGAGCTGCGGGGTAGCTGCTGAAGCAGCGGACGTTTGGGGCCTAAGGAGAGACCCTAGGCCGGCCTCTGGGTCCCGGGCACCCAGCGGCTGAGCTCGGGGTGCCTCGGGTGACTGCGCGCCCCTCCTCCGGCCTGAGTCACGGCGCCCCGAGTCCCCACGCCGAGAGGATGCGGCGGTGAGCGCTGCCGGACGCCGGGCGCAGCGTGGGCTCCGGGACGCCAGCGCCGCCGCTCGGGACGCCAGGCCGCAGGCGCGCTCTCCCGGCCGGGCCTCGCAGGCCGGCTGCCGGGCCCGCCTCCGCGGCTCCCCGACTTCCTCGGCCGGCGGCGCAGCAGAGCTGCGGAGGAGTCCGAGCCGGAGCCGCGCGCGCCCCGCCCGCCCGCGCCGCCCTTTCTCCCTCCCTCCCTCCATGGCGTTTATCCGGAAGAAGCGGCGCGAGCAGCAGCTGCAGCTCTACTCCAAGGAGAGGTGAGCGCCCGGCCCCGGGGAAGGGCCGAGCCGCGGGCGGAGGCTGGGCCCGTTGGGGGCCCGAGGCCGCGGGGGCAGCAGCGGGAGCCGGACCGGGGCCCATCCCGCGGCGGAGCCGAGCGCAGGCGGAGCCCGGCCGGCTACGCGGGTCCCGCCGCCGCGGCGTGGCTCACCCGGAAGGGGCCGCGCGGGGGTGCGGGGGGCGTGGGGTGTAAGTGAGCTCGGCGGACCCCCGACGCCCACCCCCCAGACCCCCGGCGTCGGGTCCCAGCGCTCGGCCCCCTGCCGCTGGCTTGTACTCTCGGGCGGCACCGCGCGGCTCGGGGACCCCCGCGGGGTAGACGCAGGTGCCCCCCATCACCGCGCCTTGTTACCGCGGACTTGAGCCCTCAAGCAAATGCCTGGGCAGATCCCTGCCCTCCTGGGCTGGGAGACAGCCTCTGAGGGAGGCCTGATACTGAGAAAAGCCCGGGTCCAACCCGCCAGACGTTGTCTGCCGAACAGTGGACCTTATTGTAAGTGCATGTGAAGGCTCTGAACTCCTGAGCGCTGAGGCACGACAGTCATGATCATCGGCATCCCGGTGAGGATTTGGGGTCCCACGAGCAACGGCTGAAATGGCCTCGAAGCAGTTATGGTTCAAGAGTTTCTGATCCTCAGCCTCCAAGGGAAGAAGTCCCTTATGAGAAAGCTCACTTCTTCTAAGCAGACTTCCAGTGCATCTCTAGTGAGACAGCTTGCTGGTCCTTGGGTCTGTGGTCCCAGGTGCCAAAAGGAGCTGGGAATGAGTCATTTTACACAGAGTGTTTTGGATGTGGGAGCCAGTTATCTCGGAGTGCTGCTAGCCTGCCCTGGTGTTGTGTGATCAGTGGGGACCAACGAAGCAGATTGTACGTGAGATAACAAGTGCAGACGTTGAGGCTTGTGCAGTCTTGCAGCGCCCACACTTCTTTGTGTGGGGATTGACTGGACCCCGGTGCAAACATTCATACCCTTTTCTCACCTGTAATATTGGCCTCTGCCAGGATATCCATACCCTGGAATTTCATTTTCCACTGTAGAGAAGAAGATATACCAAAAACACGTATCTTGGATAGGGCTTCCAAGAACGATTTTGGTAGCGTGATTAGGCTTTATCCACAGACAGGCTTGTTTATTGAGTAGTGATAACTGGATCCTGAATAAAGTAACTCACTCTTGTAAGAGGCTTTTGGGACTTCGTTTGTAATGCTTGTTTCATGTGGAGAGAGCGTGAATAGTTTCTTTGTTCAGTACCAACAACATTAAGACTTGGTATTCTGTATTAAATAGATGAATGTTCACATTTACATAAGAACTTTGAAACACTTGAATTGCCATCATGTTCTATGATCTAGGAGTCATTTGTAACAATTCTATGGCTTCTTTGATATACAGGGAATCCTGCTTTCTTTAGACCTGCCAATTATTTCTACGACAGTAATTTGTGTTTAATTTGTTTAGCTCGTACAGCTCTGCAGCGTCACACCAGTCTTAAAGTCTGCCCTGGCATTTCTCTGTGTAAGCTCCTTGGTTGGTATCCATTGATTGGGCAGCGTGACAGGCTAGCAGCCCTCAGGGATGACTGTAGCTCTCACAACGAAATAATTATTCAGCAGTCAGGAGGCAGCAACTGTTCTTAAGCATCGGTAATCGGAAAAAGTCAGTGCCACATATTTTTATTTGAATCCTACTTCCTGACTGCCCCAATTCTCTAATGCCCTGCCCCGTGGCTTTGCAACCTGTGTTGATGGGTACACTAACCAGGATGGTGTCCCTAGGATAGCAGTTTAAATGACAAGAATGTGTCTCACAATCAAGCAGTCTTTTTCTAAATCTTAGAATTCTCTCTGAAAGACAAGAGTATTTTATTTTATTTTAAAATATTTATTTGGTGGTTTTTTGTGTTTTTTTTTTTTTGCTGCATTGGGTCTTAGTTGCGGCACATGGGATCTTTCGTTGCAGTGGGCTCTTTGTTGCAGCGCGTGGGCTTCTCTCTAGTTGTGGCACGTGGGCTCCGGAGTGCATGAGCTCTGTAGTTAAGGCGCATGGGCTCTCTTGTTGTAGTGCAAGGGCTCAGTAGCACCGCGGCATGTGGGATCTTAGTTCCCTGACCAGGGATCGAACCCACGTCCCCTGCATTGCAAGATGGATTCTTAACCACTGGACCACCAGGGAAGTCCCAAGATGAGTATTTTAAACCAACTTTATTGAGCCCCAAATTTACCTTGGCTGCACAGGTTTTTTTCCCCTAGCTTATCTCTTTGTGGCAATAAACACCATTTAGCAAAATGATTGACAGGTCATTGACTGCGGCATACCCAAGAGAACTGTTACTTTCCTTGGAAGTGTTTCAGAGGTCACCATGAAAGCCTCACCTCTTCAGAGTTGCAGTTTCATTGGTCCCTGTCGCGCTGCTTTAGAGATTTGAGATTTCTACTGCTACCCAATAATGATCCAGAAAGGAGAAACTTGAAGTTAGCATCAGCTTCACACTAAGAGAAATAAATGCTGATATATTTAGAATAAGTGATATTTCTACAAAAGTAGAAGCAGAGAGGCTGTTGGGAGATGCTTAGATTGGTGGCTTAGACCAAGGTGGTGGGAGAAGAAATGGAGAAAAATGGATGGATTTTATTTTTATTTTTTATTTATTTATTTTTGGCTGTGTTGGGTCTTCGTTGCTGCACACGGGCTTTCTCTAGTTGTGGCGAGCGGGGGCTACTCTTTGTTGTGGTGCACAGGCTTCTCATGGCGGTGGCTTCTTGTTGCAGAGCACGGGCTCCAGGCGCGCGGGCTTCGGTAGTTGTGGCACGTGGGCTCTAGAGCGCAGGCTCAGTAGTTGTGGCGCACGGGCTTAGTTGCTCCGCGCCATATGGGATCTTCCTGGACCAGGGCTCGAACCGTGTCCCCTGCATCGGCATGCGGATTCTTAACCACTGCGCCACCAGAGAAGCCCATGTGGATGGATTTTAGATGTTTTTAGGAAGTAGCATTGATAGGTCTTGGCGGAGTGGACTGCATGTAGAAGGTAATAGAGGAAGAATCCCAGCTTAGAGTTCTCAGATAAAATACAGGATGCCCAGTTAAACTTGAATTTCAGATGAACAGTGAGTAACCTTTTATATAAGTATGTCCCATGTGATATTTGATATGTACTTATACTAAAAAATGTTTGTAATTTATCTGAAATTCCAGTTTAACTAGGTGTCCTGTATTTTTACTTGCTAAACATAGCAGTCGTACTCTCAGGTTTCTGATTTAAACAACTATACAGTGGTATCATTTATTGGTGATGCTGTAAAGAAACGCTCTGGGTAGTTTTCAGTATTAGAAAACAAGAGGTACTGGCTATTCAGATTAAGTACAGTGTTATCCCGCTTAAGACTTAGTGGGAAGGAGCCATGTTGATCTCACTGGTGTTCTAAAATGTCCATTGCAGGTGTTAAGATAAATGCAAACAAATCTAAAAAGACAATTCACATAGCTTCCCTTGGAATTGTTGGGAAAGGCAGATGTGTACAGTGGGCTAGCATACGAGGGTATTCTACAAACGGCTGCTACTTAAGATAATTCTATGTCAAGATTTAGGAGTAAGCTAATTGTATATTTTCACGTTCACATCTAGGAGTGGTGGGGGAACCACAGCTGTTTTCTTTTTGGATGATAGAGAAATTGAGATAGTTGAGGCATGTCCCCACTGGAAGAGAGTCAGTTTTCTAAGTGTCACAGAACAAATTGCCTAGCTGTGGCTTGTAAGTTGTCATTCCAGGATAAAACGTGATGATTATGAGTTCTGTATTGGGCTCACATATTGCATTAATCGTTTTACAGGGATTCCTTAGACTTCAACTTTGCTTCAAACATGCCACGTGTGGATAATTCTCTTGCTTATGCTGATGTTAAATTTCTTGGCTGATATAAATATCTTAATAAGTTTATTTTGTCAGTTGATTCTGTGTTTGTCATACTGAAAATACGTGCTGAGATGGCAAAGTGATCTGTTAGACTCTGGTTTAATCTTTCGTTTTTAAGACTGGTCATCCTATTCCTTTAATACCTCGCTGGGATTTGCCAGGTGTTGAAAATGGAGGTAAACTGCAGAATCAGTGCTCAGTCAGGACTGCTGATGGGCTGAGAGAAATCGACACGAATCCTATTTCTTTACATCATAGTTATTTTTCTTACATAACAAAAAAACAGTGAAAGTGGAAATAAATGTTGCTAATTTTTTGATTAACTTAGAATTTATACTGGCTTTACCCAAAATGCGTTACTAGCCTATCGTCTTATTCCCTTATTACTGTCTCAAATTAGCATCTTCCAAAATGGCTACCATTTAAGAAGACACTAGAATCTCCCATCAGTGGATTCTGAGTGTGTTGGCTGTATGGTTTTTCAAATGTGATATAAAATGGGCATTTAAGGAATTCATCGCCTGGTTTTTTCCTAAATGCCACTGTGATTTCATCTTTTTCTCATCAGATATTTAACATTTCCAACTCATGGATTTTGCAAGTTATCTTTTTGTTTTTTTAAATTTTTTAACGTGTGTTCAGTGAATGGGGTCTGTATAATACTAATACTTTGAAGTTTTGTGTTATGACTTAGTATGTAGTCAATCTTCACAAATGTTTGATGTGAGGTGAAAAATAGATGTATATTAATATTGGTACAGGATTCTGTATATATATCTATTACGTTAAGCTTGTTAGTTATTTGGATCTTGAATGAATTTTTTCTGATTGAGAGAGGGTTCATGATGCTAACTTCACCTTGTATTTCTATCAGTTTCTGCTATAACTATTTTCAGGGTATGTTATTAAGTCTATTTAAACTTAGAATTGATGTCTTAGCAGATTGAATCTTTCATCAATGGATAATGACCTCCTTATTCCTAGTAATGATTCTTTTTCTATTTTGTCTGATATTAATATAACTATATTAGTTTTCTTTTGGTTATTTGCATTATATATAATTTTTCATTCTTTTACTTCCACCTTTTCTTGTCCTTAGATTTTAGGCTTATTTCTTATAAATAGTTTGTAGTTGAACTTTTTATTAATTTGTTCTCATACTTCTTGTCTTGACAGGTTAGTCCATTTACATTTGTTAATATTACCAATTTATTTGGAATCATTTTTACTTTTTTATTTCTTTAATTTTTTCTTATTTTTCCTTGGTTTGGATTAACTAAGATCCCCTTGTTCCCTTTCATTTGTCCTGAAGAGTGTGGGAGTTACATATTGTTTCTGTTTCTCTAGTGCTAACCCTCGAAATTTTAACATTTATATTTAACTTAAGGTCTGAGGCTAATCATTCTCTTTACCCTCCTTCCTAACAATATTGGGACCTTGGAACACTTAATTCCTGTTGGCCCATCTTAAATTATAGTCTGGGGCTTCCCTGGTGGCACAGTGGTTGAGAGTCCGCCTGCCAATGCAGGGGACGCGGGTTCGTGCCCCGGTCCGGGAGGATCCCACGTGCCGCGGAGCGGCTGGGCCCGTGAGCCATGGCCGCTGAGCCTGCGCGTCCGGAGCCTGTGCTCCGCAGCGGGAGAGGCCACAACAGTGAGAGGCCTGCGTACCGAAAAAAAAAAAAAATTATAGTCTGTCATTGTCCAGTATTTTCAGTATATTTTAAGCCTACAAATTAGACATTATAATTATTTAGTTAATGCTTGTATAGTTTACATGCATATTTACCATTGTCTTGGCATTCCTTCTTGCATATAATATCTTCCCTACAGAATTTTCTTTCCTGAAGAATGTCCTTTAGAAGTTCCCCTGATGAGGGTCTGATGATAGTAAACTATGTTTGTTTTTGTCTGTCTGAACATGTCCCTATATTGCCCTTGTTTTGAAAATCGGTTTTGCTGGATGCATACTTCTCTCAGCCTTTTGAAGATTCTGCAAAGGAAGGCAAGTGGCCAGGAATATGTGTCAGGCTTTTGCTGGAGCAGCACTGGTGGGGGAGACTCAGCACAGGAGAGGGAGGTCAGTAACACATGCGCCGTGCCCTCCTGGTGTGGCTCTTAGCTCCCTGGCAGGGTCAGGCTGCAGACTCCAGGAGAAGCCTGGACCCCATGGGGTGACCCAGGGCTGGGACACAGCGGAGTTACGCTGTGATAGAACCTTGCTCGCCAGGCCCAGTGTGACATTTGTGGCTGTGGGTTGGCCTGGTCCCTTTCCTGGCTTGATTGGGGGCTAAGTGTTGCACTTGAGCCTGCATAATATGGTCGGGTAGGTTCACGTGTCTGTGTTCATGGTTAGGGAGCTGCCACCACTTCCTCTGGCATGATTAAGGTACTGGGGTCCAACCTTGTTGTTGTTTTGTTTTTTAATATTTATGTATTTATTTATTTGGTTGTGCTGGGTCTTAGCTGCGGCAGGCGGGCTCCTTAGTTGCGGCACGCATGTGGGATCTAGTTCCCTGACCAAGGATCGAACATGGGCCCCCTGCATTGGGAGCACGGAGTCTTATCCACTGTGCCACCAGGGAAGTCCCAGGGGTTCAGTCTTGTTGACCCAGACTGTTGCCTTTAACACAGGGCAGGGCAGGTCTCTCTGGAGCTTTGTGGGTGGCCACCTTCTGTTCTGGGAGACCAGCCTGCAACAAACGCCTGTCATTGGTCTCATTGCTGTTTGTAAGGAATCTGCCTTTTCTCTGGCTGCTTTTAAGGTCTCTTCTTTGTAGTGTTTTGCTGTTTGTCTATACAGACATTTCCTTCTATTCATCTCTCCTGGATGGGGTTCCTAAAGCTGGAGTAGTTTTGGAAAATTGGTAGCCAAGCCTTTAGCTCCTGGAATATTGCTTCTCCCCATTCTTTTAATATCTCAAAATGACTGTTTAATACTTATCTTTTTTCTGTGCTGCATTGTGGCTTATTTAAATCCATCTTACAGTTTACTAATTTTTTTCTTCTAGTTGCCTAATTTGCTGTCTATCCCTCTAAAGTTTTAATTTCACTTATTATATTTTAAAATTTCTAGTTTTGTTTGGGTTGCTTACAGTTGCCTGATCATTTTTGATAAAAATGTGTTCCTTTCTTGTACTTTTTTTTTTTTTTTTTTGTGGTACGCGGGCCTCCCACTGTTGTGGCCTCTCCTGTTGCAGAGCACAGGCTCCGGACGCGCAGGCTCAGTAGCCATGGCTCACGGGCCCAGCCGCTCCGCGGCATGTGGGATCTTCCCGGAACGGGGCACGAACCCGTGTCCCCTGCATCGGCAGGCGGACTCTCAACCACTGCGCCACCAGGGAAGCCCCCTTTCTTGTACTTTTGATGTCCTTCTATTTCTTTAAACTTATCCTTGTAATGATGAGATACAGAAAATAATTATCTGTAGCCTTTACAGGTTTCATTGAGTAGTTTGCTACTTGTACTGACCTCCATTCAGTAATCTTACTTCCTCACTTGATTTATGATTTTGGATTGTGGCCTTTTGTTCCTTGAGTTATTTTCGGGAATTCTTGGAGATCTGGATTTAAAGTGTATTTTTCCAGAAAGTGTTTGCATGTATATCTGACTGGGGTTGAGGGAGAGACCACAGTGGTTTGAGTTTTATTTGGCTAAAAAGGTAGTGTGAATTTTAACCCCAAATGTGTGTCAAGGCAGGCTTGTGGTTTCAGGCTCTAAAGGAAACTTATTTTGTCCCCAGCCCAGAGCCAAGGTCCTACCATATCCCTCTGGGGAGAGTAGGGTGGGTGGTTTTTTATTTCTACCCTCAAAGGGTGTTACTTTAGGGATCCTAGCTTTTTCTCCTCCCTCCCCCTCCCCCCATGACTGTCCCCTCCTGAATTCAGGCTCCAGTGCCTGCTGACTTTTGTTTCTCTCTTCTAAGACCTTCCCTTACTTTTCTGTCACCTCAGCCGAGCATTGAAATTTTTAGCAATTTATCCAGCAGTTTTAGAGGATCTGTATCGAGATTGTTTCTTTGGATATCTAATCTGCCGTGATGCCTGAAATGGAATTCCTGCTGATTTCTTTAGGCCCAGGTTTATTTAATCTATAAACCCACTGGTTAAGGAAGGACTCTTGAGGTAAACTAATCTATAGCTCCCTCCCCTCACTTTATAGCTGGAGGCCTGAGTAAGCAAAGTGTTTGACTAAAAGTCCAAAGCCAAGACTTGGCTGCACTAAGCCTAGAGCAAATGTCCTCTGAGCCAGTCCAGCCGCTTTTCTGCCACAGCACGCTGCTTCTGTTTTAAATCCTAGGCCAGTGCTTATTTTTATGGTATCTCTGAAACTTACTATGATTCAGGAACGCTCCACGCCTGGTTTATGGCGACATTAGTACCGTGTTACTACGTGTGGTCCATGGGCCAGCCCCTCAGCTCCGCCTGGGAACTTGTTAGAAAATACAGAATTTCAGGCTCCACTCAGATCTTCCGCGTCAGAATCTGCTTTTTTTTTTTTTTTTTGTCTTTTATTTTCAAGTTGATTTTTTTCTTTTATTTTGACTGCACCACACAGCACGTGGGATCTTAGTTCCCCGGCCAGGGATCGAACCCAGGCCCCTGCATTGGGAGCACAGAGTCTTAACCACTGGACCACCAGGGAAGTCCCCCGGAATCTGCATTTTAACAAGATCCCCAGATGCTTAAAGTTCGGGAAGCACTGTTGTAGATTACAGTAATTAAGCATTCATCTAGAGTCCTTGTTGTCTGTTCCTTCAAACTCATCTTCCAGCTTTTATCTTCTTGACAGTGTAGAGAAGGCTCACTGGAAGTATCCTCCCTGGGGCTGTGACCCCTGGTGAAGAAATTGAAAGACTTAGAGAGCTTAGGTGATACTGTGGCCATTTGTTCTCACAGGTTGTTGAGACTTGAAAATAGAAACTGGCTTTATGGATGGTGTCAGTGAAAGGCATTTCGGTATCTGAACCATCTTGGCCAGGAAGTAACTGCCTCTCACATAGTCAAAGGAGAATGTAATTTCCTAGGGTCTGATAGAGTTTTAAACTTACTCCCAAGGGAAGGGATCAGCGGGCCAGATGAAATAGTGAAATTGGTTACCCTGGGAGACAGCGCGAATTAGTGAAATTGGCTACACTGGGGGACAGTGGGCATGAAATGCTGCTGGGGGGGGGGGGGGGAGGGCCAGTAATTTACATGAGAAAACAGTTGGTTCAAGGACTAGAAATAATATTTAATCACTCAGATGTCTCTATGCAAAAATGCATGGAACATGGATAATGAGTCAAGTTTTATTACAAAAGGGGATTAATATGTGTTTAGGTGTCACTGAAGCTTGATGGGATGGGACTCAAGATCAGAATCTAGTGCTAAAAAGCTATAGACCTATTCAAAAAGGGGAGACCCATTAGGAGGTGAGGCAGTGGGCTCTGAAGATCTGCATCTGCAGGGGAGTCCGTGAACCACGCGGAAAAACCCAGACGACTTAAGGGAAAGAGGAACAGAGATAACGTAATTGTGTTCATTTGTTACAGGCCACCCAAGTGGGTGGAAAAAAATTGTGGATGTGTACCTGATGGAGATTGAAAACAGGAAGTGGCAACACAGAAAATGAGAGACCTTACCCAGCCGAAGCTTGATGAGATCTAATTCCCGGTCCTTGCCTTTCCTTATGGAAATTTTAAATTATTTTAAGGCAGAGAGCTTGAGAACTTTTCAAAATTGAGTATTAAAGAGTCATTAACCAAGTAGCAATGACAGAAACCATCAGAAAAGGCAGTCATATCAAGTTATTTATTGTTGAAGCCCAGGGGGATTAAGAAGGATTCTGACATGCATAGAAACTAAATTTTTCAGAAGGCAGATATTGTAAGTGTCCAGGAAGGGGAAAAAAACAGGATCATTACTGGACAGTTCTGAAAAGGATATTGACCTAGGAAGTTTGTCAAACTGTCAGAAATAGAATTCAGAACGTCCAATCCAAATGGTCTTTGGTGAAGAGTTACAAAAAAATCAGACAAGCACATAAACATAGAATGGTGGTACAGGTAGTGTTCCTCTGAGCTTATAATTTTTTATAAAAATATATAAAGCAAGAAGGGCAACAACCAAGGACAGATTAAGAGGATATCACAGTCCTATAAGCATCAAGAAAGTTAAAGTCCCAGAGGAGTGCTTGCTTTAAACGATGCTACAGATTAAAAAATATGTGTGTGTATATATATATATATATATATATATATATATATATTTTTTTTTTTTTAAGTCTCCTGAAGTTGTGTGTAAAACTAGGCTCCTGCCTAGGGCCCAGCCCAGCAGTGTAAAATATTACTCATGACAGAGGAAGTGGCTCTTGTTTTGTATTCTATTAATGATACCATCAGGCTGAAAGTGACAGGCTAGACTTTCAGGAGATGGGTTAGGATGCAGAGGACACCCATGCGCCTAGGTCTCCTGGTGTAAACTCCTGGGAGAGTTTGAGTTTGGAACCACAGCATGTTTCCATGATCTAGGAACTTGGAAAGGTGCAGAAAGAGCATATGTGCATAAGTAGGTTGAGTGCTAATTCTAGATCAGACAGATTTTTATAAACGGCTAGGAGAGGAAGTTGTCATCCGTCTCCAGCATGAATTCAGTATGAAGTCATTTCATGCTAATCTGATCTTTTTTGACAGAGTTCTGACTGGTAGGTCAGGAAAATGCAGTCAATTTAGTTCAGCTGAACTCTGGCACAGAATGAGGTTTGGTTTTGTGATGTCTTAATAGCAGAATTGAGAAAGGAGAAATTGATGTTCGTATAGTTAGATAAGATTTGTTTGACGATTCAGAGGTTGCTGTCAGATGTATTCTTGGGGGCACATTTCTAACAGTGGGTCAGAGGACAGTGTTCTTGTCTCTCAAACATTTTCTTAATTCATTCCTTGTTTCAGGGGCCATTTTAAGAAGCTTACCAAAAATGCCCAGTTTAGTTCAACCAGCTCTCTAGGTAGTGGGGGCCCTACAGTCTAGCTTAATCCAAGGGTAGTGGGGTGTTCAGAGGAGAGATGCAAATACAGGCCACTCGGGCCCTTTCTGCCACCGTGCACATGTCACTAAGGTGTCCTGGCACTTCCTGCAGTCTCACAGTCCTCTTCAGCACAGTGAAGCTAGTTTTACATCTCCAACTAGAGAAATGATTGACTAGCAAAATCTTCTGGCTCCATTATAAATACTGTTTATCAACAGAGTGTTGAATAATCGTTGGGTAGCCGTGAAGGCAGGGTTAACTCTGAGGGCTTTGCAATTTGAGGATGGGACAGCATCTTCTTCAGGAAAGTTAAATTGCAGAATGAGTCAGTTTATCTAAAGAAAATGTCACTACACGTCTGTAAAGATGGAGTAAACTAAGGAATACCCAGGAGCAGGGCCCCGAGTCTCCTAAAGAGATCATTTACAGTCTGATACACCACTAATGAGGGAGATCATAAAATTATAAAAGTGTTCTTATTTTTACTTTTTTTTTTTTAAAGCTTGGAACCTTTTACTCCATGGAATGCGCTTTGAAAATCACTGTTCAGAACACCATGAAACTTTACAGTAATAGTTTTTACATACAAAAATTTTCAAGCAGGTATAACTGAATACTTCAGTAAAAAGAAAAAAATAAACTCAGAAAAGTTTCTTAATCCTTTGAATAATGATGTGGTTATATCCCTTTATCATGTGTTTTATATTACTTACAAAATAGGCATATTAGTAAATTAAGGAGGCTATAATTCATTTACCAAAATAATGACTTTAGTCATACAATAGCTGATGTGACTATATATATTTTTTTTTTTTTTTTTTTTTTTTTTTATGCTGTACGCGGGCCTCTCACTGTTGCGGCCTCTCCCGTTGCGGAGCACAGGCTCCGGACGCGCAGGCTCAGCGGCCATGGCTCACGGGCCCAGCCGCTCCGCGGCACGCGGGATCCTCCCCGACCGGGGCACGAACCCGCGTCCCCCGCATCGGCAGGCGGACTCGCAACCACTGCGCCACCAGGGAAGCCCGTGACTATATTTTTATTGGCATAAACACATAAGATACTTAAATAAAATTTTTAAAAATCCAAAAAAAGCTTAAAGAAATGCACACCTAAGATTTACTATTTTAGCCTTTTTTTTTTTTTTTTTTTTTTTTTTTTTTTTTTTTTTACGGTACGCGGGCCTCTCACTGCTGTGGCCTCTCCCGTTGCGGAGCACAGGCTCCGGACGCGCAGGCTCAGCGGCCACGGCTCACGGGCCCAGCCGCTCCGCGGCACGTGGGATCCTCCCGGACCGGGGCACGAACCCGTGTCCCCTGCATCGGCAGGCGGACTCTCAACCACTATTGTAGCCATTTTGAAGTCACGGTACAGTAGTGTTACGTATGTTCACATTGTTGTGCGATAGACAGATCTCTAGAACCTTTTCATCTTGCAAAACTGAGCCTCTGTCCCCACTGAACAACTCGCCTTTCTGCCTCCCCCCAGCTCCTGGCAACCACCATTCTCTTTTCTCTTAGTAAGAGTTTAACTACTTTAGATACTTTATGTAAGTGGAATGATGTGGTGTTTGTCTTTTTGTGACTGACCTATTTCACCTAGAGTAATGCCTTCATGGTTCACGTGTGTTGTAGCATGTGACAGGTTTTCCTTCTTTTTTTTAAGGCTAATATTTCATTCTGTGTATATGCCACATTTTCTTTATCCATCTATCCATCAACGGATATTGAAGTTGCTGCTACCTCTTGGCTATTGTGAATAATGCTACCGTGAACATGGATATGCAAACATCTCTTTGATAGTATGTTTTCAGTTCTTTTGGATATATATTTGTAAGTGGGACTTTTGGGTCACATGGTAGTTCTATTTTTATTTATTTTAAAAAATATTTATTTATTTGGCTGCACTGGGTCTTTGTTGTGGCATGCAGGATCTTTAGCTGTGGCATGCGGGATCTAGTTCCCTGACAAAGGATCGAACCCGGCCCCCCCCGCATTTGGAACGCAGCGTTTCAACCACCGGATCACCAGGGAAGTGTCTTCTATTTTAAAAATTTTATTGGAGTATAGTTGATTTACAATGTTGTATTAGTTTCAGGTGTAGAGCTAAGTGATTCAGTTATACATAAAGATATATTCATTCCTTTTCAGATTCTTTTCCCATATAGGTTTTTACAGAATATTGAGGAGCGTTCCCTGTGCTGTATAGTAGTTCCTTGTTGGTTATCTGTTTTCTGTATAGTAGTGTGTATATGCTAATCCCAAGCTCCTGATTTATCCCTCCCCCCAACCTTTCCCCTTTGGTAACCGTAAGGTTGTTTCCAAAATCTGTGAGTCTGTTTATGTTTTGTAAATAAGTTCATTTAAATCATTTTTAAAAATTAGATTCCACATATGAGTGATATATGTCTTTCTCTGTCTTACTTCACTGAGTATGATCTCTGGGTCCATCCATGTTGCTGCAAATGACATTATTTCACTCTTTTTTATGGCCGAGTAACATTCCATTGTATATATGTACCTCATTATCTTTATCTATTCCTCTGTTGATGGACATTTAGATTGCTTCCATGTCTTGGCTATTGTAAATAGTGCTGCAGTGAACATTGGGGTTGTATGTATCTTTTCAAATTATGGTTTTCAGGACTTCCCTGATGGTGCAGCAGTTAAGAATCCGCCTGCCAATGCAGGGGACACAGGTTCGATGCCTGGTCCGGGAAGATCCCACATGGCGTGGAGCAAGTAAGCCCGTGTGCCACAACTACTGAGCCTGTGCTCTAGAGCCCACGAGCCACAACTACTGAAGCCCGCGAGCCTAGAGCCCGTGCTCTGCAGCAAGAGAAGCCACTGCAATAAGCCTGCGTGCTGCAACGAAGAGTAACCCCCACTCGCCGCGACTAGAGAAAGCCCGTGCGCAACAACAAAGACCCAATGCAGCCAAAAATAAATAAATAATTTTTTTAAAAATTTATTTATTTTTTAAAAAACAACAAATTATGATTTTCTCCAGATATATACCCAGGAGTGGGATTGCTGGATCATACGGTAGTTCTATTTTTAGTTCTTTTAGGGAACCTCCATACTGTTTTCCACAGTGGCTATACCAGTTTACATTCTCACCAACAGTGTAGGAGGGTTCCCTTTTCTCTACATCCTTACCAACACTTGTTATTTGTTGTCCCTTTGGTAATAGCTATTCTGGCAGGTGTGAGGTGATATCTCATTGTAGTTTTGATTTGCATTTCTCTGATGATGAGTGATGTTGAGCATCTTTTCATGTGTCTGTCAGCCATCTGTATGTTTTGGGAAAATGTCTATTCAGCTCCTCTGCCCATTTTTACTTTTTTTTTGTGTGTGTGTGGCACGCGGGCCCCTCACCGGTGCGGCCTCTCCCGTTGCGGAGCACAGACTGCGGACGCGCAGGCTCAGCGGCCATGGCTCACGAGCCCAGCCGCTTCGCGGCATGTGGGATCTTCCCGGACCGGGGCACGAACCCGTGTCCCCCGCATCAGCAGGCGGACTCCCAACCACTGCGCCACCAGGGAAGCCCCCTCTGCCCATTTTTAAATTGGATTGTTTTTTTCTAATGCATTGTATGAGTTCTGTATATATTTCCAGTATTTATTGTTTGTGGACGTTTTGATGATGGCCACTCTGACTGGTGTGAGGTGATACCTCATTGTAGTTTTGAATCTGGCTCTAGGCATGGAGCATTGGAAGCCAAGCCTTTTAATGAACAAGAGTCAATAACAATGTCCTGGTTGCTGGAGCAATTAGATGACTTGAAAGGGCTAAAAAGAATAGCTAAAGAAGCAGGTAATGAGAGATACGTGAATCCGTGAGGCTATGACAGAGGATAGAGGTCATCTGCCTACTGGAGGGAACCTGAATATGGTGGTTCTATTCTTAATTTTTTGAGGCACCTCTATACTGTTTTCTATAGCAGCTGCATCATTTTACAATTCCACCTGCAGTTTCTTCACATCCTCGCCAATGTTTGTTATTTTTTAATAGTGTATGAGGTTTTGATTTGCATTTTCCTGATGATTGGTGATGTTCAGTGTCGTTTTCATACACTTTCTGGCCATGTGCATATCTTCTTCTCTGAAGAAGTGCCTATTCAATGGGCTTCCCTGGTGGCGCAGTGGTTGAGAGTCTGCCTGCCAATGCAGGGGACACGGGTTCGGGCCCTGGTCTGGGAAGATCCCACGTGCCACGGAGCAGCTGGGCCCGTGAGCTACAGATACTGAGCTCTGCGCGTCTGGAGCCTGTGCTCCGCAGCAAGAGAGGCCGCGACAGTGAGAGGCCCGCGCACCGCGATGAAGAGTGGCCCCCGCTTGCCGCCACTGGAGAAAGCCCTCGCACAGAAACGAAGACCCAACACAGCCAAAAATAAATAAATGAATAAATAAATTTATAAAAAAAAAAAAAAAAAAAAAGTGCCTATTCAAGTCCTTTGCCCATTTTTTAATTGGGT
Organism: Phocoena sinus; assembly: GCF_008692025.1. Lineage (NCBI taxonomy): Eukaryota > Metazoa > Chordata > Mammalia > Artiodactyla > Phocoenidae > Phocoena > Phocoena sinus. The sequence continues at coordinate 6,230,238 of NC_045779.1, read as the reverse complement.
TAATTTTTGTTGTTGCTGAGTAGTTGTAGGAGTCCGTTATATATTCTAGATATTAACTCCTTATCAGATATGGTTTGCAAATATTTTCTTCAGTTTTATAGGCTGTCTTCTCAGCTTGTTGACTGTTTTCTTGGCTGCATAGAAGTTTTTAAATCTGATGTAGTCCCATTTATCTATTTTTGCTTTTGTTGCCTGTGCTTTTGGTGTCATATCCAAGAAATCACTGCCAAATCCAGTGTCATGAAGCTTTCACCTTATGTTTTCTTCTGGGAGTTTTATAGTTTCCGGTCTTAAAAGTAGGTCTTTAGTCCATTGTGAGTTAATTTTTATATATAGTATGAAGGGTTCAACATCATTCTTTTGCATGTGAATATCCAGATTTCCTAACATCACTGGTTGAAGAGACTGTCCTTTCCCCATTGTGTGGCTTTGAATCTCTTGACAAAAAGATCCAGAGTTATGAGAGTTTAGTTCTGAGCTCTCCATTCTGTTCCTTTGGTCTATATGTCTGTCTTTATGCCAGTACCACACTGTTTAATACTGTAGCTTTGTAATATCTTTTGATATAGGAACTGTGAGGCTTCCAGCTTTGTTTTTCATTCTTGATTGTTTTGACTTTCTGATTCTGTATGAATTTTAGGATTTTTTTTTTGCTATTTCTGCAGTAAATGCCATTGAGATTTTGGTAGGGATTACATTGGATCTGTAGATGGCTTTGGCTGGTATGGACATTTTAACAGTATTAAAGATAGGATTATATCTTAAAAATTATATGGAAGAGCTGGTTGTCTATGAAGGCTATTTTTTTTTTTTTTTTTTTTTTTGCTGTATGCGGGCCTTTCACGGTTGTGGCCTCTCCCGTTGCGGAGCACAGGCTCAGCGGCCATGGCTCCCAGGCCCAGCTGCTCCACGGCATGTGGGATCTTCCGGACCGGGGCACGAACCCGCGTCCCCTGCATCGGCAGGCGGACTCTCAACCACTGTGCCACCAGGGAAGCCCATATGAAGCCTATTTTTAGAGCAACAAAATTATGCCACTGTCTTATTGACGAAGAGTTATTTTACCCTCTAAGAGGAGGAGTGGGGAGAGGAAGAAGGAGGAGAGACGGTTGCATAGCTCCAGCCCGAGCAAAAGGTTTCAACTTATTAATACAAGCTAAAAGCAAGGGCCAAGGCACTTAGTATCCCTCTGATTTATACCTTCTTGGAAATTATCTCGGGCATCAGAGGACGGTCCTACCAATCTGAACTTCTGTGGTTGCACCGAAATTCGGAGTAAGTGTTGATAGTGAGCATTTTACACTGAGCTCCGGCAGTTTAGCCTATGATGAATTCTTGTTCATGGATTTTAACATGTAGAACAGGCCAGTAAAAATTGCCTGTTTTGATGGTAAAGCTAGTTCCCGCTGTCATCATTTTTAATTTATGAGTTATTTTTCTGTTCAGTTTGTTTTCAAGCAAGCAGTATCTTGTTTCATGGATATAATTTCTTCTTTGTAAGGATCTTAATTATAGTCTTTTGACCTTTTCTTCTGTTCATTGTCTCTAGTCCTTCAAGCTGTGTTCTTCTGCTTGTTTGGTCTAGTTCTTTCACATTAGAGGCTGGTGATCTTGGGGTGTGCGTTCATATTTAAGGGTGAAGCATGTAATTCTGTGGCACTGGGTAGGCCTTTTCTGTTGGGCTTCACTGTGGGATGGTGTTGTAGATGGTTCTTTGAAATGTTAGTATCCATAGGTCTTTTCTCTAGGGCTATTTAGTTTTTTTTCCAAAAATAACCCACAGTCTGCTGCTTGGAGTGTTATATGTCTTCTGCTTTCTGTTTAATCACTGTCTTTTCATGCAGTAGCGCTGCTCTCCACTGTGCTTGGTGCCTAGTTTGGAGTCTCTTGTTTAATTTTGGTGTTGAAAAACCATGTGTAGGGAGAACCATCGGGGGAGGAATCGTGGCTGCTGGCCTCGTTTGGACTTCCAGCCATCCCCCCAGGCTCCATCCCTACCTTCTTGGTACCTGACACCTGCAGTTGTGGAACTTGTGGTTTCCTCCTGGTTGGTACCTTTTCTGGAGGCATCTGCTCTTCCGGCTTCTGATCACTGCTCATTCCTCCCATCTGCTTTGCATGTCTCACAAATTTGTAGGTATCTCTCATCTGCTTTTATGTCTCTCCAATTTCCTTTAGTCTGTGGGTTTTACTATTTTTTGTGTGGGGGGTTACTATTTAAAAAATTTTTGTTCACATTGTAGTGTTTTTCCAGAGGGAGCAGAAATAAACACTTACGTTTATTCTGCGGTATTTAATCTAGATGTCTTCCTGTAATACACCGGAACTTCAAGACTCATCTCAAGTACCATACTTTTCATGAACACGACTCCCCGTGACTCTGGGTGCCGTTGATGTTTCCTGGTCCTTACCACAAAACAAACAAAACAGTTGTTTTCAGTTCTTTGCCATATATTTGTTTCTGTGGCCATGCAACTAAATTAATACTTTTTCTGTTACTTTATTTTGTTTTTTAAAGTTTAAAGCACTTAAAGCTTTAAAAAGAACTGATTCCCATTTGGTTCAGCTTACTCGTTTTATCTATTAAATACCTGTTGCGTACAAAGCCTTAGATTGGTTATAACAGGAATATCTAAAGATCTGCCTCTCAGAGGCACTGGTCTTGTGGAAGTAGCAAGAGAAAGTCACCCACCCATGAGCCATGACAGTGGAGGATGGTTTGTGGTGGGGAAGAGGGGGTGGGGAAGCCCTGTGTGTAGTCGTGGGGAACAAAGGATGAACACTGTAGGTGGGAAAGCTCCGAGCTCTGTTCAGGCAACAGTAAGTTTTGTTGTTTTATTGGAGTATAATTGCTTTACAATGGTGTGTTAGTTTCTGCTATACAGTGAAGTGAATTAGCTGTATGTATACATACAGCCCCTCCCTCTTAGACCTCCCTCCCACCCACCCCCATCCCACCCATCTAGGTCATCACAGAGGAGGTGCCCGCCAGCTATCTGTTTTATACATGGTTTTATTTCATGAAATTTGGAGTTTCTGTAAAGGAATAATAAATCCACCTGGTAAACAATTTTATTTATTTTTGGCATAGCTGGGTAGGTCTGTCTTGATAGAGAAGAGTGCCTGGCATATAATATACACTTAGTAAGTGTTTGTTGATGTAATGGATGGAAAAGCACTTTGGGAACACATGCTTGAAATATTCTGCTTTCTTATACTTAAAAAAATAAACATGCGGTTTTGTTTTTTTCCCCAAATTTAGATTTTCCTTGCTGCTGCTTAACTTGGAGGAGTACTACTTTGAACAGCATACAGCTAATCATATTCGGCACAAGGGCAGTCAGAATGAAAGGTAAGGAAGATTTTCGCATCTCTGAAAAGGCCTAGTGAGAACTCGGTAGCAGTGAAGCTACTCTGAATGCTACTCTCCACTGAAAGAAACGAGGGCTCTTTGGAGACTTGCCTGAATCTAAGTCAGGGGAGGAAATGTGGGAGGTGAGCCTGGACCATCTTGTCAGACTGGCAAGAAAGGAAGGTATCAGAAATGACTGCATGTGAATTAAAAGGGCACAAGGCCACCCTGAAGAGCTGGGCAAAAAATGGGACAGATTGAACACCAAAAAAGAATAATGAGGGTAGTGGATTGAAATGTATCAGAAGGGCTCAAATCCATGAGTTCATAATGACATATATGTAATATAAATATATTATTTCACGTGTGTGTGTATATATATGTATATCAGTTACCTTTGAAGGTACTAGGACACCAACTCATTTTTCTAAAACTTGATAAACGTAAAGAATCGAGCATTTTTCCTGCTTTCCTTGTACAAATTGTACTTTAGGGTAACCAAATCACAGATAATTAAAGCTGCTCTTTGTTGATGAATTCTAGATAATAAACACAGAGGGAATGTTAAAAATGTCAACCCCTAGTGAATAATGGATCTATATCAGGGGTCGACAAACTATGGTCAGATCTGGCCTGCTACTTGTTTTTGTAAATAAAGTTTTATTGGAACACCCACTTGTTTACATATTGTGTGTGGTTGCTTTCCTGCAACACGGAAGTAGAACTGAATAGTGACAGAGGCCAAATGGCCTGCAAAGTCGAAAATATTTACTATCTGGCTCTTTATAGAAGGAGTTTGCCAACCTGTGATGTAGACAGAATATTCAGTGGCTGCTAAACCAGCAGATGAAAAGGTGCTGAGAAATTTTTTAATGCACGTATCAAGATAGGCATTTCCTGAACCCACTGTGGCCTCTTGATTCGAGGGAAGTACATGTGCACTGCCTCTGACGAACCCTTACCAGAAAATCAAACCCCAGCTGGTCAAGTCTTTTAATCTTACCAATTATATAAAGGAAATGGGATAGAGGAAAACCACAGAGATGTGTTTAGCAAAGTTCGTAATGCGGGAAAATGAAAGTTGCCTTAGATTAAGAGATATTGAGAGACCTGTCAACTAAATGTAATATGGACTTTTGTGTTCCAATTTGAACAAACCAACTATAAGAACACACTTATGAAATAGAAAAATTTGAATCCTGGCTGTATCCTTGATGACATTAAGGAATTATTAATTTTATTAGATGTGACAGTGATAGGTCATTTATTGAAATAGTTTATCTTCAGAGATTCATGTTAAAGTATATATAAATGAAGTATAGGATGTCTGGGAATTTACCTAAAATCCAGCAGGGTTCTGAGGTGTTGTACACAAAACAAGAATGACTGCATGTTAACAACTGCAGAAACTAGGTGATTGATACTTGGGAATTTTCTATTCTATTTGTATTTGTTTAGCAATTGCCATAGAAGTACTTAAGTTATTATTAGGTGATTTAGGGTGTTAGGAAAGTAAATGCAGATAACAGCATGGAAAGAAATGATATAAAATCAAAATTTAAAAGAGCTTTTGAGGAAGAAGAATTGCAGGCTAAATCATGACCTTCAGCATGACGAGCCTTCTTGTGCACTGGGTACATATTATCTACGTACACAGAGGTAGGCCTTCCTCAGATTGTGATGGGACTTTATCCTGTGGGTTAGAACACCATTGGCGTATTTGTAAGCCAGGAAGAATGTGAGATTTCTTTGATAGCAAAAGAACTGACTCAGCCGGAGGGGGGGGGGGGCGGGGTACAGAAGCAGGAAGAGCAGGTCGGTCTTTCTAGAGTATAAGTAACATAATTGCTTCAGTTAAGAGACCCTGGAACGGCCAGAGTAAGAAGTGTTCACGGGCTTCCCTGGTGGTGCAGTGGTTGAGAGTCCGCCTGCCGATGCAGGGGACAAGGGTTCGTGCCCCGGTCCGGGAAGATCCCACATACCGCGGAGCCTGTGCATCCAGAGCCTGTGCTCCACAACGGGAGAGGCCACGACAGTGAGAGGCCCACGTACCGCAAAAAAAAAAAGCGTTCACTAGGACACTGAGGAATGTCTGGAGAAAAAGTCCAGATGTCATACAAGTGACTTTAAAAAACGTAAGATCCGTAGAGCTTCACTTGTAGATAAAATGTACTCTTGGAAACTAATCTTAAGGTGATTTTTTTATAAGACGATGTTCCAGCATTTCTTAACCTGTGTTTTGTCCTATGTACCCCAGAATCACCGGTAAAAGCGTTCTGGGTTCTAAATTCAAACTCTTGTTATTCTTGCATGATTATAAATAAGAAAACAAAAAATCTCCTACCTCATCAACGTTAGATGCTTAGTATTGCTTTCTGAATAGTTCTTTAAGATATAGGAAATGAAAAGTCAAAAGAATTTACCACAGACAGGATGGAATCAGCGTTTCTTAAGGATCAGAAAACTGTTTCCCTTTCACAGTAGCTGTGAGGACCAGATGAAGTAATGCGAATAAAATACATGCGACAGTGCTCAACCAGTGAGACCCTATTACAACACATGCAGATTCTTTAACCTCTAGGGAGGGGGAGATGAGGAAAATATTTTTGCTATATTTTCCAACCTTTCATACCCTTCTCTTTGTTGATCTTTTATTAGTTGATACTTTAGTCATCTACATTCTAGTTAAAATGTATTATGATTCTTTTGTGACTTTTGTTACGTTCATTAATAATAACCTTTTGTACTTTCATCTCTAGGAAAATCAGAGGCTCCTTAAAAATATGTTCAAAATCAGTTATTTTTGAACCGGATGCAATATCCCAGCCCATCATTAAGGTAAATGCATTTTAAATGTGAACAGAAACGGTCCTATTTTTTGTATATAGTTTACCTTGGCTTATTTTTATAATATTTCTCTCAATTTTTTCCAGATTCCTTTGAGAGATTGTATAAAAATAGGAAAACATGGAGAAAATGGAGCCAATAGACACTTTGCAAAGTACGTCATTGTTACAACTGTGTAATTTTACTTCTACCAAAAAATTACATATATTTAATAACTTTTATCTGCATTTTAGGGTGGTATCCGGGGGGATCTCACTCATTTTCAGTCAGGTAAGAAGCACCTAGTAAACATTATTTTCTAACCTGAATGAACATTTAAATGAATAAATACATACATATGTGTGTGTGTGTATATATACATACATATATATACACATTTTTTTTAAGCACAATGAAATTATTTGTAGAAATCTCAAATGAAGGCCACAGGGAATGATGTTTAAATTCTTTTAAAGTTAGTCATTGAGAACTGTATGTCTTAGAAGCTGTGATCCCTGATGCGTTCCTTAATGTTCATTAAGCGTGTGGTGCCTGCAGGCTGTGTGGGTCCGTCCTGAGGAGTCCTGACAGTGTGTGAGGGTTGAGATAAAGGACTGCAGTTGGAAGGTGGGAGGCCAGCACCTCCCACTTCAGTGAGCTCAGATGGACTCATGGTGACAACCGAGGCCACAGCTCAGGATGTGTAGCCTTGTCTAATCATAGTAGAATGCTTGGGGTCACCTTTTCTTCGTTTCACATTTACATCCAGTACTATGTGAACACTGGCAATACGGAGATAAATTACACGTTTTTTCTCCTGTCATACACAACTGACCCTTGAACAAAGTGGGAGTTTAGGGCACTGACCCCTGCGCCCACATACACAAACAGGTGAAAATTTATAACTTTTGACTCCCCCCAGACTTAACTACGAATAGCCTACTGTTGCCTTACTGATGACATAGACAGTTGATAACACATATTTTGTATGGTATATGTATTATATACTGTATTCTTACAATAAGTTAGAGAAAAGAAAATGTTAAGAAAATCATAAGGAAGAGAAAATGCATTTGCAGTATGTACTATACTTATCCATACTGTAAGTTTGTCATCTGTTTATAAGATGAATCATGTCTGTCAGTACCTACATCAATATTGTCTTAATGTGATACAAAACACTGTAGATGTTAGATGTGTTACTAACATTAGACATCAAAAATGAAAAGATAGGGGCTTCCCTGGTGGCGCAGTGGTTGAGAGCCTGCCGATGCAGGGGACACGGGTTCGTGCCCCGGTCCGGGAAGATCCCACATGCCGCGGAGCGGCTGGGCCCGTGAGCCATGGCCGCTGACCCTGCGCGTCCGGAGCCTGTGCTCTGCAATGGGAGAGGCCAAAACAGTGAGAGGCCCGCATACCGCAAAAAAAAAAAGAAAAGATAATGTGAAAAAGAAACGTGTTATTTACAAGTATGATTCATGCACTGATAATGAAGCAGCAGCAGGATGACTGCTTTATCGTAGCCTGTGTCATCAGTATTGCTTCCCAGTAGCCAAGCCTGTACACTGTTGAGTGAATCATTATAAAAGTGTTATGGCACACAGTGTTGTATCAGATTCATAATTCAGTATGGGAAACGTGGTTACATTTTAATTTTCAAAATTAAAAAAAAATGTATTTATTTATTTTTGGCTGTGTTGGGTCTTCGTTGCGGCGAGTGGGGGCTGCTCTTCGTTGCGGTGCGCGGGCTTCTCATTGCGGTGGCTTCTCTTGTTGCAGAGCACGGGCTCTAGGCACGCGAGCTTCAGTAGTTGTGGCGCGCGGGCTTCAGTAGTTGTGGCTTGCGGGCTCTAGAGCGCAGGCTCAGTAGCTGTGGTGCACGGGCTCAGTTGCTTCGCAGCATGTGGGCTCTTCCCAGACCAGGGCTCAAACCTGTGTCCCCTGCATTGGCAGACGGAATCTTTTTTTTTTTTTTTTTTTTTTTTTTTTTTTATGCGTTACGCGGGCCTCTCACTGTTGTGGCCTCTCCCGTTGCGGAGGACAGGCTCCGGACGCGCAGGCTCAGCGGCCATGGCTCACGGGCCCAGCCGCTCCGCGGCATGTGGGATCTTCCCAGACTGGGGCACGAACCCGTGTCCCCTGCATCGGCAGGCGGACTCTCAACCACTGCGCCACCAGGGAAGCCCCAGACGGAATCTTAACCACTGCACCACCAGGGAAGCCCCAACCATGATAACATTTTTCTTTTTTAAACCCGTGATGATAGAGAAAGACATCTGAACAGTAATGGAATTCTTTGAAAGCAAAGTTATGAAACCAGAAAACTAATACATGATTAATCTTATATTAAAATCACTCCCCTATGCCTGTGCAAGGATAGGCTGTCCACTTCAGTACAAGTCTCGCACATGATGTTCTACACTGTGAGTGCTCAGGTGATGATGACAGTGGTGAACACAGAAATGTATCATACACTTCCTCCACGTGGTTATTAGACGTTCACGTGAAGACACACACACAGCAGGTGAGTTTATTAACTGTACGGCAGGATGATTGTTCACTAGTCATTAGGTGGAAGTGGAGTGTCCCAGAGGTCTTCGTTCCTGTCGTCTGTCTTCACGTTAAGCAGCGGGGTGGGGTGGGGGGGGGGGTCTTACTGTCGCAGGTGGCAGAGATGGAGGGGGGACGGGGTGGGCAGGAGAGGCAGACACATTCAGTTTAACTTTACGGAAATACATCATGATTTCTGGCTGACTTTTCTGCTTTTTTATTTCTCTAAAAATGTTGCCATACGGTACCAATGCTCCTTCCACCGTTTGCTTTAGTTCCGGTGCCTGTGTCAGAGAAGGGTCCATGTCATGAAAGAAGCCAAAAAGCAGTCTCAGAAATCAGAGCCTGCTGCTAGGTGGTCTCATGTCAGTTTGTTTCCGGGCACTGCTGCTTCTACATCTTCTTCCTCGTCATCTGGCGCTGGTTTGGAAGCTCTCATCTCCCTCTGGTTGTCTTCTGTTAATTCCTCGGGTGTGGTGTCCATTAGTTCTTGAATTTCTCCAAGATCCATATCTTGAAACGTTTCAGCTCTCTACCTCTTTTTGCCGTATCCGTACTCCGACTCATGATTTCCTTGTTCCTCTGTTGTAAATCCTGTGAGGTCATGCATGGCGTCTGGACACAGTTTTCTCCAGGAATGTACTGTTTTGGGCTTGATGGCTTTCATGACTTTTTCTGTAACAACCATGGCATCTTCAATGGTGTAATCCTTCCAGACTCTCATGATTTCTCTTCCACGGCACTGACAGTCCTTTGCACAGAGTACCATATGTAATAAGCCTTAAAGGTTCTTATGACCCCTGATCTAGAGGCTGAATTAGAGATGCCGGGTTTGGGGGCAAGTAGACCACTTTGACACCTTTGGTGTTGAACTCGTGGGGTTCTAGGTGGCCAGGGGTATTGTCCAATTAAAAGAACATTAAAGGGCCATCCCATACTGGCAGAATACTTCCTGACTTCAGGGACAAAGCATCGATGGAACCAATCCAGAAAAAGCGTTCTTGTTGTCCAGACCTTCTTGTTGTCCAACCAAAAGACTGGCAGCTGGGGTTCCCTCTTCCCTGCAAGGCTGGGGGTCAGCAGCTTTATAGATCAGGGCAGTCCTGGTCATCGACCCCATTGCATTTGCACAAAACAGCAGACTTGCCTATCCCTTCCTGCCTTAAATCCAGGTCCTCGTGTCTCTTCCTTATTAATGAACGTCCTTTGTGGATTTTTTTTTTTTTTTCCTCAGAAGAGGGTACTTTCATCTGCTTTCAAACCTGATCAGGCAGATATCCTTTCTCCTCAGTGATTTTCTTAATGGTGTCTGGGAGCTTGTCTGCTGCCTCCTGGTTGGCAGAAGTTGCTTCTCCTGTTATCTTGACATTTTCAAAGCGAAATCTCTTTCCAAAATTATCAAACCATCCTTTGCTGACATTAAATTTTCCAGCTTTAGATCCTTCACCTTCCTTTCGCTTTAAGTTGTCATATTAGTCATCACGCAGCAACTCTGCACCCACGTAAAAGCTGCATTTTCAGTACGTGATAAAAAGGTAGTTCACCAAAAGTGCCAGGTTCTCCCGCCTGCTGGGTAGCTGCCTGATGGCTTCATGAATTTCCTTTTCCTTTTTACAATGGTGTTTACATTGGATTCATTTATCTTGAAATGGTGGCAACCGCAGCAGCTGACCTCACCTCCATCAGTGATACACATATCAAGGAATTCAGCTTTTTCTCGTAATGTCACGACTTTGCTTCTCGGGAGCACGGCCAGCATCACTAGTGGCACTTCGTGTGGGTCCCGTGGTGTTATTCCAGGTTTGTGATCTTATACTAAACACGATGAAAAATGCACAAGAACCGGGAGGGACCACTTTTTACTGTGATGCCCAGTTCACTGCTGCTTACATGAAGATGGATAGCGCCCCGCAGCCTTCTGAGGTTACTCAGCACTGGACCTCAGCGCAGTATCACAGGAGGCGGCTATGAAGTTATGACCGTGGTACAGTGTGAACTACGGTGAACGTATGCAGCTGTGATTTCATACCGCATCTTTATAGTTATTTACATTTCTCTCGACTAAGATTGGTGCCATCCATGTACGGTCTGTTAGCGTGTGCGTAAGTTTTGATAAGTTTTAACTTTTTATAATAGATTTGTGTATGTTTTATGGTTGTAAATGATATGATAGACTAGTATCTACATCTATTTTATGTACTCATGACATAACAGTTTCTTAATTTTTCTGATATTTCTAGGCTACACAGTTCATCTTCTTTCAAATTGTCCCAGATCTCCACATACTTTTCCAATATATTTTCTGAAAACAATCCACATGTAAGCAGACCCATGCAGTTCAAACCCATGTTGTTCAAGGGTTAGCTGTACTCAATTCACCTGTAGATCTTTAAAAAATTATAGATGAGAGAGGAGTAGAGCTCATTACCACTGCCTTTTTGCTGTGAATCTCACCTTCTTCACCTTGAAAATGAAAGGGTAGAGGTCAGCGTTGGTTCCACTCTCTGCGGATCTCCAGCTCCTTGAAGTGTTCAAAGAAAAGTATTCTGTGATCGAGCAAGCATGGGAAGAGCTGTGGGAAACAAAGATGCAGAGATTTCTTTACGCTAGGACTGGGCGCGAAGTGTTGAGATTCTCAAGGGGTGAATGGTCGGGAGCAGAGAGCCTCCGGTGGTTTTTGGATCATTTAGCCCTCTTGTTCATGCCTCTTTTTAATGCATATTGAAAATTATTTTATGAAGCCTGGGAGATATCAGATTAGGTGATTTTCTAAGTCTGCCTTCCATGATTCTAATAATTTTAGGGAAGAAAGCATTTCAGAGGCTCTCTGACTTCGTGCTGCTTTGACTGGCGGATGTGAGAGCAGTTATGGCCACATCTGTTTGGGGAAGGAGCACCAGTACTGATGATTCCCGTCCACACCTGTATTCTCATTATGTCTAGAGTATCGTTCTACACGGTCGCTTTATTCTAGAAAGTCCTTATCTTGAAAGGAGTAGGTACTTTTTCAGTTGAAAGTATGGTTTCCATTATAAAACTATACATTTTAGGGGTTTCCCTGGCGGCGCGGTGGTTGAGAGTCTGCCTGCCGATGCAGGGGACGCGGGTTCGTGCCCTCATCCGGGAAGATCCCACATGCCGCAGAGCGGCTGGGCCCGTGAGCCATGGCCGCTGAGCCTGCGCGTCCGGAGCCTGTGCTGCGCAACGGGAGAGGCCGCAACAGTGAGAGGCCCGCGTACCGCCAAAAAAAAAAAAAAAAAAAAAAAAAATATATATATATATATATATATATACACATTTTAGTATAATTTTAATAAACTTAAGAATAAAGCCCCCAAATCCTCCCACCTCCTTTCAATAGTTTGTATAAGAGGTCTCATGTCAAATAAACTGAAAATCAGCTTTACATCAAGGTGTGACTAGATATAAGCTACTCTTTCAAGTATTAAGCTTCCTGGGTTAAGCACACAACCAAATAAACACAACTTTTGTGTTTTTTGATTACTTACCAGGTCACAGTGTTTCAGAAATATGTTATGGTTCTTTAGGCTTTTAGAGTTTTGCTTCCAAATATTCTTTTGCTGATAGAATAAAGAGGAGTGTGTGTGTGTGTGTGTGTGTGTCTGTCTAGAGAAGAGAGTTTTCTTTATGTTGATGAATGGATTTCATACCACAATGACTTTGTTTTACTCATTTCTTAGAAAATCAGCCTTAGATTAGCTTCCTTCATTTGTCTGGTTACTGGGTACAAGTGATGACATTCATAAGACATCTTAGACATTGTATTTATCCAGCAGTGGTTGCTACCTTGTTGCCTTGATGAATCTCTTTTTAATTTAATGTTTGTTATTTTAACATCAGAACTTTAAAGCTATACTCATATTAATGCAAGTGCTTTTGGAAACAGATTATGTAACAATGATTTAAATTCGATTCGTAACATCGTAATTAACAGTAACTCATTACTGTGATAATGTTTAATATTTTACAAGTATTGATTTGTTTTTCTCAGGTATATTTCATTAAAGAACACAACATTGTTGCACCATATAAAATAGAAAGGGTAAGTAAAGCTTTTCATTTATCCCCAGCAATTTACAAAGTGATTTTGAGCAGTAAGATTCTGTGTCTCTGTTAACTTCTTTGATGCAATGTAATGGGTATTTGAAAGCTTGTTCCCTAGCAGTTATAACAAAATTACCCAAGGGAATGACAGACTTTAGTCCGAGAGATTTCAATTAACTTTTTAACTTCAAAATTGGCGTGTCTATTAGGGGGAAAAAAAGCTTAAATTATTAGGTTAAAAGTTGAAATCAGAATATGCATCACTTAAAAGATTATTTACTGGGCTTCCCTGGTGGCGCAGTGGTTGAGAGTCCGCCTGCCGATGCAGGGGACACGGGTTCGTGCCCCGGTCTGGGAAGATCCCACATGCCGCGGAGCGGCTGGGCCCGTGAGCCATGGCCGCTGAGCCTGCGCGTCCGGAGCCTGTCCTCCGCAACGGGAGAGGCCACAACAGTGAGAGGCCCGCGTAACGCATAAAAAAAAAAAAAAAAGATTATTTACTGACTATCAATGAGAACTTCTTTTAAATGTTTGAGAAATACTTATAGGCTATAAAATACCCTCATTTAAGAGCTCAGTACTAATTTATAAATGCTGCTGATTGGGTAGAAGCTCTGAGGGGCCGTGAGCACAAGACTTGTAACTAGACGTTACATCCAGCCATTCTGTGCTTTAATTAATGCTTTATGCTGTAGCTTAGTATGCAGTAAAGGGGTAACTCCTTGCAGAAGAGTTTTTACGAGACCTAGAGATGGGACTGCTGCTCTTATAAATGACGCTTCTGAATTAGGAAAAGCCACCCTCTCCGAGCAGACGTCCGACAGGCTGGATGGCAGTTCCGGTCACAGGCCAGCCTGTGGGTTCTCAGCAGCAGCTTGAGGGGGACGCGCCAGCCACATGCAGCCCCCTCTGAGTTTTATGTACAAGAAACATCTGCATGCGCCAGTCACTCAGAAACGGTGAATACTGTGACCTCGTCACTCACAGGTGGTGCTATTGGCACTTCGGGAAGGACGGTTCTTCATTGTGAGGGGCTGCCCCCTTATATTACAGGCTGTTCCCACCCACGGAGTGCCCCCCTCTGCACTGTCCCCTTTGTTGTGTGGCACCACACATTGACAAGTGCCCCGCAGGGTGGTGGAACGCCCCCCTGCCCCCCAAGTTGAGAACTGCTGCCTGGTGTACTCTTCCTGCAAAGGCTCTCCTGTCACCGACTTGAAGTGCAAAGCTGCTGAAAAGTTACGTAAAAGGAAATGAGTAAGGTTTTCTGAAGCAAAGAAAAGCTCTTGTGAATTAGGACACCAAAGGATTCTCAGGTTTAAAGGGGCGGGGTTGTGACTTTGACCATGGTGATGAGACTTGATAGACTAGGAAGCCCAGACCCTTGTTCCTCTTATGGAGAGACTGACTCAGTTCCCTTTGTGAGAAATCCAGAAAACCAGTTAAGAGTCTGCCCTGCGCCCCAGGGTGAGCATGAAATGAGCCACCCTGAAGCTGTGGGAACATTGTAGCATCCTTTCACTGTAGTCCCTCCCCTGGCACTGTGCCACGTGATTGGAGGGAACTCCCAGCTCCCATCTTCTCCCTGGGAAGGGAAAGACAAGACGGGACCATAGGTCCAATGTTCTGGCTTTTGGGGGGCAGAAGCCAGCCTGAGGGACTGGCTTCTGTCTCACCTGTCCTGGACCTCTGACAGGACCCATAATGCTCTAGATGCCTGGGGACCCCTGAAAACAGGAAAGAGCTGCTCCAGGGGACCCCTGCACCAGAGACACAGGCAGGTGTAGCCCAGCAGACTCACCCCTCAGGGGAAAGAGAAGAAAGCAGCTTGTGACACATAAAATTAACCGCCACAACACTTGCACACCCAGCCTCAGAGCACCTGAGTGTATGAAGCCAGCACTGACAGGACTGAAAGGAGAGGCCGACAGCAGCACCAGGACAGAGGAGACTTCCGTCCGTGCCCCACCTTCAGTCATGGGTAGATCATCCAGACAGAAGGTCACTCGGGAAACGGAGCACTCGACCAGCACTCTGACCAGATGGACCTCACAGACACACCCAGAACGTCCTGCCCAACGGTAGCAGGACACACGCTCTTCTCACGTGCACACGGGACGTTCTCCAGGACAAGTCACGTGTCAGGTCACAAAACAAGTCAACAAAGCTAAGAAGATTACAACCACCGTGGAGTGAAGCCAGAAATCCATAGCAGCGGGAAAATTCACACGTATGTGGAAATTAAACAACACTCTTGAACAACCAATGGGTCAAAGAAATAAAAAAGAGAAATTAGACTCAAGAGGGAGGGGATATAGGTGTACATACAGCTGATTCACTTCGCTGTACAGTAGAAACTAACACAACATTGTAAAGCAATTGTACTCCAATAAAGAAGTAAAGAACAGAAAACCTCAAGATGATCAAACGAAAACAGCATATATACCCAAACTGCAAAGATGCCGCAAAAGCAGTCCTAAGAGGGGAGTTTAGTGTTAAACGCTTACCTTGAAGATCTCAAATTTAAACACCTAACTGTACACCTCAAGGAACCAGAAAAGAAGAGCAAACTAAGCCCAAAATTAGCAGAAGGAAGGAGCTGGTAAATACAGCAGTAAATCCAACAGACTCTGCTCGCCTGGGGCGCTCATTCCGTGTGGGCGGAGGGAGGGCACGCCAGGCAGGTCCCTGCACAGGCCAGCAGGGGGCTGCAGATGTCTTAAAGTGATGGATCCTGACATGCTTGGTCTCCCTCTTTTTTAGGGCACAATGGAATATGTCTTCGAGTTGGATGTTTCAGGGAAGGTGGAAGGTGTCCGTGGAGACATTGCTTCAGGTGAGCCAGGGCTTTTCTCAGACGTTCACTGGCAAACTGAGGCATAAACTTTTTTTTTTTTCTTTAAAGAATTTCATACTCATTTGTCTTACCAAAACCATAACCTTTTTTATAAATCTGAAACAGATTTACTTGAATATGTTGAACTTGAAAACTACACATTAGGAAGAAGCCATAGATATATCAGAGTCATTCATTACCTGTTACTAAGTAACAGAATGGTGGTTGTGTTTCATTGTTTCTAAGGAAATATCTTCAAAGCACCTGAGAGAAAAAATAAATTCTGTGTATTTATATAACCGTAGCTTCACAGAGCATCCTGTCTGGACAAACCTTGGGGACCAAACTGCTATGGTAAGAGTTTCTAAAGATCTGTATCTTTTATCGTGAATGAACGTGTATTGATATGTCACTTATAAATCCTTATATCCATACTTTTTAAATGATTCTGTTTTAAAGATAACAGCCATTTTGCAGTCCCGTTTGGCTAGGACATCATTTGACAAAAACAGGTAAGTTTTCAATGATTTTGTTTCCTGATTGCGAAAGCAGTGGCATCGTCACCTGGGGCCTCATTCAGTGTGTCCAGAACCGATAGTGGGTGTTACCACCTGCCTCACCCCAAACCTGCTCGTCTGGGGGAATGGCCCTGGCGTCAGTGCCAGAGCAGAGTCTGGGGCCTCCTTGCCACTTCTCCCAGCTGACATCTGTCCATCAGAAAGGCCTGGTGCCAGGTGCTCTCCACGATCTTCCCAGTCTACGAGCTCCTGTCTTTTCACATGTTAGCGCCTCCGTTCAGGCCACCAGCCCCTGCCACTAAGATCACAGTGACAGCGTTTAGCTTGTCCCCAGCTCCAGCCTTCCCTGCTCCGATCCCGTTTCCCTCACTGTGCCAAATGTACTTTTAAAATACATTCTTTCTAAGGAACTTATTTCATCATATCACTTGTCTGTTAGAAACTCTTCCAGACTTCCATTGCCTTCAGGGTAGAGTCTTAACCTCACCTGCAAGCGGGGCTCCGGTTTAGCCTTTGTCACTGTTCCGGCCGCCGGTGCCTCTTGCATGCTCTGCTCTGGATCTTTGCGTTCTGTGCGATGCCTGAGGTGCCTTATGGCCTCCTGCCTCTTCTGCACCCGCCCAACTCTTCCTTACTCTTCTCATTTCAGCTGAGCTGGGATTGTTCTGGAAAGTCTTTCCCGTCCCGTCAAGCTGTTAGGTACCTTCCTGAGGTGTCCTGCAGGACCTAGAGACCACATTCTTACTGATCTAATGGAGTTTTGTTTCAGTTTTTTGGTTTTGGGGTGTGTTGGGTTTCTGTTTGTTTGTTTTTGGGTTTTTTTTGGCTTTTCTAAGTATCCAGTATATTTTCTGCAAGTAAGTATACTTTTATATTAACCTGTTCTCTTATTTGTTTCTTGACTTATTTTAAGTAGATTTCCTTCTATTAAGTAGATTTGGGCCATTTGTCTCTATCTCCATCTGCGGTATCACTGTGAATTACTGTAGCTTTAGGACAGCTCTTGATATCAGGCAGTGCAGGGTCCTGCACCCTCTTTCCCTTCTTAACTTATGTCTTCACTGTTCTTGGTCTTACACACTTCTGTATAAATTTAGAATCAGCTTGTCAAGTTTCATAAAGGAAAAGCCTGCTGGGATTTTGACTGTGATTGCAGCGAAACTTTCCATTTATTTAAGTCTTCTTTATAATTTTTCTTTATAAAGTTCTTTCTGCTCTTGTGCTAGATTTATTCCAGGTACTTCGTATTTTTGATGGTGTTGTAAATGATATCCTAAAGATTTCATTTTATTGTTGATACTTAGAATGTAGTAGATTTTTGTTTTTGTTTTCAGCAACCCTGCTAAACATTGTGATCCATTCCATTAACTTTATATATAGGTTCTCTAACGTGTACAAAATCTTACGTAGTGATTGTTTCAGTCTCTAGTCACTAGATATCATTTTTATTTTAGATATTTTTAGATTTTTGTATTCGGAATCCTCAGGCCTAGGACAAAGTAGAAAGTATTGGTTGAATAGATTCATTTATGGATTATTATGGCTAGGCTTTTGCTAGAAGCTTATGTGTATAAATGAGATTCGTTTGTAATATTCTGTTTTATTGCTACCTTTGTGAGATTTGTGACCCTTACCACTACATTTTCAAATGTTAAAGAATTTGCCAGAAAAGCCATCTGGCCAATAACGTGTTTTCTGTGTTTATGTTTGTTTACTTCTTTTTCTGTTTCACTTATATAGCATTAATTTTCTTTTTGTACTTGTAGGATATATTAGTTTAAATGGATTGTTGGGAGGAAAGAATAGCTTCCATTTTAGGAAGGAAAAGGAGTAATAAGAATTAGTTCTTTTGACCTACTTAGAATGCATAATTTTTCTAAGTAGCAATCTAGACTTTAATCCTGGGCTTCAGCATGACATTAATTTTTAAAATGGTTCACTATGAAACTTTTGATTTATCCAGTCTCCAAAGTGTTAGGCTGAAGAATTTGGGGAAGACTTTTTTGCAGCGTGAAGTGAGATATTTCAGGATTGTATATTTCCTCCAAAAGAAAGAAGGTAAATTTTTGCTGAGATAAATTTTCATCATACTTCCAAGGAAATGCTTTTTTATTGAAACTATATTTATTTTTCCCTATTCATTCTGAAAAAGTTCAAGTCCTCACAAGTTGAAAGGTAATATAGTGAACACAGGTACCCTATAGGTCACCAAGCGTTAGTCAACATTTTGCTGAATTTGCTTTGTGTACATGTATAAATAATGCATATATGTCTGTATATATGTTGTATGTATGTATACATGTATGGCTGATGTGCATATGTATGTATGTTTTGTGTGATACATATAAAGATATGCATACAACTTTTCCCTGAACCATTTGAAATGACACTGCAAGACTTCCTGACACTTCACCCATAACTACTTCAACATGTATCTCTCACAAGAAAGTTCTGTGACATTCCTCCATACTGTTATAACACTCAAGTAGCAATATTCTGTATGCCGGGTAACTTATAGCTCCATATTCA
This sequence comes from Phocoena sinus, assembly GCF_008692025.1. NCBI lineage: Eukaryota > Metazoa > Chordata > Mammalia > Artiodactyla > Phocoenidae > Phocoena > Phocoena sinus. The sequence continues at coordinate 6,211,562 of NC_045779.1, read as the reverse complement.
GATTTCCCCATTTGTACCCCAAAATGTCCTCTTTAAAATACTTTGGACTAATTTTAGATTTAAAGAAAAGATGTAAAGACAGTGAGTGCAAAGAGTTCTTTTCCCCTCATCCAGTTCCCCCATTATTATATGTTTAGTGGGTGTGGATGCTGTAATCCTAGATTTGTTGGCTGTAATCCTAGATTTTTTTGATGCTATTGAAATTTTAGTTTCCGATTATTTGTTACTGGTATATAGAAGTAGTTTTTTGTTGTTGATTTTTGGTTTGTTGTTTTTTGGAACACAGTGACCTTGTATCCTGTGACTTTTCCAAATTCAGAATTTACTCATTAGTCCTGGCAGGTTTTTTTGTAGATTCCATAGAGTTTTCTATATCCATAATTACTTAATCTGTGAATAATGACAGTTTCACAGAAATACTGGGGCTTTTATTTCTACTTCTTGCCTCATTGCACAGTTTGATAATAGACGCAGTGGGAGCAGACATATTCTTGCCTTGTTCCTGATCTTACAGGAAAAGGGTTTAATGTTTCACCATTAAAGAATGATGCCAGGGGCTTCCCTGGTGGCGCAGTGGTTGGGATCCGCCTGCCGATGCAGGGAACACGGGTTCGTGCCCGGTCCGGGAAGATCCCAGTGCCGTGGAGCGGCTGGCCCGTGAGCCATGGCCGCTGAGCCTCGCGCGTCCGGAAGCCAGTGCTCCGCAACGGGAGAGGCCACAACGGCGAAGAGGCCCGCTTACTGCAAAAAAAAAAAAAAAAAAAAAAAAAAAAAAAAAAAAACACAAAAATCAAAAGAATGATTCCAGCTGTAGGTTTTTCATAGATGCCCTTTATCAGAGAGACAAAGTTTCTTTTATTCCTGGTTTGCTGAGAGATTTTCAAAAATAAGTTTAGAATTTGTTAAGTACTTTTGTGCATTTATTGAATCTTTTTTTCTTTAATTCTGTTAATATTGTGGATTATGTTGTTTTTTCAGTGTTAAAACAACCTTGTATTCATGGGATAAATCCAGCTTGCTTACGATATATTGTTCTTTTTACGTATTGCTGGATTTGCTTTGCTAGTCTTTTGTAAAGGATTTTTGCATCTCTGTTTATGGATGTTGCTCTGTAAATCTTAGTGTATTTGTGAGGTTTTGCCATCAGGGTTAGCTAGCCACATAACATGAGGTTAGAAATCTCCCTTATCTTCTGTTTCCAAAAGAGTTTGTATAGGATTGTATTTCTTGCTTAAATTTTAACCACATTTACTGGTGAAGCCATGTAGGCCTGAAGTGTTCTTACTTAGTCAGTCTATTTGCTTGACACATAGTTAGGTTGTCTGTTTCTTCTTGTGTCTATTTGTCAAAAGCTGCATTTTTTTCAAAACCTTTGTCCAGTTCATCAAAGTTGTCAGATGCGGGCATCAAGTGTTAATGTCCTCTGAATGTCAGTAGGATCTGCAGTTATGGTCCCTCTTTCATTCCTTACGTTGATGCTTTATGTTTTTTCTTTATCAGTATGCTAGAAGCTTTGCCAATTTTATTAACCTTTTTAAAGATCCAACTTTTGACTTTACTGATTTTTCTCTATTTTTATATAAAAATCATTTTATATAAAATTGATTTCCTTCAGCTTACTTTTGGGTTTAAACTGTTCTCTTTCCAGCTTCCTACAAAGTTTAGATCACTGATTTTAGACCTCACCTTCTTTTATAAGTAGGACTCGAACATAAATTTACCTCTCAGCACTGCTCAGCTGCATCACCTCAGATTTTAATATGTTTTTATTATCATTCATATGAAATATTTCATAATTTCCTTTGTCATTTCTTCTTTGACCCATTGGGTTTTTTCTTTGGGTTATTTGGAAGTATGTTGTTTATCTTCTCTGTATTTGGGGATCTTGTTACTGTTGTATTGTTATTGATTTCTAATCTAATACTCTCGGTTCAGAGAGTATATGGTTCAGTCTTTTTTTTTAAATAAATTTATTTTATTTATTTATTTTTGGCTGTGTTGGGTCCTCGTTAACTGCGCGCGGGCTTTCTCTAGTTGCGGCGAGCGGGGACTACTCTTCGTTGTGGCACGCGGGCTTCTCATTGCGGTGGCTTCTCTTGTTGCGGAGCCCAGGCTCTAGGCACACGGGCTTCGGTAGTTGTGGCTCATGGGCTCTAGAGCGCAGGCTCAGTAGTTGTGACGCACGGGCTGAGTTGCTCCACGGCATGTGGGATCCTCCCGGACCAGGGCTCGAACCCATGTCCCCTGCATTGGCAGGCGGATTCTTAACCACTGTGCCACCAGGGAAGCCCTGGTTCAGTCTTTTGATGTTTGTTGAGATGGGTTGTATGGCTCTGCGTAGTCTGTCCTGACACAGGTTTCCCAGGCCCGTGAAAGGAACGAGTGCTCTGAAGTTGTGGAGTATGGTGCTCTGTCCACGTCATTTAGGGCCAGTTGGCTGATGGTTGTTTGGATCATCTATACTTGACTGACTTTTTGTTGACTTGCTCTGTCACTTACTGAGAGGAGGGTGTTAAAATTACCAGTGATGATTGTGGAATTGTTTATTTTCCCCTCTCTTTCTGTCAGTTTATGCCTCGTGTACTGGCAGGCTCTGTTATTAGGTTTACATACATTTATAAGACACCAGTTTTCTTACATGTTGTGATTGCATGCTGTATCTTTTTCTATCCTTTTTACTTTTAACTTGTCTGTGTCTTATTCCGTTTCTAAAAAACACTTTATATAGTTGAGTCTTTTTATACAGTCCGAAAGCCTCTGCTTGTTAATTGGATTGTTTAATTCATTTATATTATGTAATTATGGATATAGTTGGTTTTTAAACCCACTCTCTTAGTATTTGTTTCCTAGCATTTCATTTGTTCTTTGTTTCTCTGATGCTCCTTTCTTGCCTTCTTTTGGGTAGATCTGGTGTTTTTAAGTATTCTACTTCTTAGCTGTAGTGCTTGGTGTCGTTCTTAGTGGTCACTCTGGAGCTCACAATATGCACCTGGTACATAGCGTACCTTCAGGTAAGAGTATATTACACTCCTTTACAGTCATTCAAGAGCCTTACAGCGGTGTGTTTCCACATAACCCCTCCTGCCCTTTGTGATCTGTGGTTTTATATTAAATTTCTATAAAACCTATGATATGGTGTTCTTACTTTAGGTTTTTTTTTTTTTTGCTGTACGCGGGCCTCTCACTGTTGTGGCCTCTCCGTTGCGGAGCACAGGCTCCGGACGCGCAGGCTCAGCGGCCATGGCTCACGGGCCCAGCCGTTCCGCGGCATGTGGGATCTTCCCGGACCGGGGCACAGACCCGTGTCCCCTGCGTCGGCAGGCGGACTCTCAACCACTGCGCCACCAGGGAAGCCCCCTTTTAGGTTTTTAAAGAATTTCTTTTTACTTTTTTTTTTTTTACAGTAGGTTCTTGTTGGTTATCTGTTTTAAATATAGCAGTGTGTACATGTCAATCCCAAACTCCCAATCCCAAGAATTGAGATACATGCATTTATAGGTACATAAGTTGAAACACTGAGAAATAATTCTTTTCTGTTTACTTGGAGATTTGAATACTTATGTTTCCTGATGCTTGTCTTTCCTTCCTGCAGAACCGGTGTTGCATCTGGTGTCATTTCTCTTAAGCCCAAAGAACTTCCTATAGCATTTCTTACGGTGCATATCTGGTCAGGATGGATTCTCCCAGCTTTGTCTGAAAATACCTCTATCTTACTCTCATTTTTTTTTTTTTTTTTTTTTTTTTTTTTTTTTTTTTTGCGTTACGCGGGCCTCTCAATGCTGTGGCCTCTCCCGCCGCGGAGCACAGGCTCCGGACGCGCAGGCCCAGCGGCCATGGCTCACAGGCCCAGCCGCTCCGCGGCATGCGGGATCCTCCCGGACCGGGGCACAAACCCGCGTCCCCTGCATTGGCAGGCGGACTCCCAACCACTGCGCCACCAGGGAAGCCCTTACTCTCATTTTTGAAGGGTGTTTTTGTTGGAGATAAAATACTAGGTTCACAGGGTTTTCTTTCACTACTTGAAGGGTTTTCGTTCCGTTGTATGTTGCTGTCCATTGTTTCCTGTGAAAAGTCACATCATTTGTCCTGTTGTTACTGTGAATTAAGGTGTAGTCTCTCTGCGCCTGTCCTGCAGGGGGTTTCTGGGTAACAGAGCCTGTGAACTGGTGTCTTACGTTAGACAGTTTTCACCACTCTCCACTCAGTGTTTCTTCTGCCCCGTCTCCTGTCTCTTCTGCTGTGACTTGAGTTACACTCGTGTTAGTATGTTTTATAGCTTGGCTTAGATCTCAGACACTCTGTTCTGTGTTTTTTTTAATTATTATTATTCTCCTTCTGTCCTGTTTCAGTGGGGACTTTTTTATTGGCCTTGTTTTCAGCCACATTGGGCTTTTCCTCTGCCGTGCCAGTCTGTGAGGCTTGTTTAAGTCATTCCTCATTTCCTCTCGCCCAGATTTTCATTTCTAGCATTTCCTTTCAGTTCTTTTTCGTAGTTTCTACTTCTCGGATGAAGTTTTCCTTCCCTTCACGTCTGTTTTCCATCTTTTCTCCTGGATCTTTTAGCACATTTACTACAGTTATCTTAACGACTCCCTCTGATGGATCCGACGTCCGGGTCCTCTTCCGTGGAATCTTCTCTTTCATGAGTGCGGGTCATATTTACTCACTTCTTTGTGTTTCTTGTAAATTTTTTGTGTGCTGGGAAGTTTGTTTTAAAGGAACTGTAGAGACTGACCTGAGGAATATTTGCCTCTGGAGGTGGTCATGCCCACCCCCATCCTGCCCGCTGCTTGCCCTGGGGGCTCCGTCAGTGTAATGAGTGGAGCTGGGTTAAATCCAGGTCCCCATGCCCAGTTGCACAGCGGGAGTGCGCAGAGCTGTCCTCAGCGGGGCTTGGGGTCGGTGCCCTTGAAGGATTTGCAGACATCCTTGTGCTTCCCAGCTGAGCCTCCAGCTCTCCGCCCACGGAGCATCTGTGCCCTCCAGGCCTGACTCCTGCTGTCTGGCGTCTCCCTCATCCTGCAGCCCTCACCCCCTGTGGAAGATTGCCCCTCCTGCTGCCACTCAACTGCTGGTCCCTTCATTTAGGTTTCTCTGCACCTGAGCTTTCTGATGGGTTTCTAAACATAGCAAGGATTGTGTAGCTCATCTGGCAGGTTTTGTGGTTGGGATGAGAGCTGTGAGGTCTCCTTCACGTCCAAACTGGAAGAGGAAGCCTGCTCCTGTGTGATTTTGTGTTTGTTTTTTTTAATACATTTATTTATTTTATTTATTTATTTTTGGCTGCGTTGGGTCTTTGCTGCTGCACGCGGGCTTCCTCTAGTTGCGGCAAGTGGGGGCTACTCTTTGTTTTGGTGGTGGGCTTCTCACTGCAGTGGCTTCTCCTGTTGCGGAGCATGGGCTCTAGGCACGTGGGCTTCAGTAGTTGTGGCTCACGGGCTCAGTAGTTGTGGCTCGCGGGCTCTCGGGCGCAGGTTCAGTAGTTGTGACGCATGGGCTTAGTTGCTCCACGGCATGTGGGATCTTCCCGGACCAGGGCTCGAACCCGTGTCCCCTGCATTGGCAGGTGGATTCTTAACCACTGCGCCACTAGGGAAGCCCTGCTTTGTTCTACTACTTACAGAGGAGACTTTTTGTTTTGTTTGACTGCGTTGGGTCTTCCTTGCTGTGTGCGGGCTTTCTCTAGTTGCTGCAAATGGGGGCTACTCTTTGTTGTGGTGCATGGGCTTCTCATTGTGGTGGCTTCTCTTGTTGTGGAGCATGGGCTCTAGGCACGTGGGCTTCAGTAGTTGTGGCTTGCGGGCTCTAGAGTGCAGGCTCAGTAGCTGTGGCGCATGGGCTTAGTTGCTCTGCGGCATATGGGGTCTTCCTGGACCAGGGATCGAACCTGTGTTCCCTGCGTTGGCAGGTGGTTTCCCAACCACTGCACCACCAGGGAAGTCCCAGAGGAGACTTATTTTTAGCTCAGTTATTTAACTAAGTAATTGCCTAAACTCTTGATGATTTGGTTGTTTCCCTTCTATTTGTTTTTAAATTAGTAAAGCAGAACGAAAATGGACTTTTTTGATGAGTTAACATAATTTAGGAGGGAGTGGTGATCACCTTTGACTGGTTTTACTGCAGTAGATCCACAAAAGACTATACGTTGGAACTGACATGCAAGTAAACTCATAGCCTTATAGAATGTGGTGTGCAGTGAGTGCTACCCATGCCAAAACAGTTTCTATGACAATAAAATAGGTCTTAATGACACAAAAATAGAAAATCCTGTTAATGTAAGAACAGTTTCAAGGCCGACTTATTTGGAGAGGAGTGAAGAGTACCAATAACAGGGTTATTTGGTATTTTTTACTTGTCTGTCTTCTTTGATACGTAACCTCATCTGCTTTTAAAAAACTCAAGTATTCATTATACCATTGAAAAGAAAGTCAGTTTTATTTAGGCGACTGGTTTATATCACCAGTTTTCTTGTATCAAATGTGGTGTTTAGACACCTGTTCTGCAGTCACTTTGTAGCTCCCTCAGATAAAGTTAAATCTAGAAAGTAGATCGATTTCTGATTTTTCTTGCTTTTGCTGGAAAAAACATATTCTCAGATTCCAAAGTGTTTCTGAAAAGCTGCACATGGAATGCAAAGCAGAAATGGTGACACCTCTGGTGACGAATCCCGGCCACGTGTGCATCACTGACACCAACCTGTATTTCCAGCCTCTCAATGGGTACCCGGTAAGTAGTCTGTAGGCCAGCGGAGGGCTCCTCTGGTGTTCCCGTTTGCGTCTTCAAGCTCTCTTTCCTGTGAACTTGACTTGACAGAGTGTTCTCACATTTTGGGGAGGGTCAGAGTTACCCCCGTCCCCATCCAGCATCTGGTATTTAACGGCTCCCCGTGGAATCCTGATGCACCCTCACCCGTGTTTCAGCTCTTGTGACTTACTCTCTGTTACTTCGGAGGGAAAAGAAACCCTGCCCCTTTTGATTTTAGCAAAGGGTCATTAGAGGTTTATACCTGATTTTAGCAAAGGGTCATTAGAGGTTTATACCTTTCTACTCGGAAGCACTTCTTCAAGAGAGCAGTGAAATCTACTAAGGTTAATTAGAGATGAATGCTTTCTGTGTTTTTGCTGATATGTACACCTAAGTTGTATTTCTCCTTCTCCCTTAATTACAAACCAAATCAGTAGATCTGCATCTGTCCCAGAGGCAGTGGCCTCTCCAGCCAGTGCAGAGCTGCATATGGCACTGCGGTCACTGGGCAGCTGCAGTTCTGCTGCTGTGATGCTGGAAACATCTTCTCCTGCACGATGACTTTAGGCTCACGAGGCCACACAGTAAAGATGAATTCAGATTTCTGCACTAAAACTTGTAAAGATTGGCGGCTTTACCTAGATGCGGACCCTTTTCAGAGTGGTTCATTGAAACAACAGAAACGCTAATACTCTTCGAGTGCAGTTGGACCGTTCGGCAGGTAGCTTCAAGAACAGGGGTGTTTTCTGCCATGGAAGAAACTCTCCAGGCTGGTCGGTCGTTACACGTCACTGAAACGTGAACACTTTCCAAAGTGAACGGTGATGCTATAACAATTCTGTCCACCAGGTAGTAGGGCACACTCGCCGGGCCCTCCAGCGGACACAGCACACGTTGCTGACGGCATTCTTTGTGGCGTCATCGATTGGCTGGACCAACGCTGTTGCTGTGGCCTCGGTCAATACTTGAGCAACAGTATCTGAGTATAAGCCACAGCTTCAGGGTCCCAGGTCTGGGCTGGGGGCCGTGGCCAGTCTTCAGGCAGCTTCCACGGCTACACACCCTGCGTCTGCAGGCTCTCCCTCCCTCTTACTTGGAGGGAGGAGGGTGGACCTGTCGCCTTTTAGCCAATCTCAGTACCTTTTGTGACCTTGTTCCTCTCTCACTAGCATTTTAAGGCTCCAGAGAAGCGAGACAGTTTTCCTCCTTATGAAGTTTAGAGGCCCTGCTTTATACTATATCTGTTTATGAGGCTTATTACGCTGTAGTTTAAGGAGCTAAAAGACAGGATCCTAAAAAAAAAAAAAGCTGTATGTCAGTTCTGAGCAAACCGTAGGTCTATAAAAATAGGAGAATTCCTGAGAGGAGGTCTACACCAATCCTTTAATATTTCTTACCACTCAGCAACCCTGCAGAAAGCTGAAAGCTAGATGCCTGCATTATCCTGGGGGGTACCGGTGGGGGTGGGGGGTGGGTAGGGGGACTGGTCCACGGTCACAAAGCTAGTGAAAAGGGCAGACCGGCGTGTAAAGTGAGGCACGCCCTGTTCTCAGAGCTCACTTTCCAGGTGTTCAGGTGTGACCCGTCAGGAAGTTAAGGTGGGGCAGCTGAAGGGCAGCTTCTAATTGTGTCAGAATCTTGACATTTGAGATTGTCTTTCTACTTTTAAAGAAACCCATGGTCCAGATAACACTCCACGACGTCCGCCGCATTTACAAGAGGAGACATGGTCTCATGCCTCTGGTGAGTTCGAGGGGAACATCCCCTCTAGAGGATGACTGTCTTATCTTCAGTTTGGCCAGTGGTTTACTGGCCTGCACCCACCTTGGGCTCGTCTGAAAGACGCGGGTGTTTGTGTTGCGAGCAGAGGGGCCGTGAGGCCCGCAGCCCCTTCTTTTGGCTGCGCTGGAAGTTTATCAAGGAGCGACTCTTTCTGTGGGGGGAGGGCTGTTGGGAAAAAGGCTTTGGCTCCAAGAGCAGGGGGGCTCAAGTGCCCTTGAGTTTCTCCCTGCTGAGTTCTCAGGGTCCTCCTGGGCTTGTGTGGGGATGTGGGGATAATGGACGCAGAACCAGTCCAGTTACAGCAGCGAGGTCTCCAAGCAAAGTTTGGAAGCTGCGACAGCAGCTCTCAGTGGAACTGTAGTATCCTCACGGTTAACTTGTATTAATTCAGCCTTCAGGCTTGCTGAGAGGGAGAAATGGATAAAATAACCATTTCAGTCACTTAGGCGGCCCTCCCCGCCATTTTCCTGAATAAACCCGTGTCCACACTTCTGTGAGTCTCACACGATTATTGTAGAAACCAGTCGCCACGGAAGGTGTGACTCCAAGGGGTTTTAGCTTGACATCGATATAAATCTATTTGTTCTCCTTCAGAGACTAACCAGTAAGTTGGTGGCATGACAAGAGTATTGTGGTTATTTAAGCATCTCATCTCGGTGTTTTGTATTTATGAAATTTAACCGTTTTCCTGCCTATTTTACTTAAAAGGCAATTCTCCATTTCCAGTGCCAACAGAGGATTAGGGAAACAGATTCTATGAAAAATCTCCTCCTCCTTTGGGTATAGAGATGCAGTCAGAAAAAGAAGAAACTGGCATTGATTAAGTACCTTCTGCCTACTGGGCAATCTATGTACAATATTCGTTTATCAGCGCCATCCCTGTGAGGTAGATGATACCCTACTTTACAAAGGAATCGAGACTCTAGGAGTTCACTCCCTCGGTTCCCTCACTAGTAGCGCTGGAAGCCTGTATCTGAACCTAGGACAGCGCTGCGCTTTCATCCTTTCTCTGTCTATTCCTGTCCCGTCTTGGCTTCACCCTCACAACATTCACACAGCTCATAGTTTTCTTAAAATAATTGCATCCTACTAATTAAATGAGTTATTCGATTATCAGTTTAAGTTGACATCATTATGACTTAATTTGTAAAAGAAAGCTAAACCTTTGTCTCTGAAGAAGATAGGTGGAGACGTGGATTAGTCAATTTTGAATTTCAACATAATAAACTCACAGATGCTGTCATCCTAAAGATCCTCAGGGTCAAAAGGGATTTTGTAAAGTTTAGCTGAGACACATGTCTTGTCCTTATAAATCAAATTTATTGCTGGGGAATATGCATACAAGACCTACAAATAAAAAATGCAGGGGCTTCCCTGGTGGCACAGTGGTTGAGAGTCCGCCTGCCGATGCAGGGGACACGGGTTCGTGCCCCGTTCCGGGAAGATCCCACATGCCACGGAGCGGCTGGGCCCATGAGCCATGGCCGCTGAGCCTGCGCGTCCGGAGCCTGTGCTCCGCAACGGGAGAGGCCACAGCAGTGAGAGGCCCGCGTACCGCAAAAAAAAAAAAAAAAAAAAAAAGCAAGTGTTTAGTTGAAAGGCTTTTGTACTTGCATCACTCACATTGAGATACCGTTTGTTTAATTCTCTTTCTGGACTTGTAGGGCTTGGAAGTGTTTTGCACAGAAGATGATCTGTGTTCTGACGTCTACCTGAAGTTCTATGAACGTCAAGACCGAGATGACCTCTATTTTTACATTGCTACATACCTAGGTTTGGTGCTCACTCTTCATTGTATCTGTTCGCGTGAAGGTGGTTCAACTCCCGAGTAACTGGGATGGGAAGTGAGAGGAGAGCAATTCTGTATCTGAAATCAGCTCTCTGTGGTTCTACTTACTTCTCCTCAGTAACTACAGTTAGCAGAATGGCATACTGAAAATTAAGGGAAATATAAATGAAATTTGGTAATAGTTCAATCCTGTGTTTTAAAAACTTTTGATAAATATATTTAAATGTTTTTTTGTATCTTAACAACCCCCAAGTTGAATGGATTTTATAAGAATCCACCTAATTATTTTTATGTCCAGTCCTGTCTTATGTTAGTTTATGTAAACCAGGACTCAGTTTCTTCATGTGAGACAGTGAGTTACCCAGTCATGTGTCTGTGATCATTAATTGTGGTCTTAATCTCAAAGCCGGAAAACGGTACAAAAGGAACACAGGAACCTTGTATGCTCAGTATGGAACCGTAGGACTCAGTTTGCTTACAGCTAATATTTCCTCAGTCTTCCATGGGAAATGTGAATTTTCCCACTTTCATCAGAGAGAACACCTGTATTTTTCTTTTCAAGCATAAACATGCTAAGTTGTATGGTTGAATTAAATTATTCTTGTTTTCAAAATTGCCAGGTGACTAGAATGGAATTTTAAAGAATCAGTGTTGGGATTTTATTAATACCATCTTAGTTTGCTGTTCTCGTGTGCAGTGAGGTCATCTATGAGATGTGTAGTGACTTATTCCCTTAGAAAAGGTTTTCTCTCAAGGAGGAATAGTTTATTTTCAATAAAGAACATATTTTACAGTAGGTTTGAGTTCATTTTTTTTCTTCTCACACTAAGCTGTTCAGTTTAACTTAGTGCTTAAGTATAGCTTTGGTATAAGTGTACTGTTATCTCCTGCCTCCTGATTTAATTTTTTTCATTTAATTTTTCTAACTATAACAAGATGACAACAAAAAACTCAACTTTCATGGTGAGTCCTAAAATCTCAAGTCAAAAAACTTGCCATGGCCTAAAAGGTCTGCTTCTGTGAAGCGTCTGTTCTCTCTGAGTTCATTGCTGAGATGGTTCAGACTTTCTCTGAGACGTTCTGAGAGTGGAAAATCAGAGGATAAGTGTTTTGAGTTTTTAAGCCCTTTCCTGGTCGCTGATTAGAGAAGAAACTTGGCAAAGTGTATAAGAATAAATATTGAGTCAGCAAATGAGCTAGACAAGTTTGATGCAGCCAGTACAAAGCTGAAAGCAGAATTTTCTAAACAAAATAGAACAGTTGACTCATTTTACAGGAAAGTTATCACTGGTGCCACACCATCTGTGGTTCCATCTTTCCTGAGGTTATTTCTGGGGGCTCTTTCTGGTCCTTCTAGTTTGAGAATTCTGACAGATACTTGTTTTCTCCTTCAGCAGTTTCTATGCTTTTCCTGATTCCTCACTTGCATAAATAATACGTAGTCAGTGACAAATTAGCCGTAGTGTACCCCGCTTCCAGATCTGAAAGAAAACTAAAAGATTGTTTCGTTTTACTTTCATAAGAAATGGAGGAAATGAGCTTTTACAGATGGTCATGGCTTCTTAAAGGCATTAAAACTCAAGCACGTTTGGAAGGATTCTTTGTTAGCACATATTGTAGACTATATATAAATATTGCAAATGTTACATATATTACCATGTCATATTTACGTATTTGCTCCATACTTTCATATTTGTTTTATATCATGTATTTCACAGATGTGATATGTTTTATATCATACATTTAATAATTTCCCTCCTGGATCTTGGAGATGCTTGTTCACACTTGACAGAACAACTCTTCGGTAAAAGCAAACTGTAGCCTACTTTTCTTGTTTTAAAATGTACTTTTCAAAAATGGGTTGACGGGTCGACACTGAAAAGCCTCTGTAGCGCCTTCACATGTTGAGTGACTGCTGCCCGCACACGTGGAGCTCAGTGTGACCCGGGCCTGCCCTCACCTGTCCCCCCAGAGCACCACGTGGCGGAGCGCACGGCCGAGGGCTACACGCTGCAGTGGCAGCGCGGGCTTCTGTCCAACTACCAGTACCTGCTGCACCTCAACACGCTGGCCGACCGCAGCTGCAACGACCTCTCCCAGTACCCCGTGTTCCCCTGGGTCGTCGGCGACTACAGCAGCTCCGAGCTGGGTGCGTGCCACAGAGACGGGCTTTTAGAGCAAAGAACACCTTCCCTCTTAGAACCACGTTGTGGTTCGTGAACAGAGTAGAACCCGTTTGATCTTATTACTGACGATGGCCCGTCTCCATGCCACGATACCGGATGGGTGTCATGGGAATGACGTGTGTTCTATATGTTTTCTCTACTGTGTCTGAATTTTTTTTAATTCTAAAAGTACTCACATACTTCTTGAAAGCCACACCCAGAAGACATGCATGGGATCTTCAGCCAGTGTTACCACTGCTACCAAATAAGTACTATGTTTTCAAATACTTAAGTTTTCACTTTGAAAATTGCGCCTCAGGTTACCATATTATTTTTCAATTCACATGAAACCATGTGATTACCAAACGTAATAGCTGTTCATTAAAGAACACTTAGAAAGTACTGAAACACTCAGAGAAGGAAATAAGGCGCATCAGTAATTACATTACCGAGAGAGAACCATTTTAACTTTGTGGTATATATACTTCTTTCTCTCTCTCAAATTATTTTACCAAAAATGTGATTGTACTGTCATTTTATTTTGTAATGTCTTAAAATTAGATATTGTGAACACTGAATTACTTTTGACAGTTCGCTGACTGCACCCTTGTAGTTGAAAGAGGTAACAGATTTTCTAGGAATATAATTTATTTGATAATATCAGGTCCCCAGTTCTCAAATTATGCTGTTATCACAGAATAATAATATTCACTATAATTCAAACTTAAAAAGTAAATTTTGGTAGAATAATGGCTTTTGAAATTTGTTTATTTTTCGTTGTTGTTTTACTTGGAATATAGTTTTTTTGTCAGTAGGTCTTCAAATTCTAACCTTTACAGCTATATTAATAATCATCAGAAATATTCATTCTAATGGATCTGTCTCAGTTTTTAAAAAGCTATTTATTATTTGGAAATAAATGTGTGCATGTGAATTCATTCAGGGAGATAATGTTATTAAGGGTAAGCTTGTTTGCTTTATTTATTGTAAGTAATTTTTTAAATTTTATTTCTTTTATAGATCTGTCAAATCCAGGAACCTTCCGGGATCTCAGTAAGCCAGTAGGGGCCCTCAACAAGGAACGTCTGGAGAGGCTGCTGGTACGTGGACTCAGGGATTCCTGGTGTCTAAGCAACCCGGGAGCTCTGGCATATATTTTGTTTGATTGTTTTTGTTGGTTTTTTTAAATTCACTCTGTGGCCACACCACACAGCACGTGGGATATTAGTTTCCTGACCAGGGATTGAACCCCCTTCCCCTGTGTTTTTATAGTACCTGAAACTCGTTTCTTCAAGACTTAGGGGAAGTATATCTGGAGAGACCGAAGTCTCTGAGCGTATTCTCTCTCCCTCTGCCCGCTGCCTTCCTTCCCCTGTGAATTTAGCGGCTCACCATCTGCATTTCTGCTTACAATTCAGGAGGCAGGAAGCTGAGCCGATCACAGGTTCACCCATTTATTTTCACGAAGGTGCTCTCTGATGAACTGCACAAGAGATGCATAAAATTTCTTCTTTTCAGTCCTGCTCCGGCAGACATTGTTACCATGAGGCCAAGAACACCAAGATACTTGTTGCAAGAATGCTGTGATTACTCAGATTTTCACCCCTTTTTTTTTAAATTTTTATTTATTTATTTATTTGCGGTATGTGGGCCTCTCACTGTTGTGGCCTCTCCCGTTGCGGAGCACAGGCTCCGGACGCGCAGGCTCAGCGGCCATGGCTCACGGGCCCAGCCGCTCCGCGGCATGTGGGATCTTCCCGGACCGGGGCACGAACCCGCGTCCCCTGCATCGGCAGGCGGACTGTCAACCACTGCGCCACCAGGGAAGCCCCCCCTCTTTTTTATCTTCTCCTTTTCCTCTTTAGGAGAGAAATTAGGGGCTAGAATGTGTCCAGGCCACGATTTCCTTAGGCTTTTACTACTGGAGTCGGTTATTGTCTTCACAGCCAACGCTCAGCAGGACTTTTTCTCTCTGTGTTGTAGACACGCTACCAGGAGATGCCGGAGCCCAAGTTCATGTACGGCAGCCACTACTCCTCCCCAGGCTACGTGCTGTTTTATCTGGTCAGGATTGGTAAGACTCCTCGCCGTCTCTCCCAGGGACACGTTATTTCACGTGGACTCTTCAGTGGTCTTGTGATCTTGCTTAACTGTGACTTTTTTCCCCTCTAGCACCAGAGTACATGCTGTGTCTGCAGAACGGACGATTCGACAACGCAGACAGAATGTTCAACAGGTTCGACATAAATGCCTCACTTAGCACTTTTTAAACTTTCTTATTATGCAAATGCAATACGTTCTTTCCAAAAAACCAGATTTAAACAAAAATGGAAGGAAATGAATAACACCACTACAGTAATTGTTGTATGTATTCCTCTCAGGTTTTGTGTAGTCGTGTGTGTGTGTAAATGTGAGAACATATTTTATTTTTTAACATCTTTTTTTTTCTTTTTGATATTTGTTCAATTGTGTCAGTATTATATATATATTTTTAACATCTTTATTGGAGTATAATTGCTTTACAATGGTCTGTTAGTTTCTGCTGTATAACAAAGTGTATCAGCTATACGTATACATATATCCCCATATCCTCTCCCTCTTGCATCTCTCTCCCACCCTCCCTATCCCACCCCTCTAGGTGCTCACAAAGCACGGAACTGATCTCCCTGTGCTATGCGGCTGCTTCCCACGAGCTGTCTGTTTTACATTTGGTAGTGTATATATGTCCATGCCACTCTCTCACTTCGTCCCAGCTTACCCTTCTCCCTCCCCATGTCCTCAAGTCCATTCTCTACGTCTGCGTCTTTATTCCTGTCCTGCCCCTAGGTTCTTCACAACCATTTCTTTTTTTTTTAGATTCCATATATATGTGTTAGCATACGGTATTTGTTTTTCTCTTTCTGACTTACTTCACTCTGTATGACAGACTCCAGGTCCATCTACCTCACTACAAATAACTCAGTTTTGTTCCTTTTTATGGCTGAGTAATACTCCATTGTACATATGTGCCACATCTTCTTTATCCATTCATCTGTTGATGGACACTTAGGTTGTTTCCATTTCCTGGCTGTTGTAAATAGAGCTGCAATGAGCATCGTGGTACATAACTCTCTTTGAATTATGGTTGTCTCAGGGTATATGCCCAGTAGTGGGATTGCTGGGTCGCACGGTAGTTCTATTTTTAGTTTTTTAAGGAACCTCCATACTGTTCTCCATAGTGGCTGTATCAATTTACATTCCCACCAACAGTGCAAGAGGGTTCCCTTTTCTCCACACCCTCTCCAGCATTTATTGTCTATAGATTTTTTGATGATGGCCATTCTGACTGGTGTGAGGTGATACCTCTTTGTAGTTTTGATTTGCATTTCTCTAATGATTAGTGATGGAGAACATATTTTAAATAGAGTATTGTTGTCCTGCCTTTTGTACTTTATAGCCTTTTGTTAGATCTTAGTTTTCCCCGTATTATTGGATGTTCTTCAAAACGGTGATTTTTTTTAAAATTAATGTATCACATCCTAACATATGCCATAATTTAACTATTTTAACTGTTTCTCTATGGTTGGACACCTAGGCTGTTTCCAACATTTCATTATTCTAAATAATCTTGCTATGAATTGAATACAGTCCCTGTCAGTGTCTAAATAATTATTTTTTTTTATAAAGGTAATCTTTTCTTAGCCCCAAAAATCAGAATATGAAGAAAATAAATTTCAGGTGGCACCTGACCACACTGAGATAACACTCATTGTTCATCTTTTGGTCTGTGTCTTTCTAGTCTTTTTCTAAGCTCTGCACATGTCTGTTTATAATCCCTTTTTGAAATGAGCCCTTAAAATAACTGCTGATTTTTCATGTTTAAGCACCTGCCCCGAGTGGCCCTTCGATGAGGCCATGTATGGGGGAGGTCCCTGGCCTGGACTTGGGGACACCCCCCCAGGTCCATATCCCGACTCCTTGCTCACTCCCTATGTGGGCCCAGAGTTTTCTCTTCTGTGAATCCCCAGTATCCACATGAGCTCCTCTGATGGGGTAGCTCATGTGAATATTGGGGATTATGGATGAATGAGCGAGATGATGTCATTTAGGTAAGGTGTAGAATAGCACCCAGGCGCCTAGGAAGTGCTGCTGTTGCTGTTTCCATTCCCTAGATTTAAAATCAGTTGAATTTTTTTTCATATTTAGTATTGCAGAAACTTGGAAAAACTGTTTGGATGGTGCAACTGATTTTAAAGAGGTAAGCAGTTACCAAGCCAATGATTCACTGGGCTTGTGGTTTGTAACTGCTTTAAAAAATGTTACTGTTCTTTTTTTTTCTTCCCCTGAAACTTTCAGCTGATTCCGGAATTCTATGGTGATGATGTCAGCTTTTTAGTCAATAGTCTGAAGCTGGATTTGGGAAAGAGACAAGGAGGGCAGATGGTTGATGACGTAGAACTCCCCCCTTGGGCACGGAGTGAGTACCACCTTGGAAGTGTTGAATTATAGAAATTCTCTACTTAGTCGTGCAATTTCAGTATTATTATTTAGTTGCTTAGATTTTTCAAATAACAGTATAATCCTCTACCTAAATGAGATGGTAAAGTCTTATTCCAAATTGTAAGTATTCTATGAGTCTGTGATGTAAAACCATTATTATGCATTCGAGAAAGCTAAGTGTTGTAAAAATGGTTTTTGCCTCTCCGCCCAACCCCCAAAATTTATATTTTATATGATTGGGGGGGAGACTCATTAAGAAATACGTCCCTCGTGCCTGTCCCAGAAGCTCTGTCTGCATATGGATAGATGAAAGGAATGGGGTGTTTTGATCGAGTCTAACCTACTAGGTCCCGAGGACTTTCTCCAGAAGAGCAGAGACGCACTGGAAAGCGATTACGTGTCAGAGCACCTTCACGAGTGGATCGATCTCGTGTTTGGCTACAAGCAGAAGGGGAGGGATGCTGTTGGAGCCCACAATGGTGTGTAACAGTCACTGAAACTCCGTTTAGCGTTGGATGGAAACAAAAGCAACCCCCAGACTGAGCTCAGAGCAGCTTATTTCCTTAGCAGAAGCATCTTGTCTCAGTGGACGGTGCCTCCTGGCTCAGCGACCCCAGACTAGATACTGAATAAAAGGCGGGAGAGAAAGTGCTTTTGCTTTGCCGTGGTCCCAAGAGGTCTTGTGCTAGAGTCTTCTAATTTCAGCATGTGCTCTCCACCCCATTCCATCACTTTTACTGAAGCTCCATCAGAGTAGGGTGGGACGGTGTCCTTGGTTCCCACGAAGGCCCCAGAGTGTCTTTGGGACTGAGCGGAGGGAAGCCCGCGGTTGCCCTCTCCTCTTCGGGGCCGGTTCTTCCTCCGCCGGGCTTCTCAGCGTTGGCGACGGGGACGGGTGTGGACCTGACCCCTCACACGCCACACAGGGTGCTTTGCGCTCTCCTGGGGAGAGGCGTGCTGACCGAGAAGCACACTTGAGGTAGCAGACGGTCCCACGGCCGGTTGGATCGCTGCTCAGAAAAGATAATAGTTCAGCTTGATATTTACCCAAGCTGGACGTTATCAGGCTGTTTCGCAAAGTGAAAATCAGTTTCTTTGAATAATAGTTTAAAGTTGTTGAGTTTCTAAAATAAACAGAGTGTATATTGTAACAAAACAGCACATCTTTCAATAGTGTTTAACGTCTCTTTTTTTTCAGTGTTTCATCCCCTGACCTACGAAGGAGGTGTCGACTTGAACAGGTATTTATATGTCAGTAAGGAGTTTCTACATGAGTACAAATGACCTCTTTGTGTAAATGATTAGTGCAGTTATTTGATGATGTTAAGGTATGGAAATGTTACAGTGAATTCCGGCTTGCTTTCACCACTGTGTAAATTACCGAGCCTCAGAAATTAAAGATGTGTGATACGGTCTAGACGGTCCCGGCATGTAGCGTCTATTACTGTTTGAGGGTTAATCTCTCTCCTGTTGAATGCACAAATTTCAAGTGATGCAGATCAAGGAGCTTGCACCTAGAGGTCACCACGTGGTTTGTGTTCTGTCCTAAAGCATTGAGGACCCTGATGAGAAGGTAGCCATGCTCACCCAGATCTTGGAGTTTGGGCAGACACCAAAGCAGCTCTTTGTGACACCGCATCCTCGAAGGATCACCCCAAAGTTTAAAAGCTTGTCCCAGCCCTCCCGTTATAATGCTTCCACGGCAGATACTCCAGGTAAATTTTGAAAAGAGAATAAATAAACAATGTGAGCACCTTCTGTTTCTCTTTTCTGATTAAGACGTTTCTGAGGATTCTGGAGAGAAGACCAATCATGAACCCTGGGCATCTTAGAGATGATTCTGTGTTACTGTCTCACTGCATTTCTCCTGCAAACAACCAAATCTTTTCTGTTTTTTTATTTGTTGTTTTGTTGTTATGCTGTTGTTTTGTTTGTTTTAACTTTTGACCTTAAAGGAAATCAAATCACTTTTACTTTCTGGTAATTTAAAGAGACTTGGCAGTATTTTTCATTGTTGCTGTTATGTTCTTTCTTTTCTGAGGTTTGCCCAGCTGGTGTTTGATTCTTAGCCATTCTTGCGTTCTTGTTGATCCGCCCTGGCCGTGACTGCTGTAGCAGTCCCCGTCGCCCTGCTCGTTCCTGCTCTTTCCCAGGAACGACTTCCAGCGTCCTGACTCTCCTCTTCTGCCCCGACACGCAGATCTTGAATTCGGGGTGCTCTGTTTCCTTCATTTCTGTTTCCTTATTCAGTCATTTGACAGACATTTACAGAGTGTCTATGCCAGGTGCTAAAATGAACTTGACCCTGTGTCACATCTGGTATTTGGAAAGGGAGGAGAAGGTGCTCCCCTTCATCCAGTTTTCCACGTTTTACATTTCACATAGGACAGCCTCAGACCCCCAGGCTCCCAGGAGTCTGACACTGTATGGAACCTCGGGAGCAAAGTCGCTGGATTTCTCATTTTCTCCCGCTCTGCGCTCTGTCCCAGGAGTGTCCAGGCTTCTCGGGCCACACAGCTGGGCCTCTCGCGGTCACGTGACCCAGGGCTGGCCAGCAGCTCGTCTCTGGGGTTAAGTCATGAAGACTGGAGATTATCTCGTGATGCCCTTAAACCCGTGCTCTGCTTAATCACCAGGCCCACCCACGAGGATTATCTTAAAAGGGAAATTGTTCCAGCCTTTCTTAAAACAGAAGTGAAGGGACTGGGGACTGCTTAGCTAGTCCTGTTCAGGAGCACGGTAGTAATTGGTTTCATCTCTTCTTCCTCTGTCTGGAAACCAAAAGCAAATGGCAGTGTTCTTAGGGAACTGTCCGGTTTATACAAAGATTGCTGACAAGGAAATGGTTACTCAGGGTCATAGTTCCTGAAGTTCCCAATTTAGGGGCGGAGTGAAAACTCTGCAAACACTGATAAAAGTATACAAAGACCCGCAGTATTCAAAGATACTTTCTAATCTTTCTCCAAATGATTGCTGTTTTATTTCGATGATGCACCTCATTCTTCTCCCTTGACTAACATGGACCTTTTGAAGCAGCTCTGTTTCAGTGGACGTTTTGCTTTCTTGGTTATTTGATTTTAATAGAAAATCTTGTGCCTCTGACGCTTGTCGTCGCCGACCCTGGTCAGAAATTTAGCTGACTGAGCTGCCATTTAACGTAGTCTCTCCAGGTGAAGAGTCTTTTGAAGACCTGACCGAAGAAAGCAGAACGCTGGCCTGGAGTAACATCACCCGACTGCAGCTCCACGAGCAGCACAGAATCCACAAAGAGTAAGAACGTCTCGGCCGCGGCTACGCACATGCTGGGGTCTTGGCCTGGGGGTCTTGATTGGTTTTAATCCCCCTAAACTGTCCATAGTAGTGAACAGCCACCAGGGGTCAGTGTGGCATAGGAAAGCGTGGCACAAAATGGGTGTGTGTCATTTCTGCTGTCGGTCATTCTAGAGCACGGGATGGGGTCTGCAGACAGCAGGCAGCTGTGTGCCTCTCAAGAGAAGTACACGGCCCCTCCAGTCCTTGATGGTGGGAACCTTCGGGGAGGAACAGGATATGTCTTACCCACGTGTTGCATTTACTGATATTGTCAGGGAAAATGTATGTTTTTAAAACATGGTAACAGATGTGTGTGTTATGCCACACACAGAGAGAACATTGCAAAGTTCATTGCAGCACTCTTTACAGTAGCCGGGACATGGAAGCAACCTAAGTGTCCATCGACAGATGAATGGATAAAGAAGATGTGGCACGTATATACAATGGAATATTACTCAGCCATAAAAAGAAACGAAATTGAGTTATTTGTAGTGAGGTGCATGGACCTAGAGTCTGTCGTACAGAGTGAAGTAAGTCAGAAAGAGAAAAACAAATACCGTATGCTAACACATATATGTGGAATCTAAAAAAGAAAAATAAAAGGTTCTGATGAACCTAGTTGCAGGGCAGGAATAAAGACTCAGACGTAGGAAATGGACTTGAGGACATGGGGTGGGAGGGCGAAGCTGGGGTGAAGTGAGAGTAACATCAATGTATATACACTACCGAATGTAAAATAGTTGGCTGGTGGAAGCAGCCGCATAGCACGAGATCAGCTCGGTGCTTTGTGACCACCTAGAGGGGAGGGATAGGGAGGGTGGGAGGGAGGCTCAAGAGGGAGGGACACGGGGTCATGTGTGTGCATATGGCTGATTCGCCTTTGTTATGCAACAGAAACTAACACAGTGTTGTGAAGCAATTGTACTCCAATAAAGATCTATTAAAAAACTAACAAACCTTTTTCTTCCCCAAAATCAGGCTTGCTGTTGGCCCTAGAGTGGTCATGAGTGTCCCTGGTCCCCTGTCTGCAGGGCTAGTGATGAACTTTGGTGGGAAGGCTGGGGAAGCACTGACCTTGCTGACCCATCCTGTTCCAGAAAAGAAAACTCAGGGCCAGGGACGAGGCCCATTGTTCTGCTCCAGGGCCACCGACGTCCTGTCTGACGTTTGATATCACGTACACTTGGTCATGGGTGGAACGGAACGGGCCGGTCCCCGTCCGATCGGTGGCTCCAAATCAGAGCACAGCCTCCTGCAGAGCAACCCAAAGTCCCACCTTAGTCGTTATAACAGCGGCTTTCCTTTGTCACCTTCTCTAAACGGCACGTGGAAAGGGGCCTTGTCACCCGAGGCAGTTGAAGACATGAGTGAACCTTTAAGAGAACGTGCTGGGACTGATACCAGTCAGGGTCCTGGCCTCCTTAATCAATAGAAATTGATAAGAGGCCAGACAGGAGATTCAGGCAGGGCTTTACTGGGGCTCCTGCTGCCGGGGGGGGAGGGGAGTGAGAACAGACAGCAGGTGCCCTTGCTGGGCCCACGAGGCAGTGGCGAGCTGGTCCCCTCTTTGGAGTGAGGGCAGGGGTGTGTCCAGGGGTCGGCTGGAGCGGGGCTTAGGTGGCGTGCCCACCCCTTGGGTGGTGTGTGCAGGGGGCTCGGGCAGTGCCCTGCTTTTGCTCCCAGCTCTTCAGAAGTGGCAGTTGGGTTTTTTGGTCTTTTTGTATCTTGCTGCCCATAATTTGCCCCAGCTGTACACGCATGCAGTTATTTTCAGTTCCTTATAGTTTCACAATTTCTTTGTGTATCTGTTGCCGGAGGAGACGTTTGTCCGGGTGCAGGCTCTGTGGCAAAGGGTCCCCGGTCCCAGCCTGCCTCAGGACCAGACGGTGACATCGTCATTGGCCAGATGCTAAGTGATGAAGCGAGTGCAGTGACTGCTCGGGGGGCGTCGGTGGTTTGGGTGGCGGTCACCTAGCGTTACTGGTTATCCAGGGGGCAGACGTGGGCAGGCAGCCAGCCTTCGTGCAGGGTGGCCCAGGAGCTAAGGGTCGGGGTGTTTTCCAGCCGCAGGCGTTGTCAGGACAGAATTAGGAGTTGCCAAGCCATGACTTGCTAACGCCTGGTGGAAGGATGGGACAGGTCCCGCAGAACGAGCTGTGACGAAAATGATGACGGACACTGGGCTGAATTAAATCAAGGCCTTGAAGGAGACCGGTCTCCTAGCACGTGGTTGATGGTAATTTATGAAACCTTGTTTTCCAACAGGGCAGTCACTGGAATAGCAGTGTCTCGCAGTGGGTCATCTGTCTTTACAACCTCACAAGGTAGGTTTTCCTACCTGAAAGGGGGGTTACCTGGAATCACAAATGTCCAAGTTTCCTGACTCGGTCCAGGACTGTACCTTCATGTGCTACCTCCACGTGAAATAAATTTTGAGCAGTTAGTTTGTTGTGTATTGTGTAACATTCCACTGTGATGAGCCAAAAACAGTAATGAAGAATGCCTCCCTGTTGCTGATAAGGTTTCCCAGGATTTGGGGCGGCGAAGAGCGTGTGCTGGGACCTTCCCGCCCTGAGGGCCGAGCCACACACAGGGCGATCGTCGCCGGCACGGGGCACACGTGCTGTCAGCTTTTCACGTTCGTCACTGGGTGTGTGCTTCTGGGTGTGGACTGGAGGATTTAGCTCGAAATCTAATTCACACATTGTTAATGTCTTACACGTTACCAGAGTCACGCAGAAGCCCTGCAGTGGCTGGTTGATGGGACTTGTAACTAGCTTGATGACACACTGGAACTTCACTGTTTTGATCCTACAAAAGGGCTAAGCGTCAAGCCTCTGCTGGCAGCCACAGCGCTGCCCTTCCTGGCCGTCTACACCATAAGTCGTTGTTTATCTCGTCCCCGTCGTCCCGTTTGAAGCCTGCTGACAGGCGCGCCGGGGCAGCGGAGATGAGAAGCGAGTAGCTTAGCTGCCTGGTTTGGACAGAGTTCGTACCTGGCTGTGAGTGGCTGGCTACTGGCGCTTTGGTTCGTTATTGTAGGAAATTCTGCTTTTCATCCATTAAGTTAAGGAAAGGTGCTGTCCAACTGCACCACCTCCGGGTAAATCAGAGTTACTGCTCTCAGATTCTGGGATCGTGGCTTCACCATCCATAGCGTCCTTCCTTTCTCTTTCAAATATGATCTCAGATGCGTAAAACAGTTTTCCACAAAGCGCAGAAAATGATCCCACTGTGGACCAAAGTTGGTTCACGTGCGGCGAACACACGGGGCCACTCCGGGGTCACCGAGACGACGCGGTGGCATGAGTGAGCAGTCGTGCTTTGCCAGGGTTCCTGCCGGTGCTACCACCCGAGACGAGACCCTGACCTGTTAGCAAAGCCGGCATTCTTGGCTGGATTTGTCTGTCATGGTTTGTTAAATCCCCCTGTTCCCTGTGCTGGTCTGACCTTGTAAACCGTGAGTTTTACGAGCATCAGGGCTTTAACCCTCTGAGGCTTATTAAGCCTAGCACTTCTTTGTGAACTTGCCAAATAAGGGGGCACGGGGGATTCTTTTCAGTCAAAAGCTTTTGGTTTTTTTTTTTTGTTTCTTCACCGTTAATAATTCACGTTGCTGATCTATATGCGTTTTTGTTTACACCTGCATTACTGACTTACGTATACCCTGACGATCACCCCAGAGCTACGGTTCTTCCTCAGAGGTGGTGTGTGTCCAGGCTTATGGGTGACCCCACGGGTGACCCCATCACCTGGGGGACCAGCTCTCAGCAGCCTCTGACATGATTACCCCTAGTACGAGAGGGAACCTCTGAGTTGAGAAAAGCAGCTTTACACACCAGGCTGGCTGTTTTCTGTAGGACGCCCCAGTGCACGTCTGCGTGTTGGTGTTGGCAAAAATTAGGTGGAAATATTAGATTTTACTATACAGAAGACATTATTTGAAGCTCATCTGACCTTTTATTTATCATGCTGTATGTTTTCAAATTAGGAACCGTAATGTTACATATTGCAAATATGGGATGTTCGGAGCACATTGTAATTTGCAGTCTTGTCGCTTAAGAGGTTTACCTTGATGCACTTCTAAAAGCTTCTGTTAGGCAAGGAAATTAAGAGCTTGGACATTGTAATTATTATTTAGAAAGTTAGTGCTTCTCTTCCATAAATGGTCATGCCCTACAAGGATATCACACCATAATTGGGCTATGTGAAAAGAAAAACACTGCCCAAATCTTTTTGTTTTCTTTAATATTAAAATCGCTCTTTTCGTCCTCTTTAGCTTCTGTCAGTAATTAGGCTTAAATCTGCCTTCGGTCATGGCTTTAAGTTGACCTCCTTGTTGTGGAGCCGCAGATCATAGAATTCCACAGACCATAGCGTCCTCGTCGGGGACATGACCCTCGGTCACCTCGCCTGTTACCTCTGCGTGTGCTGGTCATTTGTAAGGGTCAGGAAATCTTTCTTATATGTTTGCTTTGTCATTATTAAATTAGATTCTACCTTGAAGATGTTTTCCAAAGAATCCAAGATGCTACAAAGAAGTATATCATTTTCAAATATGGTGAGTTCATTTTAATTTCACATCAGTGTTACGGTGGAATTTCATGTAGCAGTTTGTTTATATACACGCATATATGAGTTTGTTTCTTCCCAAACAATCGGGCTTATTTCTGTTCAGAATGCCTTAGATAGATTCCTTCTAAGCTAGAAATTTTTTCAGGCTGCCTCTTCTCATGTTATCGTGGTTTTATCTGTAACCTAGAAAGTAGAATTCTCCTTAGTAAATCTTGCCTTTTTTGGAACTGTCAGACTAAACGTCTGTGTGCTGCTTACATAACTTAATGCATTTCTGAGTTGATAGGATATCTAATACTAGAAAATCAGTTTTTCTGAAAAAATACATTTTATTGTTAATGTAAAGCATCTGAAAGATTCTGAAATTCCCTAAAGACTTTTGGAAGCTTTCCTTCCCCACCTGAGTCTTGTAACCTCAGAGCTGGTGTTTGGATTCTTGAGGACAGTCCCTACCTGCACCCCTCGCGACTCACTCTGATGTGAGTAGGGGTCCCTCAGCCCAGGGCAGTGAGGACCGTCAGGCTAGGTCCTCATGCACTCGACACGCTTTTGACTTTCCTACATTTGGGAAGAACCTAGGCATCTGGAATTAGCCAGATGAAAAGAAACTTCATGAATGTGAGGAAGGCCAACAGTGAACGGAATTGAGCATGAATTTGGGGGAACCTGTAAGATAGCTTTACCCCATTAAGGATTCACTAATTTTGTAAATTATTAATGTTGGATCATTTGTATTTCAGGCTTTGTCATCGTGTTTACTTTTACCAGGAGATGCCACTGTCGTAAGCTCTTCGTGGGATAACAATGTGTATGCATCTGCGCGGGCCCCTTCGCGATTCCACACGCAGTGCAGCTCCCCGTGTGGACGTGAAGCAGGAGAGGGCGGATCTCCCGTTGTTTGCAAAAGGGAACAGATGAGGACAGTTGGGTTTGGATGTGATTATCTCAATCTAGTAATTTCTCCAGTCGGACTCTATTTTCCAAGAAGTTTTTAAATTGAGGTGAAAACACAGATGAGCCAGACCTGGAAATTTCTAGTTTTAAATTCACATTTTGAGTATTGGTTTAATAACATGAGAACAAGTAATTAGTAATTCCAGTGGGCCTTATAAGTATAGAATTAAATGACCTAAAGTTTCTTGAAAATGTATTTAAGAGTCTTAACATTAAGCTGGAATGCTGTCTTAATAGCTCTCGTTATCTTTTATGTTAGCTATTTTTACTCCATTGCATTTGGAAGACGCCAAGACACATTAATGGGACACGACGATGCTGTTAGTAAGATCTGTTGGCATGACAACAGGCTGTATTCTGCGTCATGGGACTCTACTGTGAAGGTTTATATACAATTTCTAAATTAAAATGTTTGGATAATACAAATATTATAAGCCATTCAGCTCCCTGCTGTTGATGTGTTGTCACTTTTTCACGAAGTGTGAGTGACGTATAAGGATGTGGAAGGTCACATCTTAATATAAGAGGACGCTTTCCTGAGTTTGTCCTGTGTGTTCCGCTGGGGGTTGGGTGGTTCATTAGACAGCGGACTTAGAGGGAAACATACAGCAGCCCCTCTTACCTCACGCAGCTACGGAACTAGCAGTTGATCAGTAAATATCAAGTTAAAGTGGAGAATCATTGTAAGGCAAGACATTGTATTTAAAGTCAGAACACAGAAACACACAGTCCTTCACCATTATTGACGTAGGACCATACTTGGCCTTTTCTTTGGAATTCTGCACTACTTTACTGCATAAACCACAGTGGTATTCATCCTCTTTGGTTTCCAATTTGCATTTATATAAACAGAAAGCAAGAACCTAAAACCATTAGAATTTCTTCAAGACGTTTTCATCATTTCTGTGCCCCCGCCCCTGAGGGGGACATTATTGTAGGTCAGTTTTCTTGCCTACGTGTGATTTCAGTAAATTTTTTTGGTGACTTGCCTTTTTGAGTTTTCTCAAAACCTTAATAGACACAACACTTCCGCACTCTGATTTCTTTAGTTCACCCAATACTTAAGTCACAGCAGCAAGTGCAAGAGACGGAAGCAGACACGGGTACAGCAGACTCTCGGGAAGCACGTGGTGGTGGGAATAAAAGCTCAGGCACGTGGCAGAGGGACCGAGCCTCGCGACGTTTCATTTCGTTGGCAGCTGGGGAGTTGGTCAGTCAGGAGAGTTTTTCCTGCACGTGTTAGAAATGCTTTTGTAGTGTTTGCAACTACCTTCTGCAATGGGTCCCGTCCTAGGTGTGGTCCGGGGTTCCTGCAGAGATGCCAGGCTCCAGGAGACACCAATTTGACCTGCTGGCCGAGCTGGAGCACGATGTCAGCGTGAGTACCGGCAACAGAGCTGCACGGGAGCCCAGCTGACCCGTCCGGGGTGGTGGAGGTTCTTGGCTTCACTTGTGTGTTTACCATCTTTTGCTTTGCTTATTATTTTGCTCATCAGAGGGGAGAGCACAGGCAAACTCTCAGCTCGTTTCTTGGAGCTCTTTGGGCTTCCAAGTCTTCTTTGTCTCTTTTCCCCCAGTTTGCTGTTTCTTTGAGAATTAGCTACCGTCCAGCTAGACTTCCAAAAGGCCAGTGTCTGAGCACGATGTTGAATACCTGGGTATCCTCACACTATCGGGGCAACTAGATGTGTTTTCTGACACCAAGGGTGGAAAGGGGGCCCTCTGTCTAGGGTGAGGACACCAACCTGTCTGCATGGTGCGTGCAGCGGGCACACACAAGGCTGGCACCGCGTCCTGTTCACCCGCTCTGTCTCCACGAGGTCACGGCTGCATCTCCTGCCGTGGCCTGCGGTACTACTGCCTTTCCTCTGAGGTTGTGAACTGGTGCCGAATCTGCATGGTCAGCAGACTGACTGGGGTTGAGACGTATTATTTACTGTGTAGTTCAAGAAGGGCGTGCGAGGATAACCCTGAGAGATGCCCACCTCCCCAGGTGATGGTGGAGCCGCTGTGCTCCGGGCAGTCCGGCACCCTGCTACCACTTATTACTCATGGAGTTATCATTCTGAGACTGTCAATTTTAGGCTTTTTAAAAGTTACGTTTACCCCAGCAATACTTCATTGTATTCACTGGCATATGAAGAATTTCACTTTTAAATGAATTATCATTCAGTAGGTGGTGTTGAAAGAATGGGCTGGGGAAACACAGCTCAGTGACCATGATTCTAAATGGAGTACTGTCTGTTTTCTCCTCTAGGTCGATACAATCAGTTTAAGCGCTGCAAGCACACTGTTGGTTTCAGGCACCAAAGAAGGCACAGTGACTATCTGGGACCTCACTGCAGCCACCATATTGCACCAGATTCCGTGTCACTCAGGGACTGTATGTGATACTGCTTTCAGCCCAGGTAGTATTAGCCTTTTTAATACAGATAACACCAGGGGAACTGGAATTATTATTTTGAAATATATAATAAGAATATAAAAAGAAAAGCACTGTTTGCTGATAAAAAGAGGTTTTGCCTATGGGTAAGGCTGCTTCACGGTAAAATACGGTGTATGTGGTATTTGTATCAGAAAAGCCGTATCAGGTACTGTTCTTAATTCCTCACCTCGCTGGAGAAATTATAAGGTGTAAATGAATTCACACCAAAGGGTCATCAGCCCCAGTGTCTTAAAAACAGAAGCGTTTCAGGGAGAGGCTAGTCATCATTGGTTAAATACAACAAGTAGCTGTAGCTGTAGCTCAAGCGAACATTTGGGCCCTGGATTCAGCAGTAAAATCTCAGATTAATCTAAACCACACTCGTGAACTGTAACCCGTATCCACGTTCCGCCTTGTGTTTCAGACAGTCGCCACGTCCTCAGCGCAGGAGCAGACGGCTGTCTAAACGTCGTCGATGTGCAGACAGGAATGCTCATCTCTTCTATGACTTCGGAAGAGCCCCAGAGGTGCACTTTCTCGAGTTACTCGTGGTGAAGACATTTATGGACGGGCTCACGATCACGGCGCAGGGCCTGCTTTGGCCCTTCCTTCATGACCAATGATGAAAGGATGATTTCTGAATCCTTCTTGCAGGTGCTTTCTCTGGGACGGAAATTCTGTTTTATCCGGGAGTCAGTCCGGTGAGCTGCTTGTCTGGGACCTGCTCGGGGGGAAGATCAGGGAGAGAATCCAGGGCCACACAGGTAAGCTGTCTGCCGCTGACCTGACTCCACCAAACCTGCTTTTCCCACCAGCAGACGAGCCCTTCTCAAGCAGAAAACTCCCCGTGTGTCCACTGTGCCGTGGACGTTCCCCTCCAGATCCTGGCTGGCCAGGCCATCTGCATCTCTTGGGTTGAGAGACATTCGACTCCAGAATGGAAGTTTTTAACTTCCACATGGAGAATTAAAAGCCAAGTAAAAGCTGTATGTGCATTTAATACATGCACACGGTAGAAAGAAACAATACAAAAGTAATGGAAATGGTACCAAAGTAATGAATCACAGTGGAAAGGAAGTCTTCCTCCCACAGACCCCCCACTCCCGGGCCTCATCCTGGGAAGACTGCAGCTGGGTTTCTGGAGATGTCTCACATTATTGAAGGATGCGCTGCTGTGTGCGTCAGCGTTCTGCCCGTTGGGTTTTCACTCTGCTTACATTTGCACGTCTTCCTCTCCTCTCAAGCACTTGGAGGATTTATGGTTAATTCTTGTAATGGCTATAATTCTTGTAATGGCTATGGTTGTAAGTGTCTACTGACTGCCCACCTTCACTCTCTTCCCTCTGTCACTGTCGTGTGTGGTTATTTCTTCGTAACATTATACGTTGAAGTGACTTGTCTATGCCTTTCTTCCCCAGCTCACAAGCTTTAAATAACACTTTGACTCCTGATAGAAATGGAAGTAAACCAGCAAACTCACACCAATTCCCTACTTCTCTCATCTGCTGCCTGCCTTTTGTCACAGGTGTATATAATATTTGTATTCTGTTCTGCAATTCCCAGTTGCTTTAGCTTTACATTCAAATAGTTTCTTGTTCCTCCCAAGTTCCTTGTACTGAGTAGTTATTCTGAGTTCATGCAGACTGTATTATAGGACAAGACCACGTGGTACCTCCTGGTCAGCTCACCCCCTAACCACACGTCTCTTCTCGCAGGTGCCGTAACGTGTATGTGGATGAACGACCAGTGTAGCAGTGTCATCACGGGAGGGGAAGACAGACAACTTATGTTTTGGAAATTGCAGTATTAAGTGCCTTTTCCTCGAATATTATTGAACTCTATGTAACGCTTTTTTAAACCAAACTTTTAAACGAACTGGTGAATGTGCAATTAGAGTAGTTAGAAGTCTTACCACATGAGAAATTAGTGGTTTTAAACTTTATGAATCATGGTGACTTCACTGAAAGCCATTAGTTGTCATGCTCTAAGGCAGATGGAGGTGTGGCAGTACTGGGGAGAAAAACGTTAACACTTGTTAGGCAGGTGGTCAGCCCAGGATGACGATGGTCAGAAGCCAAGTTTGGGTGGCAAAGAGCATAGCTAAGAGAGACTAAACCAGCTGGGGAAACTTCCCAAAAGCACTGAACAATTTAAGGACTTTCCAAGAAAATGTGAGTGTTCTCTGCTGCCGAGTCACCGTTCTGTCTTCCTACTCGGCACAACTGCTGCCCACTGGGTTTCGGGATGTGTGTCCACGGAGTGCTTACTTTCTGTAACCGACTGGCCCCGATTCTAAGAACCTGGGGAAGGATTAGCAGTTCTTGGGAACAGTTTATTTCATTATAGCTATTAAATGCCCATCTTTTCTATGACATTAAAAATATTTTTCTGTAATGAAAGCAGTTTTCATTTTCTCATTTAAATGATTTATTAACGAAGTACTGGGTACTTCAAGTACTGATCCTTCTAGAAAACCATACTGAGTACCGTGAACATCCTCCTCTGCTTCAGTAACTATCTTCAGGCCAAAGTCCAGATAACGAGGTAGAGAATCAAACTGAGAAACGTGCCGTGCTTGGCTTTTCTGAATTTCACACGAGGTAAGCTGTGAAGCAGTAGCACTGACGACCTCTGAACCGCAGCAAGTATGTGACCTAAGATCTTTCTACACCGTTTACAAGCCCTGGTGTATGCTGAATGTTAACTATGACTCGGCCTGGGTGCCCCCAGGGAGAGCAG
This sequence comes from Phocoena sinus, assembly GCF_008692025.1. Lineage (NCBI taxonomy): Eukaryota > Metazoa > Chordata > Mammalia > Artiodactyla > Phocoenidae > Phocoena > Phocoena sinus. The sequence continues at coordinate 6,180,598 of NC_045779.1, read as the reverse complement.
TAGGCTCAGTGCAGTCCAGCTTCCCGGCTGGAGGCCCTTCTCCTGACACTCAGGCCCCCTCAGTACAGAGGGGCTTTCCTCAGGCTCCCGGGTGGCAGCTGCTCTGGGAGATGAATGTCTCCCACAGGCCTACTGTTTCCAATGATGCAATAACAGACAGACTAAAATCTAACTTTATTTATACATTTTCAATTAAAATAGAAGAGGCATAAACCAAAGAGAAGGAAAAACAAATCAGGATGAAGTGTCGCTGTCATTCTGTTTGCAGGGAGGGGTCAGGAAATGGAGCAAATTAAGACAGCCCAGAGCAGCTGCGTTACATGTAAGTGCCGAAACCAGGTATTATCCCACTTCATCTACACATGGAAAAGAAGTCAAAGTTTCTCCTAGTGAGTACAAGAATTTTTACATTACATATCTAGTGATTCATTTCTCAGAAAGTGACACCCGTAACTTTGAGAGGAAAAGTTTCCATTACACAAGGACTAGAAAAGCTCAACTGCGGCTAAGCAGCTGTGCTGCTCAACATGTACCCTCACACTGCTCTGGGCTACTGTCCGTGTAATTGCATCGGGGGTTTTAGAAAGGCAGCAAGAGTTTGGCTTTTATTTCTAGATTTGTTAAGGTGACAGTCCAAGCCTATTAAGTAAAGGTAGTTAAAACGTAATGATAGTCAGTACAGTCTGGCAGCCTACATACACTGTATAATAATGCTTACATGGAATGAAACCAGTGTTAATTGGTGTTTTATACAAACAGAACTGAAAGAAAAAAAAGTAATCATTCTAAATGCACTATGGTAACAGTAAAAATGCACATATCCCCTAGAACTAAAGTGATATGAACGAACAGCACTACCTGAGAGCCAGGACTGAAGGTGACTGGTTCCAACAGAGCTGAGCCTGGATCAGTCATCCTAATGACCCGGGTTGTAAAAGCATCTGGTTTCCACTAAAGACACTAGTCTACAAAAGTAAGTCTTTCAACTGTAAAATCAGGATAAGGCTACAACTATCTTGAAGTCTGAACAAGATGTCGGATCAGACAGTAAGATTCCCAGCCCTACCGTGAGACAGGAAGGGCCTCATGCAGCATATGCTTGCTGGCTCCTAGAAAGCTTCATGTGCTAATAGAAAGGTACGTTGCCAGAGATGTAAACGGGAGAACTTCAGTGAAGTTTGTACTGCGCCGCGGCTTCTAAACCTCAGGAATGGTGTGATCCATCAAGCTTTTCATAATGCTTGGTGCCATCCTACAAGAGAGTCACTTTTATTAATACTGAGAAAACTCCAAACTAGCACTGTTAGCATCAAGTTGGAATGCAGGGGAAGGTTTTGTTTTTTTTTTAATGAGTTCAGATCTAAAATACCCAGCGTGAAAAGCTATCTGCATCCTGGCTAGTAAAGTTAGATAAGATACAGAAAAGTCCTTGTATCAAGGCTGGATAGTTAAGAAGACAGAAAACGACAATGCCACTTGTTGGCAGGAAGTGGGTGGGAGCTATTACTGGTTTAAGAAAAGTGAGCTCTTGCAGGATCAGTCCTGACAACTCTCCCTGCCAAGACCCCAAGAGCGGCTAGCTGCATTCTACCCAGAAGCTGAAACAAACCATTACAGGTGGTATGTTTTTAATATTTTAAATTCTATTTCCACGTGCAAGGTAGATTCTGCAAGAAGAATTCGACGCTGGCTGAGCCAAGCCAGAGCGTAAAAGCTGCTGGGCAGACAGCCCTGGCCACCCCCTTTCTGTTCTCCGTCCTCAGCTTTCCAGGCCCATCCCTGAGGACGGACAGCACACTCTCACGCTCTGCTGCCTCCTGAGATGCTCCCGGGAATCAACCCCTGTGCCACCAGAGAAGCCCTGGGGGAACAGTCTTAAGAACCTGCCTGCCAGTTCAGGGACAGGGGTTTCAGCCCTGGTCCGGGAAGATCCCACATGCCACCGAGCAACTAAGCTCGTGTGCCACAACTACTGAAGCCTGCGTGCCTAGAGCCCGTGCTCCACAACGAGAAGCCGCCGCAACTAGAGAAAGCCTGCACGCAGCAACAAAGACCCAACACAGCCAAAAAAAAAAAAAGACTGTTTCTCCAACACCCCACACGCAAGAATTCTTCATGAACCACAAGCAGGTGTCTACGGAGCAGAGGAGCTGCAGGCAGACCACAACTACGATTTCACTGAAAACTGAGACGAGAGCCTGCCCACCTCCCTTTTTCTACTAGGAAACATCAAAATTTAGGAAGTGGATTTTATTCCATACTTGGGAACTTGTGAGGAGTCATCCTTACCAACCAACTCCTCTGATTTAAATTTACTTTAAATTTCTAGATAATTCTAGATAATGCCAATGTCATCTCTTAGGTAAAAAAAAAAAAAACCCAAAGGTTTGAGAATTACAAGAAGCACAGTGCTTCTGTGAGGTCACACGAACGTAGCATCAGGTTGAAGAATTTGTCTACTTACCGTTTAATAATATGTTCAAATATAAAAGCAGGCATGATTGTAATAGTAACTACATTCCCAGCTGTTGACAGTATGTCTGCAATTTGAGAGTCCTGTTGAAAACACAATGAAAATTAATTCTACTGAGGCTTTATTAAATACATATAAAACATGTCCTCTCAGACATATGTCCTCTCAGGTTTTGCTAATGTCTCTAAAATCGTCTCTAAAATCCTGACCCTTGGTATTTATAGTTTTTCTAGTTTCTTTACCAAGTTTTTAATTCAGCAGAATCACAATTTCATGAGTGGTAACTGTTAAGTAAACCGAGTTGAAAATGTCAACCAACAAATCATTCTTCTCATCACTTACGATCAAATCACTGTCCCCATATACAATATTACCACAGCCCCTCGGCTGTGTATTCTTAACCCAGGTTAATGAAACGAGCAGGTCTTAATGAAAACCTTTAGACCTCAAAATAGTTCTATTTAGGAATATGTGGAGGGAATAAACCATAAGAATGAAGTACTAATCTGAACATAAACTAGTGCACATTTCCTACAACTCCTGGATTGAAAAAAGCAATCATTCATCCAGAGTGTCCTCAAAATCTTCAACGCTCAGGTCTCCACAGTTCTAGGTCGAGGGACTTCAGAGATCTAGCCTAGCCCTGCCCCCACCCCGGCTACAGGAGCCACAATTCCAGGTGGTAGCCCCAGCCTGAGAGCACGGCCAGAGCCCAGGACCCCACTGCATTTCTACATGTTGGTCAATAACAGCACCAGTGAAATAGACAAATGAAAAAGACGCTTTTGCTAAAATCAAACTGCAGTAGAGCGAGTCCTAAGTTGTGCTCCTGACCTTCAGTCCAATGACATTCTGTCCGTTGACCTCACAGATGTTGTGTTCCGTGAGAAGACCGTTTCTAGCTGCAGAACTATCTTTCACTATGGATGTGATTTTTCCATTTTTAAAGACAAAGCCAACATGTCCAGTACTGTCCTTATGCATGGTAATTGTCCGTTCAAAGGGCCTGTAAACATAATGGCTTCAATTAAAACTTTAATTCCAAAGTAAGCATTTTCATGGATTTCCATTCTGACATACTGGATACTTTGTCACAATAAACTCACTGCTTCCAGTGAGAGCTACTTAGTATGGATGGCACAGGTCTTGTGCATCTTAGTGCAAAAGATGACTTTTTAAGAAATTCTCTCCATTACGGTTTGCCTGCCTTACGATTTCCTTCTTATAAGCAAAGACTTAACCTTCATGCAGTTTATCAATATGCTCTTCCCTTGAAATTACAGTACTCGCTGTAATTTAACATGAAGACAGGTTTGAACAAAAATCAGTCTTAAAAATGAATTTTTATCTTTTTTAACTTCTTAGTATTTCCTGGAGCTTAATTTTTCTTAGGAAATACTTATTTTGTTTAGAACCTTTAAAATATTTCTCACATCTTGATTTCGAAAACTTTATAGAAGATATTTTTGCTCTGTTTTAGAAGAACCACAGAAGCAGCGAGACGGAAGTTCCCCAGCCCCTTAGGAGAAAAGGCAGTTAAGACGGCCGTGTGCTTGCGTGCGCCGGCCGCCCGCCAGCTGCACCTGCCCACTCTGCAACTCTGCTGCCACGTGACTGCACAGGTTTCATGACAAAATACGAACTGCACGTTATAAACTTCACAACAGTCATGTCTTCGTGTTAGTCCAAGTTACTTTTTGAAATTTTCCTTAGCTATAAAGCAAAGGTGGCATTCCTCTACAAAATGTTTACCACCTACCATGTGTGATATGGAAACACACAGGTAGATAAAACAAATTTAACTAAGACGAATAAAACCCCCAAAGCTAACAATGTGATACAGGTCCACTCTCAACGCCCATGTGGCCGGGAAGGAAGCCCACAGTACATGTGCTGAATGTTTCCATTATAAATAAACAAGCTAAAGAAAGCGTTCCATCCTCCCACCTGACAACTAGAGCCTCATCCACCCAAAAGGCCAGACTGGGTTTTCTGAACCCGCAGACCCCGTGGAGTTCTGCAGGGGCCCTGCACCACGTGTCTACCCTGAGCAGGAAACCGGAAAGCAAGGCTGAGACGCCCGCTGCTCAGTTACCTTTCTATCCTTCTTTTCTATTTTCTAGAGAAACAGATTAAGAAAGGAAAGTGACTTCTGAGAGGACCAACTTCTATAAGCTCTGGAATAAAGTGTATGCTAAACCAGAATGCTATTTTTAAAAAGTCAAACTACGTAAGAAAAATCTGCACTGCACAGCTGCAAGGGTAGAAGGCTAACCAGTAACATTTGATCATTTTCTGCAACAAAATATTATATTCACAGAACCTTAAAAGCCCAAGAAAAGGAAAACGAGTCTTGAGTTTCCCCGTGGACTGTTTAGCCAGCTCACCTGTCACGAATGGTCATAGTGATCTTCTCTCCAAAAGCCTGCTTGAGCACCTTGTGTGCTCGGTCGGAGCTCCAGCCAGCACAGTTCTCCCCGTTGATCTGGAGCACCTGGTCCCCGAATCGCAGACCAACCAGCGAGGACGGAGAATTGGCCTGGACCAGCTGAACAAATATACCCTAGAGAACAGGAAAATCACCCATCATTTACCACTGTTACATGTTTAAAAATGCTGGAAACTTAGGAACCAACTGGTTAGGAATCTACCCTATTTAAAAATTAAAAAATTACATGAGTTGTGTCATTATCCCCAAGAACGAAACTGAAAATTTTATCAAGGCAGTACCCTAAGAAATAGGTAAAAAAGTGAGATCTCAGTGGTAATTTCTACCTCAAATCATGACCCACCCGACCAACCTCCATCACCCCCCGCCCCCATCTTGGAATAAAAAGACTAAGGAAAATAAAGTCAGATTACTATAATAAATGTAAGCTTCTATGAGTTTGATAAAATACCAAACAGGTATTAGCACCTGATCATTACTTAGGGGGAAAGGGAGTAAAGTGTTAGAAGTTGTGTGATTTCTCTCACAGTTTAAAAAACGATAGTCTAAGGTCAGAACTCTACCTTTTGAGCTGAAGAATTCCTTTGCCCACTTGCTAAACTATGCATAATCACTACGATTAGATTTAACAGCCTAAAAAGGTGGGCACATTCAATACCATTCCAGTTAAAAGAACCTACTATGAAGTGAATACAGAAAACTCAAGTACAATTAACTGAGAACTAAACCCACAGGGATGTTTTTACTTATGTAAACTCTCAATCTCAGATGTTGCGTACAATATAAATAAGTAAGCATAAAGGAAAAGGAAGCATGGTAAAACATCAATACGAAAGCATTTGTAAGGCTGGATCCTTTCTCCCACCTTAAGCTGGGTCAGACATGATGTCGCATGTCTTACACTTTAGGGCGGTGCCTGAAACTAGGCGGCACCCAGCAAAGTGGCTGGACCAAAGAGCTTCAGCCAAGGGGACAAACCCACTGCAAGGATGACTGCTATGGGGGACGGGCTGTGAAGAGTGTGGTCTCCTCCTCCTTTAGGACAGAGGAAGGGGCAGCAGTGTACTCTATTCACCAAACAGGAAGGGAGGGCAGAGAAGTCCGAGCTTCCCAGAGCAGCAAGCTCACGTGTCTTGCAAAAGCAACGAGTGTGCAAAGACGAACACAGTGCCCTCAGCCACCTTCCGCCGTGGGCCACACCATCCTTTTCTATGTGCAAAGGTGGTCACACTGAGCTAAGAAGACCGAAGACTGAAAAGGAATCCAATAAATAATGCCCAAACCCACAAATCGGGGTGAAGACTCAGCACATCCTCAACATTCCTGAATGTTTCCTCAGAGTAACTGGGTTTAATTTCTTCAGTCTGGTCAGGTGAGAGGCAAAAGTAACTCTAAAGTACTTTTGAAAGTCACTGTTGCCTAGAAAATGCCTCATTAAACCCAAACTGAAGGATGGAAATAACAGACCTGTAAAACCACATTACAACAAGTTCTATGATCTTCATTTAGTTTAAAAACACACATCATAAGACCACTGATTCTCACCGGTCAGTCTTCCCTTAACTTCTTCATGTGTTGCCCTATTTCAATGCCAGAATTCTACTTGTATAAACTGTTATGTTTACAGGCAGACTAATCAACTTTATTCCAAGAAAAGGACTCAAAAAAGAAAAAAAAAATTTCATTCAAGGTAATGCTGGAAGTCCCAACTCTGCCTCTTCAGAACGGGGCGGCGTCTCCACGTGGAACGTCAGATTTAAAATACTCTCGATCACAGAGCACCATTAAAACTACTTAAAGCACCTACATTTAAAATTATTCTAACGTTGATCACTTAGTAACTATTTAGACAAATTCAAATAAACAATACAAAATACTCACATTGTCTATGGATTTAAGCCTGAGCCCGATTTTTCCATCTTGATCCTTACACAAAATGACTTCCCGAATCCCTTGCTTAATTTCTGCTCTGCGGATTCCAGCATCATTACCAGTTACAGGAGCCACCATATAGTTCATGCTGGAAGCTCTTGCTACCAACTGCTGACAGAAACACACACAACCTGTCAATATTTAGAAACATTCTCCCTGAAAAAATCTAAAATGATGTTACTTGAGTATATTCAGTTGTGGTTTCCCAAAATATAATCTGAAAATTATTTCCTTCAGATAAAATTTGATATTTTGCAAAAATGACTTTTTTTTTTAAACTAATTCTTCAGGTAACTTATTCCCACATACATGTCTCCAAGAGACTGTCTGCTGCCTCGTGAATTCACTGGCATCTATTCCATTCCATGTGTACTTTGGCTTGTCTTCAAGCCAAATTATCCTTGAACGTTATAAAGGCCATCTCATACTATTGAAATTCACTCAGCATTTTCCAGAGGGTTCTTTTATATGGCCTGATCTTCAACAACCTACTTAGGCTTTCAGAGTTTCTATAAAAGGGGAAAACTTCTTAGCTCACAGCTCCACTGTAAGGATGAAAAGTGCATGTTATACGAGTGCTGACACACACAAGACACTCAAATGGTATTTCTCGTCCCCAGTGATAAACATCTATGGATTAACCAACTGAACAGACACACCAAACAGCCCTAGAATAGCTATACTAGGGACTCTGTCAGGTACCATTGTTTCAAGTTCCTCATTTTTTCAAGTTTTCTTGACCAAAATCAGTTTATTGTTTTAAGTGGACCCTGGACCCTCTACCAGAGACAGTGAGGGAAGAGCTTATTTATTACCAAGGCTTCTTAACTGGAATCTGTCATAAAAAGCTCTGATCTACCTAGTAATTGTGATGCTCAGAGCAGCAATGATAGGGAAAGAGGAACCACCGTTACACACATACCACAGACCGCAAATCTTTTCGTCCAGAATTCATGGTAATTATGATACCATATTCTAAAGTTGATGGTCTATCGGAGTAACACACAGAGCTATACTACAAATTAGAACACAATACCAGAAAATGTAACTTTTGAAGAATTACAAAAAGTCAACGATTATAGCCGTGAGAGCACAGGAAAATTAGGTAATAGGATAGAAAAAGAAAAACTTAAGAAGCAAATGAATTATTTAGTTTAGCTGGAATATAGGACCAAAAAAGGAGCAGCTTTGGAGCGGCCTTACTTTTGGAAAAGAAATCTTCATTCTTTCCACCAGGTTTTGTTAAGCACTTGCCTAGTATTCTCACTAAGAAGACCGCATGATCAACACCACGTGACCTCCGCCCCCTCCTGCCCAGGGCGGCTACAATAACCTTCCAGATAGTCTCCCTGCCTCCATCTTGCCCTCTATTCATGTGCCACACAGCAAGCACAGAAACCTTTTTTAAATAAATCCGATTATGTCACTCCCACAACTCAGAGCCCAATCCCTTACCATGCGCTACGAGGCTGCAGGCCACCTGGCCCTGACTACCCTTCCAATGCCAACCCCTCCAATGCCATCTGCTACCATGTTCTGCCTTGTCTGCCCATCACCTAGGCCTTGTCTCTCAGGTCTGCCAAGTTCACTTCTGCCTGAAGGCCTTCGAGTTCTCTGTCTGTACTGACATATGTGGCTAGCAAAGCCTAAAATACTTACCATGGTTCCCTTAATAGAAAATATTTGCTGAACCTCAATCTTAGGAAGAACTGCATCTTTTAAGGGGAAACTATAAGGAAGCATGTGGATATACTGAATGGTCAGAGGAGCAGGCAGCACCAGGTATAAGCTACTGTCAGCTCCGAACCCACCCTAGCTGGTGCGGCTGGGGCCTGACCATGCAGATGACGCAGTCCTCTGCCGGGGGTTCTGGTTAGCGCCCAGCACACGCGGAAGAGGGCAAGTGTCTCGTTCCTCCTGCCTGCCCCCTGCTGCTAGCAGCACTGCCTGAGTCTATCCCTTAACGCTGCTGACAGCAGCTGATTCCATTCTCCAGATTTTACCGACCCTCCCAGGACCAGCCTCCCTGGTACAACCCCTCAGAGGCACCAGTACCCACAGCCAGCGTCCCCGCCTCTGAGGCCCAGGTCATGGGGCTCTTCCACCATGCCTGTCAGCTCTGATAATTCCAACCTCCACCCTGTGTAGCGCCCCAGTCCTAGGAGAAGCAGCTACCTTCTGCAATTACATCTGTGTTCCACTTTTGTTTTAAATTCTTCAACCTGTCTGTGTGATTTCTTAAGTTATCTCTGTTGAAAACTCTAGTGTGGTTTCTATCGTCCCAACTGTCCTGACTCATGTAAGTTTTTAATAAATATTTGGTGAATAAATAAAAGCCAGGTACTGTGTTAAGCACTGGGGTCATGGCAACAACACAGACATGGACGCCATCTTCATGAAGTTAAGCATTTACCTATAATTACGACAAGTGCTATAAAGTACTATGGTCTTATCGCAATAATCTTAACAAAAGACTGAGATACACTATATTTAAGCCGAGAGTTTGGTGTCTAATTTCAAGGAACTTTAGACTTAATGTTAGAAGATTATGAGCAAAAAGAAGGTATGACAGACCTATATTTCAGAATGATGAGTCTAGCAGCAGCCTAGTACTGTCTGATATGAGAAGTTACTAGAGGAAACGTCAGAGACTACTATAATAATCTAGGTTACAAGTACAGAAACCCTGAATAGGGTCATACCAGGACTGGAATGGATTACATGAATAGAAGAAACACAGTAGAAACAGAATCACTAGGTCTTTGACTGAATGCAGAAGATGGAGAATGGACCAGTCAGAGGCATCTGAATCTCTAACTCCTAATAAATTAGAAAAGCGGCCACAGCACATAAGTAGACTACATAAAAAGCGATATCTAGAAGGCAATCTAAAATCCCTGGGAAGAGGTCAATGCTAAAGTTATACGTTTGTGTTAGCCACAGAGACGAGTTAGCTTATATCTACGTGTAAAGTATGATTTCATATATTCAAAATCACACTATACATACCCCCTGACTTGGTGCTCCAGGGACCACGGCCATATTTGCACGTATTTCTTCTTCATTTAAACTCAGGCCCATGTACTGAGAGAGCTCCGGATACAGTTTAGGGTAGAGATCTAATATAAACGAATAAATGAATAAAGAAAAAACATTGGTAGAATACTCAAAAACTGTTGTTATTATGGACTTTTACTTGTGTTAAAAAATTACATTTAACTTATAAAATCTAAGATGGATTTAAATTAGCAATTTGGAAAATCCCACTCTCTCTGTAATGACAAGTAGAAATGGAAAATACAGAAAAAGTTAAAGATGAAAGTAAAATAAGACATTTGAACTGAAACCTCAGATTTCACAATACTCAAGAGTAGAAAGAATTTTTCCAGATTACCTTGCCTTGCCTTTTTCTTAAACCTATTTGATTAGGAATTTTGTAAACGTACCACTGATTCTCCACTTAAGAACAACGGACCGAAATGTACACTGTCCAGTCAGCTACTTTTTAAATCCATTCAGTAAACACAGCTATGAAATGATTCTTCTGAACTACCAAAAAACAAACTGAAAGCTTGTAAATTTATTTAGTGTCGTATCATTTTAGGAATGTTAAAAGCACATACCAATGAAATCTTGGAAACAGTACATTTAAATATTGACAGTATGTAACCGAGTGGCAAAGTCAGGTACTATTTCCAAAAGCTCTTTTTGACATGCTTTGTGACTTAAAATGAATTTTCTAAAAGGAACAATGTTCTAAGATGACAGGCCATAAAAACCCATTTAACACTCCTTTTGTATCTTAAGTCATGTTATTTAAGGGTTCTGTCCTGAATCCCTATGAACTTAGAAGGAAAAGGGACCAGGAAGAAGGATATGAAACCCGGGGAGAGATTCCAGGATTTGGGAAGTTCCCTCAGAAGGAAGCGGCTGGAAATTTCAACTCTACCGACCCCCGAGCCCTGCAAAGAGAGGACAGTTCAGCCGGCGAGTTCCATTTAACTTAATTTTCATTAAGTCATAAAACACACCTTCATATTCACAGTTCACTTTCTTGATTAAAGGGTCATTTTTTGAAATGAACATTTTTTTTCTTCTTACTATTAGAGCTTTAACCACCATTTCATGCTGTATATGTTAAAAAAAAAAAAAAAATCTTGGATTCCCTATTTCAGCAAAAGAAGGCTTAACAAGTATCTCTGTTCAAGGAGAATGAACCCAAAGTATAAACCTACTTCCATCTTGAGAGATGGGAGCAGAAGCTTCAGATAGAATCGCTGGATTGGCAGGGTTTGCAGAAAAGGCAGTTTGAGCCTGAAAAAGAAAAGAAGAAACTTCTAACACCAATGCTATACAGATAAACTTGTTATATAATTTGTAAGTTAAATCCAGTAGTTCCAAAAAGAAACTAAAACACTTTAGTTTTATTCAAGAAATTTTAATTCCAAACACTTTCAGCAATATATTTTTCAAAGAAAATCCACAAATCAAAAATGTATTTCATGTTATAAATATTTAACACTATCGCATAACACATGACTTAGCACCATTCTAAATATAATCAATATTTCAGTGCTACTGCAAATTAATATTTTCAAAATGCATTATAAAATGAAGGTTACACACATTACGTTTTCGTTATTCTTTTGCTAATTAGTCTAAGTATCTTATTTACATGTGAAAAAAGCTTAACCGTATTTATATAAAACGTCATATATCAGAAAAACACCTGAAAATTTAAATATTTATTAAGTTACTTATATTTATTTCGCCATTTTAGCATATCCCACTGAAATAATTTTATCTACATTTTAGCAAGTATGAGAAGGGGTTATGTTATACTAAATACATAAATAATACGAAGTATGCAAAACACATACCGTATCACTGACATAAAAATGACGGTAAAGTAATGTAACTTATAACTGTCAAGCTTGCAGAAACTTTAAAATCAGTACAACTCATGCGCAAGCATGCCAGGAACTCCTCCCAGGGCTGCCTTTGCAGCCTGTGTCGTTTTAAGTATTCCACTGAAGGAACTCCTTTTTCCTTTACAGATACATCTGACTTTCTAAAATAGACACATGTCACTGGTTGGCAGGAAGTTGTAAGATCCATCTCTAATATCATTTTTTACTTAGTCAGAAATATGTCGATTAGGTAATGAAGTTTATACCTACATATCAACCTAGCACTGAAATTAATGCTAAGAGTAGTCCCAAAAATGCTTAGAGAGATGGAAGCTTAATTAAATAAGGAAAGTCTACAAAACCACTGAAGGTACCTCACTCTCTGGATTGTAAATGTTCTGATATGCTTGTTATTGAGTCATTCTTTAATATTTACTGTTTCATAATCTGTCACAATCTAAACTGAAATAAAATGCAGCATGAAAATCTTTATAATTTTAAACATATCCACAGACTCAAAGTATGCTGAGTTATGAAAATCCTTTCACCAGCTATCAGCTAAAAGGAGCTAGTAGCCAGTGGACTGCTTCTTGGCTAATCTCTAAGGAAAAAAATACCGTTCGGCACTAAAAAGAAATGAGCTTGCCATGAAAAGACATGGAGGAATCTTCAAAGCACATCACTAAGCAAAAGACACCAATCAGAAAAGGCTCCAACTACAGGACATTCTGGAAAAGGAGGGGGGAATGGACAGCACAGAGGACGGTGAGGGCAGTGAAAATATTCTACACGACACTACAACAGTGGCCATATGTCACCAAACATCCGTGCAAACCAAGAGCGGACAACCTCAAGAATGGACGTCAAGTGTAACTCTGGACTTGGGGTGGCAGTACTGTGTCAGGGCAGGTTAATCAACGGTAACAAATACACCGTGCTGGGGAGGATGCTGGCAGGGGGAAGGCGGGCACTGTATGCACTGTGCAGGTGGAGTCGGGGGGAGGTGCCTGGGAGGGGGTCACTGGCATGGAAACTACCTTCCATTTAATTTTGCTGTGGACCTAAAAACTGCTCTGAAAAAACAGAATTTACTAATTTTAAAAAGTTGATCCTTTTTTACACTGATCTATTATTTTCTGTTCTTTCATTCACTGCTATTGTTCTCATCCAAGGAATACTGAAGAATATATATAAAAAGCTCTCTGCAAAGTTATGTATTTACTTACTATATATTCTGTAGTAAAAACAGAAGGAAGATGGTACAATAAGGGCTTAAGGACTGTAAGCCATTAAATGTAGCACAGCATTTCACACATACTTCGAAATCTCAAACTATTTTTTTAAAAAAGGGTGGGAGGGGGATGGTGTCTGGAGGCAGGGAGTGTCCCACGGAGCGCACAGTTATGCCAGAGTGTGTTGTTTCTGCCATTACAGAAAGCATGTGGAGACACCACGCTCATGGAGCCACCAGTGTCAATCTCTGCTCACTGTGACAGGAAACTGACGAAATCACGGTTTCTTACCAGCTTATTTTGCACAGGTATGGCAACCACAGGTTCCTCTCAAAGACTCACAGGGGACAGGGAGGTTCAGGGACTGCATGATACTGAAAGCCACAAGCCTAACGTTGATTGTAAGACAGTTTACAAAATGCTGCGATTTAGTTTTGCCGTGGTATAAAAGGCCAGGAGAGAAGAAAATGAACACCACCTTTACAGAGGCATCTCAAAAACAAAAGCCCAAGTATCACCTACCATAGAAAATGAAGAAAAAAAAAATAAAACCAGCCCCAGACTGCGGTGGCTGGGTTAGGAATCTTTTAAAATCCAGTGAGAATTTAAGAACCATCTGTCCCCCTCCTTACTTGCTGTTACATCTCCAGGCAGCCAGCTTTCTGCTCAGGACATAAAAAGTCTTCTAATGGAAACACCCATATAATTTGCCTCTCCTTCAAGAGGTCAGCCTGACGTAGACTATAGCCCTCTTTATCTTCCAATCCAACATTTGCCAGTATCAACTGTTTCCTTCTCTTTCCGCTGCTCTCAAAATAAAAAACCTCTGCTCAATGTCTACTATGGTTAATTTAAAGTTCAATTCCATCAAAACTTAAAAAAAAAAGCACGAAAAGGAAATTAGTCATTTTCTCAGACCCATCTGCAAATCCTATCACTTAGTGCTCTGATATCACATTAATGGCTTAACTGTTATTCTTGAAGGGTAAATATTTCAAATGAAAGCTTTTTAAAAAGAAAGTGCCTGTTCAGATGAACTTTGTGGAAATAAAAACCATGAGAAAAACAATGACAAAATACCAAAGAAAAAAAGATTTCAGATGACCGAACAGTCCACTTAAAACGGTCCGGCACCAAAGCCTTTGCAGCTGAACGGATGTCAGAGATTTTACAAACCACCCATCAACATCCATAGGGGCGCCATGATGGAAACAAGTGGTCACGATCTCCCCCCGCCCCATTTTTATCCCATCACTGCTACACGGCTAACAATTTCAGCTACATGTTTGTTACTATTTTTGCTGGGGTTTTTTTTTTCACCCTAAAAGGGCCAACATTTTACCTAAAAAACACTTGTATTCTTCTCACAAGTTTCTAATAAACGTTTTTATGTTCGTTAAATAATTGTTAAGAAGTAAATCTCATTTAGAGTAAACTGAGGTCAAGACCTCAAGTAAAATGATCTTTAGGGGAAGAAACTTTGAAGTACTAAAACAACTCAAAATGAAAGAATTTCATCACATTTATCATATCAAAAAGATTTTAGCAATAAAGAAGTATAACAGGGCGCTCAATCTGTCTTGTCAAATTAGAAGAACAAATGACAGCTGAAAAAATTCTGACTTTGAGAGAACAAGTTGAAAGCAACCTGGAAACACGATGGGTTCATTAAATACAATTATCTCTAGTTAAAAAGAAAAATAAAAATCTACAGAACTGCAAGAATTGATCCCAAACGCAAACTTTCTTCTTAAGCAGAAGCATCTATCTTCAAAACTAATACTTACATAAAGGAATACAAAAATTTCTGACTTACTGAAATTAGAAAAGCTGTACTAACACAGCCACTTACAGCAGGAACAAGTAAACTGTCTGCTGCTTACATTTAAAAAGAAACAAATCACTACACTTTCATTGTGCATTTACACTACTACTCTTCCTAAAGCAGTATGTACCTCCCTATTTTCTATGATTTTTAACTTCAGAGAAGACAATTATGTTAAAGACTTGTCATACCTGAAAACCCAAAAGAACAACGTACGAATTTTAAACAAGACAATGAACGTCTAAGAAGTTGGAGTATATTTTACCAACTTAAAAATGTATTTAATTTAGGGCTTCCCTGGTGGCACAGTGGTTGAGAGTCCGCCTGCCGATGCAGGGGACACGGGTTCGTGCCCCGGTCTGGGAAGATCCCACATGCCGCGGAGCGGCTGGGCCCGTGAGCCATGGCCGCTGGGCCTGCGCGTCCGGAGCCTGTGCTCCGCAACGGGAGAGGCCCACGTACCGCAACAACAACAAAATGTATTTCATTTAAACCTTAGTTATAAAACCAAGCTATCTTTGAAGAGTACAGTCCCGTTTCAAAGAAATAATAACGTGTACCCATTAATCCACAGTGAAATGAAGAAGAATCTCTAGCTTTTCTAACTTTTTAGTTAGAAAAACTTTAGAAAAAATTGCAAAGTTTATAAAGTGTAAAAACGGACAAATACATCTACTATTTAAGTTTCTTGCTTCACTTCACCTATAACCAGAACGTATGGCAGAGTACATGGAAAAAAAAAAAAGTACTTAAATTAAAGGACTTAAACATACCTGAATCACCTTGTCTACCTTCAGGTCTTCAAGAGATGGGTACAGAGACATTTTTGCAGGATTTTCCTAAAGAAAAAATAAAAAATTTCTATGATTCAGATTTTATTGAAATTTCAACAGTACATGCAGCCAGCAACATACACATAAACGTGTATAAATGTTTAACACAAGAGACATTTAATTTGCAAAACACATGGGAAAATATGAGCGTGCAGCTATACTAAAAACTGCTGGCTGACGAACGGTTGCCAAACTACCTCTTCCTCCCTTCTGTGATCAAACTACATCCATTACAGATCTTAAATTTCCCTTAGTAAAAAGCCCCTTGATTTCTGAAGTTTATAAAGTCAAAAAGGGGCTTCCCTGGTGGCGCAGTGGTTGAAAGTCCGCCTGCCGATGCAGGGGACACGGGTTCGTGCCCCAGTCCAGGAAGAATCCACATGCCGCGGAGCGGCTGGTCCTGTGAGCCTGCGTGTCCGGAGCCTGTGCTCCGCAACGGGAGAGGCCACAACAGTGAGAGGCCTGCGTACCACCACCCCCCAAAAAAAGAAAATCAAAGAGAACGATTATGTGACTCATCTAGCTTACACAAGGGCTTGGCAACTGAGCCAGTATTATTACATCCTTCTAAGAAAAATCTACAACATCTCATACGTGTTACCTATGTATAAAACCTCTATTATTAGGAAAATATATATACACATATTACATAAATGTGTATATGTAAAAAAAACAATACACACCAACTGTTAACAAGAGTTCTATCTTTAAGAGAAATGAATGAAATAGATGGTAAGGGACTGAGGGATAAGAGGGACATTTTTATATTTTAAACATTCCTATATTGTTCAACGATTTTTAGTGACCATGAATTGCTTTTTGTAGTAATTTAAAACACAATTCTCTAAAAGAATTACAGGGATATACACTCCAAAATTTTGTTTAGCTGTTTTGAGATGAACACTTCCTTTAAACCCAACAAAACAGAATATATTCTAAATTGGTACAGGGTTTGACATATCAATTTATTACCTCCCAATCAAAATCCACCCATAATCCGCTGCTCTGTGGAAATGGAGATGGGCCCTCTAATTATCTGCTCTTCCACCAGGTGGCAAGATGCTGATCTCTGTCAGCAGAGGAAGCTGGAGGCACACTGCAGGAGAAAGGGTTTTTTCTTTTCTAAGTTCCTGTGTACGGCTCCAGCCAGGCGCCACCTTCGAGCAGCCTGAGCACCCAGCTCCCGCAGTGCACAGCAGCCAACCGTCCCCAGTACTCTGTCGAGCAAGTTCCCAGCAATGGGGTCACCAGCAAGGCATCCCTCACGAGTAGCTTTCCCTAGCACCCCCTTCCTGTGGCTTGCGGCGAGTTCCAAGGTGCAGCACCCCAAAGGGAGACTTATCCAGAAGTTTGGTATCTCAGCAACTTCACCGTCCACTGAGCGACGGCTGCACTCTCTCCAACAAAGCCTGGATCACGATACGGGGAGAGGACAGCTCATCCTGGGGCACTCTATCTCAGCCCTGGGGGGAGCAGACACTTAAAAAACGTGCTCTTCCTGTATTCTTTAAAGTTCTCTTTACTTCGGACGGGCCAAGCCCTGTGTCTTCAATCATGGTATCGTTAAAAATTCTGTACGCTAAACTTTCACTGCTCAAATTACTATATGGCTTCTGTCTCCTAGCTGGATACTAAAGGACAGGTTTTTTAATTGATACACTTCACATACCACAGAATTCACTCTTGTAAAGTATACAATTCGACAGTTTTTAGTACATTCTGAGTTGTGCAACCGTCCCTATCACCTAATATTATAACATTTCCATCACCCCAGAAAGAAACCCCATGCCCACCCATTCTCCCGTCCCTCCAGCTCCCAGCAAGTATGAATCTACTTTCTGCCTCTCGATTTGCCTGTTCTGGACATTTAACTTGGAATCACAGGACATGTGGCCTTTTGTGTCTAGTCTCTTTCACTTAGTATAATGCTCCCGAAGTCCATTCATGCTGTAGCAGGTACCAGTACTTCACTCCTTTTTAATGGCTGAACAATATTCCATTGTATGGATACGACACTTGTGGGTGGCAGTCGATGACATTTTGGGTGGCTTTGCACTTTCTGACTTCTGAGCGATGATGCTAATGAGCATTTACGTCCAAACTCGTGTGTAAACACGTAACGCTCACCTGTCTTGGTATACAGCCAAGAGTAAAACTGCCAGGTTACATGGGCATCCTCTTTAACTTTTCGAGGAACTGAACTGGTTTCTGAAGTGACTGCACCACTTTACATTCCCACCGGCGCATGAGAGGGTTCCAGTTTCTATCTTGGCCAGTGCGGTTGTCCCTCGGCATCTGCGGGGCACTGGTTCTAAGAGCTCCGCTGCCCACGCCCGCACACATAAAGCCTGTGAAGGCTCAAGGCCCTACACACCCGCTATCGTCTGCTTTGTTTATTACAGCAACCCTACTGCACGTGAAGCAGCGTTTCATCGTAGTTTTGATCTGAATTTCCCTAATGACTAATAACGTTGAGCATCTTTCATGTGCCTAGTAGCTATTTTATATCTTCTTTGGAGAAATGTCTATTTAAATCCTCTGCCCATGTTATTTCTTTTTCTTGCCTAATTGCCCTGGGGTAGAACCTCCAGTAAAATGCTGAATAGCAGTAGCCTGATACAGTGTTGAAGAGGAAAACGGGGCCTAGGTTTGTGGATAAAATGCAAATTCTTGAGAAAGCACAATCAAACACGGCTTAACTCTATTAATCCGGGGAAACAAAATGAAGTACCCTTTTGTGTCTCAAAAGATCACTTCCCTAGAAGCTTTCTCCTTAAACCCATTTTATTTAAACTTTCAACCATTTTATCGACATCATAAACACAATCATTTTAAATTCACTGTAACTAATGTTGACCAGTAATCCAGGTGCTATTTCCATTTTTGGTTCTGCCACTGGTCACCTACAAGATCCCATTTTTCCTCATGAAAAATGAAATGGATGAGTGGCTCATTTCAAAACTCACTGAGTAGTTTTCTCAATTTTTATCCCCACAGAAGCTTTTCTTCAAACTAATATTAACTGAAGTTGTCTCAACAACTCTGAGGTCACTCATACCCACACTCAGGCCAAGAAATGGGCTTCCCAGAATTTTTTTAAAAATAACAAATATCACCCCAACTTATACTTTTTAAAAAATTTAGTTTGTTCATTTTCAGTAGGTTGACCTTAATTAAATCTCACCATTCTTCTAAAATACAAAGGATTCCTCAATGTTTTTACTTCAAACTATTTCTTGGTCTCATTTCATCCAGTTTCTTTCCAAACATTACAAGGTTCCAGCCACAAATGACTTGCCATTTCCTACCCAGGTCAAGTGTTTGTGTCTCCACATCTTTATGAAAGCTTTGTCTTCTTCCTGGAATATTCTCCCAGGACTTTTCTATCAAAATCTTAGTCAAGGTGACTTCTGTGAGGTCACCTTTGATGACTTCAGTCTGACATTATTTGTGTCTCTCAGTTTACAGTTTCACTCTGCCTTTCATTACAGCTAGTTTATGTTTAACTCTGCTACTTGAGATCAAGGCCCACATTTAATTTTTTATTTATCTAACACAATACCTTATCCTGACAGGAAACAAATGTTTATCAAATATTTTAGCCAATAGTATCAAAATTACAGTAAAGAAGATATGGTTAAAACTTTTACTGCAAAGTTCTAATCGTCTCACCTTGCAAGTCTACTACTTTGTTGGGTTTGGTTTTTTTGTTTTTTTGCTTTGTTTTGTTTTTGCCACATCGAGCAGCTTATGGGATCTCAGTTCCCAGAACAGGGATTAAATCCAGGCCAGGGCCATGAAAGCCTGGGATCCTAACCACTAAGCCACCAGGGAACTCCCAACAAACCTACTACTTCGAACAACACTGTTAAAAGCGTTCCAGGAGAATAATGTTTGTATTATTTTTCTTGAAGGACTCCATTAACTCACTTGTATGGTATACTTAAACCTTTGACCTAAAGCTAAGTGTCAAAAATACTTAGCCCTGGGGACTTCCCTGGTGGCGCAGTGGATAAGACTCCACGCTCCCTATGCAGGAGGCTCGGGTTCAATCCCTGGTCGGGGAACTAGATCCCACATGCATGCTACACCTAAGAGTTCACATGCCACAACTGGGAAGACCGTGTGCCACAGCTAAGGAGCCCATGAGCCGCAACTGGGGAGCCTGCCTGCCACAACTAAGACCCAGTGCAACCAAATAAATAAATAAATATTAAAAAAAATACTTAGCCCTTTTTGAAGAACCACAAGGCTACTCTTGAAATCCTTTCAATTATGTTTGGAATTTCAGAATGATCAATAATGAGATTTGAGAGAACTCTGAAAATAATTCCATTACATCAGTGTGAGAATTCCCATTTTACTCTCACTTAAAACTCTATCAAACACTATGACTCTACCAACTGAAGACAAAATCTCTTTGCAGGCCTTCCCTTCAGCCGACGGAGCAATCAGTGAGAAGGGAGAGCTTACAGCTCTCGCTGCTCCCGAGATCAGCAGGTACCACACCTTTGCCATCTACTCTAATGGTCTGCTCACAACATTCCTGACAAAGTAACAACTTTGTTTCATTGGTCTAATTCCTGAAAAGAACTGGTGCTCTTCACTGACCCCTAAACCCAGGCTTGGCCCACTCTATGCTTCCGGGAACCTCCTTGCATCTCACACCTCACTGAACGCCTCTGCACGCCGTGGTGCAGGCCTTTAGAAGATAACCCCACAAATCAATTACTACTAAGAGATTTCTCAGTGCTTCGAACAGTTTCAGGGTTCTTCCAGAGCAACTGAAGACAAAAAGAATTTGACTAATTCTGCCTCAGTATCAAGTTTTCCATCTGACCCTCTACCTCCTCAGGGCAATGTCAGGGTAACTTCCTTGGTCCTTAAATATGTGCACAGACCAAAGAACTCTGAAATTCAGACACTGTATATGATATTTTGGAACAACTAGTTAACTTGCTTTCTAGCAGCAATGCTCTGATCAACAAAGTAGGAAACGTGCTAGTGAAGATGTCCCGTTAATGTCACCTAAATGGCACCACTCATCATTTTCTGAGCGACTGACTCATTCCTTCTCTCAAACCACCCACTACAACTGGCCTCCCCTTTTAAAAATGGTGTGATCGTTCAAGGTAAAACAATGTTTGTCAGCTTGTTTAGTCTGAGTTGTTTTTAAAAAACCTTGGGATGATGAAAATTCAGGACTGCAGAACCACTGATCTTAAAAAAAAAAAAAAAAAAAAAATACGGTGCAACACATCTGGTGCTCCGGTTTTTGTAGCTGCCGCCCAGGGGACAACCCCTGATCGCCTGGCTCTGGCTGCCAGCAGGGTGTACATTCACACGTCCCCCAGGACGACGGCACTCCTACTGACAGCTGCATGGAAGGGGCTGGACCTGTATGATATGCTCACCCCGAAGGCAGCTTCAGGTGTGAGGAAGACCCTACCTGAGTCCCCTCCACCACCACCAAGCCAACAGTACGCTGCATCTGTGGAGAGGACAACGGCGCCATCATCTGGCTCTGTCGGCCCAAAGGTGCGGCCCAGTGATGGTCTAACTGTGGAACCCATACAAGTTGGTGCCCCCCGAGCTGGCCTACCGAGAAAACAGTTCTTAACAGGTTCTCCTCCAGGGCACAGTGTAAAGACAGCAGACTGAACTGCACCCCAGACTCCCTGTAAAAGAGGTCGATTACCTTATCTTCAAAGCTGGGGCCTGTAGAGCAAGCAGGCTTGTAATTAAACACACACCCAGGGGCTATAATTCTCTCCAGAAACTGGGAGGGCCAGCAGGTACCATCTGTGCACTCTCCCTCTCTCTGTCCCACCCGAGGCAGCCAGCGTCTCTGAGCAAGGACCTAGTGCCAGTGTACATGTCTGCCGCCCACAGGGGACATCCCTGGCTAGCCTGGCCCTGGTGGCCAGCGGGGCTTGTATTCACCAGTTCAACAGGACCGTAGCAAACAAGCCACAGTCAACTGGCAGTCTTACCAGGGCTCAGTGCAGAGGGAGCAGACAGAAATGCCTATTTCCCAATCTTCCCCTGAAACAGGTAAATTCACATACTTTTAAAACTGCTGCCTGAGAGCATAGCTTCCCAACGGCCCGAATCTAGGTGCTGACCGCAATCCTCCCCGTTGGGCCAGTGACAGACCTGACACACCCTCAACTACTGGGAGCCAAAAGCAATAAAGCAGGCTGCTGGGAAAGCTGCAAGGTTATGAAATACAACCAAGAGCTAGTGCAGGGTCGAACGAGAAGGCTCATCTGTGAGGCCAGTCGTTTAAGACTAGGAGAGGTGGCTGTTTTATCTGAACAAAGAGAATCAAGGAAAACGAAGAAACAAGAATATGACCCAAACGAAAGCACAAAATAAAAGCTCTGTAAAAAAGACCTTAATGAAAGTGATTCACCTGATAAACAGTTTTAAATTACAGTCATAAAGATGCTCACCAAGCTCGGAAGAACGATGGATGAACAAAGTAAGAATTTCAGAAGATACTGAAAATATAAGGCGCCAAGTAGAAATCATAAGGCTAAAAACTACAATAACTTAACTAAAAAACACAACAGAGGAGTTCAACAGCAGACTAGACAAAGCAGAAAAAAGGAAGAAATGAATCTGAAGAAAGGAAGAAACAAAGCAGAAGACAGGGCAGTGTAACTCATCTGATCAGAGCAGCAAAAAGAAAAAAGAATGAAGGTAGCTTAAGAGAGGTATGAGACAACATGCTAACCAACATTTGCATCGTAAGGTTCTCTGAAGGAAAGGAGAGAAAGAGGCAGAAAACTTACGTGAAGAAAGTTTCCTTCACATAAGAAAGAAGAAACAATGGCTGAAGATTTCCCTAATTTTGGGAAGGAAACAGACATCTAGATCCAGGAAGTTCAGGGAGTTCCATAAAAGAGATGAAGATACCCACACCAATACATATTATAATTAAAATATCAAAACGAGGAGAGAATCTTAAAAAGCGACAGGAGAAAAACAACTTGGTATGTACAAGAGAACTCCCAAGAGACTCTGAGCAGACAGGCCAGAAGGAAGTGGCAGGATATAACTCAAAGCGCTGAAAGAAAAAACTGCTGCCAAGAACACTCCACTCAGGGGACTTCCCTGGTGGCGCAGTGGTTAAGAATCCACCTGCCAATGCAGGGAACATGGGTTTGAGCCCCGGTCCGGCAAGGTCCCATATCCCACGGAGGAACTAAGCCTGCGCACCACAACTAGCGAGCCACAACCACTGAGCCCACGTGCCACAACTACTGAAGCCCACGCACCTAGAGCCCGTGCTCCACAACAAGAGAAGCCACCACAAGGAGAAGCCCGCGTACCGCAACAAAGACCCAACACAGCCAAACATAAATTAAATCTTTAAAAAAAAAAATACTCCACTCAGAAAAGTTGTCCTTCAGATTTGAAGGCAAGGTAAAGAGTTTCTCAGACAAGCAAAAGCTAACAGAGTTCATCACCGCTAGACCAGCCTTATAAGAAATTTTATAGGGATTTAAGTTGAAACAAAAAGGTGCTAATTAGTAACAGGAAAACATAAAGTATCAATCCCAATGGTAAAAGAAAATATATAAAAAAATTCAGAGTAACCTAAAGCTGTAAACATGGTGGATTAATCACAAAGCTGGAATAAAGGTTATAAGACAAAACAAAACACAACCAGCTACAACCATTTGTTAAGGGAAACACAGATAAACGGATGTAAACTGTGACATCAAAAGTATAAATGGGGGTGGGGGATGTAAAAATGTAGTCACAAGGATGCCCACCTTGCCACTTTTATTCAACATACTCTTGGAAGTTCCAGCCAGAGCAACTAGGCAAGAAAAAGAAATAAAAGGCACCCAAATTGGAAAGGAATAAGTAAAACTGTCAGTATTTGCAGGTGAAATGTTACTAATACGTAGAAAAGCTGAAAGAATCACCAAAAAACTGTTAGAACTAATAAATTCAGTAAAGCTGGAAGATACAAAACCAATATACAAAAATCTGTTGCCTTTCTATACACTAGCAATTAACTACCAGAAACAGAAATTAAGAAAACAATCCCATTTACAACTGCATCAGAGAAATAAATTTAAATAAGGAGGTGAAAGACCTGTACACTGAAACTACAGCACACTGATGAAAGAAATGAAAGACAACACAAATGGAAAGATATTCCGTACTCCTGGGCTGGAGGAATTAATATTGTTAGAATGTCCATACTATCCAAAGTAATCTAAAGATTTAATGCAATCTCTGTCAAAGTTCCAATAGCATTTTTAAAAGAAAGAAAATAAACGACCCTAAAATTTGTATGCAATCATAGAAAACCCCAATAGTCAAAGCAAACTTGAGGGAAAAAACAAAGCTAGAAGCATCACACTTTCACTTCAAACTATATTACAGAGCTATAGTAACTGAAACAGTATGATACTGCATAAAAACACACACATAGACCAACAGAAGAGAATAAAGAGCCCCAAAACAAACCCACGCATGTATGGTCAATTAATTTGTGAGAAAGGTGTCAAAAATATACAATGGGAAAAGTACATTCTCTTCAGCAAATGGGAAAACTGGACAACCACATGGAAAAGAATGAAATCTGACCCCTATCTTACACCATACACAAATATCAACTCAAAATGTGTTAAAACTTGAACATAAGACCTGAAACCATAAAATTTCTAGAAGGAATCATTGGCAATGAGCCACCTGACATTAGTCTTGGTGATGACTATTTTGATTTAACACCAAAAGCAAAGGCAACAGAAGAAAAATAAACAAGTGGTACATCAAACTAAAAAGGTTCGGTACAGCAAAGGAAACAATAAATTGAAAAGGCAACCTACCAAATGGCAGAAAATATTTGCAAATCACGCATCTGATAAGGATTAACAGCCAAGCTAAAAAAGGAACTCATATAACTCTACAACGAAAAAAAATAAAATAAAAAACACAATTAAAAAAAGGGCAGAGGATCCAAACAGACATTTTCCCAAAGAAGACATACAGATGGTCAACAGATACATGCAATGGTGTTCAACATCATCACGGAAATGCAAATCAAAACCACAGTGAGATTATCACCTCACAGCACAGGAAACAATTGAAATGCTCTATCAGAGAAGTAATCTAAAGTACTTCCATATGGTAGTAAAGTAAAAGCCTTCTTAAGGTCCTAAAACATCGCATCTTCAAGTCCATAAGGATAACCTGGAAATCTTGTTAATAACAGATTCTTGAGTCCTGGCCCCAGAAACTAAAAGAGTAGAGTCCAGAAATCTGCCCTTTAACCCTTTGTATACCATCAGCGTCCAATGGACACAATTTTAAATTCTGAGTTTCTTTTTTCAGAAGTTCTATTTCACGACTTTTATTCTTTCTTAGACAAAAGAAAGGGAGGGAGGGATGAACTGGAAAAAAAAATCTTTAAATAGAGTAAAATCACCCTACCTTACAAATATCACAAGGGTTCAACTGGACTCCTTCATAAATCTAAGATGCGTTACGGAATCTTAGTGAACTTATTTTTCCCATATCTTGAAACAGTTTTGGTAATGTATCTACGAATTACTTAATCATTATTCATCCGTTATTCCCAAGTATGCTAAAGAAAAAACTAAAATGACAATAGGAACAAAAAGTAGAATCATTCTTATTCATTCTAGGAATACATTATGTCATCCTTCAGTATGTGTTGCCCAAAGTACTGCATCCTCTTCCAAAAATGTATGAAGTCTGGAGACACCATCTTTGTAGCCTTTCTTCTAAACTGTATTCTTTGAACACAGTAGAAAATGTGGGATTTTTCATTTTTCACCCATGATGGCACAGAGAATAAACTGGAGGAAGACATTAGACAAATCAGAAATGAATACAAAGAAACAGCTGTACTCTAGACTTTTATGATAATGAGGGAATTGATCAAAAGCAAACCTCAGACTATGAGTTTTCAGATGAAGATATCCTAACTGAAATTCCTCAAACTTAAAAATCAATGAGTAAACAATATGCCTATACTTAATTTAAAAAATACAATTTTTCAGTTAGTCATTCTGAAGAAAGCACTTTATCATGCAATATTTTAAAACAAGTCCCTAGATCCTGTTTAAAAGGATATTTACCATCTTCTTTCCTCTTTTATATCTATACAGCAAAACTTACTGGATTTGGTTTCTAAGTAGCCAAATGAAGGCAGGTAGTTAAACAAAGGTGACCAGATGAAAATAGCAATGTAGAGAAATTTTTTAAAATCTGTTGCACTGACTACTCTAATTGGTATTTATAAAAGTATAAATGAAAATTCTTTGCAAATGTAAGTCAGATGGTCATAATCACGAACCATGAAAGTTTGCAAAAATACTGCATTTTGACAACGCAAGTACAAAAATTACTGAACAGTAACGTTAGAACCTATTAGAGATGGATATGAAATCTAAAATCCAGTATTGTGTTTTGACAACCAAGTGCATGAAAAAAACCTAAAAGTAATGATAAGCTAAGATATATTAGAGATGTAACTGAAATCTGGAACAATATTTATAAAAAGGGTATCTCCCAACTGTATGGATGACAGTGGATGAGCAATTAGTTGCACTCAAAGATGTTGCCCGTTTCAGCTATCTATACCTTCAAAACCAGGAAAACTCAGAACAAAATTTTTGGTTTCTTATGTTCAAGTTGTTATTAAAATTCTGTTTCTAGTAAAACCGTGTTTCCTTGTGCCTTTATTTTCATTTCTGCAAGTTATTCATAAAATGACCTAAATTATAAAAAATATTCACTGGACCCAGATGATAAATAGTACTGATCATGTTTTCTAGTACACTGTGGATTCATAAGCATTCCAGACGATTCACATATGGTGTCACGCAACACACTGTGATAAAGTCCTAAACAGTCTTCATGGCAGTGCTTCTCAGACTTGGCTCACCATCAGATCAGAATTATCTGGGCACTAGTTAAAAATACTTTACCAAGCCGACACAGATTTCATGGAAGGACGTAGGAATTACTCTTTTAATAAATATCCCAGGAGACTATCATGATAAGCAATTGAGAAAGAGGGTCATATGAAGTCTACTCGAAGTATAACTTCTTTTCACCCATAAGATTCCATTTCCCACCTATTGAACTGGCAAAAATCCAAAGCTGAACAACACTCTCTGATAATGAGGCTTTGAGAAACACTCATACATTACTGGTAAAAGTGTAAAGTAGTATAATTTCCACAAAGAGTGAGTTTGCAATATCTACTAAAATCGTACATGCAGATACCCTCCAACCCAGCAATACCACTTCAGGTTTTAGTCTATAAGCGTACCTACATACAAAAAGCAACAAATGTAACATTTTATTCACTGAAGCACCAACTCTAACAGCAAAATTCTTTAAACAAAGGAGGAAGTACTAGATACACAAAACAGTAAACGAGGTTGAAAATATTATCACATTAACTGGAAAAAACAAAGCATTATTTAGTGCAGTATATAAAGTATGCTCAAATTTGTGTTAAAAGGAATGGGGAACTTAAGGAACCAGAAAAAGAAACACAAACTAAACCCAAAGCTAGCAGAAGTAAGGAAGTAACAGAGATAAAAAAGAGAAGAGAAAAAATAAAGAAAAATCAATGAAAACTAAATTTAGTTCTTTAAAAAGATCAACAAAATCGACAAACCTTTAGCTAAATGGACTAGGAAATAAAAAGAAAACTCAACATGTTAAAATGAAAGTGGAAATACTAGCAGAGTTTCTACAGAAATAAAACATTAAGTCTCTCTACAAGAGAGCACTATAAACAACTGTACACTAAAAAATTGGATAAACTAGATGAAATGCACACATTCCTAGAAACACAAAACCTATCAAGACTAACTCAGAAAGAAATAGAAAATCTAAATAGACCCAAAACTAATAAAGAGACTGAATCAGTAATCAAAAATGTCTCAACAAGGAAAAGCCCTGAACCTGATAGCTTCATTGGTGAACTCTACTAAACACTTAAAGAAGAATACCAATCTTTCTCAAAATTTTGCAAAAAAATTGAAAAGGGGACACTTTCATTCTATGAGGACAGCATTACCCTGATACCAAAGCCAGACAAAGACACAAGAAAGCAAACTATAGACCAACACCCCTTATGAACACTGATGCAATCCTCAACAAAATACTAGCAAACAGAATTCAACAGCATGTTAAAAGGGTTAGACACCTCTTAACAAATGGGATTTATTTCTGGAATACGAAGATGGTTCAACATATGAAAATTGTTCAAAGTAATACATATCAACAAAATGAAGTGCAAAAAACACAAGATCTGAATTGATGTAGGAAAAGCATTTGACAAAATTCAACACCGCTTTATGATAAAAACACACAACAGAATAGGAGAAGAAAACAACTTCCACATAATAAAAGCCATATATGCAAAACCCACAGCAAACATCATACTCAATGGTGAAAGACTGAATATTTTTCCACTAAGGTCAGGAACAAGGCAAGCATGCCCACTTTCAACACTACTCTTCAACACAGTACTGCAAGTTCTAGCCAGAGCAAGAAAAAGAAATAAAAGGCATCCAAACGGGAAAAGAAGTAAAATTATCTCTGTTTTCAGATATGACCTTATATGTTTAGGGTTTAAAAAACTTTAAAGACTCCACAAAAAAGCATTAAAACTAAAAAACAAATTCAGCAATGTAACAGGATACAGTCAATGCACAAAAATCAGCTGCATTTTTATACGTAAATAGCAAGCAATCTGAAAAGGAAAACACAAAACCAAATCCATTTACAATAGCATCAAAAAGAATAAACTACTTAACGAATCTAATCAAGAAGGTAAAAAACTTGTACAATGAAAACCACAAAACACTGCTGAAAGAAATTGAAAACAATCTTAGAAACAAAACTGGAGAACTCACACTTCCTGATTTCAAAATTTACTATAAAGCTAGAGTATTCAAAATGGTAACTACTGAAGCCCGCACGCCTAGAGCCCATGCTCTGCAATGAGAAGCGACCGCACTGAGAAGCCTGCGCACCGCAACGAAGAGTAGCCTCGGCTCGCTGCAACTAGAGAAAGCCCACGTGCAGCAACAAAGACCCAACACAGCCAAAAATTTTTTAAAAATTTTTAAAAAACAATCAAAATGGTATAGTATTAGCATAAAGACAAACACAGACCCATGGAATAGAACAGACAGCCTAAAATAAACCCTCGTATACATGGTCAAATGATTTTTGACAAGGGTGCCAAGACCATTCAATGGAAAAGACAGTTTTTGCAACAAATGGTGCTGGGAAAATTGGATATCCACATGCAAAAGAATGAAGGTGGACCCTTACCTAACACAATATATACAAAAGTTAACTCAAAATGGATCCAGGATCTAAAGGTAAGACCTAAAACAATAAAACTCTTAGAAGAAAACACAGGACAAAACATTCCTGACATTGGATTTGGCAATGGTTTCTTCGATATGCAAAGGCACACGTCACAAAAGAAAAAATACATATTGGACTTAATGAAAATTTTAAAAAATTTGTGCATCAAAGGACACTATCAAGAGCGTAAAAAGGCAACCCACTGAATGCGAGAAAATATTTGCAAATCATATCTGATAAGGGATTAATATCCAGAATATTTAGAGAACTCCTAAAAACAACAAAATCGGCAAAGAACATGAATAGACATTTCTCCAAAAAATACAGAGCAACAGCCAAGAGGCACATGAAAGGATACTCAACATCACTAATCATTACGGAAATGCAAATCAAAACTATGAGATACCACCTCACAGCCAGAGTAACAACTATCAAAAAAAGAAAACAAGTGTTGGCGAGGATGTGGAGAAATTAGAACCCTTATTCACTGTTGGCGGGAATGGAAAATGATACAGGTGCTATAAAACACAGTACGGCAGTTCCCCCCATAATTAAAAATAGAACGCTGTATGATCCAGCAATTCCATTTCTGAGTATACACCCAAAAGAATCGAAATCTGGACCTGAAGAGGTATCTGTATACCTACATTCACAGCAGCATTACTCGCAACAGCTCAAACGTGGAAGCAACCCAAGTGTCTATCGACAGATGAATGGATAAACAAAATGTCAACACATATATATGCGCGCGCACACACACACACACACAACGGAACTTTATCCTACCTTAAAAATGGAAGGAAATTCTGCAATGTACTATTGATACAACATGGATGAACCTTGAGGACATCACGCGAAGCGAAATAAACCAAACACAAGCAAGACAAATACGTGATCCCACTTTACATGAAGTACTTGCAGTATCAAAATCATAAAGACACAAAGTACAGCGATGGTTGCCAGGGGCTGGGGGGAGGAGAGAATGGGGCGTTACTGTTTAATGCGCAGAGACTTCCAGTGTTAAGATGAAAAGACTCAAGGGGATGGACGGTGGTGATAGCTGCACACCAATGTCAGTGTATTTAATATCTCTGAACTGTACACTTAACAATGGTTAAGATGGTAAAATTTACGGGTACTTTACCACAATAAAAAAAAAAGAGAAAAACAACAGAAGGGGGGAAAATATATTTATAGGTTTGTACAGGTATAAAATATCCCTAGAACGATACCTAAAAAATGCCGAAGAGTTGGCTCCTACAGGAAGAGAATATGGTTGGCTAGAGGACCTTGAAGGAAGGAAATTTTACACTGTATACCCTTTTTTTGCTTAAATGTTGAGCCCTGTAACTGCTTACCTCCTCAAAAACTAAATGTGCAAAAAATCTTGGCAGCACTTAGAAAGAAATGAATAAATGTGAATATAACTATGACTAGATGTAACAGCTGGTTTTTTTTGGGGGGGAATCTTTCTTTTTAGAAACTTATGGCATTTACTACCTAAAGAAGTACCTAAATCCGACAAAAAAACAGGAAAGAAAAAATAGTTGAGTCATGCTCAATTAAAGGAACTGTTTACTGAATAGTACACTCAACCGCCAACTATTAGTAAATGCTTCCTCTTTTAGTCACGATTCTCATATCCTTTCTTATAATGCCCAAACGTAACTAAAAATTAATGGTGCCAAAATTAAATGTGAATTTTAATAGAATGACTCTTTCCTGAACCTATTAAAAGACATTCCAACACCACTGTAAAGCAATTATACTCCAATAGAGATGCAAAAAAAAAAAAAAGACATTCCATATCCTTATTTTTATTCTGCAGCACAAACTATCTGATCTATAATATTTAAACACCGTTCAAAGAACAGAAGTTCGTAGAACGAAGTTGGTAACAGAGAAAATGAAAGAAAAAACAAACACATTTTTACCGTTTGCCCTCAACCTCAAAGAGAAAAACTTAAAAGAATGGACACATTTTATTTCACCATTTGTAATATACTGGCGATAAAGCTAACCAGGCTGCGGCTGGGTTCCCCTGTAACTTTCCTTCTTAATCAACTGTTTCTTCTTTGAAACAACTGGATGTCGTGAGATTCGTAAACCAAACGTACTTCCTAAGAGAGGTACATAATATTAAAAATAACCGTGAACAGCTGTGCAGATAATATACACAGGCCAGATAAACCTAGAAATCTCCCGTTAAAAATTAGCACCTTAGGAGACTCCCTGCTTAAATTAATCCATTTTGGTAAAAAGGGAAAACTTTATCCACATCTACATGCCTCCGCCTGCTCCATATTAATCAAGCGAATCCTGAAGCGAAAGCTGAGAATCGCGACCCTCGAGGGAGGATTCCTGCTGAGCGCACCCTGCTGGGGGCGTTTCTCCCTTTCCTCCAACTTCTCCAGAAGCCAGCGCCCCGCGAACACCTCTCCCCCTCCCCCTCCCGAAAGGCAAGGCTTCGCCCGCGCAACGAACACCTCCTTCCTCCATCCACGTCCCAACGTTTCGAAGCGGCCACCGAGGAAGGCGACGCAGCCCAGCCCGGGGACGCGACACCAGGACGGCCCGCAGCCGGCGATTCTCCCCTCACCGGCCCCGGATAGCTCACCCGACACGAACAAAAAGGGTCGAGGCGGACGGGGACTGGGGGCGGCGGGCGTCGCCCGCGGACGGGGACTGGGGGCGGCGGGCGTCGCCCCCGGCCGGGCCCCAGGCTCGCCCTCCACCCCCGGACGGGACCCCGAAACCCACAGGGTCGTGGGCTCTCGAAGGGCACCGCTCGCGCAAACTTTCGCCCCGGGCCCGGCCGGGCGCCGGGAAGGGCGCGGAGCGGAGCCCACAGAGGGGAAGGCAGCGCGAGACGCCCTCCGCCCAGCTGCCCGGGGCCCCACGCCCGCGCCCGAGACGCCCTGTGAGAGTCCCCCGGTTCCCCGCCCAGGGCTGCTCACCGAGGCCGCAGAGACGCACACACTGCAGCCGCCGCCGGTCACTGGCTCAGACTTCCGAGACCCAGAGAGAGGAGGACGGTGCGCGCCCAAGGACCGCCCGCGCCGCGCGTCCCCGCCTTCCGCCCGCGCCTTCCCCCCACGCCTTCCGTCTCCGCGCTCGGTCAGGTGACCCGCTCCCCATGGTAACGGCGGGGGCGGGGCGAGGCGTGCGCCTGCTCTGCCGCTCCCGCCCACCTGCTCCGCTCTCCAGACAGTTCCCTGCCTAACGGCCGGGAGCCCCCAGCGCACTGCTGATCATCCGCCCTCACGGTCACTTAGTCCCCCATCACCTCCGACACATCGGGAGGCCCGAGAACCTACCGTTCGCCCATTTCCCAGCCAGCCCTAAAATTCCACCACACCCACGGGCTCCGCAACCCTTCTCGACTCCTGCCTTCTTTGCGTTACAACTTTTTTCTTTGGCATTTATTACTCTTTGTCCGTCTGAGCTGAAGTTTGCTGGTTGTTGAAGGTTAGGTGTGGTAGTGCACAAAAGTAATAGCTTTATCCTAATACAAAAACTGAAAAACTATTTCTTAAGGGCTACGTTCCAAGCACTGTCCGAAGAACTTGATGTATAGAGCAGTCTTATCTGGTCCTTACGTCAAAGACAGATACAACATCATCTTTAACATACAAAGACACGGAGGCACAGTTTGCCTAAGTTTTCTGTACTTACCATGGAGTAACAGTACTTGACAAAATAGCAGTAACTTAGAAGCATTTTATTTCTAGCTAAATTATTTAGTGCAATAATTTAATCTATGGTAAAATAAAAACCTGAGCATAAAAGAGATGACAATAAGATGAAAACTTTGCCCTCAGAGTTTGTGGTCTGATAGACATTTTAAAATAATTGCAATGGGAAAAAAATTGCAATGGGAAGGAACAAAACTGGTTTTGTTCACAGGTGACATGGTTATGTAAAAAGTCCCAAAGAATTGACCAAAAAAAAACCAACCCTAAAACTAATAAGCAGTTATAGCAAGGTTGCAGGATTCAAAGTTAACATATAAAAGCCAACCACTTTCCTATATAACAGCAATAAACAGCTGGAATTCGAGATTAAGGACACAATATCACTGATATTAGCACAAAAACAGTGAAACAATACTTAGGTAAAACTCTAACAAAATACAAAATTTATGAGAAAAACTATAAGATTCTGATGAAAGAAACCAAAGAAGATACAAATAAATGCAAAGACAGTCCACGTTCATGAATAGGAAGACTTGTTATTGTCAAGATGTCAGTTTTTCCCAATCTGATTTGACACAGTCTCAGTCAAAATCCCGGCAAGTTATATTTTGGATATGAACAAACTGATTAGAAAGTTTGTATGGAAGGACAAAAGTCCCAGAAGAGCCAACCCAAACTGGAAGAAGAAGAACAAAGTCACGGGCCTGTGTGTGCCCAACGTCCAAACTTACTATAAGGCTGCAGTAGGGACTTCCCTGGTGGGGCAGTAGTTAAGAATCCACCTGCCAATGCAGGGGACACAGGTTCAAGCCCTGATCCGGGAAGATCCCACATGCCGCGGAGCAACTAAGCCCATGCGCCACAACTACTGAGCCTGAGCTCTAGAGCCCGCGAGCCACAACTACTGAAGCCCGCGCGCCTACAGCCCGTGCTCCGCAGCAAGAGAAGCCACCGCAACGAGAAGCCCGTGCACCGCAACGAAGAGTAGCCCTCGCTCACCACAACTAGAGAAAGCCCGCGCACAGTAACAAAGACCCAACAGCAGGGCTTCCCTGGTGGCGTAGTGGATGAGAATCTGCCTGCCAAAAAAAAAAAAAAGGCTGCAGTAATCAAGACTGTGGGGTATCAGCAATAGAAAAACCGATCAATGGAACAGAATACAGAGCCCAGAAACAGACTCTCACAAATACATTCAATGGATCTTTGACAGAGGAGCAAACGTATTCAATAGACAAAGGGTAATCTTTTCAACAAATGGTAGTGGGACAACGGGACCTCCTCATGCAAAAGAAAAAAAATTTTTTTAAAAGAATCTAGACACAGAACTTATCACCTTCACAAAAATTAACTTGAAATAGATCATAGGCCTAAATTTATAACTCAAAACAATAAAATTTCTGGAAGGTAACACAGAAGGAAATCTAGGTGACCTCTGGTTTGATGATAACTTTTTAGATACAACATCAAAAGCACAATCCATGACAGAAAAAATTGACAAGTTAGACTTCATTAAAATTTAAAAATTCTTCTTTATGAAAGACACTGTTTAGAGAACGAAAAGACAAGCCACAAACTGGGAGAAAATATTTGCAAAATACATATCTGCTCAAAGACTTGCAGCCGTGGAGGACATGAAGAAACCTTAAATGCATATTGTGTGTGAAAGAAACCAGTTGAAAAGGCTACCTCTTATATGATTCCAACCATGTGACATTCTGGAAAAAGGCAAAATGATAGCAGCAGTAAAAAAAGACCAGTGGTTGCCAGGGGTTTGGAAAATACGGGGAAGGATAAGGTAGGTGAAGCACAGGAGATTTTTTTTTTAGGATGGTGAAGCTATTCTGTATGATACTATAATGGTAGATACATGACATTACGGACAATACGTGGTATAATTATATATGTATATATATATTTAGTCTTTCAAAAACCCTTGGAGTTTCATGAGTGCCAGTGTGTCCTTGTTATGCTAAGGAGGTAGCTCATGGCTGAAATGTGGGTGGGGGAATAGGGGCCCTAGAAAGCTTCATGATGGAGGCTGGTCACCAGAAAGACCAAGCACAAGATTACAAGGTTGGTACTTTCAGGCCCACTCCCCAACCTTCAGGAAGGGGAGGGTGCTGAAGAGTGAGTTCCTCTATGGGCCAGTTAATTTACTCAATCACGCCTACGTCATGAAACCCCAAATAAAGAGTCTGAACACCAGTGCTCGATGGAGCTTCCTGATTATAGTGAACATATCAAGGTACCAGGAGAGTGACGCACCTCCAGCTCCGGAGACTGAGGCTTCTGCGCTTGGGACTCTTCCAGACCTTGCCCTGTGTATCTCTTCATCTGGCTATTTGTGTACTTTATAAAAAAACCGTAATCCAAAGTCTAGTGCTTCCAGTGAGTCACTCTAAGCACCAAATTTGAAGGTGCATTGTGGGAATCACCGGATTTATAACCAAGTTGGACAGAAGTGCTGACATCGTGAGGATGCCATCTGTGGCTCCTGTGTGACATGGGTGCAGTCTTGTTAGAGACCTTGTCCTTAACCTGTAGGATCTGACACTATAACTCTGGGTAGCTAGGGCCAGATTTAATGAAATTGTAGGACATCCAGGTGGTGTCAAAGAATTGTTGATGGAATGGAACACACTGTACAATGCCAAGGGTGAACCCTGATGTGCAACAATGTATCGATACGGGTTCATCATTTGTAACAGATGTACAACACTAATACAAGAGATTAAGGGTGAACTGTGGGGAGACGGAAGTACTTGAGAACTCTGTACTATTTGCTCAATTTTTCTGTGAACCAAAACTGTTCTAAGAAATAAAGTCTATTAATTTAAAATATAATAATTACACAAATAGGGTTGTGATGGGTGTTTAAGAAAAAGCTCAAGGGCATATAGAGAATCGATAAACAACAAGGTCGTACTGTATAGCACAGGGAACTATATTCAATACCCTGTGATAAAGGAAATGAATATGAAAAATAGATATATGATAACTGAATCACTTTGCTGTACAGTAGAAATGAACATTATAAATCAACTGTACTTCAGTGAAATAAATTGAAAACAAAAAAGGTCAAGGGACT
Organism: Phocoena sinus; assembly: GCF_008692025.1. Taxonomy (NCBI): domain Eukaryota; kingdom Metazoa; phylum Chordata; class Mammalia; order Artiodactyla; family Phocoenidae; genus Phocoena; species Phocoena sinus. The sequence continues at coordinate 6,144,772 of NC_045779.1, read as the reverse complement.
GTGGAAAGATACAAGGGAACAAAAATTAGTCTAAGAGTTCAAGGAAGGCAAATTTGAAGATGTGAAATTTTAAACATTAAAGAGAAGATCCTAAAAGTTCCCAGGTAGAAGAAACAGGCCATATACCCATGACTGAGAATCAGAATAGATTGGACTTCTCAACAGAAATGCCTGAAGCTAGGAAACAATGGAGCAATGCCTTCAGAATTATGAGGGAAAGTGATGTCTAACCTGGAAGTCTATCCTGGGCTAAACTATGTCATTCCAGTTTGATAGAATGAAGACACTTTGATATCAACCAAGGAATCAACAAGCTTCTCTCTCATGTTCCCTCTTTCAGGAAGTAAACGACAAAGGAAATGTACACTTTGCTGTACTTAGTAAGAACACTACAAGAAAGGAAAACAGGATGAGGAGGTTCCCAGAGCACTGGAGAGAGGCCCAAAGAGTTAAAGGATGATGTTGAAGGGAGATTCTAGTACGATGGCCATGCAGTTCCACGTGAAACTGGGTGATGGAAGGCTCTAGGAGGAATGTCTCCAGAAAAAGTAATAACTTGTTTTTGTTTTTTTTTTTTTTTTTGGGCCATGCCACACAGCTTGCAGGATTTTAGTTCCCTGACCAGGGATGGAACCCACGCCCTCAGCAGTGAAAGCGCAGAGTCTTAACCACTGAACCACCAGGGAATTCCCCAAAGAATAATAATTTGAACATTGGGAGGGATTCTTGCTTCTGGGAGTGGGGAGGTGAATTAATGATAAGAAATTAGAGTACAAAGCACTGAAAAAAAGTGAGGAAAATTGACCAAGAAATGTAATCATATCACTCTACATGACTCATCTTTGAATAATATTTATGTAGACATAGTAAGATCAAAATATTATTGGTTTAGAGTCAAACCGTGATCATAAATATATTAGCTACAGCTGAAATGTAGTTATTTTCCAGAACATGTTACTTTCTTTAGAACTTTCAGTGGTCTGACACAAATAGACCACAAATATGAATATACGCTAACAATTACCATGGTAGGGCATGACTACCCAAGGACATTATTGCACGTTAAAATCTCTTTAATATTCCATGTACAGTGGAAGCCTAAAGTACAGCGCTCTTACTTAAAAGGATGCCTCTTAGATATCTTTCTGGTTGCTAATGTTGCCTTATGTATGCATATGGGAAGGAGTAAAGAGGCGAATGCATTTGTATTCAATTTTCAGAGCTGAGAATTTTGTCTTTTTAAGGTTCCTGAAATATGAACACTACCTTAATTAGCAGTGTTATTTCCGAAGATTTAACTTCACCATCAAAACCAAAAATAGTCAAACCCTTGCAGACCACCTGATCTACTGAATTATGTAACTTCCGCTTCCTTTTAAGAATCTCAGCCACATGACAAACCAGACTGCCCTAAACTCCTTATGACATTAGCCTTTGTTCCGAAATACATTTCCCTCCTCAGGGTATAAAACCAACAAGGTTATGAACAATGCTTTGTTCAGAAGTGAAACTGCCACTCAAAACACTCCTCAGCTGACTTTCCTGGAACAAATTTGTTTATGTACCTTCTAGAGAATCTCACTTAAGAGGAAATATGTTCCTGAAAAAAAAATGTAAATGATACTTTGTCAACTCGATCACTTTTTAAATGCACAAGGGCTGCTCGCTGTTTAAAAAGAACATTGAAGCAAATCATTTTGTACAGCCTAGACATTTGTGAAAGGCGAGTAATTATTCCTTAGTAAATACTACTTTTTAAGTTTGGATTGAGTGTAGCTGGTTATTTGATAATAGAAACATTCCTCTGTAAACGATAATAGTCTCATCCTAAATTACCATTTCCCCATGTATTTACCATTTTTACAAAGCTATTTGTAAAGTTCTTTCATCAGAGATTATTTTGCCCCAAGTGATCGTATGTACTAAAGATTCCATCACAGTCATGAGCCATGTCTCTGACATTTGATACAAATATGGTTGGTTGACATCCCATTAAGTTCAAACATAACTTGCAAATATAAGTTAAATTAACTTACCGTACGGCATTTGTCTCCCCTTTCAAAGGTGTATGTTGAATTCTGCTTTCTTAAAAAATTAAAACAAATTTTATGATATTTAGAAATTTCTTTCCACCACAAAATATTTTGTGGGGCTGCCAAAAAACTTTAAAGCAAAGGTAAAACTTTAAAGCAAAACTTTAAAACTTTAAAAACTTTAAAGCAAAGTCGCATAACATGCGACTTTAAAAACAAGGAGCTTCAACTGTCATTTGGGTCATTTTCAAGGTTCTATTTTCTACCTTCTTGCATTGGCCATGATGGATAATAATTAGAAGGAAAGAAATTTAAATATATCTTATCCCCCTTGGTACAGGATTTCTATAACAGGAAATATAAAAAAGTAATCAATACTACATAAAATTTTACTAGTGTAGGTTTGAAACAGCCGTGTTGGTAAAAGGAGGCAGCTCTTTGTACATCAGTGTTCAAAACAATTATCATAGGAACACTACAGTATTTTGTGGCCACTTCTTATTCCATTTAATTTTTAATAATATCTGGAATACTTAAGAGCATCTGGGTTCCATTAAGAATTTAAAATCACCGAAGTCTCTGAATACATCCACATTCCACAGGACCTGTGCCACATGGACATTTGTGTTGCCCTGGGTTCCATCTTTTATTGGCTGGTGTCTCTCTACCACACAGGATAGCACTCTTTCAGTATGTTAAATAATTGTATTTGCTTTTAACTGTGGAATTCTAGTTGAGATTCCTTCCCAAGTTGTGAATACACACACCCTTAGAAAGGATGCCAAATGTTCTGTTCCAAGTTACACGTGGCCAAAAGTGTTCCAGATGTTCAGAATCAACCATATTAGCTGTGTTTACACAGCCAGGAAAACGCATAACTTCGGAACCCTATTCATGTGGAAAATTACAGTAGTTTCTTTCAATCATTTAGTTCTGTGTGTGGATAATAGGGCAATTGTATTAATTTGACCTTTGGACCTCACCCTTGTCCTTCGGCTCTTATTATAGTCCTTACCGAATCTTACATGTGATCAGCAGTGGTCTTTGCTTCTCTCCCCTGTGGTTTCTTCTGAATTAATCATTACTTCATCTTATAGAAACTTCCTGAAGGCTGGGGCTATGCTTTAAAAGGTCTTTGATGCCTGGCACAATTTCCAAGAAACAAAACAGTTTTCTAGAGTTCTGGAATCACCGTATTTTCCTGGTTCTATGAGCCACATTTTGAACAACTCAGAACTTCAGATTTCTGTAATAATGTCAGTGGAATATTTCAGCTGCCGGGAGAAGAGAAGTTGAGACAGTTTTCTTTGCCAGCTCAGTGTTCCCCTTCAGCTCCACGGGCAACCCTGTGAACAGTCACCTAGTTACATTATTAGCACTCCAACTGTTACATTTTCAACTTAAATTTGGATTCCTTGTTGTCACTGAAAATGCCTTCGAAAAGATTGCTCAGTGAAGTAACTCAAAACCACTAGGGAAGAAGCAGATGGCTTGTGCAATTAAAGGCAACAAGGCCAGAAAGAATGTAAAGGCCAGAATTCCTTTCCATAACCCTAGGCAGTTTTTAGGGGGGCTCGTTTCCTCCAATTAGCCTCTTCTCCAGAGATTGACCCTAAGAAGGCCCACCCTCTGCAAGGGGGGGCATATATGACCGTAAACCTAACATCTGTAAAAGCAGCGGATCAAATGAGCAGGGGACACTTTGAGGTGTCAGCTCTAGGCTGGACTTAGGAAACTGGGCGAGGGAGATGCACCGTTGTTACCTGAAGCCAAAGGTCTGGATAAGGATACTCAGGAAGAGCAACGGGAACGATCAGAATTTTATGCCCGTGGGAAGGTGCAGAGATGGGGCTCTCCAGCCAGGATTCTGGGAGATGCAGCCGCACTCTGTGCTTGGCCACTGGCACAACAGCAGGAAGTATTCCACGTGCATAGTACAGGTAAATCTCCTATTTGAAGAACAGGGTTGTTACTGGAACTCTTGAAAAGTGACAAGATGACATGGCTTTTTTCATTCTTAAATCCTAAGAGCCGATGCAGGATGTGTGACCTGCTCTACACAGTGGGAGGCGCAAGTACCGTCCTATCTCGTTTCTAAGTCAAGTTAGAACTGGTTCCGAGTGGTCTTCCAGGTAACTCTTCCTGGTTTCCCCAATCGAGCTGCAACAGACCTTACAACGTTACTTTTCCATCTGCACATCCTGTCCATTATCCCCTGGGACCTCCCTTCCCAAGCCCCATCTGAGTAATTTACTCCTCTGTCAGCCTCAGAGCTGTTTTCTGGGGACTCTTCATCACCATCACCCTGGTCCTTACACCCCTGGGTCTCCTGCACCCCCCCTTCCTTCACACACCCTCCTGGCTTTGGAAGAGCTACATCCTCTAGCAGCTTCCTGAGAAAAGGAGTGTGAAAGGTAAAGTGCTTAAGGCTTTGCATTTTTCAAGATTTTATTCTCGATGACTAAAGAAAATAAAATCATGGAAAGTGGCAGTTTGGAAAGCCAACCTTGACTGAAAGATTAGTGTTGAGATGTGAAAGAGGAGTCTTCTTTTGGTTATGCTTTGCTCTGATGCTATTCTTACTGTTTCCTTTGAACAGCCAGTTCTTCGTAAAAAGTCATACGTGCATTCATTTAAAGCTTTGCATTCTCCAAAAGCATACACTAAAAATAACAGGGCATATGGGATAAACAGGGTTGGGGCAGACCACACCACCCAACTTTATAACAGGAGCACCAACAAAAACAACAAACAACTATTTAAAAAAAAAAAAACTCAGTCAATCTCCACTAGAGCCTGCCCTATGCCGCCTTTGAACTTGGGGGCTTGCATTTTCCTCTTTGAGATATAGGGGCATTTGTTTCTAAGAGACCAGATTTCTCAAAATTAGAAATCTGATTTAGGAGGCTTCATCTTTTTTTTTTTTTAAACACAAAGGAAAATACTTTTGCAACTTCCTTCTTTGTCTTCATGGCTTTACCAGATAACTTAACGTTGGGAAACGCATAGCAGCTCCTGAAACCACTAACCCAGCCCTTGCTTTCACTAAAGGAAGGTACCTCTGTAGGATTTCTTTCTTAAGGTGTTTGCACATTGCTATGGCTTGCTTTTTAATTGTGAAGAAAGTTTGCTCCCGGTCTCTTGGAAATCCCATATCAGCATCATTACACTGATATCACCCCGCATTTATCAATTGTGTATGAGCTAATTCCCCTTCCCAAAACACATGTGATAGCAGAACAAACCATACATTTTGTCCTTTGAAAGACTTTAGGGCAAACACCACCCCTAGAATCTTAACACTGTTTTGGTTTGTTTTTTTGCATCCTGTTTCCTCAATCCTCTCTCCATGTTTTTCTTTTTTGCTCTACAAGCCAAAAAAAAAAAAAAAAAAAGAAAAAAGGCTTGATTTAGTACTGTGTTCAGCTGTAAACAGAAACCTAAAATAAAGTAGCTTAAATAAGATAGACGTTAACTTTTTCCTCACATAAAAGTTATTCAGAACTAAGATCATCTCATAATACAAAATTCCTGCTGTGCTCCAGCCATCACATCCACATCCCAGACAAAAAGAAGAGAAAGAGCAGATGGGCCTAAAAGCCCCCCTCTTTTTATGAGGTGTTGGGAAATGGGAAATTTCCCCCTCTGCCCCTCTCGAGTTCTTGTGGCTGGACCCAATAAAACTAGCACAAGACAGATTAACAGGAGAAAAAGAAGAATTTTCATTGTGCACACAGAGGCCTCATAGAAATGGGGCCCAAGAAGTGGCCAAAGCAGGCAGCTTTTATACTTTTTAGACAAATAAACAATACATTTGTGAGGAATTGACAGGACAAATAAGCTTAGATTTGGGTGCCCAATTAGTGAAGAATGTAAACTCAGTTTGGGCTTTGCGGTCGTCAATTACAGAAGTAAGGAGGTTTATTTACAGAGGCTTCTCGGCCCTGAGATCCAGATCTTTGGTGGCAAGGGTGTCCTTCCACCTCCATATGCAGGGAGAGCAGCTTTCACATGAGTATATTTCCTGCTTTTGGGTAGACAGAAGGGCGGGTCAGAGTATTCCTCCCGTGTTGGCCATTTCCTAAGTAACTTGAATTCAAAATAATCAATATGCCACGTGAGGCACACTTACCCAACAGAAGCCTTCTGAGATGCTTCAGAGACCACTTAAATTATATCTCACTGGCCACGCCTAGTTGCAGAAGGGTCTAAGAAACAGCGTCTTGTAGCCAAGCACATTTCCTGGGGTTTTGCTATTAAAGGAGAAGGGAGAATGGACCTTGACAGGCAATTGGCATTCTTTGCCACAGTATCATTTCAAAATATTTAATGCGTATTGAGCATTTTTTATACGCTAGAAACTGTCAAAGATCAGTAAAACTTGATTTCTGTCAGTAGAGGTAATGAATATGATGTGCAAAGTTAGTCATAAAAATTCACGGTAAGTCACACAACGAGGATTTAAGCCCAGTCATGGGTGTACCACCAAAACCCGCATTAGTTTAACTTTTCCCTTTATATAGAGAGATTGCCACTTGATTTCCAGTCACAGCCAGGGGCAGAAAAATCATCTTGAAGCAGATTTTTCTTACACAGGAGGAGGAAGAACCAGTTCAAGTTCAGTTAGAGAAATCAGAGACTTCTTGGAGGAGAGAAAGCTATACTCTAATCCTCTAAGATTTGAAGTTATGGAGTCCCCTAGAATCAAAATGATGACTTAGGGCTTCCCTAGTGGCGCAGTGGTTGAGAGTCCGCCTGCCGATGCAGGGGACGCGGGTTCACGCCCCGGTCCGGGAAGATCCCACAGGACGTGGAGCGGCTGGGCCCGTGAGCCATGGCCGCTGGGCCTGCGCGTCCGGAGCCTGTGCTCTGCAACGGGAGAGGCCACAACAGGGAGAGGCCAGTGTACCACAAAACAAAGCAAAAACCAAAACCAAAAAAAAAAAAAAGGATGACTTAGATAAAATGTCAGGACTAGTTATAGAAAATGGGGCCCCCCAAACAGTTACTGTAAAGTTAGAGGGGGGACCAGCTCTGACACTGAGTCAGAGAGAGAAGTGGTGAAGGGATGGTGCATCTGTGCCCTGTGAGGTGGGGTGCTGGGATGGGCTCAGTCTCCAGAAGACATCTTGTGCTTGGGAAGCACCCACCCACCTGAAAGAGCCTGTTGTTTCTAGATGTAGGAACTGGGGTGCAGAACTGTAAGGACATAATCCTGGAGATTTCCTTCCCCTGTAGACCCACGGCCAAGAGTCCCTGGGGGAGCAACCAGAGCAGAGGAATGAGCCCGGAGGACCAGGCCTTCCTCCCAGCTCGCAGGCATGGTTCCCTCAGGGCACAGGGCCCTTCTTTCCTTGCTTCATTCCCCCCACCTTTCTGAACAATATTTCATCTGTCACCAGCCCCATTTCCATGCCTGGGCCGTTTTGCATTTCCAGCAGCCAATAAGACACGACAGCGCTGTTCCATGTAAGCGCACGCAAACCTCCACGCTGCGCCATCTATGCAGTGACCGGCACCTGTCCGTTCTCTTGAGTCTGGGGCAGGGAAGGAGGAAGCAGGTTTACCTGAAGAGCTTTGGCCGGTTTGGCTGGGACCACCTTTCACTGAAGATGGCATGGAGAACAGGTAACCCACACCCAAAGATCACTACTGCTGGAGAAAGATGCCACCTGCCTTAGCTTCCTGTTGCTGCTGTAGAAACGTATGACAAACAGTGACTTAGGACAGCACAGATTTATCATCTTGCTGTTCTGGAGGTCAGAAGTCAGAAATGGGTTTTAGGGGCTGAACTCAGGGTGTTGGCAGAGTTGTATCCCTTGTGGAGGCTCTGGGGGAGAAGTCATTTCCTTCCCCTTCGGGAGGACGCCTGCATTCCTTGACTCAGGGCTCCTTCCTCCATCTCCAGTGCATCCCTCCAAACTCTGCTTCTGCCACCACACCTACCTTTCCCCTCCCTCTTACAAGGACCCTGGGATGAGGCAATAGTCTCTCCATCTCACGATCATTAACAGCACCTGCAAAATCCCTTTCCAATGTCAGTGGTGCTCTCTTGCTTCCTGTATTTACTTATTTGGGCTGGAGTTGCTGTGAAATGTGCTTTGCCTTCCGATCAGCTGTTCTGCCTATGCTTTGGACTAACATTACCTTCAGGCCTTTTTTTTCTGGTGGGGCAAAAAGTAGCTCAGCACCTGTGCACGTTGCCTGTGCACATTCTCAAGTTCTGGGCATTGGAACGTGGACATCTTGGGGAGGTCGTTGTTCTGGCTACTACACCACCCTAGCACATGTGGCCTACTATGAAAACAGATTGTTTAGCTTCCTGCCTTGGACACCACTCGCCATGGCCACCTGTGACTCAAGCGGCAGGCGTCTGCTGCTGGGAATTCACCGAGGCAGATCCTAGTGGAACAGACCCCTCCTCTGAGACACCGAGAAGCACCTAGGCAACGTGCACAGGTGCCGAGCTGCTTTTTGCCCCACCAGAAAAAGGGCCTGAAGGAAATGTTAGCCCAAAACATAGGCAAAACAGCTGATTTGAAGGCAAGCACATTTCACAGCAACTCCAAGCCCAAATAAATACAAGAAGCAAGAGAGCACCACTGACATTGAAACATTAATCTCCAATAGCTAATACATAAATACAGATATATATTTTAGCTGTTAAAAGTAGGTGAACATATGAAAGAGCAGGTTGCTTCTAGGTGTAAGAACTGGAGTACAGAACTCTTAGGACATTATCCTGGAGGTTCGCTTCCAGGTATATATTCTCCTTATATATAATTTCAATAATATATACATTATTTCCAATATACATAATTTCAAATACATATATGTGCATATATACCTACATATCTTCTATGCCACAAGAAAATGAAAAATATAGAGGGGTAAAAAAAACCCTCAAGCCAATAAAAGTAGGAAGGGGATAAGAAATAAAGTGGTAACTGGAAAATAAAAAGTAGGATGGACAAATAAAAAGAATGGACAGATATGAGAAACCAAAATAAACATGAAAACGATAGTTTCATTCCGTTAAAAGACAGAAGCTCTCATTCATACTGTGATAAAAAAACAAATTTCAGCTCTTTGGTCTTTAAAAACCACACAATAAAAATTTTTAAATTGTAAGAATGGAAAAGATATTCAAGGCAAATACTGATATAAAGAAGACAGGTTAACAACATAAATATAAAACTAGTTTGACTATACAGCAAAAAGCTTTTATTAATGAGATAGTCATTCCTTAATCATGAACCTATTCATTTGTCCCTGGGTATCCACTGGGGACAGGTTCCAGGACCCCTCACGGATACCAAAATCCACAGATGCTCAAGTCTCATATAAAATGGCATAGTATTTGCATATAATCTACATACATCCTCCCATATACTTTAAATCATCTCTAGATTACTTGTAATACCTGATACAATATAAATGCTATGTAAATAGTTATAAATACAATGTAAGTGCTACAGCAGTGTGCAAATTCAAGTTTTGCTTTTGGAACTTTCTGGAATTTTTATTTCAAATATTTTCGATCCAGGCTAGTGATTCCACAGTTGGAAAACCTATGGATACCAAGGGCTAGTTGTATATACCTATCAACACAGCTCCAAATATACAGCGACCAAAAATTGACAGAATGATGAGGAGAAATTGACAAATCCTCAACCATAGTAGGAAAGTTTATTATAACTCAGAAATCAAAATATCAAATATAAAAATATTTAGTATAATTAATAATTCTTATTAAAAGAGACACAGAACCTACTCTTAACATGTAAATATATATAGTACTTTATTGTAAAATCCACATGGAGTACTCACCAAACTGATGATATATTAGGCCACACTGAAAAATTTTAAACAGAGCCCTAAAAGCAGAATTCATAAAAGGTCACATTTTCTGACCACAATGCAGAAAATGTGGAAATTAACAAAATAATAAATCAAAACACACCTCTTCCTTTTGAAGATTTACAATCATCCTTTTAAACAGTTAACCCTTGAACAATGTGGTGCTGACCCCCAACTCAGTCAAAAGTCTACGTGTAACTTTTGACACCCCCAAAACTTAACTACTAATAGCCTCCTATCGACCAGGAGACTTACCGATAACAAACAGCAGATTAATACATATTTTGTGTGTTATATGTATTATATACTGTATTCTTGCAATAAAGCTAGAGACAAAGTGTTAAGAAAATCATAAGAGAAAACACATTTACAGCGCTGTACTGTATTTATGGATACAGTAAGTTTACGTCCTGTTTACAAAATGAATCATGTCAGTACCTCTATCAAGTCTTGGATGATACATATAACATGCAGTGTTTTGTATTGTAATATGACAAAAACACTCATATTTACAAGTATAACGATTCATGCACTGATAACGAAGAAGCAGCAATATGACTGCTCTATTGTAGCCTCATGTAATCAGTACCATTGCTTCACAGTAGCTCAGCCCGTAATGAATGAATCTTTATAAAAATTTCATGGCACACAGAATTACAGTCATATTCATAATACAGTACTGGAAATACTATTACACTTTAAAAAAGAACACTTACTCGTGATGGTAGGTTGACATGCAGTTCTTCCAATTATGACAGAGGCATACTGTACTGTAATTCTTTGAAAGCAAAGTTATAAAACAGTAAGAAAATATTAAGTATCACTTACCATATGCCTATGTAAGGATAGGCTATCCACTTCAATACCAGTCTTGCACACTTTGTTCTCCATGTATATTTCTGTACATTTATTGAAAAGAATCTGCGTATAGGTGAACCCACACGGTTCAAACCCTTGTTGTTCAAGGGTCAACTGTAACTCTTGGGTAAAGAAAAAATAGAAACGAGGGTTTTAAATTTACTTAGTGTATTATTTTTCTATATCAATTAAACATAAAAACAAAACACATACCAAATACAAAGTTGATGGACTTGATTTTTATCATTCATCGTTCAGATTAGAATCAAACTTTACTTGCTTAGTCTTACACATTTTTGTTTACATAAACCAGGGAAACAATTTGATAGCCATCTACCGAATACACCAGAATAAGAATTCACAACTTATTATGTGCCAAAAAGATTTAGGTAAAAAGGGAAACTTGGCTTTGTCCAAATGAAATATCTAGGAACTAAGCCACAAAGCACAAAATTAATGGTCAAATAATACCGAACATGCAAAATCAAAGAATGTATAGTAAACATAACTTAAGGTCTGGCGATTTTTTCTTTTTTTTTGCGGTACGCAGGCCTCTCACTGTGGTGGCCTCTCCCATTGCGGAGCACAGGCTCCAGACGCATAGGCCCAACCGCTCCGCGGCATGTGGCATCTTCCCGGACCGGGGCACGAACCCGTGTCCCCTGCATCGGCAGGCGGACCCCCAACCACTGCGCCACCAGGGAAGCCCTCTGGCAATCTTTTAAGTTGATCCTTTTCCAGTATGTTTTCCTGATCCTCTTGCTCTCGATAACAGCAACTACTCTTCAAGGCTGGACTTCCATGTATCATATCTAGAAGAGACCCTTCCCTCTCCGAGAGGTGGCGTGACTTTTAACTATCTGATACACACTTATATTTAGGAAAGACTGAGTGTGTACCAGCCTCCCCTTACTCGGCGGCCTCTATGTGGAGAAGCAGTAAAGGACTCTATGTATTAAAAATGCCCAGTAATATGTTTAGGAGGTACCTGTGGGAAGAGGCTGAGCTGTATGGGAGAAAACCCACCTACAAAGAAGTGATCAAACTTTTCTTTGAAGTAACTGATAAGAGGAATCAATGCACTGAAACGAATAATGTTGGTAATCGGTGTCTACACATTCAACTTTAAAGCAATGTCTAGAATGAGTGGCAAGGTGAACAGAGTGAGAAGGTATACCAGAATATATCCAACAATATTTGAGCATAAACATTTTTTTAAATTGAAGTATAGTTGCTTTATAATGTCGTGTTAGTTTCTGCTGTACAGCAAAGTGAATCGGCCACATGTACACAATATATCCCCTCTTCCTTGGATCTCCTTCCCATCCAGGTCACCACAGTGCACTGAGTAGAGTTCCCTGTGCCACACAGCAGGTTCTCACCGGTCATTCATTTCATACATAATAGTGTATATATGTCAATCCCAATCTCCCACTCCATCCCACCCCCTCTTCCCCCTTGGCATCCGTACGTTTGTTCTCTACATCTGTGTCTCCATTTCCGCTCTGCAAACAAGTTCAGTTATACGATTTTTCTAGATTCCACATATATGCATTAATGAGTATAAATAAATTTCTACCAGCAAGGTAAACTGTTTGCTAAGTAAAGAAATTCTTTTTCAACTTTGCATTTGTGGTATATAACAGGGATGCCGTGTGGAAATGTTACATTGCAGCCAATCCTTAAAAATTCTGTGGACTAGAGAAACATGCAAACCCGGAATAAGAATGCATAGAAAGGAATAAACCCTGACCTGGCTGTAGGAATGGATGGGCTGGGACTGAGGTCGGATGCAGGGTGGGGTGTGGGTGAGGAAAGGTGTGGTGGGTAGGGACTCTGGGAATCTCTGGGCAGGGGTACAGCTGTGCACGGGGCAATGTCTCTGAGTTTCCAGTATTTAGTTATCCTTGTGGGTTAAGTTAGCCAGCAAAAACACCTGTGCCCAATCAATACCTGTAGTGGGCCAGGTACAGACAACCTTTGGAATGATGAAACGTGTTCAGATAAACTGGAAAGTAGTGTTTCATAATGAGTCACGGTATGTTAAATACATATGTCACACAGGAAGCAGAATTGATAACAGCCAGATGGTTAATAAGAGATGAACTCAGTTCTAGGGTATATCAGAGTCCCACGGTACGTGAAGATCTGAAACCTGCCCAGAAGTCTCCACATCCTCACAAGTATCAGTTCTCTATTTTTCTTCTAACCAGGGGTCTTCGATTTTTAACTTACGCTGGTGATTGATGGCTTCTCTTTCTACATGGCTAATCCTACAGGAGATTTTACCGGCTCGGTTTGGGAACCCTGGCATTTCTGTCACATCTTCTGAAAAATATCTGCCTTGCTCTAAGCTTCAGGGACAGTGGGGGCCATACTGTACCACTACTGCTTGGGAAAATGCTGGGCAGTTCTTACGTTGATCCAAAGAACGATGAACGATGATTTAATGAAAGCAATTAATGTCATTGTCAATTATCAATATTGTTTTGAAGGCCACAGCCTGAGAGGCTATGGGAAATATCTCCTCATCGGCTGAAGGAAAAATCAAACACCTCAAAGGAGAATTTGATGTTTGGATCAAAACTATTAGAGCCAGAAATAACATCACTGGGCTCAGCAGCTTAAAATTTAGATCATCTATCACTTTAAACCACAAAATAACGTTATCTACTGCTGTATAAAAAAGTCAATACGATACAGAGAGGCCATAAAGTTATTCATTAAACAAACCTAAAAATAGGGTGGACACATTGCCTAATTAGTAACCAGTTTAGAACTCACAGATGGTGATCCCTAAGCAGGGGGGTGAAGCCACCCATGCATGACAGCCCTGCCTTTGCATGTCATTATTTCACTGTCGCAGCTGAAGCAGATAACAGCTATTTTCTTGCACTCCGTCTTGGCTAATGGCCAAATGCAAGGATTCATTATGCCCTGAAGACATCCATCAATTTCCAATCAGTAAACGCTGCAAAGTAGACTAGGCTAAGGAATCTTTAGAAATTGTGTCTCCCCAGCTAAGGTTTCTTGGCAATTTGCCATGTCACAATACTTCCTTCATTTGGAAAAAAGGTAGACCAAATAAATTGTCACTTAGGAGAGCAGAGTTCCACACAATTTGAGGCCACGCCCTCCTCAAGAGGAAGTTTAAATAAATTATAGCAAAAGGAGGAAAAAAAGTGAGATGTGTTGCTGAATCCTTATAGCTTGCTCTAAGTCAGGGAAGTTCACCCTTGCTTGCTGAGTTGGACCCACATCTTTTAGAAAACTGAAAAAATCCGTCTTTCGGTACTCTTAGAGAAAAATTGAAAAGTTATGAAGTTAAACATTATCACCGCCAATTATTTCTGGATTCAATGACCAGGTTCTTTCACAGAGTTGGTCTGTGAAGGTCTCTCCTGTTTGTGTCTCTCCCAAGACATAAAAAGAAATAAAAAGGGGAGTTTCTTTACTGTACACAACTCTGAAACGATGTTGGAGAAGTCCAAATATAAGATGGTTGGGAAATCACAGCAAAGAATATTCAATTTCTTAATGATCTTAAGTGAAAAATAAATGGGACTGTCTTGAAAAACTCATCTGAAGCCTGTCTCTTGGCATTCTGAATCTCACTGCCTTACGAAAAAAAAATTTACTTGAATACTGTAAAAGGAAAAGTGTGTTTCTGAATCTTTGGTTAAGAATTTAAAGTGTTAAAATAGCATTCAATGAAAATATAGCCTTAAAAACAGACATTAAAAAACTAGAAAGATTGAAAACGAACTAGGCATATAATTCAGGAAGACAGGCAAAGTATTTCAAATAACCCCCCAAAAAACAGAAGGAATATAAAAGCAGAAATGAAACAAAAACATAGATTTGACCAATATCAGAAGTTTGTTATTTGAAAAACTCACTAAAATAGATACATCTGATCAAGAATATAGATACATATAAACAACAGTAGAAACAAGACACGTAAGTACAGGCATAGTTTTTTTTTTTTTTTCCTTCAGTACGCGGGCCTCTCACTGTTGTGGCCTCTCTCACTGCGGAGCACAGGCTCCGGACGCGCCGGCTCAGCGGCCATGGCTCATGGGCCCAGCTGCTCCGTGGCATGTGGGATCTTCCCGGACTGGGGCACGAACCCGTGTCCCCTGCATCGGCAGGCAGACTCGCAACCACTGCGCCACCAGGGAAGCCCGAGATTTTTAATGTTATAAAAAAGAAAACCCACGAGGGTACATCTCTATTAACACACTTGGAAATTTAGATTAAATTACCCAGAGAAATGTACTGAACTGGCTTATTGAAGCAGCTCTGTTTATTAGGGATGATAGTTTAAAGTAGCTCATTTTTTCCCTAAATAGCCGAGGGTTGCGGGCAGATCCCACAGTTCCTCGTCTTAGGCGCAGATTATTTTCAAAGTTTGATTTCTTTAGGTGCAGTTTAAGCCTCTCCCCTCCACCTGATAATGTCTGCCTTGAGCTTGGAAACCTGCAGTGAGAAAGGGAGGGCTTCGACCGACTTCTGTCTCCTCCCTGACCAGCCCCCGCACCGGCGGCCTAAGGTTTAGTACAGCCTCTGGCCCCGCCCGCCCTCCAGGCAGGGAGAGTTGTGGGTGGAGCTTAGAAGCTGGAGCGGTTGTCATCTGGCCTCCAACTGTCTATTTCGGTGCTTTCTCCGACGGTCGCTCGGTATAGTCTTAGCGTCCCTGTCCTTGGGGGACCTCCTACCAGCAAGCCCTTTTTTGTAACCTGCCCTCAGCTCCTGCTTTTTGAAGTTTCATCCCACGTACACCCTTGCTTCTGGAGCCGTCTCCCTCGTCTCCCCCGGACCATCCTTTTGGGTGTGTCCTTTTCAAGATGACTAAACCAGAGACTCTCCCTGCCCAATTCTGGCGGTAGAGGCTACCTCCTATGAAGGTCTCTCTCCTCTCACTCTCGTGGCTTCAGCAAGTCTATTAGCTGTGTCGTCCAAATGCCAGGGGCACATGACAAGCTCCCGGAGTAGTTCTTTGAAACCCCCTGATTTGGTTTCAGGTGAGGGAAGAAAACCCCTCATCCTTCCGTCATCTGGGGAGCACACAGCACATCAACAATGATCAGAGCAACTTCACTGCTAACCTCTTGAAGAATTCCTCCTTTCCACTAAAACCCCTAAAAACTAGACAAAAATTTTTTTGTTTAAATGTCTATGCGATATTTTTCTTGTTAACTCTTTGTCTTGGGATGCAGCCTTCCGGGGGTCCTGGCTATATGTGCCTTGGTTGCGTGCTCCAGCTTGCACAAATCAGAGAAGTTCTCCCTCACGATTCTGATTTTCCATTTTCTGCCTCAGTCATATATTCAACCAGAGTCAGCTTGACCAGAAACATTCAAGCCTTCTTATTGAACCACAGTCCCCAGTATAGATTCTCTCACGATGAATTTTTATTTCCTACCTAACATGGATGAACTTAAATCTCATAGATGGATTCTACAAAAAGAAAAATCAAACCATCTTCAAGAAATAAAGCACTCAACAGATCCAGACTCAGATGACCATAATGTTAGAACTGACGGGGAATTTAAAATAACGATGATTAAAATGTTAAAAGATCTAGTGGAATAAATGGACAGTGGGCATTAACAGATGGGGAATTTCATAAGATGGAAACCATAAAACAGTCAAGTGGAGATGCTAGAAACAAACAAACATGGGATCAGAGATGAAGAATTTCTTAGATAAGCTTACTAGCAGCCTGGAAACTACAGAAGAATCAATAAACTTGAAAATAAGTCAGTAGGAATCACACAAAGAGAAAAAAAATAAAGAGTAACTGTGGGATAAAGTAACATACATGTAATTGGAGTCCCAGAAAAAGAGAAAGGGGCAGAAGAATCCTTGAAGATATAACAGGCAAGAATTTTCCAAAATCAATGAGGGAACACAAGCCAGAGATTCAAGAAAGACAAAAACCCCTAAAAACATCACTGCCAAACTGCTGAAAACCAAAGTTAAGGGAAAAAAGTTGAAGACAGTCACGGGGGAAGCACATTACATAGAGATCCAGCACCACCGCCTGGCAAAACAACCGTGTGGTCAGCGTGAGTCAACCAGCAGCTGTGACTGGCAACCTGACCCACTGCTGGGTTTCTCATCTCTGTCCACATGCTACAAAAAAAGAAAAGCTCACGTGGACTGGTCCCGGTGTCTCTGGGTTCAGAGCTTCTCCAGGGTCCTGCACCTTCCTGGGCTTGCCACCTTGTTTTGAGAACACCAGTGCCTTGGCTTATAACAACGGAGTGGAGGCTCCACAAGCCTAGGTTCTGGTGGCTCCAAAGTGTGGGGTGCAAGACTGGGCTGTTTCTATGAGTTGGGTTTATACAGTGCTTTCTAGGATTCTAGTTCATGGTTCCATCAGTAAGTGTTAGGGTGGGTTGCTTCTGGTTTCTGTAACTAGAGTAAGTGTCAGTGTATATGGCTGTCCACTAGAGGGAGATATAAGCATTAAGTTTTTAAAACATGACGCAGAATCAGATTTCTAGCACAAATGTACATTAGCGAAAAAAGTAATAAATGAACTCTAACAACAAAAATTTAACTTCATATTACCTTCTGGTTTGTGCTATGGTTGGAACATGTTTAATATTTCCTAAAATACACATTAATAGGAGAAAAATCAAGCACATGTAAGATAAACATTATTGCTAGAGACATTTTAGGATGATAAAAGGGTTAATCCATCAAGAAATAATTATAGGTATATATTCACTTAACAACAGAGCCCCAAAATACATGAAGCAAAACTGACGGAACTGGAGAGAGAAATAGGTATTAAAGCCTCTATTTTTGTAGAATTGCCTAACTTTCAATAACAGAACAACTAGATAGGAGGCCAACAGGGATAGAAGACTTGAACAACAGTATAAGCAAACTAGACTTGATGTGTCTAACGTATAGGACATGTCACACAACAACAGCTGAGTACAACATCCTCTCAAGTCTATGTGGAACATTCTCTGGGACAGATATGTTAGGTGAGAAAACAAGTCTTAATAAATTTAAAGATTTGAAATCATATAAAGTATGTTCTCTAATCATGATGGGATGAAATTAGAATTCAATAACAGATTTGGGAAATTCACAAATATGTGGAAGTTAAACAACACACTCTTAACTAATGGATCAAGAAGAAAACGAAGTAGAAAATATTGATACTTTGAGATGAATAAATACATACCAAAATTAATGTGGCAAAAGCAGTGCTTACAGAGAAACTTATAATTGCATATATTAAAAAGATTTCAAAATAACCTTTCATCTTAAGAACCTAGAAAAATAAAAGCAAGATAAACCCAAATCAAGCAGCAAGAAGGAAAAATATCAGAGCAGAAATAAATGGAGAATAGAAAACAGATACAGTCAACAAAACCAAAAGTTGGTTCTTTTGAAAAGGAAAAAACTGAAAAATCTTTAGCTAGACAGAGAAAGGAGACTCAATTTACTAAAGTGAAGAATAGGAGACATTACTACCAACATTACAGAAATTTTTTAAAAAATGGAATAAGAGCAATTGTATGCAAGAAAATTAGATAACCCAAACGAAACAGACACATTCCAGAAAGACAAACTATCTAAATTGATGCAGGAAGAAATACAAATTTGAATAGAACTTTAACAAGAAAAATATTGAAGTTGAAATTAAAAAAAAAATTCGTGAAAAGCCCAGAACCAGACAGCTTCGTTGCTGAGTTCTACCAAACATTTAAATAAGAAATAACACCAATTCTTCACAAATTAGGAGAGATCACCTTCTCATTCCGATACCAAAATCAGATAAAATTATTACAAGTAAAATTAACTACAGACCAATATTCCTTATGAAGAGAGATATAAAAACTCAACAAAATACTAGCAAACTGGGCTTCCCTGGTGGCGCAGTGGTTAAGAGTCCGCCTGCCGATGCAGCGGACGCAGGTTCGTGCCCCAGTCCGGGAAGATCCCACATGCCGCGGAGCGCCTGCGCCCGTGAGCCATGGCCGCTGAGCCTGCGCGTCCGGAGCGTGTGCTCCGCAGCGGGAGAGGCAACAGTGAGAGGTCCGCGTACCGCAAAAACAAAAAAAACTACTAGCAAACTACATATAGCAACATATGAAAAGCATTATACTATACATTACTAAGTGTGATTTATCCCTAGAATGCACAGGTGGTCCAACGTACAAAAAAATCAATTAATGACATACATCGTATTAATACAGTAAGGACAGAAACCTCATTATCTCAATAGATGCAGAAAAAGTATGCATATAAAAGGATGAGTCCCAAGACCAATGACACCCTTTCGTGATAAAACAAAAACAAAACTAAAAAAGCTAGAAATAGAAGGGCACTTCCTTAACATGATAAAGGGTATCTAAGAAAACTCCACAACCAACATCATACTTAATGGTGGAAGACAAAGCTTCTCCCCTTAGATCAGGAACAAAACAAGTGCATCTGCTCTTACCATTTCTACCCAACACTGTACTGGAAGTTACAGCCAGGGCAGCAGGGCAAGAAATGACATACATATTTGAAAGGAAAACTATTTTCAGAAAACATTATCTTGTACATTGAAAAGTCTAAAGAACCCACCAAAAAAACCCTAGAGCTAATAAACAAGTTCAGAAAATGCAAAATCAACACCCCCAAATCAGCTTATTTCTATACACTAGCAATGAACAATTTGTAAATGAAACTGAGAAAAAATTCCTTGTCAATAGCATGAGAATAACTTAGGAATAAATTTAACAAAAAGAGTGCAAGATTTGTAAACTGAAAACTACAAAACATTGAAAGAAATTTAAAGAAGACCGAAATAAATGGAAAGACACCCCATTTTAATGGGTCAGAAGACTTAATATTGGTAAGATAATACTCTCCAAATTGATCAGAGTGAATGCAATCCCTATCAAAATGCCAGTTTGGGGCTTCCCTGGTGGCACAGTGGTTGAGAGCCCGCCTGCTGATGCAGGGGACGTGGGTTCATGACCCGGTCCGGGAGGATCCCACATGCCGCGGAGCGGCTGGGCCCGTGAGCCATGGCCGCTGAGCCTGTGCGTCCGCAACGGGAGAGGCCGCGAGAGTGAGAGGCCTGCGTACCGGGGAAAAAAAAAAAAGAACAAAGCGGGAGGACACACATTTCCTGATTTCCAAACTGACTACGAGCCTACAGTAAAAGACTTGGATGCTGGCATAGGGATAGACCTAAAGATCAATGGGAAGACAAGACGCCAGAAATAAACCCTTACCTGTATGGTCAATTGGTTTTTCAAAAAGGGTGCCGAGAAATTTCAGTGGAACATTCATTTCCACAAACAGTGCCGGACAACTGAATATCCACATACAAAACAGTGAAGTTGGACCCCCAACCTCATACCATATACAAAAGTTAAACACAAATAGATCAAATACCTAAATATAAGCACTAAAACTGTAAAACTCTTTAGGAGAAAACATAAATGTTATGTGTTCATGACCTTGGATTTAGCAATACTCCTTAGACACTCAAAGTAAACACTAAAAAGGCAGGGGCTTCCCTGGTGGCGCAGTGGTTGAAAGTCCACCTGCCAATGCAGGGCACGCCGGTTCGTGCCTCGGTCCGGGAAGATCCCACATGCCGCAGAGCGGCTGGGCCCGTGAGCCATAGCCGCTGAGCCTGCGCGTCCGGAGCCTGTGCTCCGCAACGGGAGAGGCCACGACAGTGAGAGGGCCGCGTACCGCAGGAAAAAAAAAAAAAAAAAACCAGGTAAATTGGACTTCAACAAAATTGAAAACCTTTGTGCGTCCAAAGATATGAACAAGAAAGTGAAAAAGACAACCCGCAGAACAAGAGGAAATATTTGAAAATCATATCTGATACACATCCTCCAAAGATTTACAAAGAGCCAACAACCACATAAAAAGATGCTTAACATTTTTGGTCATTAGGGAAATGCAAAATCAAACCCACAATGAGCTATTATTTCACACCAAATAGGATGGCCATCAGTAAAAACATAAAGACAAAAGTAACTGTTGACAAGGACATGGAGAAACTGGAACCCTCTTACCTTGCTGGTGGGAATGTAAAACAGTGCAGCCACTTCGGGAAACAATCTGTCCGAAAAAATTAAAACATAGCGTCACGGAACCAGGCTCATTCGCCCACAGCACAGCAAGCCAAACGCCCAGACGCTTGAGGCTTGCAGCAGAGAAAGGGCTTCTTCACGAGGCACCCACACAGGCAGACCTCAACCCCACCTGCCCCAACGCCGCCAAGGCTTGGGCTATTTATGGAATGAGCTGAGGCGTGGGGAGTGAGCGTGGAGACGTGGGGCAAGGTGATTGGGTATAAGGGAAAGGGGCGTTAATCCTCGTTCTGAGCAGGTGCAACTAAGCTACGTGCTTCTCCATGGGATGCCTCTTCTGGGAGTGGAGTGTTGGGCTCTCTGAGGTCAAAAGGGCACCGATCAGACATTTGAGTGCGCGCAGCTGGAGGGTCGGGGGGGGGTCTTGACCAGTCTTAGCTGGCTCAAGCTCAGACTGGACACAGCTGAGTCCGAGTTCCTGAAAAACAACTCTGGCAAGCAACTTGTTTAGGCTACGTGACCCTTGGAAGACAATTAAATCAAGCTTGATCAGGGAAGGCACGTTACAGTTCATTATTTCTTAAGCAAGTTACCGTTCAGTGGATCCCACTGATGACTACCCTTGCTTTCATTAGAGTCACCATATGACCCAGCAAACCCACTCTTAGCTCTACACTCAGGACATGTGAAATGTACGTGCACACGAAAACTCGAGCGTGAGTGTTGGTGGCAGCACTATTTATAACCAGTAAAAAGTGGAAAAAGCCTCAGCGCACCCCTGACTGGCCGCTTCATTCTTTGTCTCTCTCCCTGAGGTCTCTCACCCTCCCGGGGAGCTGGGCTGGGCCCAGTGGGTCCAAGGACCACTGTCCTCACATCTTTTCTCTGTCCAGTTGAGCTTCCTGGATAAGCTCCGGAAGGCTCAGATTAAGGTGGGCCTTAACAGCAAAGCCACCACTAGCCTTTGAATCTAGCCCCCAGGCCTGCTTTAACTTGGGGACAGGCAGTCCCCTGTGGTATGGCATGGCGGGGGCTTGGAGCCAGAACGTCACGGCAGGAAGCCACCCGTAAGTGGAGGCAGCTGTGTGTGTGCATCTCCTAGGGCCACCATGTGGGTTACACGAGCAAGCATGTGAAGATCTTGGCACAAACACTGATGCCTTGCCTGACCTTTTCTGATAATATAAACGATGCTTTATCAGAAATTAAATAGTGGATTTGTTCTCCTATTGATTGGTTGTGTCCCCTTGAGTCTGCCTGTCTTATCTACCTCTGTATCTCCAGCACCTAAAAAGTGCTTTACATCAAGTGGGTGCTGTTAATTGAATGAATGAATGAATGAAATATTTGCTGAATAATCTATCCATGTCCCCCTAACAGCGCCTTTCACATGCTTGGTGTTCAGAACATGTTTGACAGATTAACTTTATATCTGAACGTATAGATGGTGTGCTTACTCTCTCCTAAATCTGTAGTCAGGTGCCTGTTGGCTCCACTGAACTTCTTGTGGGGTTCTGAGCTGTAACGGAGGGACTCTGAGCTTCAGATATGGGGTTGTGTCCTGGATTTGCCACTTACGAATGACAAAGAACATTTTTGACCATAGGTTGTGCCCAGCCCTCGGGGAAACATTTAACACCATGGCCTGATTGCATCTCAACATCTATATTATGAGTCAGGCACTGTGATCATCCCCATTTTACAGGTAACAAAGCAAAGACTTGGGGAGGACAGCCTCTTGTGCTGAGGTGTGTACTTAGTGGCAGGGCGAAGATGCAAACCCGGTTGAATCCCAGCTCCCACTCCCTTGATGATCTGAACCACGTCAAGCTGCGTGACATTAGCCACTAAACCTTCATGCCTCTATTTCCTCATCTCTACAATAGCTAAAATACCTTCCCTGCCTAACTGAGTTGGTTATTTTATTCAAGTAGGAAATATATGTCAGAAGCTTTAAAAAGTGAAAACCTCAAAACTAATGTAAAAATTATGATTCTCTGAAACAGAACTTATCAACACCTTCTTATTCTCTAGTCCCGTGAAACTGTATTTGTTCAATGGACACATTTAGATACGCTAGGCATTTACAACCTTGACACCATGTGTTTAAGATTCAAAACAATATTTGAGAATAAGATATTCTGTATATGCCATAAAAAAACTTTTTTTCATAAAAAATAGTTGAAGACATGTGAATAGACACAGTTCCTAAGAGCTTATTATGAAAGCTTCAAGTTAATCATAACAAGGCCTCCCCCGCAGCCCTTTCCACTTTGTTCTCCCACTGACCTGCCCTGATCCACGGGGTCCCCGTGATGCTCTTGGAAAGCACAAAGCTTTGCATTAATTGAGGCGATCTACGTGCCACGGTTAAGTTGGTTTCACTTGTGAATTCAGGAAAACAGCTGGTTGACTCAATTGTTTGACCATATTCACAGCTCATTTTATCTAGAGCAATCACACACACATAAACTATGTTTACTGTATTTCTGAATAGAAACCACCTGTGTGCCATCAGGTTACGTAAGCAGATAGCTTGAGCCGTTCTTTCTACTTTCTGTTCCTCTAGTTTGAGTTCCCATGTTTTGTATGTATCTGTTCATGGGGATGGTGAGTTGGACTCGGGCCCTATATTCTCTGAGGCCCAGAACTTCTTCCTCGGCACATCGGTGTGGACCCTTCACTACTCTACACATACAGAGGAAATTGACAGACTCCGGAGGGATTAGAGCGTTTAAATAAACTCGGTTCATGCCAGGCCTCCTGACAACTAAAACATACTCCTTCGGTATCAGGGCACATACTTTTTCCCCTGCTGCTGTGGAAACCCCACAGGTCAGAGCTCACAGCTTTCTTGTTTCCTACTGGGTTCCCAGGGTTGACGCAGTGCTCGATACACGTAGTAGGTGCTCAGCGTGCGTGTGTGTAATAAAAGGTCACAGTTTGAAACATAGCAGAGAATAAAAAAGCAAATGACTTTCCAACTCAGCCGGCATTTTTATTTCCTGACATTTCACCAATCACTGTGCTAAACACATTGAGATGTCATAGAATCCAAGCGAGAAACTCGATGCCCTTGACCCATCAGGAAACCCTGCAGGTACTTCCTTGCAGGCTTTTAATAGTTGTGACGACCGTAACCAGTATCCGAATCCCCACTCATCAGATGAGAGGCTGCGTGTCAGGGGTGTGCTAGAAGCCATGTGTGGACGTGGGACAGTAACGAGAAGTGACATCCCTAGAAGGAAGGCATAAACCGTATGTAAACAAGAAAAATATGAATATGGATATTCATGCCTCTGCTTGTCCTCATCCCACTAAAGAAAACTGGGTGTGTGTGCATCCTGGGCTTCTGTTGTCTGGAAGAGGGATAGCGAGGGAAGGAGTAGAGAGAATACATGAGGGTAAGGGGAATCCAGGTTATATTCGAAAGGTGTTTGTGGTGTTCTGAGAGGGGGTGGGGAAGACAAGGCTTAAGGACATTTTCTTGGAGTCGTGAATGTACTTCTCCTTTACCATTTTGAAAATCTTTTACTTTTGACAAAATTATAGATGCACGGGAAGTTGCAGGTAATTCCTAGAGGTCCCATGTACCCTTTTTTTCACTTGTTTGTTTGTTTCCATTTGTTTGCTTGAGAGATGACTCCAAAGGGTTAAACTGTCTGGCTCTCAGATTGGTGTTTTCTCTGACTGTGGTACCCTGCTGTGACAGGCCACCTAAAGGTTCTGCTTTTAATGAGTCACTTATAGAACTCAGACATAGTAATTCAAAACAGCACATCAGCCTAAGTATATTTAGTGGGTACAATGCCCTAAAAAAATCTAAATGGATTGAGAAGTCTACCTACTGACACACAATGATTGATATTCATAATTATGATTGCAAATCACCCATGAAAAAATATTTGTGGTCTCTGTTTAAGGAGACAAAAAAGGATGAAATGAACCTATGGATTCTGTAGCCAAAAACCAGAAACGAACCAAATGCTCACCAGTAGGGAATCGGTTAACTAAATTATAGTACATTTAGTCAATGGAAGACTATACACACAGAAAAAAATGAAGAGATCTATACAGATACATATATAATACATATATATGTATTGTCACGGGAAACATCCACAATATGAGAGT
This sequence comes from Phocoena sinus, assembly GCF_008692025.1. Classification (NCBI taxonomy): domain Eukaryota; kingdom Metazoa; phylum Chordata; class Mammalia; order Artiodactyla; family Phocoenidae; genus Phocoena; species Phocoena sinus. The sequence continues at coordinate 6,119,811 of NC_045779.1, read as the reverse complement.
CATTTTCTTCGTGCTGTAAAAAGGTCTTTAATAGAACCCCATCTTTGCACGTGTTTATGTGTGACTCACCAACTATCTCCATGTTGTCAAATCCAGAGGTCATTTCTTTGCCATCTTCCTTGACCTCAAAGTAGCATGTGATGCAGAAAATGTCTCATCTTCCTTCAAGTACCTCCTCCTCTTGCTTCCTGTGACACTGTGTTCTCTCGTTTTCTTCCGGATCCTTCCTTACCCACCTCCTCTTCAGCCGCTCTCTGACTAACCTCGAGAAACGGGCTGCTCTGGGGTCTGGTGTTAAATTCTATTCTTTTCTTGGGCTTTATTTTCTCCCTAGGTGATCTGATAGGTGTATCTAGGTCTTTGGGCTCTAAATGCCATCCAAATGCTGATGACTTGGGACACCTATTTCCACCCCTGACTTTTCTCCCCAGCTTCTGGCTCAAGTTCAGTTGTTAACCTGACAACACAGCAATCTGTGTAGTTGAAGATAGTGTTTTGACCTGCTGCCCTCCAAAATCTCTCTCCCTACTGTCAGGTGTCCCTATATATGACCTAGCTCTTGCCTGTCTTCTGGTCTTATAGCTTAACCAAGTTTCCCCTCATTTACTCTGCTCTGACCAATCCTACCTCCCTTCTGGTTCTTAGATAGAACAAGTTCATCCTTAACTCAGGACTTTTGCATTTGGTAATCTCTCTTCCTTCTGGTTTTGAGTTGGCCAATCCTCTCTTGTCACTCAGATCTCAGCGGAGCACATCAGCATACCTACAGTTGCTCTTATTCCCTGGTAACTCTCTACACCTTGTTTTATTTTATTCATAAGTCTTAAATTTTATTATCTGTCTACCTACTGAAATAGTGTCTTCGTTAGAGCAGGGAATAAGTCCATCTTATTAAAACCTGTAGCCAGAATACCTTTTAAGAGTCCTTGGCACAGAATAGGTGCTCAATTACTATATAAGTGTGTATAGAAATAAAGTTTGGAAGGATATATACCAAAAAGTTAACAGTTGTTACCTCTGGGTGGGCAGTCGTTGAGGAGGTAAATTACGAATTGACTTTCTATCAAGATATGTTTCAGTTAGTCTTAAATTATTTGAAATGAAGTTGTATTCCTTTAGCAATTAGAAAAATTAGTAAACATATTTTCAATTAGAATAAAATGGTTAATAAAATTTTGATGTTTTAAAATAAACTGTTTAATTGGAAGATGCATTTACGTGGGATACTTTCTTGAGGATGTTAGGTGAGTAACATGTTACTATATATAGTAAAATACCTATGATTTTGTAAAAGCGCCGAAACATGAAGCAGCAGAAACATTTCACCCAGTTCTCTTTCCTTTGAACTTGACTGCTGTATTTCTCATGAATCATTTAAATTTATTTCTTCTTAAATGTAACAAGATCAAATCATTAGCTTAATGATAACTTATGCTTATTTTTCTTTAAATTATTATATTTTACCTCTTTATTTGGTATGTTCATCCTGAACAGGTTTACTTGTTCTTTTTATAAGCATACTAAATTTGTAATATTAGCTGTCATTCCCAGGTCTGAATGTTAAGTCAACATATGTTTGAGAGACCTTCAACTTATCAAGTATTGCAGGTTTCTGATTGTTTTGGAACCTCTTCTGATACCCGTGGACTTAGTTCAAGGCCAGTTTTTTTTTTTTTTTTTTCCTAATAGGATGGTTAATTGTTTGCTTTGATCCTTCAAGTGAAGCATCTTACCATATATAAAAGTCTAGCTGGAGTCTGTGTTGTTACACCCTTACCTTTCTCACCACAGACTCTCCTCCTCAGAAGTTTTGCATTAGATTTGCAAAATGATGGGTGTCTCTTTGATCTGGGGGATTGTTATAGCAGTGTGCTGTTGTTGGTGGCTTCTCCTTGGAACGAGGAGAAGGTAAGGAAAGCTTTACTTTTAAACTGCATTTTTGTTCATTCATTTAATGTTCTTTTACCTTCACTGTTATACCAGAAAGTTGGTTTTCTGTACTTACATACGCTAGCATTTTCTTCCTTAATTTTTTTAAAGTAAAAACTTTTAATTTAAAATTTTGAAAGTATCTTTTTTATTATATCTCACAAAAGATATAATGGCAAAGTTTCCTTTTTAGTATTGACATATACTAGTGGTAATGTAAAAATGGACAAACTTGTTAAACATCACTGACAGAAGTTTTATGAGATCTCTGTGTGTGTGTTTATGTGTGCATATAAAGAGAAAGTCTGGATTGGTAAGGATATAAGTGGTAAGTGGATCTGCAATTCCCGTCATGTGGGTTAAGTAGATGCTCTGACTAAATAAATGTTCTTCTTTCAGCTAGTTCTTGTGCATTGTATACACTCAGTCTAAGCTGGGAAAGAGTGTAGAGCCTGCATTGATCATTCTATTACTATTTTCTTATTAGTGATCATCAACCATGGCGAACTGGGAAACTGTTAAATGTATGAGACATCCCTTTTATTTGTACGTATCATTTATAATCGGTTCAAGAAATACAAACAGAATCAGATACATAGCCATGGTTTATTTAACTTCTGATTCCCTCAAAGAGTATTGGGGGGGGAGGTATGTAAATATTCTCTGCTTTGTCAATCCCCCAGAGACAGAATTACCCACAGCATATCTTCAGCCATGTAGATTGCCGTGTTGTCTACCTTTTACAGGTTTTTTTGGTTTTGTTTTGCCCTTTATGGTATTTTAATATTAACTACCAGGACTGGTAGTTTCTAGTTTTAATTAAACCACTTATCTGCAAACTATGAAAATAAAAAGAATTATTTTATGCTATGTTATTCTACCAAGAGGGATAGTGGTTTATGTTGGAAAATAAATGTTTAAATTCTTAAATAAAAACATTAAAATAGCATCAAAGAGCATTGAATTATAATCAATAACCATGTCAATACTTATCTTACGCAATTTCACTTTATAATGTGCTAATTTCTCAAAGATTCCCCTCTGCAACTATCATTATAGAATAATAATATATTTAAACTATGAAGATTTTGAAAACTTCACTTCTGCAATCCTTTTTGTCATTCAGGATTCTATATCTTTAGAGAAAACAATCAGATGAAACATTTTGAGATACTTGGGCAAATGATGCTTAGAAAAAACATAAACACTAGAATGCAGTTTCATCTCTACACTGATAGGGAAAATCTTGTTGGCCTGGTTGATCCTTTTATCCTTATCACTGGGAAGAGCGAGGATCGCATATTAGGCATTCGGTGTTTGCCGAATGCATGGATGGATGGATGGATGGATTTAGCTATCATTTTCACTAACATATCATGTTACTAGGTTAATAACTCATTATTTTAGTAAAGGAGCAGGGCCCCACCAACCAAAAAAGTATCACTAAACTATAGTGTTTTGAGGTTTGAAGTCAGCGGTAAAAAATTTAATGTAAATAAATATAAATAAAGAACAGTGTGCAATCTTCCTTTTACCATCTCTTCGTGTCTTGCAGGCAAATGGGGGAACCACCTCTGGAGAATGGGTTGATTCCATATCTGGGTTGTGCTCTCCAGTTTAGTGCCAATCCTCTTGAGTTCCTCAGAGCAAATCAAAGGAAACATGGTCATGTTTTCACCTGCAGACTAATGGGAAACTATGTCCACTTCATCACCAGTCCCCTGTTATACCATAAAGTGCTGTATCATGGAAAATACTTTGACTGGAAAAAATTTCACTTCACCGCTTCTGCAAAGGTAACCAGGTTTGCATTTATACAGCATTAGGCTTTTTTATTTTCTACCTTTTTCTATGTCAATCTATTTAATCATTTTGACATATTCAAAAGCCGGAGATGCTGGAGACAATTACCCTTACATGGAGATTCTTAGAAACACAATTAACCAAATTAGACATAATCTCTTGGTATTGATCATTTAAAAAGTCAAAATCGGTATAGCTTTGTCATTTCTTAATCAGCTTATGAGGGTGAAATAAAAATTAAATGTTTTACTGAACCGGATGGCATGGTATGAATAAGACAGGTACAAACTCACTCAGGTCAACAATTTCTACACAAAACCCAGAGTATAAGTTGGAAACTTAACGTTCAACAATTGTTTTAGCACACTCCTGCCACACAATTGTTTAATTTTGTTAAGGAATTGACTAGATATTTGGGCATCACCTAGATGAGATCTAAGAGGCTCTTTTATAGGAAAAAATTAATCAATATTGAGTCTCTGCAAAGAAATATTAGAACTGGTCTCTGCACTAAGTAGCTTAAAGTCTGGTTAAGATACACCTACAAAGAATATAAAAGAGAACTAATGATTAAAAACATTCTTGATTAGTACCAAATTAATGTGAAAATAAATGCAGAAGCATAAGAAAAATAAGAAATAGAAGACCAGAGTGATTGTGAGGGAAGTGTCACTGATAATCTGGGACTCACACTTGGCCTTGAAAGAAGGGCGTGATTTGGCCGTTTGTAAAGTGCTATGAAATTGCATGTGGGAAGGCCGGTTTTCCTTTTTTTTGTTTTAGCAAGTAGAGAATCATGAAAGCATCTAATCTGTGTTTCAGACATTTACTAGTCCTAGGTCAGGTTTAATTTCTTTTTTCACACATTTCATTTACGGTCAGGCATTTGGACACAGACGTATTGACCCCAGTGATGGAAATACCACCGACAACATAAATAAAACTATCATCAAGACTCTGCAGGGCGATGCCTTGAATTCCCTCACAGAAGCCATGATGGAAAACCTCCAACTTGTCCTGAGACCCCAGGTGGTTCCCAAGCCCAAGACGCCCACCTGGATGTCAGAGGGGATGTATGCCTTTTGCTATCGAGTGATGTTCGAAGCTGGGTATTTCACGCTCTTTGGCAAAGATCTCTCAGGGCAAGATGCACAAAAAGCACTCATTCTAAATCACCTGGACCACTTCAAGCAATTTGACAAAATCTTTCCAGCCCTGGTTGCAGGCTTCCCCATTCACGTGTTCAAGACGGGCCACTACGCCCGGGAGAAACTGGCGGAGGGCTTGCGGCTCCAGAAACTCAGAAAGAGAGACCACATCTCGGAACTGGTCAGGTTTCTGAATGACACGCTCTCCACCTTGGACGACACGGAGAAAGCCAAGTCGTTCCTCGCCGTCCTCTGGGCCTCACAAGCAAACACCATTCCAGCGACTTTCTGGAGCTTATTTCAAATGATTAGGTAATTAGCAAATTATCCATTTCTTCATTTTAGGTGAAAGCAGAAATTCAACCATTTTAACTAAAAAAAAAAAAAAAACAAAACACGTGGTACCTTCTCATACTGTCAATCAAGAATGTGGTATTTACCCTTGTAAAAGTTTAACGTGTATCAGCTCATCCAACCCTCCAAAAACAGCTGTGACTGGTAAACACATCTTGTAGAAGCAGAGACCTTCCCAGGGAAAGGAACGTGTTGGTACAGGGTCAATGTAGGCTGTCTGCACCAGAGCCCTTGCTCTTAACTCCAAGCTGTTCTTCATGACACCTCTTAAAGTCCATGAATTTGGTCTTTATAATCATAAAAATATCCTTATGTGATTGCTGACGTATTGTCAGTGAAAAGAACAGTGCCTATATCTTATTCATCTGTGCATTAACTGTTTTTTCACTGTTAGTGATTGCTGTCATACTATTCGACCAACTCTGATAGCTATAAATAAGAATCATAATATACTATTATTGATGGGATTTAGCTAGAGTTTGCCTTTTAAAACTGTATATTAAAAAAAACCCTGTCTGTAACATATATCTTGCATAACGTGATGTCTTCCCAGAGTGACAGTCTTTTGGGAATTTGACATTCAAATGGTTTATTGAATTATTCCAGTTCAATTGGATGTTGAGTGTCACATAGACACAAAACTGTGTCACATAGACACAAAATTATTATTCCATAGGATTGGGAATGCCAAAGTTCCATTGAAGGCTGATAATTTTATGTCTTTAATATAAAAAAAAATTTAAACAATTTCAGTTACAAAAAAACCATTACTAATCTTTCTCAAAGTTTAAATGCCTTCCAAAGTTTTTACTTGAGAAAGCTCTTTCTGGAATAAATTCACATGTTTACAGTGAGGTTACAACATCACTTTTTTATCCTATAGGTAAGAGTAGACATTTCACGATAAGCACGCAAAGATTTACCAGTCAAGCCTTTCTGAGACTCAGTTTACTGTGATCATGTTATATGGCTACATTGCCAAGGCACTGAGGATCCGGTAAACGTCAATGCACTAAAGTGAAGTAGCATTCATTTCAGCAGTCAAGTGTTAGAACAATAAATTATTATGTAAATGGAAAAGCTGTTCTACGTGGAATCACATGCATGTTAAGAGTAAATTTAAATTTCCTTTGGCATTTTAGCCAGTACTTTAGAATTGTTATCTTGGATGCAGTTTTCTCTCAATTGCCATGCATGTGACTAATTTAACCATTTAATCCTTATTAGAAACATTTATTTATAAAAATCTGGTCAAAGTTTTACTTCTATGTAGCAGGACGCTTTTATTTTTTATAAATTTATTTATTTTATTTATTTATTTTTGGCTGCATTGGGTCTTCGTTGATGCGTGCAGGCTTTCTCTCGTTGCGGTGAACGGGGGCTACTCTTCGTTGTGGTGCACGGGCTTCTCATTGCGGTGGCTTCTCTTGCTGCGGAGCACGGGCTCTAGGCACGCAGGCTTCAGTAGTTGCAGCATGCGGGCTCAGTAGTTGTGGCTCGCAGGCTTAGTTGCTCTGCGGCATATGGGATCTTCCCGGACCAGGGCTCGAACAGGTGTCCCCTGCATTGGCAGGCGGATTCTCAACCACTGTGCCACCAGGGAATCCCACGGGACACTTTTAAGGCAACAGTTCTTGCTAACATCCAAGGACTTAAAACACAACTATAAAATAGAGTAAAAAATAAATGGAAATGTCCCTTTCCCACCTTCTTTGTATCTTGACCACCTGGTTCAAAGAAGGGGAAACACCTATTTGTTTGCAGACCTTTTGGTAGAGAAAAAACCGTTCTGTACATCTTTTCTTTTATCTTAACCTTTCATAGGAACCCGGAGGCAATGAAAGCGGCCACTGAAGAAGTGAATAAAATGCTAGAGAACGCTGGTCAAAAAATTAGCTTTGAAGACAATCCAATTTATTTGAACCGGATACAACTGGATGACATGCCCGTGCTAGGTGTGTTTGCTGTGTTGTTACATGTCATCTACTGCATCCTCCTAACAGGAATTGTCAGTACACATCACGCACTTACTTGTTGCATACTTACTTACTTGTTCAGAAGAACCCGAACTTTTTTGGCCAACTCAATATTTGTATGTAACAAGTGAGGAAATGGGCACTGAGAGGTTAAGTCACTGCCTGGGATTGGATGGTGGAGCCAATGGCAGCAATAACGTGGAGCTCTTGACTCTGCACTTTCAACCTCCTCTCTGTGCTGCCCTTGCTCTGCCTCATTTGTTACTGCTCTTACCAGCAATCTTATAGTTCATGGGCTACTCATTTTCATGAAATGAAAGGGGAAAAAGTACCATCATGAAACCACAATTAGCTGCATGGGTTGGGTGGTGGGGTGGAAGGTTATTTCATTGAAAAAATGTTTGCTTCTCTGGATTTTATAGAAATACAAAAGTACCATATTTCTAGAGTAAGAAAGAGTTTTCTCTTTGTTTTTGTTATGTTTCCCTAGAGGAAATAAACCAATGTATGCTTTCAGGGGCAGTGCGTCTTAGCGGAAGGGACGAGAAGGAGCGCAAGCTCCACGTGGGACTCTGCCCTGCCGTAGAAACCACGGACATGTCATTTCACTTTGGGGGGTCTTATTTTCTCACTTGTGAAATAAATTACTAACATGCTATGATTTTATGCACGGTCATGTGAGGAGCACTTAAAGCATGACAATTAAAAGGACAGAGACTGGAAGGTCAGGCGAGACTTTCTCATCATATATTTCAGCTATCCTCAGCGTGTGCTTTGTACCCCTCTATGTCCTTACCAGAATGCAGGGCATACTCACACAACATCAGATAGTGTAATGATAAAAATGGGTTCTTGTAAACACCGAAGTGAAGCTGCATTAAACGTCTGGAAAACTATTTCTATGTAAAAGTGTTAGTATGTTAAATCTCAAAAGTAACAAACTTTGAATAATTCACATGAAAGTGATTTACTGATTTTTTCCCAATTGTATTAGATGTCTAGTGTCTTGTAGAAATAAGATTATTTTTCCATAAAATTATGAAAGTCTAGTTCCCATTGATGACCAAGAAAATCATATCTTTACCAAAAGATTATTAACTCAGACTGTCAGATTAAAAATACATTCAGACACGAATGAATCATTGATCACAGCACAGAAAAAATTTGAGAAATTTTTATCTGGCCAGCTTCCCACAGTCTCTTTAGGTTTGTGTTATAGGCTGCTAGAAGTATTTCAGACTCTACATTACATGGCCTTTAAAAATACTTTGTTCTTCCTTCTCCCTTCCCTCTCCTCCTTTCTTCCTTTTAAAATCTTTAGACAGTATCATCAAGGAGTCTCTGAGGCTTTCCAGTGCTTCGCTGAACATCCGGACTGCTAAAGAGGATTTCACTTTGCACCTCCAGGACAGTTCCTATAATATCCGCAAAGATGACATCATAGCTCTTTACCCGCAGTTAATGCATTTAGACCCAGAAATCTACCCAGACCCTTTGGTAAGTGACTGTTCATCAAAGTTCCAAATCCAGAAAAAAAAACATTTTTTTTTCAGTATCCAGGTGATGTCTACCCAGATTGAAATAAAGAAGAAATTTACCATTGCAGAATTCATTTGATCATTGAAACCACAGGGACTGTCTCTTTTATTAATGTCAAATATTTATCTAATTTGGAGAATTTGGATGACAGCTTGAAATTTTAATTTTTATCCCTGGTATTGGTCATCACATAATCTCTACTAGATTATGTCTGCAGTGTGATAATAAAGCTGCTGCCTTTCTTCTTCTTTAAAAAGTGCCTGCTCCCAAATCCAGGGAATTAGGGGCTAATATACTGACTCCTCTAAGCTCCTGATTTGAATCCTTCTTTCTAATTCTGCCTAACAGAGAGAGGAGCTAGTTGCCCAGGCGGGATAGGAGGTATAAAGGTTTCCCTTTCCCACCAGTTCTCCTTAAGTTCCCGTTTCTTATTACTTTCTGATTCGAGGTGGGGTATTTGCTAAATTACTCATAGATTGGATTAAAAAAGAAAATTACTCTTTGGAACTTCCAGGTTAAGAAAAAGATAAATTCCTTTTAAACTAGCTTATACATTTGTTTTCTTTGTATCTTTATTGCAGACATTTAAATATGATCGCTATCTTGATGAAAATGGAAAGACAAGGAGCACCTTCTATAGTAATGGACTCAAGTTAAAGTACTACTACATGCCCTTTGGGTCAGGAGCAAGTATATGTCCTGGAAGATTATTTGCTGTCCAGGAAATTAAACAATTTTTGATTCTGATGCTTTCCTATTTTGAACTGGAGTTTGTGGAGAGCTGTGTTCAATGTCCCCCTTTGGACCAGTCCCGTGCAGGCCTGGGCATCTTACCACCATTAAATGATATTGAGTTTAGATATAAATTCAAACATCTGTGAACATATGCTTGGAAAAGAGGACCCCGGATGCTGTTACAAGACTGCAGAGCACCATGATTTACCAGTCCCTTTGGACAGACTTGTTTAGTGGTGGTAGAACGGATGCAGCAGGTCCAGTTCTGTTCACCGGTGATTGCTTGTGAATCTTAACATCTTGTTGATGGTTTGCAGAGGCTATTTCAGACCCTACAAGTGAAAAAAAAACTAGTTCTTAGAAGCACAATTATTTGTTTTCATTTCAGTAAGTCAGTGAATGTTCATATAGCCACGGACTGAACTTCATTATTTTCAGAGGAAAAAGTCTTTTTTTTTTTTTTTTCCCAGAATGAAGATATTCCAATTGGCAAAATTTCTTTTTTTTCCTAAGGAAACTGCTTTATTTTTATAAAAGCCACCCAACAGTTATGCAAAACGTACACATTCACGTTTTAGTGAAACTGCATGACTTTTTGACCAGATATGGGGCCCTACGGGTGTAGATGTATATTATAAAGGATATTTTAAAGGACTATATCATGCCTTCTAATAAAAAGAAAATGTTTTCAGCTTTCCTTATATCTAGTATTCATGGTTTTTAAACTGACGATCTCGATGTCCTGAGACCATTAAAGATGGTTTTAATATATTCTCTTTAGGTTTTAATTTATTTTTGCTGGAAACTCTAATGTCTGTGTCAGGTTTCAGTGATCTTGTCTATCATTAGATTTCATATTAATTGGAAGTTTTTTTCATAAAAGGCAGTTTTTTTCTGATATTACTAAATATGCATCTATGAAAAGAATAATTTCTTTTAAAATATTTTAAGTGCTGGAGTTATCAGCTATAATATTTTTATTGATAGTTCTCTATGTATTTATATGTAAATTATATTTAACTTTTTCCTTGTACTACAAATACTAAGAACATATTATAACATTTGATAATATTGAAATGATTCATCTTTCAGAAATAAAAGTGTGAATTTGTATGTTTTAAATTTTTAAATATTCCGAATGTTTAAAGCATTTACCTACTGATAAGATGGAACAATTTTGTTCATTATTCATTTCTTAGAAAAAGCAAAATAATTATTCACTCAAAAATCTCCTGCACACTTCATAAAATTCATTAAAGATTTTTAATCTTGCTATTTATTAATAATTAAATTTATTAATAATATTATCACGGAATTATCTCCTACATAGGTTATTTTTCATACAAAGAAAACTAAACTTATTTAGTTGTGGCTCAAGATGAACAAAATTCTTTTGCAGAAAATTTGTTTTAAGCTAAATTTCTAACGTGGTTTCCTTTCCTAATATGCTTTATATAGGCACCTCTTGGAGATATTGCAGGTTTGGTTCCAGATCTCCCCAATAAAGCAAGTCACATGAATTTTTTGATTTCCCAGTGCATATAAAAGTTATGTTTTTACACTATATTTTAGTCTATTAAGTGTGTAATAGCATTATATCTAAAAAAAATGTACATACCTTAATTAAAAAATACTTTATTGCTAAAAAGTGCTAATCATCATCTGATGGTTTCAACTTCTTTGAAAATTGGAGTCAGTCCTCGCAAATCCTGCCACTGCTATATCAACTAAGTGTATATATTCTAAATTCTTTGTTGTCACTTCAATAACCTTCACAGTATCTTCGCCAGGAGTAGATTCCATCCCAAGATACCACTTTCTTTGCTCATCCATAAGATGAACTCATCATCCTAACAGAAGAGGGTCAGCCTGTCCTTCGAAGCTTTGAAGCCAGGCATTGACTTCTCCTCTCTAGCTATGAAAGGCCTAGATGGCACCTTCTTCCAATATAGGGCTGTCTCTTCTACATTGAAAATCTGTTGTTTAGTGCAGCCACCTTCATGAATATCTGAGCTAGATCTTCTGGATAACTCGCTGCAGCTTCTACATCAGCACTTGCTGCTTCACTTTGCACTTCGATGTTATGAAGACGGCTTCTTCCCTTCAACCTCATGAACCAACCTCTGCTGGCTCCAAACTTTTCTTCTGCAGCTTCCTTACCTCTCTCAGCCTTCATAGTATTGAAGAGAGTTAGGGCCTTTCTCTGGATTAGGCTTTGGCTTAAGGAAACGTTGTGGCTGGTTTGATCTTCTGTCCAGACCCCTGAGACTTTCTCCATATCAACAATAAGGCTGTTTCACTCTCTTATTGCTCCTGTGTTCACGGGAGTAGCACTTTACTTATTTATTTATTTTTGGCTGTGTGGGGTCTTCATTGCTGCACATGGGCTAGTTGTGGCTCGCGGGCTCTAGAGCACAGGTCCCGTAGTTGTGGCGCACGGGCTTAGATGCTCCGCAGCATGTGGGATCTTCCCGGACCAGGGCTCGAACCCATGTCGCCTGCATTAGCAGGCGGATTCTTAACCACTGGGCCACCAGGGAAGTCCGAGGGAGTAGCACTTTAAATTTCCTTCAAGAACTTTTCCTTTGCACTTACAGCTTGGCTAACTGGTGCCAGAGGCCTGGCTGTCAGCGTATCTCAACTTGGACACGCCTTCCTCACTGAGCTTCATCATTTCTAGCTTTTGATTTAAAATGAGAGACGTGAGACTCCTCCTTTTACTTGAACACTTAGAGGCCATTGTAGGGTTATTAATTGGCCTAATTTCAATACTGTTGTGTCTCGGGAATAGGGAGGCCCGAGGACAGGGAGAGAGGAGAACAGCCTGTAGGTAGAGCAGTCAGAACACACACGACATTTACTAACTTTGCTGTCTTATACGGGCAAGTGTCATGATGTTCTAAAACAATTACAATAGCAACATCCAAGATCACAGATCGACCACGGCAAATATAATAAAAACGAAAAAGTTTGAAAAGTGCAAGAATTACCAAAATGTGACACAGAGACACAAAATGAGAAAATGCCGTTGGAAAAATGGTGCTGATACACCTGTTCGATGCAGGGTTGACACAAACCTTCAATCTGTAAAAAAAAAAAAAAAAAAAGCACCATCTGTGACGCAGAATAAAGGGAAGTGCCTGTCACTTGCTGAATGTGTCCATACATCTTTCCACATCTTTATTCTTGTACAGCAGGGGTTACTAGTCCATAGCACTGTGGGCCAAAGGTGTCCTGATTTTGAATAGATTGAAAGCTAAGAGTGGTTTTTACATTTATTATTGGTTGGAAAAGAATCAAGAGAAGAATACTCTTTCATGACATATAGAAATCACACGAAGCTTGGATTTCCATGTCCATAAGTGAAGTTTTCTTGAGACACAGCATATGCCCCTTTATTTGAGCTCTTGTCCCTGGCTGCTCTTACCATGCAGTTGCAGAGCTGAGTAGTTGCAACAAAGACCACGTGGTTGCAAAGCCAACAATATTTACTACCTGGGCCTTTACAGAAAATGTTTGCCAACTCCAGTCGTAGAGCAATCCCACAGGCTAGTTTGTTCTACAATTTTATTAACTTAAAAAAAATGCACTAGTATATGAGATTTTTTTTTCACTTTAAAAAGGAAAGCATGTGAGGGGACTACCTCAAAACAAAACCCAGATATAATTTTTTTTGTAAACAACCTTAATTTAGAACTTTCTTGAAGGCTAAATCATCCCATTTAGCCAAGATCTTTATTTGAAACAGGGGCCTAAAATTAAAGAAAAACATTATAGTAACCAGTTGTAAGGTCAAATAAGCCTAGGAGAGGCCTTCCAGATGGTGGAGTGAGACATGGAGATCACCTTCCTCCCCACAAATACATTTTACATGTGGAACAACTCATACTGAACACCTACTGAACACCTACTGAATGCTGGCAGAAGACCTCAGACCTCCAAAAGGCAAGAAACTCCCCACGTACCTGGGTAGGGCAAAAGAAAAAAGAAAAAACAGAGACAAAAGGATAGGGACGGCACCTGCACCAGTGGGAGGGAGCCGTGAAGGAGGAAAGGTTTCCACACACTAGGAAGCCCCTTCGCAGGCGGAGACTGTGGGTGGCAGAGGGGGAAGCTTTGGAGCCACGGAGGAGAGCACAGCAACAGGGGTGCGGCGGGCAAAGCGGGGAGATTCCCGCACAGATGATCAGGGCCGACCGGCACTCACCAGGCAGAGAGGCTTGTCTGCTCACCCGCCGGGGCGGACGGAGCTGGGAGCTGAGGCTCGGACTTCCGGCGGAGTGCAGGGAGAGGACTGGGGTTCACGGCGGGAACACAGCCTGAAGGGGGTTAGTGCGCCACGGCTAGACGGGAGGGAGCCCGGGAAAAATCTGGAGCTGCCGAAGAGGCAAGAGACAATTGTTTCGGGGTGTGCGAGGAGAGGGGATTCAGAGCACCACCTAAATAAGTTGCAGAGGCGGGCGCGAGCCACGGCGATCAGCACAGACCCCAGAGACGGGCATGAGATGCCAAGGCTGCTGCTGCCGCCACCAAGAAGCCTGTGTGCGAGCACAGGTCACTCTCCACACCCCCCTTCCGGGGAGCCTGTGCAGCCCGCCACTGCCAGGGTCCCGGGAACCAGGGACAACTCTCCCGGAAGAACGCACTGCGCGCCTCACGCTGGTGCAACGTCACGCCGGCCTCTGCCGCCGCAGGCCCGCCCTGCACGCAGTGCCCCTCCCTCTCCCCCGGCCTGAGTGAGCCAGAGCCCCCGAATGAGCGGCTCCTTTAACCCTGTCCTGTCTGAGCAAAGAACAGACGCCCTACGCCGACGTACATGCAGAGGCGGGGCCAAATCCAAAGCTGAGCCCCGGGAGCTGTGCGAGCAAAGAAGAGAAAGGGAAATCTCTCCCAGCAGCCTCAGGAGCAGCAGATTAAATCTCCATAATCACCGTGATGTACCTGCATCTGTGGAATACATGAATAGACAACGAATCATCCCAAACTGAGGCAGTGGACTTTGGGAGCAACTGTAGACTTGGGGTTTGCTTTCTGCATCTAATTTGTTTCTGGTTTTATGTTTATTTTAGTTTAGTATTTAGAGTTTATTATCATTGGTAGATTTGTTTATTGGTTTGGTTGCTCTTTTCCTTTTTTAAAAAATACATAGATATATATTTTTTCCTTTTTCTCTATTTGTGAGTGTGTATGTGTATGCTTCTGTGTGTGATTTCTTCTGTGTAGCTTTGCTTTTACCATTTGTCCTATGGTTCTGTCTGTCCTTTTTTTTTTTTTTTAGTATAGTTTTTAAATGCTTGTTATCATTGGTGGATTTATTTTTTGGTTTGGCTGCTTTCTTCTTTCTTTTTTTAACATCTTTATTGGAGTATAATTGCTTTCTTCTTTCTTTTTTTAACATCTTTATTGGAGTATAATTGCTTTACAATGTTGTGTTAGTTTCTGCTTTATAACAAAGTGAATCAGCTATACATATACATATATCCCCATATCCCCTCCCTCTTGTGTCTCCCTCCCACCCTCCCTAGCCCACCCCTCTAGGTGGTCACAAAGCACCGAGCTGATCTCCCTGTGCTATGCAGCTGCTTCCCACTAGCTATCTATTTTACATTTGATAGTGTATATATTTCCATGCCACTCTCTCACTTCGTCCCAGCTTACCCTTCTCCCTACCCATGTTCTCAAGTCCATTCTCTACATCAGTATCTTTATTCCTATCTTGCCCCTAGGTTCTTCAGAACCTTTTTTTTTTTACTTTTTAATTTTTAAATAATTTTTATTTTAAATTTATTTTATTTTTTCTTTCTGCTTTTCTTCTCCCTTTTCTTCTGAGCTGTGTGGCTGACAGCGTCTTGGTGCTTCAGCCGGGTGTCAGGCCTGTGCCTCTGAGGTGGGAGAGCTGAGATCAGGACATTGGTCCACCAGAGACCTCCCAGCTCCATGTAATATCAAATGGTAGTAGCTCTCCCAGAGATCTCCATCTCAACGCTAAGACCCAACTCCACTCAATAAGCAGCAGGTTGAAGTGCTGGACACCCCATGCCAAACAACTAGCAAGACAGGAACACAACACCACCCATCAGCAGAGAGGCTGCCTAAAATCATAATAAGGTCACAGACACCCAAAGACACACCACCAGACATGGTGCTGACCACCAGAAAGACAAGATCCAGCCTCATCCACCAAAACACAGGCACCAGTCCCCTCCACCAGGAAGCCTACACAACCCACTGAACCAACCTTAGCCACTGGGGGCAGACACCAAAAACAACGGGAACTACGAACCTGCAGCCTGTGAAAAGGAGACCCCAAACACAGTAAGTGTAGAAAAATGAGAAGACAGAGAAACACACAGCAGATGAAGGAGCAACGTAAAATGCCACCAGACCAAACAAATGAAGAGGACATAGGCAGTCTATCTGAAAAAGAATTCAGGGTATGATAGTAAAGATGATCGAAAATCTTGGAAAAAGAATGGAGAAAATACAAGAAACGTTTAACAAGGACCTAGAAGAACTAAAGAGGAAACAAACAATGATGAACAACACAATAAATGAAATTTAAAATTCTCTAGAAGGAATCAATAGCAGAATAACTGAGGCAGAAGAACAGATAAGTGACCTGGAAGATAAAATAGTGGAAATAACTACCACAGAGCAGAATAAAGAAAAAGAATGAAAAGAATTGAGGACAGTCTCAGAGACCTCTGGGACAACATTAAATGTACCAACATTCAAATTATAGGGGTCCCAGAAGAAGAAGAGAAAAAGAAAGGGACTGGGAAAATATTTGAAGAGATTATAGTTGAAAACTTCCCTAATATGGGAAAGGAAATAGTCAATAAAATCCAGGAAGTACATAGAGTTCCATACAGGATAAATCTAAGGAGAAACGTGCTAAGAGACATATTACTCAAACTATCAAAAATTAAATACGAAGAAAAAATATTAAAAGCAGCAAGGGAAAAGCAACAAATAACATACAAGGGAAATCCCATAAAGTTAACAGCTGATCTTTCAGCAGAAACGCTGCAAGCCAGAAGAGAGCGGCAGGACATATTTAAAGTGATGAAAGGGAAAAATCTACAACAAAGATTACTCTACCCAGCAAGGATCTCATTCAGATTCAGTGGAGAAATTAAAACCTTTACAGACAAGCGAAAGCTAAGAGAATTCAGCACCACCAAACCAGCTTTACAACAAATGCTAAAGGAACTTCTCTAGGCAGGAAGCACAAGAGATGGAGAAGACCTACAATAACAAACCCCAAACAATTACAAAAATGGTATTAGGAACATACATATAGATAATTACCTTACATGTAAATGGATTAAAAGCTCCAACCAAAAGACATAGACTGACTGAATGTACACGAAAACAAGACCCATATATATGCTGTCTGCAAGAGACCCACTTCAGACTTAGGGACACATCCAGACTGAAAGTGAGGGGATGGAAAAAGATATTCCATGTAAAAGGAAATCAAAGAAAGCTGGAGTAGCAATTCTCATATCAAACCAAATAGACTTTAAATAAAGACTATTACAAAAGACAAAGAAGGACACTACATAATGATCAAGGGGTCAATCCAAGATGAAGATATAACAATTGTAAATATTTATGCACCCAACATAGGAGCACCTCAATACATAAGGTAAATGCTAACAGCCATAAAAGGAGAAATTGACAGAAACACAATCATAGTAGGGGACTTTAACACCCCACTTTCACCAATGGACAGATCACCAAAAATGAAAATAAATAAGGAAACACAAGCCTTAAATGATACATTAAACAAGATGGACTTAATTGGTATTTATAGGATATTGCATCAAAAAACAACAGAATACACATTTTCCCCAAGTGCTCATGGAACATTCTCCAGGATAGATCACATCTTGGGTTACAAATCAAGCCTTGGTAAATTTAAGAAAACTGAAATCATATCAAGTAACTTTTCTGACCACAATGCTATGAGACTAGATATCATTTACAGGAAAAAATCTGCAAAAAATACAAACACATGGAGGGTAAACAATTCACTACTGAATAACCAAGAGATCACTGAAGAAATCAAAGAGGAAATCAAAAACTACCTAGAAACAAATGAAAATGAAAACACAAAGACTCAAAACCTATGGGATGCAGCAAAAGCAGTTCTAAGAGGGAAGTTTATAGCAATACAATCCTACCTCAAGAAACAAGAAACATGTCAAATAAACAACTTAACCTTATGTCTAAAGCTATTAGAGAAAGAAGAACAAAAAAACCCCAAAGTTAGCAGAAGGAAAGAAATCATAAAGATCAGAAATAAATGAAAAAGAAATGAAAGAAACAATAGCAACGATCAATATAACTAAAAGCTGGTTCTTTGAGAAGATAAACAAAATTGATAAACCATTAGCCATACTCATCAAGAAAAAAAGGGAGAAGACTCAAATCAACAGAATTAGAAATGAAAAAGGAGAAGTAACAAATGACACTGCAGAAGTACAAAGGATCATGAGAGATTACTACAAGCAACTATATGCCAATAAAATAGACAACCTGGATGAAATGGACAAATTCTCAGAAAAGCACAGCCTTCCGAGACTGAACCAGGAAGAAATAGAAAATATAAACAGACAAATCACAAGCACTGAAATTGAAACTGTGATTAAACATCTTCCAAAAAACAAAAGCCCAGGACCAGATGGCTTCACAGGCAAATTCTATCAAACATTTAGACAAGAGCTAACACTATCCTTCTCAAACTCTTCCAAAATATAGCAGAGGGAGGAACACTCCCAAACTCATTCTATGAGGCCACTATCATTCTGATACCAAAACCAGACAAAGATGTCACAAAGAGAGAAAACTACAGGCCAATATCACTGATGAACACAGATGCAAAAATCTTCAACAAAATACTAGAAAACACAATCCAAGAGCACATTAGAAAAATCAGACACCATGGTCAAGTGGTGTTTATCCCAGGAATGCAAGGATTCATCAATATACACAAATCAATCAATGTGATAAACCATATTAACAAATTGAAGGATAAAAACCATATCATCATCTCAATAGATGCAGAAAAAGCTTTTGACAAAATTCAACACCCACCCATGATAAAAACTCTCCAGAAAGTAGGCATAGAGAGAACTTACCTCAACATAATAAAGGCCATATATGACAAACCCACAGCCAACATCATTCTCAGTGGTGAAAAACTGAAACCATTTCCTCTAAGATCAGGAACAGGACAAGGTTGCCCACTCTCACCACTATTTTTCAACATAGTTTTGCAAGTTTTATCCATAGCAATAAGAGAAGAAAAAGAAATAAAAGGAATCCAAATTGGAAAAGAAGTAAAGTTGTCACTGTTTGCAGATGACATGATACTATACATAGAGAATCCAAAAGATGCTACCAGAAAACTACTGGAGCTTATCAATGAATTTGGTAAAGTAGCAGGATACAAAATTAATGCACAGAAATCTCTTGCATTCCTATATACTAATGATGAAAAATCTGAAAGAGAAATTCAGGAAACACTCCCATTTACCACTACAACAAAAAGAATAAAATACCTAGGAATAAACCTACCTAAGGAGACAAAAGACCTGTATGCAGAAAACTATAAGACACTGATGATAATAATTAAAGATGATACAAACAGATGGAGAGATATACCATGTTCCTGGATTGGAAGAATCAACACTGTGAAAAATGACTATAATACCAAAAGCAATCTACAGATTCAATGCAATCCCTATCAAACTACCAATGGCATTTTTCACAGAAGTAGAACAAAAAAATTCACAATTTGTATGGAAACACAAAAGACACCGAATAGCCAAAGGAATCTTGAGAAAGAAAAATGGGGCTGGAGGAATCAGGCTCCTGGACTTCAGACTATACTACAAAGCTACAGTAATCAAGACAGTATGGTACTGGCACAAAAATAGAAATAAAGATCAATGGAACAGGATAGAAAGGCCAGAGATAAACCCACACACATACGGTCACATTATCTTTGATAAAGGAGGCAAGAATACACAATGGAGAAAAGACAGCTTCTTCAATAAGTGCTGCTGGGAAAACTGGACAGCTACATGTAAAAGAATGAAATTATAATACTCCCTAACACCATACACAAAAATAAATTTAAAATGGATTAAAGACCTAAATATAAGGCCAGACACTATAAAACTCTTAGAGGAAAACATAGGCAGAACACTCTATGACATAAATCACAGAAAGATCCTTTTTGACCTACCTCCTAGAGAAATGGAAATAAAAACAAAAATAAACCAATGAGACCTAATGAATCCTAAAAACTTTTGCATAGCCAAGAAAACCATAACCAAGATGAAAAGACAACCCTCAGAATGGGAGAAAATATTTGCAAATGAAGCAACTGACAAAGGATTAATCTCCAAAATTTGCAAGCAGCTCATGCAGCTCAATATCAAAAAAATAACAACAACAACAAAAAACCCAATCCAAGAATGGGCAGAAGACCTAAATAGACATTTCTCCAGAGAAGATATACAGATTGCCAACAAACACATGAAAGGATGCTCAACGTCACTAATCATTAGAGAAATGCAAATCAAAACTACAATGAGGTACCACCTCACACCAGTCAGAATGGCCATCATGAAAAATTCTACAAACAATAAATGCTGGAGAGAGTGTGGAGAAAAGGGAACCCTCTTGCACTGTTGGTAGGAAGGTAAACTGATACAACCACTATGGAGAACAGTATGGAGGTTCCTTAAAAAACAAAAAATAGAACTATATGACCCAGCAATCCCACTATTGGGCATATACCCTGAGAAAATCATAATTCAAAAAGAGTCACGTACCACAATGTTCATTGCAGCTCTATTTACAATAGCCAGAACATGGAAGCAATGTAAATGTCCATCGACAGATGAATGGATAAAGAAGATGTGGCACAACAATGGAATATTACTCAGCCATAAAAAGAAACGAAATTGAGTTATTTGTAGTGTGGTAGATGGACCTAGAGTCTGTCATACAGATTGAAGCAAGTCAGAAAGTGAAAAATATATACCATATGCTAACACATATATATGGAATCTAAAAAAAAAAAAAAAGGTTCTGAAGAACCAAGGGGCAGGACAGGAATAAAGACACAGACATAGAGAATGGACTTGAGGACACGGGTAGGGGGAAGGGTAAATTGGGACAAAGTGAGAGAGTGGCATGGACATATATACACTAC
The DNA here is from genome assembly GCF_008692025.1 of Phocoena sinus. NCBI lineage: Eukaryota > Metazoa > Chordata > Mammalia > Artiodactyla > Phocoenidae > Phocoena > Phocoena sinus. The sequence goes on along the minus strand of NC_045779.1, from coordinate 6,099,094 downwards.
CAAACATAAAATAGATAGCTAGTGGTAAGCAGCCACATAGCACAGGGAGATCAGCTTGGTACTTTGTGACCACCTAGAGGGTTGAGATAGGGAGGGTGGGAGGGAGACGCAAGAGGGAGGAGATATAGGGATATATGTATATGTATAGCTGATTCACTTTGTTATAAAGCAGGAACTAACACACCATTGGAAAGCAATTATACTCCAAAAAAGATGTTAAAGGTAAATAAATAAAAAGATCAAATAAGCCTAAAAGAGATATTAATGGCTAAATTTATTCAGGGTCACTGTGTTCCAGGTCCAGCCTCACACAGTTCACACATGAAGTGTTATTTGATCCTCATAAGGGTCCTGTGAGGTGCCTGGTACTCTTGCTCCTATATTACAGGGGAGAAAGGGAACTCCAGGCAGGGTAAGTTCTGACCCAGGGTGACAGGGCTGGCAAGTGTCAGAGTAGCAGAATATTGGGATTTGAAAGTCCTACGGCATCTTGAAAATCCTAGATGGCATCTTCTTCTAATACAAGGCTGTTTGGTCCCCACTCGAGCTGGTGTTCTCCACGCTGCCCAAATCCCAGTGGCAGACTGTCTTGTCTCAGGTCATTGAAGATAGGTCATGTGAACAACGAAGTCATTTCTGTCCTAAAATCTCCATGGGTTGGAGCATCATCTGGCCAGAGCGTGAGGACACTGCAGCTGCCATGCTCAATTGGTCCAGGGTTGCCAGGATGCTGAATGCCGCCACCCTACACACACACCTTGCAACAGACTCTAACCATGATCCAGTACAGTATCTCAGTGTTCAACTCTGCTCCCCTTTGTACGGGAAGGTCTTCTTCCCACTCACCAACATCTTGGACTTGTTAACTGTGGAATCGCACGTTGTTCCTCTGAGGATCAGTGTGAGACATTTTCGAGGCGGTTGGGATTAAGGCCTTAGTCTCATTAATAGAGGATGAAATGCCAACACCATACTCACCAGCCCCTTCTCCATCCACCTTAGTTGATACCAAGTCAGAGACTCAAACCTAGAAAGTGACATCAAAACAGCAGCACTGATGCTTCATAGAGCACTGTAGATGATTCAAAGTCACCAGTTTAAGCTCTCATTTTAGTTAGAAATTGACATCTGGTGAAGGAGAAGTGATTTTGTGAAGAAGGCTGCACAGCTTGTCAAATTCTTGCCCCAGCTTCACACAGAGCCCAGTGCTCCAAAGTGACCTAATTGATGTCCATGTTGGCAATCTCACCATTATTTCTGACTGCTTCTTTAGTTCATTCTCTCCATAATTAGTAATAAAATTAGGAAGGACCATGGCAATAACTTAACTTCATCCTTTTGCCTTACAGACCAACAGCATTTCTACAGGCTCTGACACTCCCAAGGTCATTGACATCGATTGTTAAGTGATGGCAGAGCCATGACTAGATCTGGTCTCTCCTTTCCCCAAACCGGGCAAATTCAAGATGACTGTCATTAGCTCAAAGCATGAACCTGGAAAATAAACTCACATAACACTCAATTATCACTTTACCATTGTCTTCTAATAAATGGTTTCCATAGTTTAAAAAATATATATACATATAGGGAAATAGGTACGGGAAACTATTTTTCTTCAGAGTTTGTCTTAGAGCGTCACTGAGAATGTGATTAGGGACGAGGTCCAGAGAGCTTGGTGACAGCATCCCCTTGAGTATCCAGTGTTCCAGGTAACACAGCCTGTCATCAAGGGCTGCCCCTGGGAGTGAGGGACCTGGGTATGTTGCTGACGAGAGAGGGCAGGTGCTCCTGGGAGTGCTTTGGCCATGGAAACCTGACCATCAAGCAGAGTCAGCAGTCAGTTTCTCAGAAATTTGGCCATAAGTACCTTTGCTTCATCACTTTTTGGGAGTGATTCCAGGGAATGCCAGCCCAACATGGAGAGTAGTTCTATTTTGCTGAACTGTACAGCTCACAGAAGCTCCTAGCCAGCGTCTCACATGTAGTAGGAGCACACACGTTTGAAGATGGTGACGAAGGGAAGGAACGATTTGTGTGGAGGTGGTGTGTACTCCAGTGTCTCTGTTTTTCTGAGCCCAGGCACCAACAAGTTGCAAATGCTTTGTTTTGCTGCTTTGAGAGCAGACCTTTCTGCTTCTCTCTATTGATCTCCCGTCTATTAAAATATTGGGAAAGAGTTACACACAGAAATGAGAACACAGCTGGCCTGTGTTCAGGCCCACGCTGTGTGATAAGGCAGTTTGCTTTTTACTAAAATCCAGTGGAGGGTCTCAGAGGGGCTGGGGGGCCCAGCCAGCAGCATCAGAGACAGAAGTGGAGCAGAGGCCAGGTGGGAATCGGACAGAACTTTTCGTCCTCCGATTCAGTCGTTAATTTACTGAATGCGCCGTATTAATACTCTATTTTTTTATTCAGTGAAGTTTCAGAGGTGTTCAGCCTGCTGAGGGGCTAGGCCTATTTTGGGTTATAATCAGGCCTTTGCTCGTAGCCTGGTGAGGTAGCCCACACATTGTACAGTTTTCTAGGCGGGAGGGTGAAGCTGTAATGCCAGCCACCTCTTAGATTTCTACTCTTATCATAATTAGGTCAAGCTGCTTGTCTCATAATGATAAAAGCTTATTGCCAAAAAAAATGTCAAGATTTATGGCTGCTTTCATTCAACTATGTTTAGACAGTCCCAGTTTATAAGGAGTATGTTCCAAATATTCACTTGTGAATAGAATGTTTGGAACTCTGAACATATTTTATTGAAGAAAATATGTTAGAAGTGGGACTTAAATTCCCAGAGAAATGCACAAAAGCTAATTTAATCCATCACATCACATGAGTCATTCTCTTTTGCATAATTTTTCAATGCAAGTGAAAAGAGGGGGAAATACTGTTGAAAGATGAATATTTCAAATCAAGTAAGCAATGATATTAATTTACCTTGAAAACAGATGTCTCAAAAGAGGATGGGAGATGGACCACGACGATTCAGAGGGGGTCAACTCAGTGCTTTCGAAGGAGGTGCTTTTACGGGAGGTGGTGCAGAATCACGGCGTCTCCAAGTTATGGATACTCACTCAGCTTGTAGCTGAGGAAAACAAGAGGCAGGAGGGTATTTCTAATTTTACCTCAAAGCTTGTCCATTTTCTTTTCTTTCCGTTTAGCTGTGTCACTAATGGTGGGGAGGGGAGGGGAGAAGGCTGACGGGATGTAAAGAAGAATTTGAGAAATGGGACAGACCAGGGTATTCATTTTCTAGAGCTGCCGCAACAAAATAATACGGAATGGGTGGCTTAACGTCTTGGAGGCTGGACATCCGAGGTCCAGGCGTGGGCAGCTCTGGTTTCCCCTCAGGCCTCTCCTTGGCCTGCAGATGGCCGTCTTCTCTGTGTCCTCATGTGGCCTTTCCTCTGTGCGGTCACATCCTGTGCCTATAAGGAGCCAGTCATACTGGATTAGGTTACCCCCCCATGACCTCATTTAACCCTAATCACCTCTTTAAAATCTCCATTTCCAAATACAGTCACAATCTGAGGTACTGGGGGTTAGGGCTTCAATGTGTGAATTTTGGGAGGATGCAGTTCAGCTCATACAAGCAGAGAAAGGAGAAGAAGCAAGAAGAAAGTTAGGGAGGCCGTAGTGCTGCCCATGGCCAGATGGACCGGGCGGGCCCACGGAGCCCTGGCTGCGATGGACGGAGCTGGGGGCTTTCACCCGGGGGGGGGGGAGGGGGGCAGGGCTCCTGGGTCAGCCTCAACCACCCTTCCTTGTGTGTGTGTGGATTAGGGGGTGACTTAGGGGCCTCGATTCTCATCCCCATGAATTTTACTGTTGCCTTCGGGGTGCTAAATGCCAACGCCATCACACACAGGCTCCATCAAGGGCACTTTCATCCCATCTTCAAGGTCTTGAACAGGACTCTGACTGAGATGGCTGTGCAGGCCCCAAGGGGGACTCCCCTCTCAGTGCCCATTTTAGGCACGGTGAGCGGAGACCCATGGCTGAGGGATCCCTCTTAAACAGCGCAACCCAGGACGAGCCAAGGACCCCCTCACCCTGTGCTGGAAGGTCTTCACCGCGTCTCACAGGGGAGTTTCCCAATGTCCCCAGAGCAGTGACCGCTGTGTCCCACCACCCTTCCCCATGCTGAACGGGAGCATTTTCCTTGTACTTGCCCTGCCCCTTCCCCGCCCCGGTCCCTCAGCCAAGTGCATGGCTCTTTAGTTCATGGGTCTCCAGATCAAGAGGAAGCACCTCTGACTTGATGGGGTCTCTGCCAAAGACCCCAGACTGATGGCTCTGTCGTGCAGGGGGGAGTCCTTCAGGAAGGGGCTGAATATGTTCTATGGAGGAGAAGAAGGGAATTGTTCTGAGGTGATTAGAAGGGCGGATGGTTGCAGAGACAATGATATGGGTTCATCCAATTCCATCTCATCATCCTCTTCCTATCAGTCCTGCTTCTCTTGCAGTTAGGTTGGGGCCACACGTCTGGGTTCTGGCTAACAGGACAAGGCCACAGTGCTGTAGGATACTCCCAGCCTGGCCTTTAAAAACCTTCTTCAGAATCCGCGGTGCTCTTTCCTCTTGCCATGGTGACCTCAGGTGGTGTGTTAGAGATAAGCACATGATGGAGAAAAGCCACCTAGAGGTTGCATCCATGAGAAAGAAATTGGCGTCATGCTAAGTCACTGAAACGCTGCCACATCCCAGCCTTTCTAACGCTCACATTGCCTCACTATTTTTATTTTTCTTTCCTTGTTTACTTCTCTTCAGATCTTCCTTGATATTTACTTTCATAAAGATTCTGCATTTGAAATTCCAGCCTGTCCCGCGTGCTAGCTCACCCCTCACAGCCCCCTACACAGCTTGCTCTTCAAAAGCCTGGACAACTTCTCAAGCAGCGGATCCGAGGTTTTGCTTCCTAGACCTCAGCCTGCTCTCCCGTGTTGTGTGCCGCTGCATCAGGATGAAAGTCAGACTAGGGGTGGCTTGGCTGAGCTCTGCCCTGGGTGCCAACCCTTGGGGGTTGCGGTGCAACGGGGGGAAGAAAGTTGTATTTACCAAAACTTCCCTCAGGAGTGCTTTGACGAGCTGTTCGTGATGCAGGTATGAGGCGGGGCACATTCCAGAAACGGCTGAACTGCTTTCTAAGGAAAGAAGCTTACAGCCCTGAGACCCAGCTGATCTGCTTGGGATGAGAATGAAGAGGCTGAGAACCACTGCTAACAGCCCTTTCTCGCCCTTGGAGTTTAGCTCTCCTGTGAGAACATCGGTTCGGTCTCAACCTCATCCTTGTTGCTGTGTGGTCAACTTACCCCTCCATTCACTCCAACCCAAGATTGAGAAACAGAGCAGAAGCATCTATATACACGTAGGCCCCTCCCCACTCCCGTTTCCACTGGGTAAGCACGTGATTGCAGGACTAAAGGGACCACAGACCAAGCCTCAGCCTCCCCTGGTACCTTGTATTTACATGCAGGCGGTGGGTCCCTTAGGTGCTAACAGATAACAAATATTGTAACTACCCAGAGCCTGTAGTGTTCATGCAACCAGAATGACCCCTCTTGAACTGCTGGACTAACCCAACATTATGCGAGCGCGGCACTTGAAAACAAGGCAAAGCAAAATTAGGAAGTGAGGTGTATCCTTGGTGGCCCCTTCCTCATCTCATAGTATCCACCTTTCATATGCATGAAAGAGTTAAGGGCTGCTGGGCTCCGGCTGCGCCCCCCACGGCATCAGGAATGGTGATTTACAGAGATGAAAAGACTCAGTTCCTGCCCGCAAGGAGTTCGGAGTCTAGTCCAATCATGTCAGAAGCCCTGATGGATCTAATTCGAACACCACACACACCTAAGGGTGGATTTAAAATAACATGGTACTTTTTTTTGGGGGGGGGGGTGGAGGTATTTAAAGTGTCACCTCTACTTGCAGAAGGAACAGACTCCAGCCTGTGTTAGAGGATGAAGTGGCAGATGGGTGGCCACTGTCCCAGAAGGGTGAAGATGTCTTCCCCAAATCATGCTGTCAGGCCTGGAGACAACGCTCTTTGGCACTGGCCCTGTTTCAGGGACAATATGGTTGCCTCTTCTATCTGACTGCTCACTTACAAAACACTAAGGGGTTGGTTTCTGGGAAGCTGTTTGCTTTATTCATCAAAGTTCTTTTGCCCTTATCAACCCTTGTGTGCCATTATAAATCCTGCAAAACAACCTTGGGGCTCAGTGCTCCAAACTAAAAACTCTCATTGGGTCTCTTCCAATGCTGTCTCATGGCGTTTGAAACTTTGGCAGGGGACCTACGGTCAATAGCTGTTTGCAAAGTATTCACGTTGGTTACCTCTGGTGAAATGACGTAAGCATCGCTGTATCTTTGGTAAGTCAGGTAGCCTTTGAATCTAAAGTCGTTTAAGGGCAGTGGCAAGGCTGATTGGTAAGCATAGAAAACTGAACTCTTGCCCAAATATGGCCTGGTTGAAATGCGCGTGTACACACACACACACACACACACAGTTAAGTAATACTTTGCATTTATATAAAATAAGGGCAGGGAAAAAGTATTTTTAAATCATGAAATCATGAAGTAACTCGAAACCAGATGGCAAACTAAAAATGATGCAAGCCAAGGAGCTCTGAGAAGAAACAAAATAAAAACAAACAGATTAAGCGGCCTCTCAGCACTTAGAGATGTATTTTTAAGACCACCTAGATTTACAAATACCACTGTAACATATAACTCCTCCATAAAATATGCCTGCCACAAAGAATTGGGTTAAGATGCTGACGCTGGGATGATGATCAGGTGTCTGCTCGTGAGGTGAGTGTCTCAATTCTGTGCACAGACATCAGATGTCAAAACCCACAAATTAGTAAATGATCTGGACCTTCCTGAATGTCCCAAACTGTGATGGCTCCTCAAGGGAGGAGTCTAAGGAACCCTCTCATGATAGGGCAAAGGCTCGAGGAAGAAAGGGTGCTGACTCACAGATCCAATACATGCTTGGCCTCTATTTTTATTGACCAATTTGTTAAAGAGGTTCTTATGCTCAAATTTATTCATAAAATATACAAGTTGGGTGTAGCTCCTCAGTATTTCTAAGCTAAACTGAAAAATATTGGGAAAAAATACTGAACCTGGATGAAAATAATTTTATAATTTTGTGGGAACCTAAGAAAAAAGTTTCTGGTCAGAGTGTGTATTTGTGCCAGATGAGGAGATTGTGAGTGGGTTTTCCATATGTGGGCACACATAGACACACTCACACACAGATGAAGAAAAAGGAAGGGAGGAAGGGAGGAAGGGAGGGAGGGAGGGAGGGAGGGAGGGAGGGAGGGAGGAAGGGAGGAAGGGAGGAAGGGAGGGAGGGAGGGAGGGAGGGAGGGAGGGAGGAAGGGAGGAAGGGAGGGAAGGGAGGGAGGGAGGGAGGGAAGGAGGGAGGGAGGGAGGGAGGAAGAGAGGAAGGGAGGAAGGGAGGAAGGGAGAATCTATGACAAAGGAGGCAAGAATATAAAATGGAAAAGAGTCTCTTCAATAAGTGGTGCTGGGAAAACTGGAAAGCTACATGTAAAACAATGAAATTAGAACATTTTCTCATACCATATACAAAAGTAAACTCAAAATGGGTTAAATAACTAAAGGTAAGACCAGAAACAATAAAACTCCTAGAAGAAAACATAGGCAGAACACTCTTTGACGTAAATTGTAGCAATAATTTTTGGATCTGTCTCCTAAAGCAAAGGAAATAAAAGCAAAAATAAACAAATGAGACCTAATTAGACTTAAAGCTCTTGCATAGCAAAGGAAACCATCAACAAAGCGAAAAGACAACCTACTGAATGGGAGAAAACATTTACTAATGATATGACTGATAAGGGGTTAATATCCAAAATATATAAACAGCCCATACAACTCAACATCAAAAACCAAACAACCCAATTAAAAGATGGGCAGAAGACTTCAATAGGCATTTTTCCAAAGAAGACATACAGATGGCCAACAGGCACATAAAAAGATGCTCAACATCGTTAATCATCAGAGATATGCAAATTAAAACCACAGTGAGATATCATCTCACGCCTGTCATAATGGCCATTATCAGAAAGACCACAGATAACAAATGCTGGAGAGGGTGTGGAGAAAAGGGAACCCTCTTGCACTGTTGGTGGGAATGTAAATTGATGCAGCCACTGTGGAAAACACTGTGGAGGTTTCTCAAAAAAGTAAAAATAAAACTACCATATGACCCAGCAATTCCACTCCTGGGTATATATCCATAAAACCCCCCAAAACACTAATTCAAAATGATACATGCACCCCAATGTTCATAGCAGCATTATTTCCAATTGCCAAGGTATGGAAGCAACCTAAGTGTCTGTCAACAGATGAATGGATAAAGGAGATGTAGCATACACACACACACACACACACACACACACACAATGGAATACTACTCAGCCATAAAAAAGAATGAAAACTTTGCCATTTGCAGCAACATAGATAGACTTGGAGGGTATTACGCTAAGTGAAATGTCAGATAGAGCTCTATGAAATCACTTATATGTGGAATCTAAAAAATACAACAAACTAGTGAATATAACAAAAAGGAAACAGACCCACAGATACAGAGAACAAGCTAGTGGCTACCAGTGGGGAGAGGGAAAGGGGGAGGGGCAAGATAGGGGTAGAGAATTAAGAGATACAAACTATTATGCATAAAATAAATACACTACAAGGATGTGTTTTACAGCACAGGGAATATAGCCAATATTTTAGAGTAACTGTAAGTCAGGTATAACCTTTAAAAATTGGGAATCACTATGTTGTACACATGTAACTTTTATAATGTTGTACATCACCCATATCTGAATTAAAAAAAAATTTCAGCCCACACACAAGGACATGAATACCAGAAGGCAGGGCTCATTGGCCCCATCTTAGAGGCTGCCTACCACAGCTGCCAGGAGCCTGGATTCTGGAACCAGGATGCCGCATTCACTTCTCCGCTCTTCTACTTACTTGCCTTATAACCTTGATCTCTCTGTGCCTCAACTTCCTTATCTTTAAAAAGGTGATAATACAGTGTCAACCTTATAGAGCTGCTATGAGGAGCAAATGAGTGTCTAAAACACTGCATAGCACTAAGGAAGCCTTACAGAAGTTTTAGTTATTATTACAAGGCTTTGCTTAATGCCCTTGGTTTCAGAGTGTTCTGGGGATAAAAATGAGAACTTTCTGTACTAGTTTACATAGTAGGCAATATATTTAAGTGCATTATCCACAGAGAGATGGTACTGAAGGAAAAATAAGATGGTTCAACACCAAGAATGGCAGAGCACAGACTCCGCCTCTCATGGGAAGGGCCTCAGATGAAAGGCAGTGCTGGACTGGACGGAAAAGCCAACATCTCACCTTGAAAAGTCCTGGAAGACAAAATTCTCAGAACCCGAAGAGCAGCAGCTTTAGACCTTCCTACCCTTTGATTCTCTTTAGATTCCGGCTGAGTCCTGGCAACCAAGAGCCCTCACTCATGCAGTCGTGTGATGAATCCAAGCATCAAAGGTATTCCATTCAATGTCACACACAAGTGCTTTGGCCCAGACTAGAGTTCTAATCATTTTTGCCCCATTTTCCTTACATGACATTCAAGGCAAATAGATCAAATGTTGTGGCTGATTTATGAGCAGATGCATTTAATTAGTAGGGATAGTAAATGAGAGTGGATCATAATGAATGCCTTCTAGATACCCTGATTTTGTTCCAGAAGGTCAAGTAAGTTTGTGTCGATGACAAAAACATCCAGAACCATCAATGGGTTAAACAGAATGTGGTAGTTGCACCCAGTGGGATCTTATTCAGTCTTGAAAAGGAAACTCTGACACCTGCTACAATACACATGCACCTTGAGGACATTAGGCTAAGTGAATAAACCAGTCACGAAAAGGCAAATGCTGTATGATTCCACTTACATGAGGTACTTAGTCTAATTTGTAGAGGTGGAAAGGAGAACGGTGGTTGCCAGGGACTTGGAGCAGGGGGATTGGGAGATTGCTGTTGTTTAAGGGGTACAGAATTTCAGTTTTGTCACATGAGAAGAGTTCTGGAGATCGGCTGCACAGCAGTGGGAATGTCCTTAACACTACTGAACTGTGCACTTCAAAATGGTTAGGATGGTAGATTTTATGTGTATTTACCACCACAAGAAAAAAATCAGCTGGTAAAATCAATGCTGTGAAACCTTGCTGTTAGATAAATTAGTCTAGATGTTAGACTAGATGACCTTTCACCGCAAATACCTAAAAATTTGTATTTATTATCCATTATTTTTCTCCCATCACGGACACATGGAAAATCGTTCTATTTTGGCATACGGGGGTAACTGGAGGGCCTGCTTGAAGCTGGGGGTCATTGGTCTAGGGATTCCAAGGGTCCCAGGACCCAACCAACTCACCAGGCGCTGGCCCTCTCTGCCCTCCTGTCACCTGTTCACACACACCTGCTGGGAAGCTCCCATCCACTGGGTCTGTTCATGTGATATCGTGACCTCAGTCAGTGGCTTGATTCCAAAGCTGACAAAGCAAGTGGCGTAACCTATAGTCTGAAAAGGTGGAGCGGTTTTGCTCAGGTTGTTGTTTTGTAGCTGATTTTATCTGCAAAGCCTTGGGTTCTCACTGGCAGCTGATTAGCTTCTATTAGCTGGTCCTCAGATGTTAATTGAGAGATACTGGATTGAAAATAAGAACAAGTGTTACTTGTTTATTAAGGTAGATAAAGCACGACTGCCAGACACTGAGACATCGTTTTTTAGGGTTCAGTATTACTTTTGAATACGAATATGAATATTAACTGCTTTTGGAAGAATGATATCTTCTCCCTATCCAACCAGCCACAAATTCTATTGAAATAACTTAGCCTGGAGTGGGTATTTTCTGAAGCCATATAACAAGGAGAATATCAATAAATCCCCCAAATAGGTCATTGGAATTGTGCTATATCGTTACATATTACATTACATGTGGGTGTACTTATTTCCAAAACAAACAAAGAAAAAGTTCTCTGTATCTTAGGCCAAATATTGCCTCTGTCACTCTTAGAATCCATCTTGGCCTTTTGAAATGACACTTTAGGTAAAAATGTTTGAGATGGATGTTTCTGGAAAATGAAATATGGCAGACTAAAAGCGATATTCCAGTCTTTGCGAAGTAGGGTTGATTTTCCCTCCGTTTGCTCGGGGTGGGCTCTGGGATTTGTCCGATTAGAAGCGATGCTCATTAAAAAATGTTGGGTTAGAAGAAGTTTTGCTCTCATAGAAATCCTGCTTTCTGCGTACAACCGGTTAAGTCCATCTGTGAGCTTGGATATGCATAAACCAAACCGACTTCTGGAGAATTGTGTCTAGAGTTCAAAACTAAAACAGGGAAAAAAAACATTCAGACTTTTCTGACAAAGCTAGCAAAATGGGGAGAAAAGCATGGATGGAGTTAACCTAAGCTAAATGTAAGTTAATTCATCCAAAGAAAGTTCAAATAATACTTAACTAAGGGCATAAATGACTAATACGTTACATCTATATTTTATCTCTTTCCATTATGGCCACAATCCTCAAGAAATCTTGAAAGCATTTGAAAGTTGAAAGAATCTTCCAAGAACTGATCAACACTGATTTCCTGCTTTGGGAGAAATACGCAGGCTTCTGAGTCATCTTGTGATTATTATGATCATATGTTGAGAGGACTTTGGGGGATGACAATAAGATCATAACAGCTACCAAGAGAGTGACTTTATTTTTCATCAAATTCCAGATTATTTAAAAAGCACAGAGCCCTTATGACATAAACAAATGTTAGAACAACTAAAAGGTATAATCCCTACTTTACAGGTAGTAATGAGCAAAGCAAGGAAGTCTTAAATCAAAAGATGGTAGATGCAACATAAATTTATTATGGTGTATAACATTTTTCAGGAGGGAAGTGATTCGTCTAAGGTCTCACTGATGGTGAGTGGGGAGTAAAGGCTAGGGTTCAGGTTATAGTCACTTTCTCTCCTCTGAGCCATGCTGCCTCTGTACACCACCCAGCTCCCGTGGAAACACGTAGGAGACACAGGCATTTGAGAAATACACAAATTCAAACACGTAATCCGGTGAGTCCATTGCCATGATGTTAATCTATGAAAACTTAATTGGAAAGCTGGTTCAAGCAGCTGAATGAAATCAGGGGAGATGCTGTTTTTGTGGGCTGCTTAACCGCGCAAAGAAAGAAAGAACTTTCTCCATGCGCCAGCCTCCGGTTCACATCGGGTTCATCTTATATGGGCCACACACTAGGTGCAACAAGTGTTTAAAAATACCTATCTCAAATAAAGCAGGAGGATGCAAAGTTGGTTCTATTGAGATGTGTTCATTAATTTAGGATTATTTTCTTCTCTTTGTTTTGGTTCACCTTGACATGGCACACTTTTCAAAGCTTATAAATAATAGGTTGACACAAAGAGGTAAACTCATAACTATATCTATGAAGGACAGAGAAATCACAGTAGAGGTAGAGCGTGCATTTGTGTGTAGGTTAGAAAGCTCAGAGATGGCAAGTGTTGGCCCTGAACTGTAAAACCTCCAAAATCAACAGGAGTCGGGAGGTTATAGATGGAGACTGCTCAACTCTGAACCCAATAGCCAAGATCAAGGCCATTTACTGATAACAGGAGACCTTGAACAGTATTTACTAAGGCCTTTTTTTAAAGCACTACAGCTCTTTGAGAACACCGAACCCAAACTTCACTTGCATGTAGCCTTGACCATTTGTGCGCTCTACTTCTTACGTTTACGCTGAGGTAGCTCTCTATTCTTAGCTCTATGAACTCTAGGTAAATGGCATTAAAAAATAAATAAATAGGCTGAGATACTATAGCCGCACTTTCATGAGAACCCAAACCATTATGTAACGATAGGGAGCAAGCTCTTCACAACTTCTAAGGAAGTCAAATCCCACTGAATGCCTTGCCCACCGTTTTCTGCAGAGGACCTCCACAGGTTCAGCTGAGGGGCTAAGCTTAGGATGAGAGACAAAGAGGTAACTGGCCCCACTAACTAGAGAGAGAATTTAGAATTCCAGGGAGCACTGACCTCCAAACAGGGAGCATGTAGCTGGCCTGATGGCCTAAGCCTGGGGGTGCAGCACAGAACAAGGTGGCCAAAGAAAAAACCCCTAGGGATGACGGGGAAAGGAGTTTCGAAGACAGAATTGTTGAGCATTCGACTGAAGCTGTTTGTGTTGCTGTAATAGTTCGTTCTCCTTTCCCTGCAATCTCCTTTTATTAGCGTCAGCTGCCGAAGAAAGCAGGCCTTGTGTGGGGAGTTTTGTTTTTGCTGGGCTTTGCTTTTTGGGAGGTTTGGGTGGGTGAGGAAACCACTGTCTAATTTGACATCGGTGTCAACGTAGTACAGGACAGGAACCTCACGTGAGGGGCAGTGGGGTGACTGTTCATAAATCCAGCTAGTTAAATGGAAGCAAGAAGCTTGGGGCAAGGGATTCTGACTTCATGGACATGGAATGGAAGTTAGAGCCGATTTCCTCCAGAACCCAGAAGGAAGGGAAACCATAGCTACTACTGGGAGAAGTACTTTTTTGCCTGTATTTCTCTCTCTCTTTGGGAAGCGGGTAGTTAACAAATACATATCTTGACACAACTTTTAATTTTCTCACCTTTGGGAGATGTTAAGATGAAACCGTGCATTTAATTTTATAGATGAAGACATGAGAGCTCTGAGTCACTTTTCCAGGGCCACTCAGGGATTAAACTGAGATCTGGCTCCAGGGCCATGTTGATTCCACCAGGCTACACGAAGGTGACAAGGACCCCTGCTGGGAAGCATACTTACCCTGTGGGTGGGGAGGACCTCTGCTGACTTCTGCTCTAAAAAGCTCTCGTCTGTGTATTAGTGACTCTCTTTAATTATCTGTATATTCAGATCCCTAAGGAGATAGGTAGGAGATTTAAAAGGAACAAATGACCTTTGCCCTATTGTCATTTTCATTTTATCTTTCAACATTGGTTCTTCAACAGAGTCAGTCTTCTTGGGTGAATTTGCTCCAGAAAATAGAATGCTTCTATTCCTTTTTACAGAAATTGTAGGAATTGGAAAGTACATATGATGAAAACGTGGGGAAGAATTCATTATGTGCAGATAAGGGACAAGTTGGCTGCAATTAAATGTGAGAGTTCAATAAATTACTGGAAAAGTAAGAAAGCCAGTTAAATGTAAATGGTTACAGGCGAGATCAGATGCTGATCACAAGCAGCTGAAGAATGTGTTAACAATCAGTGAGGATTTTGGATTCAGTTTAGAAAGAGGAGGTTAAGGAAAACCTCAGCACAGCTGTTTCTGACAAGTGAGGGTGGCAGAGGTCAGAGCGGGAATTGGAGAATTGGAGGGTGGACACGGAAGCAGCTCAGGGGTCAGCAGAGCACGTCAGGGGCAAACTTGGCTCGGACTCCCCCCGAAGAGCGAGATACAGGAGACATGGAGACATGCAAAGTGTGGGAACATGCAGGGAGAAAAGGTGATCTCCCTTTTATCTGGAATGAGAGAGAGAGAGGGAGGGAGAGGCAAAGCGGGAGAGAGTAGGAGGGAAGGAAGGAAGGGAGGGAGGGAGGGAGGGAGGAAGGAAGGAAGGAAAGAGGGAGGCAGGGAGGGAGTGTTATTTTTTAGGAAATAAACACGGAGGCGGATTATGAAGCGTCAATAAGAAAAACAGATACTGTGCTAACTGAAGACTGATTCACAAAGTGACAGCGTGGCACAGATTCTTGAATTTTTTAGTGACAAAAGACCTAAGAGAAGTGGATAATTGTGTAATCAAAGTACTCGACAGCACAGAGATAACAAGGGATAATTCCACACTGAATGCTCCTAGTACACGGAGAGATCGAAAGAATCATCAGTGGAAATAATGAAATCAAACGAAAGCTTAAAACAGCGAGGAACAAAGAAGAGAGTTTTAAAAATGTAGACGAGAAGACAAACAGGTCAAGCAGCAGGAGGTTAATGGGAAAAGTAGTTAGTTGTTAAACTGTGCATATCTCATATAGTTCCCGTTACCTATCAAAGGTAGGTATAGCGTAAGACGTAACTAAGGCACACAGTTTAAATGCCTCGACCAGCTGGTAAATGAAGCCGGGGTCAAAGCCAGGCCTGTCTCTAAGCCAACACTTCAGCACGATTGATTTTTTTTTTGTATTAACGAGCATGAACAGTTTTGGAAGATTTTACTTTAGCACACATTAAATATTTCCTTCTACATGGCTAAAAACGTTATCCCATTTCACAAAATTTATTACAATTTTCAATATACGTAGTGCACATTTCACAAGTTGTCCTCAAAGTATGATGGTCTGGTCTGTCCAAATCAGGATCCAGTCCCAGTTACAGCAGCCTAGTTGTATTCCTTACCTCTCCTTTAATCTAGAAGAGTCTTTTTTTTTCATGACACTGATCTGTCCTGTCAAATGTGTCATCATCTGGGTTTGTCTGATTACTTCTCTGTGGCAGCTTTTAACTTATTCTTCTACGTACTTTCTTGTAAACTGAAAGTTACACCTGAAGGCTTGACAGATTCAATTTAAATGCTTTAGTTGAGAATACATCCCTGGTGATGTGTAGACACGTAGGCAGTCCACTTGGGGACGCACAGTACCTGGTTGTTCCACCATTAGAGGTGCCAAGTTTGGTCGCTGAATTAGTGTGAAGACGGCGTTATTCTTCATATTGTACAATTTTAGCTTCCCTCCTCCTCCGTCGTACAGTTAAGATCTCGTCCTTGTCATGAGTGTGATCTTTTTTGATGTTAGTTGGGCAAAGCAAGTACAAAATTCACTTCCCCATCCATCCCTCATCTAATAATTTTAATACCAACTGATAATCCTTGTCAGTGATTTCACTGGGGACTGCAAAATGATGATTTTACATTTCTGTTTGTCACCATCTACCTCTACTAGCTGGTATTCTTCTTTAAGTCAGCTTTCCCTTATCAATGAGGGCTACTGGTTTCGAGAAATAAAGGTCTTCCTGGAAAGGCAGAATAAAGGCATAAAGTTTTCAAAGTAAGGGGTTGGTTTAATGGCTACCTCCATTGGTGACAAACTGGTTTTAGTGACTCATTTGATAATCACGAATGACTTATGGATTTTCATGGACCCAGTGAATTTCAGTTAACTACGATCTTGATAATTGGGCTCAAATGGTGTCAAATTAGGCCGGTGAGAACTACATCAACCTGGCTTTTGTGCCCTTTTGACATGACCCCATTGGTCTTTGAAAGCTTCTTTACTTTTAGTCCCCAGATAAGCTGGGCTCACCTTGTGTTTCCCTTTCCCTAACCTGGAGTCAGCCGTTTCTTCAAAGGGCTCTGGCTATTTTTAGTCGGGAATAATATGAGAGACCAAGATTTGGGCTAGAAATGGTAAGCAGTGCCCCCTCCACCCCTCAGCTACACTGTAATCCCGTGGCAAATCTTTTCTAACAGTTTTATACTTATCGTAAATTTTTTCACATCATTATTTTACTAGACATTTTTCAAAAGACTGAATAGTGTCCTATGAAGGAACCATAATTTTTGTTGAATAGGTCTGTGCCGTTAGAGTCTAACATAATTTTTTTTAAAGGCTATTAAGCATTAGGCCCAGGAAAATTGTATTGGCCTGCAAAATTTTCACTGTCTTTAACCTGTTGCTTAATGCTATCCTTTACCAAGCTACTCCACAGATATTATTAGACTAAAATGTGTTTTTTTGTTTGTTTGTTTTGCGGTACGCGGGCCTCTCACTGCTGTGGCCTCTCCCATTGCGAAGCACAGGCTCCGGATGCGCAGGCTCAGCGGCCATGGCTCACGGGCCCGGCGGCTCCGCGGCATGTGGGATCCTCCCGGACCGGGGCACGAACCCGTGTCCCCTGCATCGGCAGGTGGACTCTCAACCACTGCGCCACCAGGGAAGCCCTAAAATGTTTTTAATAAGAATTCTCAAATTCTCTTACCAGTAGACAGTCCCAGAAAAGCAATCCAAAAGGAAGAGAATAAACAACACGTTATATTTTCTCTGGATTTACTTGTTGGTTTCCGTTTTGGGCATCATTTGTCCATCTTTACTTCCCTGGTAACATCTGTAGGCATGTTATGTTGGTTAGTGCTTAATTTTGTGGAAAAGAATCAGAAGTAAGAACTGAAGGACGGTGTTCTGATCTCCTGGTTCTGGAGATGAGAAAATTGGGACTCACAGAGTTGGTGGTGGAGGCGTGATGAGGAATTTAGGACGTCCACCTCTATGCCAATTCTCTCCATTTTCATTTACAATTCTGCTACTCACGTCTCTGCTAGTGGCCTTGCGGACTGTGAACGTGCACGCACAGTTTTGTAAGAGGGAAAGGCAAAGATCAAAATAGAATTTACCGTGGTGAGAGCTGGTGACTGCAGATAAAAAAGAATGAAGAATTGAAATCGGAGTAATCAGAATTTAGCTACAGAAAACAGGCGGGGATATGGTGTGGGTAAAAAAAAAAACACAAAAAAAAACAAACAAAAAAAACCCCCCAAAACCAAAAAGAGAAACCAACACAGGAAAAGAGTTAAGAAGTCAGTTTATGGCAGTGCATTAAAACAGAGAATGTCTTATCAAGAGATGAGACCTTAGTGGGGCATTTTAAATGCTTTCCAGGGAGAACAGTCAGTGGGTGAGACACCAGTGATGGACATCTGGGCCATGTGTAACGGGCAATGTTGCACTGAAAAACCCAAGGCCCAATACATTGACACTAGCGATATTTTTACGATTCAACCTTGTTACATTTCTAAAGATGCTAATTATATTTAGCCAAGTATTCCTTATCTATACTGCAAAAGGTCAGAAAAAAGCAGTGCTAAATGATATTGATGTTGGCGTAATTCCTAGTTTTTAACAACGAACTTTCATCCTCTCTTTATTTTATCAAAATATCAAATCACTAAGTTGTACACCTGAAACTACTATAATATTTTAAGGCAACTATACGTCAGTAAATAAGCCAACAGCCCAACCAGCTGAGGGAAAGATAATGATGAGATTCTTTTACAGGGCCCGCACGCCGTCTGGTGGAGGAATAAGTAGCTAACATCTCGCACACGATGTCCTAATGTTACCTTCTCAAAGGCAACTAAAAGGTTTTGTTTTACTATCAGCAACACCTTGATCTTTGTAAAGGTTAACAGGGCCTGTGGCCTTAGACATTTATTGCCAGATGATGACATATGAAAAATTTTTTTTTTTCACTCGACCCCATGTGGGTCCTCTCCATACATATGTATTGGTGGGAAGAAATGCAGTTCTTTCTCCTCTGACATCCTGGGCTGTTAATTTTAAGATTGGAGTCACCTCGTGAAAGGAGTTAAATTGTAATCAACAACAGCATTTTTGGTATCGTTAAATGCTGCCAGGCAATGATACCTGCTGTAGCAAACGTTGTCTCTCTGCCCCCGCTCCCCCATGTTTTAATACATTAAATTTTTGAAGGGCTGCATTAAGAACTTTTCAGAGTTCTAAGTTTATTAATCTTTTTGGCTTTCTTTCAAGATATTCTGGCTTATGGTTGTATAAGAATACTAGATTCTTGTACTAGATCAATGCAAAAAAGAATTTGATATTTATATCTCCACTTTAAAGTCATTTCTTATTTCCAGGACTGCACGTAGAGAACCTACTTCACTTACCATTATAAGCTTTAGTGCCGTTTCTCATGTCAAATGTAAATACTTCAGATTTTGTACTTATGCTAAAAAAGAGAAACATGCAAATTAAATAAGTGCTGGTTGAGTATTTTAACCTGCATAAAAGTGTGCTATTCAGGAATATCAAGATTAAGAGAATTCTGTAACATCACTCTTCCTGAGAAATAATTTCAAGAAGAACATTGAAACTCATACATGTTTGCAGAGATAATCCTTTTCTGTTTATAAAGGTTATTTGGAAATCTGTAACTCCAGGTCATTTCTGCCTTCTTTGCTTGCGTGGAAGATTGAGTAATGGGGTTAATTTGGAGAACAAGAACAATATATAATGACTCGTGAGTTTTCTTCATAAGTTCAGCCAAATTGAGAGCATAGCCAAAGTCAACAGCTCTACAAACTAGTTTGATTTCAAACGCACGAGCGATGTGTGGTTACGGCCTTTAGTGTCATCTGAGTTTCTGCAGCTTTTCAGTTAACAAGAGTGTTGCCATATATTTTAGCACACTCCCAACCTACTGTGATTAAATTTCATTAAATCAACTTTCACATTTTGGGGTATCAGTATTAAAGTAACAAATGAGGATGGGGTATTACATTCAAAAATAAAATATCGAGGGCTAAACGTTTTAAATAAATTATGTGATATTAATAAATTAAATAGCTATTATAAGACTAGCGATATTTTAACTCTGACATGAAGATCAAATCTATAAGAACAGCTGTACTTAGAGTAAGCAAATAGAACAGAGCCCACTGAGATTAGGATTGACATATATACACAAATATATATGAAATGGATAACTAATAAGAACCTGCTGTATAAAAAAATAAATAGAATAAAATTCAAAAAAAAGAAATTGGTGATGTGACCACAAGGCCATCTTTGTTCCTTTGACTTGCCCCGAGTAACAGCGGGCCTTCCATGGTCCCATGTTATTTTGTTCTAGAAAAACTCACCTTCAAGAACATTTAAGAGGATTGTTTATATTTATATTCTCCTTCCTGAAAAAGTTGCAAAACGTCTTTAACCTTAGTCAATTTCATTTTAAGGGGGATTATTTTCTCCATTCCTTTGTAACTTGGAATGCCAAAGTGTAAGTCCTTTCATTGCTAATTATTAAAATATAAATATGAATTGATTAAAAATATAGTGGTGATAGTCGACATCTTTCTAGTATATGTCATTAAAAAATGCTGGCTTTTGGGTTGAAACACATTTTATCATATTAAAGAAGTAACCATCAAAAAAAAAAAAAAAAGAACTGAGCCCTCTGAGGGGTTTCTACCAGGTCTTTATAGAGCATTGTTCTTCCTTACCTCTAAACTAGAATCACAGCCCCTGCTACTGGCTTTCAGACAATCCCAGGCATCTCACCTCCAGCAGGCTTCTCAGGAGCACATTCTTCAGCCCTCTTCGCCCCAATTCTACCCGGGGAAACGGCCGGACCACCCGCTCACAGATACAGATGCTCCCACCCTTGGGATGAGTCGAGGCCACCACTTCTAGATCACTTTTCTCCTTCTCCTTCCTTTAAACCCAAACAAAATATACAGATGTCTTCTGTCACCAGTATCGACTCTATTGGCGCTATTCGGAATCTCCTTTTCAAAACATGAATGCATATATTCTTCCAACGTTCAGAGGGTCCCAATCTTAATTCACTGATTTGTTACTTATGGACCACTTACTGAGTGACTCCTATGTCCAGGTTATTGTTTTAGGCTCTAAGGACACAGCAGTAGGTTAAAAACAACCCCTGCTCTCACAGACTCACATTCTGAGAATCTGGGGTGATAAAGTTAATTCGTTTAGGGAGACCCATGTAATAATGGAGGCCGTCCTAGGGGCTTGCCCATGCCACAGATCTAAACCTCAACCAGCCTGATTTCTGGGAAACACCTGACAAGGAATCCTAACACCCACCAATCACAATCCTCCAATTCAGCTTTAGTGAGCTCACCTCACCCTAGAAAATGGGCCCTGCCAGACTCGTAAGGAAACCCCCCGCCTCCTAGTCAGTCAGGCCCTGTTTCCAGGTTGCCTCTTCTGAGCTCTGTGAACTCACTCTTGACCCCAAACCTCCCTCACTGCTTGTGGGGCTCTGTACTCCCCAATCCGTGGATTGTTTTCTCTTGGATAAAGGACATCAAACTCATCACCAACTTGTTTTAGTTTTATAACTGTCAGGGGGAACAGGAAAGAGCGCCCGAATGTTAGGAGGTAGGGATAAAATCAAATAAACGGACAAGGAAATGTTGGTATTGCGAATGCTATAGTAAACAGGGTAGTGGGACTGAGAGTTGTGGACAAGGGAGGATTTTAGACCAAAGCATGAGTGGGGCTGGGGAGTGGGGGGCTCTCCGGAGAAATCACATCCAGGCTGGGGTCAGGGTGACACTGACCGCAAGTGACATGCTGCCCGCCAAATACAGGATCCTGCTCTGAGTGAGCCCTCAATAAACGCTGAACCCGAGCACCGGTCTCCAACATACGTGTATTTATCGCAAATGAATCACACACATGCGTCGTGTTAAAGAATGGAAAGTCAGATTAGTTTGAATAGCCGTAGAACACCTTTGTACACACTGCTTCAAACAGTAACATTTGGGACCTCCCTGGTGGCGCAGTGGTTAAGACTCCGCCTGCCAATGCAGGGGAGGCGGGTTCGAGCCCTGGTCCGGGAAGATCCCACATGCCGCGGAGCAACTAAGCCTGTGTGCCACAACTACTGAGCCTGTGCTCTGGAGCCCGCGAGCCACAACTACTGAGCCCGTGCGCCACAACTACTGAGCCTGTGCTCTGGAGCCCGCGAGCCACAGCTACTGAGCCCACGTGCCACAGCTACTGAAGCCCGCGCGCCTAGAGCCCGTGCTCCGCAACAAGAGAAGCCACCGCAGTGAGAAGCCCGCGCTCTGCAACGAAGAGTAGCCCCCGCTTGCTGCAACTAGAGAAAGCCCACATGTGGCAAAGACCCAACACAGCCAAAAATCAATCAATCAATAAATAAATAACCACCCCCCCTAAAAAACAGTAACATTTACTCCCATTATAAACATTTATAATAGGTTTTCAAGGGAAAAAAAAACCCACCTCTCAGCCTTGGTGTTATTATCATGTATTTATAACATGCATATATGAAACTTTTATTTGCATATAAGTTCACTACATTAATAAGAGTGACCTCTTCAGCTCAGGGAACATTAAATCTGACATTGATTTGTAGGAAGGATGAACATTTCTTTCTCAAAGATGTTACTTCGTCCTATGCCCTCCTGTGCTCAAAAGCCCAGACCCAGTTAAAAATCCCAGGCTGGGGGCAGGACCGCCCACTTGCATCAGTTGTGCTTGTGTTTTCACTTCCAAGCCTACTGATGTTCTGAGTATTTGTAGTATTTATTGTTGCTACTTCCTAGTCAACATAGATTCTGATAGAAAACTAAAACTTATACTTTCTACCATTCTTGATCCTACGATTAAAAATGATAAAATCTGTTGACAACAGAAGAAACAAGCCTTTCCCACAGGGACAAAAATGAAAAACAAAGCGGGAAAAATGTTAACTACAGAAACTACCATGTCGGACCTTTTATAATTAACAATGTTCTAAAAAGGACACTGAAAGGTGCCCTATGCAGACAAGGAAAATATAAACCAAAAAGCAGACACAGAGGCATAAAATCAAAGGACATGCACTCCTTTTAAGTACTCTTCTATCCCCAGGGTTAAAGCAAGGAAAGACACTGCTGTACATACGTCTGTGTTGACATCTACACGAATAAACAGCAGCGCTAAGAGAGTTTACACTCAAGAGAGTAAAGGGCAGGAGAGAATTTTCGGAGGAAAAAAGGCAGCTGCCTTTACTCTCATGGACCTCTTTTACTGGTGCCTAATTAACACACATAACTTCATTCAAGAGAAGTGCCAACTAAACTTGTCGCTCGCCACCTGGCTCTACAAGGATGAGGTCGGTAGCCAGCGCAGCCGCTGACCTTCAACGTCCCCTGAAAGGAGCTCGGGGTGATCAGGAGCGAGGCATCTGTGCTCTGGGAAAGACCGGCAGAACAGGCCTTCAGATAGTTAGATATTTTCAAGAGAAGATTTTATGAGCTCCAATTCTTGCATCTCCTCGTATCTAGAAGAGCACTAAAATCACAAACGGTGGCATCTGCTCCACGTGTGTGCCTGACTGCACGTCCGCCCTTCACTAAGATCCTATATAGCACTGGCCTTCCCCCATCTCCTTGGAGCAGGTCCTCAGAGCTGAGACGCTGTCTCCAGGGCTATAGTTCTCATTTTGCCCCAAATAAAACTTAACTCGTAACTCTCATGTTGTGCTTTTTTTTTTTTTTTTCAGTCGACAGGAGCCAATTGAAAAACGATTGTATTGCTGATTGTATGACGTCTCTAAGTCCATGCTAATAAGCTGGTAATTATCTCCAAAGAAAGCAAGAAATGTTGTGATATACTCAACAGAATGGACTTATTTCCACCTTTCCTACCGTAGCTTTCCTCGGAGCAGCCCAAGAAGCCATCTGAGGTCACCTAGTCAGGGCTCGGGAAGTTGTAAGGTTGCAGATCCCCAGAATGATCCTGAAAGTCTCTTGCTTCATAGTGTGAAAAAAAAAATTCAAATGAATAAATTTTAAACATCTTGCTGAATTTATTGAACAATTCACGAATGGGCAGCAGCCAATCTAGCAAATAGAAACGAGCTCCCAGTAGCTGGTCAAGCTGAGACTTTTTTAGGCAGAAGAGGGTGGGAACAGGAAGATACACTGGCAGAAAAGCAGGGTGGTTATGGCAAAGGTCACTTTCCTTTAGGGGGTGGCAAGGGTTTATCAGACAGATGACCTAATTAGTGCTGATCAGATTGTTGAATGACTGGTTTAAGATTCCATTTCCGGGAGAGCCCACACTGTAATTAAGTCTAAGTCAGGGTTTGGTGACGTGGGCCTTGGCATTTAGGGGCCCCGTTTTGGGCTACAGTCTTGTTTTTAACAATATAGAAACATTTATCGAAAAGAAAATAAATCATCAAGTTCAAACTTTCTAAAAAAAGCTCCCCGCCCTCCTATTTTTTCAGAGACTTAGGTCATAGCTCCAAATTCTAAAGAGGCCAAACTGTTAAGTCTTAAGCTAAGTAGACTACAGCTTGGTGTTAGTTCTGGGCCACGTGAGTGATTTACACGTGCCGTACGAACACCACGCACACGGGGGCTCCTTTTACAAAACATTTACTCGGAATTAAAAGATACTTTAAAATTAGATAGAGGATTATAGAAAGTGTTTCTTAGCCTTTAGGACAACACTGGACACATACGTATTTATGTGCATCGCTGATTAGGGACAAAAACTCTTTAAGTGGAGAACATGAAGCACTGTGTCAACAACACATGTCGTGACAAGGTTTTCAAGAGACCCAGTGAGGCCAGAGTGAAGAAAAATCTGCACCTTTATCTTGGTGGAATAAAAACAGAATCAGTAATGGGAAACAGATAACATCGCTACAGCTCAGATCCTTCTGCCCATCAAAAAGACGTACCGCGGGAAATGTTACCCATACAATGCTCCACTAGGCCACTCAAAAAAAGCTGCAAATCAAAGGGAATTTTGAAAAGGCTTTTCAATCACTTTCAGTGAAAACATTCTTTATTGGTGAGTGAAAACGTCCTTACACACGTCATGCAAAACAACTGACGTCACACAATCTCTTCTGAGAGGATTATACATTTTAAAAGTTACAGCGACTGCAACAGTACAAAGAATTCAGGAAAACTAAACGAAGCAAAACACTTTGTAGAACACACGAAAGTACCGTTCATCCCTCTGGATGTTTGATCCTCCCTCCCGATGGGAATCTATTTTGGAACCACTATATACAGAAATGGCAGTCGTTTTTGTATGTGCGTCTACAGGCACTCCATCTAACGGACTAAAAAGGAACTACAAGAATAACGTTTCCAATAATTTGACAGGGTTTGGTTGTTTTCTCCATTTTGTTAATCCCAAACAGGGCAATGCCCTTCTATTTAAGATGCTAACTTGTTTCAATAGATTATTTCTGCAGGAATACGGCTTCGCCCCTTGAAAATGCAGTTTATCCCTGGTAACCTTTCTGAACAGAGGCGGACTTTTTGAACGGTCATTTCTATATTCTCCAGGTTATTTTCAATTAGCGGAAAGGAACAGAGCTTCCCACTCTGAGAAGACTCAGGACTACGCTTCTTACTCTGGATTACGACACCGAGAACAAGTTTCCTCTGCGGTGCTGAGACCAACACTTCCGCGGTATCCGCCCCTCACACGGGTAAGTTCAGCTCCTGGAAGCGAGGGGAGCCCCGGAGAAAGGTCACGTCCAAAGCTCCTCCTGGCACATTCCGGTCAGGCGGCAGCGAGGAGGCACAGTGGGCTTTGCCAGACACCCTGCAGCGAGCGCTGCTGTAACAAAGACCTACAAGTGCAGAGGTGGCCTTGCGCCCGGGCAGCGGGAGGAGAGAGCCGAGGCCGCCTTGAGCCGAGGACAGCAGCCAGCCCGGGCTCCGAGAAGGCAAGGGGTGCTCGCGGCTGCTGGGGGGACACGCCTACTAGCGACAAGGACCTGAAAGGCGCGGCCAGTGAGGGCTCAGGGGGGAATGCGGAACGTGCTGCGGGAAGCGGAAGGTAAAGAGATGCCGGCGACACAGCGGCAGGAGGCTTGGCTGCAGTGCAGCCGCGGGGACAGCCAGAGGCGTGAGGGAGAGACTCGGGACACCGAGCTGAAAAGACTTCCAAGCAAGGCGGGAAGGCGCAGCCTGCTTTCTCCCTACTGATTATGGTAAAACGTGAGAGGAAGCAGATAAATTGAGGAAAGGACTGTTAAAAAAGAAGGAAACATGACTTGATGACTTGGAAATTGTTAGTTTACTCGAGCGGCAAAGACATTAAGAGATTCACTGTCAGGAGAGACGGCTCTAAGGAAAGAGATGAGATTGTGGCCTATAACTTTTTGCTAATACCTGAGAAATATAAAAAAAAAAAAAGTCACATCAAAGGCTCTTTAAAGAGATTAAGAGTGTGACTCACAGAGCCCCTCAGCCATCTCAGAAAAGGCCAGAAAGAGAGCTGGATTATCTAGGAAAGCTCTGGGGAGGAGCCTCCGGTCTAATGCAGCAACTTCTGTAACAGGCACAGAAGACCCACGGACACTGCCGTCTTAAACTAAAAGGGACAGAGACAGAATGAAATGAAAAAAGATGGCTGGACCTCCCACGATTCCACAGGCAAGAAACAAGCTGACAAAAGTACTCAGGTGCAGACACCTGCTACCTTTCATGTATAAGGAAAGACCCTGAGGGAAAGCCACACGTCTGTGGGATGCTGCTGGGAGCCACAGAAGATATTCGCAGGCCCCGAAACCTAACGGACTGTGCCTGGCTGAACTTCTAAATCGCTTGGCACTGCTGCCTCCTCCTTCCCTTCCAGTTTCTATTTTCTTGAACAGGAAGGTTTGTAACGATTATTCTATGCCTGTCTAACCCTTATATTTGGGAGCAGATACCTGGGTCTCTAGGTTCACAGATGGAGAGAAACTGTGTCCCAGGACACACACCAAGATGCTCACTCATACTTTAGATGAGGAGATTATCCCGGATTATCTGTGTGAACCTAATGTAAGCACTAGGGTGCTTGTAAGAAGACAGCAGGAGAATCAAAGTCGGAAGTAAATGATGTCAGGACAGAAGCAGAGACGTGGAGGGATACGGCTGCAAGGGAAGGGATGCCACCCGCCTCTACAAGTTGGATGAGGCGAAGAAGAGACCACCCCTGGTGCCTGCAGAAGGGACCTGTGACAGGTCACCTCACACGACAAAAGGGATTTCAAGGATTCGGTTAAGGTTACTGTGGACCTTGTGATGGGAGGTCATCCTGGAGTATCTGGCAGACCCATCTAATCACGAGTCCTCAGAAGCAGAGACTTTCCCGGCCGTCCTCAAAGAGATGTGATGACACTGGAGCCAGAGACATACAGTATTGCCGGTCGTGAAGATGGAAAAGGGCCACAGGCCCAGGAATGCAGGTGGCCTCTCCAAGTTGGAAAGGCAAGGAAACATTTCTCCCCTAGAGCCTCCCCAGAGGAATGCTGCCCTGTTGACACCCGACTTTAGCCCAGTGAGACCCACGTGAGACATCTCACCTATAGAAGAAACCTAGGCTATTTTAAGCCACTAAATTTGTAGTAATTTGTTACAGCAGCAATAAAAGACTACAATAAAAGACTAACCAGGAGGGGTGACCAAAGATGAAATGGTGTCTGGGAAGAAGGAAAAGCTTCTCTCTCATCCTGCTGTAGCCTCCCTCACTCAGGAAATCTGTGGCGTCAGCAGAAACGCAGACATTTACGCTGGTAACTCTTCAGATCCAGTCTGGCGGACAGAATTTATACTCCTGTACTTCTACACTCATTTTGTCTTGCAATAGACTACATTCTGGGTCGAACACTTAGAACAGTGTTTAGTATACGTGATGGGCCCTCTAGAACAAAGTGCTGAATGAATAAGTGAATGTGGTCACGACAGGCTCTGCGAGGGACTGGAGTTACTCTAAAGTGCTGGTGGACACGTCTCCTCAGCAACTGCTGACTTTTGTCTTTGTTTCTAGTTTAGGACGGTCAGAGTCCTGTAAAATACAAGGCTAAACTGTATTTTCTGACATGAGTAAACAGCTAAATCAGCAAGGAAAAAGGATGTGTAAAATCTTAATAGGAGAAATAATTATCGTATGATCAAAGTATTTCAAAATCAGATACAGATACTTTTCGGTACACATTACAGAAAATTTTTCAAAGCATTTGGTCAGAAGATTTCTTAATGGCTGTTGATCAATGCAGCATCAAGAAACTTTAGTGCAGATTTTACCAAATGCATTTATCAAAATGGGGTTTTGTTCATTTTCTCTGCAAACAAATGTTGTTCCATTAACTCTGATCGTGTATCAAATTGGTTTGCCTGAATATTTAAAAGCTATCAACAGAAGCCAGCCCTTGCAGCTAAAACCTCAAACATATTTCTCAAGATCTATTCCTAGTCCAAATTTGTCTAGACTAAAGCTGGAAGACAGAATAAGAATAAAACCAAAATTTATCTGTATAAATAATAAAAATAACTTTTTACGCTCTAAGTGTTTTCCTCACTAACATGGCACATGACCGTTCCTACATGCTACTGCATGGGTAGGAGCAGTGTCATTTTAGTTGCTGGAGTATCACAGTGTTAAGAATATCTGCTTCTTGTAGTGTCAGGCTTTCATCTGTTAGCTCTTTGTTTGGAAATGAAGTCACGAGAATAAAGTCAAGAGTTGCAAATTCAGGACGGGACTGTACAATAAAGTCCCGAACATCCAGGATCCTGAAGAAATAAGATAAAAATAATTTGTGATACAAAAGTTTTATTGTCAGTTAAGCTTTTAGCTAAAACTAGATAATAAAAAAAAAATCACACAATTCTTATCCTTACTTAAATGTGTTGTAACCTGCTTTAATTTAATTTCAATGGATGGATTTACCTTGGCTTTACGGTAAAATAGGAGGATTAACTTTGGAGCGCACCTGACATTCACTCCCACTGTAAACAGACACAGTCTATAGGTGAGTCATGCATCAGAGAAATGTCAACAATGTTATTACACTACAGGGCCTATTTTTTCAGAGTATAAAATATCTTAGCAGCACATGACCCAGAAAAAGGTACCTCAGATGAGCCTGTGTCAGTGTGACACAGTCTATAACTATGAAAAGTGTAAGTTATAAAAATAATTTTAAAAAGTACTCTCACATATATACAGTAGCTCAACTAAGATCATAAATGTATCTCTTAGTGGGATACAATGAACAAATGTGTTATTAGCACAACAAATGTACAATGAATGTTAAAACGGCATTTAAAACTGTTTATTTGAAGTACTTGGTAAGAGCACAATTAAACTTTATTTACACTATAAATTTGTGTTATAAAGAATTTGCTATGTAGAAAGTTAATCCTAATCAGGGTTATCATAAATTTTTAAAGAAGTACAAATCAGGTTTTACTAAAGCAAAGCAAATCTGATTCAACTTCTCATGGTTTTAGCAATGGTGCAAAACTATAGCTTTTAACAATTTTCTTTATTTTTGAGTGGTATCTGCATTTGCACCAGTATTTGGACAGTTTACAGAGGATGTTTAAGTACTAAGTGCTTCACTTCTTACTCACAGCTGTTATTCTCTTAAAATTTTTGTTTTCTGTCAAAAACTTACTTCAAAAGTAAATGCAAAGAATTTCGTATTCTTCACTACTCAAGCTGCATCCAATTTTACAAAGATAAGTCACCCCAAGCTTACCTGTGTGTGCTATTGAATCTTTGTATCAAACGGCTCCCGTCTGCTAACCTGATCTGAATTTTGGTCGTTGGCACGGAATCATCAATAAGAACAACTGCATTAAGTAGTGACTTCTCCTCTTCTTCTGGGGAGGAAGGCGTACTGACTATTTCAGGTGTGAGGCTAAGAAAGAAGAACTAAAGAATCAGGATGTAAATCTGAACACATAAGATGCACAGCAACCTGAAGACAGTAGAACGAACACTTAGACTTTCACCTGACCTCCAGTCATCCCGCCGTGGCTTCTGCCCCAGTGGGGACACGGCTTCCTTGGGGTCTCCTATTCTTCCACCTTCTTTCATTATATGAAAATTACCTTGGGTCCTATGATTCTGATTTAGTTTATCCAGCCTCTTTTGAAAGCCTAACTCTGTATTCCTTCCTCCCCAATCCCTTTGAAATTTCCTGAGACTGTTCAGCACAATGGTCTTCGGTCAGAAACCTGAGGAGCAACTTGGAGTTAACGTCCAAGACTGACCATGAGCACAGACAGATTTGGTTTCAGATCCCAGCTTTGTCAATTGTGTGAACTCAAGTACCTAAATTAATCTCTCTGAATCCCAGTTCTATCACTGATAAAATGGGGGGGGGATAATAACATGTCATGTAGGTCTGTTATAGTAAGTCCTTCATGTAGTGCTTGGAACAGTGTTTCAAGAGGTATCAGCTATATTTGTACGTATCATCAGCACTAAGCTATCAACTTAAACGCAGTCGATATTACTTTAAAAATCTGCTTTAGGTAGTTACTGCTTTACAACAGAGTAGTTCCTAAGTGTGAGTGAGAAATGAAATTTAATATATGGTGATGAATTTATAATGAACCTTGTGTGATACAATCTCTTACCACTGGACCTTGGTTACTAGTGACCACAGTGCCTTCTAACGCTAGCAGGATGGCCCATCATTGTAAGCCGAAAGCGAATCTCAAAAATAGAGTGCTCTTTTGATTAAGCAATTAAAACAAATTAAAAGAAATTTAGAAATTCTTCATAGACAACAAATCTTAATCCTCTTTCAGTCATCCTGTGGGATTCTTTGATAGCCTTGATGTTGATTCTCTCAAATACTGGGACTTTGATGGCTCCCTATAAATGACTGTCTTTTGAAAAAAATAAAATAAATATATATTTATCAGTATAAAAGTCCTATGAGCATCTGTGCTTTAGTCTAGTGGAAACCTAGCTCATCATGACTCCAACTCCCACCCAAAAGCTTTCTCAGCATATCTGGCAAAGTGGTAAAATTAACTGGTACTTACTGCTAACATTTTGCCTTTCCTTAGCTACTTCCTGACACATATTTTAGAACTAATTTCAGAATGCATATGATAAAGAAATGGAAGAGGAGAAAATGATGATCTGCAGTCACTGTTCAGGTAGTATTAAGGAATTTCCTTTCAAGTTTGGAACTGAGGACTGAAACAGCTGCACCGCCAAGGTGGGTTATTCTGCAACAGTCCAGTGTCCCTTACACAGGGAAGGGGGACGAAACCCAAAGAGGGCACGGGAGTCAGTGAGCATAAAGGGCCTCTTCCCTCTCCCTTTGCATCCTTATAACCAGGTCTACACACTGTCATCACCACCACCAGCACAGCCTCTGCAGTATCTGCTATTTCATTTAGATCCTGGAGTGAGGGAGGCACTGTTGCTTAGTGGGCAACAGCACGGATGCAGGGGCCCGACTCTGGGATTGACTCTGCCACTTATTAGACGTGTGACTCTGGGCAAGTCACTTAACCTCTTTGTGCTCAAGGGCTGGAATGGCCTTTCGAGATAATTAAGGCCAACCACATCATTTTATAGGAAAGGAAAACTGAGTCACAGAGATTGAAAGATACCCTCAGAGTCAGAGAGACAGGCAGTGAACAAGCTGGTTAGTGTGTTGACAAAAGCTAGGAAGGAAGAAAGACCATTCTATAGCTGTTAGATCTGCCTCTCAGGAAAAAGTACTCAACCTGTTCTTTTTGTCCCCGGCTCTCCTCAGTTTGTGAGATCACTCCAGTTTTTAAAATATAATTTTATTTCTTTCAATGAATTTGAAATAAAAAAAATTTGGAATAATGAAAACAAGAAGTCATATGAACTTTAACATTTAGCTCTCAGTCACGGCTGCGTGTTATTTCAAACTTTCTCCTCATCATTCAATTTATCAAGCCACAGTGACATTTTTAATATACTGTATGTATGTTTCAAGAATTAACATTAAAAAGAAAAATTTTTTAAAAAGGAAAAGAAGAAAGTTAATTGATAAAACGAGCTTTCTAGGCAAACTGGAGGAAAGGATGTAGCTTGTAAGGGGAGTGATTCCCTCAGACCCATCTTCTTCAGACTTAAAAGAGGGTGGTGGGGATGGATGTAATAAACTCAGAGGCTAAGAGGAATGTATTAAGAAAGCTAATTCTTGTCAGGCTCTGTTTTGCCAGCAGAGCTGCTGCGAGTGAAGGGCAGGGGTAGAACGGGAGCTGTGGGAAAGCCGGGCACGTCCGTGCTCAGCTGTCTGGGGGCAGGAGAGGGGCAGCCCGCCTGCCCA
This sequence comes from Phocoena sinus, assembly GCF_008692025.1. NCBI lineage: Eukaryota > Metazoa > Chordata > Mammalia > Artiodactyla > Phocoenidae > Phocoena > Phocoena sinus. Next base: position 6,067,431 of record NC_045779.1, on the reverse strand, counting down.
GCACGGGCGCGCGGGTGTCCCCAGAAGCACCGACTGCACAGGGCAGACAGATCCAGTGGCTGTGCAGTCAGGCAAGGGGCTGCAGAACCGCTGGTCAGAGAATGAAGCAGAGGCAGCAAGGAAGGGGCTGTGAGACGTTAGAGAAGAGGGCCCTCCAGGGCCCAGGGACCAAGGCGCAGGCACACCTCAGGCGTAGTGGCCGGACTCGGAGCAAACGGCAGCTTGTGGACGCACAGTGTACCAGACAGGCAGTGACTGTGCTGAAGCAGAGAGAGATTTACTTCATTTCATGATCCACATCATCACACACGCCAGCTCAAAAGCCTACGGTGAACACCTGTCAGAAGTGCCAGCCCTGCCCGTCAGAAATGCTGCTGAGGTTTTCTAGCTCTACCTGGCTCACCAAGCTCATTTTTAGTAAATAACTGTATTGCTCTACTATCAAAAATTTGTAGTTTTACACCTATGGTTTGCTTGCTCCTATAATATTACATGAAGGTACTGGGTAATATTTCTATAGCATTTAGGTTTACCCCATTTTATTGTGGTCTACAAATAAGTCAATTTCCACCTATGTAAAGTTCTGTTTGCAATTAGACTGCCAACTATGGAAGACAATGGAATCATTTCTCATTCTGTTTTGTTTGCTTCTTTTTAATTACTTCTCTGTTCAGTAAATAGTTGTCTGGAACTCTTGGGAAATAAGCCATTTTAGAAAGTTACTTTCTGAATAGAAGAAGGCTGACTGTTAGAACTTTTATGTTTTAATATGTTTCTTAACGTGAAGCCCTCTAAAATGCTCTATGCAATCCTTCACCTTCTTAGAATATACATAGCCAACTATTCCGCATCTGGACCCATGTACATCACACAGGCTCACACCACCACGCTCATCTCCTGTGTAAATATTCCGTGCATCAGAAGCTGGAAATTCTAAAGACTATATTTCTCAGACTCCCTTGCAGCTAGGATTTTGTAGGATTCCACCCTTCCATCAAGCAAATAAATACATACTTGTACGGTGAAAGTTAAGACCGTGGCGTGGAGATGATGCAGCTCTTCTGGTCCCCAAGGTCCTGGAGGCATCTGACTCTCCCAGTGCAGTCATGATGGGGTGTTCTAGCTCTGGGCCCCAGCTCCACAGGCTCTGAGCAACTGATGGGGCACAGGAGGTGTTTTCTCTAGAAAGTTCTGTTTGCTTCTCCTGTCTAAGGAAAGCTTGGTTTGCTATCTCTTCCAGAAATTCTATAAATTATTCAAGGCTCTGTAAGACAACCCTTACTATTTAATCTAGCAAATGGATTCTGTTTTCCATAATCAAAAACCCTGACCAGTATGGCTAATGATTAACACAGCATTATCACCACTTATCTTTGCCATTCTTCCTTCATCATTTTCTCCTTTTTTTATTGTCATTTTCTCTAGTTATTTCCCTTATAAGTAAAAAGGCTGGGCTTTGTAAGATACTATAATCAATCAGATAATAAATCATTATTTTCATGAGTTCAAACTGCCAATTATAATCATTGGGTCTTCTTAGCTATCTTCCCTTTAGGCAACCTTCTTCAATTTCAGTTCTAGGTTTACTATACAACTGACCCTTGAAAAACACGGGTTTGAACTGGGCAGGTCCACTTACGCATGGATTTTCAACAGCAAACGCTATTACAGGATCTATAATATAGAGTACTACACGATCTGAGGATGGGGAGTCGTGGATACAGAGAGCCAATTATAAGAGGAGTTTCGACCACTTGGAGGGTCGGCACCCCAAACCCCCATGTTGTTCAAGGGTCAACTGTACTTCTACTAACAAAGATATGCATTCTAACTTTAATTCTTGGTCATACACTTAAATAATAGAAAAAGAAAGCATATGAAACAAAGAGATGACTGGGCATTTAACCTGTGTTTTAATTAAAAATCATAATCTCAATAAATATTAAGTAAAAAATGAGAAGTGCTAGAAAATATTAAAAAACTATCTGGGGGTTGTAGTTATTAAAAAAAAGGCAGGAAGAAATAGGACAATTCAGGAGAAGCCTGACTGTGTTGAAAGTAAAGAGAGATGAGGGAGAATTTCCAAGTAGACCTGTCCATAAAAAAGCAAGGTCAACACATGTTCCTGTATTCTCTACATGTCTCAGAAATAAGCCTCGAATGGGAGAAAAGGATGCAGAAAGGGAGACTTGAGAAATGAAAGACAGGTGCAGAGAGCTGATACTGAATTCTTTCCTATGTTGAGAAATGAGAGGGGAAGAGAGAACTGGTGTGCACAAGGCAACTGAAAAGAACTCGGAAGGGAAGGAATCACATGAAAAGGAACAAAGGGTGCACAAAAGGGTATGTTGGAAACATGGTCAAGGCCGCAATTCAGCATGCCACCTGCAGTAACCTGTGGACAAATGGAGGGTCATGTTTACCAGCACATGTAACAAGCTTTATGAAGAGGCAAGCCGTGGCTATTATAAAGGTGTCCACTCGTACATTATAACACGCACACTGGTTTCTAAGTTGTGCTCGGCAAAGTCCTAGGTTCTTTGGAAATGTCTGAGGCAATTCCCTCTTCCTGCAATAAGAGGAGTTCTCTATGTGTTCCCATAACTTGAAGAAAGAGTTTGGCTCCTTAAGATATATCGAAAATAACCAACTTAAGCCCACCGCTTTGGCTTCAAGAGCTTAACAATTACCTACGGCAGACAGGGATGCTTACAGCTGTGATCTAAGATACCTACTGTTTTATCTAATCAACAATTCCCCCTGTGAACCCACGTAATCGTAATCAGAAAGAAGCAGGATGGCACAGTAGTAAAAAGCACAGACTTGGGGGGCCAGAGTGCCCAGTTTGAAGCTCACACACTAACCACTTCCTCGCTCAGTCACCCTGGGCAAACTGCTGCATCTGCAAATGGAGTGATAACAGGATCGACGCCAAGGAGCTGTTGTAAAGATGAAATGAGGTAATGACTGTAAAAGTGCTCTGAGGGGGGCTTTCCTGGTGGCGCAGTGGTTGAGAGTCCGCCTGCCGATGCAGGGGACACGGGTTGGTGCCCCTGTCCGGGAAGATCCCACATGCCGTGGTGCGGCTGGGCCCGTGAGCCATGGCCGCTGAGCCTGCGCGTCTGGAGCCTGTGCTCCGCAACGGGAGAGGCTGCAACGGTGAGAGGCCCGCGTACCGCAAAAACAAAAAAAAAAAAAAAAAAAAAAGGGGGGGAAAAACGTGCTCTGAGGGCCAGGAATGTGGTAACTGCTATCTAAGTATCACCTATTAATATTATCACCAGATTGGCACATCTAATTCCATCAGCAAGGTCTTCACGGTTTATATTTTAGTTTTTACTTCCCAGGTTACTTTGCTTTTCTTGATCTCAAAGCAGATTCATGTTGAACAAAGACAAGCATTTTCCTCATTTTAGGGCTTTACCTCCCAAGTTTTTGTCCTTCTCCACTGAAAGCCTTGAACCTCAGTCTAGGTTTTATGTATTCTTCATCGTGATGATCCTCCATATCCAGATTCACGTGGCCTCTGTGAACCAGCCGCTGAAGCTCCAGGGGAATCTCTCTTAAAAAAAGAAAAACCACAGTGAGATACCTACCACCTCACACCTGTCAGAATGGCATTAATCAAAAAGAACACAAATTAACCAATGTTGGAGAGGATGTGAAGAAGAGAACCCTTGTGCACTGTTGGTGGGAATGTAAATTGGTGCTGCCACTGTGGAAAACAGTATGGAGGTTTCTCAAAAAACTAAAAATAGAACTACCAAATGACCCAGCAATTCCACTCTTGAGTATATATCCAAAAAAACACAAAAGCACTGATTCCAAAAGATGCATCCACCCCAAGGTTCATAGCAGCATTATTTACAATTGCCAAGATATGGAAGCAACCTAAGTGTCCATCAACAGATGAATGGATAAAGAAGATGTGGTACATATATACAATGGAATATTACTCAGCCACAAAAAAGAATAAAATCTTGCCATTTGCAGCAATATGCATGGACTTAGAGGGCACTGTGCTAAATCAAATAAGTCAGAGAAAGACAAATACTGTATGATGTCACTTACATGTGTAATCTAAAAAAATACAACAATCTAGTGAATATAACAACAAAAAAAGCAGACTCACAGATATAGAGAACAAACTAGTAGTTACCAGTGGGGTTGGGGGGAATATTGAGCTAGGGGAGTGGGAGGTACAAACTATTAGATGTAAGACAGGCTACAGGGATGTATTGTACAACCCAGAGAATATAGCCAATATTTTGGAGTAACTGTGAATGGAAGGTAACCTCTAAAAATTGTATAAAAATAAAATAAAAATTAAAAAAAAAGAAAAAGGTTTTAGTAAACTTTTTGAAAAATGAGTCTACACTGTTGAGATTGTGATAGTTAAGCTGTGAATTGAAAACAGCAATTTTTGCTTAATTTATAATTTAAAAATTTCTGTGATGATTGACTACTTCTTGTAGATCTTTCTTCCTTAAAGGTACATCCATCATATTATTCCTTAGTGATTCTCAACATAGGGATTTTGTCGTCACAGGGAGGCTGGAGTGCTTCCGACAGAAGGCCAAACTGTAGGGAAGCAATTTATACCTAAGTCGGCATGAGAAAATCCCGGACATAACAGTTAATGTGAACATTTATCTCTAAACACCCTGGAGGAAGTTTGGAAATTTGACAGGGGTGATTTTGATTGTCATGTGATTCATGCATGCTGCCCTCCCTTAGGGTCAGGATCAGGGCAGGAGATGTTCTGTCTCGGGGTCTCAACTTACACAATGAAGACTTGTCGGGGGTTCCACAGAACCACTGAGGGTCCCACCAGGGGGTCACATGGATGACAAGGCTGTTTATAATGCCTGAGCCTAAAACCTAAGGCTTAGGCTCTATCTTACATATAAGCAAAAAAAAAAAATTTTTTTTTTTTTTTTTGGAATTGTATAAATATGCTTTGAACTTTTCAGGAACTCATCTGCCATATAAACAGAAGGCACATCACACTTTGTCTTGTTTGGAACTGTACCAAGTGCCTGACTGCAATGCCACTTATAGTAATTAAGTTGCCAAAGTCACACACCTCATTATTCTGTTTTTTGCGTGTCGCATCTACATGAAAAGTGCACACAGGTGCAGTCTAGGTCAGTCTATCTGTCTACTTTGTTATGTCTTCTGGTGTAATCATACCTAGGCATTAGACGTTGAAATATGTTTAGTTTTATAATAAATTACCTTCCTTTACTTCTTCACCATATTTAAGATAAATTATATGTTTCTAGAAATAATATGCACAGATTGATTATGTTATCTATAAATTCTTCTTTGAGGATAGTGAAGATAGTGTTACAAAGTATTTGTTATAAAAAAGGAACAATGATTATACAGCTGACAACCACTATCTGACGATCATTCTTTTCAAGGAGTTGTTTCTAAAATTGTTCTTGATCATAATTTGTACTTGAGGATATGGTGTAGCTCAAATGAAAAAATTCTCTTAGTATACCATGACTGACCACTAGCCTACAACGTCCGTCGAGTATTTTCATTTAATAATAAATTCGTTTTGATCTATATTATAGCACATTCATCATCACGTTCTTTTCTTCCTCCATCTGGAAGTAAGCGTCATTTCAGCAGTCATGTTGACCTTTACTCAGCAGATGAGCGCTTCCCCCACCCAGTGGCTCCCAAGCTCAGCCCAGTGACTGCAGGTTTCCAAGTCCACAGCACTGACTTCAACTCTTACCCCTCTATTTGCCACCAGCATACACTGCTTCCCGGGTCAGCTTCCCACCTTTCTCAATGACCTCCCTCCCGCTTACAGCATTTCTTGCTTTTCTTTGGTATTCTGACATTACTTTTGTAGAATTCAAATACAAAATCCATGCTGATTAGTTCTAAAATGCCTTTCCTTTCGAGTTCCTTGCCCACCTCAACTCCGATGAGTTCCCATCTCCACTCCACTTCAGCCACTCTCCCCGAACAGATTTCCTCACTTGGAAAAGCCCCACCTTCAATTCCTGGATGGAGTGTAACCTCCTGCTCCAGCCCCTTCACTGCTACTTATATCTCCCAGTTCATGGCCAACCTGACACCTTTCTTCAGTTGTATTTCTGCTTAGGGATGATCACACTGTCAGCTCGTGAAAGCACAATGCAGAAAAGCTTTTATAATCATAGCAAAATCACTTGATTCCTCGTCCTTTAGCCAGAAGGCCTGGTGAGTTATTTAGATGGGTCGGAGCCCTGTAAATCTGGTTTACTTTCACAAAGTATAACTTCAAACTCACCTTTTGAAATCTTCTGCCAGCAGCAATGCCACTTTAAAAGCTTTCTAATATAAGTTGCTGAAATTCAGGCATACATGCAATGAATCACCCCTGTCAGCAGTGAGCAGGACAGTGGCTTAGTGGATGAGCAGCTACCTGCTAATCAATTCACTAATTTATTACATTACAATACCTCTGCTCAGAATTGGGGCCATAGCTTCACTGGATTTTAAAAGGGACCAATGACCACTGCTCCCCTCCAGCAAGTTAAGAACCACTGACATACAGATAGCAACATGTCCTTTATATACTTAAATATATCCTTCCCCCCAGCAACCACTTACAGAATATATTCCAGTATCTCACTCTTGAAAACCAGTAGAGCACTATTGAACGGCGTTCTGTTTACAAGAAAAAGAAGTTCCACCCTCAGTAACAAATAGAACCCAAGTAACACATCTTACCCTCTCTTAACGGACTCCAGAAACTGAGCATTTGTTGGGTCACTGTAAGGTCTCAATTCTCCATCGTCTAAGCTGAAACCATTGCTCCACAGTTTAAGCAAAATCTGAACCTTTTGAGCGTAGGAAAAAAGAAATACAAGAACGCATCTGCATTAAATAATTTTAATTTTCAAATGTGATATTTATGATTTACTTTATTTAAAATATAGAGTTATTTGTACTATTCTTTTTTTTTTTGCTGTACGCGGGCCTCTCACTGTTGTGGCCTCTCCCGTTGCGGAGCACAGGCTCCGGACACGCAGGCTCAGTGGCCACGGCTCACGGGCCCAGCCGCTCCGCGGCATGTGGGATCTTCCCGGACCAGGGCATGAACCCGTGCCCCCGGAATCGGCAGGCGGACTCTCAACCACTGCGCCCCCAGGGAAGCCCTGTACCATTCTTTATTCAGCTGAAATAAAGGTATAAACGAAGCCACGTGTGAGATCTATATTTAGCTTAATGAACTGACAATGGCTGAAACAGCAAAGGTCCCATCGCTGGACCCTGGCTTTGAAGTACAATTATTTCCCATTCACTGAGAAGACCAAAGTCCTGAGAGCATCCAGCTGCCACTCCACACCCACCCTTCTCCATCATCTCTGTCTTCTTTCTTTTTTAACATCTTTATTGGAGTATAATTGCTTTACAATGGTGTATTAGTTTCTGCTTTGTAACAAAGTGAATCAGCTATACATATACATATGTGGCTGCTTCCCACTAGCTATCTATTTTACACTTGGTAGTGTATACATGTCCATGCCACTCTCTCACTTCGTCCCAGCTTACCCTTTCCCCTCCCCATGTCCTCAAGTCCATTCTCTACATCTGCGTCTTTATTCCTGTCCTGACGACCCTAGGTTCTTCAGAACCTTTTTTTTGGTTTTGTTTTAGATTCCATGTATATGTGTTAGCATATGGTATTTGTTTTTCTCTTTCTGACTTACTTCACTCTGTATGACAGACTCTAGGTCCATCCACCTCACTACAAATAACTCAATTTTGTTCCTTTTTATGGCTGAGTAATATTCCACTGTATATATGTGCCACATCTTCTTTATCCATTCATCTGTCGATGGACACTTAGGTTGCTTCCATGTCCTGGCTATTGTTAATAGAGCTGCAATGAACATTGTGGTACATGACTCTTTTTGAATTATGGTTTTCTCAGGGTATATGCCCAGTAGTGGGATTGCTGGTCTACCCGTCTTCTTCTCTGCTGCAGAGCTTAACTATTTATGTCAGGGGGCCAGACGGAACCTCCAGAGACCCTCCAAGGCTAAACTATACATGTTTAAAATGGAACACAACTCCGAAATTTCAAAAGGCAAAAACAAAGAATGACTTTAAGCATTTCTATGTTTATAACTCAGCTAATTCTATATCATGATGGTATGTCATTTATAATAATTATTATAACATATATGTAAGCTCATTTTGACAGTGAGTCACACATTCTTTCAACAAATAGTTATGTATCTCTGAGTGCAAGGCACAACTGAGATATAAAATACAAAATTTAAGTATGAAAACTTACACATAATTATAAGTCCTTTTAATCCATGCTTCAAAAAATAACAGAACAAAAAGATTATTAATTTTTAATTTTATAACAAACAGTAGTAACTAGAGGCAAAAATCTACAATTTTTCATTTTCTTTCTGTACGTACATCTTGCAACTGATTTTCTCCATAGATGTATTCAGACCGCTTACAAAAGGAATTACCCAATCTGTATCCTCCACCTGTAAAAGACTAAAACACACACATAGCAAATGAGCTAAAAATTCACTGAGGCTTATCAAGCAAAATGGTATGATAATGTGTGATAATATATTTTAAAACTATATCAATTATAATTAGCCAAACTGGTTTATACTTTGCAGGAAATTTTTATATTAAAATAAAGGTCTTATATTACAGAGAGGTATACTCTAGTAAGAAATTATGTTTCTTCCCACAAAAACATTAATGACTCAGAAGCTGAAATAACTTAGGCCAATCTTAAACTAAGAAATGCATTTATAAACTGAAATAATATTTTCAAGTAGAAACAGATGTTAAAAACCCACCTTTAATATTTTATGACAAGTCTTATAATAATTATAATTCTTGAATCATATTTCACAAAGTAAATAAGAGTTTCATAGAGAAAGGAAGAATTTTATAAATGAGTATAAATTACCCTGAAGAAAAGCTCCATACTTATAAGCTGCTTTGGTTCAACTGTAACAAATCAACTAGACTGTAGTTTTTGTTTTGTTATACTAATTACAACGTCTTCTATTTTTCAGGTAATATAGCTTATGAGGTAAAACCGCTGTTTCTTTTAATCACCATTTATATCATAAATGAGCTATTAATCATCACATTGCTTTCCTTTCTACAGACTAAATTATATCAATCCTATATTTTTCTTACAGAATTGGAGAACTTGCAAGAACCAAAATTACCTGAGACTTAACTGAAAGAGAATTTCAAACTGTGGGTAAAGAATGAAATGAAAACTAAAATTTAAGTTTCATTTAACAAAAGTGGTTCTGAGCAGTGGATGACCCTCACAATTACCAGACAGGCCCCCTAGGCACACTGGACACCTACTGAGCCATAATCCCTGAGGCCACATGGTGGTTTAGAAAACCTCCCAAATGATTTTGATGAGGGAACTCAGGTTGGGAAATGAGGATTATAAGAATATATGACAATTATACACAAAAAGATACTTGAAGTCTTCTTTGATATACCAGTACTCTGCCAGCTGCCATAGTTATAAAAGCTGTATAAAAGTTTTATAGGAATTTAAGGCACAAGAACAACTCAATCGAGAAAGGAGAGCCTTTCAACACACAATTGTGAAGCAACTGGACCTCCATAAGGAGAATAATGAACCTCAACGTAAACCTTACAGAAAGTTAACTCAAAATGAATCGTAAGTTTAAATGTAAAAAGAAAAACGATAAAAAATGTTCTAGATAACATGAAAGAAAATCTTCCGGACCTATAGTTAGATGAAGAGTTCTTGGACAAGATACCAAATACATAAAAGAAAAAAAAAAGGATAAACTGGCCTTTATCAAATTGAAAACTTTTGCTCCGTAACAAATCCTGGTAAGAGGATGAAAAGACAAACTACAGTCCAGGAGAAACTATCTGCAGACCACATATCTGACCAAGGACTCATACCTATTAAAATACATACAGAACTCTCAAAAGTCAACAGTAACAAAACAAACAATCCAACTAGAAAATGGGCAAAAGTCCGTTTACTGAAGAGGATAATAAAGATAATGGCAAATAAACACATGAAAAGGTGTTCAATATCACTAGCCATTAGGAAAATGCAAATCAAAACCACAGTGAGTTATCACTACACACCTATCAAAATGGCTAAAATTATAAACAGTGATATTACCAAATGCTGGCAAGGATGTGGAGAAACCAGATCCCTCATACACGGTGGAAAACGGTTTGGCAGTATGTATATGTATAAACATATACATACCCTTCGACCAGGCAGCTGCACTTCTAGGTATTTATCCCAAAGAAATAAAAACTAATTTACATACAAAACACGACTGCTCACAGCAGCTATATGTCTGCCTTCCTTCCTTCCTTCCTTCCTTCCTTCCTTTTCTCTCTCTCTCTCTTTCTATCCATTTCGTTAGTTAGTTGTGCTGGGTCTTAGTTATGGCAGGTGGGCTCCTTAGTTGCAGCGTACCAGCTCCTTAGTTGAGGCATGCGATCTCTTAGTTGTGGCATGCACGTGGGATCTAGTTTCTAGCCAGGGATTGAACCCGGGCCCCCTGCGTTGGGAGCACGGAGTCCTAACCAATGCGCCACCAGAGAAGTCCCAGTAGCTGTATTTCTAATGGCCAAAAACTAGAAACACCTAAAATTTCCCTCAATAAGTGAAGAGTTAACAAACGGTGGTACATCCACGCCATGAGCGCTACTCAGGAATAAGAAAGAAGGATCTACTGATACACTAAATAACTGATGGATCTCAAGGGCTTAAGCAGAGTGGAAAAAAAGCTATTCCTAAAAGGTCACATACTGTACGATTCTATTTGTATAACATTCTCGATATTACAAAATTACAGAGATGGAGAACAGATTAGTGGGGGCCGGAGGTCTACTGAGGGTGGGGTCGGTGGCAGTGACTCTAAAGGGGGCCACCAAGAGGAGACTGTTGTGATGACAGACAGCAACCAGATCGAGAAGGTCACTACACGAACCTACACCTGTGATAAAATGACACAGACCTACACACAAACCCTGCACCAAGGTTAAATTCCTACCTTTGGGACTGAACTATAATTATGTAACAACCGCTGGGGGAAACTGGGGGAAAGGTGCATAAGACCTCTCTTCATTCTTTGGCAAATTACTGTGACTCTATAATTATTTCAAGATAAAAAGGTAAACAGAGAAGTTTTATAGAAATGTTAAGAAACTGCCTCAACTTTCGACCGTTAGTAGAAAGATTATATAGACATAGAAAAATAAAACAAATATTTGAAACAAATATACAGTTAGAAAAACAATGTTTGCAACTAATATAAAAATCTTTAGGAGATCAAATATATAAACAGCAAATTTAGTTTTTTTTTAAACTTTAATGTTATACTGCTTTTATATTTTATTTATTTATTTTATGCCTTGGCCACGCTGGGTGGCATGTGGGAACTTAGTTCCCTGACCATGCCCCCTGCAGTGGAAGCTTGAAGTCAACCACTGGACCACCAGGGAAGTCCCAATAGCATATTTAGTTTAAAAAATTCAGCCCTTACCTTAGATTTGTCATCACTCGAAGCTCTTGTGGCTTCATCCAGAGGGACAGCCCCATGTTCCCTTGCCTCTTTGAAAAGTTCATTCACAATTTTCCCAGTTGAAGGTCGAACTATATGTAATCCACTGCATTCATGTTCACTTGAATAGAACCTTTAAACATTACAGTTCATGAATAAAGACAGAATACAAACATAAACTACTTTAAGGCAAAAAGCTATACAGTCTTAGGAAATGACTTTTATTTAAAGAGAGCCATTTCTAAGGCCTTTGTGGAAATATTTAATTTTAAAAACGGGATTAAGGACTTAAGTAGTATCAACAGCTTGCAGAGATTTGGTAGCAAATTCAGCATCCCACCTGAGAACTAACTAGTTTGTTTCTTCCTCACTTACCCTCTGTAACTGCTTATCTATCACACGAATCTCTTTGACAGCTGACAACCAGAAGCTAATCCTCTCCCCCGGAGGAATCCACATTCAGTAGGACCTGGTCAGTGAAGAGACTTCTATATTTAGATACTGTAAATACCTAAATCTAGACCACAGGGCTACACATAGAGTTTACTCCTCAGAGAGTTCTGACTGAAAAATTATAACCTCCCTGTGTTAAAGGTAAATAACTTAGACCACAAACAATTTTCTCAGTGTTAACTATGTAGTGAATAATTTCTTTTCTTTTCTATTTCATAATGGTCCTAGGGAATATAAACATTTCCTTCACATAAATTAGTAACCTATTTTATCTTTCAAGATTTTTTACAATCAAGAATATCAGAAAATATAACCAATGAAATATCAACATGGAGACTTCCAGAATAAGGTGACAATCAAAGCTCATATCCTTGACTACCGATACCCTCCAATTCAGTTCCTAATTTGCACTGAACTGACTCACAAAACAAAGGGGGAAAATTATATCAGCACTGGAGACTAGGAACAGAAGTCACCTTCAAGACTTTCCCAAAATGAGTATATGCAAAACTAAACAGGAAAGGGAAGGGCAGCTCAGCTCTCAATTCACTGTAAGTGGAAGAAAGATCTACATGGAGAACAATGGACACCAGCAGAACCCCACTAACAAGGCCAGCTCACAACTACTGAGGGTGGGGTGGGATGGATCCAGCTGCTAGCGCTCTGGTCAAGTACACTGAGGACTAAGTTCACCCAGAGCAGGAGCCTCCGGAAGCCTTCCTGCCCAGCAGATACTCAGAGGGCCCAGTACAGACAAGCAAGGCCGAACACTGCCATGGCTGGCTCTTACGACAGGGGTCAGCGTTAGAAGGCGCTTGATAGGAGATGCCTTAAAGGGAAGGGAAGGGGAAGGAAGGGGAGGGGAGGGGAGGGGAGGGGAGGAGAAGCAAAGCTTCCTGCTGCAGCTACTCCTGTTGGAGCCCCTTCCCTCCTGTCTCCTGTCCCTAATCTGGCAAAGTACAACGATAGAGTTCCTTTTTCTCAGCCTTGGTGAGAAAGACCTTACAGGAAAAACCTGACGTAGGAAAAGATTTACTAACTTCTTTATGGTCACTGATTTTTTATTACCAGTATAAGAAATCTTTGCCTACCTCAGGGTCTATTTTCTTCTAGAAGTTTTATTGTTTTCCACAATCCATCCTTCTCCTCTTTCATAAGTATGCCTATATACTTGACTCTCCTTCTCTATTTAAATTCATCTATCATCAACGTTTGTCCACTCCCATAGATAGCAACCTCCTCTATACAGAGGACTCTCAAATGTATGTCTTTAGACCTTCTTACTTATAGCCCGGTACTGAACAGAAAAGCACCTCCTTCAATCCAGTTCATCTCTTCCCATTAATGATCACATTTTCCCTGGATACCAGATTAAGAAGCTTTCAGTCTTCCCTCTTTCCCGTTCACTTACTCTCTATATTCCACGTCATCATGTTTCTACAATCAATTCTTTGAAAGTATCCCACACCAGTTTCACCCCTTTCTGCTCCATTCCACTGACACCATCCTAACCTCAAATTTCATGCCCACATTCTCTGGATTACTGCAGCTGTCTTCTTCTTGATTTGTCTCCTTAGTTTGTTCTTCCCATTGCTATTTATCTTATACGGTACTGCCAGACCTACTTTACCAGAAGTATAATAATAATAACCAACATTTATCAACTGCTCATTTAATCCTCATAACAATGGCATTATCCCCACTTTCCAAATAAGAAAACTGAAGCTTAGGGAATTAAAAACACTTGTCCACAGGCAAAACCTTATCAGAACAGAGAGAAAAAAAGATAGAAAACTGAGGTGTGTCTATGTCTAGAACCAAAGCTTTACCGCTCTACTATAGTTTTTATGGTAAAAGCTACAGTGAAAAACATATACTGGCTTTCCCCTGCCTCGCGTACAAGAGCAGCTCTCCTTGGCTGCCAAGGCTGGCCGTGATGTGGCTGCATCCAGGACTGGATGCATAATGTGTGGGCCGGCTGCAAAATGAAAGTAGGAGTCTCCTTGCTCAAAGTGTATTGAGAATTTCAAGACAGTAATACAAAGCGTTAAACCAAGCTCGCGGCCCTTCCCGGAGAGGGGCTCTGGGGGAAGGCTGAGGCTCCACGTGCACGAAGCACACACGGCAGCACCCCGCCCACCCAGCCTCACCTGCCGCGAGGCTACTCACGTTCTGCTGCTCCTTTCTGGCTCGCTCTTGGCATTTTTATTATTTTTTCTTCTGGGCCTATCTTGTTCCTTGTCTTCTGTGCTTACCCACATCCTAATAACCTTTTAAGGCCCAGCTAGGTACCGACACTGTGCTAGACATCTGATAGACTTACTGAATCCTCAAAACCATACTAGTGTCTCATGACTTGTAGGGGACATTTTTTTTTAAGTTCTTACATTTTTGGACAAGAAGACTCACATTTTTAAAGTTCTATTTGTGACAGAGAAGCTTCTGTGGATGAATATGTAAAAGCAGCTGTCAGGCTAACTTCTGTGAGTTTTTCTGTAGATCCTGCCCCTCCTCTTGTAAATTAAAAATAGGTCACACTACGCCTAGAGTACTTAAGTTTCACATTATGTACACAGTGACTTAAAATGACAATGAACAGATGAATGTTTTGATATCTAATGTTGTCCAAGAAGGTGGACCATTAATTAAGACTGTTTTCTGTACCAGACAGAGCGGTAGACATGCAATGAAACCCGGCAGATGTCAATGCTTAATGTGAAGTCAAGGGAACTGCATACTTAGCATTCGAAAATATCACACTTCGCAAGAAGAAAACATTGCCAATAATCTGCTTCACATTGTATTTTAAGCAGATTAAACATAGTATAAGCATCAACCAATATATTTAAGGCAGCTCCTCTTTTTGGATATGTAAATACTTCTAGAAATCAAATCTGAGGCACAAAGTCCTTAAAAATTGCATTATCAAATTATAACTGTTAACGGCAACACTGTTTCAGATAGCATAAAAGAGAAAAAACCACTCATTGAAATATCTTAAGGATTATATTCGAAGAGCAAGGAAAATATTAATACACTAATCTTATTTTAAGAAGTCAAATATTTTGATTTGTTATACCAACAAATTAAGTCATTCAAAATCTGTTCAAACTGGGGAACAGTGGCCAAATAGTTAATGAGTAAAACTTTGGTACATTAATATTTTGAGCTCTTTCAAAATTTCAGAGACTGTATAGATTAAGGAAGCAGTTAAAATACAAAATATTATATATATATATGTCTATGTATGTGTGTATAGGCATACACACATACACAAACATACATATTAAATAAGAATTAAATGAAAGGGAAGGATATTCAAACCGTGCCAAGATACCAACCTGCAGATTATAAAGGAAAAACTGTATCTTCCGATGGAGTGGGGTGGTGGTCAGCACCTTAACCAAGTGAACATAGCACCAATAGTGGGAAAACCTGAAACCATATGGCTTCTGATGTGATATAATACATAGCAGAAAACATCACTAACTAGTGTTCTTAACAAATACGTTTAACAAGAATCTAATCGTGAGGAAACAATGACCGTGAAGCACATTTTAAAAGACATCTGGCCCCGGCTCTTCAAAGTCCATGTAATAAGCTTTAGATTATATAGATGAGCTAAATGCAGACAACAGAAAGGTTGGGGAAAATGCTCTGGATTCAGATACCAAACAGGCATCATGAGTGGAACGCATGGCCCTTGGCTGGATCCTAAACCTGAAAGGCTCTAAGGGTATCTGACCATAGACTACGGATTAAATGACTCACGCAACTAGTGCTCATTTTCTAAGGTGTGATATGTTATCAAGGTTATAAAAGAGTGTGGGCTTCTTCTTAGGGGGTGCAGGCTGAAGCCTCTAGGGATGAAGTGCTATGATGGCTGTAATTTACTTCCAGATGGTCGAGTAAAAGACAGCGTGTGCACCAATGTACTGCTGTATATAACATGTTAACAACTGGTGAATATCGGAGCAGACACAGCATATATTCATTGTCTTTATCTTTGATTATCTATGGATTTTAAAATTTGTAAAATAAAAAGGTGGGGTGAAAATTATAAATATTATTCTTTATTTCCATTCAGGTCCAGAAAGGGATGTCATTTTACCTCCCCTACAGAAAGAAATAAGGTAGACTAGTGACAAACAAAAAAGAAAGAATAACTTCCAGTGAATTTTTCAACTTTTGATAAAAGAACAGACTTTCTGAAAATGAGATATAATGAGAAAATTCAAGTTTCTCCCCAGTAATGAGATTTGCAGTACTAAAGGGACATCGAGGAAAACATTCCTGGAAACAAGAAAACTCATGACAATAAAATATACCTGGTTCTCATCTCTTAAAACTTCACTGTTGGTTGTTTTTATAGTTCAGGGATTTTAACAATAGTAAATACTATCTAGAAGATCATTACTAGATGGGTCATCACCCAACAGAAGGAAAGACAGATTCCTGAAGTTATAGATTCTTAAATGAAGGACTCCATGGATGCGCTTTAAGAAACACACAAACCCTTAAAAACGACTGACAAAATTGTACATAAGTCTTGCTCTGGGGGAGAGGGGGTATAACTTTCATCAGATCCTCAATGAGTCCAATGACTCAAAAAAGAACCACGGTGCCCAAGAAAAATACTATTCAGTATATTATGCTATGTGATGTCTATCAAAATATTAAGTATTTAAGATAATTTTCCCATAAGTTTCTTCTGGCTTTCTGACTATTAAAGTTTCAGAAATAGTATCTAAAAAACATTTATTTTAAGAAGTTATAGTTAAAAATAAATTCCCGGGGCCATTTAAAATAATGTGGGATTAGTGAACTAAAAAGAGATACAAGTTTAAAAACCAAAACAAAACTTACCTTTGAGGTGGTGTTCGTGGGCTTTTAAAGGCTGTAGCGTGAGGTCTATCAGATTTGGAAGCTTTGCATTTCACTTCATCTTCATATAATTCTGCCAAGGCCAACTATAGAATAATAGATTTGTTATAAAGTATAAAAACACTAGAAATAAACCCTTCTACACAATGACAAGTTATGAGTAGAAAATTAACTTGTAACTGAGTAGTAAAGATGTCTAATGAAAAATGAAGGCTGCCATTTCAGAAGATGACTCCCTTCCAAAATAAAACTGCTGCATCTCTCATTTATAAAATGAACCAAAAATGCCACATATAGTAGAATAAATTAAAGTTACAATAATTGTTTAATTACTTTCAATGAACTATTCAACAGTTTCAAAAACTATTTGGTAACAGATCATTTTCAAAGTTGGACCTACAATTCTTTTAAAAATACTTGAAGATGTTTCACACTAATGTCAGTTTGCTCTCATCAGATCCCATAAAAATATTTCACTTAGCTGTTCAAGTTTTCAAAATCTGAGTACATGAAACAATTCCAAAATTATTCTACTTAAAAGTTTACCAGACATATAAATTTCATCAAGTTTAGGAAAATGAGCTTCATTTCAATGAATGATATATACAGTTTATATAACTCTTAGAAAGCAATATTACCAAATTATGCTTTATAGATATATGGCTGGATATCTTCAAAATGAAATAAAGCATGGTTTCTGAAACTGGAATTTTAAGAAATTTTCAAAATATTTCATTATCATATAAGTTACTTTGTTCCCACTTCTGACTTTCTTGGACAACTCAAAAACTTTCCTTTATGCCCCTTGTGGCTATTTAATTATAATTGGCATGACCATAATCTTTGGAAAATTAAAAAAAGACAAAAAAAATCCCCAAATCCCCCCAAAACCCAGATGAAATGCTCCTTCTAGAAACATGAGAAATATAAAAACTATCTCCAGGGATTCTTTCCTCAGTAGGAAAAGAAAAATAGGGAACTGGGGCAAAGTTAATTCTCTGCAGATTCCATTAGTCAACCTTTAAAATATGCACACAAGAAAACAAAAATGAGTCTTTATTTTTCCCACCTAATTTTTTACCTCCACCCCCTACACATATGTCAACTTTCATATTTCTAACATGGCAATTTTGCAGGAAATCCTAATTATAAAAGTGCTACGTAGCCTAGAAGGACTTATTAAAATCCTAATTTAGGCTCTAACTGTGTTGGGCAGATTATTTAACTTCTCTGAGCCTTAGTTCCCTCATCTTTTAATGCCTATTAAAACAATACCTTAGAGGTATTACATAATGTATGTGAAGCACAGGCAAGTGCTCCGAGAAGATATTATTAAAAAATGCTCAGCAATGATTGTGTCAGTGTTTCATTTTCCCCAAGGTTTCTTTTCTTCCTGCAGTGTTATCTATATGTCTCCTATGGTCTTTTCCTACTTATCCTCTCCAAAAGGAGAAAACAAAACAAAACAAAAAACCCACCACAAAACAAATGAGAAGAGACAGAGGCAGAGACAGACAGACACTCTGACTACTTCGGCCCAAAGTTTTCAGAAATTTTTACCTCCCTGAAATTTCTTCAAAACCGTATTCCTTTATGGATTTCCTCATGAGCTGATAATATCGCTCTATGAATTACTTTTATGCTATTCCTATTCCCATCAATGAAAATGTTATCTGTATGTCAAAGGGCCATTTCAGCCATCCTTCAAGAAGCCTTTTCTAATTTTCTTAACTAAAGTGGTATTTCTTTTCCAAATCCTCATAGCACATTTATATTAAACATTACATTGTCATCACTTGTGTACTTTTCTTACTATTTCATCCCCCCTACTATAATTTAGGTTTCCCAAATTGTTTTTAACATAGCACATGACAGGCACCCAACAAATTCTTGTTGAATTATGTAGACTACAACTCAGCATGAATCATAAAGAGACACAGATAATGTTATAGATTTCAAAACTGAGATTATATTTGCTATAGTTTTGGACCTTGTTTTTTGCTTTAAGATGATCTGAATAAACCCTGTAAATCAAATAATCTTCTTCTATAAAATAAATGAATAATGCAAACAATGCCTTTTGACTCCATGGAATGTGGAATATATATTAACAAAATAGGAATATGGAGAAAATTACATTATAGCAGGGAGTCCACCTAGCTGAAAGGGCCAAGTTATCACCAGAAAATGAATGATATTTAGAGGGAATTAATGCCAGGATCCATGATGTACCTGAAGCATCATATGGCATAAGTTCATAAGCAAATATTTTAAATAAAGTTAATCTATATTATTTGACATAGCAAATGACACCACATCAGAAGAGGAAATTAACTGATGCACTCGTTGAAACCAGTAGAAAACAACAACAAAATCTCAGTCAAATAAAGAGATAAAAATGTGTGCACTGTGAAGTAAAGATGCACTGTGAATTATCAGGACAGACTTCCATGAGCTAAACAACTAGATTATGAGGTATTTCAATTACACAGAGAGAATAAAGTACGTAAGCCCTGATAATCTTTTCTCTAGAATTTGAAATGTGAAGAATGTGAGAAAAGAACCTGAAATTGTGGGTGAGAACATCAAATATATAGCAAAAGATGAAAAGTACTGGAATTCCCAGTCTTAGAGGGACAACTGCCAGAAGGTATAACAGAGATGTTTCAATCTAGAAAAGCAACATCAGCATCACCTGGGGACCCTTGAAAACTGCAGATGCTCAAACCCCAACCTAGACCAAGTGATTTAGAAAATCAGGGGTGGGGTCTGGTGTCCGTGCTTAAACAAGCCTTCCAGGTGACTCTGATGTATGTTAAAATTGAGAACCAACGATATGGGACGCTGACATCAACAGGACGAGGGTACTTGTGACAAGTGCAACACAGTGCCAGACATCTGTACACTTTTCTTACTGATAGAACTCCCCTCTTTGCCCCATCCAAAGCCCACTCTGAACCCTAGGAAGTACTGAAGTTATTAGCCCCAATTCTCCTCAACTCCAACCTATATGGAAACAAAGAAATAAAAACAGAAATCTTTTCCTTTTGATATCATTCTGGAGGAAACCTGGGACAGAAGCATACGATCAAATACCTTAACTGTTAACCCCGTTGTGTGGATGGACTGAGGGGCATGAGAAGAGACAAAGGGCTCTGAAAATGTTCACAAACACTAAGGAACACTGAGGTTTTGGGGGTGAGTACTGTCACTAACAATCCTACACCAAACTTTCCCACTGACTGTTCCCAGTTTTGGAGGAGGAAAGGACCTAGGATCTACTCGCAGTTTGAGATCCACGGGAGATTTCTGAATTTGTGAGTCAGAGGCTCTCGGCGCTGGGAGGCTTTTTGGGAGATGACGATTGATCCATCTTTCCTCTTGTGGTGAATGAGGAAACCTCTCCTGATGTAGATGCCAACAAACCCTACGCTGCATGGCAGCTAAGAAATAGGTACTTAGTGGTACTTTTGCTATTTCCAGTTATACCGTGAAAGACTCTTGGAGCGAGTTGTCAGGAAAGTTAAGGAGTATCTACTGAAAACTGAACCAAATGGGTAAGTCTCAAAATAAACATGGCTAGATTAAACAATAAAATAATCCCCAAATAATCAATATCCAAGAAACCAGCTGGGGAGACAACATCATCCAATTCTTTTAAATCTTTGATACATACTCTATTTCTTCATATGCCATCACTTGGTTGTTTTCAGGTTTCTTTGCAAATTCTTCACATTCTTATTAAATTCTAAGGAAAACACTATGAATACTTAGTGTATTTGATGTTCCAAATCACATTCATAAAAAATCAGTTATCTACTTAAAACTACCTACCAGGAAGTAGACAGGGAATGGAAAAAAAAAAAACCCAAGAAACCCTATTTTCTAATTGATGGTGGAAAGGAAGGAATTCTCCCAATTGGTGACATCTACCACAATATCTCCAACAATTTATCATATCTTAATCCAGTGGATGAAGTATAAACTTGTCAAGTATCAGGTGATCATTAACCAAGTTGTTCTCATTTTTCACATAAAAAGACAAAATAGATTTAAATTAGAGAAAGGATATTAAGTCACACAGTTTTAAGTTTAATAGCATTAGCATGGACTAACCAGTGAAAATTATAGTATTTTTCTCCTTTAAGGGAAAAAGAACCAAATATTTACTAAGCAAGTCTGATCCAGGATAACATGGGATTGAACAATTTATAGGCATTTCTTTATTTCATCCTTGACACCACCATCACCTCTAGTTTACAGATAAAGACAATGAGGATCAGAGAGGTTAAGACATTTTTCCGATATTCACATAACTACTAAGTGTCAGGGTGGAGATGCAAACCGAAGTTGTTCTGACCAGAAACTCCACTTTTTCCCTGACAGTCCATGCTGCCTCTCAGTGATACTGGTCTTCAGCAGAAAATACGAGGTGGATGAGACCTTCCTGCCCCTTGATTCTGTTTACTGCATCTGAACTGACTATGAACACTGGTACTATTCTACATCGAGTTCATCTCCTAACCTGACACCAATCTCTCCATTCTCCAAATTTGTCATTTTATGCCCTACTTATTTTGGCACTAATTCATACTCTATCTCAAAATGTTCTGTTAAATATATGTGTATCTTACTTCTGCAAAAAATAGGTAGAAATGTCTTTTATACTTCTATGCCCTTCAACAGTGTCCCAGCACCAACTGTGGATTTGAGGTCCTATTTATCTCTGCATTCCCGAGCTTAGCAGTATGTTACACGGCAGGTGGTCATTATATGTTTGTTCAAAGAAATAGAATGAAGGTGTAACAATGAAGTAATAGAACTTTTCTACCAAGGCTTGTGGACTGAATGTCATTTATTTTTAATTACAGCTCCCTACAGATGTTCACTTTTTGAATTTTATCAATGATCTTACAAAGAGTTAAAAAAAAACAACCTCTAAAATGAGTAGTGCGATGCATCTGGCGGAGCAAGATTTGGTGCGCTGGTATTTAGCTAACTAATGTCAATGTCCTGTAACATTACGAAGTTTTATTTCTCTGTTTCTTATGTGCAATGTTTTCTAGACTGTAAGCTGTTACAACCAGGCTGCGCAGCCGCAGGATGAAATACTTTTTAGTTCACCCCTTTAAAAGGGAAAAGCTATCTGATAAAAAGGAACCCTTTTACACGTAAGTAATCGAGCCACAAACAGCATCCAAGACAGACAAGATCAAACCAGCCCACGCTGTGACTCGACTTCCCCACAGCCACCGCAGAGCTTTCTTCTGCAGTGAGTCTGACCGGAGCATCAACCGGTGAAGCACTCAACTGACCCCTAACCCCCCAAACGCCATTCGACATGAGCAGCTGCTTCTTAAACTGCAAGTGGGGTGGAGGGGAAACGAGGCAGGGGCACCACTGACAGCCGGGCTCGGACACTTGTTTCCACCGACGCCGCTGCCCGGCGCGCCGCCTGGGGCGGACCCGCGGCGCCGGAATCACACTTCGGTCCCCGAGCCGGTCTGGGGAAGCTCGGCCGCGGCCAGGGCGGTTCCACACGCCCCCGGCCGCGCCGTCCCCGACGCCGCGCCCCCGCCCCGCCGCTCGCCGCACCTGCAAGTCCCGCGCGCTCGGGGGCCGCGGCCCCACCGCCCTCGGCCCCTCCTCGCCCGCCTCGCCGCCGCCGCCGCCCTCCGCCATCTTTCACTCGCTCCCGGCACCGCCGCCGCCGAAGCGTCTCCCGCGACTTCCGGGGCCGGTTGCCTGGCAACCGCGGGGCGGAGCGGTCCCTGCGCGTCCCCGCCTCCCCCGGCCCCCGTGCGCGCTTCTTCCGGCGCCCGCCCACCTGTGCGGTCCCGCTTGTTTCCGTAAAGGAAGTTGGCTCAGAATTTCCCCGCCAAGAAGCCTTTGCGTAAACCCGGAGGCTGCTGGGCGCTGGCCTGGAGGGCAGCACGGACTTTCGTGTTCTTTTAACCCCACAGTGAAAACGTCCCCTGGATGTTTCATCTGATGAAAAGTGCCACCGTCCTTTTCCAGTCTCGGTCACATTCTCTCATTTCCTTGCCAAGGACTGGGTGGTACGTCGCCCCCAAAGCGTGAATTGACGTTGAGGAGGAAGAACCCTGTAAACTTTCTTTGCGATCAGAACTAGAGACTTCTAAATTCATCTGAGATTTATTCAAACTCCTGTCTTATCCCAAGCACTTTTATACCCCCGGATGCAAAGGTAAAAAGAAGTAGTCCTGGTCATTATAAAACTCACAATCTATTGGGAGAGGGAGAGGTATAAACAGATAATAAAGTGCCATTTGCAGTAGAGCTTTGCAGGAAACGTTATGAGTGGCGTGTGGGGTGTGAAGGGGAGTATTCTGTTGGCATCTGCTATGTGCACCATGCTAGGTGCGTTCGATTGTATGTGTAATCTCGTCTGTTCCTCTGCCAGGTAAGTATTGTTATTACCGTGTTATACCTGAGGAAAGCAGACGACAAATAACGACTAAACTCACCCTGTTGTAAATGGCGGTACCAGATCCTAAGCCTCGCATTTGTTGGTTGTCCAGATATTCTTTTGAGTACAACGTTCTGCCCTAGAAATCCCGGGCTTCTCTTTATAACCCATAAAGCCAAAGGCATTTGGCCGAATCTTGAAGGTTAAGTACCCCTGGTAAACTTTGGACCAAAAGGGACCATCGGGAGAGGCATGGGTTTGAAATACCATGTTTATCCTGATAAAGTACTGCATGGCAGAACCTTAGGAGAAATGACAAAAGACGGTTGGGGGTTGGAGAGTGTGGGTTTGGATCTAGACTGGAGGTGTAGGCTTAGGGCAGATGCTGAACGGTCTTGCCTTAGTGAAGAGATTGAATATTACGCTCCGGGCCAGTGATTCTTAAGGCTGATGCACGTTAGAACTCCCCTGCCGTCCTTTCACTGCAGGAACTCAGATTTAATTAGTATGGGGTTGCACTCAAGCATCATGTTTTTATAAGCCGCTCCCCAAGTGGACTTTGCTTCTGGCTATGACAGTGTACCTGGTACTGGATTTGCCCTTCCACTCCCAACAATGAAAAAACGAGACAAAATATATGAAACGATTATTTTCAGACATTGAACTACAGGCAGTACAGATCTGTGCTATGCCAGAGAAGGGAAACAAGCAAAATGAGCTATGTTTGTCCTGGCTTTCTGCCTGGAACTCTCCTACAATGCTGGTCGGAATGGAGAATGGTACAGCTACTTTGGAAAATAGACAGTTTCTTCTAAAGTTAAATATTCAGTTATCATAAGATCCAGCAATAACACTCCTAAATACTGACCCAAGAGGAATGAAAACATGTGTTTACAAAAATATTTGTACCCAAATGTTCATAGAAGCTTTATTCATAATAGCCCCAAACTGGAAACAATCCAAATGTCCATCAACAAATGAATGGATAACATTTCGAGAAATTCATACCACAGAATACTACTCAACAGTAAAAAGGAAGAAATTACTGATTCACACACCATGGCTGAATCTCAAAGACATTATCTTGGGTAAAAGAAGCCGGATGTCAAAGAGTAAATATTGTCCGATTCAATTTATACGAGATTCTAGAGCAGGCAAAACTTATCTTTCCTGACAGGGGTTGCTTAGGGTCAACTCTTTGGGGGAAGGATAAGCTTGGGGAATTTGAAAAAGGATATGTGGGAACTTTTTGAAGTGATGAAAATGTTTTATATTGTTATTGATGGTGATAATTACACATGTGTGTGTGTGTGTGTGTATGTATGTGTTAAAAACACATTGAGCTATATACTTAAAATGGGTGTACTTTATTATATGTAAATCACACATTTATAAAATTAGTTGACAAAAACCTCCCCAGATAATTCTGTTGTGCAGCCAAGGTTGAGAACCACTGGTCTAAGGCAATTGGGAGCCATTAAGTGGTTTGTGATTTAGAAAGATAAAAGATAACAGTGTGTAAGATGAATCAGAGTTACAAAATTAGAAGGTTATTACAACAATGTGGGGTGATTAGGATTAAGGTTTTTTTTTCCGCCTTCGCTGTGCAGCTTGTGGAATCTTAGTTCCCCAGCCAGGGATTGAACCTAGGCCCGTGGCAGTGAAAGCAGCAGGCCCTAACCAGTGGACCGCCAGGGAATTCCCAGGAATAAAGTTTTATCAGTGATAGTGGGTAAAGAGAGAAGCAGTAATTGGTAGAGATATTAGGACCAGAGCCAACTGGTGCTGAAGTCTTACATGGGGAATATGTGAAAGGAGGAGGAATACAGGATGACGTTGAGGGTTTTGGTTAGGTGATTTGGCAAATGGCGCCTCCTATAAATTATTCAGTTGAAAGGGAGAAGCAGACCTGAAAAGACAGAAACGAGTTTGTTGTGGACATTTTGTGGTTTCGTTTTGCTTTATTTCCTTCCAGTTTTATTGAGCTATAACTGACATACAGCACTATATAAGTTTAAGGGGTACAGCATAATGATTTGACTTACATACATCATGAAATGTTTACCCCAGTAGGTTTAGTGAACATCCATCAAATGGTATAGATACAAAATATAATAAAAGAGATCATTTAGGAGATCATCAACTTAAAATAATCCTGTATATTTATAGGTTGCTGTATATAAACCTCATGGGAACCAACACTGCAATAGATAAACACACACACACACAAAGAGAAAGAACTCCAAACCTACCACTAAACATAGTCATCAAATCACAATGGAAAAGAGTGTTATGACATTTTGAATTCAAAATTTATGTGGGACACTAGAGGGAAAATACATCACAGAGCAATTGCAAACGTGGGTCTAGATATTAGGAAGTAAGAGAATCTTGCTTTGGAGATATAGGTTTGGTGATGACTGCCCATGAGCGATAGCAGAGTAGATGAGGCTTCCTGGGGCAGTGTGAGATGTGATAAGATGTGAGCACCGAGAATACTTAGAAAAACCAGCACTGAAGGGCTCAGTGGGGAAAGGAGAACATTCGGACTAGACCTAGGGAGTAGTCAGAGAGGGAGGGTGAAGGCAAGAGACTGGACAAACCAGCGACATGGCGGTTTCAAGCAGGAGACCAATGCTGTCGTTTCCTATGGATAATCAAGATTAGGATTCCCTGGTGGGCTAGTGGTTAGGACTCAGCGTTTTCACTGCCGTGGGCCTGGGTTCAATCCCTGGTCGGGGAACTAAGATCCCACAAGCCTCGCATATGGGCAAAAAAAAAAAAATTAGGACTGGAATGTGTCCACTGGATTAAGAGAAGAGATTGCTGTACCAAGTTTACTATGAATTTCATAGAGAGGAAAATCCACATTTTAGCAGTTTGAGAATGACAGCTAGGACAGTAAAGCTGTGTTTTCAATGTACTTAAAAGTCAGAGGTGTGCAGGGCGTGGCTTATCCTGGCTCGGGAGAGCCTGTGGTTAAATTTTCAGGAATTTTACAGGTAGATGTTAAACACAGCCATTGTTAAAAATGGAGGGGAAGGGGGGAAGGATAAATTAGGAGTATGGGATTAACAGATACACACCACCATATACATAGATAACAGGAATTTACTGTATAGCATAGGGAACTATTTCACTATCTTGTAATAACCTACAATGGAAAAGAATTAAAAAAAAAGGATATAGCTATATACATATGTATATGTATGACCGAATCACTTTGCTGTACACCTGAAACTAACACAATATTGTAAATCCACTATACTTCAATAAAAAAGTAAAAAAAAAAAAGAAAAAAATTAAGTTACATAAACTTACAATGAAATCATATTAAAAACCAATGTAATAAATACTAAAAATCAATTCCAAATTATTTAAATACATTTTATAATTATCTATGCCATACATTTTATTATCTATTACCTATTCTAAATATATTTTATTATTATCTATACAGCTATTGTATCTACATGGTGGAAATACCATGTAATGGCACGCTATGGTACACCTCTTCCCAACTCCACTTTCAGTGACAACATGTTGGTAGCTTGGAATTCACCATGGTGGGAGTATTCACAACTCAGAAATTGGCAAATGCCACACTTAAGACCTTGATTTATTATTTTGTTCATTGTCTACTCTGAATTTAAGAATGTGGTGGAGAAAATGTTTACAAGGCAGTTAAGACTTAAAAGTGTGCTGTGTCTGTAGCTGCTATACTGGGAATAGCAAAAGGGAAAAAAAGGGGGCATTCTTTCAGTATTTGAAAATGACTGATACAGGAAGGAAGTAGCTGCTCGTGTCATGTCATTGAGTTACTATGTATATTATGTTGTTTCACTCACATCTTAACTTGAATGAAAGTATCAACCGACATTGGTGACATTCATGACAGACAGTACCTCTCTTTTTAGCTTGTGATGGAAGCAATAGTACCTCTTCCCATTCTTCTCCAAAGAAATGATCACAAGTACCTCACTTACCCTCCATTTCTTCCTATTTTATATTCTCAGAGTGATTGAGGGGGTTCGAGAATCATGGAACTTATTCATTCTAAAGTTTCTTACCATTTACCATAAGCTACAAATCAGTATTTTTTATTTATTGATTTATTTATTTTTGGCTGCGTTGGGTCTTTGTTGCTGTGCGCGGGCTTTCTCTAGTTGCAGCAAGCGGGGGCTGCTCTTCGTTGTGGTGCGTAGGCTTCTCATTGCGGTGGCTTCTCTTGCTGTGGAGCACGGGCTCTAGAAGTACAGGCTTCAGTAGTTGTGGCTCGCAGGCTCAGTAGTTGTGACTCACGGGCTCTAGAGCGCAGGCTCAGTAGTTGTGGCGCACGGGCTTAGTTGCTCCGTGGCTTGTGGGATCTTCCCGGACCAGGGCTCGAACCCGTGTCCCCTGCATTGGCAGGTGGATTCTTAACCGCTGTGCCGCCAGGGAAGTCCCCAGAGTCATTTTTAATTCCTCTTTTTCCTTTAACCTCACAGTTTATTGTTTACCAAATCTTTTGATTTCTCCTCCAAAATATCTCTTCTTCACCCTCATTGCACTGACATGGTACAAATTCTTTTCCTTTTAATTGAAATAAAATTGTAATAGATTTAAAGTGTACAGTGTGATGATTTGATACATGTAAATCTTGTGAAAGGATTCCCCGCATCTGGTTACTTAACATGCCCATCACCTCACATATTTCCTTTTATTCTGGTGAGAACAGTTAACTTCTACTCTCTTAGAGTAGAACTTCAAGTCTCAAATTTCAGTTATGCAACACAGTCAACTACAGTCATCATATTTTACATTAGCTCCTCAGACCTTATCTTATAATTGAAAGTCTGCAAGTAGACCTCTTTCTGGGAAAAGACTGGGAGATGGGCATTTCTGTCTGCTCCCTCTGCACTGAGCCCTGGGGTGATAGCCAGTTAGGAGCTGTTTCTTTGTTTGCTACGGTCTGATAGGTCCTACAAATGCAAGCCCCACTGGCCCCCAGAGCCAGGCAATCAAGGGGTGCATCTCCTGGGTTGCATCTGCAAAAGCCAGGCGTCAGATGTGCGTACAGGCTCCTTCCAGGGAGGAAACTGTGACTTGGAGGCAGACCTAGGGAGTTGGAGATGCCCCTACCAGACTCCCCCGTCTCCATGGGGGGCAGCAGGCGGCCCCTAGGCATGTGCTAAATTAGGGGCCTGGCCCTCAGGCTGCAGATTTTAAGGAATGCAAAGAGACCTCTTTTAGGTAAAAACGAGGAGGTGGGCATTTCTGTCTGCTGCTTCCGCACTTAGCACTGGGGGGCAGCCATGAGGTGTCCTCACAAGCCCATTAACAACTCTTTCTTTCTTTGCTTTAGCTTTGTACCATAAGCGCTGCTGGCTTTCAGAGCTAGGTGTTTCGGGGGCCCATCCCTTAGGTGGAAGTTTTAAAAGCTAGGGCACTAGATGTTGGGCCGAAACCCCTTGCTCCCCAGGGAGAAGCTGGGAGTTGTGAGTTCCCTCCTGACTGTATGTCACTGCACCGGAGGTGGGGTTTCTGATGAAAGTTTCAACCTTTCCTACCCGTTCTGATGTGGATTTTTTTCTCATTTGCCTGATGTGGAGGAGTTGTCCAGCTAGTTTTTGCCTTTCTTTCAGAGGGGATTGTTCTGTGTGGAGCTGCAGATTTGAGGTGTCCATGGGAGGAGGTGAATTCAGGAACCTCCTATGTCTCCGTCTTGGACTGGAACTCTCCGTCGGTTTACTTGTAGAATTTCCCTTTCTCTCTGAAATTCCTCACCTCTTCACCCATCAGATCTCTCTTTTCCTATAGATTCTTTAGCATATTCCTTTTACTTATTTAAGAATCCCTGACTGCTGATTCTAACATCTGGTCATTGCAGGGCCTGTTTATAATAACTGCTTTTTAACTTCTTAGAAATTGCGGGTCACATTTTCTTGCTTCTTTGCATAGCTAATATTTTTTATTTGTATATTGAATATTGTAAAGGATACATTATAGGAGCTCTGAATTCTTTCCTCTTTCTCTGAAAAGTGTTGTTCTTTTGTTGTAGGCAGTAAGTCCTAAGACATAGCCATTAGTTTTAAATGTGGCCCTTTATTGTATGGTGACTCTTCTGGTACTCAATGGAAAACCCAAAGTATTTACCAGTTCCCTCTCATTTGGCATGACTTGAACTCTAAACGCTTTCTCTCAAGAAGAGAAAGATGCTGAAATCTCTGCCCAGGTCGTTTAGGCTCTACCTTCTGCTGCTTTCTGCTCTGTTTCTTGGACTCTCACCTTAGGTCTGCACAGTTAAGAAGCCAGTCAAGGATTTGAGAGGAGTTTTGCACAGATTTGGGGACCCCTTCCTTTGGCTACCGCTTTGCTAGGACTCCTCCTCTTAATTCCCAGCCCCAAGCTCTGACCTCTGAATCCTTGGCCGGATGAACCTGTCCCTTTCTACTTGAGCTCCATTTCCCGTGTGCAGCACAGTTAGTGGAGCCGTTAGATGAGTAGTCAGTAAATTTAGATCAACCCAGCCTGCTTCCCCTCTTTTAAGGCTGAGATCGCCTGTGACATCTGCCTGTGTTTGGTCATGCTTGTGTCCAGAAATTCTAACTATTAGGAGATCAGTCTGATACAACCTCTTCTGTCACTGCTGGAAATGGAACCTCAGTTTGCTAATATTGTTGGGAAGTTTGCATTTATGTTCATGAATGATATTAGCCTATAATTTTTCTTTCTTGTAATGTCCTTGTTAAGTTTGAGGATCAGATTTATTCTGACCTCACTGAGTGTATGGAGAAGTATTCCCACTTCTTTTAATTCCATGGAGGAGTTTCTCCTACATTGGTGGTTTTTTCTTCTTTAAATCTGAGTAGAACTTATTGGTTAAGGCATTTGGGGTTAGACTTTTCTTTATGGAAGTTTTCAAATTACAGATCACAGAGCTGTCTCCCCAGTCCTGGGCCTCAGTTTCCCTTCCTGTGTAGACAGGTACCATGAGATCTTCTGGACTTGTCTCTCTGGATCTCTCACCATCTACAGAGTTGTGAATTCACTTCCCGGACTTACTCTTAGCCCAGGATCCAATCTTTTCAACTAAATGTATTCAGGAAGCCTTCAACTCTGTAGAAACATAAAAAGAGTTTTTCTAAACGCCACAATGACTTTACGCAAAGCAGATGCTGCCAGCCTCTTTGACTTAACCTCACCCTCCGCTCTCCTCAAGAATGTCAGGAAGGTGCACATCGAAGCTCTAAGTGTATGTCTGTTCTGTTTCCTTCGGTTTATTGTAAAGGCCTCTATTTTTCTGTCGTTCGATTTGCTTCTCTTTTCTGTTCCCAAAGTTGAGCATCTTCTAAAAAGTATCTCCGAAAAGCATGACTGGACATTTATATGTTCTGGAATCTAAATGTTTGTGGTTGACCTAAGAGAATACAGAAGTAAAGTCACCTCTACGGGTTTTGCTGATGGGAGATTTTGGGTTCAGATGGTCCAGGAGCAGCGTGATGACATCACTGATCACCTTGGAGACGACTGTGGTAGATGGGGCTGGTGGCCCGCTGATAATAACTCCCGATCATATCATTGCTTCTCCTCTGCTTTTTATGTTTATATGTATACTTGATGCTTGAACAACATGGGGGCTAGGGGCGCCGACCCTCCGCATAGTCGAAAACCTGCCAGAAGTTTGCAGTCAGCTCTCTGTATCTGGGTTCTGAATCTGAGCACCAACCGTAGATTGTGTAGTACTGTAGTACATATTTACGGAAAAAAATGCACGTCCAAGTTCAGTCCTGGGCAGTTCAAGCTGTGTTGTTCAACGGTCAGCTGTATTCTCTTTATCTACCAGCTGTTTCTTTTTTTTTTTCCCCCAGCTGTTCCTTTTAAAGACAAATATTAGATCTACCTATAGAAGTAACAACCTTTTATTTTACTATAATCTTGAGTATTAGATAATCTAAGTTCTTATGACTATATGTAAGATAAAATGCCCATCGATATGGGGGTTCTTCTATATGTACAATTAGCATATGTGTGCGCATCAGTCAGGAAAGGCACTGCTCTGGTGACAAAGCGTCCACACGTCTCAGTGATGCTTACAGACCACGGGGTGACAATGAGCCAACGGGGACGGTCTCTGTCTCATGATAGCTTTGCTCAGAGACCCAGACTGATGCCGCCTCCACCCTCTGGGACAGTCTCTGCTGTCACACAGGCGGAAGGACATTTGCAGAATCGTGCTCAGGCCTTAAAGCTTTTGACTGGACCTGGTACGCGATGCTCCCATTCATGTGTCCTTGGCCAGAGCAAATCCGGAGGCCCTGCCTGACCGTCCAGGACTTGGGGGATGCAGGAGAGCTGGAGCTGTGATCACACGAATGGCTATTTCAGTGTGATTCACAAGTTAAGAGCAGGGGAGCACCCAAGGCTTTCCTGCACTGGTTCTAAAGCACTGGTCCTGGGAGTAAACAGTCCCTCTTTCATCTCGTTCTGAAATTGTAACAGAGACACAGTACAGTGGACTAGTAAGTGTAACTAAGAAAATGCGGTGGTGTAATGATCACTACACGATTCCCCGAAAGCTGTTCTTTTTATGTCTAAAGCCACCGAGGTCTTCCCGCTGTCATCGCAGTGAGAGAACTGAGACCTGTTCTCAGATAGTGGCTTCAGAATTATGTGAACGGAGCTTCACGCTCACGCACGGGCTCTGCTCTTCACAGGCATCTCCCCCTTCATGCTTCCTTCCGGTTCTCAGCCCTGCGATACGTTACTGTCTTTGTTTGTTAGTGAAGTACTTAGACAGGGAAACATCACCAGGTAGAGCAAGGATAAAACTAAAGAGTAACAGCCACCAAAATTGCAGCAGTGAAGTGCTGTTCACCTGTGCCTAAAAATAGAGCAGTTGAGTAAATGCACAGAATTTAGCAGCTGTGCGGAGGCTAGCCAGGGAGCGTTCAGTAAAGGACTAGATTCCAGTATGACCTGACGACACATCCAGGAGGACGAGGTGCAGGCCTGAGACCTTGGCCTTCCTCGTCTAGGGGTGGTCGTCACTCCTGTTGACCAGTCTTGGGCACTGCGTCAGCCCATATGCAGCCTACCTGCAGCAGAACCTCCTCCGTGGGCCCTCGGGAGGCCACACAGGTGTTGAGATACTGACACCTCTGAACTCTTGGGAAACAACACAAGCTCTGGGGTGGCCAGAGGCCCTGCACCTCTGTCAGCCAGCTACGCACATGTTACTACTTGCCGTGCTTACCTTGCCGGGAAACACTGACCTATAGCTCTGCTTTTGTCTCTCTTCAACCACTGCTGTAGTGTTGACTCAGAGATGTTTGAGCTTTATGAATTTACGCAGCCCTTCAGTGAAGGACCGCGGTGCTTCTCCTGGAACACTGGGTTTCTACATTCAGCTGTGCCTTCAGACTCTGGGTCTGTGTCTCGCAGGCTCCTGCCCCCCTCAGCCCCCCAAATCACCCAGGACATAGAATTCAGCTTCTTTACTGTTTTCCGCAAGAGGCCGACCAATCTTCTTTGCTGAAGATTTGGAGGGTCCGGGTCGGGGCTCAGCATCTTAGATCTCTCAAAGCGAACTCTCCTTATTTCGCATGTATTTTCTGTGGCCTCTGTTCTACCATGCTCCCCTGTCCCCAGGGTGAGGGTGCAATTTCTCCCTCTCCAATTCCCAAATGCAAACGCCCCATCCTTTATCAATCAGAACAAACATTTTAAAAAACAATTCTTGCTGATCAGTCCCTTGCAGTTTATCTGCCACTCCAAGTTATTATCAAGCCACCTCTGTTAAACAAGTTCCCTGACAAGAACTCTGGTGAACACAGCTAAATAAGATTCGTGTGTTTTGGATCATTCAGGGATCATTTGAGATGACTTCCTGATTGTTCTTGGCTTTACGAGATGTTTCTTGGCCTGCAAATGAAGTGCTCCTGCCTTAAAAAAACACAACAGCACAAAAAACACCCCCAAACAAAAAGGCACGTGTAATGTGAATAATGTCCATCAGAGGGCGCACCAGCCCACAGACTTGAGCTGTAACTTGAGATTCCGGCTCCAGCTTCCTCTCAATCTTTGTCGAACAAAAAGAAGGTGGAATTCTCAGGGATACAAGTGTTACATGAGGTATACATTAAGAGAAGGTTAAATACATTACTGTGGTTATTTTTTATGTAGAATATAAAGTTGTGTTTAGTAAAAGAAAGAGAATTGCTGATGTGAAATTTGCAGCAGTTGTTTCCAAAGGGCCTGATGCAGGATGCGCAGAGCAGGGGTGCATGGGCAGGCGAAGGCTATTGGCTCATGCTGTGGCCCCAATTTTGTCTCCATGTATATTATTATTACTGCTACTACTACTACTACAGTTTTGGGCAGAGGAGTTTAATTACCTGCTAGACCGTCCAGATGGAAAAACGCGGCGAAGGAATGGAAACAAGGGTCGTAAACTTAGAAGCAAGGCAGACACTTGTGGACCAGTTTAGGTTTAGACATTCACCAGATTGGACTATTTTTTAACATTTAACATAAAACATTTTACCACAAGAACAAAGCAGTGTATTAAAACTGACTTACAGAATTGTGCAAATTATTTTTTAAACACATAATTTCCCCCACATTTCTTTAACTGTCAGTTTGGGGAGAGGGCAAATTTACCCCAGATACCAAAATTTCATTTTAGAACTTAGTTTATACTCATATTACAGAGTGCCCTAAATTGATACCCTTCTCTAAGCCCTGGGTTTATATCTTCCCTTTAAAATGTGTAAGTATCTTTCAATTAAACTGTCATTCTCAAAGATCTTCTGGAGAAACAATTATGAATTAAACACCTATAACTTCATCAGTTATAGGTGTAGCGTTTATCATCTAACCCACAGGGGTCTATCAAGTGAGTAAGGCTGAGTCTCTTGTTTCCTCAGAATACCCGACTGCAACACCTGAGGTACCAGCTGCTCTACTTCTTCATTAATTACTCCTTGTTTGGGAAGATTCTCACACAAAGTCATTTTGGAGCCCACGGTCTGACCAGTTTCAAGTGACTGAGATTGCCACGCACTGATACTCTTGAAGGTATTTTTCAAATATATCCTTTCTTCACATTCACTGTGTGTTTAACATTTTCTTGAAATTCACGCACCTTTCTCTGTTGAAGATGCTGGTGTCTCTGAAAAGGTCTCATTGCTTTCTTCATTCTTGAGTGTAAGATGTTTCACTGCACTGTAACAGGAGTATGAAGGGAGGACCTTGTTTTCCTCGGTGGTCCTCCAAGGGTTCACTCGCAGGGTGTTTTCTTTCTTTCTTTTTTTTTTTCCTTTTTTTCTTATTTATTTATTTAAAAAATTGGAGTAGAGCTGATTTACGGTGCTGTGACAGGGCACTTTCTGAACTGCTGCTGGGGGCGTAGATCAATTGGCTAAGGCCTGGGCGGTGCTGAGTCCCATGGACTTTCCATCTTGAAACTGCAAACTTGGTTCACCTGGAGGGAAGGGAGCTTTCTTCTCCACAGCCCCAGCTCCTGGGGGGGGGGGGGGGGGGGCGGAGTCCAGCTCTAAGTCATCCAGGTGAACTTTTCTCAGCATCCCATCTTACCCGGAGCACAGAGAGCTGGGGAGCAGCCTGGCCAGGCGCCGTCCCATCCCAGTGGGGGGCATCCCAGTGGGGGGCACCCGTGTACATCAGTGTTGCAGGGCTGCCATGACAAATTACTGCAAATTGAGTGGCTTACGATCACAGAAATGTATTCTCATGGTTCTGGAGCCCAGAAATCAAGGTGTCCCCAGGGTTCTTCCTTCTGGTGGCCCTGAGGGAGAATCCACTCCCCGCCTCTCTCCCAGCCTCCGGCAGTGGCCCTCTGTCCTCTCTGTCCCTTGCCTTGTAGATGCATCACTCCAGTCCCTGCCTTTGTACTCACATCACCTTCTTCTCTGTGTCCCTGTGTCCTCTCCTTTTCTGTCTCTTCTAAGGATACTCTTACTGGATTGTGGGACCACCTAATCCAGGATGATCTTATCTTGAACCTCACATTAATTACATCTGCAAAGACCTTATTCCAAATAAAGTCACATTCTGAGGTTCAGGGTAGACATGAATTTTGGGGGGACATTATTCAACCCAGTAAACCACATATATAATTCTGCCTACCTGGGGCTGACATGCCCTCTTAGAGGCATCCAAACCACTTTGAGGATGATTGCTCTAACAGGCCCACACTTTTTTGCAAATTTGAGATTATTTAGATTGTGAAATACTTGTTATGGAAATATTTAAGTTGGAAATCCATTCACGTCACCAAAGAAATTTTATCATTACACTTATCAATGAAAGAAAAGAAAAAGACATTAAAATTGAAAACAGACTTTAATTTATGTTAAAATTTGTGCATAGTTGTAAAGCAATAAAAATTCTGTATATTAGTGCAAATATGTTTTTTATCAATGGTGGTCATCAAGAATTAGCTTCAACCATTTTTAAAGGTCTTGATCAGGGATTGCATATAGACATTTCAAGTATGAAGTCCTGTATTAAAAAATTGTATTAGCAGGAAAAAACTTAGAAGTACATTAAATATTTGAAAATAGTTTTGGAAGCTTAAATTTAGCATTTAATGTCATTCCAAATACTGTATAGATTTTATAAAAATTTTGTACTATAAAGAAGACATCATGATTTTTTTTTTTACCAACTTCCACATAGATGCTTCTAAATCCTCTCTAGTTTGTCTCCGCGTATAGGACAATTTTTTTGCTATGTGAGTCATAACTTGAAAAAGATGTAACACATCGGCTTGAGAACTTTCTATGCATAAGCAAATGCATGTATTTGTTCATGTGTATACATATATAACATACATTTAGCATATATATTTATAAAATTATATTTATGTAAAACCATACGTTAATATATTTTGTATTGTAAACATTTATAAAAGTCTACATGTTTACACAAGTGGAATGATAGTACACATATAATGCAAAAACTGGCCCTTTTTCTTTAAACAGAAAATTTAGTTATCTTTTTTTTAAATTTATTTTTTATACAGCAGGTTCTTATTAGTCATCCATTTTATACACGTCAGTGTATACATGTCAATCCCAATCTCCCAATTTATCCCACTACCACCCCCGCCACTTCACCCCTTGGTGTCCATACGTTTGTTCTCTACATCTGTGTCTCAATTTCTGCCCTGCAAACCGGTTCATCTGTACCATTTTCTATGTTCCACATACATGTGTTAATATACGGTATTTGTTTTTCTCTTTCTGACTTACTTCACTCTGTATGACAGTCTCTAGATGCATCCACGTCTCTACAAGTGACCCAACTGCGTTCCTTTTAATGGCTGAGTAATATTCCATTGTATATATGTACCACGTCTTCTTTTTTTTTTGCGGTACACGGGCCTCTCACTGTTGTGGCCTCTCCCGCTGCGGAGCACAGGCTCCAGACGCGCAGGCTCAGCGGCCATGGCTCATGGGCCCAGCCGCTCCGCAGCATGTGGGATCTTCCCGGACCGGGGCACGAACCCGTGTACCCTACATCAGCAGGCGGACTCTCAACCACTGCGCCACCAGGGAAGCCCTGTACCACATCTTCTTTATCCATTAGTCTGTCGATGGGCATTTAGGTTGCTTCCATGTCCTGGCTATTGTAAATAGTGCTGCAGTGAACACTGGGGTGCATGTCTCTTTTTGAATTATGGTTTTCTCTGGGTATATGCCTAGTAGTGGGATTGCTGGATCATATGGTAATTCTATGTTTAGTTTTTTAAGGAACCTCCATACTGTTCTCTCTACTGGCTGTATCAATTTACATTCCCACCAACAGTGCAAGAGGGTTCCCTTTTCTCCACACCCTCTCCAGCATTTGTTGTTTGTAGATTTTCTGATGATGCCCATTCTAACTGGTGTGAGGTGATACCTCACTGTAGTTTTGATTTGCGTTGCTCTAATAATTAGTGATGTTGACTAGCTTTTCATGTGCTTCTTGGCCATCTGTATGTCTTCTTTGGAGAAATGTCTATTTAGGTCTTCTGCCCATTTTTGGATTGAGTTGTTTGTTTTTTTAATATTGAGCTGCATGAGCTGTTTATATATTTTGGAGATTAATCTTTTGTCCGTTGCTTCATTTGCAAATCTTTTCTCCCATACTGAGGGTTGTCTTTCGTCTTGTTTATGGTTTCCTTTGCTGTGCAAAAGCTTTGAAATTTCATTAGGGCCCATTTGTTTATTTTTGTTTTTATTTCCATTACTCTAGGAGGTGGATCAAAAAATATCTTGCTGTGATTTATGTCAAAGAGCGTTCTTCCTATGTTTTCCTCTAAGAGTTTTATAGTGCCCGGTCTTACATTTAGGTCTCTAATCCATTTTGAGTTTATTTTTGTGTATGGTGTTAGGGAGTGTTCTAATTTCATTCTTTTAAATGTAGCTGTCCAGTTTTCCCAGCACCACTTATTGAAGAGACTGTCTTTTCTCCATTGTATATCCTTGCCTCCTTTGTCATAGATTAGTTGACCATGGGTGCATGGGTTTATCTCTGGGCTTTCTATCTTGTTCCATTAATCTATATTTCTGTTTTTGTGCCAGTACCATATTGTCTTGATGACCGTAGCTTTGTAGTATAGAATGAAGTCAGGGAGTCTGATTCCTCCAGCTCCAATTTTTTCCCTCAAAAATGCTTTGGCTATTCAGGGTCTTTTTTGTCTCCATACAAATTTTAAGATTTTTTGTTCTAGTTCTGTAAAAAATGCCATTGGTAATTTGATAGGGACTGCATTGAATCTGTCGATTGCTTTGGGTAGTATAGTCATTTTCACAATATTGATTCTTCCAATGCAAGAACGTGGTATATCTCTCCACCTGTTGGTATTATCTTTAATTTCTTTCATCAGTGTCATAGTTTTCTGCATACAGGTCTTTTGTCTCCCTAGGTAGGTTTATTCCTAGGTATTTTATTCTTTTTGTTGCAATGGTAAATGGGAGTGTTTCCTTAATTTCTGTTTCAGATTTTTCATCATTAGTATAGGAATGCAAGAGATTTCTGTCCATTAATTTTGTATCCTGTTACTTTACCAAATTCATTGATTAGCTCTAGTAGTTTTCTGGTGGCATCTTTAGGATTTTCTATGTATAGTATCATGTCATCTGCAAACAGTGACAGTTTTACTTCTTCTTTTCCAATTTGTTTTCCTTTTATTTCTTTTTCTTCTCTGATTGCCGTGGCTAGGACTTCCAAAACTATGTTGAATAATAGTGGTGAGAGTGGACATCCTTGTCTTGTTCCTGATCTTAGAGGAAATGCTTTCAGTTTTTCACCATTGAGAATGATGTTTGCTGTGGGTTTGTTGTATATGGCCTTTATTATGTTGAGGTAAGTTCCCTCTATGCCCACTTCCTGGAGAGTTTTTATCATAAATGCATGTTGAATTTTGTCAAAAGCTTTTTCTGCATCTATTGAGATGATCATATGGTTTTTATTCTTCAATTTGTTAATATGGTGTATCACGTTGATTGATTTGCGTATATTGAAGAATCCTTGCATCTCTGGGATAAATCCCACTTGATCATGGTGTATGATCCTTTTAATGTGTTGTTGGATTCTGTTTGCTAATACTTTGTTGAGGATTTTTGCATCTATATTCATCAGTGATATTGGTCTGTAATTTTCTTTTTTTGTAGTATCTTTGCCTGGTTTTGGTATCAGGGTGATGGTGGCCTCATAGAATGAGTTTGGGAGTTTTCCTTCCTCTGCAGTTTTTTGGAAGAGTTTGAGAAGGATGGGTATTAGCTCTTCTCTAAATGTTTGATAGAATTCACCTGTGAGGCCATCTGGTCCTGGACTTTTGTTTGTTGGAAGATTTTTAATCACAGTTTCAATTTCATTACTTGTGATTGGTCTGTTCATATTTTATATTTCTTCCTGGTTCAGGCTTGGAAGGTTATACCTTTCTAAGAATTGGTCCATTTCTTCCAGGTTGTCCATTTTATTGGCATATAATTGCTTGTGGTAATCTCTCATGATCTTTTGTATTTCTGCAGCATCAGTTGTTACTTCTTTTTCATTTCTAATTCTATTGATTTGAGTCTCTTCTGTTTTTTTCTTGATGAGTCTGGCTAATGGTTTATCAATTTTGTTTATCTTCTCAAAGAACCAGATTTTAGTTTTATTGATCTTTGCTATAGTTTCCTTCATTTCTTTTTCATTTTTTTCTGATCTGATCTTTATGATTTCTTTCCTTCTGCTAACTTTGGGTTTTGTTTGTTCTTCTTTCTCTAGTTCCTTTAGGTGTAACATTAGATTGTTTACTTGAGATGTTTCTTGTTTCTTGAGGTAGGCTTGTATAGCTATAAACTTCCCTCTTAGAACTGCTTTTGCTGCATCCCGTAGGTTTTGGATTGTTGTGCTTCCATTGTCATTTGTCTCTAGATATTTTTTATTTCCTCTTAGATTTCTTCAGTGATCTCTTGGTTATTTAGTAACGTATTGTTTAGCCTCCATGTGTTTGTGCTTTTTACGTTTTTTTCCCTGTAATTGATTCCTAATCTCATAGCGTGTGGTCAGAAATGATGCTTGATATGATTTCAGTTTTCTTAAATTTACTAAGGCTTGATTTGTGACCCAAGATGTGATCTATCCTGGTGAATGTTCCATGCACACTTGAGAAGAAAGTGTAATCTGCGGTTTTGGATAGAATGTCCTATAAATATCAGTTAAATCTATCTGGTCTATTGTGTCATTTAAAGTTTGTGTTTCCTGATTAATTTTCTGTTTAGATGATCTGTTCATTGGTGTAAGCCCCCTACTATTATTGTGTTACTGTCAATTTCCTCTTTTATAGCTGTTAGCAGTTGCCTTATGTATTGAGGTGCTCGTATGTTGGGTGCATATATATTTATAATTGTTATATCTTATTCTTGGATTGATCCCTTGATCATTATGTAGGGTCCTTCCTTGTCTCTTTTAACATTCTTTATTTTAAAGTCTATTTTATCTGATATGAGTATTGCTACTCCAGCTTTCTTTTGATTTCTATTTGCATGGAATATCTTTTTCCATCCCCTCACTTTCAGTCTGGTTGTGTCCCTAGGTCTGAAGCGAGTCTCTTGTAGACAGCATATACATGGGTCTTGTTTCTGTATCCATTCAGCAAGCCTGTGTCTTTTGGTTGGAGCATTTAATCCGTTCACATTTAAGGTAATTATCGATATGTATGTTCCTATGACCATTTTCTTAATTGTTTTGGGTTTGTTTTTGTAGGTCCTGTTCTTCTGTTGTGTTTCCCACTTAGAGAAGTTCCTTTAGCATTTGTTGTAGAGCTGGTTTGGTGGTGCTGAATTCTCTTAGCTTTTGCTTGTCTGTAAAGCTTTTGATTTCTCCATCAAATCTGAATGAGGTCCTTGACGGGTAGAGTAATCTTGGTTGTAGGTTCATCCCTTTTATCACTTTAAGTATATCATGCCACTCCCTTCTGACTTGTAGAGTTTCTGCTGAGAAATCAGCTGTTAACCTTATGGGAGTTCCCTTGTATGTTATTTGTCTTTTTTCCCTTGCTGCTTTCAATAATTTTTCTTTTTCTTTTATTTTTGCCAGTTTGATTGCTATGTGTCTCGGCATGTTTCTCCTTGGGTTTATCCTGTACGGGACTCTCTGCGCTTCCTGGACTTGGGTGGCTATTTCCTTTCCCATGTTACGGAAGTTTTCAACTATAATCTCTTCAAATATTTTCTTGGGTCCTTTCTCTCTCTCCTCTCCTGGGACCCCTATAATGTGAATGTTGTTGCATTTAATGTTGTCCCAGAGGTCTCT
Source organism: Phocoena sinus (assembly GCF_008692025.1). Lineage (NCBI taxonomy): Eukaryota > Metazoa > Chordata > Mammalia > Artiodactyla > Phocoenidae > Phocoena > Phocoena sinus. Next base: position 6,026,292 of record NC_045779.1, on the reverse strand, counting down.
TAGTCTGTCTTCATTTCTTTTCATTCTTTTTTCTGTTCTGCAGCAGTGAATTCCACCATTCTGTCTTCCAGGTCACTTATCCGCTCCTCTGCCTCAGTTATTCTGCTATTGATTCCTTCTAGTGTAGTTTTCATTTCATTTATTGCATTGTTCATCTCTGTTTGTTTGTTCTTTAATTCTTCTAGGTCTTTGTTAAACATTTCTTGCATCTTCTTGATCTTTGCCTCCATTCTTTTTCTGAGGTCCTGGATCATCTTCACTATCATTATTCTGAATTCTTTTTCTGGAAGGTTGCCTATCTCCACTTCATTTGGTTGTTTTTCTGGGATTTTATCTTGTTCCTTCATCTGGTGCATAGCCCTCTGCCTTTTCATCTTGTCTGTCTTTCTGTGAATGTGGTTTTTGTTCCACAGGCTGCAGGACTGTAGTTCTTCTTGCTTCTGCTGTCTGCCTTCTGGTGGATGAGGCTATCTAAGAGGATTAATGGGAGGGACTGGTGGTGGGTAGAGCTGGCTGTTGCTCTAGTGGGCAGAGCTCAGTAAAACTTTAGTCCGCTTGTCCGCTGTTGGGTGGGGCTGGGTTCCCTCCCTGTTGGTTGTTTGGCCTGAGGTGACCCAACACTGGACCCTACCCGGGCTCTTTGGTGGGGCTAATGGCAGACTGTGGGAGGGCTCACGCCAAGGAGTACTTCCCAGAACTTCTGCTGCCAGTGTCCTTGTCCCCACGGTGAGCCACAGCCACCCTCTGCCTCTGCAGGAGACCCTCCAACACTAGCAGGTAGGTCTGGTTCAGTCTCCTATGGGGTCATTGCTCCTTCCCCTGGGTCCCGATGTGCACACGACTTTGTGTGTGCCCTCCAAGAGTGGAGTCTTTGTTTCCCCCAGTCCTGTCGAAGTCCTGCAATCAAATCCTGCTAGCCTTTAAAGTCTGATTATCTAGGAATTCCTCCTGCTGTTGCCGACCCCCAGGTTGGGAAGCCTGATGTGGGGCTCAGAACCGTCACTCCAGTGGGTGGACTTCTGTGGTATAAATGTTCTCCAGTTTGTGAGTCACCCACCCAGCGGTTATGGGATTTGATTTCATTGTGATTGTGCCCCTCCTACCGTCTCATTGCGGCTTCTCCTGTGTCTTTGGATGTGGGTATCTTTTTTGTTGAGTTCCTGTGTCTTCCTGGTGATGACTGTTCAGCAGTTAGTTGTGATTCCGGTGTTCTCGAAAGAGGGAGTGAGAGCATGTCCTTCTACTCCTCCATCTTGAACCAATCTCTAGTTATCTTTTCTTATAAGTATGCATAGAACTATGTTATTTTAAAAAATGGCTGCCCAACGTTCCATATGTTATAGCTGTATCAATGCCCTATAATATATTTTGTCAGTCTCCTATTAATGACATTTAGATTGTTTCCAGATTTATTTCATTTTTGCTATCACCAATAATGCTGCAGTGATTATTTGTGTAGAAATATCATTATAAATCCCTAGGAGTGGAATTATGGCATCAAAAGCTATGTGATTTAAATTTTTGATGGGTGCAATCGTCCCCCCTTACCCACAGGGGATACATTCCAAGACCCTCAGAGGATGTCTGAAACCACAGATAGTACCAAACCCTGTATACACTATGCTTTATCTTATACATACGTATTGATGATAAAGTTTAGTTTATAAATTAGGCAGAGTAAAGAATTAACAATAACAATATAAAATTATTTTATAACTACTAATAAAATAGAACAATTATAACAATGCCCAGTATGTAATACAAGTTATGCGAATATGGTCTTTCTCTCTCAAAATACCTTATCGTCCTGTACTCACCCTTCTTCTTGTGATGATGTGAGGCGATAAAATGCCGACACGATGAGATGAAGTGAAGTGAGTGACCGTAGGCACAGTGACGTAGCACTGGGCTCCTACCGGCCTCTGCCAGTGCATCAGAAGGAGAATCATTGAGCTGTGATGCTGTTGGTGGTTGGACGTCAGGTGTAGACGATGTTGATTGTTGGGCCTCCTGCATAAGACGGAGCAGCGTGAGATTTCATAATGTTAATCAAAACGGCTTTCAATTTAAAACTGATGAATAGTTTATTTGGTATCTTTGGACTGCAGTTGACCCGGAAAGTGAAGGCACGCGTGAGGGGGGATGGGTGAGCTTTGAAATTACCAGCAAACTTTGGCACCAGTTTACACTCTCACAGTTTAAGGGGGAGCCTGTTTTCCCACCCGGTTTCCAACAGTCTTTTTAAACTGTTGATCTGAGAGATGGAAAGTGCTGTTTCCTTTCTTTCTTTAATTATAGGTGAGAAAATAAAAGGGAGAAATGAGAAACGAGATTGCTCATAATAAATAATTCAGTCAACAGTCACCTGTAGGAGATAACATAAGAACTTCAGAGAGACTTAGCTCTTAATTGTTCCATGAGTCAGTAAAAAAAAAAAAAAAAAAAAGGAAATTATGATAAATACGTTTGATAGGAAAACCAACTTTGCTTTCACTTCAAGAGTGTTTTAGCCATTATTGTGATGGGCACTGACAGTGAACGTGGCACCTGTCATGCTGGAAGAGCAAGTTATAGAACTCAGATCACGGGACTGAGAGCTAGGAGACCCGGAGAATAGTTATATATATGTAATTGGTCTCACGTCATCATCTTTTGTTTAATTAGTGTGATTGGGGCAAATCATTGAACCATTTAGCCCTTCTGTGTCTATTTCCTCGTGTGTGTAAAGAATAAGGTTAGGATCTTGAGACCTAAAAAAATGTGAATTTAGGAATGTCTAAATTGAATAAATATTGCTATTGATGAGGATTTCCAAAATGAGAAGTTTTCCTATCCTATTTCTCCAGTAGGTGGTGATATTATAACATTCAAAATAGTTACTGATCTAGTAACTAACTGCAATTCTCCCCTTAGGATTCATTTTAGAAATATTCTTTGCCATTGTAGTAAAATTTTAGTGTTATATACAAAGAGTACATTTACGAAATATATTATGTTACATTTAATATATTTACTTAGGGTATCAATCTACTGTTAATTTGTTCTTTTAATGTCTATAAAATCAGACTCCAAATCTAATTACCTCAGATATGACTTCCAATCTGTTATAGTTTCTTTAATTCAGTTAACTTTATAAATAGTTTCCGTTTTAATTAATCCATTTAATTAGAAGACTAAGAGTGGAAATAGATTGAACTTTGTTTATTTTACTGAAACTGTAAAAATACTGTATAAGAAGTTATTTGAAGGAGAGCCTCAAATAAGGTCTCTGGATATCTTTTTAGAAGGTCAACATTTACTAATTGTATAGTTATACAGAAAATCAAGGACATCAAACCAAAAACTGAAATTTCACCAGAGTTGCAAGATTTTAGCATAATTTAAAAAAATCAATTTCATACATACATTAATGACATAGAGTTAGACAGAAAATAAAATGTCAACATCTTATGTAATAACAGCAACAATAGCTTTGCATAAATGGATAGTGATTTATCTTTTAGCATAAAATATATATTAAAGAAATACAATAAAACCTTATTGGGAAAAATAAAGGAAGACACATAATTACAGAGATTAAATATAGTAAACATGAAAATACTATTCTACGTTAAACATAGATTAAACATAAATATTTGTTAAGAGCCTGTATGGAACATTTTATACAACTTGATAAGTTAACAGTGAAAATCTTTTGGAAAAATCAGCAAGCAAGTACATAAAATATATTTTTTAAGATCATAATAATAGACTTACTCTGTAAAATTTTAAAACACTCTATGAAACTTTTGTCAAAATTAAATAGTAACTGGAGAATAATGTTAAAAGTGATCTTGGAAATAAAAAAAGATTTAGAAATGATTACGATAAAGCTGTCTTATTCCCCAAATGTGGCATGCTTACAGATCCTTATAGCATATAAAAATATCTATGTTAATACAAAACACTTATACAAGAATTGACGCTGCTGAATGCCACTGATAAATAACCAACACTGGTCCTTAATATGTAGGTTAGAAGACCTAGAATCATTGTGTGCTACTTAGAAGAAAATCTTTGAAATTTTGCTTTATCTTTAAAAAAAAAGATTTAGGTTAAGAATTAGGAATCACAGAAAGAATTGTTACACACTGTTTTTTTTAGCAAGACGTGTAATCTTACTGTAAAATTTTAAAGTAGGGTGGCAATACTGAGTTGATTTAGGAGGTATTACCTGAAATGAAGGATAGGGGATGAGATAGAGACTGTAAATTTCAATTTTCTTTTCTTACAGAATGAGTAAATCCAAACTCTCAAAACCCTTCCTATCTGAACACCGGAACCCAATAGACTTGGATAAGCGTATCTGAACTCTCATAATCTGGACTCAGGAACTAACTAGATAAAGATAATAAGGGGTACTTACATATTATCACAGATTTGAGCAAAACTGAAAGGAGAAAGGAGCCTAAGAAAACCATAGTCTAATTTTGTTAAGTGCAGAGAAGTCTGTGCAGACACAAAAGCGTTCCTCTGTGTCCTGGGCACACAGCTGGACCACTTCTCCCAGCCTGCCCTCAGGTGGGTGTGGCCATGTGGGTGGGAGTCTGTTCAGCCTTTCAAGCCAGCTGGTCAAAACCTCCTGTGTGGCCCCTCACACTTTTCCCCCGCCTCCCCGCCACGTGCAGAGGAAGGAATTGGCCAAGGGCTCCATGGCCTAGGGGATGTGTAGAACCACGCATGGAAGGAGGCTGGTCCCTTAGCTGATGCTTCCCTGGAATATTTATATTCAACTTTGCATGAATGAAAAACCTCACAGTCAAAATGAGATTCGGGGATTTGTTTTACGGCAACAGGTGCTACTTTTTCTAACTAATACATGTTACTGGATTTTTATTTCTATTTTTTAAATTACATTTTTCTTAGTTTAAATTAATGTATGATTGATATTTTACATGCTACTTTTTTTGCTTAACATTTCCATGGACTTATTTTCGTATGTAAAGAATGTTGACATGCTAACCATCTTTAACACCATATTCATATTTCATAGTGGTAATATTCTCTTGTATTTACTTATCAAATCTCGACTCTTTGGCATTAAGTTTCCAATTTTTCACCATAAGTTATGTTTCTTAGTACCTCTGTACCAATTATTTTGGGGGCTTTATTCAAAATGAATGATGTGGTCAAATAAATGAACGGTTGAAAAGGATAAATGTGGTCAGTGGCTGTCACGCACTCTGTGAATTCCTAAAAATCACTGTGTTGTGCAAAACTGTGTGATAAAAAACATGACCCACTGAAGAAAAAAACGGTAAGTTGGACTTTATTAAAATTATAAACTTCTGCTCTGTGAAAGACACTGCTGAGAGAATGAAAAGATAAGCCAGATTTCACAAAAATATACAAAGAATTCTTAAAACTCAACAATAAGAAAAGAAGCAACCCAGTTAAAAATGGGCAAAAGATCTGAACAGACACCTCCCCAAAGAAGATATACAGATGGCAAATAAGCATATGAAAAGATGCTCAACATCGTATGTTATTAGGGAATTGGAATTAAAACAACAAGGTGCTACTACATACCAATGAGAATGCCTAAAATCCAAAACACTGACAGCACCCAATGCTGGCCAGGGTGTGGAGCAACAGGAACTCTCATTTACTCCTGAGGGGCATGCAAAGTGGTATAGCCACTTTGGAAGACAGTCTGGCCGTTTCTTCCAAAATTAAACGTGCTCTTACCATGTGATACAGCAATAGTGCTCCTTGAGTTGAAAACTTAATTGCACTCAAATGAACTGAAAATTTATGTCCACCCACAAAGAGAACCTGCACACAAATACTTATAGCAGCTTTATTCATGATTACCCAGACTTGCAAGCCACCAAAATGTCCTTCAGTAGGTGAATGGATAAACAAACTGTGGTACATTCATGCCATGGAGTGTCATTCAGCAGTAAAATGAAATGAGCTGTCAAGTCACAGAAATACACGGCAGAAGCTTAAATGCTAAGTGAGAGTATAATCCGAAAAAGCTACACACTGTATGAATCCAACTATATGGCATTCTGTAAATGGCAAAACTCTGGAGACAGTAAAGAGATTAGTGGTTGCTAGGGGCTCGGGGGGAGGCAGGAATGAATAGGTGGAGCTCAGGGGATTTTTAGAGCAATGAAACTGTTCTGTATGACACTGTAATGGGGGATACATGTCATTATACATCTGTCAAAAGCCATAGAATATGCAACACAAAGAGTGAACTATGGACTTCAGTTAATGTACCAATGCTGGCTCATCAAATGTGACGAGCGTACCACACTTATATTAGATGCTAATAATAGGGCAGTTGTGTGTTTGGGACTCTGTGCTTTTTGCTCAGTTTTTCTGTACACGTAAAATTGCTCTAAAAAATAAAGTCTATTAATTGAAAAACAAGCAAACAAAGCAACAAATAAACACCACAGGGCAAAAATGGGATTAGGGACATGACACTCAAATACTTCATGAATGATATGCGTGAATTTGACAGAATAATTTAGAAATAATATTTTTAAAACATTAAGCACAGCTTTAAAAAACACTAATATTGTCAGTGTTGGTGTGACAAAGAAGAAACGGTTGGATGTATTTATTGCCACTCATCTTCATGAGTAATGTGTGTACATAAGTAGGGATGTGGATGTGTGTGTCTTGTTTACCTGGTACATGGAGTTAGCTGGTACATAATTGATGGGAGTATATGTGTTTCATGTTTTCCTACCCAGTTTAGCTGGGTGCAGTATTCCTAGTGCTTCTTACAGACAAAAATCACACATAAGGAAATGGGAAATTTGCATTATACTCAAATTGTTCTCAAATTAAATAACTAATTAATTGTGCTAGAAAAAATTTGAGTTTCAAAGCAAGCATTGTAACAAAAGGGAGTGTAGTATTAGAAGGCTTATAGAGGGACTTCCCTGGTAGTGCAGTGGTTAAGAATCCGCCTGCCAATGCAGGGGACACGGGTTCGAGCCCTGGTCTGGGAAGATCCCACATGCCACGGAGCAACTAAGCCCGTGTGCCATAACTACTGAGCCCACGAGCCACAGCTTCTGAAGCCCGCACGCCTGGAGCCCGTGCTTCGCAACAAGAGAAGCCACCACAATGAGAAGCCCGCGCACCGCAAGGAAGAGTAGCCCCCGCTTGCTGCAACTAGAGAAAGCCCATGTGCAGCAACGAATACCCAATGCAGCCAGAAATAAGTAAATAGATGAATACATTTATTAAAAAAAAAAAAAAAGGAAGGCTTATAGAAAACAGCAGTCTGCTGTTCTACTATTTCTACTCCAGAAGTTCGGCCAACAGAGCTGTGACTTTCCACACTGTTTGTCTGTTTCTTCGGGTAATCAGGTCCATTTTATTTTTAAAAAAGTGCTTAAATTGCTGTTTCTTTAGTAGTAATTTTAAAAATTAACTACTGCACAGACTTAAGTTTTGTACACCCCTCACCCCCGTGTTCCCCCGTGCTCGTGTCAGTAGACGTTGTGTGTTATCATGACTTTGTAAATATTGCTTGACATTAAGTCAAGTGGTTTACTGTGAATATCTTCCCTTTCCTGCAGAGTTTTTGTCTTTAACATTGACTCTTATTATTTGTATTTATTATGGTTGGTCTCACAGCCGTGTGGTGGTAACTGAAATTTATTTGATTTATATTTCTTTCCTGCCTCCAGTGAAATGTGAGCACTGGCATTATTTGTATCAGTTCTGTATATATTCGGAATGTGAAACTTTTATTAGTTATGTTGTCAGTTTGGGAATTTCGTTGCTTTCTTTTTAAAACATTTATCCGTGTCATTTTACACATCCTTCTATTTTTTTCTGACATATTTAGTTTTAGTGTGTGTTTTACACTTTAACTCATTTAGAATGTATTATGGTGTATGATGTGACGTTTGGATCTAATTTATTCCTTCTTTGTACCGACATCCAGTACTCCAGACGTTTCATTGCCAGTGATTTTTCCCTCATTGGCCTTGCTTTATTTGCTTCTTTTTAGAATTACGTCTAGCTCATTGTTCATGTCATTTGTTCTCTCAAAACCTGCACTATTCTCATGGAATTGATGGTTTGTTAATAATGTCTATACTGGGATTTTCTTTCTACGCAGTTGAACTTCATTTCCTTGAGTATGGTTTTAGTGCTACTGACTCTGTTTCCCCTAGTATCTCTATTATTTGGTAGTTAGATGACCCCATTCCCCTCCCCCCATCACCTGCTTGTGTCCTTAGCTGGCAGTTCACTTGGTTGTCATATTTTTAAAAAATATTTATTTATTTATTTGGCTGCATCAGGTCTTAGTTGCAGCATGGGGGATCCTCACAGTGGCATGTGGGATCCTTCGTTGTGGTGCACGGGCTCTTCATTGTGGCGCGTGGGCTTCTCTCTAGCTGTGGCTCGAGGGCTCTAGAGTGCTTGGGCTCAGTAGTTGCGGCGCACAGACTTAGTTGCTCCACAGCATGTGGGATCTTACTTCCCCGATCAGTGATCAAACCAGAGTCCCCCGCATTGGAAGGCGGATTCTTAGCCACTGGGCCACCAGGGAAGTCCTGCTCGGGTGTATCTTAAGCACTACAGTCGTTCCCCCTTATCTGCAGTTTTGTTTTCTGTAGTTTTAGTTGCACATGATCAACCATGATCCAAAAATATTAACTGGGAAACTCCAGATATAAACAATTCATAAGTTTGAAATTACATGCCATTCTGAGTTGCCAGATGAAATTTCGTGCTGCTGGGGATGTGCGTCATCCCTTTGTCGGGTGTATCCCACCCGCAAGTCACTTAGAGGCTGTCTGGGTTATCAGATCAGCAGTCGTGGTATCTCAGTGCTTGTGTTCAAGTGACCCTGATTTTACTTAATAATGGCCCCAAAGTGCAAGAGCAGTGACGCTGGCCATTCAAATATGGCAAAGAGAAGCCGTAAAGGGCTTCCTTTAAGTGAAAAGGTGAAAGCCCTTGAATTAATAACAAAAGGAAAAAAATTGTATGCTGAGGTGGTTAAGATCTATAGTAAGAATGAATCTGCTATCCATGAAATTGTGAAGAAGGAAAAAGAAATTTGCGCTAGTTCTGCTGTTATGCCTCAAACTGCAAAAGGTACGACCACAGTGTGGGACAAGTGCTTAGTTAAGATGGAAAAAGCATTAAATTAGTGTGATAAGAGATTTTTGAGAGAAAGAGAGAGACGGAGGGAGAGCGATCACATTCACATAACTTTTTAATAATATATTGCTATAGTTCTATTTCATTATTAGTCACTATTATTAATTTCTTACTGTGCCTACTTATAAACTAAACTTTATCCTAGTTATGTATGTATAGGAAAAAACATAGTATATATACAGTTTGGTACTATCTGTGGTTTCAGGCATCCACTGGGGGTCTTGGAATGTATCCCTCCCGGATGAGTGGTGACAACTGTATTCTACTAATGAGAGTATCTTCACTTATTTCCTGATCTTTTGCTCTTTACCTCAGAAGGAAAAAATTTGAATGGAATCTTGGTTGGTTTATTTTTTTGAAAAAATAGTCATGGTTGTTAAAACAGTCAAACTTTGTTGCTTTTCTTATATTTGTTGTTGGATTAACTCAGAATAGGCACTATGATTATTATTTCAACATCTGTTCAGAAGTATCAATACTGTGATTTATTGAATGAGATTTTCACTTGGCCCCTGCAAAAGGAAGAGGGAGACATTGAAGACATGTGAAATGAGTAGCCTGTTAATTGATTTAAAAACAAAATCATATTCATGAGCAAGGACTTTACCCAAGGGTACATACTAGAATGCAAAGGATTAGCTTCTGACTGACAAGGCCCGGGGTCACTTGTCACTCCCTCCTCTTGGAATATTTACTGACCTCCGTGGCCCAAAGTGGTCCTCTGATGCACAGCATTTATTGCCTCTGCCACTTCTTGGTCATTTATATTCTGCCCCTTAGAGCTGTCATCTTCCTATGTGTTGGTCTCTTTGGCCCAACTGAGTGATAAGCTCCTTGAAGGTGGGTCTCGGTAAATTCCTTCTCTTGTATGTCTTATGGTGTCTAGATCAATTTTTCATGTAAAGTAGGTGCTCAAAAAATATTAACTGATTGAAACTTGGTAACTTTTGGTCATTGAATCCCCTAGTGTAAAATTTTACCAATAGGCACACATCTTTTTTGTGTTCTTGTCAGGTATCTTTGCTGACACATTAGATTTTGTGACTTCCAATTTTTCCAGATCAAGTGTGACACAATATTGCTAACTTATACCTAAAAGGGAGTCTTGGAGGGTCATGTACACCATGTGTATCACCAGCTCTCTTGTCCTTTTCTTTTTTGCAGAATTGTACTTCTAGGGATGTTTTTCTTCTCCTAGCAAGACACACAGGAAGTTCAAAAATACATCTATAAATGTACTTCTCAGAAAATGTTTAGGTGTGCAGGATTACTGATTAGAAGCAGGCTCTCTCCTAACTGCAAGAATATCCTGATGGCATTATTTCCTTTGTGGCTTAAATAACCATCTATTAATCTGAATTTGAAACCATGGGTTTCACCCTTTTTAAGTTGTTGGAAATCGCTAACCACTAGCTTAACAACAAGGGTAAAGCGAAATTTGTCATTTGTTTTTTGAGGTTGCAGAATAAATGAAACTTCAGGAACAAAAGATAAACGTGGCCTTTGCTGCACTGACTGACGTAAATCGCTCAGCCCAGCGATAGCGGCAAACATACACAGTAAAGATGATAAACCAAGGTTATGACCGAACAGGTAACTTCACAATGGAGAAAGACTTTACAGGATGAGAATACAGCCCCAGAAGCATTCAGAGTAGGGTTATGTTTACGGCGAGTCTCTGTCCACTGTTATTTAAAGATGAAGATCTGTTTGCTGTAAAAAAATATATTTATTTAGCAAGGTTTTTGACAATCTGAAAGAACTTATCACAATACCACAAAGAAATAGATTCTTCTAAGACCATATTTGTAAGGCGACGTTATAACTTCGTTGAGATCGACAGCCTGCACTTAGTGTGAAGTGTGTATTTTATTAGGTTAAATCATTAAAAGTTAGATTGATAAGTTTTAAGGTCTAATGCTATGCCTTCAAACAGCTGTTCCATTTGACCCAAAAAATGGCAATGCTACTGTGGAGTGGTTCATATGTTTTAAACGAAGCAGGATTGTCTATTGTTTCATAATTTATTCTTCTGATGGTGATCAGAAAAGAGAAGGCGCTGCCTGCCTCATTGCTTGAGAAGCCTCAGGAAGCACCGAGGACCTTATTGGGCCTCGGGTCTGGGATATCGCCAAATCAGGGGGTCGGCTGTTTAAGCTTGAAATGTGAGCACTAAAAATGTTCCAAACGGGAAGCATTATAATGATCCCACTTTCATAAAATGCTCCTTCCTCTCCATCCTCCAACAATGGATCAACCCCTTCAGGCTTTCTCTTGCTAAGCTCTCACTGGCACCAGTGAGAATCTTGCACAAAAGAGGCAGAAGGACTGGACTTCATCGAAATGGAGTCACTCTGTACATATGTAAAAATTGCATCCATTAATTTTGTCACTGAGATGGCTGGTTAGTGAAACAGTTGAGCTAGAAGTGGGAATAGTGTAAGGCTGAACTTTGGCGCTTACATATGAATCCGCATCTGTCTGGACCATACAAGTGGCTTATCTTGGTGGGGATTATCCATGGAGTTTGGGGGGGGAGGAAGCGTTCTTGGGGACGGACAGAAACAAAGGAAAACTCTAACCACTAAGAAGGACTTAGAGTTTTTATATAATGAGAGTGGCCTAGGACTAAATAGAAGTACATCGTACACAGTGAGTCAGTTGGTCCAACACACGTCTCTTGAGTGTCTATTGGAGACAGCTCTGTACTCGGCTCTGGGGTATAAAGATCCATGAAGCAGACTTCCCCTCATAAGGGGCAGGGGACAAATGCAGTCAGAATGCTGTCTTCCAGATGTATATATAATACTTTCTTCAAATCCATAATTACGTCGCACCTTTTATGTGTATCGGGAACACAATTCCCTATATATATTTCTGACATTTTCTACGCATTGACATTTATTTTTCTATTTAAAACTGAATACGTAAATGGCCAGTTTGAGACACATGAGCGTCCAATTTAGGTTTTCTGTCTTTTAATTTCAGCATGCTAGTAATTTCACGCTTGTCACAATTATCTTTTCCTTAGTTTCATGACTTTTATTTTGTTCATTTCCATCCACTCTTACACACTTCACAGCGACATTCCGGGACTTGCATCTCAGCCTGCTGGCTGGTCAAGGTAGTAATCTTGCAGAAGTGCAGGTGTTTTCAGAGAGATTCTGTCCTGCACGGTGGCTTGAACTGTGTGTTAAGAAGCTGGTGTACGCAAACCCAAACTGGTGCCCCCCAAAAAAGCCTTCTAGGCACAACAATGTCCGATCACAAAAATTCTGCTTGTAAGAAAGACTAGTACTTTGAAGGGCTGCCTGTAAGTCAGATCATGTTAGTTTAGTGCAACGTGGTAAGCTGGGCATCGGAAGTGTGCATTGCCTAACTCACGGGAAGGGGGAAATGTTATTAGAAAAAGAATAAAACCCCTAATCCCAAGAAATTTAACATTTGAATAACTTATTTGGTTGATGATGGAATAAAAGCAGCTGTGCAAATAGACGGTACCAAGAGGTTAAAATCACCTGATTGTGAACTCCGTATCCCAGCTTGGCATGAACTTGAAATTTTGGGCTCCAGGTAAACATTTGGAAGTCCATCTTTCCTATTGCCCATCATGTAGTTTTCTGGTTGCCAAACTTTTGAGAATGTGGACTCCCCAGTTGCTAGTGATGATACTGGTGTTAACTCTGCAGTCTACAGACACGACTTAGCATGGAACTTCTAGGCTTGAGGGTTTTGTGTACTAGTTCTATGCTCCTCGACATGGACCGTGGATCTCAACGGACAGGCCTCTGGGGAATGAAATAGCAGTGGCTGGAGGGCCAGTATGTTCCCCCATTCTGCTTTTCAACTGTAAATGTGTGAGTTGGATTTCCGATGAATCCCAGGATTAGGTAGAAAACAAACATGATTCAGGGAGAGACAGTTTATGGTCTAAGAATCACACAGACATTATCTGGCACTGGAATAAAGGCAGTGCTCATTATTATGTATAAGATAAAACATCTCAAGGCCTGGATACCAAGTGCCCTTGCTTGTCTTGGAAGTTATCAATTTTTTTTTTTTTTTGCCATACGCGGGCCTCACTGTTGTGGCCTCTCCTGTTGTGGAGCACAGGCTCCGGACGCGCAGGCTCAGCGGCCACGGCTCACGGGCCGAGCCGCTCCGCGGCATGTGGGATCCTCGTGGACCGGGGCATGAACCCGCGTCCCCTGCATCGGCAGGTGGACTCTCAACCACTGCGCCACCAGGGAAGCCCGGAAGTTATCAATTTTTAAAGCTTCTGTAAGATTTGACATAAATATGACAAGGGAGTAAGGAATTTCCATTTTAATAGGTTGTAAGTATAGTTAATAGTAATTTATCCCTCTAGCTCTTCCTTCATCTCTCTGCCCCTTGAGTTTCTTAGCGGGATCACTTATAAAAATGAATACTAATTGCTCTCTCCCTCGCCCCTTGTCTTCTTTCTGTAAACATTTGTTGAGCACCTACTGGCTCCAGGAATTTTGGCTAGGTGCTCAGAATAAAGGGAAGAAAAAAAGCAGAGTCAAATGTATAGGTGACCTAAACAAAAAATTCTAAAAGTACAAGAAGAAAATAGAGTAGTCTATCTCCCCGCTTCTCGGATTTGGGAAAGATTTCTTCAACAAACAACCGTAAAGGAAAAAAAACTGTATGAAAACCAAGAACTTCCATAGAGTAATATAATGATGATAATAGTAAGAATAACAGCAAGAATAAGAGCAATAATAATAATAATTGCTGTGTACTGACCGATGTACGTGTATCGGCTCAACCAATAAGGTGGTTTAACCAATTATAGTTTAAGCTTTACAGATAAAAAATATAAGGTACATAAGTGTTATGTAACTTTCTCAAGGTCACATAGCTAGTACGTGGCAAACACCACAAGCAAGGTTAAAAGACAAGCAATAGATTGACAGAAGATATTTGCAAATTGTGTAACGGACAAACATTAATTTTCCAGACTAATGTAAAGAACTCCTGTAAGTCAATAAGAAAAAGGTTGGCCAATTTATAAGTGGGCAAAGCAATTAAAAGGCAAGGAAATTCAAATGTTCACTATGTATATGAAAATATACTCAACTTCGCTGGCTAGTGAGAAAATGCAGATGAAGCCAGTAATGGGAGGCCAATTTTTATTTATCATGTAGGCACAAATAACATACCTGGCAATATCAAGCCTTGGTAAAGATATTTTAGAAGCAATACTTTCATATACTGTCTGGTGGAAGTAGATGGTGGCACAGAATCTTTGGTTGCATCCAGAAGAAACGGAAACAAGCACTCTAGAATATTTGGCAATTCCACCTCGGGAAGTATACACCCAGTGCTGTGCTGGCAGGCTGTCTTTCCGGTTGGGGAGGGAGTTGTGAGTTTGATTTGTAGGTTTGCCATTTCCCATAATGTAAATGCTCACATTTAAGCTACTGACATTACATCACTGAAGGCAGAGTAGGAAAGATGTGCACCATCGGCTCTCATGGTCATCGGAGGCGGGTCCAGCACACTTGGTGCACGAGCTCAAGAGACACGAATATGTTCACGGAAGATGGTTGGTAGCAGTAAAAATGTAAAGCAGAGTAAATCTCCATCAGTAGGGGAATGAATATATAAACTCTGATAAGTTGTGATAAGGTCATACTGAAGTTAAAAGCAGTGAACTCTTTCTACATATATGACTACAGACCTGTATCCACACATACTGGATACTTCTCAAAACATAGTGTGGAGTGATACAGACAAATTACACAGCAGTATTATTATATAATTATATATATAATGTATAGAAAACAATATAATAACAGATATTTTAAATGTCATATATATATATATACAGAAATGGAAAAATGGAATAGAAGGTTAAATATCAAAGTTATACTTGCCTTTGGATTGAGGAGATAATGGTATAAGTGTGTGTGTGTGTGTGTGAGATGATTAAAGGCTAAATTAATACCGGTAATATTACTTCTTTTCTGACAGTATCACCTCTTAGCCTCTTCGAATTTTATTAGAAAAACTCTAAAAAGTTTTCTTTTTTTTTACTCTACAAATTCAGTTAAAGATGCATCATTCTTAACAACAGCTTTTCTGGAGTCAAAGGAACATTATCATATTAAACGTGAATATCAATTGTAAGACTTAACTCGTAATGTTCAGAAACATTAAAATGTTTATCAGGTGTGCTCAAAATGAAGGACTATGATAATTCAGCTGACTGGGATGGTTTAGCGGCTGTTAGGCATAAAATGTCATTACTTTTTGATAATAGATATCTGATTTAAAAAAAATAATACAATAGTTCTAGGGATTTCCCTGGCAGTCCAGTGGTTAAGACTTCGTCTTCCAATGCAGGGAGTGTGGGTTCGATCCCTAGTCGGGGAGTTAAGATCCCACCTGCCTTGCGGCCAAAAAACCAAAACATAAAACAGAAGCAATATTGTAACAAATTCAATAAAGACTTTAAAAATGGTCCACATCAAAAAGAAATCTTAAAAAAATAATACAATAGTTCTTAATGTATCGGGAGGTATAGCAGACATTCAACACTTGAAATAAATATCTACAATTGTTAAGTATACTATACGTACACAGGACTTGTGAATGACATGAAGGTATATAACAGAGCCCTACAGAAACGGACAATCTCAATCCCTTGGAATATAGGCAGCAATAAAGAAGTAAGGAAAAATGCCTCTGGGTGGCAAATCCCTCACGCTATGTCACAAGATATGTGCCTTTTGTGGTAAAATTGCTTGTGAAGTAAGGGAGAAGGTGTGAAACAGCATGGCCTGGTCTGGATGAGAAATGTCAGCAGCCCAGCAGGCAGCTGGGGCCACTTAGGACAAGGCAAACCATCCTCCTTGTTGCAATGGCCCTGGGAGCTCTCAAAAGTGTAAACATTTTTAGTGCATCTGTTTCTTGTTTGCTTGTCTGGTGGGACAGAGCACAATAACCAATATTGTTAATGTTGCCCTAGAATCATCAGGAAAATGCAAGACATGTTTTTCTCTGAGTATGCTCAGAGATGTGAGATTCAGACATAGTTCTCTAAAGGCTTGGCTTCACGTGGAGCACCCTCTGAAAACACCAGGGAAATGAGACATTGATTTATTTTAAAAGAGTTTATATTTATACATTTTCTATGCCATGCTAAGTCCTTCTGAGAAGCAGGCATTTTCTAAACAAGTGATGTTACCGTTTTTCAAGCTTTTACTTATTTTCAAAGAATTTTCATCTTAGTCTTGTAATATTCTTTTTAGTCAGGCGATCTATCTGGAACTACCAGTCCCCAGATGTTGAAATGCCTGGGGCCACAAAAATCTTGAAATGTCTTGCTTGATGTCTCTACAGAGAGTCATTGTGAGAGCCATGAGTGAAGTCCAGGTTTCCTGAAGACTAGCAGCCTCTTATTCTTCCTACAGTTTTATGTCAAAAGACACAAGTCCAAGCAGACTTCTTTTGGGGCAGGAAGTCTATTTGATCTAGTGTGAGAAACAGCGTCAACAGGGTTTGTCTTTACGCCAATATTTGGGAAACTGCAGTTACTATCCTGAGCCCACGGGAAGACGATGCTGACAGTGAGTGGACCCTTTTCTTTCTGGAAAATCTGGGAAGTCATCATGACATAATCAAATTAAAAAAAAATTCCCAATGTAGTCAGTCATTCAGTCCTGGGACAGGTAAAATGTGACAGGAGTAGCATAAAAAGAAAGCAAAGGAACTCTAGGAAGGTTACAATCAATTTGAAATTTTCCTTCTTGGAAAGTATGGATTGAAATGACCCTGCTATGGGGGTAGAATTGCCAGAAAAAAATATAGGACTCCCAAATAGAACAGTTGGGACATAGATTTAAGGACAGTTATCTAAAATGCAAATATATCCAAGCATCTTGTGCTGTTATTGGCTAAATCTGGCAACATTATGTTAGGGACCTGCCTGCCCTGCCCATCAACGGTGACACTGGGCTAACTGGTGAAACAAAGAGGCTTGCAAGACAAACGCCCTTGCTCCCCTGATGAAAGATGGGAGGGAGGAGGAACCATCGGCGTCTTCCTCTTCATTCCCTGATGGAGAAGGTTCTTATGCCACTCAAACTCTTGTTTTCTTGATGAAAAGAAAAGGGATTCTTGGAAAGAGTGATTCAGAGTTATACATGGAGCCAGACTCCAACAAATGGCTCCTACCACAAGGAGCTCTGGCCTGACCCCTGGCTCATGAACCAAGATCCTGCGAGCCATGTGGGGTGGCAAAAAAAAAAAAAAAAAAAAAAAAGAGAGAGAGAGGCAATAACAAAGTAAAAAATAAAATTAGACTAGGAAACTAACAGATATGTTAGAAAGAATATAAAAATAAAAATGATGATGAATGAAGAACTGGAAGGTACAACGGTAACACAATAGTAAAAACGAGGAGGAGGGAAAAGAAAAAAAAAAGCGGGGAAAAAGCCTTGTCTGTGGAGGCAGGGCCTAAGCAAGGGCAAGGTTTCGGGGGTGGGCGGGGCCTATGCTCAGGACCCACAGGGCTGGAATATTCCCTCGGGGCGGTGGGGGGTGGGGCTTAGGCTCAAGGAACAGAAGGGGCTCAGGCGTGCCCCCCACCCCTGGTCTCAGAGGGCGGGGACCTCACCTGGGAGCCCAGCAGGCTTCCTGGGCTTGTGTGGGTGGGGCAAATGCCCTCCTCTCCTCTCCTGCTCCTCGGGTCCCAGAGGGCTCCTCCCACCTGCCTCCCCTGATCTCCTCACCTTCAGGGGCTCTGATCCTTTCTGACCTCCACTTCTCCTCACCCCCTCAGTCCCCCCACATCCTACTGGTTCACTTGGGGGTTCCTCCTGTCTCCTTGAGCATCAGGGCTCCCCACCAGCAGCTGGCAGGCGCCCTAGTTGTGGGGAGATGCTAACTTGGCATGTTCCCACATTGCCATCTTCCATACTAATTCTTTTTTCGAAATATTTTCTTATAGCACCAGTTTAATAAGTAATCACCAATGTTTCACACTGCTTTTAGGAAAGCCAGATTTGGAGAATAATAGGAAGAAGAAAAACTTAAGTTATTTAGTCTTAGACTTTCCTTAAATCTCTCCAGTAATTAGTAGACACTGGATTCTCTTGAGTATAGAAGTCAGTAAACTGGGAGAATGGCACCTGATAGATACCAAAAGACCCTTTCTCTTCCCTAAAGTGAACTTTTGAAGCTGGTATTTGTCATTTGGCTAAGTTTTTCCTAAAAGTTGCTCACAGTCTACTCTGCTGAAATAATAGGGAATCTCCATGTCATCGTACCTCCCCAACTTGTGATGTGTGCAGTGATGTAATTCAAGTGACTTTTTTTGCTCAGAGAGCTTAAATTGTCTTATGATGAGCAAATAATATTCTTAGACTTGAATCACACGTGTTTACAAATTAATTACATAGCGTATCTTTGCTTCACTGGTCTGCACAGTGATCACGTGTAACTCTGAAGGAAATGTTATTATTTTGTACTTGTATTAATTCAGAGCACAGTTGTGTGATCATTTGAGTCGCTAAGACAGAAACATCAAAGTCTAGTCAGTAGCAAGAAATTATAATGCAATCCTTGTCTTCTGCAAGCAGATTCTGTATTCTGCTGGTGATAAGCTGTTTTCTGTTGGCAATCAAATGATTGTTCAACAGGACAAATGTGGTATTATTTTCTATTTATAAGCATGAAATTTCTGTCTCTAAGACTTTTAGTGTCCACCAGCCTTCAGCACTTCAGAGCCAGCCACGAGTGCTCATGTAATGGTCGTCTGAGACCAATCACTTACCGGCGACTTTCTTGATGAACTCGTTGTAGGCTTTCCGTTGGCAGTTGGGGTTGATGGACTCTTGGTCAGCACACAAGTGACAGAAAACACTTTTGTCACGTGAATTCAGTCCTTTGATACACAGAGCTCACATTAGAGGTCAAGCAGCCAAAACTGATATTCTGTAGCATCTCAAATTCTATTTCTGTATCCTGTTGGGTGGTCACCTGTGGCTGAGTTTGGCAGAAGAGGCCTCGTTAGAAGGACACATGGTACTTCCATGGTTGACTTTTTAGCTTGATTTCAATCTCCAAGTGACAGTCTTTTCCCTTTTTGCTGAAAACTAACTGATTAGTCTCATAACCTGCTTATTTTGTCAGGTCATATTCACAGGAACCCTTTCCAAAGAGGAAAGAGGTACGCGAGGAAAAGCTAAAATGAAGATGAAGCTATAAACTGCATAGGCTCTGATGTCAGATGTCCTGCATTTAAAATTACTCAGCCTCCCCCTTCGGTGATCAGCTCAGGTGATCATGGGCAAGTCATTTAATCACCCTAAAGCTCATCTTTACAGTGGGAATGGACTGCTTTATTTTTCCCTTTTAGTACAAATAAGATATTATAGGTAGAGCACTTATCATAGGGCCTAGCACTCCGTAAATGCTCAGTAAATATCAGCTAATAATATACTAATAATATTAGTATTTTTTTTTCATCTTTTGAATCCATGATGACAAAGTTTTTTCAGGCCAAATGATCTCCTTCACCAAACTTTAAAATCATAAGAACAGTGATAAAGGAATGTGTTTTGCTACAGTAGAGCACTGAGCAGGACTGTCTACTTAACTTGGTAGATTATTTAAGATTTGCCTACATGATGTTAAACCTCCAATTTGGGGATTTTGATTAATATGCTGCCTGTATGTATTTAAAAATTGGTGTAGTGACTTTAAGAACTGGCACTGTGAATGTACAAAGTAAATTCTTCTTAAGTTCCAGTTTCTTCATCAGTAATGTTGGGTTGGTAATGTGTGTCTTATGATTACATCAACAAGAGCGCTAATGATAATGTCAGAAGACTAAACCCACCTCATGGCACACTTGGAGATGATCAAAAAGAGTAACAGCCTGAAGAGAAGGTCAGGATCAAATTTAAATGCAAGTGGCAACACCTTCCATAGCAAAACATATATATATATATATATATATATATATATATATATATATATATCAGTACATATATAATAACATTTTTCTGCTTGGATAAATTTCCTTCTTTAAGGTTTGAAGACAATCTGACAATCTCTGCTTTGTTTCTGTCATGTTAAGCCCTTTTAATTTAATTATTAATGTGGATAGATTAATGTCTATCATCCTGCCAGTTTGTTTTCTATTTGTCTCATCTGTTCTTTGAGTTTTTCCTCTTTATTCCCATTTTCTTTTGGATTAGTTAAGTGTTGTAGTAATGTTTTTTATTTCCTCTATTGGCATATTAGCTATATTTCTCTGTTTTGTTTTTTTTTTTAAGTGGTTGCTCTAAGCCTTAAAATAAGCATCATTAATTTTTTACCATTTAACTTTGTGTATTACATTATATATAAGGTGAGTACATTATACTTTTATGTTACCTATTGTATCCTTTTCGATATTTTGCCATATGTTATGCTTCTACGTATGTTATATATCCCACTATATTATTATTATGATTTAGTCAGTCAAATGTGTTTTAGAGAAATTGAAAGAAAAGAAAATTAGTTTTTATTTACCAACATATTTACCATTTACAGTGTTAGTCATTCTTCGTGAAGATCATAATTTTTTTTGGTAGCAGTTTCATTCATGCAGTGCAGGCCTGCTAGTAATTAATTTTTTTTCAACTAATTTCTTTCTGAAAATATTTTTATTTTGTTTTCATTTTAAAGGGATGATTTTTTTACTGACATTGAGTTCTAGATTAGAAGGATTTTTTTTCAAAGCACTTTAAAGATATACTTTTTTTTTAAGCTTTTTTTTTTTTTTTTTCAGTACGCGGGCCTCTCACCACTGCGGCCTCTCCCGTTGCGGAGCACAGGCTCTGGACGCGCAGGCTCAGCGGCCATGGCTCACGGGCCCAGCCGCTCCGCGGCATGTGGGATCCTCCTGGACCGGGGCACGAACCCGTGTCCTCTGCATCGGCAGGCGGACTCTCAACCACTGCGCCACCAGGGAAGCCCCTAAAGGTATACTTTTATTGTCTTCTGACTATCATCATTTCTGATGATGAGCCTGTGCATTCTTATTTTTATTTTTCTTATGAAAGCTACCTTTTTTCCCTCTGGATACTTTTAAGATGTTCTCTTTGTTTTTTGTGTTCAGTACTTTGACTGTGATGTACCTAGGTGTATTGTTTTTTATCTTTATCCTGCTTAGGATCCCCTAGCTTTTTAGATCTATGTTTATGCTTTTATCGAACACAGGTAAGTTTTGACTCCTATTTCTTCAAATATTTTTCTGCCCCATTTTTTTCTCCTTTTTCTTTCTGGAGCCCCAGTTACATTTAGACTGCTTGATGTCACCCCACAGGTCAAGAGTTTATATTTACTTTGTCCAGTTCTCTTTATCTCTGATCTTCATATTATAAAAGTTCTACTGATCTATATAAATTTAAACACTTATTTTTACATTTACAATTTGCTGTTAAACCCATACAGTGAGTTTTTAATATCATATATTGTATTTTTCAATTTTATAATTTCCGTTTTTTATAGTTTCTGTTTCTCTGCTGATTTCCACCATCTGTGCATTCATTATGACCATCTTTTCCTTTAGGTCCTTGATTATAGTTATAATTACATCTGGATCATGACTGGATCTATTTCCATTAATTTATTTTTTCCTTGATTATGAGTCATGTATTCCTGCCTACTTATATGTCTAGTATTTTTTATCGTATACTATGGAATGTGTTGTATGGAGTCTGAATTATATTATCTTCCTTTAAAGGATATTGAGTTTTGTTTTGATAGCCAGTTAAATTAATAGTGAATCCTTTTTGTCCTATTAATCTTCTTTATATTCTTATTAGGAGAACCTATTTTATTTTGAACTTAGTCCTAGAGCATGGCTCTTACTCCAGGGTGTGGCTACTCAGTGAGCAAACTACTCTGATTATACCGGACCTCCAATGTCTCTCATTACTCTGTAACCTCTGGTATTACCATGAAGAGCTCAGCTATATGGCACACAATCTTTGCTAGTCTTTCTAAGAGTCTTGCCTTGCAGATACACCCTGCAGATGCATAGCACAGCCCTTGGCCAAGGACTCAAGGTTTATGCAGATTTATAGGGAGACCCTCTGTGCTTTCCCTACTTCTCTAATATCCTGCTCTGAAAATTCCAGCTGCCTCAGCAGTCTAGAACTCGGTTCTGTTCATCTCAGTTCATTGAGACTGCTGTTTTGCCTGGACTTCCCCTCCCTGCCACAGAAGGAATTTGCCCCCAGGAAGAAAATTGGTGTTATCGTGGAGCTTATTTTGTGTGTTTTCCTTCTCTCAAGGATCATACTTCTCTGCTTCCTATTTTTCAGTGCCTGAAAGCAATTGCCTCATACATTTTTGTCTAGTTTTATAGCTGTTTTTGGCGGGAAGGCAAATCTCCTAATTGATCTATCAAGGATGGAAGTGGAAGTTCTATATTCAGCTTTCATATTCTGATCCAGTTTATCAAGGGCGAGCTTTAAATCCCAACATGATTTATCCTGACACCTTCTTCTCTGGGCCAGTCCCTATTTATTATGATTGTGCTTAGGATAAATGAGTCAAAAATAGCTTAAATGTATTTTTTTTCAAGAGAAAACAGTTCATAAGATAAATCTGTAAGGTATTGTAAATATCAAATATTAACTATTTTTCTGTGCTTTATTTCTTGATTCTTGTAGATGATTAAGAATTGACTATTTTATACTAAATATAATTTTCTAGATGAGCCTTTTGTCTAATGACAGTCTTTTTCTCTCTTCTTTTTATGTTTGATAATAGAACTTTGGTCAGAAGACAGTTTTAAATGTCTGCTCGCATAACCGTCAAACAGAGATTCTAACACTAATTGTATAGTCCTATAAGAAGACGAGACTTTATGTTGATCAGAGTTAATAAGAATCTTGGATTACAAATTCAGTGTTGTAGAGTTCAGCTTCTAGTCTTGGAATGTATTGGCTTCCTAGATGTTCCAATAAAGCTTTTAACCAGCTGTTCTGGTTAACTGTGTCCTTTTGTGTGTCTAAGAGAGACAAGATGCTAAAGCTTTAACTTCAGATTTATTTACCTTGCCAAATAAACTAGGACAAAAGGTTGAATTTCATAAAAATTCAGCACATCAGTATATTGAATCAAACATGTTTTCATATTACTTGAATTGCAGATTTGCTGGACTTTTGCCCTACTGCTACCTAACTCTGTTATGAGGCTTTTAAATCCACAGTCTCCTTGGTTCATTTCTCATATATGCTTTTGGGTCAATTACAAATCTGCCTCACTGCCTGCCTTGTTCTCTGCCAGCAAGATAAACACTGAACAGAGCCTTTTATCCTAGCAGGGCCTCTCCAGATACTGCATTAGAGCAACTTTTCTCTCTTCAATGTATTATTTATGGGATTTAAAGTTTTTCTTTCACTTTGAGTGTGAACCCAAAATTTTCTTATGCAATATAGCAGATGTGGCGATAAGTACAAGTGATTACCTGTCTTCTGGTGATTTCATCTGTGGCACTTCCTTCAGCTAATCACTTTCAGCTGAGTTATTTTTCTGGCACTAACATTATGATCTTGGATTTACTGGACTTTGTGCCTGAGGGATATTTTAAACCAGGCATGTTGAAGGATGACATACAGCTGTTTTGGACAGAGGCTATTTATGGTGACAGCGACCACAGATCCATTCACAGTTGCATGTCATGGCTCTACTTGCCAAGATAACCGGTCACCACATTAGAATGCAAATTGCCTTCTGCTTTTTGGTGACTGTTTTCTGAGATGGCGTTTCTCAACGATTGTCCGTCGGTCACCTCCCTCTGAATCATCCTGGGCACTTGAACTGCACCCAGACCTGTATTAAGTCTTTGAGGCTGAAGCCTGGAACTTGCTTCAGCAAGCATCCAAGGTGGTTCCCATGCACAGAAAACTTTCAGAAACACTTTTTTTTTCCATTTTATTTTATTCTTTTGTACAGCAAGTTCTTATTATTTATCTATTTTATACATATTAATGTATATATGTCAATCCCAATCTCCTAATTCATCACACCACCTCCACCACCCCCCACCCCCGCTTTCCGCCCTTGGTGTCCATAGGTTTGTCCTCTACACCTGTGTCTCAATTTCTGCCTTGTAAACCAGTTCATCTATACCATTTTTCTAGATTCCACATATATGCGTTAATATACGATATTTGTTTTTCTCTTTCTGACTTACTTCACTCTGTATGACAGTCTCTAGGTCCATGTCTCTACAAATGACCCAATTTCTTTCCTTTTTATGGCTGAGTAATATTCCATTGTATATATGTACCACATCTTCTTTATCCATTTGTCTGTTGATGGGCATTTAGGTTGATTCCATGACCTGACAATTGTAAATAGTGCTGCAATGAACATAGGGGTGCATGTGTCTTTTTGAAATATGGTTTTCTCTGGGTATATGCTGAGTAGTGGGATTGCTGGGTCATATGGTAATTCTATTTTTAGTTTTCTAAGGAACCTCCATACTGTTCTCCATAGTGGCTGTATCAATTTACATTCCCACCAACAGTGCTAGAGGGTTCCAATTTCTCCACACCCTCTCCAGCATTTGTTCTTTGTAGATTTTCTGATGATGGCCATTCTGACAGGTGTGAGGTGATACGTCATTGTAATTTTGATTTGCGTTTCTCTAATAATTAGTAACGTTGAGCAACTTTTCATGTTCCTCTTGGCCATTTGTATGTCTTCTTTGGAGAAATGTCTATTTAGTTCTTCTGCCCATTTTTTGATTGGGTTGTTTGTGTTTTTAACATTGAGTTGCATGAGCTGTTTATACATTTTGGAGATTAATCCTTTGTCCATTGATTCATTTGCAAATATTTTCTCCCATTCTGAGGGTTGTGTTTTCATCTTGTTTATAGTTTCCTTTGCTGTGCTAAAGCTTTTACGTTTCATTAGGTCCCATTTGTTTATTTTTATTTACATTACTCTAGGAGGTGGATCAAAAAAAATTTTGCTGTGATTTATGTCAGAGTGTTCTTCCTATGTTTTCCTCTAAGAGTTTTATAGTGTCTGGTCTTACCTTTAGGTCTCTAATCCATTTTGAATTTATTTTTGTGTATGGTGTTAGGGAGTGTTCTAATTTCATTCTTTTACATGTAGTTGTCCAGTTTTCCCAGCAACACTTATTGAAGAGACTGCCTTTTCTCCATTGTATATCCTTGCCTCCTTTGTCATAGATTAGTTGACCTTAGATGCATGGGTTTATTTCTGGGCTTTCTATCCTGTTCCATTGATCTTATATCTGTTTTTGTGCCAGTACCATATTGTCTCGATGATTGTAGCTTTGTAGTATAGTCTGAAGTCTGGAAACCTGATTCCCAGACTGGAATTCCTCCAGCTCCTTTTTATCCCCTTAAGTTTGCTTTGGGGGCTTCCCTGGTGGCGCAGTGGTTGGGAGTCCTCCTGCCGATGCGGGGGATGCGGGTTCGTGCCCCAGTCCGGGAGGATCCCACATGCCATGGAGCAGCTGGGCCCGTGAGCCATGGCCACTGAGCCTGCATGTCCGGAGCCTGTGCTCCACAATGGGAGAGGCCACAGCAGTGAGAGGCCCGCGTACTGCCAAAAAAAAAAAAAAAAAAAAAGATTGCTTTGGCTATTCGGGATCTTTTTTGTCTCCATACAAATTATAAAATTTTTTTGTTCTAGTTCTGTAAAAAATGCAATTGGTAATTTGATAGGGGTTGCATTGAGTCTGTAGATTGCTTTAGGTAGTATAGTCATTTTCACAATATTGATTCTTCCAATCCAAGAATATGATACATCTCTCCATCTGTTTGTGTCACCTTTGATTTCTTTCATCAGTGTCTTATAGTTTTCCGAGTACAGATCTTTTACCTCCTTAGGTAGGTTTATTCCTAGGTATTTTATTCTTTTTGTTGCAATGCTGAATGGGATTGTTTCCTTAATTCCTCTTTCTGATATTTCATTGTTAGTGTATAGGAATGCAAGAGATTTCTGTCTATTAATTTTGTATCCTGCTACTTTACCAAATTCATTGATTACCTCTAGTAGTTTTCTGGTAGCATCTTTAGGAATCTCTATGTATGGTTTCATGTCATCTGCAAACAGTGACAGTTTTATGTCTTCCTTTCCGATTTGGATTCCTTTTATTTATTTTTCTTCTCTGATTGCAGTGGCTAAAACTTCCAAAACTATGTTGAGTAAGAGTGGCGAGAGTGAACATCCTTGTCTTGTTCGTGATCTTGGGGGAAATGCTTTCAGTTTTTCACCATTGAGTATGATGCTTGCTGTGGGTTTGTCATATATGGCCTTTAATATGTTGAGGTCGGTTTCCTGTATGCCCACTTTCTGGAGAGTTTTTATCATAAATCGGTGTTGAATTTTGTCAGAAGCTCTTTCTGCATCTATTGAGATGATCATATGGTTTGTATTCTTCAATTTGTCAATATGGTGTATCACATTGATTGATTTGTGTATATTGAAGAAACCTTGCATCACTGGGATAAATCCAACTTGATCATGGTGTATGATCCTTATAATGTGTTGTTGGATTCTGTTTGCTAGTATTTTGTTGAGGATTTTTGCATCTATATTCATCAGTGATACTGGTCTGTAATTTTCTTTTTTTGGAGTATCTCGTTCGGGTTTTGGTATCAGGGTGATGTTGGCCTTGTAGAACGAGTTTGGGAATGTTCCTTCCTCTGCAATTTTTTGGAAGAGTTTGAGAAGGATAGTTGTTAGCTCTTCTCTAAATGTTTGATAGAATGCACCTGTGAAGCGATTTGATCCTGGACTTTTGTTTGTTGGAAGATTTTTAATCACAGTTTCAATTTCAGTGCTCATGATGGGTCTGTTCATATTTTCTATTGCTTCCTGGTTCAGTCTTGGAAGGTTATACCTTTGTAAGAATTTGATCATTTTTTCCAGGTTGTCCATTTTATCGGTACAGAGTTGCTTGTAGTAATCTCTCATGATCCATTGTATTTCTGCAGTGTCAGTGTTACTTCTTCTTTTTCATTCCTAATTCTATTGATTTGAATCTTCTCCCTTTTTTTCTTGATGAGTCTGGCTAGTGGTTTATCAATTTTGTTTATTTTCTGAAAGAACCAGCTTTTAGTTTTATTGATCTTAGCTGTTGTTTCCTTCATTTCTTTTTCATTTATTTCTGATCTGATTTTTATGATTCCTTTCTTTCTGCTGACTTCGGGGTTTTTTTGTTCTTTTTTCTCTAATTGCTTTAGGTGTAAGGTTAGGTTGTTTATTTGAGATGTTTCTTGTTTCTTGAGGTAGGATAGTATTGCTATAAACTTCCCTTTCAGATCTGCTTTTGCTGCATCCGATAGGTTTTGGGTCGTTGTGTTTTTGTTGTCATTTTTTTCTTGGAATTTTTTGGTTTCCTCTTTCATTTCTTCAGTGATCTCTTGTTTATTTACTAGTGTATTGTTTAGCCTCCATATGTTTGTATTTTTTACAGATGTTTTTCCCTTAATTGATATCTAGTCTCATAGCGTTGTGGTCGGAAAAGATACTTGATGCGATTTCAATTTTCTTAAATTTATCAAGGCTTGATTTGTGACCCAAGATGTGATCTATCCTGGAGAATGTTCCATGAGCACTTGAGAAGAAAGTGTATTCTGTTGTTTTTGGATGGAGTGTCCTATAAATATCAATTAAGTCCATCTTATTTAATATGTCATTCATAGCTTCTGTTTCCTTATTTATTTTCATTTTGGATGAACTCTGCATTGGTGAAAGTGGGGTGTTAAAGTCCCCTACTATGATTGTGTTACTGTCAGTTTCCCCTTTTATGGCTGTAAGCATTTGCCTTATGTATTGAGGTGCTTCTGTGTTGGGTGCATAAATATTTACAATTGTTATATCCTCTTCTTGGATCGATCCCTTGATCATTATGTAGTGTCCTTCTTTGTCTCTTGTAATAGTCTTTATTTTACAGTCTATTTTGTCTGATATGAGAATTGCTACTCCAGGTTTCTTTTGATTTCCCTTTTCATGAAATATCGTTTTCCATCCCCTCACTTTCAGTCTGTATGTGTCCCTGGGTCTGGAATGGGTCTCTTGTAGACAGCATATGTTCGGGTCTTGTTTTTGTGTACATTCAGCCAGTCTATGTCTTTTGGTTGGAGCATTTAAGCCATTTACATTTAAGGTAGCTATTGATATGTGTGTTCCTATTTACCATTCTTTTAATTGTTTTGGGTTTGTTACTGCAGGTCTTGTCCTTCTCTTGTGTTTCCTGCCTAGATAAGTTCCTTTAGGATTTCTTATAAAGCTGGCTTGGTGGTGCTGAATTCTCTTAGCTTTTGCTTGTCTGTAGAGGTTTTAACTTCTCTGTCGAATCTGAATGAGATCCTTGCCGGGTAAAGTAATCTTGGTTGTAGGTTTTTCTCTTTCATCACTTTAAATACGTCCTGCCACTCCCTTCTGACTTGCAGAGTTTCTGCTGAAAGATGAGCTGTTAACCTTATGGGGATTCACTTGTATGTTATTTGTTGCTTTTCCCTTGCTGCTTTTAATATTTTTTCTTTGTATTTAATTTTTGACAGTTTGATTAATATGTGTCTTGGCATGTTTCTTCTTGGATTTGTCCTGTATGGGACTCTCTGCACTTCCTGGATTTGATTGACTATTTCCTTTCCCATATTAGGGAAGTTTTCAACTATAATCTCTTCAAATATTTTCTCAGTCCGTTTTTTTTTCTTCTTCTTCTGGGACCCCTATAATTCAAATGTTGGTGCATTTAATATTGTCCCAGAAGGCTCTGAGACTGTCCTCAATTCTTTTCATTCTTTTTTCTTTATTCTGCTCTGTGGTAGTTATTTCCACTGTTTTGTCTTCCAAGTCACTTATTCGTTCTTTTGCCTCAGTTATTCTTCTATTGATTCCTTCTAGAGAATTTTTAATTTCATTTATTGTGTTGCTCATCATTGTTTGTTTGCTCTTAGTTCTTCTAGGTCCTTGTTAAACGTTTTTTGTATATACTCCATTCTATTTCCAAGATTTTGGATCATCTTTACTATCATTACTCTGAATTCTTTTTCAGGTAGACTGCCTATTTCCTCTTCATTTGTTTGTTCTGGTGAGTTTTTACCTTGCTCCTTCATCTGCTATGTGTTTATCTTCTCATTTTGCTTAAGCTACTGTTTTTAAGGTCTCCTTTTTGCAGGTTGTAGGTTCATAGTTCCCATTGTTTTTGGTGTGTGCCACCTGTAGGTAACGGTGGTTCAGTGGGTTTTGTAGGTTTCCTGGTGGAGGGGACTGGTGCCTGTGTTTTGGTGGACGAGGCTGGATCTTTTTTTCTGGTGGGCAGGGCCACGTCCAGTGGTGTGTTTTGGGGTGTCTGTGAACTTATTATGATTTTAGGCAGCCTCTCTGCTGATGGGTGGTGTTGTGTTCCTGTCTTGCTATTTGTTTGGCATAGGGTGTCCAGCACTGTAGCTTGCTGGTTGTTGAGTGGAGCTGGGTCTTAGCATTCTGATAGCGATCTCTGGGAGATTTTTGCCGTTTGATATTACGTAGGGCCAGGAGGTCTCTGGTGGACCAATGTCCCAAACTTGGCTCTCCCACCTCAGAGCGTCAGGCCTGACACCTGGCTGGAGCACCAAGACCCTGTCAGCCACACGGCTCAGAAGAAAAGGGAGAAAAATACATAAATTAAAAAAATAAAATAAAGGTATTAAAATAAAAAAGAAAAAAATATTATTAAAAAACGAGGGCTTCCCTGGTGGCACAGTGGTTGAGAATCTGCCTGCTAATGCAGGGGACACGGGTTCGAACCCTGGTCTGGGAAGATCCCATATGCCGCGGAGCAACTAGGCCCGTGAGCCACAACTACTGAGCCTGCACATTTGGATCCTGTGCTCCGCAACGAGAGGCCATGACAGTGAGAGGCCCACGCACCGCGATGAAGAGTGGCCCCCACTTGACACAACTAGAGAAAGCCCTTGCACAGAAACGAAGACCCAACACAGCCAAAAATTTTAAAAAATAAATTAAAAAAGAAGGCTCAACATTAAAAAAAAATCAAAAAATGAAAAAGTAATAAGCAAAAGAAAGAAAAAAGAAGAGAGCAACCAGACCGCAAAACAAATCCACCAATGATAACAACCAGTAAAAAGCAGCATAGAGATATACACTCACAAAGGAGAAAAAGGAAAAGTATATATGTATTAAAAAAAAGAACCAAGAGAGCAACCAAATTATTAATCAAATCTACCAATGATAATAAGTTTTAAATACTAAACTAAGATAAACTGAAAACGAGAAACAAATTAGATGCAGAAAGCAAACCCCAGGTCTACAGTTGCTCCCGAAGTCCACCGCCTCAATTTGGGATGATTCATTGTCTATTCACGTATTCCACAGATGCAGGTACATCACGTTGATTGTGGAGATTTAATCCACTGCTCCTGAGGCTGCTGGGAGAAATTTCCGTTTCTCTTCTTTGCTCACTCAGCTCCTGGGGTTCAGCTTTGGATTTGCCCTTGCCTCTGCTTGTAGGTCGCCTGAGTGCGTTTGTTCCCTGCCCAGACAGGATGGGGTTAAAGGAGCAGCTGATTCAGGGCCTCTGGCTCACTCAGGCCCGGAGTGCGGGGCCGGCAGAGGCCTGTGTGACGTTGCAACTGCCTGAGGCACGACGTGTGTTCTCCCCGGGAAGTTGTCCCTGGATCGCAGGACACTGGCAGTGACAGGCTGCACAGGCTCCTGGGTGGGGTGGTGTGGATAGTGACCTGTTCTTGCACACAGGCTTCTTGGTGGCTGCCGCAGCAACCTTAGAGCTTCGTGCCTGTCTCTGGTGTCCGCACTGATAGTCGTGGCTTGCGCCTGTCTCTGGAGCTCGTTTAGGCGGTGCTCTGAATCCCCTCTCCTTGTGCACCCCAAAACAATGGTCTCTTGCCTCTTAGGCAGTTCCAGACTTTTTCCTGGACTCCCTCTCAGCTAGCTATGGTGCACTAGCCCCCTTTAGGCTGTGTTCATGAAGCCAACCTCAGTCCTCTACCTGGGATCTGAACTCTGAAGCCCAGCCTTAGCTCCCAGCCCCAAACCGCTCCAGCGGGTGAGCAGACAAGCCTCTCAGCCTGCTGAGTGCCGGTCGGCACCGATCCTCTGTGCAGGGATCTCTCCACTTTGCCCTCTGCACCCCTGTTGCTGTGCTCTCCTCTGTGGCTCTGAAGCTTCCCCCCTGCCCAACTGCCATCTCTGCCATTGAAGGGGCTTCCTAGTGTGTGGAAACTTTCCCTCCTTCACAGCTCCCTCTCACAGGTGTAGGTCCTGTCCCTATTGTTTTGTCTCTTTTTATTTTCGTTTTTCTTTTGCCCTACCCATGTATGTCTGGGAGTTTCTTGCCTTTTGGGAGGTCTGAGGTCTTCTGCCAGCGTTCAGTATGTGTTCTGTAGGAGTTGTTCCACGTGTAGAGGTAGTTTTGATGTATTTGTGGGGAGGAAGGTGATCTCCAAGTCTTAGTCCTCTGCCATCTTGAAGCTATTGGGGCTTCAACTAACTTTAGTCATTTGTAAATGTTAGTGTTATTGGTGCTATATGTTTACTCAATTTTGAATTTTTCATGGGCACTGTTAATATATCAGAAATATGAAGATCTACATGAGTTAGAGGGTAACCATGTAATTTATTACCCAAACCAGGATGCTTTTGAGAGTGAAAGGGGCATATTATTAATTATTGATATATTGGGACCACAGACACATACTGATGATACCAACCAGGTTCTTGGCCTTCCCCAATCAATAAAAATCGACTAGAGGCAAGACAAGAAGTTCAGGCGAGACAAGCAGGAGACTGGGGGCTCCTGCTGCAGCAGGGAGGACCAAAACCAAGTAACAGCTTCCCTTGCTCATGCCCCAAGTTGGGAGGGAGCTGGTTCCTTATATGGGGTGAGGGTACAGGTGTGTCCAGGGATCGGCTCAGAGGGGTGGCTGAGGTGTTTTGCTCACCCCTTTGCTGGTGTGCAGGGGGCATGCCCAGTACTGCTTTTGCTCCTGGCTCTTCAGAAGTGGCAGTTGGGTTTTTTGATCTTTTTGTATCTTTTTGTCCATGATTTGCCTCAACTGCACATGCACACGGTTATTTTTAATCCCATATAGTTTCTTTGTATTTTGTTGCTTGCTGAAATGTTTGTCCAGGTGCCAGCATTGCAGCAAAGGGTCCCGGGTCCCAGCCTGTCTCACTGAGACTGTCCTGGTCAAGAGGGGCATGGGTCACCCTGTTTATTCTTTGGGTCAAGTAACTTTGCCTACATTTATGGAATGACTGAGTTGGTTTAGATCAGGTCTGCAAACTATAGCCTGCATGCCAGATTCAACCTGATGTATCTTTTTGTAAATAAGGTTTTATTGGAACACAGCCACACCCAATTGTTTGCATGTTTTCTGGAGCTTTTTTCATCCTCCACCAGCAGTGCAGAGTCAGTACAACCGAGACTGCCTGGCTCATAAGACCTAAAATATTTACTATCTGTCCCTTTACAGAGAAATACTGGATTAGATTGTATCTAAGAGCTATGTTGGAATCTAAAAAATAAAACAAATGAAAGAATATAACAAAGCAGCAACAGATTTACATATATTCAGAACAAAGTAGTGGTTACCAGTGGTGAGAGAGGGATGAGGGGAGAGAGAAGTTAGGGGCAGGGGGAAGAAAAAGAAAAACCTGTGCTTAGTAAATTTTATTTCAAGGTTGCTAGATTCAGCTTTGGTGCAAAGCAGCTGTTAGATATGCAGCCCTGGGATCTGGTGAGGTTTTGCTGATCTGTTTCTGGGAAGCTATGGCAGGGGTGCGGCATATGGGATGAACTCTGAGAAGTCCAGCAGAAGAAGAACAAAGGTGGGGCTTTCAGGGTCCTGGAAGATGATGACTCATCAGACACCTCGGTAGAGAAGGACCTGACTATCCCAAAGGCCCTGACAAATTCTAGGGTTGCTGGTATATCTGAAAGTCATTCATCAAACTTAGCCTCCTTTAAGAACGTGTATTGCAATAGATAAAAAATCTCACATGTCATGCTCATTGATCTGAGTTTTCAAAATTATTTTTGTCTGAAATTTTTGTGTTTGAGTTTGAATCTTGTGAATGCACTTGAATAGTTGGATTTTTTTTCTGAGTGTGATCCTTGAACAGTGTCCTAGAGGTAAGTTTGTATATGTGTGTGAGGGCAGCAGATTATGTAGATCCCTATATAGACTTTGGATTTCCCTTCGAGTGAGATGAGAAGCTACTGCAGGGGCCTGAGCAGAGGAGTAACATATCTGACTTAAGTTTTAAAGTGGTAAATATAGCCATTATGTGGGGACCAGAGAAAAATGGAGTCAAAGTCAGATGCAGGTAGGAAAGGAAGGAGGTTATTGCAATAAGCCAGGTGAAAAATGATAACAGCCTGGATGAGGATGTAGTAGTGGAGATGATAAAAATGGATGCATTCTGGACATTTTTTGAAGGTAGGGTTTGCTGGTGGATTTTGTGGAGTGATATAGTATATGAATGCAGAGAGAAGTCGAGCATGACTCCAAGGCTTTGGACCTGAGCACCTTCAGACATAGGGCTGCCATTTACTGATGGATAGATGTTCAAGTGTCCTCCGTTTTTAAAGGGAGAGGAATATTAGGACCTCTGTTTTGGAAGTCAAATTTGAGAGGTCTGCTTGGCATCACAACAATGGAAATGTTGAGGAAGTAATTGGATATATGAGTTCAAATTTCAGGATAGAAGTACAACTAAACTGGGATGAATATACGTATTAGTTTAATGAAGTAAGTATGCACTGAATGTATATTCAGTCCAGTTTAGTCAGACTTCTCTATTTCAGGATATACATATACACGTGTTTAGGGATAGAATGAATGAACACACACACACATCATCAGCGTAAATAATGTTTACAAGCATGAGATTAGAGATCACAAAGGGAATAAGTATACCTAGAAGTCAGAGACCTAAGCCCTTGGGTACACGATGTTTAGAAGTTAGGGAGATGAGGCAGAATCCGTAAAAGAAGTGACGAGTGGCTGGCGGGAAAGGGGGAAAATTACGTGTGTGGAAGCCAAGTGAAGAGCTAGTGTCAGAAGGAGGATGTGATTGGCAGTAAATGGAGATCAGTAGATTGGTCAAATAACGGAGGACTGGGAATTGACCTTCCATTGTCATGTAGAAATTGCTGGTGACATTGACAAGAGAGTTTCAGGGCCTCAGTATGGACAAAAGCCTGATTGGAATGCATTTAAGAGAGAATTGGAGGAGGAGAATGTACATCATTGGGTGTAGATGATTCTTTTGCCTTTCCAGCCAAAGACCACCAGGGTTACACCATAGTTGAGCAAGCTGGATTTATTGCTCATTACGGTGAGGGAGACCATACACCACGGGAGCAGTGGGCCTCTCAGCAAGGTGTTGGGTAGTTTGGGGGCAGGTATGAGGAACCAGATCTTTGTTCTGGAGTGGCGGCTGTCTGGAAGCAGGGATAATTCTGTGCTGGGCTATCTTAATAAATCTTAACAGAAAGACTAGAGTGAGGTCAAAGGTGTAGTTAGTAGAGCTGTATCAGTCACTCACATTAGTCAGAAGAGGGGGGTGTTGGATAGTTTTGTGGTTTTCACAGTGACCTTGTTGTTGCCTGTCCTTAGATAAAATGATGAATGGGCCTTTTTTTTTTGACTGCTTTATCATGCTCATAGAGTGACCTTGTCTGATGTCGATGTTCTGTGAAATTGTTTATGCTCAAAGGAAGAACACCAAGGTCAAGCTGTGAGTGGTGTGCTGTTACACAGACCACCACTGAGGAAGGACTCAGGGAAGAAGTAGGTTACACAAGGTTTGAGTTTTGTAACTGAATGTTGTTATATGTGATCCGTCTCTCATTCCCCAAACAAGATAATTAACATGTTTGGTTATTTAGTTTTCTTTCTATCTCACTTTTCCAACTCTGAGGTTACAGGTTTTGGGGATTAGCATTTAACTAGCACATGACATTGTGAGTTTCATAAACCAGGCAGAAAATGGTGGTACATGAAATCTTAGCAAAAGCCTAAGTTGTAATGCTAGAGTCTCATTAGCTTTATTTGGCCATAGAAACAGAGATTATGCATTCCAAACTAATCAATGAGACATGCGAGAATATTTACTTGAATATATCAAGGCCCCAAGTCTTTGGTTGTGTGGTCTCTTCATGATTGTGTTTCTTACTTGTGAGAGATGTGCTACATTTTCTGTATAATCGGTAAACAATGTCCCTTAGGCTGTGGGTTAGTACCCATTAACAGCACTGAATTTTATGGAATATTGAATAGTCACTTAAAAAAGTTTTTTAATTTAATTGGTAACACCATCACATTAGTAATAATTTTGGATATTAGAAAGACTTCTATTTTCTTGATATATTTTTGTTTTGTATATTTGGCAGGAGAAGCCAAAAACTATATTCAAAAAGTAAAAATGTGTATAAATTTGCATAAAATTTGTTCCATAGAAAGTTTAATTTTATCTCCCACAGTTTAAGTGATTTTTTTTTTTTCAGCTGTTTTCCAGTCGGATGAACCAAGACTAGTTACCATAACAACTGTGGTTATTACCACTGAGGTAAGTGGTCTTTTCTTACACCAACACATTTATCAACATGTTCACGGTACAAACATTAAAAATTCATGATGTGAAAAGAAAGTCTTCCTCATACCCCCCAGCCACCAGGATCCCTCTCTAGATACATTCATGGGTATCAACTTCTTTTATATCATTCAGAAATAGTTAATGCTTATACAAGCATTTACACATATATTCTCTTAACCTTATAGAAATGGTCTGCACTTGTTTTTTTCACTTAACAATATATCTTGGGGCTTGTTTCATTACAAAATATATAGAGTGATTTCATTCTTTTAAGCAGTTAGTCTATTTTATAGCTAGCAAATGTTATTTCAATAAGTCCCATTATTGGATATTTAAATTATTTTCAACTTTTTACTATCACAAATCATTCATCATTGAACAAGTTTATACATGTCCTATGTATCTGAGGAACAGATTTCCAGAGACAAAATTTCTGGGTCAAAGGTCATTGACATTTTAAAATTCAGCGACTATTACCAAATTTCTATGTACAGAAGTTGTACCAATTTCCACTCCCACTGGCAGAGGATGAGAATGTTCCCATACCATTGCCAACATGCTATGTGAGCAAACATTTTGATTATTACCAGTCTGTTAAGAGAAAAATGTTACTATGATTTCATTATTCCTTTGGAATTTTAGGCTTTTCTTCTTGATATAAAATTGAATTCTTATAGTAAATATGTTTTCCTCAGTTTGTTATCTTTTGACTTTGCAATGGTTTTCCTTTGAAGACATCTTTTTATTTTTATGGAGTTGACTTAATTTTGGATTTTGTAGCATCCAGCTTTTGTGTCATCTAAACAGGCTTTCCCAACTCTAAAGTTACCAAAAACAAAAGAGGTACATAAACAAGCAAACAAAAACCTTCTATCATAATATTTTTTCTAATATTTTAATATATGTAAATTTTTTTAACAAAGTTTTTTTAACCTGGATTTTTTGGGGGTATAAAGTGTGAGTTATAGATTCAAATAAAAGTTTTCAGGGGCCAATCTAATTGTTCTATTATCCTTTATTGATTAAGTTACCTTTTCACCATCTATGTGAAATACAACCTTGATCATATATTAAATAGCCACATGAATTTTGTTGTATTACTGGACTTGCTATTCTGTTACCTTAATCTAACTATTCATGTGCAACGTATGTAGCCCCTAAAAGTAAGGCTAGTTTCCCCTCAGTACTTTTCTTTTTCTAATTTTCCTGGCTATGGAAGTTTTTTCTCCTTTATGTCTTCATGTGGACTTTTGAATGAGTTTACATGATGAAAAGAAATCTTTTAGTAATTTGTTGATGTCACATTAAGTGTTTGCGTTACCTTAGAGACAATTTGTGTCTTTAGTTGAGTTCTCCCTTCCAAGATCACAGTAGGCCTTTCCATTTGTTCAATTCTTCTCTTTTTTTTTTTTTTTTTTTTTTTTATTAAACATCTTTATTGGGGTATAATTGCTTTACCATGGTGTGTTAGTTTCTGCTTTATGACAAAGTGAATCAGCTATACATATACATATGTTCCCATATGTCTTCCCTCTTGCGTCTCCCTCCCTCCCACTCTCCCCATCCCACCCTTCCAGGCTGTCACAAAGCACCGAGCTAATATCCCTGTGCCTTGCGGCTGCTTCCCCCCAGCTATCTACCTTACTACGTTTGTTAGTGTGTATATGTCCATGACTCTCTCTCGCCCTGTC
Organism: Phocoena sinus; assembly: GCF_008692025.1. NCBI lineage: Eukaryota > Metazoa > Chordata > Mammalia > Artiodactyla > Phocoenidae > Phocoena > Phocoena sinus. The sequence goes on along the minus strand of NC_045779.1, from coordinate 5,988,766 downwards.
AAAACTCACCCCTCCCCCTCCCCATACCCTCAAGTCCGTTCTCCAGTAGGTCTGCGTCTTTATTCCTATCTTACCCCTAGGTTCTTCATGACATTTTTTTCCCTTAAATTCCATATATATGTGTTAGCATACGGTATTTGTCTTTTTCTTTCTGACTTACTTCACTCTGTATGACAGACTCTAGGTCTATCCATCTCATTACAAATAGCTCAATTTCATTTCTTTTTAAGGCTGAGTAATATTCCATTGTGTATATGTGCCACATCTTCTTTATCCATTCATCCGATGATGGGCGCTTAGGTTGTTTCCATGTCCTGGCTATTGTAAATAGAGCTGCAATGAACATTTTGGTACATGACTCTTTTTGAATTTTGGTTTTCTCAGGGTATATGCCAGGTAGTGGGATTGCTGGGTCATATGGTAATTCTATTTGTAGTTTTTTAAGGAACCTCCATACTGTTCTCCACAGTGGCTGAACCAATTCACATTCCCACCAGCAGTGCAAGAGTGTCCCCTTTTCTCCACACCCTCTCCAGCATTTATTGTTTCTAGATTTTTTGATGATGGCCATTCTGACTGGTGTGAGATGATATCTCATTGTAGTTTTGATTTGCATTTCTCTAATGATTAATGATGTTGAGCATTCTTTCATGTGTTTGTTGGCATTCTGTATATCTTCTTTGGAGAAATGTCTATTTAGGTCTTCTGCCCATTTTTGGATGGGGTTGTTTTTTTGTTATTGAGCTGCATGAGCTGCTTGTAAATTTTGGAGATTAATCCTTTGTCAGTTGCTTCATTTGCAAATGTTTTCTCCCATTCTGAGGGTTGTCTTTTGGTCTTGGTTATGGTTTCCTTTGCTGTGCAAAAGCTTTGAAGTTTCATTAGGCCCCATTTGTTTATTTTTGTTTTTATTTCCATTACTCTAGGAGGTGGGTCAGAAAGGATCTTGCTGTGATTTATGTCATAGAGTGTTCTTCCTATGTTTTCTTCTAAGAGTTTGATAGTTTCTGGCCTTACATTTAGGTCTTTAATCCATTTTGAGCTTATTTTTGTGTATGGTGTTAGGGAGTGATCTAATCTCATACTTTTACATGTACCTGTCCAGTTTTCCCAGCACCATTTATTGAAGAGGCTGTCCTTTCTCCACTGTACATTCCTGCCTCCTTTATCAAAGATAAGGTGTCCATATGTGCGTGGGTTTATCTCTGGGCTTTCTATCCTGTTCCACTGATCTATCTTTCTGTTTTTGTGCCAGTACCATACTGTCTTGATTACTGTTGCTTTGTAATATAGTCTGAAGTCAGGGAGCCTTATTCCTCCAGCTCCTTTTTTCGTTCTCAAGATTGCTTTGGCTATTCGGGGTCTTTTGTGTTTCCATACAAATTGCGAAATTTTTTGTTCTAGTTCTGTGAAAAATGCCAGTGGTAGTTTGATAGGGATTGCATTGAATCTGTAGATTGCTTTGGGTAGTAGAGTCATTTTCACAATGTTGATTCTTCCCATCCAAGAACATGGTATATCTCTCCATCTATTTGTATCATCTTTAATTTCTTTCATCAGTGTCTTATAATTTTCTGCATACAGGTCTTTCGTATCCTTAGGTAGGTTTATTCCTAGATATTTTATTCTTTTTGTTGCAATGGTAAATGGGAGTGTTTTCTTGACTTCACTTTCAGATTTTTCATCATTAGTATATAGGAATGCCAGAGATTTCTGTGCATTAATTTTGTATCCTGCTACTTTACCAAATTCATTGATTAGCTCTAGTAGTTTTCTGGTAGCATCTTTAGGATTCTCTATGTATAGTATCATGTCATCTGCAAACAGTGACAGCTTTACTTCTTCTTTTCCGATTTGGATTCCTTTTATTTCCTTTTCTTCTCTGATTGCTGTGGCTAAAACTTCCAAAACTATGTTGAATAAGAGTGGTGAGAGTGGGCAACCTTGTCTTGTTCCTGATCTTAGTGGAAATGCTTTCAGTTTTTCACCATTGAGGATGATGTTTGCTGTGGGCTTGTCATATATGGCTTTTATTATGTTTAGGAAAGTTCCCTCTATGCCTACTTTCTGGAGGGTTTTTATCATAAATGGGTGTTGAATTTTGTCGAAAGCTTTCTCTGCATCTATTGAGATGATCATATGGTTTTTCTCCTTCAATTTGTTAATATGGTTTATCACATTGATAGATTTGCGTATATTGAAGAATCCTTGCATTCCTGGAATAAACCCCACTTGATCATGGTGTATGATCCTTTTAATGTGCTGTTGGATTCTGTTTGCTAGTATTTTGTTGAGGATTTTTGCATCTATGTTCATCAGTGATATTGGCCTGTAGTTTTCTTTCTTTGTGACATCCTTGTCTGGTTTTGGTATCAAGGTGATGGTGGCTTCGTAGAAGGAATTTGGGAGTGTTCCTCCCTCTGCTATATTTTGGAAGAGTTTGAGAAGGATAGGTGTTAGCTCTTCTCTAAACGTTTGATAGAATTCACCTGTGAAGCCATCTGGTCCTGGGCTTTTGTTTGTTGGAAGGTTTTTAATCACAGTTTCAATTTCAGTGCTTGTGATTGGTCTGTTCATATTTTCTATTTCTTCCTGATTCAGTCTTGGCAGGTTGTGCATTTCTAAGAATTTGTCCATTTCTTCCAGATTGTCCATTTTATTGGCATAGAGTTGCTTGTAGTAATCTCTCATGATTTTTTTTATTTCTGCAGTGTCAGTTGTTACTTCTCCTTTTTCATTTCTAATTCTATTGATTTGAGTCTTCTCCCTTTTTTTCTTGATGAGTCTGGCTAGTGGTTTATCTATTTTGTTTATCTTCTCAAAGAACCAGCTTTTAGTTTTATTGATCTTTGCTATTGTTTCCTTCATTTCTTTTTCATTTATTTCTGATCTGAGTTTTATGATTTCTTTCCTTCTGCTAGCTTTGGGGTTTTTTTGTTCTTCTTTCTCTAATTGCTTGAGGTGCAAGGTTAGGTTGTTTATTCGAGATGTTTCCTGCTTCTTAAGGTGGGCTTGTATTGCTATAAACTTCCCCCTTAGAACTGCTTTTGCTGCATCCCATAGGTTTTGGGTCGTTGTGTCTCCATTGTCATTTGTTTCTAGGTATTTTTTTATTTCCTCTTTGATTTCTTCAGTGATCACTTCATTATTAAGTAGTGTATTGTTTAGCCTCCATGTGTTTGTATTTTTTACAGATCTTTTCCTGTAATTGATATCTAGTCTCATGGCGTTGTGGTCGGAAAAGATACTTGATACAATTTCAGTTTTCTTAAATTTACCAAGGCTTGATTTGTGACCCAAGATATGATCTATCCTGGAGAATGTTCCATGAGCACTTGAGAAAAATGTGTATTCTGTTGTTTTTGGATGGAGTGTCCTATAAATATCAATTAAGTCCATCTTGTTTAATGTATCATTTAAAGCTTGTGTTTCCTTATTTATTTTCATTTTGGATGATCTGTCCATGGGTGAAAGTGGGGTGTTAAAGTCCCCTACTATGAATGTGTTACTGTTGATCTCCCCTTTTATGGTTGTTAGTATTTGCCTTATGTATTGAGGTGCTCCTATGTTGGGTGCATAAATATTTACAATTGTTATATCTTCTTCTTGGATCGATCCCTTGATCATTATGTAGTGTCCTTCTTTGTCCCTTTTAATAGTCCTTATTTTAAAGTCTATTTTGTCTGATATGAGAATTGCTACTCCAGCTTTCTTTTGGTTTCCATTTGCATGGAATATCTTTTTCCATCCCCTTACTTTCAGTCTGTACGTGTCTCTAGTTCTGAAGTGGGTCTCTTGTAGACAGCATATATAAGGGTCTTGTTTTTGTATCCATTCAGCCAATCTGTGTCTTTTGGTGGGAGCATTTAGTCCATTTACATTTAAGGTAATTATCGATATGTATGTTCCTATTTCCATTTTATATATTGTTTTGGGTTCACTACTATAGGTCATTTCCTTCTCTTGTGTTTCGTGTCTAGAGAAGTTCCTTTAGCATTTGTTGTAAAGCTGGTTTGGTGGTGCTGAACTCTCTCAGCTTTTGCTTGTCTGTAAAGGTTTTAATTTCTCCATCAAATGTGAATGAGATCCTTGCTGGGTAGAGTAGTCTTGGTTGCAGGCTATTCTCCTTCATCACTTTCAGTATGTCCTGCCACTCCCTTCTGGCTTGTAGGGTTTCTGCTGAGAGATCAGCTGTTAACCTTATGGGGATTCCCTTGTGTGTTATTTGTTGTTTTTCCCTTGCTGCTTTTAATATGCTTTCTTTGTATTTAATTTTTGACAGTTTGATTAATATGTGTCTTGGCGTGTTTCTCCTTGTATTTATCCTGTATGGGACCCTCTGTGCTTCCTGGACTTGATTAACTATTTCCTTTCCCATATTAGGGAAGTTTTCAACTATAATCTCTTCAAATATTTTCTCAGTCCCTTTCTTTCTTTCTTCTTCTTCTGGAACCCCTATAATTCGAATGTTGGTGCGTTTCATGTTGTCCCAGAGGTCTCTGAGACTGTCCTCAGTTCTTTTCATTCTTTTTTCTTTATTCTGCTCTGCAGTAGTTATTTCCACTACTTTATCTTCCAGGTCACTTATCCGTTCTTCTGCCTCAGTTATTCTGCTATTGATCCTATCTAGAGTGATTTTAATTTCATTTATTGCATTGTTCATCGTTGCTTGTTTCATCTTTAGTTCTTGTAGGTCCTTGTTAAGTGTTTCTTGCATTTTGTCCATTCTACTTCCAAGATTTCGGATCATCCTTACTATCATTATTCTGAATTCTTTTTCAGGTAGATTGCCTATTTCCTCTTCATTTGTTAGGTCTGGTGGGTTTTTATCTTGCTCCTTCATCTGCTGTGTGTTTTTCTGTCTTCTCATTTTGCTTATCTTACTGTGTTTGGGGTCTCCTTTTTGCAGGCTGCACTTTCGTAGTTCCCGTTGTTTTTGATGTCTGTCTCCAGTGGCTAAGGTTGTTTCAGTGGGTTGTGTAGGCTTCCTGGTGGAGGGGACTAGTGCCTGTGTTGTGCTGGATGAGGCTGGATCTTGTCTCTCTAGTGGGCAGGTTCACGTCTGGTGGTGTGTTTTGGGGTGTCTGTGGCCTTATTATGATTTTAGGCAGCCTCTCTGCTAATGGGTGGGGTTGTGTTCCTGTTTTGCTAGTTGTTTGGCATAGGTTGTCCAGCACTGTGGCTTGCTGGTCGTTGAGTGAAGCTGGGTGCTGGTGTTAAGATGGAGGTCTCTGGGATATTTCCACCGTTTAATATTATGTGGAGCTGGGAGGTCTCTTGTTGACCAGTGTCCTGAAGTTGGCTCTCCTACCTCAGAGGCAGAGCCTTGACTCCTGGCTGGAGCACCAAGAGCCTTTCATCCACACAGCTCAGAATAAAAGGGAGAAAAAGTAGGGAGAATTAGTAGAAGTATGAGTAAAGAAAGAAGGAAAGGAGGAAAGGAAGGAAGGAAGAAAGAAGCAAAGAAGGAAAGGAGGGAGGGAGGGAGGGAGGGAGGAAGGAAGGAAGGAGGGAAAGAAGGAAAAAAGACAGAAAGAAAGATGATACAGTAAAAATAAAATAAAGTATAATATAGTTATTGAATTAAAAAATATTTAGAAAAAAAAAAAAAAGGGACGGATAGAACCTTAGGACAAATGTTGGAAGCAAAGCTATACAGAGAAAATTTTACACAGAAGCATACACATACACCTTCACAAAAAGAGGTAAAGGGGGAAAATCATAAATCCTGCTCCCTGAGACCACCTCCTCAATTTGGGGTGATTCGTTGTCTAAAGGAGGGAAGGAAGGAAGGAAAGAAAGAAAGAACGAAGGTAAAGTATAATAAAGTTATTACAATTAAACTTAATTATTAAGAAAAAGAATTTTTAAAAAAAGTCATGGACGGATAGAGCCCTAGGACAAATGGTGGAAGCAAGAGTATACAGACAGGATCTCACACAGAAGCATACACGTACACATTCACAAAAAGAGGAAAAGGGAAAAAATCATAGATCTCGCTCCTAAATTCCACCTCTTCAATTTGGGATCATTCCTTGTCTATTCAGGTATTCCACAGATGCAGGGTATATCAAGTTGATTGTGGAGCTTTAATCCGCTGCTTCTGTGGCTGCTGGGAGAGATTTCCCTTTCTCTTCTTTGTTCTCACAGCTCACAGGAGCTCAGCTTTGGATTTGGCCCTGCCTCTGCGTGTAGGTCGCTGGAGGGCGTCTGTTTTTTCGCTCAGACAGGACGGGGTTAAAGCAGCCGGTGATTCGGGGCCTCCGGCTCACTCAGGCCGGGGGTTGGGGGATGGGGGTAGGAGGGGCACTACGTGCGGGGCGGGCCTGCGGCTGCAGAGGCAGCGTGACGTTGCGGCAGAGGCCGGCGTGATGTTGCACCAGCCTGAGACCCGCCGTGCGTACTCCCGGGGAAGTTGTCCCTGGATCCCGGGAACCTGGCAGTGGCGGGCTACACAGGCTCCGCGGAAGAGGGGTGTGGAGAGTGACCTGTGCTCGCACACAGGCCCCTTGGTGGCGGCAGCAGCAGCCTTAGCGTCTCCCGCCCGTCTCTGGGGTCCTCGGTTTTAGCCGCGGTTCGCGCCCGTCTCTGGGGTTCGCGCTTTTAGCCGCGGCTCGCGCCCGTCTCTGGAGTTCCTTTAAGCAGCGCTCTTAAACCCCTCTCCTCGCGCACCAGGAAACAAAGAGGGAAGAAAAAGTCTCTTGCCTCTTCGGCCGGTGCAGGCTTTTCCCCGAACTCCCTCCCGGCTAGTCGTGGTGCACTAACCCCTTCAGGCTATGTTCAAGCCGCCAACCCCAGTCCTCTCCCTGAGCTCCGTCCAAAACCAAAACCCGAGCCTCAGCTCGCAGCCCCGCCCGCCCCGGCGGGTGAGCAGACAAGCCTCTCGGGTTGGTGAGTGCCGGTCGGCACCGATCGTCTGTGCGGGAATCTCCCCGCTTTGCCCTCCGCACCCGTCGCTGTGCACTACTCCGCGGTCCCGAAACTCCCCCCTCTGCCTCCCGCAGTCTCCGCCCGCGGAGGGGCTTCCTAGTGTGTGGAAACTTTTCCTCCTTCACAGCTCCCTCCCACTGGTGCAGGTGCCGTCCTTATTCTTTTGTCTCTGTTTTTTCTTTTGCCCTACCCAGTTACGTGGGGAGTTTCTTGCCTTTTGGGAGGTCTGAGGTCTTCTGCCAGCCTTCAGTAGGAGTTCTGTAGGAGTTGTTCCACGTGTGGATGTATTTCTGGTGTATCCGTGGGGAGGAAGGCGATCTCCGCGTCTTACTCTTCCGCCATCTTCAAGGTCCCCCCCAATTCTTCTCTTGAATAATGTTTCCCAATACTAATGGGTTTTTGTCTGTTTTCCATGCCTTTTCTCTGTTTTATTCATGTTAAAACTGTTATCTGGCAAATAGGTACTCAAAATCATCAGATCTTTGTTGTGGATTCCATCTTTTTTCAATTTAAATACATTTAAATTTTATTATTGGGTGTCAGCTTGGGGAAACTTGCTGTTCTGCTCCCCTGTGTGTTCTTTATTCTACTACCAATATTATGCTCTCTTAGTTATTACAGCTGTTTAATAATCCTTTATATCTGGTAGGACAGTCCCCATCCTACCCTAACATGTCATTCTTCTTAAATCTTAAAATTTGTATGGAACCGTAAAAGACCCTGTATAGCAAAACTATACTATACTATACTATAAATTTAAGAAGAAAAAAGATGGAGACATCATGTTCCCCGATGTCAAACTATATTACAAAGTTACAGCAATTAAGTTAGTATGGTATTGGCATAAAAACAGACACATAGATCAATGGAATGGAGTAAAGAGCCCAGAAATAAATTCACACATATATGGTCAATTAATTTATGACAAAGGAGCCAATAATATACAATGGGGAAAGAACAGTCTCTTCAATAGATTGTGCTGGGAAAACTGGACAGCTACATGAAAAAGAATGAAACTGGACCACTGTCTTATACATCATACACAAAATTTAACCCAAAATGGATTATAGATTTATATGTAAGATCTGAAACCATAAAACTCCTAGAAGAAAGTATAGATGATAATATCCTTAACATAGGTCTCAGTGATGAGTTTTTTGACTCCAAAAGCAAACACAACTAAAGCAAAGATAAACATGTGGGACCATATCAAACTAAAAAACTCTGCACAGCAAAAGAAACCATCAACAACATGAAAAGGCATTTCGTGGGAGAAAATATTTTCAAATCATATATCTAGTAAGCGACTAATATACAAAATATATAAAGAATTCATACAACTCAATAGAAAAACCCAAATACTTTATTTACAGAATGGGCAGAAGATCTGAATAAACATCTTTCCAAAGAAGACATATAGATGACCAACAGGTACATGAAAAAATGCTCTACATCATTAATAATCAGGCAAATGCAATTTAAAACCACAGTGACATCTCACCTCACACCTGTCAGAATGGCCATCATCAAAAAGACAAGTGATAACAAATGCTGGTGAGGGTGTGGAGAAAAGGGAACCCTTGTGCACTGTTGATGGGAATGTAAATTGGTGCAGTCATGGTGGAAAACAGTATGAAGGTGCCTCCAAAAATTAAAAATAAAACTGCCATATGATCCAGCAACTCTGTTTCTGGGTATTTATCTGGAAAAAATGAAAACACTAGTTCAAAAAGATACCTGAAACTCCATGTTCATTGCAGCATAATTTACAATAGCCTAGGTATGGAAGCGACCTAAATGTCCATCTTTGGATGAATGGATAAAGAAATTGTGGTATATGTATACAATGGAACATTATTTAGCCAGTTAAAAAATGAAATCTTGCCATTTGTGACAACACAAATGGACGTTGAGGGTACTATGCTAAGTGAAATCAGTTAGACAGAGAAAGACAAATTATATGTTGGAGGGGGTGGGAGAAACGGGTGAACTGCTTTTGTTTTGTTTTTAGTTTTTAAAAAAGAGCTGCTACAAAGCCACAGTAGTTAGAACTGTGTGAAGTTGGATCAGAGATAGATTGATAGATCAGTGGGACAGAATACAGAGCCCAGAGGTCACTCATACAAAATACGGACATTTGGTTATGAGTGGGACAGCAGTGCCCCTTGCACCTTCCACCTCTAGGAAGGAAGCACAGTGCCTGGTAGGCCTCATCAGGTTCTGGAGACAGTATACAGCACACCTGGGAAATCTGTTCCAACTCATACATGAGGGGACGCAGGGCCAGCCAGCAATGAGTGGGGCCATTCAGCAAAGGGCTCAGCAGCAGGTCCAGGCTGTAGGACATACAGCCTTGACACGTGGGCCGTATGACCTAGTCGACTTTGCCTATTATAGTAAAATTGTCAGAGGTAGCAAAAGATGTTGTGTGGCATTTATGACAATCCTCAATGCAAAAATTATCACATGATGCCTTGATTTCTAGAGAAAGTTATTACAGGAGAATTATAGACGTTTTGATAAACAGCTCCAGGCATGCTACTGGACTCTGTCTGAGACAGAGTACTTGACCTTGAATGGCAATGGGCTATGTTCCCAGAAGCTGAACAAGTAACGCAGATGCCATGTTATCAATGATGGCTACACCGTCACCTCTCCCTCAGCTTATATTTGCTGCCCAGTGAGGGATCCCTTATGAGCAGCTGATGGAGAAGGAAGAAGCCCAAGCTTGGTTCATGGTTGGCTTGGGTCATGATGTGGGTATTAGGTAAAAATGGACGATGGTTGTATTGACCTGCACTCAGGAATGGCATTGAAAGGCCGTGGCGAGGACACATCCTCCTGGGATGAGCATCCAGCAAAGTTTTTCTGCTTTGTGTGCAATGAGAAGCTGCCTTCTCTTTATACAGGTTATAGGTGTAGGTTATGTTACAGATAAGGAACTCCAGAGTAGTGGCAAATGGCCAGAAAAAAGACTGAAAGATTGCAACTCACTTTGCTTTCTTTATACCAATAGAAAAATTTGAACACTTATTTAATTGTTTCATCATGGAGTCAACACAACTCAAAACTCTGTTTTACCTAAAATGATTTCAGTTGAAAAAGACTTACAGTGGTGTTGGTGATAATCCCAGGATTACTACCAAATTTGTTTTTAGCCAGATTACTATACTTGTGACGAATAAATATTGATAAAACGAGCTAATTTGCACTTACTGCCTCATGGCATCAGATATCCATGGAGCTTTACAATCTCCTTTGCTCTTTTCATTAACAAGGTTATGCATGTATTGAGAGAAGACTTCTGCTTATCCCCCAAAGTCCTCTGGCTAGCCTCTGGACACAGAGGATGTCTCGTTTACTTCTTCATCAAGGTAAATAATCTAATCAAGTACCAGGGCACTCACATGTTGTCAGATGGCTTTTTAAGCGATGTGTCTGAAATTTTACTTACAAAACAGATACATTAATCTTTGACTTATATAGATTTGGGAAGCTAGAATTTAAAATAATCATATGTTCTTTAAAACAACACTCAGTGTTTCATGTTTTTCTAATAGAAGATTACTTTGACCTTTTGATTGGTAACTGATAGTTTAATGCTGATATTTAATGCTTGCATCAAGAACTCTTCTTAGTCTTGTGCTGTCCAGTATGGCACCCACTAGTGACACATGTCTACTGAGTGCTTGAAATGTAACTTGTCCAGATTGAATCGGGCTGTAAGTAAAAAATATGAATTGGATTTCAATGACAAAGTATACAAAATGTAAAATATTTTATTAATAATTTTTGTTTTAATTATGTGTGAGATGATAAAATAATATTTGGGGTATATTGAGTTAATTAAGTAAGTATAAACTCCTATAATTACCGATTGTTTAGGGTAAGGTACAAAATATCTGCACACGCTGGGCTTCAACTTGTGATCCTATCATTTATTTCATCATATTTCCTACCATTATTAAGTATTAAACCCCAAATTTTATACTGATTGTGATTTTTATCCTCTTTACTCCTTGATCCGCACGCTAGACCCACAGGTGTGTTAAGTGAAATTTATGGGAAGGGCTGAGGGATCGTCCACAAATGGAACAACAGCGACAACAAAGAAATAAAGTATTGAGATGTGGTTCTACCTCGACTATAGTGATAACATAAAGGCATAAATACCACTCAGGCATCCATTCCAGAGAACTCCATCCATTCCAGGATTCTCGTCTACTTTTTCCCTTCCCCACTTTCCCCCCTAGCCAACCATTCCCACCATTCTGCCTCCTAAGTAACTCTCAAATGTGTGCTTTACCCTCACATCTGTTGCTACTATCTTGGCAAAACCCCTTATTATCTTTCCTGGGATTATTTCAGTATCCATGGCTTGGGTCCAGAATTCCGAGTCCCTTTGTCCTACTATTTATTCTTCAAAAGTGGACCAACTGTTTTTCTCCTAAAATGCCAATCTGTTCAACTTTTTAATTGAGTCCTGCAAAAATCTGACTGCCCACACGATAAAGTACACACTGCTTAGAGAACATTCCCTTGTGCCGTCTCTCACCATATCATCCCCCGTGTCAGCCATGTTGGACTGGTGTACATCCCCAACAGGCTGTTGTTGCCGGAGACTTTCAGTCTGTGCTCACTGGCATATTTAATCGGCCTTTAGGAAGTAATGAGGTCATAAGAGTGGGGCCCTGATCCCATAGGATTAGTGTCCTTATGAGAGGAGACACCACCTCTCTCCCTGCCTCGTGACAGGGACGAAGTCAGAAGGCAGCCATCTGAAAACAGGAAGAGAGCTCTCGCCAGAGACCAGCTTTATTGGCACTCTGATCTCTGACTTTCAGCCTCAAGAACTGTGAAAAAATAAATGTCTGTTGTGTAAGGCATGTGGTCTACAGTAATTTTTTGTGGCAGCCCGAGCTGACTGAGAAAAAAGGCTCTGCTCAAACTTCGTCCCTGGAGAGTGTGCTCCAGTATCTAGGCTAGGTGTCTTTCCTCTGCTTCCATGCAGCCCCTAGACTCTGTCATCTGAGCCTCACATCATTCTGTGGTTATTGTCATTTTGATCTTCTGTCCTACTTTGTGAATTCAGTGAAGGCAGAGTACAAGTCTTTTGTTCATCTCTGCATCAAAATCCTCAGCACATAATCTTTCGTTTTAATGTTGAAAGAGGTACAGAACAGAGATGATGTTTTGCTGTTTGAGCATTTAGGAATGTTCTGTAAACATCTTCCAAGGCAAATAAAGAGTGTTTGGGGGGAATACATTTCATGCAGAGTTCTCACAAGTAACTTCCACCTTGAGGCCACCTGGACAGAGAGAGCAACAGGGATCCCGAGCTGGTCAGCTGGTGTGTCTGGGGAGGTCTTGGGGAGCCGTGTTTCTTGGGAAAGGTACCAACCACACAATTAATGCTCACAACAGGTGGAGTTATCTCCGTGAGACATCCATGTTAAAGGGACTTGCTCCCTCCTTCTGTGACCGCAAATGCAAATGGTTAAAGACAAGAGAGTAAGGAAGAATCTTTAGTCATCAGAACACGGTGATCCAATGCCTTGGAGAAGCAAACGGGACTGTGTCTTTCGGAGGGCTCCGTTTCTGCAAGTGCAGGGAATAAAACAATGCTGTAGCACAGTTGTTCAGTTTTCACACATTCCCAGTGCAAGAATAATGGGGGCGGTTTTCTCAGGCTTCGCTAGGGCTGTACCGTTTATTTCTCCCTTCAGATTACTTTGTGAACCCAGTCAATTCTGTGCAGTTTTATGAGGTCCTGGGTAGTGGAGATATGATATGATATAGTGTGTGTTCATTGATCTTTCACTTCCATTTTTTTATCTGTCTTTATCAGTTATCTTTCTCTTTTCATTCGTGGCCTACTTCTTTGCTGATTTTCCAGGCATGCCGTGTTACATTGTTTGTACAAATTAGACTTGGCAGGTTTGGGGGATGTCCTGGAGAGTTTTCAGGAGTGGAGGGGTAAGCCTCCAACAGTTACTACTAGCTAGCCTGCTGGAAGAGTGAAAAGGCATGGTTTATCCATGGGGTCACACAGACTTGTTCATAGACAGTCCTGGGTTAGAATGCTGAGTGACATTTATTTGCTGTGTGAGCTTTGATAAGCTTCCTGACTTCTCTGAGCCTCAGAATCTGTAAACTGGAAGTAATGATGCTTACCTTGCAGTGTCGCAAAGACGAGAGACAGTAGGCACTCAAAAAATGTGAACTCTTGTTAATAATGCCCCTTGCTGCCCCATTGTCCTTGGAAGGTATCTACCTCTGTGGCAAGCAAGAGGTAAAGATGACTAAGGCATATAGGAGACTTGGGACGTGGAAGGAGCCTGAGAAATTGCTATTTTCATCTAGAGGGATGTCTAACTCATTCACGATAGATAGTTTTGATTTTCTTCTTTAATGTCTCTGGGAAAGAGATTTAACTTCAACACTTCACAGCAAAATTCATCCTAGTGTTTCTTCATCATAATGAGTAAGAAGTTCTTCCTTATACTCAGCAGAAATCTGTCTGGTTTTAAAGCAAGCTCATTTCCTCACATTCAGACCCCGGGGGAAAGGGAGAAATCTGTTGAGTCTCTCAGTTGAGAAAATCTTCACATATGGAATCATCGCTATTTTTCTATTTCTCCCCGAGTCTGAATGAGCGCAGGGCTGGGAATGGGTCCTCATGGACACGGGTCGCCATCGCTTTGTCATCTTCCACCTTTCATGTGAGGTGGGTTCATGTTCTTCACATCTGGTTAAACGTGCGTCTGTACTCAGCAGAGTCAAACGACTACAGAATAGAAGGCAAGGATGTCTCCTCAAGGCTTCAAAAAAATACAACTTATTTTGATGGTGTACACCAAATCCCAGTACTTTTAGAAAAGAGTCTCCTATCATAATCAGGGCCTTTACAGAGGATTCTGGTATCTTTCGTGATGGATCATAATAACAGCGTGGTGGTTAAGATGACAGTTCTGGAATCACACAGGCACAGTTGCTGTGTGTGTGACCTGTAGCAGTCATTGAACTTGTCCAGCTCAGCTGTCTGCTCTCTATAACGGGACGGCACACCTAGATGCCCCCAGGGTCTGGAGGTGACCATATGTTCCAGTTACCAGGACACTGCTCCAGGGTGCTTCCTGCAAGCATCTCTCCTTCACAGTGCGCTCCGCAGGGGAGCCCAGAGGAAGGTGGGGAAGCACTCCCTGGGGTGAGGGCTATAGGAGCCGAGTGAGCTCTGCCCCGGTCTTGTGCCCAGACCCTCCGCCTGCCCGGTGATCACCCTCCCACCGCTCTCTCCAGCGGAGACCAGCGTCCTGAGGTCTCCTGCCCACACTGGCGCCCCGACTCCGCCTGCTGGCCCCGTGGGTCTTGCCTATGCCTGGAAAGTTCCTTCTGAGCCACACGCCGAGTGCACCCCCATGGCACTGGTCGCTGATCGCAGGCACCCTGCCTGCTCCAGATGGCTGCCCTCTGCTCCCCGCGACAGCAAACAGCAAACTGCCTGTTATCTGAGGAGCTGAGCTATTCCCTCTGCAGAGACGTCTGAGGCCCCAGCCTTGGGGAGGGGGCCTTCCAGTCTGTCCTTCCTTGGTTTCTCTCCGAACCATCTCTCCCCAAGGGCAAAATACAGAGTGTCTTTGTATCTCATAATAACACTTTGATTAGTGTTTGATTCTTCTTTATATTAAACCTCCCCCGTTTAACTCACAGTGTGGTTTCTCTCTCCTAATTGGACCCAGGCTGATCTAACATGAAACCGTCCCCCTCAGACCCCTGACTGTAGGAGGGGGTCCTACAGGTGACCCAGCTGCTGTGCTCAGATACCTGTCGATGTACCAGAGCTAAGGAACAGCTTGGTTTTGTTTCCTGGTGAAGAAGTTCTTATTGTTGTTGAATTATTGTTCTTCTAATTACCATCATTTAGGGACACAGATGTGTTGGGTGGTGACAGCCCTGATTGGTTGTATTTCTAAAACTTTTCATTCATCTTCTTTCTTTACATCTGACCAATAAACACAGTGCCAGCAAGAGCTCCGTTTAGCAAACTGGAATGCTGTATTTCGGTCTCTGCTCACTACCATCTTGTTCTGATAAATTGAAGAAATATGCAGTAACGTGGTGAGACCTCGGTTTCACATGTTACACCCCACTCTGCTCATCTCAGAAGCCGTTTCTAATTCTTGTTCCTCAGACTAACACCTAGCAGAAACCGATATCTAGGTTCTGTCCACTCTTAGGCTCCCATGGTCCTGATCTGGCATCCCTAGATGTTTACCTTTTTTTATTGGTAGAAAAAACATGTAAGTTGTTCACAGTGTTTTTAAAACTAACTATAAAATCATTTGCTTTCGTGGTTGTAATTCAGAGTTAACAGTGGGACTTTCTTCATCTCTGGAAATAGTATGCAGATCTGAGCACATGACGGAAAGAGTTTGTCCTACCTCATGGAAGGAAAAATAGACAAGAAATTGGAGACAGTTGGTCTGATCCTGTTTAATGTGACTTTGATACTTGATGCTGACTAGTTTATTATTCCCAAGACTTCCCCTCCTTTGGCTCTGAAATATTCTTCAAGGACCCAGGCTACTGAGGGATGTGCAGTAGCTCTCCCGGCCCCATTCTGACATGATTTGTTATATTTCCATGTGTGCAATATTCAGCATCCAGTGCCTCGGTGGCCCGTGTGTGTGATGTATGGTGTCCTATGAATAACTGGTACCCATTTTCCACTAAGGAGCTGATTGCAAGAGATTTTGCTGTAAGTGAATAAGGAATAATTTCATCAGGTTTGTTTCTCCAGGGAGCCCCACTGGATGCATGTGGGACTTTCTAAATTAATTCAGAGCCAGAGCCAGAGAAGGTGGCTAAACATTTTGGCCGATTCAGTCACGGCCTGAGCGTTCTGACTGGCAGTGTTCAGAGAGCAACAATTTAACCTCAGCAAGGTAACCTGGATGGGGTGTGCTATTATGGTAGTTTATTGGTTCGGTCATATTCTTGTTGCAGGAGAAGAGATAATTTTGGTAATTGGGAATATTTCCAGACTTCCATGCTCAGCCACATACACCATTAACATAAATGCTTCTTTTCACTCAGGCCCTGGAAATAGTAGCTGTGATTAATATGCTCACCCATATGCTTTTTTACACCCTTTAAAAGTGAAAGATGAGTTTTAAAGAATTAAACATGGACCGGAATTCATTCTGTAATCGCTCTAACAAATGGCATTTTAAAGGCTCTAACAGGAGAACGTTTGTGCTGAGAAGAGATGGCAGCTAAGAAATTGATTTCTTAGGACAAAGAGAAGCTTTTGCCGTCTCATTTTCAATGGAATAGAAAGAGAATTCTAAAATATGCAATATAATCAGACTCACTCTTGTCTTTGGCTGAAAGCCGAAGCTCGATTTTATACTGTCATTCTGGATTCTCTTTTCTGCCTCTGCTCCCTTCCTACCCCGGCCTGAGCCTAACCCACGGAGACTCCCTCTTCCCCCGGCAGGAGCATGCTGGGATTTGCAGGGGTGTTCCCCTCATCGTGCCTTTACATGACCAGCACAGATCTCCAGATGTTTCCAAGTTATGAAGGGAGCTGGGCACCCTGGAAATGTAAACTCCCCTCACCCAGTGGGTGGAGGATGGACTCAGGGTTACTTAAATGCCTCTTGAAAGCCCACTTTAAAAATTGAATTGACAGTCAATCAGCAATACATTCCTGAATATATCCTCTTATGCTTGCTTTTATGCTCCGGTAAGCCTTGTGTGCCCATCTGCTGCTAGCGTGATTCTTTGCCAGTGAGCCCGTATCTAGTAGACTGTCTTTGATAAAGGGCATGTGTGCTTAGAAAGGTGTATGTTAGAGGAAAAAAAGATTCAATTTAAATGAATAATACACTACAGATAGGGAATGTGTTTATAAGAGAGATTATTTTTGTCATGTCCTGACACGAGAGTGGCCTGTGATTTATTACTGCAGAGAGCGGGAGAGGACAGGCCAGAACAGCACACGATGTAGCTTCAAGTGTTGCGAATTCCAGTCTGATGTGCAAATGGCAGTGTCACCCAGAAGTTTGTCAGTTGGCCTTGGCTGACCTCTGCTCTCTGGTCTGGATCAGCCCTTCATGTCCTGTGGCCCTCATTTTAGGGCAGTCGTCAAATTTGTCATCCCTGTCCAGTGCTGGTGGCACAGGACAGGCTGTGAGCCTTACGACGGCAGGGCTCTGATTTGCTTGTTGCCAAATGCTCATAACCGACGCGTGCCTGCCTCTCTAAGTGCTCGATCCATGCTGAATAAGTGCCATTAATACAGGTGCAGAGACCTAGTAGGCAGCGATCCATGGGGCTGAACGTGGAGGGTCAGAGTAGAGGCAGGTCATGTGTCCCAGGCTAGGGACGTGGGGAAACAGGAGCCTCTGCATCAGTCGCTGAGAGGGAGCTGCCCACAGCATGGCCAGGAGGACTCCGCCTGGGGATCATGGGGATCGGAGACCAAGGCAACGGCCAGCCCTGGGCTGATGGCAATGTGATGATCCAGGGCAAGGTCAAGTTTCTAAGTGGAGTTTAAGGAGGCCCAGCTGTGAGAGAACAAGGGCTGTAGGAGCTGAGATCCAGCCTCAGCCTGATGCTCTGCCTGTGATGAAAACCTGTACCCACATAGATGTGGCCATGCTAATTCTCAGCTGGTAGCGAGAGTGATGACCTCATCATCAGATTCTTTGTCTCCCAGTCCTGGCTCCATCAGTTACTAACCACAAGTGGGTCAGTTAGCCATGCCTAGTCTCAAGTTGCTCCTCAGAAAAACGGTTCCAGTAAAGTGCTTCTTACCAAATGAAATAATAGCTTATACCTGTTTTCAAGACTCTGTAAAAATTAAAAGGGAAAATTACATTATAAGAAAATGTTTTACGATATTAATCGTGATGCACTCAATCATTCTCTCGAAGCCGCAGATGGCTCCGAGATGAGTTCTTGCCTAGTCCTGTTGGAAGAACTGCCTTGACCCTTGGGTGCCTCTGTAGCTCACCTTCAAGCGCAAGGATAGACCTTTAACGTGTGCTCAGAGCCTGGTGGGGTAGAGAAGCAGGATGGAGGGAGGGTGTACAGCCCATGCCTGAGCCGTATTCCCAAGGACCAGTGGAGGGGGGTCAGGGGGCCCTGGGCAGGAGGGTCTTCCTGTGTTGCCTCAACTGGCTTCCCCTGCTGCACCTCTGCCGTTCTGTGGGCAGGGAGGCATGCGAGCATGTGAAGACGCAGACTTTCCCAGGGGTCAGGACTCATCTGTCCATTCATTTGTTCACTTGTTTAGGCACAGATATTTGTGAACTCCTGCTACCTGCCAGGCTGGATGGTGAGCCCTGGTCCCAGGCTCAGGAAGCTCCACAAATACTCTTTGTGAATCTTCACCAGTGGGCAGACGGTGGGCTTCTGTCTTCTCTGGAGGGATCGTCCCATTCGTGCTTCCATTTGGGGTTCTGTCATCAACTCAAGTTATTTCATGGAACGCTTTACCTCTCTTACATATTTATATACATACTTTCTAATCCTACCCCTCTTTTCCAATTCGTGCCCTTACCTGAGGAAGATGTCTTTTTTCGCACAACCTTAACTATAGCTGATAAATATAAGGCTATCGGTGATGATCCATCTGTGTCAGGGGACAGGAAAACCATATAAAATTAAAGTCCCTGTAATTGACTGAATAGATCTCCATCATTTTCGTACTGATCTGTTTTACTACTTCTGATTAATTTGTTTCTATCTCAAGAACCAGCCTTTAAGATAATCTATCTCAAATACAAATTTAATTTTTGTTTCGTCCTATTTTTGTTTCATTTAAAATATACAGTATTGTGGCAACTCAATGATTGGTCAAGGGTTTTAGGGCTCCCCTGAGGTCCCAGGCATCATCTATTACATTAGTTGAATGGAAAAATGTGTTTTAAATTTGAAATGCATGTCAGTAGGAAGCAGGATTTTAAACTCATTGTAGACTAAATTGTGAAATTTATTTGCAAATTCATGGTTATAAATCTATAAAATACTGGCACTTTCAGGCTGTTTTAAAGCAGATCTCTCTTTTATCTATTAATTCTCCTGTTTTCACATTCCTTGGGCCCCAGCAGACTCCTCATCCTAACAGCTGGGGCAACAGTAGTTCCGGGACTACATGATACCCTGGGATAGAAAGTTTAAAAAATTTCAAAATGCAGTCTGCCAAAGAATGTCCCCAATGTCCTCCAGAAAGAAACAGCTGCTTGATTCTAACCTGGATCCAACAAACCCAGAGTGCACAATTTTCTGGCTTTTTTTTGTGCTCGAATAGATATTTAAGTACTCTATGGACTTTTGTCCGTTCAACACTGAAAGCTTCTGAGTCTCATAATACACATTGTATATACTTTTTTTTTTTTTTTGCGGTACGCGGGCCTCTCACTGTTGTGGCCTCTCGCGTTGCGGAGCACAGCCTCTGGACGCGCAGGCTCAGCGGCCATGGCTCACGGGCCCAGCCGCTCCGCGGCGTGTGGGATCTTCCCGGAACCGGGGCACGAACCCGCGTCCCCTGCATCGGCAGGCGGACTCTCAACCGCTGCGCCGCCAGGGAAGCCCTGTATATACTTTTTATTTAACAAACACTTCAAGTAGGATGTTGAAGCAAGAAAAGCTTGTCTTCTGGAGTTTTCATCATTCCCTCTCTCCAGATGGATCCCAAAATACTTGCCAGGAACACTGCCTTATTCATAACTTAGGGTAGAAATACATAGAGAACAACAACAATTGTCCCCACTAAAACTATTTTCTGCAGTTATCAACGGAAATAACAAAAATGCTAGGAAAACACATTTCCATCAAAATAGCGGATCTTGTTTTTCTTTGTGAGCTGTGATTAGTTCCTCGGCCAATTTCCATTCTCCGAATTGCATACTCGATGATCTAGGCATTTTTATTTTTAGTTATTTATTTTTTTGGTGAGAGAAAAATGAATGTATTAATTCATAAGCACATCCTGACCAGATTACAAATTCGTTTCTCTGGAATGCATCAGCAGTAAACAAAGTCTTTCTGAAAGAGAAGTCCTCTTTCCTAGAAATGTTTATTTGGAAACATTAATTTCTAGTCTTCATGTATCACTGTATTTTTTGGTGTATGTTAGTCCCTACAATGTCAGAGAAGAATACAATACACAGGCATTGCATGTTAATAGCAGTCATTTCAGGGTAAAATAAGAATTATTTTATCGCAGTAGCCCCTTCCTACTTTCCTCCCCGCTTGGCTTTCACGCCAGTAAATAGAGTGTATAATGAATATGGAAATTTCGGTTCCGTTTTACAATAAAAGTTATTGAGCATTTCCCATGTGCTATGCACCATCCTAGGAGAGTAAAAAATAAACACAGTAAAATCCCTGCCTCAAGAGCCCCTAGTTTAGAAGGTTCCTGCCACCAACTCCTTCCAGACCCTCCAGGGCCGGGCTCCCCGCAGAAGGGAGAGCATTTCCCAGGGGACTCCAGCCTGTGACTTTTGTCCTCCTGCAGAGTGAGAATGGGGTAGGTCTGGTAGTGCTAAGCTGCGTTTCTCTTATTAAAAGTGCAACTGAACACATTCTCATGCTTTTGTTTTAAGAGGACTCGTGTTTACTTTTTTAGTGAACCGACGCTGTCTTTGCCCATTTTCTATTACACCGTTGGTCATTCTCTTGACATATTAAAGCAATTAGCCCCTTGTTCAATCTGAAGCTGAAACACCCTTCAGAGCCTTCTCTCAAGGTTCTTCCCCCAGAGTCTTCTCTCCCTGACGGCATCTGAGTGGAGGAGGGGTTTACGGCGGCAGCAGGAGGGTCTCTGCACAGAGCGCTGCTTTTTCTGGGCGTCCCGCACCGGTGTCCACTGAGGAGCCCTGCTCTGCTGCCCCTGCCGACCATGTGCCCACAGCATCTCAGGCGGTGAGGGTCCTGCACTCTGCAGCCTTCCCACTCACCCCAGGCCTCTGCTGGTGGCATCTGTTCCTCCTCTCTTGGGGATGGGGTAGGTTTCTGTTCTCCCTGCAAGAGTGGGTGACACCCTCTACCCACCCCCAGGTGTCTCTACAAGCTCACCTTCCTTTGGCTTTGCTTGTTGGGCACGGCCTATGCTGGGGCCTTGACAGCCTCTCCGAGTTCAGCCCAGAGGAGGCCTGGGCTGTTCCTGGATTCCTTTTATGTCAAGGCTCCTTCATTCCGTGAGCTTGTCAACTGACTTAACTTCCTGTGCCTCTGTTTCCTCAGCTGTACAACAGGTGTGGACATAGTACCTAAATCATCATGCCATTCTGAAGAGTAAATGTAAGTGCTCCCTAGATATTTGCTGTTTGAAAATTGTTCCACTCTGCTTCCACCTTGAGGATTAGAGAAGCTTCACCTCCCAGACATTTATTGATTGACTGGGCATCTTTAGTGATTTCTTTCAGCAAGTGAACAAGATAGCTTCCTTAACTCCTTCCTTTTAAAAAAATACTTATAATTGAAGCTTTTCATCTGGATGCAAAATTATTTTAAAAATAAACTTAGGCAGAAACTTCCCCTTATGGGTCTGACAGACTAAGACCCTCCCTGCAGGATTCCCTGTCTTGGCAGAAAACAACCGTGAAAGCTGGAAATAACAGCCTGAGGTTCTAGATAGTGAACAGAAGCAGACAGACCCTGCCGGCTAGTGCACGTGTGCTTGCAGGAGAAGAGACGCGGATCTATAGAAGTAAGTTTCCATCTCCATGGCTTTTGGTCTGGGGCTTAAGTGTAGTCTGCCTGGCTCGCATAGTGGTGGCAGGGGCACATATAGAAAACTCAGTTTTTCTGGCCTGAGAAACTATAGTGAAGCCAGGAAACTGAATGCTGGAGAGAGTAGGGGTAGTCCTGGAAGGAAAAGAGGCAGAGAACGGATCCCCAATCTCTGTCCACAACATCTCTGATGGACCCAGAAATATGTGTGCGTGGGAACAGACTCAAAGCACCTCAGCTAAAGACAAGAGATCCAAGCTGAGACTGAACTTCCGCCCAGGAAACAATTTGCACTTCAAGGCCAGCCAAGAAAATTATCTGCTAAAACAAAGAAAACAGCACTATCAGAGGAAATAACAGTATCCAGGGTCTGTTAACATTCATAATGTCTAAGTTATAGTCAAAATTATCCAACTTTGTATAGATACAACTTTGTATCTTTCTTGGATACAAAGATCCAAGAAAATGGAACACATTCTCAAGAGAAAAGAAAATGAATTGTATCTGACTAGGAGATGAACCAGATGTTGGAACTAACAGATAAGGATATTAAAGCAGTTATTATAGCAATAGCCAATGAAGTAAAACAGAACATGTTTTCACGGAACGAGAACCTCAGGAGAGAAATGGGAAATCTCATCAGAGAAATAAAAACAACAAAATGAGAACAAATGGAAGTCATAGAACTGAAAATTAGAATTATGATAAAAATATTCACTGGAAAAACTTAATAGTCAAATAGACATGACAGAGGAAAGAGTGAGTGAACTCAAGATAAAGCAATAGAAATTGTCCAAGGTGAAAAACAGAAGAGAGATTTTGGAAAATGGATAATGTCTTGTTAGATTGGATAAAATAATCAAACATATAATAAGAATATCAGAAGGAGAGGAGAAAGAACAGAGCAGAAAAAAATATT
Organism: Phocoena sinus; assembly: GCF_008692025.1. Lineage (NCBI taxonomy): Eukaryota > Metazoa > Chordata > Mammalia > Artiodactyla > Phocoenidae > Phocoena > Phocoena sinus. The sequence goes on along the minus strand of NC_045779.1, from coordinate 5,966,172 downwards.
TGAAGAAATAATAGCTGAATATTTTCCAAATTTGATGAAAGTTAGAAATGTTTAGATACAAGATGCCATACAAACAAAACCACAGTGAACACAGCAAATCCAAGGCTAAGTTACATCATGGTAAATTGTTAAAAGCCAAGGATAAAGAGTAAATCTTGAACACTGACACATTGTATATAGAGGAACAATGATGATTAATAGTCACCTTCTCATCAGAAACCATGAAGGGCAGAGAAGAATGGAATAACCTTTTGAAAATGCTGAAAGCAAAACCACTGTCAGCCCAGAATTCTATATCCTTTGAAAGTGTCATTTAAAAATGAAGGCAACTTCCCAGAACAACGGTATATTCACTCAAACCTCTGCATAGCCTTGCACCTGGGATCAGAGCCAGACGTTGTTTCAAGGATGATGGGAAAGTGCTCTGGAGCTGTCTCGAAGAGTTTCCAATTCTGTTGGAGATTCTGTTTATTCAGATTGTCATGGGTGAGGGACCAAATGCAAATTCAGTACTAACTCTCTAAGAGAAGGGAAGAGATAAGACCATATATGTAAATATAGGAAAGATAGATCTGCAAAGACCTCATGGTGACAGCAATGGGAAATCACATGAAAAATTCATTAGTTAAGGAGGTCACATAATTGGATCAATAAACAAAAATGTAGTTGCATGTTGAAATTCTAAGTGGAGGGTAAATGGAATCGAAAGTAAAAAGAAATGTTCAGGTAAGACTTGCTGTCACTTAGGACATCCTTACCACCTGAACTTGTGGTTTGTTCTTTTTCTTCTTGAGATTTAATATATATTATATAAGTATGAAGACTAGGAAAATAGCACTACGCTGGCTAGCACCGTGAGCAGAACAGCGAGCTCTTCTTCAGATAATAAAGGAAGACTTCACAGTAGAGATATCTGATATTGTCTACCAAAGTATGAGGATAGGGCTTCCCTGGTGGCACAGTGGTTGAGAGTCTGCCTGCCGATGCAGGGGACACGGGTTCGTGCCCAGGTCTGGGAAGATCCCACATGCCGTGGAGCGGCTGGGCCCATGAGCCATGGCCGCTGAGCCTGCACGTCGGAGCCTGTGCTCCACAACGGGAGAGGACACAACAGTGAGAGGCCTGCGTACGGCAAAAAAAAAAAAAGTATGAGGATAACATTTCCACTCAAAGGAGGGGAGGAGAGAGGAGAAAACACTTATCATATAGGAAAAAAAACATATGCAAAGCACAATATCATTTTAATTAAGCACTCTACCTCATTAAGAAGTTTAGAAAGTCCTTAAAGTGAAGGCTTCAGGTGTCACCTTATTCTGTATTCCTCACACATGGTATTTTTCAAAAATGAGAGCAAAAAATACATTTTCAGATAAAAGAAAATTAAAATAATTTGTCACCAGAAGACCTGCATTACAATAAATGCTAAAGGATGTTCTTCAAGCTGAAGGAAAGTGACGAAATCTTGGATCCTCAGAGGAAAAAAGGAAGAGCATTGGAAATGATGAATATCTAGGTGATGCAAAAAACTATTTTTTGCCCCCTTTCCTTCCAATTTCTTTGCAAACAATTGAACTGTGTAAAGAAATCGTAGTTTTGTCTTGTAGGGTTATAACATATGCAGCTGTAACACAGATAACAACTATGACTGTACTCCAGTGCCCTTCTTGTGGTGCCCACCCCACCCCCTGCCATGCACCTGGTGAAATCAGAGAGTGGTTTTGCAGAACCATACTCTCAGGTCGTTGTACCACCAAGAGAAATATGTTGCTGTACACGCCTCAAGGTGAACCCAGAAGCTGGCCATGCTTAAGACTGCAGAGAAGCCATCTGGACCCACAGCAGAAAAACCATCTGTATGCACCTTCCAAGTCCTCTTTGCTGCTAGGCCATTAAGACGAAATGTGGCCCAGGAAATACTGCAGTAATACAAGCACAAAATCATCTCATAATGGCCTTCTCCTTTGCACGAGAACAATTCTTTCCCTGTATATAATATTTGTATATAGGTATGTATGTGTGTATGTATATATGTACATATATATGTATGTGTCTGTATGTTTACATACATATAATTAGTGTGTATGTATTTTTTTATATAGTTCTATGCACACAGATTTCACTGTCTAGCAGTCTAGGCCGGTTGATACTGACTGAACATTTGCTGTGGATAAAGCACTGCTCTAGCACTTTGTATCCATTAACTCATTTCACCCTCACAAAAGCCATATGACGTGGTACTGCGTTCACACCCGTTTTACAGCCGAAACAGGCTGCTTCTCAACTAGGTACACTGGGCTCCAAACGCCATTCAGGATTGTATGTGGGAGTTTAAACTTGTCTCACTGAAAATTGCTCTGCATAAAATATAAATTTAAATGTATAAAGCAAAATAATACCTGTTCTACAAATAATTTTTAACTCTTGAATACGTCCATGTACTATGTCCTGGTATGGCAAACACTTGTTTTTTCACCAAACCATCCTCCTCCATCATGTGTTTCTGTGGAAAAGGACCCCAGCTTGGGCTAAATGGATGGGACATCTGATTCAGGTTGGGCCAAAACAAAATCTGATTCACTCCATATTCTTCTCCAGGACTTCTGTAATCATAAGTGGTAAAGCGACGGGGTCTCTCCCAGTTAGGGAAGGAATATGGGACTTGTAAGCCAGAGACAGCCATGTTTTCTGCCATGTGTTGGAATTTAATGTTCTTTGGGGGAAAAAAGTGAAGCCAACGCCCATTGGTGTCAGAGAGATACAGAGGTCTAGCTGTCCTCAAGACTCTGTTTCCCACTCTTCTTGAAGACCAGATGTGTGTCTACCCCGTCCGTAACTGAGTTGTTCATCCTTTTCTTTGATTATATGGCATGCCCCCATATAGTCTCTTTTAGCAAATTCCTCTTTTTTGCTAAACTACATTAAGCTGTTTTTGTCACTGGGTATACATAGTAAATTGTATTGTAGTCACAAATCTTCACGGCTCCCCTTGAATAGCATAATTAACTGTATATATCCTTTGCCATGTGACTTGTCTAGCTCCTGGTGGGGATATCTGTCCCTGCCCCACTGACTTTGTGCTCGGCCATGTGAACCACATGGGCCAGATATAATGTGAGAAGTGACAGGGGTCGTATTTCACCACTACTCTTTTTTTTTTTTTTTTTTTGCGGTACGCGGGCCTCTCACTGTTGCGGCCTCTCCCTTTGCGGAGCACAGGCTCCGGACGCTCAGGCTCAGCGGCCATGGCTCACGGGCCCAGCCGCTCCGCGGCATGTGGGATCTTCCCGGAGCGGAGCGCGAACCCACGTCCCCTGGATCGGCAGGCAGCCCCCCAACCACTGCGCCACCAGGGAAGCCCTCACCAATACTCTTGAGTCTTTGCCCTCCACCGTGTGAACGTCAGGCGTCAAATAGGGGCCACTTCTCGAGCCTGGCTCTCAGCGTAAGCAGACGTGTAGAGCTGACCCATCATCCACCTGTTGCCTGCAACATAGCCTCGGGCTCACAGAGCGGCAGTCAGCCAGCTCCGGAAGTGTAACCTGAGTGACAGATAAACCTTTGTTTTTGGTAAATCTCTCAGATTTTAACGTTGTTACATGGCATTGTTGCAGCAAGAACTGACTGATACGGGGCCTTTCCAATCTTGATCAATTTGCCTGGTGCAAAGTGCTTTTATTATATGCCTTAAATCTTTCAGGATAGGACTGTTACTATCTCCCATTTTGCAGTTGGGGAAACTGAGTCTTAGAATGTATAAGCAATTTTCCCAAGACTCCTGAAAGAGGTAGGAATTAAATATAGCTAACTCCAGAGCCCGTGCTCTTAAAGATTTTTATACTGCTTCAATCTGTATCACATTTTCCCGATCTGTATACACAGTATATTTAGTTTCTGTGTGTGGGGAATATATCTATGTGACTTGGAATATATCTAAATGAGTGTACTTAATTACGAGATTCTAATAAGTGACTATATGCAATACATACATGCATCCTTACAAGGTCATGCTATTTTATATAGGTGTAACTAGCTTTAAGAAATTCTAAAGAGTAAAATACTGAGAAAATAAAATGGGAAATTTTTATGTGGAATATTCCTTTCTTGCTCCTCCTTTCAAATGGACTCAGCATGGGCTTTTTTTCCCGATAGCTCTCCAAGCCCATTTAAAATATTATACAGTTTACAAAATAAAATTAATATGCTTTTCCCCAAAACTTATGTAAAAATTATGTTACACCTATAACAGACTGAATAACGGCAACAAGTTATGTCAACAGAGAAGGTTTTATGGTAGTTAGCACGTGGCTTTAAAAAAAGAATTGATGACTCACTAGCATTCCCAACTATTATTTTTGAAAGAGTTTTAGACATTTTAACAAGCAGTTTCCGGGGTAATTGTTACTGTTGTTATTTTTAGAAACATGGCGGAGTCTAAGTACCAATTTGTTCTGCTGTCTACATATTTGCCTAATTTCTACAAGTGATGAAACTATCTGTCTTCACAGGAGTTGTCCTTTGGCACATGCTGGGATTTCATTCAGGAGGAGGAGAGGAAGGGAAAAATTTGTCCAGGGCAAAGCCTAGCTCTCTACGTATCCATTCATCTATGCACTTTTTGGGGTGAAAACGCAGCGTGTCAAACAGCCTTATAGTGTGCTGATGGAAGGGTGGGATTCTGAAACTGGGTTTAGAATCCTCCACTCTTAAAATCTTGTCCCTAGAATGTTAGTTCTTTTCAGAGTATCTTGGAAGATTGCCAGAGGCTCTCTACTCAAACTTTTTCTTCCTCTAGGTCAGTAGGATGTTGACTCAAGGACACCAAATCAGTATTTTTTTAATGTGCATTTTTTTACTCGCTGTTGACTGAGTTGATAACTTTTGACTGCCTTTCAAGTTCTTTGAGCCATTAGGGATAAAGTCTTCACTACATGTAAGGGAAAGGTTAAGACTTGGTGATAAAACACAACAAAGTGAAGGTCTTGAGGCAAGGATCAGAAAGGCTCTGCAGATGGGTTGGAGGCTAGAAATGTTGGAGCTGGGAGTTCTGATTCTATTATCTATCTGTCATCTATCTATCTATCTATCATCTATCTTCTATCTATCTATCAATCTATCTATCTATCTATCATTTATCTATCTGCTGTCTATCTATCCTCTGTCTATCTATCTATCTACCTACCTACCTATCTATCACCTATCTTTGCAGCTGGTGAATCAGATGGATCTGGGAAAGGCATTCTTCTCAGATGGGTCTCTGTGCAATCAGAGTTACTTGCTGTGGTCTTTGATCCAATTTTAGGCAAACATCAGACAATGGAAACTAGTGCAGACGTGATTGCTGGGCTGCAGAAACAGGATGAGGCTAATATTTGATGAAGGACTGGAGGAATCTAGTTGCAACCACACATGCAAATGGTAGCAGGTGAAAGATATTAGCAAAGCATGCATGAATTTGAATAAGATATAGTCGGGAGATGGAACTTAAGCATTAACACAAAGCCTCCTTATTCTTCCTGGCATCACTATTTAGGCCACTTTAGGACTGTGCCAATTTTTCTCAATGGAGCTTTTCAGGATCTCACACAATTTTCAGTTCAAACAACCGAATAAGCACTTGTAATTTTCCATTTTTCAAGGTCACCTATAGAATGTATTTGGATTTTTCTTTTAGTTGAAGCGAGCTTTGTATCTCTGTTATCAGTTTCATAAGATTTGCCACATCTAATTACTACTTAGAGTTGGGTTTTAGAGAAGGAATAAAAAGATTTTGAAAACATTCTCTTCATTGTCAGTAATATGTTGAAAACATATTGAACGTATATATTGAGAAATATATTGAACATCTATTTTAAATGGAAAATTTTCCACAGATTTGGCCATAAGCTTATTTTCTCAAAACAAAGGAAAATGTTATTATTGTTATGTTTAAGCCCTGGCATTTTATCTTAAAAGAAACCAAGACCATTCTGTGTCTACTTCTTCAGTCTGGAGCCCATGAGTCTCGCTTTCTAATGTTTTCTAGAAGACTTTGTTTGAATCCACATTTATATCGAACTAAGCTGTGGTCTCACATATCTTTAGTCTTTTATTGACAGTACGAGGCTCCAGGAAAAGTGATCACTTATCAAATAAACAGAACAACAGCTTAGCTGAAGCTGACATAGAAAATATGCAAGGAAACTAGTCAGAGTACAGACAAGCTCATGCCTGTTCTATTAATCGGTGACATTTTAAACAATAGAGCTGTCAGACCCTCCTGCGAATAAAGGGGCTTAATCATAGCAGGAATTAGTACACATGACAGGTGATTATGTGTTGGAGACATGCCAGGACCAGCTGTGATGCTTCACATTATTTGTAATCTCAGTAATTGCAGCTTTGGAAAAAAAAATATTGGAGATTGAAGAACCCAAGGTTGGGGGGGAGAAGGAAACAAAAACCACATACAACCCATTTATTTCCACAATAAAGGTCTCTACAAATGGGGAAAGTTCAACCCACATTATAAATTTAAGTCCATCCCCTTTCTCTCCAATTCAGCAACATTGCAATATAATCATGTCTTTCCTCCCCCCCACCCCGCTTTTTCAAGTCCAGTTTTAGTGGCTCCTTGCAAATAAAATAATCCTGCTATCATTTATTTACTAATTTGAGATGAGAATTCCTTCTAGTATTATTTAGGCTACAATATCTAAAGACACCCAGGAGAACAGGGGACCCAGTTGAGAAAGCATTTTCCCATGAGGAATATTCTGCTATTTAGCTAGGATAAATATTTGATATCTTTCTGTTGGGGTTTATACAAAGAGATAATTCTTTAACTCTGAAATCATTTGTGGAGAATGATCCAGTTGGAACCTGTGATTTGGAGAATTACAGACATGAGAGGCTGGAAAGCAAAGCAGAAACATGGAAAAAAGATAAGTAACGAATTTTTACAAGATCAGGAAACAAAATTCCAGTTTCACGTTCTAGTTAACCTGGAATGACAAGGCAGAATGTAAAAGGCAGCTTTGTCTTAGCTGTTTATCTTTAGTCTAATTTGTTGATTGCTATTCAGTGGAAATAATACCTAAAGCCTTTTTATTTTCTTTATACCCATGTGTTTATTACTACAAATGCAATCTTGGAACTACAGCTTTCCTTTACATATGTTTTGTTTTCTTTTTGTAACTTTTAGATTTGATGATAATTTCAAACTTTCAGACAGGTCGCAAGAATAGCGTTAGGAACTCCCTCATCCCGTTACCCAAACTCACCAATTGTTTACGTTTTGTCCCATTTGATTTTTCATTCTCTCACCGTGTACTTATTTACATCTGCATATTTTTCTGAGCCCTTGCTCATGTGAAGACATTGAGTCTTTTTGCTTCTGAATATTTCAAAGTATTGATTATATTTCCCAAGAGCAAGGATATTATCCTATAGAACCACAGTCCAGTTTTAAAAAATTGGGAAATTTAACGTTGATACACTACTATTATCTGATCCACAGACAAAACTGTCAGTTATCCCAATAATGTCCTTTAGAGCTAATTTTATTTTCTCTTGTAGGATGTAATCCAGGATTACAAATACTTTGTTGTCATGCTAATTTACTCTTTTATCCCCAAACAATCCATCAGCCTTTTAAAAATCTTTTTGGACATTGCCATTTTAAAGGAAAACAGGCATTACTTTACAGAATCTCCTTCATTTGGGGTTTGGCTATTTCTCCTTGATTAGATTCTGGTAATGTGTATTGTCAGGTATACCACAGAAGTGATGCTATGTCCCTCTGAGTGCGTTATATCAAGAGGCACTTGGTTTGTCCCAGTATCGATGGTGTTGACTTTGATCCTTTAATTTAGATGATGCGGTCCACTGTGAAGTTACTATATTTCTCTATAATTAATAAGCCCTGGGGAGATACTTGGAGACTAGACTGTAAATATCCTGCTCCTCACCAACTTTTATATCCGTTGATGTTGTAGTCAGCAGTTTTAGCATCCATCGAGGATTTTCTACCTACACTATTTCTTTTACATTTGTTAGTTGGCATTCTACTGCATGGGCATATACCCTGAGAAAACCATAATTCAAAAAGAGTCATGTACCAAAATGTTCATTGCAGCTCTATTTACAATAGCCCGGAGATGGAAACAACCTAAGTGTCCATCATCGGATGAATGGATAAAGAAGATGTGGCACATATATACAATGGAATATTACTCAGCCGTAAAAAGAAATGAAATTGAGCTATTTGTAATGAGGTGGATAGACCTAGAGTCTGTCATACAGAGTGAAGTAAGTCAGAAAGAGAAAGACAAATACCGTATGCTAACACATATATATAGAATTTAAGGACAATCATTCTTAACTTCACACTTTCTTGTATTTATTTATTTACCTATTTATTTATTTATTATGTTAGTATAGACACACAGACTTTTACTTTCTTCAGTGAGTTTTAACCCATTATTTGTTTTGATGCCCTGAATTCCCATCTGGGTAAGTAGAAGCCTCTTCAAGCCAGCTGCTATGTCTTTTTGATATGTTGCCATCATTTTGTACTCTGTTACCGTTTCAATTAGGGTTCCACCAGAGAAACAGACTCAGTAGAAGACAGGTAGATGATAGATAGATAGATAGATAGATAGATAGATAGATAGATAGATAACGTATTGCTAAGAATTGACTTAACACTGCTGTAGGGCTGCCTAGGCAAATCTGAAGTCTGTAAGACACTCTGGAAAAATAGAAGCTCTTGTACAGGAGCTAAAACAGTAGTCCACAGGAAAATTTCTTTCTTTTCAGGGAAACCTCAGTTTGGCTCTTAAATCCTTTTAAATGATTGGATCATGTCCATGCAAATTATCCTGGATAATCTCCTTTACTTAAAGTTAATCACGTCTACAAAATGCCCCTTCCATGATACTTAGACTATCATTTGATTGAGTAACTGGGGCTAGAGTCTAGCCAAATCGATACATAAAACTGACCATCACACTTATTTTCTGACAAAAGATCTTCCAATTTCAGCTTGTTTTTTCTCTGCCAATCCTGGAATCAGATTTTTTCTTGAAGAAGGCTGGCTTCTTGAAGTGGGCAAGGGTACTTGGAAACCAAGATCTAGGTGTCAGATGTGCTCATTGCCTTCATATTATAATTGTTTATAGATTTCCTGAGCAAATAGAGCTAGGAAATATGCGTGTGTGTGTGGGGGGGTGTGTGTCTACATATTCAGAGAGAGAGAGAGAGAGAGAGAGAGAGAGAGGAAAGAAAAAGTAGTAGGAGGAGAAGGCAGAGACAGAGATGAAGCAAGAGGAAAAAGAAAGAGGCAAAGTTCTTTTTCTATATTTTTATTTATTTTGGCCATGCTGGGTCTGAGCTGTGGCACGCGGTATCCTCGTTGCGGCATGTGGGACCCCTTAGCTGCAGCATGTGAACTCCTAGCTGCGGCATTCAAACTCCTAGTTGTGGCATGTTGGATCTAGTTCCCCATCCAGGGATTGAACCTGGGCCCCCTGCATCGGGAGGGCAGAGTCCTACCCACTGGACCACCAGGGAAGTCCCGTACAAGAAGTTAGGAGTACAAGTTAATACTGATACATCCAATTCCATGAGAACAATAAAACACCAGAGGATAAATTCTAGTCCTTACCTTCCTGCACTTGTAACTCTCTTCTTCAGCAGGGGGAACTTGACTCCCACCATCATATGTAGCCGCTCGTTTGCTCATTCCTATAATAAACACAAAGTGGTTTCCAAATTGCTAACAATACTAGTGTGGAAAGCAAACTTACTAACTAGAGTTTAATTTTTGCTTACAGAGTTTTCTTTAACATAAAATTTATAGATAATGATATACACAAGTCTTAAGTGCACAATTTGATGCATTTAATTAATGCATACACCTGCCTAATACTTTATCCAGAAATGGAACATTTCCATCACCCTAGAAAGTTCTGTCATGTCGCCTCCAGGTGAATCCCCCCCCCCGCCCGCCCGCAGAGGCAACAGTTTTTCTGATATTTTTTAGACACAAATGAGTTTTGTCTGTTCTAGAACATTCTGTAAACAGAGCCACATCTGGGAGTGAAATTTCTAGTTGAATAGGGTAGGTAAACGTTTAACTTCATAATAGGCTGCCAAACCTTTCTCCAAAAGGGGTCACAGGAATTTTTCAGAGATATTGTGAGTTTCATCCCAGACAACTACAATAAAGCGAATATCAAAGTAAAGTGAGTCACATGACTTTTTTGGTTTCCTAGCACATATAAAAGTTAGGTTTATACGATACTGTAGTCTACTGAGTGTGCAATAGCATTATGTCTAAAAAATGTACATACCTTAATTTAAAAATACTTGGTTGCTAAAAAATGCTAACCATCATCTGAGCCTTCAGCAAGTCCTAATCTTTTTGCTGGTGGAGGGTCTTGCCTTGATGTTGGTGGCTGCTGACGGATCAGGATGGTGGGTGCTGCAGCTGGGGTGGCCATGGCAGTTTCTTAAAATAAGACAGCAGTGAAGTTTGCTGCATTGATTGACTCTTCTTTTCACGAATGATTTCTCTGTAGCCTGCCATGCTGTTTGATAGCATTTTACCCACAGTGGACCTTCTTTCAAAATTGGACTCAACCCCCTCAAACCCTGTGCTGCTTTATCAACTAAGTGTGTGTAATGTTCTAAATCCCTGGTAGTATTTCAAGAATCTTCACAGCATCTTCACCAGGAGTAGATTCCATTTCAAGAAACCACTTTCTTTGCTCATCATTCATTAAATGAACTCCTCATTTGTTAAACTTTTATTCTGAGATTATAGTAATTCAGTCACATCTTTGGGCTCCACTTCTAATTCTAGTTCTCTTGCTATTTCCACCACCTCTGCAGTCCTTCCTCCACTGAAGTCTTGAACCCCTCAAAGTCATCCATGAGGGTTGGAATCAACTTCTTCCAAACTTCTGTTGATATCGATATTTTGATCTCTTCCCACAAATCACGAATGTCTTAATGGCATCTAGAATGGTGAATCCCTTCCAGAATGTTTTCAATTGACTTTGCCCAGATCCACCAGAGGAATCACTCTGTATGGCAGCTACAGCCTTACAAAATGTGTTTCTTAAATCATAAGATGTGAAAGTCAAAATGACTCCTTGATCCATTGACAGCAGAATAGATGTTGTGTTAGCAGCATGAAAGCCACTTTAATCTCAGTGTCCATCTCCAGCAGAGCTCTTGGGTGACCAGGTGCACTGTCCATGAGCAGTAATATTTTGAAAGGAATCTTTTTTTCTGAGTGGTAGTTCTCAACAGTGGGCTTAAGATATTTAGTAAACCATATTATAAACAGATATGCTGTCATCCAGGCTTTGTTGTTCCATTTATAGAGCTCAGACAGAATAGATTTAGCATAATTCTTAAGGACCCTAGGATTTTCAGGATAGTAAATGAGCCTTGGCTTCTGCTTAAAGTCACCAGCTGCACTGGCCTCTAACAAGAGAGCCTGTCCTTTGAAGCTTTGAAGCCAGGCATTGACTTCTCCTCTCTAGCTATGAAAGGCCTAGATGGCACCTTCTTCCAATATAGGGCTGTCTCTTCTACATTGAAAATCTGTTGTTTAGTGCAGCCACCTTCATGAATATCTGAGCTAGATCTTCTGGATAACTCGCTGCAGCTTCTACATCAGCACTTGCTGCTTCACTTTGCACTTCGATGTTATGAAGACGGCTTCCTCCCTTCAACCTCATGAACCAACCTCTGCTGGCTCCAAACTTTTCTTCTGCAGCTTCCTTACCTCTCTCAGCCTTCATAGTATTGAAGAGGGCCTTGCTCTGGATTAGGCTTTGGCTTAAGGAAACGTTGTGGCTGGTTTGCTCTTCTGTCCAGACCCCTGAAACTTTCTCCATATCAAGAATAAGGCTGTTTTTCTTTCTTATCATTTGTGTTTCCTGGAGGAGCACTTTTAATTTCCTTCAGGAACTTTGCATCCACAACTTGGCTAACTGCACAAGAGGCCTAGCTTTTGGCCTGTCTTGACTTTCCAGCCTTCCACACTGTGTTTAATCATTTCTAGCTTTGACTTTAAAGTGAGAGATGTGTGACTCTTCCTTTCACTTAAATGCCTAGAGGCCACTGTAGGTTTATTGATTGGCCTAATTTCAATACTGTTGCGTCGCAGGGAACAGGGAGGCCTGGGGAGAGGGAGAGAGACAGGGAACAGCTGGTCTGTAGGGGAGTCAGAACACACACCACATTTAGCAATTAAGTTTGCTGTCTAATACGGGTGCGGTTTGTGATGCCCCAAAACAATTACGATAGTAACCTCAAAGATCACAGGTCACCGTAACAAATATGTTAACAAGGAAAACATTTGAAATATTGTGCGCGTTACCAAAATGGGACACAGAGACACGAAGTGAGCAAACGCTTGATGCAGGGCTGCCACAAACATTCAATTGGTAAAAAAAATACGGTACCTGGACGCGCAATAAAGAGAAGCACAGTAGGAGGAGGTCTGTCTGGACTATGCCACCAGCAAGGTATTTGCTTTCCAGTCACTCCACATCTTACCTACATTTGGAGTTGAACTCAAGGGTTTTGTTTTTGTTTTTAAAATTTTAGTCATCATAGTGGGTGTTAGTGATAATAATTTGCATTTCTCCTTTGGCTAACAGTGTGGAACACTTCTTTCATGTGCTTATTGGCCTTTTTTTTTAATATATTCCATTTTAAAGTGTCTTTCTTTAAAATTAATTAATAATTAATTATTTGTTTTTTTATTGGGGTAAAGTTGTTTTACAATGTTGTGTTAGTTTCTACTGTACAGTGAAGTGGGGTTCCCTGTGCTATACAGCAGGTTCTTGTTAGTTACCTATTTTATACATATTAATGTATACATGTCAACCCAATCTCCCAATTCATAACCCCCCAGCCTGCTTTCCCCCCTGGGTGTCCGTACATTTGTTGTTGTTTCAAGTTTATTTTCCCTCCTTATTTTTTTGGAGTTGTTTGTCTTTTCATTGTAGAGTGCTAAGAATTCTTTAAATATTCTGGATATATTATAATGCATAATGTAATGTTTTTTTCTGTCTAGTCATATTCTGATAGTGTCTTTTGATGAGCAGAATTTTTAATTTTGATGAAATACATTTTACCAATATTTCCTTACATGGAGAACACTTTCTGAATCCTAAGGAATTTTCTCCTACCCCAAGTGTTTGGAAATATTTCTCTGTGTTTTCTTCTAGATGTTCCTTCGGAGTTTTAGGTTTACTTTTGGCTCTATGACCCAAATTAAATTACTTTCAGCCAGTTTTTCCGTCATAATTTGTTGAAAAAGTCTTTCCTTTTCCCACTATATTAATTTGGTCCCTTGGCTAAAAAAATCAATTGATCATCTAAGAATGGGTCTATTCTATTAGCCTATTTATCAATCGTATGTCACTGCCATACTACCCTGATTAACATAGCTTTTGTAGTAACTCGTGAAATCTGGTTGTGAAAGTCTTCCGAATTTTTTTTTTTTTAAGATTATTTGGCTATTTTAGGTCCTGAGCATTTCCATATAAATTTTGGAGTTAACTTGTGATTATTTACAAAACATATCCTGCTGGGACTTTAACTGTAACTGCATTGACTCTGTAGATCAATTTTGAGAGAAGTGGTATTTTAACAGTATTGACTCATCTAATCTGTGAGTATGGATTTGTTAGTTGTTCCGTTGAATTCTGTCAAGGTTGCTTTGTATATTTTTAAGCTCTTCAACTATTGCATAGACTTGATAATCATTATGTCTTTCTGGTGAATTCAGCTTTTATTACGATGAGCTGTCTCTCTTAATCTGTGGTAATAATCCTTGTGATGACGTCACTTTTCTCCAGGTATTAATACAGCCACTCGGGTCACTCTGCATGGTATATCACTTTCCATCCTTTTACTTCCAGCCTACTCAGGCCTTTATATTTCAGGTGTCGCTCTCATAGACGGCTTTTTTTTTTTTTTTTTTTGCGGTACGCGGGCCTCTCACTGCTGTGGCCTCTCCCGTTGCGGAGCACAGGCTCCGGATGCACAGGCTCAGCGGCCATGGCTCACGGGCCCAGCCGCTCTGCGGCATGTGGGATCCTCCCGGACTGGGGCTTGAACCCGCGTCCCCTGCATTGGCAGGCGGACTCTCAACCACTGCTCCACCAGGGAAGCCCTCATAGATGGCTTTTTAAATTCAGGCTGATACTTTCTGCTTCTTATTAGGAGTGCTTAATTCATTTATATTTAATGATTATTGATATGCTTTGATTTAGGTCCATAAATTTTTTTATTCATTTCTCATTGTCCCATCAGCTTTATGTTCACTTATTTCACCTTTTCTGCCTTCTTGGATTTACCGAATACTTTTTAGTGTTTCAGTATAAGTCCTCTATTGACTTTGTAGCTATGCTCCTTTGCAGTGTGTGTGTGTGTGTGTGTGTTTGCCCTAGGACAGATACTTAATTTATCACAATGTACTTAGTGCTAATAGTGTAGCCCTTCATGTAAAATGTAAGAACCATGCAGCAGTTTAGCACAATTTATTGCCCCATCCTAAGTGCTATTGTTGTGTCTTACCTCAAGTACGTTATAAATTCCACAATACAGTATTAGTACTTTTATTTTTGCTTTAAACATTCACATGACTTTCAAATATGTTTAGAAAAGCAAAAAATACCTGGAGAGATACACACATACATGCACAAAAGGAGCGAGAGTTTTATACATGTACCCGTGTCAGACACTCTATCTCTTCCTGTAGATCCCAGTTTTCATCTGGTGTCATTTACCTTCCAAGAAAAGAATTTCGGTTAGGATTTCTTGTAGTGCAGGTTTGTGGGTGGAAATTTCTCTTAACTTCCTTTTATCTAAAAATTATTTTCTTCCAACGTCACTTTTTGTATTTTTGCCTGACACAGTGTAACTGAAAGTAGGGTCCGGCTGCTCACCATTCAAAAGCCAATAAAGAGGCCAGGTTGGTGGAAAGGAAAGTTTGCTTTGTTTTGGATGCCGGCAATGGGGGTGGGGGAGAAGGCAGATTTCTGTCCAAAGGCCGACTCCCTCCACTGACAATCCGTGGGCAAGAGATTTTATAGACGGAGGGAGGGGGCTCCATGCAGAAATAGCACAGTCAACTCTGACCGTCATCTTGAAATTGATCCTCGGTCATCTGACCAGCATCATCTTGATTTATTTTAGGTACGGTTAGTCTTCAGTTCTAGGGCCGGTTTGCTCCCGTTTCCTTAAGGCCAGTTCTTAGAACTGTGGCAGCTTATGTCATGGCTACAGTCTGCTCATCACGTAGTTAACTTTTTACACCTGGTGAGGGTTTCAGTACCTATAAAGACAGCTCACAGGATACGGCTCAGAATATTATCTATAGCCCTTGAGAAGGAACCAAAGGTCCTTGACTTTGCTTACTGCCTAAACTATGATTATTTAGTCTTGTTGGACTGTTTTCCTTTGTTTCTGAATTTTCTCACTTCTCTGATTAAACTTATTCTTTGGCTAAAGTTTTTCCACAGACAAAAGGCAGGCGGAGGACATGACAGGGAAGGACCACGGGGTCTTGCTCTGCTTCAACAGTATCCTGGCCATTATTGTTTCTGATGAGAAGCCAACCATTAGTTATGTTATTACTTACTTATATATAACAGGACATTTTTCTCTGACCGCTTTCTAGATTTTCTATTTACTCTTCAGTGTTCAGCAGTTTAACTTATGTGTTTCATATTTACTTCCTCCCTTATTCTCTTTCCTTCCTTCTTTCTTTCTCTTTTTTAAAAACGCTTGGGGTTTTCAGAGCTTCTTGAGATCTATGCCTTGCTGTTTTCAGTACAATTGAAGATCTGTTGGTCATTATTTCTTCAAATTTGTTTTGCCCCACTTTCTCTGTCCTCTCCTCTGGTACTCCAATCCTACATACGCTAATCATTTGCTGTTGTGCAGCTAGGCTTGTTCACACTCCTTTCACACTCTTTTTCTCCTTTTTTCACTTTTGATTTATCTTCAAGTTCACTAACATTTTCTTTGGCTATCTCTGATAAGTTGATAAGTGTATACAATAAATATTTTTAATTCTATATGTCTTAACTTTTTCTCTCCTGAAGTTTCCATTTGGTTCTCTTTTTTTTTGTGGTACACGGGCCTCTCACTGTTGTGGCCTCTCCCGTTGCGGAGCACAGGCTCCGGACGCGCAGGCTCAGCGGCCATGGCTCACGGGCCCAGCCGCTCCGCGGCATGTGGGATCTTCCCGGACCGGGGCACGAACCCGTGTCCCCTGCGTCAGCAGGCGGACTCTCAACCACTGTGCCACCAGGGAAGCCCTGGTTCCCTTTTTATAGTTTCCATTACTCTGAAGATTTTCTCCTTGTGTTCATTTATAATGATCATGTACTCCTTTAAGTCATTGATATATTTATTATACCAACTCTAAAACCGTTGCCTACTAATGACAACATCTGTGTTATCTTGAAGTCTGTTACTATATGCTACCTTTCTTTTAGCAATTGTTCACATTTTCCTATTTCTTTCCGTGTTTATAGTGCACTGCACATTTTCAATGAAACATTCATTTGTAGAGATAGAGATTCTGGATAGTTTGGTCCTTCTCTTATAACCGTAGGTTTTTGTTCTAGCAGTAACTTAACTTTATCAGTATTATTGGACTCAAACCCTAATCTCTAGCTCCCCTGGAATTGATAGCAGCTGAAAATGCTCAGCTCTTCCAACTTCCAGCTGTTGCTTTTCCCAGGGAATCTTGGTGTTGCTCCATTGCTTACAAACTTCAGGGTTCAGCCAAGGTTTGGACAGAGATCATATGCAGTTCTGAGGCTCCCTAATTTCTGGAATTTCTTACTTATTCCCTATGCTCTCTAGCATCTCCCAACTCCATACCTTGACTTCTTAAGCCAGTGAGACCAGGTTTCTGTTTTAGTTCTTCTGCCTCTTGGCACACAGATGGGGGTGTGCCCTTCAGCAAAAAGTCATACGAGCACAAATTTTTATCCAGAAAAATTATTTTCTTTCAAGGACAGACTCCCCTCCAGGTCCTGTGTGCTTTTGGTCAGTCCCCACTGCCTACATATAGTTTATTTCTTAAAATACTTTGTCCAGAGTTTATCATTGTTGTCTGCAGGAGGGTTAGTTCCAATAAAAAATACTTTGCCATCACCAGAAGTGGAACTCACCAGAAGTGGAACTCCCATTATATAACTTTTAAAGATGGTATTTTTGGAGGTTAGATAATTTATTCAACTGAACATATAGATCAAAAATGATGCTATTACCTTTTGATGAACATGTGTCACCCATCCAATTATAAGCCCACTGAGGGTTGACTCTTGGTCTTCTAGCTTCTTGTGGTCTTATTTCCTATCACTGGTACTCAACCAAGGTTTTATGATAATGAAGAATGTTTATATTCTTCGTTATATTGCTAAAGAGGCCAGGTGAAGAGTTTTAGTTTTATTATATTCTATATCCAGAAAAAAAGATCTCAGTTTTGAAAATGTGTGTCAGACTTTACTTATAGGATTAGAGATTTCATAGCTCTAGTTTACAAATCAGCAAACTGTAGCCCACAGGCCAAATCTGGCCCACTGCCTGTTTTTGTTTAGGGATTTCTATTGGAATGCAGCCAAGCTCATTCGTTTATGTATTGTCAGTGGTTGCTTTCACGCTACGATAGCAGAATCGGGTAGTTGTAACAGAGACTGAATGGTTGGCAAGCCAAATATATATAGGGTTTGCTCCTTACCGAAAAGGTTTGCTGACCTCTGCTTTAAATCAATGTGAAATAATCACCAATATGTAAAAGAAGCAGTTCAAAGTGCATGCTCTATTGCATATCAATATTTTGAGAAGCATCTTCTTTTTTTCTCAATGTGCCGGACAATAGCCTCATTGCAGCAGGCAGTATAGTGGCCCTTTAAAGACCTACGTGGCCTAATCGCTGAAGCAGGTGAATGAATACGTTATCTTACGTGGCCAAAGGGACTTTGCAGATGTGGTTAAGAGTATGGCCTTGAGATGGGGAGATTATTATGGGTTATCCAGGCAGCTCCAATATAATCAGAAGAGTCTTTAAAAGCAAGAATCCCTACTGGCTGTGAAGTGATGGTGGAGGAAGGACTGGGGAGATGTGATGTTGCTTAAAAAAGGGATGAGGGGGTACTGAGCCAAGGAATGCAGGTGTCTTCTAGAAACCGACAAAGGAAAGACAATGGATTTTCCCTTAGAGCTTCCAGGACAGTATGCAGTCCTGCTGACACCTTATTTTAGTCCAGTATGACATGTGTCAGACTTCTAACCTGCAGAACTATAAGATAATAAATGGGGCTTCCCTGGTGGCCCAGTGGTTGAGAGTCCGCTTGCCAATGTGGGGGACGCGGGTTTGTGCCCCAGTCCGGGAGGATCCCGCGCACTGCGGAGCGGCTGGGCCCGTGGGCCGTGGCTGCTGAGCCTGCGCTCCGCAGCAGGAGAGGCCACAGCAGTGAGAGGCCCTCATACCACACACACAAAAAAAGATAATAAATGTTTATTATTTTAAGCCACTAAGTTTTGATGATTTATTATGGCAGTAATAAAACTAATACATTCACATACTGTAATGCACAAAGGAATGAATTCACTTCATAATTATTGAGAAATTGTACACTAAAATTAGGAATATATTAGCTAACCACAGAACACAGCAGAGTATCTCTCGCTGAATCAGCTTTACTTTTGCAGCAGTATTTGAGCAGGTACTTTTGTATCTGTTTCTGCCATCTGTGCTGTCTGAAGTAATTAGAAAAGAATTCATGTGCAAAAGAAAGGCAGTTCTCTGGGCTTTCACTGAGTTATGGTTGCTGGAGAAACCATTTCACTTAGTGATCAATATGTCCAGTATGTCTCTGTTGCTTTGTGCTCAACTCCCAAAGATACCAATGCAGAGGGGGGTGGGTCCATGGAAAACATTGGGGAAGAAGAAAGGAAAACCTTGAAATATTAACTTCAGTGAAAGAAAATCTGGATAACTTCTTCCCATGAAAGTAAAAAAAAAAAATTAAGAAAATTAATGGCTTTGATTTTTGTACAAATCGAATAGGAATGGGATTTATTTTTCTATAGCAAATTGGCAGGTCCTCGGGATTCTCTTGCAATGCCATCAAAGCAAAGGTGCAGCTCACCCAGCAGCAAGCCAAGCCCTTTCCAACATTATTTTTCTCTGAATTGTCTTTCAATTAAGAAATATGGAAAAATGAAATGGACTTGTAGTTTTGAAGGACTCTGATCAATACAGGATATTAAATTCTGTTCATGGTCCCTTGAATCATAGACTGCTTTATACAGCCAAGGAACTGGAGCCCTAGAGAGACAGAGTAACTTCCTGGAACTAGAGAAAATAAAAGAAATGCTTAGCGAGGAACTCTGAGCACCGAGGGACTGTTTCATGTACTATGTTTTGAGGTCATTAAAGTACTTTTGCTTAAAAAACATGAAGTTGGCTCTTGTCTGCTTGATCACAGCCAGACAATTTCAGGTTGGTGGATAGCAATTTGAGAAGAGAGGAGAAGCATTATAGAATGACACAGTGACCCTTTTATGCAAACACTTTGCAGATCAGCAAAGGCTATTTCTTGAGACATAGTCCAAGTCTCGGAACCTAAGGGATTTAACATTTGCACATCAGTGCAGTTGCTTTTACTTTTTGCATGGAAGTCATTTTGAAATACATTATTGTGAGAATGATTAAATTTGAAATTATCTTGGTCAGAGTGACAGGCAGGCAAAAAAAAAAAGACACAAAATGACGAAGTAATAGAAGAGCAAATATAAAAAAGATTTTCAGAATCCCTCTAAGGAAAGTGGAGAATTACAAGTGCATAAATACATGTATTAGTATCTATGTTTACCCACTTCAATAAGAATTTTACTTTCACATTACTTTTTTTTTTTTTTTTTTTGAGCTCAGTGAAATTCTTGGGCTGTGTTGTTATGAAAGATAACAGGGTAGAATAAATTGATCTAATTTCTCTTTCAAAAGATGACAGCTAATAAATATAAAAGATGAAATTTAGATCTGTACCTAATCTTAAGATGGCCCCAAAAGGATGTCAGAGACAGTTTAAATGGAGACACACTAGTAATAAGATTTCTGCGCTGTTTAAAATAAAGAGGATAAAAATTGCTTACAAGATATTATATATAGGTACTTAAAAGTTACTTAAAAATGTATAGTTATGTAGATATATAGTTCCCACATGAGTGTCCCCTGGGGTCTTGCTTTTTAATCCACTCTGACATCCTCTGTCTTTTAATTGGTGTATTTAGACCATTCGTATTTAAAGTGATTATTGATTCTGATGAGAACACCGCTGTCATCCACATCCTTGTTTCTCTATAGGTAAAGTGTTCCATTTACCCTAGCTTCTTTCAGGTTTTTTTCTTTGTCTTTGGTTTTCTGCAGTGTGACTATGATATGCTTAGGTGTAGCTTTTTGGTGTTTATCTTTCTGGGTGTTCTCTGAGCTTGCTGAAGTTTTGATTTGTTGTCTATCATTAATTTTGTAAAATTCTTGGCCATTTATTAGTTAAAATATTTCCTTTGCTCCATTTCCTCTTTCTACTAGTTCTGATATTTCCATTGCATGTAAGTTGTACTTTCTAAAAACTGTTCTACAGTAATTAGATGTCCTGTTTTTGTCATTCTTTGCTTCTATTTTCATTTCGGTTTAGGAAATTTCTATTGACCTATCTTTAGGCTCACTGATTCTTTCTTTGCTGGTGTCCAGTCACCAATGAGCCCATCTAAGGCAATTTTCATTAATTACAGTGTTTTGACCTGTAGTATTTCCTTTTGATTCTTAAAGTTCCATTTTTTTCTTCTTACATAACTATCTTATCTCGTTGCCTACTTCTTTCATTAGAGCCCTCATCATCTTGATCATGGTTATTTTAAATTCCTTATATGATAATTCCAAACCTGATGTCATATCTGAGTCTGGTTTTTATGTTTGCTTTTTGCCTTCAGACTTTGTTCCTTCTGGAACTTTAGCATGTCCTGTAATTTTTTGTTGTTGAAAACTAGATGTGCTGTATCAGGTCATAGGAGCTGAGGTAAATAGCACTTTAACGTGAGTTTTTATGTTAATCTAGCCAGGATTCGGGCTATGTTTAATGTTTGTTGTAGCTGTAGGGGTCCAGGGGCTTTAAATTACTCTATGGTTCTTGTCTTTGTCTCCCTGTTGTCTTTGGGCTTCCCTCAGTCCTCTTCCTCAGACATGTGCACCTTCCAGTAATGCGCTGTATCACACAGGAGCTCTATAGTGTGGTGGTAACATGGAGGAGGGGCAAAGCTCTATAATCGTATGATTAAATTTTAGGTTTTCACTGAGCTTGTGTCTGTGGGCTGATACCTTCACAAGTGTTTCTAAAATTACAAAAAGAAAAAGATTTCCCCTCAGGTGAGACAGGAAGACCAGAAGGGGGCCGGGGTTGGGTGATTCCCTTTCAGCTTCCAATAAGACAAGGCCCTGGTGATGTCCTTTCCCTGGAGAGGAGGCTTTGTTATCAAGGAATCTTTTTTTTTTTTTTTTTTTCTTGTGGTACGTGGGCCTCTCACTATTGTGGCCTCTCTCGTTGCGGAGCACAGGCTCCGGACGCGCAGGCTCAGTGGCCATGGCTCACGGGCCCAGCCGCTCTGCGGCATGTGGGATCTTCCCGGACCGGGGCACGAACCCATGTCTCCTGCATTGGCAGGTGGACTCTCAACAGCTGCGCCACCAGGGAAGCCCTCAAGGAGCCTTTTGACATTTCACAGTGGTGACTCCTCTCCTCCCTCTGCATTGTTGCTGGGTCTGCACCAGGAAATCCTGGTGAGATTCCGGAGTTAAGCCCGCAAAGTGGTTCCGTCTCGCACTCACCCATACTCTACCTCCAGTAACTTGTCAGAGTTGCCATTTATCTGTCCCTCACCAGCTCGTGACCCCTGAAGCTTCTGCTCCAGGCAAGCGTGACTCTCTGGATTCTCTGTTTCTCCAGATTTCAGGGTGGGGCTTGCTCTGAAATCTCAGTTCTTGGATGAGTCCAAGCAAAGTCATTCCTCTTCTGTTTGTCTTTATATTAAGAGCAGGAGTGACAAACTTCTAAGCTCATTTCATGTCAGAGCTGAAACCAAAGTGGCTTCCTATCTATTTGGTTAAACCTAATCTTTAGTTCAAGGTTGCACCTACTGAATAAAACTAAAAAGAGAAAAAGATGCTACACAGTCGATTATAAGCCGCTATTTTCAGTACTGTTTGGTGGGGACACAGGCCAGCTCACAATCACATTCTCCTCTTTTCTTTAGGGAAACAGCCTACCGTATAAATTGAAAAGTTGTCCTTACGCATTTCCCCCTTTTTCTTGCCTCTTTTCCATCTCGTGCCTTTGGTCTCTGGTTCACTGGAATTTGAATTTAGAAAACTGACATTTTACTAGATTTTATTGTCGTGTTCACAGATTACCAAAGGAGTCTCTATCAGTCTCTCTGATTCTTTCTCAAGAAGAGTCCTCTTTTGCTATAGCTGGCCCATTGCAGACTCTGCCAGGAGTTCAGAGAAGGCAATTTTCAACGGCCCTCTGTCAGTTCGCCTTCAAAGCACCTTGACCTTTATCACTGCTTGTACATTTTCCTCTTAAATTTGGATGGAAATTTTAAACAGCGAACTCGTTAAAGCAAACGTGTTAAAGACCCTGTGTGCAGCTTCGAGTAAAGACCTCTAATCTTCACCTTCGCAATGAGATTTTCTTTGTGAGATGAAGTTTCTACTTTTTCACAAAAGCCCCTATTTTTCATGACACCGTTTTCCCTTATGTGATGTAGTGTCACTTAATGCTTCAGCCCATTTCATATCTCAGATAAACAGTATCCCATCTTTCAACTCTTCGTCTCTTTGCTCAGCCTGGTCCGGCCCGCTGACACCGTGTGAGAGAATCTGGCTTATCATGTTCAAAAGCAGCTGAAAGAAAAGTGCTCATGGCGGGATTTGCGTTTTCCTACAGCAAAAATGAGCAAAGAAACAGCTGTAATAAAATTAATTGTATGTACGTGTTGCTAAGAATGTCGATGCCGAAGTGCTTAGCATTAGAAATTCTTTAGACAGCTCAGCTCTGTGAGGAAAAGGGATTTTTCCCTCACATCGCTTTAAATATGATTCAGTCCCCATCAGCTCTCTGAAGCTTCCAAAAGCACATTAAAAATGGAAAGTTCCTGGAGTGCACCTCAACTCCGTATTTTCAGATGCTAAACTCTGCATGGGAGGCTTTAGAGTACAGTCAGGTTAGGGGAACTCATTACGAAAAGGTTACATAGGTTAACAAGTTTTAAAAGTGATGGAAAAGGGAGAGGGGTACAAAAAAGTGACCAATGATATGCTAGGATTATTCATAAAGAACTTTTCAAAGATGACTATGTCTCTCTATATAAAAGGTAAATGTGGTGGCATTAAACATGAGTGACTAGCCTCACGATTGAAATAGGACCTTTCTCTCTTCCAGTCATTTAAGGCCTTCCAGCCATTACCACGTGCGTCTTCCCAGTGTTTCTGCGAGGGGGACACGGGAGGTTCTACCCCCTTCTTACAGCTGGAGAAGTGAAATGCACCCCACAGGTCTGCTTGTCAGTCCATATTTTGGCTCTCACGGTTAAATCTGTCATAGCCCTGTATTTCCTAATCACTGGTTTGCAAGCAGCCCTGGTCTAAGGTAGTTTCCTCAAGACCTTGAAAGAAAAGAGTTTTCATAAAGCCAAACTCATTCCACTTGAAAAACTGACCTCTGAGTTGCACTTGTGTCTTTTTCCTACTTACTTGGTTCTAGGAAACAAACAAACAAAATCTCTAAACATTACATAAAAAAAATTTACCGGTCCTGAAATCCCAAAGACTATTTATTGACGCCTGGTCTCCAAATTGGAATAGCAATACTGACTTCCCTGACAATCAGAAGTAAATAATGAAACACGTAGAAAAATACCCACACGTATTACCGTAGGTAATGCTTTTCCTATTGATGTTTCTCAGGGCCTGGTCGTTACCTAGTGGACTCTTATTCTGCCTGTGGCTACTGTATGCTAAGTCAGGTTGTGCCCCCGCTCAGAGGGCTCCAGGCCCCAGGTACTCCACCGACTTCTCCTGTCACTCTGCCCATCTCTCTCTGCGCCTGCCCACCGCATCCCCACCCTCTTCCCCGTTGGTCCACGCGTGCTCCTCCTGTATTAGCTGTTCTTCCTTCTGGAAGCTTCCTCCCCTGCGAGCGTCAGGGCTTGTTCCTTCTTTGTTTGAGGTCTCCACTCAAATGTCAAATTCCTAACTGTTCTGTCTAAAACCCCAGCTGCCCTCCCAACGCGGCCAAGGCACTCGCCTTGCTCTCTGTTTCTCCTTGGCACTCGCCCTTATCCGATTCGCTTGCATTTTCCTTATTCATTGTCTAGCACCGCAGTAGGGTGTAAGCTTTCTGAGGGCAGGGAATTGGGTTTCACTAGTGGGATGCCTGGGGTCTAATAGCACCAATCAAATATCTGTTCAGTAAATTAGTATATGAACACGGTGTATGGAATATTACAAGTAGCATGAAAGCACGAGCAAAATAAATGCACAGTGAACAGATAAATTAAGAACTGTCATTGAGGGCTTCCCTGGTGGCGCGGCAGTTGAGAGTCCGCCTGCCGATGCAGGGGACACGGGTTCATGCCCCGGTCCGGGAAGATCCCACGTGCCGCGGAGCGGCTGGTCCTGTGAGCCATGGCCGCTGAGCCTGCACGTCCGGAGCCTGTGCTCCGCAATGGGAGAGGCCACACAGTGAGAGGCCCGCGTACCACACACACCAAAAAAGAACTGTCATTGAAAAGGTCAACAGAACTAAGGTATAATTATCACGTGAACTACATGATGATTATAAATAAGATTACAAATTGGGCTTTCACTTTAAGAAAGATCTTTGTGCCTCCCACTTGATATAAAGCCTTCACTTTCAGTATTTCACGTGTCTTCAGAATGTCTCTGGGCGGTGGACCAGGAGCTTTCTTCTTATTTCCTTTATTTAATTGTCAGAGTTCCTTAAAATGCTAATAGAGTCATCCAGATTGTGGCCTTGATTTTTCCCTTCGTTTCTGTTGCGGACACAGGCCAGTTGGTTCTTAGTAAAGTGAAAAGTGGCCTCACCAGGGACCCAGGTGATCTTTACAACCTCTTGATCAGAAACTTGGATTCCTGTCTCAGGGTTCCAGGATGGTTTTCCTCTGCTGGGGGCTTTCCACATTG
This sequence comes from Phocoena sinus, assembly GCF_008692025.1. Lineage (NCBI taxonomy): Eukaryota > Metazoa > Chordata > Mammalia > Artiodactyla > Phocoenidae > Phocoena > Phocoena sinus. The sequence continues at coordinate 5,940,881 of NC_045779.1, read as the reverse complement.
TATCACTGCATCCTCTGAAATAAGGCTGATCCTCTCCGCCGGATATAAAGTTAGTGGAAGTCTCTTTGTCGACAGAAACAAGCTTCCGTTTCAGTTTTACAAAGGCCAGAGTCAGAGCAAAACAGTACAGAGGCATCTGAATGAATATTATGAGAGAAACAGAGTCTTGTCTGGGTCTCCTGAAGGTAGAAGGATGAAAATAACACTAAAACAAAGGTGCAGACGACACTGTTAGTGGACACTTCCTTTGGTGACCGTGCTAAGTGCACGTGGTCAGAGAGGGACTGAAGCAGCATGGGGATACCAGGCAGATGACGGGGCAGCTGCAGAGTCTCCAGACCAGAGGGAACTACTTCATCTTTAATGCTGCTAAAACAGCTTTGCTCTCCGAGCATCCTTTCTGGGGCCTGTTTTCTAAAATACCCACATGAGGCCCTGGCGACTAGAGTAACACTCAAATCATTTGACGTCACTGTGTTCTATCAGAAGACACTATTTTTTCCCCAACTCGATACACATTTTCTTCTGCATTTGTTGGGTTTGTGGGACTGAAGGGTTCATTCCAAGCCACGGACATGAATGCAAACTGGACTATCTGCTTTTGCACATTTGCAAATTTTGAGGGTTTACAAGCAACTCTTTCTTTTCCAATGTACCTTTGGTTATTAGATATTAGAATAAATAGACCTGGATTGAATGTAAATGATTTAATGTTCTGGGACATTATGACCTGTTACAAAGAAAGCAAGCTGGTAAGAGGTAGATCTTCAGCTCCTAAAGGGCACAAAGTGTACCCAATGCAGGCTTGTCTCTCAGCGCGAAAAACAAATAATAAAGGTGTGTCTTCAGTGACGAATGAGTGTGATTCCCTTTGAGAACGGTGAGAGTGAGGATGGAGACTTGGAGGGAGGGAGGGAGGGAGGGTATGGGGGAAACGGCCAGAGATGGGAGGCCTGTGTCCAGGCCGGGGCTGGCCCGCCTTAGGGAGGCCGATGGAGAGGCAGCAAGATTCGACCTGATGGAATTCCATCGCCCTCCATGAGTAAGGGGACAGTGCCACTTGCCACCTGGGCAGGCATGTCCTGGACCTGTTGTGTCCTGTTAGAGGAGAAACCAGAAGCTTCAGTCTGTTTCACTCGTCACTGGGACTCTTCTGGGAACCACCGGCCTCGAGGAGCCCCAAGATGAGCTTTATTCCAGGAGTCGGGACTTAGTGTTTTCAAGGTTACCAAAGGCAACTCTTTCTCCATCAGGAAGGCATAGCCCTGGTCAGAGGGGCCTGAGTGGGAGGTAATGGTGCCCATACTCAGGCTTCGTCTATAGAGAACTCGACGAGGGGAAAGACACATGCAGAACATGACCCACAAGCGTAGAGACCTGAGTGAGTGCGTGTGTGCGTGTGCGTGTGTGTGAGATTGAGAGAGTCAGAGTCAGAGATGAAAACAGAGACACCTGTAGTGCTTAAGATTTGGTTTTTGATAAACTCAAGTGTTTCAGGTTCCTGCTTCTCAGTGGTACTGAGACCAGAAGTAAGACTCAGATGCGAAGCTGCCTCCAGAAGTTTACCTGTCACTGCCTGGTGGGCTGATGTCTTCTCACTTCACACATTCATTGTCTTCCCTTGGTAGAAAAAGCAGGACAACCAAACTGGCTTGACAAAAAGCTAAACAATGAGTTACCTGGTCACCTACAGCTGGAGGCCCAGTTTTCCTTTATCACAGCGCTTATCACTGAGGGAAACAGTGCAGATGGGCCCTTGAGAGTTTCCCATTCTATGAATCATCACTCACAGACATTTGACTAAGTGCCAAACTCTTCTCTAACTGCTTTACATGTGCATCCCATGATGTAGAGCCCAGGACAGCTCCAGGAGCCCTGCTTTATTATCCCTCCATTGAGGAATTTGGGATCAAATGTGGGGGACTGCCTTGTCCAAAGTTCCACAGGCAGTAACTGGAGGGTCCAGGCAGTGGGGCCCCAGACACCATGCTCTTAGCCACCATGCTGAAGGGCTTCTCCATCTTAGTAGTGTTTAAAAAATATCAGAAAGCATAACTTTTGAAAGTAAAACAACCTTGGAATGTGTAAAGAAAATGCCAGTGTTATCCCCCAGCTATTCTAAGTTAACCTGTGACAATAGATTGGTCTGTCTCTTTCCACACCATTGTCGACGAAAAATTAATCAGTCAATCTAAGAAAGAAAAGGAAAATTTTATTTGAGCCAAATATGAGGATTATAACCCGGGAAAAGCATCTGAGAAAGCTGTAAGAACAGTTCTGCCCATTAGAAGTCAAGGCACAGTTGTTTGAGACGGAGGGCTGTACAGTAAATGACGTATTATTGACAGTTTACGCAATCCAGATCGAAGCGTCCTTGTGGCCCCTTACAAGATCAAGAAGGAAAGTCATTCTTTCCCCTTGACTTAAATATCACTAATGTTTTTGTCAAATTTGCTTTTCTTTTCTTTTTTTAAATTGAAGTATAGTTGATTTACAATGTTGTGACAATCTCTTCTGTGCAGCAGAGGGACTCAGTTATACACATATAGACATTCTTTTTTGTATATTCTTTTCCATTATGGTTTTTCACAGGACATTGAATATAGTTCCCTGTACTATACAGTAGGACCTTGTTGTTGATCCATTCTGTGTATAATAGTTTACATCTGCTAATCACACACTCCCAGTCCTTCCCTCCCCCATCTCCCTCCCCATTGGCAACCACAAGTCTGTTCTCTATATCTGTGAGTCTGTTTCTGTTTTGTAGGTAGGTTCATTTGTGCCATATTTTATTTATTTATTTTTTAAAATTTATTTATTTACTTATTTATTTTTGGCCGCTACTCTCGTTGCGGTGCATGGGCTTCTCATTGCAGTGGCTTCTCTTGTTGGGATCACGGGCTCTAGGTGCGTGGACTTCAGTAGTTGTGGCACGTGACCTCAGTAGTTGTGGCTCGCGGGCTTTAGAGCGCAGGCTCAGTAGTTGTGGCGCACGGGCTTAGTTGCTCCGTGACATGTGGGATCGTCCCAGATCAGGGCTCGAACCTGTGTGCCCTGCATTGGCAGGCAGATTCTTTTTTTTTTTTTTTTTTGCGGTACGCGGGCCTCTCGCTGTTGTGGCCTCTCCCGTTGCGGAGCACAGGCTCCGGACGCGCAGGCTCAGCGGCCGCGGCTCACGGGCCCAGCCTCTCTGCGGCACGTGGGATCTTCCCGAACCGGGGCACGAACCCGCGTCCCCTGTATCGTCAGGCGGACTCTCAACCACCGCGCCACCAGGGAAGCCCAGCAGGCAGATTCTTAACCACTGCGCCACCAGGGAAGTCCCCGCCATATTTTAGATTCCACATATAAGTGATATCTTATGGTATTTGTCTTTTTCTTTCTGACTTCATTTAGTATGATAATCTTTAGTTGCATCCATGTGGCTGCAAATGGCATTATTTCGTTATTTTTTGTGGCTAATATTCCACTGTATATATGTACCCCGTCTTCTTTATCCATTCATCTGTTGATGGACACTTAGGTTGCTTCCATATCTTGGCTGTTGTGAATAGTGCTGCTAAAAATACGGAACTCTTCGTGAATTTGCGTGTCATCCTTGTACAGGAGCCATGCCAATCTCCTCTGTGTCGTTCCAATTTTAGTATATGTGCTGTTGAAGCCAGCACGGGAATGTTATGTTTTAAGGAGTTGTCTTGTTTATGCTGGGAGAATGTTGCAGTTGAGCAGGTTATTTCTGCCGATGGAGGAGCTTTGGTTGATGTGTAATGCAGATACATAATGCATAGCTGGAGGGAGAGAAGAGGCCAGAGGGCAGAGAAAAATTCTTCTGTTTAAATTTTTCTTGTCTTGCCATAAAATAGGAATTTTATTCCACACCATCTTTACTCCATTTCTTTCTGCAGGTGCCCAAATGTAAGAATTTTGTTTTCTGTCTTTGATTTTACAGAATGAGATGACATGACACACGTTAAATCAATATTTGCCTTTTGACTGAGCAGTAATAATATGGGTATTATTTCCAGTCAGTAATCATAGATCCAATTCAGTCTTTTGAATAGCTGAGGAACATTTTTTTAAGGACAGAGGTGTGTCATAGTATATTCAGTCACTCTCCTACTAATAGAGATTAGGGTGTGCGAGTTGGTTTTTTTTTTTGGTGGGGGGGTTGGCTTTTTTTTTAAACCACTGGAGACAACACTGAAAAAAATTCTTTGTACATGTGTCTATAAGTACTGAAATATTTGTTTCTATATGTGGAGCCCACAAATTGAAATCATTAGGTCAAATAGTAAGAAATTATCAGGGTAAAATTTTAATAGATATTGACAAATTCATGGTAACGATGTCTATTTATTTTAGTCTTTGTACAACTCTTCTTTCTATTTCAAAAGGTAACTGAAAGAAGTTTTGATTCTAGAAGACTCTCCCATCTTGTTCTTGGGAAATGAGCAAACAGATACGCTATTGTGAAAATATTTGGAGTATAAAAAGTATTAGTAAGTGTTGGCTAACTACTATACAAGCAACCCCAAATCTCAAAGACTTAGCCAAGAACTTTGATTTCTTACTCATGTCACAGTCCAATGCCGCTCAGTAGGGGACGGGAGGAAGGGAGATGTGACATGTTGTGCCCCGTGTCATCACTCAGGACCCAGTCTACTTCTATCTAAGGCTTCACCCACTTTTAGGTCCTCTGAATTGTCTCCATTTAGTCAGTGAATAGAAAACAATAAGAATTGGGAGTAGGAAGACTTTATGTGCTAGGCTTGGAAGTGGAACACATCATATTCCACTGGGTAAGAGTCCATTGACCCAGGGCAGCTGGAAAAGGACCCCAGCTGAGTGCCCAGGAAAAAAAGTGTGCAACATGGGTATTGTACTTCATTTTCAACCGCAATGGGAGTGAAAAGAGTAGTTGTGAGAAAAGGCTGGAGAGTCATCATGGTAATCAATAATGAAACCTGCAATAGGATGTAATTTACTAGTGGCCGAAGACAACAGAGGAGATGTTTTTTTCTTCTTTATTGTGCTTCACTTTATTGCGTTTTTTTACAAATTGTTTGTGGCAACCCTGCGTTAGGTTTATTGGCGCCATTTTTTCCAACAGCATTTGCTCAGTTCATGTCTCTGTGTCACATTTTAGTAATTCTTGCAATATTTCAGACTTTTTCATTGTTATATTTGCTACGGTGATCTGTGATCAGTGATCTCTGATGTTACTGTTGCAAAAAGATTTAGAGCGGCTGAAGGCTCAGAGGATGGTTAGCATGTTTTAGCCATGAAGTATTTTTTAATTAAGGCATTTGCACACTTAATAGACTACAGTATAGTGTAAACAGAGCTTTGACATGCGCTGGGAAAACAAAAAACCTGTGACTCTCTTTACTGCAGTGGTCTGGAGCCAGACCTGCAATGGCCCTGTGGTCTGCCTGTATATGTAAAAAAGGAAGTGTGAAGATTTTTGTGCTGGCTGATTTAGGTGAACGTGAAAGGGAAGGTGGGCTAGGTGGCGCTAGTGTTGAGCTGGAAGTCTAGACGTAAGCCCCACATCCTGGCTCCACCATGAGTTCTCTGGGCAAATCACTCCACTCCTTTGGGTCTCGAGTTCTTCAGCTGGATATAGACTTGGAACAGAAATAGGTGAACTCTAAGATGTCTCACTACTCTTAACAGATTGACTGCTAAAATATGTCCTTTTTACCCGTTGAGGTTGTGATATTATTAGCTTTTGAACAAATTTGGAGACATACACTCCAAAGTTACGAATAACAGTACACAGTCCAGTTTGCCATGTTTACTTCTTGTCGTTTGTAAATTTAAAACACATTAGTTCAAGGGTTAAAAGGACATTGTCTTTTCAATTTAGCTTTTACTTTAGTTTCTGATCGTAGTACCTACAATTTATTGAGCACTCACTCTGGGCCAAGCCCTTTGCTTATGGTATCCTTAGAAAAACTATCGGCGGTAAGTGCTGTTACCCCCATCCTCAAGATGAGGGAATTGAGGAGGGGAGACTGAGTGGCTTGACTTAGCGTGCCACAGAGCGGGGTTAGGGGACAGGCATGTCTAGACTCCCTTTGACTTGGAAAGAGTTTTAACAGCTAACGCGGAGTTACTGAAGGTTCAAGGTGGCCTTTCTATTTCTGAGTATATTTTCTCATACATGTGTTTATTGTCTCTTGTATTTTTCATTAGTATTTTTAAAATCTACAAATGTTGCTATTCTCGATGCTATTGTTTATAGATGTTTATCAAGTTCCTCACTCTTCTTCATGTAATATCCAATATCAATCAATTTCAGGGATGCAAGTAATAATCTTACTTAAATCATTACTCTAGATGCAAATTTGAGAACCCTTTATAAAATCAGAACTGACTGTCTAAATGAAATTGGAACTGATTATCTTAAAAGTTTAGCAGACAAAAATTCTTGAGATAGGAATATAGATTCCATTGCTTTGCTTTTCCCAATCAAGTCATTTTTTTTTAGTACTGGTTTATTTAGTCTGATAACATTTCCAGAGGAATAATGATCCTAAAGAAAATGGAAGCTTTGGTTTTTTCTTTTTTTTTAAGGTTTTTTTTGTTTTTACGTGGACGATTTTTTTTAAAGTCTTTATCAGATTTGTTACAACACTGCTTCTGTTTTATGTTTTGATTTTTTGGCCACGAGACATGTGGGGTCTTAGCTCCCCAACCAGGGATCGAACCCACACCCCCTGCATTGGAAGGTGAAGTCTTAACCACTGGACTGCTAGCGAAGTCCTGAAGCTTTGGTCTTTATAGTTATGATTCTTTTGAGATACTCCCCATGTACATTTAAAATTGTTCTATAGGGAAAGTGAAAGTGTAGTTGAATATTTCCAATAAGTAAGAAAATGTCAGATGCTTTTTAAAGGAGTCAGTGGATTTTGCATAACCAGCTAACTAACTTTTATTTGTATAGTTGGATAATAATATATTGGTATTTTGAATTCTGTTGAAACAGAGTAGCCAATATATTCATTCTTTCTAAAGAAGACCGTTGCTCATACTTTAGCACATTTAAGAGGTAAATTTATGGTTAATTTTCTGTGTAACTAATTGCTTTGGCTTATTTAATTACTGATGCACAAAAGAAATGTTCATTTTTCTGCCTTTAGAGACACCCCAAGTAAATTACTCTATAAACATTGAATTGCCCAATTATTTATTATACGTTTTTGTAAGTTTACTTAAAATATAAATATTAGCTACAGGAAGATGTATAGTTGACCCGTATACCCTTGAGCTCACACGTGAAGTTCATTTTCTAAAACTTTCAGAGGTTGCAGATTTAATCAGCCTTCCGCTATAACGTTTTCTACGGAGATTCATAATCAGCGGTACCATAAAGTACATCACATAGTTCTTGAAACTAGGCAGAGTAAGAACAGCTTAAATTGGAATTATGTCTTTAGTTGAAATATAGTCTCCAGAGTCTAATTAGTGTCATTAGAATGTGGGGTTGGGATAAACACTACGACCACTGTCTGTTGTTAGTGCCCAGACTTGCTTTCCAGGTCATACATCCCTTTGATTCAATCTCTTTCTTGCCCGAAAAGGGAGCTGGCCAAGGAGCTGTTTTTACTGTCTGTTTTCCATTATCACAATCACACAACCATAAAGAACTAAGATAAGAAACGTTTCAACCCTAACAGTGTCTCAACAGTGAGCTACTGAATTGCCATGTTCATTTGTTACCTGGCATGAGACCTTCAGATTACTTTACTATCCTTTCAAACTAGTAAGGATTGTGTTGTTGAAGGAAAAAAGGCGGTCTTGTACATTTTGTTTCCCCCTTGGTTAAAAGCACCAATACCAGCAATTTGTATCAGTTGGGAAAGAGAAGATTAAAATTATGTGGGGTCATGGAGGAGACAAAATCAGCTTACAATTGAAATTGCGAATTCATGGTTCTCTCCACACATTTGTGAGGTGCCTCATTCCCAGACTTCCAGTCATCACCTCACTGCTGATGCCCACTTGGCTTCACGCTGAGGTCTGACGGGTATTTGTAAATACAGATTTAAAAACATGAATGAAGTTCTGGGTCCAATGCGGGGCACTATAAAACCTGCCACCATGTGGGAAAGCCTGCATTTGTCATCAGAAAAAAAAAAAAACAGTCCCTTCTTCAACAAGAACTCTTGGTAAGAATCTTTCTAAATATAGCATTTTTCTTCAGCTCACCTCAGAATGACAACTTTTGTACTTTTTTAAAACAGCATTTACTAGAAGAAGAAATAATCAGGGATAGAGTTTTTGTTTGTTTGTTCTTGTCCTTCTCTCGGTCTTTGGTTTTGGAAGAGCCAAGACTTTGAGAGTTAGAGATTGTCAGGTGAGTTGGGGTGATTTGCTAGAGCCTACGTAGGGCATCTGGTAGGCGCAGTTTTCAGCCGTCTGAGAAGTGGAGGGAAGTGGGAATTATAAGCATAGTGGTTACAGAATGTCGTCTCCCCGTGACCTAGAGCCGGCCTGGCATCACCGAACTCTCTCATGCTGAGTGTCCAGAAGCCGCCGGCAGGATGAGGCCAGGAAAGCACAGCCGCAGTGCCAGCTCCGTGTGACCACCTATGAGATGGGGGCGCAGGATGCACTTTGCATCAAAGACCTTAATGCGTCTGTGTCACCAGCAAGAAGAATACGTGGGCCCGGGAAGCAGGTGGAGGAGAGTTGGCCCTGCTTACCGTCACTTCCAGTGAGCCGCTCAGGAAATTTGTGCTTCCTGTTCCCACAACTCCAGGTTACAGAAATTTAGAGAGCTTGGTTCTTAAAACTGGATTATTTCCACTGGAGGTTACAGCCTGTGTCCCATTGAATTGTAAGCTGCTGCTGCCTCCTGGACACTTCAGACTCCTTGTACCAAGGGGCCAACAGGCAAGAAGATGCGTCAGTGTCCTTGGTCACCAGGAGGAGGGAGGGCTGCCATTACACAGCAGAAGACAGAGAGACACATTTGCATCACATGGTCCCCTTGGGTGCCCTTTTGTACTGTTGGTCAGCTTTGATGGTAAATGGACAAGCGCACAGCCCTGGCCTGGGAAGTACGTGGTACCCAGGGGCTGAGGCCTCTCAGGGGTGAGAGTCTTGGTCATGCCGTCAGGTAAGCCGCCGAGAGTACCAGAAGTTCTAGTTGAAGGTGATGGAGTCCAGAATGGAGGACGGAAGAGGGAAGAGGATGAGGTTCAGTTGCAGCCCTGAGACCAGTGGTCCCGGCGGGGGCTGCAGTTCATGCGGCTGCCCTTCCTCTTCCTCCAGAACCCTGAAGGAGCTGCTTCTCAAGCTGGTATGAAGCAGTAGATCTAATGGTGCATGTACTGCAGAGGACACGAAGGGGGACCACCCGGATTACTTCTGGAGGGAGGACTTGCCGGCCAGTTATCAGCAGACAGCCTCCAGCTGCCACAGCTCCTCCAGAGTTCGCTCAGCTCTAGAGGCGCCTCCTTCTTCTCGATTGTGCTTCCCCGACCTCCCACCTCCAGGTGACGATCCCCAGTAAACGTCCTGCTTGCCGGTCTCCATCGCAGCATCTGCCTCTGGCGACTCCACCAGTGGCATTTAGCACATCCAGATGCTCTTAAATGTCTCTGGGGAGGAGTTTGATTTCAAATGGCACCTGACCATTACGCCCTTCACACTTCCATGGAAATAACCATGCAGACAAAGCAAAGGATAAAAGTGCACAACATTGATAACCAAACTCTTAGCATGTTAGGAACTTTTACTGACTGCAAGGCCAATGAGACTGGATTGAAACGTTGGGTTGGTACAGTTGAAAAACCTCGTGCGGTTCCCTTGGGTAAGTAAGTATGGCAGTGGCCGATGCAAGTGATGCACTAGCGTGGTCATTGCACAGTTGTGTGGCTCACTGACGTCTCAGCCAACTGTTCAGGTAAATTACTAAACTATGGAAACGAGTACCTCACTAAGCCTTGCCTTGCTGAACACTAAGGGCTAGTCTTGCTGCGGAATTTAGGGAAGGTACATGGAGTGGGTCAGTGGGTCCTAGTAAAGGCTCATTACTGGGGGGAGGGGTGTTGTTGCAGATCCTTTTGAAGGTTTAATAAATGCTTTTGAGCTCAGTCATGGACAAATGTATACACTCACCTACTTTTACATAAAACTGAAGTTTGTCTATGATTCTGCCAGGGATCCACGGATCCTTGCTTAAAGAATGCCGGCAGTAGGAATTTGATCGTTTTTAAGTGTAATTTTCCAGTAACAGGTATTAATAAAAACCGATCCTGAATTAAGCAATAATCTATTAGATGCTATTTTCCATTTGATATTTTTCTCTTTTTCTTGGATTCAAATCCTGGCTCTGCCATTTACTTATGGTATGACCTCGGGCAAGTCACTTAACCTCTCAATGCCTCCGTTTCCTCAGCTATAAAAGAGGTGTGATAATCATTCCTGCTTCATAGGGAGAGTGTAAAAATCAATGACAATACAAGCTTAAAACAGCGTGGGCTCCTAAGCTCTCCCAGGCTGTCGCCCCTGTTGTGGCTGGCGGTGGGTTGTGTAGCCGGCTGCCACTCCTTCTTTGTCCAGGTGAAGATAAAATGCACTTGTAAATTTCTGGTATGTGACAATTTGTAGAGAAAAGGCAATTTTCAATTCCATACTTCACTGCAGTGTTCTGTTATTCAGGACAGCATAGTAAATAGGACTTGGTTTCCATGGACACTGTGGAGGGAGGTTCGGCAAGACGGTACACGTGGTGCCATAAACTACCTCGATGCAATACCAGAAAGTCCAGATTTATTGCACTCCACTCACCACGATGCAAGTGAAATGGTTTTACACAGTGATGTTGCAGGTTTTCTGAAATCAAACTGAAGGTAGGAATTAGCCTAAGTCTTCAAAGGTTACATGAGGCATTAGAAAGGATTTAGGTGGTGGCTTGTTTATTTAATACAACTTCTAAGAAAAAGAAGCCCTTTCTTAAATTTGTCCTTGGGATAATGTGGAAAGAAGCTATCACAATATAGATCTTTTTTTTTTTTTTGCGGTACACGGGCCTCTCCGGTTGCGGAGCACAGGCTCCAGACGCGCAGGCTCAGCGGCCATGGCTCACGGGCCCAGCCACTCCGCGGCATGTGGGATCTTCCCAGACCAGGGCACGAACCCGTGTCCCCTGCATCAGCAGGCGGACTCTCAACCACTGCGCCACCAGGGAAGCCCCACAATATAGATCTTTTGATTGAAGAAAATCAAACAGAATCCAGTTGGTAAATGGAAAGAAGTGGAGATTGGCTATAATATTAATAAGATGTTCTTTGATTTTAATTATTTATTTAGTTCTCTTCCCCCTGAAAAGGCTTAACTAGACATGGTCTATATAGGAACATTTAGAAATAAAATGAGAGTTTCCAAGATCTTCAAGATTAAGAGCACAGAGAAAGAAATGGCAAAGAATACCATACCCACGTTTAACCTCCAGAGGGAAATGGAAGAGACAAAATTTCTGTAATTGGATTTTCTCCAGAAAACGTCAAGAGTACTTGCTTTTACAAAAATGTTCATGGGTCATTAATCATAACCTAAGAACTGTATCTCACCTGAAAACCAAAAGATTCTCCTTTGGCCGTGGCCCAAATGAATCCCAAACAGCATAGAACGTTTCGTTTTCAATTCCCCACGTGCTTATTATTGACACAGCTCTGAGCATCTCCAAAAATAAATCCCATTTACCCACACGGCAAGCACTTTCACCCTAGAACATTTTTTCCTTGGCATCAATAGCAAAACCACACTCTCTTCAAGTGTTCCCAACAGATAGATCCCTTGGGACATGAAACATCAGAAGTGGACCAAGCCCTTCCAGAATGTTCTGGCACTAAGGCCCTGAGTGCCCAGAGCCATGGCAGAAAAGCAACTGGGAAGACACCCCTTCCCTACCTTCTGAGGTCCTGAGAGCGTCCTGATGCTTTCTGAAGAGTTGTGCCTGCATGTTAGGCTCTCCAAGGACCCCTCCAGAATGTTTATCCAATTCTACAAAGACATCATCTAAGCCACGGGGAGTTTGGCTCTGACCCTTTATTCCATACCCCTCACAAGGGACAGGGATTTGGTAGAGGCAGAGGTATTTGAACCTTCCCTTGACAAGCCTGTGTGTCCAGAGTAGCAGCTTCTTACAGTCACATTTTCTGTATTTTTTAAAGCCACGTAGTTTAAACTTGTTTCCCCAATTTTTGTCTGAGATGGTGCCTACACTCTTAAGATGGATATAAAATAAATTACATGGAACATGAAAGTGTATATTTCAGAGAGACTTTTATATTTTAGAGTAAGAGCATAGTTTTGTAGTATTATCTTGAACTTCTAGAACTTTCTATAGCTATTTTATAATCATAAATATTTTACAGTCATCTTAATTAGTAATTCCTCTTAATAGTTTGACAAACCACTTATCATCGGCATCTTGTCCTTGTGCGAACAGCATGTAGAACCAGAAATAGAAGTTGTGCCTTTAAGCTTTCTCCTTGCAATTTATTCCATTATGCAGGGGTACCTCAATGTGTCGCATCTGCCCACAGATCATCACAAAGCTTCTCCAAGAAGGTCTCTTCATTCCCCAAACCAGATTCCCCTATAGGGAGGCAGTGATGAGAGAAAATGTCAGGACGGCCCATTTATGTTTAAGTATTATCTTCACAGGAGCCTGTAAACGAAACCTCATGGGGTTTCTGGCTGCAAGCAGCTGGAATTTACGATGCTCGGGTTCAGGTCTCATGATAAACAAGAGCTAGGTATGTGGGGCAGCCTGGCTACACTGATTTGTAAGATCAGAAAGCACCTAGCCCTGCAGTTTGAAAAATGATGAAATGCTGTTCCTCCAGACAAGGGTTGTGGGTTTATGGCCTATGCTGTCTGTGCTCAGTGCATTTCCACAGATGGTACAAAGCAGCGAAGGAGGTTTCTTCTCTCCAGCCCAGACAGACAGAAGTGATTTCCTTCTCCTTTCTGGTTGGTAACCTAATTACTTTACGTCAGACCAGTCTTTAGCCTAGCATGTTTCACAACCTTCCGTGTGAGGACGACAAAGCGCTTATTCCACTTATTTCACTTTCCAAGTAAATGTGAATCGCCCCCTAGTCCCATCAAGGGAGGTGTTGCCCTTTTGTGCCCAGTCTTATTTAAATGAGCCTTAAAATCCTCAGCTGTGTAGCTAATATGGGTCACGATATTGATTCCTTTGGTTTTGGCTGTGAGTGGCTTTTTTATGAAAAGCATTGACTCAGCTGTTCAACTCAGCTGAGCTACTTTACATGCTCAGAATGCGTTTCTATTGCTGCTGAGTAGTGAAAATCAAAGAGGATCCTCTAGTCATTGCAAGTGTATCAGATTACTGTGGAGGTTTGAGTTCTGGGAAGATAAAAATGATTGCTTTCATCACAGTGGGGTCTGGCCCCATGCTCCCGCTCCACCACAGAAGCACATTTTTTTTTTTTTTTTTTTTGCGGTATGCGGGCCTCTCACTGCTGTGGCCTCTCCCGTTGCGGAGCACAGGCTCCGGACGCGCAGGCTCAGCGGCCATGGCTCACGGGCCCAGCCGCTCCGCGGCATGTGGGATCTTCCCGGACCGGGGCACGAACCCGCGTCCCCTGCATCGGCAGGCGGACTCTCAACCACTGCGCCACCAGGGAAGCCCAAGAAGCACATATTTTGAGGAAAGATTTTGCCATATGTGATTTATTATAAGCTTTTCAGGGAGGGTGTTTATAAACCTTTCACTGACCACTTTGGGACCACCCTTCTCTTGCACAGGTAGCCAGCTCAGCCGTGAAGATGAGCTGCTGTGACTTTCTTTGGTTGTGTCTCTTTTTGATAAAAAAGTTGATCACAAATTACTGATTAGTCAGGGTGCAGAGATCTTGATAAACATGATTCCACAGTGTAAATAAGCAAGCAAAAAACACCAAACTATTCACTTTTGGGATGCAGATGGTAAATTCCTTAGGGTCAGAGATGGCTGGGTCAGTAATAGTTCGGTGGATACGGGAGGGTTCAATAAGCATCTTTATCATTGACATCATGATCAAGCTATTAAGTACTAGTCTTGGGACCACTAGTACTAGTACTCTCTGAGACACTAGTTACCGTTAACCATTCTTTGGGAATCAAGCAAGGGCAGTGACTTCTTGCAAAACATTAAATGAGAGTATTCTGTAGATGGTGTAATTGACTAAATGATATCAGGTCCTCTGGGAATTCATTCATCTCCCTTGGCTGAGCACCGGCCTTAGGTCCTCAGGGACTTAACAATAAGGTAAATAGTTGGTCTTGGAGAGGCTCATTTGCTCTTTCTTATTATGGAGATCACATCCTTGAATGCCAGAAGGTTTCCCACTGACAGTTCCCAATATAAGGTTCAGAAAAGTCCAATCTCAAAAATATATACACGTTCCAAAACCTACACAGAAGTGATATGCTTCAAATTGCCACAGGGCTGGACGGCACAGCCTGGCATAGGTCTGGGAATGCCTTCACTTTATCTGGAATATAGCAGATGCTCCAGTGTTAGGATAATTGTTTCTAACTGACTTAAAAACAATAGCTGTGCTATAGTAATCTGCCCTGCTGCATTCCAAATATTAGCAGCCATTTATTGGAATGACCACAGGACAGGCACTGTGGACAGTTTTACATACAGCATTTATTTTAATTGTCACAAAACTCCGGGAGTTAGATGTTATTCTCCCCATTTTATAGAAAAAAAAAAAAAGAGAGAGAGAGAGAGAAAAGTTAAGTCTCTGGCCTAAGGCCACACAGCTAATAAGTATACACTCATGTTCTGAATAAAAACTGATCTGATTCCAAAAACAGGACTTTTATGCTAAACCTGTGCTGTCTGATGTGGAAGCTACGTGACCAATAGCCACCAGCGGCAGCTGAGCCCTTAAACTGGGAAATGTGGCTGGTCTAAGTTCAGATGTGCTGTACACACTGGATTCAAAGACTTAGTATGAAAAATCTATATGTAGTATCTCAATAATTTTATGAATTGACATTTATTAATGTTGACATGATAATATTTTGGATATATTAGGTTAAATAAAATGCATTATTAAAATTATTTCATGATAATCAGGGGACTTCTACGCTTTTCAGCCCTCTCCCTGACGGTGTTTTATTGTGGTCAACTGAGTTTTTACTCCTTAAGACTGAATCCGAACCACCATTTTAAGGCATCTCCAAAAACCTCAGCAAATTTTTCAGATCAGACACCCTGCTCTGTTCAAAAAACCATAATCCTGGGGCTTCCCTGGTGGCGCAGTGGTTGGGAGTCTGCCTGCCGATGCAGGGGACGCGGGTTCGTGCCCCGGTCTGGGAGGATCCCACATGCCGTGGAGCGGTTGAGCCTGTGAGCCATGGCCGCTGAGCCTGCGCGTCCGGAGCCTGTGCTCCGCAACGGGAGAGGCCGCGGCGGTGAGAGGCCCGCGTACCGCAAAAAAAAAAAAAAAAAAAAAAAAACCATAATCCTGAACCCTTGCTGATACCACCCGGGGAGACAGGCAATAAAGATCAGTGAGACACGTTCGCTTATTTCTGAGTTGGACATTCTGTCTTCAGAAGCATCTTTAACCTGATTCTTAGAGAAAAAGACACACCCAGGATAAGGCATGGCAAAAAAGCATCACTCTCCAGATTCCAGGCCAGTTGTGTATCGCTCTTCTGTCATTGCTTTTATTGTGCGAGGAGTTTGAGTTTCTTTATTCTCATAATGCATATTTTTGCATGTTGTTTATTATTGTTGATCAGATAATTTAATCTTGTTCCAGATTCAACCACAGAGGATGAATCCAAGACTTCTAATAATAATGAATCCCCCAAGTTCCGTAATGGATTAT
This sequence comes from Phocoena sinus, assembly GCF_008692025.1. Lineage (NCBI taxonomy): Eukaryota > Metazoa > Chordata > Mammalia > Artiodactyla > Phocoenidae > Phocoena > Phocoena sinus. The sequence goes on along the minus strand of NC_045779.1, from coordinate 5,925,003 downwards.
TTGCTCTTTACTAACAAGTAATGTGGATGAGGCAACTGAATCTGTCTTATTGCAAACCAGTCCAGACCAGAGACTCACCAGCATGGTCTGGTACAAAGGACCAAATTGCTAGGTGACTTTCTAAGTCCATGCGTAGTAATCAACTATTTTCTAAATAGGAAAAGTGGTATGTAATAAATCAATAAATTAAATCTCTTCATTGCAGATACTCTACTGGGTATAACTCCTCTCTTCCCTATATTCCCCTATTATCACTGAGGAGGTTGAGAGAATCGTTCCACTGGTACAGAAGGACCAACTTGGAGTTTGCATTGATCCTTTGGTTTCCCCTTAATTACTTCCCAGGGGGACGACAGAGACACAATATGTTCCTATATGCAGCACATTATAATCACAATCTTTACTCTTCACTTGTGTTTAAGGAGCACTGCTATCTGTTTTCCTTCTCAAATAATCTGAAGGATACCAGATACCATTAGAGTAGCTTTCTTGTCCTGGAATTTGGCAGGATGCCTTTGAGTTCCACCTGAGAAAACGTGCCTCTCACTAAGAGAGCTGTTTCCAACTATTTGAGTCCTTCAAAGTGGCTTCCGTCTTTACCCGATGCGCGCGTGCGCGTGCGTGTGTGTGTGGCGGGGGGTAGTCAAGCAACAAAGCGAAATTCATCACTGAAATTTACTAGGGCACACAACCCATGCAACAATTTACAACACTTTTATAGGAGAAGGTTGACAACCAAGAAACATGACAACACGGTGTTACAATGAATATTTACAATGCGGGGTGAAGTACCTGCCTGGGAGGGACGTGGAGTGTAAGAGACACAATCTGAAAACCAGGAGCTGTCCTGGGCTTCTGCTGCTCACAAGAACGAGGGGAAGGGCGTAAACGTAACTGTTGTGCTTCTCAGCTCACACGTGTAGCTCAAAATGTTCAGACTTGCACAAATCAGCCCCCTGTGCTCATCCCAGTCTAAGAGAGTCCACCAGAAGTTACCATTTTAAATAGTCCCTAGAATAGCTCTGACTACGCCCTCACCTAGGGATCAGAGAGCCCTCTTGGGACCAAGGCAGTGGCTCCTTCTTCTCTGTTTGCTTTTCTCTCTTCTCTCCTCCTTTGGTGCTGAGGATGCAGGTAGAGAAAGGGAGTTTTCCCAGGTATATGCTCTTAGCATTATGATATAAAGAAATTTTATAACTTTTGCAACAACATAATGTACTGCAGTAAATAAATTAGAACAATTAAATTACAAGCCCTTACTTCAAAGTGTGTATATATTAAAATGATTCCATACGGTGTACTAGTTATAACACTTTCTTAATTTCTTCCCAGATATTAGAGTTAATAAATATGTTTTTTAAGTTTGAAAGCAAAATAGAAGAAAAATTATTTTTGAGGCTATCAGGACTATAGTTACATATCTTACCTTTATTTAAAGACTGGATTATTACTCCTCATAGAGGTAATGCCTATGAGGCTATCAAAAAGGTGGACTTTAAAAAAAGGTGGATGATAACCTCAAAATTACCGTCATCATACTTCTAAACAGTATTTTCTTACTTAATACTAAAGCAACGATGGTGTTTACAGAGAATGTAGTTAAAAGCATGGGAGATGGATCCAAACTGCCACATGCTGGCACTCACTTGCTTAGTTTGTAACCTCTCTTTGCCTCGGTTTCCTCATCTGTTAAGTGGGGATCATAAGAGTGTCTACCTCATAGAGTTGTTGTGAAGATTAAGCGTGTTAATAAATTTTCTGAGCTTGGAACAACACGTGGTAGATGTAAAAATGCTCCGAGTATATTGCTGTGGTTACTTGTAAACCTGGTGGTAAAGTGAAAACAGTTGGAAACCTCCTAAGATTTAGTGGCAACCCATCTGCTAAAATCTGATGCTAATTCATCTGCAGTGTTACAGGCTTCTTTGTTTCTACCAAAAAGTGCTAACCAAGTACCTATCCACGGATATGCAAAGTAGATGATGGAGACAAATATTTGGGAAAATCTGAAAAAATAAGGAGCATGAATTAACCTGAAGTTTAGTCATTGCCCTCATGTAAATATGGACCTGTATTGGCTGTTACATTGGGCACCTAATGAACATCAGTGTTCCAGGTAATTTAGAAAATATAATTTCAATATTTTATTTCTGAAAATTCTTCTTCCTTGGTCTGTCTCTGATCTGACACAAAGAAAATAAGTTTGCTCAAGAGATATGGTAATAATAAGTGGAAGACAAAAGAACTTTCATTGATTAATTTAGACAACAAATAAAAATATGAAGATAATTAAAATAAAATCATAAAAGCTCTCCACTCTACAATATAAGAAAGAGTCTCTAAATCCCTGTTTAATTTTTTCTGTCATGTAGAATATCCAGATGCAATAAAAAGAGGAAATTTTCAAGTCTCTGCTTTTGTGTACAAATTTTATACTTCCTTTTTTCCGTACTCTAAATATCATCAATTAAATCACTATCCCCAGAGCAAATTGTATACTTGCCTTAAATTCAACAGAGCTTAAGGTTTAAAATAATGAACAGCATATGTAACAATTAAAAAAACAGTAATTCATCATATTTTATTAATGAAGATGACTAGGAAATGGCTTCTTATGAGAGAAGAATTTTCCATTCACTGCAAAAATCATTTTTGAAGTAAGATAGATTCCCATGCTATGTCTACTGAGGAAAATTTTAGCTGTAAATGGTTAGGCATTTTATAGTTTAGTATTGTTTATGAGAAACAGAACTTTAGAGTCTTCGGGATTTGAGATGATAGAAATATATTTAAATAGAATTTTCCTTGTATGTCCCTATGGGAAGAGGAGGGATGAACCTAAGAGCAAAATACCAGTTTGTTTTTGATGCTATTTAAAGTAATAGTCAGGGACTTCCCTGGTGGTGCAGTGGGTAAGACTACACTCCCAATGCAGGGGGCCTGGGTTCGATCCCTGATCAGGGAACTAGATCCCGCATGCATGCCGCAACTAAGCATTCGCATGCCACAACTAAGGAGCCCGCCTTCCGCAACTAAGACTCGGTGCAACCAAATAAAAATATTTAAAAGAATAAAGTAATAGTCAGGGCTGTTCTATGACAAATTGTAACAGGACCTACTTCCCCAGCCCCTGGGCGCACCCAGCTTCACGACTCTTTCTTGTAGGATGGAAGGAGGACGGTTTCCCTCTGACCATCCCAGCACTCCCCCTGTATACCCTGCCTGCCATACTGCCCCATCGCCAATGTTCTCTCTTGCTTTGCAAGACTCCTCTCCTACCGACAAAATTGAATTTTTGTGAGTGCTTAAGCTACACTAAAAACCAACAAAAAATATTAGAATTCCATTTGCTAAATCTGTTTCTTATGTATTTTGCTTCTTTGCGTATCAGCTCTAACCTTGGCTGTATTACGTCCATACTCCTGAGTGTGATGCATTAAATTTTCTGGAACAAATTGTCCAAGTTTCCTCCCCTGAGTTTACCCCCCTCCCCCCGTTTTCAGCTTTTTACTATTCTTTCTCTTTCCTAAAAGAGAATTGAGTTGACTCCCAGGTTATCTTGCGGCAAACTAAGTCTTACTATCTTTACCATTTTTCTCTTTATCTCACTCATTTTTCATGCCTCCACCAACCATCAGTAGCAGAGTTTTATCTCTGGGACAGAACCCTCGTGTTGACACCATCCTTTGACCCAGACCAGAGAAGTTCCTGTCCTGGACTCCATGCATTAGGGAGCCTTTCTGTGGCTCCTCTGGAAGTGCCCCTCACCATGGGGTGAGGGATCCAGGGGGGAGCAGGGAACATGTAGACTCCAATCTGCGCCCCCTTCTAGAACTTTGACAACCGTAGTCAATGCACCTAGGACCCTGGAAATCCTTGCCCAAAGCCACTTCCTGGGACTCCACAGATCTCCACGCTGGGACCCTGCACCCCAAGGTAGAGCTAATCTACCGAGTGGCCACAGTTTGCAGGGGCTGTGGGCAGTCTGGACTGAGATATCCACAGTCCAAACCGCCCACAGCAGGAGGCTCCCCTTGTATGTGGGATGAGGTCAGAGTGGGAAGGGAAGAGCTAAGGGCTGCAGACCTCCTGGGCTCTCTCATAGGCACAAATCTCATTGCAGAATTCCAAGGGGCACAAAAATTATATTTGACCGGCCTTTCCAGGTTATGAAGAAATACTTGTCAAAATAGGAGTCTAGAACAAATTTTATCTAACAATTTATTACTTTGTTTTAGTTCTTCTACATATTTAATCAGATGGTATCTGGTCCTCCTGTACTCTGTGTATTCTGACTTATATTCCCATTTTCTCTTTTATTTCATAGATCCTCCTTTTTTAAAAAATAATTTTTCCCTTTCTCTGCCTTTCTCTGTGCTCCATCACAATCATCCCAAATGCCATTTTTTTTTTCTTACCTCTTATCACAATGTACCTGTTCCATCTGCCTCATTCTAGAAACAGTTTCTGATAAATCTACATACACCTGGCCAGGTCTGCAACACTGAGCCAGCTCCTCGGGTATGAAGTGATGTCTCATTATTGTTTTGATTTACATTTCCCTAATGATTAATGATGTTGGACGTCTTTTCATTTGCTGAGTGCCATCTGTAAATTTTTGGAGAAATGTCTATTTAGATTCCTTGCCCATTTTTAAATTGGGTTGTCTTTTTATTATTATAGAAATTCTTTATAAGTTGTAGCCATAAGTCCCTTATTAGACATATGACGTGCAAACATTTTCTCCCATTATGTAGGTTTTCTTTTTACTTTCTTTATTGTGTTCTTTGAAGCACAAATTTTAAAAACTTTGATGAAGTCCAGTTTATTTTTTCCTTGGTTTCTTGTGCTTTTGTTGTCATATCTATGACACCAATGCCTAATCTAAGGTCACAAAGATTGGCAACAGTTTTGGCTCTTACATTTAGGTCTTTGATCCATTTTGAATTAATTTTTGTATTGGTATGAGGTAGGGCTCCAATATCATACTTTTGCATGTGGATATACAATTACACCAGCAAAACTTCCCACATTGAGTTGTTTTGGCACCTTTGTTAAGAATAAGTTCATCATAGGACTTCCCTGGTGGCAGAGTGGTTAAGAATCCACCTGCCAATGCAGGGCACGTGGGTTCAAGCCCTGGTCGGGGAAGATCCCACATGCTATAGAGCAGCTAAGCCCATGAGCCACAACTACTGAGCCTGCACTCTAGAGCCCACGAGCCACAACTACTGAGCCTGTGTGCCACAACTACTGAAGCCCACGTGCCTAGAGCCCGTGCTCTGCAACAAGAGAAGCCACCGCAATGAGAAGCCCTAGCACCGCAATGAAGAGTAGCCCCTGCTCGCTGCAACTAGAGAAAGCCCATGTGCAGCAGCAAAGACCCAACAGAGCCAAAAATAAATAAAAAGATAAATAAATTTATATAAAAAAATTAAGTACCACATGCTTAATTTAAAAAAAAGAATAAATTCATCATAAATATGTAAGCTTAATTCTGGACTCTCAATTTTACTCCACATATCTATATCAGTACCTTATCCTGGTACCACACTGTGTTGGTTACCTTAGCTTTGCAGTAATAGGGGAAGTGTGAGTTCTTCATCTTTGTTCTTTGTCCTGATTGTTTCGGCTATTCTGGGTCTCTTACATCTCCTATCATGAATTTTAGGAGCAAATTGCCAATTTCTGCAAAAAATCCAACTGAGATTTTTTTTAATACTAAAAATTGATTTTTATTTGCCTTAAATAGTTGAATTCTTTCTGTATTTATAAGTCTATGAAACCTTCATTCTAGAAATCATAGAGTAAAATTTCCTAAATTGTGACAATCATAAAATCATTTTAATTCATGATTTGAAAATAAAGCCATAATATTGTTTCATTTAAATATTATATATATTTCTTATCCCGGTTTTGCAAAATAATAAAATGATATTTCAGTGGCACAATATTTTATATTTTTCAATGTGTATATTTTATCATTCAAGCATGCTCTTCACAGTAGCATTTCTTTTTCATTGAAGTGTAGATGCTGTACAATATTATATGTTACAGGTATACAGTATAATGATTTGCAATTTTTAAAGGTTACCCTCCAGTTATAGTTATTGTAAAATATTGGCTATATTCCCCATGTTGTACAATATATCCTTGTAGCTTATTTTATACCTAATAGTTTGTACCTTTTAATCCCCTACTCCTATCTTGCCCCTTCCCCCTTCCTTCTCCCTACTGGTAACAACCAGTATGTTCTCTATATCTGTGAGTCTGCTTCTTTTTTGCTATACTCACTAATTTGTTATATTTTTAAAGATCCTACATATAAGTGATATCATACATTATTTGTCTTTCTCTATCTGACTTATTTCACTTAGCATAATGCCCTCCAAGTCCATACACATTGCTGCAAATGGCAAAATTTCATTCTTTTTTATGGCTGAGTAGTATTCCATTGTATATATATACTACTACTTCTTTATCCATTCATCTGTTCATGGACACTTAGGTTGCTTCCATATCTTGGCAATTGTAAATAACTCTGCTATGAATATTGGGGTGCATATATCAAACCACCCAATTAAAAAATGGGCAGAAGAACTGAATAGACATTTTTCTGAAGAGGAAATACAAATGGCTAACAGACATATGAAAAGATGCTCAACATCACTAATCATCAGGGAAATGCAAATCAAAACCACCTATTGGAATGGCTATCATCAAAAAGAACACAAATAAACAAATACTGGCAAGGATGTGGAGAAAAGGGAACCCTCATACACTGTTGGGAATGTAAGTTCGTGCAGCCACTGTAGAAAACAGTATGGAGGTTTCTCAAAAAACTAAAAATAGAACTACCATATGACCCAGCAGTTCCACTCCTATCTAGCCGAGATTTTGATAGGCATTACATTGAATCTATAGATCAATTTGGGATATATTGTCACCTTAACAGTATTAACTCTTTCGATCTGTGAACATGGGGTATCTTTCCATTTATTACGAACTTTTAAAATTTCTTTCAATGATGTTTTATAGTTTTCTAAAATACAGAAGTGTTTTATTTTTTGTTAAATTAATTTCTAAATACCTTATTTTTCTTGATGCTATTATAAATGGAATTGTTTTCTTAACTATATTTTCAGATTGCTCATTGCTAGTATATAGAAATATAATTGATTTTTGCATATTAATTTTGTATCCTGCAAACTTGCTAAACCCCTTTAGTAGCTCTAAAAGATTTTTGTGAATTCATGAGAATTTTCTAAATACAAAATCAAGTCATCTGGAAATATAGTTTTGCTTCTTCCTTTACAACCCGGAAGCCTTTTATTTATTTATTATTTATTCACTTATTTTCTTGCCTAATTTCCCTGACTAGAACCTCCAGCACAACGTTGAAAAGAAATGGTGAGAGTAGACATCTTTACCTTGTTCCTGATCTTAGGGGAAAGCATTCAGTCACTCACCAATAAGTGTGTTAGCTGTGGGTTTTCATAGATGTCCATTATTGGGCTGAGGAAGTTTTCTTCAATTCTAGTTAAGTGTTTTTCTCATGAAGGGTGTTGGATTTGTCAAATGCTTTTACTACATCCATTGAGGTAGTTTTTGTCCTTTAATCTGATAATGTGATGTATCACATTGATTGATTAACTCAACCTGTGTTCTTGGGATAAATCTCAATTGGTATGGTGTATTATCCTTTTTATATATTGCTGTTCAATTTGTTAGTCTTTTTTATGAGGATTTTTGTGTTTATATTCATAAGAGATATTGGTCTGCAGTTTTCTTTTCTTGCAAAGTCTTTGTCTTTTGCTGTCAGGATAATACTGGTCTCATAGAATGAGTTTCCTCTTCAACATTCCTTGCTTTTCTATTTTGGGGATGAGTTTGTGAAAAATTATGTTAATTCATCTTTAAATGTGTTGTAGAATTTACCAATGAAGCCATCTGGTCCTAGGCATTTTTTTTTCCTGTGGGAAAATTTTGATTACTAATTCAATCTCTTTACTTGTTATAGGTCAAGTCATACTTTTTATTTTTTAATTGAATCAGTTTTTATAGTTTATATCTTTCTAGAAAATTTCCCATTTCATGTAGGGTATCTAATTTGTTGGTATACAACTGTTCATAGTATTCCCTTAGAGTCCTTTATTTCTGTAAGGTCAATAGTGATGTTTCCCTTTTTGATTTCTGATTTTTGTAGTTTGAGTTTTCTCTTGTTTTTGCTTAGTCAGTTCAGCTAAAATTTTGTCAATTTTGTTGATCATTTCAAAGAACCAACTTTTAGTTTCATTGATTCTATTTTCTTCTATTCTCTATTTTGTTTATCTCCACTATACTCTTTGTTACTTCCTTCCATCACAGCTTGGGATTTCCTTTGCTCTTCTCTTACTATTTCCTTCAGATGCAAAGTTATATTATTGATTTGAGATCTTCTTTTTTTTTTTTTCCGGCCACACTGCACAGCATGCAGGATCTTAGTTCCCTGACCAGGGATCAAACCCAGGCCCCCTGCAGTGGAATTGCGGAGTCCCAACCATGGACCACCAGGGAATTCCTGAGATCTTTTTTGAATATGTTTTAATTTCACTGCTGTAAATGTCCCTATGTGCCCTGCTTTCTCTTCATATCATAACTTTTGGTATGTTATGTTTTTGTTTTCATCAATCTCCAAGTATTGTCAAATTTCTCTTACAATTTCTTCTTTGACCCTTTGGTTATTTAATAGTGAGGTGTTTATTATCCACATATTTGTGAATTTCAGTTTTCATTATACTATTGATTTTTAGCTCCATTCCACTCTGGTCAGAGAAAATACTTTGAATGATTTCAATCTTTTAAAATTTACTGAGGGTTCTTGACCTCACCCTATGAACCTCTTCATCTGGCTGTTGATTCCTGTGCTTTAATATCCTTGGTAATAAACCAAACCACTAATCTGATGTCAATTATGCAACTTCAGCCTTCAGGAGGACAATATCTAGCAAAAGCCGTGTGGCTGACAGGGTCTTGGTCTTCCGGCCTGGTGTCAGGCCTGAGCCTCTGAGGTAGGAGAGCCGAGTTCAGGACATTGGTCCACCAGAGACCTCCTGGCCCCATGTAACATCAATTGGCGAGAGCTCTCCCAGAGATCTCTGTCTCAAAGCTAAGACCCAGCGCCACCCAACGGCCAGCAAGCTCCAGTGCTGGACACCCCATAACAAACAACTAGCAAGAGAGGAACACAACACCACCTGTTAGCAGAGAGGCTATCTAAAATCATACTAAGTTCACTGACACCCCAAATCACACCACCGGATGCAGTCCTGCTCACCAGAAAGACAAGATCCAGCCTCATCCACCAGAACACAGGCACCAGTCCCCTCCACCAGGAAGCCTACATTGGCCACTGAACCAACCTTATCCACCGAGAGCAGACACCAAAAACAACGGGAACTATGAACCTGCACTCTGCAAAAAGGAGACCCCCCAAAAAAGTAAGTTAAGCAACATGGGAAGACAGAGAAATATGCAGCAAATGAAGGAGCAAGGTAAAAAATGCACCAGACCTAACAAATGAAGAATAAATAGTCTACCTGAAAAATAATTCAGAGTAATGATAGTAAAGATGATCCAAAATCTTGGAAACAGAATGGAGAAAATACAAGAAATGTTTAACAAGGTCCTAGAAGAACTAAAGAGCAAACAAACAATGATGAACAACACAATAAATGAAATTAAAAATTCTCTAGAAGAAATCAATACCAGAATAACTGAGGCAGAAGAATGGATAAGTGACCTAGAAGACAAAATAGTGGAAATAACTACCGCAGAGCAGAATAAAGAGAAAAGAATGAAAAGAATTGAGGGCAGTCTCAGAGACCTCTGGGACAACATTAAATGCACCAACATTTCAATTATAGGGGTCCCAGAAGAAGAAGAGAAAGAGAAAGCATCTGAGAAAATATTTGAAGAGATTATACTTGAAAACTTCCCTAATATGGGAAAAGAAATAGTCAGTCAAGTCCAGGAAGCACAGAGTCCCGTACAGCATAAATCCAAGGAGACACATATTAATCAAATTATCAAAAATTAAATACAAAGAAAAAATATTAAAAGCAGCAAGGGAAAAACAACAAATAACATACAAGGGAATCCCCATAAGGTTAACAGCTGATCTTTCAGGAGAAACGCTGCAAGCCAGAAGGGAGTGGCAGGACATATTTAAAGTGGTGAAAGGGAAAAACCTACAATAAAGATTACTCTACCCAGCAAGGATCTCATTCAGATTCAGTGGAGAAATTAAAACCTTTACAGACAAGCAAAAGCTAAGAGAATTCAGCACCACCAAACCAGCTTTACAACAAATGCTAAAGGAACTTCTCTAGGCAGGAAACACAAGAGAAGGAAAAGACCTACAATAACAAACCCAAAACAATTAAGAAAATGGTAATAGGAACATACATATAGATAATTACCTTAAATGTAAATGGATTAAATGCCCCAACCAAAAGACACAGACTGGCTGAATGGATACAAACACAAGACCCATATATATGCTGTCTACAAGAGACCCACTCGAGACCTAGGGACACATACAGACTGAAAGTGAGGGGATAGAAAAAGATATTCCATGAAAATGGAAATCAAAAGAAAGCCGGAGTAGCAATTCTCATATCAGACAAAATAGAGTTTAAATTAAAGACTGTTACAAGAGACAAAGAAGGACACTGCATAATGATCAAGGGATCAACCCAAGAAGAAGATATAACAATTGTAAATATTCATACACCCAACATAGGAGCACCTCAATACATAAGGCAAAGGCTAGAAGCCATAAAAGGGGAAACTGACAGTAACACAATGATAGTCGGGGACTTTAACACCCCACTTTCACCAATGGACAGATCATCCAAAATGAAAATAAATAAGGAAACACAAGCTTTAAATGATACATTAAACAAGATGGACTTAATTGATATTTATAGGACATTCCATCCAAAAACAACAGCATACACTTTCTTCTCAAGTGCTCATAGAACATTCTTCAGGATAGACTGTATCTTGGGTCACAAATCAAGCCTTGGTAAATTTAAGAAAATTGAAATTATATCAAATACCTATGCTGACCACAACACTATGAGACTAGATACCAACTACAGGAAAAAACCTGTAAAAAATACAAACACATGGAGGCTAAACAATACACTATTGAAATACCAAGACATCACTGAAGAAATCAAAGAGGAAATAAAAAAATACCTAGAAACAAATGAAAATGAAAACACAACAACCCAAAACCTATGGGATGCAGCAAAAGCAGTTCTAAGAGAGAAGTTTATAGCATTACAATCCTACCTCAAGAAACAAGAAACATCTCAAATAAACAACCTAACCTTACACCTAAAGCAATTAGAGAAAGAAGAGAAAAAAAACCCCAGTTAGCAGAAGGAAAGAAATCATAAAGATCAGATCAGAAATAAATGAAAAAGAAATGAAAGAAACGATAGCAAAGATCAATAAAACTAAAAGCTGGTTCTTTGAGAAGATAAAGAAAATGGATAAACCATTAGCCAAACTCATCAAGAAAAAAAGGGCGAAGACTCAAATCAATAGAATTAGAAATGAAAAAGGAGAAGTAACAACTGACACTGCAGAAATACAAAGGATCACGAAAGATTACCACAAGCAACTATATGCCAATAAAATGGACCACCCGGACGAAATGGACAAATTCTTAGAAAAGCACAACCTTCGAGACAGAACCAGGAAGAAATAGAAAATAGAAACAGACCAATCAGAAGCACTGAAACTGAGACTGTGTTTAAACATCTTCCAAAAAACAAAAGCCCAGGACTAGATGGCTTCACAGATGAATTCTATCAAACATTTAGAGAAGAGCTAACACCTATCCTTCTCAAACTCTTCCAAAATATAGCAGAGGGAGGAAGACTCCCAAACTCATTCTGTGAGGCCACCATCACCCTGATACCAAAACTAGACAAAGATGTCACAAGGAAAGAAAACTACAGGCCAATATGACTGATGAACATAGATGCAAAAATCCTGAACAAAATACTAGCAAACAGAATCCAACAGCACATTAAAAGGATCATACACCAAAAGGCACCAGTGGTGTTTATCCCAGGAATGCAAGGATTCTTCAATATACACAAATGAATCAATGTGACACACCATATTAACAAACTGAAGGATAAAAACCATATGATCATCTCAATAGATGCAGAAAAAGCTTTTGACAAAATTCACACCATTTATGATAAAAACCATCCAGAAAGTAGGCATAGAGGAAACTTACCTCGACAAACTAAAGGCCATATATGACAAACCCACAGCCAACATTGTTCTCAATGGTGAAAAACTGAAACCATTTCCACTAAGATCAGGAACAAGGCAAGGTTGCCCACTCTCACCACTATTATTCAACATAGTTTTGGAAATATTAGCCACAGAAATCGGAGAAGTTAAATAAATGAAAGGAATCCAAATTGGAAAAGAAGTAAAACTGTCTCTGTTTACAGGTGACATGATACTATACATAGAGAATCCTAAAGATGCTAGCAGAAGACTACTAGAGCTAATCAATGAATTTGGTAAAGTAACAGGATACAAAATTAATGGACAGAAATCTCTTGCATTCCTATACACTAATGGTGAAAAATCTGAAAGATAAATTAAGGAAATACTCCCATTTACCATTGCAACAGAAAGAATAAAATACCTAGGAATAAACCTACCTAATGAGACAAAAGACCTGTATGCAGAAAACTATAAGACACTGATGAAAGAAATTAAAGATGATAGAAACAGATGGTGAGATATACCATGTTCTTGGATGGGAAGAATCAACATTGTGAAAATGACTATACTACCCAAAGCAATCTGCAGATTCAATGCAATCCCTATCAAACTACCAATGGCATTTTCCACAGAAGTAGAACAAAAAATTTCACAATTTGTGTGGAAACACAAAAGACCCATGTTCTTGGATGGGAAGAATCAACATTGTGAAAATGACTATACTACCCAAAGCAATCTGCAGATTCAATGCAATCCCTATCAAACTACCAATGGCATTTTCCACAGAAGTAGAACAAAAAATTTCACAATTTGTGTGGAAACACAAAAGACCCCAAATAGCCAAAGTAATCTTGAGAAAGAAAAATGGAGCTGGAGGAATCAGGCTCCCAGACTTCAGACTATACTACAAAGCTACAGGAATCAAGACAGTATGGTACTGGCCCAAAAACAGAAATATAGATCAATGGAACAGGATGGAATCCCAGAGACAATCCCACGCACATATGGTCACCTTTTCTTTGATAAAGGAGGCAAGAATATACAATGGAGCAAAGACAGCCTCTTCACTAAGTGGTGCTGAGAAAACTGGACAGCTACATGTAAAAGAATGAAATTAAAACACTCACTAACACCATACACAAAAATAAACTCAAAGTGGATTAAAGACCTAAATGTAAGGCCAGACACTATAAAACTCTTAGAGGAAAACATAGGCAGAGCACTGTATGACATAAATCACAGCAAGATCCTTTTTGACCCACCTCCTAGAGAAATGGAAATAAAAACAAAAATAAACAAATGGGACCTAATGAAACTTCAAAGCTTTTGCACAGCAAAGGAAACCATAAACAAGACATAAGGTAACCCTCCGAATGGGAGAAAATATTTGCAAATGAAGCAACCGACAAAGGATTAATCTCCAAAATATAAAGGCAGCTCATGTAGCTCAATATCAAAAAAAACAAACAACCCAAGCCAAATCTGGACAGAAGATCTAAATAGACATTTCTCCAAAGAAGATATACAGATTGCCAACAAACACATGAAAGGATGTTCAACATCACTAATCATTAGAGAAATGCAAATCAAAACTACAATGAGGTATCACCTCAAATCAGTCAGAATGGCCATCATCAAAAAAATCTACAATCAGTAAATGCTGGAGAGGGTGTGGAGAAAAGGGAACCCTCTTGCACTGTTGGTGGTAATGTAAATTGATACAGCCACTATGGAGAACAGTATGGAGGTTCCTTAAAAAACTAAAAATAGAAATACCATATGACCTAGCAATCCCGCTACTGGGCATATACCCTGAGAAAACCATAACTCAAAAAAGAGTCATGTACCACAATGTTCATTGCAGCACTATTTACAATAGCCAGGGCATGGAAGCAACCTAAGTGTCCATTGACAGATGAATGGATAAAGAAGATGTGGCACATATATACAATGGAATATTACTCAGCCATAGAAAGAAATGAAATTGAGTTATCTGTAGTGAGGTGGATGAGCCTAGAGTCTGTCATACAGAGTGAAGTAAGTCAGAAAGAGAAAAACAAATACCATATGCTAACACATATATGTGGAATCTAAAAAAAAAAAAAAAAAAGAGGGCTTTCCTGGTGGCGCAGTGGTTGAGAATCTGCCTGCCAATGCAGGGGGCACAGGTTCGAGCCCTAGTCTGGGAAGATCCCACATGCTGCAGAGCAACTAGGCCCTTGAGCCTGCGCGTCTGGAGCCTGTGCTCCACAACAAGAGAGGCCGCAATAGTGAGAGGCCCGGGCACTGCAATGAAGAGTGGCCCCCGCTTGCCGCAACTAGAGAGAGCCCTCACACAGAAATGAAGACCCAGCAGAGCCAAAAATAAATAAATTAAAAAAAAAAAAAAAGAGGTTCTGATGAACCTAGGTACAGGACAGGAATAAGGATGCAGATGTAGAGAATGGACTTGAGGAACAGGGATGGGGAAGGGTAAGCCAGGACGAAGTGAGAGAGTAGCATTGACATATATACACTACCAAATGTAAACTAGATAGCTAATGGGAAGCAGCTACATAACACAGGGAGATCAGCTCAGTGCTTTGTGACCACCTAGAGGGGTGGGATAGCGAGGGTGGGAAGGAGACGCAAGAGGTAGGAGTTACGGTGATATATGTATATGTACAGCGGATTCACTTTGTTATACAGCAGAAACTAACCCAACATTGTAAAGCAATTATACTACAATAAAGATGTAAAAAAATAAAATAAAACTTACTGAGACTTGTTCGTAGCTTATTATATGTGCTGCCCTGGAGAATGTTTCAGGTGCACTAGAGGAGAATGTGTATTCTGCTGTTGGGTGGAGTGTTCTATAGATGTCTGTAAGTTCTAGCTGATGTATAGTTCAAGTCTTCTCTTCCCTTATTGATCTTCTGTGTGATTGTTCTATCCATTATTGAAAGTGGGATGTTGAGTCTATGTTTGATTATAATGTGTCTTAGTGGGAATCTCTTTGCACTTATCATTCTTGAAGGTTTTTGAGATTGTTGGATGTATATATTTATGTTTTTCATCACATTTGGGAAGGTTTTTGCCCTTCTTTCTTCAAGTATTCTTTCTTCCCCTTTCTTTCTACCCTTTTCTTCTGGAACTGACATTAGGCATATGTTGGGGTGCTTGGTGGTTTCTCATAGGTCTGTGAGGCTCTGTTTATTTTCCTTCAATCTTTTTCCTTTCCATTCCTCAGACTGGATAATCTAAATGGACATATCTTCAAGTTTGATGATTCTTTCTTCTGCCTGCTGAAATCTGCTATTGAAATCTTCTAGTGAATTTCTCATTTCAGTTGTACTTTTCAACTACAGGACTTCTAGTTGATTCTTTTTTATCATTTCTGTCTCTTTATCAATATTCTCTATTTACTGAAACTTTGTTCTCATATTTTCCTTTATTTCTTTAGGTATTGTTTCCTTTAGTTCTTTGAACATAGTTTAAATAGTTGATTTAAAGACTTTGTTTATGTCCAATGTCTGGGCTTCCTCATGGGCAGTTTCTATTCATTGATTTTTCTTCCTGTGCGTGGGCCAAACTTTCCTATTTCTTTGCCAGTCTCATACTTTTTGTTTAAACTGGACATTTTAAATAATACAATGTGGCGACTCTGGAAATTAGATTCTTCCCACTTTCCCAAAATTTGTTGTTTTGGTTGTTTGCTGTTGTTTGTTTGTTTAGTGACTTCTGAACTAATTCTGTAGAGTCTATATTCTTTGGCTGTCCACTGACATCTCTGCTTGGCTAGCATATTGGTCAGCTAATGATTAAACAGGAATTTCCTTTAGAACCTGGAATCAGTAATTCTTCCATTCTTTTCTGAGAGGTTCTGTTTGTGTTGGGTCATGCCTTCAACAGTCATCCAGGCACTTTGCGACTCTGCCCTGGCTTTCACATCTTGCTTTTGCAAAAGCTCAAGGTTAACCAAGGTGAGAGCCTAGGGTTTTCTCTGGTCTCTTACAAGCATGCACACAGCTCTGTGCATGCATTTGGTCCTAAAGATACACGTGGCCTTCTAGATTCCCAGGAATATGTTTCAGCCTTTCGAAGCTCCCTATGGACATCGTACGATCCAGCCTTTCTTGCTAATCATTTTGTTCAGGATTTTGTTTCCCTCAACTATTATTTACTGCTTCAAGCAGCCGTGATGTTCACTTGCTTCTGATTGTTTTCAACAAATGTCCATGGGGGGATAGGCTCATGTACAGGTTGAGCTCTAAGTCAGGTCAAATAAAGGTAACCTTGCAAGTGGAACAGTACAGGGAAATACCACATAGGTTAAACAATGGTGATTCTCTGCGAATAGGTCTTAAAGGAGCTCCACCAGCCCCACACTGCCTCCAGAGGCTGCCAGGTTGCTGGTTTCCACTGTGATTCCTGGCTGTTCATTTTCAAGACTCCCAGAGAACTGTAGAGGGGAAAAGGAGGACAGGGCAAGTGAGAACACCACAAAGCTCACTATTCTCACCGAGATTTAGCTCTTTATATCCCTGAATAAATGCTCCTCAGATTGCTGCAAGCTTTGGTTAATTTCCAGAGTTCAGAAAAAGTTGAGTCTGACAAGTTTTGCTGGCGTTCTCATTGCTTTTGTGGAGGAGAGAATTTTTGGAGATCTTTACTCTGCCGTTTCTGTTGGTGTCCTCATCTTCTCTGATTGTGATCGAAATAACACTAAATCTGGTCTTTTCTAGAAAATGTATAAGAAAAGCTCCTTCTTAGTCTTTCTTGTTTCCTCTTTTTAGGGAAATTAAAAAGTATCCTTCTTTTAAACCTCTTAACCATATTTGGGGGGTGTTCCCCTTCCTTTTCTCTTATATTTTTTCCTACGCCGTCTGAAGCCGGGAACATAGTAACCCCACGTCACACATTTTTGCTCCCTCCTGTTATTTTTCCCCATGGTAGCCATTTACCTCTGGCCCTGGTTTTGCAGCTGTCTCTCCCCAGCCCCTGCCCTTCAAGGTTCCTGCCTGTGCTGTTTGCTGGAATTCACCAAGCCAAGGCAAGAAATACTTCCAGATTGTGTATCTCTGAAATCCTGCTGGTCTCCAGCTGCTCCTGGAGTTCATAACTTAATTTCATTCTCCCTCTTCCTAATTCATCTTGGTTCTTTCTCAAGGGCAAAGGCTTTCAAACTGGAGTCTGCAGAGCTTGGGATATAGAGTATGTGGGGACGGGGGAGGGTAGGAAAGGCCACGGGGGTGAAGATTCAAGACTCAGTCACTCTGATCAGATCTGCTCAACTTTTATCTGTTTCAGTTGCTTAGAACTCCCTGGAAGACATCTTTTTAACAAAGTTCTCCCTGGCAAAAGAAAAAAATTGAAAATGATTTCACTAAGGAACACAACCCCATGGTTGCATCGGAAACTGATAGGATTCAGAGTCTCATAACATTAAGGGAGAAACCACCATTAAACAGTCCCTATTTCATAGGACAAACTTAAAAACCACTGGATTCTCTAGAACTCCGCATATGAAAGCTCAGCCTTTTATTTTACAGATGAGAAAACTAAAGCCTAGAGAAGGTTAAGTGACTTTTCCAGGGTCAGATATTGGTGTAGCTGGAGCCAGAAGCTAAATCCACAGGGCATTGGCGGAGGTGGGGGTGTCTCTGGGTCCTCAGTGCCCTGTGTATTTCTTAGCCTCCCTAGTTATTAGCACGTGAATGCGTGACCCCCCTCCTCCCTACGAAGGCCCTTCCCACTTTAGCTCACCGTAGGGGCTCTGATCTCCTTCCTCTCCACTCCCCATGCCTTCTTCGGCTAGCCTCCTGTGGGTTCAGAAGTTGGCAGGAGACCCTCTTATAAGTACTTGTTTTAATCAGCAATGTGTACCTTGACTGTCTCAATGTCTCTGAGTTCAAGTCCCTAAGTGCCTATTTGCTCAGGCTAACCTATGGATTAGCCACCCTCTAACCTCCCTAGTCAGTTATCTGGTCCAGGAAATTGTAGCCATGAAGTTGGGTACCTAGACCTGCCCTTCACTGGGTTGTGAAGAAATTCAAAGAGTGGCAAATAAGCCAAAGAGTGATGACAAAGAATACCTACCAGAGCAGCCATCTTTAGTGTGGTCTCACAGACCAGTCAATATTGGTTCCGAGTTCCATAAGTCTACTGATAAACGATTGGTCTCTTGATGAATATCGTACTTATTAGGGTTCTCAAGAGAAACAGAGCCAATAGGATGGGTATATATAAAAAGAGATTAGTTATAAGGTGTTGGATCACATGGTTATGGAGACTGGCAAGTCAGAATCTGCAGGGTGGGCCTTCAGGCTTGAGACTCAGGATAACTGATGAAGTTCCAGGCTTCCCTGGAGGGTCCCCTGGAGACCAAGGAGAGTCAATGGTGCTGATGAAATCTGAAGGCAGTCTACTGGGGAATTCCCCCTTACGTGGGAAGGCTGGTCTTTTTGTTCTATTCAGGCCTTCAGTAGATTGGATAAGATTCATTCACATTATAGGTCACAGTCTGCTTACTCAAAGTTCACTGATTTAAATAATCTCACCCCAAACACCCTCCAAGTTAACCCACAAAATAAGCATCACATGTACTTTCTAGGATCACATCCAAAACAGCTCAGATACCACAGAATGAAAATTTGACAGCCTCCCTTGGTGACTCATTTCAATTCACTTCTTATTTAGCCCAAATCATTCTTGCTTTTCTCTACCTAAATCTTATGAAACTTCACATGCATGGATGTGTCATGGAGTGCAAAGGTCCTGACGTGAAGAATGAAGATGAGACTTACGGTGGTGCCTGGGGTAGAGTAAAGTGGTTGTGTCATCTGTAGACTTCCTTGATGAAAGGTCCTCTAGGCTTCCCGGCAGTTAACCAGTGTCATATTTTGACCAGTGGCTGAATCAGACTGATTCAGTACATTCTGTAGGGTTGGAAATTCCTGATTACTTATTAACTTTTACATGAAGAAATTCAATAATAAAGAGACTACCAACTAACGTGAACACGCGGTGAGATTCCTCACTCAAGAATGCCTCATTTGGCTCTCTCCCCACTCCCCCTTGGAAAGTCAGAACAACCTGTTCATCGTCAGTGATATATAAGCTATAAATATTAAATAATGCCACAAGACATAATTCATAGAAATGTGATATCTTTTAAAGCATGTGGGTCTATTATATAAGTACTAAGTGTTACTCTTGTCACTGTGAAAAGAAAAGAGTTATATAGTTGGGGTCTTTCTTGCCCAGAGGAAGAAAAACAAATCTTTTCTGAGAATGCACCTTTGTATATAAATGCCATAAATGCAAGAGTTCTAGCATCAGGTTGTAAATGTCATGTACTCTAAGCCTGGAAAAGACACACTCATGCTTGATACCATAACCAGAGATCTCAAACCAGTAACGTTTAGGCATACTGCCCCTCCCATTCCTGCAGGGAACCCAAGGATCATTTTCTTTTGCGACCTGCAAATAGTTTATTTGTCAGCATTCTTTTAAAATAACACAACTTTCAAGATCCCACCTGCACCTTAGGGCTTCTAGGCAGAGCTGTGTTTCATCTATTCCATAGTGCTGAAGGGCATCGATATATTTTAAATTATACTAGAAAGAATATAACGTGGAATTCATTTTTGAAGTTATGTCTTATCCAGTGGCTAGTACACTACTGAAATAGTGTCATGACTACCAAGTTGTGTTAGGCAATGTTTAGGGGAAAAATGAGCAAATAAAGTCTACTAAAACAGCTATTCTCTTGGTACAATGGAGCAGGTGATGTGATAGAACTACAGAGATAACAATGCCTGAAGCAGCAGAGACCAATAGAGTCATAAAAAGCTGATTACCTGTGTACAAGATCATCTTCTACCTTTGCTTTTGACAATCCTTTTGAGTTAGAACCTAACTTCAGGGTTTTCTAATACCGCCTCCAAAATTGCTTTTATGTCACATTCATGTATTGTACGATGAGGAACCATCTTAGGAAGTAAATTACAAGCAGGTTAAAAAAGATCTACTTTGAAGAAGTTAGAATCACATTAAACCCAGTAGATGTCCCTTTCTTTTTTCTTTTAGATTATTTAAGTTAGCAATATTAGCTAAGCTACGTTTTAGAAGTTTGAGCATGTTGCCCTGTTTCCATTGTTTGGTAAGGCCTCAGGTCACCGAGAAGATTGCTAGTAGACATTCTCCTCCCCCCACCCCGCTGCCCGCCAACTCCAATTATGCGACATCGATTGATTATAAAACAATAAGTGTTTTGCTCAGTTCAGTAATCGTCGTTGAGCTTGTACAATGAGACCGTAGGCAGATGTACAGTAAGCTAAACAAGTCTTGTTCCTCAAGGAATTCCCAGTTCGGTATCAGAGAAAGACCCATATATGGATATCTGCCGTGGGACCTGGTCTGTGCAGTGATGGCTCCAAGCACTGAATGCAGAGGAGGGCACCTTAACCAGCGCCGGTGAAAATGATGAAGCACCTGGTGAAGCATCCATCTCTGAGTTTTGTGTTTCATAACTCGGCCCATTAGTGGTTATGATATCAATTTATTTGGTCATAACCAAAACAAAACTCTTTTTAAGTAAAGAAAAATAAACTAGAAACATTTCACCTCCCTTCTCACCTTCCTTTAATCCATCTCTCTGAGATGCAAATTTGATGTTTATCTTCCTGATTAAACTCTTCTGGGTCTCCCAAAGCCTGCCTGAGAAGGTCTGAATTCCTCCTTCTGGCATCCTGTTCTCTGGCTCTCCTAACTTTCCAGCCTCATGGCCTGTTACTCACCTTTCTTGTCCCAGTTCTCCAGCCAAACTCAAACTCTACACGTTTACCAGTTGCCCTAGAATGCTCCTTTGCTCTTGACGATATCCTAATCATCTTACAAGACCCAGTTCGGGAGTCTTCTCTTTTGTGAAAGCTTTCTTCCCCTTCCATGCAAAGTGATCTTTCCCTCCTTTGTGTTATCACTGTAGCTTAGTCATACCTTTTATTGTAGCAGTAAGTGTTGTCTTGCAGTTACCTGTCTATATATCCACACCTAGCCTCTAAGCACCCTAACAGAAAAGAAAATATCTTCTTTATTTTTACCTGCCTGGCAGGTAGAGAGCAGTAAAAAAGAAACATGTGATGCATTACAAATGATTACTCTTTTTGCTCGCAGTAGCAATTAATTCAGTGTCTTGCAATTATTTATTTACATTATCCACTCCAATTCCAGTCTCAGTATCTTGAGGGCAGAGACTATGCCTTAAATATTTTATCTGACTAACATATAAGATGAATGAATAAACAGATGAGTTAATTTTAGAATCTGTCAATAATAATATTTTATATCTGTAATGACTGTTAAATTTTCCTAATGAGAAGACTTGCAACAAAAATACTGCATTATTTGAGAAACGTAGAGCAAGAATGTTGCTGGGTGAAAGTTATCAACTAAGGTGATATTGCGAGAATAATAATAACCCTGTCCCACCCCCCCCACCCCCATAGAATATTAACAAATGATGATCTGGAATAGATGTGGTATCAGATATGCTGGAAGTAATCAACAAATGAATTAAAGTGAGAATTTAGGGCACACAGACTCTTGCAAAGTGACTTCTATTTGGTCGTGCCATCCCTCTCAGGGTTTGGGGGACATCTGAGTCCTGGAATGTCAGGCCCATCTTGCCGCTCATGGCAACCTATAAAGGAAACCTACACAAACTAGGTGCCCCGATGTGAGAGTGGTTTCCTCGCTCTTGGTACAGTGTTCCTTCCCCTCACCAAGGCTCAGCCCTGGAACTTTTAAAGGATGCCCACAAAGCTCCAAGGCTCCCAGGTTCCTGTCCTCATAGGGCTCTTATCTAACAGGGCATCACCTCCAATGACTAGATGTCAAGTAGCGAACACTCCAAGCACCGAGTTCTCTCTTTCCAGTTCATTTTCATCAGCACACGCATTCCAGTAGTTCAATGACCCCATGGGCCCTGCAAGCCATTTACAATCCATCACACCCTCGTACGTCCACTTCATCCATCACCAGCTTCCAGTCCATGGCTCATCACTGTAATAGATCTCCTGGATATGCCCTCAATGCCCTAGACGATGGGTCAGTAAACTGAGCCCTCAGGCCAAATCAACCAGGTGGGCAGTTTTTATAAACAGTGGGATTGGAATGCAGCCCCCACTTTAATTTACGTATTGCCTCTGGCTGAGTAGTTGTGACAGACACTGTATGACCACAGAGCAAGCCTAAAATATCTATATTTACTGTCTGACCATTTACAGGAAGAGTTTTCTAATCTATGCCCAAGACCCTCTCTCCATCACATTCACTTGGAAGAACTCCACTTCCCATCCGCTCCTTACCCGCCTGTTAGCAGCAGAATGGGCTGAACAGGAACCCATGCCGAAGCCAAATGAGCTCAGCTGACATTTATGGCCAACATTTTCAAGGAAGCCTTCAACACTGCCCTGAAAATCAGCTTTAACTACCTAGTCAGCTAATTCTTCCACCCAGAGATTACTACTTCACATCTCTTTCCTCAAAACTCCAATTACCCCTTTTCTCTTCTTATTCTTTTTTTTTTTTTTTTTTTTTTTTTTGCGGCCTCTCCCGTTGCGGAGCACAGGCTCCGGACGCGCAGGCTCCGCGGCCATGGCTCACGGGCCCAGCCGCTCCACGGCACGTGGGATCTTCCCGGACCGGGGCACGAACCCGTGTCCCCTGCATCGGCAGACGGACTCTCAACCACTGCGCCACCAGGGAAACCCTCTTCTTATTCTTAAATGATAATGTTACTTCTTAGTTCACTTAAAAAGTAATAACTATTAGGAGAAGAACTAGCCTGTCTGTCCTCCATCAAATCTACCAGCCTACTGACATCTCTGCCCATTGTCTGTGTACCCATCTCTTACGATGCTTGAACTCTGTGTACTCCTGTCGGAGGCCAACCACTCAGAGTATGTGGTGGATGTCACCTACACGATGACGTCCATCCTGTAATTATTCCCTCTCTTTCCTAGTTCATCCGTTTATTTTTCTGTCCTAGATCATAACTATCAACAAACATACATACTAATTCCCCATTAAAAAAAAAATGCACTTCTGAGGGTCCTCATCACGTTCAGACTCAGCCCTAACCCTCTGTGGCCTTGTAACCATCCATCTCGAAAGCATTGTGTCTACAGACCCCCCACCTCCTTGTCTTCAATTCTCTCTTCAGTTCCTTCCACTCCAACCCCACCCATGCCTCCAGACTGAAAACATAATTGTCAAGGTCCCAAGGTCATTGTACTCAGCCTCTGGGGAGCATATGATGTAGGGACGCCTCTTGTCCCCCTAAAGTCTTTCTTCTTTTGGCTTCAGGGCACGGTGACCTCCTCAGCCTCACTGCCAAGTCCTCTCCTCCGTCGCTAAACTGCAAAGCATCTCAGAGTTCAGGGCTCAGCCCTACATATGTCTTCTTCATCTAAGCTCATTTCCTGGAGAGTCTCACCCTGTCCCATGGATTTGCGAACCATCAATATTCAAGTGCTTGCGAAATGCGTATCTCCGGCCCAGAACACTTCTCTGAACTCTATGTCAACGTCTCTGATACGCATCTCAAACTTCACAAGGGCATAGGAAGCCCCTCCCCAGGACGCTCCTTCCTCCTGTCCCATAAATAATAACTCCATTCTTCCACTTATAATCCTACAAATATCCCCATCCGTACTATTCATCTCTCCCCTGATGTCCAGTCCATCAGCAAATCTTATCAGCTCCTCCTTTGAAATAGATCCGAGTCTGACATCTTCTTGCCGCCTCTGCCTCTGTCTTCTGGCCTGAGTCTCTGCCGTCATCTCCTGCCTGGTCTTCTTTGCCCCTCCTCTTGCCCCTTGTCCCCCACTCTGCCTCGCCCTCCCCCCACATCCAGCTCTTCCCATAGCGATGAGAGGGATTTTATTTTAAATATAACTCTGCTATGTCATTTCTAGGCAGTAGATTTTCCAGTGGCTGCCCATCATGCTGAGAAGAACCCAAAGTCCTTCATGTCATCCAGGATGCCCCTCGTGGTCTGACCTTTGTCTCTCTGACCTCTGTCTCTCTGACCTCATCTTAAAGTCAGCCTCACTCACTCCATCAGCATTTTTACTATTCCTTTACATCAAGGTTCTTCCTTTCTCAAGGCTTTCACACTTGCTCTTCCCTTGGCTTGGGCTACCCCTCCAGAGAGCTTCTCTGTGTGGCTTGTCACCTTAGCATCACCAGCATACATTCTGCGTCAAATGTCACCTCCTCAGAGACGTCTTCCCTGACCACCTGTCTCTCTTCTCGCAGACCATCCTCCACTCCCCCAACTCTGCTTTATTTTCCTCCAGAGCTTTTATCGCTGTGGCCGTGGCATTACACATTGATTTTTTATTGTCTGGATTCTCCCCTAGAACATAAACGCTATGAGGTTAGCAGCTTTGTCTAATCGGCACGGCATCCTGGGCCTAGAACAGTGCTTAACATAGAGTAGGCTTATAGCAACCACTTTTTTGAATGAAGAAATACAGTTTTTTATATCTAATTTCATGTCCTTGTAATTATCATAAGGAGAGGAACGAACTTCTGAAAACTTAAAGATCAACAAGGGAAGAAATGATTCCACTCTGTGAAACACTGGAATGCAGTTTTAATAATGACTTAATGATGTTCTATTAAAGGGCCATTAAATCTCTACATTTTACTTTTATTTTGGTTTCCCCATTGAGCCCCCTGTGATGAGGTAGAGATCCTTTTCCTGATTATGTTTGTAGATACCAGAGGACTTGACCAGGGCTTATGTTAGGAAAGAGGAAAGAACTATTGTTGGAGGTTAGGTGAACTGACTTGTACCACATAACACAGTGGGGAGAACGTGGTCATTCAGGATGCGTGGCCACCATAGGAGAGATGTAATTTCATGACTTATCCCAGGCCTAGTGGGGATGACACGTGCTGACAGTGCGTTCCTTTTGCAAGAATGCGTATTTTCTCTCAAACATCCATTGCGGGAGTGAAAAGCTCCATGGAACTTCTAACTCCCATCACGTTGTAATTCACCGAGGTAGAGTTCCCTTCATAAGAGGCCTCCGTGGTCATCCTTTGCCCTGTATAGACCAGACATTCTAAATAGTTTTCATCTTCTGCTTCTGATAAACATATAATTGCATAACAAACAAAAGTCAACCGACAGTTTCAATAATATGAACCTTTTAATAAACACTTATTGAGCTCTAAAAAATGATATATTCAGATGAGAGAAAACCAGCCATCTGAAGAAAAGCATATGCTAATATGCACATTCAAGATTTTACCTTAAAAATACAGTTAAAAAACCAACATATCTAACTAACACACCATTGTAAAGCAGTTATACTCCAATAAAGATGTTTGAAAAAAAAACCAACATATGCATTTGACTACCTCATATTCCTATACCCTAGGCTCCCCTTTGCATTCTTTTCCTGCACAGATATTCCTCACCGTCACGATTCTGATACACACACCATCTCGCCACTTCTGCATTAGCAGTGATACAGAGGCAGCCAGTATAAGGCCAATAGAAAACGAACTACAGTTCTGATTTTATCCCAACAGGAAATCAGACAGTTTATCCCAACAGTTTATCATTTCCCAGTAGGAAGTCAGTTCTATTCCTCTGCATAGCTTGACAAGATGACAGTATGTCTTTTCTCTCTGTTAACTTAATATCAAAATAACGGTAACTCAGAGTTAAATAAACAGGAATAGACTGCTAATAGACGTCAATCAAAATATATGCCAATCTCACTTCTACTGTCAGTTGCATGGAACTCAAGTTCATTACTGAAAGTATTTATAATTTTCTTTCCTCATTGTCTAAAGCAGAGAGAAAAAAAAAAGCCAGGCTACAACTTTTATCATATCATTTTATTTCAAGAGTTATCTTCTTATAATTTTCCCCTAACTGTCCTCGTCCAATCGACACCCCCCCCTGCCATTTTTAGCTGTAAGGTTACATGTGAAATAAGTGATATACTGCTTATATTTACCTGAAAATGAAAATATAAATCTATTTGTGCAAAAATGATTCCTTAAATCATATTTCCAGACTCAGAAACCTCCCATTGAATTTGCAGAGCTAGCCTCAGATTAGTTTTCCTCAGAGATACATTCTGTTGCTTTCCAAGTTGAAAAACATATTCTACATGACGAATGTCTCAGTGCTCTTTCTTCCTTAGCAACATAAAATGGACTTTACAAGAGAAGGAGCCTGATTTACTGATGACAGCTGTCTCTGTGGGGGGCATTGCCAAGTGCCTCCATATGCACCTGTACTTAAGATGCTCCTTCTAGGAGGCTTCTATCAAAACAATGAGTAAAGCAGTGACACTCCTGAGGGAGTTACTGGATAAAGACAGGAACCATAAATTGGTTCCCAAGCTGGCCTGTGCTCCTATTAGGACATCTATGAATTCTTCAACTGAAAACTTTCTTCATCCTGGGTAAGGTGTCATATGGTTTGTGATGAGCACAGGGCTGAGATTTAAAAATGGACAGGAGCAATGGTAGCTTAGATACTTTATTGCATATCGGACATTTATTCATGTGGGCACAGAAAGAAGAGGTTGGCAGATCCTGTGCTCCTGGATCCCATAGGGAGTGGGCAAAGGGTGAAGGGAGAGAAATGGGGCCAGTTATGTATATTCGTATAAATGTATCTGATCGTCTGTCTCTGTTATCTATCTATCTATCTATTATCTATTAAAGAGCGTATACACCCATAAGATTTGTTTATTACTGAAATATCCTTAGAGAATACATTACCTAGAAAAAAAATTTCCGCACTCAGGGCTTGCACTTCTTATTATTGAAGTTACATATTCGTAACTATGAGATTAGTTAGATAATGACTTTGTTGCTTAAAGTATAGCCAGATGCTTTTTAGCTCTAATGCTGAAAAAATGTGTGGAAGAAAAGATAAAAGTTCAACTGTACCCTGTGTCCAAATTGTTCTCCTGTTTTTACTGTTTCTGCCTAAGACCCTTGCCTTATCCTCCCACTTTTCATCCTTTCCGGAAGCCTCGTAAAAGGAAAGAGGAACTCCAGACTTTGTCCTGTGCACTGTGGGTGCTACAGCCATTAGCTGTAGTGAGGGCTTAAATTAAGTGGTATCTAGTAAGATCTTCTAGAATCTCATACTCTTCCTAGGCGTAGCTCCTTGAAAGCGCCCACACAGTTAACATGATGTTTTGGAAGAGTCATTAAAATCATGTCTTCCTATTTGGTTCCATAAATCTGGGGGAGGATGGAGTCTACAGATAATGGCTAAGCTTAACATTGTATTAAATTGCATCTATGTCTTAAATAATACTACATCGTAGACGCCATGTATAAATCGCTTTTCTTCTTGATCTTCCGAATTTGATACAGTAAAACCTATTATATGATTTATTAATTAAAATGCACCTCTTATGCATTCAAGTCTCCTAGAAGCCTCTCACAACAAGTAGAAGGAAAAGAAAATGAAATCAGACCTTCCAGTTGTTGTTACGTTATCCAGTCTGATAAAGAGGTCTCCATGGAATCTACACCAGCAGAAAAAAGCAACAAACAAAAAGAGCTACTGTAAAGTTATAACCCAAACCAGCTGACTAGCAACTCCTTGAGATTCTGGGACAGGGAACACAGATAGCCTTGGCTTTGTTCTCCTGAGGACAGTATTGGTGCCCCTGCTGTTTAAATCTGGTCTACAGCCATTGGTTAGAAAAATTAAATGATAAGTTCATTTGCTCTGGCACGTAAATATGTTACAGCAAAACGACTGTGGTTAGAAACAAATTAATTTGGGTTTTAAAAGTAAGCTTTCTCTGTTATGTTTTTTTTTTTTTTTTTTTTTTTTTTTTTTTTTTTTTTTTTTTTTTTTTTTTTTTTTTTTTTTTTTTAATGCGTTACGCGGGCCTCTCACTGCTGTGGCCTCTCCCGTTGCGGAGGACAGGCTCCGGACGCGCAGGCTCAGCGGCCATGGCTCACGGGCCCAGCCGCTCCGCGGCATGTGGGATCTTCCCGGACCGGGGCACGAACCCGTGTCCCCTGCATCGGCAGGCGGACTCTCAACCACTGCGCCACCAGGGAAGCCCCCTCTGTTATGTTTTTATCAAGAAAAAGAATCACCAAAGTGATAGAGCAGTAAACACAAATGTGAAAATAATACCCGGAAGTCAAAAGAGCCACGTCAGTCTGTGAGTGTACCATGAGCTTAGGAACAAGCCAGCTACCAGAAAATTGAGATTTATTGCTTATAATCCAGGAATATAGAATAAAATCTATATTTTTGAATACAGACTAGTGTCCAGGTTAAGGTTCTGTGTGGGGTTTTTTTGGTCTGAATGTATGATACTAGAGTGAATTTTTTTTTCCCCAGAGAAATATTGGTTTATAAAATGCTTTCAGCTAACTAAATGGTCAGGCAGCTCCTAAAACAGTTGCTTTGTGCAGCAAGTGCTAATATGACGCTCTCCCTCCAGAGAGTTTACTTCTGAAAAGGAGTCCCATAGAAACATTTAACAACCTATTGACTATAATTCGCAATTAACAATTCCTATGATAAATGGTACATATAAGTGCAATCCCCTTAATTCTTATCACAAAATCTACAGATGATGGGATAGAATATATGAATATTTAACAAGCAGTTCTTGTGGTTGAGGGTTGGAGGCTTGGAGTGATTTGCAGTGTTTAGCTGTGTTCTTGGTGTAAATAAACCCACCGTGGCTGATTTCAAGCTACCGGTGTGACCTCACAGATGGTGGAGCTGGGGAGAGATGTACAGTGTATAGTGATTTATCAGCTTCTATCAGCTTTCCATAGATTTACATATCAAACCCAGACCAATGGCTCGATCCCTATTCCTACTGCTACTAACTCAGCTTAGGTTTTCTCTCCCGAACTGCCAAAAGTGTTTCCTAACTGCCCTCATCATCTTGCTTCTCCAGTTCATCCTAAGCAGTCTCACTAGACTAACAAATCTGGAAGGAAAGGACCACATGAAAGTTGCTGTGTTGCCAGTATTTAGGGTATACCCAGTACATTGTAGGAACTCAACAACGTTTGTTGAATAAATGAATGAGTAACCATGCGTTAGAGTAATCTTTCTAAACAAGTCACTGTTTGTGCCTAAGACTTATTTAAAAATATTCTTTCGGGCTTCCCTGGTGGCGCAGTGGTTGACAGTCCACCTGCCGATGCAGGGGACGCGGGTTCGTGCCCCGGTCCGGGAAGATCCCACATGCCGCGGAGCGGCTGGGCCCGTGAGCCATGGCCGCTGAGCCTGTGTGTCCGGAGCCTGTGTTCCACGGCGGGAGAGGCCACAACAGTGAGAGGCCCGCGTACAGCAAAAAATATATATATATATATTCTTTCAATAGCTCCCTCTATTGCCTACGAAGAAAAGTCCTGCTTTCTCTGCATCCAGGAGCCTCCATGGCTTGGCTGAGCTTCTGCCCATCACGTCTGACCATCTGGGCTCCTGTGCAAGGGTCCTGCCTACAAAAGTGCACGCCCTTCCCTGAATGTCTCCCATGCTCTTCTGTCTTAATATTCTCGGTCCTGCCAATCATCTTCCTCCTTAACTCTCCCCACCCCCATCTCCCAAGGGTGTTACGGATCACTAAATTAAGGGAGTGATTATTGTGGCCTGCACTTAATGTTGATGCAAATCACAGTGTTCACCTCTAAGCTTTGCTGAAGACACGTTTTCTGTTTCCGTAGGTAATCTAACTTGACTTTGGGGAGTGGGTGGAAACCCAATGTTTCTCTTGATACAAACACTGCATTTCATCTTTCTAAAATGAAACTAGATTAAAAAAATGTGATTTTCAAAACAATGATTCATTACCTCAGAAAATCCTCCTTTGCAGTAGCTTTTAGTCTTAAGCTTAATATAAAATACTCCACTTGATGTGTTTTATGTATTTTTTATGGTTCCGTCACTTTATAATAGATACCATAAAGAAAGTCATCACCAAAACGTAAAGTTAATATTCATAGGTAAGGCTCCTAATATTAGAATATGGGACAAATTCAAGAGGTCTTTCGTGCCTGAGGTCTTGGAATCAGGAGTCTGGATAATAAAGAAGTAGGAACAAATATCAATAATATTTTAAACAAATGGAATACTAGCAAATATAGAATTGCTGTACTTGGGTACTTCACTCATATCTTTTAGAGTTATTTAAGAAATATTAATAATTTTAGTTCCATTTATAATTATTTAGTAGGCTTTGAGAGATAGATTTTATTCCCAATATTTTTTTTTCTGTAACTTCTTTTCTAAAAACAGGAATTTTAATAATTTTAGTAGTAAGTAGAAATCTGAATTTGAAAGGGCCAATTGTAGTTCAGGATTTGGAAGTTTAAATGTTTAAATGAGCCTTACGCTTAGTGTAACACGTATGCTGCTTTGATCCGTTTTGCAGTAATACCTCAGAGCAAATAAAACCAGCTGTGTGAATGGAAAATTCAGATTAGATGCATTTAGAACAGCTGCTAGAACCAAAGAATCCATTTGCAACTCTACTCTGTTCCTTCCATTACTGAATACAAGCAAATGGACTGGCAAATAAAACTTCATGAGTATCTGAAGTCAAGACACCTCTAATTCATGACAAACACTAATATAATACAAAGGTTATTATTTAGCAGAGCTAAAGGGTATCAAAAAACAAGTTGATATAGATCGATAGATAGATATGATGGGTTATTGTATAAAACTATGAATAGAAAATAGTATCCTGAGATATAAACTACAAAGAATTTTTTAAAATTATATATCTGTTTATTGTTTATATATACCTGTACGTGCATGAAAAGTATTTTGACAGTTCATTTAACATTGGCCTAAGAAGTCTTGTAATTGTTTACCAGCTAACTTGCAAATTTTATTCATTAATTCTAGCTAAATAATCTGGCTATAACAAGTAAAGGCAGGGTTAACTTAAGATTAGTACTATAATTACAGAATGATGTCATTTCCCTATGAAACATAGAATGTTTGAGAGATTAGTCTATACCCTTATCTTTGAGAAAATCTGCATACAAAGTCACTCCTTGAAAGTAGATGAGCTGTCTTGATACAGGTGAGGTCATTGGTCACAGTTGGCCCCAGGCCTGCAGGAACCCCTTTTCAGCTCACACAAAGATATATGGAGCCAACCCCAGAGAAGCCTCAGGTTCTCCCTCCTTCATCAACATCCTTTGAAGCCACAGGTATGAGCTAAGGGAGGTGGCACTCTTACTCATCTTTCTTGGGCCCTCTCCCTACTCTGGCATGATCCCCTATTGTACCATTTCCGTGGCACAATGGATCGCTCCCAGGCTCTACCTTGTCACAAATCTCAGCCTATGACAGTCAGGCTGGTCACTCTGTTACTTGATCATCCATTGTCAAGTGCTCAGTCTCAACTGGGGCCCAGCGGCACATGGGAGTAGCTAGTCAAACAGTTCCTGCTGCAGAGGGCGGGCCTCACTTCAGAACTCTAGGGCTCTAGGCTGCAACACTTTACCTGGGTGCTGCTACACACAGGCTCCTCCAGCGCTGCTGAGTCTGCTGGGCCACAGAGCCTGAGTGTCAGAACCTAAACCTACAGCGGCGGTCTCCCTTGCTTTGGGCGTCACTCAGAATAGGCCCCCTTCAAGTCATCTGATAAAGGGTGGGCGCAGCAGTCCCAAGTAAGGGGTATATTGCCTACAGATCCAAGTGATACGGGTGCAAGATGCAGCATCTTGTCCTTTACCATAAGGGGGACGATCCGGTTTGCCCAGAACATTACGCCCCTTAAAACTTTACAATGCTGCCGGCCACTCTGTAGTAATAAGTTGTGTCTCCTGCTCTTTGGCACCCTGTTGCTTACTAGGGCACCCAGAGAACTTGGCCCTTCCTGTTTACCAGGTTCCATCAGCACAGCACCCTCATTGTAGAGGACTAACATGCCACAGAAATGCACCTTAATATTAATTATGCTAGGTGCCAGCACAATTAACAAGATTTATAACTCAATAGGGTTATAAATATATTTATCGATATATTTTATATATAATATATATTTATAACAAGATTTATAACCCAATAGTTTATGATGTAAGCTGCCTCAAGAGAATAAGAAAACAATCACTGGATTATAACTACCTAATTTATGATTTTTAAGAACTCTGTGTTTTTTAAAACATTTTTCATCTACTACATACACAGTTGTCTTCCACTCTCAAAAAATAAATGGCAGTAAATTTTTTTGACATCTTATTTCTCTTGCCAAGCAAAAACAATGTTGCATATTAATGCTTTTGTCAGAAATGGAATTCTAGCCTGTATCAATACAGCTGGCACATCAGAAAAGCTACTCACTTAAAATATAAGAAATATTTTTTTAGGAAGTATTTTAAAATGAACACTTACATAAGACACATGAAGCTCCAGAGACCTCATGTCTGATTATAGTTCCCAGGCTTGGAGGGAAACTGACACAGCAAAATATCTAATTGATGCTTTCTATGAAGCTGTGGACTATTACTACGTATTCTTCTTGAATTGTTCCTATGAACAAATCTCAACAGCCGTTTGGGAAAACTTGATTTTTTTCTTCCAGGCAATATTTGAAGACGGTCGGTCCATTTAAAAATGCTTGCATTCACATGTGCCAGGGACCCCGGTAAGCAGTGGGAAATCATTTCGAGAATACCTTCACTACTTTGCATGTCTGAGAACACACCATTTCCTCTGTAGTCCTCACTAGCTCCCCAATTAATCTATAAATATAATAGAATTCTAATCAGAATCACTGGGAGGGCTTCCCTGGTGGCGCAGTGGTTGGGAGTCCGCCTGCCGATGCAGGGGACGCGGGTTCGTGCCCCGGTCCGGGAGGATCCCGCGTGCCGCGGAGCGGCTGGGCCCGTGAGTCATGGCCGCTGGGCCTGCACGTCCGGAGCCTGCACGTCCGGAGCCTGTGCTCCGCAACGGGAGAGGCCACAGCAGTGAGAGGCCCGCGTACCGCAAAAAAAAAAAAAAAAAAAAAAAAAAAAGAATCACTGGGAGATTTTTGGAGAATGGAGCAGAATTCTGAAATTCAACTAAAATAATACATGCTCAAGAAGTGAAGAAGGTTTAGAAAATAAAAGTGTGAGCTTGTCTATCAGATACTGAAATGTGAACTTGTAATCACCAGCTGCCGTTTATTAGACACGCACTATGGTCAACTGGCTGCTGACCTGCAGGGACATTGACCACTGTGAGTCCCCATAGACCGACACATCTTGGGTGGACCAGCCAGTCGTCTGTGCCTGCCATAGAGGAGCAGCAACTTGTCCCCAGTGGAATATACACGGGTGTTCTGTATTTGGAGTTATCTTCATTCCCTGTTTCTGCCAATACCACTGTCCCTGATTTGCTGAAGACTTTATTTTCTATCATGGTAGCCCGGACAACATTATTTTTGACCAAAGAACTTACTCTACTTCAGTAAGATGACTGTTGATGTCCACGTGATTTACCAGTCTTACCACAGACCCTATGACCCAGAAGCATATTATTGACAGGGGGACCATATGTCCCATTTTGCCTAGGATGACCCTGGTTTATGCCTGTTGTTCCAGAATAATCCTTCAAAGTGCTCTCAAAATGTCCTGCTGTGGATGCTAAATTATCCAGTCACTTCTTATTGACATTTCCGTCGTAGCTTTGTTTGGGGAACCACTGTTGCAGGTTTGTGGGGCTGTCCTTCAGGATGCAGTGTCAGGTCTGAACCCAGGTCCACATACGGTGCTGTTCTTCCTACCAGTAGAATGCCAGGGTCCAGGAACCCGTGGATGGAAGAAAGTGTGGCATCTCTCACGGTTACACTCCGTGACCCTCTTGCATCATTGTTTTGCTTCCCATACCCAAGACTTGGACTCTGCTGGTTGGAGATCTTATTGTTCAGGGGACATGGATTAGTTACCTCTTTTTGCTGTAGAAAAAGAATTCACTCCAGTACTTAGTGGCTTAAAAAAGTAATCATCATTTATTATCTAACATGACTTCTTTGGGTAAAAAGATGGGGTGTATTTGACTGGGAGATTGTAGCTTGGGATTGCAGTCGGATGGTAGCTGGGGCTGGCTCATCTCCAGAACGTCTTCCTTCACAAGTCTGGTGCCTGGAGTGGGAAGACTAGAACATCTGGGGGTCAGAACAGCTGGGGCTCCTTGGGCATCTCACTGCCCATCACGTCTTCATGTGATCTTTCCAGCATGGCAGCTTCAGGGCAACTTAGAGTTACCAGAGTACATGGGAGGAGGGAGGGAGGGAGGGAGGGAGGGAAGGAGGGAGGACAGAGGGAAGGAGGGAGGGCGGGAGGGAGGGAGGGAGGGAGGAAGGGAAGGAGGGAGGGAGGGAGGGAGGGAGGGAGAGAGGGAGGAAGGGAAGGAGGGAGGAAGGGAAGGAGGGAGGGAGGGAGGGAGGGAGAGAGGGAGGAAGGGAAGGAGGGAGGGAGGGAGGGAGGGAAAGAGGGAGGGAGGGAGGAAGGGACAGAGGGAGGAAGGGAAGGAGGGAGGGAGGAAGGGAAGGAGGGAGGGAGGAGGGGATGGAGGGAGGAAGGGAAGGAGGAACGGAGGGAGGGAGGGAGGGAGGGAGGGAAGGAGGGAGGGAGGGAGGAAGGGAAGGAGGGAGGGAGGGAAGGAGGGAGGGAGGGAGGGAGGGAGGAGAGGAGGGAGGGAGGGAGGGAGGGAGGTTCAAGGCAAAGAAGCATAGACCTTACCTCTCAGTGGGGGAGTGTTAATGGCACATTGGAAGACGAGCATGTGGAATGGAAGACATACTGATGTAGCAATAAGATACAGTCTACCATAGGACACAATGCTTATTCCATTGAATTCAAAACTGAGACTTGGGGCTGGATCATGGACAGGTGGCCACTGCAGTCACGCAGGGACCCTTGCTTAGAAGGGCCCCATGTCTGGTTCACTGCTCTGCTATTGCCATCTTGAAAGTCTTAATACATTTTTTTAAAGTTCTTTTTGATGTGGACCATTTTTAAAGTCTTTATTGAATTTGTTACAGCATTGTTTCTGTTTTTATGTTTTGGTTTTTTGGCCACGAGGCATGTGGGATCTTAGCTCTCAACCAGGGATCGAACCTGCATCCCCTGCATTGGAAGGTGAACTCAACCAGTGGACCGCCAGGGACGTCCCATTGAAATTCTTAATACATTTTTAACAAGGGTCTCACATTTCATTTTGCACTGGGCTCTGCAAATTACATAGCTGTTCATGCTGAGATTGTTAACTGGCTATTTCAGACCCTTCATTCACTGGACAAGCGGGTAAGAAAATAGGGTTATGAAGCCTAGGGATTAGTTTAGAAACAAGAACTGGAGCATGTCATTGCATTTTATCCCTGGTATTTTCATGCATATATTTATTAACTACTATTCTTCTGTCTTCTCCTTTTATCCATTGTGTGTGTGTATTTTTTTATTGTTCATTGTCATTGCACCATTTAGTCCATAGGCTACAGAATAAAAAGACAGGATTATGACAGAACTAAAGGAAGAATGACAGTCAGAATTTTGACATTCTGAATCATGATGACTGTAGTAAGTAATGAGAATTTGGATTGATCACTTTTGGGAAAGTGGTGAGCATATTTTCAGAGGGTTAATTGCATTTTGTGTGTGTGCGTGCGTGTGTGTGTGTGTGTGTGTGTGTGTCTTAAGTGAGCTGTAGTGAAAATTTGTCTTTTATTTTAAGCCACATAGCATCTGTGAGGAATTATATTGGGGGAATTTCTTATCTTATGGAACTCAATTTGGCTTCAACTATAGAAGCTGAAAATGCCAGATACTCGTTTTCTTGGCTGTCTTGTAGTGAAGGGATGTGTGCATAGTAGGCCTTTGCCATCACGTATTGAATTGGAATTTGGTGGTGCAAAAAAAATTCATTCTGGCAATAGACTGCATGAGTGGCAATAGCTATATCCATACTTTCCAATTCTGCGGTATCATTTTCGGTGCTATTTTTGGCCAATGAGCTCCAGGCCTGGTTCTCCAGCCCTTTGGGTGAGTCTGTAACCTACTCAATATCCTTTTCAGAATTCTTTTTCTAATTCTAGCTAATTTTAGCCAGAATCAACCAACTTTTGTTGCTTGCAAATAAGACCCCTGACTAATACATATGGAAAGGTGACTATAAAACATTAAGTGAAACTGGGAATTTATAAAAAGATACAATGTAATTCCTTTTCTAAGGGTGGGGAAGGGAAATACCCATAGTAGAAAGACTGGCTGGAAAACACAAAAATTCTAACAGTGATTATTTCTGGTTTGTGGGACCACAGGTGGTTCTTTCTCTTCTTCCTACTCCTCTTGTTTTTTCCTTCTCTTTGTCTCTCTTGCTTCCTTAGTCCTTTTTCTCTCATCTTCCTTTTCTTTTTCTTAAAGCATCTTTTCTGATATTCCTTTACAGTATATAAAATTATTTTTTGAAACATCTTTGTTGGTTAAAACATGAGGCAGGAAGAGGCTTTACATTTAAAGGTTTCAATAAATTGTAGAGAAGGATAGAAATTCAGAAAATTAAGTACTCCAGCTGCCTTATTTATACAGGGCAAGTTATTCAGGACCAGAAAAGTTACTAACTCAAAGTCACACAGCAAGTTTGAGGTGGGGTTAGCACTAGAGCACAGATCTTCATTCATTCAACAGATACTATGTGTCAGGCACTGTTCTAGGCATTGGTGGTAGAGAAATGAGTGAGGTCACTGTTTTCCTGGAGATTAAAGTCTATTGGAGAGTAAAAACAATAACCAGGCGAACCAATAAATAATTGTAAGTAGGAACAAAATCAACGTTTTACGCACTAGAAAGTGGTTTGGGGTACAGATATGAAGGTTAGAGAAGATTCTTTGTAGAGTTTACATTTCAGCTGAAAGCTGAATGGTACAGAAGAGGCAGATTGGGAGCAGCTGGGGAAGAGAATTGCAGGAACGATGAACAGGAAGCGTGAGGCACAGAGGTGGAACCGAGTTTGGTGGAATCACGGAACAGAGAAGGCCAATGAGAACGGGGCACTGGGTGTGGGAGGTCAGGATGCTCTATGAGATATGATCAGAGATACAGAAAGGGACCAGGTAGAACTTTATGGACTCTACCATTTTTAAAAAAATAAATTAAAAATATTTTAAAAATAAATAAAAATTTAAAAAATTTAAAAAAGAAATAAAAAGTAGAAGTGTAGCCATTGGAAGTTTTATTGCAAGAGTATAATCTAAGACGAACATTAAGTAGAAACACACATTAGTCTTGATCACCAGGAGGGCCTGTTAAAACATTTCTGCGACCCACCCCAGAGTTTTTGATTCCATATTTCAGAATTTGTATTTCTAGCAATTTCCCAGATGTGGTCCAGGAACCACACTTTGAGAACCACTGGTCTGATGCAATATTCACGGTGACAGACAACAATGTCTTAGACAAGGATGGTAGCCTTGGGGGTGAAAAGAAGTAAACAGATCGGGGATACATCTTGACGATAACGCCAGTCAGACTGCCTTAGCGACCTGAAGTGGGCCTAGTGAAATGACGTGCACTGCAACGAGATAAGCGATGCCAGTTACTAAGGTGGGGAAGGCTGGGGGCTGAGAGACAGATGGGGAAGTTAAATCGGTGATTCAGTGCTTCAGTTGCTGTTGCGTAACCCGTTTTTGGTTTTAGATTATGTAGGTAGAAATAACAAGCGGAGAGGGAGTGTCATAAGCCTGTAAGTCAGGTGAGATGCTAGAACTGAGGACATAAACCTGTAAACCGTCAGCACATCGACGGGGCCGAATGAGGAGATACAGCAGAGGAGAGAAATGGGCTCCAAAGTCAGCTCTGAGGCGCCCCACCATTTTGAAAGTTTTGGCCAAGGAAACTGAGAGAGAGTGGCTGACAAAGCAGGACGAAAAGCAGGAAAGTGTGATGCCTTGAAGTGCAAGCAGGCGAAGGCATCGGAGAGGGAGGGCCAGGAGGAATGGCAGGAATGTGTCAATTGCTGCTGCAAAGCTGAGAACAGGAGGGCGGGCTGAGAAATGCCCCTTTCAGCCCGCAACCGGGGTGGGGTGGGGCGGGTCATGGGCGACGCTGACGGGCCAGATTCAGTGACCTGAAGCTGGATGCAGGCGTGAAAGGGACGGGAGAAAAGCAGAAGCAGAGAACGGGGGCGAATCTGAGAAGTTGGGCTCTGGGTAGACAGAGGACGAGACAGGGTGTCTGGGAGGCTCTGGATCATTCTTGTGCGGTGGTATTTTTAACTTCAGGGATTCCACAGCAGGAGGAAGGGCTGAGAGGCGGGACCACACGGGAGGGAGGACCTGAAGCTGCACGTACGTACACGGGCCCCCGGCGGCGGCGGGAACCTCTTCCTCAGGCAATGGGAGAAGCGTCGGGCCAGCTGGGAGAGAGCAGAGGCAGCACAGCACGTGCTTGGCCTGCCTGCTTTACTTCCCACGTCCGCAGAGATGTGGACTTGTTCTTGCAGCCCCACCCGAAAAGTCACCCGAGGAACTAATTGCCCATATCTTTATCGAATAATTTGGGAAAAGCCACTCGGAAGAAATGGATTGTTTGGAGGGAGAAGGAAGAGAATATCACTGAAAAATGGAGGTACAGCCAACACGGACACGTCCAGGGATTTTGGGAACCAATGGGCCGACTAGTTTCAGTACACAATAAAATAAGGTATTTTGAGTAACATGGAAGAAGATAAGTTTCCTTTATAATGTGTGCCATATAAATAATCAGGGAAGAAGGGGTTGGCATAAGATTTTTTTGCCTCCTCCATCCTAAGGAATAAATAATTTTTTTCTTAAAGAGGACCTATCTTGGGCTTCCCTGGTGGCACAGTGGTTGAGAGTCCGCCTGCTGATGCAGGGGACACGGGTTCATGCCCCGGTCTGGGAAGATCCCACATGCCGCGGAGCGGCTGGGCCCGTGAGCCATGGCCGCTGAGCCTGCGCATCCGGAGCCTGCGAGTCCGGAGCCTGTGCTCCGCAACGGGAGAGGCCACGACAGTGAGAGGGCCCGCGTACCGCAAAAAAAAAAAAAAAAAAAAAAAAAAAAAAAGGACCTATCTTGCCTTATTTCTTAACTTTTCCATGATTGTGATTTCATTAGTTCATCTAGGTACAGAATTTAAACATCTAATCAAGGTGGAAAGAATTATGCACTTTAAAGCATTCAAATACTCAATTTGGTATTAAAAATAAACCAAATGGCCTGGGATTCAGATGTTTTAATAAGTTCCAAGGTATTATACTATTAGCCATCTTATCAGCAGACAAATGAAAACGTGGGAATATGGAGACATCAAATATTCATGGAAATCAAATAGAAATACATTCTTTAGAAAAAAATCATTGATACTTCTAGATGGGTTACACCAGGCAAATCTGCATTTTTGTCTTCAGGTTTGTGTCTCTTAAGGGGACACCACACGCTACTTTTAGATGTAACCTACGTGTGCTGATGGTTTTGACTGATCTGTTCAAAATACTGTCTATTGTCCTTCTGTGGGAGCCACCAGGAGCAAGGGGGCATTTTCAGGTAAATATAATTTTTATTCATGAGCTCTCTGAGTCTTTCTTAGTCTCTTGCTTTAGATCTTTTTGTCTGTGGCAGGTTCAGAGGTTCAGTCTTGATAAGCATGAGAAAGTTTGGATGTTTATTTAAACCTCTTGCATCTGCAAAAACAAAACTCCAGCCAGGATTTTTTGAGAGCAGCCTTTTTTTGGGGAACTTTGCCAGCATTGCTGGCTTTCTTTCACACTGACAATCCTAGGTACATTATCTACCTCATGGCATTTCATCACTTCTCCTTTGAGCCCTGGCTGCAAAGGAGAGATACAGGTACTGAGTCAACATCCCTATTTTGAGAGAGAAAGGAAGGACTGTACGTTCACCATTGGCTTCATGTGACATCAGTGGATGTACAGGACAAAGGGACAGCTGTGACCATCTCAGATTTGAGACACTGAACTGTGATAAAACTTAAGGACACTGCGCTTTTAAGTTGTAAATTTTAGTAGTATTAACTGTAATCCTTTAGATTAAAAAGTCTTTTCTAGCTCATATACATCACTTTATATGAATCTCCATTTTGGGATTTCATTCACCTAATTGATGTCAGTCCCCCACTTGGTGCTGGGCGCTGGATGAAGCCCTGGGGATTGATCCATTCTTGGATAAGCTTGCATAAATAACCATCTCAAGGAAGTGCTCCCCTGGGAGGATTCCTTTCTTTCCCCTTCCACCGAGTCAGTACCTTTTTCTGTGCCCCCAAGGCACCAGCTTCATTATTCAACAAATATTTCTTGAACATTCTGATCACCAGGTATTGCTACAAAATGACCAGTCACAGTTATAAAGCCTCACGACAGACAACAATACGCTTTTATTTCTTATTCACTCATCTGCCCGTTAGGTGGGTGTAGGCTGATGCCGGCTGGCTGTGCTGAACTTGGTTCTCAGCTGTGAAATGGATCTGGGTCTGCTCCATTTACTTTCCATCTTCCTTAGATCACTGGATAGCCAAGGCTGGCGGAAGCACAAGAGGGGCAGGACAAAACATGTGCTGCTCTGTGATCAGAGCTGGCACACCGGCGCGTTCTATTAGCCAAACTAGTCACGGGGCCACGCTCACCGTCAGTGGTGTGGGGATGGAGGTACACATCTTCCTTGGAGTCTGGTGGGGGAGGGAGGGGATGAATACCTGCTAAACAATGGTCTCCTCTGTGCCAACCATTGTAAGCTGCTAAAGAGGCGGTGCCTTCCAGAAGTTCAGGGTCTTTCTACCCCCTCTGCCCACCCACTACACAGGCAAAGACAGCGGGATCCATCACAGGCAGTAGAGCTGGGGTTAAGAATCTGAGCTCTGAAGTCAGGCAATCTGTGACCTCTGGTTGCTCCATTTATTAAATCTACGATCTTGAACAAGATTTATTATCCGCTCTGAGCCCCAATTTCCACGTCTATAAATTGAAAGTGACAATAAGGTACCCAATCCAGAGGGTTCTTGTGGGGACTAAATAAATAATGCATATAGGGAATTCCCTGGCGGTCCAGTCGTTGGGAATCCTCGCTTTCAGTGCCCAGGGCCCGGGTTCAATCCCTGATCAGGGAACTAAGATCCCGCAAGCCTCGTGGCGTGGCAAATAATAATAATAATGCATGTAAAGTTTTAAATTTAGAGTCTGCCACCATGTAAGTGCTCAATAAATGCACACTGTCATCATCGACACCAGGCATCCCAAATGGCCAAGAAGAGCACCCTTGCTTTGGAGGTGCTGGGCGGTAAACCCTGAGAGTGAGCTCTGTCCTAGTGTCTGTCCAGTTGGGTTCTAGGCATCGGCCGACCCGTCTACTTTCCCGACTGCACTGAGAACTCTTCGAGGACAGTATTGAGCCCTCCTTCCCCGGCTGCTGCCACACAGCTGGCACTCAAAGCAAGTTGATGACAAACCACTGAAGTTCAGTCCCCTCGCCACTGTGCTCTCCACAGCACCGCTGTTAAAACGAGCTGCAGTGAAGGATCTCTTTGGCTTTTTGTTTGTGTTCACTGTCGTTGCTTTCATTTCCAATCTGTCGCAGACCAGTGTTTTATCTGCCCAGTGAGACAGAGCTCTGGATCAGATGCTTGGACATTGCAGCCACGTCAAGTTGCCAGAAATGTTTCTGAACATGGACTCGTTATTTCCGAATGTATCTCTTTGTGAACTAGTAACAGGTATCCTGTAGGCCAGCACCGGTTCCCAGACCGCTCACCGTCTCCCTTTGAATAGGGCCGCTGGACATTTTGTGAGTGTCCTCCTGACGTCCTTGCCAGGTA
Source organism: Phocoena sinus (assembly GCF_008692025.1). Lineage (NCBI taxonomy): Eukaryota > Metazoa > Chordata > Mammalia > Artiodactyla > Phocoenidae > Phocoena > Phocoena sinus. Next base: position 5,882,840 of record NC_045779.1, on the reverse strand, counting down.
GAGTATGCAGATCAGCGGACGCACCCTCTGAGAGCCGTCCAGGAACTTAGAGCCAAGGGGCAAAACCATCATTTATCTCGTCACTGGTTTTCTCTCAGATGATTTGTCCTCGCTCTTCTCCATAGCCTGGTTTTCCTCTAGAAACACAACAGAAGCTAGTACATATTCAGGTACGTGAGTCTAGTGTTGGGCCAACTCCAAAGAAATCTCCGATGTGCAGCGGGGGAGCTTCTGAGAATGCTTCAAGCCTGGACACATTTCCAGCAAGGGACCGTGACCTCCAGGAAAAGAGCCTGGCCTGAGCCCGGAATGCGCAAGTACTTCCTCAGAGGCTCCCAGGACTGTTGATAGAATTCGCTGAGAACCCAGGAAGAGCTTCTGCCTGCGCATCAAGTGTTTACGGGCTGTTTTGACTCCTGTCTGCTTCTGGGTTCTCAAGTAGCTCCTGCACAACCTGAGTGGGTCGTCTCAGCTGTGACTTTAGCCTCAGCTCTTTCTAACCAACCCAGGCAGGAACGGGGAGCGCCAGACCTGGAACAGGTGTCCAAGAACCAGCAGAGAGTTTCATAAAACCTGCAGTCCAGCCTGCCTGCCGCGCCACACCATGGCCCTCACCGCTTCTGCCCGGCTCTGGAGCTGCTCTTATCTACCAGGGAGGGGGCAGCACTGCAGTGTGGGTCCCCCCAGCCTCCAGCGGCTAGTGGAGGGGTGCATAACAGGGTCACCTCCCTCCCTCTCCTCCCCCCTCCCCGTCCCATTCTCCATCAGACTGGATGTGCCTTTATCCTCTAAGGCCCCCATCTCGCCCTGAACACCCCATTCTCCGCCTGTGGGTGCAGGGTGCTCCTTGACCCACCCAGATTCGAGAGCTCAAGGGGACTCCCCCACTCTCCATCTTCCCATCCTGTGCCCCCTTTCTGGGGCCTCATCACTGTGGAAGACAGGGATAGTAAGGGTATAAGTGGATGGGGGTGTGGGGAGGATTTTGGAGAAGAAGCAGGGGTGTGTACAGGGGGCGGTGACAGGGTCCCCCAAGAGGGAAACCAGCCTTGTCTGGTGGCCGAGAAGCCTTGTTCATTTTTCACTGTATAGTATTTTAAAAGAGAATAAAAAATTTAAATGGAAAAGAAACCCTGTGAGACCCTTCCAACTCACTGTGCTTCAAGCACCCATTTCAATCAGAGGTTTCATTTCTGCTGCTGGGTCTGGGCTCCAGCTCCCTCCCGTGGCCTGTACTCTACAGGGGACATTCCAGACATTCCAGCACCAGTTAAACAAACAAACAAAACAACTCTGGAAGCACGGAGCTTCTGTTAAAAAAAAGATCATTCTTAAGGAATACTAAATGGCTACAAAGCAGATTCAACTTCCTTAACCCTTATCTCCCTTTCCCACGCGGATACTCATACACGGGGCAGGTAACTGAACTGAACGACCAGCCGTGTAAGCCCCATCCTTCCCACCCCTGGTTTGTGCTTGTAGGGCCCCTGCCTTCCAAATCCACATGCACAAAGTCTACCAGTCCTTTATCCCCCGCCCATTCATGTCCTACATTAAACCTTCCTTGATATCCCAGAGCAGAATGCCCTTGGCGCACAATAGATGTTCATTAAATGTCCCATGATGAAGACATTTAAGCAAGAACTCTTTCCTCTTCAGGATGGGGGCAGTGTCATTTTGTTGTTTAGTTCAGCAAATCAAGACTCAGGTTTCTAAGCGCCAGAAGATTTTTATATAATGAAGATTTTTTTGTTAGAGATGTGGCTTTGGAAAGTATGGTTCAACTAGTAAATGATTCAATGAATGAATGAATGATTTTGACCTGTTGTCGGGGGACACTGGGAGATTTGCTTGATTTTTTTATCATACTTGGAAGGGTTTGCCTAGTGGGCAAAGGAAAGGAAGTAGGTTCCTTTCTTTTTTCCTGTCTCAAATCTAAGATACTGTAGTCATTTTGTCAAAACATCTGATTCTGAAGGAAATTGCTTCTCTTACAACATTCGTAGCAAGTTTCCATATCACACTACAAATGAGTGGTTGCGAAGTCTATGAAACAAAAGTTTGGACAGAAGGACCTACTTCGTAGAATCATAGATGAGGCAGGAACTGTCTTTTCCAGAAAGGGAACTAGGGGCGTAGAGGATGCCTCCTGTGCATTCCCACCAATGGCTGGTGGCCGAGGCAGGAGAGGAAGGAGCTCGAGTCTGCAGCATCCCTCTCTGTGCACTCACCACTAGGCCTCCTTCCCCTTGTTGGAGCCACTCATTAACCTTTCTTGTATGTCTGAGGCCAGAGAGAGGCAGCAGGAAGTGGAGGGAAGACTTAGGCTGGAGCTGGACATCCTGCTGAGAGGTCCGACTCTGATACTTTCTAGCCTTGAGTGTTGCCAAGCCATCAAATTGCACTGAATCTACTTCCTCGTTGATACTATAGGAATGAGCCTTTCCTATAATCACAAGGTTCCTAGGTCACTGGACTTGTCATGACAGCCAACTAAAAATCTTTCTGCTCCTTCCATATTTCAATTCCTATTCCACACAGGCTCTACATAGATGATGCTCTGTCCTTTCGGAGCATCTTATCAGGTACCAAGTGCGGTTGGCTTGTCCCAACGTTAGTGATGTTAACTTGGGCCCACTGGTCAAGGTGGTCTCCACTAGGCTCTCCACTATAAGGTTACTATTTGTCCCTTTATAGTGAGCTAGGAATTTGTGGGGAGACTCTTGGAGGCTATGTAAATATCCTTGTTCCTCACCAAGCACGCATCCATCAGTCTTACCATCCTCTGATGACTCTTGCCTGAATCAGTTACTGCTGTGTTGGTGGTAAAATGGTAAAATCCTAATCCATCATTGCTTCTGCCTTCGTTCGTTGCCTGAATTGAACTCTGATAGTATAACAGTGAATAAGACAAAGACTTTGCTTCAAGGAATTTACATAGTTTGTTTATTCTTTCAATAAATGTTTGTTATTAACTCTTAGCTACGTCCTGGGAACTGCGGTTAAGCACTGTGGGTACAACAGACAATAAGGCATCACCGCCCCCTCCCCACGGAGCTTACTCTCTAATGCCAAAGATAAGATGATCAATGTGTGCACAAATGATCGAGAGTAGACAAATCTGCAGAAAGTGCTGTGGGGTCCTGAGGGGTGTCAGGGAAGGCTGTGTAATCGCCGTAAGTGGTGTTTAATCTGAGCAGGAAGCAGGCATTTGCTAGTGAGGGGCTGGGGAGATGAAAAGCACATTCTAGGCCAAGGGGCCCTCGTGGGCAGAGACCGACACAGCCTGCTTTGAGGGAGCCCTCCTCACCCTGGGATGCTTTTCCTCCAACACTGTCCCGGCTACCCACCTCCAACGGGGCTCACATGGGACCAAAGGACACTTCCTGAATTCCTGTCACCATGAGAGGACCCTTTGGTTAGCCTGGCCTCTGTGGAGGGAAACAGAGCTTGACCTTCCGCCTCCCGTCCCAGACAGGCCCCGTCAGAGAGATGTGCTTGTGTCTTACAGGGAGAAAAAAAGACAACACATCTCCCTTCAAGTATTGGGTTAGACCTCAACATCCCATGGATTTTACTCCGGGAATTAAGGCCCTGAGATAACACTCTAGATTGAACATGCAAAATCGAAATCCGGCCCAGTGGCCTGTCTCAGTTTCCCCAGCCGGGCAGAGGGGGAATCATACACTTTTCTTTCAATGTTTCTTCGAGAATTCAGTGCCTACACCTAACTAATAAGATGAATGTACTAAAGGCTGGTTCTCGCTTTTATTTTGTGTTTTTTTTTTTTTATCATTAGAGACAGGGTATATTTTGATGACTGTTATTAATATGGCATAACTTGCCAACAATTAATATAATATAGTATGGCCTAATACTGAATGCCATGAATATATAATATAGCATCACATAATATATTTTATTTCAATGTAGTATTCATTAAAATAGCTACTTGATATAATTTTACATCATGTAGAAAGAAAACTAACATGGTTGTTGAACTCTGTTTTATTTCCAAAATAGAATTTTAAGAGCTGAGTTTGAACTTAGCATAAAAAAACTGATGAATACGACAGATGAATGGATAAAGAAGATGTGGCACATATATACAATGGAATATTACTCGGCCATAAAAAGAAATGAAATTGAGTTATTTGTAGGAGGTGGATGGACCTAGAGTCTGTCATACAGAGTGAAGTAAGTCAGGAAGAGAAAAACATATACCGTATGCTAACACATATATATGGAATCTAAAAAAAAAAAAAGGTTCTGAAGAACCTAGGGGCAGGACAGGAATAAAGACACAGACAAAGATAATAGACTTGAGGACACGGGGAGGGGGAAGGTAAGCTGAGATGAAGTGAGAGAGTGGCATGGACATATATATACACTACCAAACGTAAAACAGATAGCTAGTGGGAAGCAGCTGCATAGCACAGGGAGATCAGCTCTGTGCTTTGTGACCACCTAGAGGGGTGGGATAGGGAGGGTGGGAGGGAGACGCAAGAGGGAGGAGATATGGGGATATATGTATATGTATAGCTGATTCACTTTGTTATACAGCAGCAACTAACACCCCATTGTAAAGCAATTATACTCCAATAAAGATGTTAAAAAAAAACCCTGATGAATATATAAGAGTGAAAAAGACACAGCCCCTTCTGTGTGTTTAAAGGGCATTGGAGGGAGAGACCAGAATTAGCAACCTCTTTACCTACATGTACAGTGAGAATTAGGGAGAAATGTTACTTTGTATCTTTTTATCTTATCGGTTTTTTCCAGTTTTTCTATAACTATGTATCACTTGCATGATCAGAACAAACAATTTTATGTTTGAAAGGGCCCATCATGTCAGAGGGCAGCTCACCTCCTGGGGAAGGGGCCCTGGGGGGACCGAGTGGCGCCCTTCAGCCCAGACCATCTTAACACCCGCTGATCCCTTCCCTCTGGAAAGTTCTGCTCTGATGCTCTAAGCAGTCTTCATATGGACAAGGTCCAAGGAGAGCAGAGGTCTAAGAAACTGTCTCCTGTTCTGAGCAAGCATCCACTGTCCTTAAACTAACACAGTCTCTCAAAAGACACCGTATAGAGGCCGGTAGTCAGAACCTCTTTGAAAGCCACAGAAAACCCCACTCAAACTGATGCAAAAAGACGGGAGCGATTTTCTTTATTTTTTGCCCACGGAACTGAAAGTCTGCTGGGTGTGGCTGGACAGCAACCTCCCCCTAGGGGATGGCCCAGCAGCTCCAGGCCCCCCAGGGGTTCTTCCCCCCACTTCTCACTGGGGGACCTCGGGCTGGGTCACGTGGCCCAGGAGTTGGGACCCTGAGTCACATACGAACCCTCTGCTGAGAGTGGATGGGGGGAGGCGTGGGGGGAGCCTCGGCGTCTGAAGGAAGGTAGGGGTACGTGTACTACTGCTGCCGCGAAACCAGGCGCGGCCTCTGAGGCACGTGGGCCAGGAGCGTGGCTCACACAGACCCGTTTCTAGTTCCCTCTGAGTGAGTGAAGCTGAGGACAGGACACTGGGGCCCCGTGTGTGTCCTGCATCCATGGCCGTGCTCCGAGGCAGGTACCGGGGAGCCGTGTGGTCCCCGCAGGCCAGCTGCCCTGTGCTGTGCAGACACACTCAGCGCTGTACTGCTGGAGCATCCGACGTAATCAACAACACCTCTGCTGGACAAAATACCTAGGTATTAATTTCGAGAGAGAAGAATACTTGTTAGAGGTTAAGCTGCTCTGAGCACTTACGAATCAGAACAACAGCAACAAGATCAAGGCCATGATCATTACCTGACCTGCTTGGACCTTCGGTCCTGGAAGCGGCCTTGGCTCGCTGCCCTTCCCTTTTTCTGTCTCTAAATTTCTTGGGTGGGTGTGGGGTCTCTGCTCGCTTCTTCTGCCCCTGACCTTGGGACAGACTCTCCCCTCTGTCCTGCGGGGAGCACAGCGCCCCATTGTCAGCATTCTCAGGATGTACCCGCCTCCACCGAATTGACAAACTGCCGTCATTTAAGAGATGCCGCCTCACACAGAGTCAGTGATGCTGGAGGCTTAACGGGCTGTGCTGGACACCGTGTGCTCTTTGGAGAAAAAAGGCCATTGTTTTTGCTGGTCTCTGACTGGCCAGTGTGTAGGGAACCGTCCCGGGGGAGGGTGTCTGCAGCTCCCCAGGCAGTCTTGTCTTATCTGCTGGGACATCCATCTTATCTGCAAGGTCTCAGGGTGGAAACGAGCTCAGCGTGCCTGAAATATCAGCTCAGACAGAGCAAGAAGCAGCAAACAAAGCCCACAGTGCAGAGGCTTCACCCTCTAGGCACACTTTCCAATCCCTAAATTACAGAGCACAACTTCTCTGATGAAAGTATGAACGCACACACACACACCCCCCTAGAAAAGCATTCAGACAAAATCCTTTGGATGTAACGCTTGTAAGCCTTCCAGTGTTCAATTTCCAACAGTATCTAGAACATCATTCGATCTCGTTTGGTGCTCTTGCAGCCCCTCAGCCCTCCCGGGCCTGCGGTAGGAGAAGGATCTCAGGTGAGCTCTGTAAATGTGGTTTTCACTCAGTTGCCACTCTTGGTCTGTTTTCCAGCCAGCTGCTTCCTTCTACTTCACGTTCAGGGCCGTAACACCGTGCTGCAGAGCTGAGCTCCGATCCACGGTGAGTAGGTACAAATGCTTGTCTGCTAGGTAAGGTACGGCGTGCTGCAGAGTTGTAATACTAAATGAGTTCTGCAGAAAGCTTTATTGCAGTAAGTCCAGCCCGCAACTGTATACGGTGCTCAGGGAAACTTCTCTCTCTCTCTGTCCTTGGTTTCCCTACCCCCGCAACTGAAGTTCCTATTACTGTACCAACGCAGCACAATGGAAAACAGAATTTAAAGCAATTAAATGATATTGGACTGCAGGCATTCAGTGATGCACAATGAAAGGAATGGCAACGTTCAATTCAGAGCCTGGATGGTCTATTAGGTCTTTAATTAACTGCACGTGTGTATGCCTCTACACCCCCCCCCCCCATTGGAACCACAGTTATTTTTAGAACTACAGTTACTTTTATAGCTAAACCCACACCGGAAAGTCTTAGGAAGTCAATTTGCATTTGAGTTAATGTCGGGGCAGCGTGTATGCAAAGTGGGTTTTCCCAGATGAAGCCGCAGTGTGAAAATTTCCATGGGTGGGTTTTCCCATCGCCTTCCCAGTGGGAAAAGTTAAATAGACTAAGGTAAGATTTAAACAACAATTTCTAACAACAAGTTGAAACACGACAGAAGACATGGCACAAGGCCACCCATGATTTACTGCCAAATGTTCTGTGCAAGGAATAACTGTCACAAGGAGAAGCGAGGCCGCTTCCTGCTGGGAAAGCAAATGGGGGGGCGGAGCTCCAGACGCGGATGCCCCGCCCTCTCCTCTGCTCACCTGTTTGGCTCTTTTCTGGGTTCCAGACTCAGGCCTGCAGTGGTAATTCTTATGTAAGTGAATGAAAACCATTTTCCCATGGCTAATCCTGTCCTGAAGTTCACCCCCTTTGTGGTGACAATACATTTGGTCTGTCCTTCCTGGGAGGAAAGAGCACAGCAGGAAGGAGGCGGGGAGGCACCGACCCCTGTGCACACAGATTTAACCCTCGCACCTGCAGAGAAGGAGGCAACAGTGTAGCCCCTTCACAGATGATGAGACTGGGGCTCAGCCGATGTGAGGGAGCTGATGAAGGGGCACGGCAGGAAGGGAAGGCACTCTGAGTGGGCGCCCCCAGCCCCTCTGCTGCCTTCTGCTGGGAGTCGGGGAGGGCTTGGCCCTCCCCAGGAGCAGGTCGGAGGGTGGGGATCTCCATGGGCAGGAGCTGGGAGGCTTGAGCTCTTGGAAGTGCCCCAGCCCCTGTGGTCGGCTCAGCCTAGGTCCCTGCCTTTCTGGCTCTAGGGGATTTCACCCTGCTGATCGCTGGTCTCCATGGTTTTGATGGTTCCTGTTGTCTTTCTTCTCCAGGTTGGGCTGGTGGCTAATGCCTCCCCCAGCTCACCGCTGAGCTCTGAGCTCAAGCAGGGGGACCGGCTTGTACATATACATATACAAACACACATGCACGTATAGGTACATGTACACACACACATGTACGTACACACATACACACATGCACAGATACACACATGCACGTACATACACATATACATGGTATATGTATATGCTATATATACATATATTTATAAATATATTTCTAGTACATGTGTGTATATTATATATGTACATTTAGCATAGGCTATATATGTTATATATGTATAATACGTTTATGTATAGTATATGTATGCATGTTACATACATATATAGGTATAGTATGTACTCATGTATACATATATATACTCGCGTATATTTAAGGAAATGTATGTTATATATGTATATATAGTGTATGCTCACTATATGTGTATATATACAATTATACACATGTGTTATTGCTTTATTATAAAGATATGAATAAAGGTGTCTATTTGAAATTATATACTTTTTTAAAATTAATTAATTACTATTTATTTATTTATTTATTTATTTTTGTGGTATGCGGGCCTCTCACTGTTGCGGCCTCTCCCGTTGTGGAGCACAGGCTCTGGACACACAGGCTCAGTGGCCATGGCTCACGGGCCCAACCGCTCCGCGGCATGTGGGATCTTCCCGGACCGGGGCACGAACCCGTGTCCCCTGCATCGGCAGGCGGACTCCCAACCACTGCGCCACCAGGGAAGCCCTGAAATTATATTATTCTGTATCATTTACTTTTCTGTTACACAAATGCTATTAATAAAGAAAATAAAAATAGGACTGGCCAGGGTGGTGCAGTGGATAAGAATCCACCTGCCAGTGCAGGGGACACAGATTCGAGACCTGGTCCAGGAAGATCCCACATGCCGTGGAGCAACTAAGCCCATGCACCACAACTACTGAGCCTGCGCGCTAGAGCCCGCGAGCCACAACTACTGAGCCCACGCACCACAACTACTGAAGCCCACATGCCACAACTAATGAAGCCTATGCGCAGCAGTGAAGACCCAACGCAGCCAAAAATAAAAAGATAAATAAATAAATTTATTAAAAAATATAGGACTGACCAACAGTACCAATTGGTAGTAAGGAATAGTGGGACTTAGTTCTATTCCTATGTGTAAGGAAAATGTAATATTTTTATGATGCTCTTTCTGCGCCTGACACAGCAGCTCCCTCTAGGCCTCCCCCTCTTTCTCTGATGGTTGAATATCTCAGGCTGGTTAGGGAACGCTGGGGACACAGCTGGGGGCCCTCAAGTCAGCCAGCACAGCCACCCAGCCACCCTCCTGTCCCTCAGCTTGCTTCTGTGATCTCTACAGAACTGAGTTTCACCAAAAGTGGTTCTGGACTCACATTCACTTAGGAAACAGTTTGCACTAAAACTGCCTTTTGGAGATTAATGGCTCAATAAAGATCCCAGAGAACCAGCTGAAGTTTGCTTAACCTGGACTTTTCCTAAGTGGCATTTGATTTCTAGAACATTTTTCTTTCTTAGACACTTACCACTAAACAGCTAATGGGCCCTACCTGATCCCGCTTCACTCCCATTCAGCCCTGTGGGCCAGCTTCGCACCGTGTTTGCTGCGTCTGCAGCCTGGATTGCTTTCCCCAGATCTCTGCAAGTTTCCTCCCTCACTTCCTTCAGTCTTTGCTCAACTGTCACCCTGAGTAAGGCCACTTCCTACCCCTCGCCACTTCCTATCCCATCACTCATCCCTGTTTTATTCCTTTCTCCTAAGCATGGGCCATTGTCTAACATTCTATGTAGCTGACTTATTTAACTTACTTTCCAAGGGGACCAGAACTCTTTGTGGGTGGGCATTCTTTCTGGTGGGCTCACTGCTGTAGCGCCAGGCCTTGAGCCTAGAGCAGACCAGCGACTCACGGCAGGGGAATGAGATGGAGGCGGCCGCAGGGAAAGACAAATGGCACGTGTGTTTGGGAGCCCAGTGAAGGGACAGGGCACAGCTGATGGAGCCACCTGCTGAGCCCTTCTGGTCTCTCCTCTCAGATTACACTCCTAAAGTGATCCTGGCTTCTCCCTACCACACATTCCTCCAACAAGCGTCAAGCACCTACACTCAATACGCACCGGACAGTTAACCAGACAGCGGTGACCCAGCAGTGGGGAAAATAGCGCCTGCCCATGGGGAGGCAACCTACTGGTGGGCACGTGTGCAGGGACAGAAAGAGGAAAATCCAGCAGAACTGCACCCACTGCATTAGCTGTAGGTTTGTCTTCTCACTAAGCAAGACGTTTGCTCTCCATTTTTTTCTTTTCCCCTAAAACTGAATGTGTGAAAAAGCAGCTCAATCACCAGGAAAAAAGGTTAAGAGCAAATCAGTGCTAAAGAGGAGAAGATGCTTAATATTTCCTTTTCAGCTTGAAATCAGCCTTCCTATCTGCTGGGCTGCATAGAATTTCAAATCCCTCTGAACGACCTCCCCAAATCACTAGGATTCCAATTTAAAGAACTAACTGGGATGTAATGTGACCCTCCACACACTTGTCTGGAATTAAGAAATCCAACGTGTGCATGCACATGAAGGCATAATCATTTAAGTGCAGAAAGTACAAAAATCCATTTCAACTATTAAACTGTGTTTAAAAGGCATCAGGTGGTGAATCTGGGGGTGAAAACAAACCCTCGGGAGCCTGAAATGCCGTCCCAATCTCAATTCTCAAATTCTTTCAAGCAAAGAATTCTTAGCAGATGGACGCAAATCCGTAAACTCAGAGCAAGGCGCCTTTAGGGGGAAGGTTGGTTTTATATCAGATGCTCGTACGCTGAGACGCTCTGGGAAGTTCGAAAGGTGGACAGAACACATCAAGCCTGTGCCCAGACCGAGTGGAGTGATTCTCCTGCCGCCACAGACGTGAGCCCCACATTCCTAAACCGTGTGCAGCTGTCCGTTCATTGGGAGAAAACAGGAAGAGCCTTTAGTGAAATAACCACACGCCCATGAAGTTACTAAATGAATGTTTCACCTTTTTCCACCAAAATAAAATGCTCAGTAGTTCAAGTCCTTAAAACGGTCTAGAACTCAATAGAGGAAAGGGATGTGACGGAAGCATTTGGAAGCCTGTCTGCCAGAAGGTGAGCTCGTGGTGCACGTAAAGACCTCACCTGGCTGCTCTTCTCCATCTATCATAAAAGGGAAGAAAAAACTGGAAAAGATTAAGGATGCCTAGAAATCCTCGAAAGCTTCAAACTTATTTACACTTACGAAGGTGAAACCTGTGAAGCCAGGCACTGTTGGACTTTTCCTTCCCCAGTTGAAATTCCATATGTTCTCAATTACGAGCCACCGCAGTTTGACTCAGTGGAGGGAGCAGTTGCACTCATGCGTGGCTTGCCTTTTTTTTTTCTCTACCCCAGTAAGCAGAACTGTCAGAGAACAGGATGGTGAACCCATGGCTGAGAGGTCAGCACACACACATTGAAAAGTGGGAGGTGTTTCTATGCCTTGGAGACAGTCGGCTAGGAGGCCTTCAATGGTCACTACCCAGCAGCGCCATGTTGACTATGTATTTTCATGTAAGGGGTAAGCTTTTGTATTTTGGCAAAGAAAAGGTATGTATGCTACTCCTTGACCTTTGGGACAAATGAGGGAGTCAAGTTGAAAATCATGTCTGCAGACTTAGATATTTGTTCCCCTTCCCCTGCCCATCCCAGTCAGTAGAGTTGAACTATAGTAATTAGTCCTGTTTATGGTAGGTAGTCTCGAATGTATTTTTCACTTCTGAAAATTAGACTCCAAAAGGCTAGCGCTTGTAACTATGATTCTAAAATGTAACAAAGGTATTTTCAAATATCTGGCAACTGTAACATTTTCACCAGTTTTCTAGTTAGTAACACTGGAAGTTGATTATTTGTGAAAGTAGAGACTCCGGAATTTTAACGCCTAGAATCTTTGGAGGGTACTTGTAAAAAAAAAAAAAAAGCAGATTCCTAGACCTGGTGTGGAGCTCAGGAATTTACTTTTTACTGAGAACCTCAAGGAATTCAAATGTGTTTTGGGGGCACACTTTGAGAAATAATGTGTTAAGCCTGGCCATTTGATTCTGCCCCCTGCTGGAATACCATGGTGGTCTTCTATGTATTTGCTGCCATGTCTGTATTGGTTTTCCCCTGAGGCAACAGTCAGGGTGGGCTAGGTTGTGCTGCAGAAAACAAAAAACTAAAAAACAAAAGAAAACCAAAAAACAATCCTCAGGGCTTCCCTGGTGGCGCAGTGGTTGAGAGTCCGCCTGCCGATGCAGGGGACACGGGTTCATGCCCCGGTCCGGGAAGATCGCACATGCCACGGAGCAGCTGGGCCCGTGAGCCATGGCCACTGAGCCTGTGCGTCTGGAGCCTGTGCTCCTCAATGGGAGAGGCCACAACAGTGAGAGGCCCGCGTACCGCAAAAAAAATAAATAAATAAAAATTAAAATAGTGGTAATTATTTCCAAAATTGTCCATAACGTCCCTAGAGAAATTTCTTAATCTTTTAATAGAATTTTATATCTGCTAGGATTAATTAATAAATAGTTAATGTACGTTAACAGAAAGCCTCCTAATTGAAATTTCTTTAAATATCTGATAGTTTTTGAGATGAGGAACACAGCGTAGGAACAACAGTTTGTAGTAATCACGTCGTATGATGGAATTGTTAGTGGTACCCAGTCCTCTGCTCCTTGAGCCTGGTACTTAGTGGAGGTGCCAGGGCACCAGGTTCCTCTGCTCTACCCCCATCTGCCACCTAACTGCTCTTCAGCCCTAGCTGAGACCCACCGCCTTATTTCTCTGCATCTGTTTCTTCCTCTGCGAACTGAGTTGGAGAGAGACAGTGGATCGCTAACGTCTCTCAGAAGAACCCAGAAGCTTCAGTCCTGATGTGATCAAACAGGATGAAGAGTTTTGAGTCACTCCCTGTGTGGAAAATCACAAACCAGGATATGCAATGGTATTTTAAGCTTCTGAGAAATATTCTGCAAGGTGACTTACTGCAAAGGAGAAAAATGGCTCCTGCCACCCTAGATGCTAAAAATTCATTGTGGAATGAGTCTTAGGACGTGCTTTATTAACCTGGGTTTTCATTTCACTTTTTTCACTTACTGTACGTGTGCCTTCGAGAAGTTGGTTACTCCTCTGATCTCTCATCAGCAAAATGGATTCTAATTTATTTCCAAAGTTCTTGTGAGAGTAACATAAGATGATGTGACAACGGGCTTAGCAGTGCGTCGAAGACATCCTGATAGCTGTTTCATGAATGTGAAATGAATGAAATGCCCAGCTAGTGAAAGACTGTATCATTATTATTATCATCCTTGGAGTTTGTACATGGTGTGTACCTGGCCACGTTGAATTCTGCCAGCTTCTGACAACCTGAAAGTTTTCAGGAGTTTCCTTCCACTCAGAGAAGAATCCTTTTATAGACTTTATTTCTTTCCCCAACTAAAACTCGCTTGGGCGGCCGGTGCATGAAATGCCCGTCAGTGATGTGTTTGGCCCCCATCAGGCCTTGCCTGCTGTCCTGCTTGCCAGGACCAGAGCAGCCTAGTCTTCTCTGAATTTTCATTCCTCACACCTCATCCTGATGCTCCCCAAACAGCCCTTGGTGCTGTCACAAAGCCCCGAAGAGAACACACACATCAGCTGGTTCCCTCGAATTTCACAGATGAGGGAGTGGAGGCAAACTTTTAGGCAGATGGGTCTCAGTTATTGAAGGAAGGGGGTTCCAAAGGGCTGTGGAGGTCCCTCTCCCTCTGGGCTTTCCTTCTGCTGGGTTTCTGCCAAAGCAAGGGCGTGAGATGAACACCTGAGAAACCCTCACGGTGAGGGCTTCCCTGGTGGCACAGTGGTTAAGAACCCGCTTGCCAATGCAAGGGACACAGGTTCGAGCCCTGGTCCGGGAAGATCCCACATGGGGTGGAGCAACTAAGCCCGTGCACCAAAACTACTGAGCCTGCGAGCTACAACTACTGAAGCCCGCGCGCCTAGAGCCTGTGCTCCACAACAAGAGAAGCCACCACAGTGAGAAGCCAGTGAACCGCAACAAAGAGTAGCCCCCATTTGCCACAACTAAAGCCCGTGCACAGCAACGAAGACCCAACGCAGCCATAAATAAATAAATTTATATTTAAAAAATCGTGGTGAGGTGAGTCATCTTTTCTCAGTGAAGAATCTCTTCCATTCCTCTGGAGCACCCTTCACCTATATATTCCTTCCCCAGTGCATCTTCTGGTCAGTACACACTGTGTACATCCCCAAGGCTGGGACAGGAGAGCGATGCTGATTCACCGAATCATCAACACGTGTTTTCCTGAACTGCTGAATCGTGGCCAGGCCTTTCCCTCCACTGTTGGCCCTTCTCAAAGTCCTTGATCAAAAAAGAAAGGACCGGGCTTCAAAATGGCTCGTTCAAGAATGAAAGAATGCGATTCTATAGCCTTGTCTCTTTGAACTCAGTGGGCTGAAGTCTTTGTTAAAATTTTATTGGTTACCATTTGGGTAAGAATGAAAATTGCTGAAAATCTGACTGTTGAGATACGCTTGTATACACAGGCGGCAGATAAAATTATCCAGATGAATTAAGGGCGTTTGGTTTTTAGTACAACACACTCAGTCCACCTGTGCTTGTCTTGAGTTGGGCTGTAGGGAGTGCAGAGCAAGCAACCACAGAATTGAGTTCAGGTTCCCTTCTGCCACTTACTTCCCTGGGATCTTAGTTAAGGGGCTTAATCTCTATGGAACTGAGGTTCTTCATCTCTAAAATGGGTCGGTAATTATCACCTTGGGTTCAGTGTGATAACATTTATAGTGTAACTGGTATAGGACTTAAATGTGATAGCTTAAAAATATCAACACTTATTAAGCATCTACTATACACCTTGGGCTTCTGTGCCCGACTCTCGGGCCATAGTTCACATTGTAACCATCAGAGATTTGTGCATTTATTAGGACAGTTTCCCCCCTTCCTCCCTAGGGCAGAAGATAAAATGTTTTGAGGAAAGTATACTGTCTCAAAATTCACACAAAGGCACGCACGCAGTCTAGGAAAGTCTGGGTCCACGGTGATCATGACAAAAAATGATCATCTAACTTGAAAAGGCAATGTTGAAACTCAAAAATATCGCAGTGGTTGACAGTCGAGTCTGTGAGGCCACGGAGGGGAGAAGAAAGCATTCCTCACAGAATGAAAAAGCTACGGCAACTCAGCAGTAATGGTGATATTAAACAAGTCCACAAATTCTTTGATCTTTCTTCCTTTAAAAGGTGGCGCCTCACTCCCCTCTCCATGAGTGTGGCTGCATTTACACTCTCCTGACGATCTGGGCACGGTGCAGGTGTGTGATTTAGGATGCCAGGTCACCGAAGGCACTGTGGCTTCCCCCCTGCTTTCTCAGGTCACTCCCTCTGGGGGAAGCCAGATGCCGTGTTGCGAGGACTCTTGCCAACACCACGTGAGCCGTCTTGAAAGCAGATCTTCTAGCCTTGGTCAAGCCTTCAGATGATGCAGCCCTGGCTGACATCTTGTCTGTAGTCTAACCAGACACCCTGAGCCAGAACCAACTGGCTAACG
This sequence comes from Phocoena sinus, assembly GCF_008692025.1. Lineage (NCBI taxonomy): Eukaryota > Metazoa > Chordata > Mammalia > Artiodactyla > Phocoenidae > Phocoena > Phocoena sinus. The sequence goes on along the minus strand of NC_045779.1, from coordinate 5,867,228 downwards.
CCACTCCAGGATTCCTGATCCACAGAAACCAAGGTGATAAATATTTATTGCCTTAAGTTGCCGAGTACTGGGGAAATTTGTTACGCAGCCATAGGTCACTGATGCAGTGGTAAAAAGTTCCCAGTGGAAACTTCTCTCTGGTTGGAGCCTGGAGGCCTAGGCTGGGTGGCTGAAGGGGACACAGAAGATGAGGTCTGTGAGGGAAATGCCCGACTTTCTTTGTCAAAAAGTTAGGATTTATCCTATCAGCAACTTATTCAAGCTGGAGGATGTTTTTGCATAGAGGAGTGACATCATCAGAGTTGATTATGATACCCCTGGCATGAAAATGGCATGGGGAAGAGGCTGGTTGTGGGGAGGGGGAATTCCAGTTAGAGAGTTCTAGGAACAACAGTCCAGTTAAGAGAAGACGAGAGCCTGAACTATGGCAATGGCAGAGGCAGTGGATATGGGAGGACTGTCTGAAGACATGGTGGTTTGAAAAAAGAAACGACCAGTCTCCAGAGCCGTCTAGTGCAATCCTGTGTCACTCTGCACTGTGTGGGGTGATAGAAGTGGGCTGAACTATATTACAGCCGTATATTCACACCAACAGTATCATCACACACACACACACACACACACACACACACACACTCAAGATACTTAATCCCATGAGCTACAAAAGGGAGCCTTTTGCAAAGAGGACTTCACAATTAGGAAATGTCTTGCTCTCAGGATTTAATATTAAGCATTTGAAATTGTCCTTTATAGAAACTCTAATTCCAAGAACAAAAAGAAAATAATGAACTCCCATCTTCCATAGGAACCCAAAGCCTCACATTTGTCCATGGTATAAAGAGGCCCCAGAAGATTAGACTGAACTATAGTGGGGTGATTTATAGCTCTGTTGGAACACAGATTAAAGGTGGTTTTGAAGTGTTGGGAGACTCAAACAAAATCCGCATAGGCAGGGATATTAAATTCGTCAAGTACTCATCTCCCCCCAAAACCAGTTACCTTAGGAAAATAACATCTATCTTTAGTATTTCAATAGCCCCAGAAAGAGATGGATATATAAATGCTAAGCCGTGAATATTTTAAATGGTCACATTTCTATCCAAATGGTGAGGGAAAAAAACGTGTGTGTATATAAAAATATAAAACTTTCATCCTATTATCTTGAATGCATTGTACTATCGCCACTCATAGCAGTATTTCAAAGTCTTTCTTATGGAAAGTAGAGCTCTAGTTGAACTAGAAGTTAAGCAGAGAACCAAAAAAATTCAAAACCAGTGGAGAGTCATGGAACCAAATTTGATTTTCAAAAGGAAAACGTTTGTGAACGGTAAGAGTTGGGAATCGTAACGTTTGTTTCTGAAACTTTAAAAATAATCCTTTCTTTTACTTTTACGTGTTATATGGAACTTTAAAAGAAATGTTAATCTTCAAATAACTTGATTCATTAAATACCTGTTGAATACTCAATGTCCTAATAACAGGAGGTAAGACATGTCCGTTGAGAGGAATGATACTTCTCTTAAAGTAAGAGTGAAAATCTAAGTTCCTGGAGGCAAACACTGTGTTGTTGACCACAGCATCCCAGGTCAACGGTGAGGCCTGAAAAGGGAATCACTGAACGAACGCCCCTTTGAAAGAGGAATGGATGAATGAATGAATGAGTGGACCAGTGTCTGAACACAGGTAATGTTAATGACATTGGACTTGTACAAATAAGAACAAGGCTATAAATTTCAAAAGTATGTCTCTACCGTCAGAACTCACAAATATTTACAACTGAAGAGTTTGGTGGAAGATGTGAAAAATTCTGATGTTTAAGAAAAGATGAAAATGCTGAAAGTGTGAACTAAGTAAAGCGGTGGCAGCGTATCTCAGGAACCTCGATGCAACTATTTTAGCAAAACGCACACAATGCAGAACACGGCTGTTCAGAATAACTGTGTCATGGCGAAAATAACTTAATGAAATGCTGCTCCTTCAAGACCATCGAAAATCTGCTTCTGGCTCACGGTCCAAGGTGAAAATTCCATGGAGGGAGCAAAGGAAGGGACAAAGAAACCACCACGAGTGCCTGCACCAGAGCTATTTATTAGAGTAACTTTTCCTTTTTTTCTTCTTAAAGATTTCATAACAATTGAAGTATGTACAAAGTCTTACAGCATTTACACTGTAGAAAGTGTCCTATTAGCTGATGAAGCCTAAGGCAGTGCTGCTGGGAGCTCCAGAGCGTGTCTACAAGAGCAAGGAAGCTGGGCACTGTAGGTGGACCTCTCTGCTACAGCAGCTGATGGACGCCTAACTAGACCACCTGGAGGACAGGTTATGGGGGAAAAGGAACAAGCTGATATGCAGCTCTAGGGACCACAGGCTCTTAAAGCTACCTAGAGTTGTGTTTCTGGTTACCTAGAGCGTAACAAAGGTCCACAGCCTGACGGATTAACATATGCGCGAGGGCACGCTGCTCAGATCTGGTTCAGCTACCAAAGGTATTGACTTGTGAATGGGAGGCTCTATACCGATATGGCTGGTATTTCCGCTTGTGTTCTTGTCTTCAGATAGCTCCCACCTGCCCAAGCCCCACTCCCCTCTCCCTTTATCAACAACAACAACAAAGGGAGGGAAGAGAATCCGCATGGGATTAGTTCTTGACCAAAACACAAACTTAAAAAAAAAAAAAGACATTCAGTATCAGCTCTAGGGTGGCCATTCTGTCAAAAGATTAACAGTGGAAATTTCTGAATCAACCTAAATCAGAACAATATCAACAAACCCCCGCCAACACCCAACCTCCGGATTTAATCACCTTCATCGATTGTCTTTCCTTGGGGTCAGCATTACACAGAACCACCAACATTTACACACCGAATCGGACACAAAACGTAAATAGCACCGCCGCCCCAACCCTTACTTGAGTACGTGACGAGCGGATGTCAGTACCTACATGATTCACACGAGGGTCCCCACTTTCTTCCTCAGAAAGCCCAGCCCGGTTCTCTCTTGGGTCAGTCACTATCTGTTTGGTAAGCAGACCCCATTTATTTTCCCACTGTTTCGGTCTCCAGTGTAGGCAGATAGGCTTTTTTTTTTTTTTTTTTATTTCAAAAAGATGCTACTCCCAACTTAAAAGCCAGTGGATAAAACTTTTAATTAAGACACCATAGCGCGGGATATAAAAACACAGGAACCACATAAATATTGAAGAAGTTGTATACCGTTTTCCTTGTAAACAGTTTTGCTGAAGATCGAAGCCCTAGTGTGAATCTGGCCTGGGACTTTTGGCGGATGGCGAGCGATCGGCCAGGTTCTGCAGCGATGGTGGCCGAGGACGCCAGGTCAGTCCCCACGTTGGCGGGCATGCAACTTGAAAGACATTGCACAACAAGCAACACAAAGAGAGTGGAGAAGCTCACAACACTGCAAGGAGACCTCACAACCTCCACGACTGCCGAGGCACGGACAGAGACCCCCCTCCCTCCGCTGCGCGCGCTTCCTCTTACACGTGGGACACCTTCTGCGACTCTCTGGCTTGTTTGATGCTATACAACCACTTGATGATGCGAGCGTTTCTCTCGATCGCGGAGATGCCGTAGGGCACCCGGTCGTTGGCACTGTCATCGTTTCTGAGGTCGCTGTTACTGTCCTGAGACTGTTCACAGTCCGAGCTGATCATGCTGGCGCTGCGGAAGTTGAGGGAGACGATGTCGGAGTTGGCGCGGGCGAAGTTCTCCATGCCCAGGGTTTCCAGCTCCTCGGGGTCCAGTCCGCAGTAGTTGAAGAAGCGCTCCACGTCGGCGTCCACCCGGAAGTACCTGTCGCTCAGGTCCGACTTGGACCGCTGGAGCGAGGGTCTCCGGCCCACCCCGCAGGCCGGCTCGGCCGCCTCGGCCTCGGGGGACCTGACCGCGGCCGGGGCGGCGACCTTGGGCTTGGGGGGCAGCGGCGGGGCGGAGCTGCTGCAGGGGCATGGCCTTCAGGGGCTTTGCGCCCGTCACCTTGCGGATGTCCGAGGAGCTGTGCGACACGTGCAGGAAGGAGTCGGGGGCGGGCTCGAGCGGCCGCCGGCCCACGTGCGAGCCGCCCTCCTGCGGGCTGCCGCGGCCGGGCGTGGGGCGCACGCGCAGCGACTCGGCGAACGAGTGCCGGTGCAGCTCGGCCGCGTCGGCGCGCGGCGCCGGCCAGTTCCGCGCGCCGTGCTTGTGGCCTGAGCCCGCGCTCGAGCCCTCCGAGCTGTTGAGGATGTTCTTGAGGATCTCGAGCTTCAGGGTCTCGCGCGGCGCGCCGCCCTCGCTCTTGGCGCCGCCGCCGAAGCCCTTGAGCGTGGGGCTGCCGAGCGCGCGCTTGGCGCCCGGGCACACGGGGGGCTTGGCCAGCACGGCCGGCTTCACGGGCTCCTGCTTGGCGTTGATGACCTCCTGGCTCTTGACGTACTTGGCCTTGTCGGCCTCCAGCCGCTCCACGGCGCTGAGTCGCTTGGGGTTGGGCTCCGCCTGCCGGCGAAAGTAGTCGGGCCCCTTGTTGAGGATGCGCAGGGGCACGGCCGACGTGAAGGTGCCGGCGGGGCTGACCGGCTTCACCATGCTACCTGTCTGTAGGCTCTCCGTGGGCATGGCGGGCGCTCTCTCCCCGGCGGCCGTGGTGGATGCTCGTCTGCGCGCCTCCGGATGCGCCGGGCAGACACATGTGCGGACGGCACAAAGGGCAGCGGACGGTCCGGAACCGAGTGTCAGCGGCGGCGGCGGCGGCAGCAGCAGCAGCGGCGGCAGCGCCTCATCTCCCGGCTCGTTCACCGCCCCGTGGCTTTAGTTTCCTCGCCGCCTCGCGGGCCGCCCGGTGCGGAAAGGCCCCAAGCCCCAAGTTCCTTTCAGCTGCTTCGCCGCCTCCTTTCTCCTCCCCGAAGGATGTGGGAGTCTCCTCCAGGTCTTTGTGTTCGACTGCAGGCAGAGCTGAAACACACAACAACCAACCGCGGGTTAGGATGGGCGAGTGACATCACGGCTGCAGCAACGGCGGAGCCGCGCGCCCCCGCCCCAGGGCACCCCGCCGCCCGCCCGGGAGGGAGGCGATCCCGGCGGCCGCACGAGGCCCGCGCCCCGCGCTCGGAGAAAGAGCGGCAGAGGGTTCCCACGCGCCACCTCCTCCCGCCGCCTTCCCAGCGGGGAGACCCGCCTCCCGATCACGCCCGGCTGGCATCACTTATACCCAAACCCCGGAAACACTAGACGAGTGCAGAAATGCGGGTCGTTCCCAGTTCATGAAATGCCAGTGGGTTCCTGAGAATCCCTTTGCTGCTTTAGGCTACGGCATCGGTGACGTCTAATATGCCTCTTTTGCAATGAAGCAAACCTTCAGACTTCTATCAATCTCTCCTAACACTTCAACAAGCACCCAACTCTTCAAAAACTGAAAGGATGGGCAGGAAACGGCAGTAGACACGAAAATATTTTTTAAAAAGTCAACACGTTTATCTTATTTTTGCCAACCAATATATTTGAAAACACATTCTCCTGCGCATGGAATGTGTATGAAGTTCAACCCATTAAAACACAGGCTTATTTTTTAACTAAAACAAACAAAAACCAAACAAAAAGCCTAGCAATACTTCTAGATCAACCATATAAATAGAAACTCTGATTATAAATGCTCCACAAATTTTTCACACAATGAGCAGAATCAAGTTCCTTTGTGGTATGTATTTTCCCAGATCCCCTAAAGAACTAAGAACACAATCTTAAGGTGTCAGTCATACCTAAATATGTTACTTTATGGGAAACTTGTATAATAGGGAAGCATTCATGGGGCTTACTTTATGGCTTTCTGAACAACTTGACTCCCTCACCCCCCACCCAAGCCCACTATGAGGAAACACTCATCAATACTCCCAATATAAATCTTGAGGGAGGCTTTCTACTTAGAGCATAACACAGTGAAACATTTATCTCTGCAGCCCTCTGAAGTCCAACCACCTCTCTGCCCGTCACTGCTGGCAGAGAGCACTGAGGCACGCATCAGCCTTCCAAAGCACTGGCGAAGGACCTTTTCAGCATCTCTGGTTGTAACTAGGAGTGTTAAGAGAATAATGTAGTCAACTAACTTGTCAAATAACTAATTTACAAAATAAAGCGGTATCACTATGAAATGATCTGCTCTCAGGGGGGAGAAAATGAAGTGCCTTAAAATAAGCTTGGGGCCTCGGGCTCATGTTTTTCCTTCACATCTTTTAAAACTCTTAATCTCTAAGTACGCCCATCGTCATGTTTTGTTAGAGACCATTTTGGTAATCTGCAAAAGGATTCGTTCTAATAAAAATATTTTCCTATGCAAGATGTAAGAAGCCCCAAGGTAATTCCTCCGTAATGATTTCTTTTAATTGTGCGGTTCTATTAATGATACGTCCATGTAGTTGAAAAAATCACCTCCTCTCATGAAGATGAAGTAAGGTTGTTTCTTTGAACGTATTCTGAATGAAATGCCAGAGGAGGAGTGAGGATTCCTCTGCAGACCCTCAGGTCTGCTCATCCACTACCCTGGGTACATCTCACCCGGAGGACGGACCTGGTCCTCCAGGAGGGGGCTGGAGCCCGGGCCCTGAGGCAACCCTGCTGGATCACCCCCAGGGCACCTGAGAGCCCCCAGGATAGGCCTTGTTTCTCCCGAGCGCGTATAACATCTTCACTGGTTACCTCTGCAGCTTCCAAAATGTGTCCACGGAGGGGACAGTGCCAGAAGGTTCAGGGGCAGAGTGAAGGACACCACGGAAATCTGTGTCTGTGACCGTTGCACCTAAGGACCAGGGCAAACCTCCAGCAAGTGGGAAGATCGCCCAGCGGGTGGCAGGAGGTAGAGCCTCTACCCCTTCCCCTGGGGCCTTCGGTCTGCATCTGTGACAGGAGTGCTTGGACGAGATTCCCACTAGTCCTTCTCCCTCTAAAAGCACGTGGCCCTGAGGGGCTAAGGACCAGTGAGTTATTTCCAGTTTCACAAAAGGCCCATGGGAATACTGGCCTGTGAACTCTTCTGTGCTCCCGGCATCCACTGTTCTTAGGAGAAGGCTCTTCACATGATGAGGTGTAGTTATCACGTGACCGTCACTGGCGGTAAAGCTCATGCTGGCCCGCACGACCCTGTTCTTTTCGAATTCCATCGTATTCGGACCGGAAGCCCCAAACGGCCACCGCTACTGACCGACTTTCCAGTGTGCCGAGCTGTCTGTCCAGGGGGACTTTGGTGCCGCTCAGAACGAAATGAAAGTCATCTCTCTGACTCCCAGGCTACTTTCTAGGAAGCATTTCCCGGCAAGCTCGTCTTCCTTCCGCCCTGCTTTCTGTCTTCACAGAAAAGAAGGCCTGAGAATGGGTGAACAGAGGCCAGAGCCAGAGGACGGCCCCTCCAAGCACCCCCACTGTGCACGCCATCCACCTGAGGAAGCAGTTACTAGACACAGAACCAGCGTGAGAGTTTATGTTAGAAAAACAGTAATCATTTGTAACTAACTTTTTTTTTTTTTTTTTTTTTTTTTTGCGGTACGCGGGCCTCTCACTGTCGCGGCCTCTCCTGTCGCGGAGCACAGGCTCCGGACGCGCAGGCTCAGTAGCCATGGCTCACGGGCCCAGCCGCTCCGCGGCATGTGGGATCTTCCCGGAACGGGGCACGAACCCACGTCCCCTGCATCGGCAGGCGGACTCCCAACTACTGCGCCACCAGGGAAGCCCTGCTCTTTGGCTTTTTGATGTTCAAACAGTGTTGGCTGGGACGGAGCTGTACAGACCCACCCAGAGTTTTGGAGTGTAGACTTTGGTGCGATGCAGACCAGGTACTTTCAAGACACCTGGAAACCTGGAGCTACATCATGATGTCACAAATGTGATAACCATGGCCTGTGTTCAGGGAGCACCAGGCACACGGTCCTCTGCTGATGGCAGCCTTGCCCAGGCCCCTGACATTAGGACAGGCCTAGGCATTGGTGGGAGCAGGCCTGAAGGGGCCTCTATGCCTCTTCATCTTGTTTCAGAAAACTTCGACCTCAGCCACGTGAGGTTTCATCAACAGAAGTAATTATCCGGCCCTACTTGATCCTTGATGGAGGGCTAAGGAGAGAGAACACAAGCCTGAGGGAAGCTTCCATTCACAGACCATTTTGCCTACATTCTACCCCACTGAATATCCATTCAAAAATTTCATGAAAGCATAAAATGGATTGGAGAAAAAAATGTGGCAGGACTGACAGAGCGGCCCTCTGAGTCAGGGCAACATGAACTCTCAACAGCAGCCTGGGGGGCCATTGTGGGCGGAGCTCCCCCAGCAGCTCCTTCCCGATGGAGGACCAGGGCCAGAGGGGTCATGTTATCTGCATGGGGAGGGCTGATGGGGCACAGAGCCAGCCAGGGGCAGAGGACACAGGGGCAAAGACACGGTGACTCCTGCTGGCTCTAGGGATGCCTCTCAAGCTTGAATGTGCCTGTGCATGCGGGGATCTGCTGGACACCCCAGACTCTGCATTTCTCACCAGACCCCAGGTGATGCCCGGGAAGCTGGTCCAGCCTTTGAGTGGCAAGAGGAAATGGAAAGAATCTCACCCCTGTACCAGCGAGCATCAGAGTCGGTGCTAGATGCTGGCACGGAGAACGTGAGCCAGGCTTTCTTGTCTCTTACATGAGTAAAAGTCTGGGGCTTTGGGACATGGAAACAGCAATCCCAGAGAACTGAAACTTCCCAAACCAAGGTGGCCTGGATCCATCTAACTTCAAAACTGCCAGCTGCTCATGGGGGCAGTTAGGTAGAGACCAGGACCTGGGCTGACGGGCGGCACTGGGGAGACCCAGCAAGCTGGTCTCAGGGCATTTACAACCCTGGGGGCAGTGAGGGATAGAAAGTGAGCCGCCGAACACACAGTTTATGTGAAAAAGGCTTAAAGCCAATTTCCTGTAACCCAGGCAACGTGAGCCTCGGTGCCTCTGAGGTCAGTCGGATCACGGTGGCTGTGGCCTGTGTGAAGGGGCCTCCAGCTACGGGGCTGCCGCGGGGAATGGCTTTCACAGTTGACACAGCAAACCCAGATTTCTGTGTGGTGTCTCTTGATTTTAAGATTCAATCATAGAAAACACCGTGGGCCATGTGCTTCTGGTAAAGAGAAACGGACAATTAACGCCTAATTGATCTTACATTCCGGGCAGGACGAGAGTCCTGCAGTTACAGCAAAGCACCCTGGGAATGAACGTAATCCCAGATTCACCTGTAGAAGTTTCTCAAATATGTGAAAACTGGTCATTTCTCATGTGTTATGGCAGAAAAAAGGTGAAAATACTGCTTTAAAGAGGGAGTCTGACTAATTCCATTCTGAGTCACCTAAAATCTCGGTGTCTGGATCTCATCTATGAAACTGAATGTGCTGAATTCGGCGAGCTTGAAAATGCTTTCCGCTCAAACATTCTTTTTTTTTGGCTGCGTTGGTCTTCATTGCTGCTCACAGGCTTTTCTCTAGTTGCGGCGAGTGGGGGCTACTCTTCGTTGCGGCTCTCATTGCGGTGGCTTCTCTTATTGCGGAGCACGGGCTCTAGGTGTGTGGGCTTCAGTAGCTGTGGCTCGCAGGCTCAGTAGTTGTGGCTTGCGGGCTCTAGAGCGCAGGCTCAGTAGTTGTGGCGCACGGGCTTAGTCGCTCCGCGGCACGTAAGATCTTCCCAGACCAGGGCTTGAACCCGTGTCCCCTGCATTGGCAGGTGGATTCTTAACCACTGCACCACCAGGGAAGCCCCACTCAAACACTCTTGGAGACAAAGAGCAAAAGAAGCAATTTACCTTTGAGGTTAATAAGAGCTCTGGAAGAACCGATTCTTCTAGTTTCAGATCACAGAACATTTACAATCTGGGCAAACTTGTCGCATGTTGCTTTCTAATTTTGGGGGGAACAGCATCTGTGCTTACTGACTTTAGCCGTAAGATTCCAACTTGACTGGGTCCACCTTCATAACTGTATTCTTGGTTTATCCCATTTAAGAGCAGAGAAACCTCCTTGTAATTGAAGTAAGAATGCAGTCTCAGGTGACACCGTTAACTTTTGAATTCTTTACAAATGTAAGAGAAAAGCACTCAAAATCAAAGAGTGCTGAATCTAATTCAGCTTACTGAGTTGTGGGCTGGGTTGAATCAATCGATTAGTACCTAGTGACTGAGCAATTATGTGTAAGATGTAAAGAAACAGGAAAGTTATGGCAATTTAGAAAAAAAATACTCAAAATACATACAGTGAATATTAATGAAATAATGTTGATCAGTGCGGCAGGACTGTAACAACGCACTTCCCCACCAACCACTTCTCGGGAGTCAGACGGCAGAGCGGGAGGCAAGAACCGGAGCAAAGGCACGGACACGGGGCTTCCATCCTCAGGGAAGCTCTCCACTGAGTTCGTGGTTCATTCAAGAAACCTGAAACACACCCGACAGCCGGTGCAAAGTGCTGGTGGCGGGGGCACGGGGACAGAACCTACTGGGGTGACGATGGGGCAGGTGGACTTCGGATTTCATGCGGAGCAATGGGGGAGCCCTAGAGGGTGATCATGCATCAGTGACAGGGTCAGGTCTGGAGTTCTAAGAGCTCCCCTGGCTGTGGGAGGGACCAGGACGAGAGAGGCAGCAGAAGCAGCTGCAGAGAGGCTGGGCAGAGCTGCCCAGGGGAGGGAGGGGCAGTGGGCTCTGAGCGGAGGCCCCCTGGGCACGGCCCGTGGGTCCGAATCCTGGCTCTGCCCCGTAAGGGCTGAGAAGCCCTGGGCAGGTCACTTCTCCATCCTGGGCCTCAGGTTTCCCATCTCTAAAATGGGGATAATGATGCCACCTACGTATTCAGGGCACTTGAGAAGGTTAAATAAGGGCACAGAGGCACTTCTCACTCACGTCACCCTAATGAGGAGGGGGTCTTTGGGGATGGAGAGAAGTGTGGACAATTTCAAGAGATGCTTAAGACCTGCACTGGGCCGAACGTGGTGTCGGTCTGGTTGTGGAGGGTGAGGGAGCCGTTGAGGATGATTCCGGGCTTCCTGCTTGACTGCTGACACGTGGTGTGTGGGCAAGAAGCACACTCTAGTCTAGTCTTCCCTAGCTTCCTCCTCTGCACCCCAGGCTTGAGCCAAACAGAACGACGGCAGCCCCTCCGAGCCAGCTGTGCACGTTCACACATCTGTCCTCCCTCTGCCCAAGACGACTGTAACCAGCAGGGTTTTAGAGGAAACTTGTCATCTCCTTAATACGCATCGCAAATAGTTAACAATGTTGTGGCCATCGTGAAAACTATATTTAGAAGCAAGATGTATTCCTAAATTAAATGCTTAGTTCTGTAGGTTACAGGAAGTAATGGCACTGCATTTGGAAGACATTAACTTATCCATTTTAATCAATATGCCATGTTTTTCACCATTTTCCCTTTCCCTTCCCTTCCTAACACCATTCACTTTATTAACTCCTTTTATGCTGTGAAAATAACTTGTAAAGAGTGCAAAAGGAGAACAAAAGTGAGAAGGTAAACGGGGGAGTAACAAAAGCATGTATCCAAAAAAGACTAAATTTGCACACGATAAATTGAACGGAAACTAAGAAATGAGAGGCCCAAACATCTGGAAGCGTTAAGTCAAAACCACCGCCCTTTCAGGACCTGTTGTTTTTTTCATTTACTAAATGACGTGCCTCCTTGCTTATTGCCTGGTGAAATCCCTCAACATCTATAATCCTGATGGCTGGATCTTCTCTTTTCTGACCTCAGTGTTGCCATCAGCGATCGGCTCCAAGCTGTTAATGAAATAACCTTCTTGCCAACAACGCTCTCACTTTGTATATTCTTGGACACCATGGACTTGCCCTAACAACATTTAAAAACTTTTGATTCTGGTATCCTAGTCATTTTTTAGCTTACTCTTTCAGTTGGCTAGAGTAGGTCTTCAAATGTTACATAATAAAAAAAATCCTTGCCCTGGGTTTTCATGATTTTGTTTTCATTTTCCACCTGTTGGGTAAACCATCTGTCCACTTTTCAGCAGGTCCTTTAAGCCTTGTTTCTTTTGACACATCCATTCCGTGCAGCCGGAGGAGAGAAATGCACGTTGGAATTGCGAAGAGATGCCAAGAGGCCAACTTTACCTTCTAGGCCTTCACGGATATGGACCAAGGAGTAATGCCCTCCCAGGGCTCTCCTAGGGTGTGCCGGACACACAGGTGAGCAGCACACACTTGCACAGGCGTTTTGATAAATGCGTGGAAATTACTGACAGTCGTGTACTGTATTACGGCAGCAGCCTCCAGGTGGCGCTGTGAACTGAGCAAATCTGCAGGGAAGAACGGAGGGGGTACAACTTCTTACCCACAGCGCTTCCCCGTGATGTCAGGGAGCAAGGAAGGAGTGGGAGACAATGTCACCCAAGGAGCTGGTATCAGGGCTGACTCAGCTCTTTGCTCAGAGCTGTGGTTTGGACCTTGGCGTGCGCCTACCCTCACCCCAGACAGACTGAGGTTGGATTCAGGAGCCCTGCCCACCTCCAGAGAGCCTGACCCGTGTCTCCCGGAGCTGACGGAGACTGGCTGTAGCTGGAGTCTGAGAGGTCTAAAGAAAGAGTCTGTGCTGGACCCTCCACCCAGGACACAGGCCAGAGGAAGCTGCGTTTCCAGGAGTACAAGGGTTTCCTAGGCCACATGTGAACTTGGGGAAAGGTGGTCTAGGGTTATCTTAAAAGGAACTGCGCCCAAAGAGTCACCCGCCCTGAGAAAGCCAAGAGCCCTGCACTGAGGGGAAGGCCGTGAGCACCCACAGCGGTGGGAGATGTGTGGCTGCCCCCAGGGAACCCAAAAGCTCCCAAAGAGAACGAGCTCTGGACTCCCCCATGCCCAGGGGATGACGGGTGTCAGAGCCGAGAAGAGGACCCCTGTAATCGTCCCCCAGCACGTCCACAGACCCCCATGGACCTGCCCCCAGGTTAGAAGTGATGCCTAATACGGAGCCGGAAAGGAGCTGGGAAACCCGCAAGGTTTATTCAGCCCCCTCCTCCACCGAGGTTTCGAAGCCAACACAGGCCTGAGCTGGGAGTCGGGGGTGGGGGGCGCCCAGCTGAAACAGGGTGAGAGGCTGGAGGTTTTCAGTCGCTCATGCCTGAAACTGACCTGAGGACTTTGAATTATTTAAGACGAACAGAAGAGGCTACGGGTCGTGTTGAGAGGAGAATTCAGGGTGCATTCTTAGGGCCTGAGAAAAGAGGACACTCGCTTCCTGTTCATCCCCTAATGAATCCAGGCCAGACAGTAGAACCGGTCCATCCTTCAGGGTTTATGTCTGTCTGCCTGCTGACGCGGAGCCCCTCGGTCCAGAGCCAGGTCCAGGGTCCAAGGTCAACTGCGTTTACTCCGGAGCCTGGCCACTCACAGCTCTGCGACCCTGGGCACGTTCCCCGAGCTCGGTGTGCCTCCGTTTCCTCCTGACGGTACGCTGACCATAATGAAAGCTATATGCGCTGGGGCTGCCGTGAGAATTCCGCGAGGGAGAATTCCGCGAGGGAGCGCGTTGAAGGACCAGTGTGTAGCATCGCGTCTGTTCGGGCGACGTGAGCTGTTGTTACATTTCGTCCCCCCCATCAGGTTTCAAGCTTTACGGTCACTGAATGATCTTTTGTCTTAAAATGATTCCACTGGTCTCAGGTGAGAGCGTGGGTGCTATTTCTGTCAAAGTGGGTCGACCAGGCAGTTTCCATCTACAGGGTCACTCGTGTGACCCCATTTTTATTTGAGCTACAACAAAAATATGTCGTTTCAAATTTCAAAGCCAACAGTTGTGCGAGTGAAACAGCCTAGAGAAAATAATAAAGCCATTATTAAAAATGAAATCAAACCTAAGGTTGATAGGAGAAAAACAGCCGGTCACATCTCAATCTGGGATGGAGTCTTGACTCGGACGTCATTCTCCAAGGTCATTTAGAAAACGCGTTCACAGGCTTCACTTTCATTTGTAAGTCAGTCCATTCTAAAAAGAAATGTCATGGGTTTCTTTTAAAATGCCCTACTCTTATTTAAGACAATTACAGGGAAAATGAAATCGAGAATCAGAAAAAAAGAAAAATCACATTTCTGGTTCAACAGTCTTCCGTGGCCAAAGGCAGAGAAAGTTTTGCTATAACAGGGCCACCAGCTTGTGTCGATGTCGGGGAGCCTGGCCCTGCACCCGAGATCTCAGAAACTGGCACCAAAAATCATTTGGAAATACGAGGCTTGCTGGATGGACGTAACGACAAGTAATTCAAGGCAGGGTGACTAGAATTCCTAATGACAGAATTCCAGTAGGACTGCTTGCTTTGTCCAGACAAACATAAAGTGATCCCATTACGGCCTCTTTGTCCTCTCCTGGAGGGGGGCTTCACTCGGCTCTGTGTTCGGCTTGTGAGAACGTGCAAGGCACGGCCAAACTCTAGTGAGAGCCCCGGCCCTTCGCACAGGCTAGCCCCTTCAGGTCCCAGGCTGCGGGAGAACTGCTAGTTAACATGAGGCTAAGAGTTAGCTGGCTCCCCAGTTAGGCTGACCAGGAGCGCACTTTCTAGCAGCAGCAGTGACATCTCATCCATCCTCGCAGTTACTCCCTTACGAGGCGTCTGATCCCCCTGTACCAGCAAGAGGGTGAGTACTTGCGGGTCTACGTGGATCTGGGGACCCGGCATCTGGTTGTCCCACTGACGTGGGTTGTAAGCACCCACAATTTGCATTTTTCTTTGGCTGTGTAAACTTGTACATACTCTACGGCAGCCGTAGCAGGGTGGCAATATAGACAGAACCTTTATTTGTGAAAATATTTTCAATTTCTAGTGAAATAAGTATGTATTAAATGTGTGTGAATACGTGTGTAAATACATATGTGTGTAAATACCCTGAAATAAATATGTGTTAAAACGGTGACACGGGCTTCCCTGGTGGCGCAGTGGTTGAGAGTCCGCCTGCCGAGGCGGGGGACGCGGGTTCGAGCCCCGGTCCGGGAGGATCCCACATGCTGTGGAGCGGCTGGGCCCGTGAGCCATGGCCGCTGAGCCTGCGCGTCGGGAGCCTGTGCTCCGCAACGGGAGAGGCCACAACAGTGAGAGGCCCGCGTACCGCAAAAAAAAAAAAAAAAAAGGTGACACGTATCAACTTGAAAGAAGGAAAAATAAAGCAGCATTTTGGGGTGAGTGGACCCAGTTCACTGGGAGTGTATTAGGAAAACTGCTATTTAAATTATGTTTAAAAATTCACCTGTTCATAATGACCATTTCCTGTTAAGCACGTATGATGTACTAAATGCACAGAGAACTGTACTGATGCAGTTTAAAGGTTTTACGATTCAATCCCACCAACATCTCTAAAGCAAGTGTTATTATCCCCACTTTACAGATGAGGAAAGTCATGTCCAAAGACACCAACAAAGTTGTCTAAGATACTCGGCTACCAGGTGGCTGAGGGCTCCACAACCTCACCTGCATACCTACCCCTTGGTCCACCTCTCCATGTCACACCCTCATTCCAGCTCTTAAAAAGATGGGTGTGATGTAGTTCTAAATGGTTTACATTTAAATAATGCAAGTGCCTTTCCATTAGGAAGACACACTAATTGTAGTTTAGTCCTGAAGCTCGAAGATCTACTCTCTTGGCCATTCACTGCTGAGTACCGGCTTCCCCTAGCAGGAAGAGGAGGACAAGAAATCGCTTAAACTTTTTCTTACATCAGATAATCGTTACATGCTTACAGCTTACATGCATAAGCAGAGAAGGTGAAATGTTTATCAACTCAGTTCCATTAATTTAATTTTCTTTCTTGACACCAGTGATGGCAGTTCCATCAAAGTTAGCTGAGCTCTGATGAAAATCATGAGAGATTAAGAACAACAGGCAACAGATGCTGTGTTTCATTCTGTCTGCAACACGGAGCATGTGGAGAGTAGGGGGAACTCACTTTTTACTGCCGTTTCTACTAAAGCCCCCAGCCGTGTACACAGTAGGCGCTCACTAAAATGGGCACCCAGCCGAACTAAAATGTAAAACCCTCAGTAGACTACCTAGCACGTTATTTTAGATACTAAGAGCTCAATGATGCCCTCAGATAAAGAACCCAGGAAGCGAACCTCAGGGTGCACTGTTTATAAATTTGAAACAACACTCCAAGTGCCTCCTTTTGATTGGAGAGCTTGGGGCACCGGCCCACAAACGCACAGAAACGGTTTATTCACAGCTTAACGAACATATTAGCCCTGAACTGTGCTTAGAACACAAATCCGGTCCAAAGGGAAATCAATACAAGGTAGAATTTTAAAGCAGAACCAGTAGGTTCTGCTTTTCAAAAAAAAGAATGAATACTGTTTATGTTATTTGCCAAGCAACACCTAGAATTATTTTCCATCTCTGGAGTCAATCAGTGCTGGAGAAGTTCAGCAGTTTTTAAACAACTAGTTCCTTTTGCCTCAAGTGTACTCAGAAAAGACAAACAGTATTTTTTCACTTTTAAGAATTCAGACTGAATTCTGGGACAATTCAAAGTAAGACAGGCAAGTCTGTAGACACCTATTTTTGCAGCACATATTTTAATCTTTAGCACTTGACACGTCTCACATAAACCATTTTCAAGCCTAGAACGGCATGAGGTAAGGCTTCACCACAGTCTACACTGGAAATGTCATTCTGGGGTCCAAGCAACAAGGAGCTCGGGAGTGGCTGATATGGTCACTGTACCTTGCCCAGGCCCGTTCCAGCTCTGCTCCAAGCTGGCCGGAGCGAAAGCAGCGGGCAGGTGGCCAAACTGCTATGCTCTGCGGCCACAGGCCCTCCCCTGCCTGTCCATCCTCCCCTGCCCCCAGGGCCCCCTCCTCCCGGGCACGCTCTCTGATGCCAGCACCTTCTTATTCTGCTCCCCGCCCTGGCATCCCCCAGCCCTCCTTTGCCTGGCCTGGACCAGAGCCTTCCAAGTGTCCCCAAACGCACTGCAAAGTCTTTTCCGACCTCTTGTTCTGTGTCCCATCCCTCCTCCCTGGCACTGCCCTTCCCCCAGCCACGGACACCTGGTCAGCCCAGCGTAGCACCGGACCCTGCGGGACAGCAGAGCTCAGAATCTCTTGTAGGGATCCTTGTCTGACATGTATCCGGCACAGGATGTGTGTTTGCCCCAATGCAAAAGAATAAAAAGCTAAAACTATCACAAAGGCTTTGCTTACTTCCCCACCTTCCTAGTCCCGCTGCCAAAACAAATAAACAAACAAACAAAGCAAGCTCACTGAAGAGTCTAAGGATGATGATAATAAAAAATCTGTATTAAAAGTAATCTTGATAAATACTTTAAAAGCTACAGACACTGCTGGATGGACAAAGCAAATCCTTCTTGAGATCTGAAAACTCTGCCTTCCATATTCCTTCCAACACAATACGTTTTACCCTATTCCTTCATGCTTTTCTTTTAAAATGAAACTATCTGCCTCTATCTTTTTTTTTTTTTTTTTTTTTTTTTTTTTTTTTTTTTTTTTGCGGTACACGGGCCTCTCACTGTTGTGGCCTCTCCAGTTGCGGAGCACAGGCTCCGGACGCGCAGGCCCAGCGGCCATGGTTCACGGGCCCAGCGGCTCCGCGGCATGTGGGATCTTCCCGGACCGGGGCACGGACCCATGTCCCCTGTATCGGCAGGCAGACTCTCAACCACTGCGCCATCAGGGAAGCCCCTCTGCCTCTATCTTGATTAACTGTTTCTCATTCCTGTTTACTAAAAAAAAAAAAAAAAATGACTCATCCAAAGTGAAAAAAGGGAGTTGGCTTTTAGAAGTAGTTTTGTTTTTTCTGAGTCTCTATCATTGTTTAAATTTGTTTAGTGAGAAATGAAATTTTCTAGTATTTTTTAACAAGAAGGAGGATTATTTTGCTTGGGGCGAAAGGTAGTGTTGATGTTTACAGCTTCCTGGTATCTGAAGCTTTTGATTCTGGGCGCATCACTTAACGGCTCAGGAGAGAAATGCAACGGCAACCATTTATGGGGACTCTTCCTTCTGCAACACCTCCGGCCAGATGGGATGGACACCTTAGAATCAACAAGTATCACCTGTCCCACTTAGCAGATGGGGAAACTGAGGCTCGGAAGGTTTAAGTGAGTTGCCTGAAGCTGGTCAGTTGAAGGAGCAACCCCAGGTCCGTCTGTTTTCTAAACCTGTGCCCAGGAACAGCCCCCAACATGCCTGGAAACGTCCCAGGTACAGCCCTCAACAGGCCTGGAAACGTCCCAGGTACAGCCCTCAACAGGCCTGGAAACGTCCCAGGTACAGCCCTCAACAGGCCTGGAAACGTTCCAGGTACAGCCCTCAACAGGCCTGGAAATGTCCCAGGTACGGCCCCCAACAGGCCTGGAAATGTCCCAGGAACAGCCCTCAACAGGCATGGAAACGTCCCAGGTACAGCCGTCAAAAGTCATGGAAATGTCCCAGGAACAGCCCTCAACAGTCATGGAAACGTCCCAGGAAACAGCCCTCAACAGTCATGGAAACGTCCCAGGAACAGCCCTCAACAGGCGTGGAAACGTCCCAGGTACAGCCCTCAACAGGCATGGAGACGTCCCAGGTACAGCCCTCAAAAGTCATGGACACGTCCCAGGAACAGCCCTCAACAGGCATGGAGAGGTCCCAGGTACAGCCCTCAAAAGTCATGGAAACATCCCAGGAACATCCCTCAACAGGCATGGCAACGTCCCAGGAACAGCCCTCAACAGTCATGGAAATGTCCTAGGAACAGCCGTCAACAGGCCTGGAAGCGTCCCGGGCTCCCGGGGTGAGAGGGGCTGCATCTGGATGGGAGCCTGGAAGGAAGGGAGGAAAGAATGCTAGCTGGCGCCCCCCTCCCCACGCCTAACCCAGAGGCTGCCAGGTCTTAGGCTGCTTCCAGAACAAAGCCTCTTTCCTGCTGTGGTGGCAGAATCTGTGTGCCCACTACCAGAGAAGCTGGAGTTTGCAGTACTTGCTGTGCCAGAGGAGAAAGCAGTGAGGGGGAGTTAAGAGGCGGGAAGATGCTCTGGAAACTCTGCGGGGAGACGGCATTCCTAAAATATAAAGAATCGGCCCACAAAATCCAATTTGTGGCAGTGACAATAAAAGCCCTTTGGTAAGATTCTCTGAGGAGCTCTCAAAATTTCACTGCTCCTTTTGTGGGAGGAAATAATTATTCTAATATCTTGCTAAGGAAATTAGAATATCTTCTGAACAACAGAAAAATAACAATCTAGCCGTCACCCGATTCGATAAAAATCAGACTTCCCTGCACTTGCCTGGGGGATTGGGCCTGAATCCTCCAGGCCACGGAGACCCACCCAATACGACAAAGACCACTTCCTGTGATCTCCCACACTCAAGTGACAGACCCCCAAGGGGGCATGTTTATACAGACCGAAGATCTAGAACGCACAAAGCACCAGTTATGTATCTGTGCCTTCAGAAAATAATGTTTCCCGAGCATCTACTCATGCCAGGCAGTGAACACAATGAACACCACATGGATGGAGCTCACAACTATGGCATAAGTCAATGCAATTTGCAGCATGCTATGAAGAAGGGGAGAACCAAGATTCAGCAAGGTGGAAACCACTGCTGATTTCAGTAGCGGGGACAAGGGCTGCTGGTGTGTCCCAGGAGCTTTGAGAGGAGGCGAGGGCTGGAGATGTCAGCAGGATGAACACGGGGTTTTCTTTAAGACGGTAGAACGACAGCACATTTATATGTTGACAAGAGTGGCACAGTGGAAAGAGAAAAACCATTGCACAGGACGCAGGAGAGAGATTTCATACGGAGGCACTGAAAACAGGGAAATAGAAATGAGAAGCAGAAACCTCAGCACAGGGGTAAGTTCTGGCTTACAGGCGTCAGGAGGCTCTACAGGACTTTTCACACCTGGCCCGGGACATCGGAAGAGACCTCTGGAGATGATGACGGCGCTACAGCAGTGGCAGGGGCTAGCACTCCTGGGGGTGAGGGCAGTACCTGTACGGACCCTCCCCGGAGCCTGAGCTGGGCTCGGGGCACAGAGCACCTGCCGGGGCCGACGGACGAGAAGAAGGGCAGTGATGCTGCTGCGGGGATACAGACCCAGTGAGTCAGCAGTTACCTTCTAGTACAGATGCTGAGCTGTCACAGAATCAACACTCAACAGTGCCGGGAAGCAGCAAGTCCCCATTTGCTTCTCCTCCTGCCAAAAGCAAATCATTGGATGGATTATAATTCTATCTCCGAGCAGAGAGAGGAAGAATGTACTGCTTTTGCAAACTTAAGGTTTAACCACGGGGAATCAGAGACCCCAGGGAAAAACAACTAAGAAGTCGTAGAGTATATAATAGCCAAGGAAGGGAACGCGATCCTTCGACAAAGACCACTCAGTGCCTACCGTGGGCCAGGAGAGGCTGACGTGCCTGAGACGGAAGCGGTGTGGCCGCCACAACACTCGCAGTGTGCCGGCTGCGGCCTGCGCGACGCAGCGTCAGGGCGGGGAGACTCCAGGGGAGAAGGGCAGCGGAGCACCCAAGTGGAAACGAGGGGACGGTAACCCGTAACCCTTCCGACGGTGAGACAGGGGAGAGGCATCTGGGAAACAAGACAGAGGACCTAGCGGGGTAAGGAAACAGCAAGGAGAAAGGGGCCCAGAGAGCAGGTGCGACCCTGGAGGACAGCGTCCTGGCAGAGGAGGGGCTGGCGGGGCCCACCCTCCAGGGTCTGGGGTCAGAATACGAGCTCCGCACTCCCAGCTCCACTCTTTACTCCCGTGTGACCTCGGGTCTCTCTAACCTTCGGGATCCTCACCTGCACCACGAGGATGACAGCAGGAGCCCTTCCTGGTGTTTTGGGGGTAATACATGTTAGCCACTGTCCTTTGTAGTGAGCTAGAGACAACGCCATCAGAATGTCACAGACTGTAGAGGCAATTTGTAGATCGATTTAAGGAAGAATTTTTAAGCAATTTAAACTGTCCCAAACTGGTATTAACTCCTTTGTAAAGAGTGAGCTTTACATCCCAGAATGGGCCTGTGCAGACGAAGCCTTACCATCAGCCCAAGAAACTTTAGAGGGGATTCCTGCAGTGGATGAGAGGGTGGCAGACGAACAATAAGTCCTGTGATTCTCTGAAACTTCTTCTCACTGCTGGTATTTAATTTACTGTGTTCAAAGCAAGAAGACAGGAACACGGGGACAGAGAAAAGATGCAGACAGGAGGAAAGTTTGAAGATAAACTGTATGTAAGGTATTGATCACTGAACAAAGAATCAAATGGAATATATTAAGAAGTGGCTAAAATCTCCCAAGAAACAGAGAGTAAAGAGGAAGGTATGAGCGGGGTGGGGTGGATGAAGAGACAGCAGGACCCAACTGTGCTCGGAACGTGGTGGACCTTTCCTTCCGCTCTGTTCTAGTCGTCCCGGATCTGCAACACGGACGATCTCTTATATCCTTTATGGCCTTGAAATTCTCATACTTCTTAGGCAGCCTGTTTCTGTATAGAGAACGTGCAGAGTCCTTTAAGCAGCGCACAGGCTCTGAAACTGCCCGTGAGTTTACAGCCTGGTGGAGGGAATCACTGCCAGGAACCATTTACGGGGCTGAGGGGTGATGACCAGGGCTGAGGAAGGGGGGCTGGTACCTGCAGGTCAGAGGCAGCCTCTCCTGTTACCAAGGGCTGGATGGTCCCTGTAGTAAACATGCTAACGGCAGTTATACTGGCGTGTAACATGTCAGTCTGTGTTTGCGATCACGTCACCCCAAATTCTTCAGAAAACATTTAGCCGGCGACTGCCGTTTAGTAACCGACTTATGAAATTCTGCAGTCGGGACCTGGTATGTGTGCAAAAGGAAGCCATGGGCTCCGAACTGGGAGATGTTGCCAGAAACCACTTCGGATGCGATGCCGAAGTCTCCAGTCGAACGTCCGGATTTGTGTAATTTCTCCTCCATTAGCTTAGAGGGGATCCGACGCTTCTGCGACATTGCTTGTTCTTTATTGATTTCTACAGAGAGGGGATTGGACTTTTCTCTTTTGTTTAACAGCCTTAAAGGTAGATGGAGGCTTTTAAACATTCATGTTCATCTATTTTACTTACTAAGGACCTCTAGATCACTCCAGTCGCTGTTTCTACAACTCAAGGAGGTTAGAGCTTTCCTGTGTTTATATCTAGAAAGACATTGCAATAAATGAAGCCAATATATATACCATAAAGACTAAATTGCTCCCTTTACCAAGCTACAATTGACCATTAAAATAAAACTTATCTTAGGGAGACACCGGGGAAAAGAAACTATATAAAAAAGCTATGGTCTATCTCAGAAAATATTTCAGCAGTCCATTTCTAGTCTTTGGAGAACTACTCAATATTCAACTTCTCATTTTTCAATGCCAGCTTTTTTCAAATATTATGATAAACACTCTAAAGTGACCTATTTCCCCTGACACCTAAGGAAAGTGATGTGTCATTCCAAAATCCATTTCTCCCACTTGCAAGGCAAGCAACAATACTTCTGTAGTCATCCTTATCTGCCAGATGGGAAAGTCTCTTTTAAATAAGAATTTCAAGAAAAAAAGTTACTCTGAAAAGTATCAAGTGTTCCCTTCTAGCTGGGTAATTTGGAATAGTCCTTGGGTGCAGCTCTCTAGCTGGAACCGGCGTGTAGACTGGGGATACGCACGACAGAGCCTGGCAGGGAACTAGGCAGTAAAGTGATGTAAGGACTACAGAGATTTTCAAAAAGCAGGGTTATCTAAGAGGGCACTTGGCCTGAGACCCCTACAGGGACAGGAACACTGAGTGCAGAGCAGATTTTGGACCCAAGTGGGTCTACGTGTGAATCTTGCTTCTGTATCCTCTAGCTCTGTGGCCTGGAACAAGTTAATTCCCTCTAGGTACTTCCATTTTTCTGTCTGTAAAGTGAGGATCCTAACAGCACCTTCCCCACAGGGTGGCTGTGAGATGACGGGACACAGAGAACGGAAGGCACTCAGCATGGGGCCTGGCTCACAGAAGGCAGGCACTGAATTTTTACAGTAAACGTGATTGAAAGCACTGAAAGTACCTATAGGTATCACAGGAAAACCATTTCCCTGGTCAATTTATTGCTTTCAAGTCACACAGAAGTTCCAGATGTTCTTGTAAAAAAGAAATGCATCAAAACAGAATCTGTACCTACAAAAGATCTTTCTGGGATTTTGAGAGGCATTGCACTAAGTCCGTTTAGCAATGGGGGAGGAACTGACATCTTTACTGGATTGAGTCTCCCAGTTCTTTAACATGGTTATGTCTCTCCATTGATTTAGACCTTCTCTGATTTCTTTCATCAGAGTTCTAGAGTTTTCAGCACATGAGTCCTATATGGGTTTTGTTAGGTTTACACTTAAGTATTTCACTTTTTTGAGCCATTGTAAATAGTTCTGTGTTTTTAATTTTGGCTTCCATGTGCTCGTCACTACTATATAGAAATACAACTGACTTCCGCGTGTCGATCTTGTATCCTGTGATCTTGCCAAATCACTTTTTTAGTTCTAGGGTTTTTTTGTTTGTTTTGTCATATCTTACTATCGAGAAAACAACCTAAGGCTCAAACTTTGGCCTCAAAATCAGAAAGACCGGGACTAAGTTTCCTAAATTGCTCCAAAATTCTAAAATGAAACTTTGCTTTGAAAAAAAGTGTTTTTCCCTTATTATGGTTCCGAATATGGCCTGGGTTGGGATGTGTCATTTAAACAGTACTGCAGACAGTAAGGCACTATCATATGAACTTACTCTTGCCCAGGCAATACCAAGGGGAAGGGGTAAAGCAGATGAGACCAGAAACCAAAGAAAATTAATACATTCATGGTGCTTTCTGAAATAGTTTCTCAAAAATATTTTCACATAAGGATTCCATCATTCAAACAGAACAATTCCAGATTTCAGTGGTTTCCTACTCCGAACTGAAGTGCTTTCAAGTTGTTTGGATAAGAGATTAAGAGGTACAAGCTTCCAGTTATACAATAAATAAGCCATGGGGATGTAATATACAGCATGAGAAATATAGTCAATAATATTGTGGTAACTTTGTATGGGGACAGATGGTTACTAGACTTATCTTTGGGATCATCTTGTAACGAACATAGATGTCCAATCACTACCTAGCACACCTGAAACTAACATAATATTGCATGTCAGCTATATTTTTTAAAAAGTCAGCATCAAAGAACAGGATTTGGGGCAGAACTGACTGGTTGGTCAAACTTAAAAGGAATAAATCATTTTTCTTTTAAAATTCCTCAGCTTCTCTATAGTCTACTAAGAAGAATAAGATTCAGAAACATACTTGACCTTTCCTAAATCTTCTTCACTAATTCTATATTTTAAATGACCATGCTAATAGAGACGTGTATAAAGTGATTGGCAAAGTTTTAAAAACAACACTTGTTTTGTAAACTTGAGTTCTATTTAAATGTGGAAACCTGTTCTAGAATTAGTGATGCTAAATGAATAAATAAGCAAACAGGTTTCTTATCCTTTGGTAGGTCTCAAAAACGCCCCAGGCCAGTTCAGGATGCATCCCTCTCGTTTTCTACCTCCCCTTGACACAGGTCACTAGGATATGGGCTATTACGCTTTTCTGGGATTTAAAGAGTGTAAGCAAAGTTAATAAAAAGGTCTAAGGAAAAAAGTGACTTGTGCAGTGTAATATGGTCCCAATCTCTATTTAAAGCTAGCCTGTTAGATCTGTTTGGCTTTGAGGATAAATTTTCCTGGTAGAGCAACCCAAGAACGGATCTATTACAAGTCCACTATGCCTCGCTATCAAGGAGGCAGAGGATTTCACAGATTTCATAGTCAGAAGGGACTTAAAAGACCCCTCGAGTCCAATTCATCGTACTGCAGGGTGACTTGAGTAATCCAGTTCTGAAGGTTCCGCCAGTATGTATGGCGTCTAATCTATAGAATAAGCTTAAATCTAATTATTAGACCTTGGGAACCCAGTCTTTTTTTTTTTTTTTTTTTAGGGCTCAATGCTTCCATTTTCAATTTCTCTAGGTTGACACTTTTATTAATTAACCAGGGAGCACCCTACCCCCTCCCCAAAATAAAAAACTGAAATAGATACAAGAGAGATAAGGTAAAGCAGATTCACAGAGACATAAAAGAAGATACAAAATTAAAAACCCTTTTCCTATATGGCTATCAAATCCTCCCTATTTGTAAGGAGTCAGAATAACACATTTTCCACGGAAACAGAACAAAAGTGAATCCCTGTCGCAAACACTATTAATTAACTTAGAAATCCGCTTTTATTCTGTCTTCCAAAGGGTGTCTGTACACCAGGAAACTGTATCTCAGAATCTATAATCAGGACAGCAACGAAACCAAGTCTGGCACAACTGACAAATTCTCTCTCAATTAATCTTTATAAAGCAGAAGTCATGTGAATAATCAAATAATTTATCATCACTAACTGTATAATGTCTTCACCATATCATGTCCACGGGTCACAGGATTTCGCTTTTTCTGCACAATGGTTTCTAAAGACGGAAGTATCCTAGGGGGGCTATTATTAGCTCACACAACAGATGTATATAATTTGAATAATGTGAAATATACATAAAGAAAGTGAAAATAATCCCAAACGTTACTTTTGGTTCAAAACAGTAGTGTGACTGCCTTTGCTCATCTCCTTTCATTCCCCGGACCCTGCTAAAATGAGAATAAAGTAATAAAAAGGCAAAAAGAGCAAGAGACACAAAGCAGAAGGGTGACTAGTAACTAACCTAATGGGCCTTGGAAGTTATACTCTAAGTGTCTGGTGGAAGACTCCAGGGAAAAGCGGGTGATTTTTCTGGCATCACTCCCACCACCACAAAGTGACAGGACCTCGGAGCAGGACAGACCCAGAGCGGAGGGTTAGAAACCCAGCTGAAAATATGGATCTTATGAAACTCCAAGCACAGTACTCGCTGGCTCGAGATCCCACGGTGACCTCTGCGTGGCCCACAGGACTCCCAGGTGGGCAGAAACCAGCCAAAGGCAGTGTTAGGGGAACCACTGACTGAACCCCGACCCCCCCCCCGACCCGGCCAGGCTCAATACTAGCCACTTGCATGAGTTATGTCACAACAGGAGGTCCTGGTAAGGAACACTGAACTAACAAGCTACCACCAGCCGGAAGAATTCGGGAAAGGTCAAAGGGAGAGAGGCCAGCCCATATGCCCTACCAACCTCCCAGAATCCTCCTCGCTGGAATCCACCCTGGCTGAGGACGTGCCACCAGGAAGGACCCTGAGCCAGAGTGATTGGCCAGAGACAACCCGGAAACTAACCCCATCACCATAAAACCCGAGACTGCGAGCCACGTGGCAGAGCGGTCCTCCTGGGGTCCCTTACCCTGCTGCTCTCCGCCCGGGCGCCCCTTCCAATAAAGTCTTTTGTTTTGTCAGCACGTGTGTCTCCTCGGACATTTCCTTTCTGAGTGTTAGACAAGAGCTCCCTCGGGCCCTGGAAAGGGTCCCCCTTCCTGCAACAGCAGGACTGAGTGAGTTATGGTGAAGGTGCCTGAAGCTCGCCTCCACCCCTGCACCCTCCCAGTGCCGGCGGTGGGACAGAGGGGGCTTTCCAGGAGGGAAAGCACTTTTTCCTCTCTGAGAAAACTGATCAGCCTTGGCTAGGGGTGTGTGTTGGGATGCGGAGACGGGGCACCTACTGAGATTTAGGGGTTCCAATTTGGAGAAAGCTGGCTCAGCGTGTGATCCCATCCAGTGCATCCCGCCATCAACAACCCTCACCTTCACACACCGAGCTCCCCACCCGATGCTCGATGCTCAGCAGCTCCCTTGTAAGTGTTAACGGGCAGTCAAGCATCTAACGTGAAAGCTGGAGACTCAAGTCATCAAACAGAAACAAAAAAACTGGGAAGAAAATGAGAAATTCAAAGGGCATTTGATGAAAACTTCGAAAAGTCAAGGATATCATCTAGAAAAATAAGTGAGGCTATGGAAGCCCTAAGCTAAAAACCTGATGTTCTTAGAAAAAAATTTAAAAAGAGGCAAAAATAAGAGTTGGAAATGAAATATTTAATTGAAATAAAGATTTCTTCCATAGGAGGATTTGAAGGAAAATCAAGGAAATCTCTCAGAAAGTTGAGCAAAAGAACAGAGGTTAGAAAATAGGGAAGAAAAGATGCGAGGATCGGGCTTCCCTGGTGGCGCAGTGGTTGAGAGTCCGCCTGCCGATGCAGGGGACGCGGGTTCGTGCCCTCATCCGGGAAGATCCCCCATGCCGCGGAGCGGCTGGGCCCGTGAGCCATGGCCGCTGAGCCTGCGCGTCCGGAGCCTGTGCTCCGCAACGGGAGAGGCCACAACAGTGAGAGGCCCGCGTACCACAAAAAAAAAAGAAGCTGCTAGGATCCATCCAGAAGGTCCAATATTCAAATAATTAAAAACTCTAGGCAAAGAGATCACAGAATATGGAAGGGGAGAAATTATTTAAGAAATAACACTAAAAAGTTAGTCAGATGGAAGGGTCCAGCAATCCAGAGCCAGAAATAGCAGAGTCCAAAGAATAAATACACAAATAAAAGAAGTCCACAGTAAGACGCATGTCGCTGTGAAATTTCAGATCATTAGGATAAAGAGATCTCACAAAGCAGGATACATAAGGCGCCCGAATGCCCTGGACTTCTTAAGGGCACACTAGATTCTAGAAAACAGTGGCACAAAGTCTTCACAAGGGAGGGAAAATACTTTTTAGCCTAAAGTTTTATGTCCAGGTCACCCTTCTTCAAGCACAAGGACAGAATAAAGACACTTTACAGACATGTAAGAATTCAAAAATAGACCTCCCAGGCACTGAGGCTTACAGAGGGTGTGCTTTGTCAGATGCGGGTATAAACGTGGAAGGAAAAGATACAGCAACCCAAGAAAAGAGGGGGGGGTTCCTTCCCCCCACCACACACCGCGTCCCAAGAAGCAGCCAAGGTCGGTTCTCGGGTTCTGTCGACGAGAAGTTACAGCAGCTGTTGAGCAGCTCAGAGCAACTGGGCTTGGAATGGCCCTGGGAGAAAACGCTCCAGAAGATGTGTGAGTATTGGTGAAATACTATTCAGAGGCATATGGCAGAAATGTGGGAACATTTGGGATACAGACTGACTCTACGTAGATTAGAAAGTAAGGTAAAAGACAGAAAGAGGCCATGAGGAACTCTACAAATCAGGACAGTGTTTGAAAAGAAAAATTCGGTTGTAGCACATAAACTAATTGTGTACATAGCGGAGTGTGTGGTTATGTCACACCGTTCCTAATCAAGTTAACATAAAACATAAACTAATTATAAAGACTCTACACGTTATACAATTTCTGCTGTCTGGCTATTCCCTGGGCAATTAATTCAAGTGATAAAACAATAGCAAGTGAGCTTGAAACGCTCCGCCTGCGTACAGTAGATGAAATTTTTTAGCTTCGAAACTTTACATATAGAGCATTCTCGGATAGATGTTTGGGATCTGGGACCCTAACAGTGAATACAATTCAAATCGCTTTCTCTTGACGTGATGATCTTTACGACACTTCTCAGACCCACGTTAGGATAAACCAAAGGCTTTAGGATGTGTCTCTGTCAGTGAGACAATTTAAGCTGCATCTGCGGTGTGTGCACAGGGAGAGAGGAGTCCAGGACCCACTGGCTCACCTCATTCCCGTCCCTGCTCTGATGTCACCTCTTCCCTCCAGCAGTCGCGGCACTTGGTCTCCCATCGCTCCCCCTCCTCTCACAATGCTTATTTTTCTGCACAAACCTGTCACGGGCTGAACTCTTACTCCTTTATCATCTGTCTCCTGCCTCAGAACGCAAGCCCCATGAGGACATCGCAGCCTCCGTTATTCCCCTCAGTATCTCCAGGGGGCGTCGTTAATATTCAAGTGACTGAATGGTCAAATGGGAAGAAGGGGGAGACACGTGGTTCTCACACGCCTCCAAAGCAGCTTCCACCGAGCACCCTTAACCTGGCGCTTCTCCTGGGGGGCGCTCTGAACACCAGTCCTCAGGCTCCACTCACGGGTTGTTGCCCGGATGGACGAGGCACGTGTCTGATGGACGATGACCTTGGATGATTGATCCCAGCCTGCCCTCCCGTGTTTTACAGAACTCCCCCCACTCACATCCCTTCTGTTTCCCCACCTCAGGAATTGCATGGATCCCAGAGGCGTGCACTTAAAATGCTGGATTCTTTACCACTCCGCTCTTGGCAGAAATGTTGGAACACTAGGTAAGTCAAAACCGTCAACAATATGGGCTGGTAATCCCCCTTTGAGTTCTCGACCACTGAACCTGGGCTACAACAAAGGGGCAGCTACTTCTGGGGTGGGATCCTGCCATCTGTAAGCACATGTTCTGATTCAAAAATAAACTACAGACAAAGAAGTTACCTGTTGAAATACCAGGCGTCCTTCCCGAGGTGCCCCGCCTGGGACTTCTCCTGCTAGATACTGTGTGTCACTGGGTTATTTTCTTATTCCTACATCCCCCATCACTCTTCACTAAACTGTTTAACCATCCTGTCAAATACTCAACAGGATAATTCAGACCAGGAGACCTAGGTCAGGAAGATCAAAAGGGAAGCACCCAGAAAAAGGGATGCGTAATGAAGATTTCCCAGAGCCACGTCAGGAGGAAGGTGGCGCGTTACGTTCCGGGCACCCTGCATAATGATAAAATATTTATGGGCACAGGCAGTTTGGCTAGCTTCTTTAAACGTGCTCAGGCCACGTGCCTTGGCAGAAGGTGCCCTTGGAGCCAGGGACACAAGTGTGGGAAGCAGGGTGTTTTGCTCACTATCTCGGTGACAGCACAAATGCTGACCGGACATAAGCATGCACTTGGCTTGACCCTGGGCTCCATTGCTCACTGGCTGTATGTCCCTGAAGCAGGTTATTTACCTATACCAGAGCCTCGGCTTTCTTGACAGTAAAAGAACGGCACACACAAGCTACCTTACCGGATGCCTGCGGGTTGAAAACTAGGTAACAGGTGCAAAGCACTCAGCAGGACGCTGAGAATGGTAAACACACACCAGAGCCAGGCCACACTCCTGCCCAAGGGCAGCCGGAGAAGCAGCACGGGCCATCAGGAGGGACCAGGGCCTCTGGAGTTCTCTGAATACGTTCTATGGCCACTGCCACAAGAAGGGTACAAGGACCCACATGAAAAGTAAAGAATCTATCTCAACCAATTTTTCAAACCCTTACCAGTGAGAAGCAAGTTATTTGCTGTGTTAGCTCTCCTATCTCAATGAGAAACTGTTTCCCCCTCAAACTCAAATTAAGAGAAACATTAACTTTCTTCAGTGATGCTGCCCGACCTTTATTCTTCCATCCTGGGTTGAGTCCTGCTGTGGAGACAGAGGCGTGTGGATGGGCACATCTCAGAGTTTTGGGAGGATACCATTATCCCACTTGTTCAGAAAAATCACGAGTAACATTCACTCTGAACGTTTTAAGTAACTTATGTCTGTAGGCAATGTTAAAATGAGAACTGAAAGATGAGATTGTAAGGCTAGGAGCACAAATATGGTTGAGTGGTTTTTAAAATGTTATCATTATTATTATTGTTACTTGTTTTAGAATAGCAAAGGGAAACTATTGCACCAAATTAACATCTGCATGTCTAAGCTGTAAAAAAAAGGTACTTTTCAAACCACACTTTTAAGGTTCAAGAGGGAATCTTGGGAGTTTTTAACCTAAGTGGCCTGGAAGATGTTCGCACCTGAGGCTTCTGCAGAGCTTGCTGAGTTGCGGCTGGAAGTAAGAGTGTGTTGAATCAAAATCTCCTTAGTGCGGCCTCTCTGGAAGCTTCTCGGCTCCTTGTACCATGGCCATACATGCCTCCCTGAGGAGCCCCTGCTTAGAAGTAATCATTTGCGATGAAGTTTTTCATCCCAGCCAGCCACCTACTAAACCTCCCAGCACAGACCTTCTGATACAGAGCCCTGGTGTCCCATGTGGTCTTGCAAAACAAGACGGCCAGTTTCAGGATGGGAAGAGTGCTTGAAATCTGAACACCCTGGAACGTGAAGCTGGTTTTATCAACCTGCATGGCCCCCACTAGTGGGATAGGCATTTCCACGACAGAATGAGCTCATTCATCAAAGGCGTGGAAATGATGTCACAGAACAAGGTCGGTGCAGAGAGGAGGAAAGAAAAGGAATATGTCCAATTAAGTTCCTCGGGATTATGGAAAAGGCATTGTTATCAGTAAAGAGATTGATGATAACTGGGAAACATTTCAAAAACTTAATGACATCGGTGCACGCAGGATATATCATTTTCATATCTAAGGATCTCACTCTAGAATCTTTCTGATACTCTCATTTTGGAGGACAAGAGATTTCCCAATATTGCAGAAGTATTTATAAAGACAGATACTTTTTTTTTTTTTTTTTTTTGCGGTACGCGGGCCTCTCACTGTTGTGGCCTCTCCTGTTGCGGAGCACAGGCTCCGGACGCGCAGGCTCAGCGGCCATGGCTCACGGGCCCAGCAGCTCCGCGGCATGTGGGATCTTCCCGGACCGGGGCACGAACCCGTGTCCCCTGCATCAGCAGGCGGACTCTCAACCACTGCGCCACCAGGGAAGCCCAAGACAGATACATTTTGACTTATTTTTTTTAAATGCTGTCCTGTACTTAATCTCTTTGTGTTTTCTAATGAAAGAGGAAACCTGAGTCTCTATTAACTTTAATGCAGATTAAATAAGGAAATTGCAAAGATGCCTTCTGGTTATAAAGACAGACCGTGTTTACTGATGTAAGTATTCATTCGGTACCTACTGCATGCAGCAATGATCAGAGAAGTCACCCCTGGCTGGTATCACTGTGCACCAGGTCAGCTGGAAGGGGCTTTACAAATATTCACACTCAACTCCCCCCAACAGTTCTATTAGGCAGGAGCTGTCATGAGCCTTCATTTTACAGATGAAGAAACCGAGGCCCCGAGATGTTAAGATGCTCAAGAATTTGCCCAAGAAAATGCTAGAAAGAAGTGGAGCTGGGACATGAATGGGACCATGCAGGGCCATGATCACACCTGCCTGATGAAGAAACCAAGGTCCCGAGCGGTTAAGGACACCCCCACACTTGCTCCCCCCACCTTTGGCAATAGCTCTGTCTCTCTGTACTTACACGTAAGACTGAGACCTCTGCACCTTTCCTCTCTCTAAGCTTCCGCAGCTCTTTTCCTGAATGTTGGTCCACGGGTTGTCCCGCTGGGGAGTGGACTTGAACAAACGGCTCTTTGTTCCTGACTCTGCGTCCAGCTGCCACTAGGAAAGCCCAGAGCAGAACCCTATCGACTCTTCTCATGGAGTTGGCTTGCTTCCTGCTTTGTTAGACTCAGAGAAGTGACTTCACTTAGACTCCCTAATTGGTTTACCTACTATCGATTCTGTTTTATTTTTCCTGCTTAAGGGATTCTGGACAGAGCTGCACAAAAACGCTATAAAATAAACCTGTTACAAAAGAGGCTCTTTGCTTTAAGCCATCCCATGGGGTCATGAGACATGTGCTTTCTGGACTTCTTACTTGCTTTTTTTTAGGTCTTGAGGGAGCTGCTAGGCTTAGACTCCTAGAGGCAGCCCCCAAATGCCGTGTGCATCGCATTAAGGAGAAGCTCGAAATGGTTTTGAGTTCACAAACTATTCCGGATGCTTTCCAGTTCATTATATCCTCCAGCCTCTGGAATCTAGAATCACAAGCCTGAAATGGAATAAATTCTGTTCTGGACAAGAATAAGGTCATTTACTTGTCTCTTCCGTATCTCTTCCTAAGAGGTTGAATGTTCACTCTTTCATAATCTCTGGGTTAACTGTCATGACACATCCAAATCTCAGTGTCTGCGAGGAACAGGACTCCCAAGACCTGTGAAATGGGCTGATTTATTATTCTACGGCCAGGTCACAGAACGACCAGAAGTGTGAAGGCACACACATCTGGTCTGAAGTTTAGGGCGCGCATGTTTGTATGTTCAAGGGCTAAGTCAGTTCCTCCTACATTCCGGCAAGGTTCTACATGTCAGACAGAAGGGCCTCCCTGGAAAGGGGACATCTCGGCAAAGCTGTGAAGGAGGTGAGGGAGGGATCACAGAGACGCGGGGGGAAGACGAGTGCGGAGGCCCCCGCGTGGCTGGCAAGAGAGGAAGGAGGCGTGCGCCAGGGGCTGCTGCAGGACCACGACTCTCCCCGCGCACAGCCGGCGCCACTGGAGTGAGGGCTTGGACTCAGGAGTCGGAGGGGGCCCTCCTCCGCTGCTCTGCTGAGAAGAGGCTGCAGGGGCCAGGATGGAAGCAGGGACCAGCAAACCGGCTCTCACAATGATCCCAGGGGTTTGGAGCTCGGTGACAGTAGTGGGGTGGGGAGAACTGGTCAGTTTCTGGATATATATTAAAGGTGGAGCTGACAGGATTATTGTACAGTTAAGTCCCCTACATACGAACGAGTTCCGTCCTGAGAGCGCTTTGTTTAAGTCCAACAAAGTTAGCCTAGGTACCCAGCTAACACCATTGGCTATATAGTACTCTACTATGATAGGTTTATAATACTTTTCACACAGATCATACATAAAAAACAAACACAAAAAATAAAGAAAACATTTTTGATCTTATAGGACAGTACCTTGACAAGTACAGTACAGGACCAGCTACATCACCGCTGCTTTTACGCTTGCTTCTGGACATCCTGGGCTTGAAATAACGATTCTGTACTACTACTGTGCTCTATACAGTCCTGTACAGTAAAGTACACAAAAGCACGACCCCTTAAAGAGGATGCACGCACGTGGCAGTGAACGCCAGACACGTGAACTAACTTACATGATTGGACCTGAGAACGCACATTTGCATCTTTGAAAGTTTGCAACTTGAAGGTTCGTATGTAGGGGACTTGCTGTATCTTCCTTTGTTCACTGTCTGTCTCCTACACTAGGATTCAGTTCCACTGGAGCAGCCTTTGTCTGTTCTCTGCGTCTCCAGAGCCCAGAGCAGTGCCTGGGACACACACATCTACAGATACCTGGTGAACCTGCCCAAGTTCCAAGCGCAGCCAAAGGGCCAAACTAGGATTCCAGCCCAGGCCCGTCTCACTTCCAAATTCCAGTTCATAATCACTGTGTTGTTTTGCTTCTGCTAACGTTACATGCAGAACGTCACAAGGACATGCAGGGGAATTCCCTTCTGTAGTCCTAAAGAAAATGGAAAACGAGCCAGGAAGGTCACTTTAAGAAACTGGCTGGGATAGGGTGTGGGGATGGGCACGAGTAGGTGAGCAATGGAACAGTTCAGAAAGTAGTGTTCGTCAAGGTGAGTCACATCCTCAAAATTCACAGCGATGCAGCTACAAATTAAAACAGCAACACCACCACTCGGCCTCTCTGGGGTCTGATGCCAGTTAAGACCGTCTCTCGTGCTGCCTGAAACCCGAGGACAGCACAGCACAGAGTCCGGAGAGGCACCTGCTGGGCTTAGATACGGCCTCTACCTGACCAGCTAAATGTCCTTCGGCAAGATACTTCAATTCCCTGTGTCTCAATTACCTCGTCTGTAAAAAGAGATATGGCCCGTCTCCTAGGAACATGAAATCGGGATGAAATAAATTAACACGTGCAGAACGTTTAGAACGGTGCCTGACCCACGTGGATAATTAACCCTTACTGAACGCTGGTTACTTCACCTGTGGCTTTGTCTCTCACCCCAGTGCCAGCAATGCATCTAACACCTCCTCGACCCATCCAGGTAACTACGAAACCCTCTTTGTTGTGTGAGTCTGGGAGGAGAAGGCTTGCACCCCATCCTGAGGTGCAGGAGACGTCGGGGTGAAGTCTCATTTTCAAGAACGGAAACCGCGAGGCCAGCGTGAGGTTGGCTGTGACGACGGAGGCCCCGGGGCTTGACTACAGCTTTCAAAGAAAGTCCTGAGAATTCCTGGAAATGTGTAATTTATTCTTGTCTCGTTACCAGAATAATTAATTATTAAATATAAATCTATTTTACTTTAGGGACAGCAACTATGGCTTCTGGGAGAATCCTCCTGGGCTAATACTATCCATTGTCATGGAAAGGCGACCAGTCATAGACGGAATCTGTCAGGACTTCTGAGTCCATCTCATATCACGGCAATAATCTGGGAAAACGGTGTCTCCCTGTACAAATATTAGCCTTGGAGTTAGTAGTGAGTCCTTCCCTTCTTAAGGGACCGGAGTTGCTCATTAAAGACCCAGAGGGCAGGCTAGAGCAAACTTATTAAGTTCGTGGATGGCTTTGAAGGCAGGGCAGGATGTGAGTTACTTTAAAACATAGAATAAAAACAAAGGGGCCAGGAGTGAGTGTGAGCCTTTTAAAAAATGCTGGAGAAGTCACTTATACCCTCCTCTGACATCTACCTTCTTCCTTTGCTTGCTGAGTTTTAGCCAAGACCTGAGTCCACAGCAACTGTGGATATAGATACCTATGAAACACCGTCAAAGATCCGTACCCAGAGGACCCTGCTTTACCAGCGAATCACTCTCAGTGAGAGATTTGTTTTCTTCTTTTGCAGGAAACTTTAAAAGATCCCTTAAAGCCATAAAGCCAGATGATATTTCCTCTGGGGATGTTCCTGGGAACACATGGCTAGAAACTGTTACCAGGCTTGATGGGAACCAGCACTCATCTAGAACCAGGCTGGATCAGGCAGTCCCAGCAGTGAGGCGTAGCTGCAGGATGCATGGGGGTCCTTATGAGCGATACAAACAAATGTTCAAGGGCAGACTGGGGCACTCAGACTTTGGAAGTCTAGCTTACACAGGGTGACTTTACACAAGGTCATCATTTTTCAAGCAAAAGTGAATTCGAACTTACTTGTAAAAATGACTGAGTAAGCTACTGATGGGAAGATACTAATTTTAAACTTTAATATTGTTATAATTGTAAACTGTACTAAAACCAACCCAAAACAGAGTTACATTTTTTTTACCCATGGCCTTTGGCTGTAAGTGTAACTAGTCCGAGCTATGGCTATCCGGATATCCATGGGTGAATTTGTTTCTTAGTTAGATAAGACACAGAAAATGCAGAGCACAAGGCCAGGGACAAACCTGGCCTCAGTGAATGGCTGAGAGGATGCAGTGTTAGGCCCTCCAGTAGCTCCTGGAGTCAGGGAATGAGGGGCCTGTGCGGGGACACAGAAAAGAGAAACCCTTCTACTGACTCACCACATGTTTATTTAAGGGTCTAAACAGTTTGCTTAAAGAAGCATTTGTGATGGGACTTTTAGAAGTAGTTTATACACTTCTACACCTGTTTATTGATAATTCACGGCTATCACATGACTACAGTACATGTAAACACTGTAAGGTGTCTGCTTTTCCAGGTTTCTGGTACTTCTCATGGAACCAGGCCATTAGTTATGAACTGTCTTGTCATTACTCTTGTGTCTAGAAGTCTCCCAACCCCTTCACAGTTCCTTCCTCTAATCTATTTAAGTTCAAATTTAAAAAATCCGCATTAAATATAAGTCAATTAGGCACTGGAGGGACAGTTTAGGAGTGAAGAGTGTATTTTCATGGCATTATATTGAGAGGGCCATTTTCTGAGCACAGAATTATTTTTTAAATTTACAGGTAGATGGGGGTTGGGTCTGGCACAAAATCAATGTGTACATTTAGAACGTTGCTTTCTGTTTGCAAAAGAGATGCAGAGAATTGCAAATAAACGTAAAATTATTTTTATAAAGATTAATAAATTCATATAATTCAAAAGTTCAACATTTTTCCTAACATAAAATTTACAAATTGCTATAATCAAGTACCATTATCCAATCAAATCCATTTTAGAGAATCAGAAATAAAGCTATCTTCAGAAAAGTAAAGTTCCAAAATAACATTTAGAAGAGATTTTCTATTTGGCGTATTATAATTTGGAATCTATTTTCCCATAGCATCTTTCAGAGCTATTTAAAGAGGAACCTTTTATTTGGGGAACAGTAACCACCAGTGTTTCCCCTTCTGTGTCATTCCTTAAAGTGTTTGGCACAATTTACAGCACTGTTCAAGTGACACGTGCACATGCTTAATATATAACTGACTTTCTGTGGAAATTTTCACAAAAACTGAAAAAAAATGCACTTGTTTTGATCTGATTTTCTTCCCTCTGTTGGTCTGCATTTGAAATAAAAGAAGGATGTTTAATACTTGGCCAATAACACAGTCCACATCAAGTTTTGATATAATTTTTCCAGAATAAAGAGAATCCTTGGTCCAGGGGCGCTGATTTATGCTAAAGAAAGAAATTATGAGAAAAATAATGCTGCCAGGTAAAATATACTTGCAATACTGTTATCTTTACTTAAAACTGAATTACATTTTCATTTCACTACATAAACTAGTGTAACATTTCCAACTGTGATCATTTATTTATTATTTATTTCTTCACTGATTCTCCATAGGAGAAATTTACATTTTAATTGTCTTAACCAGTTCCTTTTCTTTTTGTCCTCTACAAATTAAAGTGCATAATAATGTCATAAGTACATTTCATAACTAAATAAAGATAAATTTCTTTTTTCTAATCATAGCATTTAGTAGTACTTTCTGGTTTGGGGCAAATTAGACTGCTAAGTACATTTCCTCCTCCAAACAAGTAGGTATGATAATATAAATCACCTGCGTGAAAGAGTTTCTTGGATAAATACCCCTAAACAGTCCAAATGTAAACAACGGATATTAAGAAGATAGCAAGTTCAATTCCTTCTGCATCAGTGTCTGGGCACCTTGCCACTGTCCAGGATCGCTGACCTCATTTTCCTGTCTGTCCTTCAACCATGGCAGCGGAGGAGT
The DNA here is from genome assembly GCF_008692025.1 of Phocoena sinus. Classification (NCBI taxonomy): domain Eukaryota; kingdom Metazoa; phylum Chordata; class Mammalia; order Artiodactyla; family Phocoenidae; genus Phocoena; species Phocoena sinus. Next base: position 5,829,392 of record NC_045779.1, on the reverse strand, counting down.
ATAAAAGCCACTCGAGACACCGACAAGCCGTCCTCCCCAAACTGCCCTCATGTACCACCTGGCCAGTAACCAGAAAAGGGGTCCTACCCAGGCTTCGTACTGCGGAAAACGAAATCAGCATTTTTTAGCGCCCTTAACAGAAACAGCTACCGTGACTTTGTTTGAGAGCGATAAGTAGATTTAGCCCTGGGGTCTGTAACATTTCTGTTTACAAGACTCTCACCAGGGCCAAACTTGAATAGCAGAAAATTATTCCTGCACATATTAGGTTACTTTTGTTAACGTGGATTTTAGTCTTTCTTGCTGATTCTGTTCCGACCATGTGGCTCCTTGGGAACTGACTCAAACTTCCATTCAATCCCTCATCTGGTCCTTTGATAAGCTTTATTTATAGAACGAGGGCTTTGGGCCAATCACGGGGCTGGAGGTTTAGGGTGGAGGCGGAAGTGACAGTAAACAGATAAGACAGAGGACTTTACAGTCTAGGAGGGAAGATAAAAATGAAGCAGGCAGACTACAGTCCTGCCATGTGCAGTGTGCTATAAAAGAGGACGGCGCTGCGATCCAAATGCCACTCTACTGGCAGCATCCAGAGCGGAGGAGTTGCTTCCACCTCTAGGAGCGTCTGTCAGAGCTGAACAGGGTCACTGGGTAGTTGAGATGCTGCATATCAGGTGCCTTGGGGCATAATGGGCACCCAATAAACAGGAGGTATCAGGGTGGGAAGAATAAATTACTTCCGGCTGGACTCCGGTGAGGAAGTAATGAAGTTCCTGGGAAGGGTGAGGAAGAATTCCTCAGCATTTTCACTGGGGTTCACAAGGTGGTAAAGTGGGAAAAGGGGCAGGTGCCCCTGGCAGAAGTCATGAACCACCAAAAGGCAAACCAGGGAGAGTGGGAGGCGCTGCTTTTGGGTGGGGGGGTGAGGCGGAGCCAGGGCTGGAGTTGGAGGCCTCCTGGGTATCCGGGCTCCTGGGATCTGTGGGGCTTCTGGGGCAGCAATGTCCTCAGGAGGGGACACTGCAGTCCAGGAGGCCAACAAGGACCAGCAGCCGATTCCAAGTCGCCCGTTTTCCTGAGTGCACCAGAAAGCCTCACACAGGACTCAAGCCAGAGGAGAGGCTTCCTGGAATTTTTCAGATCAAGTCTGAAGTTAAGGCCTGCCTGGAGGTGGCATCAGGGTTGCCTTCTGGGGTCCTGCACCCACTCTGAAGGTCTCCCCGCGTCAGTGCTGGTTCAGGTTTGAATAGCCCCCATTTCCCTATTCCTGAAATTGCCCTTTGACTTCCCTGGTAGCGCAGTGGTTAAGGATCTGCCTGCCAATGCATAGGACACGGGTTCAAGCCCTGGTCTGGGAAGATCCCACATCCCGCGGAACAACTCAGCCCGTGCGCCACAACTACTGAGCCTGCGCTCTAGAGGCTGCGAGCCACAACTACTGAGCCCACGTACCACGACTACTGAGCCCACATGCCACAACTACTGAGCCCATGTGCCACGACTACTGAGCCCACGTGCCACAACTACTGAGCCCACGTGCCTAGAGCCTGTGCTCCGCAACAAGAGAAGCCACTGCAATGAGAAGCCCGCGCACCGCAACGAAGAGCAGCCCCTACTCGCCGCAACTAGAGAAAGCCCACGCGAAGCAATGAAGACACAACACAGCCAAAAATAAATAAATTTATTCTAAAGAAAAAAGAAATTGCCCTTGTTTATGGAAAAAAATAAAATAAACGTCCACAGTCTGAGAATTAGTGAAGGATCTTCAAAATCTTCAAAATCTCCGTTTCTGAAGCCTTTTCTTTACTGACACTGGCAGCTTCATGGTGCTCCTCACAGGAATCTTCACCTCAGGTTCAGGTAAACGTGTTTTGGAGTAAAAATTTTTGTTTTTTTCTCTATAGAGCTGATGAATATGATAAAATAAATCACACAAAACACTATATGAACGTTCGGGTGTATGAGAAGGGCTGACCCCTAAAAGAATGAGATCAGTGAGTTCCTTTGCCACACATGGCCACTGAGGAGGTTACTTTAGCAACAAGTTGGAAGAGGCAGCACAGAAGTCAGTTTTCCCACCCTCAGATTTACTCTGAGCTGTGTTTAAATCAGCTTTGCTCCCTGAACACAATTAAACCAATCTTTTTTTTTAACATCTTTATTGAAGTATAATTGCTTTACACTGTTGTGTTAGTTTCTGCTGTATAGCAAAGTGAATCAGCTATACGTATACATATGTCCCCATATCCCCTCCCTCTTGCGTCTCCCTCCCTCCCACCCTCCCTATCCCACCCCTCTAGGTGGTCACAAAGCACCGAGCTGATCTCCCTGTGCTATGCGGCTGCTTCCCACTAGCTATCTACCTTACGTTTGGTAGTGTATATATGTCCATGTCACTCTCTCATTTCGTCCCAGCTTCCCCCTCCCCGTGTCCTCAAGTTCAGTCTCTACGTCTGCATCTTTATTCCTGTCCTGCCCCTAGGTTCATCAGAACCTTTTTTTTTTTTTTAGATTCCATATATATGTGTTAGCATACGGTATTTGTTTTTCTCTTTCTGACTTACTTCACTCTGTATGACAGTCTCTAGGTCCATCCACCTCACTACAAATAACTCAATTTCGTTTCTTTTTATGGCTGAGTAATATTCCATTGTATATACGTGCCACATCTTCTTTATCCATTCATCTGTCGATGGACACTTAGGCTGCTTCCATGCCCTGGCTATTGTAAATAGTGCTGCAATCTTTAAATGTGCAAACCTTCACCACCCCAGGCTTTTCATGACCGTCTGTGACCCAGCACGCTGTCGGCATGCAGCCCCACAGGGACCAGCACAACGTCTTGGGCATGCTGGTGGCGCTGGGGACCTTCTCCAAAACTGTAATCAAGGCCCCTTTCTCTTGTACAAACCATAGCACAGGATCTGACTCATTCAAACAACCCAGAGGCTCTTATTATTATTCATTATACTAACATCTCCCCAAAGTAAACAACTTGGAGGCTTTAAATTATAGGTATTCTTTGCAAGGTTGAATGATACAAGATAGTTTTAATTATTTTAGGCACTTTTTTTTTTTTTTATGCGTTACGCGGGCCTCTCACTGCTGTGGCCCCTCCCGTTGCGGAGGACAGGCTCCGGACGCGCAGGCCCAGCGGCCATGGCTCACGGGCCCAGCCGCTCCGCGGCATGTGGGATCCTCCCAGACCGGGGCACGAACCCGTGTCCCCTGCATCGGCAGGCAGACTCTCAACCACTGCGCCACCAGGGAAGCCCCTATTTTAGGCACTTTTAAAGTCAGGAGATTCTGCCTGCATACCACAAAACACACACATGAAGCCCCACAGACAGCTTTTTGATTTAACGAGCAAAGAAGACTGCATCTCTCACCCCCAAAGAGACGGCAGATATGAACGGTAAACCTAGCGATCATTCTGGAACTGTCAGTATGACTCGCTATGTAATCCAGCGACTTGGCAGCCTGCCTATGGAGCATACCAGCGGGGCCTTCTTTTACAATGAAAACAAACAAACAAAAACTTTTATAGTATAAAAATATTTCACTAAAAGCACCACGAAAATACACGTCTCTCAATATTAACTTCTGGACTCTTTGATAATTAAAAGTAACAAATAATAGAAAGTCAGAGAAGTTCTACAATCACTAAGGCATCTATGACGATATGAATTGCCTTTAAAAGGCTAGGAAAATACTTGCAAATACTTGTAAAAATAGTTGACAATATTAAACTGGATGTGTGAAAAAATTTTTCAGTGACAGACATTCCAAATAGCAACAGGATTTGTTTGACTATTTTCACTACAGATGGTCCCTCGCTTTAAAAGGTTAGGACTGTTGAAAGAACCAAATACAATGATACCGGGCAATGTGTCCTCAACGATCAATAGCAAAAAATGAGGGCTCTGTATGCTTTACCAATTTTTTGTCAAAACTTTAAGACTCTTTTTACTGTTGGTTATAAATGCATAGGGAAAGGAACACTATAACTTAATACATCTGATTTAGCAACATAAACACACTGGGGATTTGTTGTTTCTTCGTAAGAGCTTATTAAGAGCAGTTTGAATGCTCTATGTTTGCCTTCCTCATTTCATCCCACAGCATATGAACAGGGCGAGCATCTTCTCTATGCTCCCAAGAACTGTCACTCTCCTAAGTTTGGATCAGCTTCCAACATTTAGTACTTCGTGCTTTCAAAGTCGGAACATCTCTGAGAATTCCTTTAAAGTGAAGTTTTGAATGGTGTCATTTGCTCTGGGATGTCTTTGTTCTTGTTGTCACAATCACTTTCCTCGCTTCTCTTCGCTCGGCTTCGGTCTGCATCTCTAGAGCCTCTGTGATGACAGCGGTGTCGACCTCCCCAAAGTCAGCACGGCCTCTACAGACGTCTGATGGGAATCTCACTTCCAGCATCATCACTTTCACTGCTCTGCTGTATTTCCATCTTGGTTGATGGAAGTTCCCTTTTTAAGTATCCATGTTTATAAAGTGTCACAAGTTATCACCTTGGGACAAGGAGGAAACACACTCCATGCTTCCGTGTCTCTGGGTGAACTGACTAGTAACTGTGCAGTGACCCATCACTGTCAGATTCTGAATAAAGTTATGTGACTGGTCATTGGTCAAGATGCACACCTGCTGTTTACTTAGTGATTTCTGGGCTGAAGAGCTAGCTATGAGGTTTGTACTTCATGCAACTAAAGCTAATACACTGCAGTAACTGAAATTTGGACAGTGGCTTTAAGCAACTGGTTTTATTCAGCTAAAACGTGTAACAGAAATTGACGCAGACTGGAACCCCATAAAGCAAAGAGAAATGATGGGGCAGAATTCAAATGCACCAGACAGTTTTCTTCCAACTCCACGGGCTACAACAGAGTATTTCCTATATGTTTAAGCTGGGACAGCAATCAAGTTCCTAAGGTTTGCATGAACATTCAGAGTTGAAAAAGACATCTGAATCTAGGAAAAATGAAACGTTCTGAAAAATAACAGCCCATCAGGTAGTACAGTTATGATGAAACCCAGGTGTATCCAGCTCCAGAACTTGTTCTCCAACTTTAGGTAACATGCAGCCCAAAGCAATTTTATGGAAATGGCCAAAGTCTTTGAAACAAGCCCCTCCTCGCCCCCATACCAGAGCACCTGGTTCTACTGCTGGTGACAGCTCTCGGCTGCAACGTGTTTGGTTACCCATTCGAGGAAGCTCTCATCTCGCAGGAAAGGCAAAGAAAAGACAGACTTCTTTTTCTGTACAGAACTGCTAGTACCCACTGCGTAATATGTGCCAATGATATGACAATAATGTTTTCTCCCAGAATGACTGACTTTTCTAAAGCACAAGTCTGATCACGTTATTCTCTTCTTGAACCTCTTTAATAGTTTTGAAGTTTCTAGCCTGAGCGAGCAATGTCCATCCTGGTTCATGGAATGCCCAACGTATGAGAAGCAGTGTGTGTGGGAAGGCAGTGGACTTTGTGGAGGTAGGGAGGGCGAGGTGGGGGCTTGCGGAAGTTGAGATGCCCCACTGGAAACACACGTGGAATGAGAACAGACAAAAGCAGAGCCCGTACTGGGGGTTGTGACTAAGGCACAGCATCAGGAAGGGAAAACAGAAGCTGAGGGCGGAGGCAGAGGAGGGAGCCGCGAGGCACCTGTATTGCCAGGACCTTGGTGGAAATCAACTCATTTAGGCAACGAATGTAACTAGCTTTATAGTCATCTTTGCCCAAATACCTTTCCATAACTGAAATCATGTATTCTAGGTTTAAAGTAGTTGGCTACATTTAAAAAAATATTGTTAATTAGTTAATTTAGGTATAATCTGAAGCAAAAGTCAGACATGAGGAATATATAACTCTATTGAAGATCAAATTATGTAAACAATGGTAAACCTCTAGCATTACAATCAAATTACACAAGAAGAAATTAGTACACTGTAGATAGATCATTTCCTATTTTTTTTGCTCTAAAACAGAAGTGAATTGATTTGTGGGAATATCCTTTTGCTGCTCTGTGTCATCTTTTCCAAGTTCTGTCGATCAGAGGTCCTCCTTCTGTCACTGAGGCAGGGTGCCTCACTCTGAATTCCACTGAAGCGGTGGCAAAGTTATCTGCAATCTGCTTCTGTTATAACATCCTCACTCTGCTTTAATGTAAACATGTTATTGAAAAGTGTTGGTGAATAAGTCAGCATTGTTGAAAGAAAGGAAAAGTGAGATGGGCTGGTCTAGAAAATAACTACAAGCAGCGTTAATACAGAAGATTTCCTTTCAAGTTTTAGATACGGGGCCTGAGCACCATTTAAACAGAATAAATACAAGTAAGCAAACGCTATAGCTCCAGCTTTCGGCTTTAGTGTCTCCCCTGGGGAATAAACAAAGCACGTGGCCTGGGACTCAAACTAAGACAGTTACTACCGCCTCCTGGCTGGTGGGCACAGACCTGCAGGATTAAGGAAACAGGTACCAAGAGGTACAAATGATGGTGAGTGGCCAGAAGCCATTCGCCATTTAGAACCTGGCCGTCTTGCTGGCTGGTGATGTAAATACACCACGATTAAACTACAGTGCACTAATGCACCATCGAGAAATTAACTCTTGAAACACGAAAAATATTCGATTTTGGAGGAAGTCAGTTTACCTAGATTGGAAATCAATACAGCTCTTAATTAATGATATCCCGTGGTTAATTCTAACTAAATACTCATTATAGTCAAGGCTATTTGGGGATTAAAATGAAATTATCATTTGATGAAAAGGTTAGAAAGATGTTTAGAGATTTCATTGCCATTGGGGAGTAACAATTGCTGGCGCAAGTTTAGACGCAAATTAATTTACTCTTTAAACGAGGTTAAGCTGGTATGATTAAGAATAAATGGACCCTCCAAGGTCAAGAACAAGCAGAGCGCTCAGGGGAGCTGGTCAAGGCATGAATGCTCGGGACTCCGCTTACTAAAGGCATCCACACCACCTGTGTTTGATTTGTATTGTGATCCAGGCACAAGATCTGATTGTTGTAAAATTGCTGAACAGACTTAGGATATGAAACAAGTTTTATTGTAACGATAGGTGTTACGGGTGGAATTGTGTCCCTCTAAAATTCCTATATTGAAGTCCTCAACTCCAGGACCTCAGCATGTGACCTTACTTGGAAACTGGGTTGTGCAGATGTAATTGGTTAAGTTAAGATGATACAGAGGTGGGAGGGCTCCTAATCCAATATGACTGGTGTCCTTATATAAAGGGGAAATTTGGACACAGACACACACACAGGGAGACGCCATGTGAAGATGAAGGTAGAGATCAGGGTGATGCTTCCACAAGCCAAGGAACCCCAAGAACTGCAGCAGAGACCACAGAAGCCAGGCGAGAGGCATGGAACAAGGAATGAGCCCTGGCACCCTGACCTAGACTTCTAGCGTCCTAAAGTGTGAGGCGATACATTTCTGCCGTTTGAGCCACTCAGCCTGTGGTACCACATTCAGGCAGTCCTAGCAAACGAATACAGTACGTGAAACGTACTCAACTGAGGACAGAATCAACACATAACACCTGCAGGTTGCCCTCTGTGAAGGAGTCTACCCCCCTTCAAAGGGAATAATAATCTTATGGGACTAAACGACAAGCCCCCCAAATTGAACTAGTGACTATTTTCAGAGTTACGGAGGAAGAGCCAGGTTAAGTGTAATAAGTGCTATTTCGCTATTTGCAGTCTGTGAACGTGTATGTGATGGGTATTACACAGCACCAGGAGAAGAGAGCTCATACTCCCTGAATTCCCAAAGATTCTCCTAGAATCTAAGCTACAAGAGGGAAAAAAGGGACAAAGAACAGAGATCGGGGCAGGGAGAAGTTTAGCCAGACAGCATTGCCGGAGCACGTGTGGATGCAGAAAGCCTGGACAAATTCACAAAACGCAACTAGGACACTGAACAAAAGGGCGGTATTCTGAATGCTTAGAAAGTAGGTAACAGGAAAGAGAATGGAGGGGCGGACGGAAATCAACAAAAAGTGTTTAAATGAAAATAAGCATGTAAAACATACAGCCTTCATTAGGCCCACCTCCATGTAACACCATATACTACATGATAGAAAAAAAAACACACATTAAGAAATGTTATAAAAAATACATACTTTTCTCAGAGTTTCAAAAATATATTTAAACACTGAAAATTACTCATGTTTAATTTATAAACTTATTAAGTATTCATTTTAAAAACTACATTTTAGGGCTTCCCTGGTGGCACAGTGGTTGAGAGTCCGCCTGCCGGTGCAGGGGACGCGGGTTCGTGCCCCGGTCTGGGAGGATCCCACGTGTCACGGAGCGGCTGGGCCCGTGAGCCATGGCCGCTGGGCCTGCGCGTCCAGAGCCTGTGCTCCGCAACGGGAGAGGCCACAGCAGGGAGAGGCCCGCGTACCGCAAAAAAAAAAACCAAAAACAACTACATTTAAATATTTAAGTATATCACAGTTACCTACTATATGACCTTGAATATTTCCATACATTCCTTTAGATGTTACTCCCAGTTTAAACTAAGAAATTAGCAGGAACATAGACACTGCACACAAAATCTACTGTCCAGGAGGAACAGTGAACCATTATTCATCCTGTCTGGGTAGGGACGGTGGGCATGTCTCCGTAAGGAAGTTGAGATTTAAAAGACAGAAATAGTACATAAACAGCAAAGTATGATTAAATAAAATTATGTTCCCCAGATCAATCTAAAGCCAAGCCCAAAGTGATGGAAAAGGAAGGCTCAGTTAGCAGCAGGAGAACATGCCGTGTCCTAGCAGGCGTTACTCTGCTTATGTGAAGTATGATTATTAATATCAAATGTAATACTTCTCAGATGAGAGGTCTATTAGTAATTTGAAATGAATGCTTTCCTTTCAATCATTATAACTATTCAAAAGCCAGATATTAATCTTAGGTACTATTTTTTTTTTTTTTTTTTAAATACTAGCAGAGAGTTAATGTTCCTGGAACTACCCGGAAGGGCTTAGAGACTATTAAGTGCGTTTCCATGGTAACAGACTGCTTCACCAGGGAGAGATCATTTCACGCATTCCCTAAAACACAACGACCACAAGGCGAGAAGAGAGATCTGCATTTTCGCTTTTCAGGGTCATCATCCATGGTGATTTTTGGTAGAATTTCTATTTTTATGAGCGTGCATACGGCATTCATGCTCAGAAGTTGCCTAGGCTTCAATTTTTCCTCTTCTCCAGTGTGTGGACGACCTGGGATGTGTGCTCTGATGGGGGCCCCGAGGGTGACAAAGTCACCCACAGATTTCCTTCTGCTTCCTGCTGTGAGTTACAGCGCCCCGCTTATCCAGTCCTGACGCTGTGTCCCCAGAGACGAGATGGGCTGAGCTGAAACGCGGGGCCTTCACAACAGCCTTCAAGTAGATGGAGCGCACGGTGGCCGCTGTCTAGCAGGGGCTCACGAACACCAGCTGGACAACTGAGTCGTGACCGATGGCCAAGGGGTCACGAGAAGGAGCGAGCAGAAAGCATGGACGAGGGCAGGCTTACACCCCAACTGCAAACAGGTGCAGCGATGCTCGTGACCGGACGCTGATGGTCACCAATCCCTAAACTAGGGCGTCCCCACCAGGGATGCTGCTGGAAGGAAATGCTCCCATTCTGCTTTGCTTCACCGGCAATTCTGGCTGGAGAGGTGAGTGTGGAAATGCCCTTCTCTTTTGTCTTACAGAGCTCGCCTCTAGAGGGGCATTGTTCTGACCCTCTACAGAGACCTGTGGTCCACCAACGGGCAGCATGTATTAGGGGGACAAGGGCCCGGCCAGACCTGCAGTCATGGACCTAAGTGGAGAGCAGTCCCACGGGGACGGCACTTGTGTGCCTCAGTTTCCTCCAGGTACAAGGATCTGGACTGTGTTGAGGATCAAGTGAGAAAGTTCAGGTAAATGCTTAAAAGGGGGCGGAGTGCACAGCACGCATCCAATAAATGTCAGCTGCCGTAACTATTACCGTTCAAGTTATTAGTACTGTTAATATTAAAAATCAGGCAGTGTCCTCGGCGAGGCCACGCGGAGAAAAACTCGTCAATCTTTATAAATGATGAGAGGAAAACACTGACATTCTTTCAGAGTGTGCACAGACCTTAGCCTTTATTTTTAACAAAACTAGTTAACTGGAACTGAATCTTGCTAACGGGTGACACATTTGGGGAGAAGGACAGAATCATACTTCAGGGGCAACAAAGAACAAAATTTTCTAAAAGATGCCATAATGACAAGAATACGTTTTTGAAGTAAAAATTAGTTTCAATGGTATTTTACTTCTACAAAATGCTTTTTTATCCCTAAACGATGATCTCCTGATCTGAAAATAAAGAAGGGCCATACGAACTTTGAAAATTAATAACTTTAACTTAGAAGTAAAATTTATCATCAATGCCCCCATATTCCATCTACTTCTCAAATTCTCTGTCATAGCATTACAATGTTAGGATGTTTACGGTGTTGCTGCCAAGTGAGTGTCTTTTCAAATTGTCATAATTATTTTGGTCCTTATTTGGGTCGTAATCCATTTATCACACCAAATTGAATAATTGCAAAGTGAAACCACGGGTGTTGATAACAACAACAACAAAATGACCAGGGAAACAAATGTACTTTGAGTAGTAGAAGGTCGTGGCTTTGAGCTCAGATTCTATTATGTCTTCTTTGAGGAAAGCAAAAACCATAGAACTACGGCACCCACAAGTAAATCAAATCACGGAACTAAATTACTGTGAGTCTAAGGCACCATGTTTTGAGCACCCCAGCTGAGGGAAGTAGCAGTCAAATATAAGCATTAAACAACTAAATAGATTCCCCAACGCCAAGGATAAGGTTGAGAGAGATCGCTCATGTTCTCAGAACTGAAGGAATTACAGCTTAGCCACCGAGGGCCTTCAAGTGACGGAATACTTTATGATCCTTGCCCAGTGAAGTTCACAGCTTCACGGGGCCGATGAAGAGAGGCGGCCTATGATGGGCAGCATCGAGACCACGGAGTTGCTGTGAGATAACACCACTCGTCTGTGAAGGTTCTATTTCAGCCTGTCCCTGCCCTTTGTCGGACCATTTAATTGTCATCCTAAAACCTCAAAGCTTTACTGCAGAGTTCTCACCACTGCTAAAGGAATATTCATGGCACCAGGCCCTGCTCCTGTCAAAGACAGTATTTATGCCCATGAGAAGATAAAACTGTTGTAACCAGGGAAAATGTCGCAGATTTACAAGGGATCAAATTTACATGGTAGCAAGTGGATGTGCCTGGGTTTCACCTTGTGAGCCCTCTGATAGAAAAGCAAGCGTGAAGGCCGAAAAGTCTGTCCTTGGTGGTTTTTGGACAAAATGTCACTTCCCCTCTTGCACCACCCCGTCCTCTCACTCCGAGGATGAGGGCCTAACTCTGCATTGGCGTTCAGTGTTTTCAAAACGTCCACACAAATTCTAGGGCACGCAATCAACCGAGAATCCTAAATGCTTCTAAAGTTTGGGAAATGGGAGAAACAGAAATTGGTTTATTAAGCCAAGTGTTCATATTCATAGTATCCCATAAAAAGCAGCATATACGATCTCTCCTCAAATCTCTTCCAAGAACGAAGAGAACACATTATGGAAAGAAAGGGGAATATTTCATTGGGTTCAGCACTTAACTGTGAAGGATGGAGCATTCTGTCTGTCCTTTTATCGTAGGAGTTCTAAACTAGACATATGACTTGAAAACATCATTTGGGCCCTAAAGGAACTGGGAATTCAGCAAGTCAGTAAACTAACGAAGACAGCTATGGAGTGACTGGGGAGGTGAGGAACTTCAGCGTTTCATACAGACTCACTGAATATATGTATGCATGTAGTAAAATGAGTTTTAATGGAAAAACTGAAAGCTGCGATTATTGTTTACAATTAATTATGACATTATCTGTATTCCTAGCATACTATACCAGCTGTAAATCAATTACATATTTTATATTCTGCGCATTGCCTGAAACAGATACCATAATACAATTGACTCTTTCATTTCATTTCATTTTGGCAAAACAGTTACCGGGGAGCCAGGTGCTATTCTGACCACGAGGGATACAAAAATGACTGTGATCTGTGCTGTCGCTGAGATCACAGACCGGAGAGACTCCATTGGAAGGGAGAGGGTCTATTTCAGCGCAGAATGAAGGCACACGACGGGCCGTGAAGCCACCTGCAAGGGGCGGGCGAGCCTAAGTCACAGGCTCAAGGAAAACAATAAGCCGTCCCGGAGGAAAGGATGCCCGGAGCAGGCTGCCGAGGCTGTGCCAGGAGCAGGGACGGCACAAGCCCGAGGCCGAGGGCAGAGAGAGCCTGGCATTCACGGGGGCCGTGGGTCCCTTCCCCATCCTGGGAGAAACCCTGTGAGGGAGGAAGACAGAGCAGGAGAGGTGGACAGACGGTCTCAGGGAATCTTGTTTCCAAGTGAGGGGGCCTGAACTTGACCTTGAAAGTGATGGGAGCCAGTGAGCAGGGAGAACCTGAGGCTTTAAGTCCGGCTGGTGCTCTTTGGAGTGTGCAGAGCAGATCCAAGGGGGCAAGGAGGGCAGCGAAACTCCAGGGAAGGAGGGACTTGGGTTTGAACGAGGTGTCCCATACTGAGCTGTGCAGGAGGGGGTTTTCCTTTGAGGGGTGTCTCTTGGCCTCATCCAACAGATATTTTTGGAAAGCTGCAAACAAATTCTGTAAGCCAAATAATATTTTCCCATTGGCAATTTACTCATGTTTATAGTAATTTCATTGATTTAAAAGAAAACTGGCACTGGGCCCAAGTGTGGTAAGAACCTTGGGGTTCAGCTGTCTTTGGAGCACGTTTCAGCCGCAGAAGCATTGCCTCAAGTCGAGCTCATTGGGACATCAACGTGTAAAACAGGCAGACGCAGAGGGCCTGGGCTAGAGCAGAGCCTCAAATCTCAACGCCCCTCAGCCTTGAAGTCCCTAGTACTTGAGGGGACACAGCTGGAAAATTACCGATGAAGGTGAAGTCATTCGTTCTACAGATTGGCCCACGAGGTGCCGGCCCCAGCAGAGGTCTCCTTTCGGAGCCGGGTTGTAGGAGGAGACAGAAGGGCTTGTATCCTGGCTCTTCCTGTGTGAACCACACAACTCTGAAAAGTCACTGTCTCCCAGGCACCTGCTGCCTCGTCTACCAAGCTGAGATGACAGTTCCCCCACCCCTCAAGGCTGTTGAAGTGGACGCACTTTGTGAAATGTGTAAGTCTGTAATCAAAAAGCTAATCGCTACTGCTGACAGGTAGCCTCAAATCAGAGGGCTGGGAGCGAAGCCCGTGACCTGAGTCCCCAGTGACCAGGAGAACCGTCACGGCCCCCAGATGAGGACAGAGGTGACGGACAGCACTGGTCTCTCCGGGGCCACCATGTGATAAACCCGCTGGAAGGGGAACCTTTGGTTGGCACCTGCAGCAATTCCTGTGGTCCCGAGAAACCTTCAGTAAATCTAACCTGTCGAAAGAATACAGTTTCTAAATGGGGAAAAAAAACCCCCAAAACCCAAAAAACAAAACAGTTTCCTCCAAAGTCTGAGAAACACCAGGCACACCAAACCTGATGCCTCGAGGCATCACACTCGAGGCACTTTGGCAAGGTGGGTAAGGATGGATCTGCAGCCAGACAGACAAGGGCTCGAATCTCACCCCGTGATTACCTGCTTTGTTCAACAACTACCCACTGTGAGAACTACTGGAGGTGATGCACATAAAGGACTTAGCACCACTCCTGGCCCCTGAGAAGTGCCCAGAAAATGCCAAGCAAAGCCCCAGCTCCACAATCTCCTACTTGTGCCACATCACGTGCACCCTTAGCCTCTGGAGCTCTCCGTCCGTTACCACTCCAGTGTCGTCACTGGGAAATGCACAAGCCCCGAAATGCACTGTAGAGCGTCACCCTCTGGAATTGACCTGGGAGGAGACTGGGAACTAAAGGAGGCGGTTTGTAAAGTGTTTCACACGTCACGGCAATAACGCACAAGTTGAAAACAGAAGTAGCGCTCTACGACATATCCTCAGAAGCACACAGCCGTCCTACTTATGCATGAGGCTAAGTGCCAATAAAGTGGCTATGTATTAGTTTAAAATTTAAGAACACTTCACATAGCACTTCAAAACCAGGTTTCAATAGTCTTTCAAATAAGAGATCAATTGGATGTGAATGTCTAATTATCAAAAAGTGCTTTGAAACACAGTCGTTGTATTTAAGATGAATGATACACTGCAAACACACATAATGTCAAGTGTCACTAATAAAGTACAATGAGAAACCCTAAAATGCTGCAGGTCTGGCATAAAATGTCTTATTTCCTGCTTCTTATTGGGAGCTTTAAAGTCACAGGTTAATAGAGTTTTTCTTAATTGTACTGAGCATCTCTCATTTGAACGCTTAGCGACCAAAGGGTGTTAAGAGTAAGAGGTTCTCTCCAAGGCTCCGAATGAGGCACCTGACTCTGGCTGGCCCTCCTGGAGGCCGCTCCGATGAGCTGAACGTCCAGCTGTGAAGTGAGCCCAGTACACAGCTGACGGACACCAATGCTGCGTGTGCAAACCAGTGGCGCTCAAGGAATGCAGCGAGGAATAAACAGCTCCACAAAAGCAGAATGCAGCACATTGCATAATGGAGACAGGTCCTGGACTGCTGGCCCTCTTAACCCCCGCGTGGCCATGTCCTGTATCCGCAGACACTGCTGTCACACTTGTATGACAGCAGACGTGAAACCCACAACTGTCCTTTTCGCGTACAGGACGTCCTTCAGTCCTGTTAAAGCCCCCAGACTGTTCTCAGGCCTCTATCATGTTGAATTCTGTGCTGGATTCTAAAGACACAGCGTTAAAACATAATTCCTACCCTCATATCGCTTACAATCTACTAGAAACAGGCGCAGCAACTTCCCGTAACACAAACCAGATTAATTAGCGCCCTTTATGTCCTCAGAGAATGAAAAGAGGACGTGACTGCACGCATAGCCCGAAGGGACCACGAGTGCACGGAATCTGTAAATTCTGAATAAACGCAGATTTAGGGATAAGAAGAGTCTCTACACAGGAGAGGAAATCTGAACTGAGCCCCCCAACTGAGGGGGATTTTGATTGAGTTTCTACTTGTGCTTCTTGCTGTCAGTGGGTCTGTTCTACCTTCTGGAGGTGATGCTGTTACTTTCCTCTTGATTTTGTTAGTACACGTCTATTTAGATGTCACTCAATTATGGACATTTAAGAACCGACAACAGGGCTTCCCTGCTGGTACAGTGGTTAAGAATCCGCCTGCCAATGCAGGGGACACAGGTTCAAGCCCTGGTCCCGGAAGATCCCACATGCCACGGAGCAACTGAGCCCGCGTGCCACAACTACTGAGCCCACGTGCCACAACTACTGAAGCCGGTGTGCCTAGAGCCCATGCTCCGAAACAAGAGAAGCCACTGCAATGAGAAGCCCGCGCACCGCAACGAAGGGTAGCCCCCGCTCGCCGTGACCAGAGAAAGCCGGTGCACAGCAACGAAGACCCAACGCAGCCAAAAATAAAAATAAATAAAATAAATAAATAAATAAATAAAAGAACTGACAACAGCTTTCCAGTCTGGGTTGTTGAATAAAATTGTTATTTCTGTGGAGGGCTTCCCAGGTTGACAAATCGCTTCATCCGTCTCCAGTAACTTAATCAGTCCTCTGCTAATGTGGCAAAACGCTCCGCAGCTTCCTCTCGGATTTCAGCTCCAGCCCACCTTCTCCTTGTGCGCCCTGTGGACGCCCGGGGTGGCTTGTGTAGTGCTGCTTGTTTATTCAGTCTCTCAGACAACTGAGAGCCCGAGCAGTCTTTGCACTGAGGGAGAGATTTTACATCAACTTACCATGTAACTTGAGAATCATATAAACGCTTCAAGCAAAAAATAATTTCAAGACTACTTATAAATGCACCTAGTATGTATTGAATTGTGAAAAAATGTGAAGGAGTGAAAGGTAAAAATTCTCGGATTTTGCTCAAAAGACTTCTTTTTTTTGGCCATGCAGCGTAGCTTGAGGGATCTTAGTTCCCCAAGACTTCTGTTTTAAAAGGAAAAAGTAACTTTTGAAATGGGCCTCAAAGGAACTCCCAGCCTCTGGGAGACAGGAATTGATAAGGAATTCCAGGCAAGGAAAAGCTCATACACTCTGATGAGACAGGTATGTGAAAAACAGGAGGAGACAAATGGATATTTGTGTTTTGGGTTTTTTTTTTGTTTGGGGGTTTAATTTTGGCGAGGCGGGGCGTGCTGCGTGGCATGTGGGATCTTAGTTCCCCAACCGGGGATGGAACCCGTGCCCCCTGCAGTGGAAGCTCGGAGTCCTAACCACTGGACCGCCAGGGAAGTCCCTGGATGCTGACTTGATGAGAGTGAGGATCCCAGTTGAGAGGTGGCTTTAACTGCCAGGCTCTGGAATTTAAATCTGATCCATAGGTAACTGGGGGGAAGCAGGATTTTGGAGCAGGGAAGTAACAAGATGAAAACAGTGCTTGCAAAAGACTTTTCTGCTGACCAAGTGGACTGGCCTGAGAGCAAAGAGCAAGGCAGGCTCGCGAACAGATGGCGACGTCAGGAGTGGAGCTGTCTGGTGACAGAGAGCTGACAGTGCCGATGCACGGGGCACGTGGAGGGTCCGCAAAGCTTGACGCCTATACAGGCACGTGGGCTACAGAACCAGGAGGCACGCCATGGGGCGTCCTTCCAGAGGAAGGTCCTTCCGCTGACCGTCCTGGTCAAAGCTGCCTCTCTTTGACCTAGGATGATGTAGAGCTCAGCTTTAAGTGTGTCCTACAGAGAATCAGACCCACGAGACTCAAGTAACGGCAAGAGATCAATATTTCTGGTCACCGATGGACCAGTGAAGCATGTCCAAACACCGCCCAAAGACCAGGGGCAGAGAAAGTGGCTTCTCCTCCTCAGCTAAACAGGAGGAATTTCCCAAAGAAGAAACGCAGATTAGGAGAATTCTCAGGTTTCTGTTATATCTATGAACACAGGTACGTAACAAAATAACAGAAGTGAATGTGTAACATACTTTTATCCTAGGGGTCTTTGTAATGTTCAGGCTGCTATAACAAAACGCCACAGACTAGGTGGCCTAGGAACAACAGACGTTTATTTTCCACAATTTTGGAGGCTGGATGTCCGATATCACGGTGCTGGCACGTTGTGTTCTGGTGAAGGCTCCCCTCTGGGCTGCAGACTCCCTGCCCCGACCTCACGTGGCGGAAGGGGTAAGGCATCTCCCTGGAGCCTCTTCTGTAAAGGGCACTAATCCCTCCCATTCATGAGGGCGCCACCCTCAGCACCTACCAGAGGCCCCATCTCCTAATTACCTCCCCATTGGCCACCAGGAGTTCAACATATGAATTTGGGGGGTGACACACACACACTGAGACCACAGCACTGGGCTATCGTGCGTGGACCAGCGTGGAGAGGACACTCCATGTTTCTGAACTTCGCTGAGTATTCAGAACGCATAAACGCTTTCTCAATCCGCAGGGATGCAGCAGACACGGAGCAGGCTGGAGAATGAATGTGAAGGTCTAATCCCTCAGTAGGCGTCCTCCTCTCTCTCTAATGGGCATGCTCTTATGGGGCCCTCAACCAACTTTCCTGTTCCATTTATGACCCCATCACTATAAAGAAATCAACTGGTGTGAAAGGTCTGGGGTCTTATAGAAGAGGTGGACCTGGGTTCTACACCCAGTGTGTGTCTGGTCACATGGTTGCCCTTTATATGAGGTTAACCTCTTTGATTCTTGTACCCCTGTCTACGCCGTGAAGACTCTACACCTTCTCTGCAGGCACGTGACGCTTCCAGCAGTGGGGTCCCAGAGCAGGTCTTCTACAGACGACGGCCTTAACTTTTCTGCTGGTCTTTGTAAAAAAGCAACGCCTCCATTGACAATGAACTGACTTAAAGTGTAACAGCCATTAATGATGAACAACGACAAACTATGCACACACAGCAACCTACAGAATTTGTCTTTCATTTGATTTCAAAAAACAGCATTTTAAATATGCCAGATAAACGGTGGTTTAGTCGTTTAAATTGTAATCAACAGTGGCTTCTTGAACCTCACAATAACTGTGTGTTAAATCCTCACAAATAGAATCTGCATACAGGGGTATTTATTTTATTTTATTTTTTTAATTATCTTTTTTGAAGATTTTCTGATGTGGACCATTTTTAAAGTCTTTATTGAGTTTGTTACAATATTGCTTCTGTTTTTTCTTTTGCTTTATTTTGGCCCCGAGCCTTGTGGGATCTTAGCTCCCCAACCAGGGATCAAACCCGCACCCCCTGCATTGGAAGGCGAAGTCTTAATCACTGGACCACCAGGGAAGTCCCGTGGGGAGGGGTATTTATTTTAGAGAGGAAAATATCCTTATATCTATCCTTCCAGAAGCCTATAGGATCTCTGTGAACAAGGGGAATAAAACAACTGAAATCCCAGCTGCTTTTTCCCAAGGATGCCCCCTCCTCTCCCTCTTCTTTTTTAAAAGGCAGTGAGCCCGGTCAGGGGGTCTCGGCAGCGGCCTGCCCTCCCCGGCCCCAGGAGACCTGCTCAAGGTCAGCCGAGTCGGCCTCGAGGAGTCACCTGACGGTTCTGGTGGAACCTGAGCTCTGAGTCACTCGCTTGGCAAAGAACTGATGTGGCAAAAGGCAGAAGTCAGAGATGCTGGCGTGAAAGGTAGATGAGTCATGGAGGGGAAACAGATCCCTCGCTGCGGAGGACCAGCTTCAGGAAACACTGAGATGGAGAAAAGGTGTTTGTGGCAAGCTAGCAGGTAGTCTTGGTCAGGACCATTTAACACACAAACAGAACTGCAAGGCTGCTTTTGATCCCAGCAATCTCAAGTTCCCAGCGCTCACACTCTAAAAGAACAAAACTCCATCCCAGAGAAGTTTTGAAAATGGCAACTTTCCGGGAGAAACTGACTTTATCAATTATTTCAGTTTGATTAAGATAATGAGCAACTAAAAACAAGGGAAACATTGTAACTTACTTCCTGAAACTGCAATCACCTGAATAATGCACAGAGGTTGGTGGTTGTGTGTCCCTTGAAAGGTGACTTACATGTACATTACATAGGAGGACTGAGGTTCTAGGTTGAAAAAACTCCAAAGTCTGATTCAAAGCACATTACGAGGTCATTTTATGCCTGCATTTTCTTTTTTAGTCTCCTAAAAGAAGGGATCACTTTTTAAAAAAGACCCATCTTACACTTTTAAAACATAATAACCTTAAATACACGTATTGAGGAGTGGTGAAAAATGTTGATGACGATAATAATACATATTCTTTATAAGGCGACTTATCTGTCATTTATAAACTCAGAAAAGAACACGTTTTAAAGAACTTTAAATGTGAAAATAGCCTAAAACAATTGAAAACATTTGGATAACAAGACAAAAGCTATGCTTTTCACAACAATCTTTAGAGCACCTTTTTGTTTGTTTCTATCTTCTTTAGGGGAAACTGGTATAAAAACGATTTAAAGTAACCAGCACAGAGACCTGGCATTACTTGGGAATGAGACATAGGAGCCCAGATTTAGAGTCTGCATAGCCCAGGTGACACTGTGTTAATGAGTGACAGGGCTGAATCCTTCCTAATCTTCCTGATGCAGGGCCTGTGGCCAAATAATAATATTGACAAAGCTCAAGACGATTATGCCTGTGAAGGTAACTCACTATCTGATCCGGGAGGGAGGAAGGAAGGAGGGGCCCCCCCGCTTCTCCAGGCCTACCCTCTCCCCGGCACTTCCTGTGGCTGTGTTATGTGACCTTGCCCAAACCCCTAGAAGCGTGTTGGTATTCTTACTTGGCACGTGGGAAACTGAGGCTGAGAGGCGAAGTCCACTGGCAGGGTTAGTACGCAGAGGAGCTGGGCATACACTCACGTCTACTCAACATTGCAGTTTTTTCCTGGCCACTAGGGCTGCCAATTCACCTGCTGCCAGGAGCCAGCTGGGTGGGAGGAGGGGTGCAGGGAATCCCGAGAGGGAACAAGAGGCCCCTGATTGCTGGGGACTTGTCCTGCTTTTAGCACTTGGAAGTCCCATGTTCCAGAAAACCTCTCACTTGTGGGCAAATCGAGATGGGTGGGCTCCTAGAACGAGCAGAGTGGGGAAGACAGGCCCTGGTGGAGACGACCCCCATTAAGCCCACCTGTGTGGAGGTGCAATTCTACGAGCTGCCGGCTGGGGATGGGAGATGCTGAGTTCCCTCCAGCCAAGAGGAGCCCAAGGCTTTCCTATCAGAACTTCTTATATCTGTGTTAAGGGAACACGGTGAGAAGATTGATGGATTTCAGTGTGTCTCGCTGATACGTGCTGTTGGCTTTTTCTTCAATCCCTCTTTCCACAGATGGCAGAATTCCACCTGGCAGAGGCTGATTCTTATTTGTCAGCCTAAGTTAGATGCTAGGACTCCAGGAGACCAACACCGTCTTCCCAACAAAGTTCTGCATGATGGAATGACAAACAGCTATAAAATGCATGGCGTGCTATCCAGATAATGGTACGTCACATATGGATGCTGGAAGAGAGGCTCGAGGATAGCTGTCAATCAAACCAAAGCATGTGGTCACTCGGGAACATGGGCGCCGAGGCTAAGACCTGGTGACCTCACAAGGGCTGCTCTTTACCACGTGTCAAGCCCTTGCACATGTGAGTTAACTGGAGAGCTTGCTGTCTGTCCATTTCCTAAACATTCTCAACTTCCTCATTTGGTGACACTGAGCTCTCAGCCCCTCTGTCAAAGGGGAGAACCATCTGGACCTTGACCACTGCTCATCTACTTCCTCAGCTCCTTCATGGGAAGATGGGTCTGGCTAAAGGATGTCTCCAGGCTCGCCATCAAGAAGGAATCCGGTGGTGCGGACGTGGGACAAAGCACCCAGCAACGTCCTTTACGGACACACACACTCCCACATCTGCTGACTGTCCTTCAACACCTGCCCCACCCTCTCGGTGTGTCCGCCGACTGAATTCTAGGTTCTGCCCTCCTGATGGGACCTCCCTAGGGAGGCCATCCTGCAAACATCTCTGTGCCCCAAGCTCCCAGGCATTTGCTGTTGGCCCTACAGCATTAGGGCTGCCAGAAAACGCCACCTCACTCCCCGAGCACAGACGGTGGACTTCGCACTGGAGTGTAAAAACGTTCATTTTTTGGATACTGTTTTCGAATCCATGCACTTCTAGATACCAGGGAGATTACGAGTAAATATTACACAGCCCTTAAAAGACCAGAACTGCTGGGAGACATGCAGGCAACATATCACGGAAACCCCTGGGGAAGGAAATCATCGTCACTGTTACTTTGGCCCTGCAGGCCCTCAAAGGTGGGACTCCTCTTTTTTTTGCCAGATAGCAAAATATCTGAAACCTCAGCCTTTGTCTTAGTGCAATATGACAGAGGTTTTCAGAGAGAATCGATACCTTCTGCTCAGAATGGATCAAAGCAAAGCAACACACTTACTTGAAAGAGGACTGAGTATTTTGCGGATTGCGGGCAGAAGTCCCAGGGAGTCCTCCCTCTCTTAAAGTACTCTCTGCTGTGTGAAATACCTAAAAACAGAGCAAAGAAAAGATCGCTATTGCTTTTGTACTTGACAAAAATAGGCAGGCTATTAAATATATACAGCAACAGCAAATGAAACTTCTTTTAAAAATTGGTCAATAAATTTTAAAAAACAAGATAACGAACACGGAGGTAAACCAACTGTGTTAGCTTTTACATACACATTTCAGTTAGAAGCTAAGTGTTTTGTTCACCTTGACTAGTTTCTGAAGGAGACATTTAACCGCAGATAACAAGTATAAAGATAGAAGAATGTCAACACCAAGTTGTGGGAGGTCACACAAGCAAAGGCTGACAGGGCGTCATCTCATCCTCAGAACTGCTGCTCTACACACGGGAGTCCGCGTGTGCGCAAGGAGTGACAGGCTGTCAGAGTCTCAAAGGGCCTTAGAGCGCAGCTGGGACAAACCCCACTTCAGTCCACGACACAGAGCCCACTCAGGGCGAGGGCTCAGCACAGACCACCCGGCTGGCTGGGGCAGAGCTCCTGGCTGCCACGGGGGCACCCTTTACAGCAGCCTGCCACGCCAGTAGCCATTCATTCATTCATTCATTCACTCTCCAGGACTGACTGAGCACTTCCTATGGACCAAGTTCTGTTCTAGGCTCTGGGGGTTAAGACCAAGTCTCTGACCTCCAGAGAGGGGAGACTAAATACAACAGATACTGTCTTAGACGGTCCCACTGGAATGGCAGTTGGGGACACTTGAGCATAATCCCGAAAGCACTGAGGCAACAAGCCTGGGGTCTACTGCAGGAAGCACCCTCCGAGCAGGGGGGCAGCCGGGGCCCCGAGCAGGGGGAGCAAGGAGGCCGATGTGGCTGGAGCGGGGACACTGCGGACACGCAGGAAGGCGGCTGAGTCTGTGGCCATGGATGAACCAACCGACGGAATGCAGGGAACAAGGGGGCTAACGGAGGTCAGAACCTTGGAGAACATCTGTTTAAAAGAGGGGCAGAAAAGGCAGCTGGGAAGGAACAGCCAGGGACGGGAAGCCAGCAGGGTTGGCTGCCGGCTCTGCAATCAGCTCTGACGGAGAATACTTCCAGCTCAGCGAGGAGGGCGGGGTAAGGACAGAGGGAAAGACAGAGGCTGCTCTTCTGATGGGCCGTGCAAACGTCGGTGTGCAAGCCTGACAGGGCAAAACACTAGAACATCTGGAGGGTGTTCTGACTGCAGGCCCCAAAGTATCGGAAATGCAGGGCCTGGTTCCATGTAGACATTTTCCTGGCGGCAAGAGCTAATGCAAGTGTGTGACCCTTAAGGGGGAATTCCCCTCCAAATTTGCCAAGATTGAAAATCTGTCTACATTCCATCAAATGTATAAGGAGAGCAGAAGGCCTTAATCATAGGAAGGTCAAATGCAAGTGTTATATTCCAAGCCCAGAATTTACAAGCTTGTCTTTAATGAGCACATACAAAATAAATGACTGAAATAAACAAAAGAGCTAATTGAATAAATAAAAGTCAACCGGCATCCCATCGCAAATGATAACTCCTGGCAATGCAAGCAGTTCCAAAAGCAATCCCTAAATTACTTAAGAGTACAACAATAAGGAAGGTGTTTTGTGATGCCTTTAAGATGCATCTTTAAATTACTGGATGCATTTAAAAAATGTTTTCGAATCCCACGTGATATAAATCTATTGCAATAAAAATACTTCCAGGCAGGGCTTCCCTGGTGGCGCAGTGGTTGAGAGTCCGCCTGCCGATGCGGGGGACTCGGGTTCGTGCCCTGGTTCGGGAAGATCCCACATGCTGCGGGAGCGGCTGGGCCCGTGAGCCATGGCCGCTGAGCCTGCGCTTCTGAAGCCTGTGCTCCGCAACGGGAGAGGCCACAGCAGTGAGAGGCCCGCGTACCGCAAAAAGACCCAAAAAAACCTTCCAGGCAGCAATCTAGTGTGCATTCTGAGGAGGGTTGGGAGGAGGAAGAAAAGACACGACAGTTCCTGTTTATGACATTTACTATTACAGATCACACATACGGCAACAGGGAGACTGAAAATCCCTATCAAAGAGGAACCGGGTCTGTGGCCCACCCTGACTCCTACTTGACACTAAGCGCGGTGCTTGTGGTGCAAAAACGTTCTAGATCAAGCACTACTGTCCTTGCCCTGAAGTCTTCACGCCGCACCCCTGGTCACTCCTCCTCAGGATCCCCAAGCTGGCTGCCTCCCTCTGCTCCCTGCACCCCATTATTATTTATCTCACGGCCTCTCCTCCACAGTCTGCCACTGCCTGCGGAGGGGGCTGCGCCTTCTCTCCTTTTGAAGGCTCAGCACAGAACCTAGCACATGGTAGGTGCCCGTCATTACAGAATGAATAATGAAAGAAAGACTAGACACACTTAGATGAGGCCTAACGGCTCCTCAAACACTTTTCCAACCCAGGCAGGTTCTGGAGGATCGACCCTGAAATACTTATCAATCGTGAATGACAGGCCTCCCTCAGTGCTTTTGATGCCACAGAGGCCAGGGGACCAGCCAGGGAGCCGCCTGCAGGCACCACCTGGCAACTCTTCACCCCATGCCCTGGACTGCTCCCCACGCCTTCCTTTTTACTGTAACTTTCAGGCCCTGCGCAGCCCAGCTGCTTTGTGGCACATCACATTCTACGTGGAAGGACTTTTCATTTTAAACTGACTATCATTTTTCCTGCTGTCATTATCGGCCCCTAGAAGAAAAAGTGAGAAAGGATCTCTTATAGCAGACAGTGTTTTAATTTTAAAATATTATATGCTTTATGCTCTAGTTCATGCTAATAGACCTATGTTTGATTGGTCAGAAAGTCATTCATCAATAAAGAGTTATGCAATTATAAGGATGAGAGAGAACAAAACTTTAAAGTGCCCAAGACATTTGTTGTTACTTCCTTATCTCAGAAATACATAAAGAGTCCCCTTCGTGTAGTTAAAAAAAAATGTTAAGATGTGACTCATCTGAAGATAAAAGTGCAGATTTTGTCACTTTGCAAAAACATAAATAACATTTTACTTAGTGCTATTAGAAAAATGCCCCTTTAGTGTATGTTAAAAGGCCCTCCGGGATATCATAGTAAGTTACTACACAATATTCACACACGGTTATATTTATATTTACCTTTGTAAGAAGTTCCTTCTAGACACAGAAAGTCTTTTAAGATCCAACCCTGACAGTCAGCATCGGCCAGAACCACTTCCCACGGCTTCCCGTGACGCACAGCCTAACAACGATGCTTGTAGGGGAGAGTCACACAGCTTGCGTTTGAACAATAATTTACTTTTTTTTTTTTTTTTGCGGTACGCGGGCCTCTCACTGTTGTGGCCTCTCCCGTTGCGGAGCACAGGCTCAGGACGCGCAGGCTCAGCGGCCATGGCTCACGGGCCCAGCCGCTCCGCGGCACGTGGGATCTTCCCGGACCGGGGCACGAACCCGTGTCCCCCGCATCGGCAGGCGGACTCTCAACCACTGCGCCACCAGGGAAGCCCAATAATTTACTTTTAAGGCAGCCGACTTCTTAGAATGTTCTAAGACCAGGGTAATTTAGGAAGCGTTTCACGAGATTAAGAAAAGGGAGAGGGACAGACAACGATGGGATCGCATCCGTTTATTCTTCCCCAAGTGAGGGTCTAAGCCCGTCTGTGGATAGGAGGTTATTTTCCACGTCTGCACAGGGAGCACCTCAGGCAAAGAATGAAGAGGCAGGAGGGCTCCGGGCACGTGAGGAACAGCAAAGCCCAGAACTGAGCTGCGCCCTCTCTGCCCCTCACCACGCAACCTTGTGAAATGTGATGGGGGTGTGGTTTGTGTCATCGGGGCGTCCAAAGAGGAAGTCGGTGCCCCCCGCAGGGTGACCCCTCCAGTGCCCATTTCACCAGACACGGCATCTCAAAACCCAGATGCCGGATGACAATGAACCACACTCAACTTTCTTATTACAGGCGACACCCTATCACAGTAAAGGACAAACTTTCAGAATATTCCTTGTTCTTTTCTTCAAACTGTTGTTTGGGAGAAACAGTACACCCCAGGAATGGACGAGGGAGGGAATTCGCAGGGGCTGAGGGTGTGGATGGGGAGGGAAGCACAGTTAGGGTTCTGAAGTTTTCCTCGACCAAAGAACACGACGAACCCCTTGAACCCGATTATAGCTTCAAATCAAAGCAGCTACTTTAACCAAATTCTGAAATGGCAATGTCTGGCTTTTCAGGAGCAGGGAGATAACTCCTGACAGCCTTCAGATACCAGCAGAGCTCTCCACGGATCCCAGACGCATGGTGGCAGCCAGCCAGCCGTGTGACTGGTGACTCAATACACAAGTTTCTGTGGTCTCCACCGTCTCATACAGTGAGGACATCAGTATTGAAGTTTGAGGGCTAAATGGTGGCAAGGGGCTCTTCCCGAATAAAACAGAACTCTACGGAGAAGGTACGCTGAGAAGCAGACACTCGCATTGCATTTGTTTGCTTTTCTTTAAGCTCAGCCTTAGCCGTTTAAATATTTTTCCTTCTGAATGTATCATCTTTATCACAGAATTCAAGATTATTTACTGTTTGATTTGGAAAATCATCCAGGCAACCATGAATAGAAATTTTAAAATGTTGCCAAACATAAGTCAAAGTGGTGAGAATCCCACCTTCTGTGATTTCAACTCCCAAAACAACATCCTTATTAAACAAAGCCCGAGTCAAAAATTCTGTTCAGCACAGGCCGAATACACACCTAGAAGTGTGTCTGGCAGAGCGGGATATGCTAACATCCTCTATATGAAAAAAGCTTCATGAAAACTACAGAAGGGGAAACAAAGAGAGCCATCCAAAATGAAGGCTGCACACATCTCTGAAGAAACAATGGACATTACTTCTGCTGAGACCCTGCGTTGACACCAGGAGACCCGCTGCTCTGTCCTAATTAAAGTGTGTTTCTCTGAACTCTCCTCCATGGCTCATTATTCAGGAGAGTCCGGACCCCATGCAAACAAAGTCGACAGGGCACTGAAACGCACCTCCAAAGACACCTAAATGGATGCAACACCGGGCTTTCCTAAACAGCAGAGAACCAATGAGAAGAGCTCCCCAGCACATGCACTCTTGAATCCAGGTAAAAACAAGATTCCTACATGAAGACGGTAGCTGTCTACCAGCCCAGCCTCCTCCGGGAGGACATATTTTACATGGAACGCCGGAGAGCGTGTGATATTAACAAAAGCAAGATCAAATTAAACAGATGACATGATGCACACACTTCATTTCATGCATGGCCGTGTTTTTCAGGCGAGATAAAGACTCAAAGTAATTACCATGAACTGAAACTTCTTCCTTGATCTCCTCTGGCAGCCGGCAGTCGGTGACTGCCGTGCTCCCTCAACAAAGACGATCGCCTTCTCCTCGGTGCCTGATTCCTCCTGTAATGCTACCAGCCAAGCACCTCCACAGTGGGCAGAACGCAGCAGAGTATCTCTGTATCCGTGTCTCCAATGCAGCATAAAGAGTACTGTGGAAACCTATCAAACCGGCGAGCAGCGAGGCTGGCAGCCAATGAGGAGTGGCTCGGGCGGAACCCGGCACATGCTCTCTGAGGTTCAGGCTGTCAGCAGCGTTTAGCAGGCTGCTAATCTAATTATAGCTAGTTTGCTAGCACAGAGCGATTGGAGCAGAGCACAGGAGCGAATTAAATGTTAATAAATGAAACCCCGCAGACAGAATCATCTTGATTTCTTGTCATTTTGAGGATTAATGTGTCACCTTATAAACTAGAAGTGGTTTTTAAAGTGCATTCTTGTTTTTCTTCCGATCTGGAGAAACAAAGAGTGGTTAAATCAATGTATGGTATAGCCAGTTTCCTTAAACTTAACAGGTTCCAAAGAATATGAAAAACTATATATATACATATATATGTATATATATATATATATATGTATATGTTTAACTGAATATATATATTCAGTTATATATATTCATATATATGTTTAACTGAATCACTTTGTTGTACAGTAGAAATTAATACATTGTAAATCAACTATACTTATCTAAAATAAGTTAAAAAAAAAAACAAACTTCACAGATTCCAGCACTGAAGAATAAATCATAAAGTCAATAGTAGGAAGGTATCAGTGGTGGTGCTATAAAATCTGAGACTTCACTTTATTCACCCTGATTAGCAATTTGCCGCTTATTTGTCCTAAAGGGCTAATTAGTCTCTCAATATAGTTTGAAATATCCATCGTGGAAATGTACTAATTTCCACCCATCATGGAAATGTACTAATCAAGGTGTCAAAAATCATCACCTTGACTGCACTGATGAACAATAATTCAGAGGTACAAGAGACGGAAAAGGAATCTCAGAAGTCATCGTAAAGGAAAAATTAAGGAAATCTGCCCACGGCACAATCGAATGGTAACAGTAGTTCTAGAAGCTGAATCTTGCAAGAGGCACAGGAGAAGATCATGCATTCCAACATCCAGGCTGCCTGGATCAGCTACTCCCTCCTGGGGGACTTGGGGCAAGAGACCGGATGTCTCTGAGTGTCAGAGGCAATAGTGGGAGGCACCTTGCAGCATCACTGCCGGAAGCAAGGCGCACTCAGCTCTCAGCGCAGGGCCTAGCACAGAGTGAGTTCTAAATTAAGCTATTATTAATAGCAGCAATCTTTTCACAATACCATAGTGTCTCCCTTCTTTGCTGGTATCAGACTACTCAAAAAAGAAGTATCTAAACTTCTCCAGTGTACAGCTTTGTCCGGAATATCATTTGGAAGTAATTAATGGTGACAAGCCAAGAGCAGACTGGATTTGTCATGCAGAACCATTACTGGTATTCACAGTAGTAACAAACATTATTTCACCTGCTTCTTTCTGGATGTGCGTTAGTCACTAACTTCAGTTTATTCTACATGAACCAATCTCAAAAGGAACTTGCAGGAAATTGGGGTTTAAAATTGCATTTCGTTAATGATTTGCAATATAGATTAAATGCCATTATACGTTTGAGCGAGTGTTTTCGATGGAATATAAATTGGGGCAAGTCTGTAATGAGGAGGTTGATTAAATGTAAAATGACGCATTTATGTGAAAAGGGGAGAGGAGAGAGGTCAGCCAGTCAAACGCAACTTTTGTCCCCGTATCTATTTATTTATTTGTTTTCCCTTCAAGTCATTTCTTCAATGGGTTCTACAAAATTAACAGTCCTCCAATGATATTAATCAAATCTGTTAAACTTATTTTCTGTAATTTCCCCAAATCGGTATATGTTCCACCAGTCAAGTTCCAATCCAATGATAACATGCAAACTTCTCATTTCTGCAGTTATGCTGTGCTTTGGTTTTTCTCTGAAAACCTTTACAAAAAGCTGACATGCTCAACAGGCATTATGATTTGCTCTGAGGAACCAAATACTCTCAGGGGTTAATTAGTAGCTGTGGAAAAAAATACTGACTAAGCGGCATCCTTCATCCTTCCATCTTTGGGTACCACAAACTGGATGGGAAATAATCTAAGGAAAGGAACAGCATGGCCCATAAACGTCAGGGGAAAGCACAGAAACTCATGGTCTATACATCCAAGAGCGAAAAAGTGTGTAGAAATGTAGACACAGACACCAACTGTGAGAAAATATGATAGAGACAAACTTCTTAAAATGACCCTCACATGTGCTACCTTGAGGCAGTGTCCATGTGGATGATCAAACCACCATCACCATTATCAGGAGCTAAAACTTCAAGAGGAATTGGCTTCAGTGATTTGGCCTAAGGCACCGCTCCCTGGAGGCTGCCAGGATACAGCCTGGTACCACTCGCAGGCATTCATCTGGGAAACGCTAACAGCTCTTCCTCTTCATGTAACAGACTGCTGGCTCAAAAAGGGGGCACTTTAAAAAAGCTGTTTGAGGGCTTCCCTGGTGGCGCAGTGGTTGGGAGTCCGCCTGCCGATGTAGGGGACACGGGTTCGTGCCCCGGTCCGGGAGGATCCCACATGCCGCGGGGCGGCTGGGCCCGTGAGCCATGGCCGCTGAGTCTGCGCGTCCGGAGCCTGTGTTCCGCAACGGGAGAGGCCACAACGGTGAGAGGCCCGCGGACCGCAAAAAAAAAAAAAAACAAAAAAAACACCTGTTTGATTAATTTGTCTCGTTCCTGTTTTGTACAAGACATTTAAACAGACACTTTGTAAGAGAAAGAAGCGACTGATCCTTCTCGGGTCTCAAGTTGAAAGCCCCTATGTTAGTTTGAAACTGAGTAACAGTTAATTGCTGATCGTTCTTATTGCCCCTCTGCCAGGGGAGCCTAGATTTTTTTTTTTTTTTAACCTCTGGAATGAGGGCTTTTGTCTTTGAACCTCAGTCAACTCTGCCTTGACTCTGAAAAATCAAAACTCAATGAAGAGTTTGGGGCACCTACTCTGTGTAAGGACAGTGCTGGACATTGGGGACCCTGCAGGGAGTTGGCAGGGGCCCCGGATTCTCAGTGGAGCTTCCATTCTAATGAGGGATAAACAGTAAGTGATGCATCAACACAGGGGTAGTTATGATGGGAGGCAAAGTGCTGCGAAAGGTTACAAGTTGGGGTGAGAGTCGGGTCTGCAGTTGAAGGATGCTTTTGGCTGGAGGGTGGGTGTGACCAAGAGAGCTATGAAGTCCCGGAGAGGCGGATGGAGCCAGGGGACCCAGACGGAAGGTAGAGGCACAGCCGCAAACAGCAGACTCGGGGCGAGGAAAGGGTTTGGTCCGAGCCTCTGGAAAGCTGCGCGTTGACTGTATCCTCAACAGGAAGGATGTATCCTCCAGCTCCCCTTCTTTCTAGTTATCTTCTGAGTCCCACCCTCACTTACCCTTCTCTGCACTAGGTGTGAAAACACGTATATTTCACACTGGCTGCCCGGGGGGGGTGGGGGGAGAACCTAAAATACTAAGGGGACACTGCTTCATTAATTCAAGAAATACATATTGAGCACCTATGACGTGATCATGGGTTGGGATGTGGCCCCTCCCCGAACACAGCTCACCAGTGAGGGAGACAGTTAAACACCTGGGAGCCTGCTGGAGGGGGATGGGCTTCAGAAAAGGAGCCACCACACTAGGACAACACTGAAATGCGCTCTCAGGCCTTCCTGGCAGGCTTTGTCTTCAAATGTGGAATTCTGTCCTTGCAGTTCTACTGTGTTCACCACCCCGCTTGGCCAATGACAAAGCTGAGACCTCAGAGACGCGGGCCTGGGGACACACAGCAAGACAGAAGGTTGGAAGTCAGGTAGAGACCCAACTGGGGACGGTCCTGGAGCCTCACAGCGGGAAGAGCAGAGGCCGCATCTTTGTTTCTGGAAGACTTACTGACGTCATCCTCTATATATGCACACAGAAGCATACGGATTTCTCTCCACAAACTATAAAAACTGACTCTTTTATATCTTCACCTCAGACTTTTCACAGAAAATGGGGCCATCTTGATATGAATGTTATTCAATGTGGTGTGTAAAGGCTCTTGGCCAAAAAAAAAATTATGTAAAACAGAAAGGATTTCCTGAATTTATTCGGCAAACATTGGTGCTGTTTTTTGAGGGGCACTGAAACATGAAGATAAGTAGAACGGCCTTGGCCTCAAAGTGCTGAGAAGGCGGGTCCGGAGGTGGGCAGCCCTGCAGTTAGACACACTAGGAATCAGACTAGGGGCAACCAGCTCCAACACTCACGGGCACTGTGACCGCGGTCAAGTTACTGAGCCTCAGGGGTGTCGTACTGTCCTCACCCAGCAAGTAAACTGACCAGCAGAACATTCTCCCCAAGGTTTCTGTGATGATTAGACATGAACTCACGTGGAAGGCACCGAGAAGGCTGCCAGCCACCGGGCAACACCCGGAGTTGAGAAGTTACTATTCCTCTTCCGCTGGGGCCCGGAACTTACTCAGTTCTCATACGGGGTTCCTTGGTATCTCGGCTCTTCCTGCATCTCATCATAATGATGCTTAACTCGTATTTATTTAGCTCCTATCATCTGTCAGGTGCTGTGCTAGGAGGCGGATATGGACCCTCCAAACCAGGGAAGGAGGCAAATAAAACAACACCAGTGATCTGAACCAAGTTTTCAAACTGACAAGGAAATTTCACCTTCTCTTTTGCTTTGAGTCTCTCCTAAGTGCTGTCAGGGAGGTGTTCTTACAGTTTTTCTCGTTTTAGAGACGAGGAAACCAGCCCAGGGCAGTTACAGGTTTGCTCAGGACTCCAGACTCAATTCCCTCCTATGTTGCTCGTCTTTTCACTAAAACCATGTTTGTTCCAACACACAAAAAATGAATTATTATAACTCATGGGTATAGAATGAAACATTATTAAATATTATTAAGTAATCTGATATATAATAATTATTGTAATCTAATAATTAGATATAATAATAATATTTAGATACCATTACCTAATAAGAGCTATGAATTAGGTGGCAGAAGTTCTCCTGAGCTTATTAGCTTCTCTTCTGTTCTCAAACCGTACCACGTCTTCTGAATGCTGCCAGGTTTCTTCTAGGACGTGAAAGTGTTTACCTCATGGGTACTCTCTGTACTACCAAAAGGACCAGGATTAGACTCTCTCTATTGACCATCGCATAATTCCTACGAAACCTTAAATTATAATAAGTGGATTAATGTCCTAAATTTCAGCTCTGTCTTCTAAAGTGGAAGGCCTACACATTTCAGTTAAATGCAGTTTCCTACACTTCTAAATAGCTCTGTAAAGCATCAGTACCAGTTCTGGAATGCAACTCTACTACATGTATGGTCCAAAATCAAGGCATATCATCTTGCATGGGTAACACATGCTGCTACTTTAAGTAAAAACTTCATGGAAGAACTTCAAGTATGCATGGCATGAATGTTCATAATTATGTTTTAACATTACTAATTTTGAAAGATTAGGCTCTTATCCAAACAAATATGTAACTACAGAACACGATCTGGTATGAAATTCATCTGGGGTCCTTATGAAACTTTTCAAGTCAGTAGAGGCCAAAGAATAGCTGTCTTGAAAAATGTCATATCAGAACTTCGGAGGTTACAGTCTGAAGGACACTCCTTGAGAGAATTACGTTGCTAGAACAATATCATCATATACTTCTCGCCTTCTATTCCATTATTTTTTATCCCAATCTAGCCACTTTCCAGCTGGTAACCTTGGGTAGATTACTTAACTTCCTCATGCTTGCGTTTTCTCATCTGTAACATGAGTATGACGATGATGTGTAATTAAATGAGTTAATATATATAGAAAGCATTTAGGGAGCGCTCAGCATTTTGTAAACGTTATCTAAGTTCTCTCCACTTGGCTGATGGCAAAATTAAAACATCCAGGCCAAATGATTTTAATGTAATTAGAAAAACTGACCCTCTGTAGAAAAAGAACTAGATAATAAAAATAGATAACTATCACGCATGCCCTGAGCACAAACCAGATGGGAAATGCTATACTGTCAAGAGTTTGTTAATAACATCTAGAAATTCTGAAACTTATATAAGCGTGACTTTTTTTCTGGGACAATTTGGAAAAACTTCTTGAAGATTTTACCAATATGTATACCTTTCCCCTGGCCACTCACTTAGGGAAAATCATCCCCAGGAAACTGTTGTGCTAAATTAGAAATGATTAAGGACATGTGCAAAAATAAATACAAGTAAGGAATTTATCACAGTATCCTTTATAGAGCCAAAAGAAAAGAAACAAAAGAAGAAACAAAAACCTTATTCAACAATAGCTACTACATACATGATGGCTTATAAATAAAATGAATGCAACAGCACGCAGCTATTCAAAAGTGATACTCTAGGATACTTATTAAATGGAAATACAGCTGAATATTAAGTGAGAGTCAAATCGATGTATATTGTGATTCTATTTTTGTTGAAATTGTCTCTCTGTGTATACATGCACATATCTCTGTGACTATATACGGAGAAAAAGTCTAGGGGCAAATGTCACAATGTGAATGGTTTTTATCTTTGCATGGTCAACTTGTCCAAATTGTTTCATTTTTCTACTGTGCTACTCACGCTGAACATAAATTTTTAATTAAAACGATATTTTTCCCACTCCCACCCAAGGAAAAGAAAAAACGAGGGGTGGCAAGTTTTTAATGAATGGCCCCTCTGAAGTCTCAGACTTGGGAGGTTCCTGCTGCCTTCCCTGGTCATCGGCTCTGGCCTCCAGCTAGTCTACAGGATGCAGCCCAGCTTTTCTAACCAGCTAGTAAGCAGCAGCCTTAGCAAACACAATTTTGATGCACTAATCGATCCCAGCCAGAACTCAAACCAGGGTGAGAACCGAACATTCAGCCTGGATTGTCAGTCAGCCCGCTGATGATTATTTGGCATTAGGGCCTCTGCTGACACTAGAGCAAGTCCTCCCTGTAAAGTACTGTACGGCCCAGACATTCCTTCCCTGAGTTATTTGGGTAATTCTCTCCTTTTATCTAAAGGCGCTCTTATGCACTTAAAAGACAGGTCCAGGTTCAAACGCCTGGAAAGACACGAGTAAGTTTAAGTGATGGGGAAAGAAAGGAAAATAATTTCTTTGGATATAAAGTTAGAAACATTGGCGTCACTGAAGACTGACTGGAACCTTGGCAAGTTTCGGAAGCTTATGGGTTGTTACCCACTCTAGTAGGAATCGAGTTTAAAATAAGGTAAAGCAAAGCAATCACCTTTCAGTGTGTCTGCCTACACTGACTCTGTTTTCGCTTTCACAGTTTGAAAAGTCTTCTGAACCATAGCTCAGTATCAGTAACAGATAATGGTTCCAAGGTTTTGTTAGAAAGATATTTCCATTTATATGTGTATATTTTAAAGGTAACTTTATTATATCCAGGGACCAATTCTTAAAGTTCTACAATAGAAAATAATGTGCAAATGGGATTTATTTAACAGAAATTTGCTTTGAAGCAAACTGAGCTCTGTTCTATCTATACCATCAAGTGTGTAATTACCTGTAAAGCCAAAAGCCAAGAAATTTTTTTTCTTACTGAAAATAATCACCCCCCAGTTGCCCTTTTTTTGTGTGTGTGTGCTGTACCCGGGCCTCTCACTGTCGTGGCCTCTCCCGTTGCGGAGCACAGGCTCTGGACGCACAGGCTCTGCGGCCATGGCTCACGGGCCCAGCCGCTCCGCGGCATGTGGGATCTTCCCGGACCGCGGCACGAACCCACGTCCCCTGCATCGGCAGGCAGACTCTCAACCACTGCGCCACCAGGGAAGCCCCCCAGTTGCTTTGTTGAATGTTAAGTTTTTCATAAATGGTTTTCTGAATCTGGATTCGCTAGATTTCTCCTGTTTCTGTTTTCATATGTAGAGATCCTTTTCTACATTTTCTTTTACAGCAAAGAGACAATTTTTCATTATGTAATCCTGTTCAAGGCAGGGACAATAATTAGGGAAGTTTTTTCACTTAACAAATGTTATTCTCCTGGAAAGTTTACCACTCAGTGATTTGAACAGAAAAAATACCGTGTCCTTCAAGAATGAGGAAGAACTTACTGAAGAGAAAGAATCCTTTGAAACTATGAACATCTGAATAGTTTCTAAATACAGAAGAAAATCTGTGTCACTTATTTAAGGTTCTTTCTTGGGTTAACAATGTATGCTTTATGGACACAATAAAGAAAAAAGTTGTCCCTCTAAACGGCACTGAAACAGTTTGTAAATCTCTGGTGATGTTGGCAAGTTATTTCTGCAGATGTGGGTTCTCTCTATGTAGGGCACCTTTCCTAAGCCCAGTATCAGTGTATCAGGGAGAACAAGCACATAGAAAAGATAAGCTTCACTGCGTATTCCTTTTATCGTGTGTACATTATTAGCCTTGAAACTGGAAGTGATTTGAAGGACATTAATTCACCTTAAAGGAAACTTTCTTGGGCTTGTCTTTTACTTTATTTTCAAAGTCAGATTACAAGCTAATTTAAATTTCAAGTATTTGATTACACTGCTCTTGAATGACTTCCTCCTGATCATTGCCAAGTCAGTGTTCCCATTCAGGGCGAAGCTATTTTAATTCCACTGCAGGTAGGTTTCCTAATGAAGAGGAGAGTTTAAATTCCTCTTACATGGAAGCACACATGATGAAGGTTTTTCATCATAAAGTCTGAGTCAAGCCTATAACAGGTGGGTTTTTTTGGACTAAATTATATAGGAGGCTTTTAAATGAATATCCCAGGGATGTTCTGCCATGGGAATAAATGGCATAAAGGACCTGACAGGTTACTGTAAAAGCACTGCAGGAGTCGGCAGGGCAGCGACAGAAACTGCCCACCTGACGTCTTGATGGTATTTTGCACATTTTATAGAGTGAAGAAGCTTTTGAAGTTTTAATCATCTTCCTGCAAAGGGGTAAGCGTAATCTTCCCATCTGTTTTCAGCGTCGTTTAAGAACAAAAATAAGTTGAATATGTGATGTAAGTCAGTACCAGGCTTTAGAAAGATGGTACCTCACCAGGTTATCCTGAGAGTGGGGATGGGGGGAGAAGTGGGTGGTTCTTAGTTCATTTTATTTTGTCTACAATGGGCACAGCTCATCCACATAGAAGAGTGGATCCTGGCTTCCCTGGCTGAAGTAAATAGAAAATCTGATTGCTCCTCCAACGGTAGTGATGGGTGGTCCCACTGATGAGAGTCAATACTCCAACCCCTGGAGATGCTCTCGGTGAGAGCTAGGGTCCTGCAGAGATGAAGCAAGGGCCTCTTGCCCCAAGCCCTAGCCTGCGACAGGCCAGGGGAGGAAGGAGAGTGAAAAAAATGTCGTTTTTGATTTGTAATTACAACTTTCCTTAAAATGTCCTCATTTTCAGCAATGGAACTTATACAGAATTTTTGCTATTATTTTTTTTTCTTTTTTGAAAAATAACAATTTCTGTCTTCCCCAAAGATGCTGATGCTGTGTACTTTTTGGAAGGATGAAACAAAAAACCCCCTCTGTTGGCAACCAAGAGAAAGCAATCTTAAAGCACTGACATTTTAAACACTGGTGAGTCTTTGTTGTGTGAAATTAACTGGAATTTCAATTAACCTATGGTCCTTTTTGATTTACTAGTTTGGAGGCTGTTCTGTAGTCTGTGCTCACTCATGCCTCCATACATGTTTCTTTTCAGCATGACTCTCTGCCCTAAATTGCAGTGAAATGGACTGTATGACACCAAATTTTTCATATATGAACAAATTGAAGTCATCCAACTGCAAAACTCAGTTCACCTGCAAAACTCCTGTCAGAGTCACCCATTAGCGATGTTCTGCATTTTGGGGAAATGTGTGCCACAGTGAGGAATCCAGATGGTGGTTCCCCTGAGTTCCCACGGATAAGAAAGGATTGTCCTTCCAGAAAAGGACAGGAAGCTGCTCCATGAAGACACTGAAATTCCAACACTGTGGTTTAATAAGGATAAACAAGTGAGATCAATGAGGCAGAAGGGAGAGAGAGCTCAGAAACAGATCCACAGACTTAAAGCTGACTTTTCACAAAGGAACCCAGACAATTCAATGAAGAATGAAAAGCCCTTTCAACAAATGATGATGAACAAATGGATACCCATTTGGAAAAAATAGGAAACTTTGATCCCTACCTCACACCTAAAATATCAACCTGAGATAGATCAGAGACCTAAAAGTTAAAAACTAAAGCTATAATGCTTCTAGACAAAAAGAACAGAGGAGAGTATTTTTGCAACCTTGGAGTAGGTAAAAATTCCCTAGAGTCACAAAAACACTAACTGTAAAAGAAAAAACTGACAAAATGGTCTTTAAAAAAATTTTCAACTTCTGCTCATCAAGACACTGTGAAGAAAATGAAAAGACAAACCACTAAATGAGAGAAAATATATCCTATACATAGATATGAAAAAGAACTTTTAGCCAGAAAAAATGAAGACTAATCAATAACAAAAGGACATACAATCCAACTCTAAAAAAGGGCAAAAAGTCGAATGAACACTTTGCAAAGGAAGATGCACAAAAGACCTGTGAGTATATGTAAAGAGAGTCAACGTCATTCGTCATGAGGGAAATACAAATTAAACCCACAATAATACACTATTCCATAGCCACTTAAATCACTAAAGATAAAGAGACAATAGCAAATGTTAGCAAGAATATGGAACAAATGGACTCTCACACACTGCTAACAAGGAAGTCTGAGTTAATCAAACATTGACCCCGTTATCTGGCAATTCCACTAAGGGGTATTATCCAAGGTAGAGGAAAACGTATATCCATAAAAAGACTCATTCAACAATGTTCATGGCAACTTTTATTCAAAATGCCCAACTGGAAACGATCCAAATGCCCAATAACAGAAGAATAAACAAATTGCAGTACACGCACATAATGAAATAAATATTACTCAGCTATTGATACGACAACGAGGATGAATCTCAAAGACACGATGAATCTCGAAGACATGGTACGGGAAGAAAGGAACCAGTACAAAGGGTATTCACTGGATGATTCCATCCATATAAATTTAAAAACACATAAGACTAATTTATGGTGATAGAATAATAATTTTTCCCTGGGTGGAAAAGGGGGATTTGACTAGAAAGTGGCAAGAGAGAATTTGCTGGGGTGATAGAAATGTTCCATATCTTTATTAGGGTAGTTACAGAAGTGCATGTATTCGTTAGAACTTACCAAACTATACATCTAAGATCTGTAAACTTTACCTCAAAAAAAAAAACCCATATTGTATTAAAAAACAGTAATACCAATATAGTCTTGCTACAAAGTTTTGAAGAAGGTTTTATTACTGATTTGACATCCTAATGAAATTATTTATATCTCAAATTCTTCTGAACCTTTCAATCTCTTATTTATATGTAGTATGCTGTGTGTACATAGAGAAAAAAAGGATAACTCAATTCTATGTGATTTTAAACAACAGTTAAAGTTTACTCATTTGAATGTCATATTGTGCCTTTATATTATTACTTTATCAGAACCTTAGAATATTTTTTTTGATTCATAGGCCCTCAGTTCATTTTAAACCATGAACTGCTGTTAACATCCACTTAAAACACCTTTCTTTTAAGTTATTTTTACCTCTTCAGCTTTGACCAATTTTTGGTAAGGGAGGTCAGCTTTGACCAATTTTTCGTTTGTTTGTTTCATGTTTGTCAGAAAGCAGTTTTCCAGAAGATATCAGTATATATTTTATATGAATATAATTATACAGTGGCCTTTCTTTCCCCCAGACTGACTTGTATATCACTCATAAAAGAAACTCACAACTAAGCGTCTTCAGGCCAAAGGAGGCTTTAATAACAACAGTCTTGAGTTTGAATATCCTGTTTTTTTCACGAGTTACATGAATTTAGGTTAAATTATTTAATTTCCTTAAGACAGTTTCTTCTTAAATAAAAATGGCTGTACCAATAGCTATTTCATAGCTTCATAAAAAGGGGTGGGGGTGGGAGCTGGGCCCCTGCAGCTACTGAGGAGGTGCCCTGTCTGCAGAGAATGTAAACAATAATCATAAAGGCCCTTGCAGACAACTCTAAAGCACATCGGGAATAAAATACCTGTCCCCATGGGGCAAGCCGTCCCCAAAGTCACACAGCCTGGCAGCCCCTCTGAGGACCCAGAACAGCTTACCTTCCTTGAACACTTCCTACGAGCCTGGCCCTGAAGTAAAGCCCATTAATCATTTAATCCTTGCGACGGTTCCAGGAAGCAGATACCACTGTCACCACTTTTCAGTGGAGCAAACTGGCTGAGAGGTCGGGAACCTTCTGGAGGCTACTCGGGTGGGTGGTGGGATGTGGGTGAGGCTGGCGGTCAGTCCAACACCCGCCTTTGCGCCAGGAAACCGCACTCTTATTTCTGAGCTTCCAGGCATTCACCCTTCCGGTGATGGCGAGGGAGCCGGGGTCAGAAGGGGGGGGATCTCGACTAAAACAGTTTTGAAGAATCTGGACCCTCCAGCGCGATGTGCAGCAGGACAGGAAAGCAGCACAGTGAACAGGGCAGAGCCTCCAGTTCTGCTCCTACACGCTAATCCCCCAGCGTCGGGAAGCAGAGTAGAGCAGCCTTGCCCCAGACGGTGCGCTTAGCTACCTAAATGTGCCTCGTGCGTGTGCGTGTGTATACGTATGTGTGCACATGTGTACACGTATGCCTGTATATGTGCATGTGTGTGCATGCATGTGTGTATGTGTGTATGGATGTATGTGTCTGTGTGTATGGATATGTGTGTGCATATGTATGTGTGTATGCATGTATGTGTTTATGTGAGTGTATGTATTGTGTATGTGTATGGATGTATGTGTGTGTTGTGTGTGTTGTGTGTATTATGTATGCGCATATGTATGTGTGTATACGCACATGTGCACATGTATACGCGTGTAGGTATGGGTGCGTGTATATTGTGTATATGTGCGTATACATGAGCGCACGTGTGTACATACATGCGCGTAAGCATGTGTGCATCGCATGTATAATGTGCATGTATGCACATGTGTAAGCATGCGTGCACATGTATGTGTGTGCACAAGTATGCACGCACATGTGTACGTATATTGTGCATATGTGTACATATGTGTGTATATGTACGTGTGTGTGTACATGTGTGTGCGTGGGCACCCCCAGCCCCTCTCAGGTGCTCTACCAGCGGGCCTTTCCTCAGCCTTTCCTCAGCCTCACTGGTGGGCCCATGGCAGGGGACCTGCGAGCTGGCCGGCGCTCTCACTGAGAAGAGCCATGACCAACCGAGGGGCCAACAGAGGAGAGCAGAGCCCTCCTGGCAGCCCACAACCGTCAGAGTGTGTTTTCAAGGTGGTGAACTCAGCCCTCAACCATGGTGTGTACGTGGCTATAAATCAAGAGGTAATTAGATTTTGCAGCATTTAACCCAACCCCTCTGTTGCCCTCACTTAGTGGCCCAGGTGGAAAAGAAAGGCTGACCTTTCCCACTGAAAACGCAGGCCTCTTCACTCTGGCTTGTGCTCCGCCTTGGCCCCCAAAGCACCAGACAGCCCTGGAAAGCACATTCTCTCAGGGTCCAGGTTCAGTGACAACACCCTGCAAATGCACCGGGGATGGGGATGAAAAGAGCACTGGGAGAGAGGGGTCTGTCCTCATCGTACTGGAACCCACATTAACAACCACAAGCTGGAAAGTGCAACAGCAGTTCAAATAAACTACGCATCAGTGTGAAAATTTAATTAACCTATCAGAAAAGCACCGAAACCTTCACAGACATGCATACACACAGGAATCTATGCAAAAGAAGCTCTCATTGGATTTTAGTCAAAGCAAACTCAGCCTTCAGTGTAAGCTATAAACATATCATCTTGGGCAGTTTATAAGGGAGCCCTCGGGAGACGTGTGAATTTTGCCTTCCCAAAGATTTTAGTTTTAAATGTGATCAAGCCCAGTGAAAATGTAATCTGATACTTAGGTTCACACAGAAATGTCAGTGTTCTCTTTTAGTGTGACCTGATGTTTTTATTTTACATTTCCACACATTATGCTTCTTATGTTAAATAAGTTTTGGTAACCTGTAGAAATTGAAATGGTACTAAAAAACATGACAAATTAAATTTCATTTATTTTAAACCACTGGCTATTTTTCAGACAGCCTTGTCCTGAGAACTTTAAAAAGCTAGAGATATCCATTATTCCAAAATTATTTTATGACTGAAAATTTTCAGTTTAAAAAACAGTTATATATTTTAGACCAGAGCTTGGCAATTTTTTTTTGTAAGGGCCAGAGCGTGAATATTTGAGGCTCTGCAGGCCACACAGTCCTCACCTCACCCACTACAGCTTGAAACCAGCCACAGTCAACACTTCAATGCAGGAGCATGACTGTGTCCCAATAAAACTTTATTTACAAAACACCGACAGCTGGACGGATTTGGCCCATGGGCCATCATTTGTCAGCTTCTGATCAAGGCTAGACTAAAATAGTGTGGAATCTGGTCTCTAACGTGTACTGGAAACTGATACTTCAGAGCAAAAAAGAACTATAGAAAGCAACCCCTTGTATCCAGCTGTATGATGTTAGATGCGGCAAATGCTTCTTGAGTCTCTGGATGTTACTAATTTACAAGATTTGAAAGTCCACACAGCACATTAATGGGTGTTAATGCTGATCACAGCTGGAAACAGCGTGTCCTGGGTATGATTCGAGATGGCAAACAAAGGGTTCTACTCACAAGGGAAGGCTTCATCTGACTCGGGCTGGATCTCAACAGGCCCAAGGCACCTGAAAAAGAAAAAGCCACTTCTGTCACTTAAGAGCACAACTGAATCCCTCAGCTCCCAAAGGGCACTGGAAATGCCAGGCTTTGAAAGACACACAAAACACGGAGGAGTAGGGAAGAGCATGACGTGTCCTCAGATGACACAAAAGAATTTGTGTCCACGGGTCTAAGGACAATTAACTACAATGTAATCTTTAGATCAGGAATGGTGACTATTTAAATGCCAAAAAGGAACATAACCCCCAGTGGGAAAAAAGAGACAAAAAAGCTGAAGCAGAGAACTGGGAGAAGAATGAGCCTATTCAAATGAAGTGGGCTAACGCGAGACCCTCGGCAGTGCACCTGCCACCAGGGGTCAGCAAAGGCTCCCGGCAGGTAGAGGCGCGGCCCTGCTGGACTCCTAACACGGTAAACCACAGGGCACGTGCTAAAATGCTCTCTCTCCCGGGTGACAGGGGCTTCCCTGGGCTGGCACCCTCACTATGAAAGGCAAACTACTCAAAACCCAAACTCTCAAAGTTTGCCGTCTGAGTCCTTTCTGGAACAAGAGAGGGTATGAATTATGATCTCAGATTGTATATCACCGTCCGTGGGAGTCGTTTTAAAAAAGTACTGCTTTGAGAAGGTAGCAATTCAGTCCAAGATTCAATGGCCCATCTGATAATATGGTGTAGAAAATAGACGAAAAACAAACAAAACAACAAAGAAGGACTGAGAAGGTGCTGTGAAATAATTGTTAATTTTTAAGATGTATGAATAAACATGTAACCAGTCTGAAAAAGAAAACTACCAACTAAAGCTATTATTTATATACAAACAGATGTATCCACATGTAGAGGTCTTTCGCTTTTGAGGGACACTCCCACCGTCAGCTCTGGCAGGCCTCCAGCTACAAATATCTCGGTAAATGCAGGTTACAAAATGGTCCACAGACTCCTCTCAACTGCTCTGATCTTCACAGTCTCCATCTTTTCCTATTTACTAAATCCCCAGAGTATACCCTCCTCTTCTTTATTTATTTGTTCCGTTGTGTCTAAAGGAATACAGCAACTAAACCCAGCTCGCCATGGGTCTTCTGCAAATCCCGTTTTGGAAAACCACAGCGATCGCTACTGATTCTTCAGTCATGCAGTTGAGGACCAGGGCAAGTTACAGAAACGATCTGCTTGCTCTCGTCAGCTGGGGTTGAAGGAGACTTGAGATGTACACATCCCTTTGCCTTCAGGAGGAAGGGATCTGGGTGTACACTGCTCCTGGCTGAAGCTAGAATCCTCCTATCAGGACGTGGCAGGAGGACTTTCACACCCAGCTTCACTGCCCCACCTGCCAGGGTCTCGTATCTAATACTGTACATTGAAAGCAAACAGAAAAAAATTTAAACTGAGCTGAAGTTCCAGAGAGGGAGAGAAAAATATTGTAAGTCAGGCCAAGTATTGAACAAAAGCTTAGAATAAGACATAAGTCACTGAGACACAATAACTGAAAACATCTTCCTGGAGCACCAAGGCCCGGGTCTGAACCCCTTTTCCTGCCTCTCTGCAATCACTGTTCTCGGGACCACATGGCTCTACATCCCATATATGTGTTCCCGGCTCCCACACGTCCATCTCCAGCCCATCTTCTCTCCCGACCTCCAGACTGGTATGTCCAACAGCACCTCAAGGTCTCCATGTGTCTCTCTGCTCCTAGTGAGGCCCTCCCTGGCCCCCCATCTGCATTAGTTTCTGTTGCTGTGTAACAAGCACCCCACTCGCTTACTATCGCAGTCTCTGTCAAGGCCCGGGCATGGCTTGGCTGGCTCCAACCTAGGCTCAGGTCTCACAAGGCTGCCATCACGGTGTGGTCTGGACGGCCTTCCTCTAAGAAGCTCAGGGGCCTCCTTCAAGTTCCCATGGCGGTTAGCAGAATTCAGCCCCTTAAGGCTGGAGCACTGAGGCCCCAGTTTTCCTGCTGGCTATGAGTGAGGGTGCCACCCTCCTCTTCTAGGGGCAGCTCACAGCTCCCTTCTCCAAGGCCAGCAGGAGAATCTCCACTCCAGTCTGCTGAGACCGAGTCTTACGCGAGGTAACCTGGTAATCACAGCAGTGCTATCCATCACCCTCACCAGACGCTATTAGCCCTACCCACCCAACACAGGGGGCACCTCAGAACTCTGCCAGCCACGCCTCTAAAATGCTGCCCCCCACTCCCACAACATGCATATATACACCCCCCTTTATTTTCCCCTATAGTGCTTTTTACCATTTGAAATAACAAATACATTATACACGTCCACATTTCTGCTTCATCTCACTGAAATATAAGCCTCACCAGGACAGAACGTTTTTACCTGTTTTTGTTTACTGCTATAACCCCAGCCTGTAAAAGAATCCTGCCTGGCTCAGAGCACTTATCCACAAATATTTATTGAATGAATGAATGATTCACTACCTAGGTTTGCCTAAAAGCCATCAGCATCTCAACATCTCCGATTCCACTGCTAAGCACAGGTTTCTGCAACCTCTTTCCACTGTAGTGAGTTGCCTTACATCAGAACTTTGTTTGGTCACAAAAGATCAAGCTAAATGTTATCCTTTCCATGGTCGCAAAGCTATATAG
The DNA here is from genome assembly GCF_008692025.1 of Phocoena sinus. NCBI lineage: Eukaryota > Metazoa > Chordata > Mammalia > Artiodactyla > Phocoenidae > Phocoena > Phocoena sinus. Next base: position 5,784,932 of record NC_045779.1, on the reverse strand, counting down.
TTTTAGTTTATTTATAGTTTTATCAGCCAACTATGTAGTGAGAATGCCACACTATTTGCAAAACCACCATTTTTTTTTTTTTTTTTTTTCAAAACCACCATTTTTAAGCACACGCGAAAACAGATACGTTTAATGTCCGGTTCCCAGGCTCTGAGATGACTTCTGTTTGTTTTTTAATCTTAAAAATAATCTTCAGTCAAACAGTGGAGAAAGTAGGAAGTAAAAGCCAAGCTCCCTTTGAACAATGACTCCAAGAAAACCACGAGTATGTGACTAAGTCGGTGACTGAAACAAGAGAGAAGTATGGTTTTCAGAGGCAGCAAACATAACTGTGAAATATACGCACTGGGTATCTGTTTTACCCCATGCGCCTGTGGTTAGCAACGTTCTTTTAGGCAATAAAAAAATGTACGCACATAAAACAATACTCATAAACCCAACTGCAAGTTCTATAACAAATTGATGATTTACCTGACGTCCAGACTAAAAACCGCGCACACGTGGCCTCCACGAAAAGTAACCGAATGCCACGCAGGTGATCACAGGTTGTGAAAGGCAGGCTGATTGTCTCTTTCATCTTGTTTAACTTTCCCCACTCTTGTTTATTTTACTAGCGCTACCACTACTAATGCAATTCAAGGAACACAATAAATTTCTAAGTCTCCCTCACCAAAGATAAATGAGCACTCATTTCTGCATTCCTGGCTGGTTTCTGCTTCTGGCTTTCCTCCTCTAACCATATGTACAGTTTCCAGGTTAATCTGCCAAAAACAGTGATTCTGGGAAGTCCCTCCTCTGGTTATGAACTCAGGGTGGCTCCCTATGGCCTCGCTCCTCAAGTTCACAGCCCTCTCTGGGGTCTCGCTTGTCAAGTTCCTAACCTGGGTTAGGCCTGTAGCCTGGGTCAGTCTGGTTTCTATGTTAACAGCAAGACTCTGACCACTTGACTCCATCCTCATCTGGCCACCACTGGCCTTGGAGTGACTGGCTAAAAGAACACAGATCAATGAATGAAAATCACAAACATCAAACCCTAAGCCCCACTGACGGCAGAGACATTCTTTACATGGAGGACAGACTGCTTCTCTTTCCCTTAGAAACACAGCAAGGTTAAGAAGGAAGAAAGTCCATAAAACATGGTCTTCAGCATCTCAAAGTGAAGCACGATAAGGGTAAATTGAAAGTATTGCGGAGGTAAATTTGGCATTTCCCAAGCATCTTTTTTTTTAATGTAGTTTCATTTTTTAGAAATATATTTATTTATTTTTGGCTGTGTTGGGTCTCCATTGCTGCACGCGGGCTTTCTCTAGTTGCAGCGAGCGGGCTCTTCGTTGCGGTGCACGGGCTTCTCACTGCAGTGGCTTCTCTTGTTGCGGAGCATGGGCTCTAGGTGTGCAGGCTCAGTAGTTGTGGCGCACGGGCTTAGTTGCTCCGCAGCATGTGGGATCTTCCCAGACCAGGGCTCGAACCCATGTCCCCTGCATTGGCAGGCGGATTCTTAACCACCGTGCCACCAGGGCAGTCCTCCCAAGCATCTTAACTGAGCTTTCTGAGGAGGCAGTATTCCAACAGGGGCCCCAGGAATTCCCAACCCCTTGGAGCACAGGCCTGCACAGTCCCAGGACAGTAAACACAGTGGATCTCACTCCTGTGATTAGGAATGTTACATGTCACATTAATCTCAGCTAGGGGGTCTGTCCGGATGGATCCTGCACTCTCACGCATCCTTTAAAAGCAGAGTTTTCTCTGGCAGGTCACAGAAGAGAAAACGAAGTGACTAAAAGCTGAGGGGGTCCAAGGCGATGCTGCTGTGATGTTATGACAGGGTCCAGGGCAAGGAACGGTGAGTGCTTTCTAGAAACTTCTAGGAACTGATGGCAGCCTTGGCCTCAGTCTTGCCTACAACCTGAATGAGCTTAGAAACTGATTCCTCCCCGGGGCCTCGATCTAGACCACGGCCTGGCCAACATCTTGACTGTGAGGCCCTGAGCAGATCCAAGTCCAACCAGGAAGCACTTGTGACCACAGGACTCATAGGAGCTGAGAAACTGCTGTTGTTTGTGGAAATGTCATGCAGAAAACCAACATGCTTTCCTCTAAGCACAGCGTCTGCTCACATGAAACGATATCCTAAAAGCACCTCCAGGACTGTCAACTGTTCTCATGGGTAGGAATGTATAGCCAAAAGGACAAAGAGAAAGAAAAGCATAAGAGACCTCCAAGGAAATCTCTATCCTTCTTACAAAACCATGAGATCTGGGAACAAGTAGAGTATACAAATCTGTAACGACAGACGGTGCCTGCTCTAAGATCACCATGTATAAGCAATACTTCTCAGAAGTGTTAAAATAGGAATCGTCCCTTCCACGATATTTTACTAACGTTAACATCAATAATGGCCGCATGAACATTATAATTTATTCAGGCTCCTATGACGTATATTAGGAAAGGTGTTCATCTTTTATTCATCAAAAGAATAATTGATTACCTACTATATACAGTATCCTTTTTAAGTGCTTATTGACTAATTCCAGGGAAGGCTAAGAAAAACATGCCATCTACATATTATTACAAGAAAAAGTAAATATTAGAGGATGCTTGCCCACTGTTTTTCTTAACAGTAACCATTAATCACTAAAATACAAATGTTCTGTGTTTCGTTTTGCTTTTATAAGCAATCTTAATTATTTTAATTTATAGATATTTGTTTCATTTCTACTCCACGCTAGGCTCTCTGCTAGGCACTAAGAAACATAGATAGTATGTCAGCCCCTGATTTCCAGTTACCCAGAGTCTATTAAGAGAGAGAAACAAGGCTATTAAGAATTGAAACGAGCAGTTTCAATCAGTACAATATTAGTGGTATGGGGATTACGTAAGATGCAGTGTAGCCTGGGAATTATATCATGTTCAGTGCAACGGTGCTGAGTAGTCAATTAAGAAAGTGTGTATCTCCACCCATCCATCCATCCGTCTGTCAGTCCGTCCATCCATCCATCCATCTAAGACTCTTACAAGTTAAACAGAAACATCTGTCCGAACTAAGGGCCGTTCTGACATTTGCTGTGTGCCTAAGGACTGTGATCAAGTACATTTTTTTATCGAGGGAAAACTAGCTTTTCATGAATCACGTCTATGCACTGTCGTCCATCCACTCAAATATGAAAGGCAGCCGCCAGTTCTTAATCTGTCACAATCGAGTTCACACATTTCTTACGACAGTCTTAGTACAACAAAACTTTACCCACCCCTGGAAAGGGAACACCATTTTATTCGCTAACCTCTAAAGTTCCGATAGAAAGTGGCATTAAAATCACACTGACTCCCCAGAAAAAGAGTATATGAGAGTTTGGGACCTAAATCAAACCAAACATTTCCCCCCTGACCCAGCAATGTAGAATGACAGTAATTGTGTTCTTGGAGGGGTAGAGTCATTAAAGTAGAAAACACTGAGTGTTATAGTTTATGAACTCATACACACACACAGACACACACACACACACGCACGCACACACAGTATCTATTATACCAGTCCTGCTGGGAGGAAATGAAAATCTTAATCCACATCACTGTACCAAGGTTTTTCTTAAGTGAGAAATTTCCCCGTGATAATGCTTGTCTTACTTGGCGTTTATTTTTAAAAGGATGAGCCGTGACTTTTCACACAAGCTGTTTTCAAATTCCACCCCTTAAAATTATTCCTAAAAGAACTTTCTTAGACTCAGTCGTCAGATGTTTAACATCTGCTGTGCGCTTGACAAAGTCAGGGATGCAAAACACAGTGATTAGAGATCACAGGCATGGAAGGAACACGCTGACGGGATACAGTGCAATGCAAGTACGTGACCCCAAGCCGTCACGGAGTTTATGCGTCGGCTGTAGAGATTCGGTTAATAAACACGCAAGACATTAGAAAGCAATAATACACGAAGCAACGAGAGAAGCAGAAGGGGGATACTTCCAACAGATGACCCCTGCTCTGTCCCAAAAGTCAGGGAACCCACCTGCCACGAGGTCCCGCCGCTGCTCTGTTGTGCGACATCCCACAGGGGGTGAGATGGGGCCTCTTCAGTTTATGAATACCAAAGTTTAGTTATTTTAACTTAGTGACTAAGGAGTAACCATTTATTCCCAACTGAAAACAAAAGTCTAAAGGCTGCTCAAAGAAGGCACTCAGAGCCAGGCTTGGGGAGATGCCGGCACAGCACGGGGGAGCCTGGAGCCATGGTCACACATGACGCGCCCCCAGCCCCGCCACAGACATTGCATCTTGGTGTCCTGTCTGCCCGAGGCGGATAATGAAAGGGACGGTGACCGTCTGTGTGAAGGGCACCTCGGGCCCAGCACTGCACCAGCGCTTGTGAGGAGTGTCGCGTGTAATTCTCACCAGAACCTTTCGAAGCAGGTGCCGGGAGAACAATCTAGAAATAATAACAGAATGGGGCCAGCAGGATAAGGTCGTTGTGAGGATTAAGTGACAACAATATTTCATGATCACGAGCATTTTGCCAGGCACGCAGTACCTCAAAAATGACATGTATCACCATTACTTGGCTGAGTGAAGAAATGGGGCAGGGATTTCAAGCAAAGGAAAAGAGCAGGTTTTGCAGAAAGTCTTTGAGAAAAGAGCCTTCGAGATGGCAAGTAGATCAGTACAGCTGAGAAGAGTTCCAAGGAGGAGAGCGGGAATGGCTGGGGAGGTAAATCTGAACTCGACTACGGCTGCAGCTGAGCGCCCAGGGTCCACATGCGTACCTTTTACCCCCATGGTCCAGGGCAGTTGGCACAAGGCTTCTAAATATGAAGATACTATTTCACTGAGATCCACCTACAGGCAACATGCTGGGAAGACTGAAAAGGGAACAGCTAAGGGACAGAGGGACTGATCGGAGGCAAAACTATGTGGTAAGAGAAGATGGGGGTTACTTTGGAACACGAAAGGTAGAAAGAAAAGGGCAAACATGAAAGAACAAAAATACTTAATGAGCAGATGCTCCAAGGTTTTCCGAAGATGGTTTCTTGGTAAGGGAAGCTCAGTGGTACTAGAATAACAGTCAGGAGAAGATGCTGGCTTCACAGGAAGATCAGGGAGCCACGCGTGACGTCGCGAATTTGAGTCTGGACTGGAATATTGATGACGTGGGTCTAGCAAGTGGCATAAAGGTTGGGATGATCAATGGGGAAGCACAGGTGTGGTGTGATGTTCCTGGGCGTAGGGTGAACCACTGGGCCGCAGTGCCTGGAACCACATCCCAGGCCCCGCAGCCTCCAGGCATAACACGAGGTGAGGAGAGAAAAAAGTGCGGCCTCCAGGTCCACCCACACGAGGCTCCAGCCCATGAGTACACTCCCTCGTCCTCAAACCTCACTGCGAGCATCCTATCCAATCACAGACCATGACGCCAAAGCTCAGGTCATTCATATTTACCCCTTCCCTACAGATCGGCCGGGGGGCCGGGCTAAGGCATAAGAATGATGTCACCACTTGGAGTCCTGCGGAATGTTCAGGTCGCTGCTTCCCCGAAACGTAAAGGAGCTCATGCTTCTTGTATCGTCTTCAGTTCTCATAGCAGGGAAGTCGACTGAGTTCCCACTTTCCACCTAATTAGGTTCACACGGGGAACACTATTTCAGTACATTGTCTGAAAACACTCCCTGCCATCACCAATATTTTCTCTTCGTGATGTCCATCCAACTTTCTTGTGCTTTGAAAGTGCGTTAACATGATGGTTGTCATCAGCGTCAGCTCTAGAAATCTGAACAGGCTCCTTGGTTCAAGCCATAAGACCTAAGACCCTACGTACTATTCTCTCCGGCACGTGTAAGGCCACTTGGCGTTGTATATTCAACTGGACCATGATCCGGGGAATGTGACCCACAGCCGTCCTCGGGCACACGGCACACACCCAGCGCGGTCTAGCGTAAGCAAGGAGATGGAGGGTTTAAAACTTACAACTAGTGCCTACCTGACTTGGCATCAATCACTCTTTTACAAACGCGAATGTCAGCAGGTGGTACAAGTTGAAGACCAAGAAACGGTAAGATGCGCTCGCACATCTCCTTCAAATCCCTGACCTGAGGGGTTCCCAAAGCTGAGCCAGACAGGAAGAAGTTATACATGTAGAAGTGGTACTGAGACATCCTGTTTATCTCGGACTCCTTAAAGGGTAACTTGCACTTAGTGAGGCTTCTTGGTATATACAGTATAACAGGAAGAACACAATGCATGGAATGACAAGGCTTCAGGTTATACCTGACAGTTAATGTCTGGGCTCCTACAACCTCTCCGTGCCTCAGTTTCCTCATCTACGAAATGGGCACTCCAGAATTGCCACAAAACAACAAATGACTTCTGAGAATCTTGAAGACTGAATTACTAATATTTTATTTTAAAGTCTACATTGTGTATTAATATATAGTAGAGACTAGTTCTGATCATTTAATTGCATAAAACATAAAAATTCAACTATAGTTAATGTGACCATGCTAATTTGGTCATCGTGCCCAGGGGGTATCACATTTTACTTTTCTGATGTGAATAAGTGCTCTTAGCTGAAAGAAAAAGTCTCCTTAAAGAAACACCTGCCTTTTGGTATGACAATCTTAATACAATTTCTTTCTTTTTTCAGAAGTTTTATTTATTTATTTTTGGCTGCGTTGGGTCTTTGTTGCTGTGCGCAGGCTTTCTCTAGTTGCGGTGAGCGGGGGCTACTCTTCGTTGCGGTGCGCGGGCTTCTCACTGCGGTGGCTTCTCTTGTTGCGGAGCACGGGCTCTAGGTGCACGAGCTTCAGTAGTTGTGGCACGTGGGCTCAGCAGTTGTGGCTCACGGGCTCTAGAGCGCAGGCTCAGTAGTTGTGGCGCACGGGCTTAGTTGCTCCGCGGCATGTGGGATCTTCCCGGACCAGGGCCCGAACCCGTGTCCCTCTGCATTGGCAGGCGGATTCTTAACCACTGTGCCACTAGGGAAGTCCCTCTTTTTGTTTTATAAGATGAAAATACTCCTTGGTTTGTGTGCTCCACCACTGCAATGGTTTGCACAGGTGGTCACTGAATAGATGAATAAATGAAGAGATGAAACTGGAATTGCATTAAAAGGCAGCACATGAAGTACAGCTGGTCATGGAAACATGCAAGACCCAGGCCTCCTGAGCACAGAGGGTACCCAGGCAAGGCAGCAAGCGGGTCAGTTCATACACTGGAGCACCCACTGGGGTCAGGCACTGCTCCAGACCCTGGGGACAGAGCTGTCAACAAACATACAAAATGCCCTCATGGCACTTATTACCTCCTAGCTCTACTTGTCAACTTCCTAACTGAACAGCAACACAGCAGCCAGGGAGAGTGTGATCACAGTGTCAGAGACGTGACACACCCAGTGCCGCTCTGAGGGGCTAAGAGAGCCCAATCCCATGGATTAACAACAAGGTCCTACCGTAGAGCACAGGGAACTATATTCAGTATCCTGGGATAAACCATAATGGAAAAGAATATAAAAAATAATGTATATATATGTATAACTGAATCACTTTGTATACAGCAGAAACTAACACAAACATTGTAAATCAACTATACTTCAATAAAAAAAAAATTACCACCAACATATAGAAAAAGAACACATTAAAAAAAAGAGAGACAGAACGCAGTTCTAGTGCCCTGAACCACACATGTGGGAGACCCAGTGCTGGGTCTCCTCCTGCAATAAACGTGGCAACAGACGGCCCACTGCGCAGACCTGCACTCACCCACTTACTGTCAGATGACGATTAATGTCACTTCACTAATTTTTAAAACAACTCTTTAACAGACTATTAAACTTTGACTTTTAACGAATTAAAGCTGCTTTTAAAAAAAAAGAGCTTTTTATTTTAGCCAGTTAACTCATTATTTCCTAGAACTAAGGAGTATACATGCTCTACATCCTATTTAGTGTTGAACATAGTTAATTCACAAAGAGGCTTGCAGGCTTCACTTCAATTCATCCACAGTCTTTTGTCCTTGTTTTATGAGAATTTCCAAGTGCCGCCAGATTTTAACCACAACTGGCACCTTCCTAGAGTATCCGTGAATCCCTAAATTCCAATGCTAAGTGGGTTTTGTTGGCCTGCAGCTAAAGACGGCCAAATTATTTCACACTGGCTTCTATTCTGTGATTCTATTGCGTGAGGTCTATAACTTGCAAAATTACTAAGCTGATTATTTTGTAAGTGTAATATCCACAGCCTGGCCAACTCCATCTACTTTAGAAATTAGCACAGGGATTTATTTTGATTCTTCTGTTGCAGTCCTAGCAGTTTTACTTTCCTAGTAGCTGCTGCTCTCATATAGGAGTTTTAGCGTATGGAAGTTTGCTACATAAAACATTTATTTTTTTTCATTCACACATTTTTAACTGAAAGGGAGTTTTGATGCACTAAGGTGAGTTTATAAAGCATGAACTCTTTTCATAGGTACAGTATATTCATTTTCTATATGTTCATGAAAGTTTTCTAAACAAAGCAGACAGTGGTACAAGCTGTGTTATACTACTCATCCTTGGAGATGTCACGACCACTGTGGTCCATATGAGTGGCACCCTAGGACCACACGCCATGCACTTGGTAAGCGCACATGGTGCCTCTGACCACCCAAATGTCTCCATGTGTACCCGTGCTGCTACAGAAAGCAATTCCCAAGTAGCACAGACAGGGCTTTATGCAAGCCCCGCAAAGGTATGTCAGAACGGGACGAAGAGTAGTCATACTCATTGGTTCAAATACCTCCGATGAAAGGGTTCATGTACATTCACACAATCAAACCAAACACAAAGGAATCAGGTAGCAGTATATTAATTTTTTTTGGAAAGACAGAGAGGCATGTCATTTGAGAACGGAATTCTAGAGCCAGTCTGATTGGGTTCAAATCCTATTTCACTACTTGTTAGCTGTGTAACCTGGACAAACTATTTCACCTCTCTATGCCTCAGTTTCTTCATCTATAAAATAGGAATAAAGCAGAACTGAGCCCAGAGCTGGGATGAGGGTTGAATGAGGCAAAACATGTAAAGTAGCTAGAACAGGGCCTGGCAATAGTAACCACTATGTAACTATTCAGATTTGGTGTTGGTATTATTGGGTAAGAAAATCAAAGCAGAAAGAGATTAAATAACTTGTCATGGGTATGAGAATTAGTTAGTGATTTATTCCAGAATGAAAATGAAAGCTCTTGGTTTACAAGAAAGCGTTTCCCTGAGACCACGTTTTACATTCCAACTTTTGGAAAAGGTAAAACCTACGACTTGAAGTAATACTTAGGTCTGAAAAGCAAACTCCCATGCACTTCATGGCTTTGATGATGACACAGGTCATCCCTAACGGGCCACCGGGGCTGACATTTACTGGCTGCCTCTCCTCGTGGGGAGGGGCACACCCAGTGGACAAACAAGTCCAGTGTACATTATCAGCCGTCGACGAGACTTTAAATCCTAGAAGAGAATCATTCTCAGAGAGCTCTTGCGTCTTGGCTGGGTGAGGTGCCTACTGTTTTCATTCATGTTTTTTAAATATCAGCCAATCCCCGGTGCGTTCCACTCGCACCTCGGAAAATCATCTCGTTCATCTCAGTGCAAACAGTGTCCCTTCCTGGCGCCCCGAGGGAGCCAGGTTTATTTCCACAATGTGAAGTGGGACAGTGAGAAACCAGAAAAGGTCCGGGTGTGTTAAAGAGCGGATGCTTTTTATCTATTTCAAGTGTGCAACGAGGGTCCAGGGAGATTTGATCACTGACTTTGATGATGCAGATGACAGCTCTCAGATGATGGAAAACAACATGCACAGGAAAGCAGTTCTTCCCTGGCACCTCTGTCTAGTGCACGAGAAAAGTGCAGTCTTGCCTAGAGCACTGTACACGGGCCATGCACACACTGTCCAGCTGTTCCAAAATCGTCCAGAACACCCACCTCTTAGACTGTTCTCCAGGGGCTGCGTTAACATCAACTAACTAGCTCCCCTCTCTTAAGAAATGAGATCGGGAGACTGCACTGGGAATAACTTAAATTTGTAGAGTAAAAAATCCAGATAAACCAGAAGTCTGAACAAGCCAGGAACAGGTATGCTGTGTAAGACAATCTGTGTAAAAGGGCCAAAACCCAAATGGGTCACATGACATCTCTTGAGTGACATTAGCATTTCACCCACAGTTCTCATCACTGTTGCATTGAGCTAGAAAATGAGGAAAAAGCACCCAAACCTTGTTTCTCAACAGCTTAATAAAGATGCATATGTTCTTTTTTTTTTTTTTTTTTTTTTGCAGTACACGGGCCTCTCACCGCTGCGGCCTCTCCCATTGCGGAGCACAGGCTCCGGATGAGCAGGCCCAGCGGCCATGGCTCACGGGCCCAGCCGCTCCGCGGCATGTGGGATCTTCCCAGACCGGGACACGAAGCCGTGTCCCCTGCATCGGTAGGCGGACCCCCAACCACTGCGCCACCAGGGAAGCCCCATATGTTCTATTTTTAAATCAACGAACATCTGTGATTTTCAAATGTGTAATATTAGTGTAATATCCTGGATCAAACATAGAGTATGGTATCTAAAAAGAAGGAATAACATTATTTTCAGTCTAATAGCATTACCTGTTCTAACTTACTGCTTTATTATAACAGTCAAATAAAAAATGATGTCTTATGGAAGCAGAGAAATCCGAATCAATCTCTCTTCAAGATAAAGATGAGGAAACGAAGGCTTGGAGAGTTTATACTGCTTATCTGAGGCCAAATCCTGCCAAGGGCTGAAGCCAGACCCCTGCTTATTCTATACAAGGAAGACCTGGGTGCCAGGAAATAAGTTCAATGCTTAGTGCTGCTTCCTGACTTACAGCAGCACTGTTAGTGCTGGTGGTCAGGTCCCTACAGGTTCGTCGAGTCCTGTAGCTGAAAGTGAGAGAGGGGGTGATGTGTGCACACTTACCGGTCGGGTCACACCAGGAAGTGTTGTCGACCTGAAGTCCTTCCTCCATCAAAACCCCAATGCCACATGTTTGTGACAGTCGGTGACCACCCCGATGAGTGAATTTCCCTACCTGGCTCACCAGCTCCCCAGCTCACGGCTCACCTACTGGGGCTTCCTCTGACTGTGGCTTCCCCCGCAAACAGGCAGAAGTGACAGAACAATGTTACGTCACTATGGGGGGCGGGGAGACACTGCATCATGAAAGAACACTTTCATGCGCTCTGTGGTTGTTGGTTGAAATGTTACCACCAGTTAAGTGATGGGGAACACCAAAATACATAATCAGGACAGGACGTCTTAAGTTTGAGTGAAAGGGTAGAATAGGAGAAGAGTGGGAAACAGCACCATGGTTTAGAATTAAAGGGTGGCCCTACCATTTCCACTTAATGTTTATTCACATGGTTAAGTTATTGTGTGGTGCCCTAGCAATCGAGATATTCCCATTTCTAAACCTCTCTTTAAAAAAACAAAACCAAAAACATGTGCATTTGTCACTAAAGTTTATTTTAGCAATAAATCCTATGCCAACAAAGTTGCTGAAATAAGGATGGTAGAGAAAGGAAAAATCGTAAGTGGACATTTAAAGCCTCATTAAAACTGAGTTTACGAAACGCTGGTCCTGATCTGAGGGAGACACTAGAGCACCTAGGGCCCGGGAGCACCTGGTCTGGGCCTCTGAGTGTGTGTACATCAGTTTCTCTTTGAGTGTTTCATTTTGGATGTTGGTAAAATGAAATGCTCAGAGAAAAGCAAACTGCTTCTGCTTGCTAGACAGTCAATAAATTGTCACAGAACACAGATGAATTCGCTCTGGGGACAATAATTTGTGCCCCAATCAAGAGTAAGGAAAGGTAAATGTTTTGCAGGAAAAAAAAAAAAAAAGGAAAGGGACAACCCAAGGAGAGCTGAGGCAAGTCAAAGAAGAGGCGACCTTCAGAGAAGGAGACAGACTTCTCTCCAGGCTGCTTGGACCACGGTTAGAGGGCAGAGCAGGACCCAGTTCTGAAATCCCTGGTGTGCTTCCCTTGGCCCAGCAGACAGGCCTGGCTGCGCAGAGTCCATGACATAGAAATAACTTAATTACTATTTTAAAAATTGTGCAGAAAGAGTTCCAGGTAGTAAAATGCAAAACCAAGCAAACTCAATGTGAGCCCACATTGACAAGGCTTTCTCCAGGGATGGCGGGAAGTTCGAAAGGGAACAAGGAGCTGGTGACAAAGGCTTCTGTGCTCATGGGGACACTGCCCGAGGTTCCCCGGGCACCCTCGGCCCCTGCCAACCAGCAAAGCAGGTGTTGAACACATCACATTCACTCAAATTCAGAATGACGAAAGCCTCTGCATTTTTAACCCGCCCCACTCGCAGGCGGCTCTCACAAGGAGTCATCCTCCCACCATTCCCAGGGCTCGTCTTCCCTTCCTAAAGCCAGGCCAGCGAGGAGGGGTCCTGGGATCGTTAACTGTTAACACAGCCAGGTGAACTGTGTCACCAAACTGGATGTGGGTCCACTTGCCCAAGGAGCAGCAAAGCCAGTCTACTGACACCAGGGTGCGATGAAGGAAAGTACAGCATTTATTGTAGAGCCAAGCAAGGAGAACGGGCAGCTAGTGCCGAAAAGCCCTAAAAGCCCTGATAGCTTTCAGGGAAGAGTTTTGAAAGACAGGGTGAGGGAGACAGTCACAGGTGTGTGACCAGCTCACGCTCAATTCTCTGAATGGTTGGTGGCGAGGTAACAGGGAGTTGTTTTGGGAAACTCGACCTTCTGGTTCCAACCGGTCTGGGGTCTGGGTGTTGGTGGTCAGCATGCAGTTACTGCTTCCACCTGGTGGGAGTTTTAGTCTCTGAAAAACAACTCAAGAATATGGCTCAGGATATTATCTATAAGCCCTTGAGGAGGAACTAAAGGTCCCTGACTTTGTTTTATGGCTAAACGATTATTATTTTGTCCTGCTTGACTGCTTTCCTTTGTTTCTGCATTTTTAAAACTTTCTGATTAAATTTGTTCTTTGGAACTCAGGGAAAGTCTAGGAGGCTAAAGCTTTTTTACAAGTAAGAGACGGGGGCATGGGGGGTTCTGTCCCTGGGAAGGCCCTGCAGGGTCCTGCTCGGTTTCAACTGGACCCTAATCCCAGGCCCTGCAGGCAACACCCTGCAGGATTACCCCAGAAGGACACAGGGAAAATGCCAGTTCGTCAACACTAATGCAGGGCTGGTATGCTTTTTTCAGCTCCATCAGGGAACTTCTATCAGAAAATCTTAGTGGCTCTGTCAAATGTTAAATTTATAGAAATATGGGATCAGGTAACAACCCTGGCAGATTAGAACAACTGTGCACTTCTTAAGAGCAGGAGCCCTGCCTTCTCACATGGTACTGTGGATGCCCAGGACACGTCTGCTAAGTGAACTATTAAAGGAGCAGATGCAACCACACGGCCACTTAGGAAACTCCTGGGTGTCAGCTCTGCTCCCAGAGCCCCCAGGTGAAGCACAGCTGTCCCTTACTGAGGTGCATATTGAAGGTTGATCACTTTCAGTATGATTTAATGCACTAGTTACTTTCCGTAAATATTTTAATTACATGAAGAATACCTATATTAATAACAATAGAAAAAGACATCTTTGCTGCATTCTTATAAATACATTAAAAGAGGGCAACTGTCAAATGGTCTCAATTTTCTCCCCTGTAAAATAAGGAGTTAAAGTTAAACCTGCAACATCTTAAACACTCCAGGATTTCATATGGAAAATACAACACAGCTCTGAGTAAACAGCACAGACATCAGTGATGTCCTAGGGTTGATGGAGGGAGTGATGGCAGCTGTGCCACCTGATCCAGAGTGAGCAACAGCTGAGATTTAAAATTTAAGTGAGAAGGGACTTCTCTGGCAGTCCAGTGGTTGGGACTCCGTGCTTCCACTGCAGGGAGCCCGGGTTCGATGCCTGGTCGGGTAACTAAGGTCCTGCAAACTGCGCGGTATGACCCAAAAAAAAAAAAAAAAATAGAAAATAAAGTAAAATTTAAGTGAGAAGAAGCTATGACACATTTCTGTGTCATCAGCAATCACAGAAAGAAGAATGACACGCTTTTTCAATACAATCACCCTCCTAAAAGGACCTTTTGAAGATTAAGAAAGAAAAATTGGGTGAGTTACTAGGTCAGAACAATCTAGAATTCACTGGGTCCCATACAGCCTGCATCTCAAACCCAGACAGTCCCTGTCTGTGTCATGTTTTGGTGATGCCTATCTGCTCAGACAGAGACCAAAAAAAGAAGCATCCTTTGAGATAAAATGCAAACTGCAGGGTGGACACAGGGGAGGAAAATGAAGATAATGACACTTGGTGGCCCTGAATGACAGTGAAAAAGAGAGAAAAGAAATGTCTGCTTTCCAATTCTAATTAACTTAGGAAACAAGTCAGAACACGTAGCCAAGAACAGTACTCATTGAAAAGAGACGCTACTAAAAAAATTGAAGAGACTATAAACTGCACTCCTCCTTAAAATGGAAACACCATCTTTACGAATGAAGTGTGCAGCTTAAATTGGAAACATTTTCGGTCAATAAAATAAACAAATTTTCCTTCAGAGAAGGAAAGCCAAATTACACATTTGTGTACAAAAACCTGAAAAAGTGCTAAGTATTGTGTTTCTTTGCGAAGTATCATATGTACCAATTAGAAACATTTACTGCAGATAACGGGCTTTGCAGGAGGTTAATCAGAGCCTAGGATTAGAGACCAAGTTGGAAAAAAAATGTTTAACATACTTGTACCTTTATGCCGTGAATACGTGAGAGGTCTATCAATTAAAATTAGCTTAATGATCTCAAAAAACCCTCAGAAAGCAAAACCTACCATCAGATGTTTTTCTCCTTTAACTCAACAGTAAAACAAGGTAAAAATAAATAAATAAAAGTATGGTTGGATATTAATCAGGGAAATCCAGTCAAGGAAAACCTAACTTTATATTACAGAAATGCAAAAAGACAGGACACTCAGTACTTGGAGAAAAAAAATTCAAAGTCTTAGGGTTTGAAGAACCGTATATAACTACATATTGAAATATACTCCTGCTTGAATGGTTTGCTCTTTGATGGTACTCAGGTCAGATCAATGCCAAAAGCAAATAAGGAGGCAAACTCAATGAGAGTTCAGACCAAATGTCACCTCTGGGGGTTGTGCGTCTGCAGGGGAGGGACCCACTCATCTATGCCACTCAGAGCAGCAACTCAACTACTCCGAGATTTGCAGAAACTTTCACTAAGCGCTGCTACAAAGTTTGAGAAGTAGCTGTATTGTTTTTACTTGTTTATTCTCAGGACAAATCATACCAAGTTTGAGAAGTAGCTGTATTGTTTTTACTTGTTTATTCTCAGGACAAATCATAACCTATGTGCAACCATGTAACCAAGTCGAATTTTTTAAGTTGTGCAGATTTCGAAAACAACAAAACCCAACCAACCTAATCAAAGAGGTTAATGTGTCCTGTTGGGAAGAGCACTAAGTAAGATCAGGAGACACAGTGTGCGATTTCTATCGTAGGAATGAGCGCTGCAGATAAAAGACTAAGTCTTGATTTCAAAGAGAACATAAAACGTCTGCCTGAACCTGGGTCTCTACTGCGAAACACAATGGTTAGACTGTTCACTGCCACAAAGCAGTGATGCTAATAGAGCAGAATGTTTTCCTCCCAAGTTAGCTGAGAAAAGATAGAGCAAAGAACATCGACAAAACCCTCAAAGAGGTGGGTCTGAGTCAATATCAGAGATGCCTCACCACAGATCGGAACGGAGAGGCAGACTGCGCCCTCCCCTGGGTGTGTTACGTATGGAGAGGGTCATCGATCAGAATACAAGTCAGCAGCAGAAAGGGCAGGGGTGGCATTACTGCTCCAGCCTCCTTACTGATGGTAGCTGGACTTCTCATCAGGACCCCGGAAGAAGCCCAGGACTGCTCGGGAGCCGCTGAGAGCGCAGGGACTGATGGGGCCTCAGTCAAGGTCTTTCTCCTAAGCAGGCAGGAGGCGGGGGTAGGGGAGAGTGCAGATGGGGAGGGAGGGCAGGAAGAAAGAAGAGACAGACTCCAGCCCACCAGCAACCTAAGCTCAGGACAGAACACGTGCTAGTTTCATTGCATTCAAAAGCGCACGAAATATCAGCCCCCCACGGAAACGTCTTTATTTACGGTTTAAACTGTGTTACAGCAACACTTGAGGCAAATTTGAAAAGTCATCCTATTCTCAGCATTCTAACAAAGGAGTTCCTGTGCTCCCATCCATCCCCTTGCCACTCCCAGCTTCACTGAGCAACCCGATGGCAGGCACAGGTGCGAAGATAACAAGGCAGGTCTCCACCTCCAGAAGGGCTCAAAAACCTTTGCTTTCTGAGGTGACTCACCGTCAGAAAAGAGAACATAATGTTCTCTTTTCTTTAAAAGATATTCTTAAGCCAAGTAATATCACTTGTTTCTAGTGTACAGAAAGCAAATGCGTAAAACAAATGGTAAGAAATTCTCTAATACACCATGGCTCAAATGTTTTTGGGGTTCAAGGTACAGGGAAAAGAATGTCAAAGTGTTTCCTACAAGCATCATTTAATTTAGCTATTGTACAATCAAATGTTATTAGATTTCCATTGGCTTCCCTTTTTATAGTTTTGGAACAACCATACAGCATGGGTGAGAAAACACTAGTATTCTTCACATTTAAGAGTGATGGAAGAAAGGCATCATCATCAACTAAAGAGAGAAACCGGAACAACTACACATATGTATCGTGATCACAGACAGGTGCTAATGGATTCTAATGCTATTCAACATCTATCATCTTCATTCTGAAGTTACTTTTAAAATTTCATATAAACCCCCAAAACACTGTCCTTTATATTTAAAAGATAAGAATATTGCTAAGAATAGAAGGATTATGGGAGTATGTAACTTAACTACTCACTCCAATGGCCAATCACAACCAAAACATTTATGAATTAACTTTTGTGACCGAAGTGTAGACAATGGTCTAATAAACTAAGGATGAGATTTTAGTTCATAACATAACTTGATATACATGCACTGCCTGGTTGACAAGCTGAACGGACAGCTGTCTGGGCCCCTCTACCCTTAGATGTTCGCCACACTTGGGGTCACAACGTCTGCCCTGTTCTGATCACATCTGCTGACAATGTTGTTGTTATTTTACCTTATCACTGAGGACTGCCACAGGCAGAGAGCGCTGTGTGCCCAGCACTGCCTATTTTGCACGTACCAGCTCATTCAACACTTATAGTAACCACGAGAAATAGATATTATCACCTCTGTTCTGCAGAAGACGATAGAACAAAAGCTACTAACACGTATTAAATGTTTCCCACGTGCCACTCTACACAGCAACTCATCCTTCAATGCTCGCAACGATCCCATGATGTGGGCACTGCTATCATCCGGATGTGGCAGGTGGAGAAACCGAGGCATGGACAGTGAACAGCTTTCCAACATCATGTACATTACACACGGCTGAGTCCAGACGCGGACCCAGAGCCTCCTGTCACCAAAGCCACCAGCCTCAGGGAGTCTGGCTGTGTCCCACCTATGAGAAGAGCTCCAACAGCAGGTAGGAAGGGGGCAAGGGGTGGGTTGGCCAGAGCTGGACCCCCCCCCATCCACAAGCCAACTCATAAATCTGGCTGGGACCGTCCTCCCAAGTTTCCCTGGAAAAACTCACTGTAAGGAAAACATGCCTGCCTCAAAGCTGGCACAGCTCCACTGTCCCTGGAACTTCTGAGCAGCGTGCAAGTTGTCCCAGGATAAAGAGTCCTGGTCTGGACGATGCCCTATGTCCACCCAACGCTCATCAATCACTTAGTTTCTATGGCCCACCAGGTGCCGGACCTCCCCAGGCTCTCAGTTATTGAGCAGAACAGGCCATGCATTTCAGCAGAAGTGCATGTGTTTCACAGCCCAGGGGGAGCATTCTGGGGACAGCAAGGGGACAGGCGGAAGCCAGGCCAGCCTCAGCCAGGCCTGTTGGCACAGAGCTGGCGGGATGGCCCTTTTCAGAGGTGGTCCCTCCCATTCCTAACAGTGACCCCCACAGGGCAGACTCCACAAACGTTTGCTGAGTGAATACATGCAAATAAGGGGGAGAAGGGAGGAGAGGAGGGAAAGGCGGCAGGGAGGGAGGGGGTAAACAGGAGAGAAAAGGTGGGAAAATGAGGGAGGGGGACACCCGAATACTGCTCAACAAATAAGGGGCTGTCGTTACTTTATGATCATCAGATGTATACATGAATGTAATAATACACTTTTTAACATGTAATTACCTTTGATTTCCCTTTCAGGCCGTAGAGTCTTGTTAACTTCCAAGTGAAGACTCAGAAAGGACAGGAGAGGTGCCCTGGATGTCCAGTTGGAGATGGCTAAAATAAAAGAGCACAGATTATTATTAGTCCGGAGAAGAGAAGTGATGAATTTTTCAAGTATAATTAACAAGAAACCGATTTTCACTGAGTAACAGGGACAGGGTATTTCCTAACATACCTCGGAAAAAACTGGGTCCAAAGCCTCTTTCCAATATAGCTGCTCTAGTAAACTTTAAATCGATTCAGAAAGAAGACAAAAATCAACTATAAGGTAGGCTATGTTTGTGCACTTAATGGAAAACGACCAAACGAGCCTATGGGCTGCCACTAGCCCGGAGACCCCTGCAAGGCTCCGCCTCACTCCAAGCTCGACATCCCCAGTGTAGCAGGGCATCCTTCCAATTCACAAAACCGTGCAGGAAATGATGCAGCCCCCTCACAAGCAACGGCACAACTGCGGTGACAAAGAATATATTGTTTGTATTGCAGAAACTTTGTTCATGTTTGCAAGGGAATAAAATATTACAAGTTAGCATTTTCTCTCATCATGTCCTCCAAATACAGTTCCTACCTGAGCTCACAAATACGTGCCTTGTCGTCCCGACTTTCTTTCTCCTGAAGCAAGGACAGCCCTGGCAGGTGACACTGCCCCACTTTTTGAGTATTTCATTTTTAGGAAGGAAATAATTAACACTGACCGGACACATACTCAGGTCCAAAACAACGTGACTCCACTTTACAAAGGGGGCAAGAAACTGAGGTTTTTTGAGGAAAGTCGTGTCTCCAGGTCTGAGTGACACGTAGGTGTTCTCATTTGGAGATACTCAGATATGAAATCATGAAAGTGACTGTTACCTGGACATCTGGCAACTCAAGAAAATATGTTGGAAAACTTAACGTCTTAACATCTTCTCCTCTAGCATCTGCTTTCGTTGGATGCCACGAGCCCGGATAACGACATCTTTTTTTTAATTGACAGTGGGAGCCAGCAGACAGGGATGGGAGTTGCTCTGACTGTAAAAGTTGTGTGTTTTGTTGAGAGTTACTCATGTTTTGCATGGGTGTAGGAGTAACCAACAGTAAAATTTTTAAGGAGGCACTTGGGACTTCAACAGATGACGCCCGAGAACCACTTCATTAAGGTCGACGCCAGCTTCCCGACCACCATTAGCTCCTTTCTGGAGAGATGTGTAATGAACAGTGTGCCAGGGGTTTAGGAGTCAGGAGGCAAATCTCGACCTAGATTTTGAATAGCTTCAAAAAAATAAAAAGCGAGCCTGAAAATGTCTACTTAAATAACCACTAAGACTGATAATTCCCACTCTCACGTTTAAAACTTTCAAAATAATCTACTTTCTCTTATTACCTAATGTTCAGCAAGAACGTGAAGCCAGAACTGGTGCTAAATTAAAATGAAATATAAACTCCAAGTTCTACGGCTCTTTTTGATTGTTTACTGCCTGCAATTTAAGATTGTACTTTATTTGCCTGCGGAAATACATGGGATTCCAGGAATTCAAATGAATAACATCATAGACATTTATAAGGACATTAGATAAATTTTAATCCAAAATATCTCTGGGCCCCATTTAAATTGACTGTGACCCATAATAACAAAGTAAAAAGGTTTGTATCTTACTACCTTGAAAACAGTATTTTTTGTTTTGTCCTAAAATTGTATGGAAAATTCCTTTTCATCTTTATCATTATTTTTGCCTTTTCCTTCTCACACTTTGGAAGAGACAAAGTAACAAAGTGCTGAACTTTTACCCTAACAATTCAGAGGCAGGAAAGTTACACAACTATGATCGCGATGGGGAGTAACACCATATATGAAGAACTTCAGGGCTGGAATTATCTTCAAAGTTGTCATGTGACCTCAAAGCCATCCTAATAGAAATAATTCATAGCACATATTCTTTCAGTTGACTCATTTCAGAGCTGAAATGAAATGAAACCCCAGAGTGGTCAAGTGACCTCTCCAAAATCACACAGCGAAGCTGGTCCTAGATCTCAGATCTGCTAGGTGCCAATCCAGTGCTCTATTAGATCATAGTTTCCATATGTAACTTCTTAAGGGCTCACAATTTCATCTATCTTTCTACACATCCATTATCCTACAGAGCATGGACCCCCCCCTTGATGAGCCAACTCAACTTTATGTTAATACAAGACGCGGCTCAAAATGTTCAAGATCATACTCTACCCTTGGCTCTGTGGGTACAGCTAGATTAAACCATTAAGGCCCATGAGAAATCTGAAACCAAATTTGGGATTCTCTTAGGACAGCCAACCTAGAAACATCTACTCTACAAATAGATTTACCCCATCTTACTCATAGCCAAATCATAATCATAGCTTTGCTACAATACATTTTTTCGAGTGGATTTTTATAGATAGTTCTCAAGCAAAATGTAGGTATTCTACAGCTTACATTAGCAGTTTTCTAAAGTAAGGATTTCAAGGTAATTTACTATTAGATCCATCAGTTTAGACAGACTCTTATTCTCTAAAACTCTGGAATCATTCAAGAGCCCTTAATTTACCCAGATCAGCAGCTTATCATCACCAACAGTCACTTGTTGACTCCCCAATAATTTACAGTCTACAGTGGTAGGCGCAAGGGAACCAAGAAGCACGGAAGGATGTCCTTGCCTACTACAGGCTGCCGACTGGGGTCAATTAAGGGGCCTTCACAGTGGCACGGGAGTCAAGGCTTACACACGATGGAAGCACACGTGTGACAGTACGTTTAGCGAGGCAGGTATTACCTTCACATGTGGTTTTCCCAGAGATTATGAGTTGATAGATTCAGTAAAAAGTACATGTAGTGAAGCAGGCAAGAAAAATTAAAATAGGCCAACAGATGACAAGAGATTTCCCTCTACACGCCCAAAAGAAGAAAGAAAAATGGTGCAGGAAACAAAGTATCCATTAAAAAGATTCCTTTCCTGAAAATATGTCAGCAACAAAATACCTCCCTTATAATTTTTCGTATTAACTCATTAATGGTATTAAAACTCAGTGCCCCAAAACAGCATCATGAAAAGAAAAAAAAAAAAAAAGACAATCTGAATGAACACTTTCAACAAAGAAAACAAACAAATGCCAAGTAAGCACAAGGGCTCATCAACATAATTAGTCAGCAGGGAAATGCAAAATAAAACCTTAATGAGGGCCTCCCTGGTGGCGCAGTGGTTGAGAGTCCGCCTGCCGATGCAGGGGACACGGGTTCGTGCCCCGGTCCGGGAAGATCCCACATGCCGCGGAGTGGCTGGGCCCGTGAGCCATGGCCGCTGAGCCTGCGCATCCGGAGCCTGTGCTCCGCAACAGGAGAGGCCACAGCAGTGAGAGGCCCGCGTACCGCAAAAAAAAAACAAAGAAAAACTCTTTGATACATTAATTGGGAAATACTTCTTAAACATCCAGAAGACTACATCCTAGTCCACTGGACATGCTTAGCTATGATGTAAATAAAGATATAAAACAGGCTTATCACAGTTACAGCTAATCCGAGGTTTAAAATGACTAAAATGTTATATAAAAGAATCATGGCTCCAAACGTGTGACGATGGAACAATTTCCTAATACTAATGTCAAATATAGGTCAAAAAAACCCAAATTGCATTCATTCAACAACTATTTCCTGAAGGGCTACCGTGTATCAGTCACTAAGCTAGATGGAAAAAGGCACCAGGATTAAGTAGGAAAGAGCCCTTGACCTTACAAAGTTCATCATCCAAAAAATGTCAGTAATGCGCTCCACGGAAGTTATGAACTAATCAGTCTGGAAAAGACCTACCAGTTTATTTTCCAGCTCTTAGCTACAGCATAAATACTAGTGAAGTTACAGGCTGAACTAAGAGAAGTACCGAATTCAGTGCAAATACACACAAGTACTATTCTGCTCTTCACTGGTCAGCTGGTGTAGGGGTGTGGGTAATGTTCTATTGTGCTCTGGACGTACTCCTCACAACCCCCCTTCCGAAGGCCAGCTTAGGTGCCTGAATCTTCTGTAGTGTTGCCACCCATCCCAGAACCCCCCCAAAACGTCTAAGATGATGCCTGAGCCTGGAACTACCCGGTACCTACGACACAATCCAGGCTGGTAAGAGTGTTGAGTACCCCCAGACCTTGACAACTGAGGCTCAGACAGTTAGGGAGGGGACCTAGAAATATTTCAATTAACTGAGGAAGTGCCTGGCGGGGGGTGGAAGGTGGAAGGCAGACCGTCCTATAGGAGAAGAGACATCATTCTGAGTGGCAGGAGTTACAGAGGCAAATGTGGTGCATGGTCAAAACATTCCAGCCTTGAACAACCTCAAATTTGAACAGAGTGCCTCCTAAGTTAGGGAGACCCGGGAGCAGCAAGTTTGCTGAACTGAAAATGTAGCCACACTCTTGTCCTCATATTTCATCACAACGAGGCACCTGGATCGTCATCAGCACCTCACAACCCGTCTCCCAAAGCCCAGATTGTCAGCCTTCCACGTGGCAGCAAAAATGATCTTTTTATACCGGATTATGACCATGCCGTTCCATCCTCCCACCCCTGCCCACTCCCTCAGTGGCTCTCCATCAGCCCCACTCAGCCTTAGCAGCTCAGACCATCCCTCCTTCGAGAAGCATTTTCTGGACCTCTCCATGCTTTTACCACTTTGTCCTCTCCATGCCCATGGTGCCTCACCCATCTCCATGCAAATGTTCACCCCAGGTAGAAAGATGAGTCACGGCTGTATCTCCCTGATAAACCATAAACTCTGCCTGGTTATCTCGATCCCTAAGACTTAAACCCTAGGCTCCCAGGATGTGACACTTCATAGATATTTCTGAATGAGTCAGGGATTCTAAGGTAATCCAGTTCTGCATGCCCTGTCCAATCTTATACCCATTGGCAGCATATCAATGTGGGTTATTCCACTGGTATAGAATAAGTCAGGGCAAATGTTCCATCATCTTGAGGCTACAGAAGATGGAGATGGGCTCCTCTCTAAGGAATCCAGGCAGCCTTAGTCGGGATACATCGCTGGAACCAAAGTGATTACCTGACGGGTTCTCCTGAGTATTCTTCAATTGGCTGGGTTCAATCCTGCTTTCACACCTTCACTAATCATGTGACCTTGAGTAAGTAAACCTCTCAAAGCCCAGATTTCCTGGTCTGAAAATGGAGATAACTGTGGCCCTTACCTCAAAGGGTCACTGCAAAGATTAAATGCCAGAGTATCACAGAGGAGTTAGCAAAGGGGTCCGTACATGGCGCTCACCTCACTAAATGGGGGCTGATCGCTAAAGCAACCTCTTTCGGCCCACTTTTCGTCAACAAATGGAAACGATACCTACTTTGGAGTAAGATGTTTCAGCAAAAATGTGTAAAAACGCCAGGCACAGAGGAGTCACTTGATTATCAGTCTAGAAATTTACCTTTTACTTCCAAAAAGGCAGGATTATACAACTAGAGACATCTTCTTGAGGTTCGAACTAAAAAGACCGTAATCACCTCACTGTCATGCTCTTCACATGCTGCGAATTCACCTTGAAAAGAGGGCTTTCATGGGCTCCAATAATTCATTTATTTGGGCTGAGTTGAAACAGATCCTCTATTTCTCTAGGCTTTTTTTTTACAAAAAGAAGTATACTGAAGGTTCATTAAAGTCACTCAGCTGTACCCCATCACTTCCGTTCACTGATTCTGTAGACACAGTAACACTTAGCAAACCCACATATATCCAAGACAGAAATTGCTGAAGAATGTCATAATGGAAAAACCTGTAAAACGCTTACGTTTTTATTTTCAAGGATAAATTCACCTGGTTCTAAATAATACATTTTTTAAAAAGAGTGTTGCACACCTCAAATGTTCATTTTTAACACTCTTCAAAATGGGACTCTGACACACAGCTTATCATACAAATACATGGGTTTTTTTTTTTAATTTTGGATTATATCGTACATACCGGGTTTTTTATTTTATCTGTTTTTGGCTGTGTTGGGTCTTCGTTGCTGCGCGTGGGCTTTCCCTAGTTGCAGCGAGCGGGGTCTACTCTTCGTTGCGGTGCACAGGATTTTCATTGCAGTGGCTTCTCTTTGTTGCGAAGCACAGGCTCTAGGCGCGCAGGCTTCAGGAGTTGTGGCACGCGGGCTCAGCAGTCGTGGCTCGAGGGCTCTAGAGTGCAGGCTCAGTAGTTGTGGAGCACGGGCTTAGTTGCTCCGTGGCACGTGAGATCTTCCTGGGCCAGGGCTCGAACCCGTGGCCCCTGCATTGGCAGGCGGACTCTTAAGCATTGCACCACCAGGGAGGTCCCAAATACATGTTTTTAAACCTAGCATGGTATTAACTGGTTACAACCCAATTACGAATATTGTCATTTTCCAGGGTTTTAATGATTCTGAGTCAGTAGCTGGAAACAATATCTCATTTAGAAAAGATGAGTAAAATAACAAAGTAAACAGAGTTTACAGTGGTTCCAGACTAAATACCAGCAGCAGCTGGGTGGGACTGTTATTTAGATGCAGGAACCTGAATGTAAACAAGAGTGATCTTGCCATATTCTGTGGCACTAATATGCTACTCTGGGAAGAAAGAACAGAGGAGCTTCCTTCCTTAAAAATTTTCAAACTTGTACAACACCAGAGATTTCCCAAATCCAAAATATATTAAGAGAGATTTTCTTTTTGGTCAGCACGGTTCTTCCAAAGTCACTGTACTTCTCATACCATTTACAAAAACAAACTCAAATTGGATTAAAGACCTAAATGCAAGACCGGAAACCATAAAACTCCTGGAAGAAAATCTAAGCAGAACACTCACTGACATGAGTTGTAGCAATATTTTTTGATCTGTCTCCTTGGGCAAAGGAAACAAAAGCAAAAATAAACAAATGAGACCTAATCAAATTTAAAAGCTTTTGCACAGCAAAGGAAACCACCGAAGAAACAAAAAAGACAACTTCCTGAATGGGAGATAATATTTGCAAATGATAGTCTGATAAGGGGTTAATATCCAAAATATGTAAGTAGCTCATACAACTCAATATCAAAATAACAGACAACCCAATTGAAAAGTGGGTAGAGGATCTGAATAAACATTTTTCCAAAGAAGACACACAGATGGCCAACAGGTACATGAAAAGGTGCTCAACATCGCCAATCAACAGGCAAAGACAAAGCAAAACCACAATGAGATGTCACCTCACACCTGTCAGAGTGGCTATCATCAAACAGACCATAAATAACAAATGCTGGCGAGGATGTGGAAAAAAGGGAACCCTTGTGCACTGCTGGTGGGAATGTCAACTGGTGCAGCCACTATGGAAAACAGTATGGAGGTTGCTCAAAAAACTAAAAAAACGAAGTTACTCTTCTTCTTTACCCAGCAGACACCATTGTAGAAAACATGTATTTTGTAGTTACTCAAATTTTGATGTGCAAAATCCCTGACTAACCTACATTATGAAAAATATTTCTTTCAAGGAAAAAACATCGGAATAAGGAACTCATGACAACCTAAGGCAGAAAGCATTTATCTCATCTGGAGGCTGATCTTTCATTTTTTTTTTTCAATTTTTCTATTGCGCTAAATACATAGAACACAAAATTTACCATCTTAACCATTTGTAAGTGTACAGTTCAGTGGTGTTAAAGACATCACAATGCTACACAACTATCACCACCATCCATTTCCAGAACACTTTTTATCTTGCAGAACTGAAATTCTAGACCCATTAAACAATAACTCCCCATTCCCCCTCCCCCGGCCCCTGGCAACCACCATTCTAATTTCTGCCTCCATGAATTTGCCTAAGTAGTTCATATTAGTGGAATCATACGGTATGTCTTTTTGTGATTGGTTTATTTCACTTAGCATGAAGTCTTCAAGGTTCATCCACGTTGTAGCATCGGTCAGAATTTCTTTCCTTTTTAAGGCTAAGTGTTAATGCATCATGTATATCGACCACATTTCGATTAGTCATTCATCCTTTGATGGACACTTGAGTTGCCTCCACATTTTAGCTTCTGTGAATAATGCTGCTATGAACGTGGGGGTACAAATATTTCTCCAAGACCCTGCTTTAGATTCTTTTGGGTATATACCCAGCAGTGGAATTACTGGGTCATATGATAAATCTACTTCTATCAATTATATTTTTTAAATGACTATCTATTAAATAAATCACTATGTCCCTTGAAAAACAAAAATAGAAATTACGTAATACTATTTAAAGAACCCTAGAATATCATGCCAAGAAATTTGGTCAACAAATTTCTGTTTTTCTGCTATGATTATAAACTGGCAATTTTCCATCCTCCTGGGCATCTCTAAATACCAAATAAGAGAGAGCGTTGATGAGATTAAAGTCTCCTCTTTTTTTTTTTCTTAAAAAATTAGCCTCCATAGTATAGTCAGTGTTGGACTACAGGGGCTCCAAGTATCACTTAAGTTGTCTGAAAGACACACACTCCTTATGCTCACTGAGCACATGGGCACAGCTTTCCCACATTATTTTTTGGTCCTCAAGAGAACAAACCTGTTTCACCACCCTGAGGTTGGGGGCTCTCCTGTCTAGGTGAGACACGTAACTGGAGACCCCTTCAGGTGCTTTCCAGAGCACATGGCAATGGTTTCAGGCCAAAGATCCTCTACTTGTAGCTTTCCCTAAAAACAAAGCTATTCGTCTCATTAGCAAGCAAGTGGAGAACACTGCCAACATCAACACTGGTATCTTCTGCTCTCCTACAGAAATTCAGCATAATATCAGTAAAATGTAATACAATCTATGGGTGCTTTTTTGTGGACACTTAAGCAGGGCTTTACTGAGCCATCCTGTTTTATAGTATTACACTTCTTTAATCTGGGAAAATACATATAACGTAAAATTTACCATTGTAACCATTTTTAAGGATATAGTTCAGTGGCATTAGGTACATTCACTCTGTTGTGTGACCATCACTACCATCCGTCTCCAGAACCCTTCATCTCGAAAAACAGAAATTCTGTACCGGTTAAGTATTAACTTCCCATTCCCCTCTCCCCCAGCCCCTAGCAACCACCACTCCACTTTCTGCCCCTAGGAATTGGACTATTCTAAGTACTTCCTGTAAGCAGGATGGTACAGTAGTGGTCTTCCTGTGACCGGCTCACTCCGGTCAGCACCATATACTCCGGGTTCATCCATGGGGGAGCGGGTGTCTAATGGGCACCTCTTTACTTTTCATGTCACAGGAAAACAGCTTCAGGATAGAAATGCAGAGTCAGGTGCTCTTCACCTGTGAAGCCCTAAGAATGGACGGGCTAAATATACACCACTGTGGTTATGACAAGAAGAGCCTGACCGCAAAGGCCCCCTCCAGAACGACGAGTGTGGCCAGCCCTGCAGAAGGCTGCTGTCAGCCCCCTTCTCCCTGGTGCAACCCTCAAACCTTCAGCGCTGCCCCCCAGCATGTGAGCAAGGGGAGGTGTGAGCCAGGCTACTGGCACGTCTGTAAAATAAGTCAGGGTGAAGTTTCACCGAGGACCGAACTTTTCGTCTTCAGTGTCTGCTATAGGCTACCTTTAGGGCTTTGAGAAATGAACGTCAATAGGAAGGACTGGCAGGGAAAGTGGGACGCTATGAGTAAACATCAAACTAATGGCTCCGTTACATTTAAGGCAGTTCTGCTATCTTAATGGCAATACTAAATGGCATGGTAAGAAATACGGCTTGCTCCATAAAATAGGGCATTTAGTATATGATTGTTTGTAGCCTTTATTGGCTGTTTGGCTCTTTTATGTAAGCCTTACTTTTCTAACTAAATTGTATGTTTCACAAACAGTCTTTGAATTCTTTTATGTCCATCATGTTCTACTCTCAAATCAATGTCCATAATAAAGTAGGTGTTAGATTAAAATATTATGGGTTGATCAAAAGGGACTGATAGGACAATCTAAAACATAAAAAATAAATTGATTAATCATCAAATAAAGTGGTTAAACCAGGTAGTATTTATATCTTGGTGGTTAAAGGTATACTTGTTCTGAATTAAATGACAATACGTTTAACACCACTGACTTGGAACCTGAAACATGGTAAATAATCCATCACCTTTAAACCATTAGTAGTAGGACCGCTATTGCAATGGACTGAATGTGTTCCCCCCAAATTAAAATGTTAAAATCCTAAACCCCAATGTGATGGCATTGGCAGGTGATTAGGTCGTAAGGATGGAGCCCTCAGGAATGGGATTAGTGCCCTTATAAAAGAGACCCCAGAGAGCTTCCTTGCCCCTTCTGCCAAGAAAGGACTCAGAAACAAGATCGTTGTCTATGAACGAGGAAGCCAGCCTTCATGATACACGGAATCTGCTTGCACCTTGATCTTGGACTTCCCGGTTGCCAGAACTGTGAGAAGTAAATGTCTGCTGGGCAAGCCACCCAGTCTGGGGAGCCCCCCAAAGAGACCACGACAGCTATGAATGCACTTTATGCCCACATCTTTAACTCTTCCTGTTCTCTGACCTACATTTGATTAGGCAATTTCATAACTGAAAAGGAGTTTGTCTCAGGGCAAGTCCTAGAGAACAATGCTTGATTTTATTTTTTATTCCCTTTCAGATATCCTGTTCTGTTGGCAGTTATCTGTAACCAGTGGTGGCCCATTAGAATAACACAGATATCACAAATTTTAGTCTCCAGAAAAGGAAAAATTAGAAGAATGTCACTCAATACATTCAATTGGGTACAGATCTTCTGCCACTGCTTTCCATGGGTCAACCCAAGGCCACAGGGCAAGGGAACTCACTGATGGACTTCATACTTTCAGGCATTTACAGCCATAAAAGGAAACAAAATTGAGTTGTTTGTAGTGACGTGGATGGACCTAGAGTCTATCATACAGAGTGAAGTAAGTCAGAAAGAGAAAAACAAACACCATATGCTAACACATATATATGGAACCTGAAAAAAAGAAAAAAAAGGTTCTGAAGAACCTAGAGGCAGGACAGGAATAAAGAAACAGGCATAGAGAATGGACTTGAGGACACGGGGAGGGGGATGGGTAAGCTGGGACGAAGTGAGAGAGTAGCACGGACATTACCAAACGTAAAATAGATAGCTAGTGGGAAGCAGCCGCATAGCACAGGGAGGTCAGCTCGGTGCTTTGTGACCACCTAGAGGGGTGGGATAGGGAGGGTGGGAGGGAGACGCAAGAGGGAGGATCTATGGGGATATATGTATATGTATAGCTGATTCACTTTGTCATAAAGCAGAAACTAACACACCACTGTAAAGCAATTATACTCTAATAAAGATATTAAAAAATGCATGTATGACTTCCATTTCCAGTTAAGATACAGGACACATGAAAGGCCTTTGATCTCATGGTAACAAGAAATTTCACCTGGACAAAATGAAAACATACTTTTCTATGAGTCTAGGAAAGAGGAATAAATATAAAGGAGACTTAATGATCCTAATTTCAACAAGAAAAACAGGCCTTCGCTGGTGAGCTGAAAGCCCATGGAGGTTCCATATCTGAGGGCTGTGCCCTGCCAGCCTGGATCAGGGGAGGAGGAGCCCTCAGAGAGACTCGGCAGGTACGGGAGGGACAGACAAGCCTGACACAACAGTGGGAACTGCAAGGAGAGACTGGAATCTGCAAGAACAACGAGTGAAAAGCAAATCATCTTTCCTAGTAAGTCTGCCCCAACCCCCAAAATTATCTGAGAAAGTTAACGGTATAAAGTTTAGAAAACAGAGAGAAATCACACAGCCTATACATTCTTATGATGCTTCCATCTCTGAAACCACAGGCAAATCAAAAATAGCTAAAACTGTAGTCCTACCCTCTCCAAGCTGAAATACTGACAAAGATGAAAAAGGCAGATTAGGTGAACTCAAACTAGTTAGAAGTGTAACTCTGACTTCAGCTCGATTCTGAGGGATCTGAATGTCCACTTCTCACTCCACACTTGCACTCTCCGACAAGTGAAACAAAATATTATACTTCAATCTATTACTTTATTCACAACCCCGGGCATACAATTTTTAAACATATAAGTAAATAAGAAACTGTGATCGATAATTAAGAATTAACACAGTTAATAAGAACAGAATCTCAGATGACCCCATTAATGAAATTAAATAGTACTTTAAATAGTACTATTTAAATAAAATAGTACTTTAAAAGAACTATAATAAATACGTTAAAGAATTTATAGGAAACTAAGTATATAATGGGAAAAGAGACTGATTATTTTAGGATACAAAAGAATCTCTAACATAGAACTAAATAAAAATCTAGGACTAAAAATACAATATTTGAAATTAAAAATGTACTGGATAGACTTGCTAATTGGACATTGCAAAAGAACAACTCAATAACCTTACATTTTCCAAATTAAACAGAGAAAAAGAAAAGGAGAAAATGAACTAAGTATCAGTGACTTGGGAATTAGTATCATTTATTGTGATAAAAAATATGGTAATTAGAGAAGAAGAAAGAGAACAGTAGGATTAAAAGTATTTGAAGAAATGTGAATAAAATGTACCAAATTTGATAAAATCATCCCATCAACCCAAGAAGCTCAATGAATCCCAGGTAAATACAAGGAAAACCAGACCTAGGCACATCATAGCCTAACTGCTGAAAATAAAACACAGAAAGAAAAAACTTTTAAAAAGCGGCGGGGGTGGGGTGAAGACACACCAGGAACAAAGATAATGATGGCCAACTTCTCATCAGGGACAAGGGAAGCAGAATGGAACAGCATAGTTAAAATGCTAAGAGGAAAAAAAAAGCTACCATCCTAGAATCCCATACATGGCAGAATTACCCCCCCAAAATGAAGGCAAATTAAAGAAGTTTCCTGTTAAATGAAAGCTGAAATTTAACATTTCCTGTTAAATGAAAGTTTCCTGTTAAATGAAAGTAAACAAAGCTGAACTTTGTTACTAGCAGACCCACATTACAATAAATGATTGAAAAAGTTCTTCAGGTTGAAGGGAAATAGTACCAAATGGAAAAACTCACATATACAGGAAGGAATGAAGAACACAGAAATGATAAATGTGGGGATAAATGTAAAAAGGTATCTTTTTTAAAACTTTTTTAAAAAAGGTAATTGGCTGTAAAGTAAAGCATAATAATATATTGTGGAGTTTATAGCATATGTAGAAGTAAAATATATAACAACAGCACAAAGTAGGAGAAGAAAGTAAATGGAAATATATAGTAGCAATATTCTTAGATTAAATGTTAAGTAATAATATTAATTCAGTGTAGACAATGATTTTATATGTATGTATATATACCCCTTGAGCAGCCTGTAAAATATAAAACCAGACCTTGGCTAAAAAGCCAAGGAGGTAAAATAAAATACTAAAAAATACTTGATTAATTCAAAATGAGGCAGGAAAGAAGAAAAAAATACATCAGACAAACAGAATACAAATAATAAGAGAGCAGACTTAAAATCAGCCATGTCAATAATTATATTAAATGTAAATGGAGAAAATCCTCAATTAAAAGGGAGAGTTTGTCAAGACTGGATAAAAAAGCAATATCTAACTATATGCAATTTATAAGAAACATCCTTTAAGTGTAAAAACCAGGTAAGTCAAAAATAAAAGAATGCAACATATATATATATATTTATAAAATATAGTAATATGATATATACTATATCATGACATATATCATGGTGCATGACTATGTGTATATCCATAGGTATCTGTGTCTATATATCTAGAGATACACAGATAGATATAGATATCATGCACCACGAATCATAAAAACTGGTATGGCTACGTTAAGATCAGAAAAAGGAGACTCCAAGACAAGAAGCCTCCCCAGAGATAAGGAGGGCACATTACATAATGATGAGTCAATTCAACGCAAAGACATTAAGATTTCTAAATGTATATGCACCTAATATAGAACCTCAAACTAAATAAAGCAAAAATTTACAGAACGAAGGAGAGAAATAGACAAATCCACGATCATAGTTGGATAGCTGGAGATTTTCAGCTCTCATACAATGACTGATAGAAGTAGACAAAAAAAACTGATAAGGATAAAAAATATGAATATATTGGTTTGAGCATTTAGAAACATAATAATTAACTAGTGTTCTTTTCTAAATAAACTTGAAATACAGAGCAATCCTTAACACCAAAGTACCTTTTTAAAATAATTCTTAGGAATTTACTCTTTACGGTTTTCTGTAGTTCTAAGGAAACCCGGGACATTAATACTGGTCTGGGCTCTTGTGTTCAGGTATTTCTCAGCTTTTGGTTCCAGTATACGTATCAAATACCTCATTAGCACCTTTCAGCTATTCACTCAAATGAAATATCAAATCAAACCAAACGACAAATACCAAATCAAATCAATTATCAAAAATCAAATGGTGTGTTGCCTTCCACGATACTGAAGCTTATGGGTATCTCCTTTCACAATTTATTTTTTAGAAACTTTAGAAATCTTTTAGAAGAAAACACTCCTGTAACGTCACTCCGAATTTTCCCAATAAATCCTTTGGTCTTCATGCCTCTCAACCCATATATAACTTCTCCTCTCCCCCAATTCTCCCACCCACACTGAGACAAAGTCCCAGCCTAAAGCAAAGCTAGGCTCTCAACTCCACCAATTCTCAGTACCCCCCACGGCCTTTCCCCTACAGATAAGTAACTGTAAGGTGGAGCTGGAACTCTTTGTTTTACACATGTGCCTCGCGTGATTCTTATGAAAAATCAGTTTGCATTTAACTCTACGTTTTCACGTGGAGGCATAGGAGCCCTCAGCCGGTGCTCACCAGCCACGCGAACTGGCGCAAGTCTATTCACCTCCCTCAACCAGTCTCTCCTCTGCAAGACGGAGACACGTCCACCTCGCGGATGTAAGGGGCACGGTGCAAAGCCTTAAACCTTGTAGGTGCTCAGTCCTTAGTCAAAGGAATGACGAGACAATGCACACGATGAACAGTGCGACCACGCATCCACACCGTGTGGCTCGGAAGCACGGAATTACAGGATGAGGTGCACGCCCTGCACCTGCCGTGCTAGGTTCCTCCATTCCCCGACTCCTTCTGCAGCTCAAGCATTTCACCTCACACAGCAAATCTAGACTACCGGAAGCACCTCAGGCTTGCTCTGCCATTTCACGCCTTAATCCTTTGACTTGGTCCTACCTACCTGGCTAGAATTTCCCTCTGAATCTCTCCCCGACCAACGGCCTTCTGCCAGCCCATCTCTTCACCTTTCCCTAAGAGGTAGGAAGATCTGACTGGGCCCAGATGGGACCCTCTTCAGGAAAGCCTCCCTGGGCTGGATCCCTCCCACACCTGCACATCTGCTCAGGCCATCGTCTCACCGGGGGCACGGAACGTGGTGCCTGGCACTTCCTGGCACAAGGTGGCACCTCAGGACAAACACGTGGAGATGGGCAGTGAGCCAGTCTGGGACACTGCGAAGGATCACCCGTCTGGCGCTTCCCTGGCCAAGAAGTGGACCTCTAACCAAAACAGTTCAGAGAGTGCCGGGAAAGGTCCCAGGTGAGGGTGAACCCAGCTCTCCCGACCCACCTAGAGCAGCATCAACCCACCTGCCAACCAGCTGGGCCACCTCGGATGCAGCTCCTCTGGGCCCTGTCCCACCTCCAGGTGACTGTGGACCCAGCAACCCCCTAGACACCCGAATGCCACAGAAATGTGACGATGGGAAACCTTTATCATTTGGGGATGCTATGTTTTGGGGTCACTCGTTATGCAACAGTAGATAATACAGATTTTACTTCAACTCCTAGCGTTCTTTTTGCCCAGTGTAATCATTTATCTAAAAGTATCTATTTCATAGATAAAAAGATCATCAAAGGGACACAGAGAATACATGTTCTGGTTCCCTCTGGCCACACTCACCAAAGAGACAGCCAATTGCTCAGATTCTAAAATAGTTTAAAAGATACCCTAGTTTCTGTTTTGTGAGGTACTCAGATTAAATGGGTCAACTATATAATTAAACCATAAAAATAGAATGCATTGAATGATATAATAAGAAATAGTTCAACATTCTATCTGTGAGTCAAATTTGTTTCCAAATGGGACTTATTTTAATTATAGAATATACATTTCACTAGATGTCATTTTAAATCCCTGTAACTAAAAAAAAAAAAAAAAGTTTCAGCTCACTGAGGGCAATTTTACTTAAGGGCCTCAGACTAAATTTAGAAATGATCTTCACTATATTCATTTAAATATAATCAATTTAATAGTATCTACATTAATTTTTGTTGAAGTAAGAAAAAGTGTTCCAAGAATGTAAATTTTATGTACTCTAAAACAATTAAAAAAAGAAGCAAGCTGTCTGAGAGCAGGGACAGAACTAACTCAGCTGAAAAAACTAAAATCCCCAAGACAAGGATATTATTTCATAAAAACATTTTTTTCAATCTAGGGAAATAAAGTACATTTTCACAGTCCAAAGTCTTGACATTAATTAACAAAGATATCTTATACTCACTTCATTTTAAAATATTTTATAGAAGTTGAATATGCTCCAAGAGCAGATTTCCATTAAAATTATTTTCTTTTAAAATAGAATATGAAGCTCATAGCTTTGCTTCCAGATGTCTTAAAAGGCTTAATAAATGGTACCCCCCCGCCAAAGCAAACCATATAGGAACTGATACTTTAACTATGAAAATGCACACGGACTAAAGACAAAGGCAAAGTGGCTACAGAAGAACATACACATCCCTGGCTTATTAAGCAGAAGTGTTACATTAAAAATTATCCACTCTGTTTCAGATTCTTGGTGAGAGAGTTAAAACCTGTGACACACAGCTCATCTCCTCAGGGTGAGCGTTTATAACCCTTTCTGTCTTCCCAACATTTTGCCTATAAGACATCCACCCTCAATCACCCTCCCTCCAGCCCAGGATCCTGCCAAGTTTTCTGGTGCCTGGAGGCTCTCAAAGCAAGCACCAGGCATCTTTAAGAATGAGGACTTCCCCCAGATCAGGTTCAACATCATCAGGGAATCCATTAAAAATGCACATTCTCAGGCCCTCCAGGACCCAGTGAATCAGAAACTCCGGGAACAGACCAGCAATTCGTGTTTAACCCTCCAGGTTAACTCTGATGAGCTAGAGTCTGGGAATCAATGGCCCAGATCAAGGGCTCCTAAAGCCACCTGTGCATCACTGGCCCCCCCAGAGGCAACCTGGGTGCTCCCCCAGTTCCCACTCGGATGCTACAGAATCCCAGGTGTCCTTAAGGGGTCCACGGTGGGGACCACTGGAGCAGGTAATCTTGAAGGGCCTTTCGAGGAAGAACTGTGACACCAAGTTCACCCTAAGAGTTCCCATTTTGCTTGGCCCTTTGCTAAGCCAGAGAGAACAGAGGGCACAAGCATAACACTGCACACAAGAGGCCCGGATCTCAGTGCACAGAAAACCCCCATCCCCGGGAGACACAGGTCCTGACCTCCTTCCCAGCACAGGAACAAACACTCCAGAGCTGAAGGCCGCTACTTCGCTCCTCTTACAAGCATTTATCAGTTTGTCTTGGTGTTAAAGGGAGACGTGACCTTGTTTTCCAGCAATGTGCCCCTGAGACAGCACCCTGAATAGACTCCGTTAAATCTACTGTAGAGCCGACTCAGAGCCTCTAAACGAGATGGAATAAACCCAAAATGAGAAGCAAAAAAAAGATGGTGCTAGAAATGGCAACAGCAACAGCAGGTTATGGGTGAAGCTGACACGTGTCAGGATGGAAATCATCTGGGCCTCGGCGTGGGAGACAGAGAGCTGACTGTCCAGCCCCTTCCGGACCCCAGCCCTGCCATCCATCAACAGCCCCTCTAGGCCTGGGGAGGGCGGGTGGGCAGAAGGGACAGCCCAGGGTAGAGTGGACCTCAGGGCCTCTGGGAGCAGCCCCGGGGAAGGAAGCTCCAGCTGGGGAAGACAAAGGTGGGGATGTTTACTCCACCCTCTGCCAGCCCAGGTCGGGGGTGGGGAGATGCACGACCCCAGGAAAGGGAAGGCCAGGCCAGGAGGGCGGTGAGGGCCTCTCTTTCCGCTCACGGCTAAGGCCACAGCCCTGGCTCCCTGAATGCAGGCACTAGACCAGCTCTGCCCCTCGCCAGCACCTTGCAGATTCCACCTTAGCTCTCGGCACCAAGTTCGGTGGGACAGTAGAAACACCAGCCCTGCAGGCTTTTCTGAGAAAGGTGTGGGCTAACCCCAGGGGACCCCGAGCATCCCCGCACAAGCACAGGAGCCCAGAAGCCTGCCTGCCAGGTACTGCGACCACCCAAACACGCCCAGAGAGGGCCCCGTTCATGGCCCAGAAACAGAACCAAAGTTCCCTTGGAGATTTTCTACCCAAGAGATAATTAAGTTGTAAGAATCCTGCCCCACCCTTCCTCCACACAAATGTATCAATAAGTCTTGTAATTCTGAATGGAAAAAAAAATGTAACCTCTAAATATTTTTCTCATCTACAAAAAACTACATAAATAAAAAATTGGAAAGCTGCCCACTGCTGATCTAAATAGGTAATATGAAAGCTCTGATACAGTCAAATATAAAACTCCTACCTTCCCAACGTAAAGACTTTAAATAACCATTAAGAAAGCATCTAGCTTTACTTTAAGCCTTGCTTTCTTTCACAAAAAGATGCGAGATACCTTCAAGAAAAAAGAAAATAAAATCAGAGACAAACAGAAAATTAAAATTTCAGGACTTAGAGAAAATTAAAGCATAGAAACAGGACAAGATAGAGAAGAAACCAGCCATAATTTCCTACTAAGTTGTTATAGTCGAGCTCCAATTTTGCCTCAAGTTTACCGTTTATCATCAAATGATTTGCCTTGCATGTTTCTGACAAATTTGTAAGTGTGTAAATTGTTGAGCTCACTGAGCGATAACAGTGCAGGACATACTGACAACATCTCCACCAAAATACAGGCAAAGGTGTCACGTGGCCGCTTCTGGAATATCCTC
This sequence comes from Phocoena sinus, assembly GCF_008692025.1. Classification (NCBI taxonomy): domain Eukaryota; kingdom Metazoa; phylum Chordata; class Mammalia; order Artiodactyla; family Phocoenidae; genus Phocoena; species Phocoena sinus. The sequence continues at coordinate 5,747,620 of NC_045779.1, read as the reverse complement.
CAACCACAGTGGAGAGCAGGACGGACCAGAGGGCTTCTCGGTCAGGAAGGCGATTCTAGGAGGGTCTAAGATAACTCCTTGTCACCTAAACTCTGCCTACAGCTACTTCCTACACACATGGAAGATGAACTTTGAGGGAAGCAGAGCAGAGGATGGGCTGCATAAACATGAGAAAGAACTTCCCACAAGCTTCAGATTGTTAAGAGCTCAGAAGGTCCAGAACTTTCAACTAAAGTTCAAAAACCCTGACCAGATGCAGAACCATCCACTTCTGTACGGATGCAGCCAAACAGGTACCTAGTCGGCAAAGCCAGAATGTTCTTTCAGAAACAACAGTTTGAAGGTCACTCTAGAGGTCGGGGACAATACATCATTAGTCCTCACTCCCAGCACCCAACCAACGAGGTGCCTGGGCACACATGCCCTCAACACACGTGCTCAGTGAATGAGTTCCAGACCGCAGCTGGCATGGGTAACCTTCTCCAGACTACCAAAACCTGGTCAAACTTGACATCTTCATAAATGACCTTCGTTTATGAAACAAGCTCTTTGGGAAGCCTGAGAGCATCCCCCAGCCTGTTCCCGACACCACCATCAATATACGACATTCTGGGAACTGAGTTCAATCAGCCACAGACACAGCCATGCCGTCAACCACAACTCTACGTTCCCTAAATTGTCCTCGAGCTCATCGGAGGAGGCGTTTCTAATAGGAACCTGCAGAACCGTTCTGATCTTCTGGCCTCGTAACCTTACGAAAAACAAACGAGGCTGGCTTGGCATGATCTGTTCTTCGGGAAGCTATCCTGCTTTCAGCTCTGACGACTTCCTTTCCTACGAGTGCTCAGCCATCTGTTCCACACCGTGCCGTAGGATGTTGCCAAGGACGTGAAGGAAAAGCAATGAATCGTAGAGTCTAAAACAGCACCCTCCCAGGGAAACGGAATGCAAGCCACAAACGTGAACCGTGTACGTTCTTGTAAGTTTTCTTGTAGCTGTAGTAAAAATTTTAAAAAAACAGGTGAAATTATCTTGACGATATATTTTACTCATAAACTTGATAATATATTTTACCCAATCCGTCCAAAATAGTATCATGTCAACATGCAACGTAAAAAATTATTCATGAGCTATTTTACGTTCTCTTTTCAAGCAAATCTTCAATATCTGGTACTTCACGCTTAGAGGATATAGCAATTCAGGCCAGTCACATAACCAGCGGCCAGCACACTGGACAGTGCAGGGCTAGGATCTCTTGGCGTTTTCTGAAAATTCAGGGCATTTATTTTAATTCTGGCACGCCCTGTCTTCTCCACGATCTCTCAGGATATTATCAATAGTGCCACCTTGATCCCATCTGCAAACTCCCTCCGCACCTGAGAGGCCCTTCACCTCAATCGTGAGATGCAAACCACTCTCAGGGTAGCAAAGTAGACTAAGACTGAAGCAGATTCTCACAAGAGGCTACTGGCTTGGATATGATTCCCGTCCCTCTATCAAATGACAAGGCAGAGATGTACTTTCACGCCTTTGCATTCACATTACTTGAGCATCACAAAAGGTGTGACTGTCTCCTCTATTCTTTTTATTCAGACCACATGAAGTCACGGAAAAGAATCAGAGAGGAGGCATGACAGAGCCTTTTAGGATGACCAACACTTCATGGAGCAGAGAGAGAGGAAACACCAGGTGCAGTGGACGGGAGGTGCCCAGGGAAGGGGCTGGAGGGGCCCTGGTGCCAAGTCAGGGAAGCCTGGATGGTGGGTTAACAAGACTTTGTCCTGGGCACCTGGGCGGGGCCTGGAGCAGCTGAGCAACGTGACAGACCAGTGATGTGGCTAATTCCGGAGAAAGTTAGAGGCAGGAAAGGGAAGAAGGCCGAGGCGGGGGTATCAGCCAGAAAAGAAGAGAGGACGGAGGCCTGGGGGTTGGTCTCAGTTGACCGAGGGTCGCGGAAGGTACACCAGGAACACAGAGCTGGGCCGGGCAGGAGAGACATTTCAGAATCAGATGGAGGGGAAAACCCAGAGAGGATGTCAAAGGGGACGAGGGTCCTCCTTTCAGGATGGGGTGACGGTGAGCCGCTAGGCATCAGCTGGCAAAGCACAGGCTGAAGAACATCGACCTGCCTTCTGCCATCAGCCTGGAGGCTTCTCCCACTCACAGGGTGGCAGCGTCAGTTCAGATGCAGGGACGGGTGGAGAAGTCACCCCTTCCCAAAGGCAAGCTTTCCGCGGCTCCTACACTGTCGCTTCATTAGACCACAAAGCATGTAACATCTACGAGCACAGACAAAAGTTGTCTTGCTTGCTACTAGGTTTGCTATTCCAGGTTTGAGGAATTCACGCTCTTATCGGCAGAAGGAAGTTTCCTACAGGGGCTTTGCTGCTACTTCTCAAGATGCAAGAAAAAAATACTTTCTGACCTAATATTCTCTCGGTATTACTTTTTGTTCAAAGTGGGGATAGAGGGGCCACAAAGTAACGGTAAAAAGAAAAAGGGACGAAGCTTTATTTTTCTCCTAGAATAAAAAGACGAATCTTTGCTTCACTGATGCTGCAGTCCCCACGTCAAGTGGGCAACACTGTGGACCACGTGACCCCACTCACAAGGAACGCTGACAATTTCAACAGGAGCAACAGGACATTTCAGAGGATGGACGCGTTTGGAAGCACCCTGAGGTCACGTCAATGCTCCATGACAGGCAGGAACTTGGGGTCAGAACTGAAGAAATGAAGTTCTAAGAGATGGCTGAGATGAGGATGAAGTTCTAAGGGAGGTGGCCCATAGGCCCGGAGCCACCCAGAGCTTCAAGACGAGTGAGGTGCGACGTCCACCCGACCCGGTAGCAGCACGGTCCCTGGCAAACGGCAGGCCCTCAAGCATGTATGTGCTGAAATGGAAGTGGCGCCAGTGACTAGGGACACCACTAGTCCCTGCATCAGCTGACCCAAATCTGAACACTGCTTTCTGAAAACAGCTCAGGGAAGCATGGCGTCCATGTCCTAATGGTGAAACGTGGCAGGTGAGAAGATTTTAGCTCTATGTACCTTGGCCTCAGCCAGTTTTATCTAAGGAGATCAGGATACTAGATAAAACTCTCCTCTGGGGTCTAGTACAGACCTGAAAGTCAGCCTACTGGAACCCGCCAAGGTCACCCACCACTGTCAAGGTCACCAGGCCCTGTACCAAACCACTGCCTGTGGTTGCTTCTCGTCTCAAACCAACTCATAATCCAAACACGGCCAGATAAGGAACCTCAGGAAAGCCCAGACCATTCTAAACAAGTCAATCTAAAAAGTGGCCTCTGGGAGAAATTAAAGTTTTAGTTATAGGCAACTGATCAGTTACTTACCTCTTAAAGCGCAATGTCACTGAAAAAAAAAGCATAAATGCATCAACTATTTCAACTAGAAGATGGCAGAGCCATCACGCAAATACAAAGAATATAGGTAAAGTGCTGAAAAGAGTGGTGGAACGTACTAAACACTGTATATGGGTCTGACGTGATAATGATATCGTTATCGTTATCATTGATTACACAGGCTAAGGCAGGGAAAAATCAGAGGCATGAATAATCCTACAGAAAACCAATACTGCACTCAATTCCTTCCTATATTCACTAGGTTATGAAATAATAAACAGTATCTACCATCAAATCTAAAAACCACCTTCTGTTGAAACCAGAAAAATGCATGTTTTCAAGTTTCTTCTTTCAAATTTTTTTTTTAATTGGAGTACAGCTGCTTTACAATGGTGTGTTAGTTTCTGCTGTACAACGAAGTGAATCAGCTCTACGTGTACATACGTCCCCTCCCATCTCGGACCTCCTTCCCCACCAGCCTCCCACCCCCATCCTACCAATCGAGCTCATCACAGAGCACCAAGTTTTGAGACATTTCCCTAACAGGTTGAAATCTTAAGACCAAATAAGAGTGAGGGGAACTCTCTTAACAAAAGGCACCTATCTTTCATTCAAAAACAGAAAAAGGGAGGCAGTTCCCCGGTGGCCTAGTGGTTAGGATTCCAGGCTTTGACTGCTGTGGCCTGGGTTCAGTCCCTGGCTGGGGAACTGAGATCTCGCAAGCTGCGGCCCAAAACAAACAAACTGGAAATCAGACATAATTATACAAGGTAACTGCTTTAAACTTGAACGTAAATTGTGTCGGGGATCCACCATAAGGTGGAGACTTAGGCCTCCGTGCTCATGGCTGTGAAGGTCATCTCCATGGGTGTGGGCTACACCAGGACCACACAGAGTAGGGAGAAGAAGGGGTGGCAGTGACACGACCGTGTTTTCCTCACGCAGGCGACACTCATGCGGAGAAATACACACAGTGCCTCCATCCCTGATGAACTCACTGTCTCACTAAAGGAACCAGGAACCAAGAACACATCATAAAATACAGCGATCAACTGAATGAGTGCAGGAAGCGCTGGCCGGCAAGGCACAGGTCTAACGTTGCAGGTCCTTCTGGGAGAGCCTTCACGGAGGCAGGTCCATGGCCTTAGCCCTCCGGGCGGCAGTTCATTTAAACAGGCTTGGGAAACAGTAGTTCTACAAAATGTTTTCACAACAGCTCATCTAGTTCCTGAAATGCTTTGATTATACTGCCCACGTGTCAGGGTCAATTTTACGCATCAACTGGACTGGGACTCGAGGTGCCCAGGTATTTGGTGAAACGTGGCTCTGGGTGTGTCTGTAAGGACGTTTCTGGATGCGATTAACATTCAAACTGGTGCACTGAGTAAAGCAGGTGGCCCTCTCCGGTGTGGGCGGCCTTGTCTCATCCGAGGAGGACCTGAACCCAACAAGAGGTGGGAGAGGGAGAGGGAGATCTCTCTGCCCGGCTGAGCTGAGACCCAGGTCTCCACCCACCCTCACACCGGAGCTGAGCCCTCGTCTCTCTGCGGTCTCCCGCCTGCAGACGACAGATGCTGGGGCTTCTCAGCCTCCAAAACCGCACGCGCCAATCAACTCCTTACAATAAACTTCCTTGAGATCAAGACTGAGATCCTATTGGTTCTGCTTCTCTGGAGAACCCTGACGAACACCAGGTAAATGTGAGTAATAAATACTAACTGGTAACATGAAAAATCCAAATTAAAATGAAGATCCTTAGGTATTTCCGACACAAAACGTATAAGGATGTTTGATAACGTCTTGGCGCGCTGAATTAAAAGGCTTTGGGACGCAGTCTCTTTATCATTAACTGAACTCACCTAAACACTTTTGGGGAAAGATCCAAGGAAAGGACAGAGCTTCTCAACAGCTGAGTGCTTCATGCTGAAATCACCCTGGAAAAAGCATGTGGAAACAGCAATGGGCGATTAAGAACCAAAGCGGTTCGGTCCTGTGCCAGTGGATTCTGAAAGGAAAAATACCTGTGGGAGAAACCCGATAAGCACATCAGGCCACGTGAGCTGGAACCCTTCAATGCTGGAGCAAGGGCAGGGCGGCGTCTAACTGGGGAATCGTGGCCCGTGGGAAGCTCACACTGAACACAGGGCTTAGAGCTGGAGAAGTGAAGTTCTCACATACATACATACACACACACACACACACACACCCCAACTATGTGACATGTGTGGGACTCCCATCACTTATATGGAAAGTTCTCTTAAAACCAAATTCCAGACTCTACAGATAAACCACAAATCTCCTCTAGCACGACCTAACAGAATATTCCAACTTCCCACAGAATATAGATTCATATGACTCTATAATCCTCTCACCCTATAAGAACTGTAACTATAAATTCACTAACAAGGATTAGAAAAAAAATCTCCGTCAAATTAAATAACTAAGTTACTAGACAGCCAGTCTATCCCCTAAAAGACGGTGGCCACTTGGACCAAAAACTGTCAGAAGGTTTGTAGTTACACACCGGAGTCCTGCTGTAAGTTAAAACAAAGCTTACAGAAGCTGTGAGGAGCACCCAGGACTTGTCAAATTCCAAACCAACACAATGATTTCTCTTCTGCCTTCATGGTCACTGAACAAGTACAAACTTTACTGGGAAGAAAAACATCTGATTCTTAAAAATCACAACATTCCAATCAGTGATCATTTGAATGAGCAACGGCCAGGGATAGATTAAAAGGATTTGAAAAATCCCCAACTCAAGTTAAATGTACAGGGAAACTCCCAATTCACCTTGTTCTAACGATGCAGTCAAAACACAGAAGTGCTGTCAGGATTCACTGGTACTTCCCAACACCACTGAGTTTCCTGTTTCCACCTGTCCGTCTCTGACACCCTAGTGGAAACGGTGCCCCCCCCTCCGGTAGCCAGGGATCAGAAGATGATAGTTTGCACGTGTGCAAATAAACAGGCTCACACCTCTAGGATGGTGGAGTGTCTGCACAAGGATTTGAAAATACGTCTTTACATTTCATTCACTAAACTTCACCCAAAGACTACGGTCAACAAGCAAGTACTGGGAAAGATTAAAGCCTGGAGAAGAACATATAAATATTCTTATTTCTAAAATGGGTATGATTTCCTTTTGAAAAATACAAAAATATAGAATCAAAATCAGTGCACCAACAAACGTCATTATAATGGGACACAGTATCATTAGTGACAAGATATGACTTGGAAACGGGGGGGAATAACCCACGGTCCCGAGTGCTGACTACGCAGGTCCACCAGGTTGCCAGCTCTGGCCCTGATTTCAGTGCCCGCTCCCGGGGGCAGGGGGGAGGCAAGCATGGTCCCTTTCACAGCGGGTGCACTTCCCCACCATGTTTCCTCTTGTGGTTTATAGAAGGAGGTGGGTGCCTCTAAGCTGGCATCTCAGGTATTAGGCAAGCCCCCGCTGACGTTTATGGAAGATGAAGCAGGTGACACCCTCTGAAGGGCTGGGGTAAAGCCATAAGCATGTCCCACTACCCCGAGAAACCCACGTTTCCAGATACCAACTCTCCCTCTCCTCTGACCCCCGTCCCCAAAATGCTCTCTCAAGGCCGGCTTGGAGCCTGCCCACTGGACCCCGGGTTTATACACCTGGGCTGGAAGGCCCATCATCTCAGCACAAAAAACAGAGTCAGAGAAGAACCCTGCCTGAGAACAGGCCTTTCTGCTGTGCCTTTGGCTCCCGTGGGAAGGACCCCATAGTCAGCAGTGTCACCTGCACAGCCGGTTGGTAACTAAGTCCCGTCCCAGGCCCTGCGGATACAGCAGCCGACACGACAGCGACCCTCTCAAGCAAGAGAAATGTACTAATAACAACGTGTAAACAAAGTATACAATTTCCCTTAGGAATGAGGGCTGTGAATAAAATAACATAGGACTGGGAGACACAGAGTAGCTGGAGGAGGGGCAACCTTAGCTTCAGCAGTCAGGGTGAGTCTCTGAAAAAGTGCCTTTCATCCTGCTACCCGTGTGATAAGAATATACAAGACGGATGGAGGGACGGATGACATCCATGAGACAGTAACACCCAACAGCAATCCAACCCCGTGGAGTGCCCAGCACTTTGCAAGCACCATCCTCCTAAAACCTCACAACGATCCCATGAAGTAGTTCCTGCAGTTTTCCCCATTTTACAGATCGGGATACTGAGGTTCCAGAAGCCTGGGTAACCTGTTCAACCTACAGAGCTGATCTTTGCACCCAGACAGGCTCAACTAGAAATGCTCCCCCTCCCAGCCCCTTGGGCACCGACTTGCCTATTTGCTGGGACAACTAAGTGTTTGGCCTGGAATCCCCGCAGCGGTGCTCAAGCCCTCACCCTGCCCCGCCCCCAATGGAGTAAGAGAGACAAACAAAGCTCCGAACTCCCAAGGGATCTGCCACCCATTCTGAATGTGCTGACGGTGTCTGTGACTCCCCTTGAACCTGACAGATCCGGGCTGTCCCAGTCTCCTTAATCTCTGACACCGTCAGCCTTCAGTGCACCTGGAAGCAATGGCACCTGCAAATACCTTCTCATGTGGTTTGTAAGAATCGGTAAGACCACTTGCACAGGATGCAGGTTTCCACTGCAGCTTCCAATGCAGAGGTGGCCTACAAGGAAGGCCCTGCTGACCTGGTTCTTCTGCCACTGTCTCCTGTTCCTCACAGAGGCCACAGGGCTTTTGCACAGGCTGTCTGTCCTCTCTGCCCAGAGGCCGTCCAGAGGTTGCCTCTTTTTTTCACATATGTCTCAGCTCAAACATCCTCCATGAGGCCCTCCCAGACTGCCCAGCCCAGACCAGAACATCACCCTCACTCTTGACTGCAACTATTACTGCTTCAAGTTAACTTTTCATTTGCTTGTTTACTTTATCATCTCTTTTGCCCCACTTGACACTAGGATGCCTTAGAGAGGCAGGGACCTTGTCTTTCCTGGGCACTGCTTATCCCCAGCACCTGGCACACAATCAATCTATAAATATCTGTTTAACCTAACAACCATTGGGACTTCCCTGGTGGTTAAGAGTCCGCCTGCCAATGCAGGGGACACAGGTTCGAGCCCTGGTCCGGGAAGATCCCACATGCCGCGGAGTAACTAAGCCCGTGCGCCACAACTACTGAGCCTGCGCTCTAGAGCCCACGTGCCACAACTACCGAGGCCCATGGGCCTAGAGTCCATGCTCTGCAACGGGAGGGGCCACCACAATGAGAGGCCCGTGCACCGCAACGGACGGCAGCCTCCGCTCGCCGCAGCTAGAGAAAGCCCGCACACAGCAGTGAAGACCCAATGCAGCCAAAAAATAAAGAAAAAATATATAACAATCATAAGAGAAGAAATTACTAAATTACATTATTTCACATAATTACTTCCTTTTCATCACAGTCCAGTCATTGGGACAAAAAAGTTGCTGTCAAGAATGACCGTTTTGAAGGATATCAGGGATTCTTCCTGAAAAAGACAAAAAGATGCAACTAACTTCTAAAGGGGCCCTGAGGGGTAAAATGCTTTGCATTACAACATAACGATCTCAGATTTTCCCATATGCTTCCGAACTGTATTTTGAAAAGCTTTATCCGGAACTGGACAATTTCAAAACCCACTGATCTCGCTCTGACGCATAAAATACAGCACAGAATTCTTATAATTCTTCTAGAAACCTGTCTGCCAAATGACGTATTGTTTCCTTGGGCCGAGGATTCACCTCTGAACTTCTCCCTAAAGTGTTTACAATTTTTAAGATCTCATCTTTAGTGCCAGTTCCCCTTTAGAATTGTTTAATCATACTGGGAAAAGGAAGTAATCTGTTTCACCTACTAACATTTCCTTAAAAATTTTTTTTTAAATTTTTTAATAAACAAGACTGAGGACTTCAAATGCTGTGCTCTTATGTGATTCTCCTTGTGAGACTCAAACCACAAAAAGTTAAAAATGTGAAAATCACATGCAGGCCCTTCTCACAAGTAGGAGGGAACCAAACATGTCAGAATAGGAGTGAACATGCATGACTTAAGTTCATTAATGTTGTATTACAAAAGAGCATCCAGAAACTAACCCCGGTTTAAAAACAGGATGAAAGTGTATGCTGCAATACATTTCCTTGCCAGTAACTAATTACCTGCAATTAATTATTTGGACCATGACATCCATGAACAATGAAACACTAAATTTCTTAACTACGATTCTCCAAAATCTTCCATGCAAATCACCCCGTAACTTATCCTGACGAAGTTCAGAATCAATGTTACACTTAGCTTCTTCGATGAACATTTTTGGGCATAATTTGTGTTCTCCTCTGAAAAATTCTCAAGCATTACTTTTGTGTGTTTCTATAATGCTTTCAATACCAAACAAGATCACCATTACAACATGAAATCAGCTTTGCTTCTTCTGGGCTCCGTGACTCAGCCGAGTCACCTGCCTCACCTGCAGCAAGGAGATAAGAGCAAGGACCCCACGCTGGAGGAGTTAAGGGAACGCACCGTCATCTGTCTGGGACTGGACCGGTCCCCGAGCCGGCCGCAGAGATAACTCCCATCACAATCCACAAGACCTTTGTTCCGAGCGCACCTCCTCTCCTTGGTGCTGTACTAAGTAGAATGAATATATGTTTTCGTGGATGAGTCATGGCTTTGCAGAGCTCCAGAGCCTTCAGCCTGAATTGCAATTCTCACTGCATCATACTGGGAGGCAGAATGGTGGTAAAAACCAGAATAAATGAGAATTCACCCTAGGAAGTTGTTGTCTTAAATAAAGTCAACAAGCAAGTAGGTTTCTTATCATTTGTTTCTCTCTCCTAGAAGTTAAATACTGAAAAAAAAAAAAATGTCCAGGATTGTTGGAGATCCCCAACGCTCAGAACAGTCAATCTTACTCTATTATGGGAAAATAAGAGTAAAGGGTACAGTCGACTAAATAATATTTTGACAATGTTTTAACACCTGGAATACCCTGGTTTTCAGTGAGAAAAATCTGGCCAATATTCTTTAAAAGTTGAAAAGACAAAGGACAAACATTTTTAAAAGTTTATTCCTAAGAAGACTGTTAGGATGTGTCAGTGCAGACAGAGTATATTTTGCGGAGAGGGCAAGCAATGAAATTGCTAAAGGAATCCCTGCAGTTTTCCCTGAGCACACGTCTGTCCACCAGCATTATCCTCAGCACCACCTACTGGCCAACTGTCCGCACAGCAGCCCTGGCTCTACAGGGCCCCCAGGAATTAACGCCAAGCCTCGGCTTAGCTAAATTAACTGCTTAGGAATGAAGAAGATGTCACTTCAGAGTTAAAAGCGGGGGCGACCTCAGAATGAAGGTAAACTCCTGACAATCTTTTCAAATACCTAGACAACAAACATAATCTTTTGGTTACTAACAACAATTAAGTAGTTTTAATTTTTCTTGGCTAGTTACGCTATAAACTCTCTTCTGCAGATTTTAAAGCACGGGTAAGATTTATATGCGCTGGTTAATGCGTGTGTATACAGTACATATATTTATCTTTTACTACCTTTTGACATGGTAGGAGTTACCTAACCGCTGTTGCTAACAGCAACGCGGAATGGAAAGTATGATTTTCAACCTATAGAATGAGGGGATTCGGGGAGGAGTTCAGAGCCCAGGTTTCTCCTAATGTCTAGGCTTTTCCTTAGACAGGTAGGCCCTTCAGGATAATGAAGTCTCGCGAAACGTACCGGCATACGACCTGATGCAGGACTGTGTTCTCGTCCTCACAAACCTGCTATATACTTCACACATAAGGATACACATAACAGCTCGTCCGTCATAAGCAAAACAACAGCCCAACCTCAATTCTGATCTAAAATTGAACTGCAGACTTAAAATAGACCGTGATTTAAAAGATCTGGGACTTAAAAAACCAAAACAACCATTTTCCAAAGAGAAAAAACACATGACCTGGTAATACAAATGAAAACTAAAACCAGCTGGCACCTAGCACCGTGTTCCCGAGGGAGGGCACTGTTCTAAGCTCTTTACAGATTATCAGGCTGTCAAAATACCATCTACAGTAATACCATAAATTAAGTACCATAGGGTAAGTCAATGGAATGTTAACCCGAGGAAGAAGTCTGGCTTACCATTAACTCACCCTTATGTTAAAAAAAAAACTATGCTTAATAAATAGCTCATTGGAACGACCAGGGGTGGTGATGTCACAAAACAAGTACAAGTTAATATAGGTATTTTCCATGGAATGACTCTAAGTGTAAATTGGGGGGGAAAGGCTAAATAAATATCTTCACGGCCTACAGGGGAAATGAAGAAAATGGAAGTCATTTACAGTCATTTACTATTTATGCTGCAAAAATGCTTAGTCTACTATCATATTCCCCTTCTCAGAATCACACCCCTGTGTAGTCCTCACCACGCCAGCCATGCAGTTGTCACAGATGTGAGCCAGATTTTGCACAGGACGTGGCCGGGAGGAAAAGTGCAAAGTTAGCTTGCATCTCCTGCGGGAAATAAAGCCTGCTTATTTTTGTGGCTCAGTACATCTGAATACCAACTCGAAAGGGTTAAAAAGCCGGGCACCTGGTGTTTGCTTTCCGCTCTCCAGAGTGATTTAAGCTTACAGCGAAGTTCTCTCCGCTTCCCTGCCCGGCCTGCACCCTGCACGGAGGGAGAGCTGTCACCACCTTCTACACCCTGCCGCACGGGTTCTCACCACCAGCGGGGCCCCCGGGCTGGGCAGCGGGCTCGGTGGCTTCCCCCAACCTGCAAGCGCTGGGCGGCCGAGTTCCGAGCTCCGCGGCGTGACGGGGCACGAGCGCGCCAGGGGTCACTTAATTCCATTTCAAATCTGTACTCTTTCAAATAAAGTCGAGACAACGGAGACCACGGATGGAGCTGGAGGGGGCCACCAAAAACAAACTTTCGTTGCCTCCGAATCTGCATTTCTTGCAGGAATTCCCAGCCCGCGACGGGGAGAGCCCGATGCTCCCAAAGCACCCAGCCCCCAAGACGAGAGGCCCTGCGAGGAGCCCTGGCCGAGGGGGTCCACTCGCCGCACCCCGCCCCGCGCACCCCGCCCCCGCCTCGGCCTCCGCCCGGCCTCCCGCCGACCCTGGGCGCGCGGCGAGCTCGCGGCCCGGAACGCCGGCCGGCGTCGGTCCGGGCCATGCGGCCCCCAGGCCCGGCTGGACCGAGCCCCAGGCAGGGCCGGAGCGGCAGAGACGGACCCGGCGGCTCTGCGGCCGCGCGCGGCTTCCGCATTGTCCGCGATCAGGGCGCGGCGCGGTCCCCCGACCCGGCCCCCGGCCCAGCCTTACCTCGGCCGCGCTCCCCGGCCGCGGGCGGTGCGGCCCGAGCCGGGCTCCGGGCTCCGGGGGCTGCGGGGACAAGGAGTCGGGGCCCGCGAGGGACGGGGGCCGGGCCGCCGGGGCCGCGGGAGGGCGGAGCGCGGACGGGGCCGGCCGAGGGGCCCTGGGGCGCGGGGCGGCTGAGGGCCCGGCTGGCGGCGGCGGCCGCGGCGGCTCGGTCTGCGCCGAGTGGGAGGGCTCGGGTAGCCTTCGCCAGGGCGCGAGGGAGGGAACTTGGAGCGAGTCGCCGCGGCCCCGAGCGCGTGGCTCCGCCGAGTGTGCACGCCCCCGAGCGCCCCGCCCCGGCCCCACCCCCTCCCCTCACTCCCGCCCCTAAACCCCCGCCCCGCCTCCAAACCCCCCGCGCTCGACCCCCGCTCCCTCCCCGGTGGAGAACCGCCCGACCTCCACCGCCAGGAAACCCCAGACCCGGAGCCTATTCTGTGAGCGTGATAACCCGCCAGTCAGCCCATCCAGATCCCGGTGCCTGACAGCATTCTCTGTTGACTAACTTTCATATACTCAGACGGACCGCCTTAGTATTTGTAGACTAAACTTCTGAAGGCACTTTTAAGACTCCGAAACAGATTTGAAGAAGACAGTAGGGAATATAGAAGAAAAAAATCTCTGAGCACAAGGTACTGGCCCTAGGGAATGGGCCAGCTGATGTTTCAAAATCAAGTAAGCGTTTTGGGGTGCATCCTTATTCATCTCATATTGCATGGTTTGGTAATGCTTTTTCTTTAGATTTGCTTAATAACTTGATTGGGGTTTTGAGGGTTTTACTGTTTTAGGAAGATTAAACCCATTCCAGTTGAGTGTTTGCTACTGGGAATTCTAAAAGACAAAATCTATATTTATCAAAACGGTTGATTTTGAATGCGACACGAATTCACAACATGATTGCTTCTCTAAAATATGTAGCAAATATGTATTTTGTATCTTTAGTACATTTGAAATACAGTTGCATTCATCCCATTTTCTCAGAAAGATCATCTATATTTGAATTGTATGACTCTTATTTCACTCTAGTTCAGAAATTATCAAGTAAATAAAACTCAGGCTCCCATAATAAATTTTTGGCCATTTACAAGAGAACCATTTTAAGAAAGTGACATGATACTGGGTTTTCAATGGAACTTTACTTTGGCATACTAATGCATTCCACGTGATCACAGATTATGTTGTGGTCTCCATTAACTCCTAAAGTCCTGTGACAGTAGAATGAAGTTATTTTTCATCATTCCCATAGCAAATGAACCAACTTCTCTCACTCCAAAGTAGTCTATTAAAAAAATAATAATAATAACTTCTTTGCCCCAACAAGTTCCTTCTGGGAATTGCTCCATGCTGTTGTGTGTGACACCCTCCCCCCTGCCATTTCAGGGGCTCAAGAACCAGGTCTGCCCACCAGAGTGTATCTCATAGCCCCCGTCCAAGGGGAGAGGGCTGGCACATGTTCAAAGGCGGGAGGGTCCTTTTTCTGAACTGATATGGCAGCTTCAGAGACCATGCCATGAAAGCCTACAGCAGCTGGAGGTAGCCTATTAGAGAAGAAAGCCAAACCAGAAGAAAGCCACCTGCACCACGGAAACAGGCAGAGTCCTGATGATATTAACAAGCCCCTCCAGGCGGCCATCTCTGAAACTGGTCAAGACTCCTGGACGTCTGAGGAAATGCACCAATAAATTGTCTTTTTAGCTTATTCTATTTTGAGCTAGGTTGCTTTTCAAAATACTCACTTAAAAAGCTGTGGAAGTTCCTAGATGACCCATGCTCTGAAAATCAGGAATGTAACCAATGAGTTGTAGCTTCCTTGTCACTAAAATTGCATCTTCATAATAAAGTAGATACCAAGAAGTCCACTTACCAGGAAGACCTACCTTGTGGCGGGACTAAGGGTCTCATTTAGAGAATTACTGTTGCCCAGGGTAGATTTCATATTTTCACATTGTCCTTCCCAAAACCAAAAATTAATAAAAGATGTGGTTAGAAAATGAGAGAGAAGAGAAAAACACATCAAAACTAGAATATCCCAGTAAATGTTTTTGTCTTATCAATTATTCCAATAAAAGTTGCTTTCATAATCCCAAATATTTGCTGATATGAGACCTTTCTTCTTTTCTGGACTCACAATTTTAGGGTCAGCTACAGACTTTTGGGGACTGGTGAGATTGGTTTGTTGTGCTGGAATTTTACTGTTGAGGAGAAGTAGGCCATTGGCTTATGCCTGGAATTCTTTTGTCTCACAGAGACTTTTGTCTCTAAAAGTATGTAAAAATATTTGACTAGTACCCTAACGAGCATTCACACACTAATCAGTGTGTTGCTTAACCATTACTCACAGGTCACCGTGAACAGTAGGATTGTTGAGGGCAAGGGAGTGGGCTGGATGCACCCAAAGGCACTGCTTTGAGCCTTTGATTCCAAGAGTTTTTTCTTATGGGAACTCTGATCTCAGTTCACATGGACATGTACCCAGTTGTGTGGACAACTAGTGAAATTTCATGTACAAAAGCCTATGAGCCAAATAATGATATATCATAAACACATCTGAGTCCCAGAAAAGAACAGTACACAGAGGTGAACCATCTCCAGAAACATGACAGGGCAGCCTGGGAGGAAAGGTAAAGAAAAAGTAGTTCTGGAATCCTAGCCCGGCTCTGAATGGCACCTCCGAATGACTGGCTATGACTCTCCAGGGAAAATGTCTATCAAATATGCAGAGCCTGCCCCCATCCCTGTACCAGATCCAAGTAATGTCTGTGCCATTTCCTTACCGAAGAGTGAAAAGAGCAATCTTCCAGTTCACCCGGGCTCCGACAGCCTCAGCTGTCTGTGCAGAACCCACCCCGGGAACATGGCATACCACTGGCTTTCAAACCCTGAAACAGAATCACCTGAGTACTCTTGAATTCCAGGTCTCCAGGTTGTGGGGAGGAGGGACAGACGTGTATTTTTTTTTAAAAAATTCCCCTAAGAGATTGTGATGATCAGCCAGGGTGAAAGTAAATAAGGTCTGTGAATACCTGCTCTTAATCCCACAGGAAGAGACTTGAGAACCCCTCTGATCAGACTCCACTGATTTAGGATTGTATGTAAAATTAAAGTTGTTGATTGAACAAGCTCAATTTATCTTTTCCTCTGAACCGCCTTTAGTTCCTCCAAGGTTATAGAAAAAACAAAGAGGAATGCTCCTTAGGAGGAGGACGGTTTGCTAGAAGCAATCACTCTGAAAAAGGACAGCTCACAGCAAGACGGAGATAAGAGAATCTAAGTAGAAAAGCACGGCCAGTTGCTTTGGGAAGAGCTGACTCCGCCAGGGACAGTCGCCCCGGGGATCTCTTATTGCATATTTCACTGTTTATTACGTGTTCGTGCTATGACCAGAGGAGTCAAAGCAGTTGAGTTGTGTTCATGAATACAGACTCACATCATTTAATACCAGTAATAGCGCTCATTTATTGACTATTTGGTCTGTGCTAGGCTGTATACCTGCCACATCCTCAGCCATCACAATGGCCTTAAACATAAATAGTTTGACCCCTTTTTATAAAGAAGAAATTCAGGCCCAGGGAAGGTGAGTGACACATCCAAGGTCATAGAGTTAGTAATTGGGGGATTTAAAGGCTGGTCCACATGGTGCCAGAGCCTGTGTATCTTTTACTCTAAACCAAACTTGTCTATGACTCATAAGCATCATCTACCCAATAAGACGGTCCCTGACCATGCGAGCTATTTAAATTTAAATAACTTAAAATTAGATTGGATGAAGACTTCAGCTTCTCAGGCACACCAGCCCCTTTTCAAGTGCCACTAGCCACACATTGGAGGCGCAGATAAAAAACATTATCCCAGAAATCCCAGTTAGCAGCAGTGACATTTCACATGTTTGTCTATTTCATCAATGAAGGCAGTGTTCTCTGTGACTGGAGTTTTCAAGTAGATTATTCCAACTTTATGTTAACTGTTTGGATGGAATTTTTTCTAAAATACGTCATACATTTATGTGCCTGTGTCTGTTTGGGCTGCTGTAACACAAATACCATAGACTGGGTTACTTATGAACCACAGAAATTTATTTTCTCACAGTTTTGGAGGCCAGGAAGTCCAAGATAAAGGCACCAGCAGATCTGGTGTCTATTGAGAGCCCAGCTTCTCCTTGTGCCCTCAAATGCCCTCAGGGAGCTCTCTGGGGTCTCCTTTATGAGGGCACTAATCCCATTCCTGAGAGTCCCACCCTCGTGACCTAATAACCTCCAAAGGCCTCAGCTAAGAATATCATCACTTTGAGGGGGGACAAGATTTCAATGAATGAATTTTGGGGGTGCACAAACACTGCAGCTTGCCTTAATCAGCAGAGCACACTGAACGAAATGTCTCTTTGAAGCATCCAGGGCAAGGCACCCACATCACTGGACCCAAATGGCCAACCCCAAGCCCATGCTTCTCTGTCCACTGGCCCCTCTGTTTTCTACCTTTACTCCTTGTTTTTCTCAGACTGTCTACTTGCTTTTGGCCACATTCTGGTGCTTGCTGATGTTCCGCCTCAGCCTGCTTCTACTTTTATCCATGCACGCTTCCTATGGGTTTTTTCCCAATTCCGTCTCTCCAACTACCACCAGTTTGCCAGTGACTGCAGAATTTTCATCTCTAACTCCCACCCCAGTTTCTGATCTTCAGAACAGTTTCTTTTTCTACCCCTTTACTGGACCGGTGCTACTCAGAGTGCTGTCTCTGGACCGCAGCAGTGGTCTGTGAATTGTTGATACTGCTCTAGGACAAGATGGGTTTGGAAGGTGGAAGCCTATGTTTAGACACTTTCCTAGCAATCTGACACTGCTGGGACATGATTTGTCGTATTCTGTAGTATATACATAAATAACAGACCGCCATGGATTGGGAATTTAAAACAAACAGACAAACAAACACTGCACTTGACTCCACATGGCTGTCTCCCAGGTCCCTACTGCTCTTTACCTATATTTGTCAATACTGACGTTATTATTATCCCCCGAGCATGAGTCAGGATCCAGGCAGGAAACAGGGAAGTGAATACAGGGAACCACTTACAAAAATGCTGGAGAAGCTGAAAAGACAAACAAGAGAAGGTGAGCCAACCTAGATTTTAGCAGGAGCAGGAAACCCTCCCATAAAGAGAGCAGATAAAGGAGAAGGTGGTGTCATTGGGCCCTGGGATTTGGAGCTGATGAACTGATCAGTTACCGGGAATAACAAGGATTGCCCCCAGGAGCTGAGACGGTACAGGGCATGCAGATGCTCTGTTTAACTGAACTGAATTGAATTTCCTGTTCTGTTATTGACACTGAACACATATAGAAATTTCCTGGGGAACTCTTGATTGCTAAATATTGCACATAACAAGTTAGTGATGCAGAAGTTTTGAAGCTGTTCAGGTCCCCTTTCCAGCTCTAAAACTGATCTAGGCTTCAGCACTGAGATGCTGTGTCTGCTTCTATGAAATAAATGCATGAACTCTTATTTTCATTTGGCTCGGAACTTTCACTTACTTCAAGATTTTCAACTATTTCAAAAGGATTAAATTGTCAGAATTTGCTTGCATAGTACATGGAATATTAGGTTTATTATGTGTCCTCTGTATTCTCATAGACAGGGTGAAATAATGTACCAAGGATAGTTAAACTATGTGTGACAAGGTGAACTTAGAATGTTCGTCTACTTCATAGAACTATCGTCCATCTATTTTGTGCAGAGCTCACCAATTCTCATCTTCCCTGGAATCAAAAATCAGAGGTGACACAAACAGCTGGAATCTCTAATTTCATTCCAACCTCTTCCTAATCAAATATTAAACCAGTTCATTAGTAGCCAGAAAAATGAACTAATTTGGATTTTTCTCCTCTTTCTACCATTATATCGTAGAGCAGCTAACGAGCAAAATAGATAATAAGCAGGAGAGAACAAGGAGAAAAGGGCAAGTAAGGGAATATGAGGTCTCTGAACCACAGATGGTAACAATGCTTAATCACCAGTTTCTTCTCTTTAAAACACGCGTAAGTAGGTACACAGACTTCTGAGTCTTAGGGTTCAATGTGTATCTTTTTCCTGAACTCTTTTTAAAATGGATGTTCTGGTTTCTCAACATTTGATAAAGGTATATTCAGAATTTCATGTAGGCGTTCTGTTGTTCAGTCACTTGGTATTAATCGTAAGGATGAGCAATGCTATAACTGACATTTGTAGAAATCACCTGCAAATTATCGGGAAATTTTAACAAAATGTCAGAATGCTTTGGGGAGGGATGTGCATTTTAGCTAATCCACCCCCTCATTCTCCCCTCACTTATCTGTCACCGAATCTCTCATTGTCAGTGTTTTCACTTGTGCATCTAATCATTCACATCTTACCTGCCCTTAGTACAATAGCTTCCCTGTTCATTGTGTGATCACACAACCAGTCAGATGGATTCTTTGTTACCTCTTCTATGACTATTCTTCCTTTCTCGAAATTGGTAAAAATCGATCTTTTGAGCAGCCACTCAATGATTCCAACTTGTTTTATTTACTCACAAATTCCGCATACCCTTAATTTTCTGCTAGTTTCACCACCAGCAGCCAATACTTCTAAGTAGATATCCTTTTGGAATATCAACATCTGCGAATTGCCAGCCAGTTTGTCACAGGAGAGGGATGAGGTAGAGGAATGGAGGAAGGGCGGTTGGGAGAAAACAAAACGGGCTGACGGAGGGGGTGTCTCTACTCCCCAGCTCACCATTCCACCCAATCGGAAAAGCTCTGTCCAAACTCAGCTGGAGAACTAAATCAGAGTCTGTTTTGAAATCTTTTGGGAAAACAAATCAGCGTAGGTTGCCATTTTGATGCTTCTGATAGAAGTATGGAAACACACACATCAGCATCGGCTACAAAAATGTCCATATGTAATTATGGCATTTTATCGGTTTGCACTTGTCTTCCTCTGACAGCCTGTACTTCCTATTATTTGTTAGCTGAGAGTTTTATGCAAAGTGGTAGGTAATTTAAATACCAGCACAATTTTCTCATAATCATAAAGAAGAAGAATTCCTTATGAATTTTGCGTTGGCTGGGTTCGCAAACTCTTAGTGAACATCTTACTCATGCTGTTCTTAGAAGGTCTTTCTGAGTTACATTGGATTCGACTGCAGAGTGGAACTCAGATCTCACTACACACTAATAAGTCGTCCAACTCAACAGACGGTATTCGTGCGTCTCTTCCTTAACCTCTCCAGGCTGTGAGCTACATGAAAACAGGGGATGGGGCTGACCCCACTGGTGCAATTTCTCACACTACTTAGCAAAAGCAGAGGCAACTGACAGAATTCCATCAGACGCTCACTGAGGTAAATAGATGCTCCAATAGTGACATAATTATGATGTCACTTTATAGTCAACAACTTCCAGTCCCCAGGAACTGGTACAAAGTCTGGACACTGTAGCATTTCTTGCACAGTCCTGAGCACAGGAAGTGTTGTCATCCTGGAGAAGGGCCAAGTCTGAGTGCAGCTACCGAGAGCCAGCAGGGCACCTTTCCCAGCTGGCGACACCCACCAGAATCCAGGAGAGAATGAGAATAGGGCATTCCAGGAAGATCTGACTCTTCCTTGGATCTGAAAAGATGCATAAAATCACACATTTAAGAATATGAATTGCAAAATATTCTTGTTAATCTCCTATGAATAAGGTGTTATTTTTCTCTAGAAGTAAATATTATATTTGAGAAAATAGAATTGTGATACGAGTTCTCGTACCAAACAAGATACGAGAATCACCCGGGCAGGGTTATGGGGGTGATGGAGGGTCTGCAGGAGAACGGGCTTTTCAGAATGTTGGCAACCAGGAGCCAGGGGTATCCTCTGGGCATGCCTCGGCTTTCTCCCTCTAGGAGCATATGGCTGTGCTAATAGTTTCTGTCCTTCCCCCTCAATTTTATTGAGGTACAACTGACATATTGTATAAATTTAAGGTGTACAGCATAATGATATGGTACATGTATATATTGTGAAGATCACCACACTAGGTTTAGCCAACACGTTTAGTCCAGACTTTACAGCATCCATCCTTATACCCTCTGGTTTCTGCAGGGCTGCCACACAAAACCCCACAGCTTCCACTGCCCAACTCCACAGGCCACACTCCAGACGGTGGCCTACGAAGGAACTGCACACACCAACTCTGGTGCTAGAAAATGTTATTTTGTAAATTGTTCTGTCTTTCCCCCCCACAGACTCTGATTTCCGCTCTGACACAACAGACCCAATGCTGTAACTATAAACGCTGTACTATAAATCATTTTGCAAAGTGTTTTGTGACTTACAGTGACATTAGGCAATAACTGTATTATTCATAAGCTTCCAATGTTCTATGTGTACACTAGCATCTATCTGCCTATCTCTATATATGTACACGTACTAATCATTTCACTAAGAAAGTTTTTGCTGTTCTTAAGGAGAGAATCGTTTAAACAAGGGCAAAACTACTTAAATGTTGGAGGTTATTGTATTTTAAAGGGCATTTTAATAAACCATTGCATGAGGAATAGTTTGGTATATACAGGTTAGATGTTCTGCCCTGTCCCACCAGAATAAAGCGATTACGTAATTTATGGAGATGAACTTCATCAGTAATTGTGTCCTGTCATAACAAGAGGTTTTACAATGATCACTCACTAAATTGTAGAACATCCATTGTGCATATGATGTAGGAGGGCTGCGAGGAGTCATAGCAAATTATAAGATGGGATTTCTATCCATAAGTAATTTTCAGTTTCTTTAAGTAACATAATACACCCATGAAAAAAACTGAGCAGACGAAAAAGGTCTAATAAATATAATGCAGGATCAGTTTCAAATAAGTGCAAACAGATGCTTTATAGAGAAATCAGATGGAGGAAGATTATAAAAGTTTCTTTAAGGAAGTGAAGTTTTAATAGGACTATATATAATGAGAGGGTTAAAAAGAGGAACGTCGTGTTTTTCTTATAGAGAAATTGCAATTATAAATTAAATAAGGCACAAATTAGAAAAAAATTGATAACTACTCTGAAGAGTCTATGGTAGATAGATTTATTAAAGATTTATTAAAGGAAGATAGTTTGGAAGTAGAGAGAGTAAGAATCACCAGTGAATGACCAGTAGCATGCCAGCCATTTATTGCTTCTACACAGCGTTTCCAAAGATTCTAGATAGTCACAAGAGGGTCACTGTTCCTTTATCTCTAACTTTAATATAGAATATTGTTGTTGAGTTTTTTTTTTTTTTTTTTTTGCGGTACGCGGACCTCTCACCGTTGTGGCCTCTCCCGTTGCGGAGCACAGGCTCCGGACGCAGAGGCTCAGCGGCCACGGCTCACGGGCCCAGCCGCCCCGCGGCATGTGGGATCTTCCCGGACCGGGGCACGAACCCGCGTCCCCTGCATCGGCAGGTGGACTCTCAACCACTGCACCACCAGGGAAGCCCTGTTGTTGAGTATTTTTGACCTCTATAGACAGGCATGACTGATTGGTAAAATAAGACTTACTAATGTACAAATAAAGACAGGATTAGTTGAAGTATACAGTAATATGAATCATAATTATATGATTTACTGTTCAACAAATTTTGATATAAAACAGATGTTTTGAAATTGTACATAAAAAAAAACTGAGCATTTGGAATAAGAAAGAGCTTTAGTTTATGCTTTTGAAATCACCTTAACTTTATATTCAGATTAGAATGTCTAAATCAGAATATTACAGATATAGCAAAATAACATTAAGTCCCCATAATTCTCAAGATTGCAATGAAAAATAAAGCAGTAGATCTTGAAGACCCTCTTAATTTTCAAGACTAAATACAGAAAAAAGTGTTTCTTCTTTTTGTTAGTGAAATTGATAACACTACTGAGAGTGTCAGGAACTAAGCCAAGTATTTTGATGATTTTACTTTTAAATAGTTCATATTGAAGAATGCAAAACATGGAACGTAAAACTCTGTAAACACTATACACATTAATTTACACACCCTCCCCAAACAATAGTAGAGAAATGTTGTTAACTGGAATAGAAAAGTTGTAAATTTCCTGTTGTAAGCAAGTCTGGTATAGTTATAACTCAGAATTCTTCCTTTATTTCTTTCTTGATGGACAGGTCTTACTAATTCCATATATTCCCATGCATAAATGACTTCAGTAAACCCAAAGACATTTTTTCTCCCACATTTGTGGGGTTGGAATGTTTTCAGTGAAGGTTTTTAGTAAAGGTAAAGGTAGAGCAGGCAGAAACATACTTTTTAAAAAGAGCCTTTATAGATAACAATTGGGTTTCTTTAAGTAAGTAGACGTTAATTATTCAGAAAAAGCTTCAGCATATTGTGTGTTTATCATAAAATATTTCCAAGAAAGAATAAACCATCTAAGTTACACGATACTGTAACTACACCCCATACAATGAAGCACTTACTGTATTTTTCCACACATTGAGGTAAACCACATAATGTACAAGTAGTGGAATAACTCCAGCCACAAATATGCCTGCATATTTCCAGCTTCTGTTCCTTTTAATTTATTTGGACTTTTTCTCTGCAGTGATAAGAAAAGCTTCAAAACTCTTAAAAGAGAAGCTAAGACTAGTATTTTATATAAGAGAAATTCCAGGTATGTATAAGATTACTTGGACCGCAGCAATAGTATGAAGTATCTTTGTTGCTTCTCCAGATGACAGGCAAAGCCTTCCAATCATTTACAACCTGACCAACCAAAGATTAAAGAATCTAGAATACTTATAAGCTGAAGATAATGGTTGTCTGATTGTATGTACGTAGACTTATAGAATTCACCAAGCAAGATGAGACCTTAGCGGTTATATACTCTACAAACTATAAACATAAATTACATTATGTTGTTTTTACAATAGCAAGTCAATTAGGAGGAAGATAGTAAAGGAAAATGCAGAAAGGATGGGTACATCATAAAAAGAGTTCACTCATTCATTTATTCATTAATTCACTTGTTTATTCAACCAACATATATTGCTAAGTTTCTGTCTCTGGTAATACAACAGGAGGCAAGTAGACAAGGTGCTTGTACCGTTTTCTCATGGTGGAAGAGCAAAAATCATCAAATAATAATAAATGAATAAGATAAGTTCGGATGATGGTGAGTGTGTCTGTTTTCAATAGGATAAAAAGGGAGTGGCTATGGAGGTGTGGAGTTGTTAGACCAGGTAGTCAGGAAGGTCTCACTGGGGAGATGGCATCTGAGCTGAGAGCTAAGGAAATAGAAGGAACCAGCCATGCAAAGATAAGGAGAAAGTGCATTCCAGGCAGAAGGAATAACTATTGCAAATGCCCTGCGGTAGGAAGGAGCTAGCTGTGTTTGAGAAAAAGAAAGCCTAGTATAGCTGGATTTTTATTGAGCAAGGAGGAATTGGAGGTGAGGCTGGGGAAGAGGCAAGGTCATGATAAGGAATGTACATTTTATTTTGCACGTGGTGAGAACCTTTGGAAGCTGTATAACTTGCCTGTGTTCCTGCAGGACTAATCTAGCTGAGGTGTCACACATTCCCTGGGGTTGCGGGGGGCAGGTGAGGGGAGGTGGATGGTGTTAAGAATGGAAACTGAGAGACCAGTCTGGAAGTTTCTCAGGGGTCTGGGGAAGCAGGTGGAGGCAGCTTGCTACGTGGTGGCCGTAACGAAGACGGAGGAATGTGTAATGAACGTTCAATGAATCGAACTTGAAGATGGATTGTATAATGTATTGAATTAGATATAGATACAGAATTTTAAAAAATGGTAACCCTTAATGATAAATACTGACAATAGAAAATACAATATAGGGCTTCCCTGGTGGCACAGTGGTTAAGAATCCGTCTGCCAGTGCAGGGGACACAGGTTCAAGCCCTGGTCCGGGAAGATCCGGACCAGGGCAGAGCAATTAAGCCCATGCACCACAACTACTGAGCCTGCGCTCTACAGCCCGCAAGCCACGACTACTGAGCCCGCGTGCCTAGAGCCCGTACTCCGCAACAAGAGAAGGAACCGCGATGAGAAGCCCGTGCACAGCAAAGAAGACCCAATGCAGCCAAAAATAAAATAAATAAATAAATAAATAAAAGAAAATACAATATAATGCAGGCTAAGGAAGTACTAATAGGAAGAGTTTCAGGGGTCAAATAATCTTAGCCTTAGCTCTTATGGGATGTATAGTCCAGTCTCAAGCCCCAGTTACCTACTTTATTGTGGGCGGTGGTCACAGAGCTTCTGCATAAACACTCCAGTGATGAGACCCCGTCTGGAAACCACGGTTTCATTAGCCTCATTCAGCTAATCATAAGTTGCATATGAGACAATTTTGAGACTTTTTGTTTTACAAAAGTCAGTATGATAGTGGAAATGTATATTTGGAAAAAAATGTTAATTTCGAAGTCTGAGAAATAGCCTTTCCCTCACTTTCTGTTTTGTCTAGTTTTTATTATCACATTTTAAAGATAGCAGGGAATTAGAAATAGGTCATAGGTGGACTGAGGAGAGAGACGACCCTTAAAATTTTTGAGAGTTCGAGTAGTGGGGAGGACAGCGGATTGAGCAATTCCGTATTTCTGTAAAGGACTAGGCATGAAAAAGTGACATCAATTAGTAATGGAAAATATTCCATTTTGAGGTCAGGAAGAACTTTGTAGATTTAAGAAACAAAGTATATTCACAATTCTTTTGAGTCTTGTATCCCTAGGAGACTAAGAAAACAATTAGTTCAGGGTAATTAAGACCATCTATTGAAAGCAGAGGAACATACGATTCTCTAATGTCAAAACCGGGTTATGTGTCTTCTGAGTGAATTAAAACTCTCCCAGTTGCTTGATATGATTGAGGATAAGCCAAAGTACAACAGAAACACTGTTGATCCCATTTTGGGGTCAGCAAGGATTTTAATCTAGTTTACAGAAAAGAACAGAGGGATAGAGATTTTTATCACACAGATGTGAAACTTTCACAATTTGTAAATAATTTTCCTAGGAAAAATGATGATCTGCCTTTTAGTAACTTATAACCTATTGGATTAAAAAATGCACAAAAGAATAATTAAATAACATTTCAACAATTTTATTCAAGACTACCTTGAAAAAGAACAAAGTTGGAGGAATTTTACTGCTAAATACCAAGATTTGTTATAAAGGCATAGTAATTAAAATATAAAAGATTATTGAAGTGAACTACATTACAATTATGAAGTTCAGTTCATCCAAAGGTAAAGCATGAAGTAAGAGAAGACATTTGTAACACACATGATTGACACAAGGCTCATATGTAAAATATGTAAAGAACCCACGGACAACAAAGAAAAATGGGCAAAACATTTGAACAGGATTCACAAACAAGGATGTCCATACGGCCAGAAAACATGTAAGAAAAGTGTGTTCGGCCTCATTAACAATCAGGGGAATGAAAATTAAAACCACAATAAATTATCATTACACAACTATCAGAATGGGTAAACTTCAAAAACAAAAAAACTGACCAGTTGTGGAAAAACTGCAACTCTGATACATAGCTGAGAGGTGTGTAAGTTTGTGCAAGACTGTGTTAGTGTCCACCAAAGCTGATCATACTCATACGCTAAGACCCAGCAATTCTGCTTTTAGATATATGCCCCCAACAAATATGTACACACAGGAACCAAAAGACATGCACAAAAATGTTCATAGTAGTAGTATTTACAAGAGCCAAGCGCTGGAAAAGCCAATGTCCGTCAACAAAATGGATAAGTTGATTGTGGTATACTCATACGATGGTATACTACACAGCATGAAAATAATTTTGCTACTGATCTATGCAACCACAAGGGAGAAACTCACAAACACATCGTGAAATAAAAGGAGCCAGATACAAGAGAATCAGTACCATATGATTCCATTTATAAAATGTTTAATAATAGGCAAAACTAATTTATTATTTCTTTATTTTTTTAAAAATTGAAGTATAGTTGATTTGTAATGATTCAGGTGTACAGCAAAGTGATTATATATGTATATAATATATATATATATCTCCTTTTTCAGATTCTTTCCATTATAGGTTATTACAAGATATTGAATATAGTTGCCTGTGCTATACAGTAGGTCCTTGTTGTCTACCTATTTTATATATAGTAGCGTGTATCTGTTAATACCAAATTATCAATTTATCCCTTCCCCCTTTCCCCTTTGGTAACCATAAGTGTGTTTTCTATGTCTATGAGTCTATTTCTGTTGTGTAAATAAGTTCATTTGTATTATTTTTTTAGATTCCATATATAAGTGATATCATATGGTATTTGTCTTTCTCCTTCTGACTTACCTCACTTAGTATGATAATCTCTAGGTCCATCCATGCTGCTGCAGATGGCATTATTTCATTCCTTTTTATGGCTGAGTAGTATTCCATTGTATGTGTGTACCACATCTTCTTTATCCATTCATCTGTTGATGGACATTTAGGTTCCTTCCATGTCTTGGCTACTGTAATTAGTGTTGCTATGAACATAGGGTGCATGTATCTTTTCAAATTACAGTTTTCATCTTTTCAAGATATATGCCCAGGAGTAGGATTGCTGGATCATATGGTAATTCTATTTTTAGTTTCATAAGGAACCTCCATACTGTTCTCCACTGTGGCTGTATCAATTTACATTCCCACCAACAGTGCAAGAGGGTTCCCTTTTCTCCACACTCTCTCCAGCACTTATTGTCTGTAGACTTTTTGATGATGGTCATTCTGGCCGACGTGAGGTGGTATCTCACTGTAGTTTTGATTTGCATTTCTTTAATAATTAACAATGTTGAGTATCTTTTCATATTAGGCAAAACTAATTAATAGTTTTAGAAGTCAGGATAAAGGTTACTTCTGGGCAACAGGGTGGTGTTAGTAATTTGGAAGCAGCAGAAGTGGGGCTTAAGAGTTGACAGTAGGGCTTCCCTTGTGGAGCAGTGGTTGAGAGTCCGCTTGCTGATGCAGGGGACACGGGTTTGTGCCCCAGTCCGGGAAGATCCCACATGCCGCGGAGTGGCTGGGCCCGTGAGCCATGGCCGCTGAGCCTGTGCGTCTGGAGCCCGTGCTCCACAACGGGAAAGGCCAC
This sequence comes from Phocoena sinus, assembly GCF_008692025.1. NCBI lineage: Eukaryota > Metazoa > Chordata > Mammalia > Artiodactyla > Phocoenidae > Phocoena > Phocoena sinus. The sequence continues at coordinate 5,719,801 of NC_045779.1, read as the reverse complement.
AATAGTGAGAGGCCCGCGTACAGCAAAAAAAAAAAAAAAAAAGAGTTGATAGTAATTCGATGTTTATTTAATGGGCTGTGGCTACGCAGGGATTCACTTTGTGATAATTCAGCAAGTTTACATTCAAGATTTGTATACTAAGTTATACTCATTAAATATATAGATATGTAAATCTGTATTGTTACATTTTAACCAAATATGTGTAAATAATATCTGCATGTCAGTTATGTTTCAGTTAAAATTGTACTAAAAACGTACAAAGAAAGGAGTTAAAATAACACTGATAAATTTCTAACGATGAACATAACCTATTATATCTCAAGAAACACAAAGTTGCATTTAATTAAGGGAACAAACTGACAGAAAGAGATTTTTAAAAGATTGCAACAGGTTGGGACAATAAACCAAATCTACAAGGTGGAGCTCAATAGGTATAAGTATGAAGTCATTCTCATCTGTTTAAAAGAACCACAAATAACCTCTTCTTACGCAGTCAACAGAACATGTAAAAGTTGTCCAAGGGGTATGAATGGGGGGTTGAAGTGGTTAAAATGTTGTTTAGATAGTAGTTCCCAAGCCCCTGTTAACCCTTCTCTAAAATAGCAATAGAGATGCTGATAATAGAATGAAAAGATCAAAATGTCAGTCAACCTATTGTAAAAATCAGACAATTTTCTGGGACAATTTTCCAGAAGGTATTTTTTTTTAAAAATCAGTGGAGGGCTTCCCTGGTGGCGCAGTGGTTGAGAGTCCGCCTGCCGATGCAGGGGACGTGGGTTCGTGCCCCGGTCCGGGAAGATTCCACATGCTGCGGAGTGGCTGGGCCCGTAAGCCATGGCTGCTGAGCCTGCGCGTCCGGAGCCTGTGCTCCGCAACGGGAGAGGCCACAACAGTGAGAGGCCCGCGTACCGCAAAAAAAAAAAAAAAAAAAAAAAAAAATCAGTGGAGTTTTAAGAATTTCTATAAGGTATTTTTTAAAAAATCAGTGGAGTTTTAAGAATTTCTATCACTAGCCTGAAGCTATGTGGTCAGATAAAATGGAGCAAAGCTCCGAGCAAGAATAAATGTTGGAATCTCCCTCGCTTCCTGCCAACCCAAACAGAAAACAAGAGTTGGCCCTATTCAGAGAGAAGACAATGGCCTCCCTATTTGTTCTCCCCACTGTTACCAGTAGCTCTTTTTCTAGCTTGGAGACTGCAGCTCCCTAAAGAGATGATGGAAGGCAGTTGACTATGGGACCAGCAGCGCCCACTCTGAGTCTAGGCAGAGCCTAGATGTGAAGAGTCCTGGATGTGTAGGATCTTGGATTTGTAAATGCCTTGAAGAAGAATCTTGTCAGAGAAATAAGCATTAGACAAAGGGAAGAACCTGCCATATTCCAACTGAGCTTCACGAAATGAAAACCTGTCAGACTTGGATAAATGAAATGACAGCAATGCTACAAAATGATAAGATAACTTGCCGGTAGGAAGAAGATGTTCTGTCTAAGACGGGGTCAAGGAAGCCACTCCAAAGAGGTGATCCTTTGAGCTGCGATCTGAATGACACTGTGGAGCCAGCCAAGTGAGTGGAACATTTCTGGCAAGAAAAAAACTAGCACAAAGGCCATAATGCAAGAATTAACTCAGTATGTTTTCATGTTTGAAGAATAAAAAGAAAATTTATGCAGGTTTATTCTTTTTGAAAAAAGTCTCTGGGCTTCCCTGGTGGTGCAGTGGTTGAGAGTCCGCCTGCCGATTCAGGGGATGCGGGTTTGTGCCCCGGTCCGGGAGGATCCCACATGCCGTGGAGCGGCTGGGCCCGTGAGCCGTGGCCGCTGAGCCTGCGCGTCCGGAGCCTGTGCTCCGCAACGGGAGAGGCCACAACAGTGAGAGGCCTGCGTAGCACAAAAAACCAAACCAAACCAAACAAAAAAATCTCTGCTAATTGCATCTAATGATCTACCATGACACCATTTTTGCTTCCTTCTTGAATTCTAGTTTGCTATCAAACCTACTTTTTCTCCCAGCTTGATGTCATTTGTAAATTTAATAAACTTGTATTCTATTTTTCACTGAAGCTATTGTTAATAATTTGAATAGGACCAAATCAAGAATAACCCAAAGAGAGAATCAATTCAAAATCCTATTTCAGGATAACGTCCATTAACTAATGGATCAGTTTTGGGGAGGGATTCACAAATTTACATAACTATACATTTCTTCAAGTTGCCATTATTAATAATTGTGATAATAATAACGACCACCTGTGAGCAATTAATGCACAAGGGCATGGAGTTAAATCTTTCACAGTTCTCCAAACAACCTTCAGAGTATTATGCATAAGGCAAACCTGGGCGTGAGAGAGGTTAAATGAATTAATTGTCTGAGGACCACAACAGGAAATAGGACAGTTAGTACTCAGATAGATACTTGCGTGTCATTGTGCGCACTAGAATTTCTCAGAGTTTGATGAAAAAAGTGACTTCTTCCCTAGGGGCTGATGTTCCCTGACATTATCTTGTCCGGGGCCATATTAACAACTCTGTACATATCCTGATAATTCTTAAACTAGATCCCTATCGTCTGCTCACTTTTTACCTAGAATCTGATTTCCCCTTTTTCTCATCTCTTTGTTATCTACACATTTTTCTAAGACTCTGTAAGTATTATCTCATCTTTACAACTTCTCTGTTTCTCCTACTCCAATAATATACCCCTACCCTCACCCCTAGACTAGGCTAGCATGAGAACTGACCACTACTTCTTTTCTTATCAACTTTTTTGAGGTATAATGACCACCATTTCTTTTAAGCTTATTCAGGAAAAACACATGTCCTCCTCGTTTGCAATCTGGTCCACACTGCGATCAGAGAGACTTCAATGAATACCACAACTCTAATGACATCTGTCATTTTCCATAAGCTTAACTCTCTTCGATAACTCCCTGTTATTTTCAGCATAAAGTCCAAACTGCCCAGCCTGACATGCTCTAGACATTATGTAAAGAGATGTATGAGTCGATAGCTTCCAGAATTTCTGGGCAGGATTGGTCAATAATTCTTCCTCTTCAGTCTTCTGTCATCTTTTCCATTTTCCTCAATTTCTAAAAAATTAGACACTAGAAGTTCTAAAATAGAATGTGCTTGGTCTTTCAGTAACGTGGACTTGGAGATATGAGCCTGGGTCAGCATGACGGTGAGACAAGTGAGGTGCCTGGAGCACAAGATTTAAGGAGGTTCTTGCTCTCAGGATAGTGTAAGTGTCAGCCACAAGGGGAAGGGGAGAACGGATAGGCCCGAGGATTGGAAAATAAATGTGACTCTCTTTGTGCTCCATGTGAATGCTTACTAAAGGGTGATCTCAGCAGAGGAGGAGTTTAATAAACAGGTGGAGAGGATGACCCATTCTGTAGATACCAGTCAGCCTCACTCCCCAGGCCCCCGTGTCATCACCCAGTGGGCCCATGAACAAGATGGCCCTAGTGGCAGGGATGGAAGTTCTGCCTGGGCTCAGCAACATGGACTTCTACACACCAAGACCCGTGTGACTACAGCCACTATGAGTGCCCAGCCTGCAGTGGAGACTAACCCTGAGCACCAGCTATGGTACATTCCCCACAGTGGTCAGCCAGTTACCTGGTGGCAGGTTGATTACTTGGACGACTTCCATCATGGAAGGGGCAGTGCTTTGTTCTCACTTCAACAGTCAGTTACTCTGGGTATGGATTTTCCTTCTCAGCCCGCAATGCCTCTGTCAAAACCACCGTCCGTGGACTTACAGAATGCCTTTTCCACCATCATGGTATTTCAGATATCATTGCTTCTGATAAGAAACTCACTTCATAGCAAATGCAGTGCACCTCTGGGCCCCGGTTTTACCACGTCCCCCAGCATCCTGAAACAACTGATAAACTGACCTTGGAGACTCACGTGTAGCATCATTTCTACAGCAGCACTTTGGGGAGCTGCGGAAATTTCCTCCAGGATACGGCAATATTCCTAATCAGTTGCTTCTCTCATACCCTGGATTCAGGTATCTGGGAATCAGGGGTTGGAAATGTCTGATTCTTGGTGATCCATGAGAAAAATATGCACTTCCTGTTCCTTCAAATTTAGCCTCTTTATCTGGAGATCTAAATTCCAGTGAGAGGATTGCTTCCGTCAGGGAAAACAACAGTAATTCCATGAAAATGGAAGTAGAGATTATCACCTGGCCACTTTGGGATGCTGTAGCCACTGAACCAACAGGCAAAGAAGGTAGTTACTATATTGGCTGGGATGATTAATCATGACCATAAGGAAAAATTGGGTTCTACTCTGCAGTGGGGTGAGAAGCAGTGTGACTGGAATGCACACAGTCCCCTGGGGGCACGTCTTAGTACTTTTCTGTCCTGAGAGTAAAGTCAATGGAAACGACAAAAACCCGATTCAGGCAGGATTGCTAATGACCAGACCATTCAGGAATGAAGGTTTGGGTCACCGACGAGAGCCCAGCCACCATCCACTGTGCTCTACCTGAAGGCAAAGGGAATTTTGAATGGGTGGTAGAAGAACTTAGTTATAATTACCACCTATGACCGTGTACCATTTAGAGAACTGAGTATTGTAATAGTTGAGCATTTTTCCTTACTTTTATATGAATGTTTTTTGTTTTGTTTTGTTTCTTTTGCAGTACGCGGGCCTCTCACTTTTGTGGCCTCTCCCGTTGCGGAGGCTCCGGACGCGCAGGCTCAGCAGCCATGGCTCACGGGTCCAGCCGCTCCGCCGCATGTGGGATCCTCCCGGAGCGGGGCACGAACCCGTGTCCCCTGCATCGGCAGGCGGACTCTCAACCACTGCGCCACCGGGGAAGCCCTACAAGAGATATTTTTAACTGAGATTTGGAACGCAGAAGTAAAGAAGGAGCCATTTTGTGTATTTGCCTGAGAAGCTGGAGCAGACACCTTCTGTAGCTCACTCATGCTGGTGTTTATCTGCCGGCTCAGCTCGCTGGTCTGGGGCAACGCCTGGGCCTGCAAATGCTCCACTTTCCCATGAGTCATCCTTCAGCTTCTGCAGGTGTGTGTTTATCTCCATGACTGAGGGTATCACTTCTACTGCAGGACATGCGGTTCATCAAGGCGAAGGCAGTGAGAACTGACAGGGACCCAGTATGTCCTTGTGGGTTCCAAGCAGCTTGTACTCATAAGTTCCAGTTCAGACTCATGGGTTGCAGCTTGTCTTTGCTGTTCCTCACTTTGCAACTATCTCGCATTCAGGATTGCCTGCTCTGTGTCTTCAGGTTTCAGCATTAAACACAAAGACAACAGTTTTAGAGATCCCCACAATTGCATTAGATCAAATTCCTGTTACAGATGTATATATGTATATAATGTCTCTGCTTCTCTGATTGAACTGTAACTGATACAGATACACAGGAATAAATATAACAAAAGAAGTTGAAGCACCCACCCCTTACACTGGAAGCTATAAAATATGGCATAGAGGAATTAAAGATGACCTAGATAAATAAATGAGATGATATATACAATGCTCATGGTTTGGAAGACTCAATATCGTGAAAATGCAAGTTCCCCCAAATTGATCTATAGATTTAATACACTCCCAACGTATATTCCATTTATTTCTTATACAAATCTAAAGAGCTGATAATAAAATATATATTAAAATGCAATGGACCTATGATAGAGGAAGCAATTTTGAGACAGGTTATCAATCTCTCACAAGTAGGGCTTACTCTACTCTTTGATTTTAAGTCTTACCTTACAGTAAATTGAAATATTTGAAATTAGTGAGAAGATTAACTATAGATCAGTGGAACAGAATATATAAACAGTGTATCTGGAATGCAGGAGATTTGCTGGGGCACTTATTGCTCCCATTTTCTGTGAATAAACCCACACATATGTATCAATTAATTTTAGACAAAGATGCCAAGGAAAGTTAATGTGGAAAAGGTAAGACTTTTTAACAAACGGTGGTGGATTAACTGGATATTTGCATTAAAAAAAGAACCTCAACTCTTCACATAAACAAAAATTAACTTGAAATGGATCATAGAGTTAAATATAAAGTGTAAAACTATAGAAATTTCTAGAAGAAAACATAGGGAGAAAATCTTTGAGACCTTAGATTAGGCAAAAAATATGTTACATAGATCACCAAAAGCATGAAAGACAAAGGAAAAATTGAGAAATTGGACTGTATCATGTGAAAGACACCATTAAGCAAATGAAAAGGCAAGTTTGGGTGTTTTTCAACACCAATAACCAACTCTGATTCTCCAACAACCCTACTGGCTGTTCAACAATTCAATGCAATTCATTTCTGATGCTACCTACTCAGGGTTAGCACAGACCCCACAGCTGAAGGGCTCAGCCCCATGAGACCAGCCCCCATCTCAGATGCAGCTGCAGGTCCCAGGCCGCCCACATTTCTGACCACCTGGCTATAAGTTGGAGGTTCCCATGACACCTTCCTAAGGTTTGATAATTTTCTAGAATGGCTCACAGAACTCAGGAAAGCACTTTACTTATGTTTACTGGTTTATTGTGAAGGATACAAATGAATAGCCAGATAGAGAGATACATAAGGCAAAGGTCTGGAAGGATCCTGGTTCAGAAGCTTCTCACCTCATGCAGTCGAGGCATGGCACCTCCCAGCACGTGGATGTGTTCACCTCAGAAGCTCCCCAAATCTCCATGTTCAAGAGCTTCTATAGAGCTCAGTTTCCAGGTGACTCCCTCCCCTAAGATAGGTGGGCGGGACTTAAAGTTCCAACAATTCTCTAATTATTTGGTCTTTCTGGGGACCCCATTCTGAGGCTATTTACTAGCCTCACCTTAAGCCACCTCATTAGTAAAACTCAGGTGTGGTTGAAAGGGACCTTTTATGAATAACAAAAGACTTTCCTGTCACTCAGGGAATCCCAAGGGTTTTAGGAGCTCTGTGCCAAGAACAGGGTACAAGCACCAAATATTTATTTGTTTTTATACCTCAGCAAGCCATAGACTGGGAGAAAATATTTACAGCATATATATTAGACAAAGAACTTATAAGGAGAACATAAAAAGAACTCTTACAGCTAATAACGAGAAGGGAAACAGCCCAATTTAAAAAGATTTGAGTGTACAGTTCAAAAATGGACAGTATACACATTAAAAAATGCTCACCATCATTAATCATTAGGTTTAAATGCAACTTGAAATTAAAATGAGATACCACTGTAGATCAAATAGAATGGCTAAAATTTAAAAGACCTATCTTACTAAGTGCTGGCAAGGATGTAGAGCAACTGGAATGCTCATATCCTGCTGATGGGAAAGGGAGAAGGCACAACCACTTTGGAAACAATTTGGAAGTTCCTTTAGAAGTTAAACATACATCACCTATATGAGCTAGTCATTCACTTTTTAGGTAATTATGCAAGAAAGACAAAAAAATATGTTCACACAAAGACCTGTACACAAGTATATCTAATGACTTTATTTGTAATAGCCTCCAATTGAAAACAGCCCAAAGGTCTACCAACAGTTTAATGGATAAACAAATTATTGGACTTCCATCTAATGGAATACAACTCAGCCATAAAAAGAACACCCCACTGATGTACACAACAACGTTGATGATTCTCAGACACATTATCTTGAGTCAAAGAAGTCAGGCCACAAAAGAGCCTTTACTGTATGATTCTGCTTATGCAAGATTCTAGAACATGCCAACTAATCTATCGTAATAGCAAGCAGGTCTGTTGTTGCCCAGGTGAGAGAAGGATACATTGCAAAGAAGCGTGATGGAGTTTTTGTGGGTGATAGAAATGTTCATTATCTTGATTGTGGTGGTGATTTCAAGGGTGTATACATATGTCAAAGTTGATCAAATTGTACATTTTAATACGTGAAGTTTAATGTGCTCCAATGATGCTACTAAAGTTGTGGGGAAAAATTCTATACCTGGAGAGGAGGTTAGCACTGACCTAGCAAAAATTCCAGTGCTTTGCAGGCATTTGCAGTAAAAACATAATGTGAAATTTTCACCCTTTCTTCTAAAGCATTTCCCTTTCCTTCGGGTGACTTTCCTCCCAGTCCATCCATGGTGATGGGGACATGTGATCCTGGCCCTGCTGGTCATGTTACTGTCTCTCCTGTCACGGAGATGGGCCTGTAACCCAAGCCAAGCCTCTTGGTGTCTTTCAAGATTAAAATGGAGCTAACAGGGAAGACACCTTTTCTTTCTGCTGTTAGAGCCCTGGGGATGAGCCCAGGGCAGCTGGAAGCCTGTTTTCCCACTACGTGGAGTTGCCTGTCTGCACTTAGAATAAAGCTGAGGTGAAGAAAGGAAAGATGAAGAAAGGGGCAGAGAGAAGAGGGTTGGGAGGAAAGGAGACAGGAAGAGAGGGAGGGAGGGAGGGACTGGGAAGGAAGGAAGGAGGGAAGGACGGAAGGAGGGAAGGAAGGAAGGAAGGAAAGGATGGAAAGAAGGAAGGGAGAGGGAGGTAATTAGATGTGGTATCAGGCCTCCCCTGAGGCCAGCTTCACCTCTGCCACTGCTGGAGTGTAGATAAACTCTGAGCCAATAAACTTCCCTCTGGCTTACGATGATCCAGGTTTCTGTCACTGCCAACAGAAAGAGTCTTGACTGATCCAATATTTATTCAGCACCATCTTTTAGACGGAGGTGAGAGGTGAGATTTGTATTATTCTCTTTTACCCGCTGCCTTATTGCTTAGAAAGCAGTTCTTTTTGGTCCGGGCTAGGTACACAAGGGACAATGTCTGTTAGCATACATTTCTTTGAGGAATCTTCTCTCTTCTCTTGCCTATAATGTTCGTTTTTTTTTCCCCCTTAAAGTTTCTTTGCTTTCTGGGATGCTCTCTGTATTTTGCACTTGAAGTTTCAGTTTCTGGTGGGTGGGAGGGATGGATGTTTAAAATGAATAGTGAGCAGAAATCATGTTTTCCTTCTCCCAACTATGCTGTACTGGTTTGGGTGTAGGGTGACCCGCTCTCCTTTTTCTCAGCTGAGCCCTAATACTAGTGAGTAAAAGCTTGCCTAGAATCTTGGCATATCATGTTCTGTCATTCTGAGTTTAAAATGCAGATATAAGCTTTCATGGTTTTGTTTGTGTATTGCCTTGGGGTATTAATGGAAATTTGGGAAAAGGTGAGCCAAGTGGTGCTCAGACCCTTCCTTGTTCAATGGGAAGCCTGGCAACTTGGGCTTTTAACCTATGAGTTATTCCCTTTGTCTATTGGATTTGCAAGTCTTAGAAACATTATTAACCTTCCCGTGGTGTTTCTTTTTCTGGAAACCCAAATAAGTGAAGTTTTCTTTGATGGTGAAATGTCAGTTGTCTTAAGGGGATAAAGGAGAGATATTTCTGGAGAAAGAGCCTGCCTAATATCCCCCAAGGGGCAGTATATATTCAGTGTATTAACTGTGGAGTTGGCCCTACTTCCAAAAGGTCAGAGAGCAGAGTACAGAGGAATAATATCTGAGGACACTCTGGAAGTCGGGGCACACACCTCAGCAACAGAAAGCTGTGGAAACCTTCCCCAAACTAGACTCGGAGGGTTCTCTCCATGTTTGCTTCTTAGATGCTCTGTGCCAGTTAGCGACCTCCCGTGACAGAGCTAGTTGGGGAGGCAGGCTATGGTCAGATAGAGGCCAAGAGGCTGGGAGAAAAGTCGTGGAAGAGGCAACTTGCTCTTGAGATATTTATATTTGGGGTCTTAACATACTTTCTCCCCAGAAGTTCTTGGCTTTATAAATTGAAACTCCCAGTAAGACAATATTCTTACCTGAATTTAGAATTGTTGGCGGGGCATTGTCTATGTTTTACACCGTATTTCTGTAAGTGTCTTATATACCTCCCTAAAAGGAGCAAATGGACTTATTTATGGGCAAAGGAGCCTACAGATGGTGTTCTTAGAGCTCAGCTAGGCAGAGTGAGCAGTGAAAACCGCCTCTGAAAGCCTGCTGACATCACACCAGCCACAGGGCTCTGAGAGTCACGTTAAAATTCCACCCACGTTCTTAAAACTCATAAAGAAAAAATAAGTCATAAAATTTGAAGTCAGAATAGTTGTGATAAGTGCTGAAATATTTCTCCCATTATATTCTGTCAGAAAAATCTGCTTTTCGTAATGGACGTTTAGTCCATTGCCCTGCTGCTGGCTGGCTCCCTTTGTCTTTATACCATTAGGAATCTCTTTTATTTATGCTCAGAAAGATGATCCTTGGAGAGCAGATTTCTAAACGAACAATCTTTACACTCTGTTGAATTCAGGACATGGAAGAATGCACAGCAAACTTTTACTCTTTGTTTGTTCTCGTTGTTTCCATGTACCTTTCAACTGGAGGGGGAGAATATGACATAGTGATTAATAATCTATTTAGAACTTCTTAAAATTTTGAACATATGTGCATAAAATACATCAAGTGGTAATTAAATTCAGGTCAGCAAGATGGAAACCTTCACAGACCTCTAAAATAATTATAGGTAAATTTACTAGGGGATTTTGAATATAAGTTTTAATTGGTTTAGTAATATTTCTAGTCACTGTGCATTATGTAACTTAAGCATTATATAGTACCTGGTTGATGTTTTACAAAACTATTATTAATATGATTTATTTATTAAAGAAAGTGAGAAAATTGTACTGTTAATCTTCATGACTCCGTCATAAATCTTTACCATTTTGCAATAAAATTCTTTTCAAGTAACGCTGAATATACTTTCCATGATATTTCATTCTCTTGGGCTTCGGCCACTCCACGTTCTTAAGGTTATGAAATATGTCCCCAGATGAACCAAATGTTCTTTAGACTCTGAAATAGAAGGTCTCGTGAAAATGTGTGTACGTGTGTGTGTGTGTGTGTGTGTGTGTGTGTGTGTGGTGTTTTCTGCTATATATCTTGAAAAACACAGTTTAGGGCTACGCTGATCTTCATTATGTAATTGCTGTCTTTGATTTCTGCTCTTATTTTTATCATCTCATTACTTTCATTTTCTTTGGATCAATTCTTCTTTTTCTCTGTCTTACCTTTGACAATTAGCTCATTAAATTTCAACCTTTCTCTTTGCCTAAGAAAAGAATTTATGGCTATAAATTTCTCCTTAAGTACTGTTGAAGTTATGTCCTACAAGTTTCAATATATAGTATTTTTGTTCAGTTCTAGGTATTTTCTAATTGCCCCTGCTATATAAGAAATTAATTATTTAGAAGTATAATTTAAAATTTCCAAACATAACTCTAGTTTTTAAATATTTTCTTCTCATAGACATATCCTGTAACTCATATGATACTGAACATGGTGAATATTTATAAATGCCCCTTGTGAAAAAAAAATATATATATATTCTCTAAAAGTTGGGTAAATCTTTTAAATTATATCTGTTAAATAAAACATTTTTCCTAACTTGTAAACTAAACTGCTTACTCCTTTAAGTGATAAGACGCCATATTCTCTATGAATCCTTTTCACTTCTTAGAGCTGTGTTTCTCTATGAGTTTTCCCTCGACTAACTGCACCAGAATCTCCAGGGTTTTTATTAAATATTCAGATATATGGGACCTACCTTCCAGAGATTCTGATTCAATAGGTCGAGGATTCTAGGACAGGTAATCTGCATTTTAACGTGATTCTTAAGGTTTGAGAATCAAGGTTATAGAAACTAGTCAACTGGAAGTTGGCTATATAATACTGTTAACCTTAATATTTTCTCCTTGTTTAATTAACCTCTTTTATTCATCAAAACAGTAAGATTTGCTTCCTCAGGAGTACTTTATTAACTACATTCGTTTTTTAAAGACAAAAATTATTATAAAATGAACCATGAGAGTATAATTTCCTATGGCATGTAACTGAGGTTCAGAATCGCTTTTTCTCATACCATTAGTCTGATTCAGGACCTATTTCTTTTAGTCTTATGGATTTCTTCTTTTTTCCTTAGTGAGATTCTCCTGTTTTAAAAAGTGGCAAAGAATGCTAAATCTTCATTTATACTTGTTTATTTGAACTCATATTAATTTTAGTCTGGATCATGGCATTTAGTACTACATTAAACTCTATTTTGTACACATTACTTTTCATCTGCTTAAACAAATTGTATATTATTTGAGATTAGGAGCTGTCTTTTATGCATATTTGTATCTTCACACCAACATCTAGTATGATGTGGGCAGGTAATGCCAATAGTGAATAATGCTTTTAAGTTGATAGTTTCCAAAAGTTACGAATTTTTTTCTACATCCTTTGGTCAAGTTAATGAATTTCAGCATCTACTTCAAAAGTAAGAAGTAAGTATTTTAAATCCATAAGTGTTTTCACAAAGTCTACTACTGAAGTATTAATTTTTCTTTCTCCTTATGATATAATCTAAGGAAAAATACAGTAAATGCATTTATATACTATAATAATAATAAAAAACATTTGTAAATATTTTTTCTAATTTACAAACTATTTCTGCGTTTTTAATCCATTTAGTCATAATGACAATCCTGTGAATATTTACCTCTGTTTATTTTGGAGAAATGGTTCAGAGGTTTTTTTTTTTGTTTTTATTATTATTATTATTATTTTGCGGTACACAGGCCTCTCACTGTTGTGGCTTCTCCCGTTGCGGAGCACAGGCTCCGGACGCGCAGGCTCAGCGGCCATGGCTCACGGGCCCAGCCGTTCCACGGCATGTGGGATCTTCCCGCACCGGGGCACAAACCCGTGTCCCCTGCATCGGCAGGCGGACTCTCAACCACTGTGCCACCAGGGAAGCCCGGTTCAGAGGCTTAAGAGCAAACAGGTAGACAAGTTTTTTTGTCTACATCGCAATTATACGTGGACATAGAAGTCTGATCAGACAAATGCATTTAGTAGAGTGTTAATAAGAATACAAAACAGCTAAAAGAGAAAACTGAATTTATTATTCTTGCTGGGCAAGAAAGACCTGCATTTGGAAACACCACTCACCAATATAGGAGCAGATCGTACACATACCATGTTGGGTGAATGAACAGGGTGTTGACTAGCTCTAATAGAAGTGGGAAAATTACGTTGGGACCTATCAGAGAAAGAAAAGAATTTCATTGTCCCCAGACTGAAGTGCGGCTGTGTCACCATGCTCACCATTCTGATTCAACCCAGCTTAGTTATTTTGTTTTTGTAGTCCCTGATATGGTTTTAAACACAAAGTTCTCAAGGTCTTTAACTTTAAAGAATAAGGCTTTTCAGTATAGGTCCTTGAAGCAGACATGACTGAATAGAACAGGGCTTATTGGTGTGTCATTAACCAGAAGTTTTTACATATTTACATAGCATATACATGTGCCTATACTATCTTGCCCTTAAGTGCAGTAACTTTATCAAAGTATTAAGGAATCACTGAATATGCTGTTGGAGAACGGACATCAAACAATAATGACCCACAAAAGCAAGTTACTTTTTGTTTCTCAGGTTGTAAATGAGAGTAGATATTCACAAGCGCACGCTTGTACCTACTGTTATTCTTTGATTTAACCCAACACTATTGGATCTGCATGGTGGTGGAGTTATAATAAGCTATTTAGGAAACTCTCTACAACTGTGTCTGAATTCAGAATGTGGCGAGGCCCATCCTGGAGGTTATTCAGCCCACTTGGAGGTCATTCATTTCCCCGTTTCCTAGGGACAGTTCTGAAATGGAGAAATTTGTAACGACCCTTCCCAAGCTGAACTTTAAAGCTATAGATCGGGGAATCACAGAAGCTCCACAATTGCACCGAGCTACACGAAGTTTCCTGGGAAAGGTTTGTAAGTTCAAGCCGACATCTGCGGAGTATGCGTACAGTATCCATGTATGAGATCGGATTTAGGACATATCCCTATATTTGAATTCCAAATTTTCACCAGACTATATAAATGACTCGTCAGGTTGAAAAACATTATTTGGTAGATATTAATCAGGCTGTGTTTTTGGCATCCGTTTAAAAAATTGCATCACCTTTAAACGCATCGAATTTGAGATTTGTGAAAAGTGACTCTGGAGAGGAATTTAAAACTTTAACCTCACCACAACATGCTTGGTTTGTAAGAGGAAGTCTCATGACTCACTTTTTCATTATCTACTTTTGGTAGGTTTGGAAATGACACTCAGGTATGAAAATCAAGATTCAGTCCCGGGAATGCATTATTACCCAGGGAAACTTCTTTCTTCTTTATGTAGAAATATTGATTTGAAGGTCAGCACAATAGCAATGATATAAATGAAGTTAGGCATTGCAATCTGATGCTTCAATTTTTACCCAAGAGTGCTCTCCTGAACTTAATGCTGTTCCATAGACCACTAAGAATATTTTCATAAGTGGATTCTTCTTAGCTAAGAACCAGTACATCAACATTTCTACAAAGAAATCCCTTGAAAATATTTTTTTTCTGTTATTTGAGTGTAACTCAAGATATCTCAACTTATTTTTCTTTTCCGCTAAATGATTGAAATGAAAACAGAAGAGGAGTGTATGTTTAACTCACTGATATTTCTAGTGAATAGCAATTATTAGCATCATTAAACAAAGTGACATAAACTTTGTAAGCAAGTAAAAGATTGTATTACCTATTCTATCTAATTAAGAAATCCAAATTGTTTTTTTAAATGTCATGATTTGAGACAAAAGGATTTGTGACTTCTATAAGTGAAGATTCATGAATTTGGTTCAACGCGATTTTGGAGACGTCTGCTAAGAATAAGAGCTCTGATTTGAAAAGTTTCCAAGTTCCACTGTGCTTGAATTGCTTCCTTGGGGTGAGGAAGTTATTACTAGATGCATTCCTGAGGATGTAGGATAGATGATACTCCCTCAGAACTTTCCAAGTCCTAAATCCTGAGTCCAAGGGGGGTAGGGATTTGGCGAAGGGGGTGTGTGTGGAGGGGGATGATTCCATGTGCAGATAAACTTGCACAGAAGCTACCAGTTCTGCTCGGGGACAAGATTGAGTTTGTCTCTCTCGACGTTCACTGAAAGTTCCTTGCACCAGAATGAGCTTCAGAAGCAGCCTAGGTTTCTGGGGAGAAAATTGGAGCCATGATCTCTCTGTTCATGGGGTGGATGAGAAATGAAGGGGAAGGAATCCAATGTCCTTCTCTCCTGACCGAGTCTGGAGGAAGCACGGTGAGCTCCTTAGGGTACTTATGAGAAAGAGACTTCGAAACACTGAGGGAAATGTATAATGACTAAATAATTTAGGAACAAAATACAGTAAGTCCCCTACATACGAACCTTCAAGATGCCAACTTTCAAAGATTCGAATGTGCATCTGGTTCCAGCAAGGAGCCAGAACCCGTGCCATCAACGTCAGGTGTGAGTGAAATTGCAGCTCGCCCTCTGTCTCCTACCATCTCCCACCTCCTCTCCCTCCTCCAGCCCATAACTCTTCCTGCCTGTTCACTCGATGCCAGCCCCTGGCAGCTGTTATACCGTGCTACTGTACTTTCCAAGGTACTGTACTGTAAGATTAAAAATGTTTTCTTTCTTTTTTGTGTTTGTTTTTTTATGTATTATTTGTGTGAAAAGTATTATAAACCTATTACAGTACAGTACTATATGGCCGATTGTGTTAGCTGGGTACCTAGGCTAACACTGTTGGACTTTGGAACATATTGGACTTACAAATGCGCTCTCGGAACGGGAACTCATTTGTATGTAGGGGACTTGCTGTAATTTAGACTTGGGATGGAGTTGGGCAGAGGAGGAACCAAAGGGCAAGAAGAAGGAAAAGAGAGAGAAGGAGAAATGCAGGAGAAAACCCTGAATGGCTGTTTCAGCTCATGCCCTTATAAATTAAGATTTGACTCTCAAAAAAAATTTCCCTTCAAGTAAGGAAGGAAAAGGAAGGAGAGAATCAGAGAATCTGGAGAACAATTTGAATCAAGTTTCCAATTTATGCACCTTCCTCCTCCTCCCCCAGCCTTTATCTTAAATTCAAGGGGAATGAAATCTTTCTTTGATGATTTTTTTCCAGAATTAAGTACTTTTAAGAACAGTAGATTCAAGAGAGTTGCAAAGGTCTGGGATTCATCAACTGGAGATCTAAGAATGTGGGGTTTTATTTTGTTTTCCTTTGTTTTTAAGTTTCCACAAACAACTCTCTTCCATTTTTGAGTTTGGATTGTATACAAAGAGGTACAAAACATTATAGTAAGGTTTTTCCCACTAATTCTTCTATCTTGGTGGAAAATAGGAAATCTTAGAAAGCTGGGAGGAAAATGGGGCAGATTTAAGCTCCCTCCCATAACTTAGTTTCCACTTTTACAGACCAAACTTTGAGAAGATGTTTGGAAGAAGGAGTCCAGTAAAGGGCCAGCCTGGGAATTTTTCATATTTCCAAAATAGGTGGAAACCTGGGTAGACAGTGGTTTGCTTTCTCCCCTGTGTTAAAAATTGCATCCATGAACCAAAGCAGGTACTTGCTGAGCAGGTATCTCTGAACTACTAGAAGGTACTGTGAACTCAAGGTGGGTCCCACATGAGCCAGAGCCCCCTTCTGTGTCTACTCCATGTAGCACTTACAGGTCTAGGGAAAATTCAGTACCACCGGAATTCACCCAGGCTCCTGCTGGCAAAAGTGCTCAACTGGGTTGACTGGTACAAAAGCAGAACCAAGAAATTCTCAGTGAGCAGGGTCACCGGCTGTTTCCACAAGTTCTGCCCTGAGACAGATTGTCACCAGAGTCCTGAGGCTCTTTGGCCATAACTAACCTTTCCTTTCCTAATAACGGGTGCCAATAAATCCCACAATAACTACTTACTATACACTCAGAATGAAGACATAAGTTTGATGAAAATGAAAATGATGCGTTTAAGTTGTTAACCTATCAAGCCTATTTGTCTTATGAGTTTGATGAACAAATTCAAATATTCTTGTTTTTTTCAGGAATACACAAATTGTAGTATTTCAAAAGCACAATTTTATTTTTATTTCTCAGGGAAGACTGCTGGAGAACACCTTACTGTATTTTACCCACGCACTCCCATAAATAGATTTGACCAAAATAGAAAAGTTGGTAATACATATATTTTGATTTTGATTTTACTTTCATGTGATGACATTGTAATCGATCTTGAGAACAACCTTATTGTGAGCCTGCTTTACGGAAATACTAAGAAAACATTTTGGTCAGCAAAAATGCATTAAAAATTTGTTTTTGAATTTTAAAATTTATATGAGTCTGTATTTCTCTCCTTTTTAGAATAAATGAATTTCCTGTTCTGGAGTAAATGAAGATCATGACAGTATTTTATTTAGTTACTAAAGCCATAGATTGCAGGCAAAATGGGAGTTTTCAGAAGAATGAGTAGCTCCTTCTATCTTATACTTAATTAAGAATTTAGGAGGGTAATCTCATTGACCCCACTTACCGACTGTGTGTCCCTTCTGTTCAGACCAAAGAGCACTGAACTGAAAGGGAAGAACTCACACCAGGTCTCAAAGAGCTCTAATTAGCAACTGTTTAACTTAAGGACTCCTACTTTTGCCTGTTATACTGATAATAGACAGGGCACATTAAAAAGCTTGCCCTTTAAGTGACATAGGACATAACAAGGGAAAGAGGAAAGGTTTGTATTTTTCAAACCTTTGGGTTATTTTGTATCTCTCTCCCATTAACCCTCTGTTCAGCCCTGAACACTCATTCACGGAGACTACTCCGTGCAGGGCTCAAGGGTTTATTTCTCCACCAAATACCCCTCTTCATCCTTCACAGACGCTCTTATCAAATATTGAATATGACAGTGACCTTGCTAGGTCTGCGGCATTTCCAACACCACAGATTTCCCCATTAGAATTAAATCAGTTTTATCGTTTTCTATGAGAACTAAAATAACTGAAAATTATTTAGCAACAGATCTATATGCAACTCCATGAGTCCTACAGAGATGACTATATTTCCTTGCCTTCCTTCTACAGAAAAGTAAACATTTAGAGTCAGGAAGGTGGAACGTCATATTGGAGGAGACACAGAATCCATATAACCATGCCCTCCAGTTAAGCACGTGTCTGGGTCACTTCTCAGGCACCTGGACCAGAGTCTCCACAGCCCAGGGCTCATCACAGCTGTCAGTCCTGTCTGCACCAGTGGCTCAGTGCCACCAGGACTTTGTGCCCTCTGTGAGGCCCCCTGCACATCCCGGGAGCAGAAGCACAGCTGGGCAGGGGTGCAAGTCTCCTGATTACATTCTCTGAAAGTGGCACCTTTTCAGCAATTCTTTGAGATGATTTGTTGACATCGTGGTTAAAAGCCTATGATTAAAAAAACCCAACATTAGAGGAAGCACTGCGAGGAAGACGGTAAGACACATAGGAACCTTTGACAGCTTGCTGCCTCCTGTGGGGCTGGCTTCCTGGTGTGTTAGAGGTTTACTTCCTCTGCCTGGGAATCCACCCGTTGTCCCTGATTCAATTAATCAGGTCTGTCACCCCCGCCCAGGGGAGCCTCTTGTGCTGTACAGGACGGACTAGATACTTTCTTTATCTTCTCTTGGAGGAGGCAAAAGCCACAGGGCTGTGATGTAAATGCAGGCTGCTCTTCCTGCCTGAGGAATGAGAAGGGGAAAAAAGAAGATTTCCAGGAGTGAAGGGACCAGGAGGAGGGAACAGCACAAGTGATTCTCCCCACATTGGGGGTGGGGAGAGCCCTCTTACCAGCAGGAAGTGGGCTCAGGGCCAGGGAAGGGCAACAGCCCTGCTCTGGGAGGAGGTTGTCACGGCAGCCAGGGACTGCTACCTGCCTGGGTCTTACAAGGGAAGGAGGGCCTGCCGACACAGGGCAGACACCTGAAATTTGGAGTGGCAAGAGAAAAGACACCTGGCAAAGACCACACCTGAATCAGGCTTCTCTGAGCCCTTCTTCCCCGGGTCATCTTGAGACCAAGAGCAAGAATCCTGCCAAGTCCATTTAGTGAGAATCGCTACCCTCGGTATCTGATCAAATTCCTCATCCTCCAGGTCCCCCAGATGATATGTGATCTCAGTTTAGCCAGAATCCCCTTCACTCCTGATGTTTTGTCTTAGTAATTCTCACCCTGCTTCTTGGCTGTAAATCCTCACTTTTCCTTGTTGTCTTTGGAGTTGAGCCTAGTTTTATACTGAGATTTCTTTTCCCCATTGCAATAGTTCTTGAGTAAAATTTTTTTACCACTTTAATTCCCGCCCATCTCTAGCTTTTCACTGATACACTCTGTAGAGCTATAAAACTAGGTGGAGGACAATAGTTAAGAAAGAGAGCATTGATGGAGAAAGTTCTAAATGATTCTCAAGAAGCAGCAGGCCAGGCAATAGGTATGGATGAATCTAAAGTGAATCTAACACTTCAATTCAATTCACCAGATATGAAGGGCTGCTGTGCTCAGGCACCTGGACTAGAGTTTCTACAGTTGGATTAAGGAGATTAAGAGATGAATAAGCCTGTCCTTGCTCTCATGAGAAGATAAGACAATTACTCTGGAGGTTGAGAAAAACACATACATGGCCTTTCCTCTTTTAATGAATAGATACCATTTTTATTTTAATCTTTTTAAATCACTAACATTATATATAACAGTGGAAATGCTAGATTACACAGAAGAGCAAAATAAAGGGAGTAAAAATCACCCATAATTCCACCACTTAAGTATGTACTTCTGGATTTTTTTCTATTTCTGTATGGACACTTTAAGAAATCAACTTTACTGAGGTATAATTTACATACAATAAAATACACCCATTCTAAGTGCACAGTTCTGACAAGTATATTCAACTGTGTAATTTCCACCATTATCAGGTCTAGGAACGGTTCCATCTTGCCCCACCTGTACTGCAGACCTTAGGAATGCCCTGATCTGCTTTCGGTTCCTATGCATTGCTTCCACCTTTCTAGAATCTCATACAATGAGGTTATACAGCATCATTCTTCTGTGTCTGACAACTCTCGCTGAGCCTAATTATTTCAGCTTCATCCATGTTGCTGCATTTATCCGTTGTTCTTTGTTTTCACTGCCAAGTAGCATTCTGTTGCATAAGTACGCCATAATTTGTTTATGCATTCAGGTATTACTGAACGATTTAGGTTATTATAATGAGCTGCTGAACATTCAAGGACAAATCTTTGTGGGAACATACATTTTCATTTCTTTGGGTAAATACCTAGGAATTGAACTGCCGAGTCATGGTGAGTATATGTCAAACTTTTTAAGGAGCTACCAAACTGTTTGCAAAGTGTTCGTAGCGCTCTGCGGTCCTCACAGAAATGTACAACTGTCCTGATGGCTCCACATCGTTGTCAACACTTGACAGAGTCAATCTTTTTCATTTTAGCCATCTTAGTGGGCGTGTAGTGGTGTCTCTTTGTGACTTTAATTTGGATTATCCTGGTGACTAATGATTCTGAATGACAAACACCTTGGACCCTGTCTTGGTTAACCATCTGCTTCTTTTAGACTAGCTTCCATGAAAAACACTGCTAGAGTACCCAGAGAACCATCAAGTTAGGGTTTCTGAAAACCATGAAAAATATTTTTAATCATTTTAGTTAGTACCCATGAAGTCAGCAAAGCATTTGACAATGTTTCTAATGATATAAATGCAGGTAAGATGGAATCACAGAGGCTCGGAATTGGAAGAGATAATTTCCAATGGGTAACATTTGCATAAACAAAGGTATTCAGATTTTTCTACTGCAGGAATTTTCAAAATCTTTCATGTGCTAACATATTGGTAATCTCCAAGAGGGAGAATTTAGTAAACGATATTTGACAAACTTGTAGCATTAATCCTTTTTTTTTTCCCACAGGTCTAATATTCCTTAGAACCCATTTTGAGAGTTCGGAGAATCCCTTAGAATTCCACGTTCCTTAGAATCCCATGCACAGGGTTAGGGAAACCTGTACCCAAATATGTTTCTACAGTGACTCTTTTGTGTTTGAATGTTATCACTACTTAAATGCAAAGAGAAAGGGGATTTCTTGTAAGACTATACATTCAGTTTAAGGTCAGCATTAAATTTTAAGTGTTTACCTTATATAATTGATATGTATAATCTAAAAACCATGCAGTTAAGTAGACTTACTGCTGGTCGTCTAGTTGTCCTGGTTAATTAATCAATGTCCGCCGACAGGGAGGTTAGTGCCTCACTTAATGGGATTAGATCCAGTCTTGTCATATTTAATATGTTTTATCAATAACTTAAAGCAGGGGTTGGCCAACTTCATCTTAAAGGGCCAAAGAGTAAGTATTTTAGGCTTTACAAATCATATGCTGTCTGTTGCAAGTGTTCCACTCTGCCATAAACAATATGTAGACAAATGAGCTCCCATGAAACTATTTACAAAAACAGGCAGCAGGCCAGGCTGGGGCCATGGCTGTAGTTTCCCAGCCCATGACTTAAATGAAGACAAAGAACGTAGCTATCAGATGTGCAGATAACACACATTTATGAGGGATACATATTACTTTCATCTAGTAGAGTGCTGTATACACATAAAATAGTAGCTCTCTTTATTGTTATTGTTATTTCTACCACATGATTGAGTTTCCAAATTACCTTTAAATGGTGAAAAACGAGCAAAAAAACACAAGGCTAAAATTTGAAAGTATACATGCCTACTTTTTTTTTTTCAGGGAGTAGATTGGAACATATAAAATATGGAAAAACTTGTAATGAGAGAAGTTCATATGACAAAGCATATGGGTAGTTTCCAATTAAGATGGCGAATTAGACACACGTGTTTATCCATGCACATTGCCAAATCCCTAATAAACTGGATTATTAAAAAAAAATATATGTATACTGTCCAGGGCAAAGAAAAGGGAGAGGAGATAACTGGAAGCTAGAAAGCAGAAGATAACTGGAAGCTATAGAAAGATAACTGGATGAATCGTTACTGGTCTAGCAGACTTAAGAAAGCTTAATCTGTTGGCTGTGGGAAAGCTGGGAAGCACCTGATTTATGTTGGACAAAATCCCCAAAGCTGAGGATTGACAGCACCAAGTACCCCTGGAAGATGGCTGAGAGGGGAGCTAGAAACTGGGAGACTCCATGAAAGTGTTTTTAAGAAATTGGTACTCCCAGTTTCCCCTCCTGTTTTGGGAAAGACTGGATGTTAGTATCTGGGGTGGGTCTGGCTGAACTGGAGGACTCCTGGGAGAGTTGAAAGCTGGTGTTCTCTACTGAAAACAGGGGGATTATGTGACAGCATGCACATATCGACACTGAGACCCCCTTACCACCAAGTCTTCTTCCCCCGGCTAGACGTAGGATGCTGGCGTCTTCACTCTAGGCGTGAGGCTGAAAACTCAAGACTGTGCACGGGTGCCAGATTGAATCTCGGAGACAGAGTTTTGGGTGAAGTAGAAAAGAATAGCTTTATTGCTCTGCCAGGCAAAGAGGGACACAGCGAGCTGGAGCTCTTGCCCTCAAAAACTGTGCTTCCCAGCCCAGGAGAATTTGGTGAGGAGTTTTATAGCAGGGGTTCAAGGATGGGGTTGCTGATAAGATTAGGGTGTGCTCAGGGCCTGTGCTCCTTTCATCTGGCCTCAGGTGATCTTCTCTGGAATGAAGAATGCTGACATCTTCCATTGTTGGGGATTTTAGTTCGGTAAAGAGCTCAAAGATATTGTTATGTGTATCCCTTGAGGGGGAACCAGGACTCTGCCCTAAGGCTGCACTATTGTTTTTTGCTGTTGCTCCCATGTCTCTGTATCCCCTCCCTTCCCTGATTAGAGGCTGTCCAAATCTGCCCTTTGGGATTCAGGGGAGGTCATGGAGGCTGGAGTCTGTTCTCTACATACAAGAAATGGGGAACATGGAAAGTCTTCCGTGCCCAGGAGCCCCACAGGGTCCTGCTTGGTTTCAGGCAGAGATTAGAAAATTCCTCTCTGTCAAGCCAAGTAACTCCAGGAAGAAAGATTTAAAGGTATGAACATTGGAGATTCTCCAGCTAATTGGCTCAGCCAGATGACCTTACAGTGACACCCATAACTGACAAGCCCTTTTCTCTTTTGTAGAGTTTCTAATCAGCTTTTTGGTATCCAGCCAAGAATCACAGAAAATAAGAGATCAAAACAAGGGGGTAGAAAGAAAAGCAGTTTGGAAGAAACAGAGACAATACAAAAGGAAGATAATCATAATAATAAAAAAGAAACTATTATCAGAGAGATAAGGGAAGCTATTTCATTGATGAGCTAAGAATAGGGTACTATCAAAAAAAACAAAAAAGAGCATTCACAGATCAAAATAAGTGCTCTTAGAAATTAAAAATGTAATAGCAGAAATGGAAACCTCAATAGAACGATTGGGAGATAAATTTGAACAAAGCTCTCAGAAAGCAGAGGAAAAGACAAAGTATGGAAAATGGATAAAAAGGACAAGAAAATTAAGGCTCTTCCAGAAGTTTCAACATCTGGTTAAGAGAGGACTCAGGAGGAAAGAAGTATGAAAATGGAGGTGAAAAAATTATTAAAGAAAGAATTCAAGACAGTTCCAAAACTGAAGAACTCAAGATTACCTGTAAAAATTCAAGAATCTAACTGGCATCAGACTTTGCAACACTGGAAACTGGAAGACAGGGAGAAATGCTTTCCAAATTCTGAGAGAAAATGGTTCCAGCTTAGAGTTCTGTACTTACAGAAATCATCAATTAAGTGAAAAGGTAGAATAAAGACTTTTGGGACATTTGAAATAGCAAAAGAGATGACGTTCCATGCAGCTCTGTTTAGGAAGCTACAAAGGAATGTGTTCCACCAAAATATGGGAGGAAACATTTCAAGAAGGAGGATGTCACAGGATCCAGGATACAGGTCAACACAAGAGAGAAAGGAAAGGAACACCCAGGAAGACAGAAGAGGTCGGCGTGAGCATCCAGGTCTATAAGAGACAGTCAGGAGCTCTGGGAAAGATTTCTTAAAAAAAAAATTGTTAACCTGATCGATAGAGAATATACTGAATGAACTGAGAGGAGGTTTATACAACTGGGGATGAGTTTGGGGTTTGTACAACCGAGGAAGAAAAGAACATTGAAGACCGAGCAAATAAACGGAAACAATTACTAGCGCCAAGGCAAACAAAAAGGTTTTCGGTGATGACTACTACGTGACTCAGCTGTGTTGCATCTTGTCATGATGTAAACACTAAATATTCATAAGCTAAATTGTGATCTTGTGAAGTTGGGAGGACAGGAATGTGCATGTGTGTAACAGTGAAAAGAGATACATCTTTACCTCCTGTAGTGGGAAATCAATAGATAATGCTCCACGCTACAAGATGGAGCCACATCCACCTGTTGTTTAGAATAGGGAGGCAGGTACTACAAGAATCAGCAGAAAGGTTTGAAATTGTTGCATCTGGGAAGTGGAAAATAGGGGAAGAGAGGAGCCTGGTGCTTGCTCTTCTCCTACCAAGGCTTTGACAAGACTACTTGACTCTTTATGCTGTTAAATAACTTTGATTTTAGAAACCTAAATTTAAAAAGGTGTGGTTTGAATTCAGCTGATCTTGTATTTCACGTGACTATTCCCATTTCTTTTCTCACACAGTGTCCTATAGCTGCTTCTACAAACACTGTGCAAAACTGGCTGCACATGGGCTCTACGTAGGAGGCAAGTCACCAGGATCCACAACACATTTAGAGTATTATGTCCACGAGGGCCATTATATTTTTATTTTTAATAATACTTGTATTACAAAATTGTACTGTGCACACATCATTATAGAATAATCTAAAAGCAGAGATGGAAAAGAGGAAGAAAATAAACCATATTAAACCTCTGAGAGACGATCTTAATATTTCATTGAAGTCCTTTTCAGATTTTCTAAAAATGTAATTATACAGGTTTGTATCTTATTTTTTTATATTTAGCAAAAAAAAATCATAACTGTTTTTCTATCAATACATACATATATCATAAATAACTCAATCTAACTTTGGGTATTTAATTTACTCTGGGCCTTTTTTTTTTTTGCCTATTATAATCATTACTGCATTAAACACACATTGAGCTAGATTTTGTGCATATTCTTAATTATTTGCTTGGGACAATTTTCTAGAAGGTGAATTGTTCAGTCAAAATATATGCATCCACATTTTTAGAGAAAAATGCTAATAACTAACTGGGCACAGATGTGAAATATACATTCAGAAAAATACCTACAACGTATATGCACAATTTTTTTCTCTTTTTTAACATCTTTATTAGAGTATAATTGCTTTACAATGGTGTGTCAGTTTCTGCTTTATAACAAAGTGAATCAGTTATACATATACATATGTCCCCATATCTCTTCCCTCTTGCATCTCCCTCCCTCCCACCCTCCCTATCCCACCCCTCTAGGTGGTCACAAAGCACCGAGCTGATCTCCCTGTGCTATGCAGCTGCTTCCCACTAGCTATCTGTTTTACATTGGGTAGTGTATATATGTCCATGCAACTCTCTCACTTTGTCCCACCTTACCCTTCCCCCTCCCTGTATTCTCAAGTCCATTCTCTAGTAGGTCTGCATCTTTATTCCCATCTTGCCCTTAGGTTCTTCTGACCCTCAGAATGGGAGAAAATATTTGCAAATGAAGCAACTGACAAAGGATTAATCTCCAAAATATACAAGCAGCTCATGCAGCTCAATATCAAAAAAACAAACAACCCAAGCGAAAAATGGGCAGAAGACCTAAACAGACATTTCTCCAAAGAAGATACACAGATTGCTACAAACACATGAAAGGATGCTCAACATCATTAGTCATTAGAGAAATGCAAATCAAACCTACAATGAGATATCATCTCACACCAGTCAGAATGGCCATCATCAAATGATCTACAAACAATAAATGCTGAAGAGGGTGTGGAGAAAAGGGAACCCTCTTGTACTGTTGGTAGGAATGTAAATTGATACAGCCACTATGGAGAACAGTATGGAGGTTCTTTAAAAAGTTAAAAATAGAACTACCACACGACCCAGCAATCCCACTACTGGGCATATACCCTGAGAAAACCATAATTCAAAAAGAGTCATGTACCAAAATGTTCATTGCAGCTCTATTTACAATAGCCAGGACATGGAAGCAACCTAAGTGTCCATCAACAGATGAAAGGATAAAGAAGATGTGGCACATATATACAATGAAATATTACTCAGCCATAAAAAGGAACGAAACTGAGTTATTTGTAGTGAAGTGGATGGACCTAGAGACTGTCATACAGAGTAAAGTAAGTCAGAAAGAGAAAAACAAATACTGTATGCTAACACATATATATGGAATCTAAAAAAAAAGTATATGCACAATTAATGAAACTGTAAGGTGAATATCAGGAAATCACCACTAGAGTCAGGAAATAAAGCAATGTTGAGGGGAATTCCCTGGCGGTCCAGTGGTTAGGGACTCCCCAGTTCCACTGCTGGGGGCACAGGTTTGACCCCTGGTTGGGGACCTAAGGTCCCACAAACTGCACAAGATGGCCAAAATCAAAACAAACAAGCAAACAAACAAACAAAAACACTGCTGATACTGTAAAACATTCCCTAAACCCAACCCATGGGCTTCCCTATTCACACCTCATTCTATCTCAAGAATTAAGCACTATAGTGACTTTTATAATAATTGTTAACTGGCTTTTCTTTATAATAATATTATCTATATATGCAACTGTAAACAAGATAGATTTTGAATTTATAAGAATGGAAATATACTATCTTCTTTTGAGCCTTCCTTATGCTACTGAGTTTTCTGTTTTTTAAATGTCAATCATATTTTTGACTGTAACCGTGGGTCACTTATTTCATTATTTGGATACGTTTTTAAAAGAGGGGCATTCACAAAATAAAGAGCATACAGAAATTAATAAAATGGATAAGATGAATGTAAGCCATTTCACATGAAGAAATGATAAAGTTTAAATAAACCGTGTAAGGGGACAGGAGACCTCTTCATATAGGTGAACTACTGTGTAAAAGAAAATGCATGAATGCGTTCTCACAAGGTCCTGTAGAAACGACAGTCAGATTCCAGTTAAATATAAGAATAACGTTTCTACCCTGTTTGGGAAAAGCATCTTAGGAACTTGTGTATAAATCAGCGATTTTTAGAAGATGGCTGCTCGTCTACCTATGCTGGGCTTCAGCTACAACATTTCCAGCCTCCAGCCAACCCTGCTCGCTTCATACTGGACCCCGCAGTCTGAATTGGCTATGGCCCATCTATCCTATTACTGTTCTGAAATCAGTGGTTTTTGTATACTGACAGAGTCCCTGGGTTTGTCTCAAGTCTGAAGTCAAGGGGACATTCTGTCAGCAACCAGGGACCTCTGTTCAGTCCTGAATGGTTTTCCCTCCAATTCCAGGGCTTATCCCTGTATTTTCTGTGCTCCTAAGTGTTCCTAAGTGTATAGCTATGCCACCCCCTAGACTGCCTAGTTGAATATATTATGCAGTGTTAAGTACATTGCACCCTTAAAGCTGTTTTTCCATTTTATCTTTATTTCAAAAATCTGAACATATGGCTAGCATGGACTTGAGTTCATTCTTGGTGAAATTTAAACGATAATAAAATAGTATACCCATAAAAAAGAAAAAAGAATAACGTTTCTAACAATTCAAGTCATCTAAATGAGAAATATGTTGCTTTAGGGATCACGAATTTCCTGTTCTGGAAGTGTTTGTGCAGAGGCCAGAGGATGGCTGGGGGATGGAAGTTACAGATGGGACCCCGGCCTCGGGTGGAAATTGGATTACATGATTACAAAGACCACTTTCAACTTCAAAACTCTCCACCTCTGTGACCTCTTCAGGTATTGGAGGTGACCTTAAAGACTTGGTAACCCAATGTACACAGAGAACCTATTATCCAAAGGATTGGGGAGCAGCTGTTTTCAATTTTCACTGTTGACAGGCCAAGAGGAAATGGCCTTTGGTTGCCGCAGTGGAAATGTCAGAGGAGAGGAAACGTGAACACTGAGAGTCTGATGCAGTAGGGTAACTGGGGAGATTTTTGAGAAAGATCGACGCTGTCTTTCTGGAATGCTCTAGGCATACAACACCTAGAGGCTATGTGCCATCAACTCGCCAAGATCTTCCCCTGTAAGCGTCACTGTGCTGCATGTAAAACCTGAAGCAAAATTTAATCACCACGTTGAAATTATTTTTATAATCAGTTTTATTGATAGTAAAAAATCCCAGATATTAATACACATATTCATATATTTCATATCATTCAATTCAATTGGTATATTTACACATCATAAAGGGATGGTATAGAAAGTGATCCACCCACTGGTAAAAATGTCTTTTTATTAGAATTATAACTAAATTCCTAGTTTCAGTGTATTTGCTGTTAACAGGTACCATAGCTAGTAAGTTGGAAAATATGTGGCGTAAAAAAATGAAAACACGGGAATTCCCTGGTGGCGCAGTGGTTAAGAATCCACCTGCCAATGTAGGAGACACGGGTTCGAGCCCTGGTCTGGGAAGATCCCACGTGCCGCGGAGCAACTGAGTCTGTGCGCCACAACTACTGAGCCTGCGCTCTAGAGCCTGCGAGTCACAACTACTGAGCCCACGTGCCTAGAGCCCGTGCGCTGCAACAAGAGAAGCCACCGCAATGAGAAGCCTGTGCACCAAAACGAAGAGTAGCCCCCGCTCACGGCAACTAGAGAAAGCCTGCGCACAGCAATGAAGACCCAATGCAGCCAAAAAAAAAAAAGAAAACTCATGAGCATTCTTGTGGTCAAGGAAATATTTTCATGTTTATACTTTGAAGGTCAACAAGGTGTGGCTGGCAGAATTCTAAAGATGCCCCCAGGACTCCTGTCCTCCAGTTATTCAATCAAATGCTAATTTAGATACTGCTGTGAAGGGACTTTTCAGATGGAGTTAAGGTAGTTTATCAGTTAATCTTAAAATAGGGAGATTATCCTGGATGACGGGTTTGGGCCCAGTGTAATCCCATGAGACCTTAAATGACAAAAAGGAAAGCAAAGGGTCAGAATGAGGATGTCCAGGGGGAGGTCAGAGAGATACCAAGTGGGAGATGGACCCTTGCTGGCTTTCAGATGGAGGAAGGGGGCCGTGAGCTAAGGAGTGTAGAGGCTTCCAGAAGCTGACAGACGTCAGTGCTACAGCTGCAAAAAACGGCCTTCGGCCAACATCTGAGTGAGCCTGGAAACAGATCCATCTCTGAGCCTCCCTCCAAATAGGGAGGCTGACACCTTGATTCCTGCTCTGTGCAGCCTGGAACAGAAAAACAAGCTGAGCCCACTGGGGCTTCTGCCCTACAAACTGCGAGCCAATATTATTTAAGTTCGTATGTATTTAAGTTTGCGGTGATTTGTTCAGACAAAGTGCACAAAAATATAACTATTTTGCTACGCTGTAAATAAAAGGAACCAATATGTGAAAAGAAAAAAAAAAAAAGAAGAAAAATGAAGAAAAAGAAACGGAACTAAGAAAGTTACTTTTTTTCCTGAGAGCACATATCCATAGCCACACGGACTGGCAACTTTTCTGTCAGGATTGGAGGAAACCAGGACCTGGGCTTAGTCCCAGCCCTGTATTGCTAAGCAAAAGGCAGGCGGCCCCAGGCTTCTATCCCAGGCCCTGGGAGGCTGCCACAATGGAATTAGTATGGTACTAAGTCTTAACACTCAAAATAAATTTGCATTTTATGAGGCTAAAAAGGTTTAGATTTTACACACACACACGCACACACACGCGCACGCACACACACACACACACCCTAAAAGAATAAATTGTTAAGGGTGTGGAAAAGACTTTAGGAAACTCCATGGATGATTTTGGGTAGTTGGTCAAATACAAAATCTAGGCACGTTCACGGAATGCCATTGTCTAGTGCATGACAGAGGTGAGGTCATTTAGGATGTGCCAGCTCCGCGATCTGGGGTGACCTACCTATCAGTTCTGTGCTTCAGAGTCCTCACTTGAAAGATGGGGATCAGAGTAGTACCTACATGAGGGCTGCTATGAGAAAAGACGTGAGCTGATAAACACGCAGTGTTTAGAAAAGTGCCTGGCACGCGCTGAGTGCTGCGTATTAGTTACCGTTACGGTTAACTTCCAAAATGTTGAGAATTCAAATATGAAGAGTCAGTCTTTGTTCTGCATGCACAAGCCTGCTGCGATGTCTGTCAAAAAGCGTCGGAAAAAGAGACAACAGCGAACTTTCAGAGTTGGGAAAATTCAGGAAAGTTTTCCTGGAGAAAGTGACATTTAGCTAGACATTCCCAGGGTTCTCAAAGAAATGGAAGGATTGGGTGAGAAGAGCCTAAAACACAGACCTCCCAGCTTCCTAGAATCTGGCCTCGAGCCTACAAATTCTGACCTCATTTAACTTTTTTTGAGTGTGTGTGGTATGCGGGCCTCTCACTGCTGTGGCCTCTTCCGTTGCGGGACACAGGCTCCAGACGCGCAAGCTCAGCGGCCAGCCGCTCCGCGGCATGTGGCATCTTCGCGGACTGGGGCACGAACCCGTGTCCCATGCATCGGCAGGCGGACGCCCAACCACTGCGCCACCAGGGAAGCCCTCTATTAACTTTGAGTAGGCAATTAACAACAAAGCGTGATTTCTCAATAACCTCCATCAGGGTACTGAAACAGGAGGGAAAGGCGTATGGCACAACCTTTAGAAGAATGACGTAGCCTGAGGACATGACATAAACTGATTAGAACCAAATGGGTCCAAGATGGCGGACAAGTCAACTTCCACTAGACTTTGAGCCTCAGTATACGCTCACTGTAACACATCAGCAAGCGAAATGACGCACCCACAGGCACCATGACAATTCCAAGGCCGACCAGAAGGATCAAATAGTGGGTGGTGGTCCAATTCCTGGAAATCCCTGCCCCTTCCGGAAAAAGCAGGAATACTCCTCCCCCTCATTAGCCTATGAAATTACCCAGCCCTATAAAAACTGACAACCTCCATACCCTGGTGCTGCCCTCACCTTCTGAGATGGCCCACACTCTGTCTGTGGAGTGTGTTTCTCTCTAAATCCACTTCTTATCTATCACTTTGTTTCTCACTGAATTCTTTCTGTGATGAGACATCGAGAACCTGAGTTTCATTAAGTTCTGAAACTAGGTGTGTGATCTCAGTTGGAAGACTGTGGGTTTTGGCCGGGTTTGAGTCTGGGCACATGGGTTCAAGTCCCAGCCTGAGGTGCACGGTTTCAGTACCAGTCCTAATGCTGACTCCTTATGACATTATTATTATTCCATGACAAATTAGAGCTTTAAGAGATCATTTAACATTTTCAGTCGTTTTTACAGCTCATTTTATTAGTCTAGGCAATTACCATCAACCGTTTCAACAGTCAAATTGAATTTTTGCTTTACTAAATTAACTCAGTTCTGAGTAAACTTTTAAAAATGCATATATTTTAAGAAGCAAACAGACAAATTTTGGTGTGTGTCTTCTGTACCATAGAAGCTATTGTGGAAATATGTGTCAGAATGTTGTCACTAATGCCTTAAATGTGCTATTTCCTTTTCTTCCTCTTCTGGCCCCGTTTGATGGATCTGGGTGGTAGGTTACCGTTTAATCCTCTTGTTCTTCTCTACACTGTGTCACAGACTCTGTCATTATTTAGTTCCTAATTTATCAGAGGTTTTTTTTTTAAAAAAACTGAAGTAATAGTTGACTTACAATGTTGTGTTAGTTTCAGGTGTACAGCAAAGTGATTCAGATCTTTTTCAGATTCTTTTCCATTATAGGTTATTATGAGATATTGACTATAGTTCCCTGTGCTATATAGTAGGTCTTTGTTGTTTATCTATTTTATATACAGTAGTGTATATCTATTTTATTAATCCCAAACTCCTAATTTATCCCTCCCCTGCCCTTTCCCTTTATGGTAACCATACATTTGTTTTCTATGTCTGTTTGTTTTCAGAGTGTTTTTGGTTGGAATATTTTCCCTCACCCACATCTTAGATCTCTTAATGACTAATTTATTTTTCATAATCCATGGGCTCTTCAGAAACCTAAAATCATATTTAACTGGCTTTAGCTGAGAGTCTGTTGACACAGACGGTCTCAAATTGAATTATACTTCAATTCCTTGATCCTCAGTATTCATACGAGATTAATAATAAAGACAAATAAAATTATAATGGTGAGATTTATTTAATTAATTTATTTATTTTTTTGCGGTATGCGGGCCTCTCACTGTTGTGGCCTCTCCCGTTGCGGAGCACAGGCTCCGGACGCGCAGGCTCAGCGGCCATGGCTCACGGGCCCAGCAGCTCCGTGGCATGTGGGATCTTCCCGGACCGGGGCACGAACCCGTGTCCCCTGCATC
Organism: Phocoena sinus; assembly: GCF_008692025.1. Classification (NCBI taxonomy): domain Eukaryota; kingdom Metazoa; phylum Chordata; class Mammalia; order Artiodactyla; family Phocoenidae; genus Phocoena; species Phocoena sinus. The sequence goes on along the minus strand of NC_045779.1, from coordinate 5,687,519 downwards.
AGCAGGCAGACTCTCAACCACTGCGCCACCAGGGAAGCCCCTAATGATGAGATTTATGAGGCTAATGGATATTAATGTTTTTTAAACACAAATATATATTAGGAATATATATTAGAACAAAAGTGTCCTTGAGCTAGAACTTGTGTTGGAGATCTTTGAATACTCTGTTTTTTTTTTGGTAAGGCTAAGAGAATCCAAAAAAGAATCACGTTTTATTACCAAGGGGAACGAATGCTGTCAAATTATTATATTGATGATCCTAATTCAAAGCTCCAAAGTGGTTTTTGAGTCAAGTGATAAGATACCAAGCACACACTCAGGCACTGTGTTAGAAAATCCTATCACGCAGTTCCAAAAGTAGTGTTTCCCATATTCCCTTCATGATGTGCTAAAGCAGACTGACAGCATGGGGCCGGGCTCAAAGCCACAGATCTAGGAAATGTTGGGGAAAAACAGCACTACCGTTAAAATTGTGTGCAGAAAGTTTATATTCATTGCTGCATCTTTAAAAGACATTTCCATCAATTAATGGTTTTATTGATTTTGGATTTTTCCTTTATAGTTTCTAAGGCTGATAAAAATATAATTGAACACCGAGAGAAACTGGAGTTCTAATTCTCATTCTATTTCTGTGCCATAATTAGTTTTTATTAATCTTTCTCTTCAAATCTGGGTTGCTGTGTGAATAACAAGCATGTCTTAATACATATGGGTTTTCATTCTATATTTTAAATAATACGGCTATAGTGTTGGGAAAGAAAAAACTGGCTGATAAATCTGAAAAAGTACAAAAGCTATTTCCTTCCTTCTGTTCCTTTTTCTACATTCTTTAACTTTATTTCATGATCATTAGTAGTTTGACACTGAAGTTAAGGAGAAAGTGATTACATAATTTAGTCTTGCTCCTGAAATCATTGTTTATACTTAAAATATCTCTACCCGGATGATTTGCTGTTCTTTCTAAAGTGTCCCTTTTGGGGGGGACTTCCCTGGTGGCACAGTGGTTAGGAATCCACCTGCCAATGCAGGGGACACGGGTTCGAGCCCTGGTCAGGGAAGATCCCACATGCCACGGAGCAACTAAGCCCGTGAGCCACAACTACTGAGCCTGCGCTCTAGAGCCCGTGAGCCACAACTACTGAGCCCACGAGCCACAACTACTGAAGCCCACGCACCTAGAGCTCGTGCTCCACAACAAAAGAAGCCACCGCAATGAGAAGCCCGCGCACCACAACGAAGAGTAGACCCTGCTCGCCGCAACTAGAGAAAGCCCACATGCAGCAACGAAGACCCAACACAGCCAAAAAATAAATAAATAAAGTGTCCCTTTTTTCTTGCCACTAATGCAACCAAGAAGGAATCGCTTTAATTGAAAAATTGTAAACTGGCCTCTAAGTACTACACCAGGCATTCAAAGAGATACCATTTATCTGTAGTATTTTTTTTAAGTGGGATTTGCTGTTCCAAACGGTCTCGTTACCAGGGCACGACTTGAGTCTGGTCACTCATTATCAGTTATTCAACATCAGCCTTGAACAGATGGGACCGACGGCGTGAGGCCACCGCCGCAATCGCCGCGAGGTCGGAGCGCCGGGCTGCACCATGGCCTACTGCCGGCGCGAAGGAAAGGATAGAATCACACTGGTGACCAGAGAAGACCGTGAAACTCCAAGCAACGCGGAGCTGGTGGCCGACGACCCCAATGATCCGTACGAGGAGCACGGACTGATCCTACCCAACCGAGACGACATCAACTGCAACTGTCCATGCCTGGGGTGGGGGGAGGGTGGCCGGTGGCCCGCGTGGGGAACAGTTCAAGGTGGCCTTCTCCCGCTTCCATTGCAGCACAGAGGATGTCAAGGGGTCGGACTGTGTAGACCAATCCGGGCCATGCAGGAGTGCATGCAGAAGTACCCGGACCTCTATCCCCAGGAGGACGAGAAGCCAGTGGATGGATCAGAGGAAACGGCTGTCTCGGAGGCCATCGCAACCAAAGAGGAGAGGTCCAGCTAATGAGGGCACGGGAGGCTGAACTCCAGCCTCCTTCAGAGAGGATGAACCCCTCCAAGAAAGTGTCTCTCCCTCTGTTGTTCCGTGCACTGTAATGGACAAACTAACTTACTGAGCTGATCAGGGGTCTGGGCCCCTTGATGTGTACACGGAAACATGGGCTGTATGTATGTGTGTCTCACATGAACCTATCAGCCAATGTAGCTGCCACTTTTGAATTCTCTTCTCAGATGGTCCTGGATTTTGCCACTTTGAAATAATGTGTTGAATAATCTCAGAAACCAAAAATCATTACCTGGGAGTGTCTTGTGAGTGAGCGGACTTATTCTGATTCATTGCATCCCTTTTAGTAGATTTTATACCCAGTTGGAAAGTGAAATCGAAACAAAACGTCTTCCTTTAGAAATGCTGGAGGGGGGCCATTCCCTGTAGAAGAGGCGGGTTGATCAGACCTGGAGTATTTGACGAAGCCCTCTGCTTCATTTCTGATATATTTTGGTTTCCAGTTTGCATTGAGCTCCAGGTTTTCTACATTTGGAAAACAGAGCTTTGGACCCTCTGAGTGACTCCCTTTGTAAGTGAAGAGAAAGGCTGTTTTTTCCTGTTCTTTTTATCCCAAAGGCCCTGCTTTGGGGTCTGTGTTCACACTGGCTCTGTCTCAGCCTGTTCAGATGCAATTTTCTTGAGAGGTGGGCACCTAATCATTACCAAAGTAGCACCCGAGAGAGGAAACCGTGTCAATTAAAAGGAAAACATGGTTAAAAAAAAAAACAAAAAAACAGATGGGACCACACGTCTTACCCCAGAGGCACGCTCATTCTGGTCTTGTTCATCACCAAAACCCAGCTCAAGTGCAGCTGTCAAGGACATTTATTCCCCAAATGCTGGTAAACTAGAAACGTCAGACAGTGACATTTGAAGATCACACACTAAGTGTTCAGTAACCACACAGACACACACAAGCGGAGAGCTTTAGGGCTGTTTTGCTGGTTCCAGAGGTGAAGCAACTAAAGCCATTGTTAAACTATTGATAGAAGGAATTCCACTATGGCTGCCGCGAAGCCAAAATTGTAAACGCTTTAAAGGTTTGACCTTGCCAAGGAAAGAAAGTGACGCAGGTGGGCAGATACAGCGTGCAGGCATCCAGCCCCCTGTTGCAGTCTCTCCTTGATCTCCCCATGGGGAATTCAGCCCCTGCCCTGGAAAGGTTCACAGTCTAGTGTGAGGAAGGTGGACACATAAAGAGATGATTGTTATGGGACTGAAATAAGAAAGCATTTCTCCTTCCCTGGACAGAGTGGCCTGGGGGCCAGAAACAGAGCTTTTCCCTTCTCTCCCAGGGCTGACCTCCAATGCAGATGACTTAGCTGACAGTCATAACTAGAAAAAGCAGACTGAGCTAGAATTTCAAAACTACACCTGAACCATTACCACTCACCCATTCAACTGAGCTTCAGTGCAAATACTATCGCGAGAATTAAGATGTGTATTGAGTGTGTGTGTGTTCGCGTTGCTTAATTCACTATTATCTAACACCAGGCATATAGGAATTTCTTATTTTCATTTTTATGGCAGCAGAAGAGAGAAAGAAAAATTGTTTTAGAAGCACTTTTAGAAGACAATATGCCGAACTATTTCCTTAGGCATAGTATTCGAACCGGCAGCTGGGCTAATGCAATGCTGAATTCTGAACTAGTTTCCCTTTTAAGACCCCATTTAAACCATAGTTTGGAGTGGCAGGAAGTACAGCTTGAAAGTTGACGTCAAGTTAAGTAGCAGTGGGTAGGTGAGTTATCTTGCCCACCTAGGGTGTGTAGAACATATTTAAAATACTCTACAATATATATGTATTATCATAAATGCTCCTGCCAGTTCAAGAATTGGCTAAAGATTGGTCTCTTCCGGGAAGCTTTATTCACTAAGGTTCCCACTCCTGGCCCACATGCGTATGATCCCATTCCACTACTTGGCATTTCCCTCTTTCCACTCTACCTGGGCTGGTGGTTTCGGTGTGTTTACTTAGGACTGTGATGCTTGACTAGATCAGAACTTCTTGAAAACCAGGTCAGCTTCCACGTCCTTCAGTTTACTCAGTAGCACAAAGTGTTGCCTGCTAATTAATTCTCATTTTTAAGAATCCTAATTTTTTTTTTTTTTTTTTTTTTTTTTTTTTTTGTGGTACGCGGGCCTCTCACTGCTGCGGCCTCTCCCGTTGCGGAGCACAGGCTCCGGACGCGCAGGCTCAGCGGCCATGGCCCACGGGCCCAGCCGCTCCACGGCACGTGGGATCCTCCCGGACCGGGGCACGAACCCGTGTCCCCTGCATCGGCAGGCAGACTCTCAACCACTGCGCCACCGGGGAAGCCCAAGAATCCTAATTTTTAAAAAGATTCTTAGTTTACCTTTTTCCTGAGAAAACTGCTTTTTTTTTTTTTTTGGATGAGCATACGCTGACTTGTCCCTAATTTTCAGGTAACGGGTAATGGCACAATTCTAAATAATGAAGTACTATATTCTCTTGGACCCAGGACTAAAGCTTTGAATAAAACCAGTTGTAATTTCCAACCCAGTATGAGCTGCATAAAGAGAATTGGAGGGACTTCCCTGGTGGTCCAGTGGTTAAGAATCCACCTTCCTACGGAGGGGACATGGGTTCGATCCCTGGTCGGGGAACTAAGATCCCACATGCCGCAGGGAAACTAAACCCATGTGCGGCAACCAGAGAGAAGCCCGCTATGAAGACTCAATGTAGCCAAAAAAAAAAAAGAAAGAGAGAGAGAATTGGAGAAATTGGCTTGTGATTCAGTGAAATGAGCATCAAAAAAGATAAGTGTTTCAGAGAATAAACACCTGGATTTGACAAAACTAGTTGACAAAAATTCAAATGAGTTAGTTATAGAGTTGCTATCATGAAAAAATATGATACCTAATAGGTTTTTTTGTTTTTGACTTAACATTTTTTTTTTATAGCAGTTTTTCTCTTACAGCAAAATTGAGAAGGCACAACGGTTTCCCATATAACCCTTGCCCCAGTACGTGTATTATCTTGTAAGATTTTTGCCTTTTGTATTTTAGGTACTTTCAGAAACAAGCTAGGCAGAATCTTGTAAAAGTGGGAGAAAAAAACCCAACAACTTTACAAATGTCAAAACCTTCAGAGATTTAAAATAGCGCTGAGTGTGGTTATGGGCGAGGGTTCACTCTAATCTATACTGAAACCAGGCCAATGTCCTTATTTATAACCTATGGCTGCTGGAATAACATTCTTTGCTAGCACTAGAACTTCCCTGACTGCTTTATGTACGAAAAGTGATGCTTGTAGTCATCTTCTGATTTAATTGCTTCTTCATACGTTTTTTTGGGAGAAAAGCTTATTTTTTAAGAAATGAGGAGCCTCTATAGAAAATTGCATTTCCCAAGAAAGCAATTTATTAACCCAATAAACTTAAGTCTTTGGAAACAAATCAAGTTGGATTTCTATAATAACAAATAGAAGCAGGACTCCACATACCTGCAAAATATAAATTAGGATAAAACGTGGCTCAGAGTTAAATGTGAGAGAGTGAATAAACCAACGGACAATGGATCTCTGACCCACAGTCTCTGCAGCAAGTGGCCCAGAAAGGTCAGAACTTGGTCAGTGACCGTCAGCTTTCCTAGCCCACCTCCATTTCAACTCAGGGCCAAACACAGAAAGGTACATATGCTCCCCAAACCCATCACATGAGATACCCTCTCTGGTTAGCTCAACTCCACGTCCCTCAGGCCAACAACTTCCAATCAGGGCGTTCCTGAAGCCTTGCCTTTTTACAACATAAAGCTTTCCCACTTCCCTGCTGCCTGCCAAACACAAGTGATGGTGGCTGACTCCCATTGCTATTACAAGCTCTGAATAAATAGCATCCCTTTGTTCTCATCTGGGTAGCCTTTGTGAGTTTCCCCAAGTGGAAAATGTGTAGTAGAACTCCAAGTTTTTGAAAATAAGCTGAAAGAATTCTCAGTGGTGTTGGAAAATGTAGTCATGTGCTCTCTTCATCACTGAAATACTAAAAGCTAATTAGGCTAATTACATGACTTTTGCCTATAGTCAATCAACCAACAAGTATTTACTGAGATTTGAGACTCTGCTCTGCCCCGTTCATTGGTGGGGAAGTTTTTGAAGTTGTATACATTAGGGCAAGCGGGTATTAAAGATCCATCACCCGTCAACTTTGTGTTCAGTACGTGCCACCGTCAAGATTCCAGCATCAGTTATTCCCGGAATTAACTCGTGGTTTTGCTGTTTAGTAGCTCTGTGACCTTGGGCAAATCACTTTGTTTTCAGATCTCAGAATATTTATCTTTCTAATAAATATCTACTGTATAGGATTGCTGTTATATTAAATTAAATAACTCAGCTAAAATGCCTTGTAATTTGCTCATAGTAATTACTGTATGCTATGTGATAACTCATTATATTACATGCTCACTATTTTAAAATGCAGGAGCTGAATAAAGCATACTTTCCATCCTTGGGGAAATTATCTATTGGAAAGGAAATGATGATTTACAGGAAGTTTATACGGAGTGGTTCAAGAACTTTGTGAGACAATGCATAATTAACTTATTATGTATACAGTGTTGAATTAGGGGGTGGCACAGTATTTAAGTGCTTTGAGGGTTGGTTGATGGGAAATGAAAGTGGGCTAGAGTGGTTTGGAAAGAACGTTTGGAAGAGGAGGCAGAGAGTGTGGATCTTGACTGGCGAGACTGAGAGAGGTGGAGGGAAGATCTCCACCTATCTACAATTAAAGCTCCACCTACTCTCTGCTCCTGGATTCCCAGTAGACCTTGTGAATCTGTGAAGAGCTTGGCTTGCTGGGAAGGGAGAATTTTTATCAACAAACTGTGCGAATTAAGGATAGCTGGATAGGAAGGGCAGATTACGGAGGGTGGTCTTAAGAATCAGACACGTCAATGTGTTTAGATTTAGATATCTGAAGAAAGTGAATGCTACTCTCAAGTGTTATTTCAGGGAGTCTGATTTAGCTGTTGGGTGGATTAGCAGAAGGGGCAGGGAGCCTAAAGTTAGTAGGAAAGTATCAAACTGTGGGATGATGCCAGCCTGGGTTAAGGTGGTTATGGTAGAAGTGGAGAGAGAGTAACTTTTTGGAGGAAGGATATCTAGGACTTGGCAAGTGAATGGTTACGGGGAATTAAATAACAGTAATAATTACTACTTATTAGCACTTGTATGTGGGAGGTATCATATAAAAGAAATATCCTTTACATAAGTATCTTGCAAAAACACGGAGATTGGAAATTTCTTGAGAATTGTAGGCATTTGTACTCTATGAGTGTGCATGGTATGAACTTTACAATTCATAAACAAATGGATGTGCTCACTTTATGCATGAATATTTATGAATAAGAACAATGAATAATACTAATCTTTAACAACTCACGTAGTAGGTTACTAATACAGAGCCTGCCGTGAAATGTGAAATTAAAAACACTGTGGGCGTGGACATTGCATTTCCCTGTGAGCCTTTCACTGCCCACTGGTTGGTCCTTCGCAACCAGCCAGCTGCCCCCAAACGTCCTACTTTGAGAAATTCTGCTCTGGGTCATGTAATCATTTCTCCTCTCAACCTGGTTGACCAGAAGGTAGTGGGTATAAACCAAGCTGTTTTCTTGTTACTGAGTATTTCTGTTGAGTCCTTCCTCTGTTAGTTTCCATTGTTCTGCGGCAGCTTACTGGTGCAATTTCAAATTGGCTTACTAACCCTATGGCTTGGTTAAAAAAGCAGGCAATGTTTTCAAGAGCCCCTCTTTTCTATCTTTAAGAATGAGAACCTAAATATGATACTTTGGACTCTTTAATACGCATCAGGCCCTGATGTTCTATTTACTTTATCTCATTTAACCCTCACAATAGTGCTGCAAGCCCGACTTTTATGCTCCTGGTATCACCAAGGAGTAAACCAAAGGGGAAATTGGTTAAAATAACTTGGTCAGTGGCATGTAACCAACGGGAGGTAGACTCAGGGTAGGAACCCAGGTTGATCTGACTTCAAAGCCCAGTTGCCCAGCACTGTACTTCCCCTTAAAGAAGATGTAAAACTGGAGATGACTCCAAGTTCAACATGAGAATGGTAAGGCTGCTGCCAGGGCGAGGTAACCCAAGGAAGAGAAATGGCCAGAGATGAAATGGGAGGAGGGAACTAGTGAGTTCAGTTTAGAACATGATTAGTTTGGGGTGACGAGTAAACATCCAAATAAAAACTTACTCTGGAGTATTACTTCCATAACACCAATTTTCAAATAATATGTATCAAGACAATGGCAATATTCACTGACAATCACTATCAAGAGAGTTTGCATAACTCGGTGTTAAGATCCTAAGGGGGAAATATGTATACCAGGAAGGGTTTCTTTTCTTGTCAGACAGACTTAATTTGCAATTAACCACAAAGAATGTCTGCCTACTCCTTCCCTCTTTGCCTTAGTTCTGACACCTCTTTCTACCTTGGCTTCTGTTACCTACATTGGAGGTATTTCTTACTGTGCTAAGTCGCATGGGCTTTGAAGGTTTTGTTCAAATCCAGGAATGATGTAGGTCTCATTAGATGGGCTATTCTCATCTGAAAAGAACCAAGGGAGTCAGAAGAGAGATCCAGTTCAATATTTGCTATAAGGAAATAAGCCGACTGGAGAAGTTCTCAGATTAAATCTAATTCAACATTATTTAGAAAAAAACCCAGTGGAGACATAATTCATCAGTAAGGCTCAGACTAGGATGCCTTGCTATGCCAGATGAGTTCAAGGTACAGTGCCACTTTGAAAAGAAAGAATTGTTGCCCACACTCACGCATAAGAACACGGATCAGGGCTGGTTTTATACAGATTGTAGAAAACCTTTCTTCTTACTCACGCACTTAGGATGAGTCCATCAAGGTAAGATAGATGAAAATTCCTTTTGTGAGGAGAGAGTTTTATGGGAGGATGGGGCTCACTCTTCAGTTTTAAAGGTAAAGACTCATCATGGAGAAATAAAGCCTGTGAAGCCAGCTTTGGAGCTAGTAAAACAAATAAAAATCGCTTGATCGTAAACTGTAAAAGGAAGTATCTTATTAGCTGGTATGTGGTTACAGGAGAATTATCACGGGCTCGAGTGTTAGAAAAATCTGGCTTCAACCCTGTGTTTGCCACTTAGTAGCTGTGGAACACTGAGCAGAATGCAAAAACAGAACAACTCGAGTAAGAAATAAGTAACAATACTTTTGGATTATAGACCAAAAATATTTATTTCTATCAATATGAGCTCATGGATATCTATTTTATCTTTGTCCCATAATACGAAATTATTGTTACTGATTTGTTGCTTAAGTTGTTCTAATGTTGGCCACCAGGAGCTCTTTCAGGTTGGTTCCTATGACTTTTGCAAAGTCCCCATCTTTTCTTTCTTTTTTTCCTTCTTTCCTTCCTTCCCTCCTTCCTTCCTTCTCTTCTTTCTCCCTGCCATTTTCTCTTTTTCAGTTCTTTCTTACTTTCTGTAACCATAAGATGTTCCAGGCTCACCTTATATTTTTCCAGCCTCATCCCTGGAATCAACCATTTCTCCAAGAATCCCTGGTTTCTTTTATTGGAGAATCAACTTACCTGTGTGTGTGTGTGTGTGTGTGTGTGTGTGTGTGTGTGAAGGTAATAAACTATGACTCCATATTGATATGTCCAATCTGGTACCACAGGGTTCATTCTAGCCTTTCCCCTTTCCTTATTTGTGTCTTCTTTCTCTAACAATAAGAAATCTGGTTCTCCTTATCTACACTGTATTTACTTATTTGATCAAACTTAGTATGCAAATAAAGAAGTTTCAGAATTCTTAACGCATTCTTTTTTTTTTTTTTTTTGCAGTACGCGGGCCTCTCACTGTTGTGGCCTCTCTTGTTGCGGAGCACAGGCTCCGGACGCGCAGGCCCAGCAGCCATGGCTCACAGGCCCAGACACTCCGTGGCGTGTGGGATCTTCCCGGACCGGGGCACGAACCCACGTCCCCTGCATCGGCAGGTGGACTCTCAACCACTGCGCCACCAGGGAAGCCCTAGTTAATTTTTTTATGTACCAATAAGAGAGCTTTCAAAAAACATCAAACAAAACTGGTAAAACTGAAAGGATAAACAAAAAATTCACAAATAGAGTAGATTTCAAAACTTTCAACAATTGATAGAATGAGTTGACAAAAAATTAGTAAAGACACAAAAGACTTGAAGAACACTATCTACTGATTTGACCTAATTGATATTTGGGTTTTCTTAAGACATAACATTTATTTACTTATTATTTATACATATACCTGTATCTATTCTTCTTCAAATTCTTTTCCCATTTAGGTTATTATAGAATATTGAGCAGAGTTCCCTGTGCTCTACAGTAGGTCCTTGTTGGTTATACATTTTATATATAGTAGTGTGTACATGCCATTCCCAAACTCCTAATCCATTCCTACCCCCCACCTTCCCCCCGGTAACCATAAGTTTGTTCTCAATAATCTAATGATTTTATGTTTTAAAACAAATATTGGCAAACTTTTTCTGTAAAGAGCCAGATACTAAATATCTTAGCCACATGTGGTCACTGTCACATATATGTCTTCTTTTTTACCCAGTCATTTAAAATTGTAAAAACCTTTCTTAGCCTAAGACCATATAAAAATAGGTGGGGTATGGGGTGCAGCATGGCCTGTGGACTGTAGTTTGCCAACTCTGTTTTAGTCTTACTTATAAACAATGTGTAGTAACTTAAAAGATAATTTCTAGATTAATTTTTGTCCTTTAACTCAATGGTTTAATCCATTTACTTCTGTGAATTCTCATACATTTATGTTTATTTCCCATTATTACATATTTTTCTGTTTCTTTTCTTCTCTGCTGTCCACCCCCCTACCTTGTATTTGCCTTTTTAAAAAGAAGTTACAGTTATTGTTTGTTTTTGGTCACACTGCAGGGCTTTCAGGATCTTAGTTCCCCGACCAGGGATTGAACCCGGCCCTCCACAGTGAGAGCACATAGTCCTAACCACTGGACAACCAGGAAATTCCCTGCCTTCTTTTGGACTGAGACTTTTTTACTTTTTTTTTTTTTTTAAATCAACACCTGCTGGGAAATTATATGCTTTATGTCTATGTAGTTGTTATTCCAGCTATTTTTAATATGCATTCAATCTGTTACACTATCACATTATGTAGCCTCTGGCAAACTCCATTGCACGCTTAAGGGAAAATAAGAGTGAAAAGGCAAATAGCATTGTAGTATTCTTATGAAAGTGGTTTTGACCTGTGCAGCTCTCTTACGGTGTCTCAGGGTTCTCCAGGGGTACCTAGAACATACTTTGGGAACCTGAAGTTTCAGGAACTTGTATTTATTTTGTAAGCACTGTAGGTTATTCTGCTGGACATGCCTGGTTGAGACCTACTGTGGAATCCTGAGCAGCTTCAAAGTATTAGGTATTTAAAAACAGAGGGGCCTGGGGAGATTGGTTCAAGATGATGGCGTAGAAGGACGTGTGCTCACTCCCTCTTGTGAGAGCACCGGAATCACAACTAACTTCTGAATAATCATAAACAGGAAAACAGTAGAACTCACCAAAAAAGATCTCCCACATTCAAAGACAAAAGGAGAAGCTGCAATGAGATGGTAGGAGGGGCACAATCACAATAAAATCAAATCCCAGTTTGTGGATGGCTCACAAACTGGAGAACAATTATACCACAGAAGTCCACCGCCTGGAGTGAAGGTTCTGAGCCCCATGTCATGCTTCCCAACCTGGAGGTCAGGCAATAGGAGGAGGATTTCCCAGAGAGTCAGACTTTGAAGGTTAGCGGGATTAGATTGCAGACAGGACTGGGGGAAACAGAGACTCCACTCTTGGAGGGCACACACAAAGTAGTGTGCACATCAGGACCCAGGGGGAGGAAGCAGTGACCCCATAGGAGACTGAACTAGACCCACCTGCGAGTGTTGGAGGGTCTCCTGAAGAGGTGGGGGGCAGCTGTGGCTCACTGTGGGGACAAGAACACTGGCAGCAGAAGTTCTGGGAAGAACTCCTTGGCGTGAGCCCTCCTAGACTCTGCCATTAGCCCCACCAAAGAGCCTGCAGGCTCCAGTGTTGGGTCGCCTCAGGTCAAATAACCTACAGGGAGGGAACTTAGCCTTACCCATCAGCAGACAAGAGGATTAAAGTTTTACTGAACTCTGCACACCAGATCTACCCACCACCAGTCCCTCCCATCAGGAAGCTTGCACAAGCCTCTTAGATAGTCTCGTCCACCAGAGGGCAGACAACAGAAGCAAGAAGAACTACAATCCTGCAGCCTGTGGAATGAAAACCACATTCACAGAGAGACAGACAAGATGAAAAGGCAGAGGACTATGTACCAGATGAAGGAACAAGATAAAGCCCCAGAAAAACAACTAAATGAAGTGGAGATAGGCAACTTTCCAGAAAAAGAACTCAGAATAATGATAGTGAAGATGAGCCAGGACCTTGGAAAAAGAATGGAGGCAAAGATCAAGAAGATGCAAGAAATGTCTAACAAAGACCTAGAAGAATTAAAGAACAAACAAACAGAGATGAGCAATACAATAACTGAAATGAAAAATACACTAGAAGGAATCAATAGCAGAATAACTGAGGCAGAAGAATGGATAAGTGACCTGGAAGACAGAATGGTGGAATTCACTGCCATAGAACAGAATAAAGAAAAAAGAATGAAAAGAAATGAAGACAGCCTAAGAGACCTCTGGGGACATTAAACACACCAACATTCGCATTGTAGGTGTCCAAGAAGGAGAAGAGAGAGAAAGGACCCAAGAAAATATTTGAAGAGATTGTAATCAAAAATTTCCCTAACATGGGAAAGGAAATAGCCACTCAAGTCCAAGAAGCACAGAGAGTCCCAGGCAGGATAAACACTAGGAGAAACACACCAAGACACATAGTAATCAAACTGACAAAAATTAAAGACAAAGAAAAATTATTAAAAGCAACAAATAACATACAATGGAACTCCCATAAGGTTAACAGCTGATTTTTCAGCAGAAACACTATAAGCCAGAAGGGAGTTGTACGATATACTTAAAGTGATGAAAGGGAAGAACCTACAATCAAGATTACCCGGCAAGGATCTCATTCAGATTCGATGGAGAAATCAAAAGCTTTACAGACAAGCAAAAGCTAAGAGAATTCAGCACCACAAAACCAATGCTACAACAAATGCTAAAGGAACTTCTCTGAGTGGGAAATACAAGATAAGAAAAGGACCTGCAAAAACAAACCCAAAACAATTAAGAAAATGGTAATAGGAATGTACATATCGATAATTACCTTAAATGTGAATGGATTAAATGCTCCAAGCAAAAGACACAGGCTCACTGAATGGATACCAAAACAAGACCCATATATACGCTGTCTACAGGAGACCCACTTCAGATCTAGGGACACATACAGACTGAAAGTGAGGGGATGGAAAAGATATTCCATGTAAATGGAAATCAAAAGAAAGCTGGAGTAGCAATACTCATATTAGATAAAATAGACTTTAAAATGAAGAATGTTACAAGAGACAAGGAAGGACACTACATAATTATCAAGGGATAAAAACAAGAAGAAGATATAACAATTATAAATATATATGCACCTAACATAGGAGTACCCCAATACACAAGGGAAATGCTAACATCTACAAAAGAGGAAACTGACAGTAACACAATAATAGTGGGGGACTTTAACACCTCACTTACACCAATGGATAGATCATCCAGACAGAAAATTAAAAAGGAAACACAGCTTTAAATGACACAATAGACCAGGTAGATTTAACAGATATTTACAGGACATTCCATCCAAAAATAGCAGATTACACTTTCTTCTCAAGTGCACATGGAACATTCTCCAGGACAGATCACATCCTGGGTCACAAATCAAGCCTTTGTAAATTTAAGCAATTTGAAATCATCTCAAGCATCTTTTCTGACCACAACGCTATGAGATTAGAAATCAATTACAGGGAAAAAACCCCATAAAAACCACAAACACATGCAGGCTAAACAATACGTTACTAAATAACCAAGAAATCATTGAAAAAATCAAAGAGGAAATTAAAAAATACCTAGAGACAAATGACAACAAAAACAGGATCATCCAAAACCTATGGGATGCAGCAAAAGCAGTTCTAAGAGGGAAGTTTATGGCAATACAATCCTACCTCAAGATACAAGAAAAATCTCAAATAAATAATCTAACCTTACACCTAAAGGAACTAGAGAAAGAAGAACAAACAAAATCCAGTTAGTAGAAGGAAAGAAATCATGAAGATCAGAGCAGAAATAAATGAAATAGAAACAAAGAAAACAGTAGAAAGGATCAATAAAACTAAAAGCTGGTTCTTTGAGAAGATAAACAAAGTTGATTAACCTTTAGCCAGACTCATCAAGAAAAAGAGGGAGAGGACTCAAATCAATAAAATTAGAAATGAAAAAGGAGATGTTACAATGGACACCACAGAAATACAAAGCATCTTAAGAGCCTACTACAAGCAACTCTATGCCAATAAAATGGACAGCCTGAAAGAAATGGACAAATTCTTAGAAAGGTGTAACCTTCCAACATTGAACCAGGAAGAAATAGAAGATATGAACAGACCAATTACAAGTAATGAAGTTGAAACTGTGATTAAAAGTCTTCCAACAAACAAAAGTCCAGGACCAGATGGCTTCACAGGTGAATTCTATCAAACATTTAGAGAAGAGCTAACAGCCATCCTTCTCAAACTCTTCCAAAAAATTGCAGATGAAGGAACACTCCCAAACTCATTCTACGAGGCCACCATCACCCTGATACCAAAACCAGACAGAGATACTACAAAAAAAGAAAATTACAGACCAGTATCACTGATGAATATAGATGCAAAAATCTTCAACAGAATACTAGCAAACAGAATCCAACAACACGTTAAAAGGATCATACACTATGATCAAGTGGGATTTATCCCAGGGGTGCAAGGATTCTTCCATATATGCAAATCAATCAATGTGATGCACCAGATTAACAAATTGAAGAATAAAATCCATATGATCACCTCAATAGATGCAGAAAAAGCTTTTGACAAAATTCAACACCCGTTTATCATAAAAAAAAACTCTTTGGAAAATGGGCATAGAGGGAACCTGCCTCAACATAATAAAGGCTATATATTACAAACCCACAGCAAACATCATTCTCAATGGTGAAGAACTGAAAGCATTTCCTCTAAGATCAGGAACCAGAGAAGGATGTCCACTCTTGCCACTATTATTCGACATAGTTTTGGAATTCCTAGCCACAGCAATCAGAGAAGAAAAAGAAATAAAAGGAATACAAATTGGAAAAGAAGAAGTAAAACTGTTGCTGTTTGCAGATGACATGATACTATAGAGAATCCTAAAGATGCCACCAGAAAACTACTAGAGCTAATCAATGAATTTGGTAAAGTTGCAGGATACGAAATTAATGCACAGAAATCTCTTGCATTCCTATACACTAACAATGAAAGATCAGAAGGAGAAATTAAGGAAACAATCCCATTCATCATTGCAACAAAAAGAATAAAATATCTAGGAATAAACCTACCTAGGGAGGTAAAAGACCTGTACTCAGAAAACTATAAGACACTGATGAAAGAAATCAAAGATGACACAAAAAGATGGAGAGATATACCATGTTCTTGGATTGGAAGAATCAATATTGTGAAAACGACTATACTACCCAAAGCAATCTACAGATTCAGTGCAATCCCTATTAAATTCCCAATGGCATTTTTTACAGAACTAGAACAAAAAAATCTTAAAATTTGTATGGAGACACAAAGGACCCCGAATAGCAAAAACAATCTTGAGGGAAAAAAAACAGAGCTTGAGGAATCAGACTCCATGACTTCAGACTATACTACAAAGCTACAGTAATCAAGACAGTATGGTACTGGCACAAAAACAGAAATATAGATTAATGGAACAGGATGGAAAGCCCAGAGATAAACCCATGCACCTATGGTTAATTAATCTATGACAAATGAGGCAAAGATATACAATGGAGAAAAGACAATCTCTTCAATAAGTGGTGCTGGGAAAACTGGACAGCTACATGTAAAAGAATGAAATTAAAACAGTCCCTAACACCACACATAAAAATAAACTCAAAATGGATTAAAGACCTCAATGTAAAACTGGACACCATAAAACTCTTAGAGGAAAACATAGGAAGAACACCCTTTGACATAAATCACAAGAAGATCTTTTTTGACCCACCTCCTAGAGTAATGGAAATAAAAACAAAAATAAGCAAATAGGATCTAATGAAAGTTAAAAGCTTTTGCACAGCAAAGGAAACTATAAACAAGACAAAAAGACAACCCTCAGAATGGGAGAAAATATTTGCAAATCAAAAGATTAATCTCCAAAATATATAAACAGCTCATGCAGCTGAGTATAAATAAACAACCCAATCCAAAAATGGGCAGAAGACCTAAATAGACATCTCTTCAAAGAAGACATACAGATGGCCAAGAGGCACATGAAAATCTGCTCAACATCACTATTTATTAGAGACATGCAATCAAAACTACAGTGAGGTATCACCTTACTCCGGTCAGAATGGCCATCATCAGAAAATCTACAAACAACAAATGCTAGAGAGGGTGTGGAGAAAAGGAAACACTCTTGCACTGTTGGTGGGAATGTAAATTGATACAGCCACTATGGAGAACAGTATGGAGGTTCCTTAAAAAAACTAAAAATAGAATTACCATATGACCCAGCGATCCCACTACTGGGCATATACCCAGAGAAAACCATAATTCAAAAAGACACATGCACACAAATGTTCATTGCAGCACTATTTACAATAGCCAGGTCATGGAAGCAACCTAAGTGTCCATTGACAGATGAATGGATAAAGAAGATATAAATATACATATATAAATGGATATATACAATGGCATATTACTCAGCCATAAAAAGGAATGAAATTGGGTCATTTGTAGAGATGTGGATGGACTTAGAGATTGTCCTACAGAGTGAAGTCAGAAAGAGAAAAACAAATCTCATATGTTAACGCATATATGTGGAATTTAGAAAAATGGTACACGTGAACCGGTTTGCAAGGCAGAAATAAAGACACAGATGTAGAGAACAAATGTGTGGACACCAAGGGGGGAAGCAGGGGTGGTGGTGGTGGAATGAATTGGGAGATTGGGATTGACATTTATACACCAATATGTATAAAATAGATAACGAATAAGAACCTGCTGTATAAAAAATAAATAAAATAAATTAAAAAAATTAAAAACAAACAAACAAACAGAGGGGCCTGAAGTGGGAGACAAAGGGCTCACTTTTGCTTCTTCATTATTTCTCTTGGGATTGACCTTTCTGATCTGCTCCTCTCTTCGATTTCATCCTTGTTTCCTTCCAGATTCTACAAACTGCTGTGCTAGGCCCTTTATAAAATTTCAGTTTAGGATTCCAGATAATCTGTATTAAAAGAAAAAAAGCAGGTACAATTCTGATTACTTATGAGAAATCACAGTCTCAGACCGAGTCATGCTGGTAGGAATGAGGCTGCCTGCCTGTGCTCTAGTTTCAAAATGATGATTTGTTTACATAAAACTTCAGCTTCGTACAACACATAAGTGATGAATGAATTTCTGACCTTTGTCAGTGGAAGTCAATATCTTTGACTTAAAGAATAATTCTTTAATTACTAAAGCCAAGTTTAAGTCATGAAAGGTCTCTGAAGTCACTTTGTCTTTTAAAAATATGGGCATATGGTATCTGAAAACATCAGTCTGTTGGATATTTATGTACAAGGCAAGCTGTTGGCTGAGATTTTTACATTCAGTTGTCTTTTAAACAAACATATACCCTAGCTAAACACATGGTTTTCTCACAAGAAGTCTTACTCTCCAAAATTACTGCGTGTGATTATCTCTAAAAAAACGATAAAGCCTTGATTTTTATGGTTGATTAACTAGGTTATTGCAAATCACGTCAGCTTGGAGTTTGGCACGCCTCCCAGAAAGCAAACTTCCCAGGCTAAACTCAAAGTTCCTTTTTCCATAACAAAGATCTGACTCCATAAAATCCCTTGAGATTTCTTGCATCCAAAACAGACATTTCCCAGGGTTTCATCTGGTTTTCTGGAAAGCTCTTGACCCAACAAGTAGTTCCATATGGAGGCATCTGAGTTAATGAAGGTTCATTTCCTGAGAATTCATCTTACTTTAGGTGTTCTATTCCAGTCATTCCTTCAGCCGTCATTGGTCCTTCTGCTTCGGTCCCAGCCTGTGTTTTGCTGAGGGAAGCCACAGTCGCATTAGTGACCTGACAAAATATGTTCCTTATTTGTTTTTAGCAATCAAGTTAGCAGGGCTTGCTATTTTATCTTTGGGGATTTATTGGGTGTCTTTGGTAGCTTTGTAACAGAGGCTGCACAGAACGAGTGGCAATTAGGTCTTCGGTATATGCCATGATAGGAATATCAAAGAATGTTCTGAAAAAGTGTGAGTTTTAGACAATGGAAGACTCAGTGCAGTAGTGGTATTTTAAATTTGAAGATCTATTTTTAATTTCAAATTTGCCTGGGAAAATCACTTAGTCTTTTTGTAGCCGATTCTGTCAACGTTATACCCAAATCCCTTGGAATCCTTTTGACCATATCTTGCGCTCTACCCCTAGCATCTGTGAGCTTTTGCTTCTAATGGTTGGCAACTGTGGCTGTCTTTGCATAAATGGAATCGGGTTCCTGGACACGATTTGCCCAAAGTGCCTGGCAGTCTGTATTCCTAACCCTCACCACCCATTGCCCAGGGGCAGCTCACTGCCAGGAACAAATCATGGAGACAAAGGGTGTGATGTGTGGATGCCCAAGGGGTATAAAAGCCTGCTCCCTTGCAGAGTTCTGCCGAATCAGGTTAAGGCTGGGGCTTTGCCTGAAATCACATCATTGCTCGATTCTACCCCTTCTAAACTGGGGTACTAATTCTTACCTAACAGTCCTACTGTAAAAATAAGATGAAGTAGCATTTGTAGAAGGATTGATAAATAGTAAAAGAAAGTGTCCTGAACCCAAGGCAGGGATGATACGCAAGTAGGGTGACCTGAAG